>NC_084469.1:15767570-18267570 GCF_027409185.1 Cynocephalus volans
TGTGCTACTGTTGTTGAGTCTTGGAGTTGGAGGTGGAGAGTATTTGACGTTCTGTCCATTTAGTTCCACAACAAAACTAAGCAGAGGCGGGCAGTGGACAGCAAAGATGCTGGCAGCCCTGCATCTTATCTTGCTAGGTCTTTATAGCTGTGTCTCTGGATTTGTAGGCCACTCCTCGACTTTTCAGCTCCCGCACGATTCCTGTGGCAGGAAAAGAAACAGCTCTGTGAGGGAAGATTCAGAAGGGTAAGAACCCCTAAAAACAAACAAAAAAAAGAAAGGCCTCTCAGCTGCCCCTTTGGGGGGTGGGAGTGGGGGATGGTTATAAGTAAACTGGAGTTTCTAGACTGCTCATTAATAGTCTTGCTTGGTTGGCTTGTTACCACTAAATATCCAGGCAACTGTTTGGCAAACAATGACATTGTAAGAGTGAGAAGAAAAAGAGGGACACGTGTAAGCAAAAGTTCTAGAATGAGAATGCCTGAGTTCATATTCTGGTTACCTCACTTACTAGGTGGTGACCTCAGGCAAGTTATTTCACCTTTCTGTGCCTTGGTTTCCTAATCTGTAAAGTGCAGCACTTAATAGCACTGGAAGGATTGGCATAAATTCACATAAAGGATTTCTGCAGAGCTTGGTACAGTATATGAACATCGGCTGTTATTAAGATTATTGTTACCTTGGGGCAGGCGACCAGTGACTGACACCGCATACACACCTGGCTTAAAGTTACCTGAGAGAGAAGACAGAAGATTGCAGTGGGAGAAAGTTAAGACTAACGACCAAATGGAGGCTTAAGCTAAAAACAAAACAAGTGCTGCAACTCCTCCAAGAGAAGAACTACCACTTCTTTTGTCTACAAGTGTTAAATGACAGGGCACATGACTACCCCATCTTTTCCCACCCTGAGGTCACTCACCCTGCTGTTAAGACTCCCCCACTGGACCTGATATAATAACGCCACCATAACTAGGCCAGGATAAGGAGAAAGAGAGACACTTACTGACTCGCTGCCACTTAGAGACCCAGCTGTCCTCTGGACTCATCATTGCAATGATTCTAGGGAGGGAAAAGAAATGGAGTCAGCCTGAGCCTCCCTGCTAAAGAGGAGGGAGACCAAGAGAACTGCTCAGCTAGCACAACAGTTCTGGGAGAGGAAACCCAGGAAAAAGCAAATATTGAGTCTCCACTGGAAAGCAGAGAAAACTGAGTTCTAATGTTGGGAAGGGGCTAACTCAAAGCTGGTACTGACAAAGGTCCTTCATTCTTATGTCCCTGGCCCTCCAGTCACAGGTCAGTCATCATCCCCAAGATTATCTCATCAGGCTCAAAAACATCTTCAGCCTACCGATTCCCTAGGAAACGGCAGCTTTAGCAGTAGATGGCCAGTACTACACTGACTACAACCAACACAACCACTGAGGAGCAGGGCTTAGTGCAAAGTGGAGAGTGAATCAAAACAATGGATCCTCCTACCGGAAATGAGTAAGACTTGGCCAAGTTCTTTCTCTAATCAGCTGTGCAGCCTGAAATACACACGGAGACCTCTCTCAGAATTTCATCAGTAAGGAAGGGCTGGCCAGATAGCTCAGTTGGTTAGAGCACAGCCCTATAACACCAAGGTCACGTTGTACAGGCCATCGAAAAAAAGAAAAAAATTCATAGGATGAGACTCAAAGGTTGAGAAAATACATGAAAAACACCTAGTTCAGACTAGCACAGAAAAGGTGTTAAATAAGCATTAACTCTCCTTGTTATCCTAATAGTCCTTCCCAGGCAGCTCTGATTCCAGAGCACTGATAACAGATAGGCCATTCAAGGGCTAGAAGCCTACTACTTGAGCAAAAACGATAAGCATTGGGTGTTTTCAGAAGCTACAGAGGTCATTTTTGTCATTCATGAAAATCAAATGCTTACTGATTGCCTATTGTGTCAGGTCTCTACTAGGCACTGGCATTTGCTGACTGCCTCCTCAATATCCATTCCCTCTTCTCTTGGCAAAAATCTTGGATTCTTACTTGAGGAGACTCACTTCCCAACCAAATCCTACATTTCCAGCTGTGTGCTATGAGTGGAACTGATCCCACTTCCAAGGGTGACAAGTAGGAAAACACTAGTCCCTGGCCTTGCAGACTGATCTAAGATAGACACATCCTCCTGGCTACAAGCATATTCTTCTCTGTCCTTCACAATCTGTCTTTCTAGCTGTACAGTCCCTGTTACCCAACCTTATGGTTTAACCAGAACAGAATTCCCACTGCTCCAAACATATCCTGGTTTTTCCCACCGCCTGCCTTTGCTCCAGTCACTCTCTTTATTTGGGATATTCTTTCTACTTCTCTCTCACTTCAACTTCCTCAAAAATCCCGTACTTCTTTCCTTAAGAGGAAAGAATGCTGCCTCCTCCACTTCTGCCTGAGGTCATCTAGCCCTCCTCTGATCTCCTTTAGCCCCCAACTCTTTAAAACAAAATATTCACTATAATATATAAATGAATCCTATGACACAACAACAAAAACAAACCAAATTCAAAACTGGGCAAAGGACTTTGAATAGATATTTCTTCAAGATATACAAATGGCCAATAAGCACATAAAAAAGATGCTCAACATCACTGGTCCTTAGGGAAATGCAAATCAAAACCACAATGAGATACCAATTCACATCCATTAAGATAACTATTTAAAATAAAAACTGGAAAAAAAAAAAACCCAGAAAATAAGTGTTGGCAAGGATGGGGAGAAATTGGAACCCTTGGGCACTATTGGTGGGAATATAACATGATGCAGCCACCATAGAAAACAGTATGGGCTGGCCAGTTAGCTCAGCTGGTTAGAGCGTGACCTTATAACACCAAGGTCATGGGTTTGGATCCCCATACCAGCCAGCTACCAAAACAAACAAACAAAAAAAAAAACGGTATGGCAATTCCTCAAAAAATTAAACACTGAATTAGCTAGCAATTCCATCTCCAGATATATACCCCAAAAAACTGAAAGCAGGGGCTTGAACGGATATTTGTACACTCATGTTCATAGTCACAATAGCCAAGAGGTGGAAGCCAAGTCACTATTGAAAGATGAATGAATAAACAAAATGTGGTACATACACATACAATGGAATATTATTCAGCTTAAAAAAGGAAAGAAATTCTGGCACATGCTACAACATGGATGAACCCTGAAGAAAAGCTAAGTGGAATAAGCCAGACACAAAAGGACAAATATTTTGTGATTCCAGTTTTATGTGGTACCTAGGGTAGTCAGATTCATAAAGACAGAAAGAGGGGTGATTGCCAGGGACTGGGGGGAAGGGGGTAAGGGAGTTAGCATTTAATGGTTACAGAGTTTCAGTTTTGCAAGATGAAAAAAGTTCTGGAGATTGATGGTAGTAATGACTGCACAACAATGTGAATACACTAATGCCACTGAATTATACACTTAAAAAAATGGTTAAAATGGCAAACTTTTTGCTATGTATATTTTACCACAATAACATCCACCCCAATATGCGAAACTTCACACTCTCTCTCTTACTAGTAGATGTCTCATTTTGTAACTCTTCGTATCTCTCACAGCAGCTAACTTAATACTTTAGCCATAGATGGGAGTCCCTTCATTCGTTAGTACTGAATGGTATAGGACTGACAAATGAACAAAGGGAACAGAGTATCTGAGTGTGCACATGCGTAAGTAGGAAGCAAAGGTTCCATGCCAACATCTTTTTTGTCCATTCTTCTATTTTCCCCTAAAGGAAATCAAAGATGGAATGGAGTTGGCACCACTTTAGCAAGTACTGAGGGTTGAGCCCAATTTGTGCATAAAGCTTAACCCCCAAATAATACTGCCCTCTGGCTCCTACCATGTGGAAGGAGAAGTGAGATCTGGCCACTTAAGTTTCTCTGGCTTCCCCTTCTCCCCACTAAACAACCTTGCCAAAAGAAAACTTTTCTTATAGGTCCTCTTAGACATACCTAAAAGCATCAGCTTTGGGGCAATAATCTACCATTACTGTATCTTCCGTTCCCTTCCCTTCATTTTCAAAAAGGATTTTTGTTGATTTGACAAACATTTATTAAGCATCTACCACCTTCCAGGCACTGTGCCAGGTAGTGCTGTACAAGATAAACACAGTCCTTACCATCAATGAGCTGACAGTCTAGTGAAGCACTGTTCAATAACAGTACATCATTTGAAATTTTCAATCAGGCAGGTTTGAAAGAATAAAGATGAAAAGATAAAATTTAATTTAAATATTTCATTTAACTCAGTAAATCCAAGACATTATCATTTCAACATGTAATTAATACAAAAAAGTTACAATATTTCATATTATTTTCCTCATGCTAAGTCTTTGAAATCTGGTGTATATTTTACATTTAAAGCATATCCTAATATGGACTAGCCACATTTCAACTACTCAATAGCTACTTGTGGCTAGTGTCTACTGTACTAAATATATAGGACTAGTATGTCTCAAAATAATTGCTGAGACCAACTAGAACTATGGTTTTAAACGCGTACGTCACATTTACTTTTTGGCGTGGGGTGATGCAGAGGGGAATGCAGGAATCTGAAAGGGCTCACCCATCAAAGGAAGAGCTGGTGCAATCATATACCATCTCTCGGTTACCCTTCATCAGTAAATATGCATCACAATTGTCACAACCGTCATATTCAAACTGGTCTATAGTCTGGGAGGAGGAAAAAAGGAAAAGGAGAGATAAGCATGAACAAAGCTAAAAGAAAAAGTAGTTTTCTCAATACTTCGACCTGGTCAATCTCTTTGTTCCCTATGTTGGCTCTGTCTCATCTGGTCCCCCACGTACTAGTCCCAAAGCTCTATTCCTAAGCTCCGCCCTCACACTCCTTCCTCTCTTCTTCCCAATTCCGTTTTATCTACTCCTTTCTCTAGTCTCCCCAGCGTGAGGCACCCTCTCCAACTAGTCTCTCAGCTGCAGATCCCCACCCTCCTCTGCCTCCCAGTGTCCTTCGGCTGCAACACAAGCACACCGAACGTCTGTTAAAGGGCCAGGCCTGTGCTAAGAGCTGAGGATTCGAGGCCTGTATGACAGTCCGAGCCCTCAGCTGCAAGACCTGCCGCGTTCTTAAGACGGCTTCCCACTCCCCCCGCCACCTCCCGGAGTCCTGGACCTTACTTTTCAGTGTCCCCAACCCCGTTCCACCCTCTTTCCCCCACCTTTGTCCCCCATCGCCCCTACAAGGTCCCCGACGGACACCTTGACCAAGGAACACAGCAAACAAGCCCGCAGATGCCGCAGGTCCTTCGGCACCGTCTCCAAGGCCATCCTCTCCGATTGGAAGAACAACAGCAAGTGATCCTACCCCAATCTCTTCGCCCGCAGGAAGTAAACAGCTCATTACCCAGAATGCCCGCTACTTCCGGCACCTCACACTTCCTCTTCCGGTGCGGGAGGACGCCCACCCCGCTCCTTCCCCCGCCTAAGGAGATGGTTTCTCCCGCCGAGGAGCGGAGGCGGGGCAGCCGGCAGCCACCTGGGCCTGGGCGCGGGCGCGGCGGGGGCGGTGTTGGGCTTGCCGACCGGCCCATAGGGGCGGGGCGGCGCGGCGCAGCCGGGGCCTCGCGGGAATGGGCCGGGCCCGAGCCTGAATGCCCCGGCGCGGGCCACTTGATCCAGGCTGCTGGCACCCGGCCGCCGGTGCCCTCGGAAGGATCCCCTATAATAGCCGATTGCCTTTATCATCCCGTTTTAAAAGCGCTGGGACAGCGAATCCACTGTGTCCCTCTGGATTTTCTCTGTAGAGACCGAACACAAATCCGGGGGCGGCCCCACCCCTCCGTCCTAGCTGGAGAGCACTATAAGGTTGCCGTTTGCCGTTTGCAGGAATACTGGCCTGTGAGCCGCTGGCGGAAAAAATGCATGCTTAATTATTTTTAAAAACTCCTTACGTTTGTTCGTTCCAGCCGATGATTTATACTTTGTGCGGCTCTTAGCATTAAGACACAGTTCTTTTACTAAAAAATATCGGTAAGACATTCGGTTTTTTTTTCTTCATTTCATCCTATAAGAAGCTAAATGCTTTGTTCTTTGGTTCAAAACTGGACAACAGACAACCACACCTTTCCCTGAGAAGCAGAAGAGGAAATTGAGCAGTATAAGGAAGAGAGCAAAGAGCCCTCCTGACCCTGGGGATTCTTCATACCGACACAGCACCAGCTCTCTTGGTCCTCACAATAGCCCGGTGTGTAGGCAGAGCACACTCACTTGTGTTTATCTGAATTGGAGCTATGTGATATAAATAGTTTCAGGCCCTGCTCTTCCGTCTTTCCAGCCTGGCCTCCTCATTGAAACTGAGCTTCTTCAAGGCAGGCGGGCTGTTTATGGCCGGTTACATGCTGTGCTTAGATGGGCTCTGTGACTGGGGTTTGGATGTTTTCTATCACTGAATAACTTTCTACTTTGGAATATGTTTTCTTTCGCTCTCTGCTATTTTCATGTAAGCTCTGCAACAACTCTGTGAAGTAGGCCCACTTTTTGGGAAAAAGTGAGGCACAGAGTATTTGCCCAAGGTTACAAAGTCTCTGAAGCTTGGTAAATTAGTGTGAACAGTACGATAATGATACAGATAATTTATGACTGAACCGTGATGAGAATCCAGTCATGCTTTCTCCTTCCCTTGATCTCATTAAGCCATGCTTTTAGGGGCTGACAAACCAGTTCTTGTTGCCAAGTCCATCACTCTACCCTATCCTTCTGTAAATCAAAGCCTAGCCTCTGATAGAAATAATTTCTTTCTTTCAATGTAAAAGGAGACGAAGTTGTTACCCTTAGTGATGGTCACGACAGAACAAAACCACGAGACCACACCACATTTATGGATAAATATATTAGCAAATAAATACATTTCTCAACATAGTGCCTGATTCAAGCGTCTTTCTGTCTGGTTCAGATATAAAATACCCATGTGGGTGCCTAGGTGCTAGTCTTCCCACTGACTTTGGGGAAGAAGTTTCCCAAGTGGGGTCCTGTATCTTCTTTGCCCCTACATTCACATTTCAATTGGATAATGCCTGAGGGGCCAGCAGTGGTTAGGCTACCCCGGGTGAATGTCACCCTAAGAAGGCCCCCCAACGCTGGCCCACTGGGTACAAGCTGCCCAGCCAGACTTCCAGCTCCAACTCCACTCTCACATGCACACCTTCCTGTGGGTCCCTGGCCTGTATGGCTTATACTGGAGAGCTGGACCTCTGGGCCCTCCAAACCCAAGGGTCACACTTTGCTTTCCCTTTGTTCTCCCCTGCGCCCCATCCCTGCTCTGAGACAAAACTTCCCAGAGAAGAACTCTTTGTTGTTCCTGCTCAGCTGTAAACCTGCTTTTTCTACCTTCGTTTCATCCTCCCTCTTCCCAGATGACATCCAAAAAAATTCTCTCCTTTCCACCTGTTTCAAGACTTTGTAACAGGAGTTCTTCAAGGAAAAGTTTCCCCACTTTGGAAAGTTTCCCCACTCTACTCCCAACCCCCAGAGGAATGGGGGCTGCTGGAGTGACACAGGAGTTTAAAGGTCAGAGGCTTCATCCCAGGTTCTTCATGGTGTTGTACCCCTTTCAGGGACATAACTTCACACTCTGGCTTCCCAGAGCCTCCTCTCTGACTTACAGTGGTTCTGACCACTTAAGAACAATTTAAGAACAAGAAGGGAGAAACATCCTCCCTTATGCACCAGGGAAGGCACTGTCTGGAGAAGTTGCGGAGAGATACCCTTTTTAAGCCTCCTGGTCCTTTCGAAAAGAAGGAAAATGATAGAGCCAGGGTTGCCCCTGATGCAGGGGCCTTACCAGGGAAGGGTCAAAGCTGATGTGCAGACCTCACCTGAGGAAGGGGGTGAGAAGGGGTCATGCATTCAGCTGAACTCATTGGCTGCTATGAACATGAGGTCTCGGGTACTGCTAGGAGCAGCACCTTTGTAAAACCTAGATACTGATACCTAGATTTCTGCCCTCAAAAAACAGCCTTCAAGGGATCCAGCCCACACAGGCAGTAGCTGGTTGCCTGGCTGGGCACAGACTTGCTGTACTACAGATGTGTTCTGCAGACAAGGTCTGGAGCTGGGAGCAGGAAACAGCACCTCCCGCCACCCACCATCACCACCCCTCTTCCAGTGGTTCCAGGAAGTAAGGCAAAAAGAGAGGTGCTTGCTGAGGTCCTTTCTTCTCCCAGGAGCAGGACTCTGTGCCAGATAGGGCCCCGACTCATCCAGAGCACATTCTTGGTTGGCGATAGGCCTAAGCATCTCACACAGCCTGTTCACACAGCTCCTCAAGCTCTTCCTCCGAGCCTGCATTTAGAGAGAGGGGAGAAAAGAGTCATCAAGGGTCCCACCTGAGGGAGAATATGGCTGGAAGGGGACCACAGAGAGGGAATAGCAGGGAATATGTCCAGAAAGAGTGAGAGAAAGCTGAAAGATGCCCAGTTGAGACACAGGGGACAGAAAAACAAATCCAGAGAAAGAAAAACATATAGCAACCACTGTGTTACCAATACCAAACATATATAGCAACCAGTGTGTTATGAACACCAATTCATTCATTCACCCAATAAATACTTATTAAGCATTCATTGTGAGTTTGGCCTGCTACTATGTGCCAAAGAGGAGACCAGAAAGAATAAGCAGGGACCTGACAACCTTGCAGGAGAGAAGGCATGCATGCAAATGGCTATCGTGCCAGTGGGATAGGACCGGTGTCAAAAGAGATGCATCACGGAAGGGGATGCACATCCAAGTGCAGCAATCAGGAAATCTTGGAAGTGGCATAAATGAGCCAGTCCTGCAGGATATAAGTAGAAACTGAATTTACGGGCATAGGGAAGGCAGCAGGACATTCTGGGCTGCAGGAACTACAAGAAGTGTTTACCCAGTTTGGCTAAAGCATGGGGCAGGGGAAGGGAAAGAGTGGAAAATAGGGTTTGGAAGGAAGATGGGGGCTTGCTGGTTCTGGAGCCTTGAGGCCAAATCAAGTTGGATTTTTCCTTTCTCTGGACAAAACCGAACATTTGAAGATTTCTGATAGTTTATTGTAGGCAGGTGACCCTGGCAGCAGTATGGGGTTAAGAGCAGGGGGGCTGTGCTGCACAACTCTAGGGACACAACACTGGATGTGTAGCACCCAGCCTTCACAGCCCTGTAGGAGGGAAGAGAAGAGCTAGGAGGCTCCCAAATTGATCTGTAGGCTGTACCTAAGACACTGGAAGGGGCCATCAGTACTGGACTTGAGGAGAATATGATAAAGCTGGCAGACAAACAGTTGACAGAACCTGGCACTGATTGGATGTGAGGAGCAAGGAAAAGGGAGGTGGTGGTCTGGCACTGGCAGCACTGAAAGTACACACACGACAGGGTCCAAATCATAAGCACGGATGGTAGCAGCTCCTGATCCTGCCTGTAGGATTCCTAGACTGTGAGGTCTTATATTCAGGAGCTTTGGGTCCCCTTTTGGGGTAGAGGGGTAATCCTAGCAATGGATGTAGACAAAGAGCTGTGTCATCCACACAATGGGAGAAGAGTGGGAGGTGGAAGGCCCTGGAAGGTGAAGAAGGTGACATATTTGGGCAAATAAACACCAAGTTAAAGTTGAGAATTTCCATTATCACCATTGGTTGTAATATAGGGATGCACTGAGTCCCCAAGAAAATGAAATTGGTCTTATTAACAAGGGTGCTTGGAAGGGAAGACTTACTTGTTCTTTTACCACAGGGAAGAGGAGAAAACCTAAGGACCCACAGGGCTGCCAGGAACCCCCTGTGGTTTCTATTTTCTTTCATCATTCATGTAGCTCTTCTCATATGACCTAGTGTTATGGTTATCTGTAATTATTTCTCCTATAAGATCACGCTCTCTCCAAGCAACACTTTTTGCCTTCTTTGTATTTAGAGATAATATTGAGCTGTGAGCTTTGGTAGAGCTGTACCAATTATTAAAGTGTTGAAACACTTTATTTGAGCTGCTGCCCCAAGCCACCAAGGTGCCTTTCTAATGCCTCAGCCACACTAGGCCACTAGTACCTCCACTGTGGCCTACCTGTGATCTGGCATCTAAAGGGATAGCAGCTGACAGAGCCACAGTGCCCCAGCACTCCAGCCAGCATGCTATGCTGTGCCGGTTGTCCAATATTTTGAATGTCACCTCCGTTGTATTTTCCTCAGCTTTCATCAACCCCTTGTTCACTGACTCCACCTGTCCTGCAATACCCAGCTCTAGCCTCTTCCCCCTACCACACGCACTTCCCCTGAAAACTCACCAGGCTGGGCTGGCAGCACCTGGTGGTGTGGGTAAGGGCATGGCCTGCCCTCTGGGGTGTCAGAACTCCATTCAGAAGGCCCCTCCCCAGGTGGGTGTGGTCCCAGGGCTCTGCGTGGAGTCAGACATAACCATACTGGCTGTGAACTTGAGTAATAGGAGCCTGGGGTTTCTGGTAGCAGCCTCCTGTCCAGGCCCGGATGTCCAAAGATCAATGGGTGGGCCTCTGAGGACCAAGGATATGCCAGGCTGGGGCTGTAATGGGGAAAAATCTGGCAAGCTGCGTGCACAGTCAAGTCCTGGGGCCGAGAGGCTGGCATGGGTTCTGAGGGACCCCCCTTCCGTTTCCTCTGTGGGTGTCGGACAGAGAGGCTGGATTTCTGCAGGTTGAAAAGATTGCTGGGGCTGGGGCTGGGGCTGGAGGCTTCAACTGGGCCAGGGGCTGGCTCTTTGAGGGTCCTGGGCCGTTGTGGGTTGGGGAGCTGCCCTGAAGGGCCTGTTGGGTTGGATCTGGTGACTTGCTGATCAGGAGAAGGTGGCTCTGGCTGGGGCTGTGTCCGAGGAACAGCAGGTCTGGACTGGGAAACCCCAGTTTCTGGGCCAGACTTCCTGCCATGCCACTGGAACCGCTTTTTGTAGTGGTGGTGCTGGTGACGATGGTAGTGGACATGGCTGGAAACCTTAGTTTCCCCTGTGGGCACCACTGAGTCCAAGGAACGGGGCCGAGAGGTCATGCTACGCTGAGTTTCCTCTCCCTGGGGATCCCCTTCAGGGCTGCAGTATACCAAAGGGTCAAAGTCACTGCTCAGGGAGCTGCGGAAGGTAGAGCTGCTGCCATGAATGCCCTGCAGGCTGATGTCTGTGCAGTTGACTACTGAGTCACTAGAAGAACCATGACAAGGCCCTGAGCTGGAGTCACTGGCTGGCCCGTCTGCCAGGTAGCCACTGCGTTCTGTGCAGTAGCTTTCTCCAGATCCACTGCTGTCATGAGGCCTGGCCCAGCGCAGGGGCACTGGGCAAGTGGCAGGGTGCTGTGAGGTGCATCGGAGACGGCTTGGCTCCCAGCCCTGTGCATAGGAGTGCTGGGTGACTGCCAGGCGCTGCTGCTCTCCTGGAGCCTGGGGATGTGCAGCTCTGGAGAAGTGGTGGTGCCGAGGGCCCATGCCTGGCTCCTGGGATGGTAGGAAGGGACCAGGTCGTGGGGGCCGAGCCACTGCACTCCGGGAAGGGCCCAACAGGTAGGCAGCGGGGAGGTGGTAGTGGGCATGGCCAGGATGCTGGCGAATGAGGTGGAGTCTCCGGCCTGGTTCCTGGTAAGATCGAGAGGGTCCCAGGGACTGGGAAAATGAATCTCCCTCTGGAAAAAAGAACCAAGAGCACAGGTCTGCGGAGAATGCATTCAGAAAGGTGTGGCTGTAGCTAACCTATCTGACCCTGTGCAGCCTGTGAGCTTAGAGTGTGGGGGACCAAGGCCACACCTAACCTGCCTGTGCCCTGGGACTCCCTCATTCCCCACACTCAGGCTGTCTGTCCTGGGAGTTCCACTCTGCATGTCAGTCCCTGCTCCTCCCACAAGCCATTTGGGGCTCTTTCACCCAGGGCCACTGCTAGCCCATACTGCACCTTTGGGTGAATAAGAAAAAGGTTCTTTCCTCAAGATATTTATTTCACTTTTATCTTTTAGAAAATTGTTATAATATACTGATTTTGTTAGAATAGGATACTTTATTGCCAGAATAGAATAATAAATATACAAATCACCCAGATTTAGAATCAACAAAGTTGTCATAAAAATACAAATAATTTTTTAAATAATAAAACAGTAAACAGTGTGAATGGCCCTTCCCCGCGGATGAGGCACTGCTTAAAGGACTACTGTGGCGGTTCTGCTTTCTCCTCAGCTTCAAGACAGAAGCCCTTTTCCAGAGGGCAGCCACATTCTAGACCCATCTGCCTGCACACAGGGGAGTCCTTGGCCCACCTCCTACCTATGATGTTGAACATGCAGAGGGGGCAAGTCTGATGTTGATGTAGCCAGGGGTCCACACAGGTACGATGGAACTCATGGAGGCAGGAAATGACCCGTAGCTCCTGAAGAAAACAGGAAGAAAAAAGGGGGTCCAAACCAAAGGTTTCTATAGCCACAGGAGTAGCCAGGAAGCAAGACGTCCCCCTGACTCCCTTTGGCGTCTCCTTGCTATCACCTTGCAGAAGACCTCAAGTAGAATAGAAAAGGTATGGGCTTTGGTATCAGGTAGACCTGGATTTTGCCACTTAGCTGCATGACCTTGGGCAAGTTTCTTAACAGACAGTTTTCTGCTATAAAAGGAAGGTTAAAAAAAAGGAATCTACCCTCACCCTTCACTGCCCTGAGGCTAAAATGAGATAATGCATCTAAGGTACCACTGCAGCCTGGCACATGGTATACTCTCAAACAAACAATAGTGCTCTTCCCCTAGAAGGCCAGGAAAGTGACAAGTGACCAAACCTCAGGGCGATCTCCTACCTCTGCCCCACACAGGATACAGAGGACACAAATATAGCCAGGACACCCACACGAGCCCTAAGCCTTCCACCCACACCCCAGCTTCAATCTGTCTCCCCAGCCTGGCTACAGAGGTGAACAACAAGGCCTGGCTTACCTGCCCCTCGGAGAACTCCTCCAAGCAGATGGCACACATGGGGGCTGAGCTGCAGCTGCTCCCTGAGTCTAGCCACTCAGCCCGGGCCCTCCTGCAGCTGGCCCGGTACCTCCTGGTGGCCAGCTGGCTGATGGCCCAGGCTGTTCGCTGCTGAAGGGTATTCTGAGAAGAGGAGAGGGGCTCAGAATGGGGTACAGTCTCCTCTTTCCTTACCCCTGGACCCCAGCATGCACTCAGTTCCCAGTCACCCACTTAGATCACACAGTCAATTGAAAACCCTGGGAGTTTGTCCCCTTGGAGCTCATACATGGCTCTGCCAAGCGGGCCAAGGCCTCCCATTCTACCTCCCCGCTTATACCATTAAGCTTTTCTTCCCTTGATAACCGTGAGAAAAACTTTTTATCTAACTTGACATCTCAACTTGGATATCTAATAGGCATGTCAAGCTTAACATGCCCCAAACTGAACTCCTAATCCCATTAAACACCCCAACCACACAGCCATCCTCCCTGTCTTCCTCATCTCAGTAAATAGCAATTCCATTCTTTTAATTGCTCAGGCCAAAAATTTTGGTGCCACTCTTGAGTCCTCTCTCACATCACACAATCAATCCATTAGTAAACCTGTTGGCCTTGTCTTCAAAATATACCCAGAATCTAACTATTCACTGCCACCTCCGTAATCCAAGCCACCATTACTGTCACCCAGATTCCCATAATAGCTGTTTTCTCTGTTCCCAGCCTTGCCTCTCTGTGGTCTGTTCTCATCACAGCAGCAAGAGTGATCATGTTGAAACATAAGTCAGAGGATCACAGCACCCCTTCTGCTCAAAACCCTGCCACGGCTCCCATATCACCCAGAGTAAGAAACAAAGTCGTTACAATGGCCTGAACAGTCCAGCATAACTGGGCTCCATGAACTCTCTATCCACACCTCCTACTCCGCCCTCTCACTCACTACTCCAGCCATACAGCCTTCATGCTGCTCCTCAGACACGCCAGGCACTCCTCCGCCCCGCGGCCTTTGCACTTGCAGTGCTCTGCCTTAGTTACTTTCTCCCTAGATACCTGCACAGATCACCCCCTCAACCATTTAGTTCTAATGTTATATTCTCAATGTGGCCTTCCCTGAACTTGCTTTTAAAAATTAACCTTGCCTCCTTGTATTCCCTGCTCCTCTTTGCTATTTTATTTTTCTCCGTAGCACATACTGCCATCTAAAACATTATATATTTTACTTATTTGTTCATTGTCTGTCTCTTCCCGCTAGAACGAAAGCTCCTTGAGGGTAGGGATTTTTTGTTGTTTTTGTTCACTGTGCTATTCCCAACACCTGGAACACTGCCTGACACATACTAGAAGCTCAGTGTATTTGTGGAAGGAAGGAATGAATGAGCAATATGGGGAGAGGCTGCTGGGTATTTAGCCTGCTTCATGGGCATAACAATGCTGCCCTTCCTCACCTTCTCTTTCCTGCTCCCCACCCTTCCCCATCACACGCCCTCCTCTATGAGGAGGTCCACACTGCTCACCGGCCTGCTGTGGTGGGGGCGGCACCGGATGCGCAGCACTGAGGCCAGGATGACCACGAAGATGGTGCCCACCACCGTCAGGAGGATCCACACATCATAATCTGGCTGGGGGGTCAAGCAGAGAGGGAAGGGGTCATACTTCTGGAAGGAGCTGGGCCAGTGTAGGAGGAAACATGAGGCCAGGAGATACATAGAGAGCTGGAGGTCCCGTGAGTCTTCCATCTGAGGGGATGAGGAAAGGATGAACCTGGCAGTGGGGTTAGGTGATCCCTCTCTGCCCAAGGGCACTCACAGGAGAGTGTCTTCCAGATGTCAGCTGTAAGAAGTACTATCTGAAAACCCGTGTGCCTGGGGAAAAGGCGCAGGGACCCCTCTGCAAGGTGGGTGCTACTTGCCAGTGAGCAGCCAGATGAGGTTCTTAGCCAGAAGAGAAGCACCAACCAGGGATCAGGGGGCCAGTGGGCTGGGGGCCAGGGTTTCATTCTGGCTCTGCTACTCCATGCCATGAAACCACAGATCTGAAAACAGCTTTAGAACCCATCTGGCCTCATCTGTTCACTCTGCAGATGAAGCTCAGAGATGGGGAGAAACTTGCCCAGAGGCACGCAGCTGATGGATGAAGTTGGACTAGAGGGTTTTTAGGGTCTCTCTCAGCTCCAGGAGTCTAAGGGCTTTCATGGGAGTTGCCACAGGACAAAGCAGAGGTGAGAGCAGGTGCTGGGGGAGGGACTGCAGGTCTGTTGTGCCTACCCAAGCTGGGGGCTCCTTCAGCTCAATCTTCACATGTGCCTTTCGGTTCTTGTACACGAACTCCATCAGCTTCTCGGCATCATGACCCCAGATCAACACCACTGGCCAAGTCAGTCCCAGGGGCTGCTGCAGCTGCAGGAGGGAAAGTGCCCACAAGGACTGCTGTGACTTCTCCCGCCCTGGGAACTTTATTTTCTTCCATCCAGCCCCCTCCTGGAACACTCCAATCTCCCTGGGTACCTGCTCAGCAGCAGCTCGATCCTCAGTGATGTCAAAGAGGACAGCACTGGCTCCTCGCTCACCCGCCATCCGGGCCTGCAGAGACACAGGGCAGAGTTTGGCTGGAGTCACTAAGTGACACAGCCTCCCATCAGCTCAGCCCCACCCTCTCACACATCCATCCCTTCCTAGGACTTCACACGCACCGTACTCCTGCACACTCGCTTACCTACATGCAAGGGGTCATGGGACTAGGCTCACCCAGGCCCCACAGCCTTCAAAGGACAACATTCAGGCCTTTCTTTTGTAATGAACAAACCCTTAACAAGAGTTTACTGGGTACCAGACAGTGGACCTGGCTCTAGGGCTGGGGACAAATAAGATGTGGCCCATGCCTTCAGGGTTTGATCAGTCTGCCTTCACTAAGAGGTGTGAGAAGAAAGAGTAGGAGTGACCAGAGCCCCTGGGAGGAGTGCATGGAGGAAGCAGGCGAGAGTTCAGAATAGAGCCTGGGACCCTGTTCTCCCCTCGGGCCTCCACAGCACCATCTCACAGGCCCTCTATCCCTGCCACGCTCTAGTTTGCCAACTCTATCTCTGGCTCCAGTCTGAGGATTTAGAGGAGTCCCTGTCCAGTACTTTACCCCTTCATCCTCTCCCTTAGGGTAGCATTAGAGACTTGGGGGTACGGACCGAGGGGCTGTTCCCACAAGGACACAACTATGCATACATGCACGTGCATGTTCACCATGGGCTCCAAGAGCAGGCCTGGGGGAGCTGAAGCCAGCCAACCAGGCAGAAGGGATAGCAGAGCCAGAAGGAGAACGAAAGGCAGGAATCTAGGGGTATGCCTGTGAGGGCAAGAGAAAGGAGATAAGAGCTAAGCAGGGTGGAGGCACAGGGCGACCGACCGAAGACAGACACTGTGAGGGAGCTGCTCTGGCCCTAGCATGGGGTCTCCTTGCCAGGCACAGCCACTCTCCAGCCTTCTTCCACATACCCCTGGGGCCCCTCTGAGTCTCTGGGGCCCTCCACAGGCAGGCAACGAGGGAGTTAAGCCTTCTGCAAGTGGTGGTAGCAGGAAGAGGAGCCAGTGCTGGGACTTACTCACCCTCTCGGCACTTTGATCTCTGCTTGCCTTCGCTTCCCAGGGAGAGCCTGTCGGGGCAGGTCTCCTGCCAGGCAGGCTGGGAGCAGCTCCTTGCTCCCGCTCCCTGCTCCCCACTCCCCAGGCAGTGGCAGGGGACAGGGGCCCCTCAGAACCTGCTGTCTTCAGGCCGGGGGCCAGGGGAGGGCGGTGGAGACACTGCAGTGAGCCCCCGTTTTGGTCAGGAGGGTATCTTCCCTCTTCCTTCCCTCCCTCCCTCAGAAGCTGGGCTGTACCCTCTACTCACACCCAGGCCCAGCCTAGGCCCAGGCTCGCCAGGCTAACTGACTGAAAGTTCACGGTCCTCCAGAATGGAATCATTGAAGAAAGTGAGAGGTCACAGGCTCCATCTTCCTCCCACCCACTTCCTCCCAGAAAGTCCACCCCACCAAGGCTACTCCAGGCACACAGAAGCTCTCCAATCTTCAGAGTTCTCCAAGCAAGGGTATGGGAGCAGTACCAGGGGAAAAGGAGTCCCTGGTAGGGGAAACCTACTGGTAATCTCATATTCTTGGGACTTGGCTGAGGGGTGGGAGAGGTCACTCCAGCAGTCACAGAATTGGGACTCCCAGGGCCTCAGCTTTCCCATCCCCAGAACAAGACCCTGGACCCAGCCTGGCCTGGAAGAGCATGAGGGAGGGCAAATGCTTCCTTCTTAGGAGATTTCCTTTCTTCCTCACCCCTTTCTCTTTGAAGCATTGGGGTAGGACCAGTGAAAAGCAATTACTGTGACATTCAAACACCCTAGCCCATTACAGCCCATAATTACAAAGCTGTAAAAGTGATCAAAGAGCCCAGAGAGTTGGCCAACAGGGGAAAACGAACAGGACTTCCAGGCAGTGGGTTCCTGCATCCAGAGTTCTAGAAATGAAAAGCAAGGTTTGGGGACAGATGGCAGCCCAACCTTCAGCTATTCATGCCCCATGTCTACCTGCACCCAAGAAGTGCAAGGCAGGGAGAAAAAAAGTGCTTCTTCAGGGACTGGAATCTGGAAGGCAGAGAGAAGATGGGCAGTCCATCGGGACAGGAAGGTTAAGCTGCAGAAAGACAACCCAGAAACCTCTTTGGAAGTTTCAGAGCCAGCCCTAGGGGCAGCAAACAAGGCTGCCCAAGGCCTCTAGCAGCAGGAGTCATTCCAGAGAGAGCCATGAGAATGAGCTGAAATCCTGTCTCTTACTCACTGGGCTCACTGGTCAGCTGCAGCACTTCTCTGGGCCTTAGAGTTTCCTCTCCAGACCACAGTCTCTGCATATCTCCTGCTCATCAAAGATTGAGCACCTACTGTGCCCAGGGCAGCAAGCCAGGGAAGGCCAGGCCCTCCAGAACAGCTCATAATCTAGTTGTGGAGACAAGGCACATACATAAAACTATAATGCTGACATTCTAGAGCACAAATGAATAGAATAGACCAGTAATTTCCAAACCTTTTTTCACTTCAGAATGCCCTTCCTTCCTTCCCTCCACTACCCGTCCCCCCCCCCAATCTGACACAAATCCTCAATATACAAAATAGATCAAAGTGAGGCAGCTCATTTTGGGGTGGGTGTGGGGTAGAAAGGACCCTTGGCCTCCCTCTACCCCTAAGGTCATGACACCTAGATTTAGCAGAACATGGTGTTGAAAGCTTGGGCAGAGACCCTAATTGCTATAGGTGTGCTCTGAGAGAGGGATTCCTGTTCCTACTAAGCTGGCTGGGCTGGGCTAGTCAGGAAAGATTCAATAGAAGAGGTGGGATTCACCTGGGCCTGAGAGCAAGGGTAGGTAGAAGGAGAAGGGACATAACCTTTATTGAGATCCACTCTGCCCAAATTGCCTGGGTTTGAATCCTGGCTCTGCCACCAACTATTAGTTGTGAGATTTTAGGCAAGTCACTCACTACTCTGTGCCTCAGTTTTTCCTTCTGTCAACTGGGATAATAATAAAGCCTCCTTCCCAGGGTTGCTGTGAGGACTACATAAATTAACCCATGTGAAGCACTTATAATAGTGCCTGGCATATACTGAGTGCTCTTGAAGTGTTAGTTATTATTTTATCAACTATTACCATGTGCTTTGCATACGTGATTTTATTTATTCCTCGCTACTCTACAAGGAAGTCATCAGCCTCACTTTTGAGTCAAAGAAACTGAGGCTGAGAAAGACTGAATAATTTGCCCAGGGTCACCAACTGATAAGCAGTGGAGGCAGGATTCCCACCCAGGACTTCCACTTCCAGAGTGCCTGCTCTTAAGCACCAGGTAGTGGTCTCCACAGTAAGAGAGCCAGGGCTTTCCTGCATCTGCTTGTCTCCAGACATAGCCCCTTCTTCCAGGCAAAAGGCCACTGCACTAGCCTAGGCATAAGGTGATAAGGGCCTGGCTAGCACAGCCGTGGCTGTGGAGCTGCCAGCAGAGAAACAGAAACCGATCTGGGTGGCTGGACGGGGGTGGTGGCGGTGATGGGGGTGGTAACACGAATGGGAGAGTTCAGAAGAATTACGGTAAGAGTTTCAGAGAAGAACAAGAGGGATAACAGATAGAAGGGGAAAAAATCAGCCTTGTGACTTCAAAAGCGTGGGATGATGATGTCAGTGACGATGACAGTACTAGTAACTGCAATCATTTATTGAGGCATTACTCTGTGCTTGGCATAGGGCTAAGGGCTTCCATCCGTTCTGTCTCACTAAATCCCTGTAACTACTTACGACATAAATCCCACTATTACTCCCCTTTTACAGATGAGAAAACGGAGGCTCAGAGGTGAGTGAGTGTCCAGGTCACACTGTGGGGCAGTGCAGGAGCCAGGCTTCAAACCCAGGGCTGGCTGGAGAGCCCCAGCCCTGTCCGTGGTGATGGCACCATTGATACTAACAGGAAGAGCCAGAGCAGAGCTGATTGGAATCAGCGATTTTGAAGCTTTTCCTCACCAAAGACCCCACCTTTCCCTTACACTTCCCATGAGCCATATTTAAAAATATATATGTTCTACCAAAATAACTACCTTTATTACATACAACTCATTTTCCTATGAGATAACTTGTGTTAACTCATTGAACTGATAGAATTTCAACCAAAAGCAAAAATGAATAGTGAAGACTGTGGGACTTCTAAAATATTGGAAGTAGCTCAAAGACCCACATTACTACCCTCACAGACCTCCTTTGAGCTGAGGGATCCCAGGTCATAGCTACTTGGTCAGGTCAAAGGATGAGACCTGAGGGAAGCCTTAGACCTGACCAACTGGAAGCCACTGGCAAGCCTGGGGCTGGAGCAGCTCCCAGACTGATGGGCAGAGAAGCTGGGCAAGCGGAAGCCAAGGAGTGAGCGTGGGGCAGGAAGCTAGGGCTGTGGTCGCAGGGCAGTGGCCAAGGTGCTCCTTCTAAACCCTTGACGGCTTCTCTCGTTTTGGTTTGTCTTAGCTCAGGCACTATTTGGCACTTGCCGTACATTATATTCATCCTCACGATAATCAAGGGAGTAGAAAATAAAGTCCCCTCCCATGGAGGTAGAAACAAAGGCCCAGCACGGTTAAGTTCCTCAAAGGGCCCTGAGCACCTGCTCCTTGCTTCACAGCATCTGTGTACACATCTTCTCTTTCCTCCAGAGGGTGAGAGGAAAACCACCTACGTGGACCCATCCTAACGGTTTGCCAGGTTTTCACATGTATGTGAAGCCACACATACCGCTTTAAAGAACAGCAGAATCTCTAGGTGGCAGAATTTTAGATATTTCTATGAGCTTATTTATACTTTTCTGTAAAGTTTCCAGAGTAAACCTATATTGCTTTTATAATAAGTGAAGAGAAGAAGGAAGAACAGCATGGTTTCTCTGAACGCTTCTTCCCGCATCTCTCTGCCTCTCTCTGTCACATGCACGCACACACATGTTCACATACTACCTAGCGCAGAGCATGCACCGAGAACTTGCTCACCAAATGAACAAATGTATGACATTTGCCCATATTTTCTAAAGCAAGGGGGATGAAAAATCCAGAAGCCGGGTAGCTTCAGCCTAACAAAATTCTGCTGCCATCAAGGACCCTCATGGCCTTGTGGAGATGCTACGCTCCAGCTCCTGCAAGTGCGTCCTGGCCCTGCTTCCACCCCTCCCTGGGGCCCCTTCTGCATCAGCATGGCTGGGCCACGTGAATAGCTTCACCCACCTGTAGGCACTGCATTCAGAATCCTGCCCACATCTTTGTCCCTATGGGATGAGGTAAGAACCCAGGCTGTTTCCTTGAGGCCCTAGAGATCCCCAAGGGATCTGGGCCTGAGTACAGTGAGCTGGCACAAAAGTCGGGGTGTCACTCTCCTCACTTACCACCCTGGGAGCAGGACCCCCTTACCCAAGTACACCTGTCTGTGCCACACACAGTCTAACCATACTCTGACTTTTATCACCATGACAATTTTTTACATACATTCATCTTTCCCAGTTAGCATGGGAGGCAGCAGGGCAGAGAGACTAAAAGCCCAGGCTTGATAACTGGACAGGGTAAGGTTCAAATGTCACCTTCACCCCTTCCTAGCTGCGTCAACCTGGCAAGTTAACTTTTCTGTTCCTCGCTTGCCTCAGATGTCAAGTGGAGAATAACAATGTCTACCTTTCCTGATCTTTGTGAAAAGTAAATGAGATAATATACAAAAGAATCTGTCCCATATTCTACCTGGCATGTGATAAGCACACAGAGAACAGGAACTGCTATTATTAGTTAAAGCAGGGGTCACAAATGCAAATGTTTACAGGGCCCACCAGTAGCAGGCCGGAGTGGAGCACAGCAAACCAGAGACCACGGATGTGGAAAGGGGCAGCTCCCGCCCAGGTCTCGCCAATCGTGGTGTGTGCAAATATGGGGCAAGAGCTCCTGAGTTTTCTTCCAGAGAAGCTGAAAATCTGGGTTTTTATAAGAACGTTTTCAATTTTTACATGTGGCAGTAAATTTACATTTTGAAAAGCCACTGTGAGGGCTAAACACAACCCGTCTGCCAGCCAAACCCAGCTCGCGGGCCACCAACCTCAGAGGAAAAGGGGGAACTCTATAAGGGTGGGGGCAGTGGCTTATGTTTATGCTGTTTGTGCCTAGTGCTCAGTAAATGTTTCTGAAGGCTGGGAAAACCCTCCAACTGACTCCCACTTTGCTCTGGTGCCGGGCAGGGGAAGAGGCTTAGGAACTCCGAGCAATGGGGAGGAAGGAGGGTGGGGTGCATGCTGGGGTGAAAGCCGAAAAGTTCTGCTGCTGATGGTTGGTGGGGGAAGGACAGAAGCGTGAACTCCCACCTCTCTCAGCCCAGTCATGGCTTAGGAGAACCTGAGGGAATCAGGCACATCACTCTCAGGAGGCAAGGGGACCAGAGAGCACAGGGATCTCCCGCAGCCTGGAGCCGGGTGAAGTTTCAGAGCGTGTGCAGGGTCAAGTGTGAATCTACCTTGCTGGCCAGTGACAGGCAGGGGCGTGGGGCACGTCGGGGACTCTCCAGCTTGACGATGCTGATGAATCCAGGTTCCAGATTGTCATCATCACTGGCATTGCACAGATACAGGGGGTGGGACTGCAGAGAGAGAGAGAAAGACGGGTTAGGGAGGCTCTGGGGTGCAGAAAGAGGGAGCTGCGAGAGCCAAGCCCTTCTATACTGTGCTAGGCAGGAACCAGGCAGGTCTTTATGAAAGATTGGGCTGTTATTGGGTTGCCTCATAGCGAGCGAGTAACCATTAGTTGTCATTTCAGAGGCGTCAGGGCCAAGGATACAGGGAAGTGGGGGCAGATGGGAGGGACGAACGTCCCAGAGGGGGCCTGAATGAAGAGCCTGCTGCAAAGCAGCTGTAACAACCCTCAAGCCCTACTTTTTTCCAAACTGGCCAGATGCAGAGGGCTCTTCTCCTGGCCCCAGCCCCTCTCACCTCCTGGTCCTTCTACCTGCTCCAAAAACCCCAGGCTAAGAGAATATCCATGTGTTCCTATATCAGCATCATCACAATCTTGCCTACTCTCCTTGAAGGGTTTTTCACTTGCAGCTGCCTGGCTTCTCTCACTCTCCCTCTTTGCCTCTGTCCTGTGCCCATCCTGGGATCAAGGAGGGTGCTGACAGGGAGAAGAGAGTATCTTGGGATGGGGCCTGGCTAAGACTTTAGCCTTGGACGGCACAATTCCTGGAGCTCATCCTGTCCCCAGGAAAGATGCGGTGGAGATGCAGCCAGCTCAGCCCATATGCTCTGAGGGTGTGGCATTTCCAATCCAAGACCCTATGCCTCTAAGCCCAGCTGGTGCTGGACAATGACCAAAGGGGAAGTAGGCCGACACGTGCTAACAGGAACCCGAGGATCCCCTCATCAAAGAGATGAGGCTGCCTTACTATAACTCTCTTCCAACACCCATTTGAATCTAATTTTCCCGGAATAAAATGTTAGAGTACTATGAGAACAAAGTATGATTTATTTGGCCCTGGATAATCCTTTGGCCAGGGACTCCCAGATGGTGGAAACCCAATGTATCCCGGCAAGAAAGGGATTTCCTACTAGGGAGTTGCCCTACACTTCCCTCTCCACCGCTATTGAAGTCTGAAGGAGTTCCAGAAAGAACCATCAGAGGCACCAGAGAAAATCTTGAATTTATAAATATGTTTATGAAGATAATAACATCAATGATGGACTTAAAAGCAAAGTCACTTTCTGAAAGCACTTTCAGGCTACTTGCTCCCACTGTCTCACTGCAGTCTCTTGAACATAGTAGGTTTCCAGTAAATGTGCAAAACCTAGTTTTGAACTGTACCTTTGTGAATAAAAATCTCTGGGCAGGGATGTTGAGATGAGAGAAAGTTAGTGCGGGAGAAAGGTTATGTACCCCACCTCCAGAAAAAGGCTTGGGCATGAGGTTGGGTTGTTCTTACTTCAGTGAAGCTGTAGCCTCTGTCTCAACAAGCTCTATTAATCTGTCTGTCTGTCTGTCTGTCCATGCATCCATTCATTTCTTCATTCTACTAGCACTGAAGGCCTCCTCAGTGCCAGGCACTGAAAAATGCACTGAGGATTCAACAATGAATAAGAGAGGCTCTTTGCCTTAAAGAAACTCAGAAGACAAGCATTGTACTGTGATGTTAGGATGCCAGTTTGTTCAAGGGCCTATGGGAGGGCACAAGGAGGAAGGACTAACAATCTCACGTGGGAGGGCAGAGAAGTTTTCACAAGAGGTGACTTGAGAGCTTCCTTGGAGGTTGAATAGGTATGTGCTCACCTAGTGGACCAACAAAAGGGGGTCGGGGTGGCAGGAACATTCCTGGCAGAGGAAGCCACCTGTGCCAAGGCACGGAGGCCTGGGGTTGAGACAGGCTGCAGGCAGTTAGGTCTGCCGTGAGAGGGAAGGCAGGAGATAAAGCTGGAAAGACCACAGGAGTCAGGCCACGGAGCAGGGACCACAGACTTGCATTTGAAAAGAATTTCCATGGTGACTACAGAGAAGAGTCTGGTGTGGTGAGGAGTCAGAATTCAGCTGCTCTGGCTATAAAAACGAATGAAATACTGCCATTTGCAACAACATGGATGGACCTTGAGAGAATTATATTAAGTGAAACAAGTCAGGCACAGAAAGAGAAATACCACATGTTCTCACTTATTGGAGGGAGCTAAAAATTAATATATAAATTCACACACACACACATACACACACACACACACAAACCGGGGGGGGGGGGGGAAGAAGATATAACAACAACAATTATTTGAAGTTGATACAACAAGCAAACAGAAAGGACATTGTTGGGGGGGAGGGGGGAGGGAGAAGGGAGGGAGGTTTTGGTGATGGGGAGCATTAATCAGCTACAATGTATATCGACAAAATAAAATTAAAAAAAAAAAAAAAAAAAAAAAAGAATTCAGCTGCTCTGGCAGAACAAAAGATGTGAGTCCTTTCTTGAGGAAGGACAGATGACAGCCACAGAAGTCTGTGGCTTTGCTTGCTCCTCCATCTCACCACATGATCCAGCTTTCTTGCGATGTCTCCGAGATGCCTCTCACCGACCAGAGAGTCAACTGGAAAGTCACTTTGGAGAAGAGTAGTCTCTACAGAAGATTTTGCAAATATTTAACTACAACTTCGCCTCCAGGCCTTAACGGGGAACCAGCATTTACAGATCAGGACTACACAGTAGGTTATCTCTGACAAGGTGAAAGGGACAAAACCTGGTATCAGAGTCAGCAGACTTGCCTGGTTCTGAACTAATAACTACGGAAGAAGGAATGGGAGGAAATTAACCATTAGTAAATGCCTCTTGCATGCCAGGGCTTCAGATGTTATGTCATTATGAGGCAGTGTTATCATCCCCCTTTAAAGAACAGAAGCTTGAGGCTCAGAGAAGTCAAGGTCACACAAGATTAGAACTCAGTTCCATCCTCTGGAGTAATGGAACTCCAAATGAACATAGAGTACACCCTCCACTGTCCACGCTAACAATAATGAGGATGAGGATAACAACAGTTGACATTTATTGAATAAATACTGTGGGCCAGTGACTGTTCTCAGCACTTTTATGTATTAACTCTTCATCCTCCTAACAACACTATGAGATAGAAACTATTATTGTCTCCACCTTAAAGATGAGTAAACGGGGGCACTAAGAGGTTAAGTAACATGCCCAAAATTATACACCTAGTAAGTGGCAGAGATCAGAAGAGATGGAAAGAAGTGGTAGAATTAGGTAAAAAAAAAAAAAAAAAAAAAAATTTACATTTGACTTTGAAAACATGATACCTCCCCCCAACTCATGACCAAGAAAATGTGCCTTACTAATTATATGTTCCTAAAGTGTAAGGACCCAAATACGAGTCTCTAAAATGTTAGTGGTGACCCCCAGGATTCTGTCCTAGAACCTCTGCTCCTCACTTTTCATGCTCTCTCTGGGTATCTCTCAGCCAATCCCATGGCCTTGGTCTCCACATAAGAGGTCACGGATGACACGTGTGCAGCCTCATCTTCCCTTGAGCTCCAGGCCTATGTGTCCAACAGCCCCCTGGACATTTCTTCCTGAAGAGCCTTAAATGAGACACCTCAAACTCAGCATGTCCAAAACTGAAATAATCATTCTACCCCCAAACTGTTCCTTATTGTTGGCATTGGAACCACTCTCATCTGTTACTCGAGCCACGTGCTGTCTTGTCTCCCAATCTCCTTCACCACTGCCCCCAACCACCAACATCCAATCAGTCAGCAAATTCTAGCAATTCTACCTCCAAAATGTTTCTCTTACACGTCCTTCCATTCTCACCTTGGGTACTCTGATACAGGCCATCGTCATTGCTATTCTGATTTACTGAAATAACCTCCTAACTAGAGTTCCCTTGCTCCACTCAGTTCTCTGTATTGCAGCCAAAGTGGTCCAAAATGCTAACTTGAGCACGTTACCGCTCTCATAGCTCTCGTAATAAAGTCTGCACTCTTAAACATAGCTTAAAAGGCTCTGCCTGGTCTGGGTCCTGCCTTCACACCTTGCCTTATGGCTTATCATTCTCTCTTCTCATATGGACAATGACATATTTGTAATTACCAGTGAGGACAAATATCAGAGGGATCCCTTGGATATTTTAGTTTTCATAAAAATCCTGGGGCTTTTGTGCAACTCTGTGGGAGGAAGTTCTCTTGAAAACAAATTTCTGTCCACCCAGTGGGACAGGACCTTGGACTCAGATTTAATTTGATAAAAAGAAAAAGTAACATAATATTTCTTGTACAGTCATATTTGTGGCATGAGAACCATACTCACTACACTTCTGTATGGTCTGAATCTTTTATAATGAGAGTTTTTCAAGTATTCTGATTAGAAACAAAAACGACCATTCAAACCAGGACTCTGTTGATTACCTAGCAAGGCAGTGTTAGCCTTCTTTGGATACAACACAGAAGATGTCTTTGCCCCCTTCTCCAGAGGATGAATTTTCCATCAGAAAGAGGGCTCCTGAGGAGAAAACAGATCCAAATGCATCTGCCTTCTTGGGAGGCAGGGTTTCCTAATAACAAAGATGCAAACATGATTTCCACACCAGGCCACCTGTCCTCTCAGTGACACCAGGAGACAGCCAAGAGAAATAGGCTTGCAGGGTTCAGGGAGGGTGTGGTTGGGGAGGGCTCATGGATACTTGGTGAGTTTAAGGATTGGTAGTCTGCGCCTTCCTGAAAGGCCAGGAGTTGGGATGTGCCTGTTCCAGAGGCTGCCACAAGGGGCAAATTAAGAGGAGCTTGCTCTCACATTCCAGGTCATTCTGACTCAGAACTCAGCTTTGCACACAGTTTATGCTGCTGCAGAAAGACGTATGAACTATCATTTGGTAGCGTGTGTTGAATTTCATGTTCTTGAGTATGTTCTCTCTCAGTCCTCCCTTCTTTTAACTCATTTGTTCTGATTTTTTCCTCCCTCCCAAGGAAACCTAGGGTTCAGATTCTGACTCCCTCTTTTACCTGTTTGACCTTGGGCAAGTTTTAACCTATCTGAGCCCCATATTCTTCATCTTCAGAATGGGAACAAAAATACCTCCTGATTATCGTGAATACTGGAGATAATGGATATAAGTGCCTACCACAGAGCCTAGTAAGTGCTTATTAAATGGTAGTTGTTTTTATTATTGCATCTGTAATAATAAAATCTCTCCTCATTCCTGGAAGGGACAGAGCCCTTTCTGACTCCTTCCTCCCTTGGCAATCAACTGTGCCTCTAAATGCCAGCGTTCCGCAAGGCACAGTCTGGGATAGCTCATTTTCCACGGTCACTACCCTCCTGTTCTCAGCCCTCCAAACCCCACTTAACAAGCTCTTCCAGTTCTCAGCCCGCCTCCTTCCCATGAAGGAAGCCATGTGATCTCATTACCTCCTCACAAAGGGCATTCCAGGGCTCAACTGAGCCCCGAACTTAATGCTGGACTTACTTTATCCGCGGCATCTCCTCCTCTTAGGGTGTGTGCTTTTGCAAGCAATTCTTTACTGTCTCCTATTTCCCAGCCACTCTCCTCCCCCCACCTCTGCAGCAATAATCTCTTAGTTCTCTGATTCCATGTACAGACCTTCACCCAGGCCTTGGACAGGTAACTTTACTGCTTGCTACAGTTTTGCCTTTGTAATCAGGAACATTGGCCAGACATCAAAGGCACCTTTCTCCCCATTTCCTCTTTCCAGATTTTATAATCACCCTCTCCTGTGCAACCTCCATTACCTGAACTTAGAACTACGTGACTTTTATCTCAGGCAGCAGGACACACCAGCATCATAAAGCTCCTGCATTAGGTGGTTAGGAAAAAACAGATTAGCCTGAAGTTGCTGCTTCTGGCTCCCAGCACCAGAATAGCATCCAGTGAGGCCCACTTCGGTCACCTTGCCCTGTTGATGCTCACATCTACAGGTTAGATCCTAATGGTGATTGTTTAGGCTTGGATTCGGAAACCTCTAGACCTCTTTCCCATCCTTTCATTAACATGTTGCTATCCCTTTGGGATGGCTGAGTTTCCTAATGAACTAAGTTGGGAGGTGGGGGAATTGTCAAGAGCAATTTCTCTTTATTTTGTTAAAAACTTTTCTTTACAAGGAAAGTGTATCCCTGCTTCACTGTGTAATTTTTTAAGCTACAAAAGAAAGTAATGTTGGTGGGGAGAAAGAAGCATAAGCCTAGGCCATCTGATGGCAGTGATCTAGCAGAGACGGATGACAGAGGCCTCCAGTATTTCCTACTTGATCCAGGAAGCCAGGGGCCTGGGGTGTTGGTGAGCAAGAGAGCTGACAAGAGCAGAATGAAATGAGGTGCCACAGTCCAATAGGAAGCAGGGGCGGGCAACGTCTGAGGGGAAACACTGCGCTCATCAGAATTCCAGATTGTGGCTTTGCCTATCATAGGCCTTTAATATTTGATGAAAGAATGAATAAAACTTGATTTGAATCGAGTTGGCACACAGTTTATAAAAGAGAAGTGAATTGCTGACAGATAAGCCTGGTTCATACCAGGGACCTTCAAAACTTGCTTTGTACACATGAGGAACGTGAGACTCAAGTTACAGACCACATGGTTATACAACTTGTTAAAGGAGGTTAAGATCTCCTAAATGGAACCCCAGCATCCTGTCTGCTCCACCATGCTGCTGGCAGGTGTTTATGTTGGGGAGGTTTTCTGTGTGGTACAACAAACATTAGCTGAGCACTACACTACAAGGGATTGTAGGGGAAGGCTTCAGGACTCCCATTCCCAGAATTTACTTTCTTTTTTTTTTTTTTTTTTTTTTCTTTTTGGTAGCTGACTGGTACAGGGATCCAAACCCTTGACCTTGGTGTTACTCCAGAATTTTCAAGCTTGAATCCATCTCAAGAACAAGTCAGAAGAAGGGTTTGTCTGCTCCTTTCACCTCTGGGCTTGTGCTCTTCCTGCCTACCAACCTCAGCTTCCTTCCCCTCTCCTGGGGTTTATCTCTCTCTTCTCCTAGCCACAACAAAGGCAGCCAGACCCAGACGCTGCTCACAGATGCTTTGCCAGTGAATAGCTGTTGTTTGTTTAGGATGAGAAAGGTGTGTCCTGAAATTAAAGGTCACAGAAGCTCAGACCCAAATAATGGTCATTCAGCCAGACTACCATTCCTTCACTCCCTCATCCCACATTAAAGACTTTATTCTTTAATTTAAAAATTCACCTATCCTCATCTCAGACTGTGTCCAACCTCCATGATGTAATTGGATCTCTTTACATGAAACAGCCCCCATGGTGGGGTTTTCCTGACCCCACACTCTGCCTGGCATCTTTGTATGGTGATTCACAGGGGTGTAAGCACCCTCATAAGCAGGCAGAAGAAAGCGAGGAGGAACAAGAATTAATTATCTGAATTGCTTTTGAAATAAATTGTTATTAAAGAAGAAAGCTTATTTGGCAGTAACCAGATAGAGAGTAGGAGAAAAATCTCAGCCATCTAAGATGTAGAGTTTTTATATTATTATATTCTCATATAGAAACAGGTTTTGTCCTGACTCAGCCCAGAATGACCTCTAGTTACAGGGATATGAGGAAGCTGCTCATGAAGTTAGGAGCAAAAAAGAGGGAGCCCATCAAATATCATTTTAGTTACATCAGGGATCTCTGGAAGGAAGGCTATAGAATAGAATACTAAGGCTGACGAAGCTAAAGACCTTAGAAGACTCCCCAGTCATGTGATTTGGACTCCCTCCTTCCACCAGGTGAGGAACTCAGGTATCAATCATCCAAGAATCCTAGTAAGAGGTCCTGAAAGGTCAGCTGAGTTCTGACCACTGTCTCAGGGAAGATCTTGCCAACTTCACTGACCTCCATCGTATAGGAAGGACCACTGAGGCCCCTCGTTTAGCTAGGATTTATCCAAAGAGATCCTCTACAGAAAGGCTGAGATCTTGACACAGACAGCAGTATTGCTAGGAGTAATAACTAATCACCACATTTCCAGCATAAGGGTCTCTGAGGAATGGCCTTAACAATTACCACAATGAGGTTGTTAACTGAACTCTTACACTTAACCTGCTGTGCTACTGCAAACAGCCTTGACATAGTCTGCTTTATGATTCTGCTGTTGTTGTTCCAGCCAAACTCATGCCTGAGATGGTAGGAATTTAAAAACTAGCTGGAAGCAGGTAGTGTTAGTTTTTAAGAAATTACTTAAGTTAAGATTTTGATGCTTAAAAGGCCAAAGACTAAAGCCAGGTAAAAACACCAAAGAAATGAAACTTGAGGAAACCAGATTATTTATTTAAATATGCAGAGGCCCATCTGGACTACTAGCAGAGCTACTTAAGCATTGCTAAATTTGGTGATTTCAATACAAGAGTGTGAAATGGCTTAATTAACCTGGCTACTTCATACACATATGTCTTTCAGGCTTAATCTCCTTGCTCATAGGCTGTAGGGGTTTCAAGTTGTCCTGCAGACTGCTCCAAACTGCTGTCTTCCACAACTGACTTTCCCTGGTGCTTACAAGCCCTTTGAGGGCAGATATTGTATCCAACTGAGCCAGCTCAACTAAATCTTCTCTACTCAGGTTTTAATTGGCACATTGTAAGTGGGGATGGGATGAAGCAATGGAGCATGCTTGGCTGATCCCGGTCCCCAGCTTATGGGCAATAACACACAATATTGCATTTACACTACAAAAAGGAAAATATGTGGAAGATGGACCTGTGCTTCAGTAAAGAAACAACAGATGGGATGTAGGGGTAGTTGCACTTAGAAATTACATCAGGAGGAAAAGGACAAAATTATTCAAGTCGCCAGCCAACTCAGATGCCCAGAGTTCTCCTCAGAAGCCACTGGGGGGTTGACATCAGGCCAAGGAGGCTTCTGTTCAGAAGAGGCAACAGCCAGCAAAGTCCTGTGCTGGAGACAGCACAAGGGCTCCAGACTGACTGCTGACAGCTCTTTGACCACAGCTCTGAATCCTTGTCCATGGGGTGGCCCTGGGGAAGAGGCCTGCTTTGGGGGGACTGTTTAATGATTTGCCAGCAAAGAACAAGGCAAACAGACTGCTGGCAGCTGCCTGGATGCAACGGGAGAGTAGATTTTTATTCCCACCCACAGTGCAACCTTCCAGGCAGGGGATAAAAGAAAAAGTGAGAGATGGTGCTGGGCAAGCCTGGGAGGGACTGCCATTCAGGACTCAGCATTTCACTGGGTCTCTATGGATGCTGCCAATTGGTATTTTCATCCTCTGAATATTTTAGTAATTCCTAACAGTAGCATCCCTTTAGCTGCTAGGAACTAAAAAGATATATAAGTAGCCTTTTAGGGCAGAATTCAAGGCATTAAAGAGAATGAAACCAGAAAAACACTGTTTCAGATCTGATGTCTTTTACAGAAAATGTTTGATGGGAAAGTAGTTTGGTTCTCTGCTAAATTCCTTCTTCTTTCTCTTTGCATGGACCGTTTCCCTATCTCCTTGGCTTTATAGAGAAAACAAATAGTACCTCTCCTATCTCCTGTGAGATCGTCAATCATACAGCCTTTTACCTCTTTTTGCTCTGATTCCCCAGCCCAGCCCAAACCGGATCCTTCTCTAATCCTCTGACTAGCCCTCAGTCCTCAGAATTAAACTGTTTTCCCCCATATGTCTTCCTAAAACCATCTATTAAAATTCTGGGGTTTGGGGGTTTTTTTTTATTTTTTATTTTTTATTTTTTTATTTTTTTATGGCAGCTGGCTGGTACAGGGATCCAAACCCGTGGCCTTGGTGGTACAAGGCTGCTTTTTAACCAAATATTCAAACTTCTTAAGTGACACTTACCTTTTACTATTAGTCGGTGTTCTATTGTGACCCACCCTCTTACCCATTTCCTCCAGCAGAATGCCTGGTTCTCAGTGGATGTCCGATAAAATATTAGTCCTTTCCTCCTTCCTGCAAAGTAGATCCTGAGCTCCTTGGAGTCAGTGACTAGGTCCTATTCATCACTTGCATAATGTCAAGCACACAGTAGATGTTAAGAAAAACGCAAGTTGAATCATCTGTTTTAATAAACAGATGTGAAGTAAAATAAATTTGGTGGTTGCCTTGTTTGATCAGGATATGATTATTTTCAGATTCCTTTCTCTTCAGAAACCTTCTGTATACTCCCTATAAGCTTAAGTATTAAAGTCAGATTTACAGCATTTTGAACTCATCACAAGGCAGATTTCTCTTCCTTCCTTTTTATCGTCACACCTTAATCTCCTCCATAACCATGAACAACACTCACTTCAGGAAAACCTTCCTACTTAATAACCCATCCTCAGTTACTCTTCCATTGTCTCCCCTCAGTATCAATATGCTGAGTCAAACAAAAGCCCAAATGGGGAAGAAAGCAACAGCATCCGCCTGCCCCTCTAAAAAGGAATGGCTCCTGCTCTCAGAAGACTAAATTCTGACTGCAGATCTATTGTGGTGTGTACACATGCACATGCATGAGGGTCATTAGGCCACTTGTCAGACAACACAGAGGGCATGGAAATTCACAGAGCATAGCACATGAGTACCGGGAGAATGTGGAATGAATGGGTAGACTCCTGCTATACTGCTTCGGAAGTACTCATTTGTCATTTTGGGCCTTTCAGTCTATCTTCCAGATGTGATGGGAAGCTCTTTTGTTGGAAGGAGCCACTTAGAAACTATTAAAAACAATTTTTGAAAAATCCCTATCATATTAAAAGCAACTCTCACTTTCCACCAGCTTTAGGCCATAGTGTTGGCTGAATGTCTCCTGAACCTCAGTCCCTACCAAGATTTCAGGAGGACTTGGCCCACTGATGTGCATGGAAAAGTTCTGGGAAAACTCAGAGTCAATTTACTCCCAAGAGCATTCCATATTTTTTTTTTTTGAGTGGGTCTTTTTCTTACCATTGGTGGAATGAGAGATGAATTACATTTCTTTTCCCCAGCCTTTTTATCCTGAAAAGTGGATGTATCTGAAGCCCAAGTTTTAAAGACTTCAGTTGAGGTGACATTTGATATCAGCACCCTTCCTGTTTCAGCTTCCCAGCAGCTGATCAGCTCTCTAGCCTACCCTGCCCCTGAGGATATATGTAGGCCGCCTCACATCAGAGACAGTGGTAGTCTCAAATATTCCAAACGTCCTTTGACTTGCTCTTTGTGAACTATGAGCTCTTTGTACTTCCTAATTACCCAAAACTCTTTATTTTTCTCGCTAAGCACAGATAGTAAGAGATATGAAACGATAATCAAAGTACTGATAAATGGAAGAGGAATCTTCTCAGTTATCAAGTTGGCTCTGATGAATAGAAGTTCCTGTTTGCATATGTCAGGAGATTCGGGGAGGTGCCATCACCAGACTGAGCGGATAAGGGAAGTACTTACACAGTTAGGGAGGGGAGTCAAATTCCTGGGGTTGAGAGAGATCACAGGGCAATGAGGATCAATAGCAGCACTTTTAATTTGTACACTGTTATCAAGGTACAAAGCAACACTACCCTTTGTCCTTTTTATTTTTACTTGGCTAATGGAACCCTTCACCCTAAATTAAGATTATTATTCAGCTTTGATTTTGCAATTTATATTAGCAAAGTGCTTTATGATCCTTCATTAGCTATTTTCTTCTCCCTTTATTAGCACCGCCCATTCCACAAATTAGGTAACTGAGGCTTGAAGAGACAACACGACACACATTGGGCTTGTGCCTGAATTCCGGGCATGGATTTCGTGTGCTAAATCTAACGAAGGGAAACCTGACCAACCACAGGAAGAGGCACAGAGTGGAAGAACAGAAGCACCAAAATTCCAAGAGCTTTCTTAGAAGCTAAACCTCCAATGAGTTAGTGAACGGCTTCAAAACTTTACTTTGCTAGCAGTAAAATTGAGAGCTCTCACTAGCTCAAATTTAAAACGTGACCACCAAACACATGTTGAGCAGGTTGCCTAATTTCCTTGATAACAGAGTTGAAAATGAAGAGAGAAAAAAAAAATGTGTCTGGACTTAACGGTGTCAGTTGTTTCAAAAGAAAGGATTGATGCTAAAGCAAAACAAATATGTCTAAGCTACTTTGGACCCATTGACGACCCGTTTCTTGACTCCCTTTCTCTTGCTGTTCATGACATAATGCTATTCTAGCTCTTCCTCTTCTCTGTCCCTCATTTGTTGCCTCTTCCTCTTTCTTCTCTTCCTCTCCCCATCTTTAAACATGTGTTTCCTGAGGATATATTATCTGATCTCTATTATCTCTCTTCTGGGTTCTTATTCACTTTAGTATCTTCAAAGATGATTCCCAAATTGGTCTCCAAAGTCAAATTCTCCTGTACTTCAAAAGGCCTGTTAGGCATTATTTCTTTGTAGTCCTACTGGTACCTTAAACTCAAATGTACCAAACCAAACTATCACCCTCTCCCTGGACTCCACCCTAAACAAATAACCCCTCTTAACTTACGTATTTTTGCTCATAGCACCACCATTTTCCTAGAGACTCAGGCTGAGCACCTCAGAGTCATCATGATTCCACCTCCCTCTATCCAATCACTGGTCTTTGGAAACCTACTTTTTCTATGTCCCTGGAGTCTGAACCACTACAACAGACTTCTAACTCGTCTCTAGTCTCTCACCACTCTAAAGCTCTCTATATATCACTGCAAGAACAGTCTTCCTAAACACAGCAATGGTCATATCATCGTCCTGTTCAAATACCATCAATGGCTATCTACTGTCTGGCTTTGGAATCAGACAACTTGGTTTCACATTTCAACTCTGTCATTTTTAAGCTGTGTGTGACCTAACCTGAGTCTTGATTAAAAAAAATTTTTTTAATGGGGATAACACCACCTACCCAAGAATATCATTGTGGAGATGAAATGAAATAACATATTTAAAGTACCAGCAGCTCCTGCACATAGTAGCCACTCGAAAAGTATTAATTCCTTTCCCTTCCCCTCTGCCTTTTAAGCTTTATCTCCATTTCTCTCCTAAATATACTATACTGCTTGTCCAAACCAAATTGTATTACTCACTATTCTCTCACATTCTCGTGGAATGCCTATTACTCCTATTTTGAGACTTATTAAAATCCTACTTATCCTTCAAGGGTAAGTTTATATGCCACCTCTTTCATGAGGAATCTTTTGCAACATCAGAAATGCCCCAGACATCTTGTTCACATCTTATTTATTGTATGGCATTTTTTCCACCTTCTGCTTTGTATTCCTATCTACTAAATTGAAGGGCAGGGCTTTCTTCACATCCCACATAACACAGTGTTCTAACATAACATGCACTTGATAAATGTGTGCTGAATTAATATTGAAAGCTTGAGCTTCTGGTCTCCAAGAGTCCATTTGTTTGTGATTCATACTTCACACTGAGCACTCTTTAGAAACAATCTCTGGAGGGATACTGGAATATCAAACAACTTTAACAGAGATGCTGAGTCAGTCTCGGATTAAGTTCAGTTCTAGTTCAGCCAACAGGAATTGTCTGGACCCTCTTCCTGCTTGAGATAATAATAATTTGGCAACTTGTGTGAGCCATGGGAAGTCATTTGAATACATTTAAATGAGAACATATTTGTCTCAAGAATGGGCAAGCCAAACTGCATGATACCTATAAAAATCAACCACTTTTAGGTTGACAATGACAATGGCCTTGCTGGTATAGAAAGGAGGAGCTGGTATAAAAAGCCACTTGGTTTCATAGGCTCTGGATGTGGCTCAGCTAAGATGTAACTATACCTTACTCTGGCTTTTATCCAACACATTTCCTCTTGGCCCAGTTAGCAAATGGGTAATTATATGACATTAGCCACCATGGAGTAGCTGGAACATAAGGTGGCTTCATGGTACCATATAATGTGGCACCAAGTTTCTGAATCACCTACCACAGGTGCATCAACTCTCCCCCCCACCACACACTCCCCTCCATAAAAGCCACTTTATCTGATATTTCTGTTGACACAATGACTATGCTAAGAGCACTTTCCTTTGTTTCTTTTTAGTGTTTGTTCGGGTGGGTACCTCTGCCGATGCCTGTAAATGAGTTCTTATGGTGCTGGAATAACCACCCAGGTCATGCTTTTGTCTTTAGGTAAGCTTACCTCAGAAAGTAGCAGAATATCTCATTGTTAAGCTAACATCTACCTGAAATACTTCAGAGGCTGAACCCCCTTTCCTCACTAGTACCTGTCTGTCACTAAGTTAATTCTTAGCCTGGGCATTATCAGGCCTGTTTCTAGAGCCATCTTGCTCCCTAAAATAACAGCTGCTACAGTGTCCCCCAAACCCATTGTAACTGGGATGATCAATGGCTCCCAAGTGCTTCTTGTCAAGATATAGGGAATCACTTGAATCGACCATTCAGTAGGATGCTGATGGGCTTGCATAGAGATTTTCCCCATGGGTGCATCAGAAGGAGCCTGAAACATGGCCTCCTAGGTGGCAAGTATTTGATGAGCACATATCTTTTTCCCAAAATTGTGTTAGGTCCCGCGTAGGAGTTACAGTCTTGTGGAGATAACACATATACACACATACAAAGTAAATGGGAGTACAAATGGTATATTAATTATCAAGTGCCACACTGTGTGGTACAGCCAATAGGTCCCACGGAATTTGTGGGGGAGATGGATCTCAAGTTAAGCCCTTAAAGAGGACAGGATTTGGATATGAGAAAAACAGCCACATAAATTAAGCAGGATCTGGTCCATTGCCATCTGTCAAATGGATTTTTAGAACTTCTTAGCTATAGCCCTGAGAAGAAACAAGAGACCAGGTGAGAGGGTTCTTAATCAGTTTCTCTCAAGTCTTCAAGGTATGGGAAGCTTGTCTGACTAAGACATAGATGTGCAAAGATAGTTTGGATCGCTGAGACAGGCTCAAATTATGAATGCCAAGATGAGAGTTAGAGTTTGCTCTCATATGTGAAAAAGAATCCTCAAGTCCTTGATTATTTTAAGAACAATTTATTACAGAGTAAAACGATGGTGGAAGAAAGAGAAAACCAGTTAGAGAGCTGTTCCAGTAATCTAGTACTGGCATGATAAGAGCTTGAATTCTGGTGGTAACAGTTTAAAGGAGAAGGGATGAATCAGAAATTATAAAAGAAGTTTTGAAAGTACTTGCTGACAGACTGCACTACAGGGATGAGGGAAAGGGAGGAGTTAAAAGTTCTACATCTGGAGAATTGCAAAAAAAGATTATGCATTAACAGAAGGGGGAAATTAGAAAGAGAAGTAAGTTTTGAGAAGGGAAAATTTAAGTCAGTCTTGGGAATGCTGAATTAGAGATGAAAATTTAAACCCTATAAGCAGTTTAAAATAAAAATTGGAGTTTGAGTGAAAAGACAGGGTTGGAAATACAAATTTGCCATATGGTGTTTATATCTTCAGATATAGCATTATTGATATGGCATTTTAAGTGTTAAGTTTAAGACATGAAAACACTTAGAAAAAGTTAAAATAGCTGAATAAATGAAGCCTATTAAAAGTGGAGTTTGTGGTTCTTGGTTCATTTGAGATGGTCCCACCACAACAACTCCAGAAAGGATGATGCTTTGTAGCCTGCAATGCCAGAGTGAAAGTCAAATCACTTGGCTTGTAACATAATCTAATGTACCACTTAAGAGGTTCTGCAGTTCAGGGAAGAGGAAAGAAGAAAAATGAGAATTCATAAAGACAAAGCAACTATAAAACCTTCTCTTTGAGCATGACACAGAAACTAACCAAGAGCACTGGTTTTATTCTCCTTATGTCATATTATTAGTTCTGTGGCTCAGCTAACAGTTTTTCTTAGAGCATGCTCCTACATGCTGTATCTGCTGCTTGAAAGAGTCAGTAAGCAATCTGCCCAGTGGCTACAGGTAGATGGGCTAGCCTTCAAGCCACCCGCTAAAGGGCTTTGACCTTGAGTTTGCACTTCATCTCTGCAAGCAGGACAAAATCTCCTATAGCTTAAGTGTTCACTTGCAGACATTAAAGCCACAATCAATCACTCCAACTCAGGTTGGATGCTGTGGCCACGTAAAGACAGGTGATACCTGTTAAAGTCATCACAATTATAAAGTAGGTAGTAACCTAGGGTAGTGGTTCTCAAAATATGGTCCCCAGACCAGCAGCATCGATATCACGTAGGAACTTTTGAGAAATACAAATTTTCAGGCCCCACCTCAGACATACTGAATCAGAAACTCTAGGCCAGAGCCCAGGACTCTGTGTTTCAACAAGCCTTCTAAAACTGATTCTGATACATGCGAAAATTTGTGAACCATTATTGATCTGGAGGGACCAAAACAATTCTAGGCAGTTCCCTTATTACATGTAGAAGGAAAACAACCAGGGTGGGAAGCTGAAATTCAAGACTGATCATTTCCCAAAAGACAAACTCCACATTCAGGTAGAAGAGCAAGGGCTTCCTCCATTATTTACCTGTCATATTAAACCTGTATGTAACCTCAGAATTAACCAGGGCATTGAACTGAGCAGATCAAATAGCATCCCTCAAAGCTTCCTTGTACGAATACCTTATAATTCTATATTTATACAATTCTACTACATAAATGTGATCTAACACATGCTGTCAAATAACCACTCTCCTGTTTACCATGAACAAATAACAACGCTGGGCAAATGGTAAAAAAACATGATTTTGTTTGCTTTCGTGCCCACGTTCTTCCAAAGGATTTAATTTCTTTTTAATATTGAGCTACTGCTTTTTCCATGAAGTAGGGTAAAGTATTAGTTGCCTTAGATGAAAGAAAGGATACACTGCTCATCCTCAGCAAGTTGGTAAATCAGAAGCAGAGCACATGATGGACTGCAAGTCTGCACATCCTCAAGGGCTGCTTACTCTTTTATATGTGCTCCTCCAAAGCTACATTCAGCTGGCCGGTTAGCTCCCTTTGTTAGAACAGGGGTGCTGATAACCCTAAGGCACCGAGATCTAGGGTGCAGATCCCTGTGCTGGCCAGCCACCAAAACAAAAAAAACCAAACAACAACAAAAATCGGCAAAGAAAACCCGGATGGTGTGAAAGAGACAACCCCCAAATCCAAAACATGTTAAGTGAATGAAAAGGTGACCCAGAAAGCTGAGCAAAATAAAAAACAAAGCAAAGCAAATAGAAGACATGAGATCAAAGCTTTCTAACTAATAAGTTATGAGAACCTCAGTTAAGTTATAAAAGCAGATCTTTTTTTTTTTTTTTTTTTTTTTTTTTTTAAGAATGTCTCATGGCTTTTATCATTTTCCTTCAGCTGAAGAAAGAGAGGCAAATGTTAAGACTATTTTGTGAAGGAAAAGAATCTAGCTGCTTTGGGATTCTTGTGTAAGGGACAAAAACTGGAACTTTGATGCTCACCTTGAATACTGGTGAGTGCAGGATTTTATTTCACCTGTTTATTTAAAACCTGTGCCCTAATCTAAATTCTGTTCCTGTGCTATCTGGAACAAACTGTTTCAGCAACAGCAGCCTTAAAACTAATCTGAACATCTTTTAAAATATTAATCAGAAAAGGGTCTTGTGCGATTAAGATGCTTAGAGTAAGCTGTTCTTAGTTTTATCACATCATCTTTTGATACCAGAATACTCAATGGGAAGACATAACAGGTCTCAGAACTCCACCTCTGCAAATCTCTAGCTCATCAGCTAAATTCTAAAAGAGGTTTAATGATTCCATTTACTAAGTGTCTAGAACACTCAATACGGGCCTAGCAAAATTAGCAATTTAATAAAAACCGAAAGAAAATCAATGAGAAACATGAGAGAAAAAAGCTAGTTTTAAAAAAGCACTGCAAAAATTTTTTTCACAGAAAGGAAAGGAGTTTCCTTGATCACCACTATCCTGTCCACATGGCTGTTCCTTCTTCCTACTGTGAACTCCTATAGAAACCCGTGGTATGCCTTACTCGGCACTTATTATGAACTCTCATGGTGGAATTATCTCAGGTCTCAGTTAGTGAGCACCTTGAGGGCAGGAATGTTTGTTATCTTACGCTCCTTTGGGTCCTCTTCAGGGCCCAGCATTCTGCCTTGCACTAGGATATTGAGTAATCATAAAGCTTACTGGACACATGGAGTACCCTGAGGAACAAACATAAAAGGAATCAATGTTGAATAAAGGGGCAAAATGAAAGGGTAAAGCATGAGGTTGTGAAGCTTTCAGAAATTAGTGTGGGTAGAAAAATTGGGCTGAAATATGAAAATTTCTGATTCCAGATGATAATCCCTTCCCCACTGTTTATTCCTGGTCCAGTTGGTTTCTTCCCCCCTTTTCTCTCCAGCACCAGCCAGGTGCAGAACAAAAGGAAGTTAATGACTTAGTTATTACTCCAATGATAAAAGTTTGAAAGTCAGTCATCTGGAGCACTTTCCATCGTATGTGCCTGCATGTTTTGGGTCTTGGTGACTGTGCACAGAGCACCATGGCTCCAATCGCCACAGTGGGGGCCAATGCTGGACGTCTGGCTTCTGAGCAAGAGAGATGAAAGGCTTCTTCTAATGTAGTAACTGACGGCCTCTCGGTGCCGTTTGAACTGTTTACAGACTGAGTTAACGATTACAGGCAATGTGTATCTTGGCCAGGTGCCTGAAATTCTTACCCACCCGTCAGATATTATCAAAGAGCCCTTCCATGCCTGGCTGGAGTCCTTCCAAAGCACCTCACAGAGATGCCGACACAAAAGGAGGAGTGTTCAAAATGTGCTCTCTCTCTCCTGAGGCCAGAGCAAGAAAGTCAGAGTACAGGGATGAATTACGTGCCGAGGACGCTGAATTTCCATGTTCACTCAGGACTGGGGAAAGGGTCAAGGTCAGTACTGGGTCCAGGAGAACCAGACTCCTTTCTAAGCAATTTAGGAGCTGTAGGTAAGAGTCTTTGCAGCTGGCAGCTAGAGGATGATGGCAGTAGGGAAACAAGACCCTTGAGATGAAACAGAAATCTACACCACATGACAGAGCAAGCAGCCCTTAAGACAATAGATTGGGAAGAATGGACTTATTACTATGGAGCAGGGGACAGAGGAAAGAGGAAGGTATATTGTTTGTTTCCAAGTGCAATGCACAAGTTGTAAAAGAACATCTCCTTAAGGCCAGGACAGGATAAGAGACTTGAAAAATTATAGCAAATGAAGTTAGGGGGAGCTAAGAAAACACCTCTTTATTGGGGTGAGTCCCAGGAGACTGAATGGCATCTGTTTGAGAATTACCAAAATGTTTTTCACACAAATACATACTGATTAGTAATCATGAGATATAATGGGAAACCAGCTAACTTATTACAGGAAAATAGACATCACCAATAGTGCTGGAAAAGCTTCCTAGGGACACAAATATGAAAGAGGACCGAAGCCAGGAAACACTGAGTCTAGTCATGATTTAATTGTATGCTAACTTATGAACTCCAAAGGAAAATGGAAGTTATTACTATGTTTTTATTAAGCACCTATTGGCTTCTGAATACATTTGAAAGTGGAATAAATGGCAGCCCCCACAACTAAGACATATAAATCTAACGTCAACATATAAGGCAGTTGCACACACACTCCAAATCTAATTGTTATCATTACAACAACTCTCTCAAAGGGGAATAACAGTCTTCAAAATCTAAGGAGGGGTCTTACGGCTTCTTTAGTTCCATTCGTGATGTTGAAGATATCACATAACTTATCACAAAATGCTTTCACAAGAAAATTTGGCAACAGTGGATAAAATTCATGCTCTTTTATTCATATATGAATATAATCATCATTATTGCATTGTGTTTCCTTGAATTTCCTTTACAGCTTCAATTGGATGTGGTTGTTTTATTCTCCTGTCCTAACTTGCTGGATGATGTTGCTATTATGGAGCAGCAGGTGACCCATCGTGTGTGGTGGGGGATAGGCCTTCACGTTAAAAGACTATATTTTTCAGGTTATCTTCCTTCAGGAGCAGATGAACTTGACATTGCTATTTTGATTACAGTGTAGGTCAGGAAAAGGACTGATTTGACTTCTGAGATTATTGTAATGCTTTATGTGTTCTACAACAGACAACAATCCACGTGCAATGCCCTGAATAGAAACCCAATTGGATATTGTTGGGTTGCTTCGGAGAAGCACTTCCAACATTCCCTAGATTCTTCTATTCTGGGGATGCTCTTCTGTCCAGGAGAAAGATTAGAGTTCAGTTTGATTTTTAGAATACATACAGAAATCATGGTTGCACTGAAACTGTAGAAACAATATGAGTTGATGGTAAGCTTGAGAGGCAAAACTACGAAAGGAAACCTTTGATGGTGAATTTTAGAAGAAATTCCAGAGAATCTCTTAGAATCTTGCCCCATACTTTTCCAGAAAATAGCCTCAAAGGAGGACGAGAACCTGTCTCTAGTTAATCTGTGACTTGATATCAGATAGAATGAAGAAAAGTAATGTGTTGGATATTGTACAAATGGAGAGAAACAGTTTTGAAAGTTATTAGGGAAACAGAAGAAATCAACTGAACAAGAACTTAGAGTGTAATATCACCACAGTTTTGAAATATGCAGAAACAACATAGTTCCACAACAACATAGTTCAACAACCCTCCTCACACAGGTGAGAGCACACCTGGAGGACTTATATCCACTGTGTAGAAGAGATGAATACACAAGAAGTTCAAAGCAGGCCAACGAAAGGGCAGAACGACTTGAGGAGATGATTCACAGGGGAGGGCAAGAGCCGCCTCAATGAGTAACAACAGGAAGGGTATGTGTAATAACAGAAAATAACAACAGCAAGGGTATAGTGTAATAGTTGCCTCTCCAGCAACTGGGCTGCTCCAGGTGCACTGGCTCCATTGAAACACCAGCTGTGTCTTTGAACTTTCAGACTCTTGGGGGAAAAAAGTAGCGCCCTTTCATCCTTCCAACTCTTCTTACCTTCAGGGTTGTGAAAATCCATGGAGGCACAATGGTTCAGCAATTTTACAGATATTCCATCTTATCTAGAGAGCCGAAACTCTATCACAGGGTTCTCCAAAGTGGGGCATGGTGCTGGGCAGGCAAGTATATCAAGAAGAAAACAAAGCTCCTTATCGGTTTCCATATAATAGGTTTGCTTGGACAGATTGACAATATATGGAAAATAGATAAGAAACACTGATTGCCCTCCTCTAGAGATTACCATTACAATCTCTGCTTTCACTATCTAGCAAAACTATCAAATATTAAACAGGATCTGAAAATCTTTGGGGGAAAAAACATAAGGTAATGGCTTTGAGACAGCCAAGTCGTCTGTCATAGCATACCCTATCTATTCAAAGATTATGGAAACATTATTGTCAATATGAGGCAATATAATGTGATGTTAAGTTCTCCAGCTTTAAACAGACACACAAGTCAACTATTTCTGGTCAGAAGTCTGGATCCATGGTAAGATGCATGCACCCAAACCCAGACTGTAACAATAGCTAGGAAGTTATTCCTTCTCTAAGAGAGACAGCTTATTATTGTGTACACTTGAACTCCTGGAGATAGTCACCGTTCCCTATTAGTAAATCTACTATGGCAATGAAATCAGAAAGCTATAAAACACAAAAATCAGAAATATTCTTTTGGAAGAAATATCATACAACTTAGTTTCTTTCTCACTATTAAGATCAAGTGTTAAACAAACTAAAAGAAAAAAAGATTAGACTGGTTCTGCAGCTTGAGAGGAAGAAAAGAAACGTGGTTTCTCTAGCTAATTTCTACTACTTTTTTAAAACTACTTTCTAAACAAACTGTAAAGGAATAACTATACACATTTCATCAACATATTACAATAAAATCCTCTAGGAAGCTGCCTTGCTATTAAGGATAGAGAAGACCACAGATGCTGTGATTTCAGTTCTTTTTCATTTTCTGTATTTTGTAATTTTCTCTAAAATCTAAGCTTCCATTTGATAGGGAGGGAAAAAAAAGGATCTTTTCCTGATGGGAAGACACTGTTGTCATGTAGCCTGGCGTGCTGTTCAGCCTGCAGAAAACTGTCTCCAGATGAGCAATAGCAGCAACATGCCAGCTTATTCAACAAAATGATGGTTATTTTATAATGTGTATGGAAACGCAGACAGTGAACCCGGTACAGTATACGGCTTAGAAGGGAACAGGCCCAGTCATCAAAATCCCAACTTAAGTAAGGTCAACATAATACGGAAGAGTCAAAGGTGATGACAAATTTTCATAGTAAGAAGATTTGATTTGACAATGGGCACAGATTTTTAAATGATCCCAAAACGAAAATGAGAGAGAAGAAACGGAAGGACCATTATGCAGGTTAAAATACTTAAGGGGCAAGATGGCCCACACAACTAAAGAGAGATGAGCAAGCAAAACTCAGCGGGAAAAGAAAACACTCAGATCTCACAAGCTGAACTTCAGACACGGCGGCAGGGAAGAAGTCAGTTTAGGAAAGAGGTTCGATTTGATTATTTTCTGCTAAGTGAAGCTAACTAAAATTATGAGTGGGAGAAGGGCCTTGAAGAAAAGGAACAAAAAGGGGTAGTGTACTAAGGTTATCCATTTTGCATGTGACCATGCTCTCCATAGGCAAAATTTCAAAGGCCAGAAAATTAATTTGGCTTCAGGGTCTCCAAAGGCAGCAGCTCTTTTTAGAGACTGGTCCAAGGTTTGCTTTGAGAAAGTAGTTTTCCTTAAAGGACTTAAAATGAGCATTTAAAAAAACATATATTCTATATATAGAATATAAAACATATTTCCTATATTTTATATACACATATTTATATATTCATTCTAACCTAAACGCTCACTTTTTTTTTTATCCTTTACGTGTATACACACACAAAAACACACACATTACCACAGAGGTTTCATGGTACCTGCTTTGGTACAAAGCCAAATATGATATTAATTTTAAATAATTTTCTAACAGTGGTTGGCACGAGATTTACAACTTCATTCTCAACTTCAATTTCCTATAAAATTTGAGTTCCTTTGGTTCTGATGGAAAGATTCAAGTTTCTTTTCTATAGCTCACATTTATTTAGTGAAAGCTAAGCTTAGAAATAAAAAAGAATCTGTGTGTGTAGGGATGCAGAAATTGGGGTGGGGATTAATAGAAAACAGACTCAGTTGAAAAACTAGAGGAGAAAAGTGTGTGTGTATGTACAAGCAAAATTTATTGTAGGATAACCATTTAAAACTTAAAACAATTAAACAATTCATCAACTAGAATTATGAAGAATGTGCTCTTTTTTACAAAACACAGCAACCCCACAAACTGAAAAGGAAAGACCAACACCATTAAAAAAAGAGAGTGACAGAGATAATTCCACCTGATTCTCAAATACAGTTGCCAATCAGGGAGTAAGTTATTTTCATTAGCACAGATCCTTGAACTATAACAAAATTTGTGATTTATCTACCTTTTCAAGAACCAAGAAGTCCTTTTAAATTCAAACTGTACTGTTGAAACCCTTTCTAAAACATACTGGTATACTTTCCTGACCAAATACATCATATTGAACATAATTTAGCCTTTATTTGGTATCTTATAACACTACAAGGATAACATTATGGTCATTTTAAGAATGAAATAACTTACTGAAGTGTAAGAGACTGGGCTGAACTTCTAATATCCCTAGGAAGTTCTGGTATTATTTGTTTTTTAGGTACTTTATACATGCTTCTTTCTTTTAATTTATCTCTAGTTCATAAGCATAGTACAGTTAATTCCAAATTTTAAAAATTCCAGTTAATTTAGTATTTATTTTATTTAATAAGAAATTTCCTTTAAAACTCTCAACTCTGAGGTAAGGAACAGAATGGGAAATAAAAATTCAAATGACCAGATATTAACCTTGCCACCAAGAATGTCAAACTGGAACAGGGTATCTATCTCAAGACAGAAACACGTTTTCAGAAATTCCACCCATTGAAATGGAGGCTAGCAGTGATTCTTTCTTAACACCCTATTGCTTAGGATCTCAAGACTTTGTCCAACAGCCTCAATAAAGGTATAAAGATATCAAGAGGTAAAGGTCAAAAAAAGGAACATGAGCATCAAACAAGGCCGCTGGAAGTGACCCAAATCGTCACATGCTGGGCTTTCTTTTTAATGATAATAACAGTGATACTGAGTGTTTATCCCTGCCTTTATTTCAAAGAGCTTCAAATGCTTTGCAGACATCTCTCACTAATCTTTATTAGTCCTTGGGAAGAAAACAGTTTTCCCCACAAAGTGCCCAGAGAGGAAGGACACTTCCCAAAACCAATAAAAGGGAAAATATTTTCCCCTCTCCACCCCCACCCCCCTGCCAATTGTCTCCTAACTCCCACCTTTGCTGTGTTGTACTAGTGATTGAAATGAGTTATAATACCATGCAAGTGCTGAAAGGATAATAATGGTAATTGAGTTTGTTTCCAAAAGAGTTATAGCTGTGTGTGTTTAATCATAACAGGGAACAGGTAAGTAGAAAAGATGAGGAAACCCATAATTACCTTTATCCCATTATTTACCTATTTTGGAAAGAGACTTCAAACTGGTAAAGTTATCAAACACTCCATACAGATTTTTCATACTGCAGCATATCAGCCTCTGAGATGGCTCAAAGCATGGTCTTTACCTGAAAATTATTTCAGGGCCACAAATATTTGATAGGTGCTATGACTAAAACATTGCTTATTCTAATTTTGATCCAATACTTCTTAGATGGGGAACTTGGAGTTTCAGGGCCTTGTGGGATAATTTCCAAGCAGGCTACAGAATCTTATCTGCTGAGCTTCCAAGAACACGTGGGGACCAGCACAGTATAATGAACTGGGCAAATGAGTCCCCTTCACAATCCTGAACAGTCCTTCTCTTCTTTCCCTTAGAAACATGACTGCAAGCTGCACAGGAAGCTGAAGCTTCAGCATTCCACGTGGTTGTCTCAGAGTAGCAGCAATGAAAAGAAATACACTAAAATTTCAGAAAGGAAGATGTTAAGAGCGATATATAACGTGGTTCTAGGATCTTTCTAGGCAAAAACTTAGAAAGCAGCTGCTTTGTGTCAGTGATCACCTCATTGATCATGGAAGGATGACAAAGGCTTACCAATGCAGAACAGCCACATGTACAAAGGTCCAGGGCAGGCAAAGGTCCAGGTGATTCACCATAGCACAAGCAAGACAGTAACAGAACTGAAGTTCCCACCCCAGAACTCATACGCTATTACTCATTCTCTAAGCCACTAAGGCTACCTGTACTACATTACAGTAACATTTGGTAGGCCCTTGGCCCACAAAATTTTGAAGCTAAAGCTTTGTCTTTTTAGCTACATAAAAAATACATAGTCTTGCTTAGTTATTTTTGCCTAACGCCAAATTGAATTCAAAAAGTTAGTAACTGAGCCTAAATCAATAACCCTCACACTTTTCTGACAGTAATTAACATTTCTGACAGTAACAAGATGAATGAGGAGCTCAAGTCTAATTACTATTAATAATAATAATACTTTACATTTGTTTTATCATTTTTTAAAAAATTTTATTTTGTCGATATACATTGTGGCTGATTATTGTTCCCCATCACCAAAACCTCCCTCCCTCCCCCATTTGTAATTTTCAAAGACAATTCTCACACCTTATTTCATTTCAGATAGTCAGGCCATTTATTACTATTATCCTCATTTTACTCACGAAGACACAAGCTCAACGAGGTTAAGCAAATTTCCTTAAGGTCATAAAACTTCTTAAGAAGGATCAGAGCTGAGATTAAAATACAAGTCTACTGAGAGCTCTTTTCACTGTAGGAGGTTGCCATTCATTTTAGAACATCCTTTCTGCTTCATTATCATATTACATCCTTTTATGTGGATACTGTGCAAAGAGCACCATTTGGTGAGTATATTATCTTCAATTATTTGATTAGTGATAGAAATTATGTTCTTAAGCCAGAAGGCCTCCAGTTATACATAAAGTTAGAAGATAATGAAGTAACTCTGCCCTGAGGGAACCGAAGAAACACTCTGATAATTCAAAAGGAAAAAAGTTCTCATGATGGATGTTAGATGGCCTCCAAAACAACTGCTTAATCAGACAGCATTCAAGTGGTGGCCAGTAGGGTAACCCACATTTGTGGGAAAAGGAAATAGCAGCAAAGAGAAATGGTAGCTTCTCACCCCTGGCAACTTTGCGTGGTCGTCTGACTTGGGACATATGTTCCTGATCTATTTTGAGTAGATCATATTTTCCTTCATGCTCTTTAAATGCAGAATTGCACAAGGAAATGTTTGAATAATAAATTACCAAACAATTCATTATCATTAGTAGGCTCTCACAAAAGTCTTGAACACCAGGAGAACCAGAAAGTTAAATCTCCTCCATGCGACAAACAATAAAATAATTGTTGAATGTCATGCAAAGACTATCCTAGTAGTCAATGGGAGAATTAGTCCTGAAATTGGGACATCCAAGTTTTGGGGTATGCACCCACTGTTTGGATGCCAAGTACTAGAGTTTCTGGGTAGAGTTTTAACTACAGGAGAAAAATCAGATCTTCCGGCAGCACTTACAAGGCAGGTGCAGTCATAAAGAACTTGACTTTTGCTTCCATTGTCTCTGCCAGGACAGGTGGTATGGTAGAAGTATGGAATCCTGCCAGACAGGCTCCAACTCAAACTTCCCGTTAGAAAACAAAAGAATAAAAATGGAAACAAAATGCCAAATTCTGTTCCATACCCTGAAGACTGACATTGCATAAAAAACTAGGGCATTTTATATAAAAGCATTAATTCAGTTCAAACAAACGTCAACTCAAGAAAAATAAAATTATGAAAATGAAAGTTGAGTTGCAGGTTGGGCTCTTCCCTTACAGTTCAACTCCCTATTCCCCTATAAAGACTAAAGGGACACTCTTTCATTTCAGTTAATTTTACTCATATAATTCCCAACATAAAAACAAAACAAAACTGTAATCTAATACCTGCATAGGAGTAACACAGGCAAGTTAGCACTGCTGAGTGAAATAAAAATCTTTAGCAATTCCTGCTTACCTCACAGATCCTTAGTACCTCCCCAGTACAAACTCAAGCATTCAGAATTTTTGAGAATGCTCAGTTGATGATTCTATGAAAAAGACTCTCTAAAAAACTATATGGCATGTTAGTTCAGAACAGAGTAAAAATATAATGGATTGTTTCTAGCAGCAAATATAAACAACTGACATTTTTACCAGGCTTGTCTTCAGGGCAAGCCTTTGTGATGATGATATAGGCTCCTGACACAAGGATATCACAAGAAGGCACTGAGGAAGAGTGCTCAAAGATTTTTGCAGGGGAACTGTAGCTGCAACTATTGGAAGTTTTGAGCATTTTTGGTGTTCCTTGAATTCTATTTCCAACCACTATTCTGTGGTTGCAGTGAAGGGGCAGGAAGAGATTGGAAGTCTTCTAGAGCATAATTCTGCCTAAATCTGCCTTATCCATCATTTTATTTTTCCTAATTCTTTTTTCTGTTGTTGTTAATCTGCTCTAGGAAGGAAAACTAGGTAATCTATAAATGAGTTGCAGAAAAGCTTAGAAAATTCATGGATTCAGAGAAAGATATTGAAGAGGGGGCCAAAATCTCTGAGAGCAGTGCCCTATAAATGTCCTGATGTATAAGAACCAAAGTATTAAATGAATCACTGTTCTTACTCAGAAAATAATTTCTTAAAGTTAAAATTTTAATTCTCCTTAAATGATAAATGGTCCATTCAGGCCCCAGAGATGAGGTTGTGACGCTCGTACTTAATGTGGTTGTACCTCTTTATGCCTGACTCAATCAGTTTAAATCCAAAAGTTAAGTTCCTCCTTCATTTACCTGCCAAGTCCTGAGTTCGGGCCCTAAGGGCGCTGAGGTTTTCCTTTGTGGGAGAAAATGACATCATCAATACCCAGCAACAGTAGGGAATGCAGGGAATGTGGCTCCCAACCTTTGGTGATATTATCAACTACCCTGAGAGAAACCCCAAATTCCCAAGAGTTGAAGCATTGACGTTGAAATGGATTTTTTAGGTTGTTTCAGGTTTATCAATAATGTTTAATGTTTCTATATACCAACTTTTAAAAGGGTGGATAAGGTAGGGGGACCTCTTGCAGTAGGTCTGTACCTCAAGAACCAAACATACATGGGTTAAGACCAGATAGAGCTACACAATTCATTTGTACCTGCCTGGGGCACATCTAACCAATGAAGAATAAAGACCTCGTTATATTAGGCTCTCTCCCAGCTCTGAGAAGAGTATATTCTTTGGGAGACTTGCTAATATTGCAAGTTTGCATTCAAAATAAGTTCTAGGCACTCACATAATCCCCCAGTCTCCTCCAAACTTTCTTTGATGTCCAACAACTAAGGACAAGGATCTTTGATTATAAAACAATTTCTTTGGTTGGAAGAAAATTCTTTGCAGGGCGTGAACAGCAGGAGAAAGAAAAGGTTTTTCTGAAGTGCAAACTAGTTGGAAACCCCCTGGGGAAAGAATCTGATTCCCAGTCTTTGAGAGGAACAGGCCTGCCTGTACAAGCTGCCTCTGCTGAAGGCCTCTAAGAAGGAGCTTTTGTGTCTACTGTATGGCCCTCAGCAACAGCACAGCGGCCCTTCTCTTTTTTTTGCCAGCAGAAGTTTTCCAACTCTGGGGATACACAATGTAGAAAGTCACGGTTTGATAACAGGCACAGTTACTAATCAGATGGCCCCATTTCCACTCCTCCCAGATGCCTCCAGATGCTTACATACTAGAGCTCTATCCCCCAAACCCCATGCATGAACACTTACCAGCTGCTCTGAAATTTTATTTCCAGAGTAATTGTTCAGCTTATCTCTATTAATTCACCTTCACAAAGTATTTTAGGATCAGATGCATTCTACTCCTCTTACTACCATGGCCCAGCCTGGTTCTAGTATATCTGGCTCTTTCAGGTCTTTCTAAAGGTTAGTTTCACTTAGGTGTAGGTTAGTGATTGAAGTCAGTGTGGTTTGATCACTGGGACAGCCTTGAAGAAGGATTTAGAATAAGAGCCCTCAATCCACTACAGATCTTTTAAAATATAAAACTCCAGAGAAAGTTTCCTTTTTGTGTGTGTTAACTGGAATGTAAAGACAGTGTAGGACCATCAGACTGGGAGTACAAGTGATTACGATGCTTTGTTCTGCTACCAATTTGTTGTGTGACTTTAAGTAATTTGCTCAGATTTTTTTGTATTACCTACCAAACAAATTTTATCCTAGGGAAAAGAAATAAAATAGGAAAGATGCACATCTTTTTTAGTATATTAAGTCTCTTTCTAGAATAAGGATAAACTTTAAAAATTTAGAGCTGTAAAAAATCTTAAAGATTATTTAGTTATCCCACCAACCCCAATCCAACAGGTGGAAGGTTAAGTGACTTGCTTTCACTTTTTAAATGGTCATAAGGCACCTATAGACTTTTCATATACCCAAAGGGGGCAACTAAATAATCCCAAATATAAGGGTACTTCAAAAACTCATGGAAAAATAGAATTAAAATATATGAGATTCCTTCCATTAACTCTCTGAAGTGCCCTCATAATCTCTAATGAAGATAAAAAATATACGACATATACTATATAGTTTACTAAACTTTAGAGCAGGTGATAACCTAATGTTGTCATAGCAGATATGTACATTTTTTGAGTTGTTCTTTATATCCCTCATATTATATTAAAAGCAAGACATTTTAGAGAATGAGATTAACACATATTTATGACTAAAGTCAATAATGAAAAAAGAACTTAGTGTTAGAAACAAATTTTGTGAAATAGATATTCACATGCTTTTCACCTTCAACATAAAGGGTCTTGGTATTTATTTCTTCCTTTATAGAATGCAGTTTGTAAAGAATTAAAAGTGAGCCAGTTGAGCTATCAGTTCAAACAGAATTTTCAATACATTGAATTGTGTTTAAAGCTAAATTTACTTTTAACTTTACTATAATTTAGCAGGAACTTCTTCCACATATTAAAAAAGTCAGTTTGCAATTTGAAAAGAAAGCCATAGTGTCTAGTAACTTGGACTTCTAAAGAAAATGCTACACATGAGTATTACACATGCAGGACTATTACACAGGGAATATTATAATCTGTATCTAACTGATAAAGTTAGAAAGTGAAAAGTTAGAAGGTATGACTGAGTTGTGGGTGTTCTCTAGCTTTAAGCCACTTGAAGTTGCCTATGTTAAAACTTCATGTTTGCTTGTTTTTTCTTCAGTCTTAGGGAACTTGAGACAGAATTACCACAGTCATTTGAACGACTCCTGAGACAATGAAAATCATATCCCCTCGGCTGGACTAGGATGAGGTCTTGTCCTTTGAATTCCTACAGTGCTTGCTACAGTTATTTGGTATGCATTAGGAGAACCATGTCATAAGGCATCCAGGGAATCCAGTGCGGCCTTGAGTCTTGGAAAGGTTCTCAGCCTAGACTTCACACAGTGCCTCCACTGCTCTGAGGAGATGATCTGGGACTACAGACCACCTGGTGTGCAGGGACTCTACGGCAGAATAAATGACATATGCACCATGTAAAGTAATGCTAAACTGCAGCAAAGTACTTTTTGTTCATTCATTTGTTTCAAAGTTTGTCTTCTAGTTGACTAGATATCAAAGAGGAAAGATTCTACAGCAGCAGTCTATGATGTCTTCTTAATGGAATGTCAGGGGGAAATTTCTGCCAACATCTGCTTTTTAATTTCCCTGCAATGATTAAAATAAAGCTTAAAGTAAATAAACAAACTTTGCTAAAAATTTTGGCCAGTAAGATATAGCAGCAGACTGACAGTTCTTTGACTGGCAAACAATAATCTCTCTGGGCTCATTTCTTCATTTGTAAAATGAAAAGACTGGACTAGCTTTTTTTGGAGCTTAAAAGCGGATGATTATATTTCACAAATGGAATACCTACTCCTCTTCCCTTCGCCACTACCAAAACCATATTTTACTCTAGAAATGGAAAACTGAATAGGACTTAGTTCCAATATAAGGCCAATAGAGTCCTTCACAAAGTTAAAGAAACTTGGCCACAAGAAGTTTAAAGTAACAGATCCCCATACCAGCCAGCCGTCAAAAAAAAAAAAGGAATTTTAAAGGAAGATAATCAATGTGATTCTAAGTAGAAGATATCAAAATAAAAGAACATAAAATGTGGGTCAGGTAAAAGATTAGATAACTTACAAGACTGTAGAAAATGGTTTGAAGGGAAAAAAGAACGAGACTCTGTAATCATTTTACGGGAAATAGTTACTAGACATAAAACATGAAGTCTTCAGTCTCATCCAAATTATTCTAGAGAAATAACAATAGCAACAGTATTTCTCAATTGTCATATATTTACATAAGTACAACAGTACCCTTTCTGATATATTAGCATGCACAAAACTGATAGTTATATGACTAAATGTGCTATTTAAAATTACAGTTGTATTATTGCCAAATTACATCTTAACACAAGTATTCTAGACTTAAAAACAAACAAGCAAAGAGTGGTCTTGAAGATAGTTATGTTGCCATCTTGAACAACTACCATTGCATTAGATTCAGTGATCACAATTTCTAAATAACCTAATTTCCAATCTTAAAGAATAATGTGGGCCTTCATGCTTACAATTTTAAAAAACCTTAACTTTTAAATCATTTTGATTATTTTGGTGTTTCTAAATTTTCAAATTAAACACAAACTCGAATATATTAAAAAGTATAGAGCAAAATAAAACAAAATTTATCCATGAACTGTATTGTTTAGAACCCAGATAAAAGAGTATGTAAAGAAGCTTATGTGTTATTTAAAGGCAAACAAGCAAGCAACAACAAACCTCAGCTATAAAAATATACATATACAAAATTTTCCATTAGAACAAACAGAAATTTAAGGGCCCAAGGAATCTTACCCTAGGGAAAGCAATGGAACTTAAGGAGTAGAAAGCAAAGAGGTGGAAAGTAACCAGAGTTATAGTTTGTTTTACAGCCTCTGTTCTCTGAATTTAGTAACCAAATACACCCCATAGAGCCACAATTGTTCTACCTATATCAAAACATATTAGTAAAATATCCTTTATTGTTATGGGTGTTTCAGTGAAATTATAACGCTGAAGAGTTGTAAACATTCTTGAATTGATGCACAGTTTCACTTTGTATTTGGGGAGCAGAACTTCTTTACTATACATAAGCAGATCTTTGTTAGACACCAATTTTTACTTCCAGAGTTCCTTCATCTAAGGGCAGGCCACTTTTTTATAGTTCTGTCATAATACTGTTGTCTGTCTGACTTCAAGTAATGCACACAAATCCTTTTAAAATTAAGCAAGCTGAGGGAAAATTAGTTTTGAGAAATTGGTTTCATTTCTTGAAATAATTGGGATTATTTTATGATAGCAGCTCTTAATTTGGAGTTTTTAGATCTCTAGACGTATCTCAGAGAATTTCTCAACTTACTGAGATGTTATGCAAAATTGTGTGTATTAAGTAAATGTCTATTTTGTGTATATGGTCAATAACTTTTACCACATTCTCAAAGGGGCCTGTGACACACACACACAACAGATTTAAAACCACTGCTTTAGGATATCTCAAAACAGAATTGGGAATCACAAGTTTAAGGACTAAGGTGAAGTCCTTTGGACATACAGTAGCCTCCCCTATTTGTGGTTTTGCTTTCTGAGGTTTCAGTTACCCACAGTCAACGACTGTCTGAAAACAGGTGAGTATAGTATAGTCAGATATTTGAGAGAGAGAAAGAACATATTTACATAATTTTTTATAGTTATGAGTGAGAGTTACTCTATTTTATTATTAGTCACTGTTGGTAATCTCTTACTATCCCTAATTTATAAATTAAACTATCATAGGTATAAATGTATATGGAAGAATATGGCATATACAGGGTTCAGTACTATCCACGGTTTCGGGAATCCACTGGGGGTATTGGAACATATCTCCACAGAGATGGGGTAACTACTGTACGCTAATATTTTACAATCAAGGGTTTAAAATCAGCACCCCTATAAATCTTTCTGGGAAAACCAGAATTTCCTAAAAAGCAGGAGTTGAGCTATCTATTAAACTAAAGAAATGCTGTGTAAAAATGCTGTATACAGGAGCACCTCAAACATATTGATTACAGCCATGTCTATGATTTTGAAGTAGCAATCAAGGAGACAACAGGCTGTCAGTAAGTCAGGAGTGGAAAGGAACACAGCACGCTATATCAAACCCCAAACACTCGAAATATTAGCTCTTATAACATATGTTAAAATGTGGTGACATAAACTCGTTTCATCCAAGAGTTCTCTCTCGGCCCTCAGAGTTGCTCAGCGCCAGCATCCTGTTATTTATTGAGTGCCCACTACACCTAAGACACTGCCTCAGTCACTACATAAATTCAATGGGACGTCGTTCTCACACACTGCTCTAACAGTACCCCACTACCAATTCTGGTTCCTGACAAGACATTTATAATAACACATTGCTCATTTATAACATTTTTGTTTCTACTGTACTTAGTAATTTGAAGGTAATAAAAGAAAAATGAAGCACAAAGAAGTTCCAAAAACTCTTTCCAGTGAACAAAATGTAAAGACTTTATACTGAAAACAAAATCAAACAAACAAAACCACGAGCTCCAGGAATACCTTTAATACTGTATAAACAGTAAATTATAGCTAATTTTTAGGAAAAAAGTTACTGCACACACACACACATACATACATACTTCACTACAAATCGAAGGGAATGCCCACCCCCAGAATCTGCTAAATGAATACTAAATAGCCTGAGAGGGGCAAAACAACCAGAGGCACACCTCATTTATAACCTCCTATTAACTAGAGAGATTTACTAATTTGAACTTAAAAATTTTTGTTAGATTTAAACACATGAAGTACACCATTAAAAATATCTGCATCTTCTTTCTCTCCTCTGGGTGCCAGGCTTCTAACAACAGTCCGGTCTAGAAAGCTCTAAAAGCCAACTCCAGAAGGCTCCGAGCTGGGATCATGGGAGGCACGAACCTAAGAACATTTGTGTACACAGAGGAATTGTGTCTGACGGTGTACTTTGGACCACATTCCAAAGTCAATTATTAATTAATTGGATTTTTTGCACCTCCACTGACATAAATAACTAAGAGTTGACTGTACCTTGAATATTTACTCTGTACTTCTTTTAAAGGCTGGCATCAAAGCAAAATCACAAAACCTACTTTGAAATCTCTGCACCTAAGGAACTCTAACTTGAGCAATTTCAGTTAAATAAATACATGCTGCTTCGAAGTCTATAATTTCAGGTTCCTATATGAGATAACTTACCACAGACTGTTTTAAGATGAAGTGTAAGGTAATGAAAGATGTTATGTTAAAAGAGAGATACTGAGTAAATAGAAATTCTTTGCAAGTGAAATGCAAAATGAGAGAAATAGAAGAAATATAGAGATTATTAGAAGGTGGTAGGATATTGTGTACTCTGGGTCAACCTCAGAAAATGGTACTCGTCGCTTTCATTACTTTCTGCTCTGGAAGTAAATTAGTTATTTATACAAAGCCTACACTGGGGTTCTGTCTATTGGTGGCATTCTCAGATATACAGAATTTTAGAGCTGGAAAGCATGGGCTCTACAGTTCAAGTTTCAGCTATGTCACTTACTGGCTAATACTAGCTAATACCTTGGCAGATATTAACATGTTAATCCTCAGATTCTTTATCTATAAAACGTAAAAAGTAAAAGCAATGAACGTCTACTCATAAAGTTATTATAAGAATTCAATGAGCTAATACATGTAAAGTATATAGCACACGTTTGGCAGCTATTATATTTCAATCCCTCAAGTTCAAAGACACGGAATCCAAAGCATAAAAAGGCAAAAACTATTTTGTCCCAAATCACACAACTACTTAGTGGCAGAGTCAGAATTAAAAGTCAAGTCCCTTATGCTGCAGTTTAGTCACTTTGTCTCTCTGGCTTTGACCAAAACTTTAATTATAAAGTTGCAGGCCCTGACTACCAATAAAGTAAAAATGCAAAGATGGGATAACTACGTGTTGACTAATAGGTAAAATTAAGAGGCAAGCAGAGACATCGTGCAAAGGGGAATTTGTCCAGGAGGTGTTCATTGCTACTGGCCAAATGCTAAACTACCACTGCTCCCATTATAGGTGTGAAGCCTCAGGGCAGTACATTCTAATCTTCATCATAACCTTATTCTGGAGTCTAAAAAAATCCGGGACAACCAGCCGAGCAGCAAGAGTGTGATAGTTAAAGAATTGGTGACCTTTCTTGTGCTACACTAAGATCCTTATTCTGAGAAGAAAGAAGATTAATTTTGAAATGTCCCTCTAACTAATATTTATAAATAAGGAACAGGATTGAGAAAGAAAGTGAGACTAACCATTTTTAGAAGTAATAGCAAAAACGTTACTAGAAATAGTAATAGAAACAAACATTGATAAAAGGTAAACAAACCAAAAAACTGGAAGTTTGACAATGTATAAGCTCTAGCACGTTTTCCCCCTACAATGGTATAAACCAGGAGAAAAAGAATATATTCAAATGAAAATAAAAATTGTAAGAAATTGTAACTACTATCATTTAATCCTCTTTATCAGTCACCGCCAAGTAATTAGGAGATCTGGAAAATTTCCTTGACCTGGATTTTTGATGGCTAGAAAGAGAAACACTGATCAGAATAGCAGAGGAATGTTAACCCAAATATACAAATTAAGTGGGAAACAAAAGGAAAAAAAGGTAGAAGGAAATCAGAGAAGAGGAAGAGATAAAGGTTTTGGCAAATGTAGGGGAAACCTAAGAATTAGATACTTTAAAGAAAATGGCAAACCTGCACAAGGATTTGAAATGATGTATAATAATGCCAAGAAGCAACTCTCAGGCAAAACAGAAAGGAAAGTAATATCATTTGGTCAGGACTAAGATGGGAAGTTTTGAAATGGAAAAGAGAGAACTTTAGAAATAGAAGGCAATAGAGCAAAGGCAACATTTCATCTTCTAGTTTGACTTTCTTTTAATACGTTTAGAAGAGTATTATAATTTGAAACTTCGAATATACCTTATAAAGCAGAGATTACTGTTGGCAAAGAGAAACCTAAGCACAGAGTGAGGGATAAGAATCTGGACAAAAATTCATCAAACTTGACTTTCAATGCCCTTGAATATACAGCCATCAGATGAAGATGAGACAAGCGAGATTATTTTGGAAGCAATGCTATGGTCTATGTTATTATTAAACAAATTGAGGGCATATTGTCAAGGAATGTCTCCCTTTGTCTAAGGAAAATCAAAAGTGTAATATAAATGAAAATCCAGTTAATTTGGTTCTTATGAAATTGTGCATATCCTGAATTAATTAAGCAAAATGTGAAGAAATGTCTAATTTTCAGAAACTCTCTGAGAATTCCAGAAACCACAAGGTTATTATTTTTTTTAAATCACTTTCTCATACCTTTACATTTTCCAGTGCACAGCACCCCCAATTTTACAAAGAGCTGATCTTTGGAGACAACCAATCCTAACAGGCAGCTGGAATAATTCATAGGTAGAAGGATACATAGAATTATTCAAAATTCCTCAAAACCAGTAGAGAAGAGTGCCTTTAGATTTGTGACACCAGGGTATAAATATCTGCCAACAAAGCTAAAGTGCAGCAAAGCACAACTCCAGGAGATATCAACAGAACTTCAGTTAAATGGAAGGCTGGGTCAACCACAGTTGAGTAAACCTGAGTTGTAGTGTAATCTGATAAAGAACAAACAGCAAAGATTCTAGAACTGTAAACCACGTGTCTCTAACACACCAGAGTTCTTTGAAAGAGTTAATCAAATAGTAGAAAAACAAAGACTGACATATATAATTTAAAACTTGTTTTTTTGTTTTTAGAGATAAGGTTTCTCAAATGAGGTTATTAAGAAAATTTAGTAGTGCTTGCTTCGGCAGCACATACACCAAAATTAGAAAATTTAATAACTGTTGTGGATTAAAAATTGATTAACAAACAATAAAGCAGGACCAACACAACGTATCCAGAGATTGATACAAGGCGAGTGCAGAAATTTGTTACTGACCTAGAAGAAGCATATGTGGACAGACAAGGTAAAGGCTGATCACTGCCAATGACATAAAACTACGTCCACTGTAAAGTCTGAAAGTGCTCGCCAAGATTCAGTGAGACTCCCTCTTCACAAAGTACAGAAACAAATACTGACAGGTTCACAGTTAATAGTTGAAAAAACAAAAACAAAAAACAAGATAGCGAGGTCTGCCAGAGTGAGAAAAAGGGCAGAATGAGATGATATGATAAAGATTAATAAAATAATGAATGGAAAAGAAAATGCCTACTGGTACCTCTTGTTTACCTTTTCCTTTGTGAAAACACAGAAACTTTACATAGAGCTTTATGATAATAGAAGTCAACAGATTTAAAATAAAAGAGGAAACCATTTTATGCAATGTATGATTAACCCCTTGAACATGCTATCACAGGACATTAATAAGGCATAAAATTTATTGTGGCTCTCAAAGACCTCCAAGATACTAAAATATGGCTCTATAGTGAAATTATTTATGGTAAAAATTAAAATGGAGCACATAACTCATGCTTCAGGGTATTAACTAGGCAAGGTCAGGAACGAAGTTTCCTTTCCAATTGCTGTATTCAAAATAATTTATGATTTCAACTTTTATTCCTAATTCCATCTTACAGTCCAAATTAAATGATAGACTCATCCAAAAAATCTTATGCCATTTTTTTCAGAAACACTCTTCCTGTTTATTTTTCTAAATAGCACAGCCTTCCATTTCACCCAATTCTTTTACTTCATTTATCCCAGCTTTCAAATTATTGCCTAAGAAGTGATAATGAAGAACCACTAAACCATATATTTTAAAAACCTGTGTTTTGAAAAGAGTTCTATAATTTGTTTCATTTTCCTACCTTCTTTCTCTAAGTAGACAAAAATTTAAATGCATACAATACTTTGGTTCTGTTCACAGCCTGCTCATATTACAAAATAAAAATCTGAGTTTGGATGCTTAGATCATATTTAAGAACATTCTAACCTGTATCCAAGAGCTAGAGCAAGAAGTGTACGTTTATAAAATAAATTTTCATCAATAAACAACATCGTTTTATGGAGTAGGACTGTCGAATGCCCATTAAAAAGGTACAGCCCTTCAGGCTCAGTCTTCGCCATGAGGAATGAGCAACTGGTCTATGAAATGCTATGGCCCCAGCCAGTTAGTAAATTCAACATATAAAGAACAGGCTATGAATGAGTTAGACAAAATTCACAGCCTGAAAGCCTGCAAAAATGTGTCTGAAAAACTTTGTGGGTCAATAACACACATATGTAAAATTTAAATTTTTGAAAATGATGATTATGTGTGGACAAGACCAAAGTGATCAGGAGGCAGGTTTGCACCTTGTGTCCATTTTGTAATCCAGTCCTCTCCATTTTGGGCTTAGCAATAGGGTGTCACACGTGGTATAAGGTCAGTAGTAGCACTCAAGCTTGACTAAAATTTAAAAGTGACACAGTAATCAAATATGCTCCAAAGGCATTCTAGAATTTCAGGGTGTTGCTGACCATTAAAATCAACCCCCTCAGTGCTCACTTCAAATTTAAATAGAATGTAAAGTACAGTCCTCAGGCCAATTAAATACAAGCCCATAAATTTCATCTATCTAAAAATAGTGCACAGAATATATCACTTAAATATTCTGAAAGGTTTTTTTTATGTGTATCTAAAAAGGCTATACAATACTAGTTAAAAATAAGCAGACAGACAATCTTCTAAAATACAGGATTTATATATTTCTTCTTGAGTATAACATAAGAATGTGCTTTAGAATGGAACAAATAGAAAGCTAAGCAGTGTTAAGTTTTCTTGTATGGTATTTTGTTCAGGAGACCACAGGAAAAAGGCATATTTCAAACAGATGGAAAGTGAAATATAATAAAGTTATACTTGCCTGCATTAGTTTTCCTTCTGCTGGAGTTATTTCAGCAACACCAGCAAACACACCTTCCAGAGTGAGATTCAGTTTTCCTGTGGGGTCCATTTTCAAAGGGATCACTCTGATAATAGCTTTCTGCTCTGCTGATCTTTCAGACTCCACCGCTGCTGCCAGCACCAGTCCTGTGTGTCCAAAGCCTGCCTGCAGGGTAGCCATCAGCAGCCAGGGCCAGAGGGCAGCCAGCTGCAGCTGGTGGCCACCACTCATGCTACCAGCTGCAGCAATGCACTTTGGCCATACATACTGCTTCCACTAGCTAATTCCAAATGCGGGTTTCTCAGATCCAGACAAACGGAGGAGAAGAGAATTTATGCTTCAGTTTCAGAAAGCCAAGTCGTAGTTTTGGCCCTTCCTTTCTCTAAAGTATATTCCCCAAAACAGGCAGCATTCCTGATTGGGCAGACAGGAGGATGTTTTTAGCCCACTTCTGCTGCTGGTATGTCATTTTCTCCCATCTTCACTATGACTAGTAAAGATATCACCACTTCTCTTTGGAATTTCCAACTTTGCTTGAGATTAAGTGTCACATCATGAATTTTTATTCTATCAGATCACTTGGTGTTGACTTCCATATGTATCAAGTTGCTGAGGCACTAAATCCAATGTTCATTAACCAAACAAGGCAAAGTAAAAAGCTAAGGTCATGCATCAAAGGTGAGAGAGAAAAACTCCAGCTCAGAAAATGAAGAGATGGCCCTCTTTAAGCCACAAAACGTGTCAATAGTAAATGACTAAAGACTACAAGAAGATTTTATTTTTTAATGGGGGAAGAGAGGGAACAATAATAAAACAAAATTTCAGGTCACACTTTGAGGGATGTCCAAAGATGCTACAACAAGTATTCAGAAGTTTCCACATTAACCTGTTATTTCAGTGTAGTCAAAGTTTGAGGCCCACTGAATTTATATACTTTTCATGAACCCGGACATACTATAATTTTTCTGTGTTCTACCAAAAGTTGCCTATAAATTAGGTGCTAATTTACATATCTTCACATATTAGAGCATAATCCTGAGCATCACAACCTTTTCCAACTTTAAAAATTAGAATATTTGAAAAGGTTATCTCTCTAATTTTTTCCCAGTTAAAATCATATTTCTATCTCCATTTTTCTTTCTCTCTTAGAGATTCCAGACTTTATTCTCCAGCTTGAGAATGCCAACCACTTTAATTTCCCATGAGATGCTTTTGGAAACTACCTTAATATCCAGATCTATAATCTGTAATTTTCTAGGTTCATAAGAAAAACAAAAGATTATTCCTAACTTGTTTTCAAATTCCTTGAGGGGGTGGGGAATAAGAGATAGGGGGAGTAGAGAGGTGATAAGTCACAGGCTCTAAGTAGGACACCCTGAAAAAACACAAGTAAGCCTGAGTAGAGTAGATCTGTGCTATTTCTAGGCACATATGAGAATTTGGGTCTTTGTATACAGAAAAGGATTCTAAAATGTGCACCCTTAAGTAAATATAAACGCACTTCACCCACAAAGCCCGCTGCGTTCTGAGGTCAAGTTTAAAAATCTTATAAAGTATTCAGAATAAGTGCTGAAAAGACAAGCAATTGAATAAGAACTTGTTAAATAGATTCTTTTCTTTTGCTGAGGCAGAGGCGGGAGAAAAAAAAAGAATTTCAAAAGAAATCTGCAAACCTGTTGCGCTGTTGGGCCCACTGCAATCCACGGGGATGAAACAAATTCAATTATGCTTTTATAGATTCTGCTCAAAAAAGGTTTCCACTGCTTAACCAAGTACAGCTCATTCTTCCACCTTCTTACTCTGCAAACCAAACCAAGTGCCCCACACTACAGGTAGGTGCCAACAAATTCCGCAGCCTGAAAAAATAATCCATGCAGATCAAAGGCAGAAACTTACTCCAGGATGAGAGCTACTGTCTCCAAGAACTCTAAAAACACTTATAGAAGATCCAAAATCATTCCCGAAATCTCCTAACAAAAGTTCTTTTTCTCTCCGAACAGCATATAAAATGATCAAATCTTGAAAGAGAAAAGAAGCAAGGTTGCAAGCACATCAGCAACAATTCACTACCAGAAACACAGAAAATCCCAGAGGGAGAAGGCAGTATCTCTGAATCATGGATGGACTTGGAAAGTTCGGAAGGATTCGAGTGCTTCCCTTCCAGAAAGACAATTCTGGATCAGCTCCCTAGAGCAGGAAGCCTGCGGTTTGTAATTGGTGTTCTAGCTCTGACTCCCCCCCCTGGGATTGCAATCACGCTCTCTACCTGCTGACAAAGTGAGGGTGGAGCGGCTAGAGGCACCCCCCACCCTACCCCACCCCTCCCCTCCTCCCGGTGCGCGCACACAACACTTACTTAATCAGACACGTTCTCTCGCTGGCTCCTGTCTCAGCTCCTCTACTCCCTCTATTGAGCCACAGCTAAACTGCATCCAGTTCACTCCCCAATACCTTTCTCCGGGTAAGCAAGTTACCACCTGTAAATCAGGGCCACTCAAACATATCTAAGCAAATTCTGCACCCAACAGAGTGGTGGTATGAGGAAATAAACAGAAAATAAAGGAAATTCAGAAGATAAAATAATAGACATAAAGTTTTGCAAATATAAGTTCAAAGGGATTTCTGCTCTTTCCAGGTTTTCGTTATAAACGGCACAAAGCCAGAATAACGTCATCCTGTGCTGTAGCGCTTGGGTATTTATTGCTGCTTATGTCTGCTGCCCTGGAAAGAACTGTGTCCATTTTCTTAGGCTGTTACTAAATTACATACAGTAGCTCTGTCTAAACTGTGCCTGTATGGTGTTTCAAGATCAGGTTGATTTCAGAGGTCTGGAATCCCACTGTTAATTTTCTTCTCACATCTTTGGGAAATAATAATACTATGAATCACACCAATGCCCTCAATGTAAGACTAAAAGTAAGTCTATGTCATAAATACAAGCAAAAAGGTAAAATATGCTTAATGAGAAGAGTGTAGGTAAAAAGAAAACTAATTTTCAGCTAATTCCCATATTAATGAACAATAACCCTTATAGTAACATGGCCATTAGAGATAATACAAAAGTTTCTAATGTGTTTCTAACACTTGAATTTTCAAATTTACCAAATTACTTTTGAACTGCTGCCATAATCTTTCAAAATTACACAAATGAACAACAATGTGAATAGAGTTATCTCTACTAAACTGTATACTTAAAATGGTTAGGATGGTAAATTTTATGTGCTTTTTAAACTTGTACGAATCAAACTCTGTTCGATCATCTGTAAAATGTGGAAAATAATTGCACTGTATGTTTGTTGTAAAGATCAGATGACATAATGCCTCTAAAAGCAAAAAGTATGTGTGGCCTATTCACCTTGAACATTTTTTCCTTGTAGAAGATTTATGAGGATAGTTTCAGAATTTTAGACCTAATAACTAACCTAAAACAGAGATAAGTCCTACAGTAAACTCTTTTCCCATTTATTTCAATTGACACGTTGTAATTTTACATGCTTATGGGGTACACTCTGATGTTTGATATATATGCTGTATAATGACTGGGTCAGGGTAGTTAATGTAACCATCACCTTACCCATTTATCATTTCTTTGTGGCAAAAACACTCAAAAGCCTCTCCTCTAGCTATTATGTAATATACAAAACTATTAACCATAGCCACCATACTATGCAATAAACCCCAAAATTTATTTCTCATATTGAATTGTAATTCAATATGGCCAACCTCTCCCTGTTTTCCCTTCCCCTCTGTCTCCCCAGTCCCTGGTAACCACTGTTCTATTCCATCTCTATATCAACTTTTTAAAAAAATTTCACATGTTTTTTTGATTTCACATATGTGTGGGATCATGCGGAATTTGTCTTTCTGTGCCTGGCTTACTTGACTTATTGATGTCCAAGTCCATCCATATTGTTACGAATAACAGGATTTCATTCTTTATCATGGCTGAATAGTATTCCATTGTGTGTATATACTTTTTTTTACCCATTCATCCATTGTGAACACTTAGGTTGATTCCATATCTTGACTATTGTAAATTGTGCCACAGTAAACATGGGAGTGCAGATCTCTCTTCAACCTACTGACTTCATTTCCTTTGGGTATATATCCAGTAATGGGATTGCTGGACCACATAGTAGTCCTATTTTTAAGTTTTTGAGGAACCTCCATACTGTTTTCCATAATGGCTGTACTAGTTTACACTCCCACCAATAGTGTGCAAGTGTTCCCTCTTCTACATATCCTTACCAACACTTATTTTATCTTTTTGAAAACAGTCATTCTAACTGGAGTGAGGTAGTATCTACTCGTGGTTTTGATTTGCATTTCCCTGATGATTAGTAATGTTGAGCATTTTTTTCATATGCCTACTGGTCATTTCTCTTCTGAGAAATGTCTATTAAGATCCTTTGCCCATTTCTCAATTTGGTTATTTGGGTTTTTTGCTGTTGAGCTTTTTAAGTTCCTTATATATTCTTCCTATTAACCCCTAGTTGGATGTATAGTTTGCAGATATTTTTTACCATTCTGTAGGTTGTCTCTTCATTCTGTTAACAATTTCCTTTGATGTGCTTTTTAGTTTAATGTAATCCCACTTGTCTATTTTTGCTTTTATTGTCTGTGTTTTTGAAGACTTATTTTAAAAATCCTTGCCCAGCCCCATGTTATGGCTTGTTTCCCCTATGTTTTCTTCTAGTAGTTTCATAGTTTTGGGTTTTAAATTTAAGTCTTTAATCCATTTTGAGTTGATTTTTGTATATTGTGAGAGGGAGGGGTCTAGTCTCATTCTTCTGCATGTGGATATAGTTTTCCCAGCACCATTTACTGAACAGATTGTCTTTTCCTCAATATGTATTCTTGGCACCTTTGCCAAAGATCAGTTACCTGTATGTGTGTGAATTTATTTCTGGACTTTCTATTCTGTTCCATTGGTCTATGTGTCTGTTTTTGTGCCAGTACCCTACAGTTTTGGTTACTATGGTTTTGTAGTATAATTTGACATCTAAGAGGGAAAGTTTTCAGCTTTTCCCCATTCAGTATGATGTTAGCTGTGGGTTTGTCATATATAGCCCTTATTGTATTGAGGTACATACCTTCAATACCAAGTTTGTTAAGAGTTTTTATCATGAAGGAATGTTGAATTTTGTCAAATGCTTTTTCTGTGTCAATTGAAATTATCACATGGCTTTTGTCTTTCTATTAATGCAGTTATTGATTTGCTTATGCTAAGCCATCTCTGCATCCCTGGGATAAATCCCACTTGCTCATGGTGAATGATCTTTTTAATGTGCTGTTGGATTCTGTTTTCTAGTATCTTGTTGAGTATTTTTGTGTTTATGCTCATTGGGGATATTAGCCTGTAATTTTTTTGATTGTTGTGTCCTTGTTCAATTTTGGAATCAGAGTAATGATGCCTCATAAAATGAGCTGGGAAGTATTCCCTCCTCCTCAATTTTTTGAAATTATTTGAAGAGAATTGGTATTAGTTCTTCTTTAAATGTTTGGTAGAATTCAGCAGTGAAGCCATCAGGTCCAGGATTTTTTCTTCAATGGGAGACTTTGTATTACTAATTCAATTTCCTCACTTATTAGTCTGTTCAGATTTTCTATTTCTTCATAATTTAATCTTGGTAGATTATATTTGTCCAGGAATTTATCCATTTCCTCTGTTATCAAATTTGTTGGCAAATAGTTGTTCATAATAATCTCTTAAGACCCTTTGTATTTCTGTGGTATCAGTTGTAATGTTTTCTTTTTTATTTGTTTTTATTTATTTGAGTCTCCTCTCTTCTTCCTTGGTTAGTCTAGCCAAGTGTTTGTCAATTTTATCTTTTAAAAAAACCAACTCTTCATTTCACCAATCTTTTCAATTGCTTTTTTAAAATTTCTATTTATTTCTGCTCTGAGCTTTATTATTACTTTCCTTCTGCCTATGAGTTTTGTTGTTTTTCTAGTTCCTTTAAGTGCATTATTGTTTATTAGAAATCTTTTTTTTTTTATATATATAGGCATTTATTGCTATAAACTTTCCTCTTAGAACTGCCTTTGCCATGTCCCAAAGGTATTGGTACAAACTGTTTCCAGTCTCATTTCTCTCAAGGACTTTTTAAATTTCCCTTTTAATTTCTTCATTAACCCATTGGTTGTTTAGGAGCATGTTGTTTAATATCCATGTATTTGTAAAGTTTCCAAAGTTTGATTTCTACTTTTATACCTTGTAGTCAGAAAAGATACTTGATATGATCACTATCTTTTAAAATTTGTATAAACTTGTTTTGTGGCCTAACATATGATCTGTCCAGGAGAATGTTCCTTGTGCAGTTGATAAGAATGTGTATTCTCCACCTGTTGGATGGTATGTTCTATAAATGCCTGTAAGTTCCATTTGGTCTATGGTGCAGTTAAAGTCAGATGTCTAGTTTCGGTTTAGATGATCTGTCCATTGTTGACAGCAGGGTGTTAATGTCCCAACTGTTGTTAAATTACAATCTATCTCTCCCTGTAGTTCTACTAATGTTTGTTTTATTCATCTGGGTGCTCCAGTGTTGAGTAAATATATATTAACAATTGCTACATCCTCTTGGCTTTTTTTGGTTCTTGTTTGTTTTCTTGTGGCTGGCTGGTATGAGGATCTGAACCCTTGATCTTGGTGGTGTAATACCGCATTCTAACCAACTGAGCTAACTGGCCAGTCCTCCTCTTGTTGGTCCCTTTATCATTATATAATGACCTTCTTTGTCTCCTTTTTACAGTTTTTTATTTAAAGTCTATTTTATCTGATATGAGTATGGCTACTCCTGCTTACATTTTGTTTGTTTGCCTGGAATATCTTTTTCTAGCCCTTCACTTTCAGTCTATGTTTGTCTTTAATAGGTGAGTCCCTTGTAGGCAGCATATCATTGGGTCTTGTTTTTTTATACATTCAGCCACTCTATACCTTTTAAGGGGAGAGTTTAATCTGCTTACATTCAAGGTTATTACTGATGTGTGAGAACTTGTTCCTGACATTTTGTTGTCTTCTGGTTGTTTTGCAGATCCTTGGTTCCTTCCTTTTTCTTGTTATTTACCTCTGTGATGGTTTTCTTTCTTGTTTTTTAATTTAAGCATAATTGAGTATACATATTTGTGGGGTACAAAGTTGCCTATCAATAGTTGTGTACAGTATGTGATGGTCTAATCAGGATAGTTAGCTCATTCACTGTTACAATACGTAATCATTCTTTATGTCTGTTAAGCATTAGTGGTTTTCTTTCTCTTTCACATTTGTGTGTCTGCTGTAATTTCATTTTCATAGTTACCTTGGGGCTAACAGAGTCTTGTGGTTATAATAAACTACTTTAAGCTGGTAGTAACCTAACTGCAGTCACATAAAAATACTCTAGACCTCCCCCCACCACACACAAATTATATTTTTGTTGTCCTAATTTGTTTGTATCTATTGTATATTCCTTAGCCACTAATTGTAACTTATTGTTTTTTGACCATTTTGACTTTAAACCCTCATATTAGAGGACTGAAGGATTTACACAGCACCATTACCTGACTAGGGTGTTCTGAGTTTGAATTATGAATTTACCTCTACAGGTGAGTTTTGTACTTTTTCATGTTTTCATGATAGTAGTTATCATCTTTTCATTTCCAGTTGTAGCAGTCCTTTAAGCATTTCTTGAAAGACTGGTTTAGAAGTAATGAATTCCCTCAGCTTTTGCTTGTCTCAGAAGGTCTTTATTTCTCCCTTATTTCTGAAGGATAGCTTTGCTGGATAAAGTATTCTCTTGTCTGATAGTTTTTTTTTTTTTTTTTCTTTCAGGACTTTGAATATGCCATCCCATTTTCTCCTGGCCTACAAGGTTTCTGTTGAAAAATCTGCTGATAGACTAACAGAGATTCCCTTATATGTGACTTGATGCTTTTCTCTTACAGCTTTTAATATTCTCTTTGTCTTTGACTTTTGACAGTTTGATTATGATGTGCCTTGGAGAGGATCTTTCTGGGTTGGGTTTAGCAAGGTAAAGTAAATTCTTAACTTAGCACTTTTTCTCTCTTGTTTGGACCTTAAGAATAAAATGCAATTATAGATCTTTTGTAGCTCTTTTCCTAAAGAACAGGAAGAGCTCTAATTCTGCCAGAGTGAATTTTTAAAAATCTGTTATGGTGTATGTTTTTATTTTATGTATGCCATATAACTGTTCAGCATAAATAATAAAAAATACACATTACTGTATATCACTGATATATGCAAAAGTGTTCAAGGTTAAACTAAACAAAAAATAACCTACAAATGGACTTTTCCTCATTTATTCCTGCTTGAAACTTGCAAAGGAATTAAGAGACCTAAACCTAATAGTTAATGTACATGCTTAGTTGAAAGAAGGAAGAAAGTTACAAATGTGGTTGCCTTCTCTTGAGGAAACACTGAGATCTGGGAATGATGATAATATGTATCTTGAACCTGGGGGCTTAGAGATACTCAGGATCAAACCAAACAGCTCTGTGTAGTTTAGTTCACTGATATACTGTATTTATTTATTTGCCAGAATTGACAAGCAAGAGCAATTATTCTCCAGCTTCCAAGTTTTGGAAATATCCCTTAGAGTTGATATATCACAATATTTTGCCAAAGATGTCATAAAGATTCCATCACTATGGTAATGAAAACTCATCTCACTGACATCTACTACCTAAATCTTACACATGCAACACATCATCCTTCAGGATCTACTTTCATATCTGGATTGAGTAAACCTACTGAAAACCATTAATCTTTTTCCAAAAAACTAGGTTTCTATAAAACATGTCTAAGAATTATCCTTATCTTTAATAGCTTTCAAAAAATTCAATCTCTATCCAAGTGCAAATGAAAAAAAAAAACAATTAAAAAAAAAATCAGATTCTTTGAAAAACAATACATTATCTTTTGAACTTTACTATTATTACTAATGGTCATATTGATTGTGTTTTCTACTGGTTTATTTCTATTAAGCAGTAAAAACAAGCAAGACAACAAGTCTAGTTGGAACACATTTTATTGTTGACTGACTAAAATTTATTGGTGCTTAAGGTGCTGAAATACTGAGGTGCTAGTCAGGAACCTTGTTAGTATGTGTCAGACCCTGCTGGCTAATTCACATGAAGATTTCATTTTACCTTTTGCCATTTTGCCCAAGTCATTGATGTATAGCAGGAGATCCAGCTCCTTAGTCTGCTGTATTCATATATAAAAAAGTTTGGAAAGCTGATTAAAGTATTTCATTAATTAAGCCTTAAATTAATATCTATCCACCAAAACCATATCTATGCCAAGGTTCCTGCTTGACACACGTTCCTCAAAAGATATTATTTCTTTCAACATATATAAGGCTAAGAAAGGCATATTTAAGGGAAGGAATATCATCTATACCATATATCAGCTCTTCAATATGACAGAGAAAAGGCAAAGTTCCTTCATTTGGAAATTGGGTATCCTCTTCACATACTCTGCCAAAATATAGTCTGGCCAAAAGATGTAGGTGTCTTGATAATTTGTTCATTGTTTAAACCTTGCTAATAAAGATGAATAAATGCCCATCAAATGGACATCGACTAGTCTAATCAGACTAGACAGGTTGCTTTTCAGAACCTACTTTCATATCTAAACTGAGTCACTGAAGACAAATACAGAGCTCACTCTTTTCCAAAAGAACTAGATCTCTGTAATACTTCCAGGGTTTGACATCACTGGAAAGGCACAATGCAATATAAGAAATGAACCATTACACTCACAATAGCTAGCACAGTACTTATGTCTCATCGCTAAGTGCCTTTTCTTTTTAATTAGTTTCATATTCCTAGGCTTTCCTTTTGTTTCTGCTGTGCTTATTAGGCAAATTGAGGCAGAATCAATGAGAAAGTTCTAGTCAATTTAAAAGACTTTAAATCAGAAAGTTTCTTGCTGTCATTGGATGAGCAAGTAAGGAATCAACCACAGGAACTGGACATCCAAGATATCCTCCTCTTCTAAAAAACAGTCCCACCACCCTACTATTCAAATTTAGAATCCTATAGAAGGGATAAGAAAAAAATGCTATAATCTATCCCACTATCAAAAATTTTCTCAGAGGCTTAAACCAGATATAAACTATTTTAAAATATCAGAGGCATAGCTTCTGCTAACTGACTACTAATCAGTTTTTCCCAAAATTTGCACACAATACCTTATATAGATGAATGTGAAGTTTTACTGAATGTGAAAATCTAAAAATAAGAAAACACTGTTAAATCTCTTAATGTTTTTGTTCACACATTGTACATTTCTCCTTCAAAATAAAAATATTACACACGCATCCTTTATCCTTCTGTCCTGCAATATTAATAAAAATATAAAGCCTTAAAACCTTTAAGTCTACCAGCATTTATAAATACAATCATATCAAACAAGTTAAATACTTTTCTTTAGAAGACATTTAAGTAAGTGATATATTAACAAAACTTTCTTACCATTTACGACAACGTATTGTTAAAATTAAAGAAAGGTAGGAAAATAGAAGAATGCTCCCATTAATATAAAAGAATCAGGGGCTGTTAGTGTAATGGATATTCCAAGTCCAGATGCCTTATTCTTGAAACAAAATGCTGAGTTAGGAAGTCAGAGAATTTCCTGGTTAATCACTTAGAAAATTAGCTCTTTCCCAGAGTTTTTTCCCTGATATTCCTGACCCATTTAGACCTGTGATCTTGGTGACCTCACATGTCTTTGTTTCTCACACAATCTTCTCTAAAAGGATCACACTGTGACTTGAAACAGACAGACTGAACTCCCCACTGGAGTTATGCTACTACGGTTTGAGAGTGGCAAGACAATGCATCAGCATACGCTCAGGCTGTTCTCCAGTACCACAGATGCGGCAGTTTTTAGATGCTTCTCAACTGTAACAGAAGGCCAGGACTTTTCATTCGAAGGGATCTGGGCAGCAAAAAAACATGGCTGCTAGATGTTTAATAGTTTGTCAAGGTAAATAATCTGAACTGAACATCTGTAGTAAATACCAAATTCCTAATTCTCAATTACCAAAATTCTCAGTTAACAAACAAAAAAATACTTTTTTTTTCCTTAACAGAACTGAAAAAATCCCAACAGTGTGTCATGTGCAAGACTAGTCTGCCTCCATCTACAGCTAGTGCACAATGTCACATTAGTTATCCATTCCTCACTCTTTTAATTCTTCTTCCTTTGGAAAATGCTCCTGCTTGCAGGCTACGTCCACCAGCAGATGAAGATCTAGAAAGAAAGGAATGTTTACTCACTCTTAGCCTCTCAGACTGTAGAGTTCTGTAGACAAATCTTCAGACAAGAAACATAAGTTGCCTATGTCTCACCTGTCAAATTGACTCTAAAATTATATTGTCCCATCAGATTCTCAATTTGAGGGCATTCCTATAACTCTAAAGTATACGAGTGCAGCTCAGTTGTTAACCCAAAGATGCCAACAAAGTTTAAAGTTTCTCTCCCTTTCAGTGGTGTGGCTAAGCCTCTTCTCATTTCAATTGCCTTTTTTTTTTAAGTGAAAAAGTAATAAAAAGTATCAAAGGGATCAAAGTGAAATATTCACACACAAATGAAAATTCATTTTTTCATGCTATAAGGATAGGTGAGTGGGCTGTGGCAATACGAAAAGGTAATTAATGCCTTCAGAAAAGCAATGTTTAAATAAGTAACCATTACTTTCCCAAAGTTGATTGCCTCCATACAATTCCCAGTTATCGACTAACACTGCTGAACTCTTGTGAAAACACCCAGCTGAACTGTCTGTAAAAAAGAAAGCATACCCTCGCACAGATCAAGAAATAGAGTGGTTCACTGAGAATGGAAAGAAGTAAAAATGTGAGCTAGGTACTAGATTCTGTAATACACAAGAGCTGAGACTATGTGTAGAAGTGGAGGTAAAAGGCCTATCTGAGGAACACAAGCAGCAATGAAAGGACCCTAATGTGGCTTATAGATTCAATCTAATTAGTTTGTAACTTCTAGAGCAACATGACTAGGGAGTCTGTTTAGGTTGGTTTTGAAGCTTACAATTTTGCCCTAGCATTATGGAGTTAAACTAAACTACACAGTGTGAGCCCTTTATTTAATTCTAGACATAGAGAGATTTTTGTCACTATATTTGTGGAACACAGCCTCTGCAGGATTGATCCACAGCCTGAGAAGGATAACTGATTCAAATAAAATGGAATTTTACTCCAACCTTTGAGAAAATCTAGGAAGTATCAGGATCGCCTGATTTTGTAAAAGATAGCCATATTTTGTAAAAGATGGACTAGTCACTAGAGGCACGTGCTCGCTCATCTGGTGAACTACAACCTATCCATAAAGAAAAAGTAATCTATCCAGATAAGCATCTTGCAGGGAGAGAAGAGACCATCAGTTTATCACTTAAAACTGGCTTCTTGTACCTCTATGATCATAGCAGTGTTATTCCAAATAACCAAAAGGTGGAAGTGACCCAAGTATCCAACAACGGATGAACAGATAAACAAAATGTGGTATATACATACAATGGAATATTATTTAGTGTTAAAAAGGAAGGAAATTCTGACACATGCTACAACATGGATGAACCATGAAGATATGCTAAGTGAAATAAGGTAATCATAGAAGGACAAATATGAGGGTACTTCAAAAAGCTCATGGAAAAATGGAATTAAAAGATAAAATAGGGCTGGTAGCTCAGTTGGTTATAACACCAAGGTAAAAGGTTTGGCGACCCATATCAGCCAGCTGTAAAAAAAACAAAAACAACAAAAAAAACCATAACACAATTCTTTTCATTAACTTTTTTTTTTTAAAGATGACTGGTAAGGGGATCTTAACCCTTGGCTTGGTGTTGTCAGCACCGCACTCTCCCAAGTGAGCGAACCGGCCATCCCCATGTAGGAATCCGAACCCGTGGCCTTGGTGTCATCAGCACCACACTCTCCCGAGTGAGCCACGGGCCGGCCCTTTTCATTAACTTTTTGAAGACACCTCGTACTGTATGTTTCCACTTATGAGGTACTTAGAATAGTCAAATTCATAGAAATAAAAAGTGGAACGGTGGCTTCCAGGGGTTGTGAGGATGGGAGTTATTGTTTAATAGGTATGGAGTTTCAGGTAAGATAAAAAATGTTCTGTAGATGGATGGTGGTGATGGTTGTACAAGTGTGAATGCACTTAATGTCACTGTACTGTACACTTAAAAGTGGTTAAAATGATAAATGTCACGTAATGTATGTTTTACCACAAAAATTAGCTTCTTTATACTTTATAATAACATTGATAGTAATAGTAATATCATATTTATATAATGTTATCTTTTTCTCATGTAGCTAAAATGCATTATAATAAGGTCATTTAATTAATCCTGACGAGTAAGCCAATAAGTTGGAGGAAGAACGTCTAAGCTATCTGGCTAATAAGTAAAGCCAGTGTTTTCCAAATCTTGCTACACAGTGGAATCACCTAGGGATCTTTAAGGAAATATCGATGCCTGGGGCTCCCCACCGCCATACATTTTGATTTAATTGGTATGGAATACAACCTAGGCATCAGGATTTTTGAAAGCTGACCAAAAGATATAGAAGGAGTAGCATCTAATTATGATCATTTTCTAAACACCTCAGTTCCATATGAGAAATAGAAGGACAAGCCATATGGTAATAGAATATGCCAAATAATATTCTGGAATATGAATAGACCCAGTTGTAACCCTACATTGAAAGCAGAGCAGGAATTCTTGATAATGACAAAGGTAAAGACTATTTAAACAGCTATGGATCTCCTAGGGAGAAGGCAGACTTTAGAACAGCAGCAACAAACCCTCTTAATAATTGGGCCTTAAAATAGCATTTGGCACATAGCTTCTACTAATAAGCATCTAAACATCATAATTTTATTAAAGTGAGCTTCCTTCATTAACAAAACTGCCAATCAAGGAGTTGAGAGAGTACAGAAATCAATAAAAATACAAAAAGACATAGACTAGCCTGATGCTACTAGAGGTTTATACAGCTTCACCCAGAAGAGGACCTTGCTTATTCAACAGAGATGTATTTGGGAATCACAGCAGCTGAGTTGGCTTGAGAGAGAAAACATTGTAAGGGACAAGAACATGTACTTGAGAGCACACTCTAGGGTTTTGGGCTTATTACCTTAATGAAATCTCATCCATAATCCAATAGCTACAAAATGGAAACTGTTTTCTTTAGGAATGAATTGAGCTTTGCTCTTAAACATCCAGTTTCCCTTAACTGTAAAACTAAACATCCCATCAGAACATAAGAGAGTGTAGCTTCCACAATGAGATTAATATTTGGGCACACTGTAGAAACTGAAGGAGCACAACTGAGTCTGATATTCTTTACCTCTTGGTATTTTTGACCCAAAGGTATTTCCTTAAGTCAACATGTCCTCGAAAGGCCTACGCAAAGCATGCCAATGACTGTGACTGACAACTTCTTTCTAACAAAACATACATTGTTGAAAACACTACAATTTGGATACCTAATCAACTTGATGTCTCTTATTTTAAAAAAAAACGTCAAAAGAAACTTGAAGTGTGAGAAGTTGCCCCTACTTATACAGACAGGATAACAATTTTAAAAAGTACTTTAGTTACAGAAGGACACTGGTAAGTTCTGAGATATAGGATGCTCCTATTCGATGGGATATTGAACAACATAATGACACTTCAACAGTTAATGCTAGAATCACAGTATTTCAGTGCTGACCAACTAGCTCAGTTGCTAAGAGCATGGTGTTGTAATACTTGTGTATTATTGTACCTAACACAGTACCAAGACTAAGGCAGTTATTCAGTAACTATTTGTTAAAAGAAACCTGAAGGGTGATTTGACTCCCCAAGTGTTCAAACCTTATCTCTTGGTGACTAATTAAAAGACTCCTCAAAGAGACAGAAAGTAGACAGAGATATAGAAAACAGAATGGTGGTTGCCAGGGACTGGGGGACAGAGGGAATGTGGAGTTATTGTTTAATGGGGACAGAGTTTCGGTTCTGCAAGATGAAAAGAGCTCTGGAGATGGATGGTTGTAGAACAATGTGATTGTATTTAATGCCACTGAATTGTACACTTAAAAATGGTTAAGATGGTAAATTTTATATTATGTGTATTTACCACAATTTTTTTAATTGCTATTTTTCCAAGGATTTTTTAAAAAGCACATCAGTTTAAAAAAAAGGGTGGAGGGGCCCTTGGCCGGTCAGCTCATTTGGTTAGAGCATGGTGTTAAAACACCAAGGTGAAGGGTTCAGATCCCTGTACTAGCCAGCCGCAAAAAAAAAAAACAAAAAAAGTACATCAATAAGATAAGAGTGTATATAATGGAAGAAAAAAAGCAATTCATTCATTCATTTATTCAACAAACATGGAGTGCCACAGGTAATATTCTAGGATCTGGGGATACAGCAGTGAACAAAACAAGCTTTTTGCCCTCAGGGAAGTAACCTTCTAGAAGGGGAGAAAAATAATATCAAGTAGTGAGAAACACTACAGAAGAAAAACAAAGAAGAATAAAGAAGAGAGGCTGAAGGAGGGCAGCACATGGGGAATGGTGCTATTTATGATGAGCTGGCATTTGAGCAGAGAACTGAATAAAACAAAGGAACATGCCATGTCAATGTCCCGATGAAGAACAGCTCAGGCAGAGAGAACAGCAAGTGTGAAGGCGGAGATATGCTTGCTCCACTCAAAGAATAGTGCAGAGGTTGCTGTGGCTGGAACAGGTGGGGGACATCGGGTAGCAGGAGATGAAGTCAGCCAGTTGCCAGGAGCCAACTCATTCAACATCTTGTAGAACACAGTGAGGATTTTCAGATTTTACTCTAAATGTGATGAAAAGCTATTAAAGAAATTTAAACAGGAAAATAATTAACGTTTTAAAAGGATCACTCTGATTCTGTGTGTAGAAGTCCGTAGGGGCCAACAAGTGGAAGCAGAAAAACTAGTTAAAGTTAAGAAGCTATTGTAGTCATGTAGACAACATGTAGACAAGAGTAGGTAGTGGCTTGGCCTATGATGATAGCATGTAAAGGTGATGAGAAATGGCCAGATTCTGGATCTGGACCTACAGTGAGCTGACAGAATTTGCCAATGAACTAGATGTGTGAGAGAAGAGAGTCAAGGGAGATTCCAAGATTTTGGGCTGACTGGGTGACTAGAAGTAATATATATTTATAAGTAATTAAGTAGAATCAGGGAAAGGATAGAATATGTTAAATTTTCTATCCAAAGATAGACATCCAAAGATGTAGCGTAGGCAGCAGTGCATACAAGTCTAAAGTTCCGAGAAGACTGAGACTTAAGATATAAACTTAGGAGCCATCTATAAAGATGATAATAAAAGCAATGAGACTGGTTGAGATCACTTAGGAACTGAATAGAGAGAGCAAAAGAAAAGAGGTCCAAGAACTGATCTCTGGGACTCATCAGTATTTAGAAGTCAGGGAAGTTGAAGAGGATTCAGTAAAAGAAACTATGGAGTAGCCAGTGATGTTGAAGGAAAATCAGGAAAGAGTGATGTTCCAGAAGCCAGAAGAAAGTATTTCAGGAAGGTTGAAGAAATCTGTCTTAATGTTGCTGAGGTAGAGTAAAATGGAGACTGAGAATTGACTACTGGATTTGGCAATGTGGCTGTCATTGGAAATCTTGACAAGAGCAGTTTCCGTTGAGCAGAAGGAATAAAAACCTGATTGGACTAGTTGAGGTAAGAACATGCTTTCAAGGAGCTTTTCTCTAAGGAAAGCAGAAACAATGGAGCAATAGCTGGACAGCAATATGAATCAAGGAAAGGTGAAAGGAATTTTTAACAGAGGATCTATGATGACATGTTTGCATGCTGATGGAAATTATCTAACATAAAAGATTAAATGTGATTATTAAAGAGTAAGGGGGATAGTGGTAGGTGCCACGTCTGTGAGTACACAAAAGGTAATGGGGTTTTGTACACAAATGGAAGGACTGGCCTTTTCCACTGTAACAGGAGGAAAGGCAGAGTGTAGGGTTACAGCTGGAAGTAGACTGATAGTTATGTTGGTGGGAAGATATTAAAGTTCTGTTCTATTTTCTCAGTAAAATAAAAAACAGTCATAGTTGTGAATGAAGAGAATGGAGGGGTGTTGGAAGTTGGAGCTGAGAGGAGAAAATATGACAGAGTGGCTTTGGAGAATGGGGAATGTATTCACAAGGAAATATCATAGGATTGCCACAACTCTGAGAGCCCAAGAGAATTTAAAGTGAGACTAGTCATTAGAAAAGAAATTAGCGGTAATAAATATAAGAATATTAAGTATTATAAAAATAATAGTAACTATTGCTAAAATTCTATTGCTACCATGAACTGACTGCTTACCATGTAGGCAAGAACCATACTAAGCCAGTTATATGGTTTATACCATTATTATCTTCATTTTACAGATGAGGAAAGTGAGGCTCAGTGAAACATGTCCAAGGTCACACAGTAAAGAGCAGAATCCAGATTTTAATTTAGATTTTTCTAACACCAAAATCTTTTTTCCCATCTCCTATGTTGTACTGCCTCTAATAGGTAGTATTGTACGTACATCTTACACTGACTGGTTATGATCTCTTAATGCAATAGGACCTTCTATATGGTCATGTTTTCAAACACCATCCATTAGGTTAAATTCTATTGGAGAAGAATAATTTGTAACTTTATGAACTGTATTTCTGCTTATATTTTTATTACAAAAAACTAACTTTTTGAGCAGAGATATTCTAGTTTAATCGTAAGTCGTTTGCTCCCAGCCCCTAATAGAATGAAAGTGTGATTAGGTGTCATAATGATATCAATATTTCATAACTCTTACATTTCACAACAGGAAGCCAAGGTTAATTAAGACTCATCTATGAACACCATCGACCAAAAGATAAAGCTTTATTCAGAAAGAACAACAGGAAGAGTTAATAAAGATAATTAATGTGCTAATTATTTTATCAGTGACACTAATAACTATATGTATAATGAAAGAGAGGAAATTATTATTTTAACAGCAGGCATCAAAGTTCCTCTTGGACAGTAACGGTCTTTGTTGAAGAATATATTTTGATAGGTTGTTTTGGTTGGGGAAGATGAGCCCTCAAAGACATCAGAAAATAGAAGAAATACCTAACCTTCTCTGCATAAGTATGACACAGGAATTCAGGGCCTGAGGAAAGAGCAGAAAAAGAAACTCAGAGAAGAGAAGGTCTGGTGCTAGCACAAGGAAAGAATGAAACATTGCAGAAGCCATACTGACTAGTGACAAGGAGAGGTGACAAAGTGGTAAAGTGACTGAAGGCCTTTTAAGAGCGATGGCTAACACTCCATTTCAAATTGTTTGCTGTATTTCAACTGTGAGCTCTTTGTACCACCCCAAATCTTCAGAAAAGTTTATTACACATACAAATGCCTAGAGTAAATGCTTGCAGGAGGGGAGGAATCAAAGAAAGGGGACTAAATTCTGCATCTAGTATGGCATGAAACAGACTGACGAGAACAGCTCTGGGAGGTAAGATATGGACAAGTCTGGAATTAAGGAGAAGGAGAAATTCAAACATAAAAGTCACAGTGAGACCTAGAAATTCTGAGAAATCTTGGAAAGATATTTTTGGTGTAGGATAAGGTTAGATCAAGACAATCATATCCAAACCTCAAAAGCCAGTTTAATATCTGGGTAAATATATTTTTAACACATTCTATAAATTGTTCACATATTCATGCTATAGGAACACTTTAAAGTATTTAAACCACTTTTAGTATTTTTGGATTTTTTTTCAATTTCAAAAATATAGAAAAATACAAAAAGAGAGTGGAAATTTCCCATAATCCTACTATTATGTATATATACACACAAATTGAGAAGTTAAAAATACCCTTGTAGCCTCCAATTCTACCTTCTCAAAGGTAACCAGTGTTACACATACCAGTTTTATTATATACTTCCAGACTTTTTTCTATAATTATACAGCATTCACTTTTCTTTCTAGAAAGGGGCTGTGTTGCAACTTGCTCATTCACTTAACACGTTATGAACACTTACTATCTTTCCAAGTCACATCATATCAAGCTACTTTATTTTCTAAAATGGTTGCACAGTATTTCATCACATAAATTTATCATAATTTATTTAGTTTCCTATTGTCAGGCATTTATGTTTTTTCCAAATTTTTGCTATTATATATAACACTATAGTGCTATGTAATATATATATATATATATAATGTCACATACTTCTTTAGAGTACCTTTGGGAATATACATATTTCTGTAGGAGAGATTTCTAGGAGTAGAGTTCCTGAGTCAAAGCACATGAGCATTTTAGCTATTTATAGATAATGCTAAATTGCCTTCAAAAGGCTGTATGAATTTACATTCCAATTACAGTGTATAGGAGGTTCCTTTTCCCCTACACCTTTATCAAACTTGGATATTATCAATGTTTAAAGTTTTGCCAATCAGATTGGCAAGAAAAAAATTCTGGCTGATTTAATTTGCATTTCTCTGATTACTAGAGGGATTGAACATCTTTTCATGCTGTTATTGGTCATTTATATTTCTTCTTTTGAACTGCACATTAATATCATTTTTAAAATTTTTATTGAGTTGTCTTTTTCTTCTTGATTTGTAGGAGCTTTTTAAGTATTATAAATACAATGTTTTATATTTTGTGCTCTAAATATTTTCACTTATGCTGGCTGGTTAGCTCAGTTGGTCTTAGTCCATGTGACAGAGACTTCTAGCTGTCTCCTAATATTGATTCTCTTTCTTTGCATCATGGTATTATTTTAAACAGGCAAATGGCCCCCAGCTAAAGACTATATTTCCAAGTTCCCCTAAAGCTAGTTTTTCTATGTGACCAAGTTCTGATCAAAAAGATGTGAGCAAATGTGATAATTATGCACATACAAGAAAGGGATATTGACAGCAGCCTGCTGCCTGACATGTGGATACAGTGGTGAGACATCTTTTAACCATGTCATACCTGAGGGCTAGCAGAAAGAAGTGAACCTACCACATCAGTGTTGGGCAGCTTACGCTCAGGCTGTATCATGCAGGAAAAAATTAACTTTTATTTTGTTTAAGCCACAGTTTTTTGTTTTGTTTTGTTTGTTACAGTAACCTAAAGTAACAACAACAACAACAACAAATGCATACTCCCTGAAAAACCTCTTCAGACGAGGCTGTGAAGGCTAATGAACAAGGAACGGCCATTTTGGAAAGAAAAACCAGAAGTGATAGATGACAACAGATAAGAAAAATACTCCTTGAGAGCAAAAGCAGGGATTCACAGATCGGCTAACCAATGAACTTAGCCCACTGCCAAGGAAGAAAATCCTGGCAGTTTCTGTCCAACAGAATTTGATATATGCTATGAAACAGGGATGTTTTGTTTCCTATTTTTCTTTTTCTGAGTGGAAGTTTTAATTCTAAGTATCCTACTCTATTCTAATACAGTGCTCTAAGTTGGGTATGTGTGAGGGAGGGAAGAAGGTACATAACTCGTGGCTACTCCAGATAAACTGGAGCCATCTAATAGAAAAGAATTCCATAATACTTAGAGACCCTAATTCTAAGCAGGATGCAGTCATTGTATGGGTCTTTGGAATTCTCCCTCTTGGGGAAAACATGAACATGTTCTATGTATACCAAGAACAAAAAGGGTGTGTTCTGATACCCGGGCAGTCAAAGCAGTGCATCTAGCAGAGTCTCTTCCCCAAAAGTCATCCACCTCTCCTTCCATGGTGGCAGAATTCTTAGCTGGGTATACAGTCACCTAGCTAACTACCCTGCAGTTAGGTGTGGCTATATGATCAAAGCCAAAGGGATGTGAACATGTGCAACTTCTTGCTTAATTGCAATGGCGAGGCCCTCAGTACATGTCGAGTACAAGTGGTGAAAGGAGGCCTCCTTCCCTTATTCCCAGTCTCTGGGATAAAGAGTTTAGTCTTTCACCATTAATTATGATCTTCATTGTACATATTTTATAGGTACTCTTTCATCAGTTTGAGGAATTTGCTACTATTCCTGGTTTTTTGAGAGTTTTTATTATGAACGAGTGCTAAATTTTATTGAGTGCTTTTCCTGCATCTATTGAAATGGTCATAGCATTTTTTTCCTTTATTCTGTTAATATGGTGAATAACATTATTTAATGTATGAAAATCAATCAAGCCTCACATTCCTGAGATAAAGTCTACTTGCTTGTGGTGTATTATCCTTTTTAAATATTGTTGAATTCAATTTATTTATATTTTGTTAATTATTTTTGCATCTACATTCATGAGAGTTATTGGTCTGTAATTTTCTTTTAGGGATGGTTTTTGATAACAAATTCAATTTCTTTAATAGATATAGGGCTATTCATGTTTTCTGTTCTTGTATAAATTTTGGCAAGTTATATTTTTCAAGAAATGTGTCTATTCCATTTAAGTTCTGTTCATTGACATAAAATTGTCCATTATATTCTATTATTATCCTTTTAATAATAGAATAGATGCTGAGATGATATCCTTTTTTAATTCTTCATAGTTATGACTTATGGGGTTTTTTCTTAGTCATTCTAGCTAAAGGTTTGCCAGTGTTGTTGATCTTTTCAAAGAGCCAGCTTTTGTATTTAATTTTCTTGACTATTTTCTATTTCATTAATTTCTACTTATCTTTATTATTTCCTTCCCTGTATTTACTTTCCTCTTCCTCTTTTAGTTTCTTAAGGTGGAACTTTAGGTCATCGAGTTTAGATCTTACTTCTTTTCTAATATTAGCACTTAAAGCTACACATGTCCCTTTAAACACTGCTTTAGCTGCATCTTGCAAACTTTAGTATTGTATTTTCATTGTCACTCGGTTGAAAATAATTTCTAAGTTTCCTTGTGATTTTTGTCTTTGAGTCATGAATTATTTAGATGTGTGTTGCTTTATATCCAGATATATATCTGAGGTTTTCTGTTTCTTTATTGCTATTTCTAATTTAATTCTGTTGTGGTCAGAGTATACACTTTGTATGACTTTATCATTTAAATTTTTTGAAACTTGTTTAATGGCCCAGCATATGGACTATCTTGGTGAATGTACCATGCGCACTTGAAAATAATGTGTACTGTGCAGACGTTGGATGTAGTATTATATAAATGTCAATAAGATCAAGGTGGTTGACTATACTGTTCAGATCTTCTATGTTGTTACTGATATTTTGTGTAGTTATTCCCTTAATTGCTTAGATGGGGTGTTAATACATCCTACTAACTTTGTGGAATTGTCCTTTTCTCCCTTTAATTTCTGTCCATTTTTGCTTCATGTATTTTGAGGCTCCATTATTACAGACAAACACATTTATAGTTAATGAATTGTTCCTTTTATCATTATGAAATGACCCTCTTTATAATACTTTTTGTCTTAGAGTCTATTTTATCTGATATTAAAATAGCCATACCAGCTTTCTCACACTTTCTATGGTATATCTTTTCCATCCATTTACTTTCAACCTCCATGTCTCTTGCAGCCAGCCTAGGAGAGTAGACTCTTGCTTTTTAATCCACTCCAGCAATCTCTGTCTTTTAATTAGAGTTCTTAGACCATTTACATATAATAACTGAATCGGTTAAATTTGGTTCCACTATTTTACTATTTGTTTTCTCTCTTTCTTTTTCATTCCTTTCTTCTCCCTTCCCTGCCTTCTTTTGGATTATTTTAATTGTTTTGGTGGTTCCTCTACAAATTATGATATGCATCCCTGATTCATCGAAGCCCATATTAATCAATATCTTTACCCTCAGTTCCCTTCTGTCTGAAGAACATCCTAGAAGATCTTTTACTGATGATCTGCTGTGGCACATGTTTTCAAATTTTTATTTATCGGAAAATGTCTTTGTCTTCATTCTTGAAGGGTCTTTTACCCGGGTAGAGAATTCTAGGAGTGCCAGGGGTTTTTTTGGTATATTGAAAATGTTATTCTACTACTTTCTGGCTTCCATTGTTGCTGTTCAGAAATAAGCTGTTAGGCTAACTCAGTGGTTAGCAAACTGCAACTCCTGGGCCAAATCTGGTCCATCACCTGTCTCTCTAATAAAGTTTTACCAAAACACAGCCATGGCCATTTATTTGTGTATTCTCTATGGCTTCTTTTTTGTTGCAATTGCAGAGCTGAGTGCTTATGACAGAGAACATATGGTCTCAAAAGCCTAAAATATTTACTATCCAGCCCTTTACAAAAAAGTTTGCTGATATCTGTTTAACTGATGGTCCTTTGAAAGTAATCTTTCTTTTCTCTCTGCCGATTTTTAAATCTGTGGTTTCACTATGATGTGTCTAGGTATGGATTTAGTTTTACTTGTTTTTTATCTGTGCATCAGTTCTGGGAAATTTCTAGCTATTATCTCTTCAGATATTGTCTTTGCCATTCTCTCTCTCCTCTTTCCTTCTGGGGTTCCAATTACATACACATTAATCCCTATTCCCTGAATCCACTATGTCTCACATTTTTTTTACCTCTCATGTTTTTTATGCTCCATGTTTCCTTTTGAGTAGTTTCTTCTACCTTCCCATTCACTGTTTTTCTCTTTAGCTAGGTCTAATGTGCTGTTAAACCCACTCACTGAGTTCTTAATTTGGTTATTTCTCAATTCTAGAATTTTTTTCCTCCAGACCTGCCTGCCACATTTTTGAGTTTCTAGTTCGCTGCCAAAAATGTCAAGCTTGCAATTACCTCCTTGAAATAGTAAGCATGATTGTTTATTGTCTGATCCCAGTAATTCCAGTATATGGAATTTCCATAGATCTCTTTCAATTTTCTCATTTGTGCTGGTTTTCATGTAACTAGTTATTTTGACTGTGCTGAACACAGTATTTGGAAAATTATTTGTAAAAATAATTTGAGGCCTAGAATGATATTATCTTCCTCAAAGAAAATTTTTGTTTTTACCAGACACTTGCAGACACTAGCAATTAGGGATCCTAATCCAGTTCTGGCTGCAATCTGTTAAGAACTGGTTTTCCTTCTGGTTCATCCTCACTCCTGAGGTACAACCTATTGAGGTCCTGGCCAAAAAAGGGGGGCTAGTTCATCAGAGCCCAACTGTGGCAAACCAGCTCCTGACTTTTGTCCCTCTAGACTCAGAAGGCTAACAAAGCACAGCTCAGCCTCTCAGCCACCTCTTATAGATGGCAAAAGCCACAAAAGCTAAAGAAGACTCAAGTTCTGAGCTTACCTCTCTAGATTCCCATCCTTACCTGGCAATCAGTCCAACAATTCTTCACTATCTCATTAGCTTTTGAGGCTTTTTAAGAATATTGTTTTTATAGTTTGTCCAGGTTTTTTTTCATTGTCTTCAATAATGGTCTGAATTTCCAAGCCTGACATTACCAAAAGTGGTAATTTATTTTTTTAAAAAGTCTTACCTCCTTAACCCTCCATTTTTCCTTTTCTTTTTTCTAGTATATATCCATTTTTTGTTTTGTTTTGTTTTTTTAAAGTAATTTATTTTTATTTTTTTTATTGTTGTTGGTAGCTGGCTAGTCTGGGGATCCGATCCCATGACCTTTGTGTTACAAGGCTGCGCTCTAACCAGCTGAGCTATCCAGCCAGCATGATTTTTCCTTTTTTTTCTGTAGTCCAATATTGGATATACTGGGTTAAACCTCTCTGTATATTTTTTTTCTTTCAAATTTTTAATTTCTTTTTCTTTTTTCTATTTTGTAAAATATTCCTCAGCTTATAATTCACACCATTTTACTTAATTTTTAAAATTTTGGCTACCAAATTCATAACTTCTATCAGTTTTTTCTTATTCTATCACTGTTCCCTTTTTTGGAACTCGATCTTTTATATGAATACAATATCTCATCATAGCTCTCTGAGGATACGAAATGAAAGGGCTGGTTTTGAAGCTGCCTTCTCATAGCATGTCTCCTTTAGATTCCTTTCTTCTGTTTGTTCATTAGCTGTTCTTCCATACTTAAGAATGGGGCATTAAAAAGCTTACTGGAAGCTCTGTTGACAATATTTGTCACCTGGTAGACTTAACTTAATGTCGATCAATCTGTGTACCACCCATTTTCTCTGGAAAAACCCCAAATGCTACTATACGAAGGTCTTCTCTGGGGCACTTTCATTTTCCAAAGGAGAAACCTTTGATCTTCTTCCTGAGGGTAGCCACCTGGCTGCTAGTGCTCTATACATAAGATGGAAGAGGCTCTGTTTTTTAGTTAATCCCTCCATTCTTAGTTCCCCAACTTGCCTACTGCTGAAATAAGTATTTTGAAGTCCCACATCTCTGTCCTTCAATTTCTTTAAAGAAGAAACCTCCAATTTCTAGCTGTCAACATTCCTATGAAAAAGGCAAGGGCATATGGATGTGTTAACTGCTCTGTATATGACCTGTTAATCAACTTGCCTGCTTTCAAGTCCTCTGCCTCATCCCATCCCCTACCAACCAACCCCATCCCCTACCAACCAACCCCATCTCTTCCTTTGCATACGCTCAAGAAATCATCATGTCTTATTTGTGTCTATACCCTTGAATATATTATACTTAAATCGTAATTAGAAGTATCTATACTTTAAGTTTCTTTTTAGCTTCTCCTGTTATATTAGTTCAATAACCTAGTAGGTCCAGGTTTAACCATATTGTAATGAAAATGATTTTTAACAAATATACTCAAACAAATATAACAGAAATTTTCAGCTTCCAGTTAAGATAGTGGAATAGATGGTCCCCAGCATCACCCTCTCCCACAAATCAACCAATTTACAACTATTAAAAAGCAACAACCGCCAAGCTGGGGCCACTGGAGCTCAGGGGAAGAGGAGGAGAGACCTATGGAGTTCATGAAGCCAGGAGAAACCACAATGAGAGAGAGAAAAGATTGCTCCCACTATTTTGAGCCCTGGCCACTTCAAGGGTCATTGGAGCAAGAGCTGGCAAAAGCTGCTGCTGTACCTTTCATATGAAGTTGCTTGGAACAGGGGAGAAGAGGGCCTTGGTGGCCCCCAGGCCAGCAGGACCACTAACAGGGTTCCCGTGGGCCCACATAGGAACAAGGAGCCAGACAATTGAAAAAAGGAGCCACTCAGAGGCCAGTAAATCATCACAGGAGACTGGCACACAGCTCGTCCCATGGGAAGTGTTTGGAGTGCAGGCAGTAGGGAAGACAGGCCACCAGGGGAACACTGGGGCACAGCATGAACAGCTGATCTGCCCCCCAGTCAGTACAGGACCACTTGGTAGAGACTGGTCAGGAATACAGAACAGCTGGGGGTGCAGTTTGCTGAAAAGACTCAGGCCCAGACCAGAGTTTCCACACAGCACCAGTGAGCTGGACCTCACAAGACCCGGAAGTACAAACAAGGCCAACAATTAAAACCTGAGCTGCACAAAAAGCCTTCCCTAGGGAATCAGCAGCAAAGCAGCAATTTAGCTCGACCACAGGGCCCAAGTTCTGGTCCCCACAGGAAGTTCCCCCATTTTAAAAGTAAGCAAAGTAAAAAAAACAACAAATTAGTTCCAGTGTAGAGTGTAAGTAGTAAGAACAGCAAATAATCCAACACAGAACTGAAAGAAAAACCAAAATACCCACACATCAGAGACAAAGTCTGATATTAACCAGTAAAGGCCTAATACCACCAAAGAACATCTGTAAAACCTAGAAGGACCCGAAGCCTCCTGGGCTCCCAAGCCAGGGATGGGGGATGGCCGTGGGCCTCAGCCACGTCCCCCCAGCTGCCAGGAAACACCCCAGGCTCCCAAATTGGGGCAATGGGGGGCTAAGGGCCTCAGTCATGCCCCCCCCACCCAACAACCACAACCAGCCCAGGGACAATCACCAAGCCACTGCAGGAAGCACCCTGGGCTCCTGAGCCCAGGCGGTGGGGAACAGAGGGGTGGGGAACCCTTACCCCTGACATCCGTAACCACCCCAGCAATGACCACCAAGCCACCACAGGATATGCCCCAGGCTCCTAAGCTAGGGCAGCGGGGGGCTGAGGGCCTCAGCCACACCCCCCTCCGCCAACTGCAGCCAGCCCAGTGATGACCACTGAGCTACCGCAGGACGCTCCCTAGGCTCCCAAGCCAGGGCAGCAGGAGGCCAAGGGCCTCAGCCATGCCCCCCTGACATCCATAACCAGCCCAGCGACCACCAAGCCACCACAGAAGGCACCCTGGGCTCTAGAGCCAGAGCAGTGGGGGGACTGAGGGCTTCAGCCACACACCCCTGATACCTGCATCCAGCCCAGTGACAACCACCAAGCTGCTGCTGGAACCCCCCTGGTCTCCTCTGCTGGAATGAAGGGGGTGCCATGGGCTTTGGCCAAGTCCCCCCTCCTTTTTAGTCTTCCCACCCTATTTCCTTTCCCTTTCCCCTCCCCCCCCATTCCCCAAGTGCTCTGCAACAACATCTTAGAATGTAAAAAATAATATTAATAAATTAATTTTTTAAAAAAAGAAAAGAAATTTTCTCTCCAAAGCACTCATCTTAAAAGGCTCTCTGCTTATTCTAATGATTCTGCCATTGTTAAAATCATGATGTAGAAAAAATATGTGGTTATCTTTGGGGAGGAGGTAAGGGAAATGGTATGAGAAGGTAGTGGTCAAAAGGAATTGTGGTCTTAGTGGTGGTTCTTACAAGAAAAATGTACTTGTGCATTATTTCTGAAATTAAAAATTAAAAGGAAATATTCCATTTACAATAGCATCAAAAAATAAAATACTTAGGCATAAGCCTAACCAAGGAAGTGAAAGACTTGTACACTTAAATCTATAAAACATTGCTAAAACAAATTAAAGACAATAGAAATAAAGCGAAAGGCATCCCATATTCATGGATTGGAAGACTCAATATTGTTAAGATGTCTATACTACCCAAAGCAATTTACAGATTCAACACAATCTCTATCAAAACCCAATGGAATGTTTTTGATGAAACAGAAAAATCCATTCCTATGGAATCTCAAAGGATCCCAAATAGCCAAAACGATTTTGAAAAAGAAGAAAGTTGGAGGACTCACACTTCATAATTCAAAACATATTATAAATAGCATGGTACTGGCATAAAGACAAATAGACCAATGAATACTCAATAGAATAGAGCCCAGAAATAAACTCTCATGTATATAGTTAAATTATCTTCAACCAGGGTGTCAAGGCTATTCAATGAGGAAAAGACAGTCTCTTCAACAAATGATATTGGGAAAACTGGATATCCACATGCAAAAGAATAAACTTGGACACCTACACCATATAAAAAAATTAACTCAAAATGGATTAAAGACATAAATATAATACTTAAAACTGTAAAACTCCTAGAAGAAACAACAGGAGGGAAACTTTGTGACATTGGACTTGGCAATGGTTTCTTGGATATGACACCAAAATCACAGGTAACAAAAGCAAAAATAAACAAGTGAGACTACATCAAACTTAAAAATTTTTGTGCATCAAGGAACATGATCAACAGCATGAAAAGGAAACCTACAGAATGGGAGAAAATATTTGCAAATCATGTATTCGATAAGGGGTTAATATACAGAATACATAAAGAACTCCTGCAACTCAATATTTCTCCAAAGATGATATACAAATGGCCAACATGCATATTAAAGTATGTTCAACATCACTAATTATCAAACAAATGCAAATCAAAACTATGATGAGGTATCACCTCACACTCATTAGGATGGCCATTAAAAAAAAACAAAACAGAAAATAAGTGTTGGCAAGAATGTGGAGAAATCAGAATCCTGTGCACTGCTGGCAGGGGTGTAAAATGGTGCAAGTGCTATGGAAAACAGAATGAAGGTTCCTCAAAAAATAAACAATAGAATAACCTTATGATCCAGCAAACCACTTCTGCATATGTATGCAAATGAAAGCAGGATCTCAAAGAGATATGCACATATCTATGTTCATAGCAGCCCTGAAGCAACCCAAGTGTCCATTGACAGATGAATGAATAAACAAAATGTGGTACACAATGGAATATTATTCAGCCTTAAAAAGGAAGAAAATCCTATCACATGCTATAACATGGATGAACCTTGAGAACATTTTGCTAAGTGAAATAAGCCAGTCGCAAAAATACCAATACTGTGCTAGTCTACTTATATGAGATATCGAAAGAAGTCAAATTCACAGAAATATAAAGTAGAATGGTGGTCACCAGGGGCTGGGGAAGCAGAGAAAAGGAAATTGTTGTTTAATGATTATAGTTTCAGATTTGCAAGATGAAAAAGTTCTGGAGATCTGTTTCACAACAATGTGAATATACTAAACACTACTGAACTGTACACTTAATAACAATTAAGATGGTAAATTTTATGTTGTATGTTTTTCAACACGCACAAAAATAAAGGAAGAACATGTGTTCTGCAGTCAGACAAACTAGGGTAGAATATCATGTATATTAAAAAATATGTGACCTTGAACAAGTTACTTATCATCTCTAAGCTTAAGTTTCCTGATCTTTAAAATGAGGACACTACTACTTTAATCAAGTTGGTTGTATGGCATAAAAATAGGTGCACAGTAAATATTAGTTCCTGCCCTTCTCTCTTCCAAACTTCCTTCAAAGCTTATGCCATTGTTTTAGATATCTTCAGTGGTGAGAAATCTTAATCATTGATTATGGATTGAAAAACATTCTCAACTAAAAGTGACTGTGCAAGCTAAGTTTAGTGAATGAGTGATTAAGACAGATTTTAGTTAAAAGATGTTTTTCAGAAGGAACCCATGAGTCTGAGCATATCTTGATCATATCACCATTAGTTTACTTTTTAGAGAAATTCTCACAGAAGTTCTTAACATTTTTCAAGTTTTTATAGGTTAAAATGATTGGTTGACCTGATTGATTAATTCTGCCTACACTGCATACCCCTAACACACATGTAACTTGAGAATATTAAAATTGTCCACTGCAGACTTTGATGACTTGATTTTGAATTATATAAGAAACATGTTTTATTAGATATCACAATTTTCTTCAAAAAACATGATTTTGTCCAATTCCCTAGAAAGAGTAGAATAAACTGCATGTACCTAAAACAATAGCTTATTCTGGGCTCCTAGGAACCACAAGAAAAACAATCCCATTGATACATAGTCATTCTTTACAATATCTTTATAATGTGCTCAGGATAATATATTTAATGTCCATCTAATTTTCTCCTGTCACAAGTCAATTGCATACACTCTTGTCCTGTAGTCTGTTAAAAAGAGAACTAGCACATCTATAATTACAAAGTCCTTGGCATCTAAAGATAGTTATTAAATCACCCTTCATCTTTGCCTTCTCCAAGTTAAATAACCTAAATTCTTTTGCTTTTTCTTAATGTGTTCAATATTTTTGAAAGCTCAAATTCTTACACACAATAGTAGGAAAATAACTATTACATACTTTACAATGATAATTAAGAAAAATAGAGTTAAATTACAGTGACATAAAAAGAGCAATGTGACAGGTATAATACAATTACGATTAATAAATGAAGACTCAAAAACTATCATTCATACGTTAATTATACACCTTGGTTCTACTTCTAGCATTCTACAGCACTTAATCCTTACCAGGGGACTTTCCTTGTAAGTTGCTTCTTCGCTCTCTGTATCTGGTTGGAGTGGATAAACTTGTGTCTATACTAGGTTTGCTAGCAGGCCCCATTTCTGAAATGAGGAATCCCATCTGTTCTGAAGGCAAGATATTCTCAGGTGGACTGGTCTGGCATTTTATATTGGCATCCACCTAAAATATTAAACCCACTCATTATTCTGAGATTTCCCCCAAATATTGACTGAAAGTTAAGATATTTTATCAGAGTTCTATCATAGGAACATGATCCAACAAACATGCTTTTAAGGCTTTTCCTAATGAATGAGACTACCTTTGATTTTTGTTGAGTTGTCTCAATATTTAATAGCAAGATGTACATTTCCCCATATAAACCACTGAAATGTACACAGAGCTAAAACATATACTAATGATCAGAGGAAGATTTACCATGAGGCTTGTTGATTTTCTCTAACTTACAAAAGTAAGATATTTTTAACTACGAATGGTTAAGACGACTATCTTTTTGCATCTAGCATACGTTCCATACGACTTCCCTTCCTGTTGGTGATACTGGAATGGCCACAGGCATAATCCTGTTGGATGGTGCAGTGGGGCATGGACACTTTATTCTACTTATTTTTATTCTTTGTGTGTAAACTGGCCCTCAAAATCGTATAAGTTATAAAATCTGTATCTTCACTGTTTATAAGATATGCTTTTCATTCTTGGAGTTCCTAAATTTTCTTTGGAATGTTAAATCCCTTTGTTAAGGTGACCAACATCTGAAATACTCACTTTATAAATTTATTTTAAAATAAAACTATATAATGAAATAAAGCTAAAAGTTAAAAACATAGCTTTCAAGAACCATGATATTCAAATATATTTATTAAGGAAAAAACTGTATATGTGAATGCAATTTGAAGACATGAAATCCAATATTCCAGAAGTGACTATGAAAGAACAAAGACAAATTTTGTGTTCTTTCCACAAGCATATTTAAAACATAATGGGCCTATTTTTGTCAACTGAACTTACAATATTATCTTAACACATACTAAGTCTCAATAGTCAGGCAATGAGGACAATAAGTTGATAGAAACCTTAAGACATTTGGATCTAAAACTAGAGCTAAAGAAAGCTGCAAAAAACAAAAACCGACCAGAAGTTATCTTGGGAATCTTTAAAAATAAAGAGATTTTCAATCCCGTTGAAGAAAAAAATCCAAAATGAAAAAAATATATATTTATATATGATGCTAAGATTTTTAAAAAGTAAGAAAAATACTTAAGTCAATTTACAAAAAGTGATTTTAATCTGTATGTACTTCTGATGAATTATTCTTACTAATTATTTAGAATCAAAGTCTATTTTGGGGTCATAAACTAGCAGCAATAAAGGAATTAGCCTCTACCTTCAGAATACGTCTTTTGAACTAGAATCAGATTTCTACTTTACAAATGTAGAGATTAGTAAGGAAATTTGAACACAGTATGCTCACAAGTTAGAGTTCAATAACGCTGTACGAAAGTAAGAAAAGACCTCCAACCATCTCCTTATGTCCATGCTACAAATGGCTAGGCAAATCCTCATATTCTCTGTCAAATAAGCCATCCCTTCTGGGTAGTCGAATTATATTGGTCAGGCATACCTAGTCCACCCAAATTAAGACAGGAAGCAAAACTCAAGGGATGCTTCTAACAAGAAATAAGTCTTATATCACAATGCTCAATCAGACTGCATTATCTCTAGAGGCTGACCTCAAACCATAACATAGTGAGAGGATGCCTGGGGGTTAAGGCAACTTCCTTCTCAATCTTTTTCTGTAGAACCACTGGGACATGGTCCTTCTGGAAAGCATAATGAACTGATATTAATCCCCAAATAAAATATGGACAAACTCTCTGCTAGAATGGCCTTTAGCAAGAAGCACAAGGTTCTTTGAGTTTTCACTTGATCTTAGCCAAAAGGCCAATAAGCGATTACTTTGAGTTTTCTTAGGATTTTTTCTTTGACCCCTTACCTGGTGGGTGCTGAACGGTAGCCCTTCCTGCACAAATACTACTGAAGAGGAAGATGGATTATGACTTAGCTGCTCCTTCAGTTTGACATGAGCTTGCTGGATGGCTGCAGATTCCTGCACTGTGCTATTTTCAACAGCCTGGGCTGTGTGGATAGTATAGATGTACTCAGGTGACTGCGGTAGAGGGTAGGTAATTGCTTGTTCTGTTCCAACCACAAAAGACGTAATATCTGAGCCTACAGGAGTAAGTGGCTCCAGCTGGCTAGCCTGACTTGCAGATGCTGGATCGCTGTTGTTTGAATTAGCTAGGATATGTTGGCCTCTGTTAGACTGAGATGTTGGGCACTGATTCTCAACAGGCTCCACCTTTACCATCTCCAATTTAGGGGAGGAATGCAACTCATCTACTATCTGAAAGACAGCCTCTAGGTTTACTTCTGTCTTTTTATTTTCATCAGTAGCACTGCAAGGCCAATTAGGAGGCAGAAATTCAACTGGATAGGAGGATTGCATTGGAGGATTCTGGGAAAAGAGAAAATAGGACTGTTTGGATAGAAAACCAAATATGAGATTAAGGAGGAAAGCAACAACATTTAGGCTGATGAATGTTAAACATAAATAGATAAGCTTAAAGCTCACTAAAAAAACCTGAATGCTAATCTGCTTTTTAGCAATGGTAGTTTCAAATCTACTGTTAACATTTACTTCACATCTACTATATATCAACCACTATGCTAAGTTTAATACTAAAATGGAACAATAATTCTCAGGGTTAAAGGATACAAAATTAAAAAGCTATAGTACCCAAATATCTATTTGCTGATAAAATGTCTATATACCAAATTCTTCTACAAAGGTTGACAGACAAAAACATCACTTATATCTATCATATACTGTTTTAGGAATGCAGTAAGGAAATTGCAAATACAGGATGCTCACAAGTCCATCAATCCTTCTACAGATTCAGGGGGAAGTAGTGATATTCTGTTCCAAATGATCTGGGAAAAAATGGATGGAAGATCGAATGTCCTTTGGTTCCTAAGACTGTTTATTTTTATTTATTTTTATTTTATTTTATTTTATTTTATTTTTTTAAAGATGACCAGTAAGGGGATCTTAACCCTTGACTTGGTGTTGTTAGCACCATGCTCTCCCAGTGAGCTAACCGGCCATCCCTATATGGGATCCGAACCCGTGGCCTCAGTTTTATCAGCACCACACTCTCCCGAGTGAGCCAAGAGCTGGCCCCCCTAAGACTGTTTATTTTTAATAAGAAAGCAGTAGACTAAAATACCTTTCACTTTTGGATTTATATCTGTTTAAGATATATTCTCTTATATATGGTACTTTGCACAGAGTAAGTGTTCAATATATGTTTGGTGATAAAGACCTAAAGCCATGAACATAAAATATAGAAGAGTAATGATTAAATAAAATATGTAATGAACTAATGTTGCCAAATGCAGAGCTTTGTGTGGAGTAGGAATTCAATAAATGTTTGTTGTTTATCTCTGATTATAAGCATAAAATACAAAAATTATGATTACATAAAACATGCAGTGAGGTGATGTTGCCAAACACATTACAAAGACTGTGTTAATGATTTTAGAAGGCCACTAATACCAAATAATATAAATATAATGCAATAAGCATTAAGTGGTATAAGCATCAAGCTACTATACTCAATAGCACCATTTACTGAGTTCTTACTCTGTGCCAAGCACATGCAAAGTGCTTTATATACATTATTTCAATTAACCCTCACAAGAGCCCTATGAAATACGATAATCTCCATTTCCAAATAATAAAACCAAGGTTCAGAGAAACTTCATATTTATCCAAAGTCACAGTGAAACAGGTTTCAAGCCTAGGCTTGACTAACTCAAAAGCTCTTGTTTTTATCCATTATACTATACTGACCATTCATGCACGCTTTCACCGGTACCTACAATCCAACTAAACTAACTGCATTTGTGTTCAGTTTGGAATCTGAAATACTTTCCCTTTTTTCCATTTTTAAATTTTAAGTCTGCTTATCTCTACTTGTTTATAATGAACATGTGTTGTCTCTGCAACAAGTTCCTTATAAAAACGTTTTAAATGATTTATTTAAAACATGAACATAAGATATAAGCACTGTCACGGTACCTCCAGTATGACTGAGGGAAGAGAATGTCTGGATCCACAAACAAGAGCATCTAACTGCCTGACAGGTATAGCCCTCCAGTAAAGATGAACGGACAAGGATATCATGCTTGATGATATCGGCCTTGAGAAATAGCCAACTAAGTCCTCTTGATCTGATTCTATACTCTTTAAACAATAGTCTGATTATAATTTGACTTGCCATGTAGATTTTCTCAAAGAAAACATATGTTCTTTTGAGTACCCTAATGCCAGTAGTAAGATATTCTCTTAAGAACTGAAGCTATCTCAGCTAGATGATTATTCAAAGCAAACACACAATTCCAATCTTTAGCAGTTATGGCATAAAAATACAAAGCATGGAATTTAACTTCATCCTAGAAATTGCAATGCAAAACAAAGCAATTGTTTTTTAAGAAATAATAAGAAGGCATGTGAAGTATAGTGTTTATTACATGTGGGCTAAAGGGGGCAACCACTTCAATTTCTCATTTTTGATATCACTTTTTCTTTCTCCTTAAAAAAAAAAAGTATAATTATATCATCTTGGAAGAATTTGTCATTTGGTGACTTATATACTTCTAGAGTATTTCTGGTATGGAAATACTCTACTATGAAAAAGTCTAGAACAGCACTGTTCAAAATAACTTTCAGCAATGACAGAAATGTTCTATATCTGCACTGTACAATTTGTTGGTCTCTAGCCATATGAGACTATTGAGCACTTAAAATGTGGCTACTGTGACTGAGGAATAAGTTTTAAATTTTATTTAATTTAAATTTAAAGTTAAATAGCCACATGTGGATAGTGGCTACTGTACTGGACAGTGTTGGCCTAGAAAAATCCTCAAACATCATTTATATCAACTCCCCCTGCCTTTTATTTATTTTTAATAATTGAGAAAACTGAGCCCATAATCCACAGCTTACCTCTAGCTACTCATTAATAAAAATTACTCTTTGAAATACTGCAAGGTCAATAATATTGCACACGAAGCACCAAATGTATCCACTGCTGCAAGATCTTACCTGGAAGTAGTTGCAGTGTGCGTAGGAAGAGGCAGTGGGAGTGACACAACTACTTAGAGTGTCCATGTGGGTAGAAGGAGAACAGCACTGTAGCACAGCTGGAACAAATTCAAACATAAAGAAGCCATCAACCAAAATAAACCTCTCTAGCATTCAAGGCACTCCCTCTCTCAACCTGGAAAGAACTACAAAAAACAACTTCCTTTGTGTGTCTAACAAAATTATATTTAGTCCAATCAGGTGCTATTATTTATTGACAACGACATGGTAATAAACTAACTTTAAAAGTCTTTAAGAGTCATGTCTACATTTATAAGTGGTTTCTTTAGTACCTAAACATTTTGTTACCTTTCTAACCAAAAATTTATTCTTAATTTCATTTTATTGAAAATATCAGGATATATCAGGAATTCCAAATAATTGTTTCAATCATTTTAACAGTAAGAACCATTTGGAGAGGGTAGTGTTTTAAAGAGAGTAAAATAAGTATATCCTCCAAATACTCCTCTACCATTAAACAACGCATCCAGTAAGAATATATGCAAAAAATGTTTAAACCATTTACATAAGTGGTTAGGAATATGGATGCTACAGCCAGACTGCCTGCCTTTGGAGCCCTGCTCTACCATTTAATAGCTGTGTAAATCTGAATACGGTTAATCTCTTTGGACCTCAGTTCCTGTGTCCTAGCAAAACAGGGATAATAATAGAAGCTACCTAATACAGTTGTTGTGAGGAAAGAATGAGCTAATATGCATAAAGCACTTACAGTAGTACTGGCAGACCATAAATAATCAATAAATGTTCGATCCTATTATTTTAACTAAAGAAATAAATTTTCCAAACTTTGTAGTAAGAATACCATAAAAAAGATTGAACTCTTTGTACTGGGATAGTTATACTTACAGATGAGGTCTTAATAAGCTAAGTCTCCTCTTTTCTAGAAACTCTCCAGTAAGAATGAAAAGGTTATAACATTACACCGTTGGATTAAACTTAAATATATATTGAGCACCTAATGTTCCAGGCACAGTAGTTGATGCTTTACATATATTGCTCACTTAATTCAAACAACAATTGGATGAGGTATTAACTTTACTTTACAAAATAAGTAAAGTTCAGAGATGTAATTTGTCAAAAGTCAAAAAGCTGTTCGTGACACAGCCAGTAATCAAACTGCAAAGCACATGCTCTTTAATATATTATAAAACTTCCCTAAGCTTTCCTTCTTCCTGAGATGTAACTTTTTAATTTTACTACAACTCCACTTGCTGAATATATTTAAAGATGTCTTTATTACGAGGTGGCCACATTTTTCATATTTTGAGTGTGCTAATAAAATTACCAAATAATCTCATTCCTTAATCTTTGAAAGTAAATTAGCCCAAAAATTATAAAAATGAATTGAGATGCTTCCCTATCCCTCCATTATTGACTGTTCATTTTTAAAATGTCAGAAGTTAATGAAGGTATACTACAAGTAGATATTTTCTCATTGTATCATGTGCAATTTAAGGCATTAAATTTCGCACACAGGACGAAAAACCTGAATTAAAAGGTTGGGATCCCTGCACGTACCAGCCGTGAAAAAAAAAAAAAGAAAGAAAAGAAAGAAAAACTTGAAACAACAGACATAATTCTAGTTCAGATACAAATATAAGGGTTGGTTTTCTGAATGACATCACGTTTTAACAATTTCAATGATTAGAAAAAGCCCTTACCAAGTTACCACATAAAATTCAAGCTGTTGTCACTTCCAATATAGCTTAGGCAGACAGGTTCTTGTATTTGATTCTTTAGAGGTTATTTAAATATACAAATAAAATGTTTTGGATTTGAATTTGATTTCACAAGGTATTTGAAAGCATAAATATCCTGGAAAATAAACTGAATCCAAATAGCTAAACACTGAGCAGGGTCTGCAGGGTTTGACAAAACTCTGGAAAAAAATAGGGACTTTTTTCCCTAGAGTTATAACGGCTAAGGAAAACCGAGCCCCCTATTGGCAGAAAAAGACTTAGTAAGGAGCTGTAGGTTTTCAATCCATGAGGGCAACAAAAAAGCCATGTTCCATTACAAATAAATCAGTGAAAGATGTTAGCTTTATTTTTGTGATATTTCTATTTTCTGACTCCTTTGGTTACACATTTTGAATGGTTGTTAAAATGTACTTTAAATTTCTTGGAGAAATAAAGAAACTACAATACAACAGAGAATATGTTAATATATAATTGATAGCTGATTTGGTATATAAGAAAACAGCAAAATAGTTAATGTCCTTTAAAGTGTCCAGTAACAAATAGAAAGGTACCTGTGTGAAGTAAAGGAGAACTTGAATACATTATAATCCAAAAAGATTCCTCAATGGCTATTTCCTTACCAGAGCAATCCTACTTTGTACAGTCAACAAAATAGAACAAAGCAAAGTATTTGTAAGTTTATTAAATATGAAAACCTAGGTATAAAAATCCAACCATGTGCTTAGCATATGACAAATTAATCTACTGAGCATTACGAAAGCACTAACATTTATAAAACTGAGTTTATCACTATGTCCTAAGACACATTCATCTGCATAAAGATCTCTCAGAGTCTTCTTAAAGGCAGTGTTCACTTAAGGCATTAAATCGCATGTAGAAGGAAAAACTGTAAATATTGAACAGAATTCCACTTCAGATATAAATATGAATTGGTGACATTTAAAAAACATTTCTAAGTAATAAAGAATTACTAAAAATTATCACTCCCACTATAGGTGAGACAAACAAGCTCGTACACTTTTTCTTATGGAGGTAATTCAAACATATAATCAAAATGTTTTAAATTTGAATCTACTCCAGAATAGTACAGTGTCAACAGAGAGAAAATGCTCAACAGTATACATTCACAATAGGAAAAACATCATAATAGTACATTTGATTTCAGGATGAATTACTATAGCAACTAGAACCCCAGCATCTCCTAATTCATGGTGAGATAAAGAAAAAGTCTTCTGGGTATATACTCAAAAGAAGTGTAAGCAGGAATTTAAAAAGATATTCGTACACCCATGTTCACAGTAGGAATATTCACAACAGCCAAGAAGTAGAAGCAACCCAGTGTCCATCTACAGATGAATGGATAAACAAAACATGGTACATACATACAATGGAACACTAGTCAGCCTTAAAAAGGAAGAAAATTTTGACACACACTACAACGTGGATGAACCTTGAAGACATTATGCTGAGTGAAATAAGCCAGTCACAAAAGAATAAATACTGTATGATCCTTCTTATATGAGGTTCCTAGAATAGTCAAATTCATAAAGACAGAAAGTAGATTACCAGGGTCTGCAGGGAAGGGAGAGTTACAAGCTGTTGCTTAATGGGTATAGAGCTTCATTTGGGTGATGAAAACTTTTGGAAATAGTGGTAACGGTTACACAATATTGTGAATGTAATTAGTGCCAATAAATTATACATTTAAAATGGTGAAAACGGTAAATTAGTATTTTAAATATATGATTCCACTTGTATACAGTATCTAGAGTAGTCAAATTCATAGAGACAGAAAGTAAAATGGTGGTTGCCAGGGGCTGGAGGAGGAGAGAGAGTGGAGAGTTAGTATTTAACAGATACAGAGTTTCAGTTGGGGAAGATGAAAGAGTTCTGGAGATAGAAGGTGGTGATGGTGAATGTGCATAATGGCACAGAACAATACAATTTAAAATAGTTAAAATGGTAAGTTTTATTTATGTTTTACCACAATAAAGAAAAAGCAAATATGATCATGCTTTTGCTTAGATTCTTCAGGCAAGTGAAGAGAGCTTCCTGGTGCCAAGTCCCACTTTTCCTTAAGATCTTTTCAGAGAAACTGTCAGGCTACCTAAGCACAACAGTAACAGCACTGAAGAGCTTTTAAAGCTCCATAATCTATATTCATTTAGATACATTATATAGGATTAGGAGCCTAAAGATCAAACCTTTAGAATTTAAATGTACTTTAAAACAATAATAAGCAACTCTTTTGTCCAAGAGCTAACTCAGAAAAAATTTTAAATACTGATAGGAAATATATTTTTCATAAAAAATAAAAATATCATGTAAACCTTGGGGGAAAGTATACATTCTTAAAAATTACTTTATTCAGCCATTAAAATGTTAATACCCAGTCTCATTTAAAAGACAGCTTTTAAAATATTTTATTCTTTACATGAAAATAGCGTTTTAAATTTTGCAAAGTTTATTCACAAACATTAATTCACTTAATTCCTGACCCAAACTATTATGGCCACCTTACAGAAAGGGAAATTGCGTGCTGAGCGATGTGAAATAACCCACGAAAGGTCACATCAGACAACTAACCATAAAGCTGGGACTAGGACTAGTTCATTCCATTCAATAAATTACTTACTAAGAGCCCATTATAGCCAAGTACTACGCTAGGTATAAGGGGATATAGAAATAAATCAGAGGCAGCTCTATTCCCCAGATCCCCCAAACTGGACCTTCCACTCTAGCCATGGAATAATAACCAACTCTGGGGAAGAGAAATAACCAGAAAAGAGTCTCTAAAAAGAAACTCAAAACAAGAAAACAAAAGGCCCTCTTTATGAGAGGCGGGCAGGCAGTGGCCAAGAGCACAGCGGCCAAAAGAACTGATTCGTGTCAGATTGCCTGGGTTTGTTTCCCAGTCTGCCACTGACTAGCTGTGCCTCAACTGCCTCATCTATAAAATGAGGATAATTACACTACATCTTTTACAAGGCTGTGAGCATTAAAAGAATTCAGAAAAAGAGAGGGGAAAAAAAAAAAGAAAGAAAGAAAAGTACTCAGAATAGTGCCTGGTCATAGTGATTGCTATTTAAGTATTTGTTAAATAGAACATGAGAGGAAGGGCAGTTACAACTTATTAATCACTGCTTTGAGCTTCAAACTTAACTTTCAAAAAAAGGCAAAGTTGATTTTGAGTCAATTCAGCATTAGAACATCAGATAAGGGAAAATAATTCCTCAATATAGGACACTATGTACAAATATGAATGTTATGAATATTCTTATGTATATTCAACAATACAATGGAGAATAAGTAAAATAAAAAGGTCTAAAATGAAGTTTTTAATAAAAGAATGTAATTAAATTACAGTAGCACACTGTAAAAATAACATCAGAGGGAAAAAAATTGAATTCTCGGTAGGGCAAGACTAAAAAGAGTCAACTAATACTGGATCTATGATATTTTGTTTTTGGAAAAAGTGATAAGAATGAAAAAAATGTAAATGAGCTAGGCAAGAAAAACAGACACTTCAAGGGAGGAAAAACAAATATAAAAATGATTCTGATGAGTCATTTTATGAGTCAGTCTGATGGCAGTTTTTTAGTCTCAGCATTTGACTTTACTTAGAGAAATTAATAATTTGTGAAATATTGCAAAATTCAAAATTTACTGGTTGTACCATTTGAAGACCAGATACAAGTTTATTTTTAAACACAACTAATTTTTTAATTGTGTTGTTTTTTATCAAATTTGATCCAAACTTTAATCACATCGTTCATTTTGAAAGGACTCAAGTATGACCATTATTCTAAAATTTGTCCCTTTGCTACGACTTAGCTGAATTTGAGGGTGATTATTACCTTGCCTCTGAGAATGATATTCTATTTAACTCTGGGAAAGTCCTTTATTTGTAAGGCTGGCTCTTCATAAACATTATGAAGAGTACTCATTAAATACCGGTTAAATTGCTTACTACTTTTTGTTTCCTTCACTTATAATTTGGAGAAATTAAGTACTTGTACAGTATTTTTATGGCACTTTCTTTTCCATAGCAGGTCTTTTGTATTTAACAATAACCTTTTTATTCATATAGTGCTTCAGAATATTCAAAGCAGTTTTGCCTACATTTTATCATAAACTACTCTATGTATACTGGAAGTCATCACGAGATCATAAGACTTCTTATTCTCATAGTCTCAGAAACTTCAGTCATTTCAATTATACCTATTAAAGAAGACAGACAAAACAAAAATTCAGATAACATAAGATTCTATTTTATATGTGCTGTATACTATCAAAACATCAGCAGCACTTACTTGTTCTTTTTTTAATGTCTCCTTCCTAGTCTTCACCTTGAACTCTTAGAGACAATTTTCAATTTATAAGTTTACATCCAAGCTAAAATGAAATACTTCAAAAACAACATATCTAAAATCCTAACTTAACAAATAGCATTTCTATAAAGAATGAATAATATTAACCATTTATAATGTTTTCTACAGTGGTTCTCACAAAATTTAGAACTAGGAGTTTCTGTGAGGATTTCTTGGAACCTGGAATACATTTTCCTGTAGAATATAACATCGTACAGGCTGGTTTAGCTCCTAAACCACACTATAACCATCTGAACCATAAGTACAGGACTAATACTAATATAGAACCCAACCATTGCATCTAATATCTCCATAGGAAAAATGCCTCCAAAATTCCAAATTTCAAGGCAAGAGTACATTTCTTCATCTCCCTGCTGCAGTCCTTCCAAATTTCAACTCCCCAGAAGCTTTTGAGTCCTTAGTAGTTTGAGGAAGGAAAGGAAAGGGAAACATTTTCTGTGAAAGGAGGGGATGTAGGTGAATTTTCCAACTGGGCTACAGAATATAAAGCAAGTATAAGGAAGGCAGAGTCTACCTCTCTTTATATATATTCTATTCATACATGGAATGCAGCCAAAATCATAACTTAGATAGCAATGCCTAATTTGTTTATTAAAATATTAGGTGAAGGGCCGAGGCTGTGGCGCACTCGGGAGAGTGCGGCGCTGGGAGCACAGCGATGCTCCCGCCGCGGGTTCGGATCCTATATAGGAATGGCCGGTGCGCTCACTGGCTGAGTGCCGGTCACAAAAAAGACAAAAAAAAAAAAAAAAAAAAAAAATTAGGTGAAACTCCTCAGTAATAAACATCTGACCCTATTTATTGCTATACATAAGATATATCATTTATAAACCCAAAATTATAGTCATCTATTTTTAAAGATTGCACAGATATTTTTTCTTCAAAGTAGCTCCAAATTTGGAAAAATACTAGGCCTCAATCATTTTCTATGTAAGATGGTAAAAAAATTTTTTTTAAATTTCTTAACAGGCAAAATGATTAACAGTGCTAAATCATCCTTACTCCATATAATTCCCTCCCCCTTCTCCTTCTCAGCTCCATCCTCCAAAAGAGCAGTAGCTCTAAAAATCTGCTAAACTCAATCTAATTTAAACTCTGGTCTTATTATTTTAATGTCATCACACTTAAACATTTTGGGAAAATAAAGCAGTCTTTTGTACTGCTGTGTTTAGGTAGAATGCAATAAGCCAATAGTAAAAGTACACAGTTGTATGTTAACAGCTAGAAAACAGTGAGCACTACTACAAACGGAACAGTCACCAGACTTACAACTTTTAAATGGCAACAAATTATTTAATTCCCTTTCTAATTTACATTCCCTCAACTTATTTTAGCTTTTGGTTTAGTCCTGCCTTAGAGAAGTGGTCTAACAAATAACCTCCAGGGTTTGCTTCAAGATCTACATAACTGAGAAAATTAATGCTCCTAGATTCTTAAGTCATAGGGCAAAGGAATGCCCCATTTCTTCTGTCTCTGGTCTCTTCTGAAAGCTTCGACCCTTGTCTTCTAATTCTATTGCCCCATTTCATCACCCTTTTGTAAAGCACACTACATGATGAAATACACACCATGGCTATGGGGTTTCTGAGAAACGGAAAATACATTTGAATGAAACGTTAAGACTATTATCTTGCCAAAAGGTATTTAAAAAAATTCACAATTTTTTCCCCCAAGAAGCAAAACAGATGTTCACTATCATAAGAATTCCCAGTCAGCAGCTTGGGCTCTACCAGCACGTGTGGTTCAACGCCCTTGGCTGAACTCCAGGTCAGCTGTCACTGTCAGGTTCTCCTTCTCCCTGCTTATTCCCCAGTTCTTCGCTGGCTGGGATTAATAACACTGCAGGGACTCCACTGTTCACCACCTTTTTACCAAAGAATTTAGTTTTCAGAGAGTATGCTTTTTTATTAAACTTCATTACTAAGATACTAAAATGATTTCATTATAAGGTAATCTCACCTATAAAATTTTAGAATATATAATATATATAAATATTTTTTAAAAATGAAACAAAAAAACCAATGCACCAAAGGCAGAGTTAAAGCAAGGTCCAGGATACTAAATCTTAATTTCATAACTAGAACACATTTTTTGGATACAAAAGTTTCACTAAAAACACATACCTTTATGCACCAACAGAACTTTCACAATCCTTAATACAATGGCATTTTATATATTGTTTAAAACTATGTCCTGCTAAGAAATCTTCAACATTTCTTAGGTGCATATTTCTATTATCTGTGTTTAAGTTTAAGCACACAAAGATTAAAAGGCATTTAAAAATATAAAAGCTTGTTATACCTTAATAGAAGCCAGTAAACTTGAATTTCTCATACCTGTTGGATAGTAGGCTTGGGAGTACTGTGTTGAGGGTGTGTAGTTACTATATTTTTGGGAGGAGCTGCCCATTGTTTGAGGACCTTGTTGAACATGTACAGATGTGGCGCTGGGCTGCAGCGTATAGGTAACCTCAGTTGGAAACCTCTGCAGTACAGGAAATGGAATCCCTTTATCTGAAAAAGTGGGAGATGTCTCCACTTGTCCAGGGTGCATTCCAAGAGAGTTCTGCCATGTTCTAGGAGGAATCGGGGTCCGATCTAAACCTTTCAGAGGGAAAGTATTGTGGTTGTGGGATGAAGTTGATACGTAGGAGTAAGGAGACAAACTATCTCGCCGGAACGACCGGTGAAATTGTCCTACAGCCACTGGTCCTGCATAAAAGAGGAAGAGCACATTTACTAATTTCACATTACACCAACAGACACAGTAAACCAAAGGTCATGAAATACACTATTCTTAACCTGTTAGCCATTTTTAACACAAGTTTAATTTTGGTAAAAACAATTTCAGAATCCAGAATATGAGGTTGCACATATAAGGCTGAAAGAATAATCAAAGTTTTGTTTGGTTCTAAATATAGCTGTAATAAAAGATAAGGTGGCCAAACTTTAACATTAAATCAAATGTTAAATAAAATATTCAATATTAAAAACCTTTTACAGGTGATTCAACCATCTTACCATTTACCTCAATTGACTAATCTAGATTTTTCTGATGTGTAAGCTATTCCCTAGAAGTTTTCCATTTAGTCTTTCAAACCATTTAGGAACCTTAATAATAAGGATGAAAATAAGCACTCCACCATATACATAAAAAAAAAAATAAGTGTGGAGCAAATAAGAATTTTAACACAAACCAAAAAGAAATGTAATGTTCTTTGTCACCGTTCAATTTTTCTTTTTTTTAACTTTTCTTTTTTTTGGCAACTGGCCAGCATGGAATCTAAACCCATGACCTTGGTGTTATTGGCACCTCGCTCTAACCAACTGAGCCAACTAGCCAGCCCTTTCAATTTGTTTTTTTTAATGACAATCTTTGTGGAAAGTCAAGCTTAAAAAGTTTGTCTTAGTTCTCCTCTTCATTCCTTAAATCAAGCATTTTCCATGATCTTTTTTTCTTCAGAGTATCTTTAGTAGTGTCTCTTCCCAGATATCAGTGGCTGTCAAACATTGGTTTACACCTGAGTCACCTAGAGAGTTTGTTAAAAGTCCACATATCCAGCTGGCTGGTTAGCTCAGTTGGTTAGAGTGTGGTGCTGATAACACCAGGGTCAAGGGTTCGTACCTGTACCGCCCAGCTGGTAAAAAAGAAAATTTAAAAATCCACATATCCAGGCCCAAAGATTCTGATATCTGCTTTCTTTTATCTAGCATGGTAGAAAGGAATAAAAAGTGGAGATGAGAAAGAAAAAGGGCAATTGTATGTAACGAGAAAAGGAAAAATATAAATATTGCAGGCTGAACTTATTTGAGTATGATTCTAGACCGTAACTAACCTAATTTATTCCTAAGGAGAGTTTTATGTAATAAATTACATGTTTCACAAATTCCTTTCAATTTATTTCATTAAACTAATCTGTAAAAGAGAGGGAAAATTTAATTTATGTGCTACGCAAGTGTTAAACTACATGTTGAAAGATAGAACTCAAATATCTACTTTTCCAAATAATTAGATTGTAAACCCATTCAACATGTTATAGATCTTTCATTCTATTTGTACGGTGTTTAATTTCCTTTAAAGAATAAGGCATTAATGCCAAGAATAAACAACTACATACACACATACAAAAAACACAAATTCTGGAGCCCTGGAAATCAAAAGCTCTTTATCTAAAAGGGGGAAAAAAATCCTAGCTCAGAAGATTGAATGTTTCACTTAATAGACCTCTTAAAAACTACTTTTCCTTTTCCTTTAAAGTACAAAAAAAAATAGATTTTATGCTACTTGACAAGCAATTCCATACATTCCACTTGAACGCACCACTGACAATCCTTTGATTTCCTAAGGAAACTTTCTTTGCTCCTCACAACAGGTGGTTCTGAGTGTCCAGAACTGCCCACGGTTTGATTTCTCCCTGGATGCTTCACATGCCAGAACTACATGTTGCCTACACCGTGCAACAACTCACCAGTTCTTCTGCCCTCTTCAGGGATACGCTGTTGATAAATTTTCACACCGTTGATAACTTAAGCAACTAATTAAAGAAGTCTCTACCTTAATTTCTCAAATTCTGTTTTATATCTGAATTAAAATATAAGTTCTACATCTATCATGATAAACTCCGAGTGATAGCCAATTATCTGTTTTATATGCTGCTAAGAACACTGTCAGGATTAGAACGGCATTCCTTTAAGTTTGTTTAAAGTAAAGAACTAAAACACATTCAGCTCTTATTTATTCTTCTTTTAAGGGTTTACCTCATAGGGCTCTATTCTGACCAACTTTACAGAGCATCACCTACATGTCTTCATAACATCTTTAAGATATATTTGGCAAAGTTTGAATCCAGAATTCTGGAAATGTAGGATAGAATGGACTTCTGTTCTTAAAGATTCTATTCCTTTTATGGAAATGAGTCTGAACCAAGCAATTCCCAGGAAGGAATCCCAAAACTTGCCTCTTGAGAGCTTGGTATCCCCTGGCAAAAACAGATTATCTACTTCTCAGACTTGTTACTTAGTTTAGAACATTTAAACAAATACCATAAAATAAACTGCTACTAAAAACAAAATAACAAAAGTGGACAAACAAAAAAGGAAAAACATGTGATCTCCTTTCTTATCAAGTATATTCTTGGAAGGTGAACAGGACAGTTGGCTCAGTGCATCTAAATAAGAGCTCCTAAAACAGAGGATTCTATTGTAAATGAGACAGAAGTATTCAAACCATAAGCTGAAGTAGAACACACAAAGCAAAATGGAAACTAAGAAGGAGTAGTATAGTCAGGCATATACAAGGTGAGATTCAAGCAGAATAAAAATTAGGTGAGAAGAGCCAAGGACTTAGAACATGGAATGAAAACACAAAGTTGTGCCAGTATTCTTGAATTTATGAGAATTACATTCCACCTCAACCAGTAACACAATTCTCTACTAAACCAAGCCTGTGGTACACACAATCCACACCTGACATACTTTCTGCGCATACCCACAGGTAGAATGGTAAAAAACAGGAAATGCATAAAAACAATAACCTAGACATGTATGGATTGACATATTACCTATACTGAAAAAGTATAAATAAAATTTATATATTTTTCAATAATAACCTTTAAAATGCTGACCAACTGAACTGTAAGTGAATAAAATCGGATTCTAGATAGCCCCAGTATTTCTTCAGTTAAAACAGACTCTTTCTGTAGTACACAACTGGGTTTAAGAGAGCCGAGGGAAAAAGATCAGATGTAGTGGATTGAATTATGTCCCCCCAAAAATCCCTGAAGCTTTTGAATTGTGTCTGCCAAGTTTTATGTATTAGAAACTTAGCCCCCAGTGACTGTTAAGAAGGTGGGAGATCCTATTATGGTAATTGAAAGGTCGAGCCTTGAAGAGGTGATTGGATTGTAGGACCATGCCGGAGTGAATGGATTAAAAATGGTGGTCAGAGTCAGGGGCATGGCTCTGAGGGCTTTAAAAGAAGAAGAGAGTCTGTCTCTTTCTCTCTGCTCTCTGTGCTTCCACCATCTTGCAATGTGAGACCCCTGAGTCACTGTCGCCACCACCAGATGGGCTTTGGACTTCTCAGCCTCAGAAACTGTAAGCAATAAATTTCATTTTCTTTATAAATCACCCAGTTCAGTGTACTTTGCTATAAGCAACAAAAATGGACTAATACAGAAAACTGGTACCAGAGAAGTGGGGTGTTGCTTATAATAATTGAAAATGTGGAAGCAGCTTTGGGTATTACGCAAAGGTTGGAGGAGTTTGGAGGACTCAGAAGAAGACAAAAAGACAAAGGAAAGTTTGGAATGTCTTAGAGACTGGTTACGTAGTGGCGAGCAGAATGCTGACAGAAATATGGACTGTAAAGACCATTCTAAGGAGGTCTCAGATAGAAATCAGGAGTTTATTGGAAACTGGGGCAAAGATCACCCGTGCTGTGAACTGGCAAGGAACTTGGCTGCATTCTGTCCACGCCCTAGGACTTTGTGGAAGTTGGAATTTAGGAGTTGGGAACCAGAGAATTTGGCCAAAGAAATTTCTAAGCAGCAAAGCACTGAGGAAGCTGCATGACTACCTGTAACAGCCTACGCTGAGTTATGGTGGCAAAGGCATGACATAAAGCCAGAATTTAAAAGGGAAGCAGAGTGTAAAAATTTAGAAAATATGCAGCCTGGCCATGTGGTAGAGAAGCAGAGAGCAAGCAATGGTGCTGCCCAGTGACCATTAGCTAAGAAGATTAGTACGAAGGGGATTATCAAGAGAAGGGGAAAGGGCCCTGCAGGCATTGCAGAAGCCTCTGGGGCCAATCCTTCCATTTCAGGCCCAAAGACCTTGGGAGACAAAATGGTCTTGGGGAACAGGCCTGAGGCACCCTACACAGACTCACTGCTCAGGACCACCTTGGGAAGCTGCTTCCAGCACTAGCACCCCAGCTGCTTTGGCTGCTCCAGCCATGGCTGAATTGGTCTCAGGTGTAGCTGGACCTGCAGCTTTGGAAGATACAAGCTGGAAGCCTTGACGGCATCCACGTGGTATTAGGTCTGCAGGCTTGCAGAATGCCAGAGCTGTGGAGGCTTGGGAGCCTCCACCCCAATTTCAAAGGTTGTATGGAAAAGTCTGGGGACCCAGGAAGAGATCTGTCACAGGGGTGGAGTCACCACAGACAACCCTCACTAGAGCGATGCCAAGCAGAAATGTGGGGTCAGAGTTGCAGCAGAGAAACCCCATCAGTGCCATGTCTAGTGGAGCCATGAGAGCGGGACCGCCATGGAGACCCCAGGCCTGTGGAGCTACCAGCCTGCAACGCCAGCCTGCGAGAGCTAAAGCATCACCTGAGACCAGAAAAGCCACAGAAGTGGAGCTGCCTGAGGACTTGGGGACCCAACCCCCACACCAGTGTACAGAGGACATTGAACATGGAGTCAAGTTACAAGATTCACCAGCTTTAAGATTCAATGCATGTCCTGCTGGGTTTCAGACTTGTTTGGGACCTGTTACCCCTTTCTTTTGGCCTATTTCTCCCTTTTGGAATGGGTATATGTACCCCATGTTTGTCCCACCCCTGTATCTTGGAAGTAGATAACTTGTATTGATTTCAAAGACTGGGATTTTGAACTTTGGACTCTTGAGTTGAAACAAGTTAAGACTTTGGGGATGAAATGAATGCATTTGCATGTGAAAAGGACACAAGTTTTGGGGGCCAGAGGTGGAATGTAATGGATTGAATTATGTCTCCCCAAAACTCCCTGAAGCTTGAATTGTGTCTCCCAAGTTTTATGTATTAGAAACTTAGCCCCCCACTGTGACTGTTAAGAGGGTGGGAGAGCCTATTATGGTAACTGAAAGGTGGAGGCTTGAAGAGGTGATTGGATTGTAGACTATGCAGTAGTGAATAGATTAAAAATGGTGGTCGGGGGCATTGTTCAGAGTGCTTTAAAAGAGGAGGAGAGTCTGCCTTTTGCTATCTCTGCTCTCTGCTTCCACCACTTTGCAGTTGAGACCCCTGAGTCACTGTCGTCACCACCAGATGGACTTTGGACTTCTCAGCTTCAGAAACTGTAAGCAATAAATTTCATTTTCTTTATAAATCACCCAGTTAAGTGTACTTTGTTATAAGCAACAAAAACGGACTAATACATCACAGAAGAGAAAAACTTGAGCCCAGAGTTGGTTTTTATATTTGTATGCTTCTTTGTGTGAAGTAATTATCCCATTTCTCCCAAGAACACATTTTCCAGTCTATTGTCCTTATGCCCACCGGAGACACAGCCTGAAAAAAATAATATTCACGTCAGAGATTCTGGCAAATGTATTCCATGGTATCATCTCCACTGTCTTTCCCTATATGATTCCCCACCAAAATCAATGGCCATCACATGGGAGTGGCTTAATATTCCTTTAGAACTCCTTTAGAACATTCCTATGTCACTGCTATTTTTCCAACTTATTACTAGAACTCTAACCTAGTCCCTTATCTTCTAAACTCCACAGACACACAACCTGGCCCTTTATCTTCTAAACTCAAAATGAACGAAGTACTGTCTCATTCATAACCCCGGGCCTAGGTTAAATTGAACATAGTGTTATTTTATTTTTATATTTAATTTTTTTCCATAACAAAAACAACTTAGACTTCTTTATATTAAAATCATGTTAACATGCTAAAATGTTTCTATTCCTCTCCTAGTTGAAGGTGAAAAATGAATTACTATTACTATATCTTGTTGCTTTCTTGTACCCTGCTTTGAATCATGGACTCCTTAAACAGAGAAAGGGAATATTGCCACCCTCAACTTCCTGGAAGAGGGGAAAGAGGATCAGAAATCAAGTCTATGAAATAATTCAGCAGCACGGACGGTTTCTGACCTTTAACTAAATACACATTTACACATAGGAAGTTTTGTAAATACTGAAAGATTGTATCCAATAGTGAAAAATTCAAAGGCTATAAACGTGAGCCTTCTAAAACTTTTTTTTAGCTAAAACTTGATGGCTGAAAGAAAACCATTTTCGCCTTATGTTTGTCTAACCAGAAAGCCTCAAGCTCTAGCTACAACAGTAGAAATGTTTAGCCAATTCATTCTACATAGGAACAATATCTTGTAAACAATCCATTATATTTTTGCTTTTAAAATATATAAATAATGTCTACCATTCTACACATTACTCAGGACCTTAAATTTGATTAAGATCATAACACTTCTTCCAAGATTTCTCAGATGTGTCAACGGGTGGGAGGTGGCATGTCTCTTCCAGGACAAACTTCCACTCAAGGTACCTTTTCCATTTTCCCTTGGTTGGTGTAATGTTCTAAGTTTTCTGGGCTGTGACTGTTCCTTCCCGCCCTAACCTGCACAGTGACTCTGTTCTGCTTCCCACTGGAGCAAAGGACACCTCTCTGTGTTTCTTTCAGACCCAGTGTTTCAACAAAGGGCTACTTATTCTAGATGTCCACAGTGGACAGGCCGCATCTCAGGAAGATACACAGCTATGGAGGTTTGGAAGCAGGTAAACTCTTGGGGCACAATCCCTTGAGGTTTCGCCTCGTGGGGAGAGAGTGGAAAGCAAGCCTGAAGCCTTTGCAGCTGATGGACACAGAGAAGCTCAACGCTCACGGCCTCTTTCCAGAGCAGGTGGCGGCCATGAGGTGGGTGCTGGCTCTAGTGGGAATGACGGAGGTGCCTGGACCTACAGTCTCGGGGAGCATGGAGGAAAGTGGGTCCTGCGCGCATTTCGGACACCTCCACGGTGAGGCTGGGCCCAAATGCCCTAGGAAGTGGCGGTTGCTCCCCACCGCCGCCCGTGTGTGGGCGAGCGACGAGGCGGCCGGGACTCACCGTGCGGCTCGGGCCGGGGCCCTGCGGGCGGCGGCGGCGGCGGCGGCGGCGGCTCCTGGTGCTGCAGCGGGGACGTGGAGGCAGAGGCGGAGGCCGAGGCCGAGGCGGAGGCCGACGTGATGAGCAGCCTCTGGAAGCGGTTGGGCGGGCGGCAGGGCACCTCCAGGCCGGCCGCCAGCTTGGCCTTGTTGGCGCTGGTGAGCCTCTTGAGGTGCACCAGCAGCTGCGGCTGGTCGCGGCGGAAGTGCGGGCTGTGGAAGTGGTGGAGCGGCCCGTCGCCCGCCGGCCCGCCGCCCCCCGGCCCCGGCCCCGGCCCGGGCCCCGCCGCGCCCGGCCCGCCTAGCACCACCTTGCGGAAGCCGTAGAGGTTGAGCTGGCGGATGAAGCTGGTGAAGTTGGTGGTTTTGAAGAGCTCGGGCTCGGCCCCGGCGGCCCCGACGCCGCCGACGCCCCCGGCCCCCGCCCCCGGCGGGCTGAGCAGCTCGGCCTCGAAGAGCGGCTGGTCGATGAGCAGCCCCTCGCCGCGGCCGTCCCAGCGGATCGAGCGATACCGGGGGCTGTTCACCAACCGCCACAGCTTGGCGGGGAAGTTATTGGGGTTAATGGGGGTGGAGAGCAGCGCCTCCTCCATGGCCCCCGCCCGGGCCCTGGGCCTCGCCCCGCCGAGCCTGGCTCTCCCACCCCGTTCTCGATCCCCGCCGGCCTTCGCTTCGCCCTGCCCCCTCCTGCCAGCACCCGGCCGCCGCGGCCCCCGGAGACCGTTGGCGCACGAGTCCCCTCGGGGCCTTCCAGCGCGGCCAATGGGGCCTCGAGTTCCCGCCGCGCGCGAGCCGGCCCTTCCCCTCGGCGGCCGCGCGGCCCGCCAGCCCCAGCCAGCCCCACGCCGCGGCAGCGTGGGACGCCGGGAGGACGCCACGTTCCCGCGGCGTCCCCGCACCGCCGACCTCGGACCGGGAAGCGCTGGCGGCACGGGAGCTCTAAGTGCCGCAAAGGACGGAACCCACCGAGGTGGCATACATCGATGCGTGTATTTCAGCACGGCCAGCGTGCGGGGATTCCCGAATGCAGAAAGTGCGCGTTAGGCAATGCAAAGTCCATCCTTGAGAACAAAGGGCCTAAATCTATCATCTCTACTAACATCTGAATTGCTCTCCAAATAAAAATGATGGTGGTGGCGGAGGTAAAATATCCTGGGTCAACAAGTTCACCTTTTAGACCATAGCATTTTATATCGTTTTAAATAGACTCTTTTAAGCCAGTATTTCACTCAGGACAATTTACTCAAGGTTGGAATGAGAACGGAGGTGTCTGGAAAGAGGGAATCACGAGAATATAAATACAATCCTGAGTGGTGGCTCAACCAGCTGGTGACATTTTAGCCATTGAAGAGAAATAAACCTCATCCAAGATGGGATAGAATTCTATAAACTCCATAAGAATAAATCCCTATGCAACCAATAAGAACATAACAGGAGCTGTGCTGATAAAAACGGGGTCCATTTAAAAAATGGAAATTGTTAGGAAGTGGTATAATGTTTTCGTCATTTTTCATGGTCAAAGGAACAATAAGTATAAAGTTTTCTTAGAAATTAAAATGAATAAAAAGACCCAACAAAGCAGCACTAATATAGAGATTTTATTTAAACTGTATTGAATTTTTACAGCACATTGCATGTTTGTCACAACGCAACTGCACAGTTTGGATTTTTGGCCACATCATGTCACTTACACCCACAAGAGCTCTGAAAGGAGTAGTTGATGAATACATCTGAGCCAAGAGCCCAGAGTCTCTCTCCAAGGCCATGCAGTTTGTTCACTGATGGAACAGTCCCTCAAAACAGCCACACAAAGTAGACAGATACAGTCTCCCCAAATGTTACCAATCTTACTCCCCCTGAAAACAGGCATAGTGAAGTGCAATGAAAGTCAAGTTAATTAAAAAGCCACCCACAACTGGCAATAAATTTTAATGATTGAGAAAATGCTTAAAAGAATTTTGTGTATCAGAGACAAGGAATAGTTTGTTACTTTTTCAGTGATCTCAGGAATTTCCCAGATACAAAATCTCCATTATTCAACTCCATTTAAATGAAAAAAAGGTTCTGCTAGGCTGACCTAAATACACCAAAACTTTTTAGGTTACATCCATGGCAAGTATAAAAGCAGCACAGATGCTTCTCTGTAGGACTGAAGAAAAGGTCAGGACAAATAACAATTCTTGTTCTAAATGCAGATCCTAGTTATTCTGGAATGAAAAAAAAAATTTTTTTTTTCTAGAAAGCAACATGAAAGTAGCAGTGACAAAGATGACTACCATAGTTTTAAAACAAGTTAAGCCTAAATGTTATTTACCTTTTATACACCAACAAATTAAAGAGAATGTATAAAGGAAGTCCTAATGGTTTCATTATAGGCCAAGAAGACTGTATCTGTCCCAACCACAATACATGGCTATATCACGGTATCTTTTGGTTAAGTGCCACTGGTACATTTAAAGATGATAAAACAAAATCGAAACCAAAATAATAACAACATTTGGTCCAAATGGACACATTTTCTCTCCCAATTTTGGTATCAAGGCTCTATTCTCTTCTGTTTGGGTTCCATTGTTAAGTGCACAGAAATAGACAGCAGCATTTGTACTGAAACCCTCACATACCAAACAGCATATTCTAGGAGGTAAAAACCAAATGCTAAATTCTACCCTCAAGGTGTCAAGTGTTCAGGATAAGAAGCAGTGTGACCCAGAGGAGGCAGCAGCCAAGGGAAAGACAACGTGGGGGAAGTGGGCAATGGAACAACACCAACAAAAACCTTTGTTTTATTTTCATGCCAGGAGAGGATCAAGGTGTAGTTCCTGTGTTAGCACCAGGACAACTAGGAAAAGTCAGGCGCAAAGGGTAGGGCACAATCAGCAGATAGTTCACAAGGATAATTTTTCCTTTTCCCTTCTCATTCTTTGCAATGCATTTCAAGAGCTGCCAATGCGTAACAGAGATGACTACCTTCGCAGATCAGAACAACTGATTTCAGCCAGGACTTCACATCAGCAGAGTTTTCCTCAGCTCCCCAAAATGTCTCACTCCCTAAAATTGTCCCCTTAAACTGAATACTCACTGATGCCAGCCGATGAGCCAAGTGAAAAATACACCAAAACCTCCACTTGCTGAACCAGTCTTTAAACCAAACCCCACAGAAAGACAGTACTAATGCAACTAGAGAGAGTGCCTCTAAAGACTGAGCCTTCATGCACAGACACAGCGCACAGAGGTACAGGATATAGTTCATCTCAAATAGGAATTCCTACCTTTTATACTATAATCTGCTTTTTCAATGGAAGAGAGATGGGTCTGGTTATCATTTGGAGTTTGGTTACACATATGCCTTTCTATTGCTGTTTGGGGCACTTTGAACCAAGCAGTATCTATGAAATCATCTTGTGACCCCCAGGAGAAAGAAGCTGGAGTCACTAACTCAACAGTAAGCTTATAGACCCTGGGTCTGAATCAGGACCATTACCCCAAAGTTAAGGTCTCACCAGTAGAGAACCTCCTGCCTAATTGGAATTCCTCTGCTCCAGTCTCATGGTACCAAGGAGGATTTCTCAAGACGGTATCTTTGAGCTCTGTGATTTCATGAGCCACACCAAGGAACCTTCCAAACTACACCTGAAGCAGATCCTCCCTTCAAACCTGCTAAAATTGGACAGGTCATCTCCTCTGGCATTCAACTGGAAGCTGTAGCAATGGGTTTCTTCAGATGTTGGCTCATGAGTTCCCTGGCACGAGATACTTGAATGTGTTCATAACATGAGTTACAGACGAGAACTGGGTCATAGAGTTGTTGATCAGGAATGGGCAGCTTCAGGTGACAGCATCCAGCACAGAATACATTCCCACAATTTCTGCCAGAGCACAAAGAGGGAAGAGTTCATCAGAAATGCCAATATACTAAGAATGAATGATAGTCTAAAAGGCTTTCCATAAGTAAATGAAGAGAAAAGTTGGGAGCAAACAAAAATAGTTCCCATAAAGACATCTCCATTCTCAGATTAATTCAGTTAATTCATATGTACTGCACTGCTTTATGAGTCATATTGAGTCATACAAAATATCTTACCTGCAATGGTGTCTTCGTTTGGCCAACCAGAATTCACAGTCACAGTTATAGCAGTGTGATGCCATATGGTCTGGAACCCAGCGAGTCACCTAAGAGAAGACACAAAGAAAAACTCCAGGTCCTTGTCAATGGAGTGGAAAAGCAACATTGCAACAAGGAAAGCATCCCAGGAGAAATGACAAGGCTGATCTTTATAACACCACTACTTGCCTACAAAGACAACACTCAACTGGGGAAGAGTTCAGTTATAGAAGGTCAGTCATCTCTGAGAAATATGAAACTTACTCGTTTGCACAAGTACCCAGCACATTCTGGCCTGGACATACCTCTGTTTCTTTCTTATCAACAGGTTCCCAGCTTGCTTCTGAAAGGCAGTCTTCACTGTGATCAGAGCCAAAATCCTCTGTATCACTGTCATCTGACTCCTTCAAACATGTCTGAAGGAAAGGAAAAGACATCAACATCATCTTCATCATTGCTAACACTTATTGTTTACTATGTGTCGGGCACTGTTCTAAGAGCATTACATGCATGAACTTCTTTAATTCCCCACAACAGTCTTATGATGTATACTATTATCCTCACTTTACAAATAAAGAAATTAAGCCACAAAGAAAGTTAAGAGGTGATAAGTAGTAAAGCTGGGATTTGAACCTAGTATTCTGGCTTCAAACCCATGCTATACCACAGTACAGAAAGATCCTCTCTCATTACGTTCTAAACCAAGGGTTGGCAAACTATGGCCCACAGACCAAATCCAGCCCATTGCCTATTTTTGTAAATCAAGTTTTGTTGGAACACAGCTGCATTCATTCATTTACATACTGTCTGTGGCTGCTTTTGTGTTACAATAGCAGTGCTGAGTAGCTGTGACATAGACTATATGGCCCACAAAACCTAAAATATTATCCAGCCCTTTACAAAAAAAGCTTGCTGACTCCTGTTCAAAGCATCACCCTGAATGGTAAGAAGTTTTTAGCCCTTTCCACTCCACCAGCAGAGAAGTGGGCAGCAGGCAAGTGGGAGTGCCTTAACAGAAGGAAGGGAAGTATCTGTGTAGACAGCAAGGTATTATGAAGAAGAAGCTGGCTCCTCGAAGATCTCCCAGGGCTGTAGTGCCAGAACCTGAGGCTGCCCAACACAGCAAAGCCTAGATGGTCCTTATTATCTCTCACCTGGATTATTCCAAAATGTCCTAACCAGCCTCCCAATCTGAATCTCAACTGCCTCATCAAAATTCTACACTGTTGCTAGAAAAGTTTTTTTTTTTAAATACAAATCTGATCAGATTACTCGCTGGCCTAAAATTTTATTGCCTTGATGGTAAAATCAAAACAAGAAGGGCACGCAAGCTAACCCAATCAATCCCTGTCTACTTTTCCCACCACACTACCCAACTCTCCCTCACAGTCCCAGCACAAATGTGTATGCGTGCAGGTACACATACACCCACACACAGCCCACCCCTTTGTGTAAGCCATACTATTGGGGTATCTATTGCCTTCATGCTTCTGCAAATGGTGTTTCCTTTTCACTATCTACCAAGCTAATATCACACATTCTTTAGCATTCAGCTCAAGCATTATCTTCTCAGGAAAGCCTTCCTTGACCTTTCACTCCACTACGGCCCCCTAACAACTGATTCCTCCTTCAATCGTAACACTTAAGAACATCATTCTAATTGTTTACCTGTCTTTCATCCTATGGCACAAGCACCTAACTCAACAGCACACACAGCAAGTACCATGAGTGAATGTTGAATAGATGGCAGTTGGTGAATACTTACAAAATCATCCTCATAGTCCATGGGGGGCTCTGCTGGAGGGGCACAGCAGTGACGGATATCCAGCCTCATCTGAAGCTCACGCACCTGTCGACGTAGCTGCTCCACCTCTTGCTTGTACCCTGCTTCAATTTGCCGTAACCTATGCTGGATCACATCCGTGGGAAAGGGGAGTCCATCATCATCCAGATAGAGAGGAGGCACTGGAGAAGGACAGCTCAGTGGAACAGGCTTTGTGCTAGAGACTTGCTTTGGGTGACCAGACAACCACATTCGGTTGTTTTTTCCTCGTGGGCCAGTACAGTGTCCATTGGAATGACTAGAACAGACAGGAGACTTCACACCTTCTCTCTGAGCCCACTGGCCCCCAAAGCACGGCCCCATTGCCTGCATCTGCTTACTGCTTGACCTCTTGCTACAACAGCCATAGGAAAGCAGCCGCCGAGGGGTGGTCTCCCCACTTGGGAATGAAGTCACCATCCCTTGAAAGCTGTCCCAGTTGGACCCTAGAAAAGAGAATTCACTGATCTGGCTCTGAGATACTGGCTTTCGAGCCAATTCCAATGGCATTTTCCCAAAGCGAGGGTTTTCCAATAACTGCCCATTCCTATCACTTCCTCTTTTGCCAGCATCTTCCTCCCCTTGGATCAGATCCGGTATAGAACTGGGCTGTTTCTGGTGGGAGAGACTTGTCACAGGCCATGGGGGATCTTTGATGAGGAAGTCAGCACTTGCATCTAGAGGAGTTTGGCAGGCAGCACTCGGTGGGTTGCAAAGGGTGCCCAGGCTGTGACCTAGAGCACATCTGGAGGGCACACCCAGCACAAAGTCTAGCTGGGCCTGTTGGGTAGTACCTTTTAGGAAGTCCTGGGAAGACTCAGGAAAATCACAAATTCCATCACTCTTGTTGGAAATGACCTTAGAGAGTGCAGTGACAGCTTCCGTTTCAGGACAATGTTCAGGTGGCTCCCCTGCGCCACCTAAAGTTCTACCCAACACGTCCTGGGCAGGAGGGTCTGAAGCTGGTGCCTTAGTCTCTTCTAGGACTTTAATCTCAGGATCAGAGGTGTTGCTCTTCATTTCCCGGGGCACTGTGGTATTAAGCAGTTTATAACTTAGAGAACAGCTTTTATGACTCTTAAAAGGTTTATTGCTCAAGTAGTCTTTCTGGCTGATGGGCAGAGCAGGAGGAGGACCCATTTCTCCTATAGTCTGCTGAGGACCTCCTACCCCAGCTTCTATAAAGGTTGTCTCTGATCCCTCGGGACTGCTGTGCCAGGGCTCCAGGCCTACTCTGACCTCCTGACAGTGGTTATTCAGGTTAGGGTCACTGGATGTGCGAGTCAGGGGGCTGCTTGTATCACAGGTAGAAAGAAGATCATCCATGGATCTGGTTTTAGGTAATCTGAAATGATAAATACAACACTTTCAGGTAAGGAAATGGGAGCCGCATCCAAGATATAGAATCAGGTCATCAGAGCACTATCAAAGCCAGAGTTCACAAAAAATAATGACATTTAAGATTACAAATAACCAATGTTCACTGAGAGTCTGTTCTGCAAAAAGTGAAAGACATGGACCTCATTCTCAAGAACCCAGGATCTATCTTCAGTTTTTGTCAGTACTCAACCTACACAATCTCCCTGAGCAATCTGAACCACTCCATGGTTTCTAATTAGAAGGCTAATGCCTTCTAAATCTACTAATCCAGCCGGGCCTCAAACCAGATATCCCACTGCCTCTATCACAGTAAGACAGAAAGAAGATACATTTTGAAGCTAGACAACATTGGCTCTGACACTGGTTAGCTTTATGGCTACAAGTAAGTTATTTAACCCCTCAGATTCTGGGTTTCATTCTCTATGAAATGATAATAAATCATACCTTGTAGAGATGCTGTGAGGATTCCAAATATAGGCAACCAACCACAAACTTAAGACTACACTCACAACTTCTCAACATAGCTTTTTACAACCACAGAGCAGCTTTGTGCCCTTCTGACTACCAAAGCCCCACAGAAACTTCCCTCAGTTGTAGAGGCATTCGTATACACCAAACGAGTAAAGGACATTTTCATGAATAGGCCACCCTGGATTTTAATGCAGTTGAAGTCTTTAGAACAATAAAAGCTTCAGGAAAATTCACCAGGAAACAGTGGAGACTTCACTGGCCTCCTGTATTTAGATGCCTCAATCCGTTCAGCCCATATAGAAAAATCCCCTAGGATTACAATATAGCTTATTTTAACTATTTCATTTGTTAAACTTTATTATAATAAATGTTTAAAAAATATTTTTATGTTTGATTTTACTTTTGTGATCAATTTTGATTTTTTTTTTTTATGGTATGAAATTCCAGGAAGGCAATAGCAGTGGTCATGAATAGGCTCTGGAGTCCCATAGGCAGGGCTCAAATCCCAGCTTGGCAACTTTTTAGCTGTGTGATCTTAACTTCTCTCAGCCTCAGTTCCCTCATCTATGGAAGAAAGGTTAAAGTACCTACCTCTTAAAACCATCATGAGGATTAAACAGAATAATCCACATGAAAGCACTTTGTTCAGTGCTTCCTATAACACAACACTGCACTTACTCTTTACTTTTTTATCTCCCTCTACTGAAGTGCCTTGATGGCAGGACTGTTTCTTATTTGAATCCTTAGTACCTGCAAAGTACCACGCAAATGATTTGAGAAATAAATAAATGAGCTTTAAAACCTAACAACATCAAGTTTCCACTGCTAGGTGCCAACTGAATGGAATAGACTAGTGGAGTTCAATATTTAGTGTACATCAGAAGCCTCTGTGGATCTTCTATTATATAGACAACCAGGGACCATCCAAGACCTATTAAATGGGAATGACCAAGAAAGTAAGGTGTAGGCATCTGTATCTTTTTAAAAAAGTACTACAGCGGAACTGGCCAGTTAGCTCAGTTGGTTAGAGCATGATGTTATAACACCAAGGCCAAGGGTTCGAATTCCTGTACCAGCCAGCTACCAAAAAAAAAAAAAAAAAGCACCACAGCTTACTTTTTGTTTTACTTTTTATTATGGAAACTTTCGAATAAACAAAAGAAGAGAAGAGTATAAATAATTCCCATGCACTCTTCAACCGGATTCAAATAGCAACAGTCTGCAATCCTCCACAGCTGATTCCTATGTGCACCAAAGTTTTAATCAACAATGTTGTGTATCCTTGTACTGGTCAGCCCACCACTGCCAAAATAATAATAATGCTCGTATAGACAATAATGCCTGAGGAGTTTAGAACAAGGAGGGAGCTCATTCAGCTAGGGTGGTCAGAGAAGGCTACACAGAGAGGGTAGGATTTGAGCTGGACATAGACGAATGTGTTAGACTTTAGTGGAAAAAGAGGAAAGAAAGCAAGAAATTTTTTACCTAGGGAAAGGTAGAACCAAAGATAAAATAAGTTGTTACAGAAACCATTTCCTTCAAAATCTTTATACCGTTTATTCCTCTAAATCCAACTCTCCATCCTGAGCTACCTACAACACTCCTCGTCTTTGCTGCCAACTAATGTTTCAATCCCAACCTCCCTGTATCTCCTCTTTCTCCCCAAAATGGCTTGTCTTCTCAACTTTTCTCTTTTTTTTTCTCTACTGGTAGTGCTAATATTCTCCCAGTTTCTACACGCAGAGACTTGGGACCTCTTTTTGACTTTGAAGAGACTTTGGGTCCTCTTCACTACTCACTTGTACCCTCCAACTTTTAATCAATTCCATAGCTGCTAATGACTTCTCTACAGGGTTTCTGAATTTAATCCTTTCTCTTTTCCAGGGACTCTTCCCCTCATTTCTGAATTACTATAACAGTGCTGGCTGGTCTCTATGCCTCCAACTACCCAACTCACTGAGTAGCTCCCCAAAAATCCCACTGTCAGCAAGACACAGTGACTTCCTACAATCACTTACTATTGACAACTAAGTTGAAATAAACTTCACTGTACTGTTTAAAGCCCTCAATGACCTGTCCTATATTTCTTTCTATTCCTCAAAATAGCCCTTTCTCAACCTCTGCCATCTCCAGAGAGCTTCTTTTTTTTAAAGCTATTTCTCAAGTATCCTTGGATCCCCTCTTCACTGACCTTGTTGCCAAGCTCACAACTCCTTTTACTCCATTCATTTGTTTGTCCACTTAAGTTCCTATCATGTGCCAGGCCCTGAGCCTGGGACACAAAAAAGCCATGATTCCTGCCTGGTCCTTCATGAAAATTTCTTGAGTAAAAGAGCCACCCAATGACCCTTTTAAAAAACATCTCATTTATCTAACAGCTTTGAACTACACACTTTCTTATTTGCTTAGATGCTGACTTAGAATTGTCCTCTAGTTGTTGTGTGTCTTCTCTTACAGCTTACAAGTATATTCAAAGTCAGACCAATATCTTCTATTTCTTTGATACAGCCCACAGAACCTAGTACAGTAGTAGACAACTTGCAGGTATCAAAGAAACATTTATTGAATTAATAAATTAGATACTGATTTAAGGCAATGACTATTAAATGGGTCACAGATCTTATTAAGAATTTGTTGAAGTTAGGAAAAGTACACTTATGAACCAACACCCAAGTTCTGCATAGTTTGGGGAAGGAGAAAAATCACAGAATTCCTGAAGCCCATCGATGGTCCTTTGATAACGAAATCAGCTTAAAAGACTCAAAAGTCAATAATTTACAATGCTGGGTTTTTTGTTTCCCTTTATAAGTTAACTAATAATGTAAATTACATTTTAACTTTAAAAACCTTCAACCAACAAAAAAATACCAAAAGTTGAAATATATCTTTTGAACACAACACAGCATTTTTCTATCTAGGAATTTATCTGGCAGAAATACCAGCACAAATACAAAAATATACATATAAGGTAATACCACTGAATTGGACATTTAAAAATGGTTTAGGGCTGGCCAGTTAGCTTAGTAGGTTAGAGCTCAGTGTTATAAACACCAAGGTCAAGGTTTGGATCCCCGTACTGGCCAGCTGCCAAAAAAAAGGGGGGGGGGGTTAGATGGTAAATTTAATGTGTATTATACCATAACTTAAAAAAAAAAGATATACATATAATGATGTTCACTAAAGCCCTCCCTGTAATGACAAAAAAAAATTGAAATTACCTAAATGACCAATAGGAAAATGATTACATGAATTACAATACACTCTAATTTTGGTCTACTATGCAGCCACTAAAAACAATAAAGTAGCTTTATGTGTGCTGTCATGAAATGACAACTTAATACAAAGTGCGAAAAACAACTTGCAGAATAGGATGCAAAAAATTCTGATTTTGTTTTTAAAAAATGTTTCTATATCAGAGTGTGAAAGTGTGGGTATATCTGTGTAGATAAATGTCTGGAAGGACACACCAAAGTGTTAACCATGAACACCTGTGGGGACAAGGATCAGGAGGGAGGACTTTCACTTTCTACTTTTATATTGTTTGACTCTTTCTTTAAATAAAGAACACGTATTACCTTTATAATTTAACAATCCCTCATCCCACTTACCCCCAAATATTCCACCAGGAGATAACTTTAATTTTGTCTCCCTTTAAATTCTGGCCTTTTTCTGGGGGAGTAATATAAAGGTCATTCCCCTGCTGGGAATCTATTTCCCTGAGTTCGATGCTTCTGGACACTAATGCTGGATATAGCAAAGGTTGCTACTAAGACAGCAAGCTCCCCATGCCTTGCATTAGTGAACAAAAATCAAGACCATTCTCACAGGAGGCTGGCCAGTTAGCTCACTTGGTTAGAATGTGATGATGATAACACCAAGGTCAAGGGTTTGGATCCCCATACTGGCCAAACCTTCCTGAAATAGTCCTTTTTGTTTCGTGCTCCTCTCCCCTGCTTGGATATATTACACAGGGTGATAGCAGCTGCAGGAATGAAGGTAACCATTCTTATCATAAGAGAGGACCTTGAGAACATACAGAGTGCACCCCAGGCTAACTATGATTCTTGGGCCAAGTTTCTCCTTCAACTGACCCAAGAAGTTGCTTTTGAAAATCTCATAAAAGAAAGAACAATCTTTAGGCAAGATAGGAAGCATTTACTGCCTTCCTAGTGAAGAGAGAAAAGAGCAAGAAGGGCTTTGCTTACCTGTCCAGAGAACGGCTAGAGAACTCCTGGCTCTGGGCCACTGGGGAAAGGTAAAGATCCATGTTTTCCTCTCCAGGTGTGCATGGAGATGATGCTGGCAGATAAACGGCTGTCCAGAGATGCAGGGCCCGGACGTGACAAACAGGATGCAGGACCTAGGGAAGGAGCCCAATACTAGTGTTCTGTGAGACGTTCCTGGTCTTTTTTCCTTCCCTAAGCCCTTGACTCTACATTCTCCCCACTAACTTGGGCTCTTTGCCCTACAGGTTTCCAGGTAGCACCTATAGGAAAAGGACTCAGACTTACCATATCTGAGCCAGGTGTGTAAAGGAAATTATGAAAGTTCTTATTGCTGGCTCGTAGGAGAGCCCACACAGAGCAGGTCCGCTTGTAGATGTTGCGCTTCTCTCGTTCACAGGGGTTGTTGGCCAGGAACGTGCCATAGAGGCAGGAGTATGTATGCTGCACCAGTTTTACCTAGAGGGCCGAGACAGTTTGCATCTGGGGCCTCAGGCGAACATTCCCCCCAACCCTGGTCACAGGCTTTAGGACGTACCAGGAATGCTTCATTAAATTCAAACAGGCAGGGGAACTGCTTAAGCAACTGATGAACAGAATCAAGCCACTGGAGGAACACAGGACATTGTTCATTTTGGTCCTCTGCATTCTCCTGGTGGCCACAGCGATCTCCAAACTTGTGCCCAAAATCCAGCCAGTCAGATTCCACTAACACTTGGAAGCCCTGCAAAAAAGAAACTGTCCAAGTGGAAAGCCTCTCTGGAAAGGCTAGTGTGCTACTCCCCAGAGAACTGCCTGAAGCAGGGAGCTGGCAGCTTCAAAGAACAGGACTGAACCTTGAAGAGGACTCAAAGCTACCAATGTCCTCTACTGAAAGATCCCTAAGACAGATCCAGAGGGCCCAACACCTTCCTCCTCCCACATTCCATCTGTTGTTTCCCATCCTGCTCCTCTCAATACCTCCAACGTCCTGTAATATGGGTCCAGTAATATTTTGGCCAGGGCTACAATCTGTGGTGTGCGGTCCCAGCCATCTGAGCAGTGTACCAGCACAGGCCGGCCTTCCCGGTCTACTGTATTAGCCACCAGCACAGCTGCTTTTAGCATCACCGACAAATGCTGCAGCCATTTGGTACTCTCCAGTGCCGACAACCAGCTACACAAAAGTAGAAATCAAATCAAGTTTATCAGTAAAGATGCTGAGGCTACAACAGTCTCCACCACCCATAGCCAGCTGCACCCAACAAAGGCCCCAGTGAGGGCTGAAACCAAAATGTCCAATCCATGGCTTTTGTCAAGAGATAGCCAGCAGGAGGGTAGAGAAGACAGGACATGAGGCAGATAAGAACTTCTTAGGATCAAGAGAGGAACTGGGAAGCATCACGTGTACATTTAGCCACTCTTTCCCCAGTTCTCTGTGTTGAGTAGGACAACTGATCCAAACAAAAGGAATCCAATGTCCTGTGACTGTGCCAAATTGCTGGCTGAGAAGTGGAAGAAGCATCCTTGGAAAGTTCAGCCCACTTGGACAGTACAGCCTAATGTACCCAACTCTGCCCAGGCCTTCAGGTCTCCTGTACCTCCAAACTTTCCATCTCCCCATCTAATCTTCCAAGAACAAGAAGTACTGGTAAAGGACAAGACTGGAGGGATGATGGAATCTGAGCAGGGAACACCTACTTGCTGGGATCCGGCATCTGGCTACACACAGCCCGGAGGTACTGGAAGCTGTTCCGGATGGCATGGATGTTGGCCATTCCCATGAACACAACCTCACAGTTGGGATAGTACTCTGTAGACATGATAGGACAGTGGAGCATAAAACATGTCCTGTAAACAGGCATCCAGGATAAGAGTGGTCCTAGTAGACAAAGCTTCGCTGGCAGTGCAGAATACTTCAGGATGGGAGCTAACTATACTTTCGAAATCTGAATCACAAGTTTATCTCTGGATATGCAGGAGTCACATACTACTAGTAGTAATAATATTACTGACAGATCACAGTAGTACTACTACTAAGAATGATAATATATAATAAATTCTTATAAATAGCTGCTCTGTGCCAATAATTTTATATATGCAACCTCTAATCATCCCAACAACTTTGCAAAGTATGTACCATCTCTATTTTACAGATGAGAAAATAAAGCTTAGAACAGATTAAACAACTTAAGCATAATTATAGCTAGTAAGTGGCTGAGTCCTGATTCCAAGCCAGGTTTCTTTGGTTCTTGCCACTATACAAGTAGCCCCCAATACCCTCTTCACCAAAGCCACCCAGAGCACAGGCTGGCTGCAGACAATGGGCTAACAGTAATACCTTCGCATTCACAGCCTCCACCCTTGGCCCGGTTAGCCACTGCCGCCGTGTAAGATCGCGCATCCAGGATCAGCAGTTTCTGGGGGGCTGCTGTGCTCTCTACTCCAGAGCATGCAGTCAGAGAGGAATCTATTACACAGCAGGGAGAAGACCCTGGGTCAGCCAGCCACCCTGGCCCTGTGGCACTCCCTCTCAGAAGAGAGGAACATGCAACTCATACCCCACAACCTCCCAAAAGGCAGGGACCCAGGTATCCTGCATGTTGTCATCTTCTTTCCAGCCTCTCACTGGGGACTCCCTGGAAGCCAAAAAGGCCAAGAAAAAGGCCTGTTCCCTGGGGGACCAGCACCACCCACAGCTTACCGAAGTCAGTGTCACATGCCTCGCTGGGATCACTATTCCCAGTGCTGAGGGAGCCCCCAGTGGCCCTTGTCCCTGGGTCCAGGGCACAGGCTTTGGCAATGGACGTGACCAGGTACTCATCATCAGCATTGCGCCAGCCCCACCAGCTGATCTCTGGCTGGCTGCAGCGGGCAATGGCAGCCCCATTGCGCAGGTGTCTGACAAAACAGAAGAATCCATAATGCCCTTGGCAATTGAAGCCTCCAGAGGCCAACCACAGAGACCAATGTCTCCAGAGCCAGCAGGGGCTACCAACTCATGCAGGCCATGATAATACCAACCAAAAGCCTTAGCATCTCAAGAGGGCTTTACAGTTTACAAAGCACTACCACACACATTTTCTCAAATGGGTTCTGTATTCCCAAGGTGACCTTGACTCATCAAATCTGCACAGCACCTGCTCCAGGTAGACACCCAGCAGGAGAACAAGGCATGAGCCAAGACCATGAAGAATTCCAAAGCTCATGGTTACTACCTGTCTCACTCTATTTTAGCTACAGTGTCCTTGTGCAGGGGTCATCAAACTTTTTCAGTAAAGAACTAGATGATAAACTTTTGGTTTTGTGTGTCACAATTAGTCTCTGTTATATATTCTTTGTTTGTTTTTGTTAAAATCACCCTTTAAAATGTAAAAACGGGGGCCGGCCCGTGGCTCACTCAGGAGAGTATAGTGCTGATAACACCAAGGCCATGGGTTCAGATCCCATATAGGGATGGCCGGTTGGCTCACTGGGTGAGCGTGGTGCTGACAACACCGAGTCAAGGGTTGAGATCCCCTTACTGGTCATCTTTAAAAAAAAAAAAAGAAAAAGAAAAAAATGTAAAAACCATTCGTAGTTCACAGGCCGTATATATAAAACAGGTTATAGGCCAGATTTAGTCTGCAGGCCAGTTTGATAACCCCTGAACTAATGCAATATTTTACACACACACATCCTCAAAAAAAAGGGAAGTGAATAAACTCCTCCAAAAGCCTCATTCTTAGGAGAAAAAACTGAGGCTATTTTTGTTTTTAAATTATTTCACAGTCACTTCCCCACAGGGTGTCAAGTCCTAGTCAATCAGGCTGCTTAAAACCTCTGATTTTGACTTTTCCTTATTGAATAAAAAACAGCCTCCCTATGTCCTGTCCCCCACTGTCTCACCTATACACAACCACAGGGATCCGCTTCCAGGAGCGGAAGGAAGCCACATTCTCCAGCTCTTTATCTGTGATCCACACAGGAACGAGCAGCTTCTGGGGGTAACTGGGGCACAATCTGAGAAGAGACCAGATGGGGTCACCAAACTGGGTCTAAGACATCTGACAAGACAACCCCTGGAGATGGCTTTGTGGGAAGAAGGGCTGGGAGCCCACCCCCGTCACAGACCCAAGAGCTGTGCCCACCACGCTTTTCCAAACATAGAGGTTTGGGTCTGGCTTGGTCTTTTGGTCCCCCACCCTTGCCCTCTCACTTGTAGTTACTGTTGATATGCGAGACTCTCCAGACGTTCTGCAGGTCAAAGCCCATCCTTGTGAGCTCCGCCTCCTGCCGACATCGTATGTGCTCTCCTGAAACACAGCCCCCATGCCTGTCAGCTGCCCAGCACGCCAATGTCCGTGGGTGGAGGAGGGTCATGAGAACCAAGGGATGGGAGGAAGCCTCCCAAAGAAAACAGCCTGGCCTTACCTGGCTGACACAGGTGAGTACGCTGATCCTCCTCGGTCAGCCCCAGGCGCCAGGCGTGGTAGGCAAAGGCAAAGAGGTCCTCAGGCTTGGCGGGTCTTGCTGTGGCCCGGCTTAGCCGTGAAAGCCACTCTTGGCACTGCTTAAAAGTGGAGAAGTGGCACCTGCCAGGCAAGAAGTCACAGGCTTGGATGAGACAAGGGGCGGGTGTGCCATGGGGCCATAAGGGTCAAAAACACGGCCACAGGAAGTCTGTGAGGAAAGAAGGCTGCAAAGCAGGAGTAAGGGAATGAGGCCCCTTGGGGGGGAAACCAGGGACACTGACCAGCACCCCAGAGAAGTTATCTCTGTAAAAGGTCTCTTCCCAAGAACTCCTGTGTTTGAGATATTCTTAACCCCTCTAATGGAGGCCCTACTGTCTCTCATGTCTAAACACTAAACATCAGTCCCGAACGTCTGCACTCCTAGTCCCTACTCTACCAGGCCAGTGTTACCTCCCAAGTCACCCTAACACAAACCTTCTGCCTCAGGCAGGAAGGTCTTCGCACATCTTTCCTATCACCTTGTTTTTCTTCTTTTGCTTGATGATGTCTCCTCTCTGCCTAGCAACATCCCATGGATACTTCAAAGACACTTTCCGTCCCACCTCTTCCTTTAAGCCTTCCCAGCCTATTCCATTCCACAGACTCCTTCCTCTTTTGATTCTTCATGTGCTTGGAGTATTAAACAATAAGTTTTTCCATACCGTTCTGCCACATGTTAAGTCTTCCTTCAGCAACTAGACTTTAGCCTCCTTGAAGGGAGGGATAATGTGGATTCTCCTCTATCCCCTACAGACCTAAGCATATGGTAGGCTCTAAAATAGGCATCCTTTTAATTGTCCTTGGAGTTATCCCAGGCTCCTCTTTCTCTCATATCCAATCTGTCATCAAATCCTATCACCTCTTCCCTCAATATACACCCAGAATCTGACCACTTCTCACCATTTTGACTGCTACCACCCTAGACAGGCAACCACGATCTCTCACCTGGGGAACTGCAGACTTCCTAACCAGCCTCCCAGCCTCTGTCTTTGCTCTTGCCCCCATTCTCTTCCATCTGTTCTTAATACAGCAGCCTGAGTGACTCTATAAAACATTAATCAGATCACGTCTCTCCTTTGCTCAAAACCCTCCAATGGTTTCTCATTTCCCTCAAAGTAAAAGCCAGTCATTATGACAGTCTGACACCCCCCTTTGCGCTCAGATCTTATATCACACTACCCTCACCCACACACACTCCATTCTAGCTACACGAGCCTCCTTGGCATTCTCCCAATACGCAGGCACAGGCATGCACCTTCCTTGGGCCTCTGCACCTGCTGTTACCTCTGTCTGGCACCTTCTTCCCCCAAAGATTCACAGGGTCACTTTCTTTGGGTCTTGACTCAAATATCTCCTTTTCAGTGCAGGCTTCTCTGATCACTTTGTTTAAAGCTACAACCCTCACCCCCCATAGCACTCCATATTCCTTTTCCCTGCTTTATTTTTTTCCTTTACACTTACCATCACTTAACATATTTTACTTATTATTTGTTATTGATATCTCCCCATTGGACTATAAGCTTCATGAGGGCAGAAAATTTTGACAATTGTTCCCTGCTATGCCCCCAGTGCTTAAAACAGTCTGGCATAGAGTAGGGTACTCAATAAATGTATGTTAAATGAATAAATAAATGAACCAACAATAATGTAAGTGCTCTATGCCAGATACTATCCTAGGTGCTTTTACACACATTATCTCATTTAATCCTTAAGATGACTCCATGAGCTAAGAATTATCCCCATAGGTCAAGATACTATGGGTCAGAAAACTGACCTCCCACTCTGATGTTAAATGACAGATAAAAAAGAAGAAAAAGAAAATTGACCTCCCAACCAAGAACAGAGTTTTCACCTCTTCCTCCGAATGGGTAAAGTGGGCAGTATCTTTCTTCTTTTGCTTCAGAGAAACCCTTCAGCAGAGTGGTCTGAACAAGACTAGGGTCAAGAGACCTGAATGAGTCCCCCTTGTTCTCACCTCACCACTTTAGAGTCCTTGCAGGCAATGTGCAACTGGAACATATCACGGCTCTCCACACTGTCAATCATCCGAAGAGGGACCTTTAGAAGAAGGCCAAACTGAAGTTCAGACCCCCCACTCTCAGCACCACTCCCCATCTGCCCCAAACACCTGTGCTGATGTATCAATAGAAGGAAGGAAACCACCATTTATTGAGGGCCCTTTAAGTGCCTGGTAACTGTGCTGGCTCCACTACATATGTGATCCCAATTAATCACAATAACCCTGCATGGCAGGTGTTTTCACCCCATATTATTAAGGAGAAAATCAAGCCTCAGTCAAGCATCTTAACCAAAGTCACACAGCTGGTAAATGACGGTACAGGAAAAGAGCCCAGGCTTGCCTAACTCCAAAGCCTGCACTCTTCCAGCAGCTCCGAAGGGCCAGCAACAGAGTAAGGGAAAGAGAGAAGAGAGAAAGGGAGAATGAGCCAGAGAGACAGAAAGACAGACCTATAGCTAGGAGAATGTGGCAGGAAAACAAGAGGTCGGTGAGAAAGAGAAGAGAACCCCAACTTTTTCTGGAGACATGATTAGGGAGAACTGGAACAATCCCACCTTGAACCTTACAGGGATTCTAGCTTGGGTGTGGGAGATTAAGACAGGAACTCACGTTGATGACAGAATCCTTGAACTTGATATGCAGCCGGTAGTTGGAGATTGCAATGAGGGCATCGGCTGCCCGGCCCAGGAACTCCACTCCCTCACCCTGCAGCACTGTGAAGGGTACCTGACAAGGGGCAGAGGGATCTTCAGTCCAGAACTGAGTCACCCCCTCCACCTTCTCCACAGCCCCTGCTCCGTGGGGTGGGAAAAGCTTGACAGAGGCAGGAGAGGCAAGTCCTCTCCACAGTAACAGCACCAGATAACAGTTGTACAGGAAAGCTGCCTCTCCTTCCCTGGGGCCAAAGGCTCCATAGCACATATAAAGACAGACCCACTCCATCCCAGAGACCAGGGAGCAGGAAGCCAGAGCTCCAGTACTAGTACCCCTTGGAGATTTTGGGGGGGAGGGAGGATGTTTTTCAACTGGGCAGGGAGCCCCACCCATCCTGGGTCCTCAACTCCTTCTTACCTGAAGATTCTCTTCCTCCTTCACAAGTTCCTTGTGGGGGAACAGATCCTTGGCTTGGATGTACTCCAGGCTGGGGGGCCCCTCCTCACCCTGTAGGAAGGCCACAGCCCTAAGTCACCAGGCTCTACTTGGCCCATCAGGCTCAGTCTGCTCCCTTCACCCACTGATAAATCCACAGACACTCTACACACACTTCTAAAGGCTCTGGTCACCAGAGGGGGGGAAAAAGAGACCTGGCTTGGTTGAAGACAGGGAAGTGTAAAATGGAGGGGACATGCAAGCCTATTATGCTTCAGGGAAGAGTGAGGGCCAAGGAGGAACTGGGAATCTGCACTCTTCATAGAAGGACTGTCCTGTAGAACCAAAATTTCAAAAATGGAGGAGGAGAGAAAACTGAGAAGAAAGTAAGAGTATGACAGGAGTGGGAATAGGAAAGTGCTGTCCTGAGGAAAAGCAGCCAAGTGTGGCAGCTGGTTACAGAGAAAGGAAGAAAACCAGGCACCTGTGGCCACTGAAGCTTCAGTCTGATGGGTGAAGGAGACAAAGAGCGGGTGGGGGGGGGCTGGTCTTATCTTCCTGTTAGGCCCACACTGCTGACAAGCCCCCACTACCTGCCAAGCAACCTGCCCTGCCTGCTGATATGAGGGGAATTCCTGAGGAATACCCACAGCAAGCAGAAGTAACTCCCCTCCCAACCACCGGAGAGGAGCAAAGAGGGGATCCACGCGCCTGGGAGGAACCAGAAGACCCAAGGACAGCCAGGGGAGAGAGAGGAGGCCTGGCAGACACCCATGGGGGGAGGGGGGTGTGGGAACATCTGAGAGGGCAGATGGGAGAAGCTGGGAAGGAGCATTAGCCAGAGGGGGAGGAGGGGAGGACTGGAAATGATGCAGAGGTACGGAAACCTGCAGAGACAGGGAAGATGGAAAAACGAGAGGTAGTCTGGGGGACAATCAAGGAGAAAAGACTGGCATGTCCGGTGAGGGATGGAGTGGTGTAAGCGGGTTAGGAACTGGAGTCTGGGAGACAGCTCACAGACATCCTGTGCCCCCTGACCAGCCCCCTAACACCGCATACAGACCACTACCCATATCCCATATCCCACATCCCCAAGGAAGGATGCAGCGGGTGGGACCAAGATGGAGAGGCGGAGGTAAAGGGACGTACCCCGCAGGGCGGGGCCTGGAGATCTGCAGTCAAGGGCAGTGGCTGCGGGGCCAGGTTGGGCTACGGAATTTCTATCCCCGGCCGTCGACAATCCCCGGCACCAAAGATTGAAGCAAGTCCAAGAAGGAAAAGGGTTAACTCCCACCTCCCAACCCCATCCCTTGCCCCCAAACGTTCGGGTCTGGCCAGGGGCCTTGGAAAGGGGGATGGGCTAAAATTTAGTATCTCAAGGGCTAGCCCTGGGCGGGGCTGCGGGTGCAGCAAGCGTTGGGCCCCCCGGCCCTCGCAGGCAGGGCTGGCACTTACAAAGCAGCTAAGCATGGAGCAGGAGACGCGGGCGGTCAGGCTCATGGTCGCGGGCGATGTGGGCCAGCGCACATGTCCCCGGAGCCGCTGCGCTGCCCGCCAGCCCCGGGCGCCCGCCGCATCCCGGCTGCGGGGCCCGCCAGGTGCAGCCGCGGAGGCCAGGAGGCGAGCGCGCCGGCGGCGGGGCTCGGCGCGGTTCCAGCGCGCCTCGCCTCTCCTCTCCACAATGGAGCGGGCCCAGCTCCGCCCTCTGGCACGAGCGCGGAAGGGAGGGGAGCCAGGCGAGGGAAGAGCCCGGGACGGAGACGCCACTGAGAAAGCGGGGGCGGGGCGGCTTCGCGGGGACCCCGCCCATAGCCCCAGGCTCCTCCCTCCCCGTAGCCCCTAGGCCGCGTGGGAGGGCATCCCCTCCCCCCACCCCACCCCGAATGTCTAGGGGCTTTCGGGAGTCTCCGCTGCGGGGCCGCCCGCAGACGGCATGGGAGGGGGGCAAGGCGGCCTACATCTTTTCATTTCCCTTCTCCCCAGGTGAGCCAGCCCTTCTCACACAACCGAACCCCCCGCCCCCCCTCCCCTCCTCTCTGATTCCCCCGATGCCTGCTCCGGATTCCAAGATGGAGCTCGCCTACCTCCACCCCATGCCCTTTCCAGTTTCAATGCTTCCTCCTTTCCCTCCAAAACCACCGTCCACCATACCTCTGTCCAACAGTGTCTTCCAATCCCCTGACCTCACTAAACCTTTTGTGCCTTAGTCTGGTGCCATGTCAGTCATTCCACACTCCCGAAAGGGATATCCGCGGTGTTTTTTATTCCAAGGCTCCTGCCCAGCCCAACCCCTTGGCTCCATGGCTCCCTTGTTTCACATCCTCTGATATGTGGGTAAGAAGGTCCTTTTTGGAGGAGAAAGAATTTCTTAGTCTGGGAAAGAGAAGAACTGGAACTATGGATCACAGAAGCTATACAAAAACAAAACTTGAAATCCAGGGGTAGGGAGATGGAGGGAGTTGGGTAGAGGGCCAAGGAATAAGGAGCAGTGATAAGGGACTCAAAATGTCACCAAGAGTCACAGAAGGAGCTGGCCAGAATCCCAAACTTGTTGTGCCTGGTAACTTTCAGAAACCAGGGCTTTTGTTTTGCTTTGGGGGGGAAGGGGAGAAATGAGAGAAAATCTGACATTTTATTAAGCACCCACAATGAGCCAGGCAGTTTCAAACATTACCTCACTAAAACCTTTCAACCCCTCTTCTCCCCCCCGCCAAGAAGTAAGCCTTATCCTGTCTTACTGATGAGACTTGGGCTTCAAAAGAAAGTATGAAATTTACCTAAGGTATTTAAATAGTGGTGCTAGGATTTGAAATTAGAGGCTAACCGAAGCCCATGCTTTTTTCAGGGTATCACAGAAGAGAAAAAAGAGGGAAAACTATCAGACGGTTGAGGTCAAGACCAGCGGGCTTTCTGAGAAGAGACCAAACAAATACTGCACACACCATAGATCCACATGTCTATGGAAGGAAGGGAGGGAAAGAGGAAGTCCTCTCACCAACTGAATTCTCTTAAGCATGGGGACGCCTGAGAGAAACGGAACAAATGCAGCCAGGTTAAGAGCCTGGTCTGCTGCTCTCTACTCCTTTCTCATCTCATTGCTTCCCTGTCCTGGCTCTCAGGAGTTAAGAGGTTCCATGAACTTGGAGTTACAATTAATGGAAAATTTAAAGGATTGTTGTAAACCACCCAAGTGATATTCTAGGCACCTTGAGGATGCTGTCCTGCTCAGTATTCAGTCAGCTGTCTCTTGCAGTAACAACAGACAGCAGCACATTGGAGCTCAAAAAGCTCCACAGTTTTGGTGGAGTCACTTCTGATACAACACCCACAGTATCCAAGGGACCCACAAGTCCAAGGATCTTGAGATTAAAAAAAAAGTCTGGCTTTTCAGAACAGAGATTTTGCCAGGGACCCAAGAAAAGAAAGAGGAGAGCTGTTATGAAGGGCTAAGAGAGCCAGTGGTACATAAGTAGTATGGAGAAGGCGTGGCATGGCACCTGCAGAAAAACACTTCTAGAGGCTTCTGGTCCTAGTGCTGTATACTGGCTCATGTTTTGCAATCTAAAAAAACCCCTAATTTATCTCCAGGGCAGATTAACCTGTTTAGGAGCTGAACAGAGTAGCCTGAAGCTCAAGGTCCAGCTTCACAGAGAAAGACACAAGAATTACAGAAATCACAATGATCTGAGGAAAGAGTACTCACCATTCTACCGTGGTGAGGGTCCTGGTTAGCTCCTTCTCGCTATAAAGAAACAGAGGGACGTAAGGGTAAAGAGCACTATTAACATTACCAGAGAATCAACAAATCAACAAAAAGAATCACATCTACCCCTGAATTTCTCTGCAACTCTTATTCTCCTCCTTCACAGAGAATCCGGCCTCTCCACAAGTCACCATGTCAGACAGAGGCAATGGGAGCTACATGGGAGAAAGCAACGAGTGATCCTGCAGGGCATGAAGTCAGCCACAAAGTTCTGGAGCAGGAATGAGTGTCCTCCAGGATTAATCAGCAGAACCCAAGAGTCCTGATTCCCAGACGCAGAAGGAAAAGTGGAACACACCAAACCCTGTTTTGTGGGAGAGCAGAAGAACTTCCAGCTGAAGAGACAAAGGCTGCCAACTGGGACTCATGTTTGGCCCTCGTGGGGGCATGAATCTACAGGAATGTTCTGCCAGTCGCTGAGTCTGGGAGTAGCACCCACCTGACCTGTTTACTGGGGGCAGAGTCCAGAGCAAAGAACAAGAGGGAGGTGACCACAACCTGTGATCAGAGGGCGGCAGGGCTGGACAGATCCTGCTGAGTGTATTTGACACCAAATGGGCTGGAGATTAGGGGTAGGAAGCCACACAACAGGGACAGAATCAGGCCAGCCCAGACCTCAGAGTCAGTATCTATCAAATGGGCCCAAGTAAGAGGGTTTCAGGATGGGGCCTCCTAGGCCCACTCAGGAAGCCAGGCCTAGGTTTTACTGACACTTTCCTTCATGCCTGCTATGCTCAGGAGTATTATAGCAGAGCCCCGCGGGGGGCTGTACGGATAAAAGCCTCCATCTGTGGTCCTGTCCGCATCCCTGATCAGAGTACCCCCTTCCTCAGCCCACCCTTCCTCATGGGAGAGCCCGCAAGCTGCAACCCAGAAGTGCTGCCTCACCGCCCACTGGCACGCAGCCTCAGGGAAACGGAGAGAGAGAAGGAGGGACAAGGACCAGGCCTGAGAGGCCCAGGCTTTCCAGACCTAGGGGATCTGATCCCAGGGGGCGGGCCAGGCTGACACAGGAACCCAGGTGCCCAGGTTCTGTGGGCGGAGCCTAAAGACTCGGAGGCGGAGCCCCGAATGACAGAAGGCGGGACTCAGGAAAACCGGTGGGGGCCTGGGCGGGGCCAGGCAAGACGCGGTCGTTGCGGTTCCCAGACTGGCAGTGCTCGGGGTACGGTGACTCACCCGGGTGGCGTCCGCCCGACCCTCCGAGGCCGCGCTCTCACCACTTCCGTCTCCTGCAGCTGCTGAGGCCGCGCAGCTTCGACCCCACGACTGTGCCCCTCTCACCAACCAATCGTATGTCTGTCCTCTGCCCGCCCTGGCCAATGGCCACACCAAGTCCCGCCCTGCCCCCATCACGCAGCCGCCGCCCTCTCTCTCCACGCTGCTCATTGGTCAAGTCGGGCAGACGCCCTCCCGGTCTTTAGTTTATCAGGCGCCGGAAGACGAGACGGTACCTGGAAGGAGGAGGTGCGGCGCCGAGGAGACGTGACCAATGGGAAGTCACAGCGCGTCCCTACGACAGCCAATGGGAGAGCAGTAAGCTGGGGGCCGCTGGCTACGGCTCCGCGGGCCGGAAGAGAGAGGGCGGTCTGTCGCCTACTGGTAGCGCAATTGGAGGCGGGGCACTGTAGGGCCACAGGCTTTACAACCACTTCCGGTGACGACTCCGCCTTGGGGTGCTTCTCAGGTAGATCCCCGGTAGCACCTCAGTCCATCCATTCCCGTTCTGGTTTCGCTGCAGTCATCCAGTCCCAAAGCCAGAATGGGACTAAAACCTACAGGCTAGGAGAGGGGGGAGCGCTGGGCCTGAGGCTCCGTCTCGGTCATCTCCGACTGGCGGCGCTGGAGTTTCTCCTTTCCTGTGTCTTAACGGGTTCCTTCCACCCTCATTTTTTATCGGCGAACGACCCTGCCATCCTTCATGACCTTCATTGTCCCCCCAGTCCTGAGTAAAGATCTCTCACCCGAAAGAAAGGAAACCTGGATCTGAGACTGCCGCTAGTTAGCTGCAGCCTCCTGGTTTGTAAAGGGAGAGAACAGGATTCTCCCAGGGACCCAGCTCGTCGCCCCTCCCTCTCTCCCCGGGCAACCGAGAACAGGCAACAAGACGGAGGGTGGCCGCTGGAGGTCGCCGTGGCCTGGCGATACCACCAACCCGACGTACATGGAGAACAGTTGATTCTGATTCTCAGCAGAAATCCCCAGCTCGGTTCTAGGCCTGAACGCTTTACTACCAAACCCCAGGGCTATGCCCTCACTTTCTTTATAGAGATTGGAACTTTTCGTACAGTCAGTAAGCTCCAGGGAGACAGAAACCTTTCCTGTTTTCACTACTTTTAACTCCAGGGTCTAGAACTGTATTTGAATACTAAACTCCTCCAGGACAATCACTGTGCTTTTATTCATTCCCAGCATTTACTACGGTGTTTGGTGATTACAGGGTTTTTAACATTTGTTTAGTGTTCTATCACAGGCTTCCTAGAGTGAAGAGCTTAATTCTGCATATCCCTTTTCTCAGAGAAGGAGAAATAGGAAGTCAGGACATTTCTTGCAGTAATACCTTATGTTTTCCCAAGGGCAGGTATCAGATCCAAAACTGCTATAAAATTGAAGGTACTGTACATGGGAAAGATGGAGAAAGGCACAGGCCCCAGATAATAGAGGCAGGATAGATATGGACACTAAGATGGAGAGGCCCAGCTGGATTCTAAGCAGGGACTGAACCCTGTTCAAGGGAGGAAGAAGTTTTCCCCACTCTTCCTCCTCCCTAAAAGCCAGAAACCAGCTTCCTCCTCCATCAGCCTTTCAAAACTGGGTCCTAGGATCTTGGTCTCCAGGAGGTGGTAAAGATACAGACAGGGACACCAGAAGCCACCCATAGATTTATTAAACTGTATTTCCTCTGAGTCTCTGGGGAGTCCGCGGGGATGTAAGGCGATGGCAGTAGCTGCAGGGGCCTGAGCAGAGCTGGTGCTGGGAGGGGCTGGCATGGGTAGGAAGAAGAGGAGGAGATTTAAATATCCAGGGCTGAAAGCCAGTTAATGGGTCTCCTTCATCTGTCTTTGGATTTTGTGTAGCATCTCCTGCATCCGCCGCAGCTGCAATAGGCACATGTATCAAAATGGGGCCTTTTGGAGAGTCCTATAGAATTGGGGAATTGCCTCCAAGTTCTAATCCCATGAGCCAGGGTCTTGGTAGCCCTGAGATGTAATGGAGACTCTGATCAGGCAGAACCAGCAATTGACCAATCCAGGCCCCAAATATGCACCAGATCCAGGGATCTTTCTATTCCCAAACCAAGAGATACTGAGGTTTATGATCAAACAGGGGGCTTCCCAGGCTGTCAAACCCTACCACCCATACTGCTCTCACCTCCTCATCTTTCTCTCGGATAAGCTTCTCAGTTTCTGGATCTGTCCCTAGTGGGACAGCAGGGATGGGGAAGTCGGTACCACTCTCTCGAGTCAGTTTGCTGAGGGGAAGGGGAAAGAGAGTCAGTAAGGCTAGGGGGACCCCAGCACCTGCTTAGATTGAGCCCAGGGCCTGTAGAAGAACAAGGGAAGGGCTTGGTCTCACCCAAGGCTGTACTTGGGATCCCCCCTGCCAGCTTTGTCCTGGCTTCTGGTCATACTTGCGATTCCGTTCCTTCACCACCAGGCGGGTCATGCTCTGGATGCATTGTGCCCGGTAGTTCTCATAATGGGTCTCCCGTGTCACATCCTTCAGGTCCTGCATGTGGGTACGCACCAGCATTGTCCTCAGCTTCACAAAGTCGCAGTGCCCTGGGTTTTCCACTGCATAGCAAGGCTAGGGGTCAGCCAGGGGCATGGGTAGGGGAGAGCCACTGAGGACAAGGTGATACCCTGGTCACAAGCTCAGTGCTTTACCTTCCACAATGCCCCAGGGGTACAGTCGGCCCCGAACTCGCCGCCCTCTGGCCTCTACCACAGTGTTGCTGCCAATGACTGCAAATGGGATGCTTTCCTGGAAGAAGTTAGGGGTGGTGGTCAGCATCCCCTGTTCTCAGTTGTTCCCTTCCACCTGTATCTTCATCTTCTCTGTTTCACTCTAGGAAGCCAAGGTCCTCTCCCACCCCAGTAGTCTGCCTTTATATAAACTTCTATTCCCCTTTTCTGCCTAGAAGAAACAAGATGGAAAAGAGATGCCCTGGGGTGGCCCCACCTTTAGGGCTTGGTCCTGTAATTTGAAGTCCTCATCCTCATCAGAGTCACAATCTGGAAACTGATAGATCTTGATTCCAAAGCGCTCAATCTCCTCCCGGATCTGGCAAACAGATGAGGGGCCCACAGTTCTGGGGACCCCATCCTTTCTAGAAGCCCACCTGCTCCCCTCCCCCTACCAGTTTCCCTCACTTTGCGTTTTTTGTGGTCCACTTCAGGAGGTGTCAGTGTGTCCGCCTTAGCCAAGATAGGCACGATGTTGACCCTCTGATGCAGAGCCTTCATGAATTCAACATCCAATGGCCGGAGCCTGGGGAACAGGAATCTGTGACCACCTGCTGGTGGCACCTGCCCCTGGTGCTCTTGGCCTGTTCCCTTGGCAGCACCCGGTGGTGCCAGGAGCCTCAGGCAGGGACCATACCCGTGGCCGAAGGGTGAGATGAAGTACAGGCAGCAGTGCACCCTGTTGTCTTGGATGTTCTTGCGGTTCAGGCCACTCTCATCTCGGAAATACTGCTCAAACTGCTGGTCGATGTATTCTGCCACAGGCTTCCAGCTGGGGCAGGGACAGACAAGCAGAGAAATCGTGGGAGTGGGGGCTGCCTAGTGAGTTCTGGGACTGCAGAGAAGTAGCCCACACCCTGAGCAGTGTGTTCAAGACATTATTGTTCCCTGGCTTGCTATACTACATCTTCAGGGAAATACCTGGGTGGGAAAGGGGTGTATCTCACATGTCCTGATAGAATATTAGACTGGGCACACAGGCAGGGTTCAATAAATGCTAGTTTGATGAGAAGAAATAGGTCCACGTGACGAAACAAAGCAATACATGTAGCAAGGTGGCTGCAGGTGAACACCAATTGAAAGCCAGGGAAGCCCTAAGTCAGGTTCACACTGAAGTCTCAGAGCCTTTGCTCATGTGATTCCACCGTCTTCTCCACCTCTCCAAACACACTCCGTCCTTCAAGGCCCTATCCAAGAATCATTTCTTCCATGAAGGCTCCTTTGACTACACTAATACATACTGGGTCCCTTCTCTTCACCACACAGTGAAATAAATAATTTTTTTTCAAGAAAATTCAAGGGGTTGGGGGGGCGGGAATAAAAGAATCTCAATGTTCAAGTCTTTTGTTCTTGAATTATCTAGTTAAATCCTCACTTCCCTGACAGGCAGGCACTGTGCATTATGAGCATCATCACTCTCATTTTATCCATGAAGAAACTAAATCCAGAGCAGCTAAATGACTTGCTCTAGATCAATTGGCCAGTAAATTCTCTACCCACCTGAGTCCCTGGCCTTCTGAATCCTAGCTCACCGTGTTTGCCACTACACATTGCCTGATCCATTTACTGATTTAAGTTGTTATCTGATTGACTCACATGTTAGAGAACTTCTCCCACCTTTCTCCCACCCCCACCTCCCTGCCACTAGACAGTAAGTCTCTCAGGGACAGGGATCATTCATACTTGTTCTGCATCCCTTAACATATCCAGCACAGGCTGGACACCTAGCATGTGCTCAATAAATTCCTGTTGGTTTATTATATGATTATATATGGAGGTGCACTGTAAACAGTGAGGTGCCAGGCAAATGAAATTGTTATTATTTAAAAGATAAGAGGAGGTAAGCAGATTGATTGCAGGAGAAAGTGGTACTTGCTACAGTAGGTACCAGGTACTGTTTGGGAGTAGAATTTCAGGGCAAGCCCAGCTTGCTGAGACATACTCCTAGAGCAGGAAGGGTCATGATAATATGCAGGCCACCTCAATCCATCAACCATACCATATACTAGCACAGTGCTGTGGCAAGAATGTAAGAAACGGCCCTCTCCTCAAGGCCTAGACTGTGAACTTGAAGGTGAACCAGTGTGCTGAGCTGAAAGTCACATGTTGTAATGATAAAGCATGTGATGGGGTTCAGAGCACAGAAAGGTCTGTGAGGGTGGGATTACTTGGGGAAGCAATTATCCAGGGTCAGGTTCATGGGCGTGGGACCTGTGCAGTCACACAGGGATCCACACTTAGAAGGGCCCATGCTCAGTTGGATGCTCTGCTGTCGCCATCTTGAAATTCTTAATAATTTTAAACATGAGTCCCCATATTTTTATTTTGCACTGGGCCCCACAAAGTATGTTGCTGGTCCTGCAAATATCACTGTTAAAATTCATGATTGTAAAGTAAATCACCCATTATAGTTTCCAATGCACATGCATCATTCTGGGAGATTTTCAGATCAATTGGATGAGATGGTAAATGTTGGTATTTTTCAACTGAAAAAATAGTAATGCAGTCATTTGCTCAAGATCATGCAGTTACTAAATGCCAGTCAAGATTTGAACTATCAGTCAGGGCTCTTAACACCACCTGCCTAACTGCTTCATCAAAGGCATTAACTTTTCTGCTGTCTTTCTCATCATACTCTTCTCACCTACTCACTTAGGTCTGGCCATTATCTAAGCATCCCTGTAGTTCCTGGAAAAAAAAAACAAAACAGGGATGATGGGGTGTGTGGCAAAGCTACCCTTTCTTTTGGCAGGTAGCCTAAAGGGTACCTGGAGTTTAAACAAAGTTCCACCCTTCTTCCCCTTGCCTCTTCTTTCTCCACTTCATCCCTCCCTCTGTGCCTCCTCACGCTTTCAACAAGACTTATTTGTGACATCTAAAAGGTTGCTAGTGACAGAAAACAAAGGAGAGAGGATAAGGTTTACTGAGCACCTACTGTGTGTCAAGCCCTGTGCTACATGTTTTCACGTGTTTGCTTTTTTAGGCTCTTCTGTCTTGGTTCCTACCCCCATTATAGGATTATAGGTCAGAGCTGGAAGGAACATTAGAAATCACCTATTCCAATCCTCTCCCTCTCGCTTTACAGAGGAGATGGTTATCCAATAAGGGAATGACATGATTAAGGTCACAAACCTCTTCTCCTGGCAAGTATTGATATGTCTGTTCTTATGTGTGCACCTGTCTATGCATATGAAGTAGGTGGGTGGGTCAGAGCAGCTGGGGTTGTGCTTGGTCAGACATACCACTCTGTGTTGTTGACTGCATCCCCAAAACCAGGTGTGTCCACAATGGTGAGCCGCAGCCTCACACCCTTCTCTTCTATGTCCACTGCATGCTTAGTGATCTCCACGGTTTGCATGATCCGCTCTGGAGGAGGGGGAAACTGAGGCCAGGGCAAGGGCAGGGACCTGCCCAGTCAGGACAAACAGCCCACCCAACCAGCTTCGTTGCCCAGACTGCCTCATCCCCACTGCCCCCATCCCCACCCCCAGGCTGCCTGGGGGGCCTGTTCTCTGGGAACCAGCAAGGAGCACATTTCCCAACACAGGAAATGCCGGTGGCTGTTGGCTCTGGCCCCAGCCTCTTCTCTGCTCCCAGTTTTTTTCTTGGATTCCTGGAATCTTTTGGAGGGTCAGAGACTCATTCAGAGAGCAGGATTCTGGTCCCTGCCCTGCTTCAGCACCCAAATCTTTAGGGAGCTGGCTGGTGGGCTGCCAGGCCAGATAGGCTATGGAGTCAGTCTCTCTGGAAAGGCATGGTTTCCTGCATGCTCAGGAGGGCCCCATTGCCCAGACTCTGGAGTGAGTCTCATTTCCCAGGACAGGTTTGCCTTCCTATCTTCATGCTCCTCTCCTTTCCTTACCTTCAGCACTGAGGAGTTTCCGGTCCCGGTACAGATCAGTGAGGAAGAGGCTATTGACAAGAGTGGATTTACCCAGGCCAGACTCTCCTGACAGGAGAGAGGACAGAAGCACCAGATTAGGTGTGATCTATAACCAAGAGGCAACTCCACTTGATCATGGTGTGGTGTAGGGGAAACTCCTTTCTTATTTAATTGGGACTAGAATAACCAAACCATAGCATTTTAGATCTGGAAGGAAGCAGAGAGATCAGCTTGTTCAGCCTTCTCGTTTGAATGCGGCGGAGAGCAAGAGATTTCCCAATGCCACACAGAGGCAAATACTAGAAAACAGTTGGTCAGGCGCTGTTTGTACCACCTCACCAACACCCCCCTCACACACACACTGCCCCCAAACACAAAAACACACATATATACTTTTGGCCACCAGTGGTTCCTGGCTATTTTGTAAAAAGGCATAGCCACTGCTGCTTGCTCCTTCCCCACCCATGACCCCTTCTGCACACACACACACACACCCATCACCACCTGAAACACCCCTGCCCAACCCAGCCCTGCGCGTGCACACGCACGCACACACACACACACACACACACACACACACACACACACACACACACACACACACACACACACACACACACACACACACACACACACCATCACCACCTGAAACACCCCTGCCCAACCCAGCCCTGCCTCTTTTCTACCTGCCACCATGAGGGTAAAGTCAAAGCCTTTCTTCACGGACTTTCGGTGGACTTGGTTGGGGAGAGTCGCAAAGCCCACATACTCCTTGTCATCCTAGTGGACAGGAAGACAGAATGCATCAGGGTGAGAGGCAGGAGGGGCCCCAGCACCCAGCACCAGTCTTCTCTCTCCCTTCTAAGTCTTTGCCCCAGCCTTAAAGGAGCAGTGCCAGACTCCTTCGAGTTCCCATCTGAGGCCACCAGCTGGGCCTCCTGCCCCTGCTGATACTGTCAGTTTCCAGTGCTCTTGGGGGTAGACACCACAACACTAGGACTGACAGAGGACAGAGAGAGGCTTCAGATACATACACAAACACACACAAACACACACAAACACACACACACACACAAACAGAGTCTCTCTCTACTCCCTCCCTGGGTCTGCCTGCACCAGCCCACTGAAAGGCAAAGGCAGGTCTGGAAGCTCTACCTCAGAGGAATCATAGGGATCGAGCTTGCCCCATGGGCTGCGGGGCCGGGCAGAGGGGCTGAGAGGGGCTGGGGCACAGAAGTACTGCTGGCTGTCAGAGGACTGGGGCCACGAGGGGGGTCTGAACTCCAGATCATCATCATAGAGGTCCGGGGCCTGGGGACTTGGATCCGGGATTTGGGGCCTGGAAACCCAGGTCTTGGCTTCCGGTGAGTGGCAGCTCTCGCTTCCTGGGAAATCCTTCACAAACTTGCTCAGTTCTGCATCATCCGTGGTGTCCTCCAGGAAACGCTTGATCTGGGGGATGGAGGTGAGGTGGGGTGGAGTAGGTGGGAGGTGGCAGGAAGGGAGCCGATGGGAAGAATGAGGTGGAAGGCAGAAGACAGAAGAAGGCAGGAGGGAGAGAGGGAAAGCACTTTTGGTTAGAAGGGAAAGAAACTGCTGCCAAGCCAGAGGAAGTGCCCACCACCCCTCCCTCTCACCTGCTCAGAAGCCTCCCAACCCAATGCCAGGAAGGGCCCAGGGTCCAGGAGGAGCCCTGGGCAGCCCCAACACCTTGGCAACTGCTTGTGGAAACTGAGGAGCTCTGGTTCTGGTGCTCCCTCTCAGCAGGGTGTTCATTGAGGCTGCTCTCCCCAGGGGGTCTGCCCAAGCCTGAGGCCAGAGATTGCCCCAAATGCCAAGAAGTCAGACTGAATAAGAGGGAGCAGACAGAGGCATTAGACCTGAGAGAAGAGTGTGGTTCAGGACTCAAGAAAGAGTGCAGAGAGTCAGAATGGGGAAAGGGCGTGAGGGAAGTAGGGAGGGGAGAAAGGAGCTGCCAGCCCCAGGTAAGTCGAGAGCCAGCAGGGAGTTCTGTGCCTTCTGTCACTGCTGGTCAGTGAGCGTGGGGATTGAGGTGCACGTTCTACTGTGGGTGCTCACTCCCAGGGTTCACTGCCCAGAGCTCAGTATAGCTGATCCTACCTCTACTCCAGACACTGAGCCACAGCAGAATCTGACCCTGGGCCCTAAGAGAGAAAAGTAAACCTGCCCACAGATGCTGCGTGTGGGTGGAGGGGAGCTGGGAGAGATCAGGTAGGGGAAGATGGGAGGACACTGGCTATGGAAGAGCTCTGGGAGGGCTGAAGGACGTCTGGGCCTCCAAAGCTGCTGACAGCTCCCAACTGTGAGGGTCTTATAGGGGGAAGCACCCCTCAGTTGCTCCATTATCCCTTCTGCTCAGAGCAGGCAGTGCAGAAGGGGGTCTGGCCTAAACCGTGAACCACAGGGGGTGGAAGGCAGAGAATGGACTGACTCCTCTGTACAAGCCTGTTCCACCCCATCCCCAGCTTGGAAGAGGGGCTGCTTCCCCCCATTCTCACCCTCAGCTTTAGACCCTAAAGTTTCCCCTCTCCTTTGGGGGTCAGACTCCTTTGTGGGGTGCCTGGCAGTGCTGGGCTCAGCTCTGCCTCACAATACCCACATGCCACCCCCAGACAATGGACAAGGGCCGGCTGCAGAGAGGCTGACTCACCCTCTGAAGATTGGCCAAGCCAGTGGGGGCTACCCCGGACCACTGTGGAGTCCCAACCAGGGTGGGGGAGATAACATGGCCACAGTCTTCTTGCATAGTCCCCTTTACAAAGGGAAGAACTGAAAGATGCAGATGCGCACACTGCCGGGTTTATGCCAGAGGGAAGGGATCGAGATAGGGAGGCTAGAACAAAAAGTCCCGCAAGAGCTACTTCCAGGCCGTAGCCTCTCAAGTTCCCACATTTGCTCATAGCCACAGTCTCCAGGGCTCACCTGGACAGAGGGGAGGAAAAGAGGCCTTTTAGCCTGAAACTGGAACCAGCATGTGGGGCTTAGTGACTGAAGAGGCTGTCCTGAGGCAAGCACAACCTAACAGGCTTTTCTCATCCATAATATTTGTGAGGTCCAACAAGGTTACCATACATCTCAGTTTATGTTTATTTTCCTAGCATAATGATTACTTGTGCCCCCTTCCACTCTCAAAAGTGTCCCAGCTTGGATAATTAATTATATGGCAACAGAGAAGGGCTGGGACTGGGGGGCAGCACGTCTTGTTGTCTGGCAGCTGATGAGTCTGGGGAATTCCAGAAGTCCTGCCTCTCAGCACAACCCCACAGTGACCCAGTTGGTCTGGGGGTCAGGCTAAGGGTGGGAGAGAGAGGACTGTACTCCATCTGCTGTCCCAGGGGTACTGAGTGGAGGGGCAGCAGGGAAGGGCGAAGGGAAGGCACTGATGGAAATCCCTAGCCCCCACGATCTTCCAGAAGAGCCACTGGGAACCCAGCACCATCTTCCTCCCTACCAGCCCTGGCTGCTCATAAGCATGGAGGGGGCCACAGAGGCTCTGGACAAGGAGTCAGGACACCAGGATCCTCACCTGCTGTCTGTCCATCCTGCCCCCAACTCTGCCAGTGACCAAATCATTTTCTGACTTCAAGCCCCAATCCCAGCCCAGGCAGGGAGAAGACAGATCAGGTCCACCCGTCTCCCAGAGCAGCACCTTACCCCAGCTTCAGTCCCATCCTCAGGGACAGAATTCCCTTGCCATCCCAGTGAACGGTCCATGCCCCACGCTTCAGACTTCCTGTCAGCAAACTCTAGTCTAATTTTATCTCCCAGGCAAAGTTCCTCACACACAGAAACAGCCTTGTCTTGATGCTCTTGTTATTATCTGGCTTCCTGGCTCGCTCTTTTCCCTTTCTCTTTGACTACCACTCCCGTCTCTGGCAGGGGCCAAAAAAGCCTGTGGAATGTCCTTCCCCAGCCCCTCCTATTCCCCTTCCCTTGGCTCCCACCCTCCAAGGACAGTTCAGCTGCAGAAGGATCATTCGGTTCCTCTGCAGTCTCCTCTTCCTCTGATTGGCTGTCCCATGACGTCTGCCCACTGCCTACCCTGGTGGGCACAGCACCAACCTCCCAAATCTGCCTGCAGAACAGGCACTTGATCCATTTGGCCTCTCCCATTAACCCCCAAGGACACTGAGGCCTGCCTGAAGACTATGAGCTGTCCCCCAAGGTGACCTGGCCCACCAGTATGTGCGGACAGCCACCCAGGAAAACCATTCCCAAAGGATTCCAATCCCAAATCTCTCTCTTTCATCTTAACTTTAAGCAATGCTAAACTAGGGTGGGATGTCCTATAATCGCCTGGGTATAGGTTCTCATGGGAACAGCCCCACACTTCTCCCCAGGTGTCCCTTTGTTTTCTCCCAGCAGAGATCCCCACTGTCTTTGGAAATCTGCTCCTCTATTTTCCTGCAGGAAAATTCAGCCACAGTGGGGGGAGGGAGGGAGCTTTACTCCAGGGACACCTTCCACCTTAGGATACCTGACCTCTGACTCACGAGGACCTGCATCAATTCCACCACTCCATCACTTCCATAGAGTCAAAGTGGTGGCTGCTAGCAAGCCAACGGGAGGGGAGGCTGGCATCCCAGAGGCTTCAGAGCAGCCATTTAAGTGGAAGACATATTGAGGGGCCTGGCTTGGAGTGTGCAGACAGAGCACTCAACTAGGAATCAGGAGGCCAGTGTTTCTGGTTGGGCTGGAAAGACCCTTTGTGAGTCTGAATAGTATCTTAATTTTAGGGTCTTCATGCCCAATTGAGAATGTCCCTTCCTTGCCTCCAAGGAAGGCTGGGGAAAGAAAGCACCCCAAATGATAGATACCTCAGGCTGCTTTGATGAGGACAGAAGGTGCATCTCAAGTCACAGCATGGTCGCTAATGCTGGCCCTTCATTCTTTTCACAGGCAAGTTTAACACCCTAGGGTTCCTAGCCTGGGAAGGTTTCCTCTCTGATTTCCAAAGCTGCTGGGACGCTGACCTCCTTTGGCAAGGAGACCCTCATAGAGGAGTCTGGCCTGACGTGAAACAGTAGGCCCATAGACTTAGCTGGCTTGAGGGCAGGGGCCTGAGGCTGGGGACTTTAGCGGTGGGGCGGTCTTTAATTAGAAAAGAACAGGGTTGCCTCAGGCAAGTTAAAAGCACCAGGACCTCAGCTGAACTAAACTTTGTGTGTGACAGAAAAAGTCCCTCTGGCCCCTGCTGGGCTTGACACTGGGGACATTCAGTGCTTCCCCAGGCTTCCATGCCTGGAACAATCAATCTGTCCATCCCCTATGTGGGGACAAGTAGGGGGGTAGGGATAAAGACAGGCACCACTTAGCCTCTCCCAGGAACCCCCCTTTGGGAAGATCACAGGGTCACCAAGACTTCCTGGCCAAGACTTGGGCCTCTGCCTGAACACAGCTTGAGAGACAAGAGCCCAAAAGGCTTGCCTTTCCAGACCTGAATGCTTCTGGTTCCACAGGGCCCAGGAAGTTTCCTTCTGGAGATTGCCCACAGCCAACATCCTGCCCCACAAGCTGGTCACGGATCCTCTCCTGCTGTAAACAGCCTGTGCTTCCCAACGCAGAGGTCAAGGGGTGCAGGCAGTGAGGGAGCTTCCAGACTGGGAGGGGAGGATGGCATGAGGCCTAGAGGCCCTGACACCCATCCACCATGTTTGTGGCAGGGTCTTGCAACAACGGCAGGAGAAGAGTTGGCATCTTCAAAGCCAAGCATCAAAACTTCCTAGCTGGAGACCTCCAGGGAGACTGGCTAGGGTTGTTTCTCTTCCCACTACAGACAGGTGGCAGGAATGAGTGCGCCCACCCCCCACGCACTGCAGAGGGACCCGATTGGGAGGGTAGTTGCAGCAGTAGGAAGGATCTCCGTGGTTCCTGTCCCAAAGGCAGAGGGATATACATGATCGCTTGGGCAGGTTGGTGGGCTGGGCTTCCCTCTCTCAGGGGTCCCTTTGGGCAAGGCCCAAGGGCTGCCCTTTGCCAGGCTGTGGCAACGAGGGACAGAGCGTCTCACCATCCTTCCTGGGGAGGCAGGCAGTGTTTGCGAGCCTCCTCTGTTCTCCAAAGGAAGTTGGTGCTGGCCTCTGCGCCCAGGGTAGGTAGGGAAGGAGAGGTCACCCCCAAGTAACAGCTGACCCAGGCAAGGGCGGGGACCCTCACGTCCGCTCGTCACTGACGCGCCCTCCCCAGCCTAACATGCGCGTCTCGGCCAGCGGGCACCTCCCTCAGCACGGTCCCATTCCTTCGTCCGAGACTGCGGGCAGCACCCAGTTTTCGGGGCCAGCTCCGTCGCTGCTCGGATGAGAAGGAGAAACTTGGGAGCGGCGACGCAACGCCGCCCGCCAGCAGTGCCTGCCTGTGCCGGGGGCTGGCGACAGCTCCTCCCGCCCGGCACAGCCGGGGCTGTGGCGCCGCGGGTCCTCTTGGACCCGCCGGGAGCGGCGGGCCCTGCGCGCCCCGGCCCTGCCCCGCGCCCGTCCACCTTACCATGGCTGCAGCCCGGGCGGGCCGGCTCCGCCTGGACAGCGCCCGAGCGACCCACGGCAGGAGCAGCACGCCGTCCTCGCCGCACCGCCGGCCCCCGCCCGCCTCTCCGAGTGCGGACCGCTGGGGGCGGGGCCCGGGGCGGGGCGAGCTGGGCCCGGGGCGGGGCCTGCACCTCCGTCAAGCTCGAGCGAGCGTGCTGGGCCGGGGGCGCCGGCGACCCCTGGAGGCGCAGGTTACGGAGAGCAGCTCAGGACAGTATGGGGACTTCGGGTCCTCGTTCCCGGGCGGCACTGAACAACTGGCTCTTCCGTACTCTTCAGGCAACGCAGCACCGAAGGGACTTGAGCCAGTCTCCAAAAAAAGCAACAGCCCACCTGGCATCCCCAGGAGATGCCTTTAGAAGGGCGTAGGAGAGTTGCCGCACGAGTTGGATAGATACCGTTAGGTACCCCAGAGATTCAGCAAGGTTTTGGGGAAACAAAACCGACTGATGTCCAAGTTACGGTCCATACCCCCACTACACCTGCTAAAGGGGAATGTTAGTCATCCTCCACCTCCACCCAAGCAGTGAAGCAGCAGCAAGTTAGCGGGAGGTTCCCTTCGTGCAGGACCCCAGATTAAAGATTAAAGAGGATTTGTTGCATAAATTACCCAGGGATCATCTGCTGGAAGGGTGGAAGGGAGAGACTGCGCGGCTTTATTAGGGCAACGGAGCCTTGTCTGGGGCTGAGGAAAGTGGGGAGGACCTCAGCAACGGCCAGCCCAGGCATGACCCAGGCCCGGCTGGGCCACTCTTCCTCTGACAAGCAGGTGAGATGCTGTGGGAACAAATGCCCCAGCAGCTTTAGAGGCATTAGAGGCTCAGAAGGGTCAGAGCAGCAGCTAGAGGAAGGTAGATGCTTGGGGGATGGGGAGTTTAGATGCTTGGGGAGTGAGTAGTTGGTGAAGGATTTCCTGAGTTAAGTAGGGTCTGAGCTGGTCAAGCTCTCGTGGAAGTTTCCAGAAACATGCCCCCTCGACCCCAAAAAGCACTCCCCCAAGGGCAAGCTGACTGATCTGCCTGAATACACTGGACAAAACTGAGACCCACAGGGCATGGTCTTCTCTATGGGTAGAAGTGCCAGAGGCCTGTCTACCCTATTTCATTCTGATCTGTGAACCAGCAGCCACGGTTGGAACCAGTCAGAACTGGTATGGGAGGGTATGCTGTATACTGCCATAGGTCTTGGGAGAAGATAACAGAGCAAGGCAGCAGCAGGAGATCTGAAGAAAAGTTGGCTATGCAGAGACTTAGGAGAAAGCTTAGAATCTCTGGGAAGGGGGAGGCGGCAGAGGATGGGGGCCAGCACCTTGACTCCAATGAGAGGGAACCCCAGAAGGTGTAGAGAGGCTCCCAGAAAAGGCCCGGGGTGGATCTGAAGCTGTACTCAGGAAAACAAAGACATAAAGATAGAAACCAGTGGCTGTTGGAAGTCTGCAGAAGCAGCAGCTGCTGCTGCCATCAGACCCGAATGTCAAGCTTGGGCTACACAGAGCCCCACTGTTCGAAGACCCAGGCCACTAGTACTTGTGCATGCACTCATAAGAATACCTCTTGGGTGCTTCCAGCTGGCAGTCGCATGGCCCAGGGTTGGGAGAAAAGCTACATTAAAGAAGACAGGCCCCATCACAAAGCCTTATTTTCCTCTACCATATCATCCCTTCAACCCCCCAGCCCCAGCTGCGTTCCAAGTATGGACACAGAAATATCTTAAAATGCAGCTCAGCTAGCTATCCTCAGCTGTGGCTGGAATCCAATTCTTCTCTGGCACCTGCTGCCCAGGCTTCAGAGGGCCCTGTGTGTCCTGAGGCACTTTGGTGCCAGCTTGCCTTGAGGGAAATGAGACCCCAAGAGAGGACTGGGCGATAGAACTCAGCTCCAATCCAAGAATCTTGAGGTCTTGATGGCCACAGTCCCTTCTAATCACTGTACCACAGGCCTAACATGAGTCTTGCTGGGTGAAAAGTTGAAGACAGATGTTGAGCTGTTCTACCTGCACAAGCCTTGCATGCTAACCCTGCAGCATCCAGAGGGCTCTGAGAGAATTTGGACTGGGCATCAGTCTCCATGCCAACTTTGCCTAGTATCTCACTGCTCAAAAGTCCCTTGACCTCCCTGAACCTCTGCTGTCCCACTGAAAGAGAAGACTGCACTCCCCCCAACTCCAGCTCTCATGTTCTATGTTGAAGGAGGTAGTGTCTGATACATGGTCAGAAGCAGCGCTACAGCAGCCCTTGCATGAGTCCTTGACGACTGAGCGCTCTTACCCACCTCCAGCCAGCAGGTGGCCCAGCCAACTTTACCTCAGCCCCACTCAGCTCTTGAAATTCAACATCCCACCAAGCATTGAAGTCCTTGACGGGAGTACAATTTCCCCGGGCACTGCTAGGGTTGGTATTTGAGCCAAGTCTCTAGGAAGTGGACACTTAGCTTAGCACAGAGGATCACTCCTCTGGGAAACTCAGTTCAGCAACCACAGCTCCAGCCTGTTGTCCTGGACTGCCCTGCTTAGGTCAGGCCAACATGGTCCATATGAGAAACCTCCTGGCCCCCTGCACTGGGTCTTCCCTGCCCACCTATGGGTGAAGGTTGTGTGGCACAGGAGCTAAGCAAGAAGGCTGCACTTGGGCCAAGCCAGGGCCCAGGTTCAAAGCCAAGGATGAGGAATGATTATGACAGGAAATCAGGATTTCAGATCTGCATGACTATCAAAGGCCACTTTTGCCTCTCAGTGGCTAAGTTTCCCTTAAGTGGCACAAGAACTAACTTTACCTCTCTTCCCCTGGAGGTGAATGAGTCACAGATGATACAGTCAGAGAGCCCTGGTAGGGCTGAAGGGATATCACTGTGTTGTGTCTTTCAAAGGAAACCTCAGCCAGTCTGTCTAGCAAGGTCTGTGCAGAGGCAAGAAACCAAAATACTTTAAGCCCCACTCCTCCCCCAACTGCTGCCTGGTGTCCCATGATCCTGGGGCAGGCATGAGATGAGGGTGGCAAGGCTGGAAAGCACTGTGTTTCCTGGCACCTGCTGAATGGCTGCAGAGAGGGGCAGTTCCGGAGCTGGCAGGGTGCTAGAAGTCAGCTGCTCTGATAGGGAAGATGGTCCTTCCAACACCCTCTCTGAGCAGGGCAGGGGCACAGGAGCTCAGGGTTAGAAGGGACTTACACACCTCCTATTGTGATTACCCACTGGATGTCCGACTCCCCTCAAAAGCACCCCTGCCCTCCCAGACTTTGCTTGAATACCTCCAGTGGCTAAAAATTCACTGATTCTAACTGCCCTTCAATCCTTGGGTTGCTGAGTTACCAAGGTCTTCGTTATACTGAGCCCAAATCCGTCTCCCCCTGGCTTTTACCCTCCAAGTGCCTCCATGCTAAAAGCTTTGCTGACTTATTTCACTGGGCTTTGCTTTCTCTTTTGATGTCCACACCCCTCCAAGTGACCCATCTGTATACTTTTCTCTTCCAAATTAACCACAAGCCCCTCAAGGGTAAGGAGTGTGCCTACCCTTTTAACCTCTGCTCACTTCAATTCAGTGAACATGTGATGTGATGTCTGCCTGGGTGACCAGGCCTCTGCCCCCAGGAGATGACTGATCAATATGGATTGACTAAAAGGATTCATTGATTCCTTTTCCACTCTGATTTTAGAGCACAGACAAGCCTTGAGGCTCTGGGACTCACTGACCCATAACTTGCCCTTCATTCTGGCTGCTTACAGCATGCCCTCCTCCCAGCCTCACAGTTCACATGCAAGGGCACAGATGCTACTCCCACTAAAACCTTTCCCTTCACAACTCTTGATATCTAAAGGTGCTGCTGAAATATTGAGAAGTTATTTTTCAGGAAGGTGTGGCTACAGAGGAGGAATTTCTTCACTACACAGTTAAATCCCTGGGGCAGGATGCTCCTTAAAGTGCTCCCAGCTTTGATGAATAAGCTCTGAGCCTCAGTTTCTTCACCTGCGAAACAGGGAGAAAAAAGCCCAACTCACAGGTTGCTATGAAGATTCACGAATGCACTTAACATGGTATAATCACTAAAATAAGTGTCAGCTATCATCTCTGCTAATGGCAAAATCATCAACACCAAACCAGCAACTGTTGACTGTGACTGTTCCAAGTGCCTTCCCTCCAGAGGGTTAGGAGTGTCCGTGTGTAATGGGTGTAGATGGATGGGAGGAGAGAGAATGCCAGAGTAATGCCTTAGGGTGACATTGGAATGACCCTGCTGCCACCACTTGTGGAGTCAGCTTCTCCTGCTAGACACCACTCCATCTCTAGAAAGCAGGTGGTGGTCACAGACCTACTGACCCAGATTCTACAAACACCACTGTGGAGCCCCCTGGAGCTAGATGACTCTACCTATGGTCAGTATGACAAGAAAGCGACTTTGCTGGCCCAGTCCTCGCACCCACAGTGTCAGAGCCTGAGCTTCTCACCGGAACTGCCTCACATTCTATCCCCCTCCTCCAGGCCCTCATTCAGCCCCCTAGGTGCAGCTGTCTCTTGCTGCTCCCCTCACAGCAGCTGAGCCAAAGGCAGCTGAGTAAAGGGTGAAGGGACATAGCCATTTAGGCACTCAGGACCTTCCTCTGGCTAAGCAGCTGTCAGGGTGGCTTCTGGGTTACAGATTTGTTTCCTCACCCAAGTATATACCCTGCCCTCTGAAGCCAAGCTCCCTAATCTACCCAGGCCCACTGTTTCTCCTCTCACTTGAAAAATCCACCATTTCAAACACCACCAAACTACTCTGACAGAAAGATGTTATGTTGGAGATGGGTTCCAGTCAAGGAACCAAGTAGCTTCTGAAAATATACCAGAAAGTCCAAAGGATATGGCAGATTCTTCCCCAGGTGAGATAATTCTGAGCAAAACAAAAAATGAAGGGAGCCTCGTCTCAGATCTGCCATCAAACCCAAAAGGAAGGCACCACATTTTCCTGCCCCCATTTTACAGGCAGAGGGAGTAACCTGCTCAGGTCTCACAGTGAAGCAAGGATATCACCACCCTGCCCTGTTCTTCCAGGGGCTCTTGCTGAGGCAGACTGAACCACAACTTGTCCTAGGTGACCAGCTGTCCTGGTTTGCCCAGGTTTGGAGGGATTCTCAGGATGTAGGCCTATCCGTGCTAAAACCAGAAAAGTCCCAGGCAAACTCTGATAAGTTGCTCAACCTAGTCTGCCCCCAGATTAGCAAGTCTTGGCTAGAGGTCACCAGCCTTCCATCCTGCTGTGGAATTGACTGTCCATGGTGGCTGGAAATGAACAATGTGCCATCTGACAGGATAAGATACGTGCTTCCTCAGAAGCTGTGTAGTGAGAGTCAAGCTGCTGTGAAAAGCCTTCCGAGGTGCCCTGCCCCATTTTCAGCAGCTCTGCTCCATTCCTTCAACAATTCCCTTTCCTCTCACCTTTGAGCCTTTGGACAAAGCAAGATAAAATGAGAGGAGTGGGAAGGACAGTTTCTCAGGTTTCTTTCAGACAGCCACATACTTGGATTCTGTTAACAGCCCCGTGAATGCAGAAACTCCCTGGGTTCCTCAGAGGCTTTGGGTTTTTCTTCATAAATGAAGTCCACCCAAGCAAAACTTCCCCATGGTTCGGGAGCCAACAGGAGGCTTACCATCCTGTCCCTCGGGGGTCAAATAACATAGCATCCTAAAGACACTGAGATCTGCCTTAGGTATCACTGAGATGGCCTCCTCTGGTTCCTGGCTGTTTTACAGAGTTGGTTTCTTGCATTCTTGCATAGCAGGGAGTAAAACACCTTGTGCCCTGAGAAGTCACATCCAAGGGTGAGTCAGTCAGGCACCTTGAAAACACAGGATCTTGGGGATAGGGCAGCCCCTCCCATAAGAGCTGTTTTATTTCCAGGAACTCCCCAGGGCTGTGTGAAAAGTCAGCCCCTGCTGACCCAACAGAGCAACCTCAGGACCTTTCTGTTGAGCTTCTGCTAGTTCTGATACTAAAAAAAAAATCCATCAGGAATGCTTCCCTTAGTCCAGCACAATGTCCTCTGGGGAGACTCCAGCCCCTAATGTTCCAATCCAAGGATGAGAAGCATCTGTCCACCCCACTCCTTAGACAAGAGGGCCTTGAGGGGCCATTTAGAAGCAGACTGACACTTAGAGAGAGACGGGCTGAATCAGGCACCATCCCTAGCTGTGGACCCCGAGGGGCTTGTGAAGCTCAACACAAACTTTCCATGAGGCAGGCGCTGCAGTTGGGCCACCAGAGAATTCCTGCCAGAATGGAATCTGGAACAGACTCCATGGTCAACTATTTCCAGATCAGAAGAATCAGAAACCTTGGACACCAGCATCACAGAATCTCCACCCTGGGACTGCCTGAGGGCCGTGCAGCCTGGGAGACACACTGTGAAAAGCCTAGCTCACTCATGCTTTGCGGGGAGAGTACCTGACCCATTTCCATGCCACCCTACCTCCAGAGAGCCAAAGACCTGCAGCCCAGCTGCCTGGGAGCCTTCTCTGCCCAGCTTCAGGGGAGAAGCTCTGCTGCTGAGCAGGGCCAGAGAGCTGTAATTATTGAGACAGGATAAGAGCTATTTTGGGAAGAAGTCGTCCTGCTGCCAAAGCTTTTGACTTCCTAAACTAAAACAAGATGCACAGAAAAAGGGGGTTAGAGTGAGGAAGCACAGGGAGGAGCCTGCTCAGTCGAAAACACCAAACCTTGAATGAAGGGATTAACCCTTTCCCAAAGGTACAGATTTATATCTAGGTGTGAGCAAGAGGTTGCTAAGTTATCTCCCTCTGGCTTTGGGAAGGAGGATGTAACCTGACCCCCTATCCACCTCCTGCTGACTCTCTTTCCTAAGATCTTCCAAAAGCATTTATTCAGTCTGTTCCATTTATTTGACATTTGAGCACAAACTATTTCATGTTGTTGCTTAAATGTTTCCTGTCCTTGTCTTATCTCCCCAACCAGATGGTAAAATTCTCAAGGCCAAAGAATGTGTGTGCTGTGAAGCTCCAATGCTTTCCCCAAAGTGCCTAGCAGAGTGCCAGGCATCTGAATAAAAATTGTCTGTGGAAGGAAGGAAGTAAAGAAGGGAGTGAGGGAGGGAGAAAGAAAGGAAGGAAGAAAGAAAGGGGAGGAGGGAGGGGTTTACTGTCTTGCATTGAGATAACCTCTAAAAGTAGCTGCCCCCACCCACAGCTAAGCTCAGGGCATGGGGCTGGATAAGGACCCAGGGTAGAGGGGATGGCAGCCAAGTTTCTGGACACCTCCCCTTCAGCTGTTCCATCATCTGAGCTCAGGCTGCCCCCTATTCATTTGTTTTCTATCAAAACTGTAGTAGTCAACTGTCCATCCTGGGCCAGTCCATGGATGGGACCCATTAGAGGCCATAGGCTTTGGGTAAGAGAGAAATACGGCAAGAGAAAGGATGGAAGAGGAAGAACTTTAGCCATCTTATCTAACATGGGCCAGAAGAGCCAAAATACTTATGGGAAGAATGCACTGTGAAATCAGGACACAGGGCTGCCAAGAGCAGAGTCCACCTTGCGCTTTTCCAAGTCAAAGACCCAAATAGTGTGTAACCCAGAAAAGTGACCTCTTTCTGCAGCGCCCCAGGCTGGAGAGGGGAGAATGAGGTGGGACCTGACCCAGTCCATGGCTGCCCAGTCAGTATTCCCACAGAGCACTTGGCAGGATTCATCATCTGCCAAAACGTCGCTATTCTTTCCAGGGCTGCAATTAGCTCATATAGCACTTTGTGCAACTCTGCCTCTGAGGAGATGCAGCCCCACAGGCACACAGCTTGATACATGAACCACAGGCTAGATTTCAGCCCCTATGTGCCCCTTCTGCCAGGTGCCTTTGTGCAGTGAACAACCTGACCATAGGGAATAGCTCTGTCTTCCTCCATACCCCTTTCCATCAGAGGACAGTAGAGGGACTTGGATTGGGAGAGCAGGGGGAGCATAGGAAGACTAAAAGTAAGTTCCCAGGGGTATTCTTACCTCCTCATCTGCCACAACAGAAAAGTAGAAGCCAGGCATTCCCAAGGGGCAGCAAATGGAATTCAGAGAGTGCCAACAGGAGGGGAAAAAGAGAATTTTACTGAAGATACCAGTGGACTCGGGCATAACCTGGCCCAAATCTCTTCCTAATGCAAGTGGCCCAAATGGCCACAGCTAGCATTTACTGAGTGCTCACTATTGCCAAGCACATGCTAAGTGCTTTACGTGTTAATAGCTTGGTTAATCCTCATAAGAACCCTAAGAGGAAGCCATTATTCCCATTACATGATGGGGAAACTGAGGCTGGAGTGATAAAATAACTTACCCAATGTCATGGTCAGAAAATAGTGGACCCAGGGCTTCAAACCCTGTCAAATAATTCCAGAATCCATACTTGACTACACCTCTACTTTATAGAGCTTTGCTCCCTCTGAGGGACAGGGCTGCCCTTCTCTGCTCTTTGTTGTTGGGATTGGGTTGCATTCTCAGGGCTCTTTCCTCCCCAGGAATTTCTTTATCCAGTGCCCTGGACTCTGGTATGCTCACAGGGCTGGAGCATATTTTGGGCCACAGTGCTGGTCCCCACCCTCCCCCACCACCAGAGAGGCCAGGAGTATATATAAAGGGAGGGAGGGTCATGAGGCCTTGGGGACAATTCTCTTAAGGATTCTAGAGTTGGTTGCAAGACCCACTGCTGGCCTCAAGGGGGAGGCCCAGACATCCCTGGAGATCCTGCCTGGGCAGCAGCCAATTCATATCATGAGTTGTAGGATGGGAGCTTGCAGAGGGTTCTGAGGAACCAGAGAGACACACGAGAACAGCCCCCACCCTGAATTAGTGTCAAGTCAGCCCTGAGCAAGACCATGAAGCAGGTAGTTTGCTTCAGTGTTTTCTTCATATGATAGGTAAGACCAGCTAAGCTGAAAGGCCATGGGGCTTAAATTGTTCTCCATCCCAGAAGTGACTTCCCATTAAAAGGAGACACTTGAAAATGATAAAGGTTGCAAGTCCCAAAGGAATGACTCTAATGGTGGAATCTTAGGCAAGATGAGAAGTCCCTCTGCTCCTTCAGATCAAAACCCCAGCTGGTACTCTCCTAAAGGACCTAGCTCTAGAGATACACAGAGGCTACCCTCTAGCCTGTCCGCCAACCCCCACAGTGGGCCAGCAGAAGGGAAAAGCACAAACCTTTTAGCCACCAGATGACACGATTGTACATTTCCTCGGAGACATCTGGAAGTAACAGAGACACTGTTGCTTTTTTTCTCTCTATGAGATGCACACCTGCTGCCTCCATTTCTAGCTCCACACTTCACCCAAAGGTGCCCTCAGCATGGATCCTTCTAGAAGCTCCTCCAGCCTAGGACCAAATACCACATTCCCACTCTCCCTTTTTTTACACCCTCTCTCTGTGCCACTGTTAACGGTTTTCCCCTCCTGGAAGTCCTTGTTCCAGCTCATCTATGCCCCAGCTTCTCTACTTTCTTGCCAGAAATATTTACCTCAGGCCCTTACTCTCTTTCGTAGCCCTCACCAGCCCTCACCCCAGCTCACATCTCTATCTCCTCTCAGGAAGCAGCTTCCAAACCTGCAAACCACTCTCTACCACCTTCCATTGAAAAGTTAAGCAGCGTTGCCCGGAAGAGTCAATGCCTAAGCATCGTCATCGATGTCATTAGCTTCACGCTCAGAGAAGCTGGCAGGGAAGGGACGGAGCAATGGCTCAAGGATGGGACTAGCTTTGGCACCAGCAGAAGGCAGCCCTGAGGCAGAATGAAGAAGGGGCCTTTCCTGCCCACCCCAACGTCCCAGCTGACAAAATTGAAGCTGCACCCGGGCGGTCTGCTTCTTCACATACCCAGAAAGAAAGCACTAAACCTTTGTTTGGGTTGTTTACAGGTATACTTGGAGACCTGTGGCACTTCCATCTGTGGTGACTGGCTTGGAGACTCCTTTGGTGATGGTGGTGGTGGTGGGCTTGTCTTCTCTCTCTGGAACACCACATCTTCATAGTAAGGGCTTGGGTCCGTTTCAAAAAAGGACAAAAAAGGGTCTAGGGGAGGAGGGGACTTAGGCTCAAAATCAGGTGTTGTTGGCCTGCTTTGAGGAATTTCAACTTCAGGATTCAGTAAGGCCCACCAGGAGGAGTCAGGCCCATACCTAGGTAAAGACCGAGGGGGTAAGGGCCGAGGGGTCAGTTCCAGTTCTTCATGAATGGAGGGCTTTTGGGAGAGTTCTGAATACCTAAGTGGGGGTCCTGGGGACATGTAGGTATTTCCTGCAGGCCTTTGGACTTGCTGTTTATAGATGGGCTCTGGAGTGACAAACGTGGAAGGTTTGCGGGGGCCCTCAGATACTGATCGAGGTGACATACTTTTTGTTGACTGTATTAACTGTTCATTGGGGCAGATGGTGACCCTGCGGCCAACCTCACTTTCTCCTCGTGTTGGGAACCTCACATTGGACTCCTTCTTGGATGGTATTAAGACCTTTGTGGATGGCTTGGTTTCGGGGTAGGCAGAATGCTTTCGGAGAGTCTCAGGCTCTGAACGCACAGAAACTTGGTGTCCACCATCTAAATTTCTAAGGACAGAGAGTTTGAGGGACGATTCCAAGTTCAGATTTTTATGCAAGGCCTTGGATTCTGAAGGAATTGAGCTGTGAGGACCCATTTCCGGCTCCTGGCCAGTGATCTTTCTCTGGGCTGTCCAATGGTCTACACAGGCATGCCTGCCACTGTGCTCTGGGGTAGAGTGACTCCTTGAAGATCTGCCCCCACCAACAGTCAAAATCCTTCGGATGGGTTCAGTTTGTACTGCTTCATCCTTTGGGTGAGCTGAAATCCTACGGGGACCTCTGACTCCTTGGGGATTCTGGACCTTGGAGGGTGGGTCCTCCTCATGTGAAACTTGTAAGTTCTCCTTCTGGTCTACAAAACTCAACCGATGAGAGGGTTTGGCATCTGGGGTTGATAAGGCACGTCCTGGCTTGTTCTCAACACCTCTTCGTATTGCTTCCTCTCTGAGTGGACTAAAATTCTGATGTACGCTTACAGCATGGGAAGCCGGTGTCTGAGTTTGCTGGACCTTTCGCTGAATAGAGGGATGGCGGGGTGTTTCTGTTCTTGGCCGGGTCTCGGTTCCCTGAGGAGTGGGTGCTGCATAGAGGCTGGGCCCTGACTGGAGAGAGTGAGATCGAGCATAGTCTGATGTCGCGTGTGCAGCTTCTGACCTTCTGTGGGAAGGGCTCATGGAGACTGCAGCACTTTGCTGGCTCGAGGCAAGAATGTACCCATGTCCCCGCTGAGGGGCTGTGCTAGTAACCTCAGCCCCTCTCTGTGCTGAAACTGCTACCTTGGGTCCAGTTTTATTTGTCTTGATCATCTGATAGACTGTGCCCTTCTGGGTAGATCCCATATTTTACTGTCTGGCTTGTATTCAGGATCCTAATGAAGCCTGAATATTTACCCTCGGTTTTAAAAGCTGCTGTTCTTGGGCTCCCACAAAAGTGGCTGTTGTTCTAAAAGTGTCTCAAATAGTCCCCTTAGCTACCTCTCTGTCTGGTGATGTCATAAAGGAAGGAGCTTCCTATTAAACATCCTGATGTACAGTCACAATTCTTCAGAGAATCCCAAGCAGTACCTGGAAGGAAATTGGAGTTGTCTTTGGAGTTGACACCACCAAACCTTTGGCCAAGTTCTTAACTGGGATTCCCTTGTATATAGGGAAGGCTCCAGACCCTCCCTTACTCTCCCCAGATTCTAGGAATCCTCAGGGACTCATCCAGAGGATTAATCAGCCAGAAGATCCTATGAAGGCAAGGCTACTCAAGCCAATTACGCTGAGTGAGCCCCAGTTTTAAGAAGGTACAAGGTACAAAGTTGCCCCAATTTTTTCTGAAATTGCACTGTGTACAAGTCAAAAAATAGAGCCACAACCTTTTCCAGGTTTCATAGGTGGTTTGGTTGACCCTGGGGTAAAAATCCAGATTGCTCAAATCATAAGTTCTCACATTCTTGGTCCAAGAAAGAGTAGTATTGTAGAAAGGGTTTGGAGTTAGTTTGGTTTTAGTTATAAATGACCTAGTTGTGTGCCTTGGACAAGTTATCTGACTTGCCTGAGCCTTGGTTTCTTCATCTGTAAACCATAACCTTGTACATGGGTGCTGCACAATAAATGTTGTGTCCTTTCTCACAATCTCCTTCTGTCAGCTGTCCAGTCAGCTGAACTCTAGTTCTCTCTAGACTTGAAGAGTGACTTTCCAATTTGGATGACCATTCTGGATAAGAAAGAGACTGTCACTTTTCTCTCCCTTTCACATGCTCTCTCTTTGAGACAGACCCTATCATATCCAACATCCTATTATTGACCCTGAAGGGTCCATAGAGGTTATAGGATGATCAGCTTCATTTTCCTATGCTCTGTACTGACCATTCTCTTCTATTAAACAATTTTTCTTCAGATGAGTTATAATAAAATTGATTAGGTTATAGCTATTTAATCATAATGACATTATAGTTCTGCCTCCCGTTATTTGAGTTTTAAGTATTTCTAAACCCTTTCTATTCCCCCAAATGAAAATAGCTTTAAAAGAATTATAAAGAGCTAAAATCACCTGAAGGGCCACTTCACTATTTTAATAAGCATCTTTCCAGATACTTTTCTATGCATTTACCATATGTAGACAAGTATTTACAAATTTATATCAATAAGGTCCTATTTACCTGCTTGCATACTACTGTTAACTTTATTCCATAATATGTTATGAATACCTTTCTGTGTCCATAAATCTATATCTATGACATAATTTCTAATTAATCTTATGGTTCCATAATTTTTTAAACTAGTCCTTCATTGTTGAACATTTGTTTCCAATTTTTCAATATTATAAACCCCCAGGCCAGCAAGATCACCAACAGGGTTCCTGTGGACCCACATAGGAGCAAGGAGCTACAGACAACTGAAAAAAGGAGCCACTCAGAGGCCAGTGAGTCATGGCAAAGGACTGGCACATGGCCCATCCCATGGGAAGAGTTTGGAGTGTGGGTGGTGGGGGAGACAGGCCACCAGGGGAACATTAGGGCACAGCATGGACAGCTGACCTACCTCCCAATCAGCATAGGACCACTCAGTGGAGACTGGTCAGGAATATAGAACTGCAGGAGTGCAGTTTGATGAAGACTCAGGCCCAGACCAGAGTTTCCACACAACACAGGTGTACTGGATCTCAGAGGACCAGGAAGTGCTTATAAGGTCAACAATTAAAACCTGAACGGCAAAAAAAGCTTCCCCCAGAGAATCAGCAGCAAAGCAGCAATTTAGTTCAACCACAGGGCCCAAGTGCTGGTTCCCGCAGGAAGTTCCCCCATTATAGAAGCAAGCAAAGGACAGCAAATTAGTTCCAGTGCAGAGTTTAAGTGGTGGGAACAGTGAATAATCCAACACAGAACTGAAAGGAAAAACAAAATACCCACAGATCAGAGACAAAGTTTGATATTAACCAGTAAAGGTGTAAGACCACCAAAGAATGTGTATAAAACCTAGAAGGACTGGAAGCCCCTTGGGCTCCCAAGCTGGGGAGGAGGCAGGGCCATGAGCCTCAGCCATGCCCCCCCAATGACTACACCCAGGCCAGCGATAACCAGTGGGTCACTGCCAGAAGTGCCCCAGGCTCCCGAACTGGGGTGGTGGTGGTCTGAAGGCCTTAGCCACTCCCCCCGAAGTCCACAACCAGCCCAGCAACAATCACCAAGCTGCCGCAGGAAGCACCCAAGGCTCCCCTGCTGGAATGAGGGTTGCCATGGCCTTGACCATGCTCTCCCTCCTTCCTCCTCCTCCCACCATATTGCACTCCCCCATCCCTCTCCCCCAACTGCTCTGAAACAAATCTTAGAATCTAAAAAATATTAATAAATTTTAAAAATAAATAAATAAATAAATAAAAGTTCATGCTCCACCTCAGATAAAATAAATCAGATATTTTGGGGGTGAGGCTTAAGCATCAGTATTTTTAAAAAACTCCTCAGTTGGTTCTAATAAACAATCAGGATTAACAACCACTATTTTAGAATAAAGTCCTCTAAATCCTCTCTCTTCAAAGTGTTGTCCATGGACCAGCAGCACCAGCACCACCTGAGAGCTTCTCGGAAATGAGGAAGTTTGGTCCCCACCTAGACCTATTCAATCAAAATCTGCATTTTGACAAGATCTCCAGGTGATTCATATGTACTATTAAATTTGTGAAGTACTGGTCTAAATGGAATTTCTAGGTCAAAAAATGTTCACATTTAAAACACATACTGACAGATACCCCTCCAGATAAATGGTACCTATTTATAACCCCAACACAGTGAATGGAGATGTCCCTTTCCCCACACTCTCACCAACCTTAGATATTATCAATATTTCTCCTCTTTGCAGTCAGGTGAAAAACAATACCCTGTTTTAATTTGTATTTCTTTCAGTACAGGAAACTGAACATCTCTTTTGTTTTATTGAAACATAATTGATTATACATATTTGTACAGAGTACAGAGTTGAATTTCAATACCTGTGTACAATATGTGATCAAATCAGGATGATTAGTATATTCATCATTATGCAATGTAATCATTTTCTGTGGCCCTTTACCAATTTCTTGCTAATCCCCCTCTACCTCCCCTACTTCTGGTAACCTCAGTTCTCAAACATCTTTTTTTTTTCTTTTTTTTTTTTTTTTTTAAAGGATGACCAGTAAGGGGATCTTAACCCTTGACTTGGTGTTGTCAGCACCATGCTCTCGCTCTCCCGAGCGAGCCACAGGCCAGCCCCCTAGAACATCTTTTTAATATGCTAATTGGCCATCTGTATTGCTTCTTTTGTGAACTGATCTTTGCTTTTTTTTTTTTTTTTTTTTTCATTTTTTGTTCTTTCTGCATTGTTCTTAGCACACCAGTATTTATTCCTAACTGTTCACTTACCAAGTAGTTGGAAAGGATACTCAGTTAAGGAAAAAGGCCCAAATCAATAGGTCTTTTAGGGGCCGAGCCCGTGGCGCACTCGGTAGCGTGCTGCGCTAGCAGCGCGGCGACGCTCCCGCCGCGGGTTCGGATCCTATATAGGAATGGCCGGTGCACTCACTGGCTGAGTGCCGGTCACGAAAAAGACAAAAAAAAAAAAAAAATAGGTCTTTTATTCCATCATTAAAATTTACAAGCATGTCTTGGGAATCATCCTGTAACTTGTTTCTGTAGCTGGACAACTCTTAGATCTTATTTGTCAGCCTGCTGAATTGTTCCTTTTTCAGAGACATAGATACCATCCAAAAATTTTCTGATATCCTTGTTTCTGTTTTGGCTTGCTGGATAAAAGCAGCTGAATTTGAAACAAGTTCAATGTTGTTTCAAGGATTAACTCATCTTTCTGGGCCTGAGATAGTGAACAAGCAACACCTGGCCTCATTCAAACCCTGTGGATGTATTTTTCACTCAAATTTTAAATTTCAACAAAAGACCCATTCTACTGAATAGCGACATTGATGGGGAGGTGAACGTACACAGACCTCATCTAGTAACGGAAGCCCCACTGTAACACCCTTATCATGTTCTATACATGACTACAAATAGTGCAAACAGTAGCCAGTTTCTTTCTATTTCCCACCATTTGTCAACTCAAAGACATTTTCTTTTCCTTTCCAAGGAGACTGAGCTCTACGTTGACGTGACTGAAGTCTTTCCAGAGGGTTCCTCTGGGGCCCTTCACTATAACTGTGTATCCCTTCAGAGTGATGAGTCTGATTGCTAAGAATCATCTTCATTCTTGCAGTAGATGCAGTGAAGAGCTATTTTTCTGTTAAGATGTTCTTCTTACAGGTTATTAGAACTCTTTGTATATTGGGAATATAAACCTTTTGTTTATCCAATATATTGCAATTATTTCTACCAGTTTGTTGAGTTTATTCTTTTTCAGGCGTTATTGGTAGGAAATTCTGTATTTTTACGTACTAAAATCCACCAATCTCTTCTCACTTTGAGGCAATAGCTTAGAAAAGTTTTTTCCACTCCACGAATATAGTCACCTACATTTTAACTTTTATGTATTTAGTTACACATGTAAATTTTTGATTGATCAGACATTTATTTTTTGGTATAAGGACTCAGCTTTTATATTTTTCTAAATGGCTAGTCAGATCAACATCATTTATTAAATAATCTATTTTGACACACGTTTTGTTATATTTTAAATTCCCAAGCTTTATACTTTAGTTTTTTGGGGGGCTCTCTTTTATGTTCTATAAATCTTTTCCATTCCTATGCCAATGCCATAGTCTGTTAATTATTGCAGCTTTATACTTTTCCTTAATATCTGGTAGAACAGGTCCCTCCTCTTTACTCTTCTTTTTCATATTGTTCAGTCATACATGTATAGAAAGTCCTTTAATTTTGCTCTACTATACAACTAATAGTATTCAGTGGGAGAGTGGATTTTACTTATCTCACTCCTAGAGGATCAACTTATTTCTAAGCTCCTGGGGGGCTCTTCATTATAGCGCACTTCTAACACATATGAGTACATAACATTACTATTAGCATTTGGAAAAGGTCTAAAGTAATGGATTTGGGTCTTTCTCTCTCTTGGCTCTCTCTTGCTCTTTCTGCTTCCACCATCTTGCAATTTGAGACTCCTGGTTCACTGTTCCCACCACCAAATGGACTTTGGACTCAGAAACTAATCCTTCAGAAGCCAAAGACAGGAAGAAGTGGTCAAATGCGTCAGTTCCTGAAGTGAGAAAGGGACCTACTCTGAGAGCACGTTCAGTGCTCAGAAACACCAACACTCTGCAAACCCATAGCAACAGGTGAAAAAGTTTAATTTTTCCCTTCAACAACTTCTAACTAAAATTTAGCACTTTTAAAAAGTGAGGGCAGCGGCGGCAAGATGGCGGTCTGAAGGCAGCGGCAGCGGTGGAAACTCAAGACTCGGGGACCCCAGGGACTAGAAGAAATCACAATGCCTACTTGGAAAGAAGAAAAGGTAGCGACTTGCCCCAGCCCAACCCCAGAGCGGGCCCCTAGAAAGTTTGGAGCTGCCGCCACTTGCAGTCGGTGACCACGTGACTCTGCACCCGCCTGCGGAAGCGGCAGTGGCAGCAGTGGAGGAACCTGCGGCAGAGGCAGCGGCAGCAGCAGCAGCGGCACCAGCGGTAGCAGTGGCAGTGGCAGCAGCGGAGGAACTGGCGGCAGCGGCAGCAGTGGAGGAGCCGGCGACAGAGGCAGCAGCAGCAGCAGCAGCGTAAGCAGCATCGGCGGTAGCGGCGGCAGCGGGGGAAGTGGCACCAGCGGTAGGGGCAGCGGCAGCAGCGGGGGAAGCAGCAGCGGCAGGAGCGATACCCTGCGGTACCGCCCCATTACCCAGCAGCCAGGCAGAGTCCAAGCTGACCAGAGGGGGGGGCTCCCCGGACAGGGCCAAGACCCGCGGCCACCACACACGCAAGGCACTAGTGGCCAACTGAGTAGTCACTGAGGTAGCCATACCAAATTGGCAACCACAGCAACATCTTAGTCAGTCAATAGTGTCAAACCTGTGGATTGTAAAACCCCCTGCCACAATGAATAAACATCAAAGAAAAGATACCAGAAATACGAAAAATCAAGAAAGTACACCACCCAAAGATAATAAATCTCAAGCTCTAGATCCTATAGAACAAGAAGCCCTTGAAATGACTGACAAGGAATTTCAAGTGATAATTCTAAGGAAACTGAATGAGATACAAGAAAACTCAGGTAGACAGCATGATAAAACAAGGAAAAGGATACAGGACCTGAAAGAGGAAATGTACAAGGAAATCAATGTCCTGAAAAAAAAATGTAGCAGAACTTGCTGAACTGAAGAAGTTATTCAGTGAAATAAAAAACACAACGGAGAGTTTAACCAGCAGGCTTGTGGAAGTTGAAGAGAGAACCTCTGAACTTGAAGATGGGCTGTTTGAAATAACACAAGCAGACAAAAAAAAAAAAAAAACAGAAAAAAGAATCAAAGGCATTGAAGTAAATCTGAGAGAGATATCAGACAACCCTAAGCGCTCAAATATCCGAGTCATGGGAATTCCAGAAGGGGAGGAAAAAGGAGATTGCATTGAAAACATACTCAACAAAATAGTGGCAGAAAACTTCCCAGGTATAGGAAAAATCACAGATCTTCAGATCCAGGAAGCTCAATGATCTCCAAACGTATTCAACCCAAAAAAGTCTTCTCCAAGACATGTTATAGTCAAATTTGCAAAACTCAAAGACAAAGAGAGAATCTTAAAAGCTGCAAGAGAGAAAAATCAAATCACCTATAAGAGAGCCCCAATCAGGCTAACATCAGACTTTTCATCACAAACCCTAAAAGCCAGAAAGGAATGGGATGATATATTCAAAATACTAAAAGACAGAGATTGCCAGCCAAGAATACTCTACCCTGCAAGGCTATCCTTCCAAAATGAAGGGCAAATAGTATATTTCTCAGACAAACATAAACTGCGGGAGTTCACCACCACACGACCACCCTTACAAGAAATTCTCAAGGGAGTACTGGGTTTGGTTCCTGAAAAATAACTACCAGTGCCATAAAAACCCAAGAAAAATCTAAACCCACTAGTATAATAAAAATGGCATTCATGAAGAGAAAACAAACAAACAAAAAGGCTATCTACAACCTAAGGAACCAACAAACACAGAAAACAAACAGTAAATCAGAAAGCAAGGAACAAAAGACACCTAAGACAACCAAACAACAATCAATAAAATGCTAGGAATAAATCAACACTTTTCAATAACAACTCTTAATGTAAAAGGCTTAAAATCCTCAATCAAAAGACACAGACTGGCTGACTCGATTAAAAAGGAGGACCCAACTATATGCTGCCTTCAAGAGACCCACCTCACCCATAAAGACTCACATAGACTAAGAGTGAAAGGATGGAAAAAGATTTACCATGCAAACAGAAAAGAAAAACGAGCTGGAGCAGCTATTCTTATATCTGACAAAGTAGACTTTAAACTAAAAACCATAAAAAGAGACAATGAGGGACACTACATAATGATAAAAGGACTGATCCATCAAGAAGACATAACAATCATAACTATGTACGCACCCAATGTTGGAGCAGCCAGATTTATAAAACAAACTCTATTAGACCTAAAGAAGGAAATAGACACTATTACCATAATAGCAGGGGACCTGAACACCCCACTGTCAATATTGGACAGATCATCTAAGCAAAGAATCAGTAGAGAAACACAAGATCTAAACAATACTCTAGACAAATTGGACATGGCAGATATCTACAGAACATTCCATCCAACAACCTCAGAATATTCATCCTTCTCATCAGCACATGGATCATTCTCCAGGATAGATCACATATTAGGTCACAAATCAAGTCTAAACAAATTCAAAAAAATTGGAATTATTCCATGTATTTTCTCAGACCATAATGGATTAAAACTAGAAATCAATAACAAACGAAATTCTGGAAAGTATACGAACACATGGAAATTAAACAGCATTCTACTTAATGACATATGGGTCCAAGAAGAAATCAAGCAGGAAATCAAAAAATTTATTGAAACTAATGAAAATAATGATACATCATACCAAAACTTGTGGGATACTGCAAAAGCAGTACTAAGGGGGAAATTTATTGCATTAAATGCTCACTTCAGAAGAATGGAAAGATGGCAAGTGAACAACCTAATACTTCACCTTAAAGAACTAGAAAAACAAGAACAATCCAAACCTAAAGTTAGCAGACGGAAAGAAATCATTAAGATCAGAGCAGAACTGAATGAAATTGAAACCCAAAAAACAATACAAAAGATCAATGAATCAAAAAGTTGGTTTTTTTTTTTTTTTTTTTTTGTCGTTTTTTCATGACCGGCACTCAGCCAGTGAGTGCACTGGTCAGTCCTATATAGGATCCGAACCCGCGGCGGGAGCGTCGCTGCGCTCCCAGCGCAGCACTCTACCAAGTGCGCCATGGGCTCGGCCCAAAAAAAGTTGGTTTTTTGAAAAGATAAATAAAATTGACAAACCATTAGCATGGCTAACTAAAAAAAGAAGAGAGAAGATTCAAATAACAAAAACTAGAAATGAAAAAGGTGATATTACAACTGATTCACCTGAAATACAAGGAATCATTCGAGACTACTATAAACAACTATACGCCAACAAGTTTGAAAATCTGGAGGAAATGGATAGATTTCTGGACACACACAAGCTCCCAATACTGAGCCATGAAGATGTAGAAAATCTGAACAGACCAATAACAATAAAAGAGATTGAAGCTGTTATCAGAAGGATCCCAACAAAGAAAAGCCCAGGACCAGATGGATTCACAGCAGAATTTTACCAAACATTCAAAGAGGAATTGACACCGATTCTTTACAAACTATTCCAAAAGATTGAAACAGACGCAAATCTCCCAAACTCATTCTATGAAGCAAACATCATCCTGATACCAAAACCAGGTAAAGATATAACCAAAAAAGAAAACTACAGGCCGATATCCTTGATGAATATAGATGCAAAAATCCTCACTAAAATACTAGCAAACAGAATACAGCAACACATATGTAAAATTATTCACCACGATCAAGTGGGATTCATCCCAGGGATGCAAGGTTGGTTCAACATACGCAAATCAATAAATGTGATACACCATATTAATAAAATCAAACACAAGGACCATATGATCATCTCTATAGATGCTGAAAGAGCATTTGATAAAATTCAACACTCATTCATGACAAAGACTCTCTATAAGTTAGGTATAGACGGAAAGTATCTCAACATAATCAAAGCCATATACGATAAACCCACTGCCAATATCATCCTGAATGGGGAAAAGCTGAAAGCTTTTCCTTTAAGAACAGGAACTAGACAAGGATGCCCACTCTCACCACTCCTATTCAACATAGTGTTGGAAGTACTAGCCAGAGCAATCAGAGAAGAGAAGGAAACAGAGGGCATCCAGATTGGAAAAGATGAAGTCAAACTGTCCCTGTTTGCAGATGACATGATCCTATATATCAAACAGCCTAAAGCCTCTACAAAAAAACTCTTGGAGGTGATAAATGATTTTAGCACAGTAGCAGGATACAAAATCAACACACAAAAATCAGTAGCATTTCTATTCTCCAATAGTGAACATGCAGAAAGAGAAATCAAGAAAGCCTGCCCATTTACAAAAGCCACCAAAAAAATAAAATACTTAGGAATTGAGTTAACCAAGGATGTGAAAAATCTCTATAATGAGAACTACAAACCACTGCTGAGAGAAATTAGAGAGGATACAAGAAGATAGAAAGATATCCCATGCTCTTGGATTGGAAGAATCAACATAGCGAAAATGTCCATACTACCCAAAGTGATATACAAATTCAATGCAATGCCCATGCAAATTCCAATGACATTTTTCTCAGAAATGGAAAGAACTATCCAGACATTTATATGAAATAACAAAAGACCACGCATAGCCAAAGCAACACTGAGCAAAAAACATAAAGCTGGAGGCATAACACTACCTGACTTTAAACTATACTACAAAGCTATAATAACCAAAACAATATGGTACTGGCATAAAAACAGACACACTGATCAATGGAATAGAACAGAGAATCCAGAAATCAACCCACACACCTACAGCCATCTGGTCTTTGACAAAGGCACCAAGCCTATACACTGGGGAAGAGACTGCCTCTTTAGCAAATGGTGCTGGGAGAACTGGATATCAATATGCAGGAGAATGAAACTAGACCCATACCTTCACCATACACTAAACTCAACTCAAAATGGATTAAAGAATTAAATATACACCCTGAAACAATAAAACTTCTTAAAGAAAACATAGGAGAGACACTTCAGGAAGTAGGACTGGACACAGAGTTCATGAATATGACCCCAAAAGCACAGGCAACCAAAGGAAAAATAAACAAATGGGATTATAACAAACTAAAAAGCTTCTGCACAGCAAAAGAAACAATTAACAGACTTAAAAGACAACCAACAGAGTGGGAGAAAATATTTGCAAAATATAAATCTGACAAAGGATTTATATCCAGAATATACAAGGAACTCAAACAACTTTACAACAAAAAAACAAGCAACCCAATTAAAAAATGGGCAAAAGAGCTAAGTAGGCATTTCTCTAAGGAAGATATACAAATGGCCAACAGACATATGAAAAAATGCTCAACATCACTCAGCATCCGGGAAATGCAAATCAAAACCACACTGAGATACCATCTCACCCCAGTTAGGATGGCTAAAATCCAAAAGACTCTGAACGATAAATGCTGGCGAGGTTGCGGAGAAAAAGGAACTCTCATACATTGTTGGTGCGACTGCAGAATGGTGCAGCCTCTATGGAAAATGGTATGGAGGTTCCTCAAACAATTGCAGATAGATCTGCCATATGACCCAGCTATCCCACTGCTGGAAATATACCCAGAGGAATGGAAATCATCAAGTCGAAGGTATACCTGTTCCCCAATGTTCATCGCAGCACTCTTTACAATAGCCAAGAGTTGGAACCAGCCCAAATGTCCATCATCAGATGAGTGGATATGGAAGATGTGGTACATCTACACAATGGAATACTACTCAGCTATAAAAACGAATGAAATACTGCCATTTGCAACAACATGGATGGACCTTGAGAGAATTATATTAAGTGAAACAAGTCAGGCACAGAAAGAGAAATACCACATGTTCTCACTTATTGGTGGGAGCTAAAAATTAATATATAAATTCACACACACACACACACACACACACACACAAAAAAAAAGGGAGGGGCGGGAAGAAGATATAACTACAATTCCTTGAAGTTGATACGACAAGCAAACAGAAAGGACATTGTTGGGTGGGAGGGGGGAGAGGGAGGAGGGAGGGGGGTTTTGGTAAAGGGCCACAATAATCAACCACATTGTATATCGACAAAATAAAATTAAGAAAAAATAAAAAATTTTTAAAAATAAAATAAAATTTAGCATTTTATTAACTAAAAAAAAAAAAAAAGTAATGGATTTGGGAAAAAGCAACTGAAATCTAGTCTGGAAGTTTCTATTAATACAAATTTTCTAAGGGTGCTCCAATAATTTCATTCAATCATCTACTATGTGTCTGGAATGTTACTCTCTCTGCTTTCTCATCTTGAGGAAAAGTGAAGGACTCAGTATGTTCCAAAAACTTGGCACCAAACCCTCAGAATAGGTGTGGGAATGGGGACGGGGTTCATAAAGGACATGTCACTAACAATTTTAAACTGAAGTTAGTTCTTGGTTCACTTCCACATCCTTAAACTGTGCTCAGGGCTCTCTTGAACTATAGTCTCAGGGAAGGATGCTGTGTCTTACTGTAAGAACATGAATATGTTTGCTCCAGTATGATTCTGTGAAGGTCATAGGATCCCTTCTTTGGGCAGTCTCCTCTTTTGTAAGTAGGGATAAAAATATCCAACTTTTAGCGTTGTTATGAGGATTAAAAATAATTGCTCAGTTAACAAATACTCACTGAGCACCTATTATGTGTAGGTTCTGCCAGGAGCTGGGCCTACCTTGGTGAAAAACCCAGACATGATCCCTGGCCTTGCAGAGCTTACAGCTGTATGGGGGCAGGTGAGGGTAGAACACTACTAGCTTATTAGTGTGCTACATGCTATGAGATAAAAATATAGTCTGTGTATGGTGGTGGGAGGGCAGGCAGGATACTCTGAGAGTCTTACAGAAGGTCCTAACATAGCTTAAGGTTCAGGGACTTTAGGAAGACTCCCTGAGGAAGTAAAGTGTAAACTGAGAACCAAACACCAAGGTAGCTAGGTGAAGAGGAGAAGCATTCTGGCAGGGAGAACAGCACGTGCCATGATGTATTTCAAGAACTGAGATAAGTCTAGTATTTGTAAGAGCAATGGGCAAAGATCCAAATAAGGCAAGGAAATGATTATTTTTCTTTTTTTTTTTTTAAGTTTTATTTTGTCGATATACATTGTGGCTGATTATTGCTCCCCATCACCAAAACCTCCCTCCCTTCTCCCTCCCCCCCTCCCCCCCAACAATGTCCTTTCTGTTTGCTTGTCGTATCAACTTCAAGTAGTTGTGGTTGTTATATCTTCTTCCCCACCCCCGGTTTTTTTTTGTTTTTTTTTTTTTGTGTGTGTGTGTGTGTGTGTGTGTGTGAATTTATATATTAATTTTTAGCTCCCACCAGTAAGTGAGAACATGTGGTATTTCTCTTTCTGTGCCTGACTTGTTTCACTTAATATAATTCTCTCAAGGTCCATCCATGTTGTTGCAAATGGCAGTATTTCATTCGTTTTTATAGCCGAGTAGTATTCCATTGTGTAGATGTACCACATCTTCCATATCCACTCATCTGATGATGGACATTTGGGCTGGTTCCAACTCTTGGCTATTGTAAAGAGTGCTGCGATGAACATTGGGGAACAGGTATACCTTCGACTTGATGATTTCCATTCCTCTGGGTATATTCCCAACAGTGGGATAGCTGGGTCGTATGGTAGATCTATCTGCAATTGTTTGAGGAACCTCCATACCATTTTCCATAGAGGCTGCACCATTCTGCAGTCCCACCAACAATGTATGAGAGTTCCTTTTTCTCCGCAACCTCGCCAGCATTTATCGTTCAGAGTCTTTTGGATTTTAGCCATCCTAACTGGGGTTAGATGGTATCTCAATGTGGTTTTGATTTGCAGGAAATGATTATTTCTACACGTTAAAAGATCATTGTGGAGAAAAAAAAATTAGACAAGCAAGTGTATCAAAGTAATCTTTAAAAAATGTAAACCAGTTAATTTTATCCTACTCTCTGCCTGCTTGCTTAAAACCCTCCACTGGAATCCACTTTTTACCATGGTCTATAGTCCCCCCTGCTCAGTGTCCAGCCTCTCTTCACTCATCATTCGACTCAAAGGTCACTTCTCCAGAGCAGCTTACCCTTGAATATCCACCCTATGTAATGTTAAGTTGCCCCCTCCCCATCCAGTCATTATTACTTTAACATATTTACTTACTTCACAGCATTTATCACCACTAACTTAATCTATTTGTTCATTTAATGACTGTAAACTACAGGACTCCACTTTGTTTGCTATTGTCCCAGCACCTAGAGTGACAGCCACCATACAGGAGTCATTCAAAAAAGATTTGTTGAATGTGGGATTGGATGGAAGTGGCCACCTGAGGAGGCTGTTGCAATGCCCAAGGTAAGAGTTACTAGTGGCCTGGATGAGAGAGTAGTGGCAATAGAAATGAAGAGAATTGGGTAAAAGGAACATATATTTTGGAGGTTGAAACAGATAAGTCTTAATGATTGATATTTTTTATGTAAGGAGTAATGGAGTGGGAGGAGTCAAGAGCGGCTCTTGGGTTTCTGGTATGAGTGGTAGAATGGACAGTAATAACACTGATTGGAAGGGGAATGCTGGAGGTGGAGGAGGTTAAGGCTATGAGTTCAGTTTTGGGTATGTCAGTAAGATACCTGAAAGAAACCCAAGTGGAGACTTCAAATATATGGGTAGACATATGAGCTCAGAGGAGAGGTCTTCTGGTCCTGGACTTGCAATATAAATCTGGGAGTTGTCAGTATACAGATGCTAACTGAAGCCATGAGAATGAACAAGGTCTCTTAGGAGGAAAACTTGGAGTGAGAAAAGATAGAGGTGGAGCCCCCAAAGGAGGCTGAGGGAGAGTAACCAGGGAGATAGAAGAAAAACCAGAGTGTAACATCAAGGAAGCCAAGAGTATAGTTTGAGAGAGCAAATGAGGTCAAAGTGTCTACAAAATTTAGGAATATGGTAGAATTCAGATTCCAGTGGATTAAGGAGTGAGTGGGAGGTGAGGCACTAAAGATAGCAGGTACAGATAACTCTTTCAAGAACTCTGAGCTGATCAGTTAGCTCAGTTGATTAGTGGTACTGATAACACCAAGGTCCAAGGTTCAATCTCTGTACCAGCGAGCTGCCAAAAAACAACAACAATAACAATAACAACAAAAAGAACTCTAACCGCAGTGGGAGGAGAGTGATGGGGCAGCGGCTGGAAAGGTGGTGGGATCCAGGGAATACTTCTTAAAGACAGGAAAATATAAGTGTGTTAATGCTAATGAAAAGAAGCTAACAAGAAGGGGTTAAAGCTACTAAAAAGAGAGATGATAACCTGAGAAGGTTAACCCTGAGCAGACAGCAGGTAAGACTGGCCAAGGACAGAAAGAGGGGCACCTCCTTCAGTGTAACAGAAAAGAAAGTAGAAAGAATAGGAGTGGAATAGGTTCATCTCTAGTTCAAACTGCTTCACCTGCAACTGTTTTTCTATTCTACAAAGATAGATGTGGTCATTAGTAGTTTTGGTGATAGGAAGCTAATTTAGTTCCCATCTGATGGTTTCTATTTTCTCTGTAAAGTTGGAGGTGAAGTCATCTATTGAGAGTTGATGGGAAGTAAGGGACGGAAGTTTGAAATAGCTAATGAGAGTGAGAGGAGAAACATATTAAAGAAACACACTGGGGCTGCCATGTGCTGGAAAAGTGTTAATGTATATAAAGTTATCCGGCACAGAATAATTGCTCTATAACCAATAAACAATATCCACCAACATTATTATTGCTAATATTGGCCAATATTATACAGTTACGGGCCAGATAGAAGAATCTATTCTGTAGAAAGGAGATTACAATCCTAGATAATGCTGTATTGACATAACTTACCATTTACCATACATCTGCTATTAGTCCTCACACTTTTTTTTTTTTTTTTTTTTAAAGATGACCGGTAAGGGGATCTTAACCCTTGACTTGGTGTTGTCAGCACCACGCTCACCCAGTGAGCCAACCGGCCATCCCTATATGGGATCCGAACCCGTGGCCTTGGTGTTATCAGCACCACACTCTCTCGAGTGAGCCACGGACCGGCCCGAAGTCCTCACACTTTTATGTATTATGGTTTTGTCTTATCAACCATAATAAATTTTTTTCAGAGAAAGGACTGTGTATTGTAAGTCTCCGCCGTATCCCTCAAAGTTTCTAACGCATGGTATTATTTGTAAACTAATTTGTTTTCTGGTAGTTTTCCTTTGATTACAATGGCAAGCAACTATTTCCTTGCTTTAAAAGGCTCAAATGGATTTGTACCTTCCCATTTTATCTGTTCAGGGTAAAATTTCTGGGAGCTAAGAAGTATGAATATGACCATTCAGTTTTCACAAACAAAAGATCTACTACTCACCAAGAGAGAATTAAATGTTAGTTGGCTAGTACCGCACAACAGCACACAGCTTCCAAGAAAAGATTTTTATTCATAGGTGAAGACTCCAAACTGGAGACAGATGAAGATATATAAATCTTCTAAAAACGAGGCTAGATACACATATGCTTTTGGGCAGTAGTCACAAGAGGCTAAATTAGAGAAAATGTTGTGATCTTAGTCTTATCACAATTTCATTCCTCTAACACACTGATGTGAGATGTATACTCTGAAATATATACAGATTTTATGTTTGCTTACCTTAAAGAGCTCAAAATATCTTAGGATTTTATTGCTACCCATACTTGCATATTGTAAGCGAATTCTACCTGGATTGTGAATAGGGCAATCCCAGCCAAGTGGACAGGTGGTATTTCTGTTACAAAACACAAATGACTGATGCCAGTTTGTATGATGGGTGGTAGAAATAGCTGCCTGTCTGTTAAACTTTATTTATTTTATTTTTAAGAGACGGGGTCTCGCTGTGTAGCCTAGGCTGGAGTGCAGTGGCCATTCACAGGCATGATCTTACTACTGATCAGTGTGGGAGTTTAGACCTGTTCTATTTCTAGCCTGGGCTGGTTCACCCCTCCTTAGGCAACCTGGTGGTTCTCCACCACTGGAAGTTCACCATATTGATGCCAAAGTTAGTATGGACACCTAACCAGCACAGTGCATTACAGTCCAGAACTTCCGGGCTCAAGCAATCCTCCACCCTTAGCCTCCCGAGCAGCTAGACTACAGGTGCACTGCACCCAGCTTGTTGAAGCCTCTTTGGGTGACAGTTCTTCTACCCTCCCCCCCAACTCCCAATAACTCACACACAGAACTATATCTTACGCAGCTGAAACCTAAACATTTTATTATATAACAGGACTTGAAGTTTTCAAAAATTTACATCAACAAAGCTAAAAGCCATTGTGGACACAACAACAAATTTTCACAATCAAAACTACCTCTTACTTTTCAGAAATATGACTGAAAGCAAATGGTTAAATGTGCTACCAACAGACAGGGTCAAACCATTACATCCATTGTGGCAGCTGAACAAAGTGTGAGTTACAGGAACTGGAACTGCTGCCCTGATGGCAACTGAAGGAGACGAGAGAAGGAGCTCACAACCAGGACACGAAAACTCAGGCCAGGAGTCCATCTATGATCTAATTCCAGTCAGTCTGACAAGTTACTCTGATCCAGCACGATTATCCTACATATATGTTTTTTAAAGAACAAAAAAGGTAGTTTGAGTTGATGTATATATTTTTTAAAGACTTTCTGTTCAATTTAATTCAATAGAAAGGGATTTGGGTCTTTATAACCAAGGGGGATTATGATCAACAGCATAACATGGAAATGCAAAATGACTGCAAAGCCACTGACAGCAGCATCTTCTGTACTCCTTCCATATTAAAGCTGTTTTTGTGCTGACACTCCCAGCTACTTAATCAAAGTTGGCATTAATTTCACCTTATATTTTAATTAACTATAAACATTAACATTTAAAAAATTGAGCAATTTGTTTGAATTCAAGTCTCTGTCATTAATATTTATTTAAACACTAGTAAATGTTTTATGTCTGCCCGTGTTGTCTATAAACAGTGAACTCTGGCCTACAAACATCTGATATCTCATTACCTGGATGGTTCAGACCAACCCAGTCGCTTCCAAAAACAGGGTTGTAATTCATCTAGATGAAATAGAAAGAAAAAGCAAACTGAGTACTTTCTACATCAAAGGGTGCCAGCACTAAGAATTCAAATGAGTGCTTTCTCTAGTTTAAGTTAGACTGTTTTACCTGCAACAGTTATTCTATTCTACAGAGATGGAATCTTTCTAAAAACACAGTTAATGGGCTTCCCCTCCTAACATTCTACAGCTCCCTGCCACAGCAATGGACACTAATGACACCAATTCACAAAGTCCCTGCACTGCCTTCTCAATGAATTCAATACTAGCTAAAAGCCTATATACTCTGAGTCCTTTGCCAGTCAGGGTTCTGGAGGAAACCCTGAATGTACCCATGGCTAGTCGAAATAAAGACTCCCTAACCAAGTGACTACATACAGAGGTAGAATTACAGGAACAAACAAGGAATGGCAAGGCATCCAGTGACTAGCAGCAGTGGGAAGACTAGGTCTAAAGGAACTGAGGGGTGGGGTTGGGGGGACAGTTATCGGAACCCAGAGAGAGCTGGAACTGGGAAAGACAGACTGACTTATAGAAGCTGTGCTTGTGAAGGGACACCATTTCTACCAGATACAAGATGAAGTTAGGAAGAGAGGGGGAAGTAATACCCCAACCTCTCTCCTGCCCTCTGATCTTCTGTCAGGAGGCCTCCCATTGGCCAACAGTAAGCTGGGAAGATGCAGTCCACTAGGGTCAGCATCCTGGGGCACAAAGCAGGGCAGAAAAAGGAGAAGAATGAGAAGGGACTAGGGAAGGGATGAAATGGATACTAGATTCTCTGAAAGAGTTAATGTCTTGAACTATCTGAGTAAGAAGAACTTATATACAGGAGGGCATCATTTGTGAAGGGCATATCAGAAGCCTTTATCTTTTTTTTTTTTTTTTTTTTTGCTGATCATAGTTATTTTTTATTTTTGTTTTTTTTTTACTATTTTATTTATTTATTTATTTATTTTTTAAAATTTTATTATGTCGATATACATTGTGGCTGATTATTGTTGCCCATCCCCAAGACCTCCCTCCCTCCTCCCTCCCTCCCTCCCCCCCAACAATGTCCTTTCTGTTTATATCAGAAGCCTTTAAAGCTCTATCAAAATAGTTTTTAAATTAAGGCTAAATTACAACTTTCATATTACTTGTAGATGTCATTTAAATTCCCTAACACATGATTTCTTATTGGATTCTGCAGCATCTGTATAGACTAAATTTAAAATTCTTTTGAAGATGTTAGACAGAAGCAAAACGTCTTTCCAGACAATGTGCAATATAATGATGATGAGACTAGCTGAAGGCTTGCTTTAGAAATAGAACTGGAAGGGCCAGCCCGTGGTTCACTCAGGAGAGTGCGGTGCTGATAACACCAAGGCCATGGGTTCAGATCTGTATACAGGGGTGGCCAGTTCGCTCACTGGCTGAGCGTGGTGCTGACAACACCAAGCCAAGGGTTAAGATCCCCTTACCAGTCATCTTTAAAAAAAAAAAAAAGAAATAGAATTGTATGTTGTTACTGATATGATTGGAAATTAACAGAAAACCTGGGCTGAACTGCAGGGGGAAAAACATCAAAGGTACAAGAATTATATATATCATCTGGAAAACATTTCTAAATAACTTTGATGCTCATCAAAGCCCAATGATTGCAGACTACATTATAAACAATCATTCATTCATACCTTCTTCAGAAGTCCCTAAAAAGCTTTCTGATTTCCTTCTTTCTGGCTTGATGCTTTCTTCCCCTTTTCTCTTCTTTTCACCAACTTCTTGATCCTTGGTATCTGTCTCTCTTTAATAACAATGATTTTGGGCATCAAACCACATGCACAATGGCCAGGGAAGAGGACTGCACTCCAAAGGAAACATATAATAGCTAGCACTGACAAGCGTGTTCCCTATGGGCCAGGCAATGGTTTAAATGTATACCAGCTCTTGGGGCTGGCCTGTGGCTCACTCGGGAGAGTGCAGTGCTGATAACACCAAGGCCACGGGTTCGGATCCCATATAGGGATGGCCGTTTGCTCACTGGGTGAGCGTGGTGCTGACAACACCAAGTCAAGGGTTAAGATCCCCTTACCAGTCATCTTTAAAAAAAATGTATACCAGGTCATTTAATTCTCATAACAACTATATGAGGTAGTTATCACTACCACCCCCATTAAGTGTGAGGAAACTGAAGCACAGAGAAGTTAAATTACACACCTAGTAAGTCCTAGAGTTGGGATCTCACCCAGGCAGTCTGCCTCAGACTCTGCTTTCAACCACTAGGCTATATAGTCTTAAAGAAGAAAAGCATTTTTTACTTATGTTGTAACTGGGGTCCTTTTCAAAACCACCTTTTATTTTATCACCTTATCTTCATTTCTCAACCTCTCTCTGAAGTGAAATATCTAAGTAAGTTAAGTATCTCACAACTTAAGACCACATTTGTCAAACAATTAAGCAGAAATCATCTCCCCCACATAACCATAAGCTTCTTAAGGGCAGAGACGTCTATCCCTCTTTGCACCTCCAACCTCTAGCTCAGTGAGTGGCTCACTGTCAGTGCTAAGTAGATGCTGGCTAAACCAAAGTAACACCGTTTAAGGGTTCTTCTTCTATTTTCATTTTGTGGATAGTTAAAGGAAAATATGTAAAATGAGGGTAAAAATAAAGCCAGTTAGGTGAAAATGGATTTCTTTTTTCTTCTTCTACCAGAATCTCAGGCTCACGAGGTAGAGGAAGCCTTTGGATTATCTTCTATCCCTGTCCAAATGCCTGAGAACAGAGAGTCATCCAGCCTCTGCTTGAGCAGCAATAGCCATTGTCAAAGTAAGTATAAAGGCAGCTATTTCCCCTATCAGACAGCTGTGGCTATAGAAAGTTTGTGCTTTCTAAATAAAAATATGTTACTCTGCAATTTCTAGTCACTAGTTCTGTCCTTAGAGTAGAAGAAAGTAAACTGACTCTCTTCACTTTACAATATTTCAGGTATTTGAGGACAGCTATCAAATTCTTCATTCCATCTGCTCTTCTCAGGCTGAGCCTCCCCAGTTCCTTCAGCTGTTCTCATGACATGGTTTCCAGAACTCTGACTGTTCTGTGGCCGCCCTCTTCCGTTTGTTAATATCCCTTTTAAAATGTGACACCCAAAAAGGAGCCCCACATTGTGTTCTAGGAGTCTTCTCAACAGCACATTACCTCACACATTACCTTGACCTAAACAGTATATTTCTGTCCATCCAGCACTAATGCTACATTGACCTTTTCAGCAACTGCATCAAACTGAGGCCTCACAGAGTCATGCCGTTTTCAAGAAAAATTTTTTGAATTCTTACCATGTCTTAGGGTGCATGCTCAGTGCTGGGCATATAAAAATAAGACATATTTCCTGCCCTAAATGAAATTATAGGGAGGAGGAGCTTCTGATCAAAAGTTCTCCAATCAGGACAGGTCTCCCACATTCTATACTTTTGGATCCAAAACTTTTGGATCTTTTACCTTCTTCGTTCATAGAATCTAACATTTCCACCTGTCAAGACCATTTTGAATCCTCAGTCTATTGCCCATCACATTAGCATTCATTCATTAGCATTCATAAAAATATAAGCAGGCCTTTTCTGATTCAATTCAAATGACTGATGAAAATGTTGAAGGTGGCAGAGTCAAGATACAGCAATTTTAGAGGCCTCTCTTGATACTAATATATGCTAATCAATAACTTGAGCACTGCGGGTAGTTGGAGAAATAGGGGTAAGCACAAGAGTGTAGACAGAGTCATGGCTGGCTTACCTACAACAAAGTAATACCACTACCAGACATTCATTCACCAAGGAATCCAAAACTTATTTTCTGAAAAAAAGAAAAAAAAGAAAGAAAACAATTTCCCCAATGGGGAACAATAACCTTGCAGAACCCTTGGGGAGATCCTGTAGCTCCATGCTCTCCTCAGGTGGCTGCAGCCATCTCTCCAGTTCTTCATCAAGAGAAGAGTGAGCTCTGTCCAAGGGAGTGAGAAGAATGAAGACAACAGTCACTTCCCCTCTCTTGACAAAGAAGCCTAACACTTAAGAGTAGGAAGGGACCTTAAAACCTGTGCGGGCTGACCCTGTGGCGCACTCGGGAGAGTGCGGCGCTGGGAGCGCAGCAGCGCTCCCGCCGCGGGTTTGGATGCTATATAGGGATGGTCGGTGTGCTCACTGGCTGAGCACGGTGTGGCCGGTCACAAAAAAAAACAAAAAAACCTGTGCTGAGAACACGTCCAACCCTTCACAAATTGATCCTCAAACTAAGCTCTTAATAAACTAATTTATTCTTAAGCAAGCAAGCAAATCTGTGCTTTTACTACACATATGAGAAAATGAGAGCCCAGTGAGATTGTATCTAGAGTCATAGAGGTCACTGAGATCCGGTTTAAATGTGCACCAAAATAGTACTTTAGCCCCTTGACAACAAAAAGCCTCAGTTCCCATGAGATCACTCCCTTGCAAAGTCTGATGCTAGACTCTGAATTCTAGGTCATTAAGTCAGTTTCTACATGAGGCTAGAACTGTACATGCTTTCCTACATGTTACTCTAAGAACTATCTCTGAGGCTGAAAGATGCACAGTAGTGTGTTTCAAGAACTTTGGTCTGAAAAGTCCCAACCATCTTCCAATCTGGTTTGGTGCCTAGGACCAATCATTCATAGCACTGAAATGACCGAGCATCTGTGAAGCATCTATCTATGGCCAGCACCGCCAGACCTCTGGAAAGAGAAGAGGCAACGATAACAGTAGCTAATTGGTTTGTATAACCAAATGTATCTCAGCCCTCTTGAGCAACTCTTCTTTTGCCTTGAATAACTGTGTAGATTTTTACTGAAGGTGTTTTGGGGAGGTGGAAGAAACATAGTTACATCACACATCATAGACAAAAGGTTCCTAAAACCTCTCTTAAAAAATTTTGTCTTTCTATTTTTTGCCTCTTTGTTTTCTCTGTCTCCCCCAAAAGTCCTCTCCTTACTTTCCTCTCAGATCACAGGGCTCCTGTCTCTGCCTCTACTTCCCAGACCCTCCCTTCCAGGTCTCTCTTTTCCTTCCTCATGGAGAATAATTTAGCCCTTGAAAAGTGTGACAGATACTGGGTTCACTACCCAAAAGTGAGTACAGTCCTTCTATAGCAGCTGGAAAGCTAAACAGTCTCCCTTACACCCAAGGATGATCCATGTGTCACAGTTTGGTCAGTGAGATGTAAGTGGGCATCTGTTGGAAAGGACTTCCAGGAAAGTTTTTGTTTTCAGATAAAAAGGGGCAGCATTAGTTAAAATACTCCTTTGCCCCAAACCCCCTTATCACTGCCTGCTGTATGGATGGCAACCAGGAGATGACAAGCCTGAAAACAAAGGCCAATATGTTATGGGCAGCACAGCAGGAAGATCAAGAGAGCCTAAGTCTTTGAAGGTATTGTTGAGCTGCTACACCAGCCATACCCTGACACCTGGGAACCTCTTGTTAAGTGATACAAACTCATTTAAGCATGATGGTGGGGTTTTCTATCATTTGCAACCGAAAGCATTCTGCAGGGCTTCCCCAAGGATCTGCAGGGCCAGCATGTGGTGAGTGGTGCGAATGCAAACTCAGATTGTCTTTCTTTAAAATTCAGATATTTTGTCCATCATGGACTCTTGTACATTAAATTGATTTTAAAAAATACTGCATCAAAATATACTTATCTTGACTACTGAACTTTCTGGTACCCCCTTCAATTTTGCACCCAAGGAGCATGTCTCACTCACCTCACCCTAGTCCTGGCTCTGAGTGACAGCTCATGACAAGGCAAGAGAAGTCCAAAGACAAAGGAGATGAGCTGAGCTGTTTTACCTCAAAACACAGGTAAAAGGAGAGCTCTAAATCAGGAACAGAATCAGGTTTTTTGAGGCAATCTTGTACTTTTAGACTACACTGTCTAAATGATTGCCCCTATTTTCTCTTATCAGCTAGAAAGATCAAAAAATTCTCTTAACGCCTTTAACTAAATGTTTTTGAAAGAAGCTGAAACCTGTGTTTGCCTCACAAAACAAAGTAAAAACACCCCCCCAAACAACTCAACAACAAAAACCAAATAACCCTATTAAAAAATGGGCAAAGAACTCAAATAGACATTCCTCCAAAGAAGATATACAAATGGCCAACAAGCACATAAAAAGATGTTCAAAATTACTAATCGATAGGAAAATGCAAATCAAAACCATAATGAGGTATCACCTCAAACCCATTAGGATGGCTATCACAAAAAAAAAGAGAGAGAAAATAACAAATGTTGGGGAGGATGTAAAGAAACTGGAACCCTTGTGCACTGTTGGTGGGAATGTAAAATGGTGCAGCCGTTATGGAAAACAGTATGGCAGTGTCTCAAAAAAGTAAAAATAGAATTACCATACAGTCCAGCAATACCATTTCTGGGTATATATCCAAAGAACTGAAAGCAGGGTCTCAAAGAGATATTTGTACATTCACATTCACAGCAGCATTATTCACAAGAGCCAAAAGTTCATGGAAGCAACCTAAATGTCCACTGACAGATGACTGGATAAACAAAATGTGGTATGTATATACCACAGAGTACTATCCATCCTTAAAAAGGAAGGCAATTCTGACACATGCTACAACACAGATAAACCCTGAAGACATTACACTGTTAAATAAGCAAGTCACAAAATAACAAATACTGCATGATTTAACCTACATAAAGTATCAAGGGTAGTCAAACTCATGGAAACAGAAAGCAGAATGGTCATTGCCAGGGGCTGGCGAGAAGAGGAAATAGAACTGTTTAATAGGTACTGAGTTTCAGTTTTGCAGGATAAAAAGTTCTGGAGATTGGTTGCACAACAATATCAATATACTTAACTCTACTGAACAGTACACTCAAAATGTCTAAGATGGTAGATTTTATGTTAAAATGTTAGTCAGTTGGTTAGAGAGCAGCCTTGTACTACCAAGGTCATGGGTTTGGATCCCCATACCGGCCAGCTGCCAAAAAAAGAAAAAATGAAACCATAAAAAAAAAGTATTTCAGCACAATTAAAAATTTTTAAAAAGCAAAAAGGAATAGGGGCTTTTAGGATAGTATGGAAAACGAACACTTTCCCCCCTTCTTATTTGTCAATATTAGAAAATTAAAAAAACGAATACAAACTAAAATCCTTTCAAAAGTCCAGCTTTTTCTCTTACCTTTCTGTGTCCTCTCCTAGATCTTGACTTTCTTTGGTCAAAAGCATATTGCTATCTTCTTTTTCACTGTCAGTTTTGTGTTCTTCTAAGTGCCTTTGATCTAAAAACAGTTGAAAGAATTAACTTCATTAGAACCAAAAAAAGTTGAGAAAGCCTGCCTTAAAATGAAGTGCAAAAATTAAGGCCAATCAGTGGTCCCTGAAGTATGCAAAGCACTAGCTCCCTTCTTCCCATAGGAGCAGGGGGCCAGATAACAGTCTGTAGAGAGCCTGTATTCACAGCAGCTGCTTCTGGGTTCTTTGGAGCTCTTTGGTGCCAAGTGAAGCTACAGGAAACCTTGTCTGTGCCAAGGCTCAAGAGAGACATAGGAAACAGAGGAAAGAAAGGCAACATAAAAGAGGAGGCAAGTGACCTGAAAACAAATTGCACAAATTTACTTTAGGGGACCATCCTGTTCTCACTTGTTAGATGTTTATAGGTTGGAGTCCCAGGGAAGGAACTTGGGTGGGGAAGGGATATACCCTTTAATATATGCCAAGCATTTTACATATGCTATCTCATATCATCCTGCTGGCAGTCCTATAAAGGGAGGGGGACTAACATTTGCTAAGTATTTTACAGTGTACCAAGCACTGAGCATGGAGCTATCATACACATCATGAAATAGGAATTACTATTGCCATCTTATAGATGAGAATGACCGAAGCTCAGAGATGTTAAACAGTTTGCCCTACAAAAGTAACTGGTGGAGGGGAGCTCTCTGAACCTCTCCTGGTTCTGAGGGCTGCCGGTTAAAAAAAATAATAACAATAACTTGTGGAGTCAGAATTGAGGTGGAGTTGTGCCTGACCTCAAGGTCACACTTCCCCATGTGCCTCTATACTGCCAAGGACAGGGTTACAGCAAGAACCTGATGGAAAAGCTCTGGGTAGTAGCTTACCACATTGAGTGATGCCTGGATCACTTGCTGGGTTCTCAGGCAACATTGTGGAGGAGGCCTGCTGCTGCTTCAAGTGCTCTGTCACAATACAAAAGCAGAAGTCAACTTATTTCCTCCTTTGCTTGCCATTCTCTAGGGCAGTGGTTCTCAAAGTGTGGTCCTCAGAACAGCAACATTAGCATAACCTGGGAACTTGTTAGGAATGCAAATTCTCTGGTCTCATCCCAGACCTACTCAATCAAAAACCATGGGGGTGTGGTCCAGCAATCCGTGTTTTAACAAGCCCTGGAGATGATCTGATGCCTGATAAAATTTAAGAACCACTGTTTTAGGGCATTCTAGGTTTGAAAGGAATTCTTCAAGTTTGATAAAATCCCATACAACACCCAAAGTAACAATTAAAATGATGATGATGATAGGTAACACTTGCAGAATTGTATGTGGCAGATACTGTTTCTAAGTACTTACATACATTAATTCAGGATTAATGTTCACAATTAATCTTCAAAACAACCCTATGAGATTGAGTGCACTACTGTTACTCCTGTTTAACAGAAAATTAAGGCTAAGGAACTTGTCTAAAACATAAGAAATGTTAAGGAACTTGCCTAAAATCACACAGATAATAAGTGGTAGAATTGGGATTGAATCCAGGCAGTCTATCTCTTAATCTCTATTTTATACTCTCTCAAAAAATTTGTAACATCAGAACAATCCAAATGTTTCCTCATTCTATTGGCCTATATTTCATTTTTTTTTTTTTTTTTTTTTTTAAAAGATGACCGGTAAGGGGATCTCAACCCTTGGCTTGGTGTTGCCAGCACCACGCTCAGCCAGTGAGCAAACCGGCCATCCGTATATAGGATCCGAACCCGTGGCCTTGGTGTTATCAGCACCGCATTCTACCGAGTGAGCCACGGGCCGGCCTTATTTCATATTTTTTATCTGGCCTACAGAAAGACAGAATGAAAAGAATATCCATCATTTCCAGTTCCTAAAGAAATGCTCACTAGACCAAGACAAGCATCTGCTAAACTCAATCCACTGCTTTGTATTTGTTAGGTGCTCAGTCTCCTCAAAGTGCCTGGAGCAGAGCAGAGAGACAGCTAGGAGGCAGCACAGATAGGCCATCCTGAACTTACTGGCATGGTCCTGTTTTGTGCAGGCGCAGGTCTGCTCCCTTCTTGCAGTGCAGGATGCAGCCCTACCTGGCAGCTCCTAGGCATCAAAAGGCTCCATAAGATCATTTAATATAATTTGAAACTAAAAATCCATTTTATCCTTGTTAAAAGTAGTCCCTTGTTGATCTTAGATGATCACCTATATCCTAGGGTTCTAAAGCTTTAAGACCCTGTCAGGAGGCCAGAGTTTCGGATTGAGCCCCTCAAAAGAACAGGCAACAGCTCCAAGTCACTCTCCAAAGGTCTCTTTAGGGGAAACAATAGAGTGATGATATACAATAATCAGGTGAGCAGGCCCATTATTGGGAGAAACTATTCAAGTACCCTCTGCTCTTTGTCTTTCTGGAAAATTACTGACACATCTCAAAGTGCAGAAATCAATCACACAGATAATTCCTATAAGTGAAATGAGAGGTTTCTACAGACTGCACTGGTCTACCGCAGTGCCAGGAGGCCAGAGCCCAGGAGGAAGCCTGGTAATGCAGCTGCTGAAATAAGGGAGGTGGATGGAGGGTTCACATGGTGTAGTGGGTTGAATTATGTCCCCCCAAAACTCACTGAAGCTTGAATTGATCCCCCACGTTTTATGTATTAGAAACTTAGCCCCCACTGGGTCTGATAAGAGGGTGGGAACTCCTATTATGGTAATTGTAAGGTGGGGCCTTGAAGAAGTGATTGGGTTGTAGGACCAAACAGTAATGAATGGATTAAAAATGGTGGTGAGGGGTGTGGTTCTGAGGGCTTTAAAAGGAGAGTCTGTCTCACACTCTCTCTCTGCTTCCTCTGCTTCCACCATCTTGCAACATGAGACCACTAGGTCACTCTCGCCACCACCAGATGGACTTTGGACTTCCCAGCCTCGGAAACTGTAGCAGTAAATTTCATTTTTCTTTATAAATCACCCAGTTCTTGGTATTATGTTATAAGCAACACAAATGGACTAATACAGAAAATTGGTACCAGAAGTAGGGTATTGCTTATAACAGATACTTGAAAATGTGGAAACGGCTTTGGAACTAGGTGTTAGGCAAAGGTTGGAGAAGTTTGGAGGACTCAGAAGAAAAGAAAAAGACCAGGCCAAGTTTGGAATGTCTTAGGGACTGGTTACATGGTGGCGAGCAGAATGCTGATAGAAATATGGACTGTAAAGACCATTCTAAGGAGGTCTGAGAAATAAGGAGTTTTTCAGAAACTTAGGCAAAGATCACTCTTGCTGTGAACTGACAAGGAACTTGGCTGCATTGTGTCCATGCCCTAGGAGTTTGTGGAAGGTGGGACTTAAGAGTTATGAACTACAATGTTTGGCAGAAGAAATTTCCAAGCAGCGAAGCATTAAGGAAGCTGCATGGCTACTTGCAGCAGCCTATTCTGAGTTATGGTGGCAAAGGCATGACATAAAGCCAGAATTTAAAAGGGAAGCAAAGTGTAAAGATTTGGAAAATTTGCAGCTTGGATAAGTGGTAGAGAAGCAGAGAGCATTTTCAGAAGAAAAATTCAATGGTGTTAAGATTAACACAAAAGCATGGGATTATCAAGAGAAGGGGAAAGGGGCCCTGAATACACTGCAGAAGCCTCTGGGGCCAATCCTTCCATTTCAGGCCCAAAGCCCTAGGGAGAAAAATGGTCTTGGGGAATAGGCCTGAGGTGCCCTCCATGGGCTCACTGCCCAGGACCACCTTGGGAAGCTGCTTCCAGAACCAGCACCCCAGCTGCTTTGGCTGCTCCAGCTGTGGCTAAATTGTACCCAGGTATGGCTGGACCTGCAGCTTTAGAAAATACAAGCTGGAAGCCTCGGCGGCATCCACGTGCTGTTAGGTCTGCAGGCTTGCCAAATGCCATAGCTGGGAAGGCTTGGGAGCCTCCACCATGATTTCAGAGGATGTATGGAAAAGTCTGGGGACCCAGGAAGAGATCCATCGCCGGGTCAGAGTCACCACAGATAGCCTTCACTAGAGTAATGCAGAGTGGAAACATGGGGTCAGAATTGCAGCAGAGAAACCGCATCAGCATTGTGTCTGGTGAAGCTGTGAGAGTGGGACCACCATGGAGACCCCAGATCTGTGGAACTACCAGCATGCAATGCCAGCCTGTAAGAACTAAAACATCACCTGAGACCAGGAAAGCCATAGGACTGGAGCTGCCAGAGGACTCGGAGACTCAACCCCCTAACCAGTGTGCAGAGGAGGTCAAACATGGAGTCAAGGTACATGATTCGCCAGCTTTGAGATTTAATGCCTGCCCTGCTGGGTTTTGGACTTGTTTAGGACCTGTTAATCCTTTCTTTTGGCCTATTTTTCCCTTTTGGAATGGGAATATGTACCCTATGTTTGTCCCACCATTGTATTTTGGAAGTAGATAAGTTGTTTTGAATTTCACAGATGGGATTTTGAACTTTGGACTTCTGAGTTGAAACAAGTTAAGACTTTGGGGATAAAATGAATGTATTTGTATGTGAAAAGGACAGGAGTTTTGGGGGGCTGGGGCAGAATGTAGTGGATTGAATTATGTCCCCCCAAAACTCATTGAAGCTTGAATTGTATCCCCCATGTTTTATGTATTAGAAACTTAGCCTCCACTGAGACTGTTAAGACAGTGGGAACTACTATTACAGTAATTATAAGGTGGGGCCTTGAAGAGGTGATTGGGTTGTAGGACCATGCAGTAATGAATGGATTAAAAATGGTAATGAGGGGTGTGGTTCTGAGGGCATTAAAAGAAGAGGAGAGTCTGTCTTGCTCTCTCTCTGCTTCCACCATCTTGCAACGTGAGACCCCTAGGTCACTCTCGCCACCACCAGATGGACTTTGGACTTCCCAGCCTCAGAAACTGTAAACAGTAAATTTCATTTTTCTTTATAAATCACCCAGTTCTTGGTATTATGTTATAAGCAACACAAACGGACTAATACTCATGGTGACTGTAGAGACAGGACACCATGATCCAGAGAAAAAGTATTACCTATGATCAAACTGCAAAGGAGTACAGTACTGCCTTAAGCCATGACCAAGGAATAAATGGTACTGAGAATCTACCTGAGGAGGACATGTGCAGGGTGACCTCTACTCTCAACAGTTCTATTATTTTAAGAAGAGCAACTGGAGAGGAGGAATTTGCAAGGACTACCTAGGGAGTCCCCGAGACAGAAAGCAAGGGTGTAGGCATGGGCCCTAAGAGTCTGACCCAACAACCCTGTGACCTGTACGACTCTGTGGCACTGAGGGAGTGGTGCAGTGAGGCAAGAAAGGGACTATGACTATAGAAACAGAAATAAACCAAGGAAAGTTCTGGCAACTTTAATTGGTTCCACCCAAGTTCATCAGGCCAAGGGACAGGGGCTTAGAGTTATGATAAGGAGTCTAGAGAGCAGCTGTCCGTTGAGTCAGACCAGTAAATCCTTATTGACCTTCCTCTTACTTATGAGACACAAAATCTCAGAGACCCTGAAAACTAAGCAGTGCCCCTCAAGAAATTCCCCATAGGCTCCATAACAAGAATTAGACTATCAGAGGTCTGCTGAGATGCATCCTCTGAGGGAGAGGGGCTGGTTGGCCAGATTGTCAAGAAGACAGGAGCAGTCAGGTTTTTCTTGGGAAAGCAGACCACCTGCCCCCAAACATCTCTACTACCATGCACCATTTACTTTCAGCATCAGCCCAGCTGTGCAGGCCAGCAAATCACCTGCAAATAAAATTGAGTTGGTACTGATCAGTCTCTGCCTGAAATGGAAAATTCTGGTCTTATCAGGTTTTGTGCTACTCACTTCTCTGCTCTTAGGAAAGGAATTTGTCCACCAGTCCAATACCTTTAACAGCTCCTGCTAATGGCAAAACTGAAAGTATAGGTGTCTTGCCTGGGCAGCCAGGCCTCAGGCCTCCAAGGAATGCTGGTTTGGTTTGAAAAGGAGATAAGAACTCCTCTAATAAAGGAAGTTCATCATAATAAACCATTTGAAAGTTATCATTTTCCCTTAAAATCATTACCATAAACCCTTTGAGTAACAAAATGACAACAAACACTGGCCAATTATCCCAGCCAGGCTGTGGCCCATTTTACTACCCCTTCCTGAATTTTGTACATTCAACCAGACCTTCACCGGGCCTTTTTTATACTAGTGCTCACACCTGACACAAAGAAACCATACTGTGATCAGTGACCATAACTAACAGGGCCAAGAAGTACATTCAGTATTGAAAATCCCTTACCAATTTCATCAAGTAGCTCCTGAGACGGTGGTGGTAGCTCATCAATGTGATGCTGTGAGATGGCTTCTACTAGTTCTTAAAAAGGACAAAGGGGAAAATGACTTAACCCCTTCCTGGACCTGAATTCAATTTTTCTAGGTTCCCACATGGACCTGACTGAGGATTTCCTAATGATGAAACAAACTAAAGGGGCAGGAAGTGTCTTATGTAACAGTCCTAGTAGAGATTTTCTAATATGTAAATGACATTTACTCCCCCTTTTACCCTAAACTCTTTCCTACATTAGCCCTTACCCCAGTACTCTTGATCTGTGCCTCTCTCCTCCTAACGATATTTGGAGTAGGTAAGGTACAAATTCTTACTAAGAGGCTGGGTCCCAATCTGGACCAGGGCAGCAGGAGGGATACAGAGGTTCTGGACAAGCCAAAATGAACAAAAACAAGGGCTGGCCGGTTAGCTCAGTTGGTTAGAGCATGGTCAATGGTTTAGATCCCTGTATCAGCCAGCTACCAAAAAAAAAAGCAAAATGAACAAAAACAAAACAGCAGGGCTTTCGCTACAGATTGTCAGACCAGGGGATATAGGAGTAACCATACTTTGGGTCTTGCCCCAAGTGCTCAATTATAACATTAACCAAAACCCCTCAACATAACTCACAAAATCCTCATACCTCTGAAAGAAATTCAAAGAGCTGTACCAAAGACATAAGACATTAAAATTGATGTAACAAAGGCAATATGTCTCATGAGCTGTAAATACTCTCAGACTCTTTGATTTGGAAACTGTCTTTTAAGAATCTATCACAAGGAAAGGATGAGAGGTGCAGATAAAGATTTATGTATAAAGAGCAAAAATTGGAAAATAAAAATCTAACATATGGGAATGGTTAAGCAACATACACAGAATGGACTATTATGTAGCCATTACATATATATATGAATAATTTTTAATGACAAGGGAAAATCCTCAAAATATATCAAGAGAAAAAAACAGTCCAGGGCTGAGCCCGTGGCGCACTCGGGAGGGTGCGGCGCTGGGAGCACGGCGACACTCCCGCCGCGGGTTCAGATCCTATATGGGAATGGCTGGTGCACTCACTGGCTGAGTGCCAGTCACGAAAAAGACAAAAAAAAAAAAAACAGTCCAGATCTCATATATAATATAATCTCAAGTATGCTAAAAATATTTTTATATATTTCTAAAAATATTAAAAAGTTATATATCAAAATAGTATATGAGGTTAAAAACTGTAGTAGGGTAAAATGTTCATTTTCTTTTTTAAGCTTTTCTTTGTTCTCCAAGTTTTCTACAATGTGTGTGTTTTATTTTTATAATCAGGGGGAAAATAGCATTTTTGTTTGAATCTAAAGTAGCATAGAAGACTGATGTGCATCAATTTAAGCCTCCTTTAAATTGGCTTACCATTATGAACCTCTACATTGGTATTACATACAGGGTACCTTTAGGCAGGCGTCTTTTCTGGGTGATAGGGAGTGGTGCGTCAGACGCCTTAGCAATGCTGGAGGAATCAGCCCCAGTAAATGCAGACAATCTTTTCTATAAGTAAGACAGAAACATGGTAACTGACACATGTGTTGACCAAAAATGGCACATGCAACTCAATCATTTCCACTTGTTTTGCTAATTAAGTCAAACTTATCCACATGTCACCTCTTCTGGGATGCCTTCTCACCCCTCTGCCCCCCTCAGCCCTCAATACTTACCACCTCTGTGTTACATCAGGCCTGTCTTTCTCACTAGGCAATAAGCTCCTTAGGGGCAGGGACTATGTCTTTCTTATTCACACTAGGATGCCTAGAAGAGGGCCTTACACGGTGCCTGGCAATTAGAACCTGCCCAATTAACAGACTGTTAAATGAAAGCATAAAATTCCTTTCTGTTTCCCTACTTTAGAGTGAGACCTTTTGTGTGCCAAATGCCCGAAGAAGTTGACAATCAATTTTCCATTTAGGGCCAAAGCAAATAATCAAATCTGTCCACAGAAATATGAGAGAGGGTGAGAAAAAGAAAGAAAAGCAAGAAGAGGGGGCAATGAGGAGGAGATAAAGGAGGTAGTACATAATTAAGTGCTTTCCTGCAGGCTACTAGACCAGGAATTCAGAGAAGCAGGAAGTCAATCAAAACTCTCAGGGAAGTAACCAAGGGAGGCTGCAAGGAGGATGCAAAACTTAAGTCTTCTACAATAGAGACTCAGGAGGGGAACCCCAGGGAAACCTGGAGAGGATCTAGCTTACTTCTCCCATTCTCAATAGATTTGGAGAAATCTTGGCACTTTGGATCATTGAGCCCTTTGAGCTGACTCCATGAGTGTGTAAACAGAATTGGTATACTTACAAGATCAGTCAGTCTTGAAGGGGGAGATCCAGAGGCAGTAAACAGAGAATCCAGACTCCTTGCTTTTTCTCGAACAGTTGTACATTTATCAAAGAGAGTTTGAATAGATTCTTGACTGTTCCAGCAAGAGGTTTTAACCTGAAATGTGCTACTTTCAAGGCAGTCTTCATACTGTCTGACAGCTGAAGAAACTAACCCTGTTGTAAAAAAGAGGGCAGTTAGTGTCTGAATCCTTTACATTATTTAAAAAAAAAAAAAAAATCCACAAAACTCTATACCAGGGAATTTCTGAATTGTTAATAACTGAAATAATTACTGATCTGAAAAATAGCTCCCAAAGACATAAAAAATAACAGTTTTGGGCTGGCCAGTTAGCTCAGTTGGCACAGTGTTGGTAACATCAAGGGTTCAGACCTCCCATGCTGGCTAGCTGCCAAAAAAATAAATAAATAAAAATAACAGTCTCTAAACTTGGCCATCAAAATAAAATAAAGGGAGATTATTTAAGCCACAAATATACGGGAAATAAGGACATTAGAGAGAGGGTATTTGATGCTGGTTGCATATGATTGCAGAATGCAAGAACTATGTTTATGTTCATGGTACCTGTGTTCTCTATATTGCATACTCTAGAGAATCCAATGTTTTTGAGCTAAATTCAGTAGTGCTTTGGGTACAGAGTAGACTTTGCATTTGCAGGTCTCTACCACTGTGGTCCTAACCAAAACTTCCTAACAGCTGCTTAATAATCAACACCACCACCCCTCTTACCTGCCTCCCATGAGATTATCTCCTTCAGCTTTGGCCCTAAGGAAACACCTTTGCGATGTGAAAAAACAGCCACTAGGACTGACCCCAGGGCCTGGCTTACCAGAGCCAACAAGCAGAAACTGTAAGTTCCTCTCCCAAAATGCTGCTTCTGCCTGTGAGTGTTTACCTGGGCTGAGCGGAGTGCTGACACTAGTAGGTGCATGACTCATTCTGGGTGTTTTGCATGAGGCTTCCTTAAAAGAGCCATCTTGTTCACAGGAGATACTAGACAGGTCTTGAATGTCTGTCAATGATCTAAAAAAGTAAGAGAAGAGCACACAGTAATTGCAAAAAGATGCTTACAAAAATATTCCTGAGTACTTTTTAAGTATGCTCTTGACAAAATCTTTATTTGGCAATAGACCAGAATTAAGAATATCTTATATATCTTAAAGAGAATATTAGAGAATATCTTAAAAAGACATACTACTTTAAAAATATCTCAGCTATGTCCATAGATGATATTTCTGTGGAAAACATATGTGGATATTTCTGTGGAAAACAGATTTAATCTACCTCAAGTATCAACTTATATTATTATCACTTTATTTCCTTGATTGTAAGATGCTATTAATTACAAATCACATTATTGATTTAATAACAGCTTTTTGGTGAAAGAAGAAACAAACTCACATTAAGTCTGCATATAAAAATGGAAAGAAAGTATTCTCACAAACAAGGAAATACTATTCCCATAAAACCAAGACTTTACACAAGTATCCTTAGGCAACTCTTCAGTGGCCATACATGTCTTTTTCTTTCAGTTCCTTTGGTGTCTCCTTTAATGTCTCTTCTTGTTCACCTTCAGTACTGTGAGAGAGAAAGTAAGAAAATTACATGAATCCCCTCTGTCAGCAAAATGTACTAACTTGGTACAAGTGTGAGAGGCAGCAGAAAGGGCACTAAGCTCAGAAGTAAAGTATGATTTCTGATTCTGGCTCTGCTACTAACTAGCCGGAAGTTCTCTGCCATGTCTGGGCCTCAATTTCTTCTCCAGAGATTGAATAAATACACTCTGAGGGTCAGCCCAACTCTGACATCAGCCAATGACTCTATCTGACAGTGAGCAAGTTCCTGAGAAAATCAACAGCATACACGAACTTTGCTGGAAGGTGAATGATGGAGCAAGGGGCACAGCCATGAGGACTTAGCAACTGTGAGACAGCTTCCTGGTGTAAAGTAGCAGGAGAGGCCAAAAGCAGCTTGGCCAAAAAATGCCCAGAAGAGAATACTGAAGACGAATTTGATCTTTTCCTACTTTAACCAATGTTTAAGTTCAATTTCAATATTCACCGAACACTAGCTATAAGCCAGATTTCATGCTAAATTCTTCCATACGTTTTCACATTTTTAATCCTATAAGACCAATGGTACAAAGGAAAGAGCATGGATTTGGGGTTTAGTTGTGACTTTATTCTGTTCATCAAAATGTTTATTTCTCCTTCCAAGTACATTGTAGAACAGTTCTTTTTGGCCTCTTTAACTTACATAAATGGCCACATGACTTGCTTTAACCAGTGAAATATGAATGAAAGTGATGAGTCACTTCTGGGCAGAAACTTGAAGAACCAGTGCACAGTTTACCATCTTTCATGCCTCAGCAATCAAGGAAGCACAAAGATGGAGTCTCCTTTAGCCTGGGTCTCTGATAGAAGGTAATATAGCATATAACACCCCTAGCCAAGCCACAAGTCATGGACATGGAGCATGAGCAAGAAACAAACTTTTGTTGTTTTAAACCACTAAAATCTGGGGGTTGTTTGTTATGCAACTTAATCTAGTCTATCCTGACTGACTAGCTGTGTGACCTTAGGAAAAAATACTTAAACTCAACTTCTCTTTTTTTTGTGGCTGGACAGTACAGGCACCCAAACCTTTGACCTTGGTGTTATAACACCATGCTCTAACCAACTAAGCAACTGGCCAGCCTGAACTTTGCTTTTCTTATTAGCTAAATGAAGATAACAGTATGGGTTATCTCAGAGGGTTGTTATGTGAGTTAAATTAAACAATAAAACAGGGTGCTAGGGCTGAGCCTGTGGCGCACTCAGTAGCGTGCTGCGCTAGCAGCGCGGCAACGCTCCCGCCGCGGGTTCGGATCCTATATAGGAATGACCGGTGCACTCCCTGGCTGAGCGCCGGTCACGGGAAAAAAAAAAAAAAAAAATTAAAAAAAAAAAAAAAAAAAAAAAAACAGGGTGCTAGATGCTTAGGGAATACTAATCATAATTAAAGAAACTGAGGACCAGACAAGGCAAGGTGAATTGAATGCATGTCAGGCATTTTACATCTATTATTAGTTTTCTTTTCCTTTTTTTTTTAAGATGACCAGTAAGGGGATCTTAACCCTTGACTTGGTGTTGTCAGCACCACGCTCTCCCGAGTGAGCTAACCAGCCATCCCTATATAGGGATCCAAACCTGTGGCCTTAGTGTTTTCAGCATCACATTCTCTCAAGTGAGCCACGGGCCGGCCCTATTATTAGTTTTCTTAATTAAACTTTTATTTTGAGGTAATTATAGATTCACAGTTGTAAGAAATAAACTTTACCTAGTTTCCCCAAAGGTAACATCTCACAAATGTATAAAACTATATCACAACCAGAATATTGACAATAATATAGTCAAGATACAGAACAGTCTGACAACCACAAGGATCCCTCATGTTGCTCATTTATAGCCAGGCCTACTTCATCCTTCCCCCACCCCTTCCTTAACCCCTGACAACCACTCATCCATTCTTTATTTCTATAATTTTGTCATTTTGAGAATATTACATAAATGGAATCACACAGTAAATAACTTTCTGGGACTGCTTTGTCCATTCAGCATAATTCTCTGTAGATTTATCCAGGTTTTTGCATCAATACTTCATTCCTTTCTACTGCTGACTAGTACTCCATGGTACAGTCTGTTTAATCATTCAGTTGGTAAAGGACATCAGGGTTTCCAATTGGGGTTATTACAAATAAGTTTGTTATAAATATTCATGTATGTGTTTTTGTGTGAACACAAGTCTTCGTTTCTCTGGGATAAATGCCCATGAGTTAAATTATTATTTTCAATTCCTATGTCGACATTCTTCGTAAGGATTCTTAGCTACAGATGGGAAAATAGAATAAAGAGGCGGAAAACCTTAACTAAGGTCAGTAAGATGGATAGAAAAGTAGAGTGTGATCTGAATATGTGGAATATACTAACATTTATAAAGCAAATGTATTTCACAGGGCCTATTTTCCAAAGCCCTGTAGTCTCAGGTTTAGCCTAACCTTTTGGAATTACATATAGAAATGTTAACCTTGCAAAAGACAGGAAACTTTCCTCAGGCTAAAGTCTTTGTAACACAGCAAAGTTGCTGGCTCAAGGACAGACAAGTTACTTGATTGATATGTAAAATACTGGAGAAATTGCTGTAGGGAAAACAGTGTTTGCTAAAATCAACGTTTTGTTGGTGGATTGACTTAATCTTTTGCAAATTGCATTATGGAATGTCACTTTGCTTGTTTTACTGATGTTACCAGCCTATACTGTTAAACTATACTTAGCTATAACCCCACCTATGTTCTTTTCCTGTAACTTCCCGGTCTGGAGAATAAATGCAGGGAAAGAACCCTTGGTTAATTTCCCAAGGAAGGAAGGAATGTCTCTCTCTTGAGGGTTCCGGGAGATTAACCCCTTCAGGGTCTCTCACTGCTTGGAAGAAATCGGCTTTGAGTAATGCTTTGCATCTCCATCACCCAGGGGAAGAGAGGTGATAAATCCGTATGAGGCAAAGCAACATGAATACAGGTAATAACTCCTTTTCAGTACTCCTCAAATTCTGTTCAACAAGTCTAACAAAGCTAAGCTGCCCAAAGCTAATTTTTATAAGACAGTGGCTAATACATTTAAAAATAAGCAATATATAAATATGGAGCATTATCACCATTAACATTGCTTCTATGAGTCTGAAACTGTGAATAGGATAATAACAGCCCATACCTTTGTATAGGTTGGAATTGATATCTGGTCAAAATCTCAGCATCCTTTCCAAGGGTTTTTCTCATTTGGACCTTTTCCTCACCTGAAAGAATAAAGGAAATGTATTTTTTTTACTGAATTTTTGCCAATCCATATTATTATTTTCATTCCCTTGAATTTCCCTTGGTCTGGTCCAGAATGAGAAATTATCTGGATAAACAAAGAGCTTTCCTAATTGGGTTTGGATTGAGTGCTGCAGAAGAGCGCTCTGAACATTTATTTTTCTTGCTCAGAGGGAGAACTATATTCTGACAATCAGAATACAATGAAGCCATTTACTGGCCTTTCAATTATAACCACACAGTTATTTCTGGAGACAAATGTTGTTTTGTCTTTTTCAAGAAGGCAAACTGACCCAGTTCTTGTCAACAGACACTAGGGGGTGTTGAAACCAAGAAGTATTTGTTCACTAAAGATTCCCAATAGGAAAGACCATTAGCTGGGCATTCCCAGAGCCCTAACTGTGCCTCTTGGCCATCAAATGCCACTTAGAGTGGGGACTGGCAAGTTAACTCAGTCGGTTAGAGTACAGCTTTGTAACACCCTTGACCAAGGTCAAGGGATCAGATCCCCATACCACCAGCCACCAAACAAAAATAAATAAAAATAGATAAAGAGCAGGGGCAGAGGTGGGGTCTTGAGTTCTAAGGAGCTAATTCATCTGTCTTCTGTTTTCCTTGGCCTCAAGTGTCTGAAGTTACTCCTCCCCAATTCTCAGTAAGATGTTTGCAGTCCTGTGTAGACAAGGGCAATATCCATTTTCCAACCCACTATTGTACTGTCGTAGTTCATGACACCCCCACCCCATTCCTTAGGTCCAGGTAGTCTGGAAGGCACTAGGAAGGTTCACCAGAACAGTGCCACCTTTAGCAGGTACCAGAGAGCTGTGAAACTCCACCAGTAGAAAGACAGTGGAGTTCCTCTTACCGTGACCCTCTTTTAAAATGATAAACACCTATGAAGCATAAACTAATTCCTAATGAGCACAATTTAGAGCTAGAAGGGAACTTAGAAATTTTATTATTTTTTTTATTTTTTACTTTTCATTTTTTTAAAAAGATGACTGATAAGAGGATCTTAACCCTTGGCTTGGTGTTGTCAGCACCATGCTCGGCCAGTGAGCTAACCAGCCATCCCTATATAGGATCCGAACCCCTGGCCTTGGTGTTATCAGCACCGCACTCTCCTCAGTGAGCCACAGGCTGGCCTGGAACTTAAGAGATTTTAGAGTCCAGCCCCTCGCCTGGGGTAATGTGACTTGCCCAAGGTCATGCAAGAAAATTCAGTGGCAGAAAGGGGTTGGCACCCAGCATGCATCCGATTGTATTTCTGTCATGTCCCCTGGTGTGAAAGGGGATATGTATCAGAGCCCTAAGTGGAAAAGAGCATAAAAGGGCTGAAAGAAGGGAACAGAGAAGTACTTCAAGTACTTCAGGTGTTTGTATAGAACTGACCCTGGTATTCTGACCTGTCTGCCCTACAACTTCTCCATCCCACTCAAACCTCCTCCAAATACAAGTAAATTGGCCTTGTTCAGGCCAGGCCCACAGAAAGTAATCACAGGCAGATACTTTGCAGGAAGAGGTGCGTGACCCAAAACCCTGGGGACTTTTAATATCTGTTATGCTCAGAATTCAATTGTTTACCTAAAAGCTTACAGCTTCTTAAAATCCTCCCATCTCTGGCAGGAGCCTGAATCAGGTTAGAGCTAGAAGCTGGAGTGTGTAGTGGAAGGAAGGGAGTAAGTTCAGAACCCCATCCTGTCTGCATGCAGTACTGACATATGACTGTGGACAGCTACAAAGCTTGGTAGGTGGGTGACTCTGGTTTTAAAATAGATGGTTGCATACCTTAAAAACGCAAAAGTATACAATTTTATAAATGTCTGTAACAGAACCAACAATTCACTTATATCTCATCTTATGCCACACCCCTGGATGCTGATTCAAGATTAACTTCTTGTGTAATGGAAAGCCCCTGCTACGTTATATAGACCCAAGGCCTCCCAAGGGGTGGATATTAAGTTGAATCTGCACTGTTGACTGTTATTAAATTAACTCTTTGCTAAGATGCTAAGCAAGCAAAAGAAAATGCTGGTGAAACTCTTGCCTTCTGGAGTAGAGAAAGACATGGAAACTTAGTTCTAGCTTTTGTTGTACCAATAACTAACTGTGTGGCTTGGGCAAATCCCTCAGGTCAACTCAGCCAAGATAACTGTGTACCTACTATGGAACCTGAAATCTAGTGAAAGACTAGAGGGGAAAAAAAGAAGCAACTAGTACAATGTATGGTATAAAAATGCAAGGAGAGGTATAAATAGCACAATGTGTAGATGTGATGAAGCTGGTTAGGAGTAGGGGATTCATTCTAATGCGGGAAAACCATTGAGCCTCAGTTTTCTCATCTGCAAAATGAAAGGCCTGGATGATGAAGCTCTAAACACTTGCGATTCAACAGAAAGTGAAAACAAGTGATTCTCAAAGGAATCTGCTCTAAGAGCTTATTACCAGAGTCTTGAGGTTGGGCAAATGCACCTTGCATTCCTTCAAAGTCCTCTTCTATGGGACTTGAGGTCTACAAAAGAATGAAGAGCAAAGAAAGGAGGTTCATTGGAGGCAAACATATCCTCAAAAGGTCCAGAGAGAATTTTTTGAGGTTCTTAAACTTTGAAAATCTTCATAAGATCTCCGCATCTCATAGAAAAAGAACGAACTTGCTCCATAGACATAAGTATTTATTTGCACTATATATTCCTCTCAACAAGCCCTCCCCTACCTTTCATTGTGAGAAAGAATTTGGTGACTTTTCCACTCTTTATAACACTATCCTCTGCTCACCCCAAATTTCCAACAAAGATGTTTTGGTTCTTGGTAGCTTTATTGGAAGAGCCAAAGAAGGTTGGAAAAAATGGTCGAGCCTGCAAAACTCCCAATATGAGGTGAGAAGTCAGAACAATGGTTCCTTTTGGGGAGAAGCAGTGACTGGTAGGAAGAACAAGGGGGCCTTCTGGGGATCTTATAATCCTCTGTTTCTTAATCTGGAGGCTGGTTACATGAGTGTTCCAGTTTGTGAAAGGTCATGAGCTGTACAGTTAAGGTCTGTGTACTTTTCTCTGTTATACTTTATATATATGTATATACATATGTGTGTATATATATATTTTATCATTTTATTAAAGATTTCTTAATGTCCCACTCTGTTCATAGTAAAATAAAGAATATTTAAAGGACTGTTAATGAAAAACTGCTCTGATTGAGTTTTCAGAAGCACAGACAAGAGGAAATTGTACTTTTGGTGTATCCTGGGATTCTTGTTGTTAGTCAAATGCTGTGATTGACATGTGCAATCTTCCCTTTCCTCCACCCCACCTTTCATATCAGTAAAAGATCCCAAAAAGATTAGGGGTAGAAATTACATAAGTTAATAAGAGAATCCAACAAATTTCATTTTACAAATGAAAATACTGTACACGTTGGTTCTTTCAAAAGCTAGGCAGAATCCCAAGAAAACTTGGAGTACTGGACGGTCTCATATTCGTTGCTGAACCCTGGCCTCTAAATCTTGGCTCTCCCACCACTAGAGCGTGGCAGGCCAGGGTTAATTCCATTTATCTGCGATCACCAATTCCTCACAGAGAGGGATAATAGCCTTCTTCTCTTCCCCACAGGAAGAATATGTGAATTAGGTAGCATGAAAAAAGTACAAAGCACTGTACAAATGCAGGAACCACAATTTTGGAAGAAACTGCACATGACCTTCCATTCTCAAAAATCTTATTTTTCAGATGCTTTTAACACATATGAAGTACCAGCCACCAAAATATAAAAAATAAAAAATAAACACATATGAAAACACTGGCAAGCCAACAATGTACACTTTTATGCATAAGCTATTTTTTAATAAAAATAATTTTAAAAGAATAAGGTAATAGTGAAAGCTCAAAATGTACTTTACCCTGAACTGATTTTTACCTCTACAGCTAAGTTTTCTTGAGCAGTCAAGGAGTAAAAATATTCATAGTCTGGAGTTAAAAATTCATCTGTTATATCCTCAGAAGACTCTGATGAACAAGTTGATTGCACCGACTGATCCTATTAATAATGTAGGAAATCACTTTTAAGTTGCTGTTCATTGTAAACAAATCCTTTTATAGCTGAATGTATTGTTAATAACAGGGTTATCCAGAATTGCCCAGAAGTCAGTGTGACAATCTGAACTGGCTCTCCCTGCCTGTCTGTTCATGTGCCTCTGCCTTCCTCCCTTGTGGGGAAAAGCAGCTGTGAACTGCCTGGAGTCAGTGTATTGGAATGACAATCCTGCGTCTCAGCATCCTCATCTGCAGAATGGGTGGGGATCAGGAGACCTTTCTGCTCTACGAGTCTATGTAAGAACAAAGGCCCTACACAACTCAAGCTGGGGATCGAATTTAAACACCACTCAAGGACACAGACAGACATAGCCCATGGATTGGCATCATCCCACAGAGGAGGCTGAAGCTGCTCAAAACTTGGGAGTCCCTCTGGTAGTACAGTTAAAGGCAAGTGAAGGAGCATGATTTTTAAAATAGCAATGCAATCTCAACAATACAATTAAGATATTATAAGTTATTTCTTCAGCATCTCTGCTCCACCTCTTCTTTTTCTGTTTATTATGCTACCTTCAGGCCCTAATTAACATATGTCCAGACAACTGAGTCTTCTCTCTACCGTCCCCCTGCAGAGACTTTGTGGCTTACTTCTTTGGACAGTGCTTTTGCCACACACTTCCCTCCCTGTGCACTTAACAGCTGCTCCCCTTCACCTCTCATATCAAACTGAAATTTCTCAGACAAGCACAGCCTCCCCTCACCTTCCCCACTTCCCTGACTAGACCTGCTTTTCTCCAGCCAAGCCAATGTGCTTAATGTGGCCTGTCCTTCCAGCCCTCACATGAAAGAATACACTTCCCTTATAAGTACTTTATATGCCATGATTAAACACAATACTATTTTTTTAAATCACTATTCTATCCTTATCTTACATGAGTATTGTGTTATTCTCAATTGCTGTCTATATTCTTTAAATGACTGTGGCCTCATGTCGATGACAATAAAAAAAAATTTTGGTTCCTTAGTCTGGCTGGACTATGGCCCAGAATGTGTTAAACCCCTGAAGCAAGGCTGTAACTACAATGCAAACGGTAGGAAATGATTAGACCTCATGGATCCTGCTGAGGCATAGCTGTCAGGCACAAACACATTCCTTCCACTGAGTTAAGAGCTGAATTTGGATCTTAGAGGATATTCCAGGTGAAGGCACTCTCTCCACAGCCCTAGCCCTGCTTTTCCAATCTTACCTCAGTCACCTGCTAAGCCATGAGGTTGGTCTTGTCTAACCCAACTAAACAGGAAGCCCAATGGCCAGAGCTGAATGTGACACTCGTCTTTGTTTTCCCCAAACTCCAAGATACAAAATATGTTGAGTTAAACTGACTCAAAAATTATCAGGCAGGGAAGAAAGACTACTTTATTCATGTCAGTGGCATGAGGATACATGCTCCAACCAAAAAGAACTACTATAGATATTATTTTGGTGCCATAATACATAATGACAACACAGTTCTACTTTATTAGACCCTTGGGTTCAACTTGGCTCTCCAGAGCACATTACTTACGCGGCAAAATTTCTCAGTGACCACAGATGCATCGGAACTTGCTTGAAAGGCTTCACTATGCTCTGGCTGCTCATTTTTTCTGGGGGCCAGGTGCCTGAGACCTAATAATTACAACAAAATCAGGGCCAAAGTCATTCAATGATATTCAGATAGCATGGAAAGGGCAAAAGGTAATGTGAGAGAAGAGATGTGTGTGTATTCTGCCAGAAGTGGCCATGCCCCACGTTAGGTTCAGTCCAAAAAGCAGAGACTGTCAGTTTAGCCTGGTCCAAAATGCAGCCCTGGATCATCCATCCTTTTACCCACTCATTCAAGAGCGAGACTTGACAAGAAACAGACTCTAAATACCAATAATACCCAAGCCAATAGATTTTCTACCTAAGATGAATGATAATTTTGGAAGTACTTTTGGTTTTTTTCCCTAAAATATACTCCTTTCATTGCACATGTGTCTCGGGTTATCTGTGGGGTTAGAAAACCCCTCCTCACTCCCAATCCCAGCTACACGGGAACAATCTGGCATCATGGTCCTGCTGTCAGTGAGGGGGTGGAGGTGGGTGCAGGGCTGTGGCTCGAGAGTCATCTCGGAGGTTGCCCATGAGTCTACACCAGCCTCTTCAGGGCAGGGAGCTCAGACAGTGGTTGTATTTGCACTGCTTCAGGACCTCGCTGAAGCCCTCACACAGGGTCAGGTCACTGAGTGATTGAGCAGTCCAGGAACTGCTTAATCTCATAGGCACAGGGCCCCATCTGCATGGGCTGGGGGGCAGCGTGGGCAGGGGCTTGCTGGGCAGCAGGCTGGGTGGGCTTGGAGCTTCCCCAACTGAAGACTCCAGTCAGAGCACTGCCCATGACGTGTCCCACAGCTGAGCCCACGGCTACCCCAGCGGCTGTGGTTGCCATCTGTGCCATGAGGCCCGGCTGGCCCAGCGGGGCTGGGGCAGCTGCAGAGGGCAGTGAGTGTGCTGGCAGGTGGGCAGAGGGTGTGGCGGGGTGGCTGGCTGGCTGGGCAACCGCACTGCAACTCCCTCAAGACATGGTGGCGGCAGTGGACGCAGTCGAGCTGAGTTAGAGATGATGACGGTAGCGGCGGTTCTGTCTAGAAGTACTTTTCTTTGGCTTACAAACCATGAAATAATATCCCATTCCCTGATTATAAGCAAATCACCAGGTGGAAATATACAGCCTTCAGTTTTAACCAGTAAATCCATAAACTGGTGACAGTTAATGTCATTCGTTTCTAGGTTCCACTGGCATAGACTCTCCAGGAGCCAATGGATTTATTCCCAGCTTAGAATACAATGCAAAGAAAGGGACAGTAGGGAGTGGTGGCCCACCTCTTCACTCAGGTAAAAAAGGTTTCATTCCTTGCCAGGTTAGACCCAGGACCTAGGTCAGTGTGTAGAGATTATTTTACTTCCTTTGAATAAAGGGGTCTGTTTCAGCAATAAAAAAACTCATGAATCTCTGGATTTCTTTGCCCATGGGAAGCACAGTGGGATACAATGGATGTAGGAATGTTGGTCAGAACTCACTCCATCCTCGTGCCTTTGGAGCTCTGACTTAAATAGTTATAATCTTTCCCCTGCACAGGCTGCTTAGCAACTGAGGCAGAAAAAGTAACAGAATGCTATGCTTGTCTAAGATAAGGGGAATGACCCAATCACCCCAAGGATAAGCAACAAGAAGCTGCAAGGCACCTGGGAATCTTCCACTTCTACAGCCTTTCTCTCTTTGGCATAGCTCCACTTTTGTCCCTAAGTCCCTTATAAGCTTCAACTCCTGCCCCCAGGGGTTGTAAAGAAAGCAACTGCACAGCACTTGGATCATTACTCCACCAGATCCATTCCCTGTAAGTAACCACCTGCCAATAATAATAATAATAATAACAATAACAATGATAATAATAAAAGACAACTCCTTGTAAACCGTATGGAGTTGCCTGCTCTGTTCTTTGGTAACTGGACACCTTCTCAGTTTGATGGGCATTATACTATTAGCTCACACTCGGACAAAGGGGTATACTGCTTTCCCCTGGAATTCAAGGTTCCCAAGGGGTTGGTCAGTTAGCTCAGGTGGTTACAGTGTGGTGCTGATAGCACCAAGGTTCAGGGTTTGATCCCTGTACCAGCCAGCTGCCAAAGAAAAAAAAAGAAGAAAAAAAAAAAAAAAAAAAAAGGTTCCCAAAAAGACAGAAAAGGAGAGGACCAAGCAAAGGAAAGATGCCAGGAGGTTTACTTAATTTTGAGAGCTGATAACTTGATAGAGCTCACCTATCCCAATTCTCCCAACTGAACTTACAGGTGAAGCTTTGAGGCCCACGCTGTCTGCCATGCTGGTCGCTGTCACAGTCACTGTTGTCTGTTTTGTCAAACTTGCCATTTCTTCCTGGGTCTTTATTTTCCCTTTGATGCTCTACAACTTGCTGCCAATTCATGTTCCCAGGGCCCCTAACAGGGGATTGTAGCAGGGGATCATGCTCATTTTCAGCCTCCCTCTCTAAAATCAAACTACTCTGGGGATGCCACGGAGGTACTGTGAGCTGCCCAGTAGCTGCTTTCTCTACCACTTCTTTCACTTCCACTGGGCATAAGAGAAAACAGCATTTAAAACATCACTGTGAATATTGGAAACAAAAGCTTTCATCTTAAAGAGACAGGTAATACTATTATAGTTCACATTGTAACAATAATTGCCTTTTTACAATTGCATCATCCTTAACTAGTATTAAAAGATAAACATTGTATCCTTTTAAGCTTACAAGATAAAACTGATACAAGAAGATAATGCCCCCAGGGTATGTGAGAGTGACACTGCATGCTCTCCACCACTTTAATAATGTTGTATATGAAATATCTATACAGTGATCCGTTGGTACACACAGGGGATTGGTTCCAGGGCCCTCCCCCATACCAAAATCCATTGATACTCAAGTCCTGCAGTTGGCCCTGTGGAGACTGCATATATGAAAAGTTGGCCCTCAACATGTGCGGGTTCTGCATCTCAAGAATACTGTATTTTTGATCCACAGTTAGTTGAAAAAAATCATGTATAAGTAAACACATGAGATTCAAAACCATGTTGTTCAAGTGGCAACTGTACTGTGCACTGTTACATGTGTTATATAATATACAGTTATATTTACAATAGAAATATTTCCTGTAAAGTCTAGAAATAAAAAAAACATTTCCCTTCTGCAATCTATAGTCAGAATAGCCTTGCTTTTAAAAAAGAATGATCCAATAGAAGAAAAGAAGTAGAAGGACATTGCATGGGTCTAAACAGTGTAATACAGGCTGTGTACTTAGAGATATCAACCAGTTTTAAAATATATTTTAAATTTCATTTTGCCTAACAAAACCCATGGCTTTATACTCACTTTTCCACTTTAAGTGTACCTCTCCATCATCTTCGTTATTTCTTGACTTTGCTTTATAGACTTCAGAAGACACAGATTCCACACTGATCCTAAATTGCATCAGTTTTGGGGGGAGTAGGGTAGCAGGTGGACACAAACACATCAGTTTGCTCAAGTACCTGACAGAGCTCAAAATCCACCAACCCACGCAGAGTAACTGTCCCCTACTCCCTGAGCCATTCCTGAACTTGCACTGACTCCTGCCCACCACCAGAGAGCACCAGAGTCTCCAGTGTTCAGACCACAAAGCTCCTTCTCTGGCAGAGTCCTGGCAGGGGCTGAATGACCCAGGAGGTCCCGGCAGGTGGCTTGACACAGTGAAGAGTGCGCTACTGAGCTGTGTGACTTTGGTTTGGGCACTGGACTTTCTAGGCCTTCCTTGGCTAAGAAATGAAAGGACTGGGCTAGAAGATCTCTAAGGTTTTTGAGTTGCCACATTCAAATTTCATGATTCTAAGGTTGCTCTTGGGAAATTTTCAGAGATAGAAGAAACCCACAGTTGAAACAGTTTAACTAGACAGATTCCTTGATCCTTGAGCTGTTGCAGAGCTCCCCCCTCCCACCATGCCACAGATCACAGGTGATGGTTCAGGTGAAGTTTCTACTCCTGCCCTTCCGTCAGAATTCTCTGGTAACAGGCCTACCTACTAACATCCGTAAAGATGGTCTTAATGCACCAGGGATCCTGAAGAACATTCAGAATAAAACAGTCTAGTGTCACTTGACTTCAAGACCCTGAGCTGCTGCTAGGTTAACTATCTGACTTTGGCAAATGTCAATCTCTCTGGGCCAAGGCTTCCTCATCTGCAAAACAAGGGCATCTTTTTTCCTCTAAATATTCCGTGATATATAATTGTCTGTTAAACTAACTTTTCAAAAATATGTGATCTGAGGCATAGGTATGAATGCCCTGTTATCCAGAATGCCCTACTGCCCAGCTGGAATGGAAAGCAGAGAGACTATTGAATCAGAGAGGTCAGATCTGATCAGCTTCTTTAAAGAGATTTTTGGCAACAGCTATCAAGAATCTCTAAAATGTCAAACCCTTTGACCAAGTAATTTCGCTTCTGGGAATCTATCCTGAGGACATAATCCAAAATACAGAAAAAGCTTCATTTACAAGTCACTATGTGGCCCTGTTCATAACAGAATAAAGAATGAAACAACCTAAAATTCAACAATGGGGGAAATCTAACAATTGCAAAATAAGTTTACATGGTGTTTTTTTAATAACATGGGATAATGCTCTTGTTCTAATGTAAAGTGAAAAATCAGGATATAAAATTGCCTGCAAATACAATAATTTTTTTTTAAAGCATACAAAAAGACTAGGTGGATAGGTAGCAAAATATCATACTTTTCTTTGGTCTGTTTTTTGTTCTTTTGGGGGAAAAGGGTGAAGCTGGGCAGGGAAGGTCACAACTACAGGTTTTTCTTTGTCATCTAATGGTTATAATGTCACAATTATAACCATTGTGATTAATATAATATAATATAATGTAACATAATATAATGTAATATAATATAATATAAGATAATGTAATATAATATAAGTGTGAGTGCCAAACCCTCCGATACCAGTTGTGATTCTTCATAATTCACTTCATAAGGCTGAAATCACTGTTCTAAAATGTCTGGGCATTTCCCTTCATTATCCCTTATGTACATATTTATCAACATGAAAGGATACTCCCAGTCACCATGGGGGGGTGGGCAGACAAAAATTACTTTTTTCCAGGAGAACCGAACTTCAAAGCTGTGAATTAGCTGCCATTTATCCACAGAAAAGAAAAACTAAAACTGATATACTAGTCTACCTTAAGAAACACTTATTGCCTCATTTAATTCCCCTATGTAAAATAAAATTTATTTTACACTAGTTCTTTAAAACTCAGTGTACATATGTACCCTCCTTCTAGTGATTTGTGCTAAAGCCAATTCATTTTACTAATCTTACTGGAAATCAGACATTCCAGGTAACAGTGATACTGTTAAACTCCCCCTCTGGGTTCAGTGACTTTAAAAACCCTGGTTTCCAATTAGTTTGGTTTCTGTAGCACTGGCAAATGGAATACTTGGCATTTCTATTTATAAGAAAAACTACCTGAGCAGTTTTGGAAAGGCAAGATGCTTTGCTTTTGACAAATGATGAGTTCTGTCTTATTAACCTGCCAGCCACTTTACCTTTGATGTTTCCTACAAGTTTTCATTATACTGCTCTTTCCACTCACTCATCAGAGAGAACCTGCCAAGATCTGTTTCTGCACTGTTCTTCCTCACTCACTTTGTCCCTCAGTCCCTTTGTCACTAGACATATGAAGATCATTAAGTGGCCTTATGGTCACATGGGGATCTAAAGGCATGGTGACACAAAAACCAATACAATGTTGACCCACCTACTGGTATTTTGGTTTCTGCTTCTTTCCAAACTGTCCTTGGCTCCTTCAGTGGGCTGAAATTGTTCACCTGTGTTCTGTTTTCCAGGGCCACAAACAGCTGGCAGCTTAAAAAGCAATAAACATGTTTCAGTGCTTTGATGAGGGAATTCCTCTTCTCTTCACTCTCGCACTGCTTTCAAAATCATTCTTGCTAAATGTATAGAAATAACCAGACCTACCAAGACAATTTCCCTTTGCATGTTTCTTATCTAGTAAATCATCTCTTACCTGGAGGTCCTTACCCAGAAATGTTGGCCCCATGAACCCAGTCCAGACAGGGTGCAAATGGAGAATGAGCAGACAAAATTGAAACATCTTCCTGAGCATTTTCTCCCTACATTAATATGAAGGCAGCAGATCTTGGTGGCAGGAGCCCTGAGCCTTGGGTTCTAGTGTCAGCCTTACTCAGATTAACCTAACAGAGTCTCATACTTCAGCTTCCTCATCCATAAAACGGGGACAATGATATCTACTGGTGGAATGCTATGAAAATAAAATACAATAAAATAAAGACTACAATATTTTGAAAATAGCAAAATAAAGTCTATGTACTTTATTCAAAAGAGAGACTTTGGGATCTGTTTATCTCAATTTTAACATAATTTTAACAAACTTTATATTTTCCAGCCTACAGCAAATTAAAGCAACAAATGTGGGGCTTGGATGGCAATAAGATGCATAAAAGTAAGAGGAGGCATAAAAAAATTATCACAAGCTCCCTGCAGTATGAGATCCAGAGGCCTTTGTGTATGGGTAAATATATCTCGACAGGAGCTGTATCATGGCACTTCATAATAACAGATGTTCAAAAAAATATCACCGTCACAGAGTTCCGGTCAAGACGGCAGAACAGACGGTCCCCAGTGTCACACTCTCTCACAAATCAACCAATTTACAAATATAAAAATGTAACAACAGCCAAGCTGGGGCCGCTGGAGCTCAGGGGAAGAGGAAGAGAGACCTACGGAGTGCACAAAAACAGGAGAAACCATGATGAGAGAAAGAAAAAACTGCTCGCAGCGTTTTGGGTCACGGCTGCTTTAAGGCTGGAACTGCTAAGCGTACCTTTATAGGTATCACATGGAACAGAAGAACCATCCAGGTGAACTCTGTCAAATTCCTGACACACAGAATTGTGAGAAATAATGAACTACTGTTACTTTAAGCCACTAAGTTCTGGCTGTTTTGTTTTCTTACACAACAACAGGTAACCGGCTTCTGGTCAAGATGGCAGAATAGACGGTCCCCAGCATCACTCTCTCCCACAAATCAACCAATTTACAACCATTAAAAAGCAATGACAGACAAGCTGGGGCCACTAGAGCTCAGGGGAAGAGGAGGAAAGACCAGTGGAGTGCATGAAGGCAAGAGAAGCCACAATGAGAGAAAGAACTGCCCCAATCGTTTCGAGCCCCAGCTATTTCCAGGCTGGAGCTGGTGAGTGCAAGGAGCAGGAGCTGGCAAAAGCCACAGCTGTGTCCTTCAGATGCAGTTGCTTGGAGGCTGCAGAGGAGAAGAGGGCCTTGGTGGCCCCAGGCCAGCAAGACTACTTAATAGGGTTCCTGTGGACCCACACAGGAGGAAGGAGCCACTCAGAGTCCAATGAGTCATTACAAGGGACTGGCACACAGCCTGCCCACAGGAAGTGGTTGGAGCATGGGGGGGTTGGGAAAATGGGCCCACTGGGAGAACACTGGGGCACAGCAAGGACAGCTGATCTGCCCTCCAATCAGTGCAGGACCACTCAGAGAAGACTGGTCAGGAATATAGAATTGCAGAGTGTGCAGTTTGCTGAAAAGACTCACGCCCAGACCAGAGTTTCCACACAACACAGGCGTACTAGATCCATGAAACCCAGAAGTACCTATAAAGTCAACCATTAAAACCTGAGCTGCACAAAAAGCCTTCCCCAGGGAATCAGCAGCAAAGCAGCAATTTAGGTCAACCACAGAGCTCAAGTACTGGTCCCCACAGGAAGTTCCCCCATTTTAGAAGTAAGCGAAGGACAACAAATTAGTTCCAGGGCAGATTTTAAGTAGTAGGAACAGCAAACAATCCAACACAGAACTGAAAGAAAAAACAATATACCCTCAGACCACAGAAAATGTTTGAAGTTAACTAGTAAAAGTCTCATTTCACCAAAGAACACTTATAAAACCTAGAAGGACCAGAAGGATCCATGTCTGAAGGGTCTTCCAGCTCTAAAGTTCTATCATTCATTCAAAAGGAAGATAGCTCTCCATGTTTGAACTTGTTCAAACTAATTCATTCATTCATTCATTCTCATTCTTTCAATGACCATTTATCAAGGACATTCTGCATGTCAGACACCATACTAGGTGCTGGGACACAGAATTAATAACACCTAGACCCTGTCCATAAGGAGCTCACAAAGCAGCCACTCTGCAACCTCACTAAGCCTCAAGCTAAACCTCCCAGGCCAGCTCCCATCGTGGCTGCTCACCAACTCTGAAGTGTCTTCTTTGACCACCAGGTCCCTCAGTCCCCCCACTGATGTTTGAGCTACTTACAGAAAGAGCTGTGCCTTTCTCACCATTATATCCCAGGGTCTAATAGCCTCTGGCTCTATAAATGTTTGTTGAGTGAATAAAAGAATGAATAAGCAATTTAGAAGAGAGATTAATAGCTGCCCAAGATACCTTATACAATAAGTTAAACCATGTGAGTACTTGTTTTAACCTATAAAACAGCAATTTCACATGGTTCAACCTGACACAAATGAATTTACAGAGAAAGACATGGGCTGTGTGCTGGGTTTGGAATGGGAGGTAAAGAGTATCTACTTTGGAATTCCATCCTGGAGGCCTTATTTCCCAAAGCCAAGAGGACTTGGCTATAAGCTGACTGCATTTGTATGTCAGTGCCTGCACACAGGTTAGGGGCAATGTTGGACCTGGCTCCAGGGTCCTGCTTAAGCTGCCCCTTCTTCCCATTAGGTTTACCTGATGGCTCGTCTCTGACTGATTCCTAATGCTTTCTTCAGAGACTTGAGTGAAAGGAGTGAAAGGTTTCCAGCCACAGCCACTTCTTTTCCTGGACCTTTTGCCAAAATGTCTCCCTTGAAAGTCTTTCACTGTTCTTGGAAACCTTACTAGGGTTGGACAATTGCTGTGGGTTTTTGGCTGCATGACAGGAGGAATATAACTGGAAGCTGGAGGGCCCACAGCTGAAGGTAAGTCACAAATGTTTGCAAACTCTCTTGAGGTAGCCCACAGAGACATGTGCTTCTCCAGCTCCTTCTGTGTCATCTCAAGCTTATCTAATTTTTGTTGGACATTCCTCAGCAAATCGGCATTCTGGTGTGCTAGCGTTTGTGAAATCTTTAAATTCAGCACACACTTACTGATGTACTCCTCAGTCTTGGACCTGTTGCTCACATTGCCCTTGGCTTCTCTGGTTGGCTCAAGTAGGCTGAGTGAACTAAGTGAACAATTTTGCCAGTCCCAGTCCTCAAATGAGAGCTCTGTGTCAGCTTCTGAAGAGCTCTCATCCTTACCACAAAAACAGCATGCCTCTCTCTCCATCTTATCCAGCTCTTCCTCCATGGACTTCAGTTCATCATCCTGGTCTGGTCTATCCTCTTCTAGAGATGAAGTAGCTCCTGGGGCCTCTTTCTCTTTGTCATCTCCCATGCTTAGGCAGCCTGAGTAGATTTCATTGATTTCAAAGCTGCAGAGGCTTGCCTGACCTGAGCTGGAGTTGCTGGCCTCTTCTACCACAAATGGAGCAGGAGGAGCATCTTGATTCTGAGTCTCCTTGGCTATCAGACTCAGATCTGGGGCCTGAGGATCTGGTGTTGCTTTTTCAGTGGGAGAAGAGTGACCCCTTGGTGAATGAGGCTGACTGCCTGTTGAAAAGAACAACATACATTGATTAAAGTGATCATATTCAGCAGCCAAGCAGACTTGGCTTATTGCTCAAGAGGCACAAGAATGAAGAAAAAATCTTTTTATTTTCCCACTCCCTTCCCAGTTATAGAAGATTACTGGATACACTCACAGAGGGTGAGAGGGTATTACTAACCTAGGTGAAAGTTCCCATTTTGACATGGGATGATGCAGAAATGTTCAGGGAGTCAAACCCTAGGAAAACATTCTAAGCTTCATTTATAGTGGACTCATACCTGTATAACTGTCAAGACATGCAAATTACAGGCCCCTGAATCTTCATCACATCATAGCTTTCTTTATACACAGGAGTTTGACTATTGATGTCAGTTCATGTTACGCTCTTGGCGAGCATCTGATAACAAAGTGACGGAGACGTTGCCCAAGAAGCCACTGCATCATGGGAGGGATAAATAACTTAAAAAATAATGCCAGGTCTAACCACCCACCACCTCTGGTTGACAGGTGTACAGCTTTCAGAGAATGGGATGAAGAGGCCAAAGTAATCAGAGCCTGGGGGGCCACTCTGGAGGCCTTCAGCCCTGTCAAGGCAAAGTGAATGGTCACCTGGCTGAAATTTGAAGGCCTGGGTTCCAGTTCTGTAACAAGCTCTGTTATTCTGAGCAGGTCACAACCTATTTGAACCTTAGTTTTCTCATCTGTAATATCAGGGCATTAAGCCTGATGATTGCAAGGTCCTTTCCAGCTCTAATTCTAAAGTTTCCAAATGTATCAAAAAGCAGTAAAGCAAAAAAAAAAAAAAAAAAAAAAGTGTGAAGACCGAAATGTTAAATTATTTCTAAGTGCCAGAATTACAATGATAAGTAATTTTCTTCTTCATACTGTTCCAAATTTTCTATCATAAGCATATAGTACTTTTATATTAACAATCATTTTTATTTGTGATGCAACTAGATAAATTCTTAAGAGCAGTCATGCTAGAAATAAACTCACTGTTACTACTTAGTTCTGGATCCAAGCCAAGTATATATGGAGCTCAAAAAATTTAACTTTTTTTTTCATGGCTGGCTGGTTAGCTCAGTTGGTTGGGGTGCAGTGTTGTAACACCAAGGTCAAGGGTTTGGATCCTTGTACCAGCCAGCTGCCAAAAAAAACCCCAAACCAATAACAACAACTTGTTTTTCAGTCCCACATAGCAGAATTAACTTAGTAATTTTAAGGATCTTAATTTTTCCCTAAGGCATCCATCTTTTCCCAGCATAAGTTACATGTACAGTTTGGAGGAGTCAATTAGTTGCAGCTCATGTGACTCTCAGAACACAGTTCTGTCAAAGTGATGCTTAACCTGTGAATTTAGGCCATACCCATTTCCTTTAGCTCTTTGATTTCCAAGTCAGGGGTCTCTTTTGAATGTTCTGAAGTCAGTCCTAGATAGACATTGACATCAGGATGGAGTTCATATCTCTGTACTCTCAGACTCTCGGTTGGCTGAGTTCTCTGGGCTCCAATAAAATCCTGTAGCACAGAAAATATTGTCAAGAACATATTTTCAATCATCTGAATGTCAGTGGTGTTTTAGAAACCAATCTAAACTCTTTCTTACTAATGTTGGGTAGACTATAGTCCTAATTAGCTAATTTATTGTTATCACCAATACCTTGAAAGCAATAGTAGTAGCTGCCATTCACTGAATCTTCATTATGTTGCCCCAACTAGGTGTTAAGGCTCCCCAGCTCCTCTCCTCAAGCTAAGCAGTTAAGCTCCCCTCACGAAGTTAAGCAGTTAGGCTTTTCTCAGGAACACAGAAAGTGTGAAATAAAATGAAATTTTCTAAAACTTCTTACAACCCAATCTCTAGCTTCTTCTTGGTCTCTTAATTCCCCACTCCCCTGAGATGAGTAGACAGAAATAAACTCCCAACAACTTCAGGGCTTGCCTTTAAGTCATTCTTCAGAATATACCGGATATCTTGAAGGTTCATAGTTCGGTCTTTCTGCTTGACCTGGAGGCCTGACTTAACAATATCATAGTAAGGCTTCGGAAGCCTGACATCAGCTTCTAAATAATTTCCCAGCACTATGGCTTCTTTAATAACTGAGCCATCTAAGCCATTCCAGGGTATGTTGTCTATAAGGGAAAAGTCATAAGAAGGAGTAACATTAAGAAATCAGGAGGTGGGAAGGAAAGAAATCAGATAAAGTTGGGTAACCTTAGTTGAGTCATTCAACCCCTTTCAACATTAATTTCTCTCTGTAGAAAAACTACTTGGAAGCCCAATCACACACATGAAGCCACTTTACCCATTTACCAGGGAAATCCCAGCCTCAGAGATAGAAAATAGGGTCAGCATGATGTACATGGGCCCCCTGCTGGCAGAACTAGGGACCAGAAGGGACTGCTTCATGGCATTAGGTTGGGTAGCCCTATGCATTCATCTCACAGAAGGTGTGGTGTTGCCTCTGGGACTGTAAACAATGTGAAACTTTGGCTCTCACCTCCTCCGTGAATGTGGTTTTACTGTTTGCGTGCATGTGTGCATGTGTGTGTTTCCTTCTCTTGAAGGGTATCTTCTGTCTTCAGATATGTGACTACTTCCCTCACATTATAAAGTCCTGTAGGTTTGGAAGGGCTTCCATTTCTTTCAAGTGATATTGTTTATACATCGACCAGACCTTGGGTGTGTTTAATTCCATAGTTTACTTCTCAGAGGCCAGTCTTTTCCCCTCGTTCACAATTCCTTTTTTTGTGTTTTTTGGTGGCTGGCCAGTGCTGGGATACGAATCCTTGACCTTGGTGTTATAACACAATGCTCTAACCAAGTGAGCTAACCAGCCAGCCCTATAATTCCGTTTAAGGGGCACCTCACAGCGATCCTAAGTATTGACACTAACGTTCACTTTTAAAACTGTCTGGATTAAATACATTATCACTGACAAGCAGATGAGTGGGCTTTGTTGAGTCTTAAAAAACAGTTAAAAGAGAAAGATTTCTGGGAGGTCATCTTATACCTTCCATAAGCACAAAGAGGTTTCCTTGAAGAAATCTCTTCTAAGTCCTGCACTTTCATAAAACCAAGTAACTTTTGGGGGGCGGGGGAGAATCCAACATAAAAATAGAGACTTTGATCAACTGTTAATGTGCTTCTTGAACTACCTGTTAAAATCTCCTGTATGATCATAGAAAAGCTGTAGATGTCTGACTTCACCGTGGCTGCCCTCTGTAAGATCACTTCCGGTGCAGCCCAGTTGTACAGCTGGGTGGGGAGGGGTACTCGAGTCAGGTCCCTGTGTACATCTCCATCCCGGCTACAGAAGGAAACACACAAGGCAGGGCTCATGAGATCACAGCACAGTGCGTTTGTGAAATATTTGCCTCTGAATACTGGTAACCTCCCTGAGCTTCTGGAAACCTAGCTAGACACCAACATAACCCACAATGCCTCAAAGCTGGTCCCACACCTGCAATTCCTTCCTGTTCCCCCTCCCACCTCATCTGGCCACTCTCTCCTGCTTACCCACTCCACTCGCAGGGAAAGAAGTCGCCGGGGTGGCCTTCTTTCAGTTACTCCAACATGCCAAGCACATTACCACTTCAAGTCTTTGTGTCAGCAGCTTCTTCTGCCTGGCATGCTCTGCCCATAGATCCTACAGTGACTGGCTGCTTCTTGTGACTGAGGTATTCGTTCGAAAGTCACCCCCTCAGGGAGGCCTACCCTGACCACCTAATGTAAAGTAGTCCTGTGTTATTGGCTTCAGAGCACTTATTATCTGAATTTTTTTAGTTTATTATCTGTCTCCCCTCCACAAGAGAGTCAGCTCTATGAAGTAGGTACCTTATCTGTCTTTTATATCACTGTATCTCTGAGCTTACACCAGGGTCTCGATGCTTGATGTCAGATAAATGAACGTAAGACTCTTTCAAGACCCCTCTCAAGCCTCATCTGCTTTATCAGAGCCACATGTGCCTTCTCTAACGCCTCATGATTGCTTCCTTTCTAAACTACTGTTCTCTTGGGAATGGGCCCTCTCAGTTCAGCACTCAAAGGTTCACTGTTTGTCTGACTAACTCATCTTCCCAACCAGGCTCCCTAAGAGCTAAGTCAGAGAATCCTAAATGTCTTCTGGGCCAATAAAGAGTCCTTGGGAACAGTCAGTGCTGGCTTCTTCTCATAGCTGTCATGAGAATCAAATGAGACCACGGATATGAAAATACTCTGTGAACCGTAAAGCACTTTCTAAGTAAGGAATTAATATAAAAATTACGGTAGGTACTCCGTAAAGACTTGACGACTGCTGGTTGATAATTAAGTTTTTAAAAAGCAAGTGAGAGCAAGTTCTTTGCTGGTCTGACATAAGGACAGATTTTAGAGGATGGAATGAGCTTTTCAGACTTTGAGCAAACTTCCCTAAATAATGTTTATTGCAGCAGAGCTTTTGATAGATGGCAGTGAGTTCAACAAGCTATGAAGTTATAAAAGCTGGTACTGACTTTTTAGTGGTATGGCTGAATACTTAGGTGTGGTCTGGTGTGATATGAACAGTGTGGATATGCATGCAAATTTAATAAACAAATATATATATCTTATGATAAATTTAATATACTTGTATATACCTGATATAATTATACATGAAGTGAATACAAATTAGTATCACAGAAAAGGCAATGGAGTGTTTTATTGTCAGAGATACATTCTGAAAACCCAGCCTGCTTGGCTCTTCAAGTTGGGGGGCAATTCTCCAAGGGAAACATCCGCCTACCTTCTTAGGCTTCTCAGGCTTATCAAAGGCTCTGGCAAGGAACAAGTAACTTATACCAGGACTTAAACCCTCTCTTTTACTTCCTCTCTTACAATCACTTCTTTCTTCTCTATTAAAGCTACCTGGGTATAGGTGATCTCTCTTGTGGCTGTCACTCTACGACAGTTATTTTTCTGGGCTTCAGCTTTGACATCATTAAAATTACATTTGGCTGCAGCTACGTGACACCACTTGCAAGGTCAATTCCAGCCCTAAATATTCCATTAAGAAGGAGTTAAAGAGTAGGAGAAATTGCTGCATCATTTTTACACCAAGAGATGGAGTGCTACCCTTGACAATGACATTCAACAAACCAATGTGTCCAAGTAGCATGTTACCAAATATAAATGCAGAATTGAAAGCTATTCTGAATTATTAGATAATCAACTCATGCTATCAGCTTTCAAAGAAAAGTACACTGTTACTGCTGCGACTGCTTGCTAACTGATATTTCTGCCTGAAGTTCCATTCTGAGGTTAACAAGCCCAAATGAGAATTCACACCTTCCTACTATACCCTGTCCCTCTGGACTTCCCAGTGGCACTCATAGACTCTGGTTACCTCCTACCCTCTCACTTGGCCAGCCATTGGCCCAGCTCCTCAGTGCATTTCACTTCATTTCCTCCCATTTTAGCTCCTTGGCCACCACCAGGCCCAGCCCCACCCCACGGCCTTCTTGGCCTCCTCGCTGGTCTTCCTCCCTCAACCTCCAACCTAGTTTGTCCCTGTAGCCCGGAGGCATCTATTACCACCAGGTTCTGCCCCAGCTTTGCCTCTAATTAAACAACTGGGTAACTTCGGACCACCCCTTCACTCCTCTGGTCCTCATTTTCCTCATCTATGAAAGGACAGGGTTGAGCTGGCCATCGCCAAAGCTCCATTTCACTCTAGGATTCACATTCCATTGGATAGCAAAAGCAGAGAAACTATTACCTCTATCTTGACAACAGATGGCACCCCATCAATGACAAATAGCTTGAATACTGTCAAAACCTTCCTGAAAAACCTCTGGTGTTATCAACAGCAAAAAAAGGATCCCCTTACTGGCCAGCTGCCAAAAAATAAAAAAATGGTCCAAACCCCTTAGCTTCCCCATAGCTTCCGCTACTCCCGAACACATAGCCAAAGTGGTAAACCCTGTTCAGAACCATTTCAAGTTTTTCCTTCATCTAGACTCATCTAATCATTTAACAAACATTTACTGAGCACTTACTATGTGGCAGGGCCCGAATTGAGTGCTGAAGGTAAGAGTGATGAACAAGACACAGTCCCTGTCCCAGGGAACTCGCCATCTAGTGGGGCAGGCACACTTGCACAAAAACGACTAGGGTACACTTCAATGATAAGTGTGAGGAGAGGAATATGCAAAGTGTCTCAGGGGATAAGGGTATCAGTGTAGGCTTCATGGGGTGTGGTGGAAGACTATGTTTAAAGTGAGTTAAAAGGGGCCGGCCCGTGGCTCACTCGGGAGAGTGCGGTGCGGATAACACCAAGGCCCTGGGTTCGGATCCCATATACGGATGGCCGGTTCGCTCACTGGTTGAGTGTGGTGCTGACAACACCAAGTCAAGGGTTAAGATCCCCTTACCAGTCATCTTTTAAAAAAATTAAAAAAATAAAAAAAAAATAAAGTGAGTTAAAAGGATAGAGACTTGTGCTAGGTATTCCACATGATGGAGCAGCACTGTGAAATGGCATGGATTGAAAGTGGCTTCAAATGGCCAGGAGGGGGTGGGAAGGGATGAGGTTAGCACTGTGGGTAGAGCCCCACCTGGGAAGGCTTCCACACCCTGCAAAGGTGCTTGGACTTAATCCTGTAGGCAATGAAGAACCCTGAAAGGTGTTAACTGGGATTGAGAATGGACCAGATATGAGGCTTAGCAGCTCAATTGGTGACAGTCACCAGGCCTCCTCCCATTCCCATGTAGAAAACTGCAACAGCTCCAGTCACACCCTAACTGCTCCACTGCCTCTCTCTTGCCCCATCACAACCCCTTCTCCACACAGAGGAGCGAGAGGGATCTTAACCTATAAATCATCCATGACACCACCATGCTCAAAAGAACCCCTTCCACAGCATCCCAATGTTCTCAAGATAAAATTCAAAGTCCTCGCCAAGGCCCACAAGGCCAAGTGCAATTTGGCCCCTGCCCTCTCTCCAGGTAGAGGGACAACAGGCACTCAAGTTCTGGGAGGATGAGAATCTTTCAGTTTTATTCATTTGAAAAACATGTTGAGTGCCCACCGTATGAAAGCCTATTCCAGGCATTTGAGATACAGCAGTGAATAAAGCAAATCCCTGCCCTCATGTAGCTTTTCATCTAGTGAGAGAAGTAAACTACAGAGTAAGTGAGAAGCAAAGACCTGGTGAGAGACTCTGAAACAAAGCATCAGTGATGGGTGGGTGGAGGACAAGGGTGAGAAGAGGCAGATCTAAGCAAGGGGTCTGCCCAGCGGCTGAGGCCTCACAGAAGAGCAGAACCAACACTGGGCCAAAGGTTCAGAGCTGTGGACAGCAACAAGGAAGCACAGGGAGATCTCTGCCTCCCAAGCCTGGGGCAGGAAATGGGGGTCAGCCCCCAAACTTAGGAGGACTTTGATTCCAGCCAAACAGGAAACAGCCCATCCACCAACCTTTGGGTGAGGACCTTGGTTCTGACTGCCCCTCTCTCTGTGCTGAACCCCTAGAGGGCAGGAAACACCCTTAGTGTCCAGCCAGCGCAACGCCTGGCCCTGGCGCAGTCCACGCCATGGCGGAGTCCTGAAAAAAACAGCTTGAGCTGCCCTCTCCGAGTTGGCAAGGCCGCCGGAGGGAGAGCTGCTGGCAGGACCACGGCTATAAGCACTTGCTTTCGCTGTAAGGATCTCTGCCTTGGCACAGTGGTACTGCTTTTACTTCCTCTTTTGATGTTTTGGTCAGCGTGGCAGTTTCCTGAGTTTCCAAAAGATGCAGAAAATGACACACAAACAGTTGTTGTCATAAAATTAGATAGTCCCACCAAAGATCCGGGAAGATTGAACAATTCCAAATTGTCCCTTTTGAGTCAATTAATTATGCCAACGGATGTTTCAAAAACATTGGTTACGATTAATCATGAGCAATTGCCTTTACCAGAGAAATTAATAAATAAAAGAAGTCCCCATCCTCTTCCCACCATCTGGGTAAATGGTTACATGGGATATAATATGAGAAAGGGAAAAATCCGGTACCCTCCCAGGGGATGTCCAAAGTATGATCTAAGTTGGCAAACATCATTTACTGGAGATTGTATTAATGGCAAGAGAATGGTTGGCATTAATGAGAAATTATATGATTGGGACAAATTAAGTATATGGGAACGAAACTGTAGAACCCCCTTTACTTGGTGGTGTCCAGTTTTAAATAAATCATTAAGAATCAGGTGTTGGGATAAAAATATATGCTGTAAAATTATTAAACCTGCAAAATTAGATCTTAGAAAAATAAGAGAGTGCAACTTGTTTTGTGAGGGATGGTGCTGTGCACAATGATACTTTGACATTTAGATCAAGATTACAGGGCCACAGCCAATGCATAACCTTAAAATGTGCATGATAATGCTGCTCAAATATCCACTATTCTTTTTCAATATGAACAATAGGTTCATTCCATTAGAACATAAAATCATTAGACCCCCATTAGAATTTAAATGTTAACATTTTTCCTTTTAGCAAAGTTGTATTGAACCAAAATAGTTGCCAAAATAGGGTGGATATTAACCACAGCTTGCTAACAGAAAAAGGTCACAAGATAACTTCAAGACAATGAAGGCATGGTTTCGATCTGATAACCTGATTCCAGGAAAAAGAAGCACGAGTTGATCACCTGAGACATGCTGACAAAAGGAAAGGACTGGCTGACCCTGACCTCTAAAAATGCTTCCTCCCTGCTTTTTGGACTATTAATTTAAGCTTTCTGATACAATAAAAATAGTACCCAAAACCCCCCTGCAGAGAAAAATCTAAATAAAAGGCATTGTCTCATGCTCTACTGGGCTCCAGCTGCAACAACGCTGACAGCCCGCAGAGAGAGAACATGCATATTGATGCATTGAGGTCTCCGTCTGTGTTTGTTATTTTCGCTGACCCTCTCCTTCCCTTTTTGGGTACCCACCCCTCGCTGAAGCTGGACTTCGGCATGGCCCAGATACAGGAGATGTGACAGACCATAAGGCTCATGGGTACCCATCACCTTCTCTCTCCTTCCAGGATGTGCCAGTAATAAGGCACGTTTCCCAGCTCCCTCTAGTAAGAAGGTGATTGAGCTCTGTCAATGCAAAATGGGAGGCAGTAACATACCTACTTGAGGCTGCCCCAAACCTCACCATGTACCCCTCCACATTCTCTTGTTCACTGATCAGCAATGCAAAGAACACAGTCGGGGGGCGAGGGGAGAGCCACAGATGGGAGGAACACAGAACACACTGCCCCTTTCTGACACACACACTAGATCATAAAATGAGAAATACACTTTGTTGTGTTAAGCCACTGAAAATTCTGGAATGGATATCATTTATACACATTGGCTGATATGGGTTCTTGTTAAATGTTTATTAAAATGATAATGTCCTGAGCAGAAGTAACTTCCCCAAAGTCCCTCTAGCCTTGGCAGACAGGGTAAGACATTTGGGAAACCTCTTCCTCCACTGATGGACAGTTCAGCCCCCCAGTGAGAAGTTGTTCCACTCATATCAGATTCTCTATGTAAAGGTCCCCAGGGAGACCCTTTTGAGAAGAAAGTCACACTTGAGGTCGTGCCCACCTTTCCATCATGTACTCCAGGTTGGTGAGCCTTGCTTGCCCCATTGAGACAATGTGGATGGCATAGGAGCTGAGGGAGCGGTGGATAAAGCCCCGCGAATGCAGGTATCTCAGGGCATCGGAGATCTGGAGCAGCAGGTGCACAATCACCTCCATGTGCAGCACCGGAAACTGGGACCGCTGTGAGCAAAAGAGAAACCACCAGGAACAAAAGGGACTGGGCCCCTGGCACTGTAGAATGCTTTGCAATTTCCAGTCTTTCCATTTGATCCTCACAGCTATTAAGGATCCCCATTTGATAGATGGGGAACCTAGGGCATAGTGAGGTTAAGTGACTGGTCTAAGGTCCCATGGATCCAGTCTCCCTGCCTCCTAACCTGGACTCTTTCCCTCAGCCAAGCTGTATTATACCACAAAAAATGAAGAGAAATTCTCAAAGCTTGGTATATGCATCCAGGGTTGGACTGGGGAAAACTGACAGGAGAGGTCCCCCCACTACCACCAGTAAAACTTCCCTGGCCCCTCCCTATCCAAGCCTGTTCTGCTGGGAGAATATGGAAGCTCAAAGGACCCCGAAGTTTGCAGATAACCAATCCAGTCCCTACCCAAGTCAGGTAATCTAGAAAGTTTATCCCAAAAGGACAAAAATTCACTTATACTAATATACCTGGCTGATTAAAGTCATAATGGGTGTCTCCTCCAGAGAAATGGCATTTTAAGGTAATGCCCTCACCCAAGGAAAAAAAGGAAAGACAGAATACTAACAGGAGGTCCTCAGGCAGGAGGAGTGGCAAGCCACTTGGGGGAAGGGCCCTTCCTGGAGGGTCTCTCCTCACTCCTACCCAGGATCTTTAAAACAAAGTCATGGAGAAAAAAAATCCTCTAGGAGCTCTCCAAAGCCACATCTCAGCCCAAAGCACACTTCTAGGGAATCTGCTGGCCACAGAATATGTCTACCCCTTGTCAAGGAAATTTTTTTTTCTTTTTTTTTAAAGATGACCGGTAAGGGGATCTTAATCCTTGACTTGGTGTTGTCAGCACCATGCTCACCAGTGAACATACCGGCCATCCCTATATAGGATCTGAACCCGTGGCCTTGGTGTTATCAGCACCGCACTCTCCTGAGTAAGCCACGGGCCGGCCCTCTCATCAAGGAAATTTGAAAAGTGAGGGGGAGTGATAAAGGCTTCTATTTAAACAAACCAGGATACAGCACAAGTGAAAATATAGAATAATAAAGTCAGTGGCTGTTAGACTATAGTTAGTTAGAAATGTATGTGTATTCTGGGTCTGTGAACTCTTAGCTGTCTGAAAAAGAAGCAGAACTGACAATAATAAAATCACACTAGTTCTGAGTATGTGCTTATCAACCTTAAATGGTGTGTTATACAGCCCCCATTAAGTAAAGGAATTAAGAATTCTATCCTCCATGCATACACAAATGGGAACTCTACAGCTGGGGCAGGGGGAGAAGCAGGGAAGGTAGCAAGAGGAAAATCCACAAGAACAGCCATTTACTTGCTTGTGGAGGACACTGAAGAGGGTGCCAACTGTGATGCGCTCATATACCAGACGGGTCTTCTCCAGGTCCTGGGACAGGCACACAGCCATCAGCTGCAGAAGGTGGGGGTGCCGCAGCTTGCTGCAAAAGAAAAGAAGCTCCAGATGGGGCAGGGGGAAAGAGGATATGGCGAAAAAATGGGTGTTGTCCTTTCTTCTAGGCCCTTGAACGTTCTAAACAAATGCCATTTGTATAAGTTTTTCTAAGAAAACAGGATGGGGTGAGGGTCTCTGTTGGTGGAATCTGTGGCCTCTCACTGATCAGACCCTGAGAGCTCAAAGTATCAGTGACAACAATGACAATGTCGCTATGAGTTACTGAGCAAGGCACTCTAAATACTTTGCATAATCACCTCAGATCATAACAACCACTTACAAGAAATGTATTCTTATACTCACCTAGAGACGAGGAAACCAACACCAAGGAAATGTCAAGAACTTGCCCAAGGTCACACACTCCACTCAGTCTCACATCAAAATCCATGCTGTGTCTACAGGTCCTTCTAGTTCCCTGGGTCCTTTAGGCTGACTTCCCAAAAGGAAGGATTTGGCCTCTCTAGAGATACCTCCTGCAGGTGAGTTGCCATCACAGGAGACAGCTCAGTGAGCTGGGGTCCACTCCAGGGCCCCAGTGGCCCTGGTGTGAAACCATGAATCAGGAGCCTGCCCTAGCAAGAGATGAAGGACCTAAACCTGGAGACACAGAAAAGGAACTGGCACCCATCATAACCATGTCTCAGTGGCAGAGACATGGTTCTGCAGACATTTGGATCTCATGCACAGCCATTTTCCATGAGAATAAGACAGCCACATGCTGCCCTGATGGGCACAGGGCTCAAAATGGCTGTAGCAGGAGAACAAGATGGGCCTAGAGGTTGACCATCCAGAGACATGGGTTATGGGACAGCTGACAGAATTGAGCCCTCACCACCACCATCCCCACCCCTCAGGCTATGCATTAATTCCTCTTTCTCTTTCTTGGAATTTAAGTCAACCAATTCCAACAGTCAGGAAATGCTAAGGCTAAGGGGGCTGGTGCTCCATACCCCACTTATAGCCCTGTATATCCCAGAACCTGGGTCTGGAAAGAGACCTGGATGTGTCATGGGCCTGGCCCTTGGGCCTCCTTCTCACCTGCTGTGCTCCTGCTCAGCAATTAACAAGTCGGCCAGCCGCAGCCTGCTGCAGTGCAGGTGGGTAGGGAGATTCAGCTCCTTCACTGTGACCCTGCTCCCGTTCCACACCAGGCTACAAAGGCAGGAAAGAGTTCCAGCAGAAGAGGGTGAGCAGCCACTTCAGTGACAGAACTTTCCCAGCCAGACACCAGAGAAGCGGTGTTTACATAGAGTCTGTAATGCCCCTTGGGCACCGCTGGGTCCTCCCTCCCACTGCCCCCAGGCACTAAAGCACCCTGGGGAACACAGGTGCTGGTGGCAGGAAGTCACTGAAGGACTCAATTGAGGGAGTGACTTGCTCAGGTTTGCATTTTAGAAAGACAGTGGTACCAGGTCAAGACGGCAAAATAGACAGTCCCCTGCATCACTCTCTCCCACAAATCAACCAAATTACAACTATTAAAAAGCAACAACAGCCAAGAGGGGCCACTAGCATTCAGTGGAAGAGGAGGAGAGACCTACAGAGTGCAGGAGAAGCCACGATGAGAGAAAGAATAAACCACCTTGACTGTTTCAGGCCCCAGCTGCTTCAAGGCTGGAGCTGGTGAAGGCACAGAGAAGGAGCTGGCAAAAGCTACAGCTGTGCATTTCGGATGGAGTTGCTTGGAGGTGGCAGGGGAGAAGAAGGCCAGCAAGACCACTAATAGGGTTCCTGTCAACCCACGCAGGAGCGAGGAGCCACAACAACTGAAAAAAAGGAGCCACTCAGAGGCCAGTGAGACATTGCAAGGGACTGCCACATGGCCCGTCCATGGGAAGTGGTTGGAGCATGGATGGATGGGGAGACGGGCCCACTGGGGGAACACTGGGGCACAGCAAGGACAGCTGATCTGCCCTCCAATCAGTGCAGGACCACTCAGAGAAAACTGGTCAGGAATATAGAATTGCAGATGGTGCGGTTTGCTGAAAAGACTCAGGCCCAGACCAGAATTTCCACACAACACAGGTGTACTGGATCTCATGAGAGCCAGAAGTACCTATAAAGTCAACCATTAAAACCTGAGCTGCACAAAAAGCCTTCCCCAGGGAATAAGCAGCAAAGCAGCAATTTAGCTCAAGCACAGAGTTCAAGTGTTGGTCCCCACAGGAAGTTCCCCCATTTTAGAAGTAGGCAAAGGACAGCAAATTAGTTCCAGGGCAGAGTCTAAGTGGTGAGAACAGCAAACAATCCAACACAGAACTGAAAGAAAAAACAATATACTCTCAGACCAGAGAAAACATTTGATATTAACTAGTAAAAGTCTCATTTCACCAAAGAACACTTATGAAACCTAGAAGGACAAGAAGTCCCCTGGGCTACCAAGCCAGGGAGCAGGGAGGGTTTGGGGCCTCAGCCATGTCCCTCAACACCCCCAACCAGTCCTGAGGGTGGGGATCTGAACACCTTGGCCATGTCCCCCCAACACCCACAACCAGCCCAGCTACGGCCACCAAGGTGCAGCAAGAAGCACCCCAGGTTCCCAAGCTGGGGCACTGGGGGCTGAGGGCTTCAGCCACACCCCGTGACATCTGCACCCAGCCCAGCAATGACTAAGCCACTGCACTGCTGGAAGCCCCCTGGTCTTCTCTACAGTTATGAGGGAAATGCCATAGGCCTCAACCCTGCCCCTCCTCCTTCCTCCTCCCATCCTATTTCCTTCCCCTTTCTCTCCTCTCCCTGCTGCAATTGCTCCACAAAAACATCATAGAACGTAAAAAATATATTGGGCCAGCCCGTGGCTCACTTGGGAGAGTGTGGTGCTGATAACACCAAGGCCACAGGTTCGGATCCCTATATAAGGATGGCCGGTCAGCTCACTTTGGAGAGCATGGTGCTGACAACACCAAGTCAAGGGTTAAGATCCCTTTACTGGTCATCTTAAAAAAAAAAAAAAAGAAAGAATGTAAAAAAATGTATACATTAATAAATAAATAAACTTAAAAAAAAAAAAAGAAAGAAAGAAAGAAAGACAATGGTACCAGCATTGTGGGGAATGCATAGGGCAACGGTGGTCCAGAAAATGGAAGGCCAATTAGGAAGCCAGTCTGAGTGAGGTGTGGTGATGACCTGAGCAAAGGCAGCAGCCATGGGACAGAGAGGGGACCTGATAACAAATGTGTGGCACCAGCAGGAAAACAAAGATCATCTGTGTAGGGATAGAGGGCCTTGTGAATCTGGCAGAAGGCTTTTAGAACAGTGATTCTTCTAACCAGGAAAGAAGCATCGAGGTTCAAGGAAGACAGGTTTGGGGAGGCCACCCCTGTAGGGGTTGGGTCTCTGGGGGCTGAGAACACACAAAGGACTTTTGCCATAACCAAATCCTGTACTGAAGCCTCTGCTGGATTTGGCTATTGAGAGCTGCAGCTGATGCCTGTTCTGCTTCTACAGGGGCCTCAATACCAAAACTTGTATCAGAGGCTAAACAGTCACCACTAATCCGCCTATAATTTTTTAGAAAACAGAGAAGTTAAAATATTGTAATGAATAATCTTTCAGAGCAGTGCTTCTCCCCCCACAAGACATTTGGCAATGTCTGTAGACAGTCTGGTTGTCACATCTGCAGAGGATATAAGGGGCTACTACTAGCATCTAGTAGGTAGAAACCAGGGACGTTCCTAAACATCCTACAATGCACAGAACAGCCCCCAACAAAAAGGGTCATCTGGCCAAAAATGTCAACAGTGTCCAAGTTGAGAAACCCTGATTTAAGCATATGTTCTTAAGTGTTCCCTTGTGTTTGAGTTGAAACCCTTCACACATAAGTTGCATGCGGCCCCCTCTTCCGGTGGGACTAAATCAGACCTCCCACTGGCTGGCCCCGCTTACTTGGTCATGACCATGTAGGGGCCACTGAAGAAAGAGAAGGTGGGCTCGTCGTCAGCTTGAATCACTTCCTTTTCTCCAATTACTGGAAGAGATCCTAGATAGGTGAGCTGTGTGCCCCCTGTGAAATAAAACTGAAACCAAAGCACAGCCTCAAATTGTGGGGAGAAAAGAGGAAAAGCAAAATACCTCCAGAATCTTATCAGCCAGGTAAAATAATGAGATCTGCTATGTACCAACTTTCTGAATGCACCTATGCATTGGACATTATTCTTAAATTTTTATTATCTTTTAACCTTCCTAGAAAGAGGTCCGATGCCTGCATGAAGAACCATGGTTGGGACTGAGGAGCCTGCTGTGGCCCCCACAGAACCCAGGCCTGTGTGTAGCCAAAGCCCACATTCCTTCTCTCCCCACCCCCCAGGCTACCTTGGCACAAGAAACAGAGTCAGGAGTGGAGGCCCAGTTGTGAGCAAACATCACTCATCTACCCAGCAATGCTTCCCAACTGTCACTTTCTTTGATGGGCAGAACCAAGGACCCAAAAGTACTATCTGCCCTCAAAACATTTCTCAGTTTAAAATCTCAAGTCCTTAAAAGCATTCCAACCACACTCATAAGCCTATGGAAGGGCAAGGTCAATCAGGAAGCAGACCTATGGCACAGTTCCCTGCTTCCCTGTTAGGGGAAAATCTGTCTGGGGCCTTCAATGAGAATTAAAGAATCATTTTCTAAACTTCCCCAATCTAGCCCAGGGTCATGCAAGGGAATTCTTCAAGGTTTTCATTTGCCAGTGAGGACAAGAACACTAAGAAATACCTTACCCTCAAAAGGAGCAAAAGAGGTGGAAAAAACCCACTTTGGTGAGGACAGGGAGAAAGGAGTTGGACAAAGGAGTTGGAAATGGGGCCAGGTGATGCTCTGGTTCATCCTGCAAACACAGGCTGTCAGTGGCTACCTCTTACCTTCCCAAAGCCAAAGCTGTAGATATTTTGGGCAGAAATGACTCCAGGTTTCGGCAATCGCTTAGGAGAGGCATTAGGTTTTCTAGAAATATTTAAAAGAGGAAAAAGAGAGTAAGAACTACGAATTAACCATGCATATTCAAAGGATCAATGCTGAATCAAGTTTTCAGAATGTGTAGTTGGTTTTTGTCTTTACTACTTGGCTTTTTATCGTGGAACTACAGGATGTAACAGAAGGCCTCTCAGAGGGCCCCTGTGATTCTCACCTCCTGGTATTCATGCCCTTGTGTAGCCCCTCACAAGTCAGATAGGGCTGACCTGTTAATAGGATATTGCAGAAATGATGGAGTGTCACTTTTAAGGCTAGAACCACCAGGGCTTCTGCCCTGATCTCTCTTGGATCCCTTGCTCTGGCAGAAACCATCTGCCATGTTGTGAGGACCCTCAAGCAGCCCTATGGAGAGGCTCAACAAATGGCACCAATTTGCTAGCCATGTGAGTGAGGCAATTTCGAACTGGATCCTCTATCCCATCCAAACCTGCAGATGACTGCATCCCTACCTGAAATCTTGATTGCAACTTCATGAGAAACCCTTAGCCACAACCACCCAGCTAAGCCATTCCCAATTCCTGACCCACAGAAATTATGTGAGAAAAAAATGTTTATTGTTTGAAGCCGCTAAGTTGGGGGGGGGGAATTCATTATGCAGCAATAGATAACAAACACAGATGGTCAGAGCTGGAATGAATCATAAGGCATATCTTGTCCAATGCTCTCATTTTACAGATGGGAAAAATGGAGCCCAGGAGGGAAAAACTACTGGTCTGAGGTCACGGAACACCATCAGAGAACAGACCTGACACTGCTCATTCCAGCCACTGCTCTTACCACATACCACACCCAAACCACCACCTGCCCACCAGGGCCCCCATTAACTGAAGGGTCTTGGAAAAAGTTCCTATGTCCTTTATTTCTTTGGGTCCCAGAGCTTGGCACAGTGCTATACATACAGTAGGTGCTCAGTTAATGCTTGCTGATTGAGTAGTTTCAGCTCAGATTCAAAAAAACTCTGCTGCCACCGAAGCAACCTGCCCTTTCTTTTTTTTTTTTTTAAAGATGATCGGTAAGTGGATCTTAACCTTTGACTTAGTGTTGTCTGCACCACGCTCTCCCAAGTGAGCTAACCAGCCATCCCTATATAGGGATCCGAACCTGTGGCCTTGGTGTTATCAGCACCACCCTCTCCCAAGTGAGCCATGGGCTGACTGCAACTTGCCCTTTCTAAGCAAATGGAAAAGGAGCTGATCAGATGTGAATGCTTTCCTCCTATTTTTGGAAGTATTTTAGGCTCTAGATCCTCAGCAACTCATCAGTAGCTGGGCTGCCCCTTTCCCACTTTAAGCTTCTGTGCTATTGAAGAGAAGACTCCAATATTTAGACTGAGGTAAAGTTGACCTCCCAATTTATACCTGGTGTCCTAGCATCATAATTGATAGCATCCCATTTACTCTCAAAACAGCCAGTATAGCTGGCTATATAATAAGCTATATGGTCACCCTCATTTGAGTAAGCAAACTATATGGGAAAGGCTCCTTTCCTACATCAAATCATCAGTCTCCTCTAGAAACAAGACCTACGTGCTTAGGCCTCAAAAGTTTAGGAAACAGTGGGCCATTTCCTACCCAGGGGAACAGACTTTGAGCTGTTAGTGAGGGTGGGACCACCCCCTGGCAGCAGTGGATCAGGAATACACCGACAAGGCCTCCCGCCTTCCTATCTAGGGGCCTCTCGGCAGCATGTGGGGCTCTTTGGAGGGTGAGACTTCTGTTTAAACCAAAGAGCCAACTGTTCTCCAACAGTGACCTGGACAACAACTACAATTCAGACCAATGTTTCTTGCTCTCTTACCTGAATTTCTTAGCCTGTGTCTATGTAACTAAACTCGTCTCAGTCAAGGGAAGAAAAAAGTAATTGACCCCAATTATCTACAACCAGACAACCATCTGTTTTTCACAATTCAGTGCTTTTATTTTCTTTTTCCCATCCAAGCTCTGTGTCAAGGATTTGTGTGGTTTCTTTACATTAGAAAAGGGGGAGTGAGAGGGGCTGGCCGGTTAACTCAGAGCATGGTGCTGCTAACATCAAGGCCAAAAAAGAAAAATGGGGGGGGGGGGGCCTGTACCTTTCCATTCTATTTTCCATTAAGCATTCCATTAACCCCATGGTAAGAATGTTTCATCTAATTATAAAATAGATAATGGCTGGCCAGTTACCTCAGTTGGTTAGGGCATGGTGCTGATAATACCAAGGTCAATAGTTCAGATCCCCACACTGGCCAGTTACCCCTCCAAAAAAACAAAAAAAATAGACGCTATGTCTAGATTAGTAACTAGGACTTTAAAAGTTTATCAACACTTGGGCCGGCCCGTGGCTTACTCGGGAGAGTGTGGTGCTGATAACACCAAGGCCATGGGTTCGGATCCCATATAGGGATGGCCGGCGGTTAGCTCATTGGGTGAGCGTGATACTGACAACACCAAATCAAGGGTTAAGATCCCCTTACCGGTCATCTTAAAAAAAAAAAAAAAAAAAAGTTTATCAACACTTAAACTTGGGTTTTCCTTTCAGGCTGGCCCACGAACTTACTACTCCCCTTGTACTGAGCCCTGACCATGTACCAGGCAACCATGGGTTAAGTAATGGTGAATGAGACAGACACAGTCCCTGCCTGCTCTCTTGGAGTTCTTAGTTTAATTGGAAAAACAGAGAAGAAAATACACAAAGAAACTAATTACAAACTGTGACAAGTGTCTTTAGACTCTGAACAGGGAGGAGAAATCCATGCAAGAGTCAGGGGCAGGAGGTGAGGTGGGAAAAGCGGGAGGGGTTGGACCAGGCAGGGCCTCCAAGGCCAGATGAGGGATTTAGAAGTTTATCCTGATGGCCATGAGGAAAATCCTAAAGAGTTTTTAACCAGAGAGTGGCATAATCGATTTCCATTGTAAAAAGGTCATTCTGGATGCTGAGTAAACCAAGACTGGAAAGAGTGGCTGCATAGTAGTTAGGAGTAACTAGTCATCAAGGGGATCATTAACTCATCTCTCCTGAGAAGCCAGCAGCATCCATGTCATCAGAGGAAAACCAGGACTCAAAGTGCATGAAGGACAGGACAAGGGAGCCTGAAACAGTGTGACAAGTCCAGCCACCCTGATTACAGAGATACCATCAGAGAAAATCAAAATGGAAAGGATTCTCTGCTTACAAACTCTAAGTCAATAAAGCCCAGAGAATAACTCCCCTGTGCCAAGCTTATCCCTGAACATGGAGAGAAGCCTGGGGCCCACCTCCTGTAGCTATGACTGGGAGACAGAGGACTGTGCAATCAGCTGGCGTGGCTAGTTACTTGCACCAGCTTAAAACAGGCTGAGAAACTTTAAGTTAAGCATTTGTGGACTTTTGCAACCTTAGTTATAAAGAACATTCTTTCCATGGTTCAAGATAAAAAAGTCAGCCAGCTGCCCTGCTGGGTAAGGGTTTTCTGCTGGGCTACTCAGACCAGAGAAGTTCCTCCTCCGCTAACCATAGGGTGATTCTTACTGGAGCCCACACTCACTCACCCCACACCTTCCGGGGGCAGTGGGGAAAATGGCCAAAGGTGCTCCTCCTACCGTCCTTTGTCAGAGTGGCCATGTCTTTTTCTGAGCTCACCCCCTGTGTGGGCCAGATGTCGGAGGGTGCCGATGTGGAGGAGACTGAGGCAGCCCATGCTTCAAGGCTCCCACAAGAAGGGCTAGGTGATCCCACTCTGCTCAAAGCAATACTCACCCCTGCACGAAGCCCCCAAACCAGGGCGGGCTGCAGATGAGCCGCTGAGGAGAGTCTATCTTCTTCAGGAGGTCATAAGAGAAGCCCTGGATGATGGCCTGCATGTGCGAGGCACAGCGCTGCATGAACTCCACCATCTGCAACACACCACAGAGATGCTCAGTGCTAGTCACACCAGCTTCCAATGGGAATGGAAGCTTGGGGGTGAAGATGAATGGTCTGAGGAGCCAAGAGCCCCCAGTGGGAAATCTCTGGAAAGGAAAGGGCCCAGGTGATTTTCTAAAGATATGGAATGTTCTTAGGGAGAGGATCTGGAGATAATTTCCTCCAACTCCCTCCTTCAACAGATGAGGAAACAGCCTGGGAGGAGTGAAATTACTCGTCCAAGGCCCAACAGCTAATGAGCAGGACAACCAGAGGTAGGGAAGGAGATGTTGCACATGGAGGTGCCGGGCACTGTGCACCTTTCTGTTTTACATTTGCTATATTTAGTCCTCATTAAAACATATCATGGGGCCAGTTAGCTGATTAGAGTGTGGTGTTATAACACCAAACTCAAGGGTTTGGATCCCCATACTAGCCAGCCACCAAACAAACAAATAAAACACATCACACCTGCCAGTATGTGGCTGTAGGCAAGTTATTTCATGTCAATGGACCTCAGTTTCCCATCTACAGAATGGGGATAATAATAGTATCTACCTGAGAGTTTGCTGTGAAGATTAAATGAGTTAATATATAAAAAAAACATTTAGAACAACGTCTGATTTATAAGTGCTAGTTAAATGAGTCAGATAAAATTGCAGTTGTTCTCCTTCATCATTGGACAGATGCCTAAAAAAGGTTCACTAAACTTGCCAGAGGTTTTACAGCTGGTTAACCTGCTTCAACCCAGGCCTGTGTGTCTAGTACCAATGCTAAGCTGCTGCAAGCTCTGTACTGCCCCCTGGGATCCCGACTCTCAGCCCAGCGCTCTTCCACTGGCATGGCTGTAGAGTGGGGTCCACCCTTACCAGGGTGCTGCGTTCCTTCCTTGCTGTCAAGGCCCAGGTCTGCGGATTTCGACCTTTCTCGTCATGGAGTCGCAGGTCACCTCCTGCATCCAGGAGTTTGCTGAGGATCCACTGATTGCCTGAAAATGCTGCTGCATGGACAGGGGTGCTCCCATCAAAGCAACGGCTGGGGATGGGGGAAATGGGTACAGTGAACGTCCATGTTAACACTCCTTCCTTCCATAAAGAGGGGATTCAACACGTCACATGGGGCTCCCATTCCACAAAAGGAATTTTTAGCAATGAGGATTATAATAATATCATCAGTGAGGCCCCTGGTCTGTGCCAACAGACGCTTTATACACATCCCTTTTTTCCATCCTTACCTCAACCCTTCAACGTCGTATCATTTCCCAATTTACAGATGAGGAAACAAAAGGGCAAAGCTGAGATTCAACCCAGGTATAGGTCTGGTTCCAAATTCAATGTTCTTTCCCCACCACCCCCGGATATTGGCTGCCCAGTGAGCAAACCGGCCATCCCTATATGGGATCCGAACCGTGGCCTTGGTGTTATCAGCACCACACTCTCCCGAGTGAGCCACAGGCCGGCCCCCTAAAACAATTTTTTCATGTCTGCAGTGTTCTGGAATCAGGTTGGTCAAGCACAACATAACCAGGGACCATCCCTCTCATGTGAGTATATCTCTGTGCACCAAATCCTGTGGTAGAGGCCCACAAAACCTTGGCACCAGCAATCCAGTCAAGGATCTACACCTCAGAGAAAGAAGGGACGGCCTTTACTGTGTTCAGGATATAGTGAAGATGTGATGTGTACCTGTGGTTTCCTAACCTGGATGCGCATCAGAATCACCTGGGCAGCTTTCTCCCTTTAATTGATAAAGAAGCACAAATGGGAGAATGAAGAAGGGGAAAGAGAATGAGAAGAAAAAAGAAGAGGAAGAAAGAAAATGAGAGAAGGATGAGAAAGAGGAGAAGATAAGAAAGATAAGGAAAAAGTCTCCCAACTCCAGACACCCAATTCTCTTGCCCAGAAACAACTATTGCAGCAAGTTTTTGTATTCTTCCAGAAATTTTCTATGTATATACAAGTGAATAAGAATATGCTATATAAACTGTTCAGCATCTAAATTTTTTCTCTTAACAATATATCTTGGACAAATTTCCATATGAGAAAATACAAACCACCTCAATTCTTGCCAACAGCTACATAGTATTCCAACATATGGATGTACTATAATTTAGTTAATGAGCCACTGAAATATTGTAAAAAATACAGATTCTCAGACTATATCCCGGATTGACTGAATCAGAATCTGCAAGCACAGGACCCAGGAATGTGTATTTTTTATAGGTTCCCAAGTGACACTAATGAGGATGGCCTACACCCAGATATCTGGGAACCATTGACCCCAGTGGTTCTCACAGTTGGCTCTCTCCCATTGCTGGGTCAGACAGCAGTCCAGGCACAATGCATCATGGAAGCCATAATAACCTCCTTGCAGCAAAAACAACTTTGCATAATGTTGTGAGTCTTCTAATCATTCCTCCCACAAACAGTAAAAAAGGTGGGTGGGGGGAGAAAAAATATTATTTCTCACTTCTCATGAATGCTAAGGAAAAAAAAAAAAATGGTTTATACCCAACTAAACTTTACGAGATAATCCAGGTACAAGTAATATCAAAATGTGTACTGTTTTATTAATTTACCCTAGAGGTTGATAACCAGAGTCCCTCAGGCTAATTTGGGCAACCCAGAGGTGTGTTTTATTTGGTCCACACAGTGTTTTTTAAAATTAGAAATAATAGACAATAATTAACATTTGGGGGATTTCACATTAAAAATTGGAATTTCCAGCTCTTAGAAATTTGGAAGATCTGTCCTCTCTGGCTCCCTTTCCTGCGCAGCAGCCATAGATGCCTGACCTCCTTAGAGCCTGTATTCAGTGACTCCCACCTGGTCCAGTAAGAAACTGATTTTGTGACTTCAACAGGCCCAGGCCATCAAAGCACTTCCACTGAATGTTTAGGAATAAAGCCTCTTCTCAGAAATTTCCCTCCATCTTGATTAGAAGATATTTCTAAAGTCACATGAAAATGTTCTTAATCACAAAATATAAAACCATGGGGGTTTGAATTCCTCCCCTTGTTTTTGTCCATTTGCACCTCTTTCCTGGCATCATGGCCACCTCTAAAAAGAGACTTATTTAAAATCTGAGTACTTCAGGGGCCTGGAGTCTTGGTACTAGGGACACTAGGGACTGTGGTCCTGATCTCAAGCTGTACCGTTAACACCATGCACCATTATGGGATAGTCACTTAGAACAGGCTTCAGTTCTCTAATCTGGAAAATTAAAGATTAAATAATTTAATCTTTAAAGAACCAAGCTCTAAGCCTGGATGAAACAGATGTAAATGCAGATGACTGAAAAATGTTGCATTTTTGCTGGGGAACTGCAGGAAGTCCCAGTATGGCTTCCCTACAAAGCTGGTATCTGCAAATATCAGGTGAATGAGCCCTTTTTTTCTGAGTTTTGAAATTAAACATTAACACAGTAGAGACAGTAGAGTGTATGTGAGTCTACAAAAATTCTGGAAGGAAGCACAACAAAATGCTCATTACATTATTTCTAGGTTACAAAATTCTCATACTGATTTAGCTTTTTTCTTTATACTTTTCCAAGCTTCCAAGTCTTCTCCCACTTAGCAATCTTATGCCCGGTCCCTCCTCCCCCAACCAAATACAAATCCTTCCAACATCAATACTTTTTTTTTTAAGTAAGTACATTAAACAGGGCCTCCTTACATACGATGGGAAAGACATGATTGTTCATATTCTGGCATTCCTGTAAAAATCAAATAGAATCACACAGGTGCTTAAAACTCTAGTTTCTGGTTCTGTTCAATGGAAAATGTAAAAATACCTGCCTTCCCTGCCCTGTCAAAGAAGTAAAGATCAAGTGAACTAGTACTGGGAAGGCCCTGGGAAAAAACAAAGTGCTTTGCAACAAGAAGAGATATTCAAGTCTCTGACTCATTACATTGTGTTGCTTTTCCATATTAAAATTTAAACCAACTATGAAACCCTGACTCTTTTATACCACAACTATAAAAGTCAGGCATGGTGAGTCCAAAGGTAGTTATCTCAATTGTTCTACTCTTTCCTCTCCCCTTGTCCCACCTTCTCACTACTGCACTTGAATAGTCTTAAAAAAAAAAAAAAAAAAAAGGGCAAAGAAATCATTTTCCAACAAAGTGATGTCAAGTATATTCATTGGTGAGGAACTTGGTTATGGGGATGTTAAACTGCTTATGTGAATAATACATAATACAAATTATAATCCAGGGGTGGAAATATGGAGACAGAGCTGTTAATGACTAATTAATTAATTGACTAATCTCACTTAATCATTTCATAAGGCACAGTTTAATTGCTTAGAAACATTTTATCACCAGTTAAAATGTTTCAAATGTATACAGGTATTTCATTGATAAAAATTAGCATAAGTTATTTTCTTTTAATATTTTGTCAAATTAGTTTCCAATGCCCCAGCTCATCTCAAAAGCACACTCCTTATTTTCTAGATATTGAATTTAACATACTTACTGATTTGGATCTGATCCATAATCCACTAGAACATCAACTAACTTCGTAAAGCCTAATAATGCTGCAACAAAAAGTGCTGTCTGGCCCAGGGAGTTAACTGCATCAACATAAATTCCTGCAAAGCAAATACCAGAATCAATGCAAATATCAGGAATTTTCCTAAGATGAAAGTAGGAAAATTTTTATCAGAGAAAAAGAAAATAATTTTATACTGTACTTTCATGTATTACTGCTGGGAACTCTTTTTTTGTTTGTTTTTTTGGCAGCTAGCCAATATGCTGATCCAAACCCTTGACCTTGATGTCATAACACCTCACTCTAAAGCTGAGTCTTTTATAAAGGAAAAAAGAGTCTGGCTGGTTAGCTCAGTTGGTTAGAGCATGGTGTTTTAAAAGGAGAAAAGAAAGCCTTCGATAGCCACACACATACATACATAAAAGTCCACAGATTAAGTAGAAGGCAACTCCAGTATTTATTCATCAAAAAATATTATTTAGAGAAAGTTGCACTGAAGCATTTCACCACACTCTGGTATATTACAAAATGGATTAAAATGGTTCTTAATCATAGAATAGGAAAGTGATTGTGGTATGTTGGGAGAAAGACAACAAAAACAGATTACTAGAATAGTCACCTAAAAGACCTCACTAAATTGCAAAGATTAACTCGACAAAAGAAAAAAAATAACACCAAAGAAACCAACTTCCAATATTACTAAAGCTACCAAAAAAAAAAAAAAAAAAAAAAAAGAACAAAAAACCCTAATGGATTTCCACAAACAGTAAAAAAAAACCAGTAAGCTAAAACATACCTAACTAGAAAACCTTCAGCTCTTTTCCAACAAACCCTTTTATAAAATAATGAGATAACTGATTCAAAATGAATGATACTTAATAGAAAAAAAAAAAAAAAAAACCACCTCACAAATGACAGTAATTATAAACTAAACCACCTTATACATGATCAAAACAAAATGTACACCGAAAAAAACACCTCAACACTTGCTTACTCAAACCCCACTACTGAAAAAAATCCGAAACCACTCAGACTGCGTTATCTCCCTCTACCTCCTCCTAAAGGAGAAGAAGAACGATCATCAATGACAAAAGGCAATTGCACAAAGCAACACCAAATGTCAGCTTCACGCTCAGGAGAAAACGCTACACCTCCTCCTCGTGGTTTTCGGTGCTCTACACATTCAGAGAAACTTCTCTAGTAACGAACTATAGAAATGATCCCTGAAAGTATAGTCTTAACAAATCATTGCTTACTTTTCCGAAGTGGAAGAAACTCACACATATTTTACTGTTGGTGAGTTTTTCTTACGGCACTATTTTCCCAAATGTGTATTGGTATGTGTTTTCTAAAGAGCATGTTTCCATTACTAAGGTTCGACAAAGTATTTTGAAATACTCTTGAGTTCTCGAAAACAATTTAAGCTGCCACATTAATTAACATACAGTTGCTAAACAGCCAATCACTCGCCAGTTATTTCCACCACCACCCCCCGCCTCACTTCTACCGCGCGTCAGGTTTGCCTACGTAATTATGACGACTACAAAGCGCGCTGGCGCGCCTAGAACCGTCACAGCCACACCTTAATTTGGACCAATGATACAAGCCGGGAGGCCTTTCGTGAGAAAAACGAAAACTGATAAGCTGAGAGTGAAAGCGACAATCCAAAACCAAGGACTAGGACGTTTACATAGCGTGCCCTATTTTTATTTTTTTTTGTCGTTTTTTCGTGACCAGCACTCAGCTAGTGAGTGCACCGGTCAGTCTTATATAGGATCCGAACCCGCGGCGGGAGCGTCGCCGCACTGCCAGCGCAGCACTCTACCAAGTGCGCCACGGGCTCGGCCCCCAGCGTGCCCTATTTTTAAATGTTATTCTTTAATCTATTGGAGCATAATGTTGATAACAATAAGGTCAAGGGTTCAGATCCTCCTACCGGCAGGCCGCCAGAAAAAAAACTTTTTTTATCCTGTGATCAAAATAAAAGACATATGAATATTCTTTTGGATTTTTTTTCTTTCCAAATAGGAATTTTTATTCTACATATGACATTGTCTTGTGTTCAAACAACCAGGACAATATATTAGTCCCCTGCTTTAAGCGTCAGCTTTCCATCTCTTGGGTTAAAGACAAAATTTCTCTACATATTTATAAGGCCCTTTATGGTCTGGCCCACACCTACCTCTGGAGTCTTATTTTGCACCACATTTCCCCTCACTCCAGCCACACTGGCCTTTTTACAGTTCCTCATATTTGCCATGCTCCCTTCTGCCACAGGGCCTTTGCACAAGCTCTTCTCTAACAGGCATTCTCCCTCCAACTTCTAATCTCAACTTGACTTCAATTTATCATTCAGACATCTGTCCAAGTGTCATTGTCTCAGGGACTCCTTCCCTGACCTCCTTAAATCAAACACCTCTTTTGTGTGATTATTTGATTAATGCCTGCCACCTGCACGGGACTTTAAGTTTCAAAAGGGCACAGACTATGGATATCTTTGTGTACCCACAATATCCCAAGCACCTAGTACTGAATGAATGAATCCAACTCACAAAACTGGGCTAAACAGGGGTTGAAAACATTAACAACTGGCCATTTTAAAGCTATTGGGGGGAGGTACTACCCAAACAGCGAAGGGTTAAAGATGAACCCCTGAGGCCCACTAACATCTTAAGACACAAGCTGAGGAAACAGCCAAAAAGTAGGCAGAGGTAAGAGGAAAACCTGAAAGAAATGGGTCATGGTGACAGGGAGGTAAGAGTTTCAAAAAGGAGGATCATTCAACAGCATCAAAGCAGAGCCTCTACTAAGAAGGAAGAGTGAGAGCAGTGCTAGTAGGATTCACATTTATTACTGCTCAGGACTTCCTGTGTTACAAGTATTTGGGACAGGACTGTGTACCCTACCAGGCTGTCTCCTCTACCCTAGAGGGAGGGTGGAAACTGCCAAATATATTTCCTGTCTTCATTGCTTGCTACAATTATCTGCCCAATACAAGTAAGCCTAAGAGTAGAGAAGAGCAGCAAAGAACAGTGTGGGAAAACAATTCATGGATCTCTCCTCTTTACGCATGTCATGGGAGTGAGGCACTGACTACTCTTTTGTTCTGGACTAACTTTTTGAAGATATTTGTATAATATTTTTGGAACTTTGAAAGACAAACATAGTATCTTCCTTCAGAGCAAAGTGAATACATGTCTACTGTCCAGTATAATAAAGATAATGTCTCCCTCTGTAGCAAAGGGCATACTGTTCATTATAAAGGATTCATGCTCCCTAAGCTCAGGGTTCCTCTACTGTAAAGCAATCCACTACATGCTCAATGTTATCTGTCTCTCTGCATGGCTCTGTGGTAACTGGGGCTACATGAACCAGCAATAAAAATGCTGATATTCTGGCTTCTGCTATTGCTATGAGTAATAAACTATCACTCATCTCTGATGAAGGAATCTCATCTCTTCTACCAGCATCCATAAACATGTAGCAGGCTAACTTGTCAAGTTTCAGACTATTCATAGTTCTTGACAGGAAGGGACAACAGTCCAGAAAAATAGGCTGGTTAATCCCTGGGGCTCATAAGGCAAAAAATTAAATCAGTCAGGGCTTCCAAGGGCTTCTCTAGGGACCAGGAAGCATTTAGGGAGGCACTGAGCAACTATTCTTGAGGGGATACAGGTGGCTGAAAAGAAAATTAGATTGAGGGCAGGCCCGTGGCTCACTCGGGAGAGTGTGGTGCTGATAACACCAAGGCCACGGGTTCGGATCCCATATAGGGATGGCCGGTTAGCTCACTGGGTAAGCGTGGTGCTGACAACACCAAGTCAAGGGTTGAGATCCCCTCACCGGTCATCTTAAAAAAAAAAAAAAAAAAAAATTAGATTGAAAACCACTGTCCCTACAACTTACACAAACATGCTCTTTGGAGACTTCCTAGTAGAAAACAACACTTACTCATTCATTCAATACATATATATTTTAAGCCAGCATTGTACCCATGTTGTGGCTAATATAAAGATGAATAAAAACAGTCCCACAAGAAGTAACCACTGGCAACTATGACATAGTACAAAGAAAGACTGACCAAAAGGGTCAAAATACCTGGATTCAAATGTTGAAGTTCTAATGACCACCCTTGTTAGCCCAGGGCCTCCAGATGGGTCAGTCTCCTAACCTCTGGGCCTCTTGGGAGATGAGATCTGATATTTAACAATAATGTGTGTCAGGTACCATTTCAATTGACTCACTTAATCCTCACAACAATTCTACAATGTTGTAGGGATAGAGAAACAGAGATGTAGAGAGATTAAGCAATTTGGCAGAAGTCAAAAAGCAGTCTGGCTCCCAAACCATGCACTTACTATACCATACTGTGACTTTATGAAACACGTATTTATTTGGTCTTAGTACCTATTTCTTGACATACAGCTCCTAAAACCCTTGGAATCTCCAGAGTGATAAGAGTGGTATGATTAGAGGGTTGGGACCTTCAGCCCCACCCCACAATCTCTGGGGAAGGAAGAAGGGCTGAAGGTTAAGTTGATCACCAATGGCCAGTGATTTTTATTGTTGTTGTTGCAGCTGGCCAAAATGGGGATCCGAATCCTTGACCTTGGTGTTATCAGCACCACGCTCTAACCAAATCAATGGCCAATGATTTAATCAATCATGTCTGCGTAATGAAGCTTCCATAAAAACCCAAAAGGATTGGGTTCAGGGAACACCTAGACAGATGAACATATGGAGGTGCCTATAAAGTAGCCTACCCAGAAAGGCTGCAGAAGCTCCACGTCACTTCCCACATGCCTTGCCCTAGGCATCTCTTCCAGCAGGCTGTTCATCTGTAACTTTTGCAACATCTTTTATAATAAATGGGTAAATGTAAGTAAAGCATTTCTGTGAATTTCCTGAGCAGCTCTAGCAAATTAATCATACTCAAGATGGGGATTGTGGGAACCCACCCAGTTGTCAGAGGTATACCTACTACTCATGATTGGCATCTGAAATGGAGACAGTCTTGTGGAACTCAACCTGTGGGATCTGATGCTATATCCAGGTAGACAGTGTCAGAATTGAATTGAATTAGAGGACACCCAGCGGGTATCTGCTGGAGAACTGTTTGATGTTTGAAGAAACAGTTCCCACAAAAAATGTTGTTAGGAGTGTTGTGCTGAGTGATTGAGTGGTGAGTTAGAGTAGGAAAAACACTTTGGTTTTTCCAACCTTTTTTTTTTGTTGGCCAGTAAAGGGCTTGAACCTCAGATGTTGGTGTTATCAGCACCACTCTAACCAACTGAGCTAACTTGCCAGCTTTTCCCCATATCTCTTATAGTTTTCCTCCCATCCTAATTCCTCAGCCTTATTCCTTAGAACTGCAGAAGACTTTAATTACTAAATACTACTGTCCACTGTACTGAACACAGAAGAAAGATAAAATATTAGTTCCTGAGAGAAAGGAACCTAGACAGCTTTGAGGGAAGTAGGAAGATGGGGTGTAAAGAGAGACAATGGGATAAAACAAATAATATTTCTACAGGAAGGAGGGATATTTCATCCTATTCTTCAATATTCACTACACCAACTTAAGGTAGTGCTTGGGTTGAGACCATAGAAAGAAGGATAAACTTTCCATGAAGCCTGAAAAAAAGAAAAAACTGAAAAATGAGAATACATCAGTGCTGGAGAGAAAGTTAGAAATGTACACTTTCTTAAATTGCTGCTGTGAGTGTTACGATTCTTTTGCAAAGCAATATGACAATATTTATTAAAAGTTTGATTCAAAAATCTCACTCTGGATATTAAAAACCCATTATGTAAAGAGATATTACAAGGTAAAGAGATATTTCAAGGTATTTTATCAAAGCATTATTTCTGGTGATAAAAACTGCAAAAAAAAATAACAAATATATAATTTGTATCAAGTATACAATTTGTATACAGAAATTTGTATCTCTGTAGAGATACAATTGAATAAATTATGGTACATACAAATGACAAAATATCAAGCATCTATGAAAATGAATCACTGGCTGGCTGGTTAGCTCAGTTGGTTAGAGCACAGCCTTATAAACACCAAGGTCACAGTGTTATAAGGCTCCCCTGTCGGCCAGCCACCACCTAAAATAAAATGAATGATTTAGATTTACATTAGTTGGCCTAGAAATAGACAGGATATACTGTTAAATGGGAAAGGCAAGTTAGAAAAATGTGTATATTGTGATACCACTTTTGTAAAAGGCAGTTTAACAACTTTTAAATATACATGTTTTTAGTTAATTCAATTAGTTAAAATAACTTCATACTATTTTTGTAATAAAAACATTAAAAAAAAAAAAAGATGACCGGTAAGGGGATTTTAACCCTTGGCTTGGTGTTGTCAGCACCAAGCTCAGCCAGTGAGTGAACCGGCCATCCCTATATAGGATCCAAACCCGTGGCCTTGGTGTTATCAGCACTGCACTCTCCCGAGTGAGCCACGGGCCAGCCCCATAAAAACAGTTTTTAATGGAAAAAATGCTTATTAAGGGCCACCCATGGAAGAATGTTCTAGACTTTTTCTGAGAAAGGAAAGAAGGAAGGAAGGAAGAAGTTTTTGGATGTTTTGTTTTTTTTCCAGCTGGTCAGTACAGGGATCCGAACCCTTGACCTTGGTGTTACAAAACATCATGCTCTAACCACCTGAGCTAACCAGCCAGATACTGACTGGATGCTTCTTTACCACCATGAACCCAGGGAGAAAAGTGAGAATAGGAGGAAAGTAACAATTTTCAGAATAGGGACTGGGCTAGTGACAGACAAGTGAACTGCAAAGAGAAAACAATGACTTTACTTGCTGGCATGAGAACTGAATAAACTGAAAGCATGTTGCTTTTTCACCTTAATTAGGGCAGTTTTCAAAGGCATTGTCCAACAAAAAACGAAGTTGGCACCTAAAGTGAAATAATTACATCACATAACAGTCAGTAGAATTACATGAGATTCTGCAGATAGTTCTAAGTCCATTCATTGTGAGACAAGAGTGATGCAACCAATGTAAAACCACAGTAACTTCCTACAGCAAATATGAAAAACATCCGTTTAACCTGGGGTAACTAAAAAGTGAGGTTCAGAAAAACAAAAGTTTTGATATAAGGAATGTTAAGAAAATGAAAAGAACAGCACACCAGACTAAAAAGTATAATTTTAAATTACATTTTTAAGACTATACTTTCAGCGATCATTAGTATAGAAGTTTCTCTGAACGAGTAGAGAGCACCAAAAACCACCACGAGAAGGTGCAGTGTTCTTTCCTGAGCATGAAGCTGGCTCGGTGTTGCTTCCCTGCAACTGCCCGTTGCCATTGACGATCGTTCTCACTCTCTGAGTGGTCTTGGAAGAAAAGTGCTGCTTTAATAAGCAAGGGTTTGGATCCCCCAAACCAGCCAGCTGCCAAAAAACGTAAACAAAGTAAATAAATTAAATAAATTAAATTGCATTTTATTACAACTTGTTAACTTTAAAAAAGTAAATACAATGGCATCTTACTAAAGAAACAACTAGAAAATTAAGCATGGCACTGAGGAAAAAAAAATCTTATGACTTTTAAAATATTAAAAGAACACAACACCACCTTAAGTTGCTTTTCCTGCTATCTTTCTTAAAAGATAATCACCCACATTGTAGGGCCGGATCCCATTGCTCAAAACATATAGAGTACGTTAAGCCCCTGAAATGTGCAAACTGAGACAGAAGTGTAGCTTGCTAAAACTGGCAACACAACAGATATGCTAGCCCTCAGAACGTTAAGATCCTACCTAACACAGACAGCATGAAACAACAGAACATGTAACAAAACATAAAAAGAAAAACCCCATTAGCTAAAAAGGAAATCTCATTGTTAAACAACAAAAGGGTGAAACAGGAGAACAGAAGTAAAGATCACTCTACCGTAACTACTTATCCTCTTGGTTCCACATACTCAACCTATTTCCCTCTTTCTCTTCTGAAAAAAGAGACCACCACTTATTGTAAATTCAACAAAACATTACCAGAACAAGCTTCACACTCAAGAAACAAAATTACACTTCCTCCTGATGGCTTTCAGAGATTCAGATATTCAAAAAAGTTACAAACTAAGCAAGTGATTTCTGAAAGTATAATCTTAACCTTCAAGCTGCAGCCTTTGCTGGGTCTATACTGGCTGTGCACCTTAAAATGATGGCTACTTTCCCCATGTCTGGTTCCACTGGAAAATAAATAGGAAAACAGGCTCTGCAATACAATATTTTCAAATTCTATTATTTCACAACACATTTTAACGTTTTAAGTGGAGACGTAATTTTTAAAAAACGTTTTAAACAGCCACACTTCATTAACATATTATTGAATGACAGCCAATCACAACCCGCATCTTTAAAGCCCCCCAAGTGTTCTGGTAAAGCGGCCTAGCCCCCTAGAGGAATCAAGCTGAATCTGGGAATAGGTAAATCCTAGCAATTGCTCGCTACAGCTATGGCTATCCTGAGTTTGACATCACCTTGAAGAGACAATCACCATGACTATGGCAGGGAGGGGAACTGAGTGACAGACCCAGTGCTTGGATACAGAACCTTCTGGTTCTTGTACTGTATGTTTGCACTAGCTGTTCACACTTTTTGAATTTTTAAAATAAATTTATACATTCCCTCCAGATTTTTAAACTTGATGGCGTATAGTTGTTTATAGTAGTCTTGAATGATTCCTTGTATTTCAGATGAATCAGTTGTAATATCACCTTTTTCATTTCTAATTTTTGTTATTTGAATCTTCTCTCTTCCTTTTTTTTGTTAGCCATGCTAATGGTCAAAAAACCAACTTTTTGATTCATTGATCTTTTCGATTGGTTTTGGGGTTTCAATTTCATTCAGTTCTGCTCTGATCTTAATGATTTCTTTCCGTCTGCTAACTTTAGGTTTGGATTGTTCTTGTTTTTCTAGTTCTTTAAGGTGAAGTGTTAGGTTGTTCACTTGCCATCTTTCCATTCTTCTGAGGTGAGCATTTAATGCAATAAATTTCCCCCTTAGTACTGCTTTTGCAGTATCCCACAAGTTTTGGTATGATGTATCATTATTTTCATTAGTTTCAATAAATTTTTTGATTTCCTGCTTAATTTCTTCTTGGACCCATATGTCATTAAGTAGAATGCTGTTTAATTTCCATGTGTTTATATAGTTTCCAGAATTTCATTTGTTATTGATTTCTAGTTTTAATCCATTGTGGTCTGAGAAAATACATGGGATAATTCCAATTTTTTTGAATTTGTTGAGACTTGATTTGTGACCTAATATGTGATCTATCCTGGAGAATGATCCATGTGCTAATGAGAAGAATGAATATTCTGAGGCTGTTGGAATGAATGTTCTGTAGATATCTGCCAAATCCAATTGGTCTAGAGTATTGTTTAGATCTTGTGTTTCTCTGCTGATTCTTTGCCTAGATGATCTGTCCAATATTGACAGTGGGGTGTTCAGGTCCCCCGCTATTATGGTACAGTAAATTTCTGGACACACACAAGCTCCCAAAACGGAGCCATGAAGATCTAGAAAATCTGAACAGACCAATAACAATAAAAGAGATTGAAGCTGTTATCAGAAGGCTCCCAACAAAGAAAAGCCCAGGACCAGATGGATTCACAGCAGAATTTTACCAAACATTCAAAGAGGAATTGACACCGATGCTTTACAAACTATTCCAAAAGATTGAAACAGACGCAAATCTCCCAAACTCATTCTATGAAGCAAACATCATCCTGATACCAAAACCAGGTAAAGATATAACCAAAAAAGAAAACTACAGGCCGATATCCTTGATGAATATAGATGCAACAATCCTCAATAAAATACTAGCAAACAGAATACAGCAACACATATGTAAAATTATTCACCACGATCAAATGGGATTCATCTCAGGGATGCAAGGTTGGTTCAACATACACAAAGCAATAAATGTGATACACCATATTAATAAAATCAAACACAAGGACGATATGATCATCCCTACAGATGCTGAAAAAGCATTTGATAAAATTCAACACTCATTCATGACAAAGACTCCCTATAAGTTAGGTATAGACGGAAAGTATCTCAACATAATCAAAGCCATATACGATAAACCCACTGCCAATATCATCCTGAATGGGGAAAAGCTGAAAGCTTTTCCTTTAAGAACAGGAACTAGACAAGGATGCCCACTCTCACCACTCCTTTTCAACATAGTGTTAGAAGTACTAGCCAGAGCAATCAGAGAAGAGAAGGAAATAAAGGGCATCCAGATTGGAAAAGATGAAGTCAAAGTGTCCCTGTTTGCAGATGACATGATCCTATATATCGAACAGCCTAAAGCCTCTACAAAAAAACTCTTGGAGGTGATAAGTGACTTCAGCACAGTAGCAGGATACAAAATCAACACACAAAAATCAGCGGCATTTCTATTCTCCAATAGTGAACAAGCAGATAGGGAAATCAAGAAAGCCGGCCCATTTACAAAAGCCACCAAAAAAATAAAATACTTAGGAACTGAGTTAACCAAGGATGTGAAAAATCTCTATAATGAGAACTACAAACCACTGCTGAGAGAAATTAGAGAGGATACAAGAAGATGGAAAGATATCCCATGCTCTTGGATTGGAAGAATCAACATAGTGAAAATGTCTGTACTACCCAAAGTGATATACAAATTCAATGCAATCCCCATCAAATTTCCAATGACATTTTTCTCAGAAATGGCAAGAACCATCCAGACATTTATATGGAATAACTAAAGACCACGCATAGCCAAAACAACCCTGAGCAAAAAAAAATAAAGCTGGAGGCATAACAATACCTGACTTTAAACTACACTACAAAGCTATAATAACCAAAACAGTATGGTGCTGGCATAAAAACAGACACACTGATCAATGGAATAGAATAGAGAATCAAGAAATCAACCCACACACCTACAGCCATCTGATCTTTGACAAAGGCACCAAGCCTATACACTGGGGAAGAGACTGCCTCTTCAGCAAATGGTGCTGGGATAACTGGATATCCATATGCAGGAGAATGAAACTAGATCCATACCTCTCACCATATACTAAAATCAACTCAAAATGGATTAAGGATTTAAATATACACCCCGAAACAATAAAACTTCTTAAAGAAAACATAGGAGAAACACTTCAGGAAATAGGACTGGACACAGACTTCATGAATACAACCCCAAAAGCACGGGCAACCAAAGGAAAAATAAACAAATGGGATTATATCAAACTAAAGAGCTTCTGCACAGCAAAAGAAACAATTAGCACACTTAAAAGACAACCAACAGAGTGAAAGAAAATATTTGCAAAATATACATCTGACAAAGGATTAATATCCAGAATATATAAGGAACTCAAACAACTTTACAACAAAAAAACAAGCAACCCAATTAAAAAATGGGCAAAAGAGTTAAGTAGACATTTCTCTAAGGAAGATATCCAAATGGCCAACAGACATATGAAAAAATGCTCAACATCACTCAGCATCCGGGAAATGCAAATCAAAACCACATTGAGATACCATCTCACCCCAGTTAGGATGGCTAAAATCCAAAAGACTCTGAACGATAAATGCTGGCGAGGTTGCGGAGAAAAAGGAACTCTCATACATTGTTGGTGGGACTGCAAAATGGTGCAGCCTCTATGGAAAATGGTATGGAGGTTCCTCAAACAATTGCAGATAGATCTACCATACGACCCAGCTATCCCACTGTTGGGAATATACCCAGAGGAATGGAAATCATCAAGTCGAAGGTATACCTGTTCCCCAATGTTCATCGCAGCACTCTTTACAATAGCCAAGAGTTGGAACCAGCCCAAATGTCCATCATCGGATGAGTGGATACGGAAAATGTGGTATATCTACACAATGGAATACTACTCAGCTATAAAAACGAATGAAATACTGCTATTTGCAACAACATGGATGGACCTTGAGAGAATTATATTAAGTGAAACAAGTCAGGCACAGAAAGAGAAATACCACATGTTCTCACTTATTGGTGGGAGATAAAAATAAATAAATAAATTCACACACACACACACACACACACACACACACACACACACACACACACAGAAAAAAAAACCGGGTGTGGGGGGGAGACATAGTAACTATAATTCCTTGAAGTTGTACGACAAGCAAACAGAAAGGACATTGTTGGGAGGGAGGGGGGAGAGGGAGGAGGGAGGGAGGTTTTGGTAATGGGCCACAATAATCAACCACATTGTATATCGACAAAATAAAATTAAGAAAAAATAAAGATTAAAATTAAAAAAAAAAAAAAAGATCGGAATCTTTCTTGGAGTTTTGTTTCTGCCATGTTTGATGGGTTCATGCTGGTATGTTAATAGGAATGGTGAAAACTAGCATTGAATGAAATCTTGTTATTCCGTGTAACAGCCATAGATGTAGCCTCATGATTTAATTCTTAGGTATGTTGTGCTTATGACCCCACTGACAAAGGGCTTTCCACCTCTTGTTCCCTTTGCCTGAAATGCTCTTTGAGAGTCAGTACACCTGGCACCTTGGCAGCTTCCAAAACAGACACGTCTCTGATACCAGGGAGGAAGGAAAGACTGGGCTTCTCTGGACATTTTTAATAACTTTGTACTTAATGAATCTTTGAAGAGACAAGCAATATATGTCCTTGGTGATCTGTCCTAAACTTTAGAACCTAAGATCTTGAGTCTCCAAAGCTGGCAGGTTAATATGACGTTAGTACTATAGAGATCCAGATATCCTCACCCTGGGGAACTTTTTTTAAGTCCATGGAAAGATTTTCCAAAATACAGTACAGATCCTGGGCCTAGGAGGCTATGAAAATCTGGGTGGGGCTAGGGATGGATAGAACTTGGGTGCTTTGGCTGTCTCTAACCCCTATTAACCACTGATATAATGGCACATAAAAGGTTAACACTAAATAGCATAATCTGTTAAGGTGTCAATATTGTGCTAAAAGCTTTATTTATATGCCATTTAAGTCTTGCCAGTTAGCTCAGTTAGTTAGAATGCAGCCTTGTAACACCAACGTCAAGAGTTCAGATCCTCATACCAGCCAGCTGCCAAAAAAAAATTCGAAATATGTCATTTAATATTTTTTGAGGTGGATACTATTATTATCCCCATTTTATAGCCGAGGAAACTGAGACAGAGTCTCTGATAACTAGGCCCAGGAGATGTGAATCTGAAGCCAGTCTGCCAGCTACTCTCCTGGGGCATATGAGACTGGTGAACCACAAAATCATTTCAAGTGCTATGCCCAAATTATTTTTTATTTTAATATCATATTGTAATATATTACATCTTTTATTTTAATATCATTAAACTATTTAAATATTAATATTAAAACAATTATTTAAATATATATTTGAAAAACAAAATAATGACAGCACTGCACACCTATTAAGGTGGATATAACAATCCAAAACTTCCAAACACTGACAACAAGTGCTGGCAATGATGAGGAGCAACAAGGATCAATGACTAGTCCTCTCATTTATTACTGACTGGAATACAAAATGGTACAGCCACTTTGGGGACAATTTTGCAGTTTCTTACAGAGCTAAACAGTCTTACCATATAATTCAGCAAGTGAGCTCCTTAGTATTTACCCAAAGTGAGTTAAAAATGTATGTTCACACAAAAACACACACATGGATGTTTATAGCAGCTTTATAATTGCCAAAACTTGAAAGCAATCAAGATGTCCTTCAACAGGTGAATGAATAAACAAACTGTGGTACACCCACATGATAGATATGTACTCAATACCAGAGCACCCAGATATATAAAGCAAATATTATCAGATTTAAAGGGAGAGACAGATACCAACACAATAATAGTTGGGGACTTTAACACCCTACTTACTCTCAGCACTGGACAGATCATCAAGACAGAAAAGCAACAAGGAATGTGAAATTTAAATGGCACCATAGACTAGATGGATCTAACAAACATATACAGAGCATTTTATCCAACAGCTGTAGAACACACATTCTGTGTGTTCATCAGCACATGGAACATTCTCTAGGACTGACTAAAAGTTAGGCCACAAAATAAGTCTTGACGAATTCAAAAAACCTGAAATCATATCAAGTATTTCTGACCATAATGGAATAAAACTAGAAATCAATAACAAGAGGAACTTGTGAAAGTACACAAATACATAGAAATTAAACAACATGCTCTTGAATGACCAATGAGTCAAAAAAGAGATTAAGAAGGAAATAAAAAAATTTCTTGAAACTATCCAAACCTATGGGATACAATCAAGGCAGTATTAAGAAAGTTTACAGCAATAAACACCTACTTCAAAAAAATAGAAAAATTTCAAATAAACAGCCTAACAATACACCTCAAGGAACTAGAAAAGCAAGAACAAACTAAACCTGAAATAAGTAGAAGAAAAGAAATATACTGGCCAGCCACCTCCAAAAAACAAAAACACAAAAAAGAAAGAAAAACAATAAAAATCAGAGCAGAAATAAGTGAAATTGAGACTAAAAATACAATGCAAAATATCAATCAAATGAAAAGTTGGTTCTTTGAAAAGATAAAAGCAACAAACCATTAGCCAGACCAACCAAGAAAAAAAGAGAAAAGACCCAAATAAATAAAATCAGAAATGCAAATGGAGACATTACTATGGATACCACGGAAACACAAAAGATCATCATAGACAATCATGAACAACTATATGCCAATAAAATATGAAAACTTGGAAATGGATAAATTCCTAGACACACATGAGCTAACAGGACTGAACCAAAAAGAAATAGAAAACCTAAATAGGCCAATAACAAGTAATGAGATTGAAGCAGTAATAAGTCTCCCTACAGAGAAAAGCCCAGGACCAGATGGCTTTACTGCTGAATTCTACCAAACATTTAAAGAAGAGCTAATACCAAAACTTCTTAACCTACTTCAAAAAATGGAAGTGGACAGAATTCTTCCAAACTCAGACTAAATTACGCTGATAACAAAACCAGACAAGGACACAGAAAAATAGAATCTTAATACAATAAAGGCTATATATGACAAACCCACAGCTAACATACTGAATGGGGAAAAGCTGAAAGCTTTCCCCCTGAGAACTGGAACAAGACAAGGATGCCCACTCTCACCATTTCTATTCAACATAGTACTGGAAGTCCCAGCCAAGCAATTAGGCAAGAGAAAAGGAAATCCAAATTGAAAAGGAAGAAGTCAAGTTGTCTCTGTTTGCAGGTAACATGATTTTATATAGAGAGAAACCTAAAGACTCTACCAAAATATCCTAGACATGATAAACAAATTCAGTAAAGTTGCGGGATACAAAATCAACATACAAAAATCAGTATCATTTCTATAGACCAACACTGAACTGGCAGAAAAAGAAACCAAGAAAGCTATCTCACAACAGAGACAAAAATAAAATAAAATACATATGAATAAAGTTAACCAAGGAGGTGAAAAGTCTCTACAATGAAACTTATAGTTTACACTGATTAAAGAAAGTAAAGAAGACACAAGAAAATGGAAAGACATCCCATGCTCATGGACTGGAAGAATCAGTATCCTCAAAATGACCATACCACCCAAAGCGATCTATAGATTCAATGCAATCCCCATCAAACTACCAAAGACATACTTCAGAAAAATAGAAAATTAAAGAATATATATGGAACAATAAGAGACCCTGAATAGCCAAAGCACTCCTGAGCAAAAAGAACTAAGTGGGGGTATTATGCTCCCTGACTATGAAATATTCTACAAAGCTATAATCAAAACAGAATGGCAGGGCTGGCCAGTTAGCTCAGTTGGTTAGAGCACAGTGTTGATAATACCAACATCCAGGGCTCCATCCCTGTTACAGGCCACCAGGGGAAAAAAAAAAAAAAAAAAAAAAACCCTGCAAAAACAGCATGGTACTGGCACAAAAACAGACACAGAGACCAATGGAACAGAAAAGAATTGAGAATTCAGAAATAGATCCACATATCTATAGCCAACTGATTTTTGACAAAGGAGCCAAGAACATTCATTGGGGAAAGGAAAATCTTTTCAATAAATAGTGCTGGGAAAAGTGGAGATCTATGTGCCAAAGAATGAAATTAGACCCCTATCTCTCACCATATACCAAAATCAACTCAAAATGGATTAAAGACTTAAACGTAAGACCTGAAACTATAAAACTTCTAGAAGAAAACATAGGGGAAACAATTCAGGACACAGGACTGGGCAAAGATTTTATGAATAATACTTTTAAAGCACAGAGAACAAAGGCAAAAATTAACAAATGGGATTATATCAAACTAAAAAATTTCTGCACAGCAAAGGAAACAACAGAGTGAAAAGAAAACCTACAGAATGGGAAAAAATATTTGCAAACTATACATCAGAATATATAAAGAACTCTAAAACAGGAGGTTCTGGTCAAGATGGCGGAGTAGTCAGTTCCTGGTGTAGCTCTCTTCCACAGAATGACCAATTTACAACTGTTATGGAGCAACGACAGAAGACTCAAGGTCTGCGCTGGAACAGGCAGGAAATGCGTGCCACGGGACCCTAGTTCATGTTGCTCCCCTCTGCATAGAGAGACTTTAGAGCTGCTAGTCCCACACGCCCCAAGCCTGCCAGGCTGGAGAAGGCAGGCAGGTCGGGACTTCCGCCCCAGGCCGGTTCCCACTGCCAGGAGAGACTTAAGAGGCTTGGGGGCCCCCACACCCCAAGCCAGCTGTGCTGGAGAAGACAGGCAGGGCTGGACCTCCGGCCCCAGACCCCTGCCGCGGGGAGAGTCTTAAAAGCCTCGGGGCTCCCACACCCCAAGCCAGCCATCCTGGAGAAGGCAGGTGGGGTGGGACTTCCGGCCCAGGCTGGTCCCTGCCACTGGGAGAGACTTAAGAGGTTTGGGACCCCCACACCCCAAGCCAGCCGTGCCAGAGAAGGCAGGTGGGGCTGAACCTCTGGCCTAGGCTGGTCCCCGCTGCCGGGAGAAACTTAAGAGGCTCAGGGCTCCCCCACCCGAGCCAGCCCAACCAGAGAAGGCAGGTGGGGCAGGAGTTTTCTGGCCCAGGCCAATCCCTGTCGCTGGAAGAGAATTAAGAGGCTCGGGGCCTACACACTCCGAGCCAGCTGTCCTGGAGAAGGCAGGGTGGGCTGGACTTCTGGCCCAGGCCGTCCCTGGTACCGGGAGAGACTTGAGAGGCTTGGGGCCCTCTCACCCTGAGCCAGCTGTGCCGGAGAAGGCTGTTGGGGCGGGACCTCCAGACCAGGCCAATCCCTGCCCCCAGGAGAGACTTAAGAGCCTTGAGGCCTCCATACCTGGAGCCAGCTGTCCCAGAACATGCAGGTGCAGTGGAAACCCCAGCCCAGGCTAGTTCCTGCTGACCAGAAGTGGCAGTCCCTTCAGGATCCAAGCCAGACATCAGGGTGAAATGAAGTGGATTGTGATACCCCCAGACACAATGACAAAACACCACAGGAAAGACACCAGAAATATGAAAAATCAAATTACAAAGGAAAATAATAACTCTCAAGCACTAGATCCTATTTAACAGGAAGTCTCTGAAACGACAGACAAGGAATTTAGAGTAACAGTTCTAAGGAAACTAAATGAAATACAAGAAAACTCTGACAACACAATGAAATGAGGAAAAATATAATGGATCTGAAAGAAGAAATGCACAAAGAAACCAATGCCTTGAAAAAGAATGTAGCTGAGCTTGTGGAGCCAAAGGATTCATTCAACGATATAAAAAACACAACAGAGAGTTTAACTAGCAGACTTGAACAAGCAGAAGAGAGAATTTCTGACCTTGAAGACAGGCTGTTTGAATTAACACAGGCAGACCAGAAAAAAGAAAAAAGAATTTTAAAAAATTGAAGAAAATCTAAGAGAGACTACAGACAACCTTAAGCACTCAAATATCCAAATCATGGGTATTCCAGAAGCGAAGGAAAAAAGAAATGGCACTGAAAACATATTCAATGAAATAATAGAAGAAAACTTCCAAGGTATAGGGAAAGTCACAGATCTCCAGATTCAGGAAGCCTAAATATCCCCAAACACATTCAACCCAAAAAGATCCTGTCCAAGACATGTGATAATCAAACTGGCAAAACTCAAAGACAAAGAGAGAATCTTTTTTTTTTTTTTTTTAAAAGATGACCGGTAAGGGGATCTTAACCCTTGACTTGGTGTTGTCAGCACCACGCTCACCCCAGTGAGCTAACCGGCCATCCGTATATGGGATCCGAACCCGTGGCCTTGGTGTTATCAGCACCACACTCTCCCGAGTGAGCCACAGGCTGGCCCAACAAAGAGAGAATCTTAAAAGCTGCAAGAGAGAAGTGGTGAGTCACCTATAAGGGAGCCCCAATCAGGATAACATCAGACTTTTCATCAGAAACCCCAAAAGCCAGAAAAGAATGGGATTATATATTCAAAACACTAAAGGACAAAAATTGCCAGCCAAGAATACTTTACCCTGCAAGGCTATCCTTCCGAAATGAAGGACAAATAGTATATTTCTCAGGCAACCAAAAACTGTGGGAGTTCACTACCACACAACCAGCCCTACAAGAAATTCTCAAGAAAGCACTGGGTTTGATACCACAAAAACAACCATAACTCGGGCCGGCCCGTGGCTCACTCGGGAGAGTGCAGTGCTGATGGCACCAAGGCCCTGGGTTCGGATCCCATATACGGATGGCCGGTTCGCTCACTGGCTGGGCGTGGTGCTGACAACACCAAGTCAAGGGTTAAGATCCCCTAACCGGTCATCTTTTTAAAAAAAAAAAAAAAAAAAAAACAACCATAACTGCCATAAATACTCAAGAAAGAACAATACCTACCAACGAAATGAAAAAAGAAAAAAATAGTTTATCACCCCAAGAAACCAACAAATACAGAAGACAAACAGAAAATTAGAAAGAAAGGAATAAAAGATACTTAAGACATCTAAACAAAAATGAGTAAAATGCTAGGTGTAAGTCAACACCTTTCAGTAATAACTCTAAATGTAAAGGGATTAAATTTCCCATTCAAAAGACACAGATTGACTGGATTAAAAAGATGGACCCAACAATATGCTGTCTTCAAGAGACTAACTTGACCTAAAAAGACACACGTAGACTAAGAGTGAAAGGACGGAAAAAGATATATCATGCAAAAAGAAATGAAAAACGAGCTGGAGTAGCTATTCTTATATCAGATAAAATAGACTTTAAAGCAAATACCATAGAAAGAGATAAAGAAGGCCACTATATAATGTTAAAAGGATCTATCCATCAAAAAGACATAACAATCATAAATATACACACACCCAATGTTGGAGCAGCCAGATTTACACAGCAAACACTGTTAGATCTAAAGAAAGAGACACTAACACCATAACAGTGGGGGACCTTGAACACCCCACTCTCATCACTGGACAGATCATCTAGGCAAAAAAATCAATAGAGAAACACAAGATCTAAACAATACTTTAGGCCAATTGGACTTGGCAGATATCTACAGAACATTCCATCCAACAACCTCAGACTATTCATTCTTCTCATCAGCACATGGAACATTCTCCAGGATAGACCACATGTTAGGTCACAAAGCAGGTCTCAACAAATTGAAAAAAACTGGAATTATTCCATGTATTTTTTCCAATCATAATGGATTAAAATTAGAAATCAATAATAAATGGAACTCTGGAAACTATACAAACACATGGAAATTAAACAACATTCTACTTAATGATATATGGGTCCAAGAAGAAATTAAACAGGAAATCAAAAAATTTATTGAAACTAATGAAAATAATGACACATCATACCAAAACCTGTGGGATACTGCAAAAGCAGTATTAAGGAGTAAATTTATCACATTAAATGCTTGCTTCAGGAGAATGGAAAGATGGCAAATAAACAACCTAACACTTCACCTTAAAGATCTAGAAAAACAAGAACAATCCAAACGTAAAGTTAGTAGACTGAAAGAAACAATTAAGATCAGAGCAGAATTAAACGAGATAGAAACCCGAAAAACAATACAAAAGCTCAATGAAACAAAAAAGTTGGTTTTTTGAAAAGATAAATAAAATGGACAAACCTGTAGCAAGATTAACTAATAAAAGAAGAGAGAAGATCCAAATAATAAAAATTAGAAATGAAAAAGGTGATATTACAACTGACACATCAGAAATACAAGGAATCATTAGAGACTACTACTATAAACTATATGCCAACAAATTTGAAAATCTGGAGGAAATGGATAAATTTCTGTATGCATACAAACTACCAAAACTGAGCCAAGAAGATATAGAAAATCTGAACAGATCAATAACAATCAAAGAGATTGAAGCTGTTATCAGAAGGCTCCCAACAAAGAAAAGCCCAAGACCAGATTGGTTCACTGCAGAGTTCTACCAAACCTTCAAAGAGGAACTGATACCAATTCTCTACAAACTGTTCCAAAAGATTGAAACAGAGGCCATTATACCATACTCATTCTATGAGGCAAACATCACCCTCATACCAAAGCCAGACAAAGATGCATCAAAAATAGAATACTACACGGGCTGGCCCGTGGCTCACTTGGTAGAGTGCGGAGCTGATAACACCAAGGCCACGGGTTCGGATCCTATATAGGGATGGCCGGTTTGCTCACTGGCTGAGCGTGGTGCTGACAACACCAAGCCAAGGGTTGAGATCCCCTTAACGGTCATCTTTAAAAATAAAAATAAAAAAATAAATTTAAAAAAAAATAGAACACTACAGGCCAATATCCTTGATGAATATAGATGCAAAAATCCTCAATAAAATACTAGCTAACAGAATACAGCAACACATACACAAAATTATACACCATGATCAAGTGAGATTCATCCCAGGGATGCAAGGTTGGTTCACCATAGGCAAATCAATAAATGTGATAAACCACATCAATAAGAGCAAAGACAAAAACCATATGATCATCTCTATAGACGCTGAAAAAGCATTCAACAAAGTTCAACATTCTTTCATGATAAAGACTCTCTATAAGTTAGGCATAGATGGAAAGTATCTCAACATAATTAAAGCCATATACAATAAGCCCACTGCCAATATCATCCTGAACAGGGAAAAGCTAAAAGCTTTTTCCTTAAAAACAGGAACTAGACAAGGATACCCACCCTCACCACTCCTATTCAACATAATGTTGGAAGTACTAGCCAGAGCAATCAGAGAAGAGAAGGAAATAAATGGTATACAGATTGGAAAGGATGAAGCCAAGCTGTCCCTATTTGAAGATGATATGATCCTATATATTGAACAGCTTAAAGCCTCTATAAAAAAGACTCCTAGAGTTGATAAATGATTTCAACAAAGTTGCAGGATACAAAATCAACACAAAAATCAGTAGCATTTCTACACTCCAACAGTGAACATGCAGAAAAAGAAATCAAGAAAGCTGGCCTATTTACAATAGCCATCAAAAAATTAAAATACTTAGGAATAAAGCTGACCAAGGATGTGAAAAATCTCTACAAAGAGAACTACAAACCACTGTTGAGAGAAATTAAAGAGGAGACAAGAAGATGGATAGATATCCCTTGCTCTTGGAATGGAAGAATTAACATTGTGAAAATGTCCATATTACCCAAAGTGATCTACAGATTCAATGCAATCCCCATCAAAATTCCAATGACATTTTTCTCTGAGATGGAAAAAGCTGTGCAGAAATTTATATAGAACAACAAAAGACCACACATAGCCAAAGCAATCGTGAGCAAAAAAAAAGCTGGAGGCATAACATTACCTTACTTTAAACTATATTACAAAGCTATAATAACCAAAACAGCATAGTACTGGCATAAAAATAGACACATGGATCAATGGAATAGAATAGAGAACCCAGAAAGCAATCTATATGCCTACAGCCATCTGATCTTTGACAAAGGCAGCAAATCTACATACTGGGGAAGAGACTGCCTTTTCAACAAGTGGTGCTGGGAAAATTGGATACTCATATGTAGGAGAATGAAACTAGACCCATACATTTCACCATATACCAAAATCAACTCAAAATGGATTAAAGAATGAAATATACATCCTTAAACAATAAAATTCCTTAAAGAAAACATAGGGGAAACACTCCAGGAAGTAGGAATGGGTACAGACTTCATGAATAGGACCCAAAAAGCACAGGCAGCTATAGGAAAAATAAACAAATGGGATTATATCAAACTAAAAAGCTTCTGCACAGCAAAAGAAACAATCAACAGGTAAAAAGACAACCAACAGAGTGGGAAAAAATATTTGCAAAATATACATCTGACAAAGGATTAATATCCAGAATACATAAGGAACTCAAACAACTTTACAGCCAAAAAACAAATAATCCAATTAAAAAATGGGCAAAGGAGCTGAATAGGCATTTCTCAAAGGAAGATAACGAATGGCCAACAGACACATGAAAAATGCTCAACCTCACTCAGCATCCAGTAAATGCAAATCAAGACGACTTTAAGATACCATCTCACTCCAGTTAGGATGGCTAACATCCAAAACACTGAGAATGATAAGTGCTGGAGAGGTTGCCATGGAAAAGCAACTCTCATATACTGTTGTTGGAGCTGCAGAATGGTGCAGCCTTTATGGAAAATGGTATGGAGGTTCCTCAAACAACTGCATATAGATCTACCATATGACCCAGCTATTCCACTGTTGGGAATATACCCAAAGGAATGGAAATCATCATGCTAAAAGGATACCTGTACTCCAATGTTTATTGCAGGTCTATTTACAATAGCCAAGAGTTGGAACCAGCCCAAATGTCCATCATCTGATGACTGGATAAGGAAACTGTGGTATGTCTACACAATGGAATACTACTCTACTATAAAAGAGAACAAAATTCTACCATTCGCAACAACATGGATGGACTTAGAGAAAATTAAGTGAAACAAGTCAGGCACAGAAAGAGAAATACCACATGTTCTCACTTATTTGTGGGAGCTAAAAATAAATAAATAAACATACAAACAAATCAAGGGTGGGGAGGGGGAAGAAGACAGAATAACCACAAAAATTCCTTGAACTGTTTAAGTGAACAGATTTGATGTGATGGGGGGAGAGGCATGGGGGAGAGGAACGGGAAAAGGGGCATGAAAATCAACTACAATGTATATTGAGAAGTAAAGTTTTTAAAAAAATATATAAAGAACTCAAACTCAATAGTAAAAAAAAAATAATCTGATTAAAAAATGGACAAAGAAACTGAACAGATATTTTTCAAAACATATAAATGACCAATAGGTATATGAAAAAATGCTCAACATCATGAATCATCAAAGAAATGCAAATCAAACCACAATGAGATATCATCTGACCCCAGTTAGAATGGCTATTATAAAAAAGATAGAAAATAACAAATGTTAGAGAGGATGTGGAGAAGGGGGAACTCATAAATTGTTGGTGGGAATGTAAATTAGTACGGCCATTATGGAAAACAGTATGGAGATTTCTCAAACAATTACAGATAGAACTTCATACAATCCAGCAATCCCACTATTGAGTACAAATCCAAAGGAATGGAAATCAACAAGTCAAAGGGATACCTGCACTCCCATGTTTACTGCAGCTCTATTCACAATGGCCAGGAGTTGGAACCAATCTAACTGTCCTTCAGCAGATGACTGGATAAAGAAAATGTGGTATATATACACAATGGAATACTACTCAGTCATAAAAAGAATGAAATTCCGCCACTTGCAGCAACATGGATGTGCTTGGAGAACATTACATTAAGTGAAATAATCCAGGCAGAGAGAGAGAAATACCACATGTTCTCACTCATATGTGGAAGCTAAAAAAGTTGATCTCATAGAAGTAGAAAGTAGAATAATGGTTACTAAAGGTCGGTGGCGGAGGGGTGGGGTGGAGAGGAGGGAAGGATGGAGTGAGGGTGGTAGGTGGAAACAAATTTGTTGAAATAGGAAGAATGGGATCTAGTGTTCTATAGCAATATAGGGAGACTACAGTCAACAACAAAGTACTGTATATCTTTTAATAGCTAGTTGAGATGATGTTGAATGTTCCCAGCACAAAGAGGTGACAAATGTTTGAGGTGATGGATATACTAAGCACCCTGATATGATCATTGCACACAGTATGAATATACCAAACTTCTTATCGTACTCCATAAATATATAGTTATCACGGGTCAATTAAGAAAAATAAAGTTAAAAAGAGAGACAGAGAGAAATAGTAGAATGGTGGTCACCAGAGGCAGAGAAAGGGAGGGGGGAGAAGAGACAGGGAAAGGTTGGTAGACCAGTACATAGTTACAGTTAGATAGGAAGAATAAGTTCTGGTGCTCTAGGGTGACAATAGCTAATAATATTGTATATGTCAAGATAGCCAGAAAAGAAGACCTTGAATGTTATAATCACAAAGAAATGATAAAAATTTAGGTGATAGTTATGCTAACTATTCTGATTGGATCATTATGCAATATATGCATGCAGTGAAACAACAAACTAACCCATAAATATGTGCAACAAAAAAATTTTTTTAAGTAAAAAAATATTAGGGCCGGCACCATGGCTCACTTGGGAGAGTGCGGCGCTGGTAGCGCTGAGGCTACGGGTTCGGATCCTACATAGGGATGGCCGGTGTGCTCACTGGCTGAGCGTGCTGCAGACCACACCATGCTGAGGGTTGCGATCCCCTTACTGTTCAAGAAAATAAAAATAAATAAATATTTAAAAATAAATATAAAAAAATAAGGGCTAGCCGGTTAGCTCAGTTGGTTAGAGTGTGGTGCTGATACACCAAGGTCAAGGGTGTGGATCTCGGTACTGGCCAGCCGCCAAAAAAAAACCCCAAAAACTATCAAGCCATGAAATGACATGGAGGAACCTTAAATGCATCACTGAATGGAAGAAACCAATCTCAAAAGGCTACATAGTTTATGATTCCAACTATATGACATTCTGGAAAAGGCAAAACTATAGAAATAGTAAAAAGATCAGTGGTGGCCAGAGGTTCGAATGGAGGGTTGAATAGGAGGAACATAAGGGATTTTTTTTAGGTCAGTGAAACTACTCTGTATGATACTGTATTGTTTTAGGTGGCTGGCCGGTATGAGGATCCAAACCCATGACTTTGGTGTTATAAGGTTGTGCTCTAACCAACTGAGCTACCTGGCCAGTCCCTATATGATTCTGTAGTGGTGGATACATAACATTGCACATTTTGTCAAAACCCATAGTACAGGGTATTTCAAAAAGGTCGTGGAAATTCCAGCCAGCCACCAAAACAAAACAAAAAAAGCTCATAGATTCATATTATCTTTCAATTCTATTTTTCACACACTTAAAAAAAAATTTTATTGAGTCATAATTGATTATACATATTTTGGGGGTTCAACATTGAGATATGTTGATCAAATCAATATTACTAGTATATATATTGTTACAAACTGTACTTATTCTTTATGCCCCTTGTCCAATCTCTCTCAATCCCCCTCACCCTCCCCACTCCCACCACTGATAACCCTAGATTTCTTCTCTCCCTCTGAGAGAGTAATGGTTACTCTGTTGATTTGTTGCCTAGATGATCTGTCCAATGCTGAGAGGTGTGTTCAAGTCCCCCAATATTATCGTAGAGCAGATGCTTCTTCTGTCATTCTGGAATGGACTTTGTGGAGAGAGACATCCTATTCTTTTCTTTGGTCTCTGCTGGACTCTACTTGTGTCAACGCACTCCAATGGCTGGTGGACCATCTGCGTGGTGGTTGTGACGTCTAGCCACCTTCACGGCAGCCATGGTTATTGTGGTGGCTGTGGTGGGCCACTCACATGGAGGTGATGTTTCTGGCATGCTCCTTGGTGCTGGCAGTGTGCCTGGTTGTGGTGGGAGTCTGGTCCCTGTGTGTGCCTGGATGTGGGATGGGGATCTGGCTTGCAGCTTCATACCTCAGGTCCCCTGGTGGGCTCCAAGGCGCTGGTGGTGTGTCTGGGCTGGAACTAATTTTCTGTCATTTGCTTACTTCTAAAATGGGGGAAGTTTCTGTGGGGACCAGTACTTGAGCTGTGTGGTTGAGCTAAATTGCTGCTTTGCTGCTGCTTCCCTAGGGAAGGCTTTTTGTGAAGCTCAGGGTTTAATGCTTGACCTTATAGGTACTTCTGGCTCTCCAGAGACCCAGTGCACCGGGTTGTGTAGAAACTCTGATCTGGGCCTGAGACTTTTCATGAAACTGCACCCCATGTAATTCTATATTCCTGCCCAGTCTCCTCTGAGTGGTCCTGCGCTGATTGGGGGTGGCGGATTGGCTGTCCTCGCTGTGTCCCAGTATTCCCCCAATGATCCCATCTCCCCCACTGCCCATGCTCCAGACACTTCTCATGGGACGGGCCATGTGCTGGTACTCCAAGCAACTCCATCCAAAGGGCACAGCTACAGCTTCTGCAGGCTCCTGCTCCATGTGATCAGCAGCTCCAGCCGTAAAAGAGGCCGTGGCCCTAAACACTCTGAGCATTTTTTTTCTTTCTCTCATCATGGCTTCTCCCACCGTCATGAACTCTGCAGGTCTCTCCTCCTCTTCCACTGAACTCTAGCCGCCCCAGCCTGGCTGTTGTTGCTTTCCTATAGTTGCAAATTGGTTGATTTGTGGGAGAGAGTGACGCTGGGGACCATCTATTCCACCATCTTGACCAGAAGCCTTTTTCACAAATTTTTTGAAGTACACTTGTACTACACAAAGAGTGAACCCTAATGTAAATTATGAATTTTGTTTAATAATAATATATCAATGTTCTTTTTAGAAACATACATTAGGGCTGGTCGGTTAGCTCACTGGGTACAGTGTGGTGCTGATAGGGTCTGGATCACCATACAGGTTAGCTGCCAAAAAAAACCCCACACATTAAAACTGTGCATTAAACCTGTGGTTTCAGAGATATTTTGCTCAGAAACTGGATGAAGTAGACAGTGCTACAGTAATCCACTACAAGAAGACCACAGGACTCAAGGGTAAGAAGCTTGGCATGCCCATGAGTGATCTATGGACCATACATGTCTAGGAGTATGGATGGTACTAATGTCAGGGCTGAGATCTTTCATGGGCTCTAAGCACTGGAAAATACTGGACTAACAATAGGCTTTAAACGACGAAGCACGTATTCCCCAAAGAATCAGAATTTTCTCAGAAGAAAAATGAGAAGGCCCAGTGGTAATAAAATTACCTCTACCTACTGATATTTAGAAGTTTTCCTTCCCACCCAAGCATTCCTAAAGGGGAAAAGTCCCACTCATGCCCACAAAACTTCCAATAAGCTTTTTAATGACAGCAAAATGAAACTGGGGGTTAAAAATGAAAAAATAGAAGAAAAGATCAAGAACTATATTCTCAGAAAAAAGAAGATATCTCCAACACTCAGGAATAGAATAGATTGGCATAAAAACAATTTAATAAGAAAAAGCCAAAAAACTTTTCTCTCCCCAGCCAATATCAGGAATGAATTAGTATGTTTCCCTCATGTAAGGGATCTTCTTTTTGAGTAAACATCTCCTGGGTTTCTTTGATGTGTAACTAATGGAGTGCTAAACTCTCAGGGCTGGTTTTAAGACTCAGAGCACATATGTGTTGCCAATCCATCATGCTCCTAATACTAATTAACATAGCAGGGACACAATAAAGCCACAAGTCCTACAAACATTACCCAGTTTCGCTCTCGAAACAATCTCGCTATTGACCCAATGGTAGCACGCATTGGGAATGAAGGCACGTCAGCACCTTTTCCCTGGCTCAACCTGCCCCAGCACTGCGCATCGTTGTAACACTAGTACCCACTATCTGCTTGGTGTTTCTGCTTAGGAATGGTGCCTGAGTTCAGCGGCAGAGTGAGTAACTAGTCTGAAGACGTGACTCCACCGCCGTGCCTGCGTGGGAGCTGAGGGCAAATCTCTGACACTCTGGGCTACTCTTCCGGTTGGGATTTCGGGCCCTGCCTGGTTCACAGTTCTTAAGCCAGACTCTTAGGAAGACTTTCTGTCTGAACAAGAACTGGCTTACCTGCACACTGCAAATAGCATTTATCTCTCACCTCAGTGTCAGCCAAACAGAATTAAATCACCTCTATCTTGACTGGGATGTTGGTTGTGTGGATACAGGTATTTGTCCAAAATCACTGAGTTGTACACTGGCTATCTATGCTTTTAACTGTATACAAATTTTCACTCAATAAAAAAGAAAAAAAAAAAGGAAACAACAACTTCCAAAAGGCAAAACATTCATGATCAAACATAAGAACGAACACTAGTAATGCAAAATAACAAAAAAGAATATGAGAAAAAGAGACCACCAGGATTAGTTTAGAAAGCCCCCATCTAACAACAGTCAGGAAGCTTAACCTGAGAAGAATAAAAACACCGGACAGCATGAACCACTAAGGTAAAAGTACTCAACAAAAGCAAAAAAAAAAAAAAAAAAAAAAACCAACACAATGTCTTTGAAAAACCAAAACGAAACCCACTCAGATTGTCTTCTCTCCCTGTGCCCCATCCAAAGAAGAGATAAGAACAGTCATCAATGACAAATGGCAGTTGCCACAAAAAAACAAAAGCCAACCTCAGGAGGCAACACTACAACTCTTACTCATGGCTTTTGGTACTCAAAATGTTCAGAGAAATTCCTCTGTAAAAAACTATAGAAATGACCCCTGAAAGTATAGTCTTAACCCCAAATCCCCAGCCTCTGCTGGTTACTGGAGCAGTTCACTTTAAACTGATTTTAAACTTTTTTTCATTTTTCTTTTCCTTTGGTCAAGGTATTTGCCTTTTTCACATATAATTCATATCTCATAACAATTTGGTCAAATGGCAAAGTTGCAACACTATTTTCACTTATATATTTTCCAGAAACACTTTAAAGCAGCAATAAACCTTATTAACATACTGGTTCCTAGCAGCTAATCACACGCTGCATTCTCTGCGCACATCCGACTCCTTATTGGGAGAGAGCCACAATTATTTTGCCCACAACACGAGGCACGCCCAGGTCATGGTTGGGTCGCGCTGTCCTACAATCTGCTAAAGAAAAGCTGTTCCAAGGGCCGAGTCCGTGCCGCACTCGGGAGAGTGCGGCGCTGGGAGCGCAGCGACGCTTCCGCCGCGGGTTCGGGTCCTATATAGGAATGGCCGGTGCACTCACTGGCCCAGTGCCGGTCACGAAAAAGACAAAAAAAAAAAAAAGCTGTTCCTGGGGCCAGTCTGCTTAGACAGTCTCTCATCAGCTAGAGAAGTTATCCAACTTGGAGAAGCAAATATCTTTTGCTTTCAAAGAGAAGGGAGGCGGGTGTACACTCTTAACATCACACAATGATAAACATAACCACGATGGTTTACTGAGTGCCTACTTGATGATAAGTGTTTTAATCTTGTTATCTTATTTCATCCTCTAAACAACTGAAGGAGAAGGATTAATTATTTCCCCTTTCTTATAGATGCCAGCTCTAGCATCTTTCTAACAGCTGAGGGAACCACAGTTGGAACCAAAGCCTGTCTGGCACTAAATCAAGCCCCTGTTCTTTCTTGCAAGCCAAAGTGGTCTTCCTCAGGAGGTCTAGTCTCCAGTCGAATCCATTTGCCTAATAAAGCACTCAATACATCATCCCTCAGAGTTCAGTCTGAATGATTCATCTCCCTGGCTTCTAAATCCCAGAGGAAGTCTCCCATTTACTTCTGGCAAAAATTAATCCCAGTTTCTCCTCCAAGAACACATCTCACATGATAGTGTGTAACTGTTTTTAGTCACTCAATTTTCTGCAGTAAAAATCCTTTTGTCCCATATCTTCCTTCAGGAAGCACAACACCACATGGATACTCACATGGCACTGTGTTCTGAATCAACCACATTTTTTATTGCATGACTAAATATGACCATTGGGTTGGAAAGATGCTTAGGAGTCATCTCATCCAACCACCTCTCCCTACTTACACAATTCTCTTTAGAGTCAGCCAAATGCTCTGTACTTAAATTCCTTCAGAAAAAGGGACAGTGTAGGGACAATCTGGCCATGTGTGGGACATATCTCCTGGTGTCAGAGCAGTTCCTTATGTCTTGAAGTTATAAAGTGCCCTTCAGTCACTTTCATCCAAGAGCCCTGTCTCTGGTCTGGGTCCTTCCATATCTAAAACTTTTCCATTATCCATTCCTCCATCCTTTCTGAGTACTCCTCACCATCCATGCCATCTCTTGGCCTCCTCTGAGCAGATTCTCCAACTGCACGTAAGTCTAACCATCAGCGCAGCTCATTCTAAGACTTAGCTCATGTCACCTCTTCTGGAAGCCTTCCTTGAACTCCTGACCATGTGTTTTGTTTCCCTAATTATCCTTGTATGTGCCTCTATATAGCTCACTCTGTTGCAAATACATTTACTTCCACCTACTAAACTGTGAGCTGTTTAAAAGCAGAAACCATGTTGTATTTATCTTTGTATCTCCAGCACCTTTCCTGGCACAGTAGAGGCTAATAATTGCTAACTAACTGGATGAATGTATTGTTCCATCTCTGAGCCATACAGACCTATGACCTAACTGTTGGGAACCAACAGGATTTCCTCTTCTGCAACAAAGCCAGTCTACCTGTGAGGGAGTGAGGTACCTGTCAGCAGGGTTCCTGACCCTTTCCTCTTCCCCATCCTTGGTTTCAAAATGTGTTTTTGCAGTCTAGACTTCTCTTCTGGGCTGCCAGCTCATATATCCAGCTTCTATTTCACAAGTATCTCAAACTCAGCCTGCCCAAACTGATTTCCATCAGCTTCCTCCCAAAATTATTCCTCTTCCAGGCAATGATACCACTTTCAAACCTGTTGCTCAAAACAAAAACCTGAGACATCATATTCTTCTCTCCCTTTCCTCACATACCTCATAGCCTCCTGCAGCCAGAGCAACCATTTAGAAATGCAAATCTAGTCACACCTTTGGTATAATAGGAAATACATTTTTACACACACACACATGGTCTGGTCAGGAAATACATTTTCACACACACACACACACACACACACACACACACGCACGGTCTGGTCACCACAAAGATCAAGACATGCGCAGAGGATTGGAACTTTCCACACCCTTCCCGTCACTGACCTTCAGGGAGGGGAGAGGGGCTGGAGATCGAGTTCACTCACCTATGATCAATGATTTAATCAATTATGCTTACATAATAAAACCTCCATAAAAACTCCTAAACAATGGCGTTTGGAGAGCATCTGGGTTGGTGAACACATCAGCGAGGTGGGAGGATAGCATACCTGGAGAGGACATGGAAGCTCCACCCCCCCCCAATACTTATCTCCATACATCTTTTCCATTTGGCTGTTCCTGAGTTGTATTCTTTATAATAAACTTGTAAGTAAACTGTTTTCCTGAGTTTTGTGAGTCATTCTAGTGAATTATTGAATCTGAGAGGTTGTGGGAGTCCATGAATTTGTGGTCAGCCAGGCAGAAATGTGGGCACCCCATTTGCACCTGGCATCTGAAGTGAGGGCAGCCTTGTGGGACTGAGCCCTTAGCATGTGGTGTCAAATACTGACTCCAGGAGTTAGTGTCAGAATCTAATTGAACTGTTGGGCACCCAGTTGGAGTCAGAGAATCAGAAAAAATGGTGTTGGAAAACACCACATATTTGGTGTCAGGGTTAAAAAGCCTTCAAGCCAGACTAACCATTTAGAAATGCAGGCTTGAACATGATGTTAAAACACCAAAGTCAAGGGGTGAGATCCCCATACCTGCCAGGTGCCAAAAAAAAAGCAAATCTATTCACACTATTTTAAGGGCTTCTACTATTTTTGGAATAAAGACCAAAATCTAGAGTTTTGTTTCTAGTAATGGCCACCTACCACCTATCAGACCAAGTCTCCTACAGATAACAATTATAAACTCTAGACAAAATGTCCAAAACCATATGGAGGCACTGGATAGCTACAGACTGATATGGGATACTTAGAAAACTTATTAAATTTTCTTTTTTTTTTTTTTTGCCTTTTAACCCGAGGATGTGGCTAAAACTAGGATAGAAAACACAATTTTACTGGCTTGAAGAACTAGAGGTCAGAGTTCAGGGCGATTGTAGTTACTGAAAAGTGGGAGAGGGAAATCCCCAAAAAGAGAAAGCCACAGAGGAGAAGCCCCCAATTCTAAAACTTGGCCCAAATCTCTGGCTGGCCCTTCTCACATGCACAGGGCTGGATCCAAGTAGCACAACTGAAGCCTAAAGAAATGCACTGACACGTCAGCTGCTGCCCATGTAGGGAAAAAGACTTTGCAATTTAAGTTCAGCCAAGTTAACTGCTTACTAATAATCAATTAATTAATTAATGCAAGGTCCAGGGTTCAGATCCCCGTACTGGCCAGCTGCCAAAAATAAAAATAAAAATAAATAATACATACACACGCCTCCTCTTCAGAGGAACATAACAGAATCTAGAATCTCTACAACTTATCACTTACAATGTTCAGGATATAATCCGAAATTACTCAGCATGAAAATAAACTGGAAAACAAGTGACCCATATTTAAGAGAAAACATAATCAATGAAGACCAACTCCAAAATAGCCCAGATCTTGTAATTAAAGTAGCTATTTTAAGTGCTCAGGGATATAAAGGAAAATATGCTCATAATCAATAAGAACTTACGAAATCTCAGCAGATCAATAAAATTATAAAAAAGAAATTCTAGAACTGAAAAATACAATATCAGAAATGAAAATTTCATTGCATAAGGTTAACAGAAGATCAATGATGGAGGAAGAGTCATAAACCTGACAATAGATCAATAGAAATTATCCAATCTATAGGACACAGAGGAAAAAGATTGAAAAAGAAAATGAACAGAGCTTCGGAGGCTGTAGGAAAATATACTGAGGTTTAACATAAGTATAAGTGGATTTCCAGAAGGTGAGGAGAGAGAAAATGGAGTAGAAAGAATAACTGAAGAAATAATGGCAGAAAGGTTCCCAAATCTGGCAAAAGATAATTTAAATATTCAAGAAGATTAGCAAACCCTGGCAGGATAAATATAAAGAAAACCACTCCTAGGTACATCATAGTGAAACTACTGAAAACCAAAAGTAAAGAGAAACTCTTGAATGAAACTAGGCCCATTACGTACAGGTGAACAATGATTAAATAACAGTTGACTTCTCATTAGAAACTATAAAGGCCAAAAGGCAGTGGCTGAAGCAAAAAATATTCAACCCAGAACTCTATATCCAGTGAAAATATCCTTCAAGAATCATGGTGTAATAAAAACATTTCTACATAAAAGAAAATCAAGAAAATTTGATGCTAGTAGACCTGTAATTAAGAGATGTTAAAGGAAATTCTTCAGGATGAAGAGAACTGATGTCAGAAACAAACAAATCTTCAGGAAGGAATGAAGAGCACCCAACATGGTAAATATGTAGGTAAACATTAAAAGACTATTTTTTCCTCTTAATTTCTTTAAAGTACATATGACTCTTTAAAGCAAAAATTATAAAATTATATTGTGGGATTCATAACCCATGTAGATATAATACTTATGACATTTATAAAGGACAGGAGAAGGGGAGAAATGGGCCTATATGGTTGTATTTTTTACGTGAAGTGGTAACATTATTAACTCCAAGTAAACTGTAAAAATTAAAGGTATTGCATCACTAGAGCAACCACCAAAAAATGATGCAGGGAGGTGTAGCAAAAAAGGCAATAGCTAAATTAAAATGGAATTCTAAAATTTAACTCAGAAGAGGGCAGGAAAGAAGAGAGAAACAGAAAACAATATAATAAAATGGTAGTTCTAAATCCAACCAAAATCCTTCTAACAGCCCATGTTAGAAGCCTCTGCCTGGTCCAGCCCCAGCCTCACCTCATACCATTCTCCACTCCATTGCTTTCTCCCCCACCTCAAGTCATCCAGAGCCTTTTCTTTAGTGCCTTTCTATTCGCAGGGCCTCTGCATTCCTTTAATCCTCCCTTGCCCTGCCTTTTGCCTGGTCAACTCCTTTTCTTCTTTAAGGACCTGATCCAAACATCACTTCTTCTAAGAAGTTTCCCTTGATTACCTGCCAGACGAAGAGGCTGAGATGCATCTGGTGTGCTCACCTCAACTTCCTGCCCTTCTCAGTATAACTAATAACTCTTGTCTGTTTCATCTGCTGGATTATAGCCCTGAAAGGCAGGGCCAAATTCTTTCCTTGGCTGCTCTAACCCCAGGGCTCAATTAATATACATATAATAAAAAAATGAATAAACTCTGAGTTGAAGTTCTGGAACTCATCTCTTGGGTTCTGGAATTGATATAATCTGTAATAACTGATTTTCTGAATGGGCTGAACTGAGTAGGATATAATCGGGAGCAACTCTGCTCCTTCTACTGCCTTCAAGCACATTCTGTTGGTTGGCTCTTCCTTCCCCTCTCCATGGGAGGCATCTCAGGCAGATTCCATAGTTTTTCAGTCACTTTAATTGTGTAGTGCTATTGAAATTAAAACCTCAATCTTTCATCCAATTCCTATTTCTCCTCTTCTCCACATTTTGGGACACAGCAATGATCTAACTCTCCTTTTCCTTGCTCTGCCATTCTTCCTCTAATCTCAAGGCTGTTTCTGGCAAATCCAGAGCTGAGGAAGTGGGGAGAACAAATGAGACAAAAAAGGGCAATGGCCTTTATACTCAGCTGATGCTCTTTGTAGCAATGGCTTTATCTTAATCCCTGCTCTTCTGTAGGAGTTGTTACTGGGTCCTTCAGGTAACACTGCACTGCACAGTGCCCTTATGCAGGTCAGTGCCCTCTCCTCCTGCCTTCTTGCTATTCTTCAGCTCCCGTCCTCCAAGGCTACACCTCTAGCCTCTCCATTGGGATTCTTCCTTTGTAAGTAGGATCCCTTCAGGTGGCTCATCTATCCTCTGTGGAGTCTACTTGCCCAGCAGCCTGGTACAAGTGTAAGCTAATCCAACAGCTAGTCTCCCATGCTCACCCAGCCGTCAAGGACTGCTCCAAGTAGAAGGCAGATGGCAATACTCCTACCCCCCAACTTCAGGTAACATTCCAGGTTCTCCGCAGGCCACCTTGGTGACAGCTGGCATAGACTGACATATTTCAACTGTTGAGCAGGCTGGGACACAGGCTCCCATCTCTCCTGCTTGCAAGTACCACAATCCTTTCTATGACGTTCGCCTAAAGGGCTTCTTACTTGGCTTGAAGCTGAGAAGGAGGGAAAAAGCCATAGCATTCTAATCACATGAATACCTTTTAAAGAATCTTTTCTACTGACACCTTCAACTCCATTCCACCACCTTCTTTTAGATAGGCCTAAGGTGGCTGATGAGGGTTTAAGGTCCAAGGACCGTTCTGGCCATCTCCCAAGAAGCCCTGCATTAGACTGTGGGGGAATTCAGCACTCTTTGTTCTCCACCCTGAGGCTTTAGACAAAATTTCCAGACACAGACGAAGTCCAGTTCCATATCCAGTTACATGGGTTAACCCCATCCCCTACTCTAGCTAAATATCAAGAATTTGAAGATGCATAATGTTCATGCAATGTACAGGAGATAATAAATGCCGTAAGACTCTGCTTCTCACACCAGAATAGACAGAATAGGGTGTGAATAGACACAAACTACAATTTATAGCATCCGTATCTTGAATATCCATTTAATGTTAAAACACACATGGATATGTCATGGAATAAAATGCAAAATTTTGAGGGGGGCAGGGAACAGGATCTTTCAAATAAATTACTGAACTCACTGTAAGCTATTTGATCTATAGACCCTAGGGGTGGTACATGGAAAAGTCTGAGAACTTTTTGAGGGAACTATTCTGTGGGATAGTTGGATCATAAAAACACTGGAGTTAGCCCTCCAGAAGTCTTAAGGAATGCTGTTAAAGCAAGTGGAGAAACACTGGAGAGAAACTAGGTCACCCTGACTATTCCACAAACCAGCAGAGAGAGGCTTAATAAGCCTTCCTTCAAAATTAAGAAGGGAAAGGGATAATCAGCAGGACTTCTGGTCATTCTGGAAATAGCAGATCTGGATCTCCAGATTAGGGGCTAAATACCAAGAGAGATTTTGTTTGTATGTGGGTTTCTTCTAGTTTGTTCTTTTGAAGATTGCCAAAGTTATGTTTGCTATTTCCATCTACCCTATAGAATGAGCTACTTATAAAACCCTGGAAACAAAAGCACCAAGTAGAAGTAAGGAGTAAGGAAGGGGAGAGCTTCCTTCCTGGAAGCTCAGTGAAAGCTGGCCTCCTCAGTCAACCACAGGCCTCAGAAGTCTCAATGGATGGAGAAGACTTGAAGAAGAAAGGGAAATCAGGCAGAATCAAAGGTGGGTGGACTAAGAGAAACCTTAGGAACTTATCAGTTAGAAGACCTTGTGGTTCTCCAGCACAAAGCACAACAAAACATCCTCCAATCAGGGACTTAAGACATCCACTGAACAATGTGACTGCACTGGCAAAGAACTTCTCATCTCTAAATTTCAACTTTTGGATCTCTCCAAGAACTCATAGTTTTATAATGTCCCTGGGTTTCTTCCAAATGCTATTTAGAAATGTGGACCAAGTTGCACCTGCCATCTCAACACAGTGCTTACCTTTCTTAAGAATTGTCTTCACTTTCACATAGTTCGCTTGTTTGACATACTCATGAAGCTGAGCTTCCAAGGAGTCATTTCTTAATGTACCAAGTGGAACAGGACAGGGAACTGGAAGATGGACAGCCCGAGACATCCTGTTTCAAAAGAGAGCAACATATTTATTCTAATTGAATCAGAAATGCAAGGAAGCAACTTAAGATTCTTTCACATTTGGAAATTTGCCCTTCACTAATAATGAAGAGGATTAGGGGAACAATTACTAAAACTCTATGAGATTAATGTCTGTCCTCAACACTATTGTTGAAATCAAAGAACGGAATATATTTATCACCAATTCCCAGGACTGAAAATTGATGACTAGTGGGAAGTAAGATTAAAAGATTAAAAAATTAAAAAGGAAAAGACCAAAAAAATAAATTTTAAAATTTTTTACAAAGAGAAAAAACTTAACTGAAAAAAAATAATGAAAATAAAAGATAATTAGGAGAGTATTAACTTTGAAAGATTAGAACACAAATGCAGTAATTATGTGGGAGTATAGATAGTATGATAGGAATTGGGTTCACAGTCCAGACTCTGAAGTTCTTGTCCTGGCTCTTTCACCTCTCAACTGTATGACCTTAGAGAAATTAATCAGCATCGATAGGCCTCAATTTCTTCATCTGTAAAATGGAGATAATAATAACCAAAGGGTTGTTGAGAGATTTAAATGAGCTAATATGTGCAAAGTACTTGGTTAGAGCACAGCCTTGTAAAAACCAATGTCAAGGGTTCAGTCCCCTATACCGACCACCAGTCAAAAAAAAAAAAAAAAAAAAAGTGTAAAGTGCTTAGAACTGTGCCTGGCACCAACCATGTTCTTTGTAGCTATTAGCTGTTACTGTGCATGATAAGAGCCAGGTAGAGAAATTTTAACTTTCCACGTGTGGCAGCCACAACTGACCATCATTCATACAATCAAGTGTTTGTGGTAGGCCTACTGCTATAGTTTGACTGTGTCCCTCAAAGTTCATGTGTTTGGAAACTTGATCCCCAATGCAGAGGTGTTGGGAGGTGGGATCTATAAGAAGTGTTTAATTCATGGGGGGACTGCTCTCATGAATAAATTAATGCCATTATAGCGGAAGTTGGTTCATTATCACAGGAGTCGTTTCTTATAAAAGGACAAGTTCGGACCTCTTTTTGCCTCTCTGTCTCTCTGAAATTATCCAGTTTCAAGCATTTGCCTTCTTTTTTTTTTTTTTGACAGCTGGCCGACAGGAGAATCTGAACCCTTGACCTTGGCATTACAACACTGTGCTCTAACTAACAGCTAACCGGCCAGCCCTCAGGCATTTTCTTATAACACAAAATGGACTAAGAAACTTACGATGTGTCTCAAATGTGACAGGTGCTGTGTTAAGACACCTAAAATTAGATCATTGCCATCACAATGCTCATAGTCTAGCAGCACACACAAGTAGCACCATGTTGGTACTCCATAGACAGTGAGTAAGACAAGGAAGCTCCAACCACATGAATAAACAAGCATGCACATCAAGGGCATGACTAAGGGCTACATGGAGAAGCAAGAGGATGTGAAATGAGTGAGTTGAGGTAAGGTAAAAGAAAAAGCCAAGGAGGCTGACAAATTCAGTGGGTCTTCACCAGCCAGGAAGTTTAAGGATTGCAGGTTACTGAGAAGTAAAACTTTCTTAATTTATCTATGGATTAAATGTGTAATGTACTGTTAAGTTGAGCGCTTTAACTCTATTTCCTTGGGTAACTGTTACTATCCATGTCATTGACTACAAACAGCATCCTACAAGACAATGGCATCACAATGGTCTTAAGCAAACAAAAGTGATCAGAAAATACTGTTTTAAACATATAGGAACTGAAGCTTTTATAGCAAGCTGTCATTCCCTCTCAACTCCTCCCCAGTCTGTCTTCCTTCTATTTCCAGGTATAAAAACGAGTGGCATATTTCCATTATAATTTAGATGGTTGTTGTGGGCTGAATTGTGTCTCCACCCCCAAAATTCAAATGTTGAAGCCTAACCCCCAGACCTTAGAATGTAACTGTATTTGAACATAGGTCTTTAAAGAGGTGATTAAATTACAAGGCCCTTACAGTGGGGCCATGATGTAATGACAGGGGTCATAAGAGAAAGAGACACACCAGGGGCCAGGATCACTGTGGAGAGGCAGCAAGATGGTGGCTATCTGCAAGCCAGGGAGAGAGCCCTCAGAATAACCCAATCCTACCAATGCCTTGATCTTACTTGGACATCCAGTCTCCTGAACTGTGAGAAAATTAATTTCTATTGTTTAAACCACACAAACTGTGGTACTTTGTTATGACAGCCCTAGCAAACTAATACACTAATAATAGCAAGTTATGTCATGTTATGTTTATGGCTTAGATGTTTAATAAAGGACTTCAGCATGAATTCTGTTCACATACTAATACCCACTCCCTGGGTATTTCAAATCATAACTTACTCTATGGACACCCTCAGTGATTCATCCCACAACTAGAATAAAAACTAAAGTAGCAAATTTATCTACATGTGGAAAAAACAAAACTAAGCATAGGGATCAGGTATTTGCCCTTTCGCCTCGTATCATACAGTTCCCTCAAAAGTTGGATAGCTCCACATACAAAACACATAAGTGAGTAGGAAAAGCAAACCATCACAAAAACCAATCAAGAAATCCCACCTAACGCATCCTTTTTTTCCCCCTCCCACCCTCGGGCGGCTGGCATCGAACTTTTACTGAACTGACTTGGCTAACCTATCCCGGAACAAACTCTTAGAACCTGAACAGGAATTAACTTGAATTATACTAGATGCACACCACCATAAGTTAACTTTTTCCCGACACGTAAGTAAGGCTGGTAGAAAAATACCTAGAAAAACCTACTGAAAATAAGGAATGTTGCTTTCTAGCCTATTACTTAAAAACCAACTTCATCACGGGAAAGAACAAATGCAGTCCCCGACTACCACAAATTATGCAATAGAATCTCCCATACTTTCGAAAACCACAGCCCACAGCAATCAGTATATTTCAGAGTGCATTGAAGAAGCATCACCCTGGGAAAAACCATCCTCCTGATTATGGTGCCTCCCCTGCCAGGTAAGTATAAATTGCTAATTTTGTTTGCTACCTTACCATCATCCTCAACCTACTATATAGTCATGGTCAATTGCATCCTGAGTTCTTTATTTAGGTCTTCAGTTCGCAACTTCAAGGCTTGCTCAAATGACACACATCATGCTAAATCTGTTTGGATACTCACTGGAAACTCTACTGCGCAAAGAACGCACTAGAACCGGCAACCACCGCGCTTCTATCTACATATCTCCGCCTATATTAGCTACGTCACCCTCTGCTTCAAGGCTTTCTTCCTTACAGTGCCCTACTGGATGAGTTCGCTCTAGCTACCCCTCACGTTTATCCAAAAGACAACAGCAGGTGTAGCTGAAGAGATTTTGAAATTCCTTGCCTTTTCGGGCATACGCAAAGATTCCGGCGTGCAGAGCAGTCTGGAAGTGGGTTGTGTGAGGGGGGCGCTGGTGGGGGGGGGGGCGTGCAGAACCGGTGTGCCCAGGTCTGAATCGCTGTTCGTTTGGGACTTGCTCAGAAATATAATGAGAATGAAATGTATACTCAGTAATTTTCAAAAGTTGGGTTTTGATATATAAGTTCATAAAGCAGGGTGTGGCTATCAAGTCGATAACACAACTGAGTCTACATGTCCACTGCCGGGAAAGAATGAATAACTACTGGCCACTCTGGACAGCCTGAGTTACAGGGAGCTAAACCTATTCACTCCTGACAGACACTGGCCCTGGCGCTGCATTTCTCAGCCACGGGGCTTTGCAATAAAAACCACAATAACTCTACACATTTGCTAGATATTTTCATCCATAAAGTGTGACCCAACCCACCTCAGTTACACAGTATCTCATTACTGAACTACCTTAGTAATTTTATTCCAAAAGGCTTGATTTTACATGAGGATGGTTATACTTTGGCTGCTTCCACAGTATCCACGAACTCCAGGCTGGCCACAGCTCTGAGGCCTCTATGACTGTGTCCCCCAGAGCTTTGACTTCACAGGTACTAACAGGCCCTTTTTGCTATGCTGGGGGAGCTTCATTTGATTGCCCTATTGCTTACTCCAGTATTTTCACCATTCACAAAGTATTCTTAAACTTCTGTGAGTGCTGCTAACGATGAAAAACACCACTTCTCAAGGCACTGCCTGTATGTAGTGCATATTTCTCATTTATTCACAGGCACTTAGGCTTTCAAGGTGCTAGGCTCACTGGTTGACGTAGTTGGTTAGAGCGCAGACTTCTAACACCAAGGTGAAAGTTTCAGATCCCCGGACCCACCAGCCACCAAAAATAAATAAAAAATAAACTTTTAAGGTGCTAGCCACCAGCCTAGCTGTGTCTGAGAATACTAAGACGAATAACGCAAAGGCGCATTCTACCTACAATATATGCGAGTAAGACCGCAGTTTGTAAGGAAAGATTTTTAAGCACCCTAAAGTTAGAAAAGTGCTTATTCAAATGTGAGCAATATCAGGAGAATATAATTTAAAGCCCCTTACCAACTACTTTTTATAAAACCAAGGTAGTATCAGTTAATGGCATATAGGTAAGCCTAAAAACTCAACATACCTAACATACAGCGTTCCTACCAACCACATTAAGCAGTTAGCAGTCCTCAAAAACAGTAACAATAAAGAAACAAAAAAACGACCAAATACACATACTTAACAAAGAAAACCCAATACCCCCCCTTAAATACCCTGTACCAACAAACAACTGTTTTTTCACCATGAAGCTCAGGGGAAAGCGCGAACGCAGTCCCCCACTACCACAAATTATGCAGTCGAGTTTCCCGCATTTGGGGAAATCGCAGGGGTCAGCACACCCGGAGTGCAATGGATGAGCCTCACCCTGGAAAAACCACCTTCGTGATCATGGTATCTCCCCTGCCAGGTAAGTATGAGTTTGTTTTTGACCCCGGCTCTACCCGCTGGTGCCAAAACCACTGTAAGGTTCGGGTCATTCTTGAAACAACTCATACTGGGCTTTATTTACATAGTGACAAAAATTTTTTTTCGTACTATATCTTAGTTTTGGCGACAGACATATTATGCATATCTTTCCAAGGAACGCGCTTCCAAAATGCAGAGTCTTTAATCTACATACTCCACCTCCTGGCGTGACGTCATAAGCAGGCCCAGCTAGTCAGAGAGAGCAGCTGCGTTTTCTTTCTCGGACTGCCGCGCACCATCTGAGATAGCTTTCAACCAATTCCTCCTTCACGCGCCGACCTAAGTGACATCTAACAGGCTACTTTCCTGACAAAAATCCATCCCTCTCCCAAGTTTGGGCATAGCCAAAGGCCTTCGGATCTCCTTGTGTGGAAAGCCCTTGAGCAATAGGATGTGAATGAGTTTTTTAAAAAGTAGCAAGCCACCTTCATGCCTTCCCGGGATACAGAAGCTCCACACCAGCCCCGCACTATTTTCTCCTATTCCAAGAAGAGGAGTACGGTGAGCTAGCAGGGTGTGTTATAAAGGGTTTTGGAATCCAAGATCTGGACTGCAATCTAGTTGTTCATATTGGATGACTCAAGATATGCTTCTAGCCTCTGACCTCAGTTTGTAAAATATGCATTACTGACCTTGGAGGAGGTCTTTTGAGGATAAAACCTCAAAGTAAATAGCAAAACAACAGCCTAAACTATAAAGCATAATTATAACATGTGAATCAGGCAACCCAGTAAAAAACCCCAAAGCAAACCAAGAAATACTACCAGCTAATATCTACTGAGTGCTTTAGCCGACTAAGCACTCGGTAAGTCATCTGGACTTTATAGTTAATCCTCACAACTTTGAGGTAGGAACTGGAATCATCCCCATTTTAGAGATAAAGAATATGAAGCATGACAAAGATTCTGTGGCCAAACTCTAGTCAGGTTTCTGAACCTTCTCTTAGGCCCATCTCTGCACTTCCTTGTAAAATCCAGTTTTAGCAAAAGACCCTGCTAAGTCAGTTTAGACAGAACCTCTCCACCCTCAGTATCTGATCAGGCTCCTCCTCCACCATCCCCCAGGTGATGTCTAATCACCCTGGAAGCCTTACCCCTGATGTTTCTTAGTAACTTTCAACCCACTGACTTTCACACTGCTCCTTAGCCATAAATTCCCACTTGCCCATGCTGTATTTGGAGCTGAGCCCAATCTCTCTCCCCCTCTGCAAGACCCGGGTTGCAGTGGTACATATACCTATTGTGATGGTCCTAAATAAAGTCTTCTTTACGGTGCTTTTAACAAGTACAACTGAATAATTTTTTCTTTAACAGCTACAGAGGGGTTAACTCACTCAAGGTCACACAGCCAGTTAAATTAGTGGTGGAGTCATGACTTGGACCCAGGTAATCTGGTTCAGAAGCCAGCTCTCCCATCTTTTGCTTCCTTCTCTGCCCTGCTCCTGTCCCCCTCCCTTCTCTCTATATATTATCTAGAATAATCAACTTTAACATAATACTTATATTTCATCTAATCTGACACCCATTGTAAGATACACCATTATTTCATGTTCCATTAAGAAAAAAAAACCTCTGTCAATAGTAAAACATGGACTGTAAAATTAATCCTAATTTTGCAGATATAATGTGTGAAAAAAGTACACTGACCTCACAGATAGTCTGAATAAGCATATTTGATGGCACTTAACAGAATGCATTCAATAAAGGTTAATCATCATATAAGTATGCAAAGTCTCATTTCTCTATGCAGATCTAAGAACAAAACCATCCCCAACATAAACACAACAGCAGAGTGCTGTGAAGTTTGCCAACACATGACCAATACCCTGGAAAAAAGGTAAGTTTCTCCTCAGTGGCCTTGGAGTTATCTATTTACCTGTTATAAGCCCTCTTTCCTTTTTCCCCATATTTCCAGCTTCCCTTCTCATGCTCTGTGCCTTTAAACCTTTATTGAAAGCCTATTTTTCAGGGTCATTCGAAGCATTGTCAGCCTTGTTCCTCCTTTCCCTTTTTTCCGCCCAAAGAGTTGAAAATGCTTAGGAAGTCACAGATACTAATTTTGAGAAAGCTGCAATAAATCCAAAAGTGAGGTAGAGCTTAACCAATAAAATTTGGTTAAGGTCTACACCCAGGCCAGCTCCCTTTCTTCAAAGAATCCATCCTCAGGCTGTCCCTCCTTTGTGAAATGTCTTCTCTCCTACTCTTTTTTTTTTTTTTTTTTATCACAATTCTCTTTTCCAAAGTTCAGAAATTGTCTCAGCTCCACTCTGATTTTATTGAGCTCTCTCAGGCAACTCCAACAGCTCTGAACTCCCATTACACTTGTAATTTGCATCTACAAATTAAAACAGATTTGCACTAATTTCTAACTGAAGCAAGGACAAATTTTGTGGAAGAATTACTCTCTTGCTCCCATGTGTATCAATCCTGCTTATATTCGTGTTGTGGTTATTGTACGTGGGCCTATGTGTAGGAAGGAGGCACAAAATAATGGGAGGAGTGATAACAGCACACCTGGAACAGAAGGACAAAAACAGAGGCTTTCTTATATTTTTGGCCCACAGTCACCTTAAGAATTACACTTCACATTGCAATCTAGTATATCCAATACACATTACATACTATATGTAAAACTAAAGCAGTGTAATGCTCTCTCTATTATAATCTTTTCTAATTGATTTTTAAAATCCCAGCGACTGATTAAATTAATTTCACAGCCCTCTAACAAACTGCAGCCAACAGTTTTAGAAACAATGGACTAGGAAATCTACATCAGTGACTAACCCCTGCATAGCAGGGGAGAACCAGGTTGGCTTCTAGGGCTGGAGAGCAGAACTGCATGGGAGAAATGGTCAGGTCAAGGGAGAATATGTGTAAAACACTGGTTAGCTTGGAGGCCTTCAAAGTCCATCATAAAGCTTCTAGAATCAGGAAAAGAGATCAAGATGACTACAAAGATGGTAGATTGCTGGACAATCCCCAGAGTCACCTTGTAACCTGAGCCTGATCTCTCTTAACTCCAGAAAGACCTACAGAGTCTGGGTTGTTGTGAGGTATGGTTCTAATCATTGATCATATGTCCAAAGATTTACAAATTACTACTGAGAAGAGAAAAAACAACCCAGCTACTGTCAGGTGAGTTGGCCTGGCTCTAATGGCAAAGCCACAGTGTTCTGCTGAACATAAACAACTTCACAGACCCAACATTAGACAACGACCTTCTATGATCATGATCAAGCAATATATAAACACATGACCACCCTGTAATTGTGCCTGCACCCACACAACAAAACAAACAAAAAAAAAACGTGTTCTAGCAACAAAGATGACCCAAATCCTCCCTTCCTGGCTAATATGAGTGACTGATGCTTCTTCAACAAGCACAGCTTTAGATCCACTTCATTCTTCCTACCTTCTAGATAAAAATTAAGATAATCATAGAATCTCTACTGCTCTCCAATAGCGCCCAATCTAGAGTGAAACCACACTGTCCTAAACCCTCCCCCAATCCACCTAATGCAAAAACCCAAATCTTCCTAAAACCCTTCTACTGAGATGCCCCCAGGTTCCCCCTTTCAAAATTCTCCCTTTCTAGGTGTGAAGGTTAGTGTCAACTTGATTAGATTACGGAATACCAAGAAACCCCTTAACGCTATCTTTTTAGGTGTTTCCAGAAGATATTAGCATGAGAGCTTGAGTGGACTAGATGGGAAAGATCTGCCGTCAATATGGGCAGGCACCATCCAATCTGCTGGAGGCCCCGAGAGAACAAAAAATGGAGAAAAAAGACGAATCTTTCTATCTGCTGAAGCTGGGATACACTCTTCTTTCCTGTACGTGAACATCACAGCTCAAGACCCTATAGCTTTTGGGTTCCCGGGCTTACACCAAGGACACCATCGGCTTCCCTGGTTCTGAGGCCTTTGGACTTGGAATGAGCCATGCTGCCAGCACCCAGGACTTACACCAATGGCACCATTGGCTTCCCAGGTTCTGAGGCTTCAGACTTAGACTGAGCCACGCTCCAGCATCCAGTATGCAGGCCTATCGTGGGACTTCTCTTCACAATCACGTGAGCTAATTTTTCTAATAAATCCCCTCTCATATATTTATAACATATCCTGTTGATTCTGTCTCTCTGGAGAACTAAGACTAATTCACAAGGGCTAGCCAGTTAGCTCACTTGGGAGAGCATGGTGCTGCTAACACTAAGGTAAAGGATTTGAATCCCCTTAACTAGCAAGCTGCTAAAAAAAACCCAAAACGAAAAAACCCAAAAAACTCCCTCTCTCTGAATTTCCATATTCCCTCATGTCTGGATGGGAATAGTTTCAAATACAGGTAGTCAGTAGAAAATTGCATCTCTCCCAGCTGCCAAAACCTCTGTTACTGAGGTGCATGGAGGAGCTATAGTAACTATGAACCCCTGCAAATGTGGAGGAAGTAAATGAAGCTTGAGTCCAGTCATGGCTATCTACCCAATCATCTCAGCCAATGCCCACTAAAGGATCACGGTGCACCAAAGGGCCAAGAACTTCACACACCTTAACTCATTTGATCCCCTCAACAACTCTGTGGAGTAGGTGATATCTCCATTTTGGAGATGAGAAAATGGGGGTCAGGAGGGGCTGAAATGTGCCCAAGAGTAGAGAAGGAATTAAAATCTACATAGTCATCCCTAGAGAGCACATCTTTTTTTGCGCACACACAGACAAGGCTGATGTCTGTAGAAAGCATTCTAGTTCACTCACAAGGCATTTGGCACCCCAGGTGAGCGTCTCTCCGTGTGAGATAACTGGCCAAGGGGTTCCTGTTACCTACCCTACAACCCCACCCAAAGCCCCTGAGGACTTTGGTGGGGGGGGGGGGTGTTAATATGTGACATCACACAGTTTGAAAAGCTTGATAGGGTGGAAACTTCCTGGAAAGTGAATATCATTTGTCCTGTGTATATGTCAAGGTAGGAAAAAAGTCTGAGAACCACTGCTCTAGATAAGCATGAAAAATACAATCTGACGATTATCAACACTGCAAGAATGGAGAATTATGGATGCATATGTATTAGAAAAAGAGGAAGAGAGAGGGGAGTTTGTCATTTGCTCAAAGTTGCCAGAGGGTGACCAAAGTAAGTAACAAGCCAGCAACAGCTTTAGACCTTTAGGCTTGACTGCGGTTTAGCAAGCAGCATCTCTATGTGAGTATATATTAACAAGATGTCAAGAAGGGGCATTGGAGCTCCTCTAATCTAATCATGTTACTCTCCTGCCCAAAGCCCTTCAATAACCCCCATTACTCTTAGGATAAAGCCCCAGCTCCTTCTCAGGCTCCTTGAAGTTCTGCATGGTCTAGCTCTGTGGCCTGTCCAGCATTCCTGTAGTGTCCACCATACTGCAGCCACAGGGGCCTCCTTCCAGCCTTGGAGCCTTTGGCCATGTACTTTCCTTTGCTTGAAATGCTCTTCTGCTCAATTTGACTCTTCTCTTCCCTTCCTGCATTGAGCTCCCTCTGTTAATACACTGAGTCCTTTAATTTCTTTTACAGTCCTTATAACACCCACAATCCATTCATTCTTCCACTGGATGATTGATTATCAGAGTTTCCTGGGCTAGTGTATAGACTGTCACAGTACTTCAGTATGTTCATCTCAATCACTGCTGGATCTTTAGGTTAGTAAAGTGCCCAGCATGGAGGCAACATTACACACACACACACACACACACACACACACACACACCCCACACACACACACCCACACACACCACACACACACACACACACACACACACACACACACACACACACCCGATATGTAGTGATTAGGAAGCTGTGTGAAGGAACGTGATAGAAAAGGAGTGTGGGAAGCCTGAATAAACTTTGGGAAGACAATATGATCAAGAACTAAGAAACTTACCAGTCAGCCACCACCCCCCCAACCCCACAAAATACCCAAGACACTAAATTCAACTGAAACAAAGAACAAAGGATTTAAGGAAGGGTTATCCAAGAATGGACACATCAGAAAGATAAAACTGCTAGGCTGAGGCCTTCCTTCATTACTCAGAAAAGGATGGCTAGTCAGCCTTGCTTGCAGGGTTCCACAGAGCAATGTCTGGGGAAAAACATCCGGCATTTGAGTACCTGGGCCTAGTCATATCAGATATAATTTGTACACTTGTTCTTCAATTTCTAGGTGATTCCCTCCAACACAACCTGTACTTAGAAATTTACTCTATCTTCTGTAATTATTTCCTTTTGGTCTCCCTTGGCATTTAGTACAATGCCTTTTTAAAATGCCAGGCTATAGGAGGAATAAGTTCAAGAAATCTATTGTACAAAACGATGACTACACTTAATAACAATGTATTGTGTTCTTGAAAATTCCTAAGAGTAGATTTTAAGTGTTTTCACCACAAAAAGAGATATGTTAGCTCAGTTGGTTAGAGCACAGCCTTATAACCCCAAGGTCACGGGTTCAGATCCCTATACCAGCCAGCCAAAAAATAAATGTAAGTATGTAATGTAATGTATATGTTAATTACTCAGTTTAGCCATTCCACAATGTATACATACATATTTCAAAACTACATGTTGTATGTAGTAAATGTATACAATTGAGGAATTAATTATGCATTAATTTTTCAAATATTGCTTTCATTCCACCTTCTGAAAATCCCATTAGATTTATCTTCACCCTCCTCATCCTCCATCTTTTTTTAAACCTTTCTTGCATATTTTCCACCTCTATTTCTCTTTGTACTGCATCCTTCAGACATGTCTTCATTAATTCGTCCTTTGTCAGTGTCTAATCTGCTGCTTCGCACATTCACTAAGATTACAATTTCAATTATTATACTTTCATTTTGAGAAATGAATAGACTGGAGAGTGTTTCCCTTTGATTCTGAATGGTGCCTGGGGACATTACCAAACCAGGCTAATTTAAAGTAACTTTTTGTGCCATTCCCCAACATATACATACAACTGTATGAATTCTGGCCCAATTTAAAGGATTGTGAGTGTGACCTAGTAAGATTTATGTCCCATCCCATTCCCAGGCAAGGCTGAGACAGGCACGTGTCCCAAACATCTTTCTCTTGGGGAGAAGGTATTCCTAGAAATGAGGGTGCTCTTCTTCTGGGGTCCCAGCTTTACAGAATGGGGAAGGACTCTCTAGTCAGAACCCCCACCCAGATCATGCCCCAGCTTTGTCTCCTGCCCCCAGTCCCTGGTCTGTTAAACCCAGACCCAAGGCTTCTGAGGAAGGAGGACAATGTAGGGAATACTCAGGATTTACTGTTACCTTTCCTCTTTGATTTTTTTTCTTTTGACTGATTTCTGTGGGTTTCTCTTTTTGCTAGATCAATAATATAATTGAAAAACTTGTTTTGCTGCTGTTCTATTTTCCTAGGATTTTACATGTTTTGAACTAGGAAAGCTCACAACACTGCCATATTGGGGATCAGATTTCAACATGAGCTTTGTGGCACAGCATACCCCATTCTATCATTCTGTCCCAGCCCCCCAAAACTCATATCCTCTCACAAAATACAAGCATACCATCCCAATAGTCCCAAAAGTCTTAGCTTGTTCCAGCACTAACTTAAAAGTCCAAACTCCAAAGTCTCATCTGAGACTAAAGGCAAAACCTGTAAAAAATCAAAACCAAATTAATCTACTTCCAAGATACAGTGGTGTAACAGACATTGGGTACATGTTCCCATTCCAAAAGGGAGGAATAGGCCAGAAAAAAGGAGGAACAGTTCCCCAAACAAGTCCAAAACCCAGCAGGGCAAACATTAAATCTTAAAGCTCCAAAATAATCTTTGACTCCAAGTCCTGCATCCTGGGAACAGTGGGGGATTTGGGCCCCTAAAGCCTCAGGCAGCCCTACCCCCATGGCTCTGCCAGGCACAGCCCACTGGGTTGCACTGGTGCCCATGGATTTTCCAGGCTGGCGCTCCATGCTGCCTGTTGCCCTACAGTTCCGGAGTCCTGGCGGCGGTCTACTAGGCATTGCCCTGGTGGGGGCTCTGACCCACATTTTTGCTCAGCATTGCTCTAGTAGATACCCTTTGCCTCTTGCTCCGCCTCCAAGACAGGTCTCTGCCTGGGCTCCCAGTCTTTTTCATTCATCCTCTGAAATCTAGGTGGAGGCTGCCATGCCTCCACCAATCTCATGTTCTGCTGGCCTGCAGACTTAACACCACGTGGAAACCATCAAGGTTTCCAGCTTGTATCTTCTGAAGCTGCAGTTCCAGTCAAACCTAGGGCCAATTTAGCCACAGCTGGAGCAACTGGGGTTCAGGGAGGAGCGTTCCAAGGTGGAGTAAGGCAGCGGCAACCTGGGTCTGTCCCCGAGAATAATTTGGTCCTACTAGGCCTCTCAGTCTGTGATGGGAGGGGGACCTGTAAGATTTGTCAAATGCCTTCAGGGCTTTTCTCCCACTGTCTTGGCTATTAGCACCTGGCTGCTTCCTAGCCATGCTACTGTCTCTAGCAGCCAGTCTCTCTTCTGCACCTTTGGACATTCCACCTAAAAATGCTCTCTCATTCTCTACCACAGGACCAGGTTGCTGGGAATTTTCCAAATCTTTACACTCTGCTTCCCTTTTAATTATAAATTCTGGTTTTAAGTCATGCCTCTGCTACCAAAACTGAGTGTAACAAGTAGCCATGCAGTTGTCTGAATGCTTTGCTGCATAGAAATTTCTTCCACCAAATATTCTGGTTCACAGCTCTTAAATCCCACCTTCCACAAAGTCCTAGGCCATGGATACAATGTAGTCAAGTTCCTTGCTATGGTGTAGCAAGGGTGATCTGTTGTCCAATTACCAATAAGTTCCTCATTTCTATCTAAGACCTCATCAGTATGGCCTTTACGTCCACATTTCTGTCAGCATTCTGGTCACAACCATTTAATCAATCTCTAAGAAGTTCCAAACTTTCCCTCATCTTTTTGTCTTCTTGTAACAGGCTGAACAGAAGTGACTCCATTTTGTTAAACTTCTAAATTAAAAAGTTTTTTTTTTTTCTTACTCTCGTAACCTGAACCGCATCATAGCTTGTAGCTGGACATTAGAATATAATAATCTTGTTCACTTGCTAGAACATAATGACTTTTGCTCACACTGTACGCAGAATAATTATAGAAGAGATTATTAACCCAAGTGGCCATTCTCTACTAGCTTACTAACTAGACCTTTTTGATGTTAACAAGAACTGAATCCGTGACTTGACTTCATGGAGGATGGTCACCATGAATCAGCTCCCACCTAAGTTCTTTGATGTTTAACTGCAATTGTATGATTATGCCTGCACATCCCTGTTTAGATCACCATGAATCAGCCCCCCCTACCACCTGTCCCTATAAAACACTTTGGCAAGTCTGGGAAAAGCAGAGATGGTCTTTGAGACACGAGTACACCATTTCCCCAGGCTGCCAGCTTCCTGATTAAAGGCTACCTTTCCTTACACCAACACTATCTCTCAATTATTGGCTATTGAGCAGCGAGCAAACGGACCTTTGGGGTTTTGGTAACATTCTCTGAGTTCTCTAAACTCCTCCAACTTTTGACTACTACCCAGTTCCAAAGCTGCTTCCACATTTTCAGGTATCTATATAGCAACACCCCACTCCTCGGGACCGATTTTCCATATTAGTCCATTTCTGTTGCTTATAACCGAATATCTGAAACTGGATAATTTATAAAGAAAAGAGGTTTATTTGGCTCATGATTATGGGACAGCTGCGTCTGGCATGGGCCTTGGGCTTCTTCTACTCATGGAGGAAAGCAGCTGGGCGGCCCATGGGCACAAGCAGAACACATGGCAAGAGGAAGCAGGAGAGAGAGGAGAGATGCCAGGGTCTGTTTAAATAACCAGTTCTTGCAGGAACTAATAGAGCAAAAACTCACTCGCTACTCAACCCCAGGGAAGGTATTAATCTATACATGAAGAATCCACCCCCTAAGACCCAAACAGCTCCCAACACTGCCACATTGGAGATCAGACTTCGATATGAGCTTTGGGGGGAACAACGTACCCAAACTCTATCAATAGTCTTCTGCTGTACTACCTTTCCCCAGCAATGCTAGAGAAAGTTGCAGAATCTTCCAGCCCTCTTACTCCATATTTATACAAACTACATCTATATCCTCATTGCTACTTGGCATTCCTTTCATACATAGCTTTCTAATTTCTTCTACCCAGCTGTTTCAAACCTTCTCCACAAGTGAGTGGTTCTCAGTGACAGTGGCACCACTCCCAAGGGGAAGTTTTGAAAATCTGTAGTGTGGCACTACAGCTAAGGCTGATGTCTGGAATCCTGTTGACATCACCAATTGCAGAGCTATTTATCCTGCCAGCTGTGCCGATTGTTGAGCTAAGGCTGGGTCTGGAGCTCCCAGACCCCTCAAGCCCACTCACAGACTGGGTCACAAACCCTTCATATGCCAGGCTGCGTCACCAGACCCCACACATGCCAGGATGGGTCACCAGACCCCTTCACTCAGGTCTATGAGCTAGGTCATGGGCCAAAAGGTCCTTGGAGCCATAGGTTGGAAAGCGTGGCTGCGCAGGGCAGACACCCAAGGCCGACGCCCGCACGTCTGCTTCCCAAACTCCTCTCTACTTCTCTCTCTCTCTCTCTCTCTCTCCGAAGAACACACGAATAGCAACAAAACCAAGAAGATACGTTGGTGCACATGCACACTAACTCTACACACACACACACACACACACACACACACACACACACACACACACACACACACACACACACACACAATTTGCTTACAAAGGTTGCTGAACCACACCCAACTGGACCCGAGGTGAGGGCCCTGACCAAACTATTCTATTTTCCCAACGTGCAGGAATGTTTCTTTGTGTAGTAATAGCAAACATTTACATATTAAAATGTCTTATTTTATTATAACTTATTTTATTTTCATTTCTCCTTTATATATTACAGTTAGGACATTATATGTGGGGGAACGACGTATAGTTTATATTTGCTATGAATGTCTTCAGGATAGTAAATGGAATGTTACTATTTGTTATAAAAAGGAACTCTGAATTTGACAGACTTGAGAACCACAAACTAATCCTATCACACCCATATCCTTTTTATAGGAGTGAAAATAATTTAACTTTTTTACCATGAAATTACAATGAACTCTGTTTCCCACTAGCACAAGCTGTCACTGTCTGCATCAGCATCATCTTTTAAATCAGAATCTCCAGGGCACATGCACGTTTTACGCACTCTCCACATAATTTTTTAACTCTTTGAGAACCACTGGGCCCAGCCTCTCTGTTGTGTCACAGGAAGAGGGATCTCCTGTCTTATTAAATCTCCCATTCCACATATGCTCCAATCCCATCCTCTCTGGCCTCAGTCCCTTCTGAGGGACTTTGATTAAGCTCCTCTCCTTTCAAACAAACACAGAAGTCCTTTATCCAGAAAAGGTATCTTTCTCAATTCCACAGTCCCCCTACATTACTATTCTCTTGCTGTTCTTTCATTTACTTGGATCTTAGCAGATAATTCATTAGTTTAACACTTAACATTACATTTATGGTATAGCTCCTACATGTCCAACCCTGTTTTATAGCTTCACAGATATCTCATTTAATTCTCACCAGTACCTTCTGGGGTTGGTACCATTACTATTATTCCCTATTTTAGAGAAAAAGAAAATGATGCACAAGGCAGGTACCTAATTTACCTAAAACCACCTAGTTAGACAAGAGCAGGGTTAGTGAGTCTGCACTCTTAACGTCTAACTCAGTGGCTTATAGACTGATGTATAGCCAAGCTTTATTATATACTCAGTATCTATTAACCAGCAGGTTAGAAGGACTGGGGACATTAATCTTAGAGCAAAACTAGAGAATCCTCCAGAACAATTAGTCTCTCTGGCACCAGGGAACCTATGAGAACAAAGGCTTAGAACCCTTTCAATGTAAGGTGGTCAACGAATAAATGAAGGTATTCTCAAGCCCAGGGACAATGGGAAGCTTGCAAGATGTACTGATTGCTTAAAAGGCAGAGTGGGTCATAAAAATAGTAACTGGTGGTTCCTAACTAAACCTGTTTCATCTTCAGCCTCAAACTCAGCACTTTCATCTTCACCTATTAATCAGACATTACTAATGTTGTGATCAACACGTATTATGCTTGTTTTCTCACCATTTCCCCCTACTCTACCAAATGCAGAAAATGACTGCATTTTTCAAAAGTCACTAATGGTCACTGATTATGAAAGTGCACATTCTCAGCAATCCCTCAGCACAACAGCAGTGACCTCTTCTTGGTATGCCTGACTACACTGCTCATCTCCTTTTTTTTTTTAAAAAAAAAAAAAAAAAGATGACCGGTAAGGGGATCTTAACCCTTGACTTGGTATTGTCAGCACCATGGTCTCCCAAGTGAGCTAACTGGCCATCCCTATACAGGGATCTGAACCCGCAGCCTTGGTGTTATCAGCACCACACTCTCCCAAGTGAGCCATGGGCCGGCCCCTATGCTGCTCATCTCTGCTCTTTTCCCAGTTTCTTTCAAGGGTGTCCTTTCTCCTCTGGTCTTCTAACTGGGGAAATTCTTCAAAGTCCAGACCTTGAACCGTTGTTTTTCTCAACGTGGAAGCTCTTCCTTCAAAAAATGTATCCACCTTCCTGATGCCAACTGTATTAGTCCATTTCTGTTGCTTATAGCAAAATACATGGAACTGGGTAATTTGTAAGAAAATGAAATTTATTGCTTACATTTTCAGAGGCTGGGAAGTCCAAAAAGTCCAGGGAAAACATCTGGTGAGGGTCTTCCTTGGTGAGGCGACAGTGACCTAGGGGTCTCACATGGCAGAAATGGCAGAGAGAGAGAGACAGCTCCTCAGGCGCTTTCCTTTTAAAGCCCTCAGAACCACACCCCTGACCACCATTTTATAATGGGCTTGAGAATACTCTCATTTATTCATTCATTGACCACATCCATTCATATTGGTCCTACAATCTAATCACCTCTTCAAGCCCCCCCCCCACTTTCAATTACCATGATAGAATATCCGACCCTCAACAATTACAGTGGGGATTAAGTCTCGTTGAGTTTTGGGGGGCATCCAATCTATAGCACCAACTATGGAGTTAATTCAACTATTCAACTAGGCTCTCTCCATAGCTCATTTCTAAATCTTCGCCTCCCACTTTTTTGTCTCTCCTTAGATCTCCTTAGAGGTCTAAGAACAATACTCAAAATAGCATGCTCCTAATTCTGGGCTGCTGGTTAACTAAATGGCTTGCCTGCCACATCTCCAATATAAACAGCCAACAGAAGACTCCAAACAAATTCCAAAGTTACTGGCAACGAAATACTGTTGGGGGTGGGAATAGCAGAGCATCTTCTAGACTAAACTTTCAATAAACTGGAACCAAAAGAGAGCATAAATACAAGCTTCTACACCACAAACCCATTTGGAAGGGTCAGTGAATGAGACTCAAACTGGGAAGCAATTTTGTGATTTCTTCACGGCCACATGTGAATGATCTGTAATTTTAATATGTAAACTTCACAGTAACCACCCTACCTTGCCTACTCTATCCCTCCCATTCCTATTTATACCCACTTCCCAAAATAACTGTTCCTGGACTGACTTCTCCCAGCAACATAACCCCTTTAAAATGGTAGCACATTTGATTTTTATTTTTATTTTTTTTCCGTGACCGGCGCTCAGCCAGGGAGTGCACCGCTCATCCTTATATAGGATCTGAACCTGCGGTGGCGGGAGCGTCGCCGCGCTGCTAGCGCAGCACGCTACCGAGTGCGCCACGGGCTCAGCCCAACACATTTGATTTTTAAAACAAAGACAGCACCATCTTAAAAGTAAGTCATTTCAACGCCCTCCAGAATCCAGACTTCAAATTAACCTAGAAAACAACAAACCACTCAGAAAACCCTTAAACCTCCATTCTCAGGACAGATAAAATGAGAAACAGCATATACAGATAGCACTCCATTACCACAAATCAGTGGTACAATTTCCCTCACTTGAGAAAACCACAGGAAGCAGAGATTCCAGAGAACCAAGATCTAGCCTTTGCATGGAAAATCAGGTTAGGGATCAGGGTGTCCAGTCTGCCTTTTTAGGGACTATACTATAAAACAACCCTAAAATGAAAATCCTAGTGCTTCAACAATAAAGACAAGTATTTTCAAGTACAAATGAAAGCCCAATATAGACTTCTAACATCTCAAAGCCACCAAAAGAACAGTTGAGCTCTCCTTTAGAAAACAAAAATGAAGGCCAGCCTCGTGGCTCACTCGGGAGAGTGTGGCGCTCATGGCGCCGAGGTCGTGGGTTCGGATCCTATACAGGGATGGCCAGTGCGCTCACTGGCTGAGCATGGTGCGGACCATACCGTGCTGAGGGTTGCGATCCCCTTACTGGTCAGAAAAAAAAAAAAAGAAAACAAAACAAAAATGACAGGGGAGAGCATGAACACAGTCCCCCAAAACCACAATTAGGCAGTCAAGTTTTCCTGCATTGCAGGGTCAGCACATTCAGAACACAATGAATGAGCCTCACCCTGGGCAAACCTCCTTCATAATCATGGTATCTCCCCTGCTAGGTAAGTATGAGTTGCTTTAGCCCATGGCCTTCCCTGCAGCCTTCACAGTCCGATGTGCATAGCACTATTTAGGTACAGTCCTAATGTAAATGTTAACCTAAAAGCTCCATATTGTCACATAAAACTAACCCAGACACTCTGAAACTCTTACAAAGACTGGCAGTGTTTCAAAGTTCCCCAAACTACTCCCCAAGACACACAAGGGTAGGAGAAACAGCCTTTCCCTCTTTGCACCAGAATTCTTCATCTATATGTCATCTACCTCCATGGATGACATCTCGTACTTCCCATTGTCTGGAAGCCACCCTTCTTTTCTCCTTTGGAATAAGAACACAGCCTGTGAAGAGCCTATTAGTTCTTGTGATAACTCGCTGTTTCTTTTTGTTTTGCAAACTGATAGAATGCTATAGACATTTTACTTTATAAGCATAGAAATATGATGCATAAGAGGCTAGCTAGTTAGTTCAGTTGGTTAGAGCACAGCCTCGTAACAGCAAAGTCATGGGTTCAGATCCCAGCACTGGCCAGTTGCCAAAAAAAAAAGAAGTGTGATGCATAGCTTTCAAGTGTGAATCACATGTAATAATAATAACAAAAACACTAACAATGATGGTAGTAGTAGCTAACACATATAGTGCTTACCATATGGCAGGCATTGTGCTGAGAGTCTTTTACATACAATAACTAATTTAATCTTCTTAACCAGCCTATGAGGTAGCTACTATTGGTTTTGTTTCTCTTTGTTTTGTTTTTAGCACAGTCAAGTGAAACAGTGGAAGTAAAGAGGTAGTTACTATCGTTTCCATCTTTACAGGTGTGGAAAAAGGCACAGAAAGGCTTTTTTTTCCTTTTTTTTTTTTTCCTGGCTGGCTGGTTAGAAAGGTTAACTTTCAATGTCACATGGTATTTGTGGACTCCAGCCTGATCCCACTTGATGAATGAATCCTCAAAAGGCTCAGACTGGTCCACTGCATCCATTCATTCATCCATTCATCCACTCACTCACTCAACAAGTGTCTGCTACATTCCTGTTGTTGGAGCTATAAAGGATGTGTAAGATTCAGTCCCTCCTTCCAAAGAACCCAGAGGCTATAAAAAAAATAAGGTAAATTCAAGTGAAAAATCCTCTGTGAAACTTTCCCTGACTTCTCCTTGCCCTTCTTCTCAAATCAGTACTCCTAATCACTCCACTAGCCTGTGATCGTTCCTTGAAGCAGGAGGCCCCTGCCCAAGGATGGCACAGCTTCTCACATAATGCCTCATTCCTGATCCTGGCTACACTAAAGAAACAAGAGATTACTTCTTCAGAAGGAATTAGAGCAGCCTCTAATGACATCTGAGACAAATCTTAAGGAGTGGGAAGACAGGATAATACTGCTTACGAAAGGAGAATAAAAGGTCTGGAAAGAATAAAAGGATAACTGGCATTTGGATGGAAGGTTAGGTGGATATTTACATGTGCTATTTATTTACCAAGAAGTCTAGTTATGTGAATTAAAATAAATGTTAAGGAATAAAATAAAAGGAGGGCAGGATTTGCTCATGCAAATGGGCACTGTAGGCCACGAAGAATGTGTCAATTTCGAGAGCACATGTTGGTCTTAAAGCTGGGAAGAAGGGCTATCTGTTCATAGACAATTGGCTCAGAAATGAACATACTTGTGTGACAGTGAAGGACCCATTAGGGTGTGATAGAGAAGGTAGCCAGACTACCCAGTTTAGGCTTTGGTTGGAAAGCAACAGACTCTTTTGAAGGTATTTGTGCAAGGGAATCATAGATTCTTTCTAGAAAAATTAATCTGCACATAGTACTAAAGATAGTTTGGAAGAAGAGATAAAACAAAGCTATCAGAGATTAACCAAGAGAAAGGGAAAGAGAGCTCTATGGAAATATGTAAATGCGGTTAAGGAAATGGAGGTCAGGGCTGGCTTCATGGGCATATGACCTGCAAAGAGCCATGCACTTAGAAGTGCATCATACTTGGTTTAATACTCTGTTACTGACATCTTGAAATTATCAATTTTTTAATGAGTTCTCATTAACATTTTGTACTGGGCCCACAAATTACTTAGCCAAGGGAGGAGAGATGATAAAGTTCACTTTGTACATACAGAGAAAAGAGTCCTACTCAGTAATAAGAAGACAAGCAACCCACTTAAAATAGACAAAAAAATTTGAATAGACATTTCACAAAAGAAGATACATGAATGACCAATAAACACATGAAAAAATGCTAGTGTCAACTACTTTGAAAAATGCAAGTTAAAACCACAATGTGTCATTACACATCCACAAGAATGGCTACAATTCAGAAATGCTGGCAATAACAAATGCTAGCAAGGATGTGGGGAACCTGAGAACCTCCTGTATTACTGGTTTGAATGTTTCTTAAAAAGTCAAACATACAGTGCTGGCCAATTAGCTCAGTTAGTTAGAACATGGTGCTGATAATACCACCAGGGTTCGATCCCTTTGACACACACACACACACACACACACACACACACACACCCAGAAATACACAAAAAGGTAATACATCTTGATCCACCCTTTGACACACACACACACACACACCCAGAAATACACAAAAAGGTAATACATCTTGATCCACCCTTTGACACACACACACACACACACACACACACACACACACACACACACACCCAGAAATACACAAAAAGGTAATACATCTTGATCCAGTGGGATTTATCCCAGAAATGCACTGGTTTAACACCAGAAAACTAACCCGTCTAATTCAACATATCAACAGACTAAGAAGAAAAAGATGCAGAAAAAGTAGTTAAAGTTCAACACCCAGTTATGATCATCTTAGCAAAGTAAGAGTAGCTTGATAAACAGCATCTATGAAAACCCTACAGCTAATATAGTGAAAGAGCGAATGAATACCTTTCCTCCAGATTAAGAACAAAGCAAGCATGTTTATTTTAACCACTTTTATTCAACATTGTACTGGATTTTCTAGCAAGTGCAATAAAGGCAAGGAAAAGAAATAAAAGCCATAGTTTGAAAAGAAGTAAAACATCTTTATTCACACATAGGCAGTGAGTTTTTATATTCTTCAGCATTTATTTTGAATATGCTTAACTTTCTTATACCAGAGGTAGCGGGTAGTCACCCTTGACAGTTTCTAGTTCTACATCTCTTCCCAGTTCTTCAATGTGGTCAATTCAGACATCTGTCTTATGCAACGGCCTCTTGGTAACCACTTCCCTATGGGATAGGTAGATATAACCTAGTTGACTGGCTCCACTGACCCACACACACCCCACATGGACTTCACAGAAATGGCCCAGGGACCATCTCTCAGTAACAGTGTGACCTCCTGATGCTCATGACTGCTTACTTTAATAAAACCCGCCAATTAGAACTTCCCCCAGGGGCTGGCCAGTTAGCTTAGCTGGTTAGAATGCAGTGTTGTAACACCAAGAATAAGGGTTTGGATTTCCAAACCAGCCAGCCACAAAAAAAAAAAAAACTCCCCACAGGAAACCTGCTTAGGTAGTGTCCTGGATTCCGATAAAGGCATTTTTGGCCCAGGGGTTCCCCCTTCCTTCCTCTGTCCCCCCAGTTCTCCTGGCCCTTCAGAGGCATGCTGTACACCCCAAGGGCCTGTAAGTAATAAAATCCTTATTTTTATCTTGTCTTTCTACTAATTATCAAAGGGGTTGTCATAGAAGAGGTGCTCTCCATCTTAAAGATCCTAAATTAAAACAATGTAATATGGCAGTTTATACAGAAAATTCTAAAGCATCTATCATAAAAAATAAAAACTCTTAAAGAGTTCATAACTAAAATTCATAACAAACGTAGCAAAGTTGCAGGAAACAAGATCTAAACATGAAAAGGAATTGTATTTCTTCATACTACCAAGAACACTTGGAAAATGAAATTTAAAAAACAATACTATTTATTTATTTATTTATTTATTTTTAAAGATGACTGGTAAGAGGATCACCATGATCAGCATTATGCTCTTCCAACTGAGCCAACCGGCCATCCCCATATAGGGATCCAAACCTGCAGCCTTGGTGTTATCAGCACCACTCTCTCCCAAGTGAGCCACAGCCGGCCCTAAAAAAACAATACTATTTATAAGCGGTAAATAAATGACATCTTCCTACCATTTACATTTCTCCCTGCCGTTCTGTCACTCTACATAATCTACAACATCATTCATTAACTAATTTTTTTATGGGTGCAGATAAAGCCTTGCTAATATCCTCACCTTTCCAAGTGAGGAGTTACCAAGTAATAAAAGTATATGACTAAGGGAACCAAGTGAGGAACTAAAAATTGCTTCCTAAATAATAGAAGGATTGAAGAAGAGAAGGTATTCCAGGTAAGGAATGTCAGCTAAATACCAACACAAAAAAATTACATTTCATGCTAAACTCTTCTACACCTGTGTGACGCTTTCAAAATCACATGCATGTTACTTTAATAAAAAATAAAAGCTATCAGATCTCAAGTATCAAAAAAGCAAAATTACTTTGGAAAAGAAAAGAACAAACACAGCCTAAGAGAAATCTCACTTCGTCATCTTACCATTTCGGTAAAACCTTAAATATAAAGCTGTTAAAAACTAAATAAATACTCAGAAACAGTACTCAAAAAACCTAATCAGGGGCCGGCCCGTGGCTCACTCGGGAGAGTGTGGTGCTGATAACACCAAGGCTACAGGTTCGGATCCCACATAGGGATGGCCGGTTAGCTCACTAGGTGAGCGTGGTGCTGACAACACCAAGTCAAGGGTTGAGATCCCCTTACTGGTCATCTTTTAGAAAAAAAAAAAAAAAAAAAACCTAATCAGTACCTTCCCAGTCCCAACAGCCACCAAGGAAAAAACAAGGTAAGCACTGACTGTTTAATATCCTTTCTATAATTGGACAGTTACACAGGGGAGAGCGGGAACGCAGTCCCCCACTACCACAAATTATGCAGTCAAGTTTCCCGCATTTGGGGAAATACGCAAGAGTCAGCACACCCGGAGTGCAATGCATAAGCCTCACCCTGGGAAAACCACCTTCGTGATCATGGTATCTCCCCTGCCAGATAAGTATGAGCAAATAATGTTGCCTGGCATCTCACCCTCAGATTCTAAATTCTCTACACGTAGGGTCACTCCCTTCACACCAGCTCTAGCTATCGCTTACAACATAAGAACTTTTCTAAATTGTAACAGCCAGAAAATAACATTCTGCGTAATAGAATATTTGCAAAATCCTAAGAAATATACGTACAGTGTGAACAAGACCGGAAGACACTGCACTCATCTACATACTCCAAGCCCCTCTTGGTGACGTCAAAAGCTACCGACGAATCTGAGGCTTCTGTATATGCGGTAGGAAAAATAGCCCACTGAAAATATCTACATCCTGATCGCTGGTACCTGTAAATCTGTTACTCTACGTTATGGCAAAAGGAATTTTGCAGATGTGATTTTTGTTGTGGCAGCTGGCCGGTATGGGGATCCGAACCCTCGACCCAAGTGGACAACACCATGCTCTAACCAAGTGAGCAAACTGGCCAGCCCTCGATTAAGAATTTGAGATAAACAGATTAACCTAGTTATACCAGTGGGCCTAATGTAACAAAGGGTCCTTATAAAGACACAAAACATGACTGGCTGGTTAGAGGGTGGTGTTATAATACCAAGGGAAAGGATTTGGACCTCTCTGCACAGTCTACCCAAAATAAAAAATAAATTGAAGAATAACACAAAAGAGCCAGAGAAACAAACAAAAAGAGGGGAAAAAAAAGAATGCTAAATCGCTAACTTTAAAAACTGCAGGAAAAAGCCACAAAGAAGGGAATACACGGAAAATATGTCTACAGTACCTAAAAAACAAAAACCAACATGACTTCATAGACAACTAAAAACCTAACCAAGCTCCTTGATAATAACACAGACTGCTTAAGAACCCTACCAATGAACACAAACAAAACCTACACAAAGCTTTCATTATACTCTAAGAACCAGGGGAAAGCGCGAACGCAGTCCCCCACTACCACAAATTATGCAGTCGAGTTTCCCACATTTGGGGAAATCGCAGGGGTCAGCACATCCGGAGTGCAATGGATAAGCCTCGCCCTGGGAAAACCACCTTCATGATCATGGTATCTCCCCTGCCAGGTAAGTATGAATTCACACAGTTAAAAGGCACATCATCCTCAGATTCAAACCACTCTAACTATAGTGTTGTTTTTTTCATGTAGTCTATAGACCCCCTAACTTCTGGAGTGAAGAGTTTCCAAACTATAATAACCATGCAATAATATTTTGTATATCCCAAAATCACCAAAGTGTTAGGAAATATAGGACTAGGGTAAGAATGACCAGCAGCCACTGTGATTTATTTACATATTCCCCACCCCTTTTGCTGATCTCATTTAATGCCTTATTTTCCTAGTATGCTTGGTGATACTATCGAAATACTCATTAAACTTAAAGGTAAAGACGCTCTACAGATTGAAAGGTAAACAACCTAAACTACCTCCTGCCTTCAAGGGTTTATCGCTAGTATGTCACTGTGATTTCTGGCGCAGTTCAACGAGCCGCTATCCGCATAATCTGAACGAGCAGGACTGAAAAGATGAGATTTGGCAAAACTACATTTGAAAATGCAGCCCACGTATTATTAAAAACAGGTTGTTACTCCAAAGCGTAAAGCATATATATAATAATGCTCTCTTTCAAACGTGCAGCAAATGATCACCTTTACTTGAAAGATCAGTTCCACAAATGTTAATTCGAATTTTGAACTAAGCGAACTAGGGAAAAGCTCACGGAGCGCCCTCTTCTGCACCGGGGGTGCAATAGATGACCCTCACCTTTGGAAACCACCTTCAAAATCAGTGTCTCCCCTCCCAAGCAGAAACAAGTTGTGTTTCCAGTTATCCTTACACCCTCCTGTATTCAACACTACAAGCACAGGGTCACCGGCCCACTTTTTCACAGGTGTCTCCAAAATCCAAAACAAGACCCCTGGAGAATCCATTCTACAGGAACTCCTGAGCCCTCCTAGACTCCTACTAGACTCAAAAAGAGGAAATTCTGTCTCAGACAATTGTTAACAATTCACATATTCCACACTCACATAGTATCACTCTTCTGAACCCTTTCCTTCCTTTAATGTAAATCAAGATTTCCTTTGTGTGTGTGTGTGTGTGGCTGTTGGCCTGTACCATGATCTGAACCCTTAGACCTTGGGGCTACAAGGCCACACTCTAACCAACTGAGCTATCTGTCAAGGCTCTCTTACTATAAGTTAGAATTGGTGTGAGTTTCCAAGTTTAACCCTATTCTTCAGTTGTCTCTCCGAGATCACATGTTTTACTTAGAACCACCCTATTTCCCAAGTCTTTTTATCTTACAGAAGGACTCTTCTGGTATTCTCCCTTCTGCCAAAATAAATTAGCAAGAGTCTTATATCTTTAAAACAAGAAGAAATAATGCTGTTTTAAAAATCTTTCAGAAGATTAACAAGCAACAACCGAGAACACAGAGGTATCTGAAATGGGGAGAAAAAATACTGGGGCAAGAGGGGAAGGGATTCTGTGATGTAAGCAGAAACTACCCCTCAAGTCTGAGCTTTTGACAGTCTACCAGTTTGATTTTTTATATACTGTTTTCCTGAAAGAATTATGTAAAATATATAAATATGTCCACACATACATTTGTGTCTATATGTAATCTACAAATAAAATAACTACATTTTGTTTTGTGAAATAAAAGTTAAAATGACTTGAAATCTGGTTGGGGACCACTCAAGGGGAAAAGAAATGTATGTGAACTATACTGTTATTATCACCAAACCCCAGTTTCAGAAGATTTATGACTAGCAGTGCCTTGTTAAACTAATAATACAGAGTCCTTAAGGGCCCATAATCTTCACAAGACCCAGTTTCAGTATTTCACAAGGATGTCATTGTTATTGCCCTAGCTATCAAAATATCTGCTCAAAAGAGTCTGCTGTGGGACATAAAAGTGACTGTCCTCCACTATTTTAGCTCAAGCAGGCTAAGAAAAAAGTGACTACCCTCACAGAAGCCTTGACCCTCTAATGACCTTTGAAGACAGCCCCATTTCTTTGATTGGAAATATATATATTTGTGTAGACCTAAAAAGAAGCTGAGGCCAACATACAGCATGGATTTATTGAGCCAATATAATATGATGACTGTATCCAGAGAGACACATAGTCAGGTCACCCTGAGAAATGCGATCAGAAGGTGGCCAGCAGAGCTTAGCATTTTATAATCACAAGAAGGGGAAAGGATCAAAGAAGAGAGGGCAGCCCCACCTAATTACTTCATCAGGTTTTCTATTGGTTGTACATGACATACAAACTTGGGATTATTAATAGCTTACATCCTATATGCAGGGATTTAGGGTAAGGGTTATGAGAAGCATTTTAGTTTATTTTATGGCTTTCTGGTACCATTATGTCTGTTTCTAAGTAAAAAATGGTCTTATGATAAGAGTTTTCCAGGATAGGTGGACATGACTACTGACAAGGCATTATAATTTAGCTGACCTGGTGAGAGCAGATTTTTTGGTTATCATTTGTTAAATACTAACATGAGTTAGCACAGAAAAAGTGGAAAAACTTCTTAGTTAATTATACAAAGATTGCTACAGATCTCACTTAGGAACAAACATGCAAAACTCTTACCAAATGCATAAAACTTTTGTAAACTGAATCTAGCAGGATATTAAAAGAACAGACATAACGACTCAAGAGGTGTTACTAGGACTATAGGACCTAAATACATAAAAGTATATGATAAAGGTAGCATTTCATATAGATGGGGGAAAGAATTGATTACTTCATAAAGACTGCTGAGAAAATAAGCTCACTAGAAAGAAGGAAAAAATGCTTCCTTCCTCCTACCCTATATTTTTAAAAGACAGATTAAAATATTCAAATGTAAATCTAAACCACATGCAGAAAAAATACAAACAAAACATTTGTTTATAATTTTGAATCACTTTCTAAGCATGTTGCCAAAGTCAGAATTAAATACAAAATTTGACTAGATTTACATACAGAAAAATCTCTATAAAGTAGAAAACCTCATAAAACAAAATTTAAACACACATGACAAAGTGGGAAGATATTTGCAATACACAGATTAGGTAAATAGCCTGTATTATGGAATATGCACATGAGTGAGAATAGGCAGCATAACAGTTAAAGAGCATGGGTTCTGATATCAGACAGTTGAGCAGAATACCTGGCCTGTAGTCAGGGCAATAAATGTTAGCTATTGTTCCTCATAATAATTTTTTTAAAATAGACCTACAACAAATAAATACTTTAAATAAAAGTAGCCCAAAAAAAGTAGCCAAAGGATATATGAGGGTACTTCAAAAAGTTCGTGGAAAGATTCATATTATAATTCTATTTTTCCATGAACTTTTCAAAGTACCCTTCTACACCCAGTTCAGAGCAGAATTATTCACAATAGCCAAGAGGTGGAAACAACCCAAATGTCCACCCACAGATGAATGTATAAACAAATGTGGAATATACATGCAATGGAATTTTGCTCATGGGCCGAGCCTGTGGTGCACTTGGTAGAGTGCTGCGCTGGCAGCGCGGCGACGCTCCCGCCGCGGGTTCGGATCCTATATAGGACTGACCGGTGTACTCACTGGCTGAGTGCCGGTCACGAAAAAACGACAAAAAAAAAAAAAAAAGAATTTTGCTCAGCCTTAAAAAGAAAGGAAATTCTGACACATACTACATGGATGAACCTTGAGGACATTATGCTGAGGGAAATAAGCCAGTCACAAAAAGATAAATACTATATTATTCCACTTACATGAGGTATCAAGAGCCATCAAACTCATAGAAACAAAGTAGAATGGTGGTCGCCAGGGATTGGGTGGATGGGTGGGGAGAGAGGAATTGTGGGAATTGTTTAATGGGTACAGAGTTTCAGTTCTGCAAGATGAAAAAGTTCGGGAGATCAGTTGCACAACAATGTGAACATAATTAACACTACTAACTGTAAAGTTAAAAACATTTAAGATCGTCAATTTTATATTTTCTGGGCAAAGGATATAAATGAGATAATCACAATGACAGAATACATGAATAAAATCATATGAAATAAATTCATATAAAGATAAAATCATATGAAAAGATTTTTAACCTCTTTTAGTAATAAAAGATAGCAACTATTTAAAGACTGCCAAGGGCCAGTGCTGGGTAGAGGTGGGAAAACCAGCCCTCATATGATGTTAGTAGGAGTATAAGTGGTGGAACCATGGTGGGGGCAGGGAAGGGAGGGGTGCAGCTGGGGTTAGCAATACGATTCAAAATGTAAATATGCATACTATTTGACCCAGGAATTCTACTTCCAGAAATGGAGAGAAGAAAATGTCTCATTATTGGGATACTTTGACAGATTAACTATGCATATTGACAGCAACAGTTCCTTCCTACCGATAGTATTATATCTAGGTAGCAAGGCAAGTAAAAAATGCAACCTATCAGAAATACTCAATAATGATCCTCACACATTTTAGGCTACGTGAGGGCAGAGAATCTGTCTTGTTTGCTTCCTCTGTCATCTGGCACATAACTACCACTTAAAAATATTTAATCTTGCTTCAGTGATCCAATCTTCACTGTGCTAATTTTTTTTGGAGTGGGGGCAGCTGGCCAGTGCAGGGATCTGAACTCTTGACCTTGGTGGCTAATCGTACATGGGGACCCCAGTAACAGTTCACAGAATTACTGTAAGGATCAAATCTAAAAAAAAGTGAAATATGTGAAAGCACTCTACTTTGGCACTTTACAGTATAGGCATTTTTTAAAAACTGCCTCACAATATTAGCACTCTGCTAGGTGTTCAACAAGGATTTATTCAACTGAATACGTACATTAGAATATTTAAAAATGGAGAAAGAGACTAAAATTTATTATGCACGTTATCTATGCTAAGTAATTCATATATGTTAATTTAACCTTTCCGACAACTTCATCAAATATTCTACCTATAGGTGAGGAAACCGAATAACTTGCCAAAGGTCACACAGCTGGTAACTTCCAGAGATGTTATACAAACCAAAATTTGTATGACTCTGAGACCCATACTTATTCATCCATAGCACTGACTCTCAAACTTTTTCATGGAGTAACCCCAAATTGCAAAGGAAGACAAAAACATATTCCCAGGGGACTTTGGGAAACTTCTAATATGACCAGTGTAAGTCTGATCCATCTCTGACGTCTTACGTTTATCTTAAAACTTATATTTTTGCACTTTACTTTACAATATATTAATGCTTGTTTAACAAAACATTTCAAATGACTCACAAGTTAAATCATTCAACTCTTCCCTCCCTTAAAAAATTTTTGTTGGTGTTGATAAAACTGACAGTGGAGGAAGGTGTACCTTCTGTATTTATCCCACAGATTTGTTTAGTTCTTGTTGCCTGGCTTCATAAACCTGGACCCCAATTTGAAAGCATGACTGCAGAGCAAACTGCATTAAAGAAATCTTAAGAATGATGATGAAAATGATAACTATTATAGGGTCAGAAGATATTAATAACAAATTGTATAGCTACACACAGAGTCGACTCGTTTCTTAATTCTCCACTGCCAATGAAACAAAATTCTAAGCCTGACCAATTCCATTGAGTTTGACCAAACTACTGCAGAGCTATCGCTGAATGTGGTAACACCATGTCTTCACCTAAGAATCTGGTTATTTTATAAGCATAAGCATGAATTCTCCCTGAGGACAATACGTATGTAATGCCCACTGAGTGCCCAGATGCAGATCATATTAGAAGTTAAGCAATCGTATTGAGTGGCAAACCACATTTTGACCAGTAGTACCAGACTTTCCCTGACCTATCAAACGGGGTACAAATACTTCTTGAATTCTCTTCCTTTCCAGGAGGGGCTCACAATTTGGAGTTACCTCAGGGTAGTAAAAGGATACTAGTCTTGAATTTTGGCTTCAAGAATACCGTGCTCTGAGCTTCTACGTCCCAAACTTGTAGCATGGCTCTAAGCATTTGCAACACGTGCGATTTGCTAAAATGCTCAAAATATGTTGTTTCCTTCCTTAGACCTTATGTATTTGAAGGGCTGATTTGTAGTACATTTAGAGAGTTCCTCTAACCTGGGAAGAAAAGTCAAGGCTAAGAATCACCGCCAACAGGTAGCGAATAAGTTACTCTCCTAAATAAATCACACTGACGTAGTCAAGGAAAGGCCGCATAAATCACCTTCCAAACTGCCTTCCAATTCCCCCAAAATTCTGTATTTTAGAAACGGTCACTTCCACGGCTTGAACTCCCCTTCGCAACTCTACCAGAACAAGAACTCTTGCGGAGCCCAACGTTCCCTCTCAGGACCCAAGGAGCCCAGGCCCAGCCCACTATGGGGACATTGCTTGCTTACTTTTCCAGCTACTTCTTAAACCAGGTAGGTCGTGAAGCTGTACCGGTCTCAGAAACCTCCATACTTGACTCGCGGAAAGCCGTTGGTGGGTGCGGGGACTGGCGCCGAGCGTTCCCTCGCCGGTTGGGGGCTGGCCCACAATGCCTCGCGAGGGCGGGAAAGGCGTGGGGGGCGGGCAGGCAAAGGGGACGGCTGGCAAGAAGAGCCAAGAGACTTGAACTCTATGATGAACATGCAGGTCAGTCCTTATATGACTGTTCACGCCAAAAAAAAAACCCGGTAACTGGCCAGTGCGCACCTGTTACTACCACTACTCCCACTCGGGGAGATCGTTCCTATTGTCTCTGAGATTTCACCCAACAGGCCAGGGCGGAGGTGAGGAAATGTGGTGTGTAGGCCACACTGGGCCTATCCATCCTGTGGACTCCATCCATCTTTTTACCATCAAGGATATACATTTGATGGGGAAACCCTAAATGGGATTTGGAGGAATCACAATGGGAATGCTGCCAAAGTGTGAAATTTTGCATGCTTCCGCAAAGCGGTAAAGCCCAAAACCTCGTGCAGTAAGGCCGCAGACCCCGCCCCTCCCGCTTTACGTCTGACGTCACACGGCACGGCCGGGCGCGGGCGTGCGAGGTTTAGGCGCCCAGGCTTTGCGGCTTAGGGTTTGCACTACTGCATGTGTAGGCGTCCCGCTTTGAAATGCAGCGGGATTTAGTGAGTTTCCCGCTGTCTCCAGCGGTGCGAGTGAAGCTGGTGTCTGCAGGTTTCCAGACTGCTGAGGAACTCCTAGAGGTGAAACCCTCCGAGCTCAGCAAAGGTAACGACTACCGAGTGAAACGAACTGAGGCACACCGGCCGCCGTGGGCGCTGCATGGTCTTCGTTCTCCCGCTTCAGGCTTCCGCTTAGTCTCGGCCAGATGCTGCGGCCTCCCGCGATCGCGTCTACAACGTGAAACAGCTCCTTGACTCCACTTAAAAGTTGTCTGGTTAGGAGAACTGTGGTCGTGATTACATTTCTTGATTGCTTTCTCTCTGGCGGTGCCTGCTGGATGCTTTGAGGATTTATATTCAAAAGAACCTTCTGACGTGGTTCAGTATATGTGTGTCCAGTAGGTAGTTGAGAGGACTGATCTCTGATCTTGGGGAGGCTAAGTAACTTTTTACGATAACTGTGTTAGGAGATAGTGGAGCTAGAATTGAAAACCAGACAGGCTGTCTTATTTTTGCTGTTTCAAAAGACAAAGGGTGGGGATTAAATTCCAGAAATGCAGGACTCGTGTAAGACTAGAGACACTAAGCAAGAAAGGGAGTAGAATTCTCAGAATCTGGAGATAGCAGTAGAAAAAAGACAGCTCTTCTGTTATGTAATTCACTGAAAAATCCAAAACATATTCCAGAGTACTGCAGGTTATACGTTGGTGGGAACCACTGCATCCTGAGATACACAAAAATGAAGCTGGCTGTAGGCACTCTCGCTGTGCACATTACACTGTGATATGCCCAGACCTGTGCTAGTCACTGAAGAAAATAGGGCAGACTTTTAAATAATTGCCTTTAACCATGGAAAATAGGGAGGTTTCAACTCACCACTCAGGACTTTAACTTCTGTAGGCTGGCCCTTTTCTCAGCTGGTCAGAGCGCGGCCTTGAACACCAAGGTCAAGGGTTCATATCCGCATACTGGCCAGCCACCAGGGGAAAAAAGGAATAAATATTGTAGACCCAGCGTTCACAGTTTTAAGTCATACCACAGACTGTTCCCCAAAGTTTGATGGGCTCTTTTTCTTTCAACAAGTTGTTTTTCCAAAGAAGAAGTGAGGGACTCAATAATTGCTAATGATTGTTGACCATTTTGGGGTGGCCTTGGTATTCTATGAAGCTTTTTATATGTATTGTCTTATTCCCATTTTATAGAGGAAAAATGTATGAGACACAAAAAACTTGCCCAAAGTCACACAGTAAGTGGTGCAGTCAGAATTTACAAACCCAAGCAATCTGACTCCAGCATTCAAGCTCTTGAATAGGATTTTAATTTCTTAAATACTTATCACCAACATTGTCTTGTATTGGCACCAGCTTTATAGTTCATATCCTTGCTAAATCAAGCACTGATATATGAAACTAATAAGTGATGTCCTCCCATTTATTTTTTTAATTTTTAAAATTTAAAAAATTTTTTGTTTCTGACGCAAGGTTTTTTTTTTCCCCTTTCTTTTCTTTCTTTTTTTTTTTTTTTTTTTTTGGCAGCTGACCACTACAAGGATTGAACCCTGGACATTGGTGTTATCAGCACCATGCCCTAATCAACTGAACTAACCTCCCAGCCCATCACCACTATTTCTTTAGCAGTTTGTTTTGTAATTGCTATTTTCTCTTCTCCAGCCATATTGTCATATAGGAGTGAAATTGTATGGTTGAGGAATTATAAGTGTATTACTTGAATTTTTGTGCATTGAATAATTGTTCTCATTAAGTAGTTTGGAGTGATACATGAATTTTTTATGTCAGTGTTTCTATGAAAAGTTTTTATTATGAATAATACATGCACATGCACTTCTTAAAGCTGTACCTTGTTTTAGGTAGTTAAGCCATTTTCATTCTTCTCTGAGAAATAATATGTATACCTTACGGGAGCAAAATAAATATGGCTTCATAAGACCGAAAGGAATAATAAAAGGACTGACTGCTAGTACATTTTTATTTTTACCTCCTGAGATACTCTTGTAGGTACCCAGAAATACTTTAGTTGAATTCTGTTTTTGAGGCAATAGGTAAATCTTTATGTGATTACTGAAAAAACAAAAAGATGCCTTTTTTAACTTGAAAAATTAAATAGTTAATGGAATGTCATATTTTTATGTTTCTCTACTCTTAGCATCACTCTAGTTATCTAAAAATTAAAATTAACGAAGACAACCCATTATGTTAGACTGTTAAATCTCTAAAAATCAGGGTTTGGTTTCTTTTCCTTATTTTACTTTCAGAAGTTGGGATATCTAAAGAGGAAGCCTTAGAAACTTTGCAGATTATAAGAAGAGAATGTCTCACAAATAAACCAAGATATGCTGGTACATCTGAGTCAGGCAAGAAGTGTACAGCGCTGGAACTTCTTGAGCAGGAGCACTCCCAGGGCTTCATAATTACCTTCTGTTCAGCACTGGATAATATTCTTGGGGGCGGAGTACCCTTAATGAAAACAACAGAAATTTGTGGTGCGCCAGGTGTTGGAAAAACACAAATATGGTAAAATAAAATGTTCTGGTCTTAAGGGTGGGCTTAACATTTTATGTAAATAATAGAGTATTGTGCTGTAGTTTTATAGTCAAGAGACCAAAAAAAAGGCATGTATGTGCTCTTAATTTTATGTGTGTGCATCAAACAAAAATCAGTTGACCATTTGTTTTACTTCAGTATCCCATCTTGATAAAATGATACAATTATTTTGATATTAAAAAATGTTTCTTTTGACATTGTTAAACATGGGTTAAACAGTCAGTCTTCTACTTCTATTAATTCACTCCTGAGAATATATTTGAAAGTCAATTTGAAAGTAGATTTATGTAATGGAAAGGATTCCATTCCCAGAGGCCTAAAAACCATTAAAAAGTCCTTCATAGTGGTTTTATAGGCACACCCTTCCCTTAATCCAAGTATCAATTGATTCATGTATATCTGGAGCCATAGAGAGTTAGACATCTCTGTTGCCTTGGGGAGTATTTGCATTTACTTTTAGTGGTACGTAACTGGTCATTATCTGGAGTTTGAAAAACACTGCATTAGATGATCCTAATAATGGTTTGGTCATTTGACTTCTTTTTCTTGACAGTATGCAGTTGGCAGTAGATGTGCAGATACCGGAATGTTTTGGAGGAGTTGCAGGTGAAGCAGTTTTTATTGATACAGAGGGAAGTTTTATGGTTGATAGAGTGGTAGACCTTGCTACTGCCTGTATTCAGCACCTTCACCTTACAGCAGGAACACACGTGGGAGAGGGTAAGTTAGCAAATGATCCTCTTTTTTCTATATAATAAAAATAGTTTGCATTTGTGTGCATCTCAGACCTCAGCAAGAGATTTGGAGTGCAAACGTTAATGACTTGACAGTGTACTAGTGTTAAACTCTCATACCTCTGTTACAAAATGAGAAATTTCACGACCTGGACTGGCCTTTTTTCCCCTTTCACTTCTTACTGCAGGAGCTTTGGGGCAAAACCTGTGTGTGTGTTTCAGCATATGACTTCAGATTATTATACTTCAACTTGTCAAGTGTAAGCTTGTTGGACACCTTAATATAAACAACTGTTGTTAAATGCATTCCAGTGTATATTGACCTCCATACTGGTTTGGAAACTGCATCTGGACATGTTTGGAACTTAAGCTGATTGACCTTTGGAGGCTTTAAGTATATATAAATTGACTTTATAACTGTGTTGATTGCATTGCTAATGTGATTGAGAGGTTTTTTTGGTGTTTGTTATGTGGAAATGAAGTGTTTGATTTTAAAACAACTTTTTAGAAAGGTAATTTATATTCAAGTTTTTGTATTTTCCATTACTTATAAAATTAAATGGCTTCTGGTTTGACTATTTTCTTTTCTTTTCTTTTCTTTTTTTTTAAAGATGACCGGGATCTTAACCCTTGACTTGGTGTTGTCAGCACCACACTCTCCCAAGTGAGCCAACCAGCCATCCCTATACGGGATCCAAACCCTTGGCCTTGCTGTTATCAGCACCACACTCTCCCGAGTGAGCCATGGGCTGGCCCTGGTTTGACTATTTTCTTTTGCTTTGTTTATTTTATTTATTTTTTTTCTCTAGAAGTTTTAAGAAACATAATGCTTCTCATGAGATTACTGTGTATCCTTTAAATGAGTGTAACAAGCTGGATTATTATTTTTTTCATGGAGATACTAAGCATTCCATTTAACTAGTGATCATTATATAGATATAATGGATTCAGTAGACTGAATGCTATATACTGGCAGAATATGCCACCCCAATATTCCACTTTGGCCTAAGGATTATTTTGAGCTGAAGGCAATTGAGAAGAAGCAGATAAAGTAAAGCTGTCTGCCTTCCCTCTATTTTCCTAAAAGCAGGACATAAATGTACAAAGGTGTCTCCTCCCTTCTCTATCAGGAATGACAAAAGTTAGTGATTGGAGACAACTTTAGACCCTTATCAGCCTGGAGGCAGCATCAGAGGAATCTATATAAACTTTACTTGCTAGCCTTTATCTTCCATTAGTTTCCCATATATTTGCCTTCTCATAATTTGCTACCCCTAGAGACTCAAGGTTATTTTTTTTTTTTTTTTTTTTTTTAAAGATGACCGGTAAGGGGATCTTAACCCTTGACTTGGTGTTGTGAGCACCACGCTCAGCCAGTGAGCAAACCGGCCATCCGTATATGGGATCCGAACCCGGGGCCTTGGTGTTCTCAGCACCGCACTCTCCCGAGTGAGCCACGGGCCGGCCCAAGGTTCTTTTCCTTTGTCACTTCTCTTAAAATTTATTCTTTTGGTAAAATAAACCCAAATTCTAACCTAACCTTTGAATTACTAATCTATGGACCCCCATGTGTTACATTCATGATGTACAAGTCAATAAACTTCTATATATTTTTCTCTCATTAATCCTTGTTTTGTCAGTACGATTTATAGGACCTCAGCCAGAAAACCTAGGAGAGTAGTAGGAAAAAGTATTTTTCCTCCCTTCTTCTTTGGTGAAAATTTGGCTTTTTTGTGTGTGTGTATTTGCAATAGGCAATGTTTTTCTATTATAAAATATGGTTTCTTGGCTTTTTAACATTAAAATTTTAAATGCAATAAATTCTTTTCTGTCCGAAATATGTACAAAACCAAAGTGGTTATATTTTTAAAATCCAGTCTAAGGAGGATTTTATATCATTGTTTCTATGTAAATATCAAATTATACTACAGCATTAAAGGGGGAAAATGTGTTAAGTAAAGGCGGCCATTGTTTTAAGCTAAGTTTCTGTACACTAGGCTTCAATGGACCAGACTAAAAATCAAAACGGAGTCACCCACGCTAAAGTTCCACATCACCAAACCCCCAAACAGCCAGTATCCCAAACAGTCCAATTTAAATTCTCAATCCAAAAATAAATAAGTAAATAATTGTCAATCAGCATGATAATGAGATTCCCTTTGCTTTTTTTTTCTTTTGAGGCTGACAGGTATGGGGATTCGAACCTTGATCTTGGTGTTAACAATACCACCCTTTCACCAACTAAGCTGTTTGGCCTGCCCCTCCGTCTGCTTAAATCCTTATGCAAAAGAAGTAGCCTGATGTTAACTAATCAGTTATTTTTCTATTCTGTTTCCCTGTCCCTGCTTTATAAGAAAAGTAGTAATACACTCTGTTCTTTGCTTCTACTTCCTTCAGCCTTTCTGTCCATAAAGCCAACCCCTTCTGCTCAGCTTATTGGAACATTTAATTCTATTTTATGGAATGAAGTGTTGCTTGATACTAGATCAAGTATCACTTGATGCTTGATACTAGATCAAGTATCACGTGATACTTGATAGTAGAATCTCAGTAAAGCCAATTGAGATCTTTAAACTAAATTTGTTGTAATTTGTCTTTTGACAAATGCTTCATTTGAACATTTTTCCTTTGAGCTCTTAATTTGTAGTCCTATGGAAAAAAACAAGAAAGAGAAACTTATGTTACTTCTGTGCAATGGAAGCCAATGACTGGAAATATGAAAAGGCAGGCATTAAAACTCTAGTTGTATGTGTGTACAATTTATAGATAGCCTAGTATGTAAGGAACAGTGGAAAAGTGATAAGATGTCAGGAATTATGAAATGATAGTTTATAGTAATTTTATTTTGCTACACTTTTGTCATCTTTCAATTAAAGTGAAGAGTTTTGTTATACAAAGTACAGCATTTTGTTATTTAAAAGTATTGTCTTCCTACAATCACCAGCATATCAAAATAGGTAAAACTAATTATTTTTAAATTGTTTTATTGTTTGTTTCAGAACACCAAAAAGCTTTAGAGGATTTCACACTTGAAAATATTCTTTCCCATATTTATTATTTTCGGTGTCATGACTACACAGAGCTACTGGCACAAGTTTATCTCCTTCCAGATTTACTTTCAGAGCACTCTAAGGTATGGGACAAACTACAGAAATGTAACTAACCAAGTATATTTGGAGGTATTTGATAAGCTTGAAAGGGCTGGCCAGTTAGCCCAGTTGGTTAGAGCATAGTACTGAGAACAGAAAGGCCCAGAGTTCCAGCCAGCCACCAGGAAAAAAAAAAAAAGATAAGCATGAAAAATAACTAAGTAATACAGTAACATAAAATTAAAGTCAAAGCCAATCAAAACATCTCTTCTTTCCCTGCCCTACAGTTTATTTATTTTGCACACATGCGTGCATGCACACGTGTGTGTTTGTGTGTATAGTTTATGCCCAAAGTAAGAATTTGAAATAATATAGAAAGAGGTTCCACCTCCAGTAATAATAATATAGAAATAATATAGAAAGAGGTTCCACCTAAATAGCTCCTATCAAACAGACTTATATAGAAAGATATGAAATGAAAAATGAAGACTTCCCTCTTGCTATTTCATCCTAGTCCTCTCCCCAAAGTTGACCACTATTAATATTTCTTTTGTCTTTACAGAAAAATTTTGTACATATTGCAGCATCTATCTCTTCATCTTTAACATTTGTTCCTGGGATTGCAATGTGATATTGTTCTATACCTTCTTTTTTGGCTTAAAGTGTTTTGCATATGTTTCTGTATCAACACATAAGGATAGACCTCATTCTTTTTTCAGCTGTATTTTTTTATTTTTTGGCAGCTGGCTAGTAGGGGAATCTGAACCCTTGCCTTTGGTATTATAACACTCAGCTACATATTACTTTATTTTAAGTAGGAAATTTAATTTATTTAACCAGTCCCCCATTTAACCAGTGAACTTTTATTTTATTTATTTATTTTAACCAGTGAACTTTTAGATAGTATTATTAATGATTTGGTGATTATCCTTATACATATAGCTTGGTGAATATTTGTTTATGGGGTAAATTCCATATTGGAATTTTAATCTTAAAGGGTATGTGCATCTTTAATTTTGATAAACTTTTCCAAAAACAAAGATTCTCCTTGACCAAACTTGGCCCCCATCCTGCCTTTGGCCTGTCTGGCCCAGTCTAAGCAAAGAATCCTGCTGTCAGTATCTCTCGCCTTTGATAATCTGATCAGCTTTGATATCTGATCAAGTTCCTCATTTCCCACCTTTAATGTATAAATCCTTGGCCTGCCTTTAGCAAGAATCCTGTTAGGTCAGTTTAATAAGAATTCTCTTACCCTTGATGTCCCCTGTTAGTAATTTTCCATTCACTGATCCCTTCCTTCACTCTACTCCTTGGCTGTAAATCCCCACTTGTCCTTGTTGTATTTGGATTTGAATATAATCTCTCTCCCCTGTTGTGATACCCCTATAGCAATAGTCTTGAAAAAAGTATTCCTTGCCATTTTATTTTTATTTTTTTGTAAGGTAATAATTTTGGGGGGGGAGGCACAAAGCAAGTCTTAATGCATTTGAAAAGACTAAGATCATAGAAAATGTGTTCTCTAACCACAATAACAGAAGGAAATTTAGAAAATTCACAAATGTGTGGAAATTAAACAACACTCTCCTAGATAAACAGTGAGTAAAAAAAACCCACAGGGAAATCTGAAAGTACTTTGAGAAAAACATCAAAGTGTAATATACCAAAATTTATAGAATGCGGGGCTCATGCAGTGCTTAGAGGAAAGTTTGTATTCCTTACTGTTTTAAGAAGTGTTAGAGTACTTTTTTCTTTAACACAAATTGTTATTCAAAAAGGTTGCACCAATTTCCACCCTTATTAACAGTATATATCAGTGCCTGTTACCCATCATCCTAACCTTATGGATATTGTTGCCAGGATTCTACATAGAAAATGCTATCTCTTTGTTATTTGATTTACATTCTTCAGTTATTAATGAGATTGGACTTTTTTTATATTGTGTAACTTGGCTACCCTACAGTTTAAAAAATTTTGATCATTTAATATTTCTAGATGCTAAAAATTATATTATTCTTTAACTACTAATGAAACAGTAAGGCTAGGCCTGTGAACCAAACTGACTCCATTTTCCCTGCAGAGGACACTTTGTTACTTTTCCACTCCTCAGTTATGAGACCCTCCAGGGCAAATGATTACCCCATGGGCTCCCTGACAAAACAGACTGAGATAAGAGAGGAAACAGACATCTACTGAGTTGCAGAACCCCTCCCCAAGGCTTGTTTACTATAATTGTAAAAGTTACAGATTAACCTTAAGGCCCCTTTAGGAATTCCCACCTGCGCACAAAGCATCAAGGTGACCCTCCTGGGGTGAAAATGATGAACACCACTGCCGTTTTGGACATACTGAGCATGCACCCATGATGCAACCAGGAAGGACAGAATGGACCACCTCCAGTGATGCTGGCCTGCCACCCCTTAACTCCTTTCCCTGTAGAAGACCCTGAACAGCTCCCCTGGGGGGCTAGCTTTACTGTCGCTACCCCCCTTATGCATAAGTCTATCTCCTCTTTCAGCAAAGCATTGCTTGTTTTACTGTTGGGTACGTTGTTTATTTCTATGACTTTGTAATCGGAGAGCCTAATTTAATCACTGGCTTTGGGCACTGGGGAGGACTCTAGCTGCAAGAGGCAGGTGGCCACTGGGACTATTTTGCTCCCATGTCTCTGCTGCTGGTAGATCTCGCCTGGAGTCCCTGGCCTAAATTCTGACAAGGCAATGCTTTATTCTCTTTAGCTTTCTATGATTTTCCGAGCCCTCTTCTGTTTGGTTTGATTGTATCCACTACTGTATAGGTGCACCCTGGAGGGCTCCTGGCTATGCTTTGTTTTTATGATTTAAACCTAGTTGATACTTTTCTTCTTTCTGCTGAAAACAGTGGGGAAAACTGCTTTTATCAATTACTGATAATGGAATAGGTTGGACCCGCCGATTAGGACTAGGCTAAACTGGACCCCGCTACTCTTTTCTCTTTGTTTGCTTGGTTAGACATTTAGTTGAGTACCAGTAATCTGAATTAACCTTCCTGTAGAGGATTCCTAAAGCACATGTACTTCACAGGGCCTGGTTTTCCAAAGCCTTGCAGTTTCAAATATTGACCTTGCTGAGGACTGGAAGTTTTCCTCAGGCTATAAAGTCTCTGGTGTAAGATAAAGAATTCTAACAGCAAGGTTGTTGGCGCAAGGGCAGACTAGTTACTGATTGATGTGTAAAGATACCGGAAAATTGCTGGAGGGAGAAGAAATGTTTGCTAAGATCAAGCTTTTGTTGGTGGATCACTTAATTGTCCAGTGGAATGTCATCTGACTTATTTCACTGAAAGTTACCAGCCTATATATATAACCCAACCTATGTTCTCTTCCTGTAACTTCCTGGTCTGGAAAATAAATGCAGGAAGAAAACCCCAATTCGCGGTTAATTTCCCAAGGAAGGGATGCCTCTCACTTGAGGGTTCCAGGGAAGTTAACTACTTTGGGGCTTCTCACTGCCCAGAAGAGATGGGCTTTGAGTAATCCTTGTGGCTCCGTCACCCAGGGGAAGTAGGGTGACAAATCCGTGGGGGGCAAAGCAACACCTTCCAATCCTTGCATCAACTTTTGGACGTTCAGGTCGTTTGTTTAAGGCAAGAGGGCAAGCCGAGCCTGACCTGTCAGTAACACTAACCAACAACCTTCTCTTTTAATATGTTCATCATGGAGTAATAGTCACTCTAATGGTTTGACTCCTCTCTGAGGCACTAACTGCTAAAGATAGGTTTGGGATATTGCAGGAAATTGACACTTGTTGGGAAGTGATGGGGAGCCATTTCTTTTCATGGGCCTACTGAAAACCCTTTCCTTTCATTTCAGGTTTTTTTGGAGGAAGGGGTACTGAGAGTGTATTTTCTGTTTTGTTTCATTTTGTTTTTTAATCCAGTGGCAACTTACTTTTGATAGTGCAGTTATAAGGTCAGATGCTAATTTGACCCATGGATTTGAGGCTGGCTGTTATCTCAGACTGGGCTGAGATTTCTGCTCATTCAAAATGCAGTGCCCATTTAAAAAAAAAAAAAAAAAAAAAAAAGCAATGTCCCAGTAATTCTCCATCGTTAGTGTGCATTTCACCTGGAGGGCTTGTTAAAGTGTAAATGGATGGACCCTACCCCCAGAGTTCTGATTCATTATATGGATATGGCCTGATAATTTGCATTTCCAATAAGTTCTGATGTGAGAACCATTGCTTTTAAATGCTTAGATGTCCTTAAATGCTCAGCTTTTGTGGGAGGATTGGCCAGTATAGGGATTGATATCATCTGAACTAATCAGTCAGCCCATAAATGCTTAGCTTTAGTAAGAAAGGATAAACAGCAGGGGGTTTTGGCCTTGGAAATGGGGGATGAGTACTATGTATGGAAATAGCCTTAAAAGGTTGGGAAGCCTTTTAAATTTACAGCCTTTCCCTACTCTCTCTGGCTTTGTCTCTGAAATGAGGTTATTTCAGGAAGGAAAAACTTTTCCTGTGCTCTCTTAGGTTAGTTTCCTGGGGGCTTGAAAACTAAATTGAATTGGAGGGCACCCAGCTGGTGTACACTGCAGAATTGATTGATTGCTTGCTTGCTAGAGAGAAATTCTCACACATTTGGTCACAGAAGTCAGTTTTCAGTGATCATAGTTGCTGATAAGAGTATAGGGGAAACACTTAACTTCAGTGTATGGTTTTTTACCACAATCAGGTCCTAAACATCAATCAAAATTTTTATTAGTTGAGTTTATTCACTGAGCTAACATTTCAGCTTTTCTCATTGAATCAACTTGGTGCCCTTTTTGAAAATCACTTGACTGTGATGTGTGAGTTTATTTCTGTATTCTATTGATGTGTATGTCTACTCTTCTGCCATTACCACATGATTTTGATTTCTGTAGCTTTGTAGTACATTTTGAAAGTGGGACCTGTGAGTCCTCCAACTTTGTTCTTTTTTTTCCCAAGATTGTTTTGGCTGTTTGGAGCCCCTTGAAATTCCATATGAATTTGAGGATTGGCCTATTTCTGCAGAAAGGCAGTTGGAATTCTGATAGAGATTACATTGCATCTGTGGTGCTCTGGCTCTGTCGGAATCCTGCCAACATTGCCAATTGTTGGGCCAGGCCAATGTTGGAATCCTGCTGAGGTCGCCAGTTGTAAAGCTCTTTTACCTGCTCGTAATCCTGCTGACTGGGCCAGTTGTCGAGCTAGGGTTGGATCTGAAGCACACAGACATCTCAAGCCTGTTGTCCAGATTAGGTCACAAACCCTTCACACGCCAGGCTGGGTCCCCAGACCCCTCACACATAGGCCTATGAGCTAGGTAACAAGCAAACAGGTCCTTAGAAGCCGTAGGTTGAGAGCATGGTTGTGTGGGCAGTGGCTGCCCAAGGCAGATACCAGCCAAGGTCGCAGTGCCATGCATGCACACCAACTCCACCCACACACAACATATTCACAAAGAATGTGCTGCACAACCCCCAACCTGCCCTGAGGCGAGGGACCTGACTAAACTATTCTATTTTCCCAACAGCATCTAAAGATCAATTTGAGTGTACTAGTATTGCCATCTTAATAATATTAAGTCTTTCAATCCACTAGTATGGGATACCTATTTATTTAGGTTTTCTTTAACTTCTTTCAAGAATGTTTTATAATTTTCAATGTACAAGTATTCCTAAGTATTTTATTCTTTTTGATGCTATTGTAAGTGGATTGTTTTCATGGTATTGTTTTTTTTTAATTTCATTTTTCAATTGTTTATTGCTAGTGTATAGAAATAAAACTGATGTTTGGAAGTTGATGTTGTATACTGCAACTCTGTTGAATTTGTTTTTTAGCTTTAGTAGTTTTTTTACATGGATTTTTTAGGATTTTCTATATATAAAATCTATTAATATATGTATATGTGTGTATATAATGTTATATATATGTAATCTTTTAATAGAGATAGTTTTAGTTCTTTCCAATTTGGATGCTTTTTATTTCTTTTTCTTTTCCTTTTTGTTTTTGCTTTTTTTTTTTGACCGGTGAGGGGATCGCAACCCTCGGCACAGTGTTGTCTGCACCACGCTCAGCCAGTGAGCACACCAGCCATCCTTATGTAGGATCCAAACCCGCAGCCTCAGCGCTACCAGCACCGCACTCTCCCGAGTGAGCAAAGGGGCTGGCCCACCTTTTTGTTTTTTTGTTAGTTTGCCTAATTGCTCTGGTTAGAATTCTAATATAATGTTGAAAAACAGTGATGAAAGCAGGCATCTTTGTCTTGTTCCTGATCTTAGGGGAAAAGCTTTCAATCTATCACCATTAAATAAGTTAAATAAGTTGATCTTCATTATTCACAGATTATGTAATTATGGATTTGTATACACACAAAAATTTATTTGTAACCCCAAAATTAATACTAACAGTGCTTATGTAGTCATTTGCAATTTATTTCTCAGTTCAGGCTGCAATAACAAAAATACCATGGACTGAAGGGCTTAAATAACAGAAGTTTATTTTCTTATAGTTTTGGAGGCAGAAGTACAAAATCAAGGTTCTGGCTGATTTGGTTTTTGGCAAGGGTTCTCTTCCTGGCTGGCTCACAGACAGCCACCTTTTCTCTGTGTCCTCACATGGTGGGGAGTTAGAGAGAGTGAGCTCTCTGGTGTCTCTTCTTATAAGAACACTAATCCTGTTGGATCATGGCCCCTCCTTTATGACCTCATTTAACTTTGATTACTTTCTTAGAGGCCCATTCTCCACATATAGTCATATTGGGGGTTAGAAGTTCAATATATGAATTTTGGGGGGACACAGTTCTGTCGCTAGCAGTAGATATATGTAGAGTGGTGAAAGATTTAGTCATCCTATGCATATATTCCCAACAAAGTGAATAAGGTGATATTCTCTGCCTTCTTGTTTTATCTCTCATACTGTAAACAATGTCCTTTTCAGGGTCTATTTAATGCCACATTTTTTGTATTATTGGGTTTTTTTGTTTGTTTGTTTTGTTTTTTTTGTGATTTCACTGTTTAAAATGCCCGTCAAGTGTAGTGCTGAAGTGCTGGCTAGTGATCTAAACATGTCTTTAAGTAAAAACACACATAAAATAAGGCTATATATTTATTGGTTGATGAAAATGTTGTGTCCAGAGGGTCACAGAAACTTAACCCTGTATTTTCCCTAGGAGCAGTGGTTCAGTGTTCACTAATTCAGTGTTGGTGTTAGCTCTGTAGAACCTGACTACTATGAATTATGAGAATCAACTTTATGATATTAGCTGTGGGTTTTCTTAGGTGCTTTTTATCAGTTGGTTTCTAGTATTGTTAAATCTTCCCTTTCCTTGTTTATTTTTTGTCCAGTTGTTCCACCCATCGTTGAATGTGGGGTGTTGAAGTCTCCAACAATTATTACAGAACCGTCTTTTTTTTTTTCAATTTTGCCAGGTTTTTCTTTATATACCATAGGCTCTGTTATCATGTGCATATATGTTTACAATTGTTATATCTTCTTGATGGATTGACCCTTTTATTATTATTCAGTACTCATCTTTGTAGATCTTTGTCTCTTGTAAAAAATCTATTTTGTTTTATATTAGTATAGCCACTCCAGCCCTCTTTTGGTTATTGTTTCCATTGAATATCTTTCTCCATCCTTTCACTCTTAATCCATTTGCATCTTTAAATTTGGGTTATTATTTTGGGGGGTAGGGGAGGCTGGCCTGTGTGGGGACCCAAACTCTTGACCTTAGTGTTCATAACGTAGTGTTCTAACCAACTGAGCTAACCAGCCAGCCTCCATCTTTGGATCTAAAATGGGTCTTTTGTAGATAGTGTATAGGTAGGATTATTTAAAAAATCTATTCTGTCAGTCGCTGCCTTTTAATTGGAGAGTTTAATCTATTTACATTTAATGTATTTACTGATAAGGAGGCACTTCTGTCATTTCTCAATTTATTTTCTATACAGATTATTTCAGGTGTAAGAAATAAACACTTTTTCTTCTTATACAGTGAACACAACACAGAACACTTCTGTAACCAAAATCTATAGGAGTCCCCCGCCCACATCAAGCAGTTCTGTGACACCAGCTAGGTGTTCTGTAATTCACTTTAATTCTGACACTTTCTACACCTGGAGTAGAGTCAGATCCCATAATTTAAGGATTAAGTCCCATAAGATTGCCTCCCTGTCAAGACAACAGTACCAAGTAGCAGGTTGTCACCTATACTTCTGACCAACTGGCTATAAATCAGTGTTCCTGTGCCCCCTTCTTTAGGATTGATTAGTTTTTTGGGACAGCTCACAGAGCTCAGGGAAACATGTTTACCAGTTTATTATAAAGGATATTATAAAGGATACAGATGAACAGTCAGATAGAAGATATGCATAGGGCAAGGTATGTGAGAAGGAGCACAGAGCTTCCATACTCTCTCTAGGCACAACACCCTCCAGGAACCTCTGTGTGTTCAACAATCCAGATGCTCTCTGAAATCTGTCCTTTTGGAGTTTTTTAATGGAAGCTTTATTAGTAGGTATGATTGATCACATCGTTAGCTATTAATAAGCACCTCAACTCTCAGCTCCCTCTCTCCCAGATTTGGAGGATGGGATTGAAAGTTTTAACCCTCTCATTACATGGTTGTTTCCCCTGGCAACCAACCCCTAATTTGGACACTATCTAGGAACTTACCAAGAGTTGCCTTATTAGAACAGAAGATGCTCCTATCACCCAGGAAATTCTAAGAGATTTAGGAACTCTGTCAGATGCTCTTATCACTCAGGAAATTACAAAGGTCTTAGAAGCTCTGTGTTAGGAACCCTGGTCAAAGACCAAATATGAGAACAGAAGATTCTTCTAGTACCACTGTCCAGAAGAGTTTTAGGAACTCTATCTCAGGAACCAGGGATAGAGACCAATTATGTATTTCTCATTATATCACTATCACATCATGTTTCTGAATTCCTCCATTAGTGCCTTCTCTTTTGTTGGATAGATATATTCTGGTGTACTATTTTGATTATTTTCTCATTTCCTTTACTATATATGTTTTATTTTCTTAGTAGTTGCTCTAGCATTATTGTTAACATCTTAATTCATAGAAATCTGGTTTGAATTAATACCTACTTAGTTTCAATAGTATACAAAAACTTTGGTTCTCTGTAGTTCCATTTACCCCCCCTCATGTTGTTATTGTCACAGATTACATCTTTATACATTGTGTACCAATCAACATAGACTTAGAATTATCGTTTTATGTAGTTGTCTTTTAAATCGTATAGTAAGAGGAGTTACAAACTAAAAAGTTATTAATGCTGATTTTTATTTAACTAGTTACATTTAACAGTGTTCTTTATTTCTTTATGTGGATTTTAGTTACTGTCTAGTGTCCTTTCATTTCCGCTGGAAAGACTTCGTTTAGTATTTCTTGCAGGACAGGTCTACTAGTGATGAACTGTCTATTTTTGTTTCTCTGGGAATGTCTTAACTTCTGCTTCTTTTTTTTTTTTTTTTTTTTTGTCTTTTTCGTTACCGGTACTCAGCCAGTGAGTGCACCAGCCATTCCTATATAGGATCCGAACCTGCGGCAGGAGCGTCACTGCGCTCCCAGCGCCGCACTGTCCCGAGTGAGCCATGGGCTCGGCCCAGCTTCTGCTTCATTTTTCAAGAATACTTTTGCCAGATATAGACCTCTTGGTTGATAGTTGTTTTTGTTTTCTTCATCAGTTAGATTATGTCATCCTATCACCTTCTGGCTTTTGATAACCATTGAATAAATATATAAGACCTTACATGATCTGATTTTTCTTATCTTTCCATTGGTATGCTGGTAAATGTTTAATGACTATACATGTGTGTATGTATATATACACGTATGTAGACTATACATACGTGTATATATACACGTATTATTTATTTAGACATTTATTATAAATTTTGCTAATATAAAGGATGTGTAGCACACAAGTTACAAGTAATAAAATGTATAGTAATCTTTATTATAAATTTCATATAGCCAGTTGATTTTTACAGAAATCTTTTCTTGATTTGCTTTTTTTTATTTAGGTGAAATTCGTGTGTGTGTGTGTGCGTGTGCGTGTGCGTGTGCGTGTGCGTGTGCGTGTGCGTGTGCGTGTGCGTGTGCGTGTGCGTGTGCGTGTCCGGTAAGGGGATCGTAACCCTTGGCTTGGTGTTGTCAGCACCATGCTCTCACAAGTGAGCTAACTGGCCATCCTTATATAGGGATCTGTACCCTTGGCTTTGGCGTTATCAGCACCACACTCTCCCAAGTGAGCCATGGGCCAGCCCTGAAATTCACCATTTTAAAGTGAACAATCCAGTGCAATTTGTACATTCATAATTTTGTGCAACCACCACCACTAGTTCCAAAGCATTTTCATCACCCCAAAATAAAACTTCTACCTATTAAGTAGTTGCTCTCTATTCCTCCCTCTCCCCCAATTCCCCGGCAACCACCAATATATGTTCTGTCTCTAGAGATTTACCTATTCTGGATATTAATAAAATGGAATCAGACAATATGTGACCTTTTTGTCTGGCTTCTTTACTTCCTGTAATGTTTCAAAGTTTATCCACCTTGTAGCATGTTAGTACTTCATTCCTATTTATGGCTGAATAATATTCTACTGTATGTGTACACAACAATTTGTTTTTCCTTTCATCAGCTGATAGACATTTGGAGTATATCTCTATCTTTTGACAGCTGTTAGTTATGCTCCTATAAGCCTGTATGTACATGTATTTCTTGCACTATCTTTCATCTCTTTCAGGTATATTCCTAGGAGTGGAATTGCTGGGTCATATGATAATTCTATGTTTAACTTTTTGAGGAACTGCCAAACTCTTTTCTACAGTAGCTGAACCATTTTACGTTCCCACCACCAATGTATGAGGTTTTTATTAATTTGAATTTTTCTAAACTCATATATCTGTATCCAGCCTATACCATTATTTGGCAAAATGAAGCTACTAGTAAATAGTTGATTGCTGTCTATTTCAGGGATGATCATATCATCGATGAACAAGTACTATTTTAATATGGATGTAGGTTTTGCTTAAGTTAATATGATGAAAGTAAGACAATAAAGGTGTAATTTTTTTGCTGAATTGGCTAGAGTTTTTTTGGTTTTTTGGTGGCTGGCCAGTATGGAGATCTGAACCCTTGACCTTGATATTACAATACTGTGCTCTAACCATCTGAACTAACTGACTAGCTCTGAATTGGTTAGTTTTCTAATACTAGAGAATATTTCCTCAGTTTTTTGTACAATTCAAAATGTGATGGCTTGAGATACCACATATTTTTAAATTCAATCTGATTTTGACATTTTCTCCATCAATTTATTAAATAGACTTTTAATAGACAATCAATAAAACAAGCCCTGATCTGGAGGTGTTTTGTTTGCTGATTTCCATGGAGAAAATACTCTTACCATGGCTGACTTCAAGCTTCCAGTGTGATGTCATTGAACATGAAGTAGAGAAGAGGCAATGTACACTATCACATCATAATATATAGTATTTTCCCTATAAGAGTACTATAGCTGATATTAAAATATGGTAAAATGTTTAGGAAGTAAAGAGTTTTGAGTATTTATTATTCATCTTTTAAGATAATTTATCTACTCATTCATATAGTTTAATTTTTTAGATGGCTGTGTTTAATGACTACCTCATACAATTTCTGGAAATTTAGCACTTGGCTCAGTTGGCTGTAGTATTTGGCTTCAGCACACCACTGTACTTGTCTGATGTTATTTCTACTATTCCACCTCTCATTACTTTCTTTCTGACCCTTATATATATGAAACTTATTTGAATTTTGGGGCCTTTGCCCTTCTTGTTCCTTATATATAGGCTCTTTCCCTCCTAGACATTCTCATCCAAGACTCAGTTCTTTTGCCTGCCTTCTCATTCATGCCTTCTTACATTCAGTCTAAGTTAGCCTTCCTCTACCCCATCACCTACTTTATCCCTTCACTCAGTTTTATTTTCTTCATAGTTCCTATTATTATCATAAATTATATTACTTATGTATTTGTTTGCATGTTAAGAGTCTCTTACTCCACTAGAATATAAACTGCAAGAGGGCAGGCACCTTCTCTTATTCAAGATGGTGTCCTCAATGCCTAGAACAGTGACTAGCATATAGTAAGTGTCTAATATTTGCTTGATGAAGAAATGCATAGTCTAAATAAAAGATTAAAGAATGGCTTATTTAGACATTGCATCACAAAAGCCTCTTCTTTAACTTAACTTTTACTAGACAGAAAAAAATATAGCCTTGTTGTTTTTGTTTTTTTTATATTTAGGTTAATTTTCAGATTCCTTTTGATTTTGATCTTAGGTTTATATGTTGATGTATTACTCTAACTTTACTGTTTATATATCAATAGACGTCATGCACCACATAATGACATTTCAGTCATCGACAGAGCACAAGTATGACAATGGTCCGATAGACTATAATGGCATATGGCTATACCATATCGTCTAGTTGTATGGTATGCTGTACCATCTTAGTTTCTGTAAGTATCCTCTATGATGTTCGCACAACAAAAATTGCTTAACAACGCATTTCTTAGAACATATTACCCATCATTAAGCAATGTATAACTGTATAACTTCTCTGAATTATTTATAATTCAGATAATTATAAGTGAAGCCTTTTTATGATAGTTTCACTTATAATTACTTGGGTATATAATAAGTGAAACTGTCACAAAAATGCTTATTAATCTGTAGGTAAACCTTGGTTGGAATTCAAAACATATCTTCTTTATGGTGAATTCTGTATTAACAGATTCTGTAATAGTTACTTGCCCCATAGTCTATATTAAATTAAGGGGGAAAAGTGTACCAAGAATTAAATTTTTGAAGAAGATATTATAATTTAATATTTGAAGGGTTTTTTTAAACATAAAAGGAACTCTGAAGGTAAAATCTGTATATTGAAAAATTTGTTTTACTAAGACTTCAAATGTGCCTTTATCAGTGGAAGACACCTCTGTAAAAACTGTATAGTGGCAAATTATAAGAAAATTATAATTTTTTTTTTTTTTTTTTTGTCTTTTTGTGACCGGCCACACCGCGCTCAGCCAGTGAGCAGCGCACCGGCCATCCTTATATAGGATCCGAACCCGTGGGCGGGAGCACTGCTGCGCTCCCAGCGCCGCACTCTCCCAAGTGCGCCACGGGGTCGGCCCTATAATATTTTTTAAATTACTTTTTAAGTTGATAAATTATCAGACTAGAATATATTTTAACTTTTGGTGATTACTACAGAAAGCATTGGATAAATAGATTTATAACTCTCTAAAAGAAAAGCCTTCCTTTGGAGAGTTGGAAATCCAGGATTTTAAGGGTTTTTTTCCTGTAACAGACTGTGCTTTTCGGATGCCATTTTTATTACTGTAATTTTAATACTAAATGTTGTTATCTCTTATGTATTTAGGTTCGATTAGTGATAGTGGATGGTATTGCTTTTCCTTTTCGTCATGACCTAGATGATCTATCCCTTCGTACTCGGTTGTTAAATGGCCTAGCCCAGCAAATGATCAGCCTTGCAAATAATCACAGATTAGCTGTAAGTATTACTAGTTAAGAGGGTTTTATAGTAAAGTCAAGACCGTTTAAAATATTAATGTCTAGAAATAGCAAAATAGAATTTGCCTAACTAAAAGTTAAAAACATAAATTTGCACTTTTGAATGTAATTTTGTTTTGGTTTCTATAAAAAATTAGTTTCAGTTATGAGTTGTATATTAGTTTTTCAGAAAAATAACAAGCATAATCAATATGTCTTTTAAAAAATGGAGGACTTTGATAAAGAAATGTTACCACTGGTAATTGCAGTGTTTTGTTTTGTTTTGTTGTCTGAATATACTTGACGTTTTTCAGGTGAGCTCTTCCAACATCCACATTTTTCTTTTACTCTAAGTCTTTACTATATAGTGTATAATTGCAGACTCAGAAGGATTGAAAAATTCCTAGTGTAATTTAAAGCAACCTATATGTTTTGAGGTAGAGCTAATTATTCTAGATTTGAAATGTGAGAGAGATAAATATAAGTTCAGAAGTAAACAGATAAAAAGGAATGAGGTGAAACTGTTTTTGTTTTTTCGAACTTCCTGTTTGCCATCACTTCACACTCTGCAACCCCATCCCACCAGTGACACAAATATACACACTTGTCTGGGAGGGAGATGGAAGATCAAAACTTTTACTTGATTTCTTTGTCTTTCCCCTGATGATAGAGTCCTTAGCACATACCTGTAATGCATCATAAGTAAAGAAAGAACTTCCTCGATAAGATCATTTCAAAACATACATCTTTTCTTTGCGTTTCCAGATTTTTTACCATATGCCGAAATGGTGTTTGAATTATTTTTTGTGATTAATTGTAATTTAGCATTTTGTTAATATCAGTAAAAAGTCCCCAGTAGGGGGCACTCAAGACTAATGGGTTGCATAGTTCCTCAGGTATTTGTTTTTGTTTTAATAGAATAGAATAGCTTTATCTTTTCTGATTAAAAAAGTAATCCAGGATGCTCTCATGTTAGTGAGTTATCAGAATTTATTAACATAGTGTCACTGAAGTTTTTATACAGCTCCTCATTGCTAAATTCGCCTTGTTTTTTGGACATATGGGGGTGACAAACAAACAAAAAAAGTAACCCAAATGACAACATTGAATACTATGCAGTATTTAAGAAGAGTGGTGTAAATATAAATGTACTAACATGGGACAAGATATATCCAAATATATGATTAAGTGAAAAAATTGAAGTTGCATAACAATATATTCAGTGTAATCCCACTTTTGAGAAAAATTAAAATTATATATATGCATTTATATTTATATATATGAAGAAAAAGATCCAAAAGGATCAAAGAATTAACAGTGGTCACTTCTAGGGATAAAATTTTGTGCGACTGGGGACATACTTTCCCCTCTTACTTTATAAATTTTTCTTTGCTTGATTTTTTTCCCAGTTAGCATGTATAGCAGTACATATGATTTTTGATAATAAATATATTTTGCAATTTTAAGTTATATGTACTCGTTGTTAAAAAAAAATTCTAAATAATCAAAAATGTAGAAAGTAAGTGATTATTGTGGATTTCCAGACTTTATTCTATATATATATACAAACATTTTTTTAGAAAATGATATTATATTATGTATGCTGCCGTGCATTTTTTTTTTTTACCCCCCCCCCCCCCCCGCAAACCTTGCAATTTTTTGTTTTTCACTTAATGTATTGTGGACATCTTCCCATTTACACTATAAGTCTACCTTACATTAACAGCTATATTGTATTCCATTGTGTGATTGTAGTATATGGTAATTTTTAACCACCTCCCTATTGATAGTCTTTAAAGTTGGCTCCAACTTTTTGTCACTTAAAACACTGCAATCAGCAATTTTATATTTGCATCTTCGTCCATTTGTCCCGTTACTTATTTAGCATAAATTTCTTAAAGTGAAAGTATTAAGCCAAGAGAATCTATTTTTAAACATTTTGTTATATATTATCAAATCACCCTCAGAAAGTACGTTCCAACAGTGAATCTTGCTTTACCACATCTTTACCAATTTTGGGTGTGACCAGTCTTTTAAATCTTTGCCAAAGTGATATGGAGAAAGTCCTTTAACAAATGCATTTCTTTTATTATTAGCAGAAATGTTTTTTTACACAGCTTTAATATCATGTAATTTACATGCCATAAATTCATCCTTTTAAAATATGCAATTTAATTATTTTTGGTATATTCACAGAGTTGTGCAACCATCACCACTATCTAATTTTAGAACATTTACATTACTCCCACAAAGAAACCCCTGCTCCACAGTGACCTTCTGAGTGTTTAAAATGTTCCTTCACTTTTGCCTTTCAAATCTCATGCAAATTTCTCTTGTGGCCAACCTTAACTTGGTGCTGTACAGAGAAAGTAATTCTGACAAGCATAGTTCCAAAATAAAAAGAAGAAAGACTCTTCTGATTAGCCTTCAGTCCTCATTCTGTCTTCCCCCTAGTCCCTAACAACCACTAATCTGCTTTCTGTCTCTGTGAATTTATCTTTTCCAGACATTTTATATAAATAGAATCATAAAATATGTAGCTTTTTATGTCTGGCTTTTTTCACTTAGTATTAATGTTTTCCAGATTCATCCATGTTGTAGCATGTTTCAGTAGGATTTTTATGGCCAAATAACTTTGCATTTTATACCACATTTTGTCTGTCTGTTGATTAGTTGCAGGACATTTGGGTAGCAGAAGTATTTTTAAAGCACTGAAGTTTGTAATTTCAAAGTGATTGTTACTTTATTTTAAAGACATTCTTTAGAAGCTTGGAGTAATCACAATAATTTTCATCTGTGCCTTGGTAAGCCCAGCATTTTTGCAGAAGTACTATAATTACATTATCAATATTTGCTGATAATATAAAATCTAATTTTGGGATATTGAACAGCTGCTAAGACAGTACTTCTACTTACATTTTCCTAAAGATATGTAACGGATATACTAATTACTCTCTCTAAACCAGCACTGTCCAGTAGAACTTCTGGAAAGATGGAAATGTGCAGTCTAGTATAGTAGCTGCATGGCTACTGAGCACTTAGAATATGGATAATGTTACTCAGGAACTGAATTTCTAGTGTAATTTAACTTTAAAAAGTTACATGTGGCTGAAGGCTATGGATTTGGACAGCACATCTCTGAACAAAAACTGTAGGCGTAAGTAAATATCCCAGTTGCTTGACCTTTATCACATACTGCTAAGAAGTTATTAATGAGATAGAAATAAAACACATGTATTTCACAGGACCAAAGTCCTTAGCGTAGAAGGCCAAAGCCTGTAGTTTAGAGGACCAAAGTCCTTATTTTAGGGGGCCAAAGCCTCAACCCTTTAGGAAAACATGTAGGAATGCTAAGATTAAGAAAGACCAGAAAACTTTCACAGGATTAAAGCCTTTGATATAGATGAGAGAATTGAAGCACAGCGAAAAGTGATTGCTCTGGGGGCAGTTGCCCTTAGTTCAGCTAAACCTAAATAATGCGAAAGTATGTCAGCTAAAATCTTCAAGGATATTCCTCTAGTTAGTGCTTGGGGGACGTTCCACATCTCGCCCTAAGCTGTTTCTTTCTTTGAGTTTCTTAGGGAGTTAGGGGCTTTGGGGATTACTTCATTGTTTCTTTTTGTACCTCACATAGCTTAGTTTTATGACTCTTTTTGGTGGTAAATTGCTTGAACTATTTTAAGTTACACATTTAATGAAGATTGTCACGTAGCCAGTTTGTTTACATTTTCACTATGGTTGATTAACCATCTGTTTTTCTTCTGTAACTTTCTTGTCCTTACAATAAAAACTGAAGCAAAAACTGACTCAGGGCTGTGCCTGGGCTCTCCTCTCTTGAAGGAGTTTTCTCTTGGTGCAATTCCTTTGGGCTTCTCATTGCTCTGAATACATGGGCTCTGAGTAATCTTTTGTGTCTCCATCACTCTGCCAGAGGTGACAAGTATGTACAGTAAAGAGTATTACTCAACATGCTGTGGATGCCAGTTAGTCATATATTTCAGGTAATTACCAATTTAAATTTCTGCTGAGCTTGTTCTGAGATGCCTGATGTACGGTAACAAATGGGAAGGCACTGTGGCATATAAAGGGAAAACTAGAGGAAAGTCATGGGCAAGCCAGTTAGTTCAGTTGGTTAGACTGTGGTGCTGATAGCACCAAGGTCCAGGGTTCAATCATTCCATTGGCTAGCCACCCAAAAAAAGAAAGTCATGTCCAGTTGGTATCTAATTGAGATCTATACAGATCACAGATTACTTCTTTGTGACTAAACAGACATTTTAGGGTGTTACCATTGTAAGGGGAACAGCCAACCAGGTTTTTTTTCCCCTCAATTTCCTTATGGAACTACTGATTTTTTTCAGAGGGAGGTACCTTTTGTTATTGCTTCTCAGAGAAGTTCTTTATCAATTTCATCTTGTAATAGTAAACATCTTTCTGGAGGGAAAATCTGTATAGGAAGAATATTTAAAATGACTGTTTCTGGAGATTTTTGGATGAAAAAGTGCCAGATAATCTGACTTGTGCTGTATTAAGTCTGCCTTAAACACTTTTGTTTTTCTTACTTTAAAATTACTGTCTTTCCAAACATGGAATCTTTGTTGTAGGCTGCTATTTAACAAGAGATTTAGGAATATTTTTAGCCTTGAGGATCATCTATGAGTAAAGCAACACACGTGGCTATTACTGGCAGACTAGCATAGTCATAATTTGGAGTCATTTGACCTGTTATTTTTTCCTAGTTCTTCTACGTTGTATTTTCTTTAAGATTTTAGATCTCTTTTCATAATTATTTGCCTCAGTTTCTTTTTTTTTTCCTGTAAAATCATTAATGGTAATACTGTATTTGTCTCTTCCCTAAAAATGTGAACAGTAAGGTATTTATTAAGTATTTTGTATTCTTTTGTATTTGGATATTCTAGTGGTGAAGAACAAAGACTCAATCTTTCTAAGCCTCTGATTTCTCGTGTGTAAAATTGCAGTAATAATAGCATCTTATTCATAGAGTAGTTGTGGAGATAAGATAATGAAGGTAAAGCACTTAGCATAGTTTCTGGCATGTATAAAGTACTCAATAAATGTTCATTACCACTACTGATATTGCTGCTATTGTTCTGGTTTGTGTTGGCTCATATAAAACTTGAATTTTAAAAGCAAAATTTTTCCAGTGCTCCCAGTTATGAGGTTTTTACTCTTTAGACCTTCATGTATTATTTGGCATATCTTATTCTTCCATTTTTACAATAAGAACTGCTCTATTCAGGTTTTCGGATAAGTATCCATTTTTATGGGTAAATTTTTAAAAATTCTATCAGAAAAATGTTCATTACTTAAATATGGCTTTCTTTAACAGTTAGAGTATATTCATAATACTAAAATCACAGGACTATTTACTTGATAGTTTGGGGAAGAGACTCACCTAATTTTCTCTCATTTTGTTTCTATAGGTAATTTTAACCAATCAGATGACAACAAAGATTGATAGAAATCAGGCCTTGTTGGTTCCTGCATTAGGTGGGTAATTAATCAGAAAAACACTTTAATTAAACAGGTTTTTTCTATCTCCTTCATTTGCTACTTGTTGAATACTGTAGGTTCTATGAAAGCAGCTATTATATGTGTCTTGTTCACTGATAAATCTTAGCACAAGCATAGTACCCCAAGATATTGACTGATCCTTTCAGTTATTTAACCAACATTAATTGAATATTTACTATCTGGCAACTGTTGTGTTAGATACCAGGGATATAAATATTCATAAGAAGATTCTTGCCCTCAGAAGGCTTATAGTCTTAGGCAGGAGGAATGACAAATCCATTTAAATACAAATCACACTACAGTGAATAGACTTAAGACTTTGTTCCTAATCTTAGTCATGGTTTTGTTAGAACACAATACTTCAAGATTGATTTCCACTAAAATCTTTAAGAATACTTTGTCACAATTTTTACTTTTCTTTTGGGAGTCAGAAATATGTTTTGTTTTTGTTTTTTTGGCAGCCAACCAGTACAGGGATTGAACCCTGGGACCTTGGTGTTATCAGCACCATACTCTAACCACTGAGAAAACTGGCCAGCCCCCTGGAAATATGTTAGTAGACCTAATGATATGGAAGGTTGACAGATATACTGACTCAAACTATAAAGATTTCTAAAAGGAAGTAAAAAATAGTGATTTGCAGTATTTGCCTAGATAGGTAAAAATCTATTAATCTCAGGAAGTTACTCAAGTCCCAGTTGTTTTGAAACCAAGTATACTCTTGTGTTAAATTAAGTAAGACTGTATTTGGTCAGAGGCATTCTGAGAAACCTAGTCAGTAAAGCAGTGTACAGTTATTATGTTCTTTTCTCTCAGGGGAAAGTTGGGGACATGCTGCTACAATACGGCTAATCTTTCATTGGGACGGAAAGCAAAGGTCAGTATAGAAACAAGGTAATAATTCTGAATATTGGGTTAATTACTTATCAGTTTCTAAAAGCAGTCCCATAGATAAGATTACAATGACTCATGAACTAACACTTTTGTTGTCTTGTCTGACATCACCTAGAGCAAATGTAGAAACATGTTGTTATACTGCATATTCAGCCACATAGGAAATTTTGGGGAATATTTAAATGGTGGGGTGCAGGTACCTGAAAGGAGTAGGTGGCTAAGGAATGCCACCTTCTAAAACTCTGAAATCATTTATTAGCCATGCAGAAGGAGGTGGGAACTCTTTGTTCCTATACAGGACTGAAAGAAGAATAAAATCAGGACCAAAGGAAAACTTTTGAGGTTAGCTTTAGGACTAATCTAGGTGAAAAACAGGATGGGTTTTCTTAGTTGCTTAATATATTTCTAGTATGAAATTCTATCTGTTATTTTTTTTTCTTTTGTATTTTCCTATCCTGCTTTTATTATCCAGTTACTTACCTGCCTTTCACAGGTATTGTCATTTAAAATAAAATTATGACAGCATGAAACCTCTGTATTTGTTCTTAAAGCTGCTAAGCAAGTGAACAATCAGCTTTCATTTTCTTTAAAATAGGCCATTGAAAGCTGTAAAGTCTTTTATTCTATACTTCTAGAAAAGTCAGATTTATGCCAGCCTCTCTGCTTTGTGATTAATTGGCCTAACCTAAAGAAATGTTCTAGTAAAGGGGAAGTTGAGACAGCATGTGAGCAAAGATGGAATAAAGGGTCACTTAAATACATATTGGGCCTAGTAAGTGATATTGTCTGTTTTTTATTCTTCATTTCTTTGTTTTATAAACTGAAAAAAATTATGCCTAACGAAGTTAGGTTTTTTTTTTTTTTTTTTTTTCGTCTTTTTCATGACCCGCACTCAGCCAGTGAGTGCACCGGCCAGTCCTATATAGGATCCGAACCCGTGGCGGGAGCGTCACTGCGCTCCCAGCGCCGCACTCTCCCGAGTGCGCCACGGGCTCGGCCCACGAAGTTAGGTTTTATTGACCCTAAGCTCACAGCAGAATAAATTAAACTTCTGCATACATCTTTTGCAACCGATTGTAGTTTATGTCTCCCTAAAAGATGGTATTTCAGGTAACTTTTATTTTCGTAATACATAGTGCTTTACAATTGAATATCTCCACCCCTCCAATTTTTTAAATAATTCTGTATACTGGATATACAAAAGGAATTCTTTTTCAGCAATGAACGTTTTTGTAAAGACTTGGCAAAGTTCTCCAACTGAGTCTTTTGAACATGTTGCTTTTAATTTCCTAGATTTAGGTTATTCTGTAAAGTGCTCCCACTGTTTAAATGTCTTAGGAATTCCCCCTGAGCTAGTATACAGTAGTAGTCTTCTTCAGACTATAATTAAATATTCACTAATAGAATCCATTTAAGAAATAAGAAAAGTAATAGGAGCAGAGCAAGATATTTCATCTTTTCATGAACTCATCAGGAAGAAAGTATGCCTTTGTCAAATTCTAGAAGTTAGCATTGGTTAAGTATCCACGAGGTCAGAAAATCATACTTTTTGAGAGTTAACCATTGTTTGAATTCAGCTTCTTACAAATCTTTCCCCCAAAATTAGAGAATGGTATAGAACACTACCTTGAATACAGATAGATTTTGAGATTTTACTGTTCTGTAAAATTTTTTCTGTATCTCATACTGTCATTTTAGTGAGTACTTGCTTGTGCTAGGTATTTTACTAGGCACTTGATATACAGCACTTCAAATAATCCTTTCAGTAACTCTGATTAATCTATACCTATTTCATTAAAAGTGAGAAAACTAAGACCTAGAAAATTAACTGACTAAATTAGTATAGCCACACTACTGTTTCTCCTTTATTGTGCAAAGCACTGTATATATAAGTATATATTATTTCATTTTATTTTCTAAATAATTCTATGAAATAGGTAGTATTATTCATATTCCATAGCTGACTCTATAATTCTTTCTAGAAGGTAATAATAGTATTGCATTGATTGCCAGCAAATCTGAATGTGTAGCTCTTATTCTCTTCTTTAAGCAACATCCTTTTTCTCTAAACTGTTTTTTCCCCCAGCCTATGGATATATGATAAGTAATGTGCATACTTTATTATAATCAGAATAAGTTGACCTCATTTAATAGAATTAAAATAGTTTTGTTTTTCATTGTTTGAAACCAGATATCTTTAAATTATTAAAGTTGCATGAAGTCTTGTATGTTTTTTAAAATCTTGAAAGGATGGAAATAGAAATTCATACTGTGGGGAAAATAGTTATAAAAGTGAACACTTTCCATTTGAGAAGAAAAACTAAAAACCTTGAATAACAAAATGTATATTGGCAGTTAAATTTAGGTGTACCATCTCATGCCCCAACCCCCATCCTTCAGCAGAAGCACCTGATTTTTACCCTTTGACTAATGATGGAAATAACATTCCAACAATTATTAAAAGAATTCTTTTCATACCAGTTAGCCACCAAAAAAAAAAAAAAAAAAGGTGCTGTTGTCTGTGGCCTTATATTATGTGGATTTTCCTCCAATTTGCATATTCATGAGAATGTGAGGCCAAGATTGTTCAGAATTACACTACTCTTTGCCAAGAAGATCTGGTGGTAAAGTGGAGTAATATATCAACACCCCCACACAGTGTTTCATATGTGTGCTCAGCTTTAGAGCACAAATTGTGCTTCTGTCTTGTTTCTTCCTGACCCGAACTATGTAGTTCAGCCATATGTTAAGCTTCATCTCAGCTGAGGCCATGAGCCAAGTGATTATTTGGTTTAGTTTCTGGTCAGAAAGATCTCTTGAGATGCAGACATGACATAAAAATTTCATTTTTACCTAGAAATTTGAGGAAGATTTTCAGCCTGATAAGTTAATGTCCCTTTGACTTTAGGATTCTAGATAAACATGTAAATGCTTCTTAAAAGCTTATTACTTTTTAATAATTTCCTCAGAAAAGTCAGATGCACAGGATACCTTTTTGGAAATATTGGTGATATGAGGTGATTTAGATGCTAATTTTTCAGAAGGTTAGCTACCTTTTGTTTTATTGAATCAAAAAGTGATTTTCTAATAAGGGAGCTTAAAATACACTTTGCCTCTATTTTTCTGTTATATTTTTGCATTAAAGATAAGAGTATCAACCCTAAAGCATTGTAAAAAATTTATAATTCCACTTAACACAGCTATTCTTATGTTACAAATTACTTAGCAGTTATTTTATTTATGTGTAGAGTATATGACATTTTGGATTCTGCTGTTTTCATCCTGAAAGTACAAACCTGGAACAGAATGGCCTCTGATTGCTTTTCTCTTGAATTGTGCCTGAGGAGAGGGGCAATTTCAAATTAATAGAGTAACAAATGGTAACCAAAATGTCCTTTTTGAATTGCCTTTGAAAACAAATCAACATATTGTGTGCAAATAAATGGCCCTAATAGCCCTAAGTAAGGGTCTGTGGTTTTTTTCTCTAAGTTAGAATGTGCATTTTGTGTAGTTACATAAGTTTTGTTGCTGTTGTTGGGTTTTGGCAGCTGGCTGGTACGGGATATATCAGTTTTTTTTAATTGTGGCAAACTATATATAACATAAATTCACCATTTTGATCTTTTTTTTTTTTTTTTTTTTTTTTTTTTTGGTGGCTGGCTGGCTGGTACAGGGATCCAAACTCATGACTGTGGTGTTATAAGGCTGTGCTCTAACCAACTGTGCTAACTAGCCAGCCCCATTTTAATAATTTTTAAGTGTACAATTCACTAGCATTAAGTACATTCAAATTGTTGCGCAAATATCACTATCCATTTCCAGAACTTTTTCATCTTCCTGTACTGAAACTTTGTATCTATTAAACACTACCCATTTTCCTTTTCCTCTGGCCCCTGGCAATCACCATTCTGCCTTCTGTCTCTATGAATTTGAGTATCATATAATTGGATTCATATAATACTAGAGGTCTTCAAAAAATTCATGGGGGCCGAGCCCGTGGCGCACTCGGGAGAGTGCGGCGCTGGGAGCGCGGCGACGCTCTGCCGCGGGTTGGGATCCTATATAGGAATGACCGGTGCACTCACTGGCTGAGTGCCGGTCACAAAAAAGACAAAAAAAAAAAAAAAAATTCATGGAAAGATTTCTATTTTAATTCAATTTTTCCATAAACTTTTTGAAGTACCCTCTATTTGTCCTATTGTGACTGGTTTGTTTCACTTAGCATAATGTCTTCAGGGTTCACGTATGTTGTAGCATGTATCAGAATTTCCTTCCTTTTTAAGTCTGAATAATATTCCATTGTACACCACGTTTTGTTTATTTATCTGTTGATGGACACTTGGATTGCTTCTACCTTTTGGCTACTGCGAGTAAGTTATATCAGTTTTAAAGTAATTTTAAAAGGCATTTGAAAGGTTTTGCTTATATTTGTTGCTGTTAGAGTATTTGAATATAGTCAATAAGAGGTTAGAATTTTATTTCTTAACTACTTTCAGCTTTCAGTTTTATATTATTTACTTTGTATAATGCATAATAAAATCCCACTTAGACCTTGTTCTGTCATTACAGTGATTTTTTTGGGATACAATCAGTTTAAAACAATATGTCTTCCTAGCTTATTTGTATTCCTCATTTATATTCCAAGAAATTGCCATAATACTTCTGTAATAACACACAAAAAATACACAATGATTGCAGAGTTTGGAAGATGTAGATAAACAATCTTTACCTTGTAATAATAACTATTAACTTTTTGTAGTCTTCTAGTGATTTTTCTATATATGTGTATATAATACTCATAAATTTGGGATTATACAGTATAACTTTTATTTAGTATACTATTAATACTTTTCTATCTCATGTTTTTCCAGCTTTTGTTTTTAGCATAAGTAGTATCAACATATATAAAATAATTTATTTGAATTATTGGACTTTTAGATTGCTTTAAAATTCCACTTATTTAAACAACTCTGTTATTATGTGTATACTGTAATTATTACATGCATACATATAGTTGTTGTTTGAGGGAAGTATTTTTTATATTTCTTTCCTTTCTGTGCCCTTATAGAACAAAATAATAGACTTATGGTAAAAAATGATAAATTTAAATTATGAACTCAGTCATCTGAACTAATTAATTAAGATCATGTGTTTATGTATATTTATTTTTCCCTCTAAGCAGATTGGCAACATTGTACAAATCACCAAGCCAGAAGGAATCCACGGTACCTTTTCAAATCACAGTCAGTATTATTTGAGTAAAGTGGGATTTTGGTGTTAGTGGGCAGTAATCATTTTGAAGAAAGCATTTACAAATTGTTTCTGTTAACTTCTGTGGGCAGCAAGCGTATTTGAGGACAGCTTTTGATGCTTAGAACATTGTCCCCAAAATATACAGAATACTGTAGTCACAATTGGACTGAAACTTATTTTTAAGAACAGAGGAAATACTTATTTTTGGGTAGTGTATTCCATGCCATATGTAATGTCAAGATAGTAAAGATTTTTAAAGTGAAAGTTTTTGAAGATTTTCAGAAAAGAGAAAATACCAACATTACTTATTTTGGTCTGTAGATATTATAGATCTATTGTGACCACCAAATATAGCCCACTTTCAAATGTTAATTTTCTGTGAATTTACATCATAGAACATACATTTTTGGCTGAAATATGCATATTTATAAGTAGTATTCAGCCAAGTATATTCTTGGCATATCATTTTTATAAGGACAAAAACAGAAATCAAAAGAGAGTCTGAAACTGAATTATCCACTCAGTCTTTGCACTGCCCAGATGCACTTGAAATAGACTAGTTGGAAAACTTTAGAGTATTTAATTGTGAAAATAAATTTGTAAAGTACCTAACAATTAGTACATGTTACTTCTTCTTACCTCTTCCAACAGATCTACCATATTTGGTTTTTTTTTTTTTTTTTCATCTTGCAGCCTCAGGGATTTAGAGATGCTTTTGTTGCTACTGCATGTTCATTCCAAACAGAAGGTCCATTGAAGTCCCAGAAACGGTCACGAGAACCAGAGGAAGAGCAATAACCCAAAAACTAATCTTAAAGTATACAAATGTATTGGTGCTATGAAATTCATTGTGCACAAGTAGTAGAATCATTACCTTAAAATATAAACACACACTATGGCATGAATGAATCAGGATTATATGAAGTGATTGGAAAAAATAATTAAGGAATATAATTCTCTGAAAAAGTTTTTCTAAAGCAGTGTTCTATAATTATATTTTGCCATGTTTTCATTTTCAGGAATATTGACTAGAGATGATGTAGGTATTGTTTCATAAATGTAGAAAGCTGATTTCCTGTGGCCAGTCTGAATTTATCATTCAGACTGTTTTTCTCTCTTTCTTTCCAAATCTCATAGAAAATCCTAGGAAGAAAAGATTTTTTCATATTCTTACCATGTTTTCCTCTTTAAATATAGCTTTGATAATTCTTAAAAATGACCTGTTTTTGTTATTATAAGAGGTAGTTAGCACCATGAGTCGGTCTGTCACTTTTATGGGTAAGATACAAACTTTAGATGACCACACTGATATTAATGACCTCCACCCTAAACTCTAAGCCATTTGTTTAATTTTTCATGTTATATTTTATAATGTAAAAGGGAGGACTTTGGAGCTATTACCTCATCTAGAAATTGTTTGGAACATATATCTTCCAGAATAGATTGATAAGCTCACAATTATTTATGTCTACATTTTTGAGACATGGTGTGATCTATTCTAGAATTCTAGGTGTATTGACATTTTCCTTTGAATAATTTTAATCCTGCTTAAGTAAATTAAAAAGTTTGGATTCTTGAGTGGTTTCAATATCATCTAAAAATGCTTTGGCACCTAGTTCTTCTTAGTACTTCTCAATTCATTCACAGAATTTACTTTGGCTCCCTGTGGGGGAGAAATTTATTTAAATAATTGAATATTATATACCATGACTATTTTCCAAATTAAAAGACATGATATTTCCTGTCCAAGAATAAACACTAAATTTATAAAATTTATTCAGTGTAATGATTCTGCAGTTGGTTATGCAGAGAATAGCCATAGTTTATCAGGACCTCTTTGAGAGAGAAAGCAGAGACTGCTAACAATTACACCAGGATAGTGGACATAAACTGGGGCTGTCCCAGGGAAATCAAGGATATAGTCATCCTAATTATATAAAACTAATTTCAAATGACTACTTTGACGTAGGATGACTGATTGTAACTGTCTTACTTTTGAGAGCTATAAAGTATATATATTTTTATTACACTTGATGCAGTCATTAAGACAAATTGCCCATCATTTTATATTCCATCAGCTGAAATCATCAAATCAAGAATAAGGGTGTTGTAAGTTATAAATATCAGTGCTACCAAGCATCAGATAATGTAGGACCTCTTTTTATAAAGTATCATACTGTACTTTTGGGACATAATCATTTATAGATGATTATGGGTAGAATGCTGAATATAGACAAAGTTTTTGTTAGCAACTTTAAATAAAATATCAGAGCTTTTCAAAGTTGTTGCTATTGCTAAAAATATTTTTTTCTAGTCTTAAAATAATATACATTTACTGTACATCTTAGTCTTCTCAGGCTGCCATTACAAAATACAACAGACTGGGTGGCTTAAATAACAGAAATTTATTTTCTCACAGTTCAGGAGTCTGGAAGCCTGATATCAGGGTGCTAGCATGGTCGATTTATGGTGAGGGCTTTCATCCTAGCTTGCAGACAGCCACCTTCTTTCCTCAGTAAATGTGCATGGAGACCACCAGTCTTACTGGATTAGGACCCCATGTCTCATTAACCCTAATTATCTTCTAAAAGCCCTATCTCCAAATATAGTCACACTTGGGGTTAGGGATTCAACATATGAATTTTGGGGGGTCACAATTCAGTCTATAGCACCATAGGAAACTTAAAAATCCATTTTTATATGTATATATCATTTTAAAATTATATTATTTTGTAACGTGCTTTTCAGAAATCCTAGTATATCCTCATGTGATCCATGTAATTAAATTTTTCTATGACACTTTGATAGTTGTACATAATTTTAAAATTTCTTTCTGGAATTTCTATATTTTTAGTGTTATAGACAATGCTTATAATAAACACATGTTTCATTTTAAGGAAATTAAAATAATGATTTGTATTAGTTTCCTATTGCTGCTGTAATAAATTACCACAGATTTAGTGGCTTAAAAGAACATAGAGGGGCTGGCTGGTTGGCTCATGTGGTTAGAACAAAGCCTTGTGACATCAAGATCAAGGGTTCGAATTCCTGTACCAGCTAGCCGCCAAAAAAAACCCCCAAAAAACCTCACATTTGTTTTCTTACAGTTCTGGAGTCTGAAATCAGTTTCACTGAGCCAAAATCAAAGTGTCAGCAGGCTTGCGTTCCTTTTGGAGGGTATAGGGGAAAATCCAATTTATTGCTTTTTAGCTTCTAGAGGCCACAAGCATTTCTTGGCTCAGCCTCATCAAAGCCAGCAGTATAGAATCTTCCAGTCTCTCCTTGTTTTTCTCTGCTTCCATTGTCACATGGCCTTTTTCTCACTCTGACTCCTCCTGCCTTCCTCTTATAAGGACACTTGTGACTACATTTAGGGCCCACTCACATTCTCCAGGATAATCTCCCCATCTCATGATCCTTAATTTAATCACACTTAAAAAGTCCCATTTGGCATGTAAGGTAACATTCATAAATTCTGGAGATTAGGTTGTAAACATATTTGAGGAGCCATTATTCAGGCTCCCAAATCGTGTGGTAGCATGATTCAAGAAATAATGATCTTTAGGTGATTACTGTGCACATTAAAGTTTGAAAAGCACTGCAACAGACTTGTGTTATTTTTAAACTGCATTCATAGATGATCATTTCTATTTATAAAATTGTGAAGAAAGAACAGTTCTGTAGCTTTTGAAAGCCTTATTTTTCAAAGATTATTGTTCCTTACTCATTTGTAAGGTACATGTACATATATACTTTTTCCCCCTTAGTATTTTCTGTTACTTGGTTTTAACTCATGATGTGATAGTACACTTATCCACTATTTATATGGGCTTACTACCTAATGCCATACCAGTAAATTGGTTAAAGTATCACTCACCTCCTGGCAGACTAGTAATTGTGTCCAGCTTTCATCTTGTGGTTAGACAGTATGGTAAATCCAAAAGATGTATATTGCTATTTACTCCTGTTCATGCCATTGCTATGATCAACCTTTCTGGTAATTCATTTACACACACAAATATATTTGCATGCACACACACACACAAACATTTATTTCCATTGTTTTTTATGTCACTTTCATGTTTTTCCATGCCTTGGCTGCAGTTGGTACAACACAGGCCATTAATATAGTCTACTTTAAAAATTACTCATTCTGGGAAGAACAAACATACTAGCAATTCAGAATTTGTCCTGCTTTGAGAAACCTTTTCTGCTCTGATGCAATTGGAAAATCAGTTTAATTCCAAGTAAGTTATTAAAAGCATAAAATATAACAAAGTATAGTTAAGAGCTCAGATAACCTAATTCAGGATTTTGTTTTTGTTTATTTCTAAGATAAAGCCTTAATATTCCAAGTGCAATTATTACAGATCTTTATTGCTAGGGGAAGCCTTAGAGATCATCCCACTGATATCTAACTGATCATAAATCTCTACTTTTTCAAAGGTGCAGATTTTGTGTGTGTGTGCGCTAATTCTTGGTTTTATAAGCATTCTTTATTGGAATTGTATTTTTTCTCAGTGTACTATGACTTTTAGCTTCTATTTTGGGGATATATAAGTTAAGATATACTTATGTAGTGCTTTCGTATTTATGGAACATTTTACATCTTTTCATTTGATCCTCCCACCAATTCTGTAACGTAGATGTGATAGGCGAGCCTGTCTGTTTTTCTTCCTTTCATCTGTCTATCTAAGGGCTAACACACATTTGACTACTACTTGTTAAATGAATAAATATTCCAAATAAGATTTAGAATAAATTATGTTTTTAAAATGGTCAGATAAAAATACCATTTGGTCATGCATATAGAATGTTGTTTCTGAGCACTTTTATTATTACAAGGTAAATTATATGATAGATTTTTGGGGTTATTTTTACTTTTTTTACTGTGGTGAAATAGCTATAACAAAATTTGCCATTTTAACCATTTGTAAGTGTTTAATTAAGTGGCAATTATTATATTCACAGTGTTCTGCAGCCATCACCACTATTTCTAAAACTTTTCATCATCCAAAACAGGAATTCTGTACCCATTAAGCATCCATTCCCGATTCTCCCCTCCCCCCAGCTCCTGGTAACTTCTACTTTGTTTCTACATATTTGCCTTTTGGAGATATTTCATATAAGTGGAATAATACAATATTAACCTTTTGTGTCTGGATTATTTCACTTAGCATGATGTTTTTAAGGTTCATCCATATTATAGCATGTATAAGAACTTTATCCCTTTTTATAGCTGAATAATATTCCGTTATATGTATATGCTACATTTTGTTCATTCATCTGTTGATGGACATTTGGTTTCTTTCTTCTTGGGGAGCTATTTGTAATAGTGTTTTAATGGTTTATAAATTTATGTAAGTAACACTCTCTGTGTCTTGAACCTTTTATGGACTTTTATTATCAAGTTTGAGGCAGTTGATTTGTCTTTGGAGCATTTACAAGTTTGTTTGGTTTTTTTGGATTTTTATTTTTTTATTTTTTATTTTTTTGTGGCTGGCTGGTATGGGGATCCAAACTCTTGGATATAACACTATAACCAAGTGAGCTAACCAGCCAGCATAACTTAAATTTTAACCCTAATGGATTTATTTTCATTTCATAGATTAATTGTTTTTATTTTCTCTCTAATTGCTGTATTTTATTTTTCTTGTTAATAATGTTCTTACTAAAATGTTTTATTAGTGATAAAATTATAGTATAATGTGGTAGAAAGAACATAGAACTAGAGTTAGAAGACCTGCATTCTAATGTCAGCTGAGACATTAGGAGGCCATGTCAGTTTTGGCACCTTCATTTTCTCATGTCTTTACCTTATTTACAAAACAAGATAGGACTAAATGATTGCTAAATTCGTTCAAATTTTGTGGTTTCTGCTTTTGCAGAGGCATCATTAAATATTTACTTTAAATGATCAATACTGGAAACATGGAAAAAGAGTGACATACATTTTTTTAAAAATCAGTAACACTAGGGTTTCTTTTGCAATATATTTCAGTTTTGAGACACAATGTTGAAATGTTCTGTTGTTGCTTTAAAAAAAGACACTGAGTTGCAGAAGAGATGCTGGCTGTTCATAATATATATTTTTAGTTAACATCAGTGCCTAAATTTACTGTTACTGTTAAAATTTACAGAACACTTTGCTCCCTCAGAACTGATTTTGGCATAAAATATGTTGACAAGATTTCATTTTTGACCGCAGTATATTCCTTTGCTTGTTTTTGGTTTTAGTTCACCATTGACATAGGTTTCTTTTTGTTTCAACTACCCATTTGACTACCGTATGCGTAGTCAGATGTGTTTTTAAACACCATTACTCTTGACAGTGATTTTATGTGTAGCTTATTTTATGAGAATGTAAAAGATGGGCATACAAGGGCTTGAGAACTCATGGAAATTAAGCCCTATCTACTTTCAAAACAAAAAATTAACACAAGATAAAAGACAAAAGCCAAGTAGCAAAGTAAAGAGAATTTCTATGAAGTCATATAAACCAAGGCAAAGAGAAAAACGTAATTGGTTACATGACTCTCTTGGTCTAATGATAGTAAATATACTAGTTCAAGAGAAAAAAATGTTTTCTGGTCTTTGTTTTTAATTTGTTTTTTAACTAATTTTTTTTTTACTACGTAATGTTTGTACAGGATTTAAAGTTTATTTTAAAAGGACAGGATTTAAAATGCAATGAAAAGTAGTCTTCTTTTGTCCCCTGTCCCTTAGTCACTTAGTTTTTTAGGAGGCAACCATCATTACCCATTTCTTGTATGACTTTCCAGAGCTACTCCATGTGTCTAAAATATAAATATACTTTTTTCAACACCGAAATCTTAAATAATGTCTTATTTTTGTTTCAGTACAAGTAAAATTTTCTTAATTAAAAAATTGCTGTGTGGCATTCCATTGAATGAATACACTGTAGTTTTATCACTTTTTTTTTTTTTAATTTGATCAGTAAGGGGATCTTAACCCTTAACTTGGTGTTATCAGTACCATGCTCTCCCATGTAAGCTAACCGGCATCCCTATATAGGGATCCGAACACGTGGCCTTGGTGTTATCAGCACCACACTCTCCCAAGCGAGCCTCAGGCTAGTTTTATCACTTTTATTGATGGGTACCTAGGTTAATTCAATATTTTATGATGATATAAGGAATTATCAAAATGTATATTCACTTGAAATTTTGATAGATGTTGCCAAATTATCCTCCAGAGAGACTACCAGTTTACACCTCTACCAATCATGTTTGAGTGGCTTTTTTACTCTTGACAACACAGTATTTTATCTTTTTTGCCAATTTGATAAGATTTTTTAAATGACATCTTATAGTGTGATTTTACATTTTTCTTGGTTGTCTTAGACTATCTCAGCTTGATGCCATTAAATATTGGAATAATAATGAACTCTTAGCGGATTCCATGTGTACCAATTGTATTTCCCAGGTTACAGCCAAATCAATGAAAATGTTTGGTCTCCTTGGAATAAATAGCTCTCACTGTAAATTTATATGTTGTCAGTGTGATTTTCATACATTGGCGTCTTGTTAGATTTGTTAGTACTGTATTAGTTAATAATACCTCCATGTAATTAAAATTGGAACTCACATTTCTGAGCCTCCAAGTTCAAGTTGCTGAACTTTGTCATAAATTCATGAAGGTAAATGTCATTATGGAAGTTTAAAACAAATTCTTTGACAATTCTCGTATCAGGAGGTGGGTTTTATTATGTCTCCTTTTCTTGAATCTAAAATGGGCTATTACTGCTTTGACCAATAGAGTGTCATAAAAGTAACGCTATTGGTTAATGAGACTGTCATAAAAGTCTATGTACCTTCTGTCTTATTCACTGAACACTCACTTTTGAAGCCCTAAGCCACCATGTAAGAAATCTGACTACCCTAAGGCCATTATGTTGCAGATGTTATGTGTAGGCATTACAGTTGACAGCTCCAGTTGAGATCCCAGTCAGCCCCCAGCATCAACTGCCAGTTTGGAAACACAATCAAATTAATATATTGAAAAATATTTACATACTAGTCATTTTTCCACTCAATTTTTAAAACTATAAATGAAAAAAGTATAATGTAAGTTATCTTGTATATTTAGCCCTGTTGAGCTTTCAGATAATCGATCCCCAACTGCTACAAGTATCTGACTACAACCTGAGACCTGCAAGTAAGAACCACTTAGCTGAGCCCAGTCAACCCACAGAGCTGTGAGATATAGTAAATGGTTTTTGTTCTAGACACTTATTTGGGGAGTAGTTTGTTTTGCAGCAATAGATAACTGGAACAGTCACTTGAGAGCCTCTCTGGGTATGTTGCCAGCCCTTCCCAAGTTGTCTTTAGGTGCCTTCCAGAATTTCACATCTTCCTGTCTGGTGTCTTTCAGCTTTTGTTCATCTTCATACCTACTGACACAGTTCTTTTCTGTACTCTCACTGTCTCCTACTGACCAACTAATTCCAGCCTTCAATCTCTCTAATTCATCCTGCATTCATCTGAAGGAGTGTTTGCATATTAAATTTTCTTAAAACACAGTTTTCATCATGTTTCTTTTCAATTCTATGTTTTTGCCAGTTCTTGGAACAAAAAATTCCAATTCCATCTCCCAGTACAGCCTAGATCTAATCTTGAACTTTTTTCCCGTAAGCTTTATACCTTAAAGATTCATGATTTTTTTTTTTTAAAGCTCACTAAGGAGTTCTTTACTCAGTGTAGGAATTTAGAGAACACAAAGTTGCAGAGAGAGAAGCAAATATTTTTGAATGTGATATGAGTAACTATGATCAAAGGAGTGACTCCCACTTCCATTGATTGACATATTTTTACTTTAGGAGAAACTGCATCTAATTTTGTTCAAGATTCAGCTTTTTTGAATATGGCTTTGTAAATGTCCTTATAATTGCTATGGAATACATAGAAGGCTCTCGTTTCCACATGTCAATATAAGTAGTGTATGGAATCAATGATGGGTGTTCTGTTACGTATGCTATATGAGCCAGCAGTAAGTTCACATCCAGGAGAGCTCCTCACTGCAGATGATTTTTTCTCCTGGCTGGTGTCATTATTTTGTCTTCCACAGTGTACTCTATAGATTCTGCAATGCTGGTAGATGTCAGTGAAGTGGGGCCTCCAGTCATGCACCCACATGCACTCTGTGGCAATGACACCCACGTTGAGCATGGTGAAGAGTCATGAAATTATTGACATGTTTGCAGAGATACAAAATTTTAGAATTTTATGTGACAATTCTAAAGGATATTTGAGAAATTATTTTATGTGTGAAGGACCCAAGTGTATTTTGCGTACATATTTCAATTTGTGCAAATAACTGCAATGTATTGTACTGATATTTAGGTATATAAAGGTTCATCAAATCTTAATCCTCAGCTTGCAGAATTACTGGAAACTGTGTGTGCTATATTGATGCCAGATATGTCATTTATAGATCACTCTTTCATAAGGCAGCAAACTACTTTATATGCCCAGATCATTTCCTTTCTGGAAAGGATGCATTGTATCAGCATGGTTACTATGTGTGGTAATTGATAATGTCTGTGCCACATGGCTTACTTCTACCCTTGTCCAACACAGCTATTCTACCACCTATGACTACCATATGTTACAGCACTCTAGGTTAATGGAATCATTTCAATCTTCCCTTCTAGTTGCAAATGTCACTGTGGCTCAATTCCATCAGCTCAACTAAGAATAAAGTTTTCAGCAGTATCTAAGCATAGAAGACACCTTTGTGAAGAGTTTTCTTATTTAACTGCCTGTCTCATTTCATTTAAAACAGGTTTTTTCGATAAATGCTCCAGAGTGAGGAATGGGCATATGCTAACTAGAATATTTTATGATCAGTATCACTGAATATATAAAGGTAATTAAAAATTAGATGATAATAAAGGTAAATTTTTACTACCATAAAGCACTTTTTGTTTTTTGTAAAGCAAAATGTTGAAGTGGATTTTTTTAATAGAGTCAGTTCATTTTAGAAGAATCATCATTATAGAATGAATATACCACATGTTAGCCATTTATAGTAGCATCATCAAATTACCATCAAGCCCTGATCTCTTCCTTTCATAAGCATGTTATAAGTTCAAAAATAGGCTGGCTGGTTAGTTCAGTTGGTTAGAGCACAGCCTTATAACACCAAGTTCACAAATTCGGATCCCTGTACTGGCTTAGCTGCCAAAAAAAGGGGGGGGGCTCAAAAATAATTTTGGTTTCTCAAAGAATTATGGTAGATAAAAAGAAAGATTGCATCCTATAACACTGAGATCACAGGTTTGGATCCCTGTACTGGCCAGCCACCAAAAAAAAAGATTGCTACTGTTAATGGTCAAAACATTAAGAAAAATGGTTAGAACCCATTTGGGAGACTTCTTTGCTTTTAGAAACTGGTGAAATGTAGTGCATGTAGGCCTGTTATTATCTGATGTGAATTTTAATTTTGACAGCTTTGGACTATTGCTGCGATATGACCATATGAATCAGTAAGAGAAAAGGGATAAAAAATTATAGCAGTAATATTTTTGGTAGAAAATAGAAGTGATTTTTATTTTATTTATTTTTTGGCAGCTGTCTGGTATGGGGATCTGAACCTTGACCCTGGTGTATAACACTGTGTTCTAACCAACCGAGCTGACTGGCCAGCCTCTAATTTTTTACTTACATTATTGATCTGGGATATAGATGAAAAGGAAATTCCTATTTGAAATATACTCAGTGTTTTCAGTTGTCAGGTATTCTGTTGCTCCCTTTTAGTCAATTTGACAGCACAGTCAAAACTATTTACATATTAGTTATCCTTCCATTCAATCTTTAAATATAAATTGAAAAATAAACATTTTTATATTTGTAACTTAACGTTCATCATTAGGCCTAGCCTTAAACATTTATATAGGCATTGGTTTGTAGGCCACTGGATATGAGCTTTAGATACTTTATTATTACACTTTGTCAAAAATATAAAATGTCAATATTTTATGTAAACATAAAGTATGTTTTACTATTTGCAATAAGGCATTTGTTTCAAATCAATAACTTTTCTACAATTAGCCATATCAAAATAGAGGTTTTTTGGAAATGGTATTTCTATTTTTGCCTAAAAACAGATAAAACATACTTTAGAATAGACAATATTAGAGACTTGCATAACTTAGCTAATATTAACTGGAGATAAAATGAGAAGTTGTGGATTTTTCTTGGGTTATAAACACCAATTATTCATATATCAAATATTTTATTAATATTAACTTTTAAAAACTAACAGACTACTTTTTAGTTTTAGGTTTACAGAAAAGCTGAGCAGAAAGGACAGAGTTCCCGTATATGCCCTCTCCACCTCACCCACAGTTTCCCCTATTATTAACATCTTGCTTTAGTATGATACATTGTTTACAATTGATAGCCAGTATTAATACATTATTAACTAAAATTCATAGCTTACATTAAGGTTCACTCTTTTACATTCCGTGGGTTTTGACAAATGTCTAATAACATGTATCCACTATTACAGTATCATACTGTATACTGAATAGTTTTCAGTGCCCTAAGAATCCCTGTGCTCTACCTAGTCATCCTTCCCTCCCTCCTCCTGAATCCTTGACAATCTATCTTTAGCTTCTAATTCTAGGAAGCAGTTTACTGCTATTTGCTTCAAGTAAACTCAGTGTTCCAGAAGCACCTATGGAGACAGGAGACCTAAACTTGCCTTAACTTCAGTTTAATCCATTTATAGTTCATTTATCACTTATACATATGGTTCAGTTATGTATATATTCCATTTCATAATTCCTTAAAGTATTATTTGCTTTTGTATCAGTCGGAATCTAGTTAAGAAAACAGATAATTAAAACCAGGAAATTGGTTACACAATGGAAGAGTTAAAAAGCCAAAAAGGAAGGATTTTCTTCCCTAAGATGGAAGCTGCTGGGACAAATAGAGGAAGATGATGTTTCTGGAGCTTAGGACTGGAGTCACTGGCAAAAGCTGGAATCCCAGTAGACACACTCGGGGAGCAAAGCTACAAAGGAAATGCAACAGGACTCAGGATTGAGATAGGGGACAGGGAAGAAATACCGTGGTCTTTCTCTTTTCCTCCCCTCCCACCTTCCAATTTTTTGTCAATGCCTCCCATTGGAAAAATCCCAGCTAAAAGTCAGCTGTCACAGGAGCCTCAAGAATACAGCCTGAAAGAGTCAATCCTTCTACAGTATAGAGCAGATCAGGGGAGGAGAAAGAATGGATATGAGAGCAAAACGGACAAGGACTGACAAAGTAATCATTTTTAACTCTTAAAATCAACTTTATTGAGGTATAATTTACATACAACATATATACTTTAAATGTACACTTTGATTATTTTTGACAAATTAATATGCCCATGTAACCACCCAGTCAAGATATAGAGCATTTTAATAACTTCACAAAGTTTACTCCTTTGCCATGAATCTTCTACCCTATCTCAGTCCCAGGCAACTAGGAATCTGCTTTCTCTCACTATAGGTTAGTTTTATCTGTTTTGGAGTTTTATATTAATAGAGTCATATAAGTATTCTTTTGTTCCCGTATCTTTATTTTTCTTAGCATGTTTTTGAGATTCATCCATGTTGTTACGTTTATCAGTAGTTCATCTATTTTTATTGCTAAGTAGTATTCCATTGCATGAGTACACATTTTTGTTTATCTGTTCACCTGTTGATGGACATCTGGGTTGTTTCCAGATTTGAGATGCTATGAATAAAACTTCTGTGAACATTTCTGTACGAGGTTTTTTGTTTTGAGTATGTGTATGTGTTTGGTGGACATGTTTTTATTTCTCATGGATAAATACCTGTGAGAGGAATTGCTGGGTTATAAAAAAAACTGCTAGACTCAACAATTCTTTTAAACCCTATAAATATCATTACCATGAATGTCTATGAAAGGACATTGTACATTTTCTCTAAAGAGCTAAGGGTTGGAGGGAGAACAATTTTTATGAGAAAAAAAATATTTTAAAAAATTCTCGGGCGAGCCCGTGGCGCACTTGGTAGAGTGCTGCGCTGGGAGCGCGGCGACGCTCCCGCCGCGGGTTCGGATCCTATATAGGAATGACCGGTGCACTCACTGGCTGAGTGCCGGTCACGAAAAAAACGACAAAAAAAAAAAAAAAATCTCAAAAATTTAAATACCTTCAATACACACATACTTTTTATAGCTCAATTTTTAAAAATAGATAGCAAGAAAGGGGTTTAACCCACATATCGAAGGGAAGTGTAAAAGGAGAGGAACTGAAAAGGAAAGCAAAGCAATGCAAAATAATGACTAAAAAGACTTCTTGACAATGGCAAAATCATCCTACACAGCAGCTCTGAGATCCCAGCGCTGCTGTCAGCAACCGTCTGGCAAAGCTACTTTGTCAAATGGATGCAATAGGATTCATGTTTATCTTTATGAAGAAATATCTTTATTAATTTAAGCAAGCACACCTCTCATTTATAGTAATATAGAGGTGTGGGCTTTTTCTTTTATTCTTAGTAGTAATGTTTCCCCAACATATATCACTTCCCTTTGATATGTGGGTTGAGTCATAAATTAATGTCACAAATAAATGTCATCTAGAGGAAGGAGGCAACTACATTACAAAGTAGGAAGGTGTAGCTTGATGTGAATTGTTACGGTTGACAGCTATGTACTCTTGAACTAAATGTCAACGTGTCAGATTCTGAGATCTTAAACAGTTGGAATATAAAATTGTGGACATTTAGGTTTGCAGCCTAAAAAGTTTTGTCAATCTTTTCTAGACATTCTGAAATGGAAATGAACAGGTGGATTGAAAACAAAGACAAATGAAGAGTTTAAAGACTTTCTTGGCATCTCATAGAGAAATTGCTCTATGCTGGTGATGTTTTAAACAAACACATATAAATACATTTAGCATGTCTGGAAACAGACTTACTGGATCTTTCCATTTACTTCTGAGGAAAAAATAGTTATAGAGGACTCAAGTGCACTACTCACTATATACTTTCTATCATGTGTTATTTAATCTCAAGCTAGAAGAGAGAATGGAACTCTTATTTTACATGATGCCATAATGTACATTAGTGAGCTCAACCCACTTAATCTTAAAATAACAGTATCGGGTCAGGGATTTAGAGTACAGTATTATGTGAAAACAGTTGGCAGAGAGACTTCCTCTTCTGCCATTAATAACTGACTGGAAATGGCATTTCAGAACCTAAATCCAACTGAAACCCAAAAACAGTAAATGGAGAGGATGGGGTGGATAATTTATGAGAAAACGTTTTTCAAGTAGAGAAAGAATCACCATGTTTTTACTGAATTATATGTTGCCATGGACATGGCAGTATGCAGTAATGATGCTATCATCTGTATAGCTACATAACACAGCTTTTCCCTCTCTCACCCCCATCAGTAAGGCTTGAAAATAATAGGTTTGTGTGTAGTTTGGTAAGAAAATTAGAATCATTAAAGTCGTTTTAGTTCCAATCTAAGAAAGGAAAAAGTTGGGATGGTGAAGAGCAAGTAAAACATAGAAAAGATACATATTGTGTAATAAAGTATAAGAATTATGCACAAACTAAAGAGGGGAGTCTTAGTGTGCTGGAAAACTAATGAGTGAAATCCACTGAAATGGGTGAATCCAATGAAAAGACCTGGATTGAGTCCTTGTTGCATCACTTATATGTGACCTCGAGCAAAGTCACCACGTGTTTAAGGCTCAGTTTCATCAATTATAAATTGGAATAGTAATGGTAATGTCCTCTATCTCAAGGGGCTGTAGTAAGGACGAAAGGGGTGAAAACTTGTAAACTATAAAGCTCTATACAAATGAGACGTTATAAAGACAAACTGCACTGTTGAATCTTTGCGTAACAGAAAAGAGTTAAGGGAAAAGGGTCTAGAAAGCTTTGCAAACTACCTGGACTCTAATTCCAACGCCATGGTTAGAGTTTTGAGACCCTGAAGTAAGTAAATTACTATCTTAAATTTTCAGTTTCCTCTTTTTGAGAAATGAGGATAACACCACTTTCTTCACAGAATCAAATGAAAGAACCTATGCAAAGAAACCTACCATAGGTGTAGGTGTTTGAGGCAAAACGTGTTCACACTATATCTTTCAACAGATACGTGAAGGCAAAGCAGGAACAGACGAGGAAACTGAAGTACATGCAATCCAAGAGGAACCAACACCTAAACTTGGGGATGTCTTAGTTCACTCTTAACCACGTGCGGCTAGGGTATCCATCCAATAAAGACATTTGGAGTTGGAGAACCGACGAGGCGAGTGTCCTTTCGACTCCGCGGCTCGATGGGAGGGACCCTGAAATTCTTAATTAGAATGGGTTGCCATGGCGACAGTCTCTAGGCAGCGTGGGCTGAGCTCTCGGTAGGGATAGAGGGTGGGCCGCCGCTGGACCCTGCGCGCGCACCCGCCACCAACTTTCCCTCCAGACTCGAGAGGGGAGGCGCGCTCCGCCTCCGCCCCCGGGCCGCGCACGTCCACGCTCGGCGGCGCGCACGCCTGCGGGAGCCCTCTCCAGGCAACCTGGTGCTGATCGCTCGTGCCTGTGCGGCGTTAATCGCCCTTGCGGGATCCTGAGGCTAAAAAGCAGCCTCCTCCCCTTCCTGGGCTAACTCCCACCCCCTTCCCGGTCGGCCCAGGGGCATGAGCAGCGATGGCTGGCTGCAGCCCTGAGGAAAAAACTTACCGGCGCTTCCTGGAGCTTTTCCTGGGTGAGTTTCGAGGACCGTGCGGCGGAGGCGAGCCGGAGCCGGAGCCGGAGCCCGAACTCGAACCGGACTCCGAGCCCGAGCCCGAACTGGTTGCAGCTGAGGCGGCCGAGGCTTTGGTCGAGGAACCCGGGGAGGAGGCGGCCCCGCTAGCCGCGACGGAGGAGGGGGAACAGGAGCAAGACCCGGAGCCGGAGGAGGAGGCGGTTGACGAAGAGGCGGTGGCGGCTGCAGAGGGCGAGGAGGAGGAAGAGGCGGCGGCCGCCCCGGGGCACTCGTCAGTGCCGCCGCCACCCCAGCTGCCGCCGCTGCCCCCGCTCCCGCGGCCGCTGTCGGAGCGCATCACCCGCGAGGAGGTGGAGGGCGAGAGCCTGGATCTGTGCCTGCAGCAGCTCTACAAATAGTTAAGTAGCGGGGCTCGGCTGGGTGGGCCCTCTGTCCCCGCCGCGCCGCCCTCGGACGCGGCGCCCTCGGCCCCTCAAACTGCTCCTCACCCCCGCCCGCGCGCCTGCCGCCGCTGGGAGCGCCCCAGCTGCTCGGACTCGGGCGCCGGGCTGCGCAGTGCCCACGCGCCTTGGCCCCGCGTCTCCCGCCCGGCCCTCTTGCCGGCCCCGACCCCTTCTTCCCCCTTCACCTCGGCCGCTGGCTTCTTGCTCTGCTGCACACACGCTATCCCCTTCCTGCCTCACAAGGTCCTTCCTCCCGGTCTTAGGCTCCCTTTTCTTCCCAGCTCCCTTCTTCCTCCGGGAGGTTTCCTCCCACCCTAGTCTCTTTTCCCGGGCTGAGTCCCTTGTTGTTTGGCGGCGGAGAGACGCGAGGTGCCTCCTGCGTGACCGCACCATGATGATAATACCGGCCCCACATCCAGACGAGGAGAGACCGGGGTAGATTTTCCGTTAGGCGCTCAATGTTGCGAGTGAAAAGCTCTTTAGATGGCTTAATACACGATAGCCTGGTATCTTAAAGACATTTGACAATTCATAATTGAAGTGGGAAGGAATTGGGAAGGAAGGGTAAGCAAAATTTTACAAGCGAGCTTTCAGGTGAAAGACAGTGGTATTTCGTTGAAGTGGAAAAGTAAGGTTGGATTGATAAAACTGCAATTAGGTGCGGTATTTTCAGTCCATTAAGTAGATGGGGTGGGGGGTGGGGAGAGAAGGCAGATGGCTTAGCTACACAGATGAAAGTCTAAAATAGAAAGGTCAAGGCTTTGCCTTTCATCCCAGTTCTGGTTTTTATGGGCTTGAAATAGAAACGATTTACAATTGCGTTTCTTTCTAAGTGGAATTGTTCCGAAATAATGACAGGGGAGAATACTAACAAGTCTCTGAAAGCATTGACAAACCTGTCTTTTGCCATTCAGCAGATAGTTGTAATGAAAGGTGTTACTCTGTCCACCCAAAAAGTTTACTACTGCAAGATGCACCGCAATTAAGTTCAAACTCACTTCTTGGATTTTCGCCAAATACTAAATAGAAGAAAGGCCTGGAAAATAAAGCTGTTTTTGTTTTTATCCAAACTAATAGACACCTGATCAAATCATTCTTCTGTTAAAGCAGCAGCTTATCAATAGGGAAAAAGCATTTAACAAATCTCCTGTAGAAGTGGACTGTGTTGATGTCTCACACTTTACAAGCTATCTAAAATTTAATTTTAAGATACTGTTTGAATACCAAGGTATTACCTTTCTGGGAAATGCAAAAAATAAAATGGCGTGTAATACCACCACTCAGAGATAAATAGCATTCACGTTTTAGAGTATTTCTTTCTAGTCGTTGTAAACTATCATAGAAAAAGACTTAGGAAATGTCATTTTTTACACTATTTAAAGACACTTGAAGCTTCCTGCTTAAAATGGAAATGTTTACCCAAGTAATTGGAATTTTTCTCAGTATCAGAGTAGTTCTATTTTCTCAGTTAATTTTTTTTTAACTCCTCGGTTAATTCTTACTTTTACAAATGCAATTGCAGAATTAAACACAATTTAAACATTAGAGAATGTTTTTTATAAAAAAAAGTCATTAGTACAACTCTAAACATTTGCTATTCAAGAAGGTTTGTTTGTTTTTAAATGAAAGGTATATAAAGATGTGGTAAGAAGAGGTGTGTTTTTTCACATAGAAGAAAACAAGGTTAAATTCAATACACATAAAAATGATAAAATGACCATCTAATTGAGAACAGCAATTTGGGTTTGAGATAAAACTAGCAAAAATAAAGTTAGAAAATAGTATTTCACCTTATATTAGCAATTTCATCTTTTATATTGTGTTTTGTACAGAAGCTATTAATATATTTTTTGCTTTGATATAAAATGGCTGGTTTATTTACGTAAAGTATCTTTAAGGTCCTTAACAGGTTAAAAAGTTTTTTTAAAAATATATTTTAATGATGATTTTAGTTTTTGTTTTATTTATAAAAAGAAAAGCATATGACTTAGAAGAATCAATATTGGAAGACTCTGAAGGGATAGCTCATTTTTCCATTGAAGCACTTCTTTTTAAGATGAGAAAATTATGGATCCAGATTCAGAAATGACAAATTATGTATAAATGATTCCAACATTTTTCATATAATCGGTGAATCTCAAAATTATCCTTGACATATTTGAAATTCTGGTTTCTCAAATTTCCTAGGAAATACTTTGAAATAACTCTGATTATGGATATGTTGGAATTGCATATTTGGGGAAAAGTGAAGATTTTTTTCTAAATATTCTCTCAGTACTCACCCACCATGTTTATTTTGATAATTCTTAATAGTCTTCAAAAACTGTCATTCCTGGCAAATGGTGCTAAAATTCCCAAATGAAGTTACCTGATCTATATACTCACCAATCTGATTGTTGGGACCAGTGTAAGAAGAAAATAACGCTTAATACCAGTCTTATAAGTCTCTAGTATGTTTTTTTTCTGTCAGTATTTTAGAAATATGCAATGTATAGCTGCTAAAGAGATTGAGGTTCTCTGAAGGAAAAAAAATAAAAGTGCTTCACAATATTGCTTTATGTATACACTGGTTGAAATTTTACTTTTTAGAAAACTATTATAGTGACATATTTTCCTCAGTATTTTGCTTCTCGTAGGTTTTAGAATAGGAACAGCAGACATGTATTATCCATTTTGGTCTACTCAAAGCTCAGGACTAACTTAAAATAAGCAGTTACTTAGATAAGTAAAGGATCAAGGTTTAAATGACCAAAATAGGGCTGGCCTGTGGCTCACTTTGGAGAGTGTGGTGCTGATAACACCAAGGCCACAGGTTCGGATCCCTATATAGGGATGGCTGGTCAGCTCGCTTCGGAGAGCGTAGTGCTGACAACACCAAGTCAAGGGTTAAGATCCCCTTACCGTTCATCTTTTTAAAAAATAAAAAAAATAAATGACCAAAATGTAGTTATAATTAGCAACTTAAAAGTTTTTCTGAGCAATATTTAGGATAAAGTTTTTGCCTTTAGGCTTCAAAATAGGAAATTTGTACTTAGATATTCCTTTACTAGATAAAAATAACATAATATTTTGAAAGAAAAATAATTTTTAAAATAGCAATAATCCCCTTGGAGAGCATGTGGACTATAAATACTTTTTTTTTTTTTTATTGCTGGCTGCTATGGGGATCCAAAAATAATTTTTTAAAGGACCATTTAAACAGTTTTGCTTAAATTTATTAAACCTCAAGAGTCAATAATAAATTTATGTGATACTTTAGAAGTATTTTGCTGAATTAGTCTATTACTTGTCAATAAAAAATTCCAGTGATTTGGAATCTTCAGCTGCTAGTATAAAAATGGCCTATGTTTACTCCTTTCTCTAAATTTAAATGTCACTAAGAGATTAAAATATTTTCTAATAACATAATCTTAAGATTTCTGAGGTTAATGAGAAACTCTCTTTGAAAGGGTAGAGATGAAGTATTTTACAGCTTTGAAATAATGTGCAAATAAAAAAATTTATAACTGATTTTACAGCAGATGTGAATGAGGCTACTTGTGTAGGTTATGTGGGTCAATACTGTGTGTTTCATTTCTCTATACAGTACTAGGGGTAAATCTATTTGTTTTAATCCAGAAGAAACGAATACTCTGAAGTTTTTACTGTAGCTATATATCATCACATTTCAGAGCAGTTGGTTTTTCAGTTATTTATTTAGTCTGGGTTGGACTTCCAAGGGTGGGACAGATATCCCAGTGATCTAACAGAGTTAAGTAGTACCAGATGGTTTGCAGTAGTAATGAAGTAGCCACATTAAAAATTGCTTGGAAAGGGGCTGGCTGATTAGCTCAGTTGGTTTAGAGCATGGTCAAGGGTTTGGATCCCCATACTGTTGCCAAAAATAAAAAAGCTTGGAAAAAAAAAAATCATTGCTTATAGGTACTAATAATTTAGTTATATTGAATTGTGAGAATCATTAATTACTTTGAGATAGGTCAGAAAATCATTAAACTTTATCTCATTTTTATATAAAAATGGAAAAATACATGGATGCAAATTATATAATATCACTCATTTTTAAATTACACATTTTTTCTTATTAAAAAGTAAGTCCAGTATAAGAAGTGGAAAGTATAAGAAGTTCAGTATAAGAAGCTTATTACCACATAAGCAAAAATAAGAAAATAAATACCATTCAGTGTTAATCATACGTTCCAGGTTTTTCTCCTACCTCTCAGGCTGCCACTTCTTTACTGTCGGCTTTTATTATTCTGCCCATCCACTTAATATTGGTATTCTGCCCTTGACCTTCTTCTCAAGTCTGGTTGACTTATTTGTCCCTAGTCAATAGCAGTCACATGACATTGGTTATTGTAGTTATGCTAATGGCTCACAACTTTGTCTCCCTTCCTGCTTTGACTGCTAATGGAACAGCTCCACTGGTATATCTAAAAGTTTCCTCAAATTAAACTGTCCAAAACTGAATTCAATCCTCCAGCTCCCACTACATCCTCCAGAACAAACAAAACCAAAACCCAATACTCTTTCTAGTGGGTCCATCCCTGTCGTCTTCTTTCTCCCCTCACATTCAGTCAACAACTGTTTTTAATTTTGCCTTGTAAATTTGAGGATACTTCAAAAAGTTCTTGGAAAAATAAAAATAAAAGATAATACAAATCTTTCCATGAACTTTTTGAAGTACCCTTATATCTAATATCTCTCTCTATTCCCACTGTCATTGTCATCTTACTAGTCTTAGCCTTCTGCAATATATTTCTCCTAGTGTAGCTGAAGCGATTCCTCTAGAATCTAGATAATGTAGATTATCTAATTGCCACACTTTTTTTTGTTTAAACACTTTTACCCTTTACCTAGAATTAGCCAAACTGCTAGGGTAAGGGTATAGTCCTTCAAACTGCCAAACCTGCCAAAGACTTCTGATCCCAACTTTAATGAGTTTGGGTCCAACCATGAAGTTAGACAGAAGAGGCCACACAAGACCACACTCATCTGTGACATCACTGCAAATTTGGAGGTTTCTCAAAACCACTCTCAGATTTGTTAATTCACTAGAAAGACTCACAGAACTCCCTGAAAGCTATTGTACTCAGGATGTGGTTAATTACAGGGACAAGGTATAAGTTAGAACCAGCCAAAGGAAGAGATGCATAGGGTGCAGTCTCTGAAGCTTGTAGATGTGATGCTTCCATTGTCCTCAGGGATGTGTTACTCTCCCAGCACGAATATGTAGCAGTACACATAGAGTACTGCCCATCTAGGAAGCTCATTTGAGCTTCGGTGTCCAGAGTTTTTTGGGGGGACTTATTCATTGTCCCCATGGGTGAATTCAGTTTCCAAGCCCCACTCCCCAGAGGTCAGGCTGATACCATGTGGTTCAAGGGGTCCACCATGAATAACAAAAATATTTCTACAACTGCAGAAATTCCAGGGCCTTAGAGACTACCTTCCAGGAGCTGGGGACAAAGTTTGGACCTCTCTTCAGGCAAGGCCAAAGTCTTTTTAAGTTAATTTATTTTAATTGACACGTTGTAATTGTACATACTTATGGTGTACAATCTGATGTTTTGATACACATATGTTGTATAATGACAAGGCCAAATTCTTTACATATCCTTCATCATCTCTCTCTTCTTCGCACTCCAGGTAAAATTCAAAGGTAAGGCTTTATAATCTTATCTCATCAGCCTTATCTCTAGAATCACTACCCAATCCATCCCATCTCTGTACCTCTAGAAACCACACTTCAGCTATGTTAGACTACCAATATATTACTTTAAATGTGTTATGTTCACTCTTATCTCTGCATCTTCACACATAGTGTACTATTCCCTCTGCTTGGAATACCACGCTCCCCATCCAGTCCAATCTCTTACCCATTCTTTAGGTCTCCATTTAACACCACTTCCTTTAGGGAGCCTTTGCTCACTTACCATCTTCATACTCATATCATGAGTTAGGTGTTGTCCCTTCCATGTGCCGCTCCAGAAATACTCAGTGCTTATTTCTCTTGTAAGCACTTGTTTAATTCATTACTTTTTGTCAGCAAGTATTTATTTATAAATTTTAAAAAATGAATATTGTTTTGGCAGCTGGTGAGAGGGGATCCACAACTGTGACCTTGGTGTTATGAGGCTGTGCTCTAACCAACTGAGCAAACATGCCAGCCTTGTCAACAAGTATTTATATCTCCTTCACTAGACCAGTGGTCTTCAAAATGAGGTGTACCTAAAACCATTCAGTGGGGCAAAGGAAGAAAATATTAAAGTCTATTTACTTGTATACAAAATATGATTTAAGTGCTATTAATATTTGGTATATGAGGGTACTTCAAGAAGTTCATGAAAAAATAAAATAAAAGGTAATAGGAATTTTTCCATGAACTTTTTGAAATATGCTTGTGTGTATTGAGATTGGCAACTTGTTTTGTATGACAACTGATTTCATGTCAAACGTGGTAAATGGGATGTCTTGAAGGAGTGCACATTCCACAGCTCAGAGGAGCATCCTTTCTTCAATTTTCATGACATTACAAAGTACTGCAGTTTACCTGTGCATGATTAAATGGAGTTAGGGATTACATTTCCTGGTTTTAACAAAATTGACCCTCAAGACAGTTGGGTTAAAAGTTCTTGCAAAGATGTCATGGGTTGAACATAAAATGAGTACTGCAAGCATAAGAAACAACAAAACTTAAGTGCCTACAGTTCTTCCATCCTTAGTTACATCAGATTTTTTTCTTAAAAATGATGTAATTATATTTGAAGAGAAATCAAAAATGGAATTAAGTAGATTGTATGAAATATGGGTAAATAAGAAATGTATAAAGAAATGCTGCCTAGAGAAATACTGAAATAGGGAACACTTATTCTACTTTATGGAATGAAGTGTTGCCCAATTCTAAAAATCACAAGAAAGCCAATTGAGATCCTTAAAAAAAAAAACAAAAAAAACCTTAAATATTATTAGAATAGTATGTGTATGTGTATATGTATGTGCATGTATTTGCATGTGTGTGTATATATATATATTTTATATATGTGTAATAAATATATATATATTGGAGGGTTTATGATGCTCAAATTTTTTGATAGGGTAATTGAGCAAATGTCTGGCAGCAATTGCATAACATTACTAGCTACTTGTTTGTCATCATATCCTTAGGTCCTATAATGCCAGGCACATATACAAGTGTAACATGCAACAAATATGTGCCGCTCCATTTATTAAAAACAAAAAAAACACAAAAACAAAACCTAAGTATTTGCTGATCCAATGAATGAGCTAAAAGGTTTTTTAAAAAAGAAAAGTTATTGTTCTTATTTTAACCTGCTTTAAAAACTTAGTAAGTTTTGGCTTCTGGTGAAGATGGTGGAATAGATGGTCCCCAGCATCACACTCTCCCACAAATCAACCAATTTACAACTATTAAAAAGCAACAACAGCCAAGCTGGGGCCGCTAGAGCTCAGGAGAAGAGGAAGAGAGACCTACAGAGTGCATTAAGGCAGGAGAAGCCACGATGAGAGAAAGAAAAGACCACTCCTACCATTTCAAATCCCAGCCACTTCAAGCCTGGAGCTGCTGAGTACATGGAGCAAGAGCTGGCAAAAGCCACAGCAGTGCCCTTCCTATGGAGTTGCTTGGAGGCAACAGGGGAAAAGAGGGCCTTGGTAGTTCTTGGGCCAGCAAGACCACTATAACAGGGTTCCTGTGGACCCACATAGGAGCAAGAAGCAACAACAATTGAAAAAAGAAGCCACTCAGAGGCCAGTGAGTCATCGCAAGGGACCAGCTCATGGCCTTTGTCATGGGAAGTGTTTGGAGTGGGGTTGCGGGGGGGGAGACAGGCCCACAGGGGAAACACTAGGCACAGCATGGACAGCTGATCTGCCCCCCAGTCAGAGGAGGACCGCTCTGTGAAGACTGGTCAGGAGTATAGAACTGCAGAGGGTGCCGTTTGCTGAAAAGACTTCAGGCCCAGACCAGAGTTTTGTGTAGAAACTACACAACCCAGGTGTACCAGATCTCATGAGACCTGGAAGTACCTACAAAGTCAACCATTAAAACCTGAGCTGCACAAAAAGCCTTCCCCAAAGAATCAGCAGCAAAGCAGCAATTTAGCTCAACCACAGGGCTCAAGTGTTTGTTGGTCCCCACAGGAAGTTCCCCTATTTTAGGAGTAAGCAAAGGACAACGAATTAGTTCCTGGGCAGAGTTTCAGTGGTGGGAACAGCAAATAATCCAACACAGAACTGAAAGAAGAAACAAACTACCCACAGACCCAAGACAAAGTTTGATATTAACTAGTAAAAGTCTCCACCAAAGAACACCTGTAAAATGTAGAAGGACCGAATCCCCATGGGGCTCCAAGCCAGGGATGGGGAAGGGCTTGGGTCTTCAGCCATGCCCATCGACACCTGCACCCAGCCCAGTGATGACCACCAAGCTGCGACAGGAAACACCCCATGCTCCTTAGCTGGGGCAGTGGGGGGCTGAGGGTTCAGCCACACCCCGCTGACATCTGCATTCGGCCCAGCAATGATGAAGCAACCACTGGAAGCGCTTGGTCTCCCCTGTAGGAATGAGGGGGGTGCCACAGGTCTTACCCACGCCCCCCCTCCTCCCTTCTCCCATCCTATGTCTTTCCCTCTTTCCTTCTCCCCCTCCCACCCAGATGCTCTGCAACAGCATCTTAGAATGTAAACAGATGGAGCTGTGGACTGACCCCCTCTCCCACAACCAGGCATGTCACTGCTGCCATGGGGCCTGCCTGGGATCCTGAGGCTTGGAGCGGGGGATGAGTCCTCCTCCCACATCCAGGCATGCTGCTGCTACCACGGGGCTCACCCGGGGTCCTAAGTCATGGAGCAGGGGATGACACTTCCTCCTGTAACCAGGCAAGGAGCACACCAAAAACACCACTTCCACGTGGGTGGCCCACCACATCCACCACAATAGCCATCGCCACTGGAAAAGTGGCTATATGCCACAACCACCGCGCAGATGGCCTGCCAGCCACTCAGGTGCGTTAACGCAAGGAGAGTCACCAGCAGAGACCAAAGAAAAGAGGATGTCTCTCTCCAGAAAGCCCATTCCAGAGTGATAGAAGCATCTACACTACAGTAATAATGAGGGACCTGAACAAACCTCTCGCAGCACTGGATACATCATCTAGGCAACAAATCAACAGAGTAACTGTTACTCTTTCAGAAAGGGAAAAGAAATCTAGGGTTATCAGAGGTGAGAGGGGGGAGGAAGGGGGCTGGGGAGAGATTTGATAAGGGGCATAAAGAGTAAGTATGATTCGTAATAATGTATATGCTAATAGTATTGATTTGATCAACATATGTCAACGTTGAACCCCTAAAATATGTATAAGCAATCATGATTCAATAAAAAAAAACTTAGTAAGTTTTCATATTCTCACATGTCAAAACTTTTTGTTATTAAAAAAGCATATCAAAAATAATGTAGTGTACTTATCACCCACCCTCAGCAATTATCAACTTTGTTTCATCTATATCCTACACATCTCACCTCACCTCCCATTATGTTCTATGTAATTTTTTTAATGAGTTCAGTAATCATAATTCTATGGGACATTTTAAGTGTTACCAATTTTTGGTTACTCTTGAGAATATTATGATGGTCATCTTTTGAGCAAGTGTCTGATTTTTTTTAGGATGTATTTCTAGTGTTAGGATTGCCATGTTAAAAGATATTCTCATTTTTAAGGCTTTTGATACATAGTTTTAAAATGTCCTCTAACAAGGTTTTATTTATCTTCTGAGTGGACATATATGTGTGTGTGTGTATATATATATATATATAATTACATAGAACATGTGAGAGGTGAGGCGATGTGTGGGATATAGATATATGTACATGCATATGAAAAGATTTTTGCTGTTATGAAATAATTTTAACATTTAGAAAATAACATAAAACAAAATATCAATATACCTATCATCCAGTTTCAACAAATTACCGTAATTTTTTCAAGAAATAAAACATTTCATATGGAATTAAATACTTTGTTGTAACCCTATTCTCTAAACCCATTCCTTTTTCTTTCTTCTCAGAGGTAATCTTAGAATTCTGGGAATGTATCCATCTGGCCTGTGTTTTTTTATTTTTGCTACACATGAATTTGGTCAATATATGGTGGGGTTTTGGTTTTTGGTAACTACCTATTTCAAGACTAAACTTTAAAAAAAAATTCATGTTAAATAAATAAATAAAAAATAAAATTAAAAAAATAAATAAATAAATAAATTGAAATTTGAAAAAAAAAAAAATTCATGTTGATGCATGTAGATCTAGTTCTCTCATTTTAGCTACTAATTATCATTCCATTGTATGTTTGTACTATGATTTACCTATCTAATCTCCGGTAGGTGGACATTTGAGTTCTTTCTTTTTTTTTTTTTTTTGCTTTTTTTGTGACCGGTAAGGGGATTGCAACCCTTGGCTTGGTGTCGTCCGCACCGCACTCAGCCAGTGAGCACACTGGCCATCCCGATATAGGATCGGAACCCGCGGCGGGAGCACCGCTGCACTCCTAGCGCCACACTCTCCCCAGTGAGCCACGGGGTCAGTCCAAGTTGTTTCTAATTTTTGGATATTACATATATATATTAGTTAATACTAGCTGCTCTAATGGATAAATCTTGACGTCTTAAAGGCTTAACATAATGTTAGTTTATTTATTGCTCACATAGAGTCCCCTTAGTGGAGAAGAAAGAGCTGTGTTCTATTGAGTCATTAAGGGACCCTGGCTGACATAGGCTCTACCATTTTTAACCTGTGGTTTCCAAGTTCGCTCTAGGCATCAACATCCATCCAGCAAACGAGAGTGGAGAAACGGTATTGGAGGTTTTTAAGGGCCAGTCCTTAGAAGTGGCATATATCACTTCTGTTCACTTTCCATTGGCTAGAATTCAAGTCATATGGCACCACCTAGGGGCCTACATTTCCCAAAAAATGGGGCTGGGAAATCTAGTCACTGGCTTAGTGGTTAATTCTAAGAAACAACTCTCCGTTGTGGAAAAAAATGTACAAAACATTGTGGAATAGCTGGCAAGCTCTGCCCTACAAATAATCCTACAAATAATGTCTCCTACGTACATATGTTCATAGGTTTCTTGGGTATATATCTAAAGTGGAATTGTCAGATTGACATTATGTACTTTTAAAATTTATTAGATATTGCCAAATTGCTTTGTCCTACAGCACTGTATGCAAGGTCTGGTTTTTCTGTTTTTGCTGCTATTTGAACCACCATACCATGCAGCTTGTATTTTTATACAGCTGTGTGCTGTTATTGCCATTGAATTATGTGGGAAAGGAGAGTACTTATAGCTGACTATGATCTTGATTTTAGGGCATTTTAGAAGAGGACACTGCCTAAAAGTCTAGACCAGCTCTGTCCAATAGAAATATAGTATGAGCCACATATATAATTAAAACATTTTTATTAACCACATTTTAAAAAGTAGAAAGAAACTGTTTAGTTTTAAAAAAAAATTATTGAAACATATTGTACATACATTTTATGGGGTACAGAGTTATATTTTGATATATGTATACGATGTGTGATGAACCATTCAGGGCAGTTCTTGCAACACCCAGTCATTTCTCTGTGATGTACACATTTGATCTTCTTCTAGTTGTTTGGTAACATGCAGTAAATCGTTGTTAATTATAAATTCCTTGAATTTAGTTTTAACAACTTATTTTGTTTAACTCAGTATATCCAAAATATTTGTATTACCATTTCAACATGTAATCCATATTAAAATATTATTAATGATATATTTTACATTTTTTATACCAAGTTTTCAAAATACAATGTACATGTTACATTTACAGCACATCTCAATTTGGACTATCACATTTCTTTTTCTTTCTTTCTTTCTTTTTTTTTTTTTACTTCCTTTGACCCAGCAATTTTATTTATAAAAATAAGACCTAATAAAATAAAGGAATGTACAAAGATGTTCATTACAGCATGTTTTAAGGAAAAATAAAGAAATCAGAAACACCTTCATTGTCAAACAAGAGAGTAGTTTAGTCATTTATGGCACATTCATACACTAGAATGCTGTATGACCATCAGAAGGTGATGTATGTAGAATTATATACACTAATATAGAAAAAAATCTTGATATACTCTTAAGAAAAAAATGTACCCTACAACTTGGGCTGAGTTACTGGAAGAGGTTGTTAAGGAGTGGGATGTGGACACCCATGGCATTCCCTGTCACAGTATTTTGCACACTGCGTTTCAGCTTCACAGTTTCTGTATCCGTCTCCTGCTGAACTGTGAACTCTGTAGGGAAAGCACTCATCTCTCCTGTCCCAAGGCCCTGGCAGCACGCTGCTTCCGCTACTGAGCGACAGAGGGGGCTCATGGCTACTGCGCGGCCATCACGGCATCTCGGACTCTCAGCTTCCGCTGTCCCCAGCAGGGTCTGCACGCTGCAGGACACGCTGGGCAGCCTTCTATCGTCCGGTCACTCTGTCCTGCTTAGCCTCAAGTCCTTATCCAACAAAAGCCCTTTTCTCTATTCCGGGGAGCTGCTCGTGGGATTAAGCAGCCACGCAAGCCCTGGGAGGGCAGGTACAGGGTCCTCACTCCCCTCGAAGTCCTCAGGGAATATCACATTTAATAAGTGGCTACCATATAGAACAATTCAGGTTTAGACTTTACACACACACACACACACACACACACACACACACACACACACACACACACACACACACCCACACCCACACCCACACCCACACCCACACCCACACCCACACCCCCACACACCCGTACAACAAAACTTAAGTTCTGTAACACAGAACTGACTTTTAGTTTCAAAATCATATTTAAAAGGGTTCTCACTCTAACTGCCAAATACATCTTTAGTCTTTTGAAGAATAGCCAGCTGAATTTATTTTTCCTACATTTATTTCTATAACTAAAGAATAATCTAATTTAGGTTTAGAATATTGAATTGTTAATTTATCTTCACACAGTTTATGGGGTGGCAGATGAGTATAGTTTCTGTTAGTTTCCTATTGCTATGTAACAACTTACAACAAACTTAGTGGCTTGTAAAACAACACCTGTTTATTATCTCACAGTTTTGTAGGTCAGAAGTCCAGGCAGGTTCAGATGAGTTCTCTGCTTAAGATCTCCAAGGCTGAAGTCAAGATATGTGCAACAAGGTTCGGGGGAAACATCCACTTCTGCACTCACTGAGGTTAGCAGAATCTAATTCCTTGTTGAAGGACTGAAGTCAATTGATTCCTTGCTGGCTGTCAGGCAGGGGCAATTAATTAGTGATTATCACTCCTAGAAGCCAGCAATCTTCTTTGTCACATGGCTCCCTCCATCTTCAAACCAGTAGTGGCACATAAAATCCTTCTCATGCTTCAAATCTCTCAGGTTCCTCCTGCTGCCAGCCAGAGAAAGCTCTCTGCTTTTAAGGGCTTCATGTGATTAGATCAGGTCCACACTGATAATATCCTGTCTTAAGATCAACTTGCCGTATAACACTATCATGGGAGTGATGTTTCATTAGTATTCACAGGTTTCTGTGATTAGAGTGGGGTACCGCTTTAGAAATTCTGCACACCACAATAGAGAAGCAAGATAAAAGAACATTTTAGTTATTTTGTTTAGCAGTCTCTTAATTCACTTCTGAATGGAAACAAATGCTCTGTGCATTTCTTTTTGTTTCCATTTCCACCAACCTGGTCCCAGGTACCATCAGCTTTTAGCTGGACTACAGCATTATTATATATATATTTTTTTCTTTTCCTTACTTTTTTTTTTTTTTTTTGTGCGCTGGCCAGTGGGTGGATCCAGTTCAACCTTGGTGTTATCAGCCTCACCGCTCTACTCAGTGAACAACCTGTCACCCTGAACATTATTCTTAATTGATATTTCTGGTTCCACATTTCTCTCCCTCCAATTTTCCAATGTTCCAATCATAGTGCTCTTTTAAAACTGGAAATAGATCATGTTGCTTTTCTGCTTAAAACCCATCAATATCTTCAAATTGTAATCAAGGTATACAGTAGTTCACTATGCTTGATGAGGCCTATAGGGCCTTACCTAATCTTGCCTCTGGCTATCTCATCTATTCACACCTTGATCAACTTCTGCTCCTGAGAAGTTACTATGGTCTAATCACAGTGGTCTTGAGTTAGTTCCCAGAACGCACCATGCTCCTTCCTGCCTCAGGGCCTCTGCACATTTATTTTCTTTTTCTTTTTGCAAAATTCATTTTTCTTTTTGGGGGGGTCGAGGGGGGCATGTTAGCCAGTACAGGGAACCCAACCCTGACCTAACCGGCCAGCCGCATTTGTTTTCTTTGTGCCAGCAACTTTCCCCCCTTTTACAACTATCCAACTCAACCGTTAGGTCCTATCTTACATAGCTCTTTCTCTCCAGGGTTCGATCCCCCTACCGGCCAGCTGCCAAAAAAAAAAAAAAAAAAAAGCTGTTTCTCACAGGAGTTTTTCCTTACTTCTGGTCTAAAGTTGTGCTTTTTGGTTTTTTCAGTTTTCATAGCATCCTTTACTTTTTCTGTATATCCACTTATCACAGTGTATACATACGTATTTTCATATGTTGGTTATTTAATGTCTCTTCCCCAGACTGAGGGGATGAAGAATGTTTTGTTCACCTTTGTGTATCCACCACCTAGTACAGCACATAGTAAACATTCATATGTTTGTCTTCATATTTTTTTCTCTTCTTGATCTACCTGATTGTTTCCTTTCCTTGTTTCTATAGGCCTATTCTCATCTTCTTTCTCATTGTTATTATTTTCCTTCTCTGCTATTCTCTGAAAGGTAGAGGATAAGGGAAGAGAAAGAAGAGAATATTCCACTCGCTGCCCCACCCACACACGTTCTTCAAGCTTGACTTCCTATTTTATGTTTTTGTTGGTGTGTTTGTTTTGGTTTTGTTAACATTTTCAAGTAGCTATAGAAAGTTTTGCAATTCTCATTACCAGTTAACTCCACAACTTTGTAAATGAACATTTTTCATATTTAAAAGATTATATACATTCTTTGAGAATATTGAGAACAATGACAAGTTTGAAGAAGAGTATACTGTATTGAGGGTAATGAGCTAGTTAAGAGTGAGAATCTTCTAAATTCCTCATGTGCTTGGTTTTTTTATAATTTTTTTTTTCATCTGGCTGGTATTGGGATCCAAACCGTTGACCTTTATATAACACTACATTCTAACCAACTGAGCTAAGCAGCCAACCTTTATTTTCATTTAAGATTGTACCTTCTGCTGTATAGCTCTGAGAAAGACCAGTCTGGGCCGAGCTGTGGCGCACTCGGGAGAGTGCGGCGCTGGGAGCGCAGCGACGCTCCCGCTGCGGGTTCGGATCCTATATAGGAATGGCCAGTGCACTCACTGGCTGAGTACCTGTCACGAAAAAGACAAAAAAACCCCAAAAACCAAAAAAAACAACAACAAAAAAAAGAAAGACCAGTCTATTACTTCCTATCTTAGTTTAAGTCAACAAAGAAAAATAACCAAAAGACTAATCTGCCTGTTAGATATATCAAAGATAATTTTTTTGCTGGTGACTTGATTTTATAATGAATTATAAGATTTCTATGGATACATTACAGTTGTTGTCTTTTTTGGATTAAACTATTTGACCTGCCTTTACCAGAAGGCACAACCTCTGATCTTTGGTTATTATACAGTAATTTCTTTTCTTTTTTATAAATTCTTACATTGAATGCATAATTTTTATTCAAAAAATAACTTGCACTAAATGTAAATTTAATATACACTTACATATTTCTTTTTCTCATTAATAAGCCTAATTTTTTCTAGGCTGATAAAGCAAAATTGATTTCATTTCTAATAAATTTTAAACTGACTAAAAGATAAATTTTTTTAAAAATTGAAGAAAAAAAAAAAACCCAAAATGAAGAAGAAAAACCCAGTTTTCTCATTGTAGCTATTCACAAAAAAGCACATACAATTATGAACACAAAAAAAGTGCGAAAACAATTTGAAATATTGTTAACAGATAGTTAACTAATTAGTGAGATATTCTGTTAATAAAAAATAAATTATAAATCAAAAATTGATAAGTAATATAATATATGGAATACAAGGTTTGTTCATAAATGCTCACTACTCAAACCCAGTACAGCTGACCTTTGAATAATTCTGGAGTTTGGGGTACTGACCTCTGTGCAGCTGAAAATCCATGAATAATTTTTGACTCCCCCAAAACTTAACTACTAATAATAGGGTACTGTTGACCAGAAGCCTTACTGATAACATAAACAGTTGATTAACACATATTTTGTATGTCATATGTATTATATATTGTAGTCCTACAATACAGTAAACTAGAGGAAAGAAAATGTTATCAAGAAAATCATATGGAAGAGAAATATAGTAATTTCTTATTCACATTTTTCCTACTTTGTGAATCTAAACACAAAAACTAAAATCCTAATATGCTTGTTTTTTGAGAGGTATATTGTACTACAGGTAACGTTCACCTTTGCATAAGAAAAACAAGCAACAAAAAATGAAAATGTAATACCTTTAAGGTGATTATATACTATTTTAAAAAATGTATTGAAGTATGTGGTATATATAACTTCAAAAACTTCATGGAAAGATTTGTATTATCTTTTAATTCTATTTTTCCATGAGCTTTTTGCAGTGCCTTTATATATTCACTACATTTAGATTAGCCAGCATGTTCTTTATTGAACCTAACATGTTCTTACATAAATATGAGAGAGGTAACAGTTAATAAATCAACCTATCACTGATTTTGCAATAGGAATGATCTCTGAAGTTTTGAGATTTGCTTTCTGGCAACTCTGAATATTTATTAATTATATAGTTTTAGTTTAAGGCATCTTATAAATAGCTTAATCTGTTACTTGGAAGAGACTTTTATTATTTACAATCTACTTGTATACAATCAGAGGAATAAAAATATTTTCAAGTTTTCAGGATCATTTGGGTAGTTAACTGTGCATCTGGAAACAATTTTCGTGTTTTAAAACAGATTAATACAATTTTGTATTTTAAAAAGTTCCTTTGCCCAAGGTATTCTCTAATCTTTTATTGGTCAATGTAAATATCGTTCTGTAACACTTAGTTAACAATGTAAAACTGCAGAGGGTCAACATTGTCTGCACCTGAAATAATAATTATAGTACTAATAAAAGTAATAAGCTGCTCCTGTTGCTGCTACTGCATTTATTAAGAGCTTTTTGGGGCACTGTTTTATGTTTATTACCTCTTTTAATCATCACAAAAAGTTTATGATAAAGGTTTTGTTATTAACCCTTTTTGCAAATGAGAAAGCCAAGGCACAGAGGATTTAAAGAACAAGTTTTCACCATCAGTGGTGTCACTAGGACATTAAGCTAGGTAGTCTACCTTGAGAGGTTGTAGTTACAATGTTCATTTTATGATTCTCATGCTACATTATGCACATATTTCCTACAGGGAAAAATCTCAGTGAAGATGCAAATGTAGAAATAGTTTGAATTTTGAACACTGCCATTTGCTTTGTTCAGGCTTTTACCGCTTCTTGCCTTGATTACTTTAGTAGCCTCCTAACTAATTTCCCTGTCACTGATCTCTTTTCCTTCTAGTCTATCTTCACTGGATTTTCCAGCATTATTGAACTCACTGTGATTCTCTAAAGATATTTTGTTTCCTGCCTTTCTGACATTTGTAGATGCTGTTTCTTTTGCATGGAACATCCACTTTCTTGGCTAACTATAACCTCCTTTTTGAGGGGGAGAGGGTGGTTGGATTTTTATCTTCGACCCAAAAAGTCTGTCTTTATCTTGTTCAGATATTACCTATAGATAAAGAGCAGTCTAAGGGTTTTGTACCAATTATTTCTCTAAACTCTTGCCTCTAATGAAAGAAAATAAAAAGTTAACAATTAGTGCTGCTTATTAAAAATACAATTTGAAAAAAATTGACTAAAAAAATAGTTTACAACTTGTTCATAGTTCATAATAATGACAAATATTTTTTTTAAATCATTGCCTGGAGATATTTTTTTTCTATTTAGTACTTGACTAATCCAGAAATCTATTTAAATTTTTCTTTTTTTTTTTATTGTAACAGTTGATTGTACATATCTGTGGAGTACAGAGTTGAATATCATCATTACCTGTGTGCAATATGTGATGCTCAAATCAGGATAAGTTCAATTTCAATATTGAATAGCCAAAGTTATCTATTTTCTATACAGTTTTAATTCATAATGCAATAGCCATCTACTGATCACCTGTCTCTTTTTGAAAGAAATCCCCCCTTTTTTAATTAAGTAAAAAGAGAAGAGAATATTTTTACTTAGTTTCCAATCTGTATTAATGTCATATATTCAGTATGTGATTTTTTAGAAACCAATAAAATACACTAGTAATTTATAATCAGTGCATTATAAATTAACATAAAGCATTGGTCACTAGTATTTAAAAGTGTCATGGATTATAACCCTCACCATTGGATCCATATGCTGTAACAGTTTCAGAATCATTGTAAAATCATTGTTCCTTTGCATTATGTATTCAAAATGGCTCAAAGTAAAGCTTGTTCTTCAGAGCCAGAATACCATTTTATTTATTAAAGTGTCTAGCTTATGGTTAAGTATAATAAAGTAAAATCATTTTTTACTATCAAGGAAAAGAGGAGGAAATAGGACAAGCAATATCAGCTCTAGTGCAGGTCTGTAAAAATATATCAAAGATCAAATATAAAATAAAAGTGTTCTCTCAGAATGAGACCTTACAAATGAAGAATAAAAAGTATGTTAAATTACAGGCTTATTCAAATTATCTAATTAAATAATACACATGGATAAGTCCATTAAATATTACATTAAGTAATTAGTATATTTTTATACTCCTACATATGTCAAAATTATCAAACCATTATACTGAATTTCTTCTTTCCCCAAGGACTATAAAAGATTTTAATTAATTAAGCTTTCTGTATTGAGAATTTGCTTGATTTTGTAAAGCTTTTTATTTTACTGTAACTTTTGTAAGTGGCTGTCAAATAAAGATAGCCTTATGTATGGCTTGGTAATCGTTGTGGTTAATATATACCATGAAAAAAAAATTATAGGTATTCAGTTCCTGAGGCATATATGATCAGCTGTGTTCAAGCAAGATTTGTGGTATTTCCTAATAATATATATCATTAACAGTAAATCCTTAAAAAATATGATTAAAGACATCAATGGAGTTTATTTTTTCCACTTATTGTTTCCCACCTCATTATAGAAAGAATTTCAAGTAGCAAATTAATTACTCTGATGGAAGTAATATTTATTCATCAAAAAAACATTAAGCACCTACCATATGCCAAACACTACACTAAATGCTACTTATACCGAAATAAACATGTTCCTTTCCTTAAGAAGTATGCAGTTTAGAGGAAAAGTCAGACAAGTTAACCAACAAGTACACTACAATGTGAGTATATTAAAAATTATTTTTTTTATTACGTATGAAGTGATATGCTAAGCACCTTACATGCTGTTGTTTTCTGTTTTTCGGATAAGGAAATTAATTCTCAGAGACTTTAGGTAACTTGTTCGAAGTCATATAGTAAGTGATAGAGTCAGAATTTGAACTCAGATGTGTCTGACTCCAAAGCTTGTAATCTTGCTGCCTCTATATACTGATAAGAATTAAGACACAGTGATAGAGGATTTTATGGGGACTCTGAGGTGGATTCTGGAAGGGATGCTTAAATTGAGTTTAGAAGACTAAATAAGAATTAGCCAAGAGGAGGTGGGAGCTGAAAAGCATTCCAACAGAGATTAGTATGTGCAAAAGCATGGAAATGAGAAAGCATAGCCCATTTGGGATTTGTCTGACTAACTTTTGTCTTAATAAAGTAAGTTAAACCTGTAAGAAAGACTGGAGAAATGACCCAAAAGTCACTCCTTTATTCAATTAATATTGGGCACTGTAGATTCTGTAGCCACTGCATTTCTTGGAAGATACTGGAATTTTTAAAAACTAAAAATCATACTTTACAAGAAGAAAACAAGCAACCCAATTTAAAAATGGGCAAAAGAGCTAAGTAGGCATTTCTCTAAGGAAGATATACAAATGGCCAACAGACATATAAAAAAATGCTCAACATCACTCAGCATCCAGGAAATGCAAATCAAAACCACATTGAGATACCATCTAACCCCAGTTAGGATGGCTAAAATCCAAAAGACTATGAACGATAAATGCTGGTGAGGCTGCGGAGAAAAAGGAACTCTCATACATTGTTGGTGGGACTGCAAAATGGTGCAGCCTCTATGGAAAATGGTATGGAGGTTCCTCAAACAATTGCAGATAGATCTACCATACGACCCAGCTATCCCACTGTTGAGAATATACCCAGAGGAATGGAAATCATCAAGTCGAAGGTATACCTGTTCCCCAATGTTTATCGCAGCACTCTTTACAATAGCCAAGAGTTGGAACCAGCCCAAATGTCCATCATCAGATGAGTGGATACGGAAAATGTGGTATATCTACACAATGGAATACTACTCGGCTATAAAAACGAATGAAATACTGCCATTTGCAACAACATGGATGGACCTTGAGAGAATTATATTAAGTGAAACAAGTCAGGCACAGAAAGAGAAATACCACATGTTCTCACTTATTGGTGGGAGCTAAAAATTAATATATAAATTCACACACACACACATACACACACACAAAAACCGGGGGGGGGGGAGAAGATATAACAACCACAATTATTTGAAGTTGATACGACAAGCAAACAGAAAGGACATTGTTGGGGGGGAGGGAGAAGGGAGGGAGGTTTTGGTGATGGGGAGCAATAATCAGCTACAATGTATATCGACAAAATAAAATTAAAAAAAAAATAAAATAAAAATAAAATGTCAAAAAAAACCCAAAACCTAAAAATCATAGAAATGCCATTCATGTTAAACAAAATGCCACATTAATCAGGAAACCGAAGAGCCTTATGCTCTTACTTTTGCCTTCTGATTTGTTTTATTTGGCTTTTAGAACAATGGCTTCTAAATTGTAAAATCTCTTTCTCTCTTTTCTTTTCTAATCATTTCTCTCATCATGCTACCTGATGCCAAGCTGTGTGGAGATTTTAGAACTGAAGACTGCCTAAAGTGTTCCCATTTCAACTGTGCTTAAATCCTATTTACTTCCTAAAGATTTGTGAAAGGATAAGTATGTTTGCCTATATCAGTATCCACTGTGTGACCTTATCTTTCGGAGAGTAAATGTATTAAAAGTACTAGAACAGATCCTTTCAAGGACATATTTGGAGAGAGAGAAGCACCCCAAGCTGGATATACAGTACAGGACAACACAAGACCATGGCCCAGATTATAAATCAACACATAAAATTTAGGAGGTAGGGAATAATTTTTCTGAGTTTAAAGGGGTGATGTTAGTAGTTTTATCTATCAGTGAGAGAATTATTTATTAGTTTATTTTCTCCACCCTTACAATCTGAAGAGACAGCCTTCAATGTTCATTTCAGATGCTGTCTCCTACTGGAAGATTTCCTTGAGGTCAGGTGGAAATATCATTCCTTCCCCTGAAGTACCCCAGTATATTTTATCTTTCTCTCTTTAAAAGACATTCAATAATTCCTTCCTTTTTATTATAGGTCATTTATATGCATATCTTATCTCCACTATTAAACTGTACCTAGCTTGAAGCAGAATTCATTTTTTGATCCACAGCATTAAGCCTTGTATGTATAAGGCACGTTAACATTGAATGAATTTAAGCATAGCATGTATATCATTAACTAAATTATTAGAGCAGTGTTTCTTAAGTGTTGGACATGAATTACCCACATCAGAATCATCTGGAGTGTTTTGTTAGAAATGAAAATTCCTGTGCTCTTGCCTAAACCTACTGAATGAGAATTTCTATGGGTTCTAGAATCTGTTTTGAATAAAAATGCTAGGTAATTATGATGTACACTAAAGTTTGAGAACCTCTGCATTAGAGAGATTGTAAGAATCCAAATTAATGTTGCATTTACATGAAATTATGTACGTGCATAATGTTAATAATAAACTAACATTTAGTACATAGTAGGGTATCAGGAGAAAAAAATGAACAAGAAGATATTTTGAATGCAAATTTTCTGTCATTGAAGATCATTTTCAGTATTTTGGAACTTTCAGTTTTAAAAAGCATATTTAGAATGTAAATAATTGTGAATATTGATGACATTTTCTGTGAATGCATTTAAAATAAAACACCATAGTTTTATTTTTTTTATTTTTTTATTTTTTTTATTTTTTGTCATTTTTGTGACCAGCCGGACCGCGCTCAGCCAGTGAGCACACCCAGCCATCCCCATATAGGATCCGAACCCACGGCGGGAGCACTGCTGCACTCCCAACGCCTCACTCTCCCGAGTGCGCCACGGGGTCGGCCCAAAACACCGTGGTTTTATAATTAAAGACTAAGAAAAAAATACATTGAATGTAGCATCTGCACATCCTCATATTGCTGTGTGCATAGATTGCCTTTTAGGGCATGATTCCCTATGATATAATTTGTGACTAATAGTATTTTTAGAAATATTGTGGTTCAGATAATATTTAACAATATATTTTTCTCATCTTTAACAACATGTTTTATCTAGATTTACTGTAAATATTTTAGCTGTGATTTGTTTTAGCTGCGAAATATGGAATTGCTGTTAGAATGCCAATTATCTTGGTTTATACATTATTGAGGTTGATAAGCACTGGGATAAGCTGTAGCAAGCAAATTCAGTATAGATTTTCATCCAGGTAATTTTTTTATTTCTAATGTGATACAATAGTTTTATAAACTTAAGCTATCTTTATAATAGTAATAATGATAAGAAATACTTAAATAATGATTGTAATGTAGAGCACTGGTCCAAGCACTTTTCATGCATTAATTCATTTAATCCTCCCAACAACAAAATGAGACAGGCACTGTTATCATCTGTATATTACAGGTAAGGAAACTGAGGAAAAGAGTAAGAGATTTGTCTAAGTTCATACAGCTGGTAAGTGGGTAGGATATAAGCCAGAATAGTCTAGCTTCAGAGTCGGGACTCTTAACCATTCTTCAATAATGTGTTTTTTGTTTTGTTATTTTTAGTTAGTAACTCATTTGACTTTGTCAGTCATTATCAGGAGTATTTTCTAGCAGTTAGATGGCAAGTGTTTCCAAGTAAAAAGTTAAAACAAATTCACCCTATATTTAAACATCTTTTTTGAATTGTTTTTAATGCTATTCTTGCTTATATTGATTGTATGGGATAATATTGAGATTTCTTCGTTTAAAATTAGTTGGATTTCAAAGGAGTATTTTAGCATGGCATTTTTGGTGTTTGTGATTGCAGTAGATGGTCATTTGTAGAAAAAAAAAAAAGAAAAGGGGGTGGGGGAGGGATGTATTCATATCTTCAGCAGTGATTGACCCAAATGAAAGTCCAGTAATTTTAATTTTTAGATGCTATTAAAATACTTATAACAGATTTTATGAAATAAAAAAAGCTAGATAAATCTGCATATTGATGATTTGAAAAATTATATATAAAAGATGTTTAGTTATATATTTTTTTCTGATAAAAGGTATTGAAATTTTTCCCTACAAAAATGCATTTTTTAAATTAATGTCTATATGGTACACATGAATAAAGTATTTGCTCTTGATCTGTGTCATTTCTTCATCTTCAATTCACCAAATGTGTCATTTTAGGTGTCATTTATTGCTTTATTCCAATAAAGAAATACTAAAAATGATTTAATAACCTTGTAGAAATATCTAATTATGAATGTTATATATTGAGCTGTGTTTTAGAATGTCAGTTTTGCTTAAAAATTATTCTTTCCCTTCAAAACACTGACTTGCTTAAATGGTTTAATTGAATATCACCGACCTCTGTTATAATCAAGACAACTTAGAAGAAGAGAACTAAATTAGAAAACTAGAACGGAAAATAAAAGAGAATTTAACTTAGTTAAGGGTTCCAAAAAAAGGAGGTGGGCTATGGGAATTTTGAATAAGATAATGGGTATGCTCAATCATGTGGCTCTTAATAGCATAATTAAGATTTTATTTTTTCAATGCAAATTTGTAATCTAGTAAATTGAAAAGCAGCACGAACGTTGAATTATCTGTAGAACTCTTAAAGGAAAAGGATTACAGTAATTTTGCATTTTATATGTGAAAATATATTTTTGGAACTTTTTTCTGTTTTTTTGTTTTGGTTTTTTTTTTTTGTTTTTTGTCAGCTGACCAGCGGGGGGGGGGGGGTATCCCAACCATTAATATATTTTATTTTAAAAAATATGCCTGTCTATCTCATTCCTTCAAATTGATTTTGTATCCCACGAATAAGTGGTAGCCTGTAGTTGGAGAAATACTGTCTCTTGTATGAATATTCTGTTATTCAGTTATGCCCCTTTTATTGGATAAATTTAGTTCAATTTTTTGCCAGTACATAAAAGTATTTAAAAGTGTGTGAGAGGGCTGGCCAGTTAACTCCGTGGGTTAGAGAACAGCCTTATTAACACCAATGTCACTGTTAGAATCCCCCTACTGGCAAGCCACGCAACGCACGCACGCACACGTGAAGTAAAAGTGCATATGAGTATATTAACCAAAGTAATTCATGCTGGTTGTAATAAATTATTGCTGAAGTATTAAAATGTAAAAGTTTTCCAGTTAAAATGTAAAAGTCTTATCAATTTGATGTGTATTCTTTCAGATTTTTCTGTGCATTCATTCACTATCAATATCTAGTTTTTTCTAAACAAAAATTATTCTATACCTTTTTTAGTTAGTGTATCATGGCTATCTTCTCATATCACCCCGTAGAGGTTTACCTCATTCTTTTGTCTGTTGCATAGTACTCCATTATAGGTGGATCATAATTTAACTTTTCCATTATTGATGAAGATTTGTGTTGCTTCTGATTTTTTGCATTACAAAGAATGCTGCAGTGGCCATGCTTATTTGTTTATCTTTGTGCACATCAACATAAAATTCTGTAGAATGAATTTCTGGAATTGAGATTGTTGGGCTATAGGGTATGCACATTAAAATTTTTTAAAAAATTTTTCAAATTATCCTTCTGAAAGTTTATATCTCTGATAGTGTATGAGAGAAAATGTTTCCCTATTCTATTAACACTAGATATTTTCAACCTCAATTTTTGCTAATCTGATGAGCAAAATAAATATGTTTAATTTGAATGTACTGGTTTTCCTTTTTTCATATGCTTATTGGTGATTCGTATTTCTTCTAATTGTTCGTTTATAGCCTTTGTGGATTTTTGTATATTTATCTTCATTATTGATTTGCAGGAAATCTTTATGTATTATGGACAATAGCCTCTTTAGTGTTATGTGTTGTAAATGGCTTCTCCCGGTCTATAAATTGTCTTTTAAAACTTTATTATGGAATCTTTTCTTGTATAGAAGTTTAAATTTTGTACTTGGTCAAATCGGCTAAGTTTTTTCTTTATGGCTTATGGAATTTGTGTCATATTTAACACCTAATTACTTCTGTTTTCCTCTAGATATTTATAGCTTTTTTTGGTTTATTTGTTGGGAATTAACTTTTGTATTGGATTCTATTACATTTACATACTTAAAATTTATACATCTAATTATTTCTTCTGATAACAAAGTAACTCCTTTTGTGTGGGGCGGGGGTGGCTGGCTGGTACAGGGACACGAACCCTTGACTTTGGTATTATAAGCACTTAAATAACTCTTATAATTAGGAAGCTTGACAAGTTTGCAAAAGGAGTTTTAATTTTGTCAGTGCTTGAATAGAAAGCTGGAAACCTAGTTGGCTAGAGCATAAATATTGGATTTATAAGCAGTTGGAATAAGGGTAGGTATTTTTTGCATAGAAAAAACATTTAAACAAAAGTTCAGATATCTTAGCAGGCTTCGGGGCCAACCAAATTTATTTGTCACTTAACATTAAGTGTTTGACAAGTTCTAGCCTTCTGGCATTTTCTGTCTTAGAATGTAAGAAAAAAATATCTATTAGTATAAGAAAAAGTTTTGAGGGATATACAACAAATTATTAGCAATTATTTTCTCTGGATGGCAAGATTTCAGATATTTTTAAAAATTTTTTCTACTTATTATACTTTAAATTTTTTCCAACCAAAAATGTTACTTGTTTAGTAAATGTGGGGGAGGTAAAGGATGCAATGAAGGCTACTGCTGCTTGGGATCTATTTATGGCCAATGAGGAAGAATTGTTTGGTGGGTAGGATATAGAAACTTTTGGAGACAAAGTAACCATATCATTAGAAGTAGCCACATACATACATAGTCTAGATTGAAGGAAATGTTAAAAATAGAACAAAAAATATACAGTCATAACCTTATGAACTGAGACTAGGAAAGTTGGGAAGCACAAAAATATTTGTGTAACTGGACAATTATAAATTATATCAATGTGTTTTTAAAAAGTCTTAGAAACAAGGACTTAACAGATTGGTTTAAATAAAGAGTGTAGTATAACTAAATATATAATCCTACATTTGGGTTGAAAAAAATCAGTTGAATGAAGAATTGGTGAAGGACAAATAGCCTAATAGGAGCATTTATGAAAAAGTAAATTTTACTGTTTGTAAACTTAAGGAATCAGTAGCATGATTTGCCTGCCAGTATTCAATTATTACCATTTTCTGGATAAGGGAGGTTAGGCCACATCTAGCATGTATCCAGATTTAGGTACCACGTTTGAGGAAATTGGCATATGTCTAGATGACAGCGGTATCAGCCTTTTGGCATGTGGAAAAAGGATTAGACTTAGTCTGAGCCATATAGCAGTTCTTGGACCAAGGATTATAGGAAAACAGACTTCAGCCTGAAAGAAGGAAGAATGTTCTAGTGATTAGAGTTGTCTAGAAAATAACAGGCTGCCTTGAGAGGCAGTAGTTTATGTGTGTAGTGTTTGAGCAAGGCTAGTTTACTACTTTGATAAGGATGTTATAGAGGGGATTCAAGTTCATATGTCTTGAATGTATTGGTTTGCTTTTCTATCTTTTCATATGCTTACTGGCCATTTGTATATCTTCTTCAGAGAAAGAACTATACAGATCTTTTACCTTTTTTTTTGCACCTGACTGGTATAAGGATTGGAACCCTTGACCTTGATATTATCAGCACCATGCTCTAACTAAGTGAGCTAATTGGCCATCCCTTTTTTGCCCATTTTTTAATTGGGTTATTTGTATTTTATTGAGGTGTAAGAGTTCTTTATATATTCTGGATTCAAGTCCCTTATCAGATATATGATTTGCAAATATTTTCTCCCATTTTGTGATTTTCTCATTTTCTTGATGGAATCATTTGCAACAAACATTTTAAATTTTGATATAGTCCAATTTATGTATTTTTTTCTTTTGTCACTTGTACTTTTGGTGCTGCCTAACCTGAGGTCATGAAGATTTACTCCTATATTTTCTTCTCAGAGTTTTATAGTTTTAGCTCTTGCCTTTAGGCCTATGATCCATTTTGAGATAATTTGTGTGTATGGTGGGGTAGGGATCCAACTTCATTCTTTTGCATGTGGATATCCAGTTATCCTAGCACCATATGTTGAAAAGACCGTTCTTTCCTGAATGAGTGGTTCTGGCACTCAAATTATTAAACTTTTATTTTTAATAAGAACTATAGAAGATAGAAGTGAAGGTAATGCGTAATTCTGCCACTCTTACACACCTGCACTATTTTGTGTATTCTCTTCTAGTCCCCCTTCCATAGACATAAATTTTATACAGTTGCAGTCATACTGTACAAATTACATATTTTGCCCTTTTTACTTAATATGTAATAGACTTTCCATATTACTATATAGATTTCCATATTATTTTTTAGTTGCCTAATATTTTATCTGCAGGTTATACATAATTTGATAAACCAATCACTTACTTTGAATATTTGAGTTTAATTTTTTATTATTTAAATGACATTAACAGTTCATAAGTTCAGTTCATATGAAGATTATATTCATAATCTTTGTGCATAGTTGTTAGTCTTCCATTGGATAATTTCCTTAGATAAATTTCTGGAAGGATTTCTTCCTAAAATATTGAAAACCAACTATATAATTTTGATTTTGAGAATTCTGGGTGGGTATGTGTGTGGGTGTTGTTAAGTCGGCCCATTTAACATAATAGTAGCTGATACTAACCTGACTGTGAGTCAGACAATGTGCCAAATAGTTTGTGTGTATAATCATATTTAATTCTTCTACAAATTGTTAGATAAGGAATTCAAGGCTCAGAAAAGTTTGATAACTTGCTCAAAATCATATAACTAATATAACTAATATCATATAATTGGCAAAGATGGCATACAGGGTTGTGACACTCAAACCCCACTGGCTCCTAAATTGGACATAAACAGGATGCCAAGATTCCCACAGTAATAGATTATATACCATTACGTATTTTGTGCAGAAGTTCTCTGAATACACAACTTAAGTACTAATGCATTATTGGCCCAAAATTTGTTTTTTTAAATATTGAGTCTAAAACTGATTTTTCTCTGTAGATTTAATAATTCATTATTCTTGGAACCCGTGGACTAATCATTTTGTGGTATTCCCATTCATGTAGTATTTGCCATTTCAAAGGGTCTAGAGCGCATGCCTAACCAATACAGAAATTGTTTCACTTGATGAGTAAATGCTGAAATAAAAAATAAAATGGTAAATTACTTAGGAATATTTAATACCTAAATGCAAATCTAGATTTCCTGATATCCAGTTGTTGAGAGGGTAGTGTTGGTAACACCAAGATCCAGAGTTTAATCTCTGTACCGGCCAGCCATAAAAAAAAAAAAAATTTCCTGATAGTTTAAAGATATACATTTTAGTATTCTGAGGATAATATACACAATAATAATAACATTTCTGGTCCAGACATCCAAGTGCTATATAATTTATATTCAGTTAATAATGTTCAGCTGTTGGTAGCTATTTTAATTGTAGAATTATTAAATGTGTTTGGCATTTGAAATAATTATTTACAACTCATAATTAATGCTGTAGCCTGAAACATGAAGAGGAAAATTACAATTATAAGAATAAAATGATGCTTAAAAAGAAACAGTAATTTTGAAATGTAAAGGTCTAAAAAAAATGGCTTCTGCCATGTTCCATGATATGTTTTCTTTAAAACATGAAAATGCCAGGTCTCTACACAAACTCTTATTCCAGGTTTCTATTTTCTCAGTCTTAAAGTACATCAAATTGCATAAACTCTTTCCTTGATTTTTATCTGAAGAGACTGTTTCCTCAAGATTAACAAGGTGACTGGAGTCATTTGTATGCCCTATACAGAAGAATGAGCCTCTTCAATCTGATAGAATAGTACTCTTTCATCATGGATGTAGTATCACATTTTGTTCACATCAGTAAGTAGATTTTTTTTTTTTTTTTTTGCTGGTGGGTACAGGGGTCTAACTCTGGACCTTAGGGTTATCAGTACCATACTCTAACCAACTGAGCCAAATGACCAGCTCAAATAAGTAGAATTTAATACTTTTTAAAAAAATCTTTATTTTTTTGTGTGTCTGGCCTGTATAGGGATCGAACCCTAGACCTTGGAGTTATCAGCACCATGCTCTAATCAACTGAGCTAACCGGCCAGCCCTAAAAATTTTTTTTAATTGCCACATAATAGTGGTACATATTTATGGAGTACAGAGTGATATTTCCATGCATGTATACAATGTGTGATGTTCAAATCAGAGTAATTAGCATATCCATCATCACAAACATTTACCATTTCTTTGTGTTGAGAACATTTGAACTCCTCAGAATCTAATACTTCTATATAAATGACTATACACCACTTTTAAAATATATCTGCAGTGGATTGAATTGTTCCCCCACCAAAGTTTAATGTGTTGGAGGCCTGGTTCCAACTGTGACAGTGTTATGAGGGTGGGAAATCCTATTATGGTACTTGAAAGGTGGGGCCTTGGAGAGGTGATTAGATTCTGAGGACCATGCCATAGTGAATGGGTTAATAATGGTGGTCAGGGGCATGGTTCTGAGGGCTTTGAAGGAGAGCTTGTGAGAGTCTCTCCCTGCTCTGCCATTTTCTGCCATGAGAGACCCCTGCATTGCTATAAAGCCACCACCAAAGAAGACTATCACCAGATGTGTTCCCTGGACTTTGGACTTCCTACCTTCTGAAATTGTAAGCAATAAATTTTGTTTTCTTACAAATTACCCACTTCCAGGTATTTTGTTATAAGCAACAGAAATGGACTAATACAATATCTAAGGTTTTCTTTATTGTTTAAATAATTTGAATTATCACAGTAGAAATAGGAACTATCTCCACTTAGTGATAAAATAAAATTGATATTTTTCAACATGGTTATCCTTGAGTTTGGCGTGCTATATGTAAGACCAAATCCAGGTTATTTTTTTAATTTATTTTTTGGCAGCTGGTTAGTATGGGGATCTGAACCCTTGACCTTGGTGTTATAATACCACGCTATAACCAACTGAGCTAACTGGCCAACCCCCCAGATCAGCTTTAATTTAGATAGATACAGTCATTCAGCTTAAGTTAAAATTTGGAATGTTTAAAGTGTTAAATGATTGAATGGTTTTGACAGCTCTGTACATTTTTATTTTTTTCTGTGGCACTTTGACATTGACCTTTATCTTTTCATTTAGCATTATTTACTTTTGTTTTTGCTTTTTCTTCATTTATATAAAATTTTTTAAGCATAAGCATTGAACAGTGAACACCTATATATCTACAACTTTGATTCTAAAATTGATATTTTGATATATATATAATTTGCTTTATCATATCTTTTATCCATTTATGCATCCCTCTATCCATCTTATTTTTGGATACTTTTTAAAATTTATACAGAACAGAGGTTTATTTGGCTTACTATTCAGGAACAGCTGTATCTGGTGTGGGCCTCAGGCTGCTTTTACTCATGGTAGAAGGTGACAGGCAGCTGGCGGATACAAGCAGATCACATGGTGAGAGTTCAGTATTTGCTTAGATTTTTTAAAGTAAAATTTACATGGAGTATAGTGTATAAATCTTAATTGTGCCATCTGACGAATTTTGACAGATACATATATTAGATAACCCAAACCCCTTTCAGGATTAGAACATTACTGTTATTCCAGGTTTCCACATGCACTTTCCCAGTCAATCCCCACTCAACACTGCCCATAGGAACTACTATTTTTTTTCCACCATAGATCAATTTTGCCTGTTTTAGAATCTCGTGTAAATAGAGTCACATAGTATATATACTTTTGTGGAAGGTTTCTTTCAGCAGCATGTTTATTGAGATTCATTCATGTCATTGCATTATTAGTAGCTTACTTCTTTTTAGTGCCGTGTAGTATTCCATTGTGTGAATGTACCACAGTTTTAAAATTTATTCTCCTTTTGATGTATATCTGGGTTGTTTCCAGTTTTGGGGCTATTATGAATAAAGCTACTATGAACATTCTTGTGCAGGTCTTTTTGTGGACATGTGCTTTTATTTCTCCTAGGTAGGAGAAAATCTAGGAGTAGAGTTCTGGATCATTAGTTTTTAAGAAACTACCCGATATTTTCCACAGTTTTTATACCATTTTATACAGCCACCAAAATGTATGAGAGTTCCAGTTGCTCCATCTCTTCACCAATACTTGGGGTTGTCAGTCTTTGTAATATTGGCTATTTTCATGGGTGTGCTATAGTATCTTGTGGTTTCAATTTGCATTTCTCTGATGACTTATGATTTTGAGGATATTTTCATGTATTTATTAGCCATTTTATATAACTTCATTTAGAAAGTATCCATTCAACTATTTTATCCAATTTTCACTTGTATTTGTCTTACTGAGTTGTAGGAGTTCTTTATATATTCTGAATATCACTCTTTGTTGGGGATGTGTTTTGCAAATATTTTCTTCTACTGTATGAATTATCTATTCTTTTTACTCTGGTGTCTTAAGTGAGCAGAATTTTAAAAATTTGATGAATATCAATATTTTTTCTTTTATTGATATTGCTTTCCTGCCCTAAGAAACCTTTGCCTGTCTCCAAATAGCAAAGATATCCTCCTGTGTTTTCTTATAGAAGATTTGTGGTGTTTTGTTGTTTTTGGTTTTGGTTTTAGGTGGTTTTTTGTTTTGTTTTTTGTTGGCTGGCCAGTATGGAGGGAAAAGATTTATAGTTTTAATTTTATGTTTAGGTCTCTGATTCATTGCAAATTAATTTTTGTGTATGATGTGAGGTTGAGACTGAGGTTCATTTTTTTCCATATGGAAATTTAGTTGTTCTAGCACCCCTCTTTAGCATTGTATCGCTTTGGTTCCTTTGTTGAAGATCACTTGATAGTACAGTACAAATGTGGATCTTTTCAGTGTTCTCTGTTATGTTTTGTTGATCTATTTGTGTATTCTTATGCCAGAATCATACTGCCTTGATTATGGTAGTTTTATACTAAGTCTTGAAATCAGGTAGCATAAGTCCTCCAACTTTGTTTTTCTTTTTCAAGATCAATGTGGATTTTCAAGATGTTTTGTATTTGCATATAAATTTAAAAATTGTCTGTTTCTACAATATTCCTGGTGGGGACATTAAAGGGATTATATTAACCAGGCATATATCAATTTGCAAAGGTAGAAATCTTATCCAGTCTTTCAATCCATGAACATTTTGTACATATATAGTTTTCAGTATAGAGGTCTTTCATAACTTTTGTTAAATTTATACCTAAGTATTTTATTATTTTTGACACTATTGCAAAGGGGCTTGTTCTCTTAATTTCTTTTGCCGATAGTTCATTGTTAGTGTATAGAAACACAAGTGATTTTTGTATGTTGATTTTGTATCCTGCAAATTTGCAGAATTTATTTATTGTAACAGTTTTTTTGGTGAAATCTTTAGGGTTTTCTATGGATAAGATCGTGTCATCTGCAAAGACAAACAATTTTACTTCTTCCTTTCTGATTTGGATGCCTTTTCTTTTTCTTGCCTAATTTCTCTGACTAGTATTTCCAGTACTATGTTAAACAGAGGTGGTGAGAATGGGCATCCTTGTCTCATTCCTGACCTTAGAGGAAAAGCTTTCAGCTTTTCACTGATTATGATGTAAGTTGTGGGCTTGTCATACTATGGCCTTTATTATGTTGAGGTATGTTCCTACTGTACCTAATTTGTTGAGAGATTTTTGCTATGAAAGGATGTTGAATTTTGTCAAATGTTTTTCTGCAAATGTTGAGATGATCAATGATTTTCATCCTTCATTTTGTTAATGTGTGGTGTGTCACATTTATGGATTTGTGTATGCTGAATCATCCTTGCATCTCAGAGATAAATCCCACTTGATCATGGTATATAATCGTTTTAACATGCTGATGAATTCAATTTGCTAGTATTTTGTTGAATATTTTTGTGTCTGTGTTCATCAGGGATATTAGCCTATAATTTTCTTTTCTTATAGTGCCTTTGTCTGGCTTTGATATCAGGGTAATTCTGGTCTCATATAATGAGTTCGGAAGCGTACCCTCCTTTTTAATATTTTGTAAGATTTTGAGAAGGACAGGTATTAATTCTTTAAACATTTGGTAGAATTTAGCAGTGAGGCCATGTGATCTGGGCTTTCTTTGGGAGGTTTTTTATTACTGATTCAACCTCCTTATTCATTACTGGTCTGTTCAGATTTTCTACTACTTCATGATTCAGTCTTGTTATATTGCATGTTTCTAGGAATTTATTCATTTCTTCAAGGTTATCCATTTTGTTTGTATATAATTATTCATAGTAGTGTCTTATGATCCTTTGCATTTCTGTGGCACCAGTTGTAATGTCTCCTTTTACATTGCTAATTCTTTGTTTTGCTGTTTTGTTTTGGCAGCTGGCCAGTACATCATTTCTAATTTTATTTATTTGAATCGTCTCTTTTTTTCTTAGTATGGCTAAAGACTTGTCAATTTTGTTTATCTTTTTAAAATACCAACTCTTAGTTTTATTAATCTTTTCTATTGCTTTTCCAGTCTCTATTTCATTTATTTCTACTCTGATTTCATTCCTTCTGCTAACTTTGATATGAGTTTGTTCTTTTTCTAGTCCTCAAAGTGTAAGATTAGGCTGTTTATTTAACATCTTTGTTCTTTTTCTTTTCTTCTTCTTTTTTTTTTTTTTGGTGGCTGGCTGGTACAGGGATCTGAACCCTGGACCTTGGTGTTATAAGTCTGCACTCTAACCAACTGAAGACATCTTTTTTCTTAATTTCCTCATAGAATTGCTTTTGCTGCATTCCATAAGTTTTGGTATGTTGTATTTCTATTTTCGTTTGTCTCAGGATATTGTTTGATTTCCCTTTTGATTTCTTCTTTGACCCACTGGTTGTTCAGGAGTAAGTTGCTTAACTTCCACATGTGTGAATCTTCCAGTTCTCTTCCTTTCCTCGGTTTCAAGTTGCATGCCATTGTGGTAAAAAAAAAAAAAAAAAAAAGATACTTGATATGATTGTACTCTCTTCAATTTAAGACTTTTTGTAGTCTGTCCTGGAGAATGTTCTGTGTGCATGTAAGAAGAATGTGTATTCTGTTGCTGTTGGATGGAATGTTCTGTATATTTCTGTTAGATCCATTTGGTATAAAGTGTAGTTTAAATCCAGTGTTTCCGATTGACTTAATGTCTGGATTAACTATCCATTGTTGAAAGTGGGGTATGAAGTCCCCTACTATTATTGTATTGCTGTGTGGTGTCTCCCTTCAGATTTGTTAATATTTGTTTTATAAATATAAGTGTTCTGATGTTGGGTGCATATATATATATACACACACACACACACACACACAATTATTATATCCTCTTGCCAAATTGACCCCTTTATCGTTATGTAATGACTTTCTTTGTCTCTAGTTACAATTTTTTATTTTTTTTTAATTTATCAATATATAATGTAGTTGATTTTCATGTCCCTTTACTAGTTACAGCTTTTTAAAGGTTTTTTAAATTTTTGATATAAGTATAGCTACTCCTGCTTTCTTTTGGTTTCCATATGCATAGAATATCTTTTTCCATCCTTCACTCTCAGCCTATATAAGTCCTTGAAGCTAATGTGATTCTCTTGTATGCAGCATATAGTTTGGTTGTATTTTTTTATCCATGCAGCCACTTTCGATTGAAAAACTTACTTCATTTACACTTAAATTACTGATAGATAAGGACATAGTACTGATATTTTGTTCATTGTTTTGTGAGTGTTTTGTAGTTCCTTTTTTCCTCTCTTGCTGTCTTCCTATGTGATTTCATGATTTTCTATAGTGGCATACTTTGATTCCTTTCTCTTTATATTTTGTGTTTCTACTGTAGGTTTTTGCTTTGTAGTTACCCTAAGAGAGAATATTTTGTCTTGAAGACTATTTTATCTGATATCAAAGCATAACCACTCTAACCTTTTTTTTTTTCCAGCTGGCTGGTACAGAGGTTGAACCCTGAACCTTGGTGTCATCAGCACCACCTGTAGCCAACTGAGCTAATCAGCCAGCCTTAGCCACTCTAGCTTCTTTATGCTTCCTATCTTTTTCTGTTTATTTCCAACCTATCTGTGCCTTTATATTTAAAATGTGTCTCTTAAAGACAGCATATAGTTGTCTCCTGCTTTTTAAAAAAATCCGTTCAGATAGTATTTGTCTTTTTATTTGGAATGTTTAGTCAATTTACATTTAATTTAATTCATATGGTTGGGGTTGAGTCTTCAATTTTACAATTTTTTATTTTTATTTTCTCTGCTTTTTGTTCTTTTCCTTATTTCCTAACTTCCTTTGGGTTAATTTTAGAATTCCATTTAAATTTATTTATTGGCTTTTAAATCTATATCTTTTTGTAGTATTTACTTAGTCCTACATCTATGGATTGCATTATATATGCTTGACTTTTCATAGTTTACTTATGGTTAATGCTGTACCACTTTGTATTTATATTTTGAGAAAATATAAAAGCTTGGCAATTGTATAGCTTCATTTACCCCCACTCACTGTCTTTTATGATATAATTGTCCTATGTAGTATATACACATAAATTGTGAACTCTGCAGTGCACTGTTAAAATTTTGCTTTCAGCATTAATGTGTATTCTAAGGAAAGTAAGAGAAAATGCTCTTTTATTTACCCACATAGTTATCATTTCCAGCGCTCATTATTTTTTCCTGAAGTTCTAAATTTCCTTCTGTTATCATTTCCTTTCAGCCTGTAGAATTTCCTTTAGCATTTTTAGAAGTGCTGCAGCAGCAACAAATTCTCTTGGTTTTTATTTATCTAAAATTTCTTTATTTCTTTTGTCATTCTTTTTTTATTCCCACCTCCTAATTCAGACAGCTTTCTTGTAGGGTGGGGAATCGCTGGAGTCATTTATCATTCTTTTTTTTTTTTGGTATCTGACTGGTACAGGGATCAAACCCTGGACCTTGGTGTTATCAGCACCATGCTCTAACCAACTGAGCTAACCGGCCTGCCCCATGGAATAATTTATCATTCTTGAAAAATATCTTCACTAAATATTAATTACAGGTTAACAGGCTTTTTAAAAAATTATTTTATTTATATTTTCATTTACTTATTTATTTTGATTATACATATTTGGATGCTCAATAGCTACGTGTGACTAGTAGCTACCATATAGGATAGTGGAGATCTAAAGGTTTGATCAGCTTAGATTTGAGTTTTTATCAAAAATAGTTCATAGGTGTTTCTGTGTACTTTATATTGCATTACAACAGGAGGCAAATATTGTCTATTTGTTTCTCTTTTTGTGGTGTTAAGATTGGTTAAAAGGTTCAGGTGTCATTAGCTGACCATTTAGTACCCCCACCCCCACCCCAACCTTTTACCTAATGGTTTTAGCTGCAATTGATGATCTTGCCTAGATTTGTATTTCGTTAGTGATTTGAAATAGTGACTGTATAATTCTATCATTCCTTCTACATCTAATAGCTGAACTGTTCTATAAAGAATTTTTCCACATCAGCTGTTTTTCTCCTGAAGTATTTTCTGTCACAGTTATCCTTTCTGTTATGAATTCTTCATCTTCTTCTTCTTATTATTATTTTATTTATTTATTTATTTTTGGTGGCTGGCTAGTACAGTGATCTGGAACCCTTGACCTTTGTGTTATAACACTGCGCTCTGTCCAACTGTCTTTTACACATTTTTAACTTAATTGAATAGTAGTCAGAAAACGTGATCTGTATATGACACAAATTTTTTGAAATCTGTTGAATCTTGCTTTATGGCCTACTGTATGTTCAATTTTTTAAAACATTTCATGGGTAAACAATGTATATTCTCCAGTTGTTTGGTATAGGTTCTAAATATGATCTAAAATAAAATCTAATTATGTTATTTGTTTTTAATATCCTTACTGGGTTTTTTTGGCTGATCTATCAATTACTGAAAGACATGAGTTAATTTTTCCCATTATGATAATGAATTTGTTGATTTATTCATGTAATTCTATTGATATTTTCTTTTATATTCCAGAGTGGTGCTGTTAGGTACATAAACTTTAGAATTATTATGTCTTCCTGGTCAATTGAATCTTTTATCATTATCTAGTGATGCTCTTTACCTAAGTAATACTTTTTGTGTAAAAGTTTATCTTGACTGACAATATCTCTAGCCAATTTCTTTTGGTTGGTACAGTCTGGAACAACTTTATCCTTTTACTTTCAATTTTCTTATAGTTTGCATATGTCTTTTGGGAACATATATAGCTGGATTTTAATTTTTAAAAATCTAGGATGACAGTCTTTTTAATTGTAAATCTTAGTCCATTTACCATTACCATTAAAACTGATGTAGCAGGTTTATTTCTATCTTCTTTTATGTTTCTTTTGGCTTGCTGGCCTCATCTTTTATGATTTTTATTGTACCCCTTTCTCTGTTAGTTGTTACTTTTGTTCCTTTTGTGGTTCTTCTCCTGCTCCTGCTTCTTCTCTTCCTCCTTTTCCTCCTCTTCCTCCTTCGTTTTCTTTTTCTTGTCCTTCTTGGGAAATTTTACACATTATATTTCCTTTATTGGTTATTCTAAAAATGTTAAATTCTAAAAATATTTAACTTAAAATCTAAAGTTAATCAATAATATTTACCCAATTTCCTTGTACTACAAGGATTTCTGAATGCTTGAACTCTGATATTCTTCCTTAAAGGTGATTGTTTGTTGTTTGGTATTTTAGTTCCACTTTTTATTTAGTTCTACAAATTATACATTGTTTTATACAGTCAATATTTGTTTAGACTTATTTATGTTTCTTTTTTGTTGTTGTTAGGATTCTAGCATCTCAGACCTTTCTTTCAAGTTTCCTCCTTTCTGTAATTACATACTTCAGAAGCTCATTCACGTATCTCTCTTTTCTATCTTGTGGCCTCTAAAATATTTCCTTTGTCTTTGGTGTTCTCCAGTGTCATGCCAATCTATATAGGGTGCTTTTCTTTTTATTTATCATGCTTGGGATTTGTTTGGCTCCCTGAATCCAAAAATCTATGGTTTTCATCAAGTCTAAAAAATGGTTAGCCATTACTTTTTCAAATATTGTCTCTTCACTATTTTCCTTGCTTTCTCCTTCTGGAATTCTAATTGTATGTGTTAAACATTCTCACTCTTTTCTCCTTGTCTCTTAACTTCTCTTTTATATTGTCGATCTCTTTTATGTCTCCATGTTGCATCTGGGTAAATTCTTTGTGTCTATCTTTCAGTTTAAACTGCACATTCTCATTTCAATTTCATCTATCCTGCTGAGTTTCGAACTTTAATTGTTATATATCCAGTTTCTAGAAATTCTGTTAGATTTCTTTTCTAATCTCCTTGCTCACTGAATAGAGTCCTATTCCTTAGCTGTGTTTTTGGTATCCTTTTTTGTTTCTTTAAATGTAATTCTGTAGCCTATAATTCCACTATCTATCTGGGTCTGTGTTTATGTTTATTATTTTTGCTGACCCCCAGTCAGTGGCTTGCTTCATATGTTTTGTGATTTTGATTATGACTTTACATTCATTGATACTTTGGCTCAAGATGACTTCCATAGTTTACCTAGTATTTTTAAGTGACTTATGTTGAAAAGGTTTTTTCAGGGTAAATTAGTGTTCTATTTGCCTGGAATGGGAAGCTTTGAAACATTTTTAGTTAATTCATTAGGGAACAAATAGGAGAACTAATGTATCTATAATAATGTAAAATGGGACTCTGCCTTTTAAAATAGTAATTTTATTTTATTTTATTTACTTGTTTATTTAGTGGCAGCTAGCTGCTACAGTATGGGGATCCAAACTATAAAATAGAAATTTTAGAATTTATCCTTTGCGCTATTGCATCAAAAGTGACAATCTTCTTGGCAATGAAATTGTTTCATGTCTTTAAAATTGTTATTACTTTTTATGCATTGTGCAATCAGAACAAAATTAGGAAAAAATGGAGACTTTATTCTCTTTCTATTGTTAACTGTTGTTTTAAACTGTAGGCATACAGGAGATTGGGAAGTATCCCTTTACCTGCCTCTATAATTGTTACTAATCATTGATTATAGCAGGTATAAAGTGAATGAATTTGTGCTATTCCTCTAATGGTACAATTTTTTATTTGCGTTTCACATCTTTAGCTGGAGAAGAAAAAATGGGTAAGATCTTGCTCATTAACACTGTCATCCTTTGTTATTAAAACATGAGAGAATAGGCCGGCCAGTTAGCTCAGCTGTTACAGTGTTATAACACCAGGGTCAAAGGTTCAGATCCCCACAGTGGCCAGCTGCAAAAAAAAAGAAAGAAAGAAAAATAAAATAATAATAATTTTAAAAAACATGAGAGACTAAAGATAAAGGCAACACAGACTTCTCTTCTTAGAATTCCATTTAATTTTTTTATTCTCTAAATTTCCTAAGAATAGAGATTTCCAATAGATACTGTTCAGCAACTTTATGATGGGATTCATAGCGAAAAATGTTTGATAGTAGTTTCACATTCTAAGAAAATGGTAAGAGATTGAAGTTGTTTTTGCATGTTTGTTTTTATGGCAGTAGTCATAATAATGTGTGATATAGCAGTGAGAAATGAGAGAAATATTTTGAATGACTACTTGTAAGATATGATGTTCATTATTGTTCTCGTTATTTCATGTTTATTTTTTCTCCCCTAAAGAAAACCAAAGTTCTTTCATGGCAGAGACTGTCTTCTACTTTATGTATCTCTATCTTCTTTTTGTCAGACTTCAGGCCATATAAATCTCCAGCTCATTCAGAATATTTTTGTCCTGGTTAGCTTGTACAATGGGATCTTTTTAGCCTCTTTCTCATGAAAATCTCACACTTTGGAATTCCTCTCGCTGTCACAGACAATTATGCACATGATGGAGAAAAGCCCTATCTCAGTTGACTTGGTGGGACTTCTGTATTTGCAGAAAGACCCTAAGACATCTTTTGGATTATTTGCTTTTTGATATATCCAGATTGTTCCTTATCCCAATGAAGTGAGATATAGGAGACTGTACTGTAATTAGCTAATTCTGTAATTTTTGCCAAGATAGTAGAGGCTGTTCACTGTGAACACATTCTGCTGCCAGCAGCTGAGTTGGAACATTGTGTTTATTTGTGAGAGGATTTGAGTATGAACAATTTGGTTTAAAGATTAAGTGGGGGAATAGATTATATTGGTAAACTTGATGACATATTAATCTTTTAAAGAAAAATTACTGAGTTATAGAGAGGAACTCACACTTAAAGTATTAAATATCATACTGAAAATTGTAGAAATCGAAAATATTGTGTGCATTTTATTTAGAAGAGAGTTTCTACCTTCCCTCTTGCCTTTTTCGTAAGTGGACAGATGTATTGGAGGCAATCTAGCTTGGTGTGATAAGCAACATGTTGGAACATAGAGGAGAACTAGGTGTACAATCTCAGGGAGTCCAATTTAGTGGGTATTTACGATGTACAGGAACTTTGTTGAAGCCCTGTAGTGCGAAGATGGAGGTGGATATGAGCACGAATAAGAAATGGTCTCCTAAATAATGTAAAATAATAATGAAATAGAAATGGAGATAGATCAGTAAATAACAGAAAATAGAATGAAACAAATGTTAAGCAGAAGTTCCAATAACCTGGTATAGAGAAACATAGAACAATGAACATTGATTAGGGAATCAGAGAAAGTATCATTAAGAAAATGGCTTTTAAATTGATTCTAGAAAAGGAGTAGTATTTTGATAGATGGAAGATGATGGGAATAGAAGAGTGAAGATCTCATTTTGAGGTACTGGTAAATATGGAGGTAGGCATGGCTAAAACACTAATTTTGTGGGATAAAGAAAAATAGGTCAAACAATATGGGTGTTTAATATTTACTCTGTAATAACATTTCTATAATATCTTCATGTACATACTTGAGACTTATAACAACAGTTATGGGATGTATTTATTACTACCCCCAATATGTAAATGGTCCTCTATGATGAATGGAAAGATCTAGATTTGAAAGCCAACTTTGTCACTTAATAGCTACATGACCTTGGACACATTACTTGCTGTTACTGAGTCTGTTTTCTCATCTGTCAAATACAGATAATACCTTCTTCAGTATTTGTTTTTTTTTTTTTTTTTTTTTTTTTAATGTAGAAAAGCATTTATTCCATTTTAAGCACTTACTCAGTTAGTCATGGAGAGTAACAGGCCTGCTGGTGAAACAGGTCACCCAAAATGGAGATGGTATCAAACTAGTGGTCAAGGACTAACTCCTAAAAAAAAAAAAAAAGCAACGCTTATCAAGGATTAATTTAATTTTAAAAATAAATACAAGCTATTGATTCACTCTTCTCAACTTGACAGTCTACTTGTGGTATACTGTCAAGTAAAAACATACGTCTTTACAACTTGGTGGTCCCAAGTTAAACAAAAACAAAAACTATTTCACAGGAAAGAAATAATATGAAAACAGCTCAAGAAATACACTAACAAGCAAAATATATTGGGAAAGGGGAACATGTAATTTTGAATTAACTGAAGAAACCAAGAGGAAACTGGTCTATATAGGAAAATGTGCATCCTGGAAAGTTAGGTGTGAAAATTTTAGAGTAGGAATCTATATGACTTGAATCTCCCCTATTTCCTAAATAAAAATGATATCTTGCAGTATTTATACTTCATGGCTCAGACACCTACCTCACTTGGCTCTATTCCTTACTCACTCTCGTCTTAAATGAGTCTGAAAAACTTGGGGAGATAACACAAGAAGAAAAATAATCACATAATATTTCCCTCTCCGTGGCTACTTTAGACCTGGGTTTGTTACTAGAAAATTCCTGAAGAAAATTTAAATGTAAGCCTAGCTTTGCTGAAACAAGTCTCTCAGGTAATATTTAGAAAACATTCACTGTTTGGGTTAATAGCATTGTTGGTGGTACCTATTAAAGAAGGATAGCCAAACAAAATCTGTTTGTCTCAAAACCAGTGTTAAATCAATCTCAGGGTTGAGAGGAAAAATAGGGGAGTCTAAAATCACAAGTGCAGATATATCTAGGACCCTTGTCCTTCTGGATCCACGCTTCCTTCAGGGTCTTCATCATTATAAATGTTCTCTGCCATTTGCCACACTCACAGGTTATTGTCTTCTGATACAGAACAAATCACCCAAGGTTCATTGGGATTCCAGGAGAAATCAGATACCTTGGCAGTGTGACCACCATGAATAAACAACAACTCTGGTGGCCCATCTTCTGCCTCTTCAAGGGATTGTTCCTCTCCAATTTTACTTAAATCCCAGACATTCAGTCTGCAATCAGTACCACTGGAAGCCAAAATAGTCTCATTGTGAGGTGACCACTGAACCTGGAATATTTCATCCTTATGTGATTCAAAGAAATTCAACTTAAGTTTCAGATTTCTCAAATCCAACAAGGCAACAGTCTTGTCAGCTGATCCTGTGGCAAGAATGAACTCACTATAAGGATTGAAAGATAGGCAGTTCACTTCAGCAGTGTGAGCGTCAACTGAGTGGCTTGGTTTAGAAGTACTGTTTGAACAAGTATCCCAAATCATAGGTGTCTGATCATCAGCAGCTGACCCAAACAGAGACTCATGGAGCAGATGCTAGGAAACATCTTCTACTACTGCTGTGTGCCCTGCAAAGATGGTCTTCGCATCCACCACTCTTCCTTCCTTTGGAACAGCACTGATGTCCCATAGGCAGATGGTTTGGTCATCTGAAGCACTAAGTGCCCACTGAGATTTGGGTTCCAAGAAAGCCCATAGCCTTCCTTCTGATGTCCATGAAGACGCAAGTCTGGGTTGCACTCTCTAGAAGGGTCTGGTTTAGAAGTATGTTTCGTATGGTCGAAAACAAGAACATCATTGGATGGAGTCTTTGTTGCAATGATGCAAGGGTTCTGGGGCATATAACAGGCCCTGTTTACTTCTCCTTCATGGTTGATCTTGATTTCTATTTCAATTTTTCTGCAAACTGACCCAAAACCTCCACATTCTCCTTTCTCACTGTCGTAGTGTGACACATCAAACCGAGCATCATCGTTAGGGAGCTGTACACTGGCTGTCATACGGTGGTTTTGTTCATCTGATGTGTGTGTCCCCAGGACAAGTCGATGAATGCTGAAATCTTTCCCTTCTAGTCTGGTTACATCTGGAAGCCACAAATCACAAAGAAAAGGAGTGTTCTTTTTCCATATTTTGTATTGCTTGTTGATCACACGTTCTTCCACTGCGTCGTCAAAGGCTGTTTCCTTATCAGCCATGGCGGACAGGCACCTTCTTCAGTATTTGCATAGGCAGGGGCAGTATTCACACAGACCAGGGATTGACAATGCTTTTTCTGTAAAAGGCCACATAGAAAATATTTTAGGCTTTGCCAGCCATAACGTATCTGTCACAAAGAGTCAGCCTTGCTGTTGTAGCACAAAACCAGCCACAGACAATATGGAAACAAATAGGTGTGGCTGTATTCTAATAAAACTTCATTTACAAAAATCGATGCTGGGTTACATTTGGACCACAGTCCAAACTCTACTGACTGCATGGACGAGGATGTGAGTGGTGAATCCCTAAATCACACAATTCTGTGGCACAAGTTGTTTTAAGGAATAAATTACATAAGCTATGAGAAATATTTATTTATAGCACAGAAATATTTCTAACTTAGTACATGTGTATACTAAATGATAAAAGTCCATAGATTTTTCTTTCTTTCCTTTTAAAGTTATTGGCATCGAATTCTTGGGTAAACCGCTTAAACCTCTGCCCTCAATTTCAGAATTCTCATTAGCAGTTGGCCAGTAAGTTTAGTTGGTTAGAGTGAGATACTGATAACACCATAGTCCAGGGTTCAATCCCTGTACCAGCCAGCTGCCAAAAAAAAAAGAATTCTCAGTAGGGAAATAAGAACTACCTTCTTCCAAATTAACTAAGTGTGTGAGAGTGATAATATGAGAATGTAGTTTGACTTTTATAGTGGAGGGCCACTGTATTAGCAATGTTTTGTTGTTTTTTTTTTAGCAACTGGCCAGTATGGGGATCTGAACCCTTGACCTTGATGTTACAAGGCTGTGCTCTAACCAACTGAGCTAAGCTGCCAGCCCCTGTATTAGTAATCTTAAGTACAACCTGATAGGGAGCATGAAGCCTAAATTGTTGGCACTATTCAGGGTCTTATGTGATTTACTACTTTGTGTAAACTAGGATTTTTACCTGGAAAATACCTATTGCTTTGGATCTCTACAGAATCAGCATATTGTAATTATGCTGTCCTGATTTTAATTCTCGCCACATATTTTTTGTCAGACTTCCTTTGCATCATTCTTGAAATATACTTAATAATTGTAAAAAGCACATATTCTACTACAGACACCAAGAAGGTGGGGGAGGATGTGGGCTTTCTCTTGCTTTTACTTAGTTATAGCTGTGAATGCTGTTCCTTTCAAGGAATATTTTGACTTTTTTTTTTCTTTAGTGCTTTGAAAAGTTTTCATATAGGTTATGTAAATCAAATGTTGATTATGTACTAGGGCTGACTTTGACGTTGCTTTTGAGTCTTGGTTTAGGAATAACAAATTAATTGTTCTTTTTAGGATATTATATGCTAATTATTGTTGTGAGAAGATTATGGTGTTGATCTGCCATGATAAAATGATAAAAGAAATCTTATAGTTGTCATTTTAGCTGTGGAATAAAGGATTTCCTATTTCTAAATTTGAAAATGTTTCCTTTTCTTTACTCTGTATAGGAATATTATATGCCTTCTACCTGCACTATGTTTTTTAGTTTTTATTGTGGTAAAATACATATAATATAAAATCTATCATTTTAGCTTTTTTTTTTTTTTATTTGGCAGCTGGCCAGTACAGGAATCCTAACTCTTGACCTTGGTGTTATGACACCATGCTCTAACCAATTGAGCTGACTGACCTGCCCCCCCCCATGAACTTTTTGAAGTACTCCTGTGCATTAACAATGTTGTGTGACCGTTACTACTATCTTTCTCCAGAAATTTTATTATTCTAAATAGAACTATGTACCCATTAAATAATAACTCTCCATTCACCCCTTTCCCTGGTCACTGGTAACCTCTGTACTACTTTCCATCGCTGTGAATTTGCTTATTCTGAGTCTAGGTTCCTTACACAGGTGGAATCACACAATATTTGTCCTTTTGTTTCTGTCTCATTTCACTTAGCGTAATGTTTTCAAGGTTAATCCAGGTTGTAGCATATATCAGAATCTCATTTTTTAATGGCTGAATAATTTCCATTGTATGTATATATCACATTCTGTTCATACATTCTTCTGTTGATGGACACTTGGACTGTTTCCACTTTTTGGCTCTAGTGAATAATGCTCTGTGGACATTGGTGTACAAAATATCAGTTTGAGCCCCTGCTTTCGATTGTTTTGGCTATTTACCTAGAAGTGGAATTGCTGGATCATATGATAATTCTACATCTGATTTTTTGAAGAATTATCAGATTTTTTCACAGTGACATGCATTATGTTTTAACAGATATTTTTGGAATACTTTTTACTACTTTATTTTTTAAATGTTTACTATTTTATTTTAAGATAAGAAAATGTCCTGGAATTTCACAAATGCGTTGCCGGAGACCAGCTCCGCAGGATTTGTTGGACCTGAATAGGTGGTGTGGATAGGATGAGGAAAAAAGAAAAAGGCAGACCACAAGTGTCTAGTGCAAGTGTGGACAATGACCACAAAAATCTTGCTTTATTTATATTTTTTACTTAACCTTTTACATGATGATTTATCTTTTAATCAAAACATTTATTATTTCATCTCTATAGAAAAAGAAAATCAGAGTGTTCCAGAGCACTCACGCTGTGGTAAAAGCACCCACTCATGCATCAATAGTTCACCCCAAAGCCTGTGGCTTGTGGCCAGGAAACCATACAATAGCAGCATGCTTGGCTTTAAAGAGTGTCAGACTTTTAGTTTAAACTATAATTCTTAACCTTCTGAACTTACAATTTAACCCTTTTTTAATCTTACTTATACTTACTGTACTTAATTTTAATAACATTGATTAGTTATGGTTAACAATTTAGCATTGCTTATACTCTATATTGATCATTTTAATTTATAATAAAAATCACGTTTATACCTTTTATTTCCCTGCCAATAGACTCCGGGAACAGGGCAGGGGACAAAGTGAAAAGTTAAATGATCCTACTCAAACTAACAAAAACACACTATATCATTCTTATTATTACTAGGGAAACAGCATGTTCTTGGTAAGTTAAGTGAAACTGTGAGAATGGGGAAAACAAAGAAATCTGTAACTGTTTAATGATCAAATAATTGTAAACACCACTGCACTCAGACCCACCACCTCCCTGGGGGATGTGGATAGAAATCCAACATAATAACTTCATTCCACACGTACAAGAACATGACCACAGCCACAATGGGTCCATGCACACATCACTAACAGGAAAGATTAATGACAAAATTAAATCGAGCCAACCCATACTGGGAACATGCATCAAAAACACCTTCAGTATTGACAATGTCTTTTAAATAAACCAGTTAATTTTGATGTATTTTAACATGTCCTTTGAGAAACTCCAGGGGATTTCCCAAAGCCATACTAAGCCAAAAGGTTAAGCTGTTTATTTCTGGGAAGCCTTGTCAAGCAACCAAAGGTGAACAAACAAGAACTTCCATGGAGCTGCACCACACACATGGGACCCCCTTGTAGCCTGCAGAACAAGGGGTATTACTCCTCAGCCTCCCATGCCATTCCCTACAGCAGGATGGCTCACGGCAATGCATTATCATTTGGGGGCACTAACATTTCTAGATTTGCCTTTTTGGTATTTTTTCTGTTTTTCATTTCTCTAAATTTGAAATATTAAATACTGATTTCTTTGGCATACATTCACTGAGAAACTAGAAAGATTCTTGCATTCCAGCAAATGAAATATTGCTATAAATAAGTCATTGCCACTTCTCAAACTAGTTAACACTTAGGATTCCCAAGCATTCTAAAACTCGTGTGATAATAAAAGTGCTTATCTCCTAGAAAATGTTTGAGTTTTCCAAGAATAAATTGTAGTTTTTTTCCAAAGTTAAATCTTTATTGCATCTAATTCATTACCAGTACCTTACTTTAAACACATTTTCTAATTTAACCCTCCCAACAACCATATTGGGTAGGAACTCTTATTATCTTTATTTTACAGCCGAGAAACTTGAGACACACAGAAAAGTTAAATAAGTTGCCTATGGTCACACAAGTAATCATATTTAATTCAGAACATTTTTATCTATAAGCATATTGAGTGACTATTTGTTGGCACTGGTGAAGATAATAAATAGATCTTAATTCCTGTCTTTTGGAGTTTACACTAAAGGTGAGCCCAAAACACTTAATATTACTGTTGTAAGGACACAGGTAAAAAACTGTAAATGGACTTTAGTTGTAGAGATTTGAAGGCTATTTATTCCCATACATAAGCTTTAATTAGTGTAAGCTTTTAATATAGTTCCCAAGTTTACTATTTGCTTGGTATTTCAGGCACTGTCAATCCATATATGAGCCAATTATAATTAGATCACCTAGATCCTCGGTAAAATTTTCTACTAACACTTATCACCTCTTTTGTTGTTTATCATTTTGTAGTGCCTCTCTCCTACTGCCTTGAAATTCTTATGCTTTCTGGAAAAAATGTCTTTGTGTAATTGCCATAAGGACAGGAATCTTTGAATAGTGCCTAGTACATATTTGGTGAATAAATAAATAAAAATATTGTTTTCTCTTTTTAAATATATCAAATAAGATGGTGAAATCCAATGCTATAACTTGTTATGATTGTTGATCTCTGCCCCCCAGTTTTTCATAACTGTACTTCTAATTACATGTTTCTTCTTGAATATATGAGAAGTAATATAAAACAGTAATAAAGGGTGTGGATTTTGTTGTCAGACAGACCTGGAATTGATTCTGGCTCCACTTACAAATCGTGTGACCTTGGGCAAGGTACGAAACCTCTCAAACCTCAAGTTTCTCCTCAGGAAAACACAGTTTGAAGATAGTACTACCTCACAAGATTGCTGGAGAATTAAAGAAGATAATGCAAAGGTACTTCAAAAGTTTGTGGAGAAAGAGAATTAAAAGATAATACAAATCTTCCCATGAACTTTTTGAAGACTAAACTAAGTGCAGGACCCAATAATGTTCAAAATTCCTTTTTTTCTGTTTCAAATTACTTGGGATTCAACTGTAAAAGACATGATCAAAGACCTAAAGGAATGTGCTTGCTCTTAGACTACAAAAAGGAAACGTGTACATAAATGACTTTAAAACACTGACAGACTATAGGAATAAGTTAAAATGAATAAAATAGAGACTGAATACACATCAGTAACCATTATTTCATTCTAGTATCCAGATTTTGCTAGAAGCTCAACAAAGTTGTCCATGTGCTGTTATCTTGTCTCACTTAGGTTTACTAACAAATATTTTAAAATAAATGTATTTAAAATATATCATGAAAAGGGAAGTTACTTGTGAGAAATCAGTCATAATTAAAGGTTAGTAGAAATGGTTCTACTAATTTTAGATAAACATCATCATTGCTATATGAATAAGCTATGAAGACTAACTAGGTACCAAATTCTGTTATAATCAAATAAAACATCATCTGAAACATTTAATGAAATGCTTAATTCTAATTGTAATGTATGATGTTTAAAGTGTAAATGTTAAGCAATACATATAAGTGATTATATTATATATGATTAATATTATAGTCCTTCAGCTAAACTTTGCATTTTTATAATCACCTGAAGAGAGGAAGAGGGAGTTTACTAGAAAAAGAAGAAAGCTGTTTCATTTCATTATGAAGATTAATACATTCAAGCCTGTTCCACTGGGTGTCACTCAGAGACTGGAATAATTATATGTCCTTTAGTACAGATATACATACCTTAGGTGTTTTATTTAACTTAGCTTAGGGCGGGGCAGGCACTTTCTCAATGTAATGGAAACAACTCGCTTTATTGAGGACCAAATACTGGAAAGCAGGGGCCTTGGGAAACTAATATAAGAGATCGAAATAGAATAATAACTGAAGTCTTTTTCAACAATGAACGGAACTTATTTTGAGAGTTTGTGGGGTTGAGGAAAGGGTTTTCTTGGGTTTACTGACTTCATTATTCTTTGCTAAAGACAGGAAGGGAAGTGGGCTGAATTGTATGAAAACTGTCCTTTCCCAAATTTCTTCCCCATCCTGTCCAAAATGATACCAGTTATGCAACAGTTACACCAATTATTCAACAGTTGCACACCTTTTAGTATTAACTAGTTTAATCAACTAGCCTTTCTAATAAAGTAACTGAAATGCATCAGAATAATGAAATTTTGAAAGGAGATCCAGGAAAAAGTAGATCACTTTAAAGCATAAATTGTTGATTAAGTAGGAGTGGAGGTGGCAGCTTCGGGAAGAAGACAAAGTCAGCCCAGATAGAGATGAGGATTACCAAAAAGAGAGATGGAAAGGATATAGTAAAGAACGTGGGCAAGTAGCAACAGTAAAAAAAAAAAAAAAAAGGATGGAAAGAGATCAAGGAAAAGCAGGCACTGAGGTGTAGTACTGAATGAAATAAAAAATTTATGAATAGGAGCAGGCATTGTAAAACACGTGCAGTACTGTAAGTTGTCTACTTAGAAGTATAGCTGTTGTCTAATTTTTTTTGAGAGTCCCAAATATCTCTTTCTTCAAAACAAGAGGGGATATGAGCCTGCTGCTGCTGATTCTGTTATATGTTTATCTGATATTGTTAGAACAACCTCTAGGTGTGTGCTCTTTTGTTAGTTGGTAGGAAGAATGTCAAAGTTGGAGCCCGTTGTTAGTGTCCTTCTGTTCTGGCTTTATACTAGGATTAAGTGTTTCCTAAAAATAGAACCTGTTCACATTCCTAAAGGTGTAGCCCATAGGCATTTGTAAACTTGCTTTTTGATTAGGATAATTCATGTTTTAAATAGTGGTTGGCCATGAATAGAAAATGTGATAATTTGGATTTAATAGGTGATTCTTTTCTGGAATATGTGTTTTGTGTGTGTTTTGTTTTTTATCCCCCTGTGGGGAAATTATAACAAGCATAAGCTTAAGCCTCTGGTTGATAATTAAATTTATGGTATCAGTCAGGTCTACTATACCTGGTGCCAGGACTTGCTATTGGAGAGAATAGATTGTAATTGATTTTGTTATTTAGGGTCTGTGACAACTGAAGGCTGCCAGAATCAGTTGCCCCACTCTCTTCTCCTTGTCACTAATAAAATAGCAAAGTATTGTGGAAAATGTATGTCAGGATAACTGATTTCTGGTTATTATTGCTCTTCTTGTTTGACCTGGGGAAAACCCTTCTGAACCTAATTTTTTCTGATTTTCAAATGAGAATAATAATATCTATTTTACCTGTGCCAGAAGCATTAGTGTGAGGATCACATAATATAGTGTATGTGAGCACTTTTTAAACTAGAAAGGCAAATTATAAAAATAAGTTCATATCCTTATTTCTTTCACCTAAGAAGAATTGTATCTAGTTTAAGAGAAGCTGAAATGAGCATATTCCTGTCATATAAGCATTTCTGCTAAGTTAATTGTTCAAGGAATGGAATGGGTAGGAAAGGAACTATGAAAGTAACGGGAAAATAGTCATGTGGGTACTTGCATGAAAGACAGACTTACTTGAATTCCAGGCACAGAAATGGTTTCTTAGGATTGTGGTTATACCATTTTCTGAAAGGTTTAGGTGAAAGGGCAAAGACCTCATTTAAGGATTAGATGTGTTTTATATCAAAATACAACAGTAATGACTTCAGGAGAATGGTTCTGATGCATCTATAGTTATTTTTTGAAATTTGGAATTAACATTGCTGGCTGCTGTCTGGATCTCCTGTTTATTTTTTCTATTATTTTTCATTAGGAAATTGGTTTTTACATTCTTTAGTTATTGTAAAATATCTGCAAAATTAAGCATCGATTAGATTAAATATGGGCAAGGTGCAAAATTTAATTTTTATACAAATTAATAGAGGTGTAGGATATAATATATACATGCTTTTAAAACATGAGTTATAGTTGGGGAAAGCGTTTGAAAGGAGATGAAAATAAAGATTAGAATCTCAATTCAAGATAGAAAATGTGTGTAACAATTGTCAATCAAATTTATTTATAATTTAAAACTGTTTTCTTAGAAAAAAACTGTAGGTTGTCCTTAATATGTCAGTTATAATCTGGATGATCTATTTAACTCTAACACTTTTTGGACTCTGTGCATCGGCCCAGATCCTATCTGAGAAGCTGCTAATCAACTGCTGCATGCTTCAGAATGAAACTTTTATTTTTATAATCTCATGTACTCAAAAACTCATATCAGTGAATATACACATTTCTCCAATCTAATTATTGTTAGTTATTTTAATGGAACCAAAACAATCATTTTCAAAAGAGAAAGGATTCAGATGTAAAATATTTATTCTATGTTTCTTAATGAATTTAGGTTGCTTTAGCTGCTAATAAATGTTGTTTTATGTGAATGTCAATGTTTGCTTTTTTGTGTATTGTCTTGTATTGTGTAACTATGGCGAGAAGAAATTCATTTAAAATATCTGGGCATATTTCAATTCAGAAAAAAGTTGACAGTTTAGAAATCTTTGTGTTAGTGTTATTGTTTCTTCAGGAAACAAAATGAAAATGCAGTATTTTTCCGTTGTCTGCCTTATTCTATATAGTTTACAATACTGTTTATATTTAAGATATAAATATAGAAATTATAGTTTTAATTTTAATGGTCCCTGACATTTTTCTCAAGTTTATTCAGAGAAAATAAAAACAGCTTTGGTGTCTTATAAAAGAAATTTAGCTGGATAGATCCAGCTGTTGCATTTATAAATAGCTACAGATATCTACAGCAGTGAAGGGTTTACTCAGGTTGTTATGGCAACTAAAATTCAGAACCTCAAAGATAAGCTATATTGAAAGAAAAGAATACACTAAATGTACATTTAATCCAATTATGCAATAAAAATTATTGTTTACTAGCTGTTATTTCAGATCTCAAGAGAGAAATTAGTTTTAACTTGTCATATAACTTACTAATTTATTGTCTGTATGGTTCTTATATACTTTTAAGGAGGTTATCTTGTAATAATGGATTGTGCTGACCCATTTAAACTCTCTTTTTTGATCTTCATTGTAATATGTTGCATGCTTATTTAAATATGCTGGCTAGGGTTGAGGGAGCATTTTTGAGTCCGTGGAATGTGGCAAAGCCTGTACTGGGCTTTAAGTCTGTGATCTTACACTAATGCTTTTTCCAACCAAAATAACCAGTTATAATTTTATAAGGCCATTTAAGTAAATCTATTCAGATATTCTGTTTCACAGTGGATCTGGGAGTGGGATGCTAGAATCTATAGATTTTAAAAATAATTAAAAATTTTTATTCAGTGTAATACATGCACAAAAATTTTTTGTAAAATGAAATAATATGCTGTAAAGCTTGTAATAAAAAAGAGTAGTCTCTTACCCTATTCTTCTCTACCCTGAAGTCCTCCTTGGAGGCAAGTATTTTTAATTCTTTAATTTGTTTCTTCTAGGATTTACCTCAATCTCTAAAAAAATATTCCTATTGCTGTTTCTTGCTTTTTCAATTATAGATATTAACTCTTTGTTTCCTACTCTGGAAATTTTAGATTTAACAGTCTTATACATTATGCCTAACACTGTGAGAGATTCACAATTATATATGAGATTAATTATTTTTTTTTATCTCTGTGCTCTGAACATCTATACCTCTACTACATAGAACTTAGTTATTGTACATTATTTACTAATTGTTTCACTATTTTAATATTCTTTACATGATTTTATTATAAATCTAAGTTCCCATAGCAGTTAGAACAGAGCTGAGGATTTTGAGATGTTAGAGTTTTCCTCTTGATTTGCTTAATGCTTTTAAGATTTTTATATTCGGGAGTAGAGTTGTTTTTGTTTTTGTTAACAACTCTGATAATCTGGTTTAAGAAACCATTGAATTTGAAAATTATTTTAAATCTAAATAATTTGATTTAACATTCTATTTTTATTTTTTAAAATATTTTTAAGCTATTCTTATTTTAGATTTTTATGTTTTTAGTATATGGAAATATATAGTTTTGAAATTATAATTATGTTAAGAACTATGGTAATAGATTTGGTTTAGAAAAGAACTCACAAATAAAGACAGATTTCCATCAGTGAAAGATACTTCTTATATACTATACCTCCGTTTTCTATAACCTTTTATGTTTTCTAAAAAAATTTTTAACATTATTTTATTGTCCATTTTCATCTTTCAGATTTGATCAATTTCTAAATTAAATTCGTTATTAAAATATAATAGCTGTATAGTTTATATAGTAATTAGTCTATATTATAAAAGTAGTGAAAGTTAGGTGGATTTGACAGCGATGGAACCATAATCCATATTTTTTTTTACTTTAATACCATCATTTCAGTCATATACCTTAGTCTGCCTGAATACTCAGTAATTCAGTGGCATTTTTAGTTTCTTACATTTGTCATTTTAGAAAAAATTAGTCTTGGAAATTAATTGACAAATGGTTAGAAATTTTATTGATGGTATAATCCCAAGAGCTTCAGATAAGCTATTGTGGATTCTGTACTGTAACCAGCATTCAACTTCTAGAACATTATCTGCAGGTAGTGTTATGGCATAAAATAAACAAACAAAAACTTGGAGGCTGGCCGATTAGCTCAATTGGTTAGAGCCAATGTTATAACACGAAGGTCAAGGGTCCGGATCCCCATACTGGCTACCTGCCAAAAAACAAAAAAATTGAGTAGTCTTGCATTAGAATGCTGGGCAGATAGAAAGAAGTAATGGTTTGGGTATGTACTTAAGATTTAGTTACTGTTCATTCCATTTCTTGTTAGATATGTAGCAAATTCAGCCTTGGGCATTTATTGTCTAACAGCATGTCCAAAGTTTTTGGCAAAAAAAACTAACTTAGGATATTTTTCCCTGACCATGCCTCTCATGGCCTTCAAATAATGAGTAAAGGCAATAAAAATAAACAGAGTGAGAAAACATCACTTTATGGAAATTCTCTACTGTGCCATTCATTCATAATAGTTTTTAAATATTGTATACATTTTTTTCATGAGTAGTTTCTACATCTAAAGTTAGACACTAGACAATTCAAGAATTAAACTCTTAAACATGGAATCATGGAATTTTTCCTCTCTGATTTTGTTGCATTTGTACTTTGTTTTTAAAATTTTAATATTTTCCCAAGTGACTAAAAAATAGCTCTAAATTTGAAAAAATATGTTATTCTGAGTATTCTGAAATGTGTCGATCAACAAATTATTCAATATATCATAGTTTTATATTTTTAATAATATACAACATTTTAGTGTATAGGAGTACTTTAGCAAAAACTTAACTCTTTATGACTACGTGTCAAACAGGTTATATGAGTATTTCTATAGTGTACTTATCTGTTTGGTTTAAAAGTCAGAAGGTGTCAGAGATAGCTTCCAAAGCATTGCAAAGTCGTGACAAAGTCCTGACCTTATTACCCGAACTCATATTTGAACTAAAGCATATAAATCTCATTCCTCATTATAAAGAAAATAAGGAGATCCTGTCTCAGAGGACACAAAATTCCCTTACGATTACTTGTTTCAATCCATCTTTCAGTCCATATTCCCCACCCAAGATTGTCATATATTCTGACACCTAACTTAGCCTCAAAAGAAATGGAAAAAATCTTAGTGATTTTTCTCTAGCTTATCATGAATATTACAGTGATTTTAAAGTTAGGCAACCTATATTTCTACCTTCTCAACAGCCTTTCGGGAAGTATGCTCATTCTCCCTGCTATAAACACAGAGAATTTGAAAATAAGTACCAAATGCACAAAGATAATATAAAGGAATGGCACACCATTTTCTAAATAATTTGATACTTGTTTAAACAGCCTACTTTAGCATGTTGACAGAAGAGCATATTTATACAAAATATTTTTCCTGGGTTGTTATACAAAACATTGTATAGATTTTAGAAAATGTTTCCGAATACTTTACCAAACACAAAAATTCTTTACTGAAAGTTGCTCCAATTGAATTTAAATTGCTTTGAATACCTTGTTGATCACCTAGGGTATTTTATCCTACTAGAAAAGTAGCTTGAAGTGGGCTGGCTGGTTAGCTCTGTTGGTTAGAGCATGGTGTTGATAACACCAATGTCGAGGGTTCAGATCCCGTACTGGCCAGCCACCAAAAAAAAAAAAGAAAGAAAAAAAAGTAACTGAGTAACTTACTTAGCCTAAGCCTCGGTTTTCAGCTGAAGGAAAGAGATAATACCACAAAAAGTAGTTATAGGAATTTAGAAAGTTAATATATATGGAAGTATCTAGCACAGCAGCTAATAGATAGTTCATAAAAATTAATTTATTTCCCTTCTTCTCCCATTTCCTTCACTTCATTTACACTAGCTCTTCATAGTAAAACCTTCCTAATTGATCTCTCTGACTCCTATTTTCCTCTTTTAGTCTATTTACCACTGAAAGTATAATTACACAGCTTTGATTATGTAGATCTCTCCTGAACAATCTTCAGTAATTTCTTATTGCCAATTATAATAGCTATTAGTACCTCTGTGATACTTTAAATGCAAGCAATGTCATATTTCTTTATTTTCTAACTTGAATTAAATATGACTTTAAACCCTTCTTGCCAAGGTTATCAAGAAGACCAGCATGACACATTTCTTGGAACTTTTTCTCCTTTCCTGGGGCCCTACAAGAGTTCAGAGCATCCTGAGATGTCTCATGTAACTTCTACTATTTCTCCTTGTGCTCACTCAATTTAGCTGTTAAAACAGATGACATATTGTGATGACACTCCAGCAACCTTATGGAGTGGTCCACATGGGGAAGAACTGAAGCCTTCTGTCAATATAAGTCTCCTGCAAACAGCCATGTGACCGAACCATCTTGATAGCAGATCCTCCAGCCTTTGTCAAGCTATCAGAGGACTGCAGCCCCTGGTCAGCATCTTGACAGCAACTACATGAGAGAGAGCCAAGACAGAACCATCCAACTAACTCATTCCCAAATTTCTGACACATAGAAAGTGAGGTGATGAATGTTTTTTGGGTTTTTTTAAACCAACAAATTTGGGGTAATTTGTTATATAGATAACTAATACAACACCCAGTCTACAAATTTTGAACACCACTTCTTCACAAGCAAAAAATTATTGATAACGTCCATCATGCCAATTAACAAAACCTGTGGCAGTAATTGAAGATAAAGAAGGCTGAGCACTCAAAGTTTCCATTTAGACTCTAGACTTTCTTAAACTCTAAACTCTAAGCCAGTGCTGTCAATAGAAATATAATGTGACCCACATAGGTAACTTTATTTAAAAAAATTTTTTAAACGCCTGGCTAGTACAGGGATCCAAACCCGTGACCTTAGTGTTATAAGGCTATTCTCTAACCAACTGAGCTAACTGGCAAACCTCCATAGGTAATTTTAAATCTTCTAATAGGCACATTTTAAAAAGGCAAAGAGGGCTGGCTGGTTATAGTGTGGTTCTGTTAGCACCAAGGTCCAGGGTTCAATCCCTGTACCAGCCAGCCACCACCCCCCCACCACCAAAAAAAAAAGATAGTAATATAGGAGAAAAATCTGTGTGACCTTGAGTTTGGCCATGAGTTTTTAGATACAATTCCAAAAGCATGATTCAAGGAAAAAAAAATTGATGTTTGACTTTGTTAAAATTTCAAACTTGTACTCCATGAAAGATACCGTTAAGAGAATGAAAAGATAAGTTAGAAGGCTGGCCGGTTAGCTAAGTTGGTTAGTGCCACCTTGTAACACCAGTCAAAGTTTCAGATGTCTGGACCCATCAGCAACCCAAAAAAAAAAAAAAAAAAAAAGGCCAGTCTTTGCTGAAAGAAAAGATAAGTTACAAACTGGGAGAAAATGTTTGCCTTTAGAGAATTGCATATTAAAACAACAATGAAATAACACTAAAGTCAGAATGGCTAAAATCTGAAAAACTGATAATACAAAATATTCGTAAGCCTGAAAAACAACAGGAGCTCTCATCTTTGCTGGTGGGAATGCAAAACGATACAGCCATTTTGGAAGACACTTTGGCGGTTTCTTACGAAGCTAAACATAGTCTTCCCATTTAATCCAGCAATAGCACCCTAGGTGTTTAATTGCATTATAAACTTTTGTTCACACAAAAACCCACACAGGAATTTTTATAACAGCTTTATTCATAACTGCCAAAAACTGGAAGCAGTTAATTGTCCATCAGTAGGGGAATGAATAACCAAACTGTGGTATATCCATACAATGGAATGTTTCTCAGCAATCAAAAGAAATGAGCTATCAAATCAGGAAAAGACATGGAGAAAACTTAAATGCATGTTGCTAAGTAAAAGAAACCAATCTGAAAAGCCTACATATTGTAATGATTATAACTATGTAACATTCTGGAGAAGGAAAATTATAGTGACAGTAAAAAGACCAGTGGTTGTGAAGGGTTGGGCACAGTAGTGAGGTTGGTGTGAATAGGTGTAGCAGAGGGGCTTTTTAGGCCAGTGAAACTATTCTGTATGCACTGTGATGAAGGATACATGACATTGTGCATTTGTCAAACCTATAAAACTTTATAATGCAAATAGTAACCCTCAATGTATGCAAATGAAAAAATATCATTCAGGCACTGGCCAGTTAGCTCAGTTGGTTAGAACATGGGACTGATAACACCAAAGTCCAGAGTTCAATCCCTGTACTAGCCAACTGCCAAAAAAGAGAAAATCATGCAGGAGGTCATGGGATTCTGGGGAGAATGCAGACTGTGACAGAAGCATCTAACTACATTACAAATATATGAAACAACTTCACTGGAAGGGGTGGGGGAAGAGGTGCTCACTTAATTACCTTTGAAAATGATTGGAGTCTGTAAAACTATATAATATGCTCTATCCAACTGAGCTAACCAGCCGGCCTGGATTCTGTAAAACTAAAGGCAAAAGGAACTATGCAAAAGTACTGTACTTGAGTCGATAAAGTTGTTCTCATGAGGCAACAAATTAACAGATCTGTTGATGCGATACATGTATACTGATATTGAATGAGAAAATGGATGGCAGAAAGTGGGAGCCAGGTTTCTCACTGTTGGAATGGAAATTTTACAAATCAGCAAGGGAGGAAGCTAGAATGACCCATGTGGTAATGGGCTTGAGTTGGATATATCAAAAGAATTCATATATAACTTAGTATAGTTAGATAGTTGTAGGGCCGACCCCGTGGCGCACTCGGGAGAGTGCAGCGCTGGGAGCGCAGCGACGCTCCCGCCCCGGGCCGGTGCACTCACTGGCTGAGTGCCGGTCATGAAAAAGGCAAAAAAAAAAAAAAAAAAGTTGTATATGGAAATTTATATAGATGGAGATTTGTACAGGTTAGTATACATACTATAAAGATTAGGAGTCACCAAGATAACCATCACTTCTGACTCCAATTGTAAGTTTAGGGGTCCCCCAGATTACCCTCAGGTTTCATAATTCCCTAGAAGGACTCATAGTACTCACTGAAAGCTGTTATATTGACAATTACAGTTTGTTACAGTGAGAGGATGCATATTAAAGTCAGCCCAGGGAAGAAGTGCATGGGACAGAGTACAGGAGAGTTTTTCATGTGAAGCTCCCAGTTGTCTTCTCACAGTGGAGTAATGAACAGTGCTAACTTCTCCCAGCAACAATTTGTAACAATACGCAAGGAGTATTTCCAACCAGGAAAGTTCATCCAAGCCTTGGTGTTGGTGTCGAGTTTTTGTTGAGGCTTTTAGACATGGTTGATCATTTGCGTGGCTGGTCTTAGTTGACAGATTTCACATGGCCCAGTTTATCAGGACACTCCAAGGGTTTAGAGATTATCTTTTAGGAGCCCAGGGCAAAGGCAAGACCTCTTTTTGGGTAAGGTTAATTCTTTACTATACATGAATATTTCTTTGCTCGTTAGAAGAGAGCACCTAAAAGAAACAATAGTTCAGTAGTAATGAGTATAGATAGTTCTCAAATCTTTGTTTCTAGTATTATTATTTGATAAAAGGAACCAGGGCTCCTTGGAGAAATGGCTGATTGTAGGACTGGAGCACAAAATACACAAAACCAGCCTAGAGAATCTTGTAGTGGCAGATAGTAAGGAAGTGCAAAACAAAAAAAAGAGATGTGTCAAAGGGGCACAGGAACCAACTGAAGGAGCTCCCAGTGGGCAAACTTGGAAACGTTTGAATAAAAATGTAAAAAATAATGTACTACTATATAACCCAAAGAATAAAATAAATATCCAAAAATAAATGAAATAAATATCCAGTAATCTATACTGATACATAAATAATTGGATAAATTAATAAATGGAGGTGAATTAAAAAATCTCACCATACAGAATAAGTTTTGTAGATACTCTACCCTAAAGGAGCAGGAACGTAAATCCCCACTCTTTAAATGTAGGCTGTGCATAGTGACTTCCTTCCAGAGTTCTATGTGGAAAGTGGGGAGTGGAGAAACCTGACAAACACCACTTAACCCAAGTGATCAAGGTCAACATAAATAGTCATAAATCATGTTGATAGCATGTATACCCTTAATATGATGTAGTGAAAATAGCACTTTACCTCTCTGATCTTCCTCACAAAAGTCCATAACCTCAGTCTAACCATGAAAAAACAAATTCCAATAGAGGGCCATCTTGCAATATACTTGACCAGAACTCCTCCAAACTGTCAAGATCCTTAAAAAGAAAAAGTCTGAAAAACCATTGCAGCTAAGAGAAGCTTAGCAACTAAATGTAATGTTCTATCCTGGATGAGACAGTAGAACAGAAGAAGGACATTAGGTAAAAACTAAGGAAATCTGAATAAACTAAAGACTAGTTAATACTGTAATAAGAGATGTCCGGTCAAGATGGCAGAATAGACAGTCCGCTCCTCAGCGTCACTCTCTCCCACAAATCAACCAATTTACAACTATAAAAAAGCAATGACAGCCAAGCTGGGGCCACTAGAGCTCAGAGGAAGAGGAGGAGAGACCTACAGAGTTTATGAAAGCAGGAGAAGCCACAATGAGAAAAAGAAAAAAACACTCTATTTTGAGCCCTAGCCACTTCCAGGCTGGAGCTGCTGAGTGCACAGAGCAGGAGCTAGCAAAAGGCATTCTCTTTGCATGAAGTTGCTTGGAGGCGACAGGAGAAGAGGGCCTTGGTGGCCCCCAGGCCAGCAAGACCACTAATAGGATTCCTGTGGGTCCACTCAACTGAAAAAAAGGAGCCACTCAGAGGCCAGTGAGTCATCGCAAGGGACCAGCACACAGCCCATCCCATGAGGCACAAGCAGTGGGGGAGACGGGCCCACCGGGAGAACACTGGGGCACAGCAAGGACAGCTGATCTGCACCCCAATCAGCACAGAACCACTCAGAGGAAACTGATCAGGAATATAGAATTGCATGGGGTGCAGTTTGATGATAAGACTCAGGCCCAGACCAGAGTTTCTACACAACCCAAGTGCACTGGATTTCACTAGACCCGGAAGTGCCTATAAAGTCAACTATTAAAACCTGATGTATTAGTCCGTTTTGTTTTGCTATAACAGAAATACCTGAAATTGGGTAATTTAGAAAGAACAGAGGTTTATTTGGCTTAAGATTCTGGGACAGCTGCATCTGACACAGGCCTCAGGCTGCTGCTATTAATGGCAAAAAGTGGCAGGCAGGTGGTGGGTACAAGCAGATCACATGGTGAGAGAGAGAGAGAGAGGAGGTGCCAGGGTCTATTAAACAAGCAGCTCTCACAGGAACTAATAGAGTGAGAACTTGCTCATTAATCCCCCATCCCCAAGGGAGAGCATTAATCCATTCATGAGGGATCCACCTTCATGACCCAATCAGTTTCCAACACTGCCACATTGGGAATCAAATTTTCACATGAGTTTTGGAGGGGACAACACATCCAAACTCCATCATTCTGCCCTTGGGCTCCCAAAACTAATGTCCCTCTCACATACAAAATACAATTATTTCATCCCAACATTCCCAAGAGTCTTAGCTTGTTCCAGCACCAACTTAAAAGTCCAAAGTCTCATCTGAGACCAAAAGCAAAAGTCCTTGCAGCTGTGAACCTGTAAAAGTCAAAACCAAATTTATCTACTGCCAAGATATAATGGTAGAACAGACATTGGTACACATTCCCATTCCAAAAGGGAGGGATAGGCCAAAAGAAAGGAGAAAGAGGCCCTAAACAAGTCCGAAACCCAGCAGGGCAGACATTATGTCTTAAAGCTCCGAAATAATCTTCTCTGACTCCAAGTCCTGCATCCTGGGCACAATTGGGCATCTGGGCTCCCAAAGCCTTGGGCAGCCTTGCTTCCAGAGCTCTGCCAGGCACAGCCCAGTGTATTGCACTGGTGTCTGTGGCTTTTCCAGGCCTGTGTTGCATGTTACCAGTGGCCCCAGAGTTCTGGGGTCCTAGCAGCAGCCCTGCTGCATTGGCTCTACTCGACATTTCCCTGGTGGGGGCTCTCTGTGGGGGCTCTGACCCCACTTTCCTGATCAGCATTGCTCTAGTAGATGGCTTCTGCGGTGGCTTCACCCCTGTGGCAGGTCTCTGCCAGTGCCCCCAGCTTTTCCATACATCCTCTCAAATCGAGGTAGAGGCTCCCAAGCCTCCACAGCTCTAGCATTCTGCAAGCCTGCACCACGGATGCTGCCAAGGCTTCCAGCTTGTATTTTCCAAAGCTGCACATCCAGCCATAACTAGGGTCAATTTACCCACAGCTGGAGCAGCCAAAGCAGCTGGGGTGCTGGTGCTGGAAGCAGCTTCTTGAGGTGGCCCAGGACAGTGAACCTGTGGAAGGTGCCTCGGGCCTGTTCCCTAAGACCATTGTGTTTCCCTAGGTCTTTGGGCCTGAAATGGAAGGTTTGACCCCAGAGGCTGCTTCAGTGCCTTCAGGGCCTTTCCCCCCTTCTCTTGATAATCCCGTTCTTTTGTGTTAATCTTCTTAGTACCACTGAATTTTCCTTCTGAAAATATTCTCTGCTTCCCTTTTAAATTCTGGCTTTACATCATGCCTTTGGCCCCCATAACTCAGAGTAGGCTGTTAAAAGTAATGATGCAGCTTCCTTAATGCTTTCCTGCTTAGAAATTTCTTCCACGAAGTACTCTGGTTCGCAGTTCCTAAGTTCCAACTTCCACAAAGTTCTAGGGCATGGACACAACGCAGCCAAGTTCCTTGCTATGGTGTAGCAAGGGTTATCTTTTGTCCAATCCCCAATAAGTTCCTCATTTCTGTCTGAGGCCTCATCATCTGCATGGTCTTTACTGTCCACATTTCTATCAACATTCTGGTCACAACCATTTAACCAATCTCTAAAATGTTCCAAACAGTCTCTCATCTTTTTCTCCTGAATCCTCCAAACTCCTCCAGCCTTTGCTCATTACCCAGTTCCAATGCTGCATCCACATTTTCAGGTATCTGTATAGCAACACCCCACTCCTCAGTACCAATTTTCTGTATTAGTCCATTTTGTGTTGCTGTAACAAAAATACCTGAAATTGGGTAATTTATGAAGAACAAAGGTTTATTTGGCTTATAATTCTGGGACAGCTGCATCTGGCACAGGCCTCAGGCTGCTTCTATTCATGGCGGAAAGTGGCAGGCAGCCAGCGGGTATAAGCAGATCACATGGTGAGAGGAAGTGGGGGGGAGATGCCAGGGTCTGTTAAACAACCAGCTCTTGTGGGAACTAATAGAGCAAGAACTCACTCATTAATCCCCTCTTCCCCAGGGAGAGCATTAGTCCTTTCATGAGGGATCTGCCCCCATGACCCAATCAATTTCCAACACTGCCACATTGGGGATCAAATTTCCACATGAGTTTTGGAGGGGACAATACATCTAAACTCCATCACCTGAGCTGCACAAAAAGCCTTCCCTAGGGAATCAGCAGCAAAGCAGGAATTTAGCTCAACCACAGAGTTCAAGTACTGGTCCCACAGGAAGTTCCCCCATTTTAGAAGTAAGCAAAGGACAACAAATTAGTTCCAGTGCAGAGTTTAAGTGGTGGGAACAGCAAATAGTCTAACACAGAACTGAAAGAAAAAACAAAGTACCCACAACCAGAGACAAAGTCTGATATTAACTAGTAAAGGTCTCATTTCACCAAAGAACACCTAGAAGGACCAGAAATCCCCTGGGCTACCAAGCAAGAAAGGGGGGAGGACCAGGGGCCTCAGCAATACACCCCAATACCCGCAACCAGTCCCAAGAGTTGGGGATGAGGGCCTCGGCCACACCCTCCGGACACACGCAACCAGCCCAGCAACAACCACTGAGCTGCCACAGGAAGCGCCCTGGGCTCTCCCGAGCTGGGGTGGTGGGGAGCCTCGGGCCTTGGCCATGCCCCCCTGACATGTGCAGATAGCCAAGCAACGACCACCAAGCTGCAGCAAGAAGGGCCCTGGGTTCCTGAGCTGGGGTGGTAGGAGGCGAGGGCTTTTGCCACACTCCCCTGACATCTGCACTCAGCCCAGCGATAACAAGCCACTGCTGGAAGACCCCCAGTCTTCCCTGTGGGAATGAGGGGGATGCCACAGGCCTCAATCCCACCCCTCCTCCTTCCATCATATTTCCTTGCCCTTTCCCCTCTCCCCCTCCCTCCCAACAGCTCTGCAACAACAACGTAGAATGTAAGAAAAATAATAAAATTACATTTTCTTTTTTTAAAAAAGTAACTTTTCCATATTAGTTCATTAAGTGTAACAAGTGCATCATACTAATGTAAAATGTTAATAATAAGTGAAACTGTGTCGGGGGGGTCTATGAAAACTACCATCTATTCAATTTATATGTAAATCAAAAACTGCTTACAATTTTTAAAAATTCAAGTCTTGTGGAACAGTGAAGACCATAGGGGAAATGTTTTATGTAAAAGTAAGTAATCATAAATAGGACCCCCAAGCATACAATTTAAATAAATGTCTTACTTACAATGGAGGGGCAGGGTGGGCTTTGCAAGTATTTATTTTAGGCAGATCATTATTGTTTCTGTTAGAACATGATGCCTTTCTATATGTCACACTATTGAATATGGAGAAGCATTATTTTGGGGATTAAGTTCTTACAAATGATAATACTATTTTTTGAGGAATGTGTTTCAACTATCATTTTATGTAGGTCTTGAGATATAGAAGAATTTCACTTGTTACAGAGATTAAAAACTAACAAACCCAGTCCATATTTGTAAAGTATTGAATTATTACCTGAATTTATTGTGGGAATTTTCTAATATAATGAGTTGATTTTAAAAGTTACCAAGTGATGAATAAGCTAACTCTCCCTATTTGACCATCACATATTGTACAAAATAGTCAACTTTGTACCCCACAAATATGTATATCATTTATGCTTCAATAAAAAAGAAAAAATATATATTTTAAAATAAAGAAAAGATTTCTCGTATTAAAAAAAAAAAAAGAATTACAGGGCTGGCCGGTTAGCTCAGTTGGTTAGAGCGTGGTGCTAATCACTCTTCAGGTCTATAGTTCGATCCCTGTACTGGCCAGCCATCAAAAAAAAAAAATTACAGCTAATTGTAATTTATATTACCAGTGGGTATCAAGTGAATGACAAGGATAACATTAAAAGGAAGAAAATAAAATGTTATAATAAAGATGAGAACATGATGCTTATAGATAACTTTTCAGATGAGATTAAAAACTATCAAGAATGATATAAATATGCATTGTATGAGTGCTGGGCTTTATAATATATCCTTCAGCATGTTTTCAGTTTGAAAAGAAATATTGGTGGTTTCTCTCATTAGTGGTAAGTATAAATAGCTGATATGGGCTTTAAAAGAGAATTTACCACTTCTCCACATGGGGCTTGGAAGGCTGTCACTAAACTTATTGTTTCTATGAAAGTGGGTTAATGGAATTTATTTCACTGTTGGGCTTATTTCTACGTAGAGTCTTTATTTATTGATTTTCCTTTTAAAATTTATCTTCTACCTAGATTCTTTAATAGAGGCAGTATATCTTATAAAAATTCAGTGAGAAAGATAGCAGCAATCAATCTTTGGAATGTTGGACTCTTGTAAATACATGATTTCACTGGTATTTGCACCAAATAAGAAAAAAGTGCAATCTTCTAGCTGGCATATCACAAGATCTTATACACAATTTGGTTTGAACTAAGAGACTAAAGAAACATAAAGATCCAGTTTTTAAATTTAAATATTTCTACTCATTATTTTTATTCAAGTATTTAATACTTGAATAAAAATGTTACCTTTTTCTTTAGATAATTGGACTGGCTTCTCATAAAAGTTACATATAGTATTGCAGCCTGTGAAATGGCACGTTCACTATGCTCTGTTAGAATAGGCTTTGCCTATATATGAATGCCCAGTCTTAACAGTGTACCAATCACTTAGGAGAATTCCACGACCAACCCTAAATTTGCTAGAAATTTCTAACATTGTAAATATTAGGATATATTGTAGTAATCATCATTAATTAGTATTTCCAGGAAGGAACCAATGGTAGCATATAGCAACCTAGCAAGTGGGTTCACTTTTACAGATTCATTCCTCTATAGCTCAGTTTGTGGTTCATGGTTTTTTTTTTTTTCCAATTTCTTTTATTGTCATAAAATAAAGATAAAAAATTTTCTGCCTTAACCATTTTTAAGCATACACTTCAGTGGTATTGAGAACATTCATATTATTGTACAACTGTCACCACCATATGCCTCCAGAATTCTTTTCATCTTGTAAAACTGAAACTCTGTACCCATTAAACAATAACTCCTCATTCTCCCCTCTCAGCCCTTGGCAACCACCATTCTACTTTCTCTCTCTGTGATTTTGACTACACTAAGTACCTCCTATAAATGGAATCATACATTTTTCTATCTTTTTGTGACTGACCTTTTTCCACTTATAATAATGTCCTCAAGGCTCAAGGGCTGGCTGGTTAGCTCAGTTAGAGTGTGATGTTATAACACCAAGGTCTAAGTTTCAGATCCCCACACCAACCAGCACCAAAAAGAAAAAAAAAAAAGAAAAAAATGTCCTTAAGGTTCATCCATGTTGTAGCATATGTCAGAATTTCCTTCCTTTTTAATACTGAACAATACAAGTAGTCTATTGTGTATATGTACCACATTTTGCTTATTCATACATCTGTCAATGGACACTTGAGTTGCTTTCATCTTTTAGCTATTTTGTTAGTAATGCTATCATGAGCAAAGATATACAAGTATCTCTTCAAGACCCTGCTTTCAATTCTTTTGAGTATGTACCCGTATATAGAATCCCTGGATCATTTGGTAATTCTCTTTTTAACTTTTTGAGGAACTACCACATTGTTTTCTGAATTGTTTTACCATTTTGCATTCCTAAATGTGCACAGGGTTCTAATTTCTCCACATCCTCACCAACACTTATTTTCTGTTTTTATGATAGTAGCCATCCTAATGGGTATGAGGTGGTATCGTATTGTAGTTTTTATTTGATTTGCAATAGTGATATTGAGCATTTTTTTCATGTGCTTATTGGCCGTTTGTCTATCTTTGGAGAAATGTCTATTCAAGTCCTTTTCCCATTTTGAATTGGGTTGTGTGGTTTTTATATTGTTGAGTTTTAGGAGTTCTCTATATATTCTGGGTATTAATTCCTTATCAGATATGTGATTTGCAAATATTTTTCCCATTTTGTGGGTTGGCTTTTTTCCTCTGTTGATATGTCTCTTGATGCACAAAATTTTTAAATTTTCATAAAATCCAATTTGTCTATTTTTTCTTTTGTTGCCTGTGCCTTTGATGTTATATCAAAGAAAGCATTACCAAATTCAGTGTTGTGAAGCTTTTGCCCTATGTTTTCTTCTGAAAGTTTTATAGTATTAGGTGTTATGTTTAGGACATGGATACATTTTGAGTTAATTTCTGTATATAGTGTTATGTAAAGTTTCAGCTTCATTCTTTTGCATGTGGATATCCAGTTTTCCCAACTCCATTTATTGAAAACACCATCTTTTCCCCTACTGAATGGTCTTGACACCCTTGTGAAAAATCATTTCACAGATGCTGACCAGTTAGGACAGTCGGTTAGAGTGTGGTGTCAGTAACACCAAGATCCAGGGTTTGATTCCTGTACCAGCCAGCCAGCTGCCATTTTACCTTATATGCAAGGATGTATTTCTGGACTCTCTGTTCTCTTCCATTGGTCTGTATGTCTGTTGCTATGCCAGTACCACTCTGCTTTGATTACTATAGCTTTGTAGTAACTTTTGAAATCAGGAAGTGTGAATACTCCAGTTTTTGTTCTTCCTTTTCAGGTTTGTTTTGGCTATTCAGGGTCCTTTGAAATTTTATATGAATATAAGAATGGATTTGTCTATTTCTGCAAAGAAACATTATTTAGGTTTTTGCTACAGATTGCATTAAATCTATAGATCTCTTTGGATAGTACTGCTATCTTAGCAATATTAAATCTTCTAATTCAGGAACATGGGATGTCTTTCCATTTCTTTTTTCTTTTTTTTTTTTTATTGAATCATAATTAATTATATATATTTTGGGGGTTCAATGTTGACGTATGTTGATCCTATCAATGTTTTTAGCATATATATTATTATAAATCATACTTATTCTTTATGTCCCTTATCTAATCTCTCCCATCCCCTTCTCCCTTCCCCCTCCCACCTCTGATAACCCTAGAGTTCTTCTCTCCCTCTGAAAGATTAATGGTTTCTCTGTTGATTTGTTGCCTAGATGATCTGTCCAGTACTGAGAGAGGTGTATTCAGGTCCCCCGCTGTTATCATAGAGCATAAGCTTTTTCTGTTACTCTGGAATGGGCTTTGTGGAGAGAGACATCCTCTTCTTTTTTTTTGGTCTTTGCTGGTGACTTTCCTTGCATCAATGCACTTGAGTACCTGGTGAGCCATCTGTACAGTGGTTGTGGTATCTAGCCGCTTTTGCAGCAGCCGTGGCTATTGTGGTTGTGGTCACCTGGAAGTGGTGTTTTGGGCCTGCTCCTTGCCTGATTGTGGAAGCAGGGATTGTTCCCCAGCTCCAGACCTCAGGACCCCCATACCCCTGGCAGGCCCCATGGCAGTAGTGGTGTGCCTGGTTGTGGGAGGAGGGGTCGGTCCCCAGCTCCATCTGTTTTTACATTCTAAGATGTTATCACAGAGCAGTTGGATGGGAGGGGGCAAGGGGAAGGGGGTAAAAAGTAGGGTGAGAAAAGGAGGAAGCACAATCAATTTTTTCTTTGAAAATCTATATAAAATACAGCTTGCTTTAATTTTGTTTGTTTGTTTGTTTGTTTTGGCAGCTGGCCTGTATGGGGATCTGTACCCTTGACCTTGGTGTTTTAACACCATGCTCTAACCAACTGGGCTAATCGGCCAGGCCCAACTTGCTTTTAATTTTAATTTTTAAAAAATTTTTTAGAAGTGGTCCACTCTACTTGCTTTTAGCATGATTACTTTCCTGAATAAAAAGACAATTTCCTTATTTTACTTTAATTACAGGTGTGAAGTAAAAGGTTTTCTTTAAAAAAAGAAAAGGTACAGTTATATTGGGCTTTGGTTAGTTAACAGTACTGAGTTATCTATCTAGTATCTATGGCTTGTTGGAAGGGTAGTTTTAACTATTTACATGTAATAGTGTACTCTGTAGAATAGAAGTGGAAAAGCAGACATACTTGCCTTGTTCCTTATCTTGGAGGAAAAACTTTTGAGGCCAGAAAACAACATCTAGAGCTCTACTCTGAAGCTCTTCAGTTAAAACTTCTTGGAACAGTATATAACAGATATTATTTAAAAAGATAAATTTAAAAATTGGTTAAAAAATCAGTTCATAAAACTTCCATTATTTTGATGATTACTGGAAGTTTCTCTATCATACCAAATAATATACAGTAAATATATGGTAAAATCCCATCCAACATATTTACTATAAATTGCTACTCCCTACTTATTACACTTTATCTAAAAATATTTCTTTAAAGTTTTCATTCTTTTCTCAGGTGCGTAAATAATGTCATACAAAGAATTGAGAATATTTTGGCTTTTTTGGCTTTTTTACTTCCTTAAGAAATTTCATTGTTACCAAATCTAAAAGATGTGATTGAGAATATAATGCTTTTGATTTCTCCTTAACCTTTGCTATAAAGCCATTACATTTTCCATTCACATTAGTTATGCTATCATAGGCCTAAGCTCACATTTATTCAAAACAATTTGAATTTACTACAGATAAATTCTCATAACTTTTTGTAAGTTGGTCTGATTTATCTCTTCAGTATCAACAAAATTTAGGAATCACCCTCTGACGTTTTCTGTGGTGTCAATTCACAGATTGACAGTAGGTATATTATTGTACTATTTAGGTCTATTTATATCATCAGCATTATTTTTTAAAATATAGCATAATCTTTTAAAACTTTTTATTGAAAAATTGTACATATTTATGGAGTACAGAGTTATATTTTAATACATGTATACAATATGTGATCTAATCAGGATAACTAGCGTATTCATCATTGCAAACTTAATCATTTCTTTGTGTTGTGCACATTTGATCTCCTCTCTTCTAGTCACTTGATAACACACAGTAAACTGTTGTTAATTATAGATTCCTGTGTTGACAGTACACCAATAGAACTTATTTTTCTGTCTAGCTGTAATTTTGTGTCCATTAACCAGCTTCCTACTATCTCCCCTCCCACCTCTCCTTTCCTATCTATAGTAACCACAGTTCTCTCTCCTTTTAATAGTCAACTTATTATTATTATTATATATTTGTTTGGTTTTGGTTTTTAGCTCCCCCATATCAGTGAGAACATGTAGTATTCCTCTTTCTGTGCCTGGCTTATTTTACTTATTTCTCCAGGTTTATTCATTTCTCTTTCTGTGCCTGGGTCATTTCACTTATTTCTCCAAGTTCATTCATGCTGCTGTGAATGGCAGAGTTTCATTCTTTTTTATGGTGGAATAGTATTCCGTGTGTGTATATATATATATATGTATATATATACACACCAATCTTTTCTTCAGATATTGCTTTCAAATGATCACAGTTCCTAAGAAAGAAATTATACCAATTTGAGTCTGAAATATTAAACATGAAGGAGAATATAAAATTAGTTTTCCATTATCTACCTAAAGAAGTAAATTAGAGGGCCGAGCCCGTGGCGCACTCAGGAGAGTGCAGCGCTGGGAGCGCAGCGACGCTCCCGCCGCGGGTTCGGATCCTATATAGGAATAGCCGGTGCACTCAGCCTATATAGGAATGGCCAGTGCACTCACTGGCTGAGTGCTGGTCACGAAAAAGACAAAAAAAAAAAAAAAAAAGAAGTAAATTAGTTCAGGTGAGCTGTCCAGCAAACACAGTAATAGCTAGCTAGGTAGAGAGGGCAAGACTGAAGTGTGATCTTGGTTGGGTGAGAAAAAAAAATGTTCATAGTGTTGATTTTCTTTTTGCATGATTTTTACATTACTGTGAAAATAAAGATCACCCAAATGAGAACAAATAGAAGCCATTTGTTCAGATCTTGATATGACAAGGAAGTCAGCCACCATCACTTGCATTTGGCAGACTCGAAGGGTAGAAGACAAGTTTTATGATGGAAAAAAAGAGAAGATATTAGGTTTGCTCTGATTGCAGGTTATTGGCATGGGAAAGTTGATGGCCAGCTAACTAGAAACAGGGCATCTTAAGTAATTAAATTGGGGAACATATTTGGATTTCTGTGATTGGCCATTAGTTGAAAGCATATGGGGCTGGGCGGCAGGGTGAGGGCAAAAAAACAAAAAAAAGGAAATGTGGCAGTCATTGATCAGATCCTGACTGTTCTGGGCTATTTTCTGCCGAGACTGATTTGGCTTTCTGGGCTGGTTGCTGAAGAGATGGTAGGTCAGACTTCTATCCTCATTTTTGGTCTGGTCATTGTAAATTTGTATATCCGAGTCTCTCACTACTGAAGAACAAATAGAAAAATTATTTATATTTTATAATTTTATGGCTGGTTATATTCATAATCAGAGTTCTATCAAGATTATAACAGTTACAGAAATTTTCCCAGATGAAAATAATATTTCGAGGGCTGGCCTGTGGCTCACTTGGGAGAGTATGGTGCTGATAACACCAAGGCCACAGGTTCGGATCCCTATATAGGGATGGCCAGTTCATTCACTTGGAGAGCGCAGTGCTGACAACACTAAGTCAAGGGTTAAGATCCCCTTACCGGTCATCTTTTTCAAAATAAAATAACAATAATAATATTTCATGTCTGAGAGTATAAGATGAATTATGCCAAAGTGTTCATGCTCTAAGACATGTGAAGATGTCATGACACATGTAAAAGTGGATTCTGGACCTCAGGTGATCAGTTACAAAAAAATATGTACTTATGTGGAACTTTTGAGAAATTAGTGAGAACCTGGTTTGGGCTACCTCAGAGAGCCTTTGGTCATTTTCCAAGTGACTTATTGGATAATTGGTACTTTTAAAAGTGTAGGGGAGAAAGTTACTTGTCTGTCACCAGTGGAAACTCCACACATTGCAGTTTCCTGTACAATATATATGGAGATTGGTAAGCTGTGATGAGGAGTGTATTAGTCTTTTATTGCTTATAATAAAATACTTGGAACTAGGTGATTTGTTAATAAAATGAAACTTTTTGCTTACAGTTTCTGAGGCTGAGAAGTCCAAAGTCCATCTGGTGGTGGAAGTGACAGTGATCCAGGGGTCTCACATTGCAAGATGGTGGAAGCAGAGAGAGCAAAGAGAGAGAGACTCTCCTCTTCTTTTAAAGCCCTCAGAATTGCACCCCTGACCACCATTTTTAATCCATTCACTACTGCATGGTCTTACAATCCAATCACCTCTTCAAGGCTCCACTTTCAATTACCGTAATAGGATTTCCCACCCTCTTAGCAGTCACAGTGGGGGCTAAGTTTCTAATATATAAAACGGGGATACAATTCAAGCTTCAATGAATTTTGGGGGGACATAATTCAATCTACTACAAGAAGTATATTTACATTCCTACAGATTTTTTTTTAATTAAATTTTTATTTTGAGAAACTTTAAAATTTAAATATTTTAAGTAAAAGGAATAAAGCCCTAATAGTTAAAGCTGAAGTACCCTTCAGCCTTCCTCCTGCACCCTACCTCCCACCCCATTCCTCTCTCTTCCAGTAAGAGGCAACCTCCTTTATAAATTTGGAATGTGTCCTTCTAACTCATAAAATGTTATTTCTAAAAGCAATGAAATTGCCTTCTATTTGGCTAATTATAAGCACAAAAGTAGAAGGTTTGAAAGAGTACTCTCTAGATTCTTTTAGACTAGTAAATTACGAACATATTATGAAGAACTTGAGAAACATTATTCACCAAGTAACTCTATATTCTGTGTTAAGTAACATATGGTCTGTTTCGATATTAATTTGACTAATTAGCCAGCATCTACGTCTCTTGAGAAAAGAAAAAGGAGGGTTTGGGGAAAAGAACCAATGAAAGAAAGCAGGGATTGACCCTGAGGAATGTGGAAAAAGGTGAGTCAAAAGGATTCCTCTTGATCTTAGCTGCCACTGTAGCTAGGTCTAAAGTTTACTTTGATCTTTCCTTGCGTGGCTTAGAGAAGCAATGCTTTTTCTTTGTTTCAAAATGAATGGGCACAATATATGCTATACTTGTAAATGCCAGTGTTTTGGGTATTGCCAATTTGAGACTCTTATGGCAGAACTGAGTTCAGTTTGCTAAAAGTATAATTAATTCTCCAAATATAATTTGTCTTAGTTTTATAAATATCTATGTAATAAAGCTTAGATCCCAATACGTAATTTAATAGAACCCTATGCATCTTGTTTTAAACACTCCTGTGATTCATGGACAATCACAGCTGACGGAACAAAGAATTATATTTAGTACTTTATTTGAAAGGTACTGTGATTAAGTCTGTTTTAGTTCTAATCATTACTAACACTGGGTAATACAGGAAAGGGGGGAAATGCAGCTTATCGAAGAAGAGACCCATGAGATGGAATACAGCTAGTTAGAATTGTAGTGAAAAATCTCAAGGATGTAAGTCCATCTGCACTGTCATTAATGAGAGATACAGTGAAAAGACTTCATCTGAAGAGGATGACTTCATGGAGTACCAGTGACTTTGCATCTCTTCAAAGGATAAAAAGGGTTTATGTTTCTCTTTTGCTCAAATGTTATATCTTTGTTACAATGACTACATGATGGTTTGTGATTTAAATGTATTATTAACATGAGTTTTTTTATTGCTTTGAAAATTTTGTTTTTGCCTTAAGGAAGGACTCAAAATGCTATTCATTCAGTACTAGTGCATTTGTGGTTTGTAGCATGTTCTATAAAATTTCATCTTTTTTTTTTTTTTTTTTTTTTTGTGGCCTGGCTGGTGTAGGGATTGAACCCTGGACCTTAGTGTCATCAACCATGGCCTAACTAAGCTAACCAGCCAGCCCCCAAATTTCATCTTAAAGGATAAAACTTTTATTGTATATATTTATAGATATTGATTAATTTTAGGAGAGATATTTTTATTATCCTTCACTTTTTAATTGAATTTTGGAGTATTTTCTTTGTATTGATAGGACTATACACTTTCAGTTTTTGTCTTTCCTGCAGATAACCAAAATGTCAATTAATAGGGATTTCTGTAACCTGAGAGTGATATTTTGAAAGCTGCTGTAATGATGATATAATGATGTATTTTTTGGTCTTTTTTACAGGAATTTGGAATACTGGCAAACTAAAAATATTTGTTCATGGTCAGGCTATTTGTTATCTCTAATCCTCTTCTTGAAATGTAAGGAATTAAAACTTAAACTTTTATTTATAGAATGATAAGTCAGAAATTGATAGTAAATCAGAAGACTGAAGATATTTAAGACATAATGTTGGGAAAGTGGTCAGAGAAGAGCTTGTTAAATTATTATTAGATGTTTTCAGGAAGTGGTTGGTTAAAATATGCCTGCCAAATGAAAAATATGCGTGTTGAACTAATGGCTACTTATTATTTCTAAAATCTATGGCATGTAAGATCAGTTTTTTGTTTGTTTGCAGCTGGTCAGAACAGGGATGTAGGGCCGAGCCCGTGGCGCACTTGGTAGAGTGCTGCGCTGGGAGCGCGGCAACGCTCCCGCCGCGGGTTCGGATCCTATATAGGACTGACCAGTGCACTCACTGGCTGAGTGCCGGTCACGAAAAAAACGAAAAAAAAAAAAAAAAAGCTTTGGTTTTATAACAATGCGCTCTGAGCCAACTGGCCAGCCTAAGATGACTTTTTTTTTTTTTTTTTTTGTCTTTTTTCGTGACCGGCTCTCAGCCAGTGAGTGCACCGGCCACTCCTATACAGGATCCGAACCCGCGGCGGGAGCGTCGCCACGCTCCCAGCGCTGCACTCTCCCAAGTGCGCCACGGGCTTGGCCCCTAAGATGACATTTTAAGTAAACATAAAATGTTTTGCTTTTAAATTTTTGACAATATAGTAAAACTGTCTGTGTACCCAACACATGTATACTTGACACATATGTCATTAGGTAAAGTGGAGCTTTTGTCTTATTGTCAATGAAAAGGGTAATGTTCCCCTAAAGGGGGGAAAAAGAAAATCAAGATATTGCTTTTAAACTTCTCTTTAATTTCTACTTTGCAAAGGATAGATAGCTGGCTGACATATTTCTAAACTTATCAATTCCTCACTAAAGAGACAAATACATCTTTGCAATTATTTATAGATTGCTCAGAATTTTCTGGTTTACATTACAGGAAAACGCAATCAAATAAATTGTATTCCAAATGTTGATTTTTATTTTTTTATTTTATTATTATTTTTTTTGCAGCTGGCTGGTACAGGGATTTTTAAAAGAATTTTTAATATATTTTCCCATAGAAGTTGTTATAAATTGTGGTAGATTTCCAGACCATTCCACAACAGGATTTTTAACTCATAAAGTAGTAAGGAATAAATATTTGTTTTAAAGATTTTATATTAAATTGAATGCTGGCAATTGAAGAAAAGCAGAGAATTTGAATCACAGAATTAGGAAATGTGTAGAAAGTTTGAAGAGGACCTCTGGATACATTGAAAGGAGCTTTAGAAACTATTTCTAATTTTTTGTCAAAACTTTCCAATTATCTTTTGCTAATACACAACTGTTCTTTGGGTCAATAGCTTACAAATGAAACAATGAAAGAGATATTTTCTTTGAGTAGTTAGGAAAAGAGGTCCAGAATGATCTTCTTCAACCTGCTTTTTTTCAATTGCCTTTAATTCAAAATAGTCAATATGTCAGAGTGGTATAGTTTTAACTCCTTCAGCTTAAATGAAAGGTTAGTGTTTTCTTAATTGAGAGGATCAGGAATATGAAGTTTCCTGCAGAATTTTACACCAAAGATGTATAAACATAAGAACTTTACCAGAATACAGCAATAAGAGTTTGTAACAATCTTTCAGGGAAAATCTGGTGGTATCTCCCGAACATGTATGTAATCTTTTGGCTAGGATTACCGACTTCTTAGAAGTATAATTGTAAGGAGAAATTTTCTCTTCTGATTCTGTTTTGAAAGAATTATCTTTTTTTTTTTTGAAAAGCTAATGATTGTCCATCACTTGTGATGCCTAAGTTGTTTGCTGTATTATCTCAAAACATAGATATAAACATGTAATGTTCATTTCCTATAGATTTTATTCTTTCTTAAGTTCTTTGGAGGTTACTTTAATGTACTCAACAAGTAGAATGTTACAAAGCAGGTAAAGTCATAATTGTTTTGTTTAATTTAGTCTTGCTTTATTTTTGAAAGACCCTAATTATGGATAATATTCTCCACCCATCCAGAGATTATACCAATCCCTTTTACTTTCCTTTTCACTTTTTTCCTTTATTTCCTTTTCTTCACCTCTTTTAAAACTTACAGAAGTGTAATACGTGAAAACATTTTTATTGCAAAAATTTCCAAAAAAATAGAAATATATACAATAAAAACTGTACTCCCTTTTCCCTTTCCTCCTCCGTCTTACTCCCCTCTCCAGAAATTACCACTTTGATATATTTTATTCCAAATCTTTTTCTGTATATTTACGTCTTTTTTCTAGATATAGAAACAAATGGTTTGTGGGGCTTTTTTCACCCCTTTTACATAGATGGGGTCACACTGGGTTGTTTTTTTTAGCAACTTGCATTGTTTTTTAATTAATGATTCATTATGGAGATCTTTCCACAGCAGTACTACTATAACCACTTAATAGTATTCCACAGAGGTTTACTTAACCATACTTTATTGATAGACATTCAAGGTTTTTTGTTTTTGTCAACAAAATTTTCAGATTTTTTTCTTTCCTGTTTTCTTTCTCTTTTCACTCTGTTGTGAGATTTTTTCAACTTTATCATTAAGGTTTTCATTTTTGTTATTGCATTTTTAATTTCTAAAAGTTATTTTTTGTGTTCTGAATGTTTCATTATTTGTTTAAGTATCTCCTAGAAATAATTTTTTTCTTAAAGTTTTCTTCTCCTTGCATGGTTTCTTTCCACCAAATTGCTTTCTTTTCTTTTGTTGGTTTTGATCTCCATCTTCCATATATAGGCTTTCTTTAGGTATACTAATTCTCAGCTGTCTGTTCTTAAGTAAGAATAGGTGACTAAAAGCCAATTGGAAAGCCTAAGTACATGAATGAGACTTGCAGATTTTGAGTTTCATTGCAGGGTAATCTGGTTGGGCCATTTGTTGGGGAATCTTCTGACTCTAACCAAGATTCATCAAAAAAAAATTTTTTTTTTTAATCTTCCTGTCTCAACAGAGTTGGGGGAAGAGGACTGCTAATTTTATTTCATAGTATTTTAAAATTTATTTTGGGTGGCTGGCCGGTATGGGATCCCAGCCCTTGACCTTGGTATTATCAACACCGTGTGCTAACCAACTGAGCTAAGCAGCCAGCCCTAGGGCTGCTAATTTTATGATTCAGAATTCTCCTATGCATAGGGTCACTTAGTCCTCTTGCTTTTCAGAATGGTATCTGTGCCCTCAACCTTGTCTGGTGCTAGTCAGGAGACCCCTGTTTTATCCTCTCCAGGGAATAAGCTGCTGAATTTCCTGCCAGAGTTGGGGAGTTAGGGAGAGGTAGTCACCTGGGGATGTGGAATAGAGGGAGGACATGTAGGGATCTAACAACTTCTTTAATAGCTTTCACTCAGTTTTTCTTATTTTATCCATCCCACTCCCCATTTACCCCCAGTTCTATACCTAGTGTTGCCGGTTCTTATGCCTTTAGAGAATTCTGTGCTATATTTTGCTTTCCTCACTGTCAGCTTAGGACTTGGCTGTTTCTGGTCTGCTAAGATAGCTACCACTCTATCAGCATCTTCCCCATTTACAAAAATATGTTCCTTTTTTCTTCTTCTCTTTTCCTCCTTACCCTGTGGGATTATGTATTTTAAAATTTGCCTTGTTGTTTTAGTAGGGTTTCTGCAGGGACTAAATTGAATGTTCATGTTAAAACTGCCCCCTTATCCTGGAAGTTCCTCTTTCTTTCATTCTTTCATTCATTCATTCATTCATTCGTTATGAATATTCATGAGATACAAAGCTGATTGTCCCCCCTCTTGCCCATGATGTGGGGGCCAGATTCATACTGGAGGCATATCCATTACCAGAAATTACTTTTGTACCCTTTGTCCCCTCTCACTTATCTCCCAACCTCCCGCCCCTTCCCCCTCTCCCCTCAACTCCAATTTGTAGCCCTAGGAATGTTCCCTCCCTCTGTTGGATTACGGCACTACTGTGGTCTTTCTTTCTTGCCTTCCTTTCTCTCTTAGCTCCCACATATGAGTGAGCACATGCGGTATTTATCCCTCTGTGCTTTGCTTGTTTCACTCAACATAAGTTTCTCCAGGTTCATCCATGTTGTTGCAAATGGGAGTATTTCATTCTTTTTATGGCAGAGTAGTATTCCATAGTGTATATATACCACAGTTTTCTTATCCAATCATCTATTGAAGGACATTTAGGTTGGTTCCGTATCTTGGCTATTGTAAACAGAGCTGCAGTAAACATGGGAGTGCAGGTATCTCTTCAACATGATGATTTCCATTCCTCTGGGTATATGCCCAGAAGAGGGATTGCTGGATCATACAGAAGATCTGTAGTTGTTTGAGAAACCTCCAAATTGTTTTCCAAAGTGGTTGTACTAATTTACAGTCCCACGAACAGTGCAGTAGTGCACACCCTTCTCTCCACACCCTCGCCAGCATTTGTTATTCACTGTCTTTTTGATATAGCCAGTCTAACTGGAGTGAGGTGGTATCTTAATGTGGTTTTAATTTGCATTTCCCTGATGACTAGTGATGTTGAGCATTTTTTCATGTATCTGTTGGCCATTTGTATGTCTTCCTTTGAAAAATGTCTATTCAGTTCCTTTGCCCATTTTTTAATTGGGTCATTTATTTTTTTACTGTATAATTGCTTGAGTTCTATGTATATGCTGGATATTAGTTCCTTGTCAGATGCATAGTTGGCAAAAATTTTCTCCCACTCTGTAGGTTGTCTTTTCACTCTGTTGATTGTTTCTTTTGCTGTGCAGAAACGTTTTAGTTTGATATAATCCCATTTGTTTATTTTTTCTTTTGTTGCTTGTGCTTTTAGGCTCATGTTCATAAAGCCTTTGCCCAGACCTAACTGCTGAAGTGTTTCAGTTATATTTTCCCTTAGTAATTTTACAGTTTCAGGTCTTATACCTAGGTCTTTAATCCATTTTGAGTTGATTTTAGAGTATGGTGAGAGATGCATATCTAGTTTCATTCTTTTGCATATGGATATCCAGTGTTCCCAGCACCTCTTGTTGAAGAGGCAGTCTTTTCCCCAATGTAGATTTTTGTTGCCTTTGTCTAATATCAGATGGCTATAAGCCTGAGGAGTGATTTCTGGGTTCTCATTTCTACTCCACTGGTCTGACTGTCTATTTTTACACCAGTACCATGCTGTTTTGGTTACAACAGCTTTGTAGTATAATTTGAAGTCAGGCAGAGTTTTGCCTCTGGCTTTGTTTTTTTGCTCAGGATTGCTTTGGCTGTTTGGGGTCTTTTGTTTTTGCACATGAAAGGTAAGATTGTTTTTTCCATTTCTGTGAAGAATGTCATTGGTATTTTGATAGGGATTGCATTGAATCTGTAGATCACTTTGGGTAGAATAGACATTTTCACAATGTTAATTCTTCCAATCCAAGAGCATGGAATATTTTTCCATCTTTTTGTGTCTTCTTTAATTTCTTTCAGAAGTGGTTTGTAAGTCTCATTGTAGAGGTCTTTTACCTCCTTGGTTAAATTGATCCCTAGGTATTGCATTTTTTTGGTGAGAATTGTAAATGGGCTTACTTTCTTTATTTCTCTTTCTGTTAATTCATTATTTGAGTATATAAATGCTACTGATTTGGGGGCATTTATTTTGTATCCTGCAATGTTACTGAAGTTATTAACCAGCTCTAGGAGTTTTTTGATAGAGTCTTTAGGTTATTCTATATATAGTATTATGTCGTCTGCAAATAGTGAAAGTTTGACTTCATCTTTTCCAATCTGAATTCCTTTTATTTCTTTCTCTTGCCTGATTGCTCTAGCTAGTACTTCCAGTACTATGTTGAATAGAAGTGGTGAGAGTGGACATCCTTGTCTTGTTCCTGTCCTTAAGGGGTAGGCCTTCAATTTTTCCCCATTCAAAATAATACTGGCAGTGGGCTTGTCATAAATGGCTTTTATAGTGTTAAAATATTTTCTTTCTATACCTAATTTGTTGAGAGTCTTTATCATGAAGGAATGTTGAATTTTGTCAGATGCTTTTCAGCATCTATTGAGATGATCATATGGTCTTTGTCCTTGAGCTTGTTGATGTGATGTATCACATTTATTGACTTTCATATGTTGAGCCATCTTTGCATCCCTGGGATGAATCCCACTTGATCATAGTGTATAATTTTTTTAATATGTTGCTGTATTCTAATTGCTAATATTTTGTTGAGGATTTTAGCATCTAGGTTCATCGAACATATTGGCCTGTAATTTTCTTTTTTTGTTGTTTTTATCTGGTTTTAGTATCAGAGTTATGTTGGCCTCATAGAATGAGTTTGGGAGAGTAGCATCTGTTTCAATTGTTTGGAACAGTTTCATGAGAATTGGTATTAACTCCTCTTTAAAAGTTTGATAGAATTCAGTTGTAAAGCTGCCCAGACCCGGACTTTTTTTTGTTGGAAGATTGCTAATTACTGCTTCAATGTCCTTGCTTGTTATTGGTTTGTTCAGGTTTTCTATCTCTTCTTGGTTCAGTCTTGGTAATTTATATGTGTCTAAAAACTTATCCATATCTTCCAGATTTTCAGATTTGTTGTCATACAGTTGTTTATAATAGTCTCTAATGATTCTTTGTATTTCTGTTGTGTCAGTTGTAATGTCTACCTTTTCATTTCTGATTTTTGTTATTTGGGTCTTCTCTGTCCTCTTTTTGGTTAATCTAGGTAATGGTGTGTCTATTTATCTTCTCAAAAAACCAACTTTTCGTTTTGTTGATCTTTTCTATTGTTTTTGGGTCTCTATTTCATTTAGTTCTGCTCTGATCTTAATTATTTCTTTCCATCCTACTGCCTTTAGGTTTGGATTGTTGTTGTTTTTAAAGTTCTTTGAGGCATACCGTTATGTCGTTTATTTGGAGTCTTTCCATTTTTTTTAATATAAGCATTTACTGCAATACATTTCCCTCTTAGTACTGCTTTTGCAGTAATCCCACAAGTTTTGGTATGGTGTATCTTTATTTTCATTAGTTTCTAGAAATTTTTTTATTTTCTGTTTAATTTCTTCTCAGATCCATACGTCATTCAGGAGCCTATTATTTATTTTCCATGTATTTGTATAGTTTCTAGCGATTTGCTTATTGTTTATCTCTGGTTTTAGTCCATTGTGGTCTGAAAAGATTGTTGGAATGATTTCAGTTTTTTTAAATTTGCTGAGACTAGATTTGTGACCTAATATGTGGTCTATCCTGGAGAATGTACCATGAGCTGAAGAGAAGAAAGTGTATTCTTTAGCTGTTGGATGAAATGTTCTGTATATATTTGCCAAGTCCAGTTGGTCTAGGGTGTAAATTAAATCCTGTGTCTCTTTGTTGACTTGTTGCCTGGAAGTCCTGTCCCATACTGAGAGAGGGGTGTTCAGATCACCCACTATTAATGTATTAGGTCCTATCTCCTTCTTTAGGTCTACGAGTATTTGCTTAATATATCTGGGTGCTCTGGTATGGGGTGCATACATGTTTATGATTGTTATGTCCTCTAGCTGGATAGTTCCCTTCATCATCATATAATGGTCTTCTTTGTCTTTTTTAATGTTTTTTGTTTTAAAGTCTATTTTGTCCGATATAAGAATAGCTACTCCTGCTTGCTTTTGGTTTCCATTTGCATGGTATATCTTTTTCCATCCCTTCACTTTTAGTCTACGAGTGTCTTTACAGGTAAGGTGGGTCTCTTGAAGACAGTGTATACTTGGGTCTAGTTTTTTAATTCAGTCAGTTAGTCTGTGTCTTTTGAATGGGGAGTTTAGTCCATTCACATTCAGAGCAGTTACTGAGAAGTGTTGTTTAATTCCTGTCATTTAATTGCTACTTGTTTAGGTGGTTTAAATATCTTTTGATCATTATTTCCCCTTTTATTTCTCTTCTTCAATGTGAGTTGGGAATTTAAGGTGGAGCAATTTAGCTTCTCTCTCCTTCTTGCTGGCATTTTTGTTTTAACTGTGGGTTTTGCTCTTTCTTGTGCATTCATGATGATGCTCGACGTTATTCAGATTCCAGATGAATGACTCCCTTGAGAATTTCTTGCAGGGCTGGTTATGTGGTGGTGAACTCCCACAACTTTTGTTTATCTGGGCAATAAACTATTTCTCCCTCGTTTCTGAGGGAAAGGCTTGCTGGGTAAAGAATTCTTGGCTGGCTGTTTTTTTCTTTTAGTATTTTGAATATAGCATTCCACTTTCTTCTGGCCTGTAGGGTTTTGGTTGAGAGGTCTGCTGTTAGTTTGATGGGGCTTCCCTTATAAGTGACCTGACGCTTTCCTCTTGCTGCTTGTAGAATTCTCCCTTTATCTTTGAGCTTTGTGAAATTAACTGTAATATGTCTTGGGGAGGATCTTTTTGGGTTGAAGCTGTTTGGGGACCTTTGACCTTCCTGGATCTGAAGGTCTGTATCTCACCCTACACCTGGAAAGTTTTCTGTTACTATTTCCTTGAGTAGGTTAATGATACCTTTTCCTTTCTCCTGCTCTTCAGGAATACCCACAATTCAGATGTTAGAGCACTTGAGGTTGTCTGCTATCTCTCATAGGTTTTCCTCATATTTTAAATTCTTTTTTTTTTTCTTTTTTTTTGTCTGCATGACATCTCACTGCTGCTCAAGCTCTCAGTCATGTTTTTTATTTCATTGATTGACTCTTTCGTTTCTAGAAGTTCTGCTACACTCTTTTTTATGGTATTAATCTCTTTGTAGATTTCCTCCTTCATATTCTGGATGTTTTTTCTTGTTTCATTGTGTTCTCTAATTGAGTCTTCCTTTATTTCTTCAAGTTTTCTTAAGATAATTACTCAAAATTCTTTTTCAGACATTTCAAGGATTCCCTGTTCCATGGAGTCTGACTTTGGGTCATTACTGTATCCTTTCGATGGTGTCATTTCTTCTTGATTGTGCTTCTAGTGTTTTTTCACTGATGCTTGGTCATTTGGTAGGGGGTTTGCTTTTTCTGTTACACTGAGGTTGGCTGTGGAGTGGCCTTGGTTGCTACTGTGGGGGATGAATTGTCTTTGCTTAACAGTAGGTGTGGTGGTGGTTATGTTAAACCACCTTGGTTCCTGTTCTAGATTCTGTGGTCATAGAATGAGCCCCTAGCATGTGGAGTTCTGCTGGGCCGAACTCAGTGGGTCGGAACCATATGCTGGTGCTCCCCCCTAGGTCTGAGGTGGGATGAGGGGCTCTGTGGAGCCACATGGTTCCACTGACTGGTGTTGCGGCCAGCCACCCCCAGGGGGGGTCACCTGCAGAGTGCTGGTTCAGGGTGTGTGGGTGGGTTCTGGAGCTCCCCCCTCCCCTTGCCTGGGTCCAAGGCGGCAGGTGAGGGGCCACACGTAGCCACCCGGTTCCACTGTCTGGTGCAGCTGCCCGGTGCTTCAGGTGGGCTTCCCTGTGCGGTGCCCATTCAGGGTGCGGGGACAGGGTCTGGAGCTCCCCTCGCCACCTGGGTCCAAGGCGGCCGGGTGAGGGAGACACGTGGAGCCACAGTTCCATTGTCTGGCACTGGCATGCCCACTGGCACGATGCCAGTTCAGGGCATGGGGGCGGGGCCTCTGGAAGTCCCTTTTATTATTTCTTTGAGGGGCAGCCGTACATAGTAGTTGAATGTTTCTGGTTCTGCCACTTACTAGCTATTAAATTAACCTCTATATTCCTAATTTTCCTCATTTGTAAAATGGGGATAATAATACCTACTTTATAGGGTGACCAAATTAATTAGTTAATTAAAATTAATTTATATGAAGCACTTAGAGCAATGCTTTGAACATAGTATGCCCATAATAAATATTCATTATTAGTATTATCTTCTCTTTTTTCTCTTCTTTTCCAGGAACTCCTATTAGTCAAATGTCTATCTCCTTAAGTTGATCTTTGAAGGGTTTTATCTTTTCTTTCATATTTCCATTTCATGTGTAAGTTCTACTTTCTTGGGGATTTTCTTAACCTGTATTGAGTGCCCTTAGTTTAGTGGTTTTATTTTAAATATCAAATAACTCTTCGGATATCTGATTTTAATCTTTCATGTTGGGGGATTTCCTCACATGACTAATGACCCTTGGTAGTCTCTATATATTTATTTAAAACTGATTAAAAGCACTTTAGGAATAAGACTTTATAATAGGTAAGCCTCACTTTTGGGGGTTAGGATAGAAACGTGACCATATGTCACTATGAGGAAGACTTTTCTCTAGGATTGCACAGTCCCTACAAAAAAGACTTCTTTAATTTCTTGCCCGGACACCTAAGTGCAAGTGTTCTGGGCAGCAGTGGGGTGGATTGGAGGAGTGGTTAGGTGAATTAAAGTCCCATTTTGGTATTTCAATAAATCCCTTTGTTTTTAGTCTACCTCACCTCTACTCTCTACCCTGCCTAGTGTCCTCAAGTCTAAAACACTCCTTTTCAATTTCTCTAGAGGATAAACTTCCATTCTCTTACCAGGTCTGGAGTGTATGCTCTTAGTTGCTGACATTCTATGTGGGAATACAAAGGGGAATCAAGTGTTCCCATACATAGATTCTTACCTTGTTTTTTTTTTCGTTTGTTTGTTTTTGTTTTTAAAAACACTGTTCTTCCCTTCCGCCTACTTTGTACTACCAAGGTCTGAGGTTTTCCCAGATACTTTGGGAGTAAATTGGCTTTTTTCTCATCAGTGTCCTCCTTTGCGATTCCCTGAGATTATAGCTTTCTTCACCCTATCTGCTAAATCAGACACCACTCCTCCATTTGTTCTCTCTTTTGCAAAAATTTATTGAAATATTTTATTCACCATAAAAAATATTGTGTGCCTCATCTTCTGTTTGCTTTGTCCTTGAGGATTTAAACCTTTTAAATTATATTACTATCATTTTATAAGAGGCAGAAATAAATGCATATGCTTAATCTGCTGGGGTATTTTTTTACCAGAAGTCATCAGATAAATGTTATTTTAAAATATTTTATAATTGCTTTTAGCTGTACTATTTAATTATATAATGGCAGCTGGCAACACACCTGAAAAAAATAGGCCTGATTCTTTTACATAGGTGTAGAGGCTGGTTGCCATGACCACACCCTCCTCTTTATGATAAGCAAGTGGTAGGAAACAAGCTCAGGTCGTAGGATCCAATGGAAAGAGTTTGAATTTCCATAGCTAGGGCAGATTCCTCTACCTATAGTTAATATACTAGAGGTTGACTTTTCACATATCTTTCAGGAACAGGCTATAGTCAGCCAATTCTATTTACTTTTTTCCCACTTTTTCCCTTTGACAGTTCTAATTACCATACAGGCATTCACTGAGGATTCCTCTTCTCTGACACACAAAGAAGATGAGATCCCACCTTGGCACAATCTGAACAAAATGTGGCATATCCAGACAATGGAATAATACTATTATGCAATGACAAAGAACAATTGATTGATACATGCTTCAACATGGATAAACTTCAAAAACATTATGCTAAGTGAAAGAAGCCATATGCAAAATATTACATATTTATTATTCTGCATATATATAAAATGTCCAGAAAGGGAAAATCTATAGAGACAGAAAGCAAGTTAGTGGTTGCCTAGGGCTGGGATGTCTGATGGTGGGGAAGGCTGTGCATGTGTGGGGACAGAGGGCAGATGGGAACCCTCTGTACTTTTCACTCAATGTTACTGTGAACCTAAAACTTCTCTAAAAAATAGTGTTTTTTAAAAAGTTTTTAAAAATCTTCCAATAATACTTGAAATTATAGAAATGTAACCACATCATATATAAAGCCCTTTGCATCCTAGCTAGCAAATTTAAAAAGAATTATAATAGCATTTAATTATTAATTTTTAGGTTAATTTATGGGGTTTTAGGTTTATTGATCTTATAAGTAATGCCTTCTTTAAAAATAATTATTTGAATTCATTTCATTCATTAATTCACCAAATGTTTACTGAGTGCCTTTTTATGTGCCAAGTACTGGTCTAGGTCCTAAGGATACAGCAATGAACAAAAACAAAAAAATGTTCCTCTTTTCAAGGAATTAATGTTCATTCTATGGGGCGAAAGACAGAAAATAAATGCAAAATTTTTCACTCAGGTGGTGGTGGTATGGAAAAAAAAAAGCAAGGTGAGGGGATAAAGAATGATGAGGTAGAGGCACATAGGAAGTTTGCTATTTTTTTCTAAGGTCATCAGGGAAACCTTTCTGATGAGGTTAAGTAGAGATCTGAAATAAGCGAAGATGTGAATGATGTAGATATCTGTGTGAAAAGCTTTCTAGGCAGAGGAATCAATAAGTGCAGAAATAGTGATGTAAGAGAATGCTCAACATGTTTGAGAAATGGCTGAAAGATTTGTGACTTGAAGCAAAGTGAAAGTAGAATATTAGAAGACAAAGCCAGAGAGGTGGTAGGATTAGAGCAAGCAGGGCCTTGTAAGCCATAGTCAGTATTTTGAATTTTTCCCTGAATGAGCTAGGAAGGCAATAGAGGGTTTTGAGCAGAGAAAGGACATGATCCGATTTACATTTTTAAGATCACTCTGGGTGCTTTACGGAGACTAGAGTATGAGGGGGAAAGGCAGCAAGGGAGATATATTAGGCTCATGCAGTTGTCCTGGTGAGAAATGCTGATGGCTTAGACCAGGGAGGCAGTCTTAGAAGCAGTCGTAAGTGGTCAGGTTCTAGATATATTTTGAAGAAGCAAGCAATAGGATTTGTTTATGTGGTGAATGGGAAAGGAAGAGTCAAGGATAAATCCAAGGATTTTGGTTTGGGCAACTGAAATAATGGAATTTCCATTTACTAAGAGAGAAGGCTTGGGAGGAGGAGGATTAAAGGGAAAAAAAATCAAGACATTGGTTTTGGATACAAAACTGTGGTGCCTATCAAAGTGGAAATACTGAGTATGTGTGTTTGGACATAAGAACCTGAAGTTCAGAAAAAAGGTATTAGGGCTGGACATAAAAATTTCTTTCTTTCTTTTTTTTTTTTCTTTCTTTCTTTTTTTTTTTTAAAGATGACCGGTAAGGGGATCTCAACCCTTGGCTTGGTGTTGTCAGCACCACACTCAGCCAGTGAGCGAACCGGCCATCCCTATATAGGATCCGAACCCGTGGCCTTGGTGTTATCAGCACCGCACTCTACCGAGTGAGCCACGGGCCGGCCCCTGGACATACAAATTTAAGCATTGACTGTGTACATGGTTTTCATGAAACTGTTACCAGGTGGCAGTTCCAGGCTCTTAGTCCATTCATGAAAGAAAAATCTTTCATGGGACCAGCAAAAGGAAAGGAAGAGAGGGATGGGGAAACGGAACATCATAGGGCTATATGATAAAGTAAAAGTATGTGCCAAAAAAGTGTGCTGGCTTTTCCGCAAGGGAGAAACATATGTGCCCCCGACCTTGTCCTTTTCCATTGGATGGAATCTCCTAATGACCGTCCTCTTCACCTTCCATTCCACCTAGTTCACAGGCACTGGCCAATCCAGTCTGAATACTTATAAGCAGCCTATCTGGGGCGTGTCCCTACTTTGCCCTGCCTCAAAACTGGCTTTACATCTAATTGCTATACATAAAATGAAAACTTCTGTTTTTTCTTGCATCATGGAATATTGATCTCTGGTTCTCTTCAGGATTCTTCTCTTTACATAATAATCATCCTCATTTCTTTTCAATGTTTTTAGATAAAATTTGAAATTATCAGAAAATTTTTACCTGTTAGCATTGTCAGTCTCATCAGTTTCTAAAAACTATCTGTCCAAACTACAAATGGGTATTTAAAATGTGTAATATGTACCTCTTTTTTCTTTTTTTTTCATAGCTGTCAGTTGTTAGTTGGATATCAGCAAAGATGAAAAAAGTGACTTTATGAATTTAGAATATAACATTTTAAACAGGTATGGATTTATGGCAACACTCTCAGTCAGGACATCAGTGCCTATGTGTTCTCTCAGGTTCACTTCTGTTTGTCATTTTTTCTCTTTTAAAATAAAGGAAATATGAATTTTTGAATTACGAACTTCAAAACTATTGAAGTCATGATTACAGGAAATGTTAATGTTAAAAAGGTTTTCATAAAATATTAAATTGTATAATATGCTTCTACTTTTCTATAAAGATTAACCTTATAGAAACATGCCTGCTTAAGGATTTTATGTGTTTCTTTTTCATTACGCTGAGCTAATCTATGTGTGAGAGCTTATATTTTTTTTGTTCAATGGAATCTCTTTGGGAAAGTGGCAGTTCAATTCTGTTAACTGATTGAGGAAAACTTTTAAAATCATCTTAGATTTTTTCCTAACTGTAGTTTTTACTATACTGCTTTTGCCATTATCCACAATTATACCTTGTGGAAATAACTAAATCAGTAAAATTATGCCATATCTGCTTTGGTAAATTTCTACTGCACTCTAAAGTGGTTGCAAGTGTATTAGCTATCTTTATGTGAGGACTCATTGCCCTTACTAGAAACCTCAAATTATATTACCTCATAATACCATGGTTATTTAAAGTGATGGTTTTAAAGACCATGTCTTTGAAGACCATAACTATGCATAATAAGCTGTCAGTTACCTTCATTATATGAGGATACTTCAAAAGGTTTATGAAAATGTGTAATTAAGAGATAATATTAATCTTTCCATGAACTTTTTGAAGTACTGTCATATATCTAGTCAAAGTAGTCAATGGTTCCTATAAGGAAATTTTATTCAAAGACACGTTATGTTAACTACTGAATGCACACTCACACTCACACACACACACATACACACAAAGTTAATTATTATTCATGACAGCTATGTTCTATAAAGTTACCACAAACAATGAATTAGTGAATTCTGAACCATTGCTTCTAGTAGAAATAACAGGTTTAGGTTCCTGTGAGCCTCTAGTCACAACATTTTTATCAACCATGAATATAACCTTGTTTTATGTATATTTCTGCTTAAAGATACCTTATTTAATATATATATTGTTGACTCATTAACACTGAACTCAAAGTTAACAGGATTGCATATATGAAGGGGATTTCGAAAAGTTCACAGAAAATGCATATTGTGAAAAAACTTGCATGGATTGCAAAATTTTTTTCAACCAAAATAAACTCTTATTAACTTATTATAACACATCTGAACAGAATCTAGTGTGAGGCACTAACAAGGTTAAGACATCAGTTTGAAAAGAGCCCCTAGCGAAAACAACATGATTTCTGCTAAAGTTGAAGCAAGAACAAACATCAAATTTATTGTGGGGCTTGGGTGGAAGAATAGTGAAATCATTGATGCTTATGGAAAGTTTATGGGGACAGTTCCCCAAATAAATCAGCAGTTTACAAATGGATAATTCATTCTAAGAAGGGATGACCAAAGTCCTGGGTTTGATCCCTGTACCAGTCAGCTGCCAAAAAAAAAAAAAAAATGAATGAATGAGATGATGATGAAGGTACAGCTTGTAGCAACAGTCCATCCACATCAATTGTGAGGAAAAAATTAATCTTGTTACTGCTCTAATTAAAGAGGATAAACAATGAACAGCAGAAACAATTGCTAACACCATAGACATCCCAACTGGTTCAACTTACACAATTCTGGCTGAAAAAATACAATTGAGTAAACTTTCTGCTCAATGGGTGCCAAAACTTTTGCTCCCAGATCAGCTGCAGATAAGAGCAGAGTTTCCAAAAGAAATTTTAACCAAATGGGATCAAGGGTCTGAAGCATTTCTTTGAAGAATTACAACAGATGAAACATGGCTTTACCAGTACAATCCTGAAGACAAAGCATAATCAAAGCAATGGCTACCAAGAGGTAGAAGCTGTCCAGTCAAAGAAAAAGTGGACCAGTCAAGAGCTAAGGTCATGGCAACAGTTTTTTGGGATACTTAGGCATTTTGCTTGTTGACTTTCTGGAGGGCCAAACAACAATAACATCTGCTTATTATGAGAGTGTTTTGAGAAAGTTGGCCAAAGCTTTAGCAGAAAAATGTCCACAAAAGCTTCAGCAGAGTTCTTCTTTACCATGACAGTGCTCCTGCTCATTCTTTCCATCACAAGGATAATTTTGCAAGAGTTTCAATGGGACATCATTAGGCATCTACCTTTCAGTCCTGATTTGGCTTCTTCTGACTTATTTTTGTTTCTAATCTTAAAAAAAATGATAAAGGGTAACCATTTTTCTTCAGTTAATATGTAAAAAAGACTGCATTGACCTAATTAAATTTCCAAGACCCTCAGTTCTTTAGGAATGGGCTAAATGGCTGGTATCATCCCTTACAAAAGTGTCTTGAACTTCATGGAGCTTATGTTGAGAGAGAAACATTTTTTATTTTTATCTTTTTTTTTTTTTTTTTGGTGGCTGATATGAGAATCTGAACCCTTGACCTTGGTGTTATAGCACCACACTCTAATCAAATGAGCTAACTGGCCAGCCCCATAACAATTTTAAATGAAAAAAAAATTTCCAAAACAGAAAAAATCGTGAGAAGAGTGATGCATTCAATATGTTGTGATATGTTGTTTTGGTTGAAGTATTGGGGAAAAAATCTGACCACACATATGTAGTTTAAAAGGAGGAGGAAAGGCTGGCTGGTTAGCTCAGTTGGTTAGAGTGTGGTGTTGATAACACCAAAGTGCAGGGTTTGATCCCTGTGTCAGCCACCTGCCAAAAAAATTAAAAGGGGAAGGCATGTTTAATAGCCTTTTCAGATAATTGTGGATATTTTCTTTAATACTGTAACAAAACTCAACTTGTGATCATTTCTTAAACGTTAGTTGCAATGTGGAATCTGAAACCATATCAGTAAACTTTTGATATGCAGTTAATGTTAAAATTCATTGATCAATCCTACAACTTGAATTTTTCACCCATGCTTATTTTTGTAACATCATGCATTGGTCATTTGTGAAATTATGTTTTAAATCTGAAATATGCAAATTTCTAAATGCTGACACATTTCACTACATAATATCAAAAAATTGCATTTGTTAATATTCACTTCTGATATTATCAGAAAAATATTTAAGTATTGGGAAATTTCAAGCTCATAATGGCATATACAAGTTTTTCAAAATTCTAATTTTTGCTTGAAAGATTGAAATTTATTACTGGCAACAGCGATAAATATTAGTTATTTTTCTGAGATGACGCATTCCCTTGGTTCATTGTTTTAATAGACTTTTTTTTTTAAGAGCAGTTTCAGGTTTCTAACAAAATTGAGCAGAAAAGTATAGAGTCCCCATATACTCCCTCCCCCTCACCTCACTTAATTTTTAAGATGTCTGCCGAATATCCAAGTCCGAATAACCATAGTTTGTCTTTCAAGTAAAATGGTGTTTCATGAAAAAAGCCATCTAGCTTATATCTCAGACATTTGCACAAGCACTTTTTCTTGAGACAATCATTGTACTTTAGTGTGCAATGGCAGAACTTTATGCATACTTTCTCTTATCACACAGGATATTAAAAAGACATGTAAAGACCCAGAATAGCCAACAGAAGGAGGAGAATAAAAACATCAGAGGACTGACACTACCTGACTTCAAAACATGCTATAAAACTACAATAATCAGGACAGTGTGGGACTGGCAAAAGAATAAACAAATAGATCAGCAGAACAGAATAGAGAGCACAGGAATTGACTCACACAAATATAGTCAACAGATCTTTGACAAAGGATCAAAGGCAATACAAGGTAGAAATGTAGTCTTTTCAATAATGGTGTTGGAAAAACTGGACATCCATGTGGAAAAAAAAAAAAAGAATCTAGACACTGATGTTACACCCTTCACAGAAATTAATATGAAATAGATTGTAGACCTAAAGGTAATATGAAAAACTATAAAAGTCCTGGAAGATAACATAGGAGAAAATCTAGATGAGCTTGGGTCTGGGTACAACACCAAAGGCATGATCCATTGATAAGCTGGACTTCATTAAAATAAACAACTTCTGTTCTGCAAAAGAGAACAAGAAGACAAGCCACAGAGTGGGAGAAAGTATTTGGAAAAGACATCTGATAAAGGACTGTTATCCAAAATTTATGAAGAACTCTTAAAATGAAACAATAAGAAAATGAGCAACCCAATTAAAAAATGGGCAATAGATCTGAACACCCACTTCCTAAAGAAGATATATTGATGGCAAATAAGTATATGAAAAAATGCTCAACATAATGTATCACCAGCAAAATGCAAATTAAAGCAACAATGAGGGCTGGCTGGTCAGCTCAGTTGGTTAGAGTACAGCCTTATAACACCAAGGTCACAGGTTCAGATCCCTTTACCAGCCAGCTGCCAAAAAGTAAATAAAAAATTTTTAAAAATAAATAAAACAATGAGATACCACTGTACACCTAGTAGAACGGTGAAAATCCAAAACCCTGACAACACTAAATGCTGGTGAGGATGTGGAGCAACAGGATCTCTCATTCATTGATGGTGGTAGTGCAAAATGGTACAGCCACTTTGGAAGGCAGGCAGTTTCTAACAAAAATATACCTACTACTAACATATTATCTATTACCCAAGTAATTTGAAAAGTTATGCCACACAAAAACCTGCACACAGATGTTTATATCAGCTTTATTCATAATTACCAAAACTTGTAAGCAATGAAACTGTCTTTCAGTATATGGGAACTCTACTCTGCTCCGTTTTGTTGTGAACCTAAAACTGCTCTAAAATATAAAGTGTATTTTTTAAAAAGATATGGACTTAAGGGTCAGATTTAATGAAATTAGTAATTATTACTATTTCATTGAGGACATTCTTAAGTGAAACTAGATTAAAAAATTTTTTTTTCTGCAAGAGTATGACAGTAAAGAATGCCATGAGTACTGTGCAGTTGGGTGACACTGCTTTGTGTTAAGACATCAGCAATTTTATCCACTATTACTTTTGCACCATGAGTGACAATGGTCACCACATTAATTTCTTAGTATTATGAAAATAGCTTTGTCATCATGGACCCTTTGAAAGGGTCTTAGGGACTCCCACGGCTCCCTGGACCACACTTCAAGAACTCCAAGTATATGTGTATATACAAGGGTTCTCAAAAAGTTCAGGGAAAAATAGAATTGAAAGATAATATGAATCTTTTCACAAACCTTTTGAAGTACCCTTGTATAATATACACACATGTATATACAGCCAGGGGTTCTGTATCGCAGATTGAACCAACAATGGATGGAAATGATTCAAAGAAAAAAAAAAAACAACAATACAAAAATAGAAGATAAAAAAAAATACAGCATAACAACTACTTACACTGTATTTACATCGTATTAGGTATTATGAATAATCAAGATGATTTAAACTATGTGGGAGGATGTGCATAGGTTATATGCAAGTATTACACCATTTTATATAAGGGACTTGAACATCCGTGGTTTTTGGTATCTACAAGGTGTTCTGGAACCAATCCCCCCACAGAAGCCAAGGGATACTGTATATACGTATTATTTAAACACATTGGGGGGGTGTTGATTTTTGGCAGCTGATGGGTAAGGGGATCCGAACCTTTGACCTTGGTGTTATAACACTGTACTCTAACCAACTGAGCTACCTGGACAGCCCTACTAAATGCATGTCTGTTTTTAAAAGGTATTGTACTCTGCATTCCTTTTACAACTTGTACTTTTTATATTTGAGATTTATTGAAGTTCATATATTTAGCTCTAGATCATTTATTTTAACTGCTGTAGCGTATTCCATTGTTTGAATATACCACAGTTTCTTTAATCCATTTTCTCACGGTTGTCATTTTGTTGTTACAATTCAGAGCTATTACAAACAGTGTTGCAATAATCTCGTAAATGTCTCCTTATGCACATATGTAAAATTTTTCCAATTACACTTAGTAGTGGATTGCTGGATCTAGGTTATACTCATCTCCAACTTTAATATATAGGACATATAATATGCTATGTGTTATCCTAAGCACTAACTATGTAAGTATAAATATAAATATGCAACTCACAACTGCCCTATGAGATAAATATTATTTTCCCTCTTTTACAGATGAGGGAAACTGAGGCAGACAGAGATGAAAGTGACTTGCCTAGTAAGTGGCAGATCCAGGCCATTTTATTCCAGAGTCCAGGCTTTAACCACCACATCATGCCACCTCTTTACATCCAGAGAATAAATGAATATATTTTTCTGTTGTATTCTCATCGAATCTCTTCAAATTTTTGGTTCTTTCTCAAGATTTGATGTGGTTTAATCAATGAGAAAAATATTTACTAGAAATATCATCATCAAAAATGCAAATATGATCTACATGAGCCACCACCTTGGTTGGGCTTGATCAACAGTCAGGACACTAAACTATCAATGTTCATCCCCTTTTGAACAAATTACATTGCATATTTTGATCATATAATTACTGAGGGTTTTCTATTACAAAATTAAAAATGAATCTAAAATCTTATTTTTTATAACACCTAAAATTCCTGTTCTGGAATGTAGGTTAATATTCCAGACAACTGATTATGTTATACAGTAATAAAGATTAAAAGAATGTTCCAAATATTGGAAGGTGAGGAAAGGAGGGAGAAAAAATGAGAAAGCAACATATCTGTACGTAGAGTTATAGAAGTAGCTCTTCATTTCTGTACATAGTTTAATGGTGGGTGGAAATTTCAAACTTAGCCGTAAGAGTGTACGAATTTTTTCCTTGTCATTGCTAAGACAGAGTTGCAGTCAAATTAATTTGAAGTTTGCTGTAGATCTTTGTGGGAGAAAAGAAATGAAGGAAAATAAATGTTTGAGGTTTTTTTCCTACTGTAAGTTTTTCAGCTAAACCTGCTATGCTGTATTGTATGGGTGGATTTAGGATGCAAGGGACTCTTTAGCATTTTCTTTTGTTTTTCAATGAAATACACCAGTTAAGAATCATTCATTTAGTCTAGCATGTGGGATGTGAAACATTTCACAAAGGAGCCATTCGTTAGTCTCTGTCTATAGGTAGGCCTTCCTAGGGAACACTTAATGAGATCACTTTTTCTCCCGACTCCTTCAGATGTTTTGTTTGCAGTTCCTGAATCCAAATTGTAAATTTATCTTGCAACATTTTACATCTTCTGATGATGAACTTCTTATTGACAGCAACAATCAACTGTGCCCATAGAGCCATGTTTGTTTTGCTTCCAAAGAAAAAACTTTTAGACTTTCAAAATGCATCCATTTTGAATTATTCTAATAGGGGTTATGAAGCACAAAAATATAAACAACAATGGAAAATATTTATTAAAGTATGTTAGAAACAAAGGCAGTCTAGTTAGCTCAGTTGGTTAGAGTGTGGTGTTGATAACATCAAGGTCCAGGGTTCAATCCCTTTACCAGCCATCTGCCAAAAAAAAAAAAAAAAATTAAAACAAAGTATATTAGAAATATATAGACTCATTTTGTCATATTTAGTTGGATACCATGTCACAATTTATATATGCAAGAAATATAATTTTATTTCCCATAATGAAATTAAATCTGAGTTTGAATTGCCCAAGCCGTTAAGGTGGAGATTCATATCAGTCATTACAGGAGAACATGGAGAATATACATCTCCTTACCTTTCCTTCCTTTGTCCTCCCCAACCCAAGAGAGGCACAAGAATATAAGGATCTTTTAAAAGAAAAGAAACCAAATAGGGAGATGGGCCTACTTGTCTGCAGTTTATCATGGTTACTACTGATATGCTAGTTGAATAAGTCCATATAGCTCCTTAAAGTCAGATGACATCACTGCTTGTTGGTCAAGTTCAGGCATGAGAATCTCTGTTGACATTGAACCCCCAATACCTAGAAGCTAAGTCTCCCAAGGTGCTGCACGTAGCCATTCTCCTCTGAGGTCTTGCTATATTCTTGGAGCACAGCCAGGGAGCAGTATTCAGGTCACAACTGTCCCTGATATTGCTGAACTCTTTCCAATCTAGGGCAAGTGGGTTTAGGAGGCTCTTTCCCAGTCTCCCTTACAGCTCTCAAGCTTTGCCTTTGTCTCAGGCTTTGAGAAAATAAAAGTTAGAACGCAGATTATCCACAAGTAACTTCTGCTTTTCACTCAGTAACTCAGATCTTCCATAGATAAGGGAGCCTAAAGACCTGGTTACCTCTTTACATCAAGAAAAGGGAAAAAGTAAATGGAGAACAAAATCCATAAACCTCTATTTGTGAATAATTGAGACCTGACTAATAAAATAAGCAACTTGGATATTATGTTCATTTCTAACAATTTAAAAACCAGAGTAAACCATTGTGTTACCTCGGTTCCCCCCGCCCCCCCATTATTAGAAAAGTAATATCTCCCAAATAAAATAGATCACTATTGAGGACTTTCAGTAAACATTAAGGAATAGCAAAGTAGCACAGACCTATAATGAATCATAAAAACCAGATCTGATAGTATCATTATAGCTTTTACTTGAATTTAAAGTAATTGCAAGAACACTCAACAATTATTATTGAGGGCTACACTATTCTGGAAGCTGAGATAGGCAAAAAGGTTGAATATGATATATCCTTATCCTCAAGTATAAGACTAGTGGAAAGTATATGAGTAAATCAATAATTATAGCATAATAAATGAAAAAATATGTCATGAAAGTATAGAAGTGGAAGGAAAGGAGTAAAAGAAGCCTTCCTGAAGAAGGTAATGCTTTGAATTTTTAAGTTTACCCTGACTCTTATGTGGTTAATTTAAAATTCCTATAGTGCTGTTCCATGGAGAAAATCTGTCTTAGCACCACAGTGATGTCCAAGTAAGAGTGACCTTAATATTTTATTATCTTGTTGCTAATTATCTATTACATTTTATTATACATAACTCAGTTCTATTGAGCTACTATTGACAAGTGTGTTATCAAGTAACTAAAGTAATTGTGTTACTCAATTGAATGGGATACTTTGAGAGAAAAAATGAAAAGGAGTTAAAAGAATGATTTTTGTTGATATAGACAGCAAAATCAATTATAAACATATACTATGAATATAGGAAAAATGAACTTTTTTTTACTACTCTCAGTACTTTACTTTTGACACCACGTGTGTGTGGGTTTCTCCTGTGCAGAGCAATTCTCCAGTTCTCTGCAGACACCAACTGGGTGTCTTGCAATTCAGTTCTGACACTAACCAGCATTAGCACAGAGCCCACAGGTAAAGGACTCAGTCTCACAAGACTGCTCCCCACTTCAGATGCCAACTGCAAGTAGTAGGTCCCCAGGTTACCCACAATTTCTGTCCACCTTGGCTACAAATCTGAGGTTCTCAAGACTCCCTTTTTGGGTTTGATAATTTGCTAAAGCAGCTCACAGCCCAGGAAACCAGTTTATTTACTATGTCACCAGTTTATTATAGAAGGATATAACTCAGGAACAGCTAGATGGAAGAGATGAATAGGGCAAAGTTTGATAGAAGAGGTGCCAAGCTTCCATGCCCTCTCTGGGTACACCACCTTCCTAGCACCTCCACGTATTCAGCAACCCAGAAGGTCTGTGAACCTTGTCTTTTGGGGGTTTTATGGAGGATTCATTATGTAAGCATGGTTGGTTAAGTCATTGGCCATTAGTGATTACCTCAACTTTCAACTCCTTTCACCTTACCAGAGGTGGGGTGCAGGGGTTAGGAGTGGGGTGGGACAGGAAGTTCCAAAACTCTCTAATCACTTGGTTATTTCCCTTGGCAATCAGCCCCTATCCTAAGGCTATCCAGGAGCCTCCAGCCACCAGCCATCTCATTAGCAAACAACAAAATACCACTTTGGAAATTCCAAGGGCAGAAACCAAATAATATTTCTTATTATGTCACACTATGGAAATGACATCATTTATATGAATACTTAAATATTATTTTGAATAATCAATTATTTGTCCCTAAGCATTTGTTAAAAGTTTTTTTTTTAGTTAGCTATCAAGTACAGTTTCTGTACTGCTTATCCTTTGTACATCTGATAATGTAGTATTCTACAGCTAAACAAATACTAATATAGCTTGGGTGCTGTAGCGTTAGTAGACAGCAGTTCCAGGTTCTTGGTCAATCAAGGAAAGAAAAATCTTTCATAGGACCGGTGCAAAGAAAGGAAGAGAGGGATAGAGAAATTGAAACAGAGTGAGGCTAGGCCTGTGAACCAAACTGACTCCATTTTCCTTGCAGAAGACACTTTGTTATTCTGATCCTCAGTCATGAGACCTCCAGGGCAAATGATTACCCCACTGGTGGCCCTGACAAAATAGACTGAGATAAGAGAGGAAACAGATATTTACTGAGTTGCAAAACCCCTCCCCAAGGCTTGTTTACCATAATTGTAAAAGTTACAGATTAACCTTAAGACTTCTTTAGGAATTCCCACCTGTGCACAAAGCTTCAGGGTAATCCCTACCATGATCCTCCTTGAGTGACAATGATGAACACCACTACCATCTTGGACCTACTGAGCATGCATCCATTATGCAACAGGAAAAACAGAATGGACCACCTCCAGTGATGCTGTCCTGTACCCCTTAACTCCTTTCCCTATAAAAGATGCTGAACAGCTCCCCTCGGGGGGCTAGCTTTACTGCCACTACACCCCTTATGCATAAGTCTAACTCCTCTTTTACTTCTGAGTACATTGTTTATTTCTATAACTTAGGAGTCCAAGAGCCTAATTTAGTCACTGGCAAAAATTGGAAAGCTTTGGGCACCAGAAAAGACTCTAGCTGCAAGAGGCAAGTGGCCATTTGGACTATTTTGCTCTCATGTCTCTGCTGCTGGTAAGTCTCTCTTGGAGTCCCCAGCCTAAATTCTGACAAGGCAATGTTTTATTCTCTGTTATGGGACAGACTGGACAGAGAAGCAATCAGCACTCAGAGGGTTGGAGGGTCAGGTACTTTGTTAAGGCTGCAAGCCCAGATGAGCTAATGCTCCAAGTTCTGAGCCCTGAGCTCAAGTGTTACAGGGTTCATATAAGCAAACTCTTACAGGTTTTAGGTTTCAGTTTCTCAGCACTCACATAGCTAAGGCAGCTGTAAGTTTTGTTTTCTCAGAATTCATGTGGCCAGGGCGGCAGTTAATGTGATAAGCAAGCATGGTTACAGAAGCGAGTTATGCAAGCAGTTGATTAACAGCTAGGCTGATGCAATAAGCAAGTACTATTTTAAAGGCAAAATAGGCTACTGAAAGACCTAATTTTGAATTTTCCCAACACCACCTTATGCATAAGTTTATTTTCTCTTTTAATAAAGCATTGCTTGATTTACTGCTGGGTACATTGTTCATTTCTATGACTTTGGAGTCCAAGAGCCTAATTTAGTCACTGACAAAAATTGGAAAGCTTTGGACACCAGAAAAGACTGTAGTTGCAAGAGGCAACTGGCCACTTGGTCTATTTTGCTCCCATGTCTCTGCTGCTGGTAAGTCTCTCTTGGAGTCCCCAGCCTAAATTCTGACAAGGCAATGCTTTACTCTCTTTTACTCTCCTTCCCCCCGCAACCCTTTTTTACTCTTTAAAGTGACTGCTGGACAACTATAGCTTAAACTCCTCTCAACCTGTGAGAAGCATGCTCCCTCTGTCCAACAACAGCTTGTCCTGAAGGGTGAGTAGCAGAGGTGGGATTGCCAGTCCTACACCATGGAAATCTTGCTTGAACAGGTTCCCCCTGACGGGATTCATGCGAGTGGTAGGGATTCAGTCCCATGCTGTGCAGTGACTGGAAGTTTGAAAGCCGCTAAAATCCACTTTACCTTTCTCTGATTTTGAGCCCTCTTCTGCTGTTTGGTTGGATTTTATCCTACTATGTAGGTGCACCCTGGAGGGCTTAAGACTATGCTTTGTTTCTGATTTTCTTTCTTTCTTTCTTTTAAAGATGACCAGTAAGGGGATCTTAACCCTCGACTTGGTGTTGTCAGCACCATGCTTTCCCAAGTGAGCTAACCAGCCATCCATATATAGGGGTCTGAACCCATGGCCTAGGTGTATCAGCACCACACTCTCCCAAGTGAGCCATGGGCCAGCCCTTGTTTCTGATTTTCTGAGCCCTCTTCTGCTGTTCTGTATAGGTGCACCCTGTAGGGCTCCTGGCTGTACTTTGTTTCTCTGATTTAAATCTAGTCAGTAATTTCTTCTTTGTGCTGACAACAGTGGGGAGAACTGCTTTTATCGATCATTATTTCAGCAAAATAGGTTGGGCCTGCCGATTGGGACTAAGATAAACTGGACCCCTTAAGATAAACTCCTCTTTTCTCTTTGTTTGTTTGCTTGGCTAGACATTTAGTTGAGTGCCAGTAATCTGAATAAACCTTCCAACCAACACACCAACTTTTGGAATTTTCAGGTCATTTGTTTAGTGCGAGAGGGCAAGCTGAGCCTGGTCTTTCGGTCACAAAATGGAACATAATAGGGCTTTATTATAAAGTGAAAGTGTACACCAATAAGTGCGTAGGCATCTCCACAAGGGAGAAGCACACGTGCCTCCAGTTTCTTAGTGGGAAGGTTTACATGCTGTTCTGGGACTGGGGTATTTCTCTCTTAACTAAGAGGAGCAATATTTGGCTGGGGGAGGCTCTAGGGTAATTAAGGCCTAATTAAGCTGATGTGAGGTTACATCAGCTTCCTGTCATGCATCCCTGAGTTTCTGAAGTTTCCGGTCACTGTCTTAACTTTGGCCGATCCAATCTGAATATTTATGAGCATCCTCCCTGGGGCATGTCCCTATACCATCCTGCCTCAGTAGGATATTTTGAAGCAACATGTAAATATATAGAGATATGATTTCTTTACAGCAATTTTAAAAATAAAACTCAGGATGATTGAAATTATTATTATTATTATTATTTATTTTATTTATTTATTTTTTGTCCTTTTCGTGACCGGCACTCAGCCAGTGAGTGCACCGGCCATTCCTATATAGGATCCGAACCCGCGGCGGGAGCGTCGCCGCACTCCCAGCGCCGCACTCTCCCTAGTGCGCCACGAGCTCGGCCCTGATTGAAATGATTTTAAATTAGATTTTTCAGAAAGTTTCAGTGTAAACTGAAATATGGACTTCTTTTCTCTTTAATGGTATTATTAAGAAGGGATTGAATCATTCTGTCTTTCTAGATTGAGTACCAAGTAGAGAGAAATCAATAATATTCTCTTTACCCTCTTGCAGTGTCTTTAGATAGTCGTTAATCAGCAGAAAAACTTATTATAAAAAGTAATAGGATATAACTTTTGCTTTCCACGGTGTAAGACAGCAGTAGTACAGAAAACTTTAACTAGAGAAAAATTAACACATGAGGAATCTTGCACCATCTAATTTAGTGGGTTAGGGGAAATTGTATAGATAAACATCTTTAATGTTTTGAAACTCTATCTGCTTTTGTGCCATCTCCTACTGGTTTCCAGAAACTCCTTTATATTCTCTGCTTGATTCTCCTATGCTGTTTTCTTCTAAATGTTGCACATTTTCACCTAGACCTGGCTGCTAATTCTAACAATAGTTCTAGCAACCAGGTACAGTCCAGTGTCAAATAATAAAATCAGTTACAACTAGGAAGTATTTTAAAGCTTCAGCAACTGGAAAAGCTAATTTAATTTTAACCATCTGTCTACCAACAAGGCTACTAATTAGCCTCCATCCCTGTTCAAACACGTTTAATGTCTTTGGCTTCATTAATTTAATCAATGTTTACAGATGGTATACCTACTTCTCTTACTGCAGCTAGTGGGAAGTTAAGAGAGTTAACAGCTATGATGCTGCTTAAACTATATAAAGCATAGACCAGCTTACCCATTTTTAAATTTATTTTGTCTTATTTTGCATAGATCAATTTAAATACAATTAGAAACCATTAAAATTATCAGGGAACAGGATAAAGGCTGATAATAGCTAATCTAAAATTTTTTAAATGTTTATCTCTATGTCCTTCATTTTACAGTTTGTATATCTTTTCTGTATATATTTCATTATTTCATGTAGAACACCAACAGCTAGAGTTTTTATTCTTATATTTACTGTGATTTTTATGATAACCATATTAATAATTTTGTAATAAAAAAATGAAGATATTTCCACTTCAAAAAGAGATGACTTAAAACTGACATGAAATTTTTCTCTCCTTTTTAATTCCATAGTTAAATCAAAACTTTAATTAAGATTATAATGTATAAGTACAATAAAATAATTTGGGGTGGGGACATTTCTCACATGTTCAGCAAGTAGATATAAAATTTTCATTGCCAAAATCCTAGTGCCTAACCTTTATTGTTGTTGTTTTTTTGGCAACTGGCTGGTACAGGGATCCTAACCCTTGACCTTGGTGTTAGAACACTGTGTTCCAACTGACTGAGCTAACCATCCAGTCTTTTTGTTTTTCTGCCCCCCACCCCCGCTTTTTTAAATGGCATTGTTTGTAATGACTGGTTAGCCTGCAAATCCTTTTGCCACATAGTGAGGAGCAAATAATGGTTACTTAAACTTACAGTGCTTGAGATATATCAAATATAACCTAGTTTGTTTTTATTATTATATATTCAAACTAGAAGAATGTAAATCCAGAAAAGAAAGGGATGATTATCAACTTTTTATTATTATAATATGGCAAAGAGATGTCATGCGGGTGAGTTGAATTCATATACAACCAGCTGATTTTATTTATCTTTTTTGTATCAGCCTGCTATTATATTGCATGTTATAGACTGACCTAGTATGTATTTGCAGATCAATCTGAATTTGTCTCTGAAGAAATGTAATTATTGCTTTACATATGGATTTACCTTCCTCTGGGCACTAACATGAGAAACAGCAGTTTAAGTAACTGTTAATGAACAGAGATCGTGTTAACCCCAATTCTTACAATTTCTGACGGTAGGCTGCCAAAATGTTACCTCTGCCCAAAGGTCTTGTCATTACTAGAAATTGCCCTGCCTCACCAAATTTCTAACTTATACATATCACTCATCAACCACAACCTCTTATTCTCCAGTTCATTCATTCAAGTATGCTACTACAACAATCCTTTGATTTCATTAATACCTTCATTCTGTTGGCTCCCTTTTATTTTTTCCTCCAAATTTATCCAACTTAGAGTTTTGCCATTCTTTAAAAAAATTTTTTTTTTCGGTGGCTGGCTGATACAGGGATCTGAACCCTTGACCCTAATATTATAACACTGTGCTTTAACTAACTGAGCTAACCAGCTAGCCTTTGCCATTTTTCATTACAGTCATGCACTTGTAAATACTATGAAGTCCTTTGCCATTTTCTCCTTTAGGCTGTCTGCCTACCAAATCCCAGCTACCTGCTTTCTCTGTGACTACATGCAAACAGTTGCACATTACTAAAAAAAATCCGATAACTTGATATGGGGGTGTAGTGGATTAAATTGTGTCTCCCCAAACTCCCTGAAACTTGAATTGTGTCCCCCAAGTTTTATGTATTAAAAACTTAGACCCCACTGTGACTGTTGGGAGGGTGGGAAATCCTATTATGGTAATTGAAGGGTGGAGCCTTGAAGAGGTAATTGGAGTGTAGGACCATGCAGTAGAGAATGGATTAAAAATGGTGGTCAGGGGCATGGTTCTGAGGGCTTTAAGAGAAGAGGGGAATCTGTTTTTCCCTCTCTCTGTTCTCTCTGCTTCCACCATCTTGCAATGTGAGACCTCTGGGTTGCTGTCACCACTACAAGATGGACTTTAGACTTCCCAGCCTCAAAAACTGTAAGCAATAAATTTCGCTTTCTTTATAAATCACCCAGTTCCAAGTATTTTGTTGTAAGCAACAAGAACGGACTAAAACGGGGGGTCACTATAAAATCTTGATAAACAACCTCAACTGAGTAGTCATTAACTCATTTTCTCTTCTAGTACACTGTCCTATACTCCACATTTTCTATTTCATACTTTCTTTGTCTGCTTAGACCCCTGATGCCCTCTCCTTCTTTACTGTGGCCTGCCTTTTTAATCATAGGAAAATAAGAATTATTAAATAAAAATTTTTTTTCTTGGCATGCACCAGTCCTACAAGCCTGTTGCTTTGCCTCCCACAGATTTGTCACCCCTTTTCCCGTGGGTGATGGAGCCATCAATGATTACTCAAAGCCCATCTCTTCTGAGCAGTGAGAAGCCCCAGAAAGGGGTTAATCTCCCAGAACCCTCAACATAGAGGCATTCCTTCCATTTGGGAAATTAACCATGAGTTAGGGTTCTCTTCCTGCATTTATTCTCCAGCCCAGGAAGTTACAGGAAGAGAACACAGGTGGGGGTTTTGCTAAGTACCGTTTAACAAGTTCAACAATAGAAGCTGGTAACATGCAGTTAAGCCCATCCACTAACAAAAGCTTGATTTTAGCAAACATTCTCTTCTTACAGCAATTTCCCAGTATCTTTACATATCAATCAGTAACCTGTCTGTCTTTGAGCCAGCAACCTTGCTGTGTTACAATTCTTTATCTTACAACAGAGACTATGTAGCCTGGGGAAAATTTCCTGTTCTTTGCAAGGTCAATATTTGAAACTGCAAGGCTTTGGAAAACTAGGCCCTGTGAAGTACATTTTCTTTATGCATACTCTACACAAGCCTACCTGCATCTGCATCTATCTTTTGTTCTTGTCATCCTGTCAAAGACTGACCCGTCCAAATGACCTAAATTCCACCACTTTCCCCTTTCTAGATACCTAATTCCATTGGTTATTGCCTCTTCTGCATCTTCAACTTCTCCTTTTTTACTGGCTCTTTCCTATCAGCATTCAAAATATCCCTCTAGTCTCTCCCATCTTAAAAAGAGAATCCTTCTTCTTGGCTGTCTGAGTGCAGGGGTGTTTACAACTCATTGATTATAACCAGTTACACTTTCTTTCTTTGTTCCTTGTCCACTCCCACTACTTCACTTGACTCACTTGAAAAAACCAAACCAAAACAAAAACTCCCAATTGCTATCCATTGCAATTTATTCTCCTTTATAGCCAAATGATTTGTCTCCATACCCTCACTTTTTAGCCTTCTAATTTTTAAAAAAGGGCTGCTGGTTAGCTCAGTTCGTTAGAACATGGTGCTGATAATACCAAGCTCAAGGGTTTGGATCCCCATACTGGCCAGCCTCAAAAAAAAAAAAAGAACATTACCAGTACAGTTTTCTGTCCCTATCTTGTACTAATCTATCATCTCTATCTACTACAGACAACCACCAAAGGAAGATTTACTGTGATGCAGGGCCTTAGAAGAGACCTGTGCTCTTCATTTACATAGGCTCTTTCCAAGGCTCTATACCTAATTTTTTTTTACATTTGTAGTTTTGTATTTTTTTTTTCCTTGAAGAAGGCCCCCCAAATTGTTTAAGCCTCTGCCCTTTAACCTCTATTCTTTATTTTGTATTTATCATTCCCTTGTTTAATTTTTAAATTTCGTAATTGAAGTGTAGCATACACACAGGGAAATGAACAATTATAAGTGTACATCCTATTGTATTATTAGCATACCCACATAACTACCACTCATGTCAACATTATCAGCACTGTAGAAGCTCCCTGCATGCCACCTCCCAGTCACAATTCCCTTAACTCTCCCCAAGTTAACCACTACCCTGATTTCTAACACTGTAGGCTAGTTTTGCCCATTTTTTAAATTTATCTAAATGGAATCATGTAATATGTTTTGTGTGCCTGACTTGTTTGGTCAATATTATATTTGTGCATTTTGTCCATGTAGTTACATATTACATGTAGCAGGAGTTTATTTTTTGTTGCCATATAGAATTGTATGAATAGTCCTCTATATTATTATAATTGAACATTTGGGATTATTTCCAGTTTGGGTTATTATGAAGAATAATGCTATGAACAGTCCTCTATATTACTGTTATTGGACATTTGGGGTTATTTCCAGGTTTTGGTTATTACAAAGAATAATGCTATGAACATTCTTATTCAAGTCTTTTGCTGTACATGTGTATACATTTCTTTGGGGTATCTATTTAGGCACAAAATAGCTTGTCACAGAGTTTTGTGTATGTTTAACTTTAGTAGACAATATCAAACTGTTTTCCAAATTGGTTGTACTAATTTACCCTTCCATCAACAAGTATAAAAAAATTTCTAGTTGTTCCACATCTTTATCAGAATTTGATATTATCAGTCGTTTGAATTTTAGCCATTCTGATAGGTGTGAAATTCTATTTCATTGTGGTTTCAATTGGCATTTCCATGATCAGTAATGATGTTAAGCACCTCTTCATATGTTTATAATGGCCACTTGGATATCCTTTTATATGAAGTGCCTATGCCAGTCTTGACTTTTTTCCTATTGGGTTGTATACTAGTCCATTTTTGTCTGTTTCTGTCACTTAAAACAGAAAATCTAAAACTGGGTAATTTATAAAGAAAAGCAGTTTATTTCTTACTGTTTTGGAGGCTGGGAAGTCCAAGGTCAAGGGAGCACATCTGGTAAAGGCCTCCTTCCTGATGGTGACACTCTGTAGGGCCCCTAAATGACACAGGGCATCACATGGCCAGGGGGGCAAGAGCATGTTAATGTGCTCACTTGCTTTCCTTATAAATCCACCAACCAATCAATCAATCAATCAATCAGTAAATAAAGCCACCATTCTACTCCTATGATAACCTATCCATCCATTAACCCATTAATCCATGAATGAATTAATCCATTCATGAAGGCATAGTCCTCATAATCCTATCACCTCCCAAAGGCCCCACCTTTCAAATACCACAGTTGGATTTCCCACCCTCTTTATGCTGTTCCATCAGATTTCAAGATGAGCTTTGGAGGAAACATTCAAACCATAGCTGGTTGTATGCCTTTTTCTTACAGATACATACTTCTTTATGTTTTCTGGACAAGAGACCTTTGTGATTATATATGTTACAAATATCTTCTGCCAGTCTGTGGCTTGCCTTTTTACTCTCTTAAAAATTTATTTTTGGTAAACAGAAGTTTTTAATTTTAATATAGCTATTGTGTCAGTACTTTAATGTTAGAGATTTTTGTGTCCTGTTTTAAAAAGTGTTGCTATCCCAAAGTCATGAAGATTAATTTTCAAATGTTGAACTAATATTGTATTTCTGGAATAATTTAAACTTAGTTGTGATATACCATGTAGTTTGCTAATACTTTCTTCTGGATTTTTGCATTGATGTTATTTAGTAAGATTAGCCTGTATTTTCTTTTCTTTTAATGTCTTTGTTGAATTTTAGAATCCAAGTTACGGTAGTTTTATAAAGGAAATTAAGACCTGTTCTCTCCTTTTCTATTCTCTAGAATAGTTTGCATAAGATTGGTGTTATTTCTTTCTTAAATGTTAGATTTAATTGTTGAAGCCACCTGGCTTGGACTTTTTTGTGGGAAGGTTTTTCATTATGGATTCAAATTATTACATAAAGGTCTATTCAGAATGTCTATTCTTTTTCTTCTTTTAGGAGTTTTGGTAAGTTGTCTTTTTCTAGGAATTTATTTATTTTATCTAAATTTTCAAAGTTATTGGCAAAAGCTTTTCTTAAACTCTCTTTGGTTATTTTTAGTCTGTATGGTTTATATTTCTATACTATTTATTCATTCCTGATATTAGTAATTTATGCCTTCTCTCCTCTTTTCTTCAGCATTCACGGCACGGCTGATAAATTTTGTTAGTTGTTTCAAAGAACCAGCTTCAGCTTTGTGATGCTCTCTGTTGTCTATTTCTTCTCTTTATTAATTCCTTTTTTCTGCCTTTTTAGGTTTAATTTTCTGTTATTTAATTTATCTTCTTAAAATAAATGCTTAGAACATTTTTAGCCTTTTTTCTTTTCTAATATATTTGTATAGAACTAATTACTTTATTCTAAGTATGGCTTTAATTATCTCCCACAAGTTTTGATACACATGTTTTTATCTTCATTCAAAATATTTTATATTTTATACTATGATTACATATTTGACCCATGGGTCATTTAGAAGCAAATTATATACTTTTCAAACAACTGGTAATTTTTCCAGTTATCTCTTAAATTTCTTGATTTCTAGCTTAAGTTCACTATGGTCTGAGAACATAATCTAAGTGATTTCAGTTGCTTATGTAATTTTCCAAAAGGAATGCATAATTTGAATTTAGTCATGAGGAAGCATCAGCAAATCCCAAATGAGGAGTATTCTAGTTTAAAATGAAGGAGGGGTGGTGCTATATTCTAAAGAACTAATGTCATGAAAGATGAAGGAAAGATGACATAACAGTACCAAATTAAAGAGGACTAGACATATAACACTAATAGTTATCTATTGCTGCTGTCAGAGAGGAAGTATAATTTTTCCTCAACCCTCATAAGTTCGTAATTGGGACAAACCTCCTGTAATGAAAGACATATGAATGTGAGAGACAAGCAAGTTTATTAACACATGCAGTGCACATCATGTGGGAGAAAACTCAATGAAAGATAACTCAAAGCAATGGCTTAGAATGCTGGCTTATTAGCATCTTTGACAAAGGACAATAGATTTTAGAGAAGTGACAAGTCAAAGGAAGGCAGTTTTAGGTTTCCAGAGGTGGGAAACTGGGAAGGAAAATTTATGGGACTAACCTAACCTAATGGAGTTAAGATTTGTTTAAGATTTCTCTGGTGCCATCTCTGGGCTGGTAGGAATTGTCCTCCAATAAAGGAGAATTTAAATTCTATCTTTAAGTGGAAAAGTGGGGGAGGAAAGAAAGACTTCTTCCATTTGTTGTTTCTTAGTTGTCTCAAGCTCAAAAATGTTTATGTCAAAGAGGCATATTTTGGGGTGACACATTCTGATTTCCTTCACTGCATAAAAAGTTACCCCCAAACTTAGCTTTTAAACAAATATTTATTACCTCACATAATTTCTAGAGTCAGGAATCTGGGAGTAGCTTAGTTGTATGGTTCTAGCCCAGGGTCTCTCACAAGGCTACATCCAAGCTGTCAGCCAGGACAGAAGCTACTTTAAGGCTCTACAAGGGCTGGAGAGTTCACTTCCAAGATCACTTACAGGTTGTTGGCAGGCCTCAGCTCCTAACTGGCTGTTGGCTGGAGGCTTCAGTTTCTCATGTGGAACCCTCCATCAGGCGCTTATAACCTGGCAGCTTGCTTCCCCTACAGCAAGTGATCCAGGAGAGAACAAGAGAGCTTTTAATTCAAAAACTTCAGTCTTTTATAGCCTAATCTCAAAAGTGATATACCATCACTTCTCCCATAACAGACCAACCCTGGTACCACATGGGAGGGGACTACACAAGGGTATAAAACAGGAGGCAGAGATCATTGGAGCCTGTCTTGGAAGCTAGTGACAACAACAATTAAATGTAATAAGTAATCTTGCAGTGGGTCCTGAACTGGAGAGGAAATAATGCTCTAAAGAACATTATGGGCCAATTGACAAAATGTAAGTATAAATTATAGATTAGATAACTGTATTGAATCAATGCTAGATTTCTTGAAATTGATAGCTATATTATGGTTATTTTAGAGAATGAGTGTCCTTACTATTAAGAAATATTCACTGAATTATTTAGAGATAAAGGCGAATGACATATGCAACTTTATGTCCAATAGTTCAAAAAAATTACAGATGCGTGTGTATACACACACATTTGCATATACAAGGGGTCTTCAAAAAGTTCATGGAAGGATTCATATTATCTTTTAATTCATTTTTTCATGAACTTTCTGAAGTACCCTCATATGCACACATACATATATGCATACATAAATAAAATATATATGTTGTATAGGTGAAGAATATATAATGATGAATAATTTGTGTAATATATAAAGATGAATAATATGGGTGTTCTTTGTACTATCCTGAAACTTTGCTGCAAGTTTGAAATTATTTCTAAATAATAACAAAAACATATACCAACTTTGCTACAATTTATTTCAAATTCTCTTCTCCCAGTCTCTTCAACATACCTCTGTAAGACTGGATTCCCCATCATGTGTGTTATTTAAACAAAATACAGAGACAATTTAATTATACATTATCCCCTGTGAATTGCATTGTCATCAACCCAAAATAATTTTGATAAGTTAACAGGCAAGAAGCAATCTCATCTGTCACAATAAAAACTTTTCAAACTTTAAGCTCCTCCTTTTTCCCCTCTTCTTCCCTTTCCTTGCTTCCCCTTCCTTGAACAATTTAATCCAAAAGCCATTGGGTGAGGCCAAACAAATCAGGCATCCTCCCATGGGGGTGGGGTGGGGTGGGGCAGTAACCCAGAATTGGCTGTTGGAGTATGAACAGGGTGGGAGCAGCCTGTCACAGGGTGTTGGAGCCTGAATGAGGTGAAGGGAATATCCGTGTAGAAGGGTAAACTGATGTCAGATGTTGAGGGTACCTTTATGGGAGGGTATCCATGTAGGAAGGTGGCATGGCGTGGGAAGAAAGATGTTTGTGTGAGGTCATGAAAGCAGCAGTTCTGTCCTGTTGTGTGATATCAGAGCCCAAATGGGGTGAGGAAAGTATCCACATGGGGGGCATCTCTTGGCACAGGTGGTCAGAGGTTGAATTGGGCAAAGAGGGTATCTGCCTGAGTGGCATCCTGGCACTGATTATCGGAGCCCAGATGGGTTAAGGAGGGTGTCCTCTGGTGGTGGCCTGGTGTGTAGTATCAGAACCTGAGAGAGGTGAGGAGGGAGTCCATGTAGGAAGGTGGTTGTGGTGTCACATTATGTGGTGTTAGAGTCTGAACTAGGATGAGGAGAGTATTTGCAGAAAGCAGAGGCAGCAGTAGCTCAGTGAAAGGTGTTGGGGTTCAGAAAGACTGAGAAGAGCCCTGGTGCATGGTGGGGGTGGGATGATGGCAATGAGGAGGATTGTTCAAACAAGTAAATATATTAAGGATAATAAGAGACAAGTTTCTTACTGTAGGAACAGGGAGTTAAAGGTGTGGAAAGGGAGAAACCTAGAATGGGCTTTATAGTGTTGGATTTGGAATTAGAACTATCAATGTGAACATGTAGTTTTCTGTATCTACAAAAATAGGTATAGAAATAGAGGTGGAAATATGTATGTGTATATATACATACAAGCACATGCACATGCATATATTCATACCTATGTTATCTTGCTCTGTCCACTGAGAAAGCCTGGGAGTAGTTACATCCAATATCAATGAGCACATCTAGTGCCAAAGTATGAGTTTCTAAATGTAATTATCACTAAAAGGAACCAGAATTACTTGGTCCATCTATCTATATATCTGCCTACCTGCCTACCTACCTACTGATTTTTGCTGAACTATTTGGAAGTTGCAGACACCACACACTTCATCCCTGAAAATAAGGATGTTCTCTTATATAACCACACTACTTATCTATTTCATTGAATGGTTTAGGCATCAGTCAGTGATCCTTACCTGAATTTATCATTTCATTGGAGTTTGACTTACAGTTTGAAAAGATCTATTTGACAATAGCATGGAAAATAGACTGTAAGTTTGTGGTGAAGACAGATTTCAACTATTAGACTATAACAGGAGATATGGAGTAGGGTAATAGCTGTAGTGATGGTGAAAAGCCAGCAGTATTTGCAGTATTTGTCGATGTAGGATTGAGAAAGAGGGGTCAAGAATGACATCAAGCCTTTTGTCAAAAAATGGACTTGCCATTTGCTGAGACTGGGAAGACCGTGGGAGGAGCAGATTTGGGAGCTGGAAATCAGGAATTTGGCTTTAGTCATTGCTGTGGGTTGAATGTATCCCCCAAGAGTTCATGAATTGGAAACTTGATCCCCATTGTAACAGTGTTAAGGAGGGTGGGAAATCCCTTTATAGTATTTGAAAAGTGGGGCCTTTAAGAGGTGATTGGATTGTGAGGACTCTATCCTCATGAGTAGATTAATCCATTCATGGAATAATGAGTTATCATGGGTGTGGACTGGTGACTTTATAAGGAGAACACCCGAGAGAGCTCTTCCCATTCTCACCATGTGGTACACTGCATTGCCACGGGACTGTGTAGGGAGTCCCCATCAAGAAGAAGGCCCTCACCAGATGCTCCCCTGGACTGTGGACTTCCCAGCCTCCCAAACTGTAAGAAATAAACTTCATTTTCTTATAAATTACCTAGTTTTGGGTATTATGTTGTAAGCAACAGAAAACAGACCAATACAGTCATATTAAGTTTAGAATGTATATTAGACTTCCAAGTTGAGTTATTGAGTAAGTAAGTTATTTCCTCTTGGAAATAGAGGCCTGGTGGGAAGTCTAGGCTGAAAGTAAATATTAGAGAATCATAAGGAAACAGTAAAGCCGGGAGACTAGACGAGATCATCTAGGCAGTAGGTATAGGAAAAGAATAAAAGAGGTTGAAGGACTGAGCCCTGGGGCACTTTGATGTTTAGAAGTCAGGAACAGGAGGAGGAACCAGCATAAGGTCACTTTTGTGTTTGTTCATTTAAAGAAAATATTTTGATTGATTTTGAGAGACAACCCATTGGAATGGCTAAGAGCAAAATACCTGATTTTGAATCATGTGACTTTTGCCAAGTTATTTATGTTTTCTGCACTTCAGGTTCCTCACCTATTATAGTATCTATCTCATCTAATTGTTTTGACGATTAAATGAGAGCCAGGCACAGAAAGAGAAATACTGCATGTCCTCATTCATAAGTGGGAGCTAGAAAATAAATAAGAAAGAAAACAATTGCAGTAATACATTGAACTTTCATAAGGAGAGAACAGAACTGTGGTTACTAGAGGTGGGAAAGAGAGAGGGATAGGGGTTAGCAAGAAATTGGTTAATTGACACAAAGAATGATTATGTTTTGTAGTGATGAATATGCAAATTACCCTGATTTGATCATCACATATTGTACAGAGGTATTGATATTCAACTCTGTACTCCACAAATATGTATAATCAATTATGTTTCAATAAAAAAATGTAAAAAATAAAAAGTAGAAAAAGATTAAATGAGTTATTAAATGGAAGCACTAAAACAGTGACTGGAACATTGTAGAGGCTGAATAAAGTTAGCTGGCTTCTTTATTTTTTTGCACTGGAGGAAAAGAACAAACTGAACTTAAGAATCAAAGTAAAAACATGTTTTGTTTTTGTTTGTTTTTGTGGTGGCTGGCCAGTACAGGGGTGGAACCCTGGACCCTGGTGTGACCAGCATCATGCTCTAACCAAATGAGCTAACCAGACAGCCCATAAAGCAAAATGTATTTTAAAGAGCTAAGATGGCTCTTGTGCTCTCATGTTAATGGCAGGCAATGGCTGATGAGCGAGAAGCCTGTAACCAGCATGTCTGTGGTACCACCCAATCACTCTCAGACTGGTTGGCCCCGGGCGTCAACCAATTCAGCAACAAGGACATCCAGCAGACCAAACCCCTCACCCTGGAGCATACCATCAACCTGTACCCGCTTCCCAATTATACTTTTGCTACAAAAGAGCCTCTCTATAAGGATATCTCTGTTGCAGCCAAATTTCAGCATATGAGGGAGGAATTTGATAAAATTGGAATGAAGAGGACTGTAGAAGGAGTTTAAATTTTACATGAGCACCAGCTACCCCCCTGTGTTACTGCTGCAGCTGTGACAACTTTCTTCAAATTACTTGGTGATAAACTTAACCCAGGAGAAGATAAAGTCGAAGGATTAAAATGCTTACTGGCAGAGATATTGAGTCATTAGGATGGAGTCCTGCATGACTGGGTCATTGATGACTGCATTGGTAACTAGTGGAGACCAAATTTTGAACCTCCTCACTATTCATATATTCCTGAACAGATTACAAAACTTAAGAAACATAAGAAGTTATTTCTCCAAGAGAAAGACTTGTTTGCAGTTCCTAAAAATTACAAGCTGGTAGCTACACCATTGTTTGAGTTGTATGACAATGCACCAGGATATGGACCCATCATTTCTAGTCTCCCTCAGCTTTTGACCAGGTTAAATTTTATATACAAATGAATTCTTGCACAGTGGAAAAGTAAAAAAGGGCATCTCTATGAGCACAGCTATATACAGTGTAGTAAGAATAAATGTGGTAGAGAAGTTTTTTTGGTTTTATCTCTTTCCCAATCCCTAGATTGTTGCCTATTTTCTGTTGTTTGAATAGTAAAGGTAATATGAAGAACTAGATAGCAGTGTAAACAAATGTGATAAGGTTTATTTACTCTTGGTTCTACTCATACTTTTTTGTGCAACATTAAAGAAAATGGACTTCTTTCAAAAAACAAACAAAAAGATAGGATGTATTACCTCTTCCAGGAAACTTTCCTGGCTATCTTGTGAATTTTTATAACATCCAACACGTAAGTCTAGCTACATTTGTTTGTTTGTTTGTTTGTTTGTTTGTTTGTTTGTTTGTTTGTTTTGGGTGGCTGGTGGGTATGAGGATCTGAACGTGTAACCTTGGTATTATAGGGCTGTGCTCTAACCAGTTGAGCTAACTGGCCAGCCCAATTTATCTTACATTTTGTATTAAGATTATCTGTTCAAGAAGTGTATCCTCTACATAAGACTCTACGATTGTCAAGAGAAGAGATCATGCCCTACTCATTCATTCATTTGTTCATTCAGTCAACAAGCATTTAAGTACTGTCCATTTACCGGGCACTAGAGATAAGCAGTTGTCTTAGTTTGTTCTCTGCTGCTATAACAGAATACCTGACACTGGGTAATTTATAAATGATTGTTTGGCTTATGGTTCTGGAGGCTGGGAAGTCCAAGAGCATGGTGTCAGCATCTGGTGTGGATCTTTGTGCTGCACTATCCTATGGCAGAAAGTGGAAGGGCAAGAGAGTGAGAGAGGCAGAGTGTAAAAGGGAGCAGCACTTCTGCAGTAACTAATCCACTCCTGCAATAATGCATTGATCCATTTATTTACTTCTCCTGAAACACATTGATCCATTTACAAGAGCAGAGCCCTCATTATCTAATCACCTCTTAAAGGTTTTACCTCTTAATACCATCACAATGGCAATTTCAAAATTAACAGTTAACATCAACAATTAAATTTCAACATGAGTTTTGGAAGGGGCATGCAAACTATAGCAACAGTGAATAAAAACCATAAGGTCCCTGCTTTTATCAAGTTTGCGTTCTAAAGGAGGAAGCCAGACAATAAGATCAAGAAATAAGATCATTACATATTTTGATAAAAGCTGTGATGGAGTGGCCAGGAGCGGGGGTAGGGTGGGTGGGGTGGCAGAGCACAAAGCAGATCCTCAGTAACATTTCTTGAACTGATAAAACTAAGTATAGAGAATAAGAAAGGATGAATTAATAGTTGATAAAAGAATAAAATCCCACACAATTACTACCATAGGAAACCCTCTAAGGGAAATAATATAATCATTATTTATTGAGTACCATAAGCCAGGCACAGTCTAAATACGAATATACAGCTCTGTATATTAAGTACTGCATATTAATTGTTCCATTTAATTCTCACAACATCCCTGAAGGGTAAGTAGTAGGATCATTTTATAAATGAATAACAAGTTCAGGAGTTTAAGTGACTTCTTCAAGGTCATTTAGGTAGTAAGTATCAGAACCACGGATTTTATTCCAGATTCAAAGCCAGTGCTTTTAACTATGATATAGGAGCTGGTAGAATCTTCTAGAGGATGAGCTACTCTGGGGGAAACATAATGTTGTGCCTGTGAGGAAGACCTTTTGGATTTTTGGCAGAATTAAGTATGTTAAAGGATAAGCTTATAAAGGAGATTCAAAGTGTAAAAAATGTCAACCAGTAGGATAAAAATTAACTACCTTGCCAGAAGTAATTTCTCCCTCCTCTGATTTCCTATAGATTATGGCTATACTACTATACCACTTACTCTGTGTAATTGAGCAAGATAACTCAACCTCTTTCCACTCACATTTCTTTGTCTAGCAAATAGAGATGACAGTACCTGCCAAGCCTGATAAAGTGAAATATTAAAGAAAGACTTGTAGATTAAAATGATGTCTTAATTCTCTTAATAGATTATAAACTACTTGAGAGTGGTCACTAGGTTATATATCTTTCTATGCCCCACAGCATAAAAAGGGATCATCCTGTGATGTATGTGTACAGGCACTCAGTAAATATTAGTTGAATAAACAAGTGATTCATCAGGCTTTTCACCCATTATAATAACCTGCAGCAGCAACATGTAGGCTGGAGCAGCTTTGTTAGTAATTTTGGTTATCTTGATAACTTTGAGTTTACCTGAGCTATACCTTGGAATTAAATGGTAATAAAACACTTTTTGCTTCTGAGAACCATTTTAGTTTATTTTTAGCAACCTTGCCTGATACGTAAACAGTTTGGCAGAGAGTGGGAATATGATATAGTGTGAGCAGTTGGCTTGCTGACGCAAGAACACTCTGAGTTTTTGGTGCTTAGCTGTAGGTACAGCTGAGATATCATGCCAGATACTGTACAATATTGTTTAGAAATAGGTGGATGTTAATATGACTGTCAGAACTAAAACTGGCTCTTACGTTCTGGTCTTCCAAGTTAAAATCTGCAACTTTGAATATAATATAATTTGGCAACATTATTATTTGAATAACATATGTTCCTATCAGATCTGACAAATTAATTTCACATATAGCCCTTTATACTTAAAAATGACACCATTCCAAAATTCTTTATTTGAGGGTGTCCTCTCCATAATGTACACATTCATAAATGAGGCTATAATTTCCTACTTTGGCTCTGGTCATATTAATCCCTCTATTTTTTTCCTGTTTGCTTTTTGTCTCTGTAAGACTTTATTTTATTTTTTGTAGCAGTTTTAGGTTCACAGTAAAATTGAGAGAAAAGTACAGAGATATCCTATATACCCACTGCCCACATACAAGCATAGCCTCTAACATAACCCACCAGTGTGGTACATTTGATACAATTCATGAATTCACAATGACACATCATTATCACGCAAAGTCCATAGTTTACATCAGAGTTCACTCTTGGTATTGTACATTCTATGGGTCTGGACAAATGTATAATGACATGTGTCCAGCATTATAGTATACAGGGTATTTTCACTGCCCTAAAAATCCTCTGTACTCTGCCTATTCATCCCCTCCTATCATCTAACCTCTGGTACCACTGATCGTTTTACTGTCTCCATAGTTCTGCCTTTTTCCTGAATGTCATATAGTTGGAATCATATGGTATGTAGACTTTCCTTATTTACTTTTACTTAGTAATATCAAATAAATGAGCTTGATCGCTCATTTCTTTTTTAGTACTGAATAATATTCCATTGTCTGGATATATCACAGTTTGTTTATCCATTTAACTACTAAAGAACATTTTGGTTGCATCCGAGTTTCGGCAATTATGAATAAAGCTGCTATTAACATGCATGTGTACGTTTTTGTGTAGACATAGGTTTTCATCTCCTTGCTGGATCATATGGTAAAAGTATATTTAGTTTTGTTAGAAACTGCCAAATTTTCTTCCAAAGTGGCTATACCATTTTGCATTCCCACCGGCAATAAATCAGAGGTCCTGTTGCTCCACATCCTTACCTGTATTCGGTGTTGTCAGTGTTTTAGATTTTCACCATTCTAATAGGTGTATAGTGATATCTCATTGTTGTTTTAATTTTCATTTCTTTGGTGACATATTATGTGGAGAATCTTTTCATATGCTTATTTGCCCTCTGTATATATTCTTTGGTGGAGCGACTGTTCATGTGATTAAGATCATCATATTGTTGGTTTTCTTATTATTCAGTTGTAACAGTTCTATGTGTGTGTGTGTGTATTTTTCTTTCTTTCTTTTTTTTTTTTTTTGTGGTGGCTGGCCTGTACGGGGAACAAGACCTTAAACTTTGGTGTTACAAGGCTGTGCTGTAACCAACTGAGCTAACTGGACAGCCCTTCTTTGTATATCTTGAATGACAGTCCTTTATTAGATATGTGTTTTGCAAATATTTTCTCCCAGTCTGTGGCTTGTCTTCTCATTCTCTTGACAGTGTCTTTTGCAGAGCAGAAGTTTTTCATTTTATTGAAGTCTAGCTTATCAATTGTTTCTTCTATGGATCATGACTTTGGTGGTGTTATCGGAAAAGTCATTGCCTAGACCTAAGCTCATCTAGGTTTTCTCCTATGTTATCTTCCAGGAAGTTTATAGTTTTTCATGTTACATTTAGGTCTATGAAATTATCACAGTTAATTTCTATAAAAGGTGTAAAGTCTGTGTCTAGAATCTTTTTTTTTCTTATGTGGAGGTCCAGTTGTTCCAGCACCCTTTGGTGAAAAGCCTATGTTTCTGTGTATTGCCTTTGCTCCTTTGTCAAAGATCAGTTGACTATATTTGTGTGGATATTTCTGGGGCTCTCTGTTCTATTCCATTGGTCTATTTGTCTACTCTTTTTGTTTGTTTTTTAGTTTTTTGATTACTGGCTAGTAGGGGGATGCAAACCCTTAACCTTGGTGTTATCAGCACCACACTGTAACCAATATTTGTCCATTCTTTTGCCAGTCTCACACTGTCTTGATTACTGTAGCTTTATAGTAAGTCTTGAAGTTGGGGAGTGTTGGTCCTCCAAAGTTGTTCTCCTTCAATATTGAGTTGGGTATTATGGGTCTTTTGCCTCTTCATTGAAACTTTAAAATCAGTTTGTATTAAAAATAACTTGCTGGGATTTTGATTGGGGTGGCATTGAATCTATAGATCAAGTTGGGAAGAACTGACATTTTGATAATATTGAGTCTTCCAATCCATAAACATGGAATATCTCTCCATTTACAGTATTTTGTTCTTTTATTTCTTTCAACAGAGTTTTCAAGTCTTCCTTATACCTTAGATTTATACCTAAGTATTTCATTTTGGGGGGTGCTAATGTAAATGGTATTATATTTTTTATTTCAAATTCTACTTGTTCATTGATGATATATAGGAAAGTGATTGACTTTTGTACATTAACCTTGTATCCTACAACTTCACTATTAGCACCACGCTCTAACCAACTGAGCTAACCGGCCGCCTTCTACAACTTCACTATAATTGCATATTAATTCCAGGAGTTTTGTTGTTGTTAATTCTTTCAGATTTTTCTACAGAGACAGTCATGTCATCTGTGAACAAAGACAGTTTTATTTCTTACTTCTTAGTATATTTTTTACTTCTTTTTCTTGTTTTATTGCATTAGCTAGGATTTCAAATATGATGTTGAAAGGAATGGCAAGAGGGGACATCCTTGCCTTGTTCCTGATCATAGTTGGAAAGTTTCTAGTTTCTCATCATTAAGTGTGATGTTAGGACTTCCAGTCAAGATGGTCCCCAGCGTCACTCTCTCCCACAAATCAACGAATTTACAACAATAAAAACGTAACATCAGACAAGCTGGGGCTGCTGGAGCTCAGGTGAAGAGGAGAAGAGACGGAACTCAGGAAGGCGGGAGAAACCATGAAGAGAGAAAGAAAAAAATGCTCTCAGCATTTTGGGCTGTGGTCACTTTAATGCTGGAGCACATGGAGCAGGAGCTGGCAGAAGCCACAGCTGTGCCCTTTAGATGGAGGCGGAAGGGGAGAAGAGGACTTTGGTTGCCCCCAGGACAGCAAGACCACTAACAGGGTTCCCATGGACCCACGCTGGAGTGAGGAGCCAGAACAGCTGAAAAAGGGGAGCCACTCAGAGGCTGATGAGTCATCACAAGGGACCGGTGCATGGCCTGTCCCATGGGAAGTGTTTGGAGCATGGGTGGTAGGGGAGATGGGCCCACCAGGAGAACACTGGGACACAGCAATGACAGCCAATCTGCTCCCCAATCAGCACAGGACCACTCAGAGAAGACTGGTCAGAGATACAGAATTGCATGGGGTGCAGTTCGATGAAAAAAACTCAGGCCCAGATCAGAGTTTCCACACAACCCAGGTTCACTGAGTATCTGGAGAGCTGGAAGTACATATAAGGTCAACCATTAAGCCCTGAGCTCCACAAAAAGTCTTCTCTAGGGAAACAGCAGCAAAGCAGCAATTTAGCTCAACCACACAGCTCAGGTACTGGTTCCCATAGGAGGTTCCCCTGGGTTAGAAGCAAGTAAAGGACAAAAACTTAGTTCTGGCCCAGGCATACCATGAATGCCCTGGGGCCCACCAGGGGACATGAGGCATGGAGCCAGGGGCAGGACCCCTGCCCACAGCCACACACACTGCCAGCACCTCAGGGCCCCACCCAGGAACTGAGGATTGGAGCCAAGGACTGTACCCCACTCCCACATGCAGGCATACCACCAATGCCTAGGGGCCTGCCGGGGATCCAGAGCTAGCAGCCAGTGACCGGACCCCCTTCCCACAACCAGGCATGCCGTGACAGTGCCTTGGGGCCCACCAGGGGACCCAGGGCATGGAGAAGGGGACCAAACCCACCTCCCACAACCAGGCACGCTGTGCCAGTGTCTTGGGGCCTGCTTAGGGATCTGGGGTATGGAGAAGGGGACTGGACACCCCTCCCACAACCAGGCACACTGTGACAGTGCCTCAGAGCCTGCCCTAGGACCCAGGGCATGGAAAGGGGACTGGATCCCCCTCCCACAACTAGGCACCCTGTGCCAGCACCTTGGGGCCTGCCCTGGCACCTGGGATATGGAGAAGGGAACCGGCCCCCCCTCCCACAACCAAGCACACTGTGCCAGTGCCTCATCGCCTGCCTAGGGACCCAGGGTAAGGAGCTGGGGGCTTCCCCCACCAACCAGGCATGCTGGGACAGCACATCAGGGCCCTGCCCAGGTGCCTGAGGCATGGAGAAGGGGACCGGTCCCCCTTCCCACAACCAGACACACCGTGCCAGCACCTCAGGACCCACTCAGGGACCGGGGGCATGGAACTGGGGATCAGACACTCTCCACAACCAAGCACGCTGCCAGCACCACAGAGCAGGCCAAAAACATCTCCCCCATGTGGTGGCCCACCACAGCCACCACGATAACCACGGCTGCCGTGAAGGCGGCTAGATGCCACAACCACCACACAGATGGTCCACCAGTCATTGGAGTGAGATGACACAAAGAGAGTCACCAGCAGAGATAAAGAAAGGAGGAGGATGTCTGTCTCCACAGAGCTCATTTCATAGTGACGGAGGAGACATCTGCTCTGTGATAGTATTGGGGGAACTGATCACGCCTCTCAGCACTGGACAGATCATCTAGGCAACAAATCAACAGAGTAACCATTATTCTTTCAGAAGGAGAGAAGAAATCTAGGGTAATTAGAGGGGGGAGGGGGGAGGAAGAGGAGGATGGGGAGAGATTGGACAGGGGCATAAAGAATAATTATAATTTGTAACAATATACATGCTAGTAATATTGATTTGATCAACATATCTCGATGTTGAACCCCAAAAATATGTATAATCAATTTTGATTGAATAAAAATTTATTTAAAAAGTGTGATATTAGGGCCAAGCCCGTGGCGCACTTGGTAGAGTGCTGCGCTGGGAGCGTGGCAACGCTCCCGCCGCGGGTTCGGATCCTGTATGGGACTGACCAGTGCACTCACTGGCTGAGTGCCGCTCACGAAAAAACGACAAAAAAAAAAAAAAAAAAAAGTGTGATATTAGCTGTAGGTTTTTATAGATACTCTTTATCAAATGGAAGAAGTTTCCCTCTATTTGTAGTTTACTGAGAGTTTGTATCATGAATGGGTGTTGGCTTTTGTCAAAGTATTTTTCTGTATCCATTCATATAATCATGTGATTTTTCTTCTTAGCCTGTTGATGTGATGTATTATATTAATTAATTTTTGAATGTTTAACCAGCCTTGCATACCTGGAATAAATCCCACTTTGTCAAAATGTATAATTCTCTTTGTATATTGAATTCAATTTGCTAATATATTTTGAGGATTTTTGATCTATGTTCATGACAGAGATTTGGTCTGTAGTTTTCTTTTCTTGTAATATCTTTGTTTGGTTTTGGTGTTAAGATGATAGTGGCCTCATTGAATGAATTAGGAAGTATTCCCTCTGCTTCAATTTTCTGAAAGGAATTGTAGAAAGTTGTTATAATTTCTTCCTTAAATGTTTGATAGAATTCCCTAGTAAACCCACCTGGGACTGGTGCTTTCTGTTTTGGAAGGTTTTTCATTAATGATTTAATTTCTTTAATAAATATAGGCCTATTTTTTGGATAGTTTATTCCTTTTTTGTAAATTTTGATGGATTGTGTCTTTCAAGGAATTGATCCATTTCATCTAGGTTATCAAATTTGTGGGCAGAGTTGTTTATAGTATTTCTTTTATTATCCTTTTAATGTCCATGAGCTGTGTAGTGATGTCCCCTCTTTCATTTCAGACATTAGTAATTTGTGTCCGCTCTCCTTTTCTTCTTAGTTAGCTTTGCTAGTGGCTTATTGATATTATTGATCTTTTCAAACAACCAGCTTTTAGTTTCATTGATTTTTCTCTACTGATTTTCTTTCTTTTTCTTTCTTTCTTTTTCTTTATTTTTTTTCTTTTTCTTTTTCTTTTTTCTTTCTTTCTTTTTTTTTTTTTTTTTTTGCATCTGGCCGGTACAGGGATCTGAACCTTCATCTTGGTATAATAACACTGAGTTTTAACCAACTGAGCCAATGATCCAGCCACACACTCCTGTGCATTAGGACAACAGAATTTGTTCCTCCTAACTGTAACCTTGTACCCTTTGACCAATATCTCCCTGTTCTACCTTCTCCTTTCTTTTTCCCTCTTCTGCTTACTTTGGATTTAATTTGCTCTTTTTTTTTCTTGTTTCCTAATGTGGAAGCTTAGATCTTTTTTTAAATGTAAGCATTCAGTGTCATAAATTTTCCTTTAAGCTCTACTTTTGCTGCATCCTTCAAATTTTGTTAAGTTGTACCTTCATTTTCATTTAGTTCAAAATATTTTTATATTTCTCTTGAGGTTTCTTCTTTAATCCATGTGTTATTTAGAAGTATGTTGTTTAATCACCACATATTTTGGGACTTTAAAGTTATCTTTCTGTTATTGATTTCTAGTTGAATTCTATTCTGGTCTGAGAGCAGACACTGCATGATTTATATTAATTTAAATATGTTAATCTGTGTTATATGGCTCAGAATGTGGTCGATCTTAGTGACTATTTCATGTGAGCTTGAGAAGAAGGTGTATTCTGCTGTTGTTGGATGAAGTAGTCTATAGATGTCAATTATATCAAGTTGACTGGTAATATTGTTGAATTCAACTATGTCCTTACTAATTTTCTGCTTACAGAGCTGTCAGTTTCTGATAGAGAGGTGTTAAAGTCTCCAACTATAATAGCGGATTCAACTATTTCTCCTTGCAGTTCTACCAATTTTTGCCTCACATATTTTGATGCTCTGTTGTTAGGCACAGACACGTTAAGGATTATTATGTCTTCTTAGAGAATTGACCTCTTTATCATTATGTAATGTCCCTCCTCAGCTCTAATAACTTTCTTTGCTTTGACATCTGTTCTGTGTGAAATTAATATATCTACTCCTGCTTTCTTTTGATTAGTGTTAGCATGATATAGCTTTCTCCATCCATTTTCTTTTAATCTAAATGTGTCTTTATATTTAAAGTGGGTTTCTTGCAGACATCATACAGTTAGGTCTTATTTTTGATTCACTTTGACAATCAATCTCTCTCTCTCTTTTTTTTAATCTGGTCAGATTTAGCAGTTTGGGGTTGTATATCACTCTGACAATCTCTGTCATTCAACCAGTGCATAGACCATTAACATTCAAGACCAAAGTGATTATTGATATAGTTGGATTAATATCTACCATATTTGTTACTGTTTTCTATTTGTTGTTCTTGTTTTTTGCTCTTGATTTTGTCTTATACTCTTTTTTTGCCTTTTGTAGTTTTAATTGAACATTTTGATTCCATTTTCTTTCCTTTCTTAGCATATCATATATGCTTCTTTTTTAAAACCTTTAATTTTAATTCTAGGTTGCCCTAGAATTTGCAATATACAGTTACAAATAATTCAAGCCCACTCTTCTCTCCCATCCCTGTATCATTGATATATTCATTTTACTTATATGTAAGTATATTTAAGCATAGATATATATATACATATAGACATAAAATATATGCATAAGCATACATAATTGGATACATTGTTGCTATTATTAAAGTCTTCCTTTGGTATCCACAGAGGATTGGTTCCAGGACCCTGTGTGGATACCAAAATACATACATACAGGGCCGAGCCCGTGGCACACTTGGGATAGTGCGATGCTGGGAGCACAGTGATGCTCCTGCCACGGGTTCAGATCCTATATAGGAATGGCCGGTGCGCTCACTGGCTGAGTGCTGGTCATGAAAAAGACAAAAAAAAACCCAAAAAACATACATACATATATATATTTTGGCAGCTGGCCAGTACAGCGAACGATTACCAAAATCTATAGATGCTCATGTTTTTTTATATAAAACAACATGGTATTTATATATAACCTACACAATCCTCCCATATAGTTTACAATTTTCTTTCTTTCTTTCTTTCTTTGCAGCTGGCCAGTACAGGGATTGAACCCTGGACCTTGGTGTTATCAGCACCACACTCTAACCAACTGAGCTAACTGGCCAGCCCAAATATACTTTAAACCATCTCTAGATTACTTATAGCACCTAATACAATGTAAATGTTATGTAAATCATTGTTACACTGTATTGTTTAGGGAATCATGACAAGAAAAATTCTATTCATGTTTAGCACACGCAACCATCGTAGGCCTAATTACATGTTTGATCCACAGTTGGTTGAATCTGCAGATGCAGAATGCACCCCTGCAGAGGGTGGACTATATTTTGAACAACCTATTATCTGTTAGATCAAATAAGAATAAGAAGAATAAAAGTTTTTTTTTTTATGTTCACTTATTCCTACTCTGATGCTCTTCCTTGTTTTAAGTAGATCTGAGTTTCTGACCTATGTTATTTTTCTTCTCCCTAGAGAACTTTTAACATTTCTCACAAGGCATGCCTATTGGCAACCAATTCCCTCAATTTTTGTTGTCTGAGAGAGTCCTTATTTCTCCTTTTGAAGGATATTGCAGGGTACGGAATTGTAGCTGGTGGTTTTTTTCTCTCAACCCTTTAAATATTTCACTCTACCTTCCTCTTGTTTGCATGGTTTCAGAGCAAAAGTCAGATATAATACTTATCTTTGCTCCTCCTTTTGTAGTTGTCCCACAGTTCTTGAATATTCTATTCTGGTTTTCTTTGCTTTTCAGTTTTGGAGGTTTCCGTTGTATATCCTGAAGTTCAGAGATTCTTCATTTCTTTTCTAGATGCATCCAGTCTACCAATAAGCCCATTATTCTTCATTTTGGTTACAGTTTTTTGATCTCTATCATTTCTTTTTTTTTCTTTCTTAGTATTTCCATCTCTTTGCTTATATTGACCATCTGTTCTTGCATGCTGTTTACTTTATCCATTAGAACCCTTAGCATATTAATCATTGTTGTTTTAAGTTCTTGGTCTGGTAATTCCAACATCCCTTCCATATCTGGTTCTCTTGTTTGCTCTGTCTCTTCAAACTGTGTTTTTTGCCTTTTATTATGCCTTGTAATTTTTTTCCTGATAGCCAGACATGAGGTACTGAGTAAAAGGAACAGCTGTAAATAGGTCCTTATAATGTAGAGGTAAGGTGAAGTATTAGGGGAAGCATTCTATTGTCCTATAATTAGGTTTTGTGAGAAATGCCCTCACCCATCCAATGCCAAAAGATGGACACAGAGACATGAGGTACAGTGAAGTGAGACTTTAATTATGGCCTTATAAGGCTCAGGTGTCTGAAGGGCAGGCACACAGAAAAGGGCTGTAGCAAGCAAGTTATTCCCTAGTATGCAAGTCCCTCCCCGCATTTCCTCATTGGCTGAGTACTATGGGGTGCACAATCTTCCCAGACAGTGCCTAAAATTTATTACCCTGATTTATTACCCCCTTGTAAGAAATTTCTTTCTCTGAGGGCTCAGGACAAAGTCTGTGAAAAAGGCCTGCTAAAACCCTGTGAAAGGAGAAACACCAGGGAATGAAGAAAACAATGGGGGCTAGTAACTAATTAACATCTCAAGGAGAGCTCTATCTGTTCAGAGACCCTCTGGGAATGGGCTGGACCAGTCAGACAACTTTTGGGCTAGGCCTGAATAGTTAAAATACCCTCAGATAAGTCATTTCTGAAAATGAATCACTTAGATTATTTTCTTACAGGTCTCAGTCTTTTAGTGAGCCTGTACCTCTGGATTGTAACTTGCACATGTGTTTTTCAGGGTTCATTTTGACTTTTCTTCCTCCTGAGGTGGTACAGGAAGGCTAGAGTGGGCTGGAGTGAGGTATTTCCCTTCCTCTAGGTCAGTGAGGCTCTGGTTAACTAGTTTCTCCTGAGGGCAGACCTTGTTAAGAAGAACAGAGTGCTCTGTCATATTTCAATATCATTTCTTTTCCCCTCCCTCTACCAGATGCATGAGGGAGTTTTTTTCAAATATTCATTGTGAGGACCTGGTAGAGCTCCTGGAGGTAAAATTAACAGAAGTATAGGACACCCTATAACTGGGTTCTACTGGAGTTTTTTTGTTGTTGTTTTTTTTGTTTTTTTTTGTCTTTTTCGTGACCGGCACTCAGCCAGTGAGTGTACTGGCCATTCCTATATAGGATCCGAACCCGGGGCGGGAGCATCGCTGCGCTCCCAGCGCCGCACTCTCACGAGTGCACCACGGGCTCCGCCCTCTACTGGAGTTTTTAACTCTCAGACTTACCACACCTAGCCCCCAGCAGTTTGTCAACCACAGTTCAGTTTTTTCTATCCTGGCACTGCACTCGTTCCTATGTAGGTTTCTGCTCTGGTATATTGTGATTCTCTGTATAAACCTGTCTCTCCAGTTTGAGGGGGGAACCCATTTGCCTGTGAACTCACTTCTCTTAAGAGTCTAAGAAGAGCTATTGATTTTTTAGTTTGTTCAGCTTTTTAATTCTTAGAATGGAGTGGAGACTTCAAGCTTCTTATAAGTGGGACTGAAATGAGAAGTCTTCTATTTTTGAAATAATTTCCTCTGCATTTCTTCCCTTTATTTTTATTGTAATGCAGAAATAGGGGATAACCCTTAGCCACCTTCCTATTTACTACAGAATAGTGAGGGCCTTACTAAAGAATGAAGTAGGCCTTAGGACCAGATGAAATAAGCAATGGTCTACAAATGATTTCAAGGGGTGATTTGAAGACTGTTCTGTTGCATTTTAAAATACCTCTACTGTTTAATAATGGCATCTGAAATTGCAATACCAGATGTTTATTCCTTTGATTAAAGGTTTTATTTTTGTTAAAATGCATATATCCCTGAAGAATTTTTCTTTTGTCTGTTTTAAATATAAAGTCATCCATTCACCCAACAAATACTTATTGAGTGCCTACTATATACAGATGCTTCCCAACTTACAGTGGGGTCTTGTCCTGATAAACCCATCTTAAGTTGAAAATATCCCAAGTCGAAACCACACTTTTGATGAAGTGTGTGTATAATGGATATGTTTCAGGAATAACAAAGAGGCCAGTGCAACTGCAGTACATTTAGGAAAGAGTAGAATTGTAGGAAATGGTCAGTGTTATACTATGATTTATAGTAAGAAATAGTATATTTGATCTTTCTTCCCATTTCCTGGCACACAGCTCCTAAAGCTCATATAATCTTTTTGTATGCTAATGGATGTCTGATGGCTGGTGGCTCCTGCTTAGCTTTAGGATGGGGGACTGGTTGCTAGGGGAACAAACCACATGATTAGAGGGTTGGAACTTTCAGTCCCACACCCCCTGCTCCGACGAGGGGAGAGTGGCTGAAGGTTGAATTGATCACCAGTGGCCCATGATTTAATCAATCATGCCTGTGTAACGAAGCCTCCATAAAAACCCAGAAGACTGGGTTTGGAGAGTTTCTGGGTTGGTGAACATGAACACCTCCTCATGCTGGGAGGGTAGGACACCCTAACCCCATAAGGACAAAAGCTCCTGTACTAGGGACAATTTCAAACCTCACCCTATGTGTCTCTTCATCTGGCTGTTAGTTTGTAGCCTTTGAAATATCTTTTGTAATAAATTGGCAATAGTAAGGAAAATGTTTTCCTGAGTTCTATAAGCTGCTCTAACAAATTGATGGAACCTGAGGAGGGGGTTGCCGGAACTGAAAGAGAGCGAGCTGAAATGCCAGGTACCAGTCAAGCTTTATTAAAGGCAGAAAAGCTGCTGGGCTGCCCTCAAAATGGAGGACAGCACCAGGCCTGGGGGTGGGAGAGCTTATACAGACTGTAAGGAAGGCTGACGTAATCAGGGCGGGGTTTGGTACTGGTGTGGAGGAGTTTCTGTTTCTCAGAAACCACGAGGTTTCTAAGGGAAAGGCTGGTGGCCATTTTGTGCTGAATGTGTGTAAAACGGTGCTGGTCACGTCCAAGATCTGTCAGGAACCTATTTGTAAGTGGTTGGTCAGAAGTACAGGTCACAACCTGGGTCTTGCAATTGGCACCTGAAGTAGGGGTGGGGGACAGTCTTATGGGACTGAACCCATAACCAGTGGGATCTGAAGCTATCTCCAGGTAGATAGAGTCAGAATTGATTGAATTATTGGACACGCATTTGGTGATGTGTGGGAAAGAACCCACATATCTGATGTCAGAAATATTGTCGAGTGTGAGAACAGGAAAAACAATTTGATTTTTCCCATATCTTACAGTCAGCAAGGTAATGAATGAGTTTATAAGCATCTAGCCTTGAGCAGATTTTTAAGAAATAAACTTTTTAGTTTGGGATAATTTTAGAATTACAGGAAGGTTGCTAAGATGGTACATGTAGTAATAAATTTACCCCTTACCATTTTCTCTAACGTTAACATCTTACATTATCATGGTACATTTGACAAAACTAAGAGGCCAGCTTTGGTTCATTGCTATTAACTAAATTCCAGATCTAATTGGATTTTATCAGTTTTTTCACTAATGTACTTTTTTTGTTCCAGGATCCAATTCAAGGTACTACATTTCATTTAATCATGTCTCCTTATTCTTTTGTGGTCTATAACAATTGTTTAGTCTTTCCTTCTTTCTGTTACCAGACGATGGGGATCCATCCCTTAGAGAGCACAACCAAGACCATGGTAGAAGGAAAAGGCTTTATTACTTGCAAGTAAGGAGAATACTAGGGGTAGCTCCCAAAGCAGTGTCTCCCCGAGCAAGAGAAATGGGTCATCTTAATACAGCCAACATTACTGCTTAATTTCCCACCCAAATTCTTGTTTAGGTCCTCTCATATAAAGAAAGGTTACAAGCCTATTCAATTTGGATTTGTTGATTATGGGACATAGTTCACAGGTCAGTTCTAAAGCCAAATTTGCATTTGGACCTGGGAAGGAATTTGACCTTTGGGCAACAGTGGGACCTCAGGAAGTTGTCACATGGGCTAAACATTTAGCCCTCAGCTAGTATAGGTTACAGTCCATAGGTGGCAAATTGAGACTTCCTGTGTGGCTGACCCATGACATAAATCAGGGGCAGATAGGTGTGGAGATACCAGCTCCTCCTTGGGTGGAGATTCACCAAAGTTCATCTCTGGAACCCTATTTCAGTTTCAGCCGATATATTTTGTGGGCAGTCTAGTATTTCATGGATCATGACTTCCTGCTGTCTCCTGCAAGAACAAAAATTCAGAACAAAAGATTATGACCCATCACTTCCTATTTTGGACCTTTTGGTGGCAGTGATCGTGGGCATTTAGGAGAACCTGGACCCTATGTTACATTTCCTTTGAGCTTGACAGTCTGAAAGAACTCTGGCTGGATGTTTTATAGAATGTTTTTCAATTTGGGTTTATCTGATAATGTTTTCCAAAAGACTAGATGGAGGTTATGTCATTTTGTGGTGTTTGTATGGGAGAGGGAGAAAGGAAAAAAGAGAAAGGAAGAGAGAGGAGGGGGGCAAACTTTGGCTGTTTGTACCTGTTTTTGTAGTAATCCACAAGTGTACCATATCAGTAGTCGCAATGACCAAAGACTATATTGAATCACATATGGTCAGTAAATGGTTAATTTATAAAAGCTCTGAATTTCACGTCTTTATAAGTCTCATTCAATTCAGAGTTGGCTGTATTAATGCTATTATTATATTCAAATAGTCTTATTTTATTTTAGTACTTGATTTTGTTTTAATACCTATTATACCCACCTCACATGGTTTGGTAAGTGAAATAAGATAAGTGAAAGCCCTATGTAAATATAAAGTACCATACATACAAATATTTGATATACCACTAGTAAGCTAATTAACAGAGATTCCCTTAGTAACTATAAGAACTATCTGTATTTATTGGAAATTAAAAGGTATAACTAATGTGTTGGTTTTTTTTTTTTTCTTCTCTGATGAGGCCTAGAGTTTATTATTACTAGAGTTTATTATTACTACAATTGTTGCTGTTAACTATTTGTTTATGTTTGTTTTCCTAGCTAGAGAATTATAGCACTTTTTAATATAGCATACATTCTCCTATTTCTTCTACTCCATTTATTCTGTGACATTTTTTCCTAAGGCAATGCCCAGATGTATTGCTGTGGTTAAGGTTATAATTCAGCTTACCCATTAAGGAGACATCTTTCCAAAAACCATTTCAAAACAGACAACAGCTCTCTGCAATCAGATTCACTCAGCTTGATGTCAGGCCTCTTGGTTTAACTTAAGCAGCAGAACCAGTTTTTGGTGAATTCACAAGGGAAGCTACAGCTGGAAAGTAAAATGATTTTGAACTCTGCTATAATGTCTACTGCCAACTATTTCTTCTTATTATTGAAGGAGTAGCACTGAAGCCATGTTGGGACCTAAAACTGCAGGGGCTGTAGGCAAATTTTAAAAAGATGTAGTTTTTTTCTTGGCATGCATTTCTTTGAGTTCCCTCTTTTCCCATGGTTATTTGATATTTTGAACCTTGGTTATGGGGCAAGATGATATTGTTTACATAAATGTAAAGTTGTTTTCCAGCCAGCCTAAAGCTGCGGACTTGCACATACTATCCAAGGGAAACCAAGGAAGACATCAATAAAGCTCTGCTGATTCCACCCTTGTGTCAGGCCTATGAGATAACAACAAGGACAAGAGCAAACACCAGACAGAGTCTTGCTGAGACTGCATGTCCCTTTCCCTCCTGCTTTTCATTTCCCACGTTCCATTCCCTCAACCCCTTCTTTAAAAACCCTCTTAGTAAATCTGAGTCTTTTCTGTTTTTTCTTTTTTTAAAGCAGCTGGCCAGTATGGGGATCCAAACCCTTGGCCTTGGTCTTACAAGGCTGCACTCTAACCTACGGAGCTTATTAGCCAGCCCCAAATCTGAGTCTTTGAGATGGCTTTAGCCTGGCCACTCTCCTTCATGTTTACTGGAGAGATGGGTCAGCCTAACATCTTTCCGCAGGTCACCAGTATTCCTGAATAAAAGCTGACTTCCATTTTCACCAACATTTGACTTTTGAGTGGTTTGTTTTTGGAAGGGGACAGGCAGCCAGACCTTTGTGTGCCTGGTATCAAATTTTGGGGAGCCTCAGCCAGGAGCTGAGTGGCCTCTATAACATCATTATGAGAATAATACATACTTTGTGCTGTTATGGTTCCACTGCATAAAAAATGTTTTATGACCCATCTTTTTTTCCCCCCTGTAGTGGATTGAATTATGTCCCCAGAACTCCCTGAAGCTTGAATTGTGTCCCACAAGTTTTATGTTTTAGAAACTTAGCCCCCACTGTGACTGTTAAGAGGAGGGGAAATCCTATTATGGTAATTGAAAGGTGGAGACATAAAGAGGTGATTAGATTGTAGGACTGTGCAGTAGTGAATGGATTAAAAATGGTGGTCAGGGGTGTGGTTCTGAGGGCTTTAAAGGAAAAGGAGAGTCTTCCTTTTTCTCTCTCTCTGCTTCCACCATCTTGCAATGTGAGATCCCTGGGACACTGTCACTACCACCAGATTGACTTTGGGCTTCCCAACCTAGAAACTGTAAGCAATAAATTTCATTTTTCTTTATAAGTCACCCAGTCTCAGGTATTCTGTTATAGCAACACAAAAAGGACTAATACACATCCTGCCCCCAGTTTTTTCATTTTTCAGTTACTGACCCTATCAGATCTTTTCAAAGTCAGATTGTAATTATATTCTCTGGTTTCCTATGGAGTAGCATTTAAAGAAAATTACAGTAAATTACTCTATCCTTTGTTTGAATTTTATTTTACCACTATGAATGAAAGCATTTTCCTAGATATTTTCCATAGAATTCCTGAAAATAGTTTTTCAGGTCTTTCTCAGTATCAAAAGCCAGGCTGAGATTCTCATTTTGTCCCTGGTTACTGTATTTTGTTACTTCCCCTGTCAGCATTCCCTTTTCTTTCTTTTTTTTTTTCTTCTAGCTTACTTTCTGAATTTAACAGTGGGGAATCCATTTGACTGTGCTCTCAGCAGGTAGTAAGTACTATGGTTGTCACTGGATTGATTTCTTTGTATAGTTAAAAGAATAAGAAGATAATTAAGCTTTTCTGAAGCTGCCAACTCTATTGGAAATTTGGTGTATATTTAAGACTTATTTAAAAATAGTTCCTTCAGAAATTGAACTATTTAACCAGCAGAATTTCTAAGGGCATATTTCTTTATCAGGAAGAGATTACTTAGATTCCTGGAATTTGCATCTAATAGAAGGAAATCCTCTTATATAAGGCTAGATCTAATGCTGTAGTATCTCATTCTGATATACAGTGTTTAACTTATAATTTTTTTTATAGTTCCTACTCATTCTCTTTAATGGCTGCATAATGTTCCACAGTAATGTTCCATTGTATAAATATGTTCTAATGTATTCAACCACTTCCTTTTTGATTTTACTTAAACATTTGTATCTGTTTTCAGCCTCTCTATTTTGTTCCATTGATCTACCAGCCTATGACAATGCTATGCTGTTTTGACCTTTATTATAAGATCTAATATGTGGCAGTGTTACTGAATTAGGCTCTTGGGTCCCAAAGTCATAGAAATGAGCAATGTACCCAGCAGTAAAGCAAGCAACACTTTATTAAAAGAGGAAATAGACTTATGCATAAGGAGGGTAGCTACAGTAAAGCTAGCCCCACCCCAGGGGAGCTGTTCAGGGTCTTTCATAGGGAAAAGAGTTAAGGGGTACAGACCAGTTTCACTGGAGGTGGTCCATTCTGTTCTTACTGGTTATATCATGGGTGCATGCTCAGTTAAGGCTTTGGTCCTTGCACCTGCTCAGTAGGTTCAAGATGGTGGAGGTGTTCATCATTGTCACCCCAGGAGGGTCATCGTTAACAGTCACATTGAAGCTTTGTGTGCATACAGGAATTCCTAAAGGGGTCTTAAGGTTAATTTGTAACAATTTTTACAACTACAGTAAACAATTATTGGGGAGAGGGGTTTTGCAACTCAGTGAATATCTGTTCCTCTCTTATCTCAGTTTATTTTATCAGGGTGGGCCATGGGGTAATCAGGTGCCTTGTGGGGTCTCATGACTGAGGAGTGGAAAAGTAACAAATTGTCCTCTGCAGGGAAAATGAAGTTCAGTTTGGTTCACAGACCTAGCCTTACTCTGTCTCAGCAGGGCAAAATACTTGTTGCTATTTCTTCATTTCATCAAATGTTCATGGCAGTTCTTGTATATTTATCTTTCCATATGAACTTGATTCTTCCTTCTGTATGCATTTTTCATTAAAAATATTTATTTGGGCTGGCCAGTTAGCTCAGTTGGTTAGAATGTGGTGTTCTAACACTAAAGTCAAGAGTTTGGATCCCTTTTGCCAGTGGCAAAAAAAAAAAAAAAGGTATGTGAAAAATACAATTGTTGTCCATATCCCTGTGCATATTAAGATAATTTTTACTTCTAAAAACGAAAAAAAAGTTTTGAGATTTCTAATTGTGATTGCCTTAAATTTGAAGGTTACCTTGGTAAGGACTGACTTGTAGGAACACGGCAGTCTGGAGGAGACCTGTGGAAGTATTTAAAGCAAACCTTTACAAGTAAACTATATAGGGCTGGCCAGTTAGCTAAGTTGGTTAGAGCAGCTTTTATAATACCAACGTCAAGGGTTCAAAGGCTTGTAATCCCTTACCGGCCAGCTGCCAAAAAAAAAAAGAAAAAAGAAAATTACAAACATTTACAAACATTTAACAGAGTTTAATTGAGAAAAGAAAAGAAAAAAAAAAAAAAAAGACTTGTGAATTGGGCAGCCCCTAGAATCAGAACAGATTCAGAGCGACTCCGCTGCTACTGTGTGATTAGTTAACGTTTATAGACAGAAAAAGGGAAGTGACATACAGAAAATGGAAGTGAGGTACAGAAGCTGGATTGGTTGCAGCTTGGTGTTTGCCTTATTTGAACACAGTTTAAACAACTGGCTGACTTTGAGTGGTTAAAGTATGGCTGCTGTGATTGGCTGAGACTCAACTATTGTTAGAGAAGCACACTTTTTTTTTGGCAGTTGGCCAGTAAGGGGATCCAAATCCTTGACCTTGGCAGAAGCACACTTCTAAGTTAGGTTTTCAATTTGTTTATGTGCTAAGTTAGGTTGCAGTTTGCATGTAAGAGCTCAAGTATGACAGTACAAAGTCTTTCTCAGGCCAAATTTTAGTTTGATTTAACAGGTTTTATGATCTTGACTCAACTATTATAGTTAGGGATTAACATTCTTTTTTTTTTTTTTTTTTTAAAAGATGACCGGTAAGGGGATCTTAACCCTTGACTTGGTGTTGTGAGCACCACGCTCAGCCAGTGAGCGAACCGGCCATCCGTATATGGGATCCGAACCCGGGGCCTTGGTGTTCTCAGCACCACACTCTCCCGAGTGAGCCACGGGCCGGCCCAGGGATTAACATTCTTATAGGAGCAGGCTGAAAAGGGGATTTTATTAACAGAGCTAAAGGCAAACAGGGTAGAGAGAACTTTTACATTTCCTTAAAAATCATCAGTTTCACAGTTATGAGGTCTAAAACTTTACTTAAATAAACTGCAATGCTGATATCTTTAAAACCCCAAGCATTCTATACTGAACCATAAATGGGAGCAGAGCTCTATAGCCTTCAGATTGGTAATTTTTATAGTTTGATTCAGAGGGCTATGAAAAGGTATTTAAGTTTAAATTTAAAAGGGAAGAAATGCCTTAAGAAATGGCTTGCGAGAAATGCCCTCACCTGTCCAATGCCAAAGGATGGACACAGAGACACGAGGTATAGCAAAGCAAGACTTTAATGGCAGTCTTGCAAGACTGGTGTCTGTTGGTCAGGTATGCCAGAAACAGTTACATCAATCAATTTACTCCCTAGCGTGCAAGTCCCTCCCCCAGTTCCTCATTGGCTGAGTACTATGGGGTCTAAAATCTTCCCAGACATTGCCTAAGTTTTATTACTTCCTTTTAAGGCATTTATTGTCCCCTTCTCTCTGGTGGAAAGGGGTGAGCTTAGGACAAGCCTGCAAAAATGGCCCCCAGGAGTCCTGAGGAGGAAGAAGAATCAGGAAGTAAAAAGAACAAGGTGACCAGCCACCATCCTGAGAAGTCACCCTCGGGAAAGTGTACTTTCAGGGGTCATCACACCACAATTTAGTCAAGCAACCCTTGTTAAGCTGTTCTTGAAAATGAATCACTTAGGCTATTTTCCCACATGGCTCTCAGAAGATAATGGACAGGAATAGTCATTGTGTGTGAGAGAAAATGAAATTCATGAGAGAAATGTGCCATTTAGGAAGATATAGGAAACCTGGTGGAAGAATAGAAATTGATAATGGAAAGAAGAAAAGCATTAAACTTGAAAAGGTCTTGAGTAGTTAACATTTGGCTTTCATCTATTCCTTCAACAAATAATTATTCAGTGCCTTCTATGTGCTTCTTGGCACTGAGGTTTTTTTTTTTTAAGCAGATAAGTGACAATGACATCACTTGCCTAATTTTAAACTTTTGATTTTTAAATAATTTTATATTTACAGCAGAATTGAAAAGATAGGACAGAGAGTTCCTCTATGTCCTTCTCTCAGGTTTCCTTAATGATAACATCTTACGTGATCATGGTACATGCCCATGGGTACGGCCCACGGGCCGGCCCAGATTGCTCTTTCAAGTTTGGTTGTTAAGGGGAGTGGAGAAATGGGACATTGACTGGGGAGGTGAGATGTTGGTAAGAAATCTGTGTTTTAACATTGGAAACACTGTATGCTGATGGGAATGACTATAGAAAATTGATAATGTAAGAGACAGAGACAATCGTAAGGGTGATATCCTTGGTTGGTGAGAAGGGATAGAATCCAGTGGATAGGTAGAAGAGATGGCCTTAGATAGGATTTTGGGCAGTTTTACCATTATAATAGGAAGAAAGACAGAGTGCATAGGTATAGATGCACATGATTTAGTAGATTTGGTGATGGGAGCTTATGAGTATTCTAATCATTTCTATTTTTTGATGAGAATGAGGAGAGGGAGGAAAGAGTACGAGGGGTCTTCAAAAAGTTCATGGAATGATTCATGTGCTTTTTCATTTTCTTTTTTTTTTTTCTTTTTCTTTTGAATTATCTTTCAATTCTGTTTTTCCACGAACCTCTTGAAGTACCCTTGTAAGTTGATTAAGAAAAAATATAGTAAGTTAGGCAACACTAAGGGCTGACTTAAAGTTAGTAGTCATGAATTAAAGGAAGACAAGTCATTATGTTTGAATTTAACTTTGGTCCCATTCAGCTGTTTGGATAAGGAGAGAAGTAGATTTAACAAGGATTTTACAAAGTGAGTTTGGCAGAGGGATAGAGGTATAAGGGATTTGAGAGTTTACGTAAGGGAGTAATTACAATCATGGGCCAAGGAAGGAGGGTAGTGAAGATTATAGGGAAAATGGATCGAAGGTCTTGGTGGAGTAAAAATTTTTGAAGTCCATCTACTATAGGGAGTGGGCTGAAAAGACAGGAGCTGGTGGGAGGGGAGTGGAGTGCTTGAAATGGAGATTATGAAAGTGCTTTAGTCATTAGTAATGACATGGCCTAGGGGATGATCAAGGGAGTGGGTGGCTGAGTTGAGGTGGAGGACAAAATCATTAGAGGTGAAGAGATGAAGGAACTGAGATGTCTTAAGGATCTCTGTGTAGTATAAGAGTTGCAGTGGAGGGAGTGACAGTAAGGGAGGTGCGAACAAATTCAAGCAATGAGGCCATATGATGTGGAAGTCTGCTGAAGACACTAACAGTAGTGGGTAGTAAATGATTTAGCCCAGTAGTATGAGTTTCAAGGGGTTTTTAGGGAGAAAGGAGGGACACTGATCTGTAGGTGGCAAAGAGGAGCAAGGAAGACATCTAACCTACCTCAAGGCCAAGTGATCTGAGAAATGAAAGAGAAAACTGGCACTCCATGGAAAAATGATGTTTTCAAGAAAGTCAATTAAGGGTTAATGTAAGGAGATGAAGGAATGAAATGCTCAAAGAGGCTGAAGATAGGGGATTTACATTCCAGAGAGCATAGCTGGAAGATTGAGGAGGTTGGAGAGGAGGGATGTATATCCGGATCAGCTTAAGGGATGTATAGAGCTTAATGGACATGAGAAAGTATGATGTAAGGGATTACCTGGGAAACATTTGCTTCTTATGGTGACTGAGATATAGGGCATGATTGGATTGATTCTTAACAGGATATGATTTTCAATCCCAGCTACTATGTTACTGAAGACTTCTAAATAACTCATAATAAAAACTGTCAGAGGGCTGGCTGGTTATCTCAGTGATTAGAGCATGGTGCTGATAACACCAAGGTGCAGGGTTTTATCCCTGTACCAGCCAGCCACCAAAAACAAACAAAATATCTATCAGGCTTCCTGGTTACACCATTTATTTATTTTACTTCTAAAAGTAATATAATGTCATGATAAAAATTTAAGTAATACAGAAAAATGAAAAGTTTTAAGTCCCCGCAACTTTTCATTCCAACTACCCAAAAGTAACTGCTATCGGTTTATTTAGATGTGTATGTTTCACCATCTAAATCCCTTTTTCAAATATTAATACTGTTTTCTTACTTGTTTCTTTCTCTTAATAATATATCTCGGACATCTCCTTGTAGCAAAATATATAGATTTATTATTCTTTTTAATGGCTATATTGTATTCCATTGTATTTAACCAGTGTCATATTGAGGACATTTAGATTGTTTCTAGGTTTTTGTTGCATTGTGGCTGCGTGACTCGGTAGAGCCTGGTGCCGATGTCTTTGCTGTAGTGAATATCTTTAAATATATGTCTTGGAGTACTTTTACAGCTATATAAAAAGGGTAAATTTCTAATGCTAGGTTGAAAGATATATGTATTTTTAAAATAGTAGATATGCCAAATTTCTCTTCAAAATGATTTCATTAATTTGTATTCTCATTAACAGTACATAAAATCATCAGTTTCTCTATACTCAGTCCCCTCTCCCTCAACTGGTAATTAAGTGTTAGTGTTATTTAAGTGGTTTGTGTGACTCTAAATGCAAAGTATTCTTTTTTTCTTTTATGTTTTCTTAAATGCAAAGTATTCTAATTAACTTATTGGTCCTCTCTGGTGAATAGAACTGAAAGAAGGGAAGGAAGGATACCGTTGCTTTTCATTATAAGTCTTTTTATGTTTTTTGGTTTTTAACCATGTGCTTGTTATTTGGATAATTAAAAAATATGGATGTGTGTGTGATGTGTGTGCGTGTGTATATGTTATAATAAAGAATCATAGTCAAATAATATAATACCCTTAGAGACTACAACTGATTAATTGTGCCGTATAGATACATAGATACTGGACAGGAATGGTGAGAGTAGTAGTCTTTCGTATGTGTGTGTTCATCTCCTAATAAACTTTGCCATTTCTATTTAATTGAAGAGTAGCATGAGATTTTAGGGAAAGCTGATTTTAAAAAAAACATGGAAATTGGATTATCTTCAGTACAAGATAACAAAAACAAAATAGAGAAAAAAATGAGATGTTAAGGCTGATATAAAACTGCAACAGTTTCTACAACTTGATTTAATATGTTTGCATTATTTTACAACCTAAACTTTCTAACTGAATTGACTATAATATGTAAATGTTATAAACTCAAATATATAAAATAAATGTGCACTTTAAAACAAGTTACTGTAACATGAAAAATAGGGCTGGCTGGTTAGCTCACGTGGGAGAGCATTGTGTCGGTAACACCAAGATCAAGGGTTCAGATCCCTGTGCTGGCCAGCTGCCCAAGTCCAAACGAAAAAACATGAAAAACAAAAGTCTGGACTTAAAAACTGTTGACTAACATTGAATTCAGAGGCTTTGTGTTTTCTTTTTAACTAACAATTTACTTTTTTTTAACCTGATCAAGATTTGTCAAAACATATGGACTTGTAATAAATAGCTGCTTTCAAATATATTTATTTTTATACTAGAGCGATGTAATACTTACTGACTTTTAAAAAAGCTATATGGCATTTTCAGTCTGTTGGCCTCTGCAGCTACCTTTACAAAAAAAATAATGGGGTCTTCTGGTGAAGAAGACTCTTCTTTGGACTGCAGTTTCTTCACTGTTCTCGGTTTCCCAAAATAGATACATCAGGTGCCTTTTTTACTATAACAGTGTTAGTTCAAATAAATTTTTAATCCTTGGTTTAACACTAATACTTTCCTCTATATCTTTAGAAGTCTCTCACATATCTCTTATCAAGGTTATACTTTGAAGAATCAATTTTATAGTTTGATGGTTAAAAACGTGGAAAACAGATATATAGATACTGGACAGGAATGGTAAGGGTATTATAATTCCACAATTCATAGACGGATGAACTGAAGTACGGTATGATTAAAAGACTTGTTCTCTTGCATCCAAGGTCAGTACTTTTTCTAGTCTGGGTAGTTTCTGTAATATAGCTTTCCTGCTAGAGCTGCCATTAAAATTAGTGAAGGCTAGGGCCCTAAAGAAATTAGTCTGGAACTAAAAGAAAATAAGCTTGATAAATACCAGATTTTAATATGAAAGTACCCCATACCATTACTATTATGCTGTATTCGTTTGCTAGGACTGCATTAACAAAGTACCACAGACTTGGTGGCTTAAACAACAACAAAATTTTTTTTTTCACACTTCTTGGAGGCTAGAAGTCTGCGATCAGGGTGTTGGCATAGTTGGTTTCTGCTGAGTCCTTTCTCCTTTGGCATGTAGATGCCATCTTCTCCCTGTATCTTCGCATGGTCGTGGCACCTGTCTGTGCCAAACTTTCCTCTTCTTGAAAGGATACCTACCAGTCATACTGAATTAAGATGCACATTAATGATCTAATTTTAATTTAATTACCTCTTTAAAGACTCTATCTCTAAATACAGTCACATTCTGAGGTACTGGGGTTAGAACTCCAGCATGTAAATTTTGAGGGGACACAATTCAATCCATAACATATAGTAATACTGACACTCATTCTTTAGATAGGGCATGAAATTGGTTAATGGACACAAAGAATGATTACGTATTATGATGATGAATAAGCTAATTATCCTGATTTAACCATCATACATTGTGCACAAGCATTGATGGTCAACTGTGTACCCCACAGGTATATATAATCAATTAAATTTCAATTTTAAAAAAATAAAAAGGAAAAGAAAAAAAGTTCCTTAGATAGGTAAAATTCTTTGTGGGCCCAAGTTTTTCTCTCATTTTTAAGCTAGTACTTAGTGTTTTCTGTGCTAAGGGAACTAAATGCAAATTCCTAAAGGTATATTGGGGCCTCTTCCATTGACTTAACATAAATATAACTTTGTGAAAACATTTTGAAGAATAGCCTATGTTTGTTTTAAAAAAAATTACAAAGGCCATCTTTTATTGGAAGGTCATATAAAGTATGATATCTTTGTAAAGCTGTGATGATGAAAATAGTACATTTTTTTGTTGGAACCAAACACCGTTTTTTGGTGGTGTTTGGTATGCACATTTTTTAGTTTCACTTATTCCCAGTAACTTTGCTTTTTCTACATCCACAAGTCCTCTGATAATCAATCTACTAGTTTAGTAGTTTCATATAAATTTGAAATTCCACATTTGTTGACACATATTGCCATTGCTAAGTACCATGAACTAACATTTTCCTTATATAGGTGATATTTTCTCTCACTGTGACCACCTGAAGCAATTTGTTTTGGTATGGTCTGTTTAAAAATCCATCACTTAAAAATCCATAAATGACATACATAAATGGCTATTTCTGCTTTATTTTTGTTGTTGTTGTTTTTTGTTTTCTCGTTTTGTCATTTTTGGCAGCTGGCTGGTATGAGATCCAAACTTGTGACGTTAGTGTTACTAGCACCACACTCTCCCAAGTGACCTAACCAGCCAGCTCCTATTTCTGCTTTAAACCCCAGGTTATTAGGGTATTGATTATCAAGACATTATCAGGGCTATCAGATATTAATTAGTTAATTTGTGGTATTGATTTTTCTGCCTACTTAGAAATATCAAATTAATATGAACATGCCCGTTAAATATAGGTGTAATAAAGGATTGTTACTTCACAGTGTGTTTGTTTTTTAAAATAGAGTTGCTTTGTCTGGCAAATACAACCAGAAACAAAAAGCCTCATGCTATGGAAAAATTTACTATTCAGAGTAGACGTATTCTTATACTATTATCAGAACTATTTGACATCTGAAAGAAACATTATATTTATTATTATTTATTATATATTATATTACTATTATTATATTGTCATAACTCTTAAAGAAAAGATTTGGTTGACAAAAAAACAAAGAAAAAAATAAAAGATTTGGTTGAAAATTAAAATCACTACAAGATATGAGAGTACTTCAAAGAAATTTGTGGATAAATAGAAATAAAAGATAATATGAATCTTTTCATTGATTTTTTGAAGACACCTAGTACTACTATATTCCCACCAGAACTTCTAAAATTAAAGATTGACAATACCAAATATTGGTGAAGATGTGGAACAACCAGAACTCTATACGTTGTCAGTGGGCATGTAAAAATGGTACAATCACTTTGCGAAAAGTTCTGGTAGTTTCTTTCTTATAAAAATAAACATACATCTACTATGTGACCTAGCAATTCCACTTCTAGGTGTTTACCCAAGAGAAATGAAAACATAGGTCTACAAAATGACTCACAGGAATGTTTATAGCAGCTTTCTTCATCATAGACAAAAACTGGATACAGCCACATATCCATCAACAGGAGAATAAATACTGTAGTATGTTAAAAATGGAAAACTACTCAGAAATAAAAAGGAATGGACTATTGATAAGCAATCATGTTGGTGAATCTCAAAAACATTTTGCTGAGTGCAAAGAAACTTCCATAAAAGAATACATGCTATATGAGTCCATTTATATGAAGTTTAGAAAGAGACACAACTAATCCTTTGGTGGAAAAAAATGAGAACAGTGGGAGACTGGGGATGAAGATTGACTGAAAAGGAGTATGAGGGAACTTTCTGGAGAGATCATGATGTGTCCTATATCTTAGTAGGGATTACAGTTATGTAGGTACATGCATTTATCGAAATTTGGTGAATGTACATAAAAGATTTGTGCATTTTGTTACATGTAAGTTTTACTAAAACCTATAAACAAATACTGAATCCTAGTCAATTGTATGCATATTGAAGTATTCAGGGGAAAGTATACTAATATCTGTACGTTGCTTTAATATACATGAAAAATAAGATGCATTGATGGATTTGATCAAAGGATAGATGGATAGCAAAATATTAATGGCAGAATCTAAGTGATGGGTATATGAATATTCACTGTAAAATTCTTTTAACTTTTCTGTACATTTGAAAATTTTTGTAATGGAATATTGAGAAGGGAAAAAAGCAGTTGATACTCTCAAAAGCAATTTCTTCCTTATTTACTTCATGAAGAGAAGAAAAGTAAGCAATAACCTCTGAAAGTTAAGTCACTTGCATATTACTTTCTGGATGGATGTAAGTTTTCACAGAACCACTATGCAACACTACTGGGTCTCTTTATATAATCATGTTATTTTGCTTTCTATACATCACTGTAAAGTTAGCTTGTTTAATCTCAACTCATCTAAAGTTCTGTTAGCTTTGGAAGTTCTTAAAAATGGCATACATTGTCATTATTTTCAATATCAAAAATTCTTTCTCCTACCTCTGAGAGTATACTTGAGATTCTATCACAATTTATAAGAATCAAGTGTTTGAAAGGCCTTTTGTTGGAATTTCTATATAATCATGTGTGATTAAAATAAAGTAGGAAAATAAATCAAAACTTTTCCTCTTCAGTGATTTATTTAAAAGATTTATTTAAATTTTGGTGAATGCAGTTGGTTTTGCACATATGTTGTACAGACTAGAAAGAAGTAATCAAAATCTGCTACAGACTTTGCCTGGTTTTAGCCTTCCTTAAGCTTATTGGAATAATTTAGAAGGCAGGAAGGAGAATGGAAGGTAATTATAAGCACTTCATAAATTTTGGTTGATTTGATATTAATTCTCAATATTACTCGGTTATAAATTTACATTTAAGCAGGAGCTCTAAATTCCATCCAAACTACAGGCAACAACAAAGATTTTAGGTTTACAGAGAAGCGGCTGAGGACTAAATTACTAACACAAGGTAACAGCATAAGTTAAATAGCATGGAATCAGAGTTTAGAATTACTGATTCCTCACATATAAGTTTTCCTTCTGGAACCACTTCATTAGTAATTTATTATGCTTCATAGTGGAATGTATTTATTCAACACATTGAATAAATGTTCCGTCAAGAAAGTATCATTTTATTTGTATCTTCTATGGTCAAGAATCAAGATACTTCATACATGTGTCTCTGTATTATAAGAGTAATTATCACTCTGAAAAGCAATTAAATCCCTAATAAAAAACCATAAGGCTCATTACAGGTTTTTAAATGGTAAAATAACAATGATATTGTCTGCTCTCAGAAATCACCAGAAAAAAAAAATTGGGGGAGAAAGAAAAATGTAAACACCATCTTCAATAAGAGTAGGAAATATCTGTACCACCAAATCACAAAATGGAGTAAGGGCTGCCAAATGCAATAAAGGCAAAACGGGTATGAGGAAATGGTGATAGGATGCCTATATCTGCAGATCTCAGTAAAAACCAATAGAGTATATTCTCCAGAGAAGGTGGTGTGCCCTGAGAAGCAAAAGTCAACAATTTCAGAACCACTCAGAGGCTACCAGTAGGAGCTCTTCAATACCTAGTTTGGTACCAAGCAGGAGGAGGAGAGGAAGAGCTGAATGAGGAACTGGAAACATACCATATTTTTAAAAAGCCACTGTGAGGAAAGAGACCCTGTATTATGAGCAGCTTTGTAGTTGCCAATATTTGTGGGCTGGGAAGAAGTTAAGAATAAAATAACTCCTTCACAGAACCTTGGGTCCTAAGGAACTTCATTGTGAACTAGGGAGAATAATTCTTCCTAGCCTGAAACACAGATCTGACCCCTTTCTCACATGAAACAAAGAACTTGTCTAGGAAGAACAGATGACTAATTATTACAAAGGAACCATCAGGGAATTTATAAAAAGAGATTACAATAAAAATAGTAGAAAAGAACAAAATGGAAATACAAATGGCAATTGGAAAACTGATGAATAATGAAAAACAGAGCTGATGAAAGTTGTAATATATTGCCTTGAATAAAAAAAAAAAATGGTTTGATAAAACTAGAATACAAAGCAGACATAGGTCAAGAAAGATTTGTTGCAGAAGATAAAGCCTGAGCTGACAGAGCTCTGGAAATAAGTGGAAGAAAAAAATACAGTTGTCAGTGAAATAAAGGGCATATTGGAAGTGCAAAAGGAGAATAGACACTTCTGAAAAACATAGTAAAGGACATGGGAAAATTGAGAAAAAATGAGCAAAATGAAATGGAGATTAACCAAGTATTTAAAAGGAATAGAGAGCCAATATTAGATGTAGAACATGGATAAAATAGAATGATTGTCCCTGAAGAATAAAACTCAAGAGGATGTAATTTTTTTTTGTATTTAGAGAATAATTTATAAAAATAAAAAACTAAGTCAAGATTTGCAACACCAACAAAGGGTTCTTGATGAATTAAACATGTTTAAAAGTAAAAGACGGGGCCAACCCCGTGGCTCTCTCGGGAGAGTGCGGCGCTGGGAGCGCAGTGGCGCTCCTGCCGCGGGTTCGGATCCTGTATAGGGATGGCCGGATCCTGTATAGGGATGGCCGGATCCTGTATAGGGATGGCCGGATCCTGTATAGGGATGGCCGGATCCTGTATAGGGATGGCCGGATCCTATATAGGGATGGCCGGATCCTATATAGAGATGGCCGGATCCTATATAGAGATGGCCGGTTTGCTCACTGGCTGAGCGCGGTGCAGGCGACCCAAGCCAAGGGTTGCGATCCCCTTACCGGTCACAAAAAAAAAAAAAAAAGTAAAAGTTTACCTAAAGTTAAAGATATTAAAATCCTGGGATTCGATAACTGTTTAATCATCTTTAAAGTGTAATCAAATTAATTCAATTTAATTATCATGTTTAAACACTTTGAATTCTTACGATTTTCTAGTTCCAATTTCTAGCTTTAGAAATCTTCAAATCACCTATTCTTTTATTTTTTTTTAAAGATGACCGGTAAGGGGATCTCAACCCTTGGCTTGGTGTTGTCAGCACCACGCTCAGCCAGTGAGCCAACCGGCCATCCCGATGCAGGATCCGAACCTGTGGCCTTGGTGTTATCAGTACGGCACTCTCCTGAGTGAGCCACCGGCGGCCTCAAATCACCTATTCTTGAAGGTCTATGTTATCTCTACAATTCTAGCAGTACTGTCTGAGGGTTACCAATTATTTTTTCTTAAAATAGTTCAGCTCTCTTTGGGAATGCCTTTCTTGGCCACTCCCATTTGGTAAGCTTCCCCAAGTCTTGAAGCTTCAATTCTGATGTTACTATTTAAAGATATTTTTCAAGGAAACTCTTCTGAAACAAATGCAGACTTGAGTCAAATGCAGATTGAGAGGGAACATCGTGAGCCAGGAAAAATTTACATAGAACAATTATTTCAAGACATGATCTAGTGATGTTATTGGACTGTGAAAATTAAAAAACGACTCCAGAGAAAAAGAAAGATATGAGGGTGAGAATGATTCAGACTGAATTCAGAATTCTCCTCAGAAAAGTTCAGTACCAGAAGACAGTGGAGCAATGTCTGTAAAGTCCTCAAGGACAGAAAGTGTGACCTAAGATTTTTGATCTAGCCAAACTGTTGTCCAGGTAATAGAGCAACAAATGTTTTTAAACATGCAAGAACTCAGAAAATATAATTTCCCTAACATCTTGAGGATTTACTAGAGTACACACTCCAGTTAATCAAGCGATAAAGAAAATATAGCAAAATACCTGATGTGAGCATGGAGTCTATAGGATTAATGTGGGATTTACTATTCCAGAACAGAATTTATATGTTATAAACTCTGACAGTGTAGATATCATATGGCCCAAAAGAACTGGGAAGATAAGGCAGAGAAATAGCAGAGTAAACTAACAGGAGGATGTACTCTAGCAAAATCTAAAAACCAAGTTAATAAATCAAGAAAAAGGAAAACATGTGGTGTAGAAAACAGGTGATCCAGCACAGAAGAGCTCCGTAAGGAAGTCCCAGGATGTCACTTGTGCATGAGGACTACACCAGGGAGTTTTCCAGGAAAAAAAAAAAAAAAAAAAGGAACTGATTTACTTGAGTGTATGGAAAATATTACTATTGAACGGCATGCCACAATGATGTTGGAGCATTTGGGAAAAAAATACTGATAAGTGTGTTGGAAACAAAGCAAATGAAAAAATGAAGTAATTATCAACTCCAAGAAAAGCAGTTGTACAAGAAAGGAGCTGTGGTCTTACTATACTGTTTAGCAGTTCACACTACTTGTATAGCTATAATAATATTTTTTAATGTACTTAACTAAATACTGGCAGAATTGGGGAGAGGAGAGCTGTATATGTGAGAAGAATCACTAAAACTTTATCTTGGTGAAAAGATAGAGTTAATATTGATAAAGCAAGAGATCAAAAAGAACTAAGATCTTTTCTACCATCGAGGGAAGATAATATATCTGATCTAATATTGGTAAAGTTAAGAAATATTGGTATAAACATTTTATTTAAAAACTAGGAAACAAAAGGAAAATTGCTCGAAAAGTTGAGGCTGGTAGACTCTGGAGCTTAGAGAAGAAATGAGGAAGGATTTTTTGTCTTTCATTATAAGTTTTTTAGTACAATTTGACTTTTAAAGTAGGTGATTACAATATTTTGACAAAAATAAAAATAATTTAGCCAATAATGGATTATTATGTGTAGTGTGCACGAAAGTGAAAAATGTTCACTGAGCACTGTTTATGGTTTTAAAAAATTATAAATTATCTAAATGTCCATTGATAGAGAAATTATGTAGCAGCTTAAAACACAAGTTGTGTGTGTGTATTCATTGACATGGAAAGCTCTCTAAAACATATTGCTATGTGAAAAGTACATTTTATAACAAAATATATTTCATTTATTCTACAATAAGTCCAAAACAAAGCTATATTTTTCTCTTTGTGTATGAATGCGTAGAAGAATGTCTGGAAGAATATAGCAAACTGACAATTGTTACTTTTAACTTTTTACTTTAAATACTAATGCATTGTTTGATTTTTTCCAACAAGAATGTGCATGTGTTACTTTTTAATTAAAATAAGTGAATAAATACATATGCTATGTTCATGGAAAAACAAGGGCCCAGCATCCACATAACATGTTTCCTGTCACCACCATGTTGTTGATAAACGATGCAGCTTTAGCAGATTATTTTATAACTAAGTTTTCTCTGTCAGAATCTGAATAATTACCATGCGTGTTCTTGGGATAAATGGTGGTAATATTGGAGATTTACAACATAGCTTTCAAGACTTACACATCTGGGTTTAAAATGTGCTTCTGCTATTAACCTCTCTAATCCTCAGGTTCTTCATCTAGGAATTTCAGATACATCCTTATTTCAGTGTTATTTTTGAGAATTAAAAGATATAAAGGATATAAAGAACTCACTACATTAGGCTGGCTGGATGGCTCAGTTGGTTAGAGTACCACCTTGTAGCGCCAAGGTCAAGGGTTTGGATCCCTGCACTGGCCAGCCCCCATCAAAAAAAAAAAAAAATTAACACATTAGCTGGCAATAATGAGAGCTCAAAAAATTACAGCTACTTTTTCTGTAACTATATGACATAATTTTGTTATATCAATATTATTCAGAACGCATATGTCACAGCTTATGACCTAAATTAATATCCAGAAATATTAATATACTTTACTAGAATCATTATATAGAGTTCTATTTCTAGTTGTGTTTCAAAGGATAATTATGTATCATTTTAGTAATGTCTTTGCTTTCTTAAGAGTTGTCAATCATTTCAAGATACTGATTGAAGCTGTGTTCCTGTTAAAAAGCCATACATACTTTTGAAATTTAAATACATTATCTTTTAGTGATAGACCCTAAAGACTGTCATACAAATGAGGCCTCAGCATAAACCAATTATTTGAGTTGAAAACAAAAGTGTAAATATAGCCATTATTTCTGTTTGCTAATGGTTATCACCTGTTTACTGATACCAGCCCAAGTTTGGTGGCCTACCTGTAAGAGCTCAACATTGTTAAATGGCATACTCTTTCATAAACATACAGTTGACCCTTGAACAACACCACTGTATGGGTCCACTTATATGTGTATTTTTTTCATTAAATATAGCTGGCCCCTGTATCCGTGGGTTCCACATTCACAGATTCAACCAACTGTGGGTTGAAATATGAGGGATACAGCACCTGTGTATAGGGAGGGCCACATTTTCATATCCATGGGTTCTGCAGGGCCGACTGCGGGACTTGAGCAACCATGGATTTTGGTATCCAGTGTGTATCCTGGAACCAATCCCCAGTGGTTACCGAGGGATACCTGTATTGATTTTCTGCTCTTAAGGACCATTCATTCTAAGGAGTTCGGGAATGGCTTAAACATATATAAATCTGTAGTTTACCAGTAGTTCAGCAAATATTTATTGAGCGTTATGTGCCAGGCACTGATCTAGGCACTAGGCATCAATGGCCAAAGCCGACAAAAGCAATCTGTAGTCTAGTGGAGGAGCAGTGGAGGCATAAAATAAGCAGTAAAGATAATAAATAAGAAATGTCTATAATATATAAGAAATTGATAAAAGCTAGGCAAAAAGGAAGAGACATCCAGCATAGTAAGAGGATTCAGAAGTGCAGGGAGAAGAGAAAAACTATCAAAGGAGACTGAGAAAACAGAACCCTGTGAATAATATAACAGAACGTGTTGTTATAGAAGCCTACAGAAGAAAGTTGTGTCAAGGTAGAAGGAATAATCAGTAGTCAAACACTCTTGAGTAAAGTGGACCTGAGGATAGATTATAGGATTTACCAGCAGGGAGGTCACACTGGTGATGCTGACAAGAATTGTTTCAGTAAAGTTGTGCTTTTTAATTCTTTCCCATCGTGGAATAAGGATGACAAGGAAGGTAGTATTGCTAAGCTCTCTTCTTTTTGTGATCTTGTGGCACTAGTGGTAATTTGATCTTTAAGTCTGTAACATCTAGATTGCTGTTCAGAGAAAACTTAGGATACTGTTTGGTTTTACTTGAATGTCAACCTTGCCAGTGTGAGCAAATGGTTGTGGAGATTATGCTGACAGTAGCAGTAGGGAATGAGATTTCTGTTGTGAGAACCCCAAACCCAGAACTGCATGAACAAGTTATTTGGTAGGTAGCATTGTTTAGATTCGGGAAAGCTAATGAAGATAACCTGTGATGTGTAGGCATTAACAATCAGTTGACTCCAGGTGGCATTCCTAGAGACTGTTATAGAAAGGAAGAAAATAGCTTAAAGAAAAAATTCAGCCCTGATTTTTAACTCCATTTAGTCCACTAAGGAAAAGAATACTAGGTCAGGTGTAGAATTTGCGCCCCCCCCCACCTTTTTAAAATTTAATGTGCAGGGTGGGGTGTGATGAGAAATTCTACATCTAAGTGCAGTCATCCTAGCAAGGGCATACTGAGTAGATAGCATCATCATAATATGTGGGCTGAGATGTGGCTGCTCCAGAGTATCTCTCAAAGTTAATTGATGGAAACTTCCCACCTTCAAGAATTTATTACCTTAACAATGCTATGCCAAGACTGCTGAAACACAGCTGTGGGTGCTGTGCAGACGCCCACATTGCCAGTGTAAGGAAGGATGTACTTTTAAACCTCTAATTTATCTAATAATGTCTTTAGTGATTTGTGTAGGTTTTGCATTGTGGTGAAAATGCTTCCTGGTTTGGTTTATAATAAAAATTCAGTTTGTAGTCTTAAAATGTATGTTGTCTTAATATGGATGTAGAAGATACTAGCAAGTCAACTTAGAAAAAGATCTGACTAAAATAGTATCCTGTCCATCTAACAGAACTTATCCATCCACGGTATTTGAAAATGAATGCAAATTAAATGTTTTTATGCTATAGTAATCTATTTACCTATTGCGGTTTCTGTTTTATAACAAGATGGCAATATACAATGCTGAAACAGCTTTCATATTCAATTCCAATCTGACTCCTTTCCTTTTCTCTAATGGAAAATATGAATTGATTGGATTGATGTCAACCCATAAAGTGGAGATAGAATAACAAGCTCTTATAAATAAATATTTTAAAAGAGTGGGAAATAGTACTCTTATTTAAAATATAAAGCTTCATAACCAGTTAGTAAGAATATTATTTTATATGAAGTTTATGGTATAGATGTGTCTCTCAAAAAATGCTATACAAAATCTGAGGGATTCTTTCCTAATGGATTCACTGCAAAGAGTGATTACATTTAGCAAAATAAATATACATTCAACTTTTAAGTATACACCTAGTGCATAAAGCAGAGCATTCATTCCTATGTTACTTACAGAAAGAATATATATAGTTTGTTTCCATTCTACTAGACTATGTGAAAACATTTGTTTGGATCTAAACTGTGTTAGTTTATACTTTTAAACTGCCTTTGTCCCATCTTTGAAATTAAAAACCTTATTTGTAATAGAATTATAGAAGTAGAATTTTAGACCTGGAAGAGAGTTTAGAGTTATTTTATTCCAATTTCTTAATTTTCTGGTTGTGGAAACTGAAACCCAGAAGTTAACCTAAGGTTACGCAGGTAGATTAGAACCCACCTTTCTAACTCCTTATATTTCTGCTGTAAACTCCTGTCTCCAACAGGCTAGTTAAATAACAATTAAATGACAAGTTGGCAGAAATTTTAGATATCTCTCAGTGTGCAACTTTATATGTTCAGGCTCCAAAGTCAATAGTGATCTGTAATTATTCTTCATCCTTTTAAAAAAAATCTTCGTAGCAATATGGAGAAATCAGTATTTGAAGTACAAGTTAAAGTGATTTCTGAGTGTCTAAAATATCTATGTATATATAAGTAATAGTCTTTAATATCTATAGGTAAAAAAGACCCATCTATAATAATTAATTCCTACAAGTATTACAGATGAAAGAAATGCTAAGAATTCTCCCATGACTTGGCCCCATAATGAAATTTAGAGAAATCAGTACTCATTTAGAACATAAGAAATGAACATGCTCCGAACTGAAATTTTGCTTCTCTGTGCTGATCTGCTAATTCTGATAATGATTTGGGTAGTTCCCATAGTGATTCAACAACTGTCTCCTTCTTAAATACTGCCCCCAGATACTAAAACAAACTAATTTCTATAAACATTGACAAGTACTGGACTGTTGAAGGTCATTAGAATGCAGTTACATTTTTATAATTCAAAATCTCCCACTAAGGGGCCGAGCCCGTGGCGCACTTGGTAGAGTGCTGCGCTGGGAGCGCAGCGACGCTCCCGCCGCGGGTTCGGATCCTATATAGGACTGACCAGTGCACTCACTGGCTGAGTGCCGGTCACGAAAAAACGACAAAAAAAAAATCTCCCACTAAGCATGTTTTGGGATGTGGCTATTTTTGAGATAGAACTGAGAAAGCAAGATTGACCTACCCAGATAAATATTTGGAGGATAAAGATACTAGGCAATGTGAACAGCAGGAAAGAATGGAATATTCATGAATCCAAGTTTTGTGGGTTTTCTTGTGTGTGTCTGAAGAACACTTACTGTTAGATTTAAGCAAGACTCTACTTTGTTTAAAGAGCTCAATTTCTTTCTTTCTTTTTTTTTTTTTTTAAAGATGACCGGTAAGGGGATCCTCACCCTTGGTTTGGTGTTGTGAGCACCACGCTCAGCCAGTGAGCAAACCAGCCATCCGTATATGGGATACGAACCCGGGGCCTTGGTGTTATCAGCACCGCACTCTCCCGAGTGAGCCACGGGCCGGCCCCGAGCTCAATTTCTGAAGCTTTAATGGAGCCTGGATTTCTGCTGTACAATACATTACACTGAGAAAGTCAGTATACACAGATATTCAAGTATTCATTCATTTATTCATTAACATAAATAGCTTTAATGAAGTGGAATGTTTTACTTATGTGACTAAACTTAAAGATTAAAACTAAATAGACCCGTAATTAATGATTTTTCAACATTGTTTCAAAGGTGTTTATGACATGGGGGATAATTGCAATTTGTGGTAATGGGCATGCTGATAATCTTGATCTGACCATCACATCTTGGGCACAGGTGGGGACAGTCAGCTTTGTACCTGTGAATATGCATAATCAATAAGAAAAAAACCTTAAATGCCCAGGAAAAAAAGGTGTTTATGTATATAATGTATATATGACTTAGACATAAAACAGACAAGGATTTTATTTTTATCTATGAAAATATAAAATCTGTACTTTGATTCCTAGAACAAACATGAAAGTATGTATAAATACACATTTCCTTTTGTTCTCAGGATGTGAATTGCTTGAAGGTAAGAATGGAAAGTGCTTTGAAATATCTATTCATATATATGAAAAGCAAAGCATTATTTTTGGACTATATTTAAGGGTCCTAACAAGATTAATTTGGGTTTAAAATATCTAGTCCCTCGAAATGATACACAATACAAAAGTTAAAAAATTTCTAATCATACTGTACTTCAGCAATGTTCTCAACACAATAATATTTGTAAGCCTAGTTCTCCAAACTGCCATGAGTTTTTTGGTCCTCTTCTGATATTTGCTATTCTTATTACATTTGCCAAACTTTAAAGCTTTTTGTATAAGGATCTTTCAAGCATTTTAAGAGAAATGATGGAAGAAAGCAGTTTGCTATATTATTATCATGTTAGTTACTCTGGGTAATTCTCTTAAAATGATGAGAGTTAATGATAAGCTTTTATTTGAGGTATATCAAATATTCTCTGATGTGACTATGCTTTCAGATATATTTGTAATTCTGATTTTTCAGAAATAATTACTTTCAATTCAGAGTCAAAACTATAAGAAGTTATTCAAGCTAAGTTTTATAGCTTTCTGACATGTAGGAATAGCTGATGTGGGTGAAGTGTCTAGCTTGATGTTTTATAGCTAGCGATTAGTCAGCTAATCCTCCTCCCTACTTCACTGAAAATATTTTCATTCTGTCTGACAAAAAGTAAAAATTATATTAACTGTGACTAAAAATGCATTGCAGATGACACACTAATGAGACTAATGGTTCTTGCCTTATTCTCTAAAGTTTTCATATTCTCTTTTGTGAACCTATATCCATGGTAGTTTAATAATTAGACAAAAGATATCTTTTTCTTTTGGAACTCAGGGGAACAAGATATTATAGTAAAGGTTTTCAGATCATTTTTTAATGTAAATTTAAAAACATACAAAAAGGACCAAGTAAATGTCATAAGTATATACTAAAAGTCCACTTACAGTATAAAAGGCAAAATATTTAGAATGTGTCCAGTTAATCAGAGTAAAGCATGACAGAAAGGTAAAGACAAGCAGTGCTCACAAAGAGTTTAGGTCTGCAAAGGAAAATTTGACTCATCAAGAATAATACAATTAACCTAGATTGCATGAAAGGAGAAAATGTAATACTGTTTATAAAGCTATTGGATTTTAAAGAGATTCCATCAATTTATTTCATAATTGTTAAAGGGCAGCAGCTTTCGAAAAAAAATTTTCACTATAATTAGGATTCAGTATATACTTACCTACATGTATATACATAGATGAGGGTACTTCAAAAAGTTCATGGAAAGATTCATATTATTATTATTATTATTTTTTTTTGCAGCTGGCTGGTAGGGAGAACCGAACCCTTGACTTTGGTGTTACAAGGCTGTGCTCTAACCAACTGAACTAACCAGCCAGCCTCATATTATCTTTTAATTCTATTTTTCCACAAACTTTCATGGTATATCTGGAACAATACTTAGCCTTACTTCATGAACCCAATTCTATTTCCTGTTTTAAAAATTGCTGGTCACAAGGCTGGTCCGAAGGTAGTGAGTTATCTCAATTGATTGATCGCAGTCAGTTACAGATCAAACTTCTTGTTCTACTCTTTCCCCCTTTCTAACTACTGCACTTGACCAGTCTAAAAAATAAATGCTGGTCACAATTCATACATTGATTTCATTACCCACTAAGCGATCATAATCTGTAATTCAAAAAATACTGATAAATGATAGTTTTCTAATTTTTTTCCTTGTTGACATAGGATGGAACTATTGCCATTTTATCTGTTTCTAAACCATTTACTTCTTTGGTCTCACCTAGACCTTGTTATCAAAAATTGTGTCAGCTCCAAAATCTTGTACACAAGCATCCTGCTCTCAGACTACAACATTCTGCCCTAGATTTTGTACCCAAGTACTCCCACCTACAATTCCTTAATTATATTTAGACCACATTGATTTACAACTGAAATCTGTTCTTTCTTTCTTAGCCAACTTAGAGTCTATGGTCCAGCACTGTAATCACATCTTTAAAAAGGTACTCAATTCCCATCTCTCCTTCACTTTATAGTACTACCTTGCAAAACCCCAGATCTTGATGTAACTAGACAGTTCTCCCATCTTACACATGTGCCAGCACATAATCATAGATGGAAAAAATCATCCATCAGAAAAACCAGTTTTATTTAAAAATACGTAAAAGGGCTGGCCCGTGGCTCACTTGGCAGAGCGTGGTGCTGACACCACCAAGTCAGGGGTTAAGATCCCCTTACCGGTCATCTTTTTAAAAAATAAAAAAAAATACGTCAAGCTTCCAACAATCTCTTAGTACCAGGGTACTTCAAAAAGTTCATGGAAAAATAGAATTGAAATATAATATGAATCTTTCCATGAACTTTCATGGAAAGATCCTACTACTCTCTGATATGACTATTTCATATTTACCTTCTCTTTATTCCTCCTCCTCCATATACTGTCTACCTTCACCACTCAGTTGATACAGCCCAATGGTTCTCAAAGTGTGGTCTCCAGACCAGTAGCATGAGTATCACCTGAGAATGTGTCAGAAATGAAAATTCTCAGTCTCCACTCCTGAGTCAGAAACTGTGGATTGGGCCTAGCAATCTGCGTTTTAATAAGCCTTGCAGGTGATTATGATGCACACGGAAGACTGAGAGGTGATCTAGCCTCATACTTCATTGAGAAGTCCTCTAGAATGTGTGCTCTAAGAAGTCAGGGTTTGTATGGTTGTCACTCATGTATCTCCTGAGCACTAGAACAGTGCCTAGCACATAGTGAGCCTCCGTAAGTATTTGTCGAATCAAACCATTAGAAGAGGATACCCTTCTTTTCCTGCTAACAAATCTAGAAACCTGCTTGCTTGCCTCTGAGCTCTTCTTCCTTCTCCTTCCAACTAAGAAAATGTGCCTCATCCTGTCCATGGCCAGTATTTCCATATGTGGATTGGATCTCATCCCTTCTTGCCTCCTCAAGAACTTTGCTCCTTTGGTCTCTCTCCTGCATCATCTATTAATCTTTCTCTACTGGATCATTTTATTTCATATACAGTCAGAGTCTACACCATTCTAAAATAACAGCAACAAACTTTCCCTATCCCCATATCCCTTGTTAGTTATTGGCCCATATTCTGTTTCCCCTCTCTGCCAAACCTCTTTGCCTCCCACTCACTAATCAACCCATTCTAGTCTGATTTCCACCTCCACTATTCAAGTTCTTGACAAAGCCAGTGATTATTTTTTAGCATCTTTACTGAGATATAATTCACATACCATAAAAGTTACCCATTTAAAGTATACAAATCAATGGTTCTAATATATTCACTGTTGTTCAACCATCACCATAATCTAAGGTTTAGAAAATCTTCATCATCATAAAGAGAAACCTACTACCCATTAGCAGTCACCCCATTCCCTCCCACTCCCTAGCTCTAAGCTACACTAGTCTGCTTTCTGTTTCTATAAATTTGCTTACTCTGGATTTTTCATATAAATGGAATCCTACAATATGTGGTCTTTGTGATTGGCTTCTGTTACTTACCATAATGTTTTCAATGTTCGTCCATGTTGCAGCACATGTTAAGTGCTTCATTTCTTTTTATGGCCAAATAAAATTCCATTATATGAATATGCTGCCTTTTATTTATCCATCATCAGTTGATGGACACTTGGATGCACATTCACGTACAAGTTTTTGTGTGGATGTATGTTTTTATTTCTCATGGATCTATACCTAGGAGTGGAATTGCTGGGCCATGTGGTAATTTTATGTTTAAAATTTAAAAACTGCCAAAGCAGTGGCACTATTTTATATTACCGCTAGCAATATACAAGAGTTCCGATTTCTCCACATAGTTGCCAACATTTTTTATTCCTTGTCTTTTTTATTATAGCTATCCTAGTTGCAGGTGCAATGGTTTCTCATTGTGGTTTTGATTAGCATTTCCCTAATGACCAGTGATGTTAAAAGGAAAACAACAACAAAAAAATCATCTTTTTCTATACAGTCGCACAATTCTGATACCAAATGTGTGGGGTTTTTTCCTACCAACCAATTCTCCACGGATATCAACTAGCTGTCCTGCAATTTAACTCAATTCTGACACTAACTCCCCAGAGTTAGAGCAGACCCCACAGGTTTAGGGTTCAGTCTCACAGGACTTCCCCTGCTTTAGATCCCAGTCACAAGTCTGGTCCTCCCTAACTTCTGACCAATTGGCTATAAATCAGGGGTTCCCACAACCCTCTCTTCAGGTTCAATAATTTGCTATAGTGGGCTCACAAAAGTCGGAAAAACATTCACTTACATTTACTGGTTTATTAAAAGATATTATAAAGAATACAAATGAACAGCCAGATGAAGAAATACATAGCAAGAGATCCCAAAGGGTAAGGATCCTGAACACTGGAGATTCTATCTCCATAATGTTGGGCTGTGCCACCCTTCCTGTGTGTAGATATGTCTATCAACCCAGAAGCTCGCCGAATCCCATCTTTTAGCAATTTTCGTGGAGGTGTCATCCTGTAGGCAGGATTGATTATTAAGTCAATCTCCAGCCTCTCTCCCTCTCCGAAGGATGGGAATCGGGCTGAAAGTTCCAAGTTTCTAATCACGGCTTGGTCTTCCTTGTGACCAGTCCCCACTGAAGCTATCCAGGAGCCCACCAAGAGTCACCTCCTTAGAACAAAAGACACGCCTATTACCCAGGAAATTCCAAGGGATTTAAGAGCTCTGTGTCAGGAACGAGGTTCAAAGACCTAATATTAGAACAAAAGATTCTTCTATACCCCTATGACTCACTAAATCACAAGAGTTTTAGGAGCTCTGTGTCAGGAACCGTGAGCAGAGACTAAATATATATTTCTTATTACGTCACATATGTTGAGCATCGAGCATCTTTTCACGTACTTATTAGCTATTTGTATATCTTCTTTGGAAAAATGCCTACTCAGATTCTTTGGGTTGTCTTTTTATTATTGAGGTATAAGTGTTCTTTATATATTCTGGATACTTGTCCCTCATTAGGTATATGATTTGCAAATATTTTCTACCACTGTAGGTTGTCTTTTTACTTTCTTGATTTGTGGCACAGAAGTTTTTAATTTTGAAGTAGTCCAATTTAACTTTTCTTTTTCTTTTTTTTTTTTTTTAGCTTATGATTTTGGTGCTATGTCTAAGAAAACCAGTGCCTAATCCAAAGTTACAAGGATTTACTCCTATATCTTCTTTTAAGAGTATTATAGTTCAGCTCTTATGTGTAGGTCTATTATGCATTTTGAGATAATTTTTGTACATGGTGTAAGGAAGGAGTCCAACTTGATTCTTTTGCATATCAATATCCAATTGTCTCAGTACCATTTGTTGAAAAGATGGTTCATTGAATTGTCTTAGCACCCAATCAGTGATGATTTACCTGTTATTAAATTTAATTTTCATTTTTTTCACTTATCTTGTTTCACCTCTCAGTAGTATCAAAACTGTTGACCATTCCTTTCTTCAGATACTCTCTCTTTGTACTACTTTTACTTATGTTGCTATTTCTTTTCAGTCTTTATTGGTTCCTTATCTTCTACAAAGCTTCTAAATGTTGGATTTTCAGTTACTGTAGCTGTGTAACAGATTATGACAAAACTTGGTGGCATAAAACAACTATTTATTATGCCTATCATTTCTTTGGGTTAGGAATTCAGACTGGGCAAAGCAGGGTCAGCACATCTCTGTTCTATGTTCTTAGGCCTCAGCTAGAAGACTCGGGCCAGGGATTGGTATCAAATGAAGACTTGTGCACTTACAGGTCAAGCAGTCGACAATGGCTTTTGGCCTCCATTCATATCCACATGAGTCTGTTCATGTGGTTTCTCCACATGGGCTATTTTGGGCTTCCTCATAGCACAGTGGTTGGGATTCAAGAAGAAGCGTCCAGAGGGAAAGAAAGTAGGAAAGGCAGAAGAAGCCAGGGAGAAGCCATGTGGCCTTTTATGACCAGATCTCAGAAGTCACACAGCATCACTTATTCCACATTTTTTTCACCAAAGTTGTCACTAAGTCTCACCCATGTTTAAAGGAAAGGAAACAGACTCCGCCTCTTTATGGAGAATGGTAAGGCTCTACCATAGCATGGGACTAGAAATATTGCTGTGGCCTTTTTAAGAAAAACAATCTGCCATTGTCTTTGTGGCCACACAATTCACATCTTTCCCACATACTAAATACACTCGTCTCCTCCTCCAAGGTCTCTCAAAGTCTCATCCCATTATGGCATCAGGCTTAGGCTTGAGGTTCAAGATCTAAATGAAGCCCAAGTGCGGGTGAGATTCCTTGGGTACCATTTCTTGATGACAATTTCTTGACTTGTTCCACTTAATCTGAAAACATATGAGCTAAAGAAGCAAATTATCTACCCCCGTTCCTACCACTACCCAACCTACAAAAAGAGGAAACTGGGAGGCACACAGAAGTCACTGATCCAGAGCAATTCTCTCTTTACATTTTTTCCCTACATGATTTTTTTCTATTCCCATAGCTTGTAAGTACCATTCATACATTCATGACTTCCAAATTTCCTAACATCTCTGAGCACCACACTAGCATATTTAATTATCCATGTGACACCTTTACTAGAGTATCTCACTTAACGTGTTAAAATGAACCCTTGTTTTCTACTTTACCCTCCTTCCTCCATAAACCTGTACTTTTCCTTGTTTTTCTATTAAGATAGATGATTCTACCATTCATCTAGTTGCTCAGACCAAAACCCAGGACTCAGCCTTAATTCTTTTTTCTCTTTCTTCCACCTCTACCTCCAGTTGTCAGCAAGTCTATATTTTTTTCTCCAAAATATACTCACTTCTTTTCTTCTCACTTGGATTATAACAATCTCTTTATTGTTCCCTCTTTCATTTTGCTCTCTTCTAATTTCCTTTGACACAGCAGTCAATAGTTTAATTCATGTTTGACTATGGCACTCTCTTGCTCACCATCTTCCATGAATTCTCATTGCACTTTGAGTAAGATCTAAATTCTTTACCATGATCTAAAAGGCCCACATACCTGGCCTTTGCCTGTCCCTCTGACTTTATTCCCTGCCATTTTCCCCATCATCCACTATGCTTCATCTCATCTTGGTTTCTTTCAGTTCTTTGAACATGCCAAGCTGTCAGAAAGGGTCTGAACAAATGCTATTCCCTGTGCCTGGAATATTCTCTCCTAACTTCCCACTGAAAGTGTTTTTCATTCTTCAAGGTATGGCATTCCTAACCATTCTATCTAAGCAGGTACCCCTCTCTAATATTCTCACTCACTATATTCTGTTTGTTTCCTTTATAAAACTTATTCTACTTTTAAGTTATATCCTATTTGTTTACTTGTTCATCATCTGTCTCCCTAACCGGACTGTAAGCCCCACGAGGTCAGAGGCCATGTCTGTGTTATTCACTAGTATATACTCAGTACCTAGCAGAGTACCTGCTATATAATAGGCACTCAGTAAATATTTTTTGAATATTGTTTAAAGGTACAGTTTTGTTTTTGAGACAATGTTATAATTAATAAGTAATTACTAATAATGTTAAATGTATTACATCCTAATTCTTGCTGATAATAGCCTTTTATTTTTCTCTTTCAGTAATTGCCCTTCCTTTTTGGCTGCTGCTTTAGCCAGAGCTACATCAGATGAAGTCCTTCAGAGTGATCTTTCTGCACATTACATCCCAAAGGAAACAGATGGCACAGAAGGGACTGTAGGTGGGTACCTTTTTACATTATTTGTTTATTTATTTATTTATTTATTTATTTTTGGCACCTGGCTGGTACAGGGATCTGAACCCTTGACCTTGGCGTTGTAACACTGTGCTCTAACCAACTGAGCTAACTGGCCAGCCAGTTATTCATTTAAAAATACTAAAATCTTCTCATGTGTAGTGGTCCAGAGAAAATATATGCAAAATAGTAAGTCTAATTACATTTACACATTGATTGATTAGACAGTGGTAGCAGGAGGAAAACAATGCAAAACAAATTTCTTTAAAATAAGTCAATAAAAGGAGAGAAATAGAAAAAAATACAAGTATATTTTGAAAAAGGTATAGTAGTATAGGGAAGGTAATTGGAGCAACAGGATATTGTCATAAATAATGTCTAGATAAATGGAAACAGTAAAGTGAGGAATGTGAAAACAACAAAAAAGATGAGTGGGTGAGAGTAGGGAGAGTGTACTGGATTGAATTATGTCCCCCCAAAACTCACTAAAGCTTAAATTGTGTCCCCCAAGTTTTATGTATTAGGAACTTAGCCCCACTGTGACTGTTAAGAGGGTGGGAAATCCTATTATGGTAATTGTAACGTGGAGCCTTGAAGAGGTGATTGGATTGTAGGACCACACAGTAGTGAATGGATTAAAAATGGTGGTCAGGGGCGTGGTTCTGAGGAGAAGAGGAGAGTCTGTTTTTCTCTCTGTCGGCTCTCTCTGCTTCCACCATCTTGCAATGTGAGACCCCTGGGTCACTGTCGCCACCACCAGATGGATTTTCGACTTCCCAGCCTCAGAAACTATAAGCAATAAATGTTGTTTTTCTTTATAAATCACCTAGTTTCAGGTATTCTGTTATAGCAACACAAGATGGACTAAAACAGAAAGTCTGAACAAAATCTATTTAAAATTTTTAGCTTACCTTTAAGAATCCAAAGGGCTAGCTGGTTAGCTCAGTTGGTCAGAGTGCAGTGTTATAATACCAAAGTCAAGGATTTGGATCCACCCATGGGCCAGCCGCCAAAAAAATCCACAAAAAAACAGACAAAAACAAAAAGAATCCAAGTAAAAAGTCACATATAAAAATTCAAGAAATCAGTTGTAACAAAACTTCTCATTAATTATATTAAATTATATATCTACCAATAAATAGCTCTTTATGGCAGATATGTAATGTGATTTAATTGCATGGATCATTGTATCTTTTTTTCCCAGGAAAATTATGAGGCTTTATTTCTTTTTCTTTTCTTTTTTTTTTTAGTGTCTGGCCAGTATGGGGATCCAAAAGAGGCTTTATTTCTTAATGAAGGCATATTTATTAATGTATTAGGCTTATATATATTTGACAGGATCTAAAGAAAAGATTTTTGTAAAAGTTAGATAATTACTACTCAAACTTAAGGAATTTTATTTCATGCGGTTTGTTCTATTTTAAGAATTTGCCTTTAAATGCTGCATAAATGAAAGCATATATTAATGAATCAGAGTCGCTAGATTCCAGAGAATGTGAGGCAGATATAAAAGTAAACATTTCTTTTATTCCTTTATCTCTCTACATTGTTTTTGTCAGAAAATTGGCAAGGAAGGAATTACTCTGCTTGTCTTTACTGAAAGTAATTGAGTCAAGTCGGATAGAATTCCTATACAGAGCACTGGTCTTTCCTCTGGTACTGATGCATAAAGTAAAAGCCCTCTAATGAAAAGATGAGAGAGATTAAATTCTGCTTCACTGCAGCCAGGGGTGATGTCTGACTCAGCTCCAGTTCAGTACAGTGACATTAACGACTGATGAGTAATTTACAGCTGTAAGGGGGTGGATTACTACTTTGGACAATTTTCACTTTTTCACACCCCTTTTTTATTTTAATTTTCCATTTCAAGCAGCAATTATTTATGCACTGATGTCCTACACCGTTCCCTGCGGGAGAATACTTAATGTAGCAAGATTGAAGCATTGCTTTCCATGCCTACTTTGGAAGAACTTTCTGAACCCCATAAGATAGAAAAAGTGAAATGAAGGGTTTTTCTCTCGGTGGATATCATTGGTCATTCTGATTTTATGTTTTTCTGAGAGATGACCCAATAATGTCTCTGTGCTATTGCTGTGATTCTGACTGATCTACTATAATTCCAAACCATTTGCAAATCCTTAATCTATTTAACCCAAATAACTCAGTATGAACTGCGATGAGGAGAGTCTCTACAGGGTATGTTGTTTATCCATGCATCAGAGTGGAGAATGAGCGTCCTGAATACGGCCTGCTGCCACTGGCTTAAAGGCTCTGAAGTCCCCACCGAAGTGCCTTTTGTTCCTCTTCCTGGTTGTTTCCAAAAACGTACGTTAAAAAAATCCTTAACTACGGGTTCGGATCCTATATAGGAATGGCCGGTGCACTCACTGGCTGAGTGCCGGTCACGAAAAAGACAAAAAAAAAAAAAAAAAAATCCTTAACTAAAAGTTCTTTTCGTGTTTATGTCATCTCTAACAGAATGTTTGCATGTAAGTCTTGTCCAGACAACCCAAAACCAATTTGAAATATCCCAGTATAGGGCTTGCCAGTTAGTTCAGTTGGTTAGAGCATGGTGTTGGTAACACCAAGCAAGGTCCAGGGTTACCGGCCAGCTGCCCCCTCCCCAAAAAATCTATATATCTACATCTATCTATCTATATATGTCCCAGTATAAAATTGAAAACAAGAAAGAAAAATGATCACTATTATGGAGGAAATTATAGAATTATGAAAAGTTCATGTAAATAAATTTGAAAACCTGAATATTTTCTAGAATAATATAAATTAACAAAGTTTACCTATGAAGAAAGAGACTGAGAAAATTGTCAAGGAGCTATCTCCCCCATAGGACATGGAGTACGTGAGTCTGCAGGTAAACATTTTCGAATGATCAAAAACAGATAATTCCAATACTTTTTAAAATGAATATTCCAATGGCACAGAGAAAGAAGGGAAATTTACATAGACAGGTTTTGGTATCAGTATTATGCTAAGACAAAACTATAAAAGGAAATGAGAGACCAATCTTAGTAATGAATATAAAAATTTAAGCAAAGTTCTGATTCAAAATAGTAAACAGGGCAGGCCAGTTAGCTCAGTTGGTTAGAGCATGGTGCTGATAACACCTGTATGGCCAGCTGCCAAAACTAACACATACAAAAAACCAAAACAAAACAAAAAGCAAATAAATAAAATAACCAGGAATAAAGTGATTAAGAAATACGAAGGATCTATGTTAAAACTCTATTGAGCAACATAAAAAGAATTTAAATTAATGAAACAATATAATTTGTTCCTGGATAAGACTCAATATGCAGAAGATCTCATTTTTTTCCCAGATTAATCTATAAATTCAGTGTGACCCCAAACACAATGGCAATAGGCTTTTCTGCCCAAACTTGACAACATGATTAGAAAATTCATCTGGAAAAATAAATATGTCAAACTACTCAAAGTGACATCTTTAAAAATTAAGAGAGTAATAGGTAGGAAAACTAGTCCCCCTGATATTAAAGCAAATTGTAAAGTTATGTAGTAATTTACAGAGAATGGTATTATTGTAGAAATAGATGAGTGAAGCAGAATAGAGAATCGGGAAGTATATAAATATTTTAATATTTTAATTGTTATTTAATTTATATAAGTTTGTATATTCATTTGTTCAACAAACATCTAATAAGCCCCTGCTATCTGCTAGGTACTGTACTATGGCTAATCAAGGACAATTAAGACACAGTCTATACCTACAATCTAATTTGGGAGATGAAGAGCAGGGACTTTAGAGTCAGACCTGGGACTGAGAATGGTTTTACCTCTTTGTGAAATGTTCTAGAGACATAGAATGTAGCAAATGCCCAATAAATGTTATCTACTGTTACAAAATGTGGTTAAGGGCTACAATAGATTGTGTGAACAGAGTGTAATGGGAACACAAGGGAAGGAGCAACTGGGAAGGGGAGGTATGGACAAATCTAGTGATTTACTAAAAATTGGAGGAAACTGGTATTGCTTCCCCTAATCAATTTAATCTGTCTATACCATCTCTGTTCAACAGACAGTGCAATGATGGAAATTTTCCCTACCTCTGTTGTCCAATGTGGTAGTCATTAGCCACGTGGTTATTGAATACCTGAAATATAGTTAACGTGACCAAAAAACTCTGAATTTTAAATTGCATTTCATTTTAATTTATTTAAATTTAAATAGTCACATGTATGTAATAGCTACCTTATTAGACAGTGAAGGTCTATATGTATAATAATAATAATATACAAACCAAAGAATGATATAATGGTTTACATTATTATTTGGGAATATGGGAACCATCCTGATAATCACTATCAGCTGTTTGTTTCACCCCATCCCATTCTTCCTCAAACTTTCTGAATTCACTTGATTGTTTTGTAGTCCTCTGTTGTGGTTGGGTCAAATGAGGACACACCCACCTCAGGGCCTGCGTTCGAGGGCCTGTACTGCTGCAGAGACCAGATGGGTTGGAGTGATACACGTAGGTATTTGTTGGCTGAAACAGATAGTCTCTCTGGCAGCTAGTGCTTTAAAAAAAAAAAAAAGAGTGGAGTTGCTCAAAACAATCAAAATGCTGGGTTACCTATTGGCTTCAGTTTCCTTCTTATACGCACCTCCTCAGGCTGTATTTGCTCTTTAATCTTCTTTTCTCTTTCACTTGTACCCTTGATCTTCAGTTAAAAAATATGGTAAGGGGGACAAAAGCCACAAAACAGGATTTACCATCCTAAAGTGTTAATAGGGAGGAAAAGTAACAAAAAACTTGATCAGCTTCCTGAATAAAGTCATTTTTAGAAGAATTTTGAATAAGAAAACAGATAAATGTAGTCACAGATTAAGGTAAAAGCAGGACTGGGAATAAAAAATGGGAATCCATGTTTCCAGGCTGTTTTAGAACATATAGTTTCTCTTGTTTGGGATTTGTGTTCTAGATTGGAGGAGGCACGTGCAGCCATTGCCCATCTGGTACATATTTTCTCAGGCTGTCAAGCTATATCTGATTTCAGTGAAGTAAAAAGAATTTTTGCTTTTTTTTTTTAACCTGACATGTAGGAGGAACCTGTAAAATACTGACCTGAGAAAACCTAATCTCCCCTTGGTTATTTCAATAGCTGCAACTTGAAAGGAGGGTTAAATGATGGGAGATAAGATTTCTTCAGTACAATTCATTGTTGTTTAAAAGGTTTACACATCTGTCTATCTACTCAGGAATACACGTCTGAGTTAGAAGTCAACTAGTCTACTGTACTCAATAGGTCAGGTAGTAGACAAGGTGAAGTAGTAGACCTAGGGTGAAGAATCCTATCAGTAATGCTCCTCTGACTGCTATCTCCCTTTTTCTGTCCTTTCTAAGGAAAGAGAAAATATAAGACTTTTAGCTCATTTGTTAACTGACTGGCTGAATTATTAAACCTGTTTCTTAAAACCATAATAAACAAATATATCAAATAGCAAAAATATATAATTCAGTTTCAAATGATGATCATTTATAGTAGAGAGAAAAGTTAGGGAACTGGTTGTGAAGGAAGAGGTCAGGAAGAGAGGGACAAAGACAAATGGTAATCAAGGTAAACTCTTATTCCTGTAGTTTGTAAGATATCTCTTCTCATAGGCCTTTCATATTCCAGTTAGCTGGATAACCACCATTCGTATTTCAGTCAATGTTCTAAGCATAGGAGGCTTGGCTCTCCAAGTGATAACCATAATAACCAACCAAAGAGGAACTGCTGCTCCAAACAAGAGCGGGAGCCAGAGCACTTCTCTGGGCTGGAAGAACTGAATCCTAGGAATAGGTCCAGTCCTGGCCAGAGGTTTTCCCCTCATGACATAGGTTATCTTAGTGGCAGCTGCTGGGCAATGATTTTCTCCTAGATAGGCTGTCATTTTCTCTCTTCAGAAGGAGCATTTCATTTTTATGGAGAAGGATGAGTTTCTTCTACTGAGGAGGAGCTTGACTAAGGTGACCTACTTCTGTCTTTACCAAGCCGGCAAGTGAAAAACAGTTTTCCAGGCTCTTCATTGGGGGTTTCTGTGTTTCTTTCACAGAGATTGAGACAGTGAAATTGGCCCGTTCTGTCTTCAGCAAACTGCACGAGATTTGCTGCAGCTGGGTGAAAGACTTCCCCCTCCGCAGGAGACCTCAGCTTTATTATGAGACATCAATCCATGCCATCAAAAACATGCGCAGGAAAATGGAGGACAAACATGTCTGCATTCCTGACTTTAATATGCTCTTCAACCTAGAGGTAAAGGGCACTTCTGCAGAGTCAGTGAAATTTTAAAAAAGGGATTAAAAAACACCTTCATAGTCCTATTAGAAAAGAAGAACTTCTAATATATTTTCGAATAGTATCTCTGATAGGTTATAGTAGGACTAAATGCAAAGCAGCACAAATTCGCTTGCATTAGACAACAGAAAAAGAACTATTTATGTTATTTTGAACAGGTAATACATTCATATGGTCCAAAATTGGGAAAATAAAAATCTCTGATCCTTGTCTACTAGGTACTCAATTTCCCTCCACGAAGGCAAGGGGTTACCGGTTTCTTGTGTAACCTTCCAGAGCTATTCTATAATCATAAGCAAAAAAGAAAACTATTATATGTTAATAAGGCTGTTTTAAAGGAAACTATTTCTATAGTATGATTAAATGGTGTTTATTAAGTTCCCACATTACTGTGTTGCTGAAGCAACACAAAACACAAACAAAAGAATGAATTTAAGGCTGAGACAGTTTTCCGGTATCAAGTGATTTTCTTTTTAAAATCTTGCTCTCTGAGATAGGAAAGTAGTTGGAATTGCATTTCATGAATCTCTGTGACTGACAAATTAGATCCATATGAGCCTTGTCAGCTTAATAACCGTTTCTTTTTATCTTCCTTTTCTTTTTCTATTAAATGTATTATGTTAATGCAAACAGAGGTAGGTTTGTTTCTTTTGCCTGTCACTTGCCTCTTTTCTTCACTCAAGTCCATAACTTAAAAATTACAATGTAGTAATTTACACAAAGCACAATATTTCCTTCATTTAGCTGCTAAATTTAAATTTTAGCTGACTGTCAAGGTCTAATCAGCAGTGATGGTGGGTTGGTAATTGGTGCTTATAAGGATAGATTAGCTTATCTTTGTTTCCAGTACCATGCCCATGCAAACGTAACCAAAAGGCTCTTGTGTGATAAACAATCCTATGTCACTACACCCATTTGAAGATTATACTCAGATTTGAGGGCATTATTGCTGTTTGTTAACCTGGTTGGTTTTTATTTGCCTTCTAATTTCAAAATCAGCCCAAAGGCCTAACTCAGAAAAGAGCACCTTGCTATACTGAAATAGAATCACACCCTTTGATCTGGTAATTTCACTTTTAATTCTTCATTATAAGGAAATAGAAATGCAGAAAAGTCTTACATGTATGTTTTGTTTGACATAAATGTTTTATACATTATTCATAATAATAAAAAAACTGGAAATGATCTAAATCATTAGAGGGAATGATAACTGTGATAGGCTCATAAAATATATATTATAAGCCATTTAAAATAATGTCTGCATAATACTTAATGACATGGAGAAATGCTAATGCTATGACAAATGACAAAAAGTAGAATATAAAATTTTATGTATAGTATAATCCTAATTTTATTTACAAAATATATATGTACCGAAAAAAGACTGGTTTCTATGGATGGCAGGATTATAGGTGATATTTATTTCCTTCTTTACATTTCTTTATTAATCTAAATTATCATACATCAATAGGGAAAACATCAGTAAATTTTTTTTTTGTTTTCTTTTAAAAAGAAGTTATACTATCTTTTTAAAGAAATCCACTTGGCTCCCTTTTATTTCTTCTGATGCTACATTGAGTTTTTTAAAATTAAGTACTTCTGAAAGTAGAGCTAGGAATTCTCCATGTCAGGATTATTTCTAGACAGTTCTGTTTAATCAGTCAGTCTTCAAAGGCATTATAGATGGTGTTGCTTAAATTGCAAAATGAACTAGCTGTAATATCTGTATTAAATATAGATTTCAAAATATTTGGGTGTTATCATTACTCTATGGGCATTTATACAGCTGACCCTGGAACAATGTGGGGGTTAGAGACACTTTTGACTCCCCCAAAACTTAACTACTTAACTAGTACTTAAATAGTAGTTAAACTATTTAACTACTAATAGCCTACTTATAGCTGTTAGGTAGACTACTTAATTGTAAACCAAAAATTTTGTAATATATCTGTTGAAAAAAGCCCATGTATAAGTGGACCTGTGCAGTTCAAACCCATGTTGTTCAAGGGACAACTGTATTTGATACTTTTTTAAATGCAATATACCCTATCTACCTATTGTTTTAGTAGTCCTCCAAATTCCCAGGAGATGGCAACTCATCCCTATTTAACAGATGAGCAAACAAGTGTGAGAAAATTATATGATTTGCTCAAGAATCAATGTTGGGACTAGACTCTTCTAAAGCTCCTAGAGCCTAAGTAAAAAGACTTGCAAATGAAAATCATTACATACTGTTGCCTAAAGAGAGCTCAGGATTCACTAAGAGTTCAGTGAATCACAGATCTCCTAAGTGAGATAGATCTGAGATTTAACCACTTGAGTTGAAGATAAAAAAGCAAAATATCTAATGGTTGAAATGTAATCTTATGATTAGGCTTCCTTCCTCAAAACAAAGCACAGGGTTGGAAGGCCCTCCCTTGGCAGTTGCCTTTGCAAAGAAATGTGAAGCTAAATCTTGGGTCACGGGGCAAGGCAAAGTGTCAGCCACACAGAGCATTTGGGCATCTGATGTGGTTCAAGAATGGTTAACTAGTTTAGAGACAGTGCTATTTATGGTGAGAATCCAATGTGACCATGAATGAATGATTTATGAAGGAGGTAATAAAGTTTAGAAGTATGTGTATGCTTTTCATATCTCTACGTATTTTAAACAACCTGAACATAACTGGCCTTGTGCTGGAAGGCCAATTATTTCCTATGGTACTCAGGTTCTAATTTTACTATTAAAATACTTGGATTTTTAAAAACGTACTCAGTCCAGAACAGCTTTTGCTCAATGCCTCCTCATATCTTCTCTTTCCTCCCCCTTTCCCCAACTTGTAACAGCAAATTTGAAGCAAATGTATGTGGGTGGTTTCCATGGTACAAGACAACAACTTTCACACACAGAGAGGGCACTTTAGCTTGAGCTAATTGGGCATGATGTGCTCCAGTGTTCTGGTGTGTAAACACAGATGCTCTAATATTGCAGGTATTTCAGCAGTTGATCAGGCATCTTAGAAGAGAGAAACATTGGGTCTTATTATCTGAATGATAAATGCAGTGGAGGAGGAGGAGGATGGGCAACAGTGTTTCCAGGGGATTGGTTCACTTGAATCATGCTAAACCCAACTCCTTAACTGTTCTGTTTCTATTGACAGGACCAGGAAGAACAAGCTTACTTTGCAGTGTTTGATGGCCACGGGGGAGTGGATGCTGCCATTTATGCCTCCATTCACCTACATGTTAATTTAGTACGCCAGGAGATGTTCCCCCACGATCCTGCCGAGGCCCTGTGCCGGGCCTTCCGAGTCACTGACGAGCGGTTTGTGCAGAAAGCAGCCAGGGAGGTATGCCACTTCCTCATAAATTCCAGCTATGAATGCACTAGCTGAGTTCAACTTGTCCCATGTGGTTAAAGGACTATTTTGGATTTTCTCTTTCTGGGCAGACATTATCCAGACTGTATTCTTGACCGGTAGTTGGATTCTGTTGTAGTTCTAATTCCCTCTTCAGGAATAGTTTTAGTGGGTACAATGAGGGGTACCATATAAAAACTCTCAAGCTGTAATTTTCTGGATTCATTTCTGTAATCACTGATGGATTTGGCAGGTGATTTTTATCTTTCTTTTATTCACCATTGACTGCCAGGTTCACACCAGGACCATCTCTCTAAGCAGACTCTTGCTGACAAGATCTGGATATGGTGAATAAAACAATTGTCTAAAAAAGAAACAGAAACTGGGATTACTTCCATACATTTGGTTGTAAATGGGTAGGCAGTACTTTGCTGTGTATCTCTTGAGGGAAAATTTGCTTGGAGAGGGTGAATCCTTAGATGATCCTTGAATTGATTTTCTCTTAACAGGAAGAAAAGTCAGAACTCATATCCTGTATTGCTGAGGTTAATCAGACCTAAGTTTTTGACTCTGAATGAATGACAGGGGCTCTATTTTAAGATCTAAAAGTAAAACATTTAAATCCAATTATCATTCTGGGCACTGGTACATAATTAACTATAGTACGGTATATTGGATTTTTAACTGGGGCCAACAGAAAGAAAATTTTTAATCTTTTAAAATTAATTACAGAATTAGATACATAGAAAATAAGACTCCTGCCCTGTGACTTACAGAATAGGCATGGAGAGATCAAGGTAATCATTTAATCCATTTCTCTGATTACGTTACAAAGCAGTAGTGGGGTGTATTAGTCTGTTTCTATGCTTATAACAAAATACATGGAACTGGGTAAGTTATAAACAAAACTAAATTTATTGCTTACAGTTTCTGAGGCTGGGATGTTCAAAGTCCAGGGAACACATCTGGTGAAGGGCTTCCTTGGTGGTGATTTCAGCAATGCAGGGTATCACATTGCAAAAATGGCAGAGCAGAGGGAGACTAATCTCATTAATTCTTTTTAAAGCCACCAAACCACTCCATTATTCCAAGAATGGATCAATCCATTCACAAGAGTACAATCCTCACAACCCAATCACCTCTTCAAAGTTCCCCCTTTCAACTACCACAAAAGGATTTCCTGCCCTCTTAATACTGTGGTAGTGGGGAACAAGCTTCCAACATATTAAACTTTGGGGGAACAAAATTCAATCCATAATTGGGGCTTAGAATTAATGACAATAATTCAGAACAATTTGGTATTAAGCAAGAGAAATATTCTATAACTTCTCCCCCCAAGTTTGGGTTAATATGCAAATCTAACAACAATAACCAGCAGGCTCTACATAGAGAGGTGGGGCTGGAAAATAAAATACAACTCTTGACCTCAGACCTTTCCAGTCCCTTGAGGGCCAGCATTCTGCTTGGCTCTGCCTCTCTTGAAGCTACTGTCTGTCATCATTCTGAGGACAAGACAAGGCCTCCATAATCATCAACATGAAACAAAGACAATCACTTTGTCCTCTTCCTCCTCTATACTGTTCCTTTTCCTGTCTCCTCAATGTTATGGTTTTTTTTCTGACCACATTTACCTCATTTGTTCTGTCAACGATCCTAGTTTCTCTCTCTCAGTTCTGCCAATAGTTCTCTTGAATAATCTAGATTTGTCTCAGCAGTCACTTTTCACCTTCTCCTGCTTCCATGTGCTGCTAACTGCTGGGAGGAAAGTAGCTATTCCTGTTATGATGCAGCCCTGCCTCCTGTTCTCTCAGGGCATATGCCCTGAAGTGTCTTTATCATGTGTTCCAGGGGGCTGAGGTTTTTTGAACATTCTGTGTGGGAAGATATTTTATGGTGGGTGAGGATTTATAACAAACCTTCTCTGTATAGGGAAAATGAGAAGTTGTTTTGCTCTTTGTATACAAGGGGCCTTTTACCTCCCCTGACGTATTGGTTCTAATTTAGGCCAGGTCCTTAGTAACAGAAAGTCATGCTCATTTGGTGGTGACTCATGTCAAATGGGGATGTCATTTTAGTACAGTAGGATCAAGAGCTTTAAGTACAGTGGTAGCTCTTGCAGTGAGATTCCAGGCCGTTAGTTCTTTATGCAATGTTCCAAAAGAAAAGGACCCTAAAACTATTATAGGGATGATATTTTTTAAAGGTTTAAGCATCTTTGTATTCTAGGGAATGTATGCTATTCTCTTGGCTCCTTATCTTAATATTCAGAAATTCAGAGCATTGCTTGTGTACCAAACAGATGCTTCATTTATTATTTTGTACAGCTAGGAATTTATATACTTAAAATCCATTGTTAAAAGTGAACCATATCTCCCACTGAACATACAGTAGATCAGTGACAAAAGAGAGACCAGAACATGAAAATCTTTACTCTAAGGATTAATATAGTAGATTTAGCACTGGACTGGGATGAAAAAGAATTTCAGTTCTAGGGCTGGCTGGTAAGCTCAGTTGGTTAGAGCATGGTATTGATAATACCAAGATCAAGGGTTTGGATCCCCATCGTGGCCAGCTGCCAAAAAAAAAAAAAAAAAGAATTTCAGTTCCCTTTTGTGTACTAATCAGTTCCAGCCCTTGGGCAAGTCACATAACCTGCACAGTTTTCTGATCCATATTTAAAATGGCATTAATAATCCTCCCTGCCTTGCTTATCACAGATCAGGAGATTTATGTGTATGTGTACACATAAATACATACATGCATTAAAAATGCACTGAAAAATAAGAACTGCTATGTATTTATAAAATTGTATTATTAACAGTCTAGCTCTCAACTGAAAAGTTTGTATTAATTATAAATTTTTTCTCAGTGAGAATTTGGTGTCTATTTATTTTCACTGACTCTGGTTTTATTTAAACTATTTTCAGAGCTTAAGATGTGGGACCACAGGAGTGGTGACTTTTATCAGAGGCAACATGCTACATGTGGCCTGGGTGGGTGATTCCCAAGTTATGCTTGTGAGAAAGGGCCAAGCTGTTGAACTAATGAAGCCACACAAACCAGACAGAGAGGTAAGCATGGTCTGTTCTATTAGAGCACTTGCCACAAAGGCAGTTTCCTAGTTATCAATTAGGATTCACTTAATTATTATAATTATCACTGTTATCTCAGCAACCATGCCCACCTTCCAAGGGAGAAATAAAGAGAACATTTCTAGGAAGCTGATGCGTATTATATCTGTTGTTTATTGTTAAAGTAGATGAATAAGTTCTGAATCTAGTTATTTGCTTTTTTTATTGCATTGCTGTTTAGGATGAAAAACAGCGAATCGAGGCCCTTGGAGGTTGTGTAGTCTGGTTTGGTGCCTGGAGGGTGAATGGAAGTCTGTCGGTCTCCAGAGCTATTGGTAGGAAAAACAAATTAATTTTTGTTTCTCTAAACTGTCCTTTTCTAGCTCATTGTCTTATATTATACTTGATACAAGGGAACTTGAGGTGATAATTTATATTATCAGAATGCTTATTATTATTGTTTAAAATAACAACTGCATAATGCATCTTTTAATTATTTAATTAAAACTGCCCATTTATATACTTAAATTTCATTATTAAAAAGGAACCATATCAAGAAATGCAGAACTTACTAGTTTCTATCCTTTTTTTGAAAAATGGAAGCCTTTAATCATTAGTACACAAACTATTTTAAACCACAGTGATCCTCATTTCATTCCATTTTGGGTCAGATTTAGCTTAAATCAGTATTTTCCAGAGAATGGAAGGCTCTCTTTGTATTTTACCTGTATTTATTTTGCTTATATCTTTAAATTGTTCAGTGCATTTTAAGATGACATAAATTACAGAGAATAAATCCATGGGAAAAACATTGTGCTTTTTATATAAAAACTATTTTCTGTGTGTAGAATATAGTAATTTGTCAGATAACCCTGGGGTTTCAAAGAACTTGTCTCCCTAGGACTTATTTCTTCAAAAGAAGGGTAAAGTCAACAAAACTCTGCCTAAAATGTAGAGATTAAACAGCTGAATTGATTAGACAAAATGCAAGGGTATGAGTTCAAAGAATAGAGCTGTTTCTGTTTTTATCTCACTTTGGACTTTGGCTTCATTATTTTAGGCTTCATGGCTTAGCTTCGCTTCCTGGTTTTTAAAAACGAGTAAATCATTATGTGTGTCTGTATGTATATGTATGCACATATACTGCAGTTCCTAATCTCTGTCTCTCTAAAGAAATGAAGTAACTGGACATAAGGATAACATGGATGAATGGAATTCACATCTAATCCTCAAATTTAGTTTATCATTACTAAAAAAATCCAGAACATTAAGAAAATCCTAAAGGACTGATTTAGTTTCACCATGGACTTGAGTTCCTCCCACTCTTTGGGAAGGTGCTGGCATGCTGTGAAGTGGCCCAAATATGAGCAGCAGAAGGCTCGAAGAGAAACAGAGCTAAGAGAGTCTACAAATACCTCCTGAAAACCTGAGAGTCGGCTTTCCCTTAGACTGAGGGGGTTATTAGGAATTCTGGAATAAGGCCAAAAAGGAGAAATTTCTCATTTCAAAAATACACCCCTATGTGGAATTATTTTTGACAACTCTATCCAAAGACTTCTTCCTCTCGATCTTACCTGTATTTGTCAGAAGATTGAGGGGTATCTTTAATGCTTGTAAGACCAAATTTCCAGAGGATACTTGCCTTTTCTTGCTTCTAAAAATATAACACAAGGAGAAACGGGTAGGGAAAGAATGTCCCTGAATAAGTGATAATCTAAGAGAGAATAAGGGAGACTTCATAGAGCAAGTGATTTTTTTTTTTTTTTGTCTTTTTCGTGACCGGCACTCAGCCAGTGAGTGCACCAGCCAGTCCTATATAGGATCCGAACCCGCAGTGGGAGCGTCGCCGCGCTCCCAGCGCCGCACTCTCCCTCGTGCGCCACGGGCTCGGCCCAGAGCAAGTGATTTTTGAGTTGGATGTGGATGACCGTGTTTAGGGAAGGAAAACCCAGGTACAGAGGAGTGTAAATACATGGTGGTTTAAAAGGGCAAGGTATGTCATAGGAACAGGGTGACAGTGGTTGGAGATTAGAAGTGTTGGCACTGGATTGTGAAGGGCCTTATATGCAAGATTAAATACTCTAGACTTTACCAGGTGAACAAGCAGAGGGGCTACATGATCAGGTTTGTTACTTATAAAGATATTTGTAGTGATAGTACAGAATATGGCACAAGCGGATCACATGGTGACAGGAAGCAAACAAGAGAGAGAGAGAGAGAGAGAAAGATTCCAGGTCCTTTTTAACAACCAGCTCTTGTGAAAACTGAGTGAGAACTTACTACCCTCCTCCCCAGGGTACTAATTTCTTCATGAGGGATCCACCCCCATGACTCACACCACTCCCAACATTGCCAAATTGGGGACCAGACTGACATGAACTTTGGGAGGACAACATATCCAAACTCAGCATATACAAGGGTATTTCAAAAAGTTAACGGAAAGGTTCGTGTTATCTTTTAATTCTACTTTTCCACAAACTTTTTGAAGTACTCTCATATAATAGTTGAAACTATAGGCATGGATGACATTGCCCGGTAAGGTGGAATAACACAGTGGAGTCAGACTCTCTAGATTTATATCCTGCCTCTGCCACTTCACAGGCTGTGGGCCTTGGGTAATTTAATGTCTCTATGCCTATTCGCTCCTTTGTAAAGTGGCAATAACAGTACCCAACTCATGGAGTTTCGGTGAGTACTGAATGGTATAATACATGCACCGTACTTAGAAGCATGCCTGGCCCAATCTCAGCACGCAATGATTGTGAGCTTCACTATTATCAAGCGAAGGAGCCAGTGAAGAACATAAAGAAGTGATGCTGAAGTGGGTAGGGGAAGAGGGTTTCTAGGAGTCAGTAGTGAGTCAACAGTGCCAAGTGCTGCAGAGGTCAGGAGAGAAGTGGGATGAAAAGACATGGGATTTTTAAAATAGGAAATAATCGGTGACATTTGAGAGGAATGTTTTAGACTGGTAGATGGAAACCTACTAATCAGGTTACAGAAAACCATCAGGTGAGGGAAAATAGGCATAACAATAAAGGAGCAAATGTGGATTCAGTTTCTTGGGCAGTTTGATGGTGAAGGGGAGAAAGGAAATTGTGTGGTGGCTTGAGGGAAAAGCCAGTTTGGGAAAGGGTTGCTTTTATTTTTTCTATTTTTAGAATGCGGATATTTTAGAGTTGAGCATCTGTGTGGGAAAAAGAAGAGAGCATAGAGGATAAACTGAAGATGACAGAGAATAGAGAAGCCAGAATCCTAGGGAGACAGGACCAATAGTACAGGTGAGCTCTGAGAAGGAAAAGAGATGGCTCTTACTCTGAGAAAATGGTAGCTGATATACGTGAATCTCTATCGACTTTAAAAAAGAAAAAAAAAAAAGAGGTTGAAAGGGTAGGAATTGAGGAAATTCAAGCCTGATAAACTTAATTTTCCATGAAGTAAGAAATTAGGCCATTTACCAAAATCCAGCAGCTTAATTGGATGAGGGAGTTGAAGAATATAAGAAAGATTTGGAAAGCTCATGGAATCAAACAGGGGACTAAGTTGGGACAAGAAAAAGAACTCCTGAGCAGAATTCAACTCTTCTTAGGAAATAAATAATACTTAAAACTTTAAAAATGAAAAAGCTTTTCAACTGCTTCCCCCATGAGCCCTTCAAGTTTATGATCCATGGTTGACAGAGGCACGAGATGTTTGGGCATATGGGGAAAGGAGGCTGAAGACAAAAGGACATTGCCATTTCTACCATGAACTGGATATTCACACCCTCCTGCCAGATTTGGGAGCGAAATGTCATGAATTTGACACCAAACATAGAGCAGGTGAAAAGCCAGAATTTGGCAGCATTTTCTCTGTGTAAATCTTTGTATGTTCTGTTCCAAACTAACAGTTGCAGCAGTCTTTTAACTGAAGCACTAAAACAAGATTTGGGGGAACAGTATGACTCAGATCACATTTATTTTTAGAGGAGGAATTCAGAAAATAATAATGATGATAATAATATAGTCAGGTAGAGTTGGGGATGAGGAAATTTAGTAAAGTGGATTTGTGGAGGACTGAATCCCATGATTGGAAGTTTTAATTAGCTCTAATATGCTATTGAGAGGCATCACAGTATAGAAGTGAAGTTGATAAAATCCTCGATCATGCCTGAGGAAGATGGTTTTGACTACTGTAGGAAATAATGAATGAATGTATGAATGGAAGAAAAGCCTAGAGATGAGTAAGACAAGAGGGTTCTATGTTTAAGAATGGAAGGAGTGAAGCTGAGCGTTTTTGGGGTCGAAAGACTAGTCTCTTACCTTACAGATATACTAACCCAGGTAATTAAAAGTATCTATTGTTCTGCATATCCAATCGTGCAGCCTGCTGGATAGAGCGTGTTACCCACATTGGTTGGAGCAGAGATATCCATAGGGTTCCTATTGAGATTTCTGGGTACACTGTAGGATTAAACGGATGTGAAATGTTGGAGCGAAACTTTTCTTGAGTAGGAGAAAACCTATAACAGATGCCAGAAACAATGAATATACAGCCAGATCATTTAAGTAAGTTTATCTACATTTTTATCTTCCCTTAGTCAAAAAGTTCAGTTTCAGTGCAGGGGAAGGACATAGGTAACAACCTGTGGACAACAGATAACATAGGAAGTTGCACAGGTAACAAGTGGAAGAGCTAGGACTTGGACCAAGGCAGTCTGACTCCGGTGCTGGTGTCCTTAACCACTATATGCCAATACTGTATAAATAATAAAGCACTTTGCAAATATCTGGAGTTTATTTTTTGTTTTTGCTACTATTTAATGATGAATTATGATACTCTAGGAATTATTGCTCAGTACTGTGTTTTTGTTTTCTGGAAAGAAGTGAATGAACATCCTGTTGTCATAAGCTATTTGGTTACACAATAGGCTAAGGACCCGTTTTCTAGGATCTCTCCAAGTACCTAGAGGAAAACAATGAACGTAAACAACAAATGGGTGTGGAAGTGCTCTGGATCTGAAAGTTTCAAATGCATCATAGATGAGCAATTATCTCCATAGTCCGGTGGCAGAAACCTAGTCAGTGCGGGCCCGAGGTCTACAGTCTGTCTCTCCTCCAAGCACCCTACCCTCCACTACACAGTGCTCTCTAGCAGTTGCCCTTTGTGGATTGCCCTTTGTTTTTGTGGATGCTGTTCCCTCAGCCAAGGGACCTTCTCTGCCTGGTGATAACTAACCTAGCTTTAAGGCCCAGCTCAAATGTCATTCTGTGAGTGGATGAAATAAGCAAGAAAAGAAAGAGAAATAAAGGCCCAATGGGGCCTTAGGGGTTCTTCCAGTTGTTAATAAGTGGGGTCCTGAACAATAACAATAAACACAACGGGGTGGGGAGGGGGGTGATCAGAGACATATGAAGTAAGCCAGAAGAATATGCCAGTCTCTGAAGACACAAGTAAAAATGGTCATACATTTTGTCTGTTCTCTCAAAGTTACAGGTAAAGCAGCATTAAAAAGTAGAAAGCCAAGCGGATTGGGACCCAAGAGTCCTGCATTCTAGTCCCTTGTGTGAGGCCTTGAATCAGCCACGTCTTTTCCTGGCTTGAGAGAGTTAGACTTATTTTTAAAACTCTTTGTAATGCAAACTTTCCTCTGTTCTTGCAGCATGAAACTATTTATTGACGTCTAAACAGAACAAAAAAATAATTGTTCAGTGAGGAGAATGATCAAAGCTTTGGTTTGTTTTTTTCAGTGTGGACTTGTTCTGAAATCTCAATGAAATCAAACGTACCACCAGTAAAAGAGCGTATCTACTAAATCAACAAGATGCTCCTACGGAGAACTGTATTTTTCAGTACAGCAACAAATTCGGATCTGACATGACTCATTGCCACGCTCAGCCAGGTCTAAATCATAGCCGGAGACACAAGATTAAATAGCTTCATGCTAGTCTGAGCTAGATAAGGAATTACTAAGCCCCGTGACTGGCAATTATTTAACTGGGAGTAAAGAGTAAGCAGCATCTGATTAACAGAGAATTCAAGCATTTTATCTAAAACTATTTTATAAATTCTTTCTAGTAAATTTAGTTCACAGTACAGTAAATGGTGATCAGAGTCATGGCATTGGTCGTAAACATTCTTAGCATGCGAGGTCAACCAAAGTCTGACTTCTGATGGCCCTACTTTCTAATTCCTACAGGAGATGCTGAACATAAGCCATACATCTGTGGGGATGCAGACTCTGCCTCTACTGTTTTGGATGGGACCGAAGACTACCTCATTCTGGCCTGTGATGGTTTCTATGACACCGTGAACCCTGATGAGGCAGTGAAAGTTGTGTCTGACCACTTGAAAGAGAATAATGGAGACAGCAGCATGGTTGCCCACAAATTAGTGGCATCAGCTCGTGATGCTGGGTCAAGTGATAACATCACTGTTATTGTGGTATTCCTGAGGGACATGAACAAAGCTGTCAATGTTAGTGAGGAATCAGATTGGACAGAGAACTCTTTTCAAGGAGGGCAAGAAGATGGTGGGGATGATAAGGAAAATCATGGAGAGTGCAAACGCCCTTGGCCTCAGCACCAGTGCTCAGCACCAGCCGACCTAGGCCGTGATGGGCGCGTGGATTCGTTCACTGATAGAACTAGCCTGAGCCCAGGGTCCCAAGTCAATGTGCTGGAAGACCCAGGCTACCTAGATCTCACACGAGTAGAAGCAAGCACACCTCACAGTGCCCAGGTTTTGCCATCAGTTGAGATGTTTGGTCCTGGTGCACCAAAGAAAGCAAATCTTATTAATGAGGTAATAATGGAGGAAAAATCAGTTCAATCATTGCCTGAATGGAGTGGTGCTGGAGAGTTTCCTGCTTCTTTCAATTTGGGTTCAACAGGGCAGCAGATATGCAGAATGGAAAGCTTGTCTCCTGTCTATTCTGGGTTGGAAAATGAACGGTTCAAATCCCTGGGAAACAGAGTTTCTAGATTGTCTCATTTACGCCACCACTACTCAAAGAGGTGGCACGAATTCAGGTTTAATCCAAAGTTTTATTCATTTTTCTCTGCTCAAGAGCATTCGCACAAAGTAGGCACTAGCCTGTCCTCACTTATTCTAAGTGGGAAGAGAAACAGGATATTAAGAAGTTCTCTGCTATGGAGGCAAAATAGTTGGGAAGGATACAGTGAAAACATGATGAGGAAGCTCAGAAAGAAAAATGATATTCCATACCCAGATCTTCCCTGGAGTTATAAAATATAACTTTTCTTTCAAGTAGGCTAGCTAGCTCTCCCCCAATAAAAACACCACTATCAGAGTAGAAACAAGGTAGATGTTTCTAAAACATATGTTTCACTATGAATCCATGGATAGCGCAAGTCTTAAATGTAAATAGATCTTTAGGAAACTCAAAATACAGTGTTTTCGATCTAAAAAGAAAAAAAAAAAAAATATATATATATATATATATCGGCAGTTTCACTAATGAAATTATACAATTGGTCCCCGTAATGCGACTCCACACATACGTACGACCCCTTCCCCACTATCTCTTCACGTCACTAGTGGAAGCTTGCAGGTTATTTCAGTTAGGATACATAGTGTTGAAATCTGGTCTGACGTGCCTAATATATCTACAGAAAACAATGCAGAATTAAATTTAGTTGGGAAATGTCTCTCAAAATCCTGGGGACTATGAAGGAAACATTCCCCCTGCCCCTTTTTTGGGTAGGTAAAAGACCAAAAGCCATATGGGTTTTAATTGGTAACAATGAAAGTAGAACACTAGTGTAAAAGTGTCATATTCTCAGACTTGGGAGGTGGTACTATAGTCAAAAAGATTTACTGATTTTTTTTTTCTGTAACATAAAAGACTAACTATGAACATTTTTTGAATTAAATATTTCCTAGGGCTGTAGTTATTTGGGAGTTTCATAACCTGTTATGGTGCTTTTGGTGGAATTTTTCTTATTTGTCATCTTGGAAAAGTGCTGTCAGCTGGTTTTAATCTGTGATGATAATGAGTTTTTCACTGTACCTTCATCAGGAATAAAACTGATAGATGATGCCAGGTACAAATATACTAGAATCAAAATGCCATTTAAAATGAAATAACATTTGTATATTTTCTGCCCCCTGCCCCACCATTTTTAGTGCACTGACAGCAAAGGCTATACTACTATAAAATAAATGGTTTAGAGAAGGAAAAAAATGCTAGTTTTAACTTCTCTAAAATCGTTTCCCCAAGAGAATGCAGTAGTTGGTATGAGGAAGGCTGAAAGTCCTGCCTGAAGTGAGCCCAGAGGAGAATGCAGATTGCTGAGAGCCAGGTCTCAGTCCTGCTACGTGCAACTTCAGACTGCAGAGATAGGACATGTGCTTCTCAGTTCAATATTTAGTTATATTTGAAAATTGTCTGCTTTTTGCTATTTCCTCAGTTTCAAGCTAAAAGCATATCTTCAACTAGAGAGCGCGAATCGACTAATTATCAGATTAATTCTGTGAAGCAGCCTCTGATTCTCTGAGAATCATTAATGTCTCTGTGTTACCCGCCCCTAGTCAGCCGTGGGCTAGTCATACCAATGGACAGTAGTAGTCCTGCTGTAGTGGTCAGCTGCTCATACTGTCAGGATGCACTAAATGCTCTTGCTGAGAAATGTCCACTGCCTCATCATGTTTCCACATGATAATACAATTACTTTATGTTCCCCAGACCCATAATGGAGGACTAAAATTCTTGAACTTTAAAGACATAAATGACTCCAACATATTAGGGTGCCAATATAGCTATATCAAGTAAATAAGTAAAAATAGCTTGCCTTTGGCAATGAGATTGTTAATCTACATATTTTATTTTTTAAAATTTGGGTGTACGTAGAGATTTTCACATTTGCTTTCTTTTGATTTTGAAGTCATTTCTTCATTTCTCAAGTCTTGTGACAACACACTTGAAAGGGCGTAAGCATGGCTCCAACTACAGCACTAGAATCTTTTCATCACTCTGATGCTTTGCCCTGTACACGAACCTCACCGATATCTGTCATTTTCTGAAGCCCAGATCTTGTTAACAACCCGTCAGATGCAGTGTCAGTTTCAAGTCAAATTATCTAAGGAAACAAGAAAACAGAGGCAGCAGAATATTGGCATACATTATAGTCCAAAGTGCTTAGCTAAGTGAAAAAAATTTTAAAAAATTTTCTATAGTTGTTTTTAATCAGGATCAAGAAGGCGAAAGGAAGAAAGTTACAAGTGATAAGCTTTTTCAGTGGGGAAAAAAAAGTTTGGATAAAACTGGGACAAACCCATTTTTAAGGGTTTGGATTTTGTAGGTCTGACGACATAGCAGTGTTATCTCCATTTCTCATACCATTAGTTCTCTAGAAAATAAAGCAAAGTAGGTCTAGTGTGGTCAAGTCATAAACCAATATTGTAAAAAATAGCAACTATTCATCTGTTCACAACTACATATTTAAGGAGTAGTTAGATACCATTTGTAAGGTAAGTCCTTTAAAATTCTATAATACATATTAAAGTAGTGGTTATTGGTCTGATATATGCTGCTCTTGGTTCTATAAACTAGATAAAAAGCAGTGCTTTGTGAAATACAGTGTTATACTTAATGCCACTGGTGATAGAAAGTAGTTCCCTTCAGTTCAAATCCTGTGCCCTTATTTGCTGCTTGCTGACGTAAGCAATTATAAGTAACCCTCTAACTAATGGTATCTACACATTTATGTAACTTGTATTTAATGATGTTGTATCTGGTGACTGTAAAAACATTAGACAGATATAAAAGTATCTATACAATATATAGCAACTGTTAATGCTGAGGTATATAGTCAGTGAATCGTGTGTTTTGTACTTATATTCATTGTGTAATTTAGTGGTGGTGAAAGGTCTATACTCAGTCCTTACAGAGTGGCAGTATCCCCTTCTCACATTAACCATCTGCATCAATTTGTTTGCCTGCTAAACAAATGTTGTTAGAATAGGAAATAGTAAAACAAATATAAACAAGAAAGTGTAGTACTGGTTAGGGAAACAGACTTCGAGTCGCCAGCCGAAGTCATTACAAACTCCTGGAACATTCACTGTGAGTTTCTAAGGGAGTCAGTCCCTAATTTAAAGGTTTCCTTTGATCCCTTTTAGGTGTGTACTTTTAAGGGATATCTGGAGTTAGGCAACCTTACAGAACCAAACACTGGGGCTATTAATTCCATTTAGGTGTACTAAAGAGGATGGGTAGAAACATACATGTATATATCTTTTCTTTACCTAGAAGTGCCATCCACTGTCCTTGAATTAATATGATTAAAATCACTTGCATTTAACTAGAGTCTCCTTGAAAGTAACACCTTTTCCAAAGACAATGTCAGCCATGTCAATGTCAACACTGAGTCTGATTCTGACCACATTTATAGTGGTATAGTGTCAACACTGCATTTTCATGACAACCACACTCCATTATTGGAACACTGTGCCAGTAAGAAATGTAACATGCGATGGGCAGATGAAAATAATGCATAAAGAAGTTCAGTGTTTACAGATAAAACTGCTGTGGTTCAAGTACTTCTGTCCCCAACAAAGGCTTGCTATGGCTTTGTGAGAAAATGATCTAAATTATTTTAATTTTTAAATGTAATTTGTTCAGTCAGTGAGCACTCTCACCTAAGCAAGGCCATAAAATGGGATAGTATAGTTTTGTTCACACCTTAATTTGGGACAATTTTTCTTTGGATCATAAATTAGGAAAACATTTTTTTTCAACCTTTGAAAATCATGTGATGTTAGAGGACAAATACCCACTCTTCTGTTCTGACCTGCGAATAGCTTAAGCATCTTTTTCAAAACAATAATACTGCCAGTATTCCAACTATTTTCCAGAAAAATCGTACTTTGTTGAAAAATAATTTCTTCCTCTAGCAGCATTTATCTTCTATTTCGAAGACTATTTATTATACTAATAGAAGATATGAAATAGGATAGAGAACTCCAGACTGAGACAGTAGTTGTTTCTGAAAAGGAAATACTCTAATAAACTTTGATGTATTAGATAATCCACAGATACATCATTGTAAACTCTTAATCCAGGTGCTCTTTGGTGAGAGACAGGCTTTGTTCTCTTGTTCATGACATTTGTCTGCAAAGAATTCTCTATTGAGTGAAGCCAATGAAGTGAATCATTTCTTACCAAGTAAATTTATCACTTTACAAACCTGCTCTACAGCTCACTTTTGAGTTCAGTTGTAATCATAAGTGATCCTTCATATTTTATTGATTAAAACTGTTCATTCAGATAAGGAGTATGTTGAAATTTTGCCAATCTTAATAAAACCCAGCAATTTAAAACCACTAGTCATTTGTCTTTTTATTTAAAGGAAAGATATTTAGTGCTTAAATTTGGGCAGATTCCCTCAGAACTGAAAAAAAAAAAAATCTTATTTTCTTAAGCATTAAGTAGGAATGTTTAAAAAAGAAAATTTGCTAAGTGCTCTATACCTTATTCCCCACCCCGCAAAAACCCAGAAGAAATATACTTCAACATGTTCACTCCATTAGTTTAAATGGGGGGAATGGGAGTTGGAAGGCTCTAAGGATGCTAATGTACCCTAGAATAGAACCTGCCAAGGGCAAAGTGGTGACTCCTCAGATCCGGCAACTATTCCATTGTTAGAACTCTATTCAACCACTCAAGTTTGTTCCCTTTCACTTAGCTTTTAGTTTCAAAGAGGAAGGAAGGAAAGAAGCAAGGAGATAATTAGCCAAACTGTGGTTGAGAGTCTTTCTGGGGATTGCTGTTAAGAGAGTAATGGAAGATAAGAGACAGAGGAGAACGTGGGGGACACAAGTGAAGCCAATTAAGCAAGATACCTGCACCTCAAGGATGGATTTAAGCCTGAAAAACAAGTCAAACCAAGTTAACACGCTGTTATCCTCCTCCCCACAATTAAGGCCTTTAAAATTAATTTCTCATAGTTTACGATTGTTTATAATAATCTTAAACTCCTAAACCCCTAAATTCATTCAGTCTTTACCATGACTTTATACAGAACCCAAACAAGCAAGAATTGAGAAAAAAAGTGAGGTTCTTGAAAAGGATGATATATTTGAAGGGGTTTGCTAAAGCAGGGAGTGATGGAAAAGGAACACTTTGATTAGTGTTATTTACACTTGAAAAAATCCCCTAAAATATAGCATTACTTAGTTCAAAATGAACACCACTTTCTGAAGCATCAGCATATACAGCAAGATATAAGTGAACTGCTAGGTAGAGTAAAATCATCTGAACTTAATAGAAATTACCCAAGTGACCAAATCATCAGAAATGATTGTCTGAATTGATAAAAACAAAACAAAACAAACAAAAAAAAACCCCCCTTTTTTTGGCAGCTGGCCAGTACAGGGATTTGAACCCTTATATTATTACCAACACCATGCTCTAACCAATGGATTGATAAGGTGTTCAATAATTTCCTTTTTTGATTTAAAGTTTGCCACCTGACACCTGAACAGCAATTAGTGAATAACCCTCTTTTGTTGTGCTTTTGCTTGGCCCAGGAATAACCTTATGGAAAATCCTTTCTTATATTTCAAACAAATCAGGTTCTTTTCTGAGACCCAAAACTGTCAAGTATCGTTCAGTAAGAAAGTGCTCCTCCCTGGGCAGTTGGGTTTAGCATGCCTTTTGCGCTGAGCTGCAGGATGCCACCCTAGTCACAAAACCTCCAGACGAGGTGTGCCCTGCCCTCATGGTGCAAGCAGGGGCCCTCACATACAGGTTCTATCTGATTTCTCTGATCCTGCTTTAGGTCCAGGGAAACAAATGTGAAAAACTGTCAGGAACAGCTTTTCCCAAACGCACATCAGGAGACACTAACTGCCTTGCAGGACTCAGGCAAGGACTGGCTGGGAAGAGCTCTGCAGAGCAGGAGTGGAAGGGAAGGCTACCTGTAGCTGCCAGCCAGAGAAGAGGGTTTTTAGAAATACAACAGCCCATGAGTTATGTCCAAAACTATAGTGACGTTTTTCATTTGTTCTTAAGCCTCCGTAGGCAGAGTTTTAAAACTTTTATAAATCTAGACTATGAAGCCACATATTGACGGATGTGGAGTTTTCTGTTTTCCAAACTTTCTTTAATCTTGTAATTTATATACAATCTTATAACTTATATACAAACTTTTATAATTTAAAAATAAAAAAAATTTTTCGATAAATTAAAAATGGTTATTTTCTGAACTGTGGTTTTAAAATTAATTACATTCATATTTTAAAGTCAACAAAATGTGTACTTTATTTTTTAAAAAAATCACAGTACTTACAGCTTTCACTCTGGGATATAGAGCTAAAAGGGACAATGATTCCATCTTCCATTCTTACAATGAAAACGAGCCAGATTAACTCCAAATTATGACTTATTTCAAACCCACTGGAAAGCTGAGGTTGCAGAGTAACCAACTGGCCCAATACCAAGAGAGGGGCAAGTGCCTCCAGGGGGAGAGGAGACAGCAGCACTAGTTTAGGTAGGGGAGCTGTAAGCAGACACTGGAAAAAATAGTTTAACTGAAGTCACGACTGGTGAAGGCAGAGTATGGGCTGGCAATACAGTGTGAAGTCTTGGGGGCCCGTAGAAATTGGGGGAGTCCATACTTTTTTGCAGGCTTTTTCTTTACAAACTCCACCAACTGCTCATAGGAAGGACTGGAAAATGCTATGTGTCATTGTGGTGCAGACCCAGGAGACATATACAGCAGCCTTGCGGGAGGGTCAAGAAACTCACCAGACCCTTTCCCTTCTCTTTCTTTATAATAGAATAAAAGTGTTATTCTATGGGAGAAAACGGCCACAGTACTGCTACCCTTAGGGTACTGATAGGAAGTGACTGCAACAGAGGGTCCAAGGGCAGGGAGTAGGGAAGAAAAACCCTACCCCTGGGAAAGAGGCAGGAATATCACTTGGCCTAGCTGGGAAGGGGCAAGGAAACTGAGAAGGCTATACCCACCCCACTCCCAGCCCTAGGGATACAGTGCCTAAACCTGCAGCTACATCCAAAAATGCCAGCCCCTCCCCAGCCCCTAGTCAAGCTTCAAATAGCAGCAAAATATTTCTGTGAGAAAGAAAGGAGAGCAACAAAAACAAGGAGACCCTCTCTGAGGCAGAGCACAAGAGAAACTGTAAACTCAGGGCCAGAAGAGACACTGCTCTGGCACAGGAACCTGAAATCACTAAGGTTAATCATAGCAATAGCGAACCTGGAAGCAAGCAGAGCTCTTAAGTCAATTAATTCAATCTCTGCAACAAAGATTTAAGAAGCAGGAAAGGCCTGACAGTTTTCAAGCATAAAAACTATTCACCAAAGTACAGTATCTACTGTCCTACACAAGTTGTACTGCTTTTATATGAAAAGGCACAAGAAAAGGCAAGAAAATATACTCTGAAGACATGAAGGAATTATTAGAACCAGACTCATATGACAAGACATTTTGGAACTGAGAGAGAATTTATGGTTAATTTATTAAGGAAAATGGTGGACAACATGAAAGAATATGTGTGATCTCAGCAAAGAGATGGAAACTAAAATTAAGTAGAAACATTAGAAATGAAAAATGGGCTGGCTGGTTAGCTCAGTTAGTTAAGAAGGTAAGTGCTGTTAACACCAAGGTCTAGGGTTCGATTCCTGTACCAGCCAGCCACCAAAAAAAGAAAAAAGAAAAAAGAAAAACACCTTTCTTTTGGCTAATCAGTAGACTCTAGATGGCTGAAGAGAGACTCAGTAAACTCAAAGAGAAGTCAACAGAAATTACCACCACATATTATACACAAATACTGATAATCTACTCTCTTCCCTACAAATATGTGTAATCATGTTTCAGTTAAAAAAAGAAAAAAGAAATTACCCTAACTGAAACACAACAGAAAAACAAGTAAAGAAAAAACAAAAACAAACAAAAAAAATCCAGAACAAAACATACAAGAGGTGTGGGACAGTATCAGTGAAACATGTATAATTGGAATCTTCAAGGGAGAAGAGAAAGATAATGGGGCAGAAGAAATATTTGAAGAAATAATGGCCAAGAGTTTTCCAACATTAATGACACACATAAAACCATAAGTCCAAGAAACTCAGAGAACACAAAGCAGGATAAATATCAAAAATATCACACTTAAGAAGAAACTTCCCCCCAGATGGTTACACTGGTGATTTCTACCAAACAGTTAAAGAATAAATAACACAAATTCTACACATTCTTTTCTAGGAAAAAAAAAAAGGCTCATTTTATGGGTTGGCATTACTGTGATACCAACCAATATCTCTCATAAATATGTATGTAAAACTTCTCAGCAAAATATTATCAAAACCAATACCACTATATGCCTATTAAAATGGCCAAAATAAAAACTACCGACAGTTCGAAGTGTTTACAGGATGCAAAAGAAACTCTCACGCTGCCGGTGAAAATGCAAAATAGTACCCCTTGTGGAAGTTCCGCAGCCTCTTATAAAGGTGATCACATACTTACTTCATGCCTCAGTGCCATGAGTTCTGACACCAACTACCTGAGTTACACCAAACCTCACAGGTTAAGAGCAAGGTCCTCTTTAAGACTGTCCTCACTTCTGACACCAGCAACAAGTTCAGGTGTCCCCAGGCTACCCACACTATTCGCCACCTGGCTACAAATTTGGGGGTTCCCACTAGTCCACTCAGCTTTGATAATGTGCTAGAATAATTCACAGAACTCAGGAAAGACTTATGATTACAGCTTTATTATGAGAAAAGGATACAAATATATATACAAACCAGCGAAAGTAAGACAAACAGAGGATGAGGTCTGGGAGGATCCCAAATACGAAGCCTCCTTGCCCTCAGGACACGTTACCTCCACAGCCTGGACACCTAACAATACAGAGCACTGCCAACCACGAAAGCTCCCTTGAGGCTTCAGTGTCCAGAATTTTTATTGGAATTTCATTACACAGGCATCACTGAATCACTGGCAATGAGGTGACCTCAACTGAGCTGATATCACGTGGCTCCGAGACCCAACCCTCTAACCACATGGTTGGCCTTTTGGGCATGGCCTGCCCCCATCCTGAGTCATCTTATTAGCATAAACTAGCAGGTTCCACCATAAAGAACTCCTAGCACACTTGAGAAATTTCAAGCATTTACAGGCCACTTCCCGGGAACCTGGACACTGGACAATCCCACTCCTAGGCATATAATCCCTAGAGAATGAAAACTTATACTCACACAAAAATCTGTATACAAATGTTTATAAGGTTCATAAATACCCTAAACTGGAAACAACCCAAATGTTCTTCAATGGGTAAATGGATAAACGGTGGTATATATCCATAAAGTGGAATACTACTCAGCAATTCACACAACTGCATTTTGCTAAGTAAAAGGCTACATATTGTGTGATTCTACTTATATGACTCTCTGGACAATGGAAAACTAAAAGGCTAGAAAATAGATCAGTGGTAGAATGGAAATCATCAAGTCGAAGGTATACCTGTTCCCCAGTGTTCATCGCAGCACTCTTTACAATAGCCAAGAATTGGAACCAGCCCAAATGCCCATCATCAGATGAGTGGATACGGAAAATGTGGTACATGTACACAATGGAATACTACTCAGCTATAAAAACAAATGAAATACTGCCATTTGCAACATGGATGGACCTCGAGAGAATTATATTAAGTGAAACAAGTCAGGCACAGAAAGAGAAATACCACATGTTGTCACTTATTGGTGGGAGCTAAAAATTAATATATAAATTCACACACACACACACACACACACACACACACACACAAAACTGGGGGGGGAGGGAAGAAGATATAACAACCACAATTACTTGAAGTTGATATGACAAGCAAACAGAAAGGACATTGTTGGGGGGGAGGGGGGAGGGAGAAGGGAGGGAGGTTTTGGTGATGGGGAGCAATAATCAGCCACAATGTATATCGACAAAATAAAATTTAAAAAAATTAAAAAATTAAAAAAATAAAAGAAAATAGATCAGTGGTAGCCAGGCATTTGGTGGTGGCAGGGGTGGTGGTGGTGGTGTTTAACTATGAAGGGACAGCACAAGGAAATTCTGGGGGTGACTGAATGTTCTGTATAGTACTGTGGTGGTGGATACATGCCATTTGTCAAAATGCCATTTGTATACCAGAAAGACTGAATTTTAATGTATGTAAATTAAAAAATCAACCAGGATGTATGGGGGAGGACAAACTGCAGACTACAGCAGATGAATGTAGCTATTACAAATGATTCACATAATCACAATAAAGGGGATGGGGAAAAAGAAACTAATGTAACTTAAATCTAGGACCTAAATAACTTTGAAAAAATGTTTGATGTGATATTAAAAGGCTAAAGACAAAAAGAACTGTATAAAAGCACTATACTCTAGGTGGTAAATTTGTTTCTCACAGGGGTATAGGTCCACCGTTCTGAAACTACTTGGTTTGTGTATTAGAATTGAGCAAGTAAATATATCATAGCTTATGAGAGCCAGGCTTCTCACTATCAGAGAAAGCCATTATGAGAATAAGAAAGAAGGCTGGACTAAGCCCTGTGGAGGTGGACTGGTGCTGTATTTATCAGTACAGACTCAATTTCTTTAAAAAATAATATTATACACATACACGGAAAAACATGTACATGTGTGTTCCTACATGAGTAAGTGTCCATTTATTTCCTATTCTATCCATTGAGAGGGACTAGAAGCACTGACCCTCTAGTAACAATTAGCATACTGGCATCCGAATCTCTGTTTCTAAATACCATTCTCCAATAAAAGGAACCATGGTTCCTCAAGAAGTGGTTGATTCCACGGCTGGGAATCAGGGAAAATACAGGGTGAGGGTGGAGCATTGAGGGAGTTTGGATGTGTTGTCCCCTCCAAAATTCATGTGGAAATTTGATCCCCAATGTGGCAGTGCTGGAAACTGATTGAGTCATGAGGGTGGATCCCTCATGAATGGATTAATGCTCTGGGGGTGGGGGGATTAATGAGTGAGTTCTCACTTTGAGTTCCCGCGAGAGCTCGTTGCATAAAAAGACCCTGGCACCTTCTCTCTCTTTCTTGCTTCCTCTCGCCATGTGATCTGCTTGTACCCGCCGGCCGCCTGCCACTTTCTGCCATGAGTAGAAGCAGCCTGAGGCCCGTGCCAGATGCAGCTGTCCCAGAATCGTAAGCCAAATAAACCTCTTTCCTTTATAAATTACCCAGTCTCAGGTACTTCTGTTATTGCAACACAAAACGGACTAAAACAAGCATCTTGTGGTTTCAGAAAGTAAAAAAATGCTTAAAAAAGCAAACAAGAATTGGACATATCAAAAGGACACAGGAGCCAACCTGAAAGCTTCCAATGGCCAAAACTGGAACAAGCTGAGCTACAAAATGACAACTGGAACATGACTCAAAGAATGAAATAACCTGTCTATCTATAGTCCACATAAGTAGCTGAATAAAAAAAAAAAAAAAAAAAGACTGGAGAAAGAAGGGATAATATTCCTTACAAAAAACCCATAAAAAATAAGAAAAAATTAAGGAACTAGAAAACTACCATCAGAGCACTGCAATAACAATTGCTGTAAGTGAGATCCACTACTGGGTGCTAAAATTAGTGGGCAACATTTTTAGCAGAAACAGGTTATCTGCATAGTCTCAAAATATCTAACCAAATATTTAGTAATTACAAAGGGAAAACAGTAAATTTATAGTAGAGAATCCTGATGGACACCATCTTAACCAAGTAATCAAGGTTAACATCACCAATAATAAGTATCAACATCCCATGCCCCTAATATGATGCACTGTGAAGGGCACATCACTTCTGCAGTAGCCTTCCAGATAATGCATTACCTCAACTTAATGTAAGGAAGCATCAGATAACCCAAACATGGTATTAAAACACCAAGGTCAAGGGGTCAGATCCCCATACCTGCCAGCTGCCAAAAAACAAAACAAAACGAAACAACCCAAAATAAAGAATATTCTATCAAATAACTGGTCATCTTCAAAAATATCCAGGTCGTGAAAGCAAGGAAAGAATGAAGAATTAGATTGGAGGATACTAAGGAAACACAATGACAAAATGCAATGTGGAATCCTGGAACAGAAAAAAGACATTAGTGAAATAACTGGTGAAATATGAACAAATTCTGTAGTTCGGTTAACAGTACTGTGACCAAGATTAGTTTCTTAGATTTGATCATGGTTCTATGGTTAGGCGAGACATTAACAATATAAGGAGCAAGCAAAGAGTATACATGGGAAACTCTCTCACAATTTTTGTAGATCTTTAGCAAAATCTAAAATAATCTCAAAATAAAAAGGTGAAAGAAAATAAGAGAATTTTAGGTTTTTAATTCCTGGGTACCAGCATGTTCGGTTTGATTCAAGTGTGATGAACTGGAAAAAGCACTAGATCAACAGTTCATCCCGTCCATGTCAGTGGTGTTGAACCATAAGAGAATCACACAACCTCTCCGAACCTCGGGTTCCCCTGCCGAATGGGCACAATACACAATTCATAGACCTCAAAAGTTATTTAAGGATTCAATGACACAGGTGGTCAAAGCTGTCCAGAAATGACATGCTCAAGCCCAATACAAGCATTACTCCTGCATCTTCAGGCCTAAGAGAAAACCTTATTAAAGAGAAATTTTCCAGGAATGAACTTGAGATAAAAATACTAAATACATGGCCAGCCACCAAAACAAAGCAAAAAAACTTCACTAAATACAGAAAGACTAAGAGAAACTATGCCCTTCAGCAAGAGGAAAGTTTATTAAAAAAAAAAAAAAAAAAAAAAGAGCACAGGACTCTATTAGGGTTCAGAAAGTACGAGAAAGTGGAACAGATGGAGGATAGCAGCTGGTTCTCCTCCCATGCCCCCTCCCTCCTGCACCGCTAGCTAAAATCTAGCAGAGCCAAGGCAGGCATCAAGGAAGAGAGGATCCAGCGGTTCCTGACATCACTGCAGAACCGGGCAGCAGACCTAGTACGTAGATGGCCAGGAACTGGCAGAGAAATTACATTTTGCCAAAGACCCCACCACTGAAATCTAACAGGTCTGAACTAAAGACTGTCATCTCTGAAGAAATCTTTTGGTCTTGCAGGTTCATTATGATTCTAGAAAGACTGGGATAGAACCTGCCCATCATCCCTCATCACAAACCTAAACACAAAATGAACTAATCAAATGTTTGATCTTTTCTACTCTGCTACACAGCCAAAGGGAGTATGCGTAGGAGACAAAGGGTTTCTGGTCCCACTTTTAATAAACTGCACAGGCATATTTTCTCAAGTTCATTTTATTAACAAAAAGTGCAAACTATTTTGAACAAAAGTAAACTATGAGTCAGCATCCGGCAAGGTATGAGACATGGAAAAGTGAACAATATTCATTAAGTAAAATTAAGCAGATGAGATGTCTCGCTTATGTACATATAGTTATTCATGCTTTTTCAATAGTTTCAGTCAACTTTCAGTGTAATTTTCACAAACATATAGCAGCTCAAACACAAATGCAGGAGCACAATGGCAAAGTTTGGCAATTATTTGGGGCATATGGAAGAAAACTTTATATCATAGTTTCGCTTTGATGTAAGCCACTTTGAAATATGTGTAACTCTTTAAATGTACTGACACTGAAATCACTGTCCAGCTAACGAAAATAAAGAAAAGAGGGTTTTAAAATATCTGTTGCTCTATAGCTGTACAGTAAGAAGTAGAAAAACAAAATAATTTTAAATGATCTTACATGACAAGGAACATAACCAAGCCACATTAACTTAATTCATTTGAAATTACATTCGCAAAAGTCACACAACAGAAAGATTACGTGCTGCGAAACAGTGCGCCTGCACTAGAACAAGCCAGAAAAGATAAATTAATTTTAGCCTGTCACCATACTCCAAAGAGGAAATTCAGTCTAGTGTTACTTCAGTTATTCATGTAAAGTATCTACAGGGAAGAATCTATTCTTTTTGTTTTTGTTGGCTGGCTGGTATGGGGATCTGAACCCTCAACCTTGGTGTTATCAGCACCACATCCTACCAAGTGAGTTAACCAGCCAGCTCCAAGAATCTATTCTTAAGTAATTTTTCTGTTGACTAATCTACAGGCACTAATGAAACTATAAACTGTGATTAAAACCCAAAATCTAAAGGTCATTTAAACACAACTGAGTGTCCAGCCCAAAACAGAAGGGCGCCAATGCTAAGCAGGTTACTGAGAACACGCACTGTCTCTAGGTACATTTTCTGGCAGTTAATCAGCCTTCTGTTGCAGGAAAAAACTGCCTTTTGCAAATGTTCTAATTTGCTAAATGAACTGAGGACTACACAGCTGTTTCATTAAATTACAAAGTACTCTTCACACAGTGACCACTTTTTCTGGTGTACTACTGTCTTATACTAGAATTGTGCTGCTTTCTAACAGTTTCTGAATGACAATTTCTGGTAGAGATGATGAAAAAATAAAACCACATCTGATTTGACTGATGACATATTTGAGCACCAACTACAGCCTATTTCAGAGCCAAGGTAGCTTGCAAGTCAGTTCTCTTGATTTGGCAATTACCTTCCATTGTTTTCTTCAGTACTGAAGCTGAGATCTTCAGGGCCTATTTGTTCACCATCAGGAAAACTGGAATGCATATCTAAAATAAAAAATTAAAACAGATAACGTAACGAGACTATTTTATTGACCAAGTCTTTAAATAATCTTAGCAAACGTGTTATTTAAGCAATAAAGACGTGCTGGATTGTGAACAAATCTCTGTCCTCAGAGAATTTCTGATCTGAGTCAGGTGTAAGCAAACAGAAAGGGAAAATAAAGGAGAAAAAAATAAAATGTGTAACAACATTCACAATTTGAAGAGGAAAGGCACTGTCTCACTTCGTCCTCCTGAGGATACTGTGGGAGAGGCTGAAGAAGGGAACGAGAAACAAAGATGTATAGTCTCAAGACTCAGAAGTTGTAAACATAGGACATATTTCAAAGCCAAATGAACGGCACATGCAAACATCACTACAAAACCCCACAGCACTCAAAATAACTTGCCTATCCAAAATATGGATGCTTCTTTTAGAAGCAGAGAAAACTACTTAAAGGTGCCTTAGTACTTAGAAATTATCAAATGCTTGGATCTGTATGGAAAAAGATACTAGAACACCAGGAAAATGTGTAAAATATAAAGCCGACAATTAGCATAAACCTGACAATGTTGTCTTTCCAGGAAATCTTGCAGAGGTATGCTCAGATTGATTAAGATCTATGGATGACTTTAAATGAGTATTTCTCTAACTTTCCAGTACATCCTTTTATTGTTTAATCTATACTTTGAATGGTTACAGTATATCCAGATGATAGAATATTAGGTTGCAATAAAAAAAAAGAAAGAAAGCAATAAATAATACTGTGATAAAAATAGTTCAAAAGTAGACTGTACATACTTGGTTACATAATCAGGAAGTTCACAAAAGATTAACAGAGAAACAGAACAGTAACAATGAATTGTACAAGTAAATTAAAAGCAGAAAACAACTGTAAAAAGACATGCTGTCTCTATCTATGTTTTAGTTGCATAATAAATAACGCACCATGACCTGACATTTTTTGCTGGCTTTTTAATATGCCATTTAAAAAGTAAAAGTTACATTTGCTACTTATACAATCCAAAATAGCTATATCATCGAAATCTAAAAATGCAGGACTAGGTACATTCTTTAAACACGTTTACAAACAAATGTAACAAGATGATTTACATAAGAAAGTAAGGCCTTTATTAGAGTTGCTACGCTATATCGTGTTCAGGGGCGCCTGTGTGCTGCAGGCACCCATACCTGTGAGATGACGGTGCAGTGCCCGCTGATTGGTCCTCGAAGAGTCCTGGTATGGGAGCCTCCCTACCCTGTTTCCAGCGAGGAAAGCAGGGAAGCAGTGAAGCCAGCTGGGCAGGCGGGGGCCAGCCCCCAGGAGTCTTTCCCTCCCCACAGAGAACAGCTCCCGGCTGGGCTCATGGCGCTGGTCAGTCGCTGAAGATAAGCCACCCAAGTCCATCCAGAGACAAAGCTAGGAAAGGGTTAACCAGTGCTAAGAGATTTTCATAGTGTTCTGGTCATCCTTCAGTCCAAATTTTATTGGAAGCTGATATTTAACACCTGATATTTTACATTTGTTCACACTGCAGAATAAAGCATTTCTTGCTAGAAAAAGTATACATGGTCAGTCATTAACATACGACAAGAATTGCTTGAAATTAAGTATGCTTATTTCAAAATGACTGTTGCATTTGTAAAGGATAATGCACATTGCTTGTGTCATAATGACTTTATAAACAGTAAAATTCTCTTCTCTGTAATGGTTTATCATTAAAAAATTAAACAATAATAATTACAATAAATGTATAATTTACAAAAGCCCTATATTTGTCCATAGGATTTATACATATAAGTATTACAGTACATTCATTTGAAAAACTAAAATTAGGCATAAGAACATGAATTGATTTGAAAGGATATTTATAGCCTGGATATACATGAAAAAGTAAGTAACTATATAAATGAAGAGTCATAAGTTTACATAAATATAAGAAACATTAAATTCTAAAATATTTTCTCTATGGTATTCATGAAGTTTTCACTAATTAAAAACTCTAATAAAATATCTTAGGGTCCATATAACAACTATTAACAGATTAAAGATTCCATTGCATTCTAAAATGTAGTCTTTGTTGGATTCAAAATGCTGCATAATCATCTGCAGAAGTAGTGTGGGTAAAGAGCAGGAGGCTTTAGCAGGAGTAAGTCCTGACTGTGGCAGAATCCAACCTGTGTTCCTGACACACTGCCGTCCATCTGCATCTTCCTTGGCTGCCTGGAGGGTGAAGACATAGAAGTAACCCGGAAGTTTGCAGGAGGAGTCTCTGCTGATCCAGCAGCTAAGCCACGAATGTCCTTTGGTCTGAATTTTTTTCTCCATGAAGGTGGTCTCCTAAAGCTTTTATCATCGTCTTCATCAAACTTTCTGTCAGTCCCCATGACCAAAAGGTTGTTAAATTCTCTTTCTAAGACAGCACGAGCCTGTGTGTTCTGCGTTGGGATCTGTAACAATAGCGCCAGTGCGTTGAAGTCAAAGCTTTCATCTAAGGCCAGAAGGGCACCGTGAACGCCACTCTCTAAAAGATTGTTTGCATATTCTTTAAGGCCAATTGACAGGATCCAGCGAATCACTCGATCATTGCTCCAAACAAGCACATCTTTTACTTCATTCTGACTTTCTTCTCTTTTTCTTTCCAGTTCTTTTCGGTCATAATTTAATCTTCTCAGGCACATAATTCCACACTGGAAACTGTTTCTGTGGAAACTGTTGACCATTCTCAGCTGCCCGCGGAGGTCCTTCTTGGTCAGGTGGTCCAGCATCCTGGCGTCCACCAGGCACTCCATGAAGTAGCTGCGGTACTGAGGGAGGCCCAGGCTGGGCAGCCACTCGTTCCCAATCCACTCGTGGTTCATGTCCCCATATGCGAGTGTCATTCGCGATGTGGGAGGGGCGGACGGGCTGCTGGTAAGAGACATGATCTCTTCGATGGCCAGCCTCAGCTTCAGCCTATGCAGGGGGTTGCTGATGCCGATCTCACGCTGGATCTCGGTGTCCGACAGGGCCGACATGATGGCCCCACTCTTCACGTTGGCTCGGCAGGCAGCCACATACCAGGCGGGCATCCCCACCCAGAGCTCCAACCACACAACTACGGTCGGCCCATCCCACTGGGCAAAAGGCAAACCTTGTCTTCGGGCTTCATCGAGCAATTCCTGCTTTTTTTGAAGTTTACGGTTTTTTTCAGCCTGTCCTCCCAATTTGCTCAGTGCCAAGGCATCTTGAGATGCACTGTCTGTCTCTGAAACACCAGCGTGACCTAATGATTCTTTGCCAGCTTCTTCAGGTCGGCCCTTTTCTTTCTTGCCAAACAAGTGGCCGATAAAGGACTTGATGCCCTTCTTCTTTGGGGCTTTGTGGAGCCAGTCCTGGCTGCTGTTACTACTGCTGGGATTGCTCACGGGACCGCCCTGGGAGCCTGTCGAGTTTCTCACGTCCCTGACGTCCTCATGGCTGAGTGTGTGCAATGCCTCCTTATGCAGCCTGTCTTCCCGGAGGGCCCTCGGGGAGGCCGGAGGGGAGCTTTCACATTTTATCATTGTCTTGTCCTCTCGCGCCTCCTCTCTGGATGCTGGCAACAGAGTCACGATGCCCAGTCTGTCTACTTCCCTGGCTGGGCTGTGAGGAATCCTCCTTGGGGTGGAACGGCCGCTGCCTGGAGGGGAGGAGCTGGCAAGCGAGGAAGCAGGGTGGGGCGGAATGGAGCTCATTGATCTAAAACGACGAAGACTGTATAAGCTTCCACTACCAACTCTACTTTCAGTCTCCTCTGCTCGCTGCTCTGTGTTGTCCTTTTCTTCTTGTATCAACCCGATCTCTTTGTTGATGGCATCCAGCTGCTCTTGAAGCATCACGGCTAATGTCTGCTCATCAGCCTGTCCACTGGGTGACAACAGATCAGCTGAGCTGAGTAGAGTGTCCCTGTCATCTTTGCCATCAGACACATCGACATCACTCTCAAAAGCTTGTGCTGCATTTGCTAAGACACTAGCCTGTTGGGCACGTTCCCAATCCTGTTCATTAAGAGTTTGTACCTTGGAAGGCTCATCCCGTAGAGCAGCTAGGTGGCCTTTCTGGGGGCACCGCAACACTGCTCTGGTGCTGTAGGAATCTGTGGGACTGTCTGCCACAGGGGACCTGAAATCTGGGACACTGCCCAAGTGGGGTCGGCCATGATGGAGTGAAGCACCTCTTAGTCTCATTTGGTCTAGTTCAGCCCTCAATGCTTCAATGTTTAAGACGAGCTGATTCTTATCATGTTGCGTATCTTCCAATTGCTTTTTTGCATTTTCAACTTCTCGTAACAGAGAATTCTTATCTTCTAGAGCAGCCATTCTCTCTTTCAGATGAAGCTGGAGCCTCTCATTAGATTCTGAAAGAAGCTTGTCAACAGTGTCTGATAAACGTTTATTATGCTCTTCATTCATTTTTTCTCTCTGCCTTGCCCCCTGCAGTTCTTGGTTCTTTTCCTCCAGCTGCGCCTCCATCTGTCGTAACCTTTCTTCAATGCTGCTGTGTCTCTCTTCAGCCTTCGAGAGCGCTGCCACCCTCTGGGCCAGCTCCGCCTCCACCTCCGGGAGTGTCTCGGCTTTCCTCATGGTCTGCTGCAGCTTTTGCTCCGCTAATTCCAGCCGTTCCTGTAACTGGCGGTTTTTATCCTCAGTCTGTCGATGCACAGCATCTTTCTTTGCAATTTCATTTTCAAGTTCATCATTGAGGTCATGCACAGACGTGGCTTCACGCTGTGCAGCGAGGTAGCGTTTTTCAAGAGCAGTGATTCTCTCTTCCATGTCTTCCTTATGGGCCATTGCTTTGCGGATGTCCCGTTGCAATTTCGTGTTCCTCTCCTCAGATTTGATCAAGTCTTCCCTGGCCGTTAAGAGATCTTCCTCCAGCTCTGCCACGTGACTGGAGAGGGCGGCCAGGTGCTCTTTCATTTGGCTCTGCTCCCTCAATTGCTTGTCTATGACTTCCTGGAGCTCTATTACTTTAGCAAGGTCCTCCTCGTGGCTTAATGAACCATCAGAAGATCTCTTTCCATTCGTGCTCGGGGTATTTTCTCGTTCATGGTTCATGTCAAGCGCTCCATCTGTTAGTGTTTTTTTCGGATTATTCTGTTCTTTAAGAATCATTAGCTCTTTGTGTGTGGCACCTAATTCTTCTTCTAACAAACTACACCTTTCAAGTGCTATTCGTAATCTCTCCCTCACTTTTTCATCCAGAGCTTTGTGGTGCTCAAACAACAACTTCAGTGCTTTGAGCACTCTGACTTCGCTGGACACACCTGCTGGGGACTGTGCCTGTCTCTTCACCACAGTCATCCTGAGAGACCTCTCGTGCCTAGAGACAAGGCATTCCAAATGTTCTAAAAGCAGCCTGGTGTTGTTCCTTTCTGCTTTCAGTTCAGCAATTTCTTCTTCCCTTTCAAGAACCTCTTCCCTGCATCCATTCAGTTCCTTCATAAGTGCAGCAAACTCCTGTGGAAGTGCAGTATTGAGCTGTCTCTGCAAGGAATCTCTTTCATGACCAACTTCGTGTAATTTCCCCTGGGTTAAGGCCAGCGTTTCTTGAGTCTCTCTAAGAGTGTCAAGAAGTCGGTCCCTTTCTTCTAGCATGGAGACCACCAACTGTTCAAAACGTGAATCTGCGTCTGCCTGTGAAGGGGAGCCGGATGCGTGGCTCCCACTTCCTCCTGGGGAGCCTTCGGCTTCACTGATGGTTGGCATCACCTCACGCATCACAGGAATGTGTGCAGTCAGCTCCTGGGAAGGACTGACGGCTCCCTGAATTCTTGGGCTGGATTTGGTGAGCACTAAAGGAACGGGACTCGTGAAGGGTTGGGAGAGGTGTTCTCCAATGGTTGGTCAGTCAACCTAACTTACGTAAGTTTCCAGCCCAAAATAAAATTCCACAATGGAAACAGAGCAAGCAGGTCCGGACAGCCGGGGACGGCTGGGAGGGAAGGAAAAGTGATAGGTGAGTCGATGAGAGGCTATGAAGTGTCGCCAACACACAGACGGGGCGAGGGCAAGGGGGCCGCACTCCGGGCACAGCGGACCCCCGGCACCCCTCACGGTGAGGCTGACCCACGTCCCAGCCGCGCCCCGCTCTCTCCGCCCGAATCAGGTGCTGCAGAAGCCGTGGCCGCCACGGCACTGACGACGGTTTCCAAGGAGCCCGCTGGGGTTCTAGAAGCCACAGGTCATTGTCCCCGCCGCGCGCTGGGTCCCTGCTCGTGGGGCCGGGGGAAGGGCGGCGCGTGGCCCCAAGGGCGCGTCCCTTCAACCAGGCCCTCACTGCGTGCCTGTCCCCCGGGGTGACATTCAGCCGGCCCCAAAACTATTCATAAAATACAATCTCTTTTAGGTAAACAAATGCAAATAAAAACAGAAGAAAACAAGGTTTCGCTTGGGAGTTTTCTTTTTAAGAATTTTTTTGGAGGAAGAGGGAATAAAAATTAATGATTCCATAATCTGCATGCACTACTAAGAAATCAGAAAAAGTTATTTTAAAAAAGTTATCTTATAGTAGGCTAGAAAAATTTCTGAAAAGAACAAAACAAAAACAAACATCTGAAACCTCCCCAGGAGTTGGCAAACGTTTTCTATAAAGGAGCAGATAGTAAACATTCCAGCACTGCAAGTAACAAATGGTCTCTGTTGAAAATTAATTTTTTTGGTGTGTTTTTTACAACTCTTTGCAATGTAAACGTCTTTTGCAGGTCACAGGCTGCACAGAAGCGGGTTGTAAACCCTTCTCCGCCCAATAAGTAACACTCATTAGGTATCTGACCAAGGCAAACATTACCCACCAAATTTATTCTGTACTCACCACATGGTTTACCAAAGAATGTTGTCTCACAAATGACAATTTATAGAAAAAGAAGCAGAAGCAGAAGAAGCGAAAGCAGCAGAGCAGAGTAACAAGCAGTAGCAGCAGAAGAAAAAGCAGCAGCAGCAGCGACATTTTTATTACTCTGTGTAAAATGACACCACGGTTTGCACCTTCATCTGGGGGCTGTGCCAAGAAAGAGTCGTGAAATCCGCCCACACTGGTGTGCTCTTCCTGCTCCTCATTCTCAGTGTCACATTCAATGTCACTGTCGCTACTCATTCCTGGCAGGAAAGAAAGGGAGAACGTGTTTCTGACAAGAAACCACTGTAAGTGTCCTGCTAAATTTCACACTGGATGCCAATAATTCAAAAAACCAAACACCAAACAAAACAAAGAAAAAAGGAACCACACAAAACTCAATTCTCTTTAGTTATTTAGAGAAGTGATTTAATTTTTGTTCTCAAAAGTTTAAAACGTCCCTTTCCACAGTACCTGAAAGTTATAATTTAAAATAGTATTAATTTCATTATACTGAGAATTTTTTTTCCAGATTAAATACTCTGCTTTTTCTAGAGAATCATAATAGGTAACAGGAACTTTTATATAGACACAATTATAGTCTCCAGCCTCAAACACACATAAATATAAACATATGATTAAAATACACATAGAATATGTGTACAGAAAATCCCAGCAATTTTAGCAAGAAATTAGTTTCTATCCTATTTGGTCCTGTAATTTGTTTTTGTGTGCAGTGAAGTGCTACATAATGATGTTTTCTTTTTAAAATATAACAAGAATATGCACATTTATTTGTTCAAATAACAAATACATAAACTGAATAACAGATGATTAACAAAACACTCTGTAGAAAGTAGGACTTCAAATTTTCACAAAAACTGGAGATGTAAAACTTATTAAAATTTACATATTTCATTTTATAACCTCTACAATTACTTGAAATAGTTCTCTAACAACTTCCAAAAGCATGCAAATATCTAATTTCAACAGAGGAAGATGGATAAACTTTTCAAAAAGGCAAATTAATATCTAAGCAAATTAACAAGTCTGCTTAATAAAAAGAAATCAAGAACAGAAATGAAATATCTAAGATTACATAAAAATAAACAAGATGTAAATACAAGGGACTTCAAAAAGTTCGTGGAAAAATGGAATTGAAAGATAATGGAAATCTTACCAGTAACTTTTTTGTTTTGTTTAATTTTTTTCTTTCTTTTTTAAAAAAAAACTAAGATCACAGAAAATATGTTCTCTGACCTCCACAACAGAAGGAAATTTAGAAAACTCACAAATGTGTGGAAATTAAACAACTCCTAAATAAACAATGGGTAAGAAGAAATTAAACTAAATAAACAGTGGGTAAAAAGAAAAATCACAGGGAAATTAGAGAGTACTTGGAGATAAAGATCAAAGTTCAGCATAGCAAAATTTGTAGGATGCAGGGCTCATGCAGAGCTAGAGGAAAATTTATACTCGTAAACACCTGTATTAAAAATAACAAAAATCTCAAATCAGCAACGTAAACTTCTGCCTTAAGAAAATAGAAAAAGAAGAGCAAACTAAACCAAAAGCAAATATAAATAGGAAGTAACAAAGATTACAACAGAAATATATGAAATAAGGAATTTTAAAAAAATAGAGAAAATCAACAAAACCAAAAGTCGATACTTTAAAAAGATCAACAAAATTTGCAAACTTTTATCTAGAGACTGACGAACAAAAAAGAGAGAAGACCAAAATTACTAAAATCAGAAATACAGCAGGGGCATTATTACATTGTCACTGTGGATCTCTGTGGTGGTAGGTTTAATTTCTATCTCTTTCTCATTTGCATTTTTGTTCTCCCAGTGGGTTTTGTTCTTTCTTGTGTATTTGTGGTAGTGATTACCATTTTGTAGATTCCAGATGTAGGACTTCCTTGAGGATTTCTCGTAGGGTTGGGTCACGTGGAGAATTCCCACAGCTTTTGTTCGTCTGGAAAACACACTATTTTCCCTTATTTCTGAAGGAAATACCAGCCTTGCTGGGTAGAGTATTCTTGGCTGACAGTTTTTTCCTTTCAGTATTTTGAAGGTATCATTCCATTTTCTTCTGGCCTGCAGTTTCTGTTTAGAAATCTGCTGTTAGTCTGACAGGAGCTCCTTTATAGGTGACTTGATGTTTTTCTCTTGCATCTTTAAAGATTCTCTTTTTCTTTGAGTTTTTCCAGTTTGACTATAATGTGTCTTGGAGAGGATCTTTTTGGGTTTAATCTGTTTGGGGATCTTTCAGTCTCTTGGATCTGAATGTCCATATCTTTTTTTTTTTTTTTTTTTTTTTTTAATTTTTTTTTTTCCCGTGACCGGAGCTCAGCCAGGGAGTGCACCGGTCATTCCTATATAGGATCCGAACCCGCGGCGGGAGCGTCGCCGCGCTGCTAGCGCAGCACGCTACTGAGTGCGCCACAGGCTCAGCCCAGAATGTCCATATCTTTCCCCATACCTGGGAAGTTTTCCATTATTATTTCATTGAATAGGTTTTCCATGCCTTTTTCTTTTTAAACATTTTTATTGAATCAAAATTGATTATACATTTTTGGGGGTTCAACACTGAGATATGTTGATCAAATCAATATTCCTAGCATACATATTGTTACAAATAGTAATTATTCTTTTTTTTTTTTAAATAGTAATTATTCTTTATGCCCCTTGCCCAATCCCTCCCCATCCACTTTTCCCTGCCCCCTCTAATCACCCTAGATTTCCTCTCTCCCTCTGAAAGAATAATGGTTACTCTTTTGATTTGTTGCCCAAATGATCTGTCCAATGCTGAGAGGCATGATCAGGTCCCCAGTATGATCACAGAGCAGATGCCTCTTCTGTCACTCTGAAATGGATTCTGTGGAGAGAGATATCCTCCTCCTTTATCTCTGCTGGTGACTCTCCTTGTGTCAATGCACTCCAGTGGCTGGTGGACCATCTGCATGGTGGTTGTGGTGTTTAGCTGCCTTTGTGGCAGCCATGATATCGTGGTGGCTGTGATGGGCCACCCACATGGAGGAGATGATTTTGGCATGCTCCATGGTGCTGGCGGTGTGCCTGGTTGTGGAGAGTGACTGATCCCTGGCTCCATACCCTGAGTCCCGGGCGGGCCCCAAGACACTGGTGCAGTGAGCCTGGTTGTGAGGGGGGTCCAGTCCCCTTCTCCATGCCCCAGGTAGGCCCCGAGGTGCTGACGCGGTGAGCCTGGTTGCGGGAGGGGGCATCCGGTCCCCAGCTCCATACCGCGGAACCCTGCTTAGGTCCAGAGGTGCTGGTGTGGTGTGCCTGGTTGTGTGAGGGGGGTCTGGTCTCCTCCATACCCTGGGTCCCTGGGTGGGCTCCAAGGCAGAGGCATGGTGTGCCTGGTTGCGAGGGGGATCTAGTCCCCTTCACCATGTCCCAGGTCGCTGGGTGGGCCCCAAGGCACAGGCATGGTGTGCCTGGTTGCGAGGGGGATCTAGTCCCCTTCACCAAGTCCCAGGACCCCGGGAGGGCCCTGAGGTGCTTGCGCAGTAGGCCTGGTTGTGGGAGGGGGGTCTGGTTCACTTCTCCATGCCCTGGGTCCCCAGCTGGGCCCTGAGGCGCTTACATGGTGAGCCTCGTTAGGGGGGGTTCCAGTCCCCTTCTCCATGCCCCAGGTCCACAGGCAGTCCCTGAGGCTCTAGCACAGTGTGCCTGGTTGTGGGAGCGGGGCCTGGTCCCCTTCTCCATGCCCTGGGTCCCCAGGTATGCCCCAAGGTGCTTACGCGGTGAGCCTGGTTGTGGGAGGGGGGGTTCCAGTCCCCTTCTCCATATCCTGGGACCCTGGGCGGGCCCTGAGGCACTGGCGAGATGTGCCTGGTTGTGGGAGTGGGGTCCGGTCCCCTTCTCCATGCCCCAGGTCCCTGGGTAGGCCCCGAGGAGCTGGTGCGATGTGCCTGTTTATGGGAGGGGGGGTCTGATCCCCTTCTCCATGCACCAGGTCCCCAGGTGGGCTCTGAGGTGCTGGCGAGATGAGCCTGGTTGAGGGAGGTGGGGGCCGGTCCCTTTCTCCATGCCCCAGGTCCCCTGGTGGGCGCTGAGGTGCTAGTGTGGTGTGTCTGGCTGCAGAAGGGGGATCCAGTCCCCTTCTTCATGCCCTGGGTCCCTGGGCGGGCCCCACGTGCTGGTGCAGTGTGCCTGGTTACGGGAGGGGGGCCTGGCCCCCTTCTCCATGCCTTGGGCCCCTGAGGCACAGTCACGGTGTGCCTGGGTTTGGGAAGGGGGTCCGGTCTCCGGCTGCTAGCTCTAGGTCTCCAGGTGGGCCCTGGGGTATTGGTGGTATGCCTGGATGTGAGAGTGGGGTCTGGTCCCAGATCCAATACTCAGGTTCCTGGGCAGGGCCCTGAGGTGCTGGTCGTGTGAGTAGTTGTGGGCAGGGATCCTGCCCCTGGCTCCATGTCTCAAGTCCCATGTTGGGCTCCAAGGCATTGCTGGTGTGCCTGGGCCAGAACCAACTTTTTGTCCTATGCTTACTTCTAACACAGAGGAAATTCCTGTGGGAACCAGTACTTGGGCTGTGAGGTTGAGTAAATTGCTGCTTTGCTACTGTTTCCCTAGCGAAGGCTTTTTCTGCAGCTTAGGGTTTAATGGTTGATGTCATAGGTACTTCCGACTCTCCAGGTACTCGGTGCACCTGGGTTGTGTAGAAACTCTGATCTGGGCCTGAGTTTTTCATCGAACTGCACCCCACACAGTTCTGCATTCCCAACCAGTCTCCTCTGAGTGGTCCTGTGCTGATTGGGGGGCCAGACTGGCTGTCCTTGCTATTTCCCAGTGTTCTCCTGGTGGGCCTGTCTCCCCCACCACTCGTGCTTCAAACACTTCCCATGGGATGGGCCATGTGCCGGTCCCTTGTGATGACTCACCGGGCTCTGAGTGGCTCCCCTTTTTCAGCTGTTCTGTCTCCTCGCTCCTGCATGGATCCATGGGAATGCTATTAATGGTCTTGCTCCTGCTCCATGCACTCCAGCATTAAGGTGGCCACAGCCCACAACACTGAGAGCAGTTTTTTCTTTCTTTCATCGTCGTTTCTCCCACCTTTGTAAGTTCCATAGTTCTCTACTCCTCTTCATCTGAACTCCAGCAGCCCCAGCTTGGCTGATGTTACATTTTTATTGTTGTAAATTCATTGATTTGTGGGAGAGAGTGACGCTGGGGACTGTCTATTCCACCATCTTGACCGGAAGCCTCTCCATGCCTTTTTCTTTCTCCTACCCTTCTAGAACACCGAAGATTTGAATATTTGTGTACTTAAGATTGTCTGCTAGCTCTCTTACGCTGTCTGCCTTTTTAAAAATTCTTTTTTCTTTTTTTTTGTCCACCTGGGTTATTTCAAAAAGACTATATTCAAGATCAGAGATTCCTGCTTCTGTTTGTTCTAGCCTACTCCTTAAGCTATTGGTTGTATTTTTTATTTCATTAACTGAATCTTTCAGTTCCATGAATTCTGCTACATTCTTTTTGAAGGTATTAATCTCTTTGTACATTTCCTCCTTCATATCCTGGATTCTTTTTCTTGTTTCATTATGTTGTCCAACTGAGTCTTTTCATATCTCAGTGAGTTTCCTTAAGATTGTTGATCTGAATTTCTTCTCAGTCATTTCAAGGGTTTCCTGCTCTACAGGGTCTGGAATTTGAAAATTACTGTATTCTTTTGGTTGTATCATATTTTCTTGGGTTTTCATATTTCTAATATCTCTATGTTGCTGTCTGCTCATCTGGTAGAGCAGTTGCTCCTTTTACTACTTTGGAGTGGGCTTTGAGGAGAGAGATGTCCTCTTCTTTTTCTGGTTTCCTCTGGTGACCTGCCTTGTGTCTGTGCAGCTGAGTGTCCAGCAGGCTGCCTGCACGGTGGCAGTGGCTGCTGCCGTGGTAGGCCACTTGCGTGTGTTTTCAGCATGCTCTCTTGCCCGTTTCTGAGTCCATAATGATGTTCTGATCTGAAGAACTGAATATACCATAGCAGTACCATAAAATTATTATGGAACTGAAAAATGCTTTTTGCCTAGGGATGGATGTCATAGTCATTGTAATGTTGTAGGCGTTACTCATATGGGGTGATGCTGGGGTAAACAAACCAACTGCAAAATATGTTGAGGAGGAGTGCCCCTCCCAAAGGTAATTCACCCCTTTCAGATAGAAAACCAAGCACTTGACAAATTAGATCTGCTCCCAAGTGAAAGGGTTGTTGTCTACTTTAGAATTCTTACATTTTTAAATGACTCCAACCCATCCCCATTAACAAACTAATAGTTAATAACAGTTAGCTAACATTCATGGAGTGCTTGCTAAGTGCCAGGCACAATCAATACCTGTGATTTAATTTTCATAATCTTGTGGGGATGGTATGATTGGTATTATTCTAATTCCCATTTCACAGATGAAGAAAGTGAGGCTGAGAGACTTAGTAACATAATTAGGGGGCCCATGCTCATTGCAACTAGTGGCCAGTGTAGATGCCAGGAAAAGTCACTGATGTTCCCTTTCATAATACACTCTCACCAGTAATGAAATCACCTAATAATGCATTTCTCAGAACGTACCCTCCATCGATAAGTGATGCATGACTGTATATTAGTTGATTTTGAAAAGACAAACTCTATAGTAAGTATTTGTTTCAGCAAGATAGCGATCAAGAAAACCTGAAAGTCTATCTGCCACAAATTCTTATGAATAGTTAAATAAAATATAAACTCAAAACATTATTTTAACAAACAGCCACGTTAAAAAGACAGAAGGGAAATCCACGGGTATCAGAAACAAAGGAGGAAAAAGAACACTAGTGGACCAGATGCTACAGCTGCCCTGGAGAGCCAGATGTGAAGATTTTTAACGCTCCCTTGGGGATGGGGAAAAAAAGCTTCGAACCCACCACAGAAAGGGAGTTGAAACTGAGACACCCCCTGTATAAAGAATAGGGGGAAAGAACAGAATAGAGAAATTCTGCCTACCAACATAGAAAAACAGCAAGTAATTTTGTCTGTTTCTGCTGGGTTTTGTAGAGACGGGAAAAAGTCTCACCTAAGATTTCAAACTGAGGTCTACATGCCTAATAGTCTGATATTTAAAGTTGAGGTTCAAGTCTCTAGAAATTAATAGAAAAATGTTCAAGAACTAGTGTCACTTAAATGAAGCAAATTAAAATGCTCTTTGGAGGAAGGCTCTACATAAGATAGAATAGGCACATTCCATCCTGTCTTTCCCAATGAATGCAGCAATAAAACCTGGACAGAATGCATGGCATATTTAGGGACTCTGAAAAGGAAATAGAAACACGCATACTGGTAAAGCCAGAATTTGAAGTACCACCAAACTGGCAGATTAAAACAAGACCCAGGGTCTCATAAAATCATATTTAAAATGTCCAGGATACAATCAAAAATTATTCAGCATATGAAAAATGAGGAAAACACAATCAACAAACACCAATGCTGAGATGACATAGATATTGGAATTATCTAACAAGGATTTTACCCCAATACAAAAATGCTCAAGAACGCTCTTAACACACATAAAAACTCTCTAGAAGAATGCTTCCACAATACAGAACACAAGAATTCTCATGGGGCCAGGGGGATCTTAAAAAAGGTGTGCTCCAAAATAAACAAAGCAGCCAATCCACCTGAAGCAAGAACAGCAGGCACACAAATAGAAGGACAACGCTTTGAATTGTTCATAAAATGGAACAACAACCTGTAAGAGACTACACAATTCTGGTTAACCTGAAAAGGCAGATTTAAACAAGAACTAAATATATTTCCTAGAAATGAAAGAACAAGCACTAAAATTAAAATATTCATGGGTGGTTTAGGCAAAGCTGAAAAGAGATTAATGAAGTTGCATAGATGAGGAAATTAATGAGAATGCAAAAGAAAAATGAGATAAAAATTACACACAAAAAAAGAGATTAAGAAGCAAGGAGATAAAAGAGAATGGTCCAAACTGTGTCAACAGACTGCCATAGAGAGATCAAAAATAAAAAAGGAGGGACAATAGAACAGAAAATGGCTGAGAATTTTTCTAGGATTAATGAAAAGCATCATGAACAAAATGAAAATAAAAATACAACATATCAAAATTTGTGGGATGTGGCCCCAGAAGTGTTTAAAGGGAAATCATAATATAGCATTAAATGCTTATATTAGGGAAAAAACGTCTGAACTCAATGATCTAAGCTTCTACTTTCTAATAAACTAAAAAAAAGTAAGTTAAACCCAAAGCAAGCAAAATAACAAAGAACAGAAATAAACAACATCAGAAAAACAACAGAAAGAAGCCCCAACGAAACAAAAAGGTGGTTCTTTGTGAAAAGCCTCTAGATAGATTCGCTAAGAAAAAAGAGGGTAAACAAAATTATCAATTTCAGGAATGAAAGTGTACATGCATCACTGCAGATCCTACAGACATTGAAAGGATAAGAAAGGGAGAGTAGAAACAACTATATGCTCATGAAACATAGACACAAACTACCAAAGCTTGTTTAGGGAAAAAGAGATAACCCAAATTGGAATTTTCACTATTAAAGAAATAGAATTTGTAGTTAAAAACATTTCCATCAAAGAAAACTGTAGCCCCGCATGGCTTCATTGGTGAATTCTTCCTGTTCTGTTTTCAAGAAGAGTTTCAGTAGTAGTATTTTTCCCTTGCTTGGAAGACATAGGCTAGATGTATGGACATTTCTGAAATCTTCATCTCCAGCAAAGAAAGAAAAAACTTCCCTGCTCTAAAGACTGAAGAGAACACTGCTGATTTACAGGGACCAAAACCAGCTACTGTGCGAAGCATCGCCTCCACCTTGTGGCCCTTCATGGAACTGCTGCTGAAAATACTATCTCCATGTTGAAATCTTGAACTTTTAGGCACAAATTTGACCTCTTGATATTAGTGTTCCTGAATTCCTGACAGATAATAACCTTCAGGATTCGGAAACAATGAACTGAAATTCTCTGGAATCTTCAGGAATTCCCAAAATCTAAGTTATTCTTTACATACATTTTTCAAACTCTTTATTCATTATGAGTATCTTAAAAAAAATTGTTAGTACTTACAACTGTGACCTACAGTGAATACTCAAATGCTGTAAAACACCTGTGAGCATTACTGTGTAGTATCTGAATAATGTAACATTTAGAACTATTAGCAAGGTTTATAGTACTGCAAAGAATCACACAGACAGTAAGGACTTACGCTGCTTCAAAAACTTATTTCTTAGAACGCCACTCACAGGATTTTTATCAAGTCTACTATATATAAATGCATTAATATTTACTTAGCAGCAGACAAGGCTGTGAACACATATAAAACGGCAACAACTATAACCACAACTGATTTGTAATCACTTCTCTCCAAGGTGCTCGCACTGACCTTTATTTCTAGCTGTCAGCATTTCCAGTTTTTACTTTCGACTTGCTGTAAGTAGATATGTTTAACCTGCAATGTTTCTGTGCTGTCATCTTAGAATAATATCTGAAATAGGGTATTTCTATATCGATTAAATACCATAATTTTTGAGCATCCTATATATGTTCAGTAAAGCTAAGTTTTGAGTTATAACACCCTTAATCAAGATGCTTAAATTTCAAGTGCTTGGAAAATATATTCAGCACTTGGTACAACAGAAACTTTGTATTCTATCCACTAACAATTCATCTCCCTTTCTCTTTTCTAAAATAACCTTGATACTGTTCAGGTGTCTTCCCTCTTCAACATGTGGAATGAGTCAGGGAGGGGACCAAATGACTGAACTTTACCAATTTCTCTTGCCAGTGATTGATGAGATGTAAGAGGAGTTAGCAAGTTGTTAAGGTACTCTGATAAAGGTTTTTTTGTTGATAAACAGAGGTATACAGAAGAAGATAATCCTTTCCCACTCCCAGAATATTGCTGACTCCATATGAAGTTTGGAACTATAGCAACTATCTTGCCATCCTGAGGGGAGCTAAGCCAACTTACTGAGAATGGCAGAGGAAAAGATGGGGAAAAAGAGTTCTTGATCACACCGAGCAACTAAATTTTCTAACTCTGAAGCTGCCCTACCTACCACAGTTAGGTGTGATTGCCTGTTACTGGGAGACTTCTTGTTAATACAAGACACTTAATCTTTTTTATTGTTTCAGTCAGTTTAGTCATTCTTGGGCAACTTTTGTAAACAGCATCTTAATTGATTATCCTAAAAAGGATCAGCAATGGCAGGCCGTCAGACTTTGTATTTTCTTAAATAGGCTTCCAGGAAGGTTTTTTAATAGGCATGCCAAGGCTTTTCCCTCGGATAGGTGTTTTGAGTACCCCTGACTTAACCGAAAGGGATCTGTACTGCTTTGGCAGGAACTCAGAGCAAAATCTCCAGTTTTACATAGAACAAGAAAGAATTTGGCCTATCTCCAGGAGTTCTATAGGTTATCAATTGAAAAAAAAAATGTCATAACTTGGGCACCAAGGCCTTAAAGAGAAGATAAATACAAGGTTGTCCCATATGGCACCTGTTAGAAAAAGGAAAAGGCCTGTTGATGACTGTCACGTCTAACAAAAAAGTTACATTTTACCGATGCTTAGGAGCAATTAGGAAACCACATTAGTAGCCTCAAATTCCCAGCTAGTAACAACACAGACAATAGCTTATTTTAAAGTTTCTTCAGACAGGCTTCTCTTCAAGAAAGAGAGGGACCCATAGTGATCTGACACTAAACGTTTTCTCTACATATTCAGCTCAAATAAACAGCCTTGTTTTTCCTAAGCATGGATACAAGACAAACCCAGACTGTCTACCAGGGCTCATAGGTGTAGGGGTAAGAAGGGCTTCCTGAGAACTGGCTCCTGCTGATAGAATAATACCCTCAGGACTGGGCAAGGCCCCATTCTCTGCGACAAACAGAGCGGGCTGTGAGAGGCGCAGAGCCGCCTGTGTGTCCTGGACTCCCTCCTCCCAGCCTCATCAGTTAGTCTCCTCTCACTGCCTGTGTGTCCCGGGACTCTAGTGGTAAGCAAGCTGTTTAGATACCAAAATTGCAAAGGTGGACTTCTGTGTCACTGTTGATTTGCAGTTTACAGCAACTTTTCTTACTGAGTTCCAGGTGCTTTCTGTCACCATGTGTTACTGAGTAACAATGACCACTTAACTCTAAATCCCACCTGAATGATTCCATACTTTCAAAGACTTGGAAAGTGCAATGTGGATCCTAAATGTGGCCAGATAACTTTCTCTAATTTAAGATAAGCTGTCAGCTTTAAATAAGAAATGAAACTGAGGTAAAAAAAACTTTCAGTGTTTCTCTGTGCTAACCAGCTATTTACTTAGAAAAATTGCTAAGATAATGTGAATTTATAAGTTGGAGGGTAAAATTAAGAAGCCTAAATCATCTCTCATCTAGATTAATTTAACCTGCTTCTTATCAGTTTTCCTGCCCCTAGTTTCACACCCCATTTCAAAATCCGTTCTCCACAATGCAGCTAGGAATTAGAAACACATTTTTTGTGTGTCACATCTTGCTTAGATCCCATCTAAAGGACACAGTCCAAATTCTAGCTAGGACATACAATGGAACTCTTGATAATCTGACCTCTGCCTCCATCTGGCCTCATCATTTGCCAGTCTTTACCTGGTTAACTTCTACTCATGCCTTAGGATATCTTTCCAAGGGTGGACTAGGGACTTGGTTAGTAGAGAGGTAACAGTTAAGACCTCTGGCTCTGGGTTCAAATTCTAGCCCTTCCATTTACTAACTCTGTGGTCTCTAGACTTCTGCTTACTTGCCTGTAAAATCAGGATAATAAAAGTAACCAACATGCAGAGTAACCAACATAACACTGATAAAGTCTTTAGCAGTTTCTGGAACATACTGAGGACTTGGTAAATATTATCTATCATTATTATTATTATTATAATAATTATTATTACATACCTCTTCTTTGAGCTCCCTATACACCCCCCCATCATAGCACTCATCTTCCTATATTATAATTGGCTATTAACTAGTCTCTCTGACACCTAATCAGTGGTTTTCAATTGCTCTCCCTGCCTCCCTCCTACCACGACCACCATACATATCCAGCACACCTAAGAGCTATAACTCGTTCCCTTTAGTCACTGTGGCCCACTCCAGCAAGTGATTCTCAAGGAGAGGTCACCTCTTGTTGAGAGATAGTTAGGCCAGAGGTTAACTGGGGATGATTCTGCCTCTCAGGGGACACTTGGCAATGTCTAGAGACATTTTTGGTTGTTGTAACTGGGGTGAAGTACCACTGGCATTTAGTGGTTAAAAGCTGAAGATGCTGCTAAAATAAATAGCTTACAATGCAAAGAACTGCCCCCTACAGTAAAGGATTATGTGGCCCAAAATGTCAATAGTGCTGAGGTGAACTCTGAAGTAGACAGTAGGTTCAGGAACTATGTTATCACCAGCATCAAATGCAACGTCAGGCAAATTAGAAGCATTTCATAAATGTGACATGGAAAAAATAAACTTGTAATTCCAGCACATGCTGTAAGAATTTAAGCCTCTATAATTCATAATCAGTATGTATCAACACATGGAGAGAAGCTAATCCCCACAGGTCCTTTCTATAAAAATCATCAATCAGTATTTCCTTCTTAATGTTTTAACAATCAACACATGACTTTAAAAATCCTTTCTATTTAATCTCTTCTAGTGAAATAATGCTGCCCACAACAGGGGCATCAACTAAGAGCGAAGACTTAAACGTTTAGTGTTCTCTAACCAAAAAACCTGAAAATGCCACCACCCACACGCTCTCACAGGACAGCAGAGGTGGATGCTGGTACCTGTATATAAACTTTGAGATACAATTCAGCAATCACTGAAATTCAAATGAGTGCAGAGGTGGAAGTGGCAGAGTTTCACTGAAAAGTGAAAAAAAACTTCAATGCCAAATATCATTAAGATGAAGGACACAGCAAGGACAATATACACAACCTTGTTTCAAAACCTTCTTTTACCCAAAATTACAAAATGTCTTCTGTGCTTTTCAATAAAGAATATAATAAACTTGAAAGAAAACGTGGAAGAAATACTACAAAGCATAACTGATAAGTTGGCAGAGTTGAGGTCAGTGACCATAAGGGATTTTAAAAATAGTTAAGGCTTGAAATGCTTCTATAAGAACAGCAAAGCCATCTACAGACATTAATCAAGACTGACTTTAAAAGACGTAGATTTAACACTTAATATTCTAATTAGTGTTTGGGGGTATACCTTCCCCATAAGATTGTGAACATTTCATCTTTGCATATATAGCAAAAATGCAATGCCTGGCATATAGGTCTCTTAATATATTTATTGATTTAGAAGATAAATTATATACAGATTTTTTCCCCTTTGTAAATGCCTCTTCTGAGGAAACATGTCCTTTTATGTAATGAATTATCCATTTTGCCTTCCTCTGTGCTTAGATATCCTAGTAAAGCAAATTCAATGGCACAATGAAAGATGTCTTCTGATCAAGTATGTTGGATAAAAGATCTCAGTAACATTTTTACTGAACTAACCATTCCCTACCACCACCCACCACCCCCACCAGCAAAAAAGGGTCAGTATTCCTGCCTCCCAGCTGAATTATGACTTTATCATTCCTTACCTTCCTCAGGGGCAGCTGAAGCTCCTTCAGGTAGTACAGGTTGTAACTCCCCAGTTTCAGAATTGTTTTCCAAATCAGTCATCTGCATTCCTTCTAGGTGGCCTCCTTTAGCATTAGACCTCAAAGAGGGAGAAAAGGACTTGATATTTTTATGTAACTAGTAAATGACAAAATAATCTATATTTTCTTCTTGTTCTAAAACTGAGTACCGCTAAGCAGGATATATGCACTGGTGTTTAATACTAAATTTCAAATACCATATAAAAAATTTTCACTAAATATCCACAGCGAAAGGCCATGAAATTGGGGATTGTATCAATGTCAATGTCCTGGTTGGGGTATTGTACTACAGTTTTGCAAAATGTTATTATTAGGGGAAAGAGGGAAAGGTACGTGGGATGTCTGTATTATTTCTCACAACTGCATGTGAATCCATAATTATTTCAATAAAAATTTCAATTAAAAATAAATTTAAGTAGAAGTTCTAAATAATATGTTCTCACTAATATGGAAAGATATTATTGACTGAGAAAACAAGATAGACCTTTTGTCTTAAAAAAGCTATATAGTCACAGTTGCCTAAATATACATAAAAACTGAGACACAACATACATAAAAAACTAAGAATAGCAGAAATGTGTGAAGGCAGGAGGTCGAAAAACAGGGCAGATGGAAGATAAGGATGGGGAAACGTTCACTTAATACTGTTTTTTTCCCTTCCATTTTGAACCACTTATAATTAGTTTTAAACTTTTTGCTTACACTACTTTAAATCAGGCAGGGGAAAAAAGACATGAGCAGGACAGTATACACATGAACCAGGCTGGCAGATACAATTAATTGTAAAATGAGGATTACAGCTAAGAGCTGCAAACATTTCTATAGGATTTTACACTCTAGGGAAAAAAAATCTATGTTCATATACATTTAATTTTCATGACTAAAGACAGATACAAATGTCTCTATAACAAATAAAGTATAAAAGCTAGATGCAGCTTTAACTTCAAAGGCACATATGTAATATCAGACTAGGTACTAGGGAAGACAAGACAATCTCCAGTGATTTTAACACTTTTCTACTGCTTACACTTGAGCTAAAACAGCAAACTAAACCACCAGCTGTTCTTTTAGACTTGGTAATGGTCCAGACTGTGAAATTATATAAAATTAAACAAACTTAAGGGATATTCATTTTTCTCTAGATTTAATTCAAAGTTCTCTTCAAAAGTTTCCAAGGTAGAGCTATTCCATTGTTTCAATTTAGAAATATATTTAATATTTATAAAATAGATGAGCAAATGGTTATTAATGGCTTATCTAGCATATCCACAGACAATCCATTCTATAATCACTCTGTCTTTTGAATGGTTGAAACTTTAATTGACATGGCTCAGATTTAAGTTTATGTTTCCTGGGAAACAGATAAAAGTGTGAACTACTATATTTTCTTTTGGGAAATTGCAACTATGAGTTTTGAGGATACTTTCATAAGAGGAGAGGAAAAAGTAAGGTAAAAGGGTAAAAGCAGTGTTAAAATTGCTGGAAGTGCTTTGTTCCATACAAAATATTTGTAAAGTACCTGTGACACAGAATATAGCCCAGTATGAATATCTTTAAAAAGTGTAGGATGGGTGAAAAGAAAAAGCCCCCCCCACCTCACAAGGCAGAGTTCACACAATGTTATACATCACTGCTATCCTAACGTCAGTGAAAATGAGTTCTAGCATATTTAAACTGAACTGCTGCTACTATGTCATCCCATTGAAAAAAAAAAGCAAGGTCTTCAATACTTTAAAAGTTACATTTTAATGCAATAAACTTTCTACCCACTAAAAAATTAACAAAGTAGAAATTAATTTTGTTCATTATGATGCACAGACTTAAAATTCCAAACAGAGTTGTTAGCTTTTATTACATTACATAAAAAGAACTTAATTTACCTCAAGGTGACCATCTTCCTCCTTTTCTCAACAGTAGGTAAGCCACTGAAAACTGCAACCACAACAGCATCTGAATCCAAAGCTTTACACTGTCGGTCTTCAGTTTTTGGCAGAATATCACCAATAGTCCCATGTGTCAAGGCTCGGGGAGAACTATGCCTACTCCCAGAGGGAGAGCTTCCTGGGGAGCCTTCAGAAAAGGAAGAAGGGACATTTAGGCAAATAAACACGAAAGTCCTCTCTCAGATTAGAAAAATCTCACTATACAGATTTTAAAGTACATAAAACCTTCAAAAACAATTTAAAAATACATACAGTCTTTTTGATGTCAGATATTTAAAATTAAGGAGTCCAGTCTAATGGCTGGCCGCATTTTCTTAAGGGTCTGTTCTGTTGTGATATCAAGAAACTCCCAAATTGAACTTTAGCATTTTGGGTGATTTGAAGGTCTAAACCTACACTGTAACATCAATTTCCAATATCAGACATCTACCATCTACTGCTGAAATTACATTCTGAACCCCAAATTCACCTTCAGACAGGGTCTGACAATCTCCTTTTGAACGACTGTTCTCCCCAGAGTCCACTGCTCTTCGAAGTGATAGACTGCCTGCTATACTGGACCGAGCTGGCTTGGGTGAATTACTCTTCTTATTTGTGGCTGCAAAAACATTTTAAAACATTTCTGAATATAGTCAAAAAAGTATTCATTCCTATTTTATTGCTTGAGAAGAATCTTAACTTAAAAGATTAAATAGAAGATTATCCGTAAACTCCCTAAGGAAAATCCTACCAATCTCAATACAATTAAACTAAGCATTCATGAAAATATAACCTCCCAAACACTTGGAAATTGTAAAATATTATTAGATTAAAAAGAAAATTATTGCTGAATTAGAAACAAATCACAATTACAATACTTCAAATCAAGATGTCTGTGGCCAAAGCAACACTGAGAAGAAAATGTGTAGACTTAAAACGAATTAATTAGAAAAAAAGGAAACTAAATGGCCTAAAATGCATAGACTCAGGAAGCTAGAACAATAAATAAGGAGAAGAGACTTATTAATTGATAATAAACAGGTTCAGCAAGGTTGCAGGATGCCAGACCAATAACTGATTACCTTTCTATACACTAGCAGAAGATAATATGAGAATGAAATTAAGAGAACAGTTTCATTTACAACAGCATCAAATTGAATATAATACTTAAAAATAAATTTAACAAAAGAAAATCATGTACATTGAAAACTACCACACATTGGTGAAAGAAAATAAAGATGACAGGAAAGACATCTTATGTTTGTTGACTGGAACACTTACTATTGTTAACAAGGCAATACTCCCAAGACTGATCTACAGATTCAACATAATCCTTAAAACAAACAAACAACAAACAAACAAACAAAAAAAACCCCCAGCTGGCTTTTTCGTGTGTGCAGAAATTGACAAACTGATCCTAAAATTCATATGAAAATGTAAGAGACCCAGAATAGCCAAAACAACCTTGAACAGAAGACTCACACTTCTTTTTCTTTTTTTAAAAGATGACCAGTAAGGGGATCTTAACCCTTGACTTGGTGTTGTAAGCACCACGCTCTCCCAAGTGGGCTAACTGGCCATCTCTATATAGGGATCCAAACCCGTGGTCTTGGTGTTATCAGCACCACACTCTCCCAAGTGAGCCACAGGCTGGCCCTCAGAAGACTCACACTTCTGATTTCAAAATTACTGTAAAACTACAGTAATCAAGACTGTATGGTACCAGCATAGGAACAGACAAATATATCAACAAAACTGTATTGAGAGTCCAGAAATAAACCCTTACATTTACGGTCAACTGATTTTTGACAAGGATGACAAGAAAATTCAACGGGCAGAGAAAAAAGAGGGGCAAAAACAAGTGCTGACAAGGGTGTGGAGAAAGCGGAACCCTTATACGCTACTGGTAGAAATGAAAAATGGTGCAGCCACTTTGGAAAACATCCTGGCAGTGGCAGTTCCTCAAAAAGTTAAACACAGTTCCCATATAACCTAGCAATTCCACTCCTAAGTATATACCCAAGAGAAACAAAAACATGCGTCCGCACAAAAACTTGTGCATGAATGTTCATAGCAGCATGATTGATAATAGCCCCCAAATGGAAACAACCCAAATGGCCATCCACTAATGAGCAAATAAACAATATGTGGTACAGCCATAGAAGTACAGTGAAATATCATTCAGCTATTTCAAAATGAATGAAGTTAATATATGCTACAACACGGATATACCTTGAAAAGGTTGTGTTAAGTGAAAGAAGCCAGACATAAAAGACCTCATACTGCATAATTACGTTTCTATGAAAAGTCCAGATGAAGCAAATACACAGAGATGAAGTAGATTAGTGGCTACCAGGGGCTAGGGGGAGAGGGAGACGGGGAGTGACTGTTAATGGGTATGAAGTTTTTGGGGAGAGGTGTGATAAAAATGTTTTTCGACTTACATAAATGTTCTAGATTTAGAAAAAATTATGATCAACTTCTCCACCGCAAATTATAAATAACTGGTTAGGAAAAAAAAAAAAAAAAAAAAAAGAAAGAAATGCATTAACAGAGACATAAGCAGAAATATAGAAGGATAAAAGATAGTAGATAAGATAAATCTCAGAATTAGATCTTCGAAGAGATGGACCAAATAGACCAGCTTCTCTAGCAAGTCAAATCAAGAGAAAAAACAAGAACACACAAACATGTGATGAAATAAGTGAAAAAGAAATTAACACCCCGTATTCAGAGAAGCATTTAAAAATTAAAACAAATAGAATATGTGACTTTATACCAACAAATTTAAAGCCCTAAAAAAAGAATGATGTCTTAGAAAATTAATTATAAAATTAATATACATTATTTTTTATTAAATAATAAGTGTATTTATTTATAAATATTTATTATAAAAATATTTATAATAATTTAACAAACTAAAGTAGCAGCAGAAATATAAAAAGACCAACTAACACAATAGAAATCTAACAGGCTGTTAAAGTTCTGTCTCTGAAAGAGCTACTAGATGACTTTATGAATCAGTTTAATCAAACTAAAAGTTTGATAAAGCTTGATAAAGTAAAAGGGGCAGATAACATACTCCTTAAATTATTTTATAGCAGAGAAAAGGACTAAAGCTTCCAAATTTATTGTGACAGAGCAATCAAGAAATGCTACCTCTATTGCATAATAGAAAATATAATCAATTTTGGATGAGAAAAAAGGCTGCATGTATTTATAGTCTTACTTCATTTTCTTATCCTGAAAATAACCAGTTATCTAGCTTCTCAAATAACATGTGGAGAAATGACACTAATAGGATCTTTTTCACTTACAGTTTCGTATATAACAACCGGCAACTGAGGACTTTGCCAGGAGCTCCATTCCCAAATCCTGTAATCTGCCAGAGTTTTCGGTTCCACATGCAGCCAGAGCTGCCTGGTCGGCAGAAAAAAGGTTTGTCTGAATGTCTCCAGAAGCAGCGCTGCTGCTTTTTATTTCTGAAAGTGTATTCTTTACATCAGTTTTCATACATCGAACTTCAGCCATTTGAGTTTTGAGTCTTTTTAGCATCTTTAAATCTGAGGGCACTCGCCACATTGCCTGCTGCTTCCTTTGGTCTTTATCTTTTCGAGAATATGACGCTTCAGAGAGAAAGTGACAAGTTACATTAATATAAATTTTAACCTTTGTGATCACTTCGTACCACGAATATATGCAAATTTAATGTGTAATAAGCTAAGGTGCTTTAGGTGTTATCAACAATAAAAACATGCATTAAATTCCATAAATAAAAATATAGACACAAGTGTCCAACCTTTATACACACCTTCAAAGTTAGAATCTGAGTCACATCATTATCACTCAAATCTGAATCATATATTTAATCCAAAAATTTAAAAGCTACCCTACTGCCTTGAGCTTTCTTCTTCATACTTCTCAACTTTTCTCAAATTTTCTACACTGAGCTTTTATGTTCATAACTGAAAGAATGAAAAAGAAAAACCTAGAGCCACATACTTTGTGAAATCAGCTATATATATTAAAATATATATCCTAACTAAATTTTAAAAAATTACTTTACTATTAAATGCATCTGCATCTATTAAGTGCTGTGGAACATCATAAAAGAGTTTCCACTCACTGAATCTTTGTAGCCACTAAAGAAGTGACAGTGTTTTCTCTATTCCCACAGAAAGTACTTGAAGTTGTTTTTAATTTCTTTTCCCCCTACCCAAATATTAAAAAGAAAATTTTAATTTCTTCTCCCGCTACCCAAATATCCAAGCACGAGCAAGGGAAACACACATTTCTATTCTATTGCAGGAAGGGAAAAAGAGGTAGATATTTTGCAAATCAAAACATATTATGACTCAAAGCAAAAAGAAACCAAGTCATATTAAAAACAAAAACAAAAACCCTTAGGGGACCAAGAGGCAGCCTAACTAGTCAATGAACAAATTCTTATTAGCAGAAATGATAACTGAACCTTCAGTTTTAGGGTAGGGACATGACCTAGTTATAGCCAGAAGTCTGCTGGTGTACTTCTGGGACAGATTTTCTTCTGATAGGAAGGTTCTATAAATGAGGAAAGTAAAACCAGAAAGGTGACATAACATACTCAAGGTAACACAGCTAGTAAGTAAATGAGCATGAATTCAAACTTAGGGGTCTGCCTCCAGTCGCTGATTTTGATATTAATAACTTTGCTTTCCAGGATCTCAGGAATAAGGTGTCTTTTCTGCCCAGTCTTTTCTTTTCTTGCTAGTGACACTTTCCTGTTAATAGATGATGCCTGGAGCTGGGGCAGTTATCTTTTTTTTTTTTTTGGTGGCTGGTTGGTACAGGAATCAACCCTGGATCTTGGTGTTATCAGCTAACCAAATGAGCTAACTGGCCAGCCCTGTGCCAACTATCTGATGAATCTGGAATGTCCTACCTCCAGACTTCTTAATATGCATGATAATAAGCGCCTTTATTATCTGGGCTACCAGTTAGCAGCATTTTGTTACTTGCATTTTGAAAGCATTCATAACAAAACATGACCAGAGACTTTAGAAGGCCAGGATTTGCTCTCAGATCTACCATTTAGTTGCTGCAACTTTCTCTAAGTCCATCAACTTCTCTGAGTCCATTGTTTATTTGTACAATGAAGATAATAATATACACATAATGGGGTTGTTGTGAGGCTCAGAAGATTCAGTGAAAGCACTTTGCAGCATAGTTCCCATCCAATCCATTGTCCACCAGGATGCCACAGCTGTTTCCTAAAACTCAAATCAGATGCAAAGGTACTTCAAAAAGTTCATAGAAAAATAGAACTGAAAGATAATACAAATCTTTCCATCTTTTTGAAGACCCCTTGCATTACTTTCCTGCTTAGAATCCTCACATGGCATTCTACAGCATTTAGCAAAGTGCCAGCATGGTACACAAGGCACTACATTATCTGATTCAACCTTATCTCTCAACAGCTTTATCTCTTACCTCTATCTCAAATGTACTCCAATCTTTTGGAATTACTTTCAACCCTTTCTAATACATGGGCCATGCTCTAACACACTTCCACTGTTTTCCCATGTCCTATTCCCTTTGCTCTTTCTGCCAACCCAACTCATCAGATATAATCTGAAATGGCCCCTTCTTCAAGCACCTCTACCACCAGTTGCACCCCTCCTCACAAATCAATTCTTATCTTAATGTGTACAGTATACAGATTATGCTTCTACTGAAACACAACAGGGAAGACAAAAATGTGGACTATGAACAACTTCAGGGTGGAGAGATTTTAGTGATGTTTGTATTACAGACCAAGCACAAAAATACTCAAAATGTTTGCTAAAGAAAATCTTTGTGGCCCCCCACCTCCCACCCTTATGAATTTAAATATTTAAACCTTTATTAACCCATATGGTTCAGGTTATCATTACTAGAAACTGACAAGAATAGGGGTGGAGGAGAGAATTAAAAATCCCAAATGGGAAAATACAAAAAGACTTAAACTCCCATCATCTGAAAATTCATCAATAAACACTTACTGAGCCTGTTTTAAATGCTAAGAACTGTGTTGGGCAGGGGATACAATGGTGAACAAGACAAACACTCAGTCTCTACCCTCACAGAGCTCACAGTCCACTTGAGAAAAATAAAAAATAATCAATTTCAGTACTGTGTGATAAGTGCAAAGACAGGAAAGTGCAAGGTGTTATGGGGAACCTGACAATTTAAGGAACCTGCATTGAAGATGAGAAGCCTTCCTGAATGTGCTAAATCATAAGGTTAACTAGAATTTAGAGCCTCATCTATCACACTTCTTTTATGTAATTCATTTACGGCTTTCAGGACTTACAGTTCTCTATAGTTTCTCTTCTAGACTTCAGTATCTGTCAGTGCTGCCACCCTTCTCCTAGTCACCTAAGCTCCTTCAGTCCTCTTCACATTCCAATTGGTTGCCAAGTACTGTACACCCTAACTTCATGAGGTTATATAATATTACCACTGCCACATTATAAGTAAAATTTTAATTACATATTACCCAGATTAATGTGTTCCCTAGAAGTTAGAAAAAGTTTTCTAATGTCAAAAGATTCTCAAGACATTATCCCAGCTCCACATATTTTAAAGCATATGATAATTGAGAAAATACATAGAAATGTATGAATTTGCCCTCTCAAACTAGGAACCACTGAAATAAACCTCTAGAATAGACTTTCAGTTCTAATAGTTTTCTCGGCATTATCAGCTTTTTAAAATACAGTTTGAATCAAACTACTCCTGAAATAAATCAATGGCTCCTCACTGCCTACTATGAATAAATTCCTCAGGCCAGCATGCAAGGCTTTCCATAGAATGGACCCAACTTTACTTTCTAGTTCTACTTACCACTTCATTTATTTTAAAATCTGGTTCAACTAGATTACCTGATACCTTCCACAATTGCTCCTTTACAGTATGGTGGTTAAGAACGTGGACTTGTAGTGAATTTGATACTTATTACATGGTCACCAAATATGTATTGAAATAAAGAACACACAAGTAACCAAAATAAATGCCAAAATTCAAGCAAGTCTTTCAATACAAAGAAAGTTGGATCTTTCTGCAACATTAACTGTTATTAACAACCCCTCATGGATAAGATTATTTTCATTTGGGGGCTATGACTGTGAAAACAGATGTTAATCAGGATTATGTCCCCTGGCTCCCTCCTTTTTAAAATATTCTTAAAACTCTTTTTGCAATTTCACTCTTTTAGTTTTCATCATCCAGTATTTGGGATATTTTATTTAAACCTACTACAAATTTGTCCTTCAAAAAGGTTAAACCAATTTACACATCTACCTGCAGAATAAGAACCTGTCTGTTTCATTAGGCCTTTGTAAACAACACTGATTATTTTCATTCAAGCAAAACTTTATATAAAATGTACTTGGACCACAGTAAAAGGAAATTCATAATCTGGTGAAGACAGTCTTTCAAACTGATGACCTACACTTCCAGGAAATATACCTTAGGAAAAAGAGGCCTAAATAGTCTGGGCACTTAAGTCCCTAACCCACTAGATCAGCTCTATTTCTGTTTTCCATACAGAGGTTCTGCCTTAGACTTTGTTTGAAAAATGAGTTCCACTGCTTTTTAAAGGAGTGTCAAAATTGCGGTTCTAAATCAGTGATTTGATTTATATAAGGCTATTGTTTAAGAAAGTAGAAATGTGTTCACTATATTTTATTAACTATACTGAGTATATTTTAGAGAGCATTCTCACAAAAATAACTTTTATAATATAGGTTTTAAAGGTAAATCCTTAGCTGTCCAAAATGACTCTATCCCTCAGAGTTTGAAAACGCTCAAGCTTGACTATACAAATCTCCGTTTTGTTACAGTAACACCAATGTAAGTAATTTCTCTTTAACAAATCTTTGCTGCCAACTGGTATACATTTTTAATCTACTGAACATCAAAGCATGAGTAAATCATCTTTTTCTGTGTTCAATTTAGACACCGTTCCACTTGGAAGTCAGAGAATTCATGAGGCCTGAAGCATTTTAAGTTCATTCAGAAAGAGGACAGTTGTATTTACATGGATCCAACTTTCACTTAAGCACAATCTAAATGGCAAAGCATATAAAAACCTGCTTAGAGGCATTTTTACTCTGTTTTTGCACAAAACACCTTTGAAAAATAAAAAAATTAGAATGGCTAATATGTCATTTTTATGTCATATAATAAAAAATCAATTTGCTACAGAAATTCACCATTTTCTAACACTTAGATAAAATACTTGGATGAAAATCCAAGAGTTCTTTTAGTGAACAACAGAAAAAAAGAAATTATCATTGTTGTTATTTTACCTGTGGACTGCAAAAGTGAAACAGGTGGGTGAGGCTGTAAGCCCCACAAATTTTCCATACTGCTCCGGTCCTTAAGGTCTAACAAGTGTATTAAAATTAAGGGATCAATGTCTAATAGACTACTGGTAGCGGCAGAACATAAATGTGCTCTTCTTGACATTTTGCTACTGGCACCCACATAGCCATGGCTATTACCTGCAAAAGAAACAGAGATACAGAAAATGTATGGTATACATTTGCACAAATTTAAGTTTACTTAAAAGAAAAAACAAACTAGTTAACATTGTTTGAATACTTGTCTATTGGACCTATCCATAGGTGCTCATGTTCATGAGGAGAAACACAAAGAAGAAACCAGATTGCCAGAGAAATGTATACGCAGTGACTGGGCAATGGTCTCCTTAGTACCCAGAATTGAGTAGCAACCATCAACCCCACCCTGTGCCCTAGAAATAAAAAAAAGATGACAATGTGTACAATCTGCACAATTGGGAAAATGAGGAGTGAAGGTGAGAAAAAGGAGAATATATGCCACGACCCACTGGGCTTAGTTGAAAGCAGACAGATTCCCATGGTTTAACAGATTCCGAAGAACTAGACATCAAAATAGGAATCTCCTCCAGGTCTCTGGACAACAAAATGTACAGGTTATGACAGTTTGGTAGACTGTTTTCTAGATTGATAAAATACTGGAGTACAACTTGAGGTTCTCTGACTGAACTTGTTAATGACTGACACATATTTTAGACATTTGTGAGCAGATGTCATGTCTACACAAACCTATATTGGATTAAGCTCCTTAAGCCAAGGAAAGCATCTGACTTTTCTCTAGTGCCTAGTACAAGGCCTAGCAAGTATTACATATCGAAATTTTGCTCAAAATTGACCTTCAGTAAAGCTGTTAAATATATATGAGGGAACTCCAAAAAGTTCACGAAAAATACAATTAAAAGATAATACTAATCTTTCTATGAACTTTTTGAAGACCACCTCATAATAAAAAGACATTTTAAAAATGCTTCAGGCAGCAAAGTCTTAGATAGACAATATAAAATAATCAGGTTCCGACTACACATGACTGTTTCAAAGAGATCCAGCAGGAAATAACTTAGGAGAAAACCTCCATTATTCAGAAGCTTCAGGCCAATGAATAACTTAATGTCTTTCACTTATTTTCTCATCCTCATGTGCTCACTTTCTCTCATTTCTTCTACTTCCTCGTCTAAAGATTATCTCACTGCCAATTTTTCTTCCCAGCCTCTACTGCAACTCCTGTTAAATACCAGGAAACCATACCTGCTTCACACCGAAACTGTTTACCTCTTTTCTCAAGCAGTACATCAGTTAGCTAAAAGACTTAAAAAAAAATTAGATTCCTAGCTCCATCCCAGATACACCAAATGAGAATATTAAAGTGGGATCGAGGACCTTTTCTCACTCTGCTGGTTCTGACATACAGTAGGCCCAGTAGCCCGGTGTATGGTATCCACTGGCCTTGTATCTGGTTCTCCTTTAAAAACACAAGTTGCTTATTCTCCCATGTTAAATGCACCTGTAGTACAGAAAGCGGTGTTAACAGTCTCCTGTTTGTCACTGCTCCTCCAGGCCATTTCTCTCACGGCTGAACAAAAAACTATGGTTTGTGCCCTTTGGCTACACCCCTTCTGCGTGTTCCCTCACTTTCAACTATCATATTCCCCCACAGGCATCAAAGGCTTTAACATCTATTTTCAGTTTCTCTTTGAGCTAATATTGACACCATTCTATATATGTGTGTGCGTCTCACGCAAAAATGTACAGCCTAATGAATGTTCACAAAGTGATCACACCCAGATGAAGAAACAGATTACCAGCACTCCAGAACCTCCACCCTTCCAATGCCTCCTAAAATTGCTTACTATTACTACTCCTCAAAGGTAAATTCCATCCTGACTTAAACAACATAGATTAGTTTTGTCCGTTTTGAATTTATACAAATGTAATAACAGAATATGTACGTTTTTGCTCAACATTACGTTAATGAGATTCATCTATACTGCTGTATACAGTAGTTTATTCATTTTCATTACTGCAGTACAACATCCCAGTATGTAAATATATCCAATTTATTTCTCTGTTCTATTGGGAAAGAATTTAGGTTGCTTCTAGCTTTTGGATATTAAGAATAAAGCTACTAAAATTATAAGTAGATATTGTACTTAATGCTCACATGAAAAAAAATATAAAACACCTCATAAAAAAGCAAATGGATTGGCAACAGGCTCCTTTCCCCTAGTATTAAGGCAGATATATTCCACTAACATGTCACACTAATCTACCTGACTTCATTACAGCACAGTGCCTGTGTTATGTACTAGCATGACACTCAAGGCTCTGCACAGTCTACTTCTAAACTACCTTTCCAGCCTACTCTGTGTTCTCACATCTTTTACTTTGTTACACATTACATTTGTTATCCTTAAAAATATAAAAACTAAAAAAGAATGATGCTGTTCTAAACAGTCTTATAGAAATATATTGGCAAACACTGGCTCACATTTCTGCTGGAACTGTAAAAGCCATGGGCATGTGTATGTTCAGTTTTTGCAGGTATTGCCCAATACTTTTACAAAGTAGTGGAAAATATTCCCACCAGCAAGGTCTGAGAGTTTCCAGATCTCCAGATGCTTTCAACATTTAGTACTGCCAATTTAAAAAATATTAGCCATTATGATGGGTGTGCAGATATTGTACATAAAAAAGGAACAGAGCCTTAGAAACCTGTGGAACCCCATCAAGTGTACCAACATACACCTAATTGGAAGGAGGGGGGAGATTTCAATCTGCACATCCAAAAAGCTTTAAAAAAAAAAAACTCAGTGTAGGATAAACTTCAGAGATTCACAATGGAACACATGATTTGCACTTCTCTGACTAAAGAGGCTTGTAAAATATGTATTGGCCATCTACATAGCCTCCTTTGTGAAATGTCTATTCTAGTCTTTTGCCTTTTTATTCTACGAGGTTATCTTTTTTAAATTGATTTGTAGAAATTCGTGATATCAGATGGTGATTTTCAAAAGCAACATGCATTCAGTAGAAACTGTACTTTGGGTACCCACACAACCATTCTACTTTTCACTTTCAGTACAGTACTGAATAAATTACATGAGATATTCAACACTTTATTACAAAATAGGCTTTGTTTAGATTATTTTGCACAACTGTAGGCTAATGTAAGTGTTCTGAGCACATTTAAGGTAGGCTAAGCTAAGCTATGATGTTAGGTGTATTAAATGCCCTTTCGACTTAAGATTTTTTCAACTTATGATGGGTTTATTGGGATGTGACCTTATTGTAAGTTAAAGAGCATCTGTATTATTAACAAGTCTTTTGGATATTTTCAATTAATTCATTTATTCTTATTAATAGAAATAATAATGCTGTTGCAAAAACAAACCCCCCAAAACCCACAATGTAAATTTCTAGGCCAGAATGCACACCTGAGATCCTATAAGCAGATAGATATATGGGTCTGGAAATCAACAGGTGTGTATCCCACTGGTCTCTCAAACTCAACATGGATCAAACTGAATACATTATCTTCTGCTCCTGGACTCCTATTTTATGTAACGGCAAGACCTAAGCTAGAAACCGTAAGGACTCATCCTCAAACCTCCACCAACTCAACCCTTCCGGTCAGACGCCAAGTCCTCTAGATTCTAATTACTTAACACCTCTCAGAAGGTTTCTTTCTTCTCCATCTCTACTGCTATTGCCTTACTTAGGTGCCTCATCATTTTCTCTCCTGGAATATTTTGACAGTTTCTAAATAATCTCCCTTTCTCACCCACCTTTAATTCACCTTCCACTATGTCACCAAATCTACTCACATTCCTTTTTTAAGACTTAGCGGTTCCACAGAATAAAGTCCAAACTCCTTACCCTGGCCTATCTGATATTCATTATCTGATCTTATTCCTGCCTCCCAGTCTCATATTAGCCTATTCTCCATAAAAAGCTAAAGTCTCAATTATTTGAAGTTCTCAAAAAGCATAATGCTGCATCTGCTGCCTGGAAAGCCTTTGTTCTCTGATCATTTCCCTGTTCCCCTAATGAATGCTTAGCTCATTTGTCAAGAGCAAGATGAAGCATCCCTCTTTCTGAAGTCTTTCTTCACCCATTTCCAATTAGCTGTTCTTTCCATGTTTTGGTGCCACCCTGTATTGATATTTACAATCACCAAGTATTGCAATAACTAGTGTTACAGTCTCATTTAGAAAAACTAATTCTCATTCATTCTTATAATCCCAATGAACGCCACAGTGCCTGATACCTAAGGGGCATTCATTGAACATCTGTGAAACAAATAACCTTAGAAATAAGTAAATGTTTTAAGTAATAACCTTACATAATGTCAATCTGTTTTGGAAGTGTGTTATACTGCCAGAACCTTTTAGTTCTCAGATAAGAAATACTATTACAATGTTTTACAAATCATACATGGCCAGCAAGTAGAAACTAGATTTTTCCTACTCAGCTGATTCAATGAGCTAATATTCTAAGTTAGAATGATACTTACAACCCTTTCAGCACTTATTTCTTTAACATAAGTTCTTGTTCAACTCAATGAAAATAACTAAATAAACTAAAAGCAATCCTTCTAAGAATGAAGCCACTTGAATCAATAAATATTTCTTGTTTCAAGCTATTTCCTTATTTAATACTTCCTATAAGATGAAATTAAGTAAATTCTATTTTATACCTAGCTTGTACATAAAACTGACCTCCTTTTTAATGTATGACTTAGCATCATCATTCTTTAGATGACATGACTTTTTAGATGAGGGTGTGGTTCTGAAACATTAACCATTCCAGGCTTGAAATGGATCTTCCTAATTAGAACATAACAAAAAAGCATTTTCACCCTCTACCCCGACCTCACCCCTAATCCAGCTTTTGTTCACTGCCTTATTTTAAAAATCTTTTTATTTCAGAATAGTTTTAAGTTTACAGAAAAGATGAAAAGATAACACAGATTCTTGTATATGCCATATCGAGTTTTCCCACTGTTAATATTTTTCATTACTATAGTACATTTGTTACAAATAATGAACCAATATTGATGTTATTACTAAGTAAATTCCACTATTCACTATTGTTTGGAAGCAAGTCACCAAGTATAGCCTACATTTAAGGGGTGAGGAGTTATGCTCCATCTCTTTGAGGAGGGAGTATCTAAATAAATGCTTTGAAATTCTCCTGTATATGAACTATCATATTTTAGCTAATTGTTCATAAATCTATTCACCTTCAGGTTATAAATTACAAGAGTATGTCTTTTTTGTTGTATTTCCCAGAAATCTTGAAATAGGCACAGCATTCAACAAATGTTTGCCAAATATATGAATTTCCCCAAAGCATACAATAAAAATGAATGGTTTGATTTGCTATTGCATCCTCAACACTTAGAATACAGTGCCTGAATTATAATAGAATACTTGGAATTACAGAACATAATCTCCATAAGAATAGGGAAATCTTTCGATTCAAATATTATACCTCCAGATAGTACACAGTTCAAGTGTTCAGTAAATACTCGATGAATGATTAATTTAAAAAATATAACCTCTTGTTTACCTTGAGTGTGTAAAAATGTTACATACACGAATTTCCCTACCACACAGTTTAAGAGAAAAGGACAGATATAACTAAAAGAAAACAAACAAGGCTGAAAATTTTTCCATAACCTTGACTCAGTACAATCATCTTCCAATTTACACCAAGATAGTCTTTGAATTTTTTCCGTACTATTTAAAAACTTTGAAAGTTACATTCAATAATTATTAACAAAGTATATTCACTCAACATCTGAAAAATATTAAATTATCTCTTAATATACAGCACTAAGTGCTTGGGATAAAAGTGCAGAAGACACACACAATCTTGGCCTCACAGAGCTGAGATGAGTAATAAAAGTGGGTGGCAAAATAAGCAATTACAACAATGCTTCATATACGTCCTAATTGGTTAATTTGAAAGAGCAGAAAAAGGCACCTAGAGAAAACAGTCTCAGAGGGCTTCCAGGACGAAATGAAAATGTAGGCTGAAATGAAGAACTAGGAGTTGATCGTGTACAGGATGAGGAAAAGGTAGAAGGAAGAATGTGTTTGCAAGCAAAGAGATGATAGATCTCAAAGCACATTTGAGGGGCTAAAAGAAGTTCTTCCTGACTAAACAATGACACAGAAGAGTGAGAGAAGTAAGGCTAAAGAAATAAGCAGAAGCCAGGAAATAAGGGAACTTGTGTGTCACATTAATGAGTTTGGACTTTATCCTATAAGTAAATGAAATAAAACAAAGGCTTTCAAAGTAGAGAAGTGACATGGTCAGACATTCATTAGAAGGAGAAAATTGCTCATTCTGAATCCATGCTGTGGGAAATACAATGGAGGGGAGCAATAACGGGTACAGGAACCCAGAGGAGAGGCCGTGGTGCAAGAGAGGCCTAAGACTAGGAACGGGAGCAACAAATGAGTTTAAACCCTCCTAGTCAGGAGGCAGAATCAACTGATCTTGGTGAACATTAAAGGTAGAGTTGGAGGACGAGGAAGAAGTAAACAGACCTTGGCAATGCATTAAAGGTAAGAGTTTGAAGAAGAGGAAGAAGTAAAGATTGCACAGCACTATCAATCACTCTGGTGGTGGCCATCGCTGACAGGCAGTCTGGCAGATGACAAGATAATGATTTCTGTTTGGGAGGTGCTGAGTCACACTCAGACTGCCACATGGGTCTGGAACTCATGGGAAAGATAAAGGCCAGAGATAGAACTTGGAGAGTAATCAGCACATTGACAGTAACTGAAACACAGGTGTGGATGAGATCGCCCAGGACTAAGTGAGCAGTCGGAAGAGTACACGGCTTAGGATGGAAACTGAAACGCTGAGTGGTATTTAAGAGGTCTTCTGTGATTCAAACATGTTAAAAATATACCAGTGTTCACACTAAGGGAAATACGGGTAAAATAGAAGCAGTACAATGCTGGCTTTTAATTGTTCTAGCCAAGATTCACGTGCTTAGTTAAACAGAGCTAACACAGAAGAAACACCCACTATATAAGTCAATTCTTCCGAGGAGCCGTGTGGTTTATAAAAAAAACTGTGTCCAAGTACAAGACAATCTGAGGTTCTAGCCTGGTTGTACCAACAACTATGTGACCAGGAAACTAAATCTCTGAGTTTTTTCCATCTATAAAATGATCTCTCTAAAGATCCTCTGTAAGTCCAAGATTCAATGATTCTGTTCAGATAATTCTATAGTCAAGTCAGATACACAGATTAGACATATATCAGGGCTGGCCGGGTTAGAGGATGGTGCTGATAACACCAAGGGTAAGGGTTCGGATCCCCATACCAGCCAGCTGCCAACTAATAGAGAAAAGAAAAAAAGACATATATCAGAAAGAACAGTATAGAATATGAGCTTTGGATCCAGACAAACTCAGGGATCCAGTTACTCTCTTTCATTTACGAAACTGTGAAAACATGGCACGTTGCTTAATTTCTTTATGCATCAGTTTTTACATCTATACAAAAGTAAATATTATTAGAACCTATCTCAAAGAATTTTACAAGTAAACAAGACAAGGTACACATAAAGTGCTTCACACAGTGCCTCGTACATAAGAAAATTTTGCAAATGTTAGTTATTATTATTGTTTTAAATACCATTAGTAATATACACCCTAAAATCTATACTATAAGATATAGCACTTCCAACACTGTGAACCAGGTAGAGCAGTGGCTACCACCTATTAAAATATAATACGGTCAGAGAAGAGCAAAGAGAGAAGACGGAACGGCTTGTGGAGCTCGTCCTCTGTACCTAGAGGTCCCGCAGCAGCTGCATCTTCCATGAGTTCTCCTTCCTCCAATTCCATGTTGTTATATTCCACATCATTTTCTCCAGACCTAAGAATATACAAAATTCATCATTCTCATAGAGTAAATACAATTAACATTATTTGTCACACCTCAAATTGTATAACAATAATGCATGGCTTTCTCCTGTGAAGACAGGCTATTTGTAAATAAAAAAATGATGAGAAAAACTTTTGTCATTATAAAATATGTGAATAGTGCTAAAGTTCAAACGCTCTTTTTAAAATATCAAGATAGAGTGACAACATTTAATTTTCAAAACAGGAAATATGAGAACCACTGTAAGCGGAAGAGATCACAGCTTCCAAGAAGTGGTAAACTAACGGTAGTAAATTGGCTTAAAATATTACATTTTCACGTTTTAAAAAAAAGCCGTAGGACTGCTCCATTAGCCCAGCTGGTTAGAGGACAGTGTTATAACACCAAGGTCAAGGGTTCGGATCCCTGTTCCAGCCAGCTGCCAATGGAAAAGAAAAAAAAAAAAACCCAAATTACTGTATATAACTAAATGCTATTTTCCTAATGTTTCAGAAAAAAGAGTGTTGCTTCTTACTAGTCCTCACAAAGTGTTATACTAAAAACCACTCGTTATTACTTTATTTTACAAAAACCAAGTAATATTTGAAACAGTACCAATCCATGCTAGTTTTGGATATTTAGAGAAAGCTTAGTATCAGCTCATGGCCTGACAGTGTCAAGAGCTCTGCAGACCTGCTCTCTGGTAAAACTGGTAAAAATTATTTTAAAGACAACCACTTAAAGACTATGGAAATGATCCCAAGGGCATAGAGCAAATGAAGAAACATCTACTCCAGAAAATCTGTTAACCAAGGTCTGAGGTTCAATCCTTTTACTGGCCAGCTGCAGAAAAGAAAAGAAAAAAGAAAAGGAGAGAAGAGAAGAAAAGAAAGAAGAAATCTATCAAAATTTGGTAAGAACCATGTGTATCTGTGGTATTTGAACCAAGACCACTCCTTCTCCTTCTGATTCAGCAGTACAGAAATTCCACTCCAGACTGGTGCAACCAAGATCATAGGCATCCCACTTGCTGTAGCTCCCATGAGGAGGACTATATTCCTGGGAGGAGCAAGACATCAGCATTTCTCATTCTGTCCCCAGCTACTTGTTGCTGATACTAAGGTCCAGGCATGTGTGGCCAAGAGGTAGGGGATGGGGAGGGTTTCCCTTTTGCCCATTTGTGAAATAGAAGATCTACTTGGGTGCAGCATGCTGAGAATACTGGGGCCCAGACTGAGGTAGGAAGTGCTTGTTCCCCCTGGGATCCCGTTTCAGGCCACTCCCCTGGGTCTCAACCACTCACCTAGGACTCAAGCCACGCCTCTGAGTCCTAAACTACAGTGGCCTCCAGCACCTATTTTTGGCATCAGCACATGGAGACTGAGACCACAGGTGACAGATCTGTGTAATCTCAGTGAGCACCTAAAATACTTTAAGTGTATTTGGTGCATGTGGTGGAATTTGACCAGTGAACATGCTCTAAAAGAGACCAACTGAGCATGTGCAAGACTAGGTTACATAACTGGGAACCTTCCCCTTAGTTGAATATTCATTAGACAGCATGAATATATACAGATAGCAAAACTATAAAAGTTGAATCCAGGAAGAAGGCAGGGCTGTTGCTCATTCTCTGGAGCCAGCCTGCACTTTGCCTTTGAGGGGTATGTATCTGACTTTCTGTGTTAAACTTGCCTTCAGCATGCTGCTGTTCACTCTGGAGCCAGCCTGCACTTTGTCTATTGAGTGTGTATTTATTATTTTAAAATTAAAATTGCTGCAGCTGCTGCTCAGTCTCTGGAGCTAGGCCGCACTTTCCCTGTGAAGTCTGTATTTCTTATTCTTTACATTAAACCTATTTTCACTTTTTGCTGTGACTCTGCTCTTGAATTCTATCCTGTGGCAGAGTCAAGAACCTGGTAGAGGACAGAGTGGGTTGAGGTCAGCCATCAGACCTCCCCAGACCCTCTCCTCTACTGTCAAGATCACCTTTTCCCCAGCTTATCCAGAAGGTGGAGGTCCCAGTCCTGAAAAGGCAAGCTAAGAGGAGGTAAGGCTACTGTCCCCAACAATTAGCTCAGCTTCTGAAGTGAGAGGGAGAAGCACACCTCTGTCCCCACTCCAGCCTCAGAGCTTTGGCTCAGGAGAGAAACAAGCTATAAAACAGAGCCTCAAAGAAACATGCAACACTATTAGGAGCATAAAATAAAATACTAGGAAATGGAATCCACCAACATATAAAAAGAATTACACAGCATGACCAAGTGAGATTTATCTCAGGAATGCAAGGTTGGTTTAAAATCAACTAATGCAACATACCATATCAATAGAATAAAAAACATAAACCCCATGATCATCTGAATACACACAGAAAAAGCATCTGACAAAACCCAATACCCTTTCATAAAAAAAACACTCAGCAAACTAGGAATAGAAGAGAATTTCTTCAACCTGTTAAAGGACGACTACAAAAAACCCACAGTTAGCATCATACTTAGAGGGGAAAGAGAGTACACTTTCTCCCTAAGATCAAGAATAAGACACGGATGTCCACTCACCCCTATTCAACACCACACTGGATATTCTAGGCAGGGAAATTAGGCAAGAAAAACAAACAAAAGGCATCCAGATTAGAAAAGAAAATCTAAGTCTATTAAAAAATAACATGATTGTACATATAAAAACCCTAAAGAATCCACTAAAAAATTATTAGAAATAATAAATGAGTTCATCAAGGCTGTAGGATAAACAACTAATAGACAAAAATCAACTTCTTTTCTACACACTTGTAAAGAACAATTCCAAAATAAAAATTTAGAAATCAATTCCATTACAATAGCACCAAAAAAGAATAAAATATTCAGAAATGAATTTAACAAAATAAGGGCAAAATGTATATTCTGAAAACCACAAAACATTGTTGAAAGAATAAAAACTTTTGCTTGGCAAAAGACCCTGTTAAGAAGATGAAAACACAAGCTACAGAACAGGAGAAGCTACTGAAATATCGAGACATATTATCCAAACAAAAGCATATTATCCAAACAAATGACTAATACTAAGAATATATAAAGAACTCTCAAAACTCAACAGTAGTTGTAAGGGGCTGAAGGAAAGGGGAAATGGGAGTTAGTTTAATGAGTATGGCATTTCAGTCAGGTAAGTTATGTATACATTACTATAAGAAAAACTTCAACAGTTAAAATAATGAACAAAAACAATTCGATCAGAAAATAAGCAGAAAACATGAAGAGACATTTCACAAACAAGGATATACAGACGATAAATTAAGCAGATGAAAAGATGTTTAACATCATTAGGGGAATGCAAATTAAAACCGCAGTAAAATATCACTACACACCTAAAAACTGGTGACAATGCTAAACGCTGGTAAGGATGCAGAGAAACCGGATCACTCATCATACACTGCTGGGGAAAATGTAAAACAGTATGGCCATTCTGGAAAACCATTGGGCAATTTCTTCAAAAACTAAATACGCAATTACATTCGATCCAGCAGTTGCATTTATCCCTGAGAAATGAACACTTTCACTGACAAAAAACCTGTACACAGATGCTTATAGTAGCTTTATTTGTAACAGCCCTAAACTGGAAATAACACAGATGTCCTTCAACAAGTGAATGGTTGAAAATATCGAGGTACAGCCACAACACAGAGTACTCAGCAATAAAAAGGAACAAATATTGATACACACAATAACCTGAATAAACCTTCAGAGAACTGTGCTGAGTGAAAAAAGCCAGTCCCTTAAGGTTATATACTGTATGATGCCATTTATATAACATTTGTTAAATGACAAAATTACAGAAATGGAGAAAAGAGGAGTGGTTGCCAGGAGTTAAGGATAGAATTGAGGTGGCTGGAGAGTGGATGTATTAGCCCGTTTCTGTTGCTTATAACAAAATACATGAAACTGGGTAATTTGTAAGAAAATGAAATTTATTGCTTACAGTTTCAGAGGCTAGGAAGTCCAAAGTCCAGGGGAAACATCTGGTGACAGCTTTCTTTGGTGGTGACTTCAGTTGTCACTGAAGGGTATCACATTGTGAAATGATGGAGCAGAGAGAGCAGAGACTAACCCCCTCTCTTTTCAAAGCCCTCCAAACCACGTCTATGACCACTGTTATTAACCCATTCACTATGGCACAGTCCTACAATCTAATCACCGCTTCAAGGTCCCACCTTTCAATTACCATAATAGAATTTCTCACCCTCAACAGTTACAGTGGAGATTAAGTTTTGGGGGGGCATTCAACACAAGGCAGTGGGTGTGGCTACAAAGGGCAACATAAGGGATCCTTATGGTGACAGAAGTGTTATATATCTTTATTTATTTATTTTTTTGGCAGCTGGCCATTACAGGGATCGAAACCCTTGACCTTGGTGTTATAACACTGCACTGTAACCAACTGAGCTAACTGGCCAGCCCTTACACTTTGACTATATCAATGTCAATGTCCTGATTATAATTTTATGAGATGTTACCACCAGGGAAAACTATGTAAAGGGTTGGGATCTCTGTATTATTTCCTACGAGTGCATGTGAATCTACAATTACCTCAAAATAAAAATAAAAAAATAAACAGCAGGAAGAAAATACACAGTACTATTGTAGAAAGACTGAGGAGGTAGAAGGTGGACGAAGATGAGAGAAAGAAGGAAAGACCTGTTCAATGAATGTGTTCTAGTTAAAAATAAATGATGGGGACATGCCACAAGAACACAGGAGCTAGCTGTAACAGGTTCCCACTGGCCCAGTCTGGGATAATCTGAGCAATAAAATGAATAATGATAATAATGGATTAAACAATTTAATAATATAAGAATCCATGAGTTCTTATTAACAAATTAATTAATGATTAATCAATTAATGGGGCAGAGGGGAAAGCTCTTCCTTAAAGAACCCCAACTGATAAAAGTAGAAGAAATAATGGAATTAGAAAGTCATTTGGCAATCAAGACAGTAACCTTTTCCAAGTAAGAATCATCAAGGGACGGTAAACTAATGGGCAAAAAAGTAGGATGAGAAATAGCATATTTACAACCTCAAAATACGTCCCCAGGAGATACTTCTTAATTACAAAGAGAAAAGTAGTAATTTTAGAGTGGAGTAACCCGGCAAATACTACACTTCAACCAAGTGATGAAGATTAATCAATAGCAACGGGACAGACTGATGCCATGTGATCCCCTTCACCCCCATATGCTGTACTAAAATTAATACATTATCGCTTCTGTAGTATTCCTACCAAAGGTGCATGACCTCAATTTAATCATTAGGAAACATCAGACTAATCCAGGGAGTGATTATGAGGGACTTACTACAAAACAGCTATACTGTATTTCTCGTAAGTGTCAGTTACAAAAAACAAATTAGAAAAAGTGACCCAGATTGAAGCAGACTAAAGAGATTTAACAACTTAAATGCAACATGTGATCCTGGATTAGATCCTGGACCAGATGAAGGATATCACTAGCAAAATTTTTAAAAGGTTATAGTATTACATCAATGTTAATTTCCTGATTTTGATAACTGTACTATTGTTATGTAAGAAACATCCTTGTTTTTAGAAAACACACAAGAAGGGTATTCACTTAACCTCAAATATCTCAAAATTATATACGAAGAAAAAAAGAAATATAAGAAAACAAAATATTAACATCTAGGGAATGAATCTGTGTGAAATGAATAAAGAAATTCTTTGACCGGGTTGAGCATCTCTTATCCGAAATGCTTGGAACCAGAAATATTTCAGATTTTGAGATTTTTCAGATTTTGGAATATTTGCACAGATACCCCAATGAGCATTTCCCTTGAGCATCACATCAGTGCTCAAAGTTTCAGATTTTGGAGCATTTTGGATTTTGGGATTAGGGCTGCTCAGCCTGTAATGTTTTTGCAACTATTCTTAAGTATGGAATAATTTCAAAATTAAAATTAAAAGTTAAAGGAAAAATAAAAACTCTTGACTCAGAACACAGACATGAGGGAGGAAACGCTGTCTATTGGTCTTTCCTTCAAGTCCCTTTATTTATATAAGATACTCCTTATCAAGAAAAAAACTGCTAAATATGCCCACTTTTAAGCCTGAGTTAGTTAATATGCTTCTATTAATTATCCCTTAGATGCTGTGGTAGTGAATGTGGGACACTCACATAGTTTCTTCATCAATGTCATTCTCTTCTGTATTACTTGTTGCTGTGGAACTAGCAGAGGAACTGCTGCCATCGAGGTGATTTACTTCATCTTCACCAACAAAATCCAGATCCAGATCTCCATCTGAAAGCTCATGCTAGATCAAGGCAAAGAAAACAAGACTTCTATTCCAAATGCTTCCACTTAGTTGATCCTCCCATCGAGCCCATGAACCAAGCACCAAAGCATGATGCAGTTCGTTTTATAGAATGCAAGTTTTCTACAAAAAACTAATTTTTGGAACCATGAAATGCTATGATTCAACAACTTCTGACTTATAAACATTAATATTTATGGAAGGGCATAGGTACCTTGATAATGAAAATCAATGAACAAGATTTTCAGCACACTGTTTCCCCTATATTATATGTTGAAAACCATGACTCTATCATTTTGCTTATCAAACACATAATAAATCTAAATCTGGCTTAATTATTACATGATAATCTTCATTCTGAATCTTCTCCTCATCTTCTTCATCCTCTTTGGCCTCTCTTACAGAAGGTATAGTAGGACCACTCTCAAGAAGCATGTTCGAGCATGACCCAGACTTCTTAGCTCGTGTCTCCGGACCATCATCATTCTGGGGGCTGAGATGATTAGCTGGTGGTGACAAATCTCTTGATTTCTGAGATCGAGACAGCTCAATGGCAAGCCTCTTTTAAAACAAGAACAACACAAATAAACATTAGTCATAAGCAATGTCTCACTGGCACAGAAAATGCTTCAAGTAAAAAAAAAAATGCACAGATGTTCCTAAAACCATTCTTGAACCATCTCTCTCACCGCCTCCTGCCTTTTGTTTATGAAAAAAAAATCTACGACAAAGATAAACTGCCCCATTTATTCTCACCCTTCTTCTTCCTTCATATCCAGCCCAACCTATACACTTAGCAAATTGTACAGGGAATAAATGCAGTTTCAAATAGTAGTCTTAACATGAAAATCTCTGAAATTATGTATTTATTCGCATTTCCCCCCCTCATCTATCAACCATCTCAGCATCCCAAGCCTCCTACCCCATCCCAAGTTCCACTGGGAGAAAGAAACATTTCTTACATAATTTAGTTTACCACTGCAAAATAAAATTCATTAACTGATCTTCCCCAGAGATCATTCAACAATAGTGAGAGTTCAAGATGGGGAGCTTCCAATTGTTCTATAGCTTTGAATTCTCTAAATCCAAGTCAGCATGCAGAAGAGAAACGCCTAAGTCACTGAGAGCAACACAGTTTACTTCAAACTAGAGCAGCACCGTGCAACATAACTTCACACGATGATGCAAATGCTCTATATCTGCAATGCCTAATACTCGCACTTGAAGTGTGCTTACTGCAATTAAGGAACTGAATTTTTAACTTTAATTGAGTTAGATTTGCATAGCTGTATGTGGCCAGTGGCAAGTGAATTGGACAGTGAAGAACTAGAGACTCAAATGTGCTAAGAATGAGAAATAGGACAACTGAATTTTTTCCACAAAATTATAAAGAGCAGTAAATATCCGAAATGATTATAACTGTAATAAGCCAAAAGGACAATATGAAACACTAAACCAGAAATAGATGTTATTTCTTTACCTCTTTAAGGTTGTTTATTTGTTGGATATAACTAGTCTGTGTAGCTTCCAACTGGGTAATATACCAGTGCTGGTCCCGGCATTTTTGAAAAAAAGTTGGTGAACGTACCTGAAACCTTAACAGAAAAGCTCCACATGAAAAATAACCCAAACAGTAAAAAATTATCAATCTAGCCTTAAATTTGTAAGTACAAATTCTATAATTTTAGTTCACTTGATTATAAGGACAAAACTCAAGTCAACTCAGAGCTTGTGGTACTTACTGTTTACACGTTATCCACAAATTATAGTGAGACAAGCTTCTGAAAAGTCAGCTGTCTAAACTCAAACTACACTTGGTAACAAACAAGTCCTGAGGGATTCCCCTTGGGGGGGTGCGAGGGGAATCTCTGACCCAGGTGGGTCCCCATGCTTGCTGACCACTCACACCCACCAGACAGAACTTAAAGGAAAAGCTTTTTATTTCAGAAGATGCTGACTGGGAGACAGAGGGTGAAGTCCCAACTGCCTCCCCAATGGACTAAGGGCTGAGGTTCATATAGGTAAATGTATCAGGGAGACAGGATATCTTCAAGTGTGAGGACAGCTGCTTCTTGCTTTGAGAGATTGTATCGGGTGAGACACGACAACTGCTTTCAAAACAATCTTAGTTCATCATTAAGGGCTAGCTGAAAGGGGAAAACAGAGTTAGTTCCACAGTATACATGAGCGTAGGGAGTCTTCTATGTTTGCACCCTTTTCAAAAGAAATAACATTGTATATAGTGGTTAAATTCCCAAACTACCCTACTAAAGCATATTTATTATAATAATGTGGCTCAAATACAGTGATGATTTGGGAAGAAGAGGACCATGCTGTGCAGCAAGGAGGAAGATAACACTTTACTGCCCCTTTCTTGCCTAGGTCAGGCCCTAGCAAAATTTGCAGTTTGTTTTAAGTGCTGTTCTTTTTATTTCCCTATTCCATCTCACATTTCCATATTTCTTGCCCTACAGAAAAATTACTTACTGGGTCAACCACCCACTGGGACCGCTTTACTGTCCCCCAAAGACCTGCATGTTCTAAATAAACTATATTCTCAACCCTTCGAGATAGAAGCTTAAAATCAAAACTCTCCATATCATGATATGGCATATTTCAGCTAGGGTTAGGAAAGAAGTATCTATATTAAACTGTATTAGTGGGTAAGTGATAGAAACTTCATCTATACAGTTGTTTGTATTTAAAATATTTTACTACTACTTATTAAAGCAAACAGACCTCTATCTTTGTTATATAGCCTAACATGACTCCTTTTACAGGGGAAAAAAACTGCAGTACGAGTTTAAAGATGCTTTTGAAGAAAGTAACAGCCACAATGCAAGACTAATTTGGAAATCTTTTTCTCTCACCCCTTCCACCCCTTCCATCCTGGCACCCTTATATTAGCTAACATTCAGTTTTCTCTAGGATTATACACCTAGTGTAACCTACTGAACATCTAATAGTTATCTGCAGCAGATAGTCAAGGATACTGTGATATTATAAAAATATATATTTTGGTCTTCATCCTCATCTCCTGACATATAACTCCTAAAATCCTTACAATATCCAAAGTGCTGTCTTATTAGTATGCTAATAAGTTGACTAATGGCTGGCAGCCCCTGGGTAGCTTCGGGATGGAGGCTGGACACAGGAAAGACCAAGGTGGGACTTTTAGTGTGTCCCCCCCCAATCTCTGGGGAGGGGAGAGGGGCTGAAGGTTAAGTTGATCACCAGTGGCCAATAATTTAATCAATCATGCCTATATAATAAAATCTCCACAAAAACCCAAAAGGCCTGGGTTTGTGGAGATTCCAGATAGCAGAACATGTGGAATTTCCTGGTGGGTGGCATGCCCATGGAGAGCATGTAAGCTCTGTGCCCCTTCCCCTACACCTTGCCCTATGTATCGCTACATCTGTATCCTTTGTGAACTTTTTAATAAACCAGTAAAGGTTAAGTGTTTCCCTGAGTTCTGTGAGCCGCTCAGCAAATGAATCAAACCCTAGGAGGGGGTTGTGCGAACCCCAATTTACAGCCAGTCAGTGAGGCGCACTCATAAAACAACCTGTAGCTTGCAACTGGCATCAGAAGTAGCGGGGGTGGTCTTGAGGACTGAGCCCTCAACTTGTGGGATCTGATGCTATCTCCAGGTAGATAGTGTCAGAATTGAATTAGAGAACACCCAGTTGGGGCCACTACAGAATTTCTGGCTTGCTTGCTGGAGGAGAGAAAATCTCTCACACATTTCATCACAGAACTTGGTCTTCTGTGTTGATAATTGTGCTGATTAAGAGTACAAAGAAAGGGCCGCGCCCATGGCACACTCGGTAGAGTGCGGCGCTAGGAGCGCGGCGATGCTCCCGCCGCGGGTTCGGATCCTATATGGGGATGGCCGTTGCACTCACTGGCTGGGTGCCAGTCACGAAAAAGACAAAAAAAAAAGAGAGAGTACAAAGAAAAACACTCATTTTGTGTTTTTTCACGTACACAGATACTCATGCATGACAGGGCAGTAGATAGTAAAGGTTGACATAATAGCAACTCATTTATCCAGCATGCTCAAGAACAAAGAACTCGAAATAAGAGAAACTTACGAGTATATTCGATCACTCTCGAGGAAAAAAACTTTAAAAATTGTTTTGATGAAAACTTTCTAAACTGTTAAATACTCTGAAATATGTTATGAAAATATGTTCAGAATATATTGGATCTTTTTTATAAATATTCAAGTTCTCATTTTAATCATCAAATTATAACATCATGTAATAATGCTCAGACACTTCTAACCTATAAAGGCTATCCCAACATTAAATGGGGCTACTGTTTTATCAGCACCGCACTCTCCCGAGTGAGCCACGGGCCGGCCCGGGGCTACTGTTTTATAGCGGTGTTTACTTTCTCGCCTTTCTTGCAAATAACACACCAACAAGCATTACTTGCTGGTTTTCACCCATTTTCATCTCTATTCCCTACTTTCAATTTGCTATTATTTAGGAAAAAAACAAGTCATTTTGAAAAATTAAGCTTATAAAACCAATCATCCAAATATACATATCAAGGTAAAAAATAAGCAGTTGTTCCCTCACTATTCTTAGATTTACAAATGGTGAGGTTACTAGAAATTCAATATATAAATGGGACATTACTAAATTTACTGGAAGTAGTAGTTTTCTTTTTACTGGAATCACCAACTAGATGTCAAACAAATGTTTTACTTTTATTATCCACGAGTACATAGGCCATATTCACCTTTGCTAAATGAATGAACTTTGAAATAAAGCCCTGATAATATTATCCCCTAACGATAAAAACCACAGTACCAAATGCTATTACCTTAAAATAACTGTATCATTTTGTCGATTCAAGTATCCTTCATTAGCAAGTAAGTCCAAACGGAAAAATCTATTATAGCCCCAGCATTCTCCAACTTCAAAATCAGATGCAAATTCTCGAATGATATTTTTGGTAGGATCATTGCAGGATTGGTGAACCATCTCTACACGATATTCATATCTAAAATATAAAAACAGACTATTAATACAAAGTTATTAGTAAAATAAGAATAAAAGACAAACTCATCTAAACATGAAGTAAGGTCATCAAGTAATTACCTTGAAGAAACTTATTGATACATACAGTTACATTTCTTTCAGAAATGAATGTATCATTTGTAAAAACAGCAGTATTTCGTATGTGCCACAAAAACACATACGAAATACTCACAAAAATATGTACCAATATCAGGTATAAAATAGCTCAAAAAGTAAATAAATTTTGTATAAAAAAGGGCTTTTGTTTGTTTTACCAATGTCATAGATTTTTCCATATATTCATTACTTATATTTCCTCATATATGAATATTCTGTCATTTTTATTCTCCTTTGGGGTTTATCACCATGCAATTTTTAAACATAAATCTTAAAATACTATATTTTTCCAATACAAGTTACAATAAAGCAATTTATTGTGCATTCAGAAATTCAAGGCTATAACATTTCCTAGTAGAAAGTAGGTATACGTTGGGAAAGCCAGTATATTCTGATTTCCATATCCTACTGTATAAAATTTTCAAGTTTACAAAAAGATAAAGAGATTAAAAGTCTATAAACTTTTGTGCATCAAAGAACATTATCAAGAAAGTGAAAAGACAAGCTACCAAATAGGAGAAACTATTCGCAAATCATACATCTGATAAACATTTAGTATCCAAAATATGTAAAGAATTCTTATAAGGTAAAAAATCAAAGGCAACCCAATTTAAAAATGGGCAATGGACATAAAGAGACATTTTCCAAAGACAATATACAAATGGCCAATAAGTACATGAAAAGATGTTCAACTTCACTGGTCATTAAGGAAATGCAAATCAAAACCACAACAAAATACCACTTCATACCCACTAGGATGGCTGTAATTAAGAACAAAAAACAAGTGATATTGAGGATATGGAGAAATATGAAACCTCATATGCTGCTGGTGGGAATATAAAATTGTGCTGCCACAGTGGAAAACAATTAAGTGTTTTCCTCAAAAAGTTAAATACAGAATTACCAAGTTGCCATACAATCCAGCAAATTCCATGATCAAGTATTTATTCAAAAGAAAAATATATGTCCACAAAAAAATGTGTATACGAATATTTATAGCATCATTATTCATAATAGCCAAAAGGTGGAAACAAGCCAAACATCCATCAACAATGAATGAATTGTGATATATACATACAATGAAATATTACTCAGCCATACAAATGACACATGCTTCAACATGCTATGTGAAAGAAGCCAAACACAAAAGGTCTCATACTGTATGACATTCTGTATGAAATATCCAGAATAATAGGCCAATCAACAGAGAAAGCAGAGTAGTAGTTGTCTAGAGATTGGGTAAGGAGAGAATGGGAAGTGTTTACTTAATTGGTACGGGTATCCTGGGCTGATAAAAACATTTTGAAACCAAAGAGAGGTGTGTTTGCACAACATTGTGAACGTGCTAAATTCCACCAAATTGTACATTTTTAAATGGCTGACTGTATGCAATGTGAATTTCACCTCAAAAAAATAAGCTTTTACTTCTATTCAAAACATGAGTATCACGAAAACTCAAAACTCACAAAGAAGTTAAGAGTATTGAATATCTGGGGGAAAAAGACATTACCAGTCAAATATCCCTAATCCCAAAATCCAAAATCTGAAATGCTCCAAAATCCGATAGTTTTTGAGCACTGACATGACACCACAAGTGGAAAATTCCACATAAGGCCTCACGTGACGAGCTGCAGTCAAAATGGTATGTAATATTTCTTATTGCTAAGTACTTATGTGTGAATAAATGTAAGAAAATGACTGCTTATTGATAGCATATACATTCAGAGTCAGGAATGACGGTAATGCCCAACAACTACAGATTGTCCACACGGGTGGCTGAAATACTGACATCTTTGCTTTCTGATAGTTCAATGTACCCAAACTTTGTTTCATGCACAAAATTATTTAAAATATTGTATAAAATGACCTTAAGGCTAGTGTATGAGGTGTATATCAGACATGAATGAATTTCATGCTCAAATTTCAGTCCCATCCCCCCAAAATCTTATTTTGTATATGCAAATATCCCAAAATCCAAAAAACTCTGAAATCCGAAACACTTCTGGGTCCCAAGCATTTCGGATAAGGGATACTCAACCTTCAATACAAATGGTCAAATATATCTAGGATCAAGTACAGGTAAAAGCTTAAAATTCATATAAAAGTTGCCGAAAAATCAGTTGTTTTGTAGGAAAAGGTATATAATGTTTAACAAAAGGTCATTCTTTTATCTTCATTTGTTCTTTAAAATTATGACAGATAGATCTATGTTTCTTTTTTACTTTTTTTTTTTTTTTGTCTTTTTCGTGACCGGCACTCAACCAGTGAGTGCATCGGCCATTCCTATATAGGATCCGAACCCGCGGCGGGAGCGTTGCCGCGCTCCCAGTGCCGCACTCTCCCGAGTGCGCCACAGGCTCGGCCCGATAGATCTATGTTTCTAACAAATATGGAGATTAACTCAACTTAAATTATTTACATAGCATCTCAACCCCAATCTTAGATGAAACTAAAACCTTAAAACTTAATGCTACAACATAAATTCTTTCCCTCTATCAAACTGAAAGTCTGTTCATATTTAACGGGACTGTTACTCTCTCTAGGGAAATTTCTACTGCTTCCTTAAACTCAAAGAAATTCCCTTCTCTAAAACAGCAGTCACTCAGCAAGCACTGTTAAGAGTCAATTCCAGGATGCTGCTCATGTGCAAATTTCCCCTGAAACCTTACACCTTTTAAATATATTTAAGCATAATGAAATTATGCAAGTGCTTCTGCAGAATCCCAACTGATATTAACATTTACTAGACTATGATACAATTATTTAAGTTTTTATTGCATATTTTAGCAGTTAAACTCTAAATTCATAACTGAATGTTTCAATATTTAATGAAAAAGTACTCAGAATTCTTCTCTAGGCTTACTGAAATGTTAAGTGTATCTTTTTTGTTCTTGTTCTTAAAGTATCTGTTTTTATCAGAATAAAAGATTTCCCTTAAGATATTTAGATAAGATCTAACAAATACACAAATTACGATTTTTCTAAACATGATATTATTATGTTTAATATTATTTTATTATCAACGATAATGTTATTACTGTTTGTAAGACAGTGTAAGTTCCTGATGTGTATAAAGTCAGTAATGAAAGGATTAAGATGAAACCAGTATCAATGGCAATAGAAATGTCACAAAATCTACATGTCAGTAAAACAAGAAGTAGAATTTTCCCAAGGCAAGAAACAGAGGCAAATCAGGAAATAGATTAATCAAAAGAAACAAAGAGAGGCCCAAGATTAATAGTAGTCACAGGGGCATAAACAAAATCCTATGATCACTGAACTTCTTAAAATCTGGCCCAAGATCAACCATTATCTTCCAACCACAAGGGCTGATTTCAGGAAACCAAACAGAACTTGGTGGTTAAGAACAAAGAACACAGTCAGAGATACCTGTTTAACTCAGATGTTTCAGTCCCAATGCTCAACTTGAGTGAATTACTTAACTAAGCTATTGTATTCCCATCTGCGAAACAGGAGTGATAACAGAACCTATAGTTTCCAAAGTTGTAGTTAAGGCGAAATGAGACATGTAAATCATAGTGCCTGGCACAAATATTCAGCAGCTGTTAGCAGTTGGAATAACGATACAGGTTAGTCCAATGTTTCAGATCACACAGCAGATTTGGAGCAGAGCTATGATCAAAACACAATATACAAGCCAGAATCCTTTCCATTCTACCAGCCATATTCACAGTTTGATTCATTAGTGGCAGTGAGTATATTCTTCATTAAGATTAGTCTATTCAAGTGTAGCCATCATACCCCAGGGGGCAGTCCCTATGATCCTTTCAAGGATCCACAAAGTCAAAACCATTTTTATAATAACACTGTTATCTACCTTTTTCACTGTGTTGATATTTGCACTAATGGTGCAAAAGCAATGGTAGTTAAAATGTACCAGTGGTCATTATACTATTCACTGCCACACACTTTTAGACTAAAAAAAAATGTCAGTGTCTCAAGAACGTCTTTGATGAAGTAGCAAAAATGACTAATGTTATTAAACCTCAATGCTTGGGTGTCACAAAATTGGAACTACGCATAAAGTATCTGCGCTGTGTGGTGATGTGCAATGGTGGTCTCAGAAAAATCACTCTGTTCAACTTAATTATAATCTAAATTAGTCACCTTTTTCGGGTGAAACATCAAATTTAAAGAACTAACAAACAATGGTTATTCAGTTGTGGATATCTGGAAGACATTTTCTGGACCAAAGCAACTAAGGTAAACAACTGTCAGTATTTGTTACCAGTGATAAAACACAAGCTTTCCAATAAAAAATCATAATTGTGGAAAATGTGCCACTATGAGTTTAAAAGCTTTCCAATACTTCAAAACTCCAATACTTCATTCTTCCTGGTAAAAACAGTGATATTAATGAACGGGATTATTTCATATTACATAATGAAATATGTCAACTGCATATTCAGTAAACCACTACAATAATCAATGCATGATGTTACAAAAATCACAAAAGGGTAAAAAATCCATTCAAAGTACAAGACAGACCAATGGAGTTTTTGTTTTTTGTTTTTTGATTAAACAGGCTTCATTGAAGTATAACTGAAACATATTTGAAGTGTACAATTTGATATGTTTTGACATCATCACAATCAAGATACTACACATATCCATCATCCCCAAAAATTTCCCCTGCCTTTTGTAACCCTCCCTCCCTCTCAATACTCCCCACCAACCTTGCCTATCCTCCCCATTTGGAAGCAACCACACATCTGCATTCTGTCACCATATATTACGTTTGCATTTTCGAGAGTTTTATTATGCATGTGTTTTTTTTCCTGGTTTCTTTCACTAAAAACAATCAATTTAAAATTCATCCATGTTGTTGTCTGTATCAGTTCATACCGTTTTATTGCTGAGTGATATTCCATTGTACGGACATAACAAAACCTGTTTGTCCATTCATCTGTTGATGGAAATTAGGGATGATTGTAATTGATTATTACAAATAAAGCTGCTATGAATATTTGTGTAAAAGTCTTTACATGGACATACAGTACCTTTTCTTTCGGGTAAATACCTAGGAGTAGATTAGCCAGGTAATGCACTAAGTGTATGTTTAGCTTTTTAACAAACCACCAAATGGTTTACAAAAGTGGCTGTACATTTCACATTCCAAACAGAAATGTATGAGACTTCAAATTTCTCCACATCCTTGCCAACACCTGGTATAATCTTTTTAGTTTCAGCCACTCTAACAGAGTGTAGTGGGATCATACTGTGGTTCAATTGACTCCCCTAATGACCATGCCACTAAATATTTTACCTAATCTTATTTTGCCATCCATATTTCTTTAGTGAGGCATTTAACAAACCTTTCGCCTATTTGAGGAGGGAAAGCTGTTTATTTTTTATTATTGAGTTTTCCTTTTTTCTTCCATATTCTGGATTCAAATCCATCATCAGATCAATGCTTTACAGAGATTTTCTCCCAGTCTGCGCCTTGTCTTCCTTCCTGTAACAGTGTATTTTGAGTTTATAATTTTCACAAAATCTAATTTATAAATATGATCTCTTACAGATTGTGCTTTTGAGTTTTATCTAAAATATTACTGCCTAATCCAAAATCACAAATGTTCTGTTTTTTTCTGTAAGTTTTATAGTTTTAAGATTTAAATTTACGTCTATGATGAATTTTGAGTTAATGTGTATAAGGTATGAGGTATGGATCCCAGTGCATTCTTTTTTTGCATATGAATATTGAAATATTCAAGCATAATTTGTTGAAAAGACTATCCTCTTTCCATCACACTGCCTTTACATCTTTATCAAAAAGCAGTTGTCCTTATACATGTGGGTTTACGTCAGGACTCCCTGAGTATTATATTCTACTGATCTATTTCTCTATCCTCGTGCTAATACTGTGCTTTTTTGTTTACTATAGCTTTACTGTAAGTCTAAAAATCATGCAGTGTTAGCTCTTAAATTGTGTTTTCTTTTGATTTCAATAATTTTCTCTATTGCTTCCCTATTTTTGATTTCATTGGATTCTACTTTGATCATTATTATTTCCTTTCTTCTGCTTACTTTTCATTGAATGTGCTCTTCATTTTTCTACTCTATGAAAGTAAAAGTAGAGGTCATTGACTTGAGACCTTTCTGCTCTTCACTTTACATGGGCATTTAGTGCTATAAATTTCCACCTACCTACTGCTTTTGCAACATACTACGACAAATTCTAGTATATTGTTTTCATTTTCATTTAGTTAAAAGTAAAATTTAAAAATCCCTTATGATTTCCTCTTTGATCCAGGGGTTATTAGAAGTGTTATTTAGCTTTCAAATATTCTGGCATTTTCAAAATATTTGTTATGAATTTCTAAATGAATAACATTTTGGTCAGAGAATATACTTTGAATGAGTTGAGTCCTTTTAAATTTATTGATATATGTTTTATGACGCAGGATATGGTCTATCTTGGTACATGTTCTGTGTGCACGTAAGAATAGTCTGAATTCTGCTACTGATGGATGAAATATTCTACATATGTCAATCAGGTCACGTTGGTTGGTAGTGTTATTCAAGTGTACTATCATCTTGATGATTTTCTGCCCATTTGTTGTTATGTTACTTGAGAAAAGGATATTTATCTATTTCTCCTTACAGTTCTATCAGTTTTTGCTTCATGTATTTTGAGTATCTGTTAGCAGAGGCATAAACATAATGTTTAGAATTATGTCCTCTTGATTAACTGATTTTTTTTTTTTTTTTTTTACCACCATGAAATGAGCTTCTTTATCTCTGGAAATATTCTGTGCTTTGAAATCTACTTTGTATGATACTAAATTAACTATTCCAACTTGCTTTTGACTAGTACCGGCACGGTATATCTTTATATTTAAAGTGCATTTCTTTTGGATAGCATACACTTGAGTCTTGCTTTTTCAGCCAATGTGACAATCTTTGCCTTTCATTTGGGGTGTTTGGACTATTTACATGAACACATTTTAGTATTTATCCCTTTATCCTTTGTTACCTTTTCCATCTTCCTGCCTTCTTTAAGATTAAGTATTTACTTTATAATTCCATTTTATCTCCTTTGTTGCTTTATTAGTTATATGTGTTATTTCATCAGTGGCTTTATAGTTTGTAATGGTATGCTTAATAATTCCACTGTCTTCCCCCATAAGATATCCATATCCTAATCCCTGGAACCTCTGTATGTTATTTTCTATGGAAAATAAGGGGGCACTCCACCATGAATAAGCTAAGTATTTTGAGATGAGGGAATTATCCTGGATTATTCAGGTAGTCCCTAAAACATGATCACAAGTGTCTTTATAAAAGGAAAGCAGAGGAAGATGTGACAGAGATAAGTTTCTTAAAAACGGCAAGTCAACATGACCATGAAGGCAGAGACTGAAGTGATATGGTTACAAGCCAAGGAACGCTGGCAACCAAAAGAAGCTGGAGGAGGCTTTTGGAGCAAGCACAACTGTGATGAAACCTTGACTGGCCTAGCAATAGATTTCAAATTTCTGGACTCTAAAACTGGAAGGAAATACATTTCTGTTGTTTTATGCCACAAAATTTGTGGTAATTTGTTGCAGCACGTCAAGGAAATGAATACAGTAGTATATATCCTTGACTTAAAACAGTCTGGCTTTCACGGGTATTATACCACTTTACATACAATGTCAGACTCTTACAACATTATATATCTATGTGCTCCGCTTTTGGTCTTTGTTATTGGTATCATGCATTCTACTTCTACATATGTTAGAAATCCCAAAATACAATGCTTTTATTTTTGTTTAGTCAATTCTCTTTCAATGTTTACCACTGGTTTTGAGCAATTTGATTATGAGGTTCTTTGGTGTTTTCTTCATGTTTCATGTGTGTATAGTTCATTAAGCTACCTGGATCTGTGGGTTTAAAGTTTTCATCAAGTTTGGAAAAGTCTACCATTATTTTTTCACCCCTTCCCCTCCTCCAGAGACCCCAATTATCAGTATACTAAGCTGCTTGAAGTTGTTTCACCATTTTGGAATTCTTTTTTCTACGTGTCATTCTGAATAATTTCTCCTCCTGCGCCTTCAAGCTTATTAATCTTTTCTTTTGCAATATCTAATCTGTCGTTCATCCCCTCCACTCTGTTTTCCATCCCAAACATAGTTCAAGTTCAAGAAGTTCAATTTGAGTCTTCTACGTTTTCCATGTCTCTACTTAACTTTTTGAGGAAATGGAGTACAATTTTAACAACTCTTATGTCCTTCCCTCCTAAGTCTAGTACCTGTGTTAGTTCTTGCTCAATTTCAATTGATTGATTCTCCTATTCATTATTGGTTATGTTTTCCAGCTTCTTTGCATACCCATTAATCACTGACTGAACACCAGACATTGTAAATTTGACCTTGTTTGATGTTGGATACTTTTGCAATCTTACACATTTTCCTGAGCTTTGTTCTGGGAAGCTGTTGCTTGAAAACAATTTGATCCTTTTCGGTCTTGCTTTCATTTGCTAGGTGGATCCAAAGCAGTGTTCAGTCTAGGGCTAACTGTTCCCCACTATTGAGTCAAAAACTTCCTCAGTGCTCTACCCAATGCCCCAGGAATTGTAAGTTTCTCCACTGCGCCTGGCAGAAACAGACACAGTTCCTAGCCTTGTGTGAACACCAGGCACTCACTATTTCCTCTGATCCTTTCAGATAGTTCTTTCTCCAACCTCAGATGATTTCCTCACACATATGATCTGATCGGTACTCTGCTGAATACTCAAGGGGAACCCAACTACAGATCTCTGGAGTTCTTTGTGCAGCTCTCTCCAGTACACTCTAGCTTTTGGTCTCCCTGAACTCTCAGCACTATCTCCTCAACTAAAGGAGTCTGCCAGATTCTACCTCAGTTCCCCTTCCCTGTATTGCAGCCTGAAAACTCTCTCAAGGGCATAAGCTGGAGCAATCATGAAGCTAACTTGTCTGTTTCTTGCTTCGGGGATTGCCTTCATTTGTTGTCTCATGTCCAAAATCTAGAAAATGTTGTTTCATGATGATGAGCTTTTTTGGTCATTGCAGGAGAAAGGGTGAATCCCATCCCTGTTACTCAGTGTTGGCTAAAAGCATAAATTCCATACCAAACCAACAGATTTTCATGTAATAAACAAAATTTTATGTAACAGAGTAATAGATTTTCAGGTTACAGAATAAACAAAATTTCACTGATACAGTTCAAGATTCCACATTGCAAATAACATTTAACAAATTACCACTTGTTCGGTTTCGGTGTAATATCAAAGAAGATCCATAATTATCTAAAACCATTTTTAAAAATATTCCTCCTTAACAAAAAGTAGATTAGTGACTGCCAGAGACTAGGGGGAAAAGGAAATGGCAAGTGACTGCTAATGGGTACAGGGTTTCTTTGTGGGGTGATGAAAATGTTCTGAAATTAGATATCAGTGATGGTGGAAGGACTCTGTGAATATATTAAAAACAATGGAGAGTACACTTTTAACTGATGAATTTTATGGTATGCAAATTATATCGCATTAAAAAATTTTTTTTTCAACTATATGATATTCAAAATATGTGAGGCCAGATTTATATATGTACTTCAACCAAAACAACTTATTGCAAGAAATCGAATATAGATGCAGATTTGAGAATTCAGTTGTCTTCTTTGAAGCCAGACAGTGGAGACTTTCAAAAATGCAAAGCAATACAAGATTTCTCAGCAGACATTTTGTTTTAGAAAAACGGTTACTTTTCATAAAAAATGTTACTTCTGTTAATATGCAATAGGCTTATTTTTATTTTAAAAGTTAAATAATAAAAAACTTAAAATTTTTTTCTCAGTTTTAATCTCCAATTCAGAAAATAACAATAGATATAACCTATAATAAGAAAAACTATTTGGGGTTCCCAATACATTTTTATAACGGGTCCTGAGATCAAACAGTTTGAGAACTGCCAGTCCATGCCATCATACTATGCCAAGGATTCCATGTTAGTGTACATCTTAACAGACAAAACAATATAGTAATTAACAAAAATTACTAAAGGAATGCATGTAAATGCACATTAAGGTTGTTATTTTTTAACCTCTTACTTGGAAGTTTCAGGCAAGCCAGCTGAGAGTTCCAAAAACACAGATAAATAGTAACCACGAACAACCCCATTTCCATCCTAAAAAAAAAAACAAGAGGTTATGCAAGTGTAAACTCCAGATCAATTTAAATGTAAAAAATTAAGTTACAGTGAAACAAACAACATAGATTAATATCTGATAATCTGGATTAGCAAGTACTTCTGAGCTTAAAATAAGTAAAAAGAAATAACAAAAAGACCAAGAAATTTGAGTCCATAATGATTTAAAACTCTTGTACACGAAAAATAGTTAAAATAGTAAGGCAAGCATATTAAAGAAAATATCGACAACCACAAAGGGTTAAGAGTTTCAACGTATATAGAACTCTTATAAATCAGTCCTAAAGAAAAACAAAAACCCCAAAGAAAAAACACAAATAAATACCAGACTAAATACAAATAGACTAGAAATGAGTGAGACAAAAATTAAGGCCATTTTTAAGACCAGAAGAGGGATAATATAAAAAAAGGTAACACCTAATGCTGAAGGTAATTAAATTTAATTTCTATATATTTTATATGTTAGCATTCCATATAACATTCTGAGAAGTTGTTTCAATCTCTACTAGAGATTTTTACAAAGATAATTACTCCCTCAGCATTTCCTCAGATTTTTTTTTTTAAAGACCGAATTTATTATAAGTACTTGTTTAAACTAGACTCCATCATAAATTGGAATGACCACAGAGGAGTCAAAGTATTTATTAACTCCTTCACTTCTAGTCTACCTTGTTAGAAAAAGACCTGAGGAAGCTTTCAGGGTTTAACAGGGTAATTACTCAATAAATACTAACAAATAAATGAATGACCAGCTAAGTGAAAAAAGCCAGACACAAAAGATTGCAGATTATATGATCTCATTATACAAAATTCCAGAAAAGCAAAACTACAGGGACAAAAGCAGACCAGTGGTTGCAGAAAGGCCAGGAAATTCAGAGAAAGAAGGGATTAGTTGAAAAAAGAAATAATATAAATTTGGGGGGTGATAAAAATCATAACTGTGGTGGTGATTACAGAACTGTATATATTTCTCAAAACTTGCCAAAATTAGTGAATTTTACTGAATGTAAATTATATTGATTCTGAAAATCAACCAACATCCTTGTTCAAATAGGTTTTTTTTCTTCTTTTGAATTATGTACTTGGAAAATTTTCCCTGGAGTGAAATTAACGAATTAATGAGTGAAAGACAATGAACATTTTGGGCTCATCTTTATCCGTTAATAATATTAGAAATTTCTTTTGCTTTAATTTTTATCATAATCTTAAGGAACAAAAATTTTTAATAGTCTTATTTGCATGCCAGATGCACCTATAACAAAATATTGGCTTTAAGACTTTTCAGTAAGCACAGGACTCTGGAAAAGATTGCTGCGATGACAGCCCAGTTTTTGCAACTCTCCAAACCCAAGCATAAAACAAAACAAAACAAAAAATAACTGTACAGCAAAACTAAAAGGCCAGAAGCAACATTTACAACAAACCTAGCCAACAGGTTATACTACAAAGACTTGCATGAAATCAACATGTGTTTGGGAGAAGGTAGAGGGGCATCTGATGAACAGGAGAATCCCAAAGTAGCCACGATTTATTAACTAAAAAGCATCGTGAGACTGGCTGGTTGGTTCAGCTGGTTAAAACAAAGGGTTCAGATCCCCATAACTGGCCAACCACCAATAAATAAATAAATAAATAAATAAAATAGAAAGCATCATGAGCCAAATACAACAGTTAAAACAGGAAACAGCTGCTCAATATAAAACTAGCTGAATACAAGGTGGCCTGATATAACAAAGTTTGAAAGAACTAAATGCAATCTAGGCACTATGAACTCTTAAAAATAAATATCCAGGGCCTTTCATGACAGGGCCCCAGACTGCAAAGAAATTTCTAGAAATAAAGTAAAAGATAAACAGCACAGAAGCAATAAAGATGAAGGAAGAGAAGGTCCGGATAAAACTGGGAGAAGCAGAGGCAAGTTATCTCTCACAAAGTAAGCCACCATATTTTTAATCGCTAAATCATACTGATATCCACATGCAAAAGAATTTAGTTGGGCCCTTACACCATACACAAAAATGAACTCAAAATGGATCAAAGACTTATAAGACCTAAAATTATAAAACTTTTAGAAGAAAACATAGAGAAAAGCTTCATGAAATTGGACTTGAGAAGAACTTCCTGGAATTGACACTGAAAGTAACAACAAAAAATAAACAAAAGCAAAAATAGACAAGACATCAAAATTTAAAACTCTGTGTATGAAAGGACCCAATTAACAGAGTGAAAAGGCAACCTACAGAATGGGAGAAAATATTTGCAAATCATATATCTGACAAGGGGTTAATATCCACAATATATAAAGAACTGCTACAACTCAACAACAGAAAAACCCCCAAATAACCCAACTAGAAAATGGGCAAAGGATACAAATAGACATTTCTGAAAAGAGAATATATGAATTGTCAATAAGCATATGAAAAGATGCTCAAGGGCCGGCCCGTGGCTCACTCGGGAGAGTGCGGTGCTGATAGCACCAAGGCCCCGGGTTCGGATCCCATATACGGATGGCCGGTTTGCTCACTGGCTGAGCGTGGTGCTGACAACACCAAGTCAAGGGTTAAGATCCCCTTACCGGTCATCTTTAAAAAAAAAAAAAAAAAAAAAAAAAAAAAGATGCTCAACACCACTAATCATTAGGAAATGCAAAAACCACAATGAATATGACCACTTAGGATGATGACTACTCATCGAAAATGCAGAAAACAGGGCTGCCTGTTAGCTCAGTTGATTTACAACACACTGTGGTTAACACTAAGGTCAAGGGTTCGGATCCCCATATTGCCAGCTGCCAAAAACGAACAAACAAACAAACAAACAAAAAAGCACAGAAAATGTGTTGGGCAAGAATGTGAAGAGAGTAATACCCTTGTGCACTGCTACTGGAAGTGTAAAATGGTGCAGTCACTCTGGAAAACAGTATGCAGATTTCTCAAATAGTTAAAAACAGTACTACCAGATGATCTAGCAATTCCACTTCTGGGTATATATCCAAAAGAACTATACGCAGGGTATTGAGATATGTGGACATCCATGTTCGTAGCAGCAGTATTCACAATAACCAAGAGGTGGAGCAACCCACTGTCCATTGGCAAATGAATGGATAAACAAACTGTAGTATATACATATGATTTTTTTTTTTTTTTTTGCACTGGGTAGTACAGGGATCCAAACCCTTGACCTTGGTTTTATAACACCATGCTCTAATCAACTGACTTAACTAGCCAGCCCCTAATTATTCAGCTTTAAAAAAGAAGGAAATGCTGAATGTGCCCCAATATAGATGAACCTTGAAGACATTAAGCTAAGTGAAATAAGCCAGTCACAAAAAGACAAATAACGTATAATTCCACTTATATGAGATACCTAGACAGAATGTAGAATAGTGGTTACCTGGGGGCTGGTAGGGGGTAGGAGGGAAGGTGAAATAGAGAGCTGTTGTTTAATGGGCAGAATTTCAATTTTGTAAGACGAAAAAGTTCTGGAGATTGATTACATGACAGCCTGAATATACTACACTAATAAGCAGTAAGTACGCTTGGTACTTGGTAAATTTTATCTTATGTGTTATTACCAAAATAAGAGAGAACAAAGAGCAGAATACCATTCCTACAGACAATTAAAGCACTCCAGAAAAAATAATCAAATAACAGATCAAAATGGTAACCTATTCCAAAACAACCTAAAAGATACTAAGAAAATAATATGATTCATGAAAGAACAGCACAAATCGGACTTAGAAAACCTCAGAAATCAAGGGATACAACTAAGGAAAGAATTAGAAATAAGTTATTTAAGAAATAAAGACTGAACTGGAGGAAACATACAGCAAATACGGATATGGTAACAGAAATAAGTAAACAAAAATTTAAAAAATGAAAAAGACAAAGAAAGCCAAAAAGATCAGAGAGAAGTGATAAATATTCAAGACAGGCTAAGGAGATTCAAAATACAGATTATATAAGTCCCAAGAAAGAAAAACAAAAAAGAAGCAAAACTTATTAAAAACTAATTCATGAAAACATTTCTTAAAAACAAAACCAAACAATCTGAAACTACATACTGAGAAAGCCCAATGTGTAACTGAGAATACTGACCCAGAATGACCAAACATATGGTAATAAATTATTAGATTTAAGAAAAAAGATTTTGGGCCGAGCCCGTGGCGCACTCGGGTGAGTGCGGCGCTGGGAGTGCAGCGACGCTCCCGCCGCGGGTTCGGATACTATATAGGAATGGCCGGTGCACTCACTGGCTGAGTGCCGGTCACGAAAAAGACAAAAAAAAAAAAATAAGAAAAAAGATTTTTAATATCAGTAAATACCTTTAAGGTGAAAAAAAATTAGTTTATCATCAGACTTTATCTACAGAAAATAGAATAGCATATTTAAGATACCCAATGAAAAAAAACACGAGTCAAAGATTTTATATCCAGAAATACCAGCTTTTAAGTATAAAAAGCACAAACTGGGCTGGCCAGTTAGCTCGCTTGGGAGAGTGTGGTGCTGAGAACATAAAGGTCAAGGGTTCAGATCCCTGACCAGCCAGCCACCAAAAAAAGGAAAATATATTAAAAACCAAAGGGGGGGGGGCATAAACTGTTTTCAACATATAGTAACTCAGGGAATATTGTTTCCATTAGCCTTTCCAGTAGAACATACTAGAGAACAAGCTTTGGACAACCAAACAGTTCTCCAGACATGGCAGGGAAGAGAATAGAGAGGATATATGCAAAAAAAATTTTTTTAATGTTCTTATCCTGAGATTTTTTGTTTGTTGATTTCTGCATTTGTTTATTTTAGAATAAAGCAAATGAGTGACTGAATAAGATATTCTAATTATATCACTTCCTATGGCTTTAAGAAATGGGATTTTCAAGAGTGGAAGAAAGGAGATACAGAGGTAACAAAGAAATTAAGTTAAAAAAACTCTACAGTCATAAATTTGAATTGTAAATGTGAGCATTAACTCAAGTTATTTTATCTTTAAAAAATAAATACATATATTTGTCAAAACCCATAAAAGGTACAACACCAAGAGTGAACCCTAATATAAACTATCGACTTTGGGTGATAATGATGTATCAATGTAGGTTCATCGACTGTAAAAAATGTACAACTCTGGTGTGGGATGTTGATAGTGGGGTAGGCTATGCATGTGTGGAGACAGAGGGTGTATTGGAACTCTGTACTTTCTGCTCAAATTTGTTGTTAACCTAAACTGACCTAAAATAATACAGCCTATTCTTGAAAAATATTTTTAAAATGAAAAAAAAAAAAAAAAAAAAAAAAAAGATCACAGACTACCACCACCACTCCCTCCCCTGCCAAACACTATGTACATATGTGTGTAAAATTTCCTAGCTCTGTTCACTAAAGAGGTCTAGAAATAGTGACCAACCTGGTAGGAATGAGCATCCCTAGTGCCCAGTTTGGCCCTGAAATACAATTTTCCAATAAAAGAGCTAGGGCTCCTTGGATAACATAGCCAATTCCAGATATGGGGTAGGAAATGTACAAGACAGGCCTACAACATCTTACCATACAAGAGAACAAGAAAGCTAACTACGAGGGTCACTATAGGGTCTACTAAGATCATGGCAAAAGGACTCAGAAGCCAACTTGAAGAGACTAAATATGTTTAAATTCATAATGATAGTAAATGACTAAACAAAACCTAGTCAGTTTCAGAGGATAAGAAAATCTGATAAAGGGAAAGAATCCTGGCTCTTCTATACGAACTGTAATATTGGGTAAACAAATAGCAGCAGATGGTTAGAGCATGGTGCTGATAACACCAAAGTCAGGGGTTCAGATCCCTGCACCAGCCAGCTGCCAAAAAAAAAAAAAAAAAAGTAGAAGAGGAGAAGCATCTCGTTATGGAAGTATTACAACTATTAAGTGAGGAAAAAATTTGATAAAATGAGGATATTAGTATTTTGCAACTCACAATAAACAGGCATAGGAAATTTGCATCAATAGCCGCTAATATCAAGAGATGCAACCACCACTGTGATAAAACAACACACTACTACTTATATTCTTGCCACAGGAATCGACTTGAGCCTCACACCACTGGACGCAACTACCAATTAAGACAATACACAGGTCAAAGAACATACTGAAATGCACTATGAGTAATCTGTGGGGGATTGGTTCCAGGACATCCCTCAGATACCAAAATATGGGGATGCTCAAGTCCCTGATATAAAAGGGCATAATAGTATTTACATATAGCCTATGCATATCCTCCTGTATACTTTAAATCAACTCTAGATTACTTATAATACCTAATACAATGTAAATGCTATGTAAATAGCTGTTATACTATATTGTTTAAAGAATAATACTATGACCAGAAAAAAATTCTATATATGTTCAACACAGAGGCAATTTATTTTTTCCAAATATTTTCTATCCTCAGTTGGTTGAATCCATGAATGCAGAACCCACGGACACGGAGGGTCAACTGTTCGTTTTTGAGGGCTTTCTGTATCTGAAGGAATAAAATTCATTAAAAAAAATATAAAAGAAAGAAATTTAATTTTTTTCTTTTTTTGTCTTTTTGTGACCGGTAAGGGGATCACAACCCTTGCTGTGGTGTCGCCCGCACTGCGCTCAGCCAGTGAGCGCACCGGCCATTCCTATATAGGATCCGAACCCGTGGCGGGAGCGCTGCTGCGCTCCCAAGCGCTGCACTCTCCCGAGTGCGCCACGGGGCCGGCCCAAGAAATTTAATTTTTACTTAAAATTCATTACAAATGAATTTAAAAGAAAAATTTAAACATTTCTTCTAAAGGTAAATATCTTTCTACAATCCAGAAATAAAATTTAATAATAAGTCAGGGTTCATACTGCTCATATTTAACTCATTTTTTCATAGATTTAGTAAGGTATGCCCCAAAGAAACATAAATTTGTCATTACTTTAATTTCCCTACTCCACTCAAAAGTGAAATGGTGTATAACAGGACAGTGAAAGAAAGACCTTGGTTTCAAAACTCAATAGAAGTATGGAAAACTTACTGGGTAAACTTTTAACCTCCAGCAAAGTCCTGAAACTTGAAGAGGTGGACTGTAAACAGGATCTGCTCTCTGGCGCAAAGTGCTAAGGAAAAACAAAACAAAACAACCACATCCCAAGATCAAAACTGTTGTGAAGTGGCAACAGGTAAAAACAAAAACAAACTACTCCTTCATAATATATATTTGAAATCCTGAACAAGTAATGGAAGGTGACTAAACAAGTCAAGATTCCACACTTAAGTTTAGATATACTTACATGCTGAAATTTAAAAAAATGGAATGTACTGAAATATTCAACATCTTTTACATTTCAGTAAAAAAATCCCACAACCTTCAAAATTGTGACATTTAAGGGAAAAGGACAGTGTTCTCTAAGTATCTCAAATTTAATTACTGCTCCAACAAGCAGTCTTTCACCATTAAAAAAAAAAAAAAAAAACCCAAATCACAATGTATTTCGTCCTCACTTCCCTGTAGTATAATTTTCCTTTTTTAATATGGAAAAGTAAGAGAACATGTGCTAAATTCTAATATGTACCTGGAAAACCTTTCAGAGGTTATGCTTTAGCCACAAAATTACCCCATGAGAAAAGACAAATTAAATGGAAAGGGGTATAAATTCTCACAGTGTGGCCTTATTTTGACGGTTATCACCTACCTGGAGTCTCTCTCTCTCTAAGACTTTGTATTCTTATTTCCCACTTCCATGTTGCCTTTGAAGGCAAGTCTCTTAGGACCTCTGTATTTTAAGATCTTTGCTTCTAATCTTAGCAAAAAAGCAGTAAAAGCTAACCAAATTAATATGCAAATACAAAGCCTACAAATTTCTTACAACAATGGCATCTATCCACAAATTTTCACTTGGAACTGAATAAATGAAACCCAGTGGACTTCTTCCCACCACTTTTACTTCTGACGATGGGTAGGTGGGAGCTCATTAAAGGCTAAGTGGACCCTTTTCTTTAAAATGGTTCCTTTTCTCAGACTACAGAAGCAATCAGTCCTGAAGCAATCAATCCAGACAAATGACCTCTGTGTTTTTAAGAGGAAACTTTCTTCTAAGACTACTCAACTGAGTGACACACTTCACTAGATATCTATCCTACTAAGGAACAATACCTCCCTGGCTCTTCCTTGTGTATACATATAAAAAACCAGAGTTGTCAAAACCTCTTACCTGAAATTCTCTAAAACAAAAGTAGCTGAATCGTAAGATGGTACTAATTCACTAAAAAGAAGCAAAAAGCAAAAAAAAAAAAAATTATTTAGCTTATATATATATAACATTTTATTTAAATTAAAAAAATAAAATAAGGCCCTCAGTAATATCTTGAAAACTTAATTAAATTAAAAGAAGTCCCTAAGCATATTTTTAAATCCTTTTTAAACACAACATTAACTCTAATTCATAAAATCATCAAAAGTTTATGATTAAAGTGGAGATAAAATAAGTACTTTATAATTTTTAAAGGCAATATATGATTAAGTATTAAAGTAAGTACAAAGACTAACTAAAAAAGTACTCATAGAAAGAGAAAAAAGTAAGAAATTGATGCTTAGGTTGGGAACTCAAATTATGAAACAGATGAAACAGGCTTAAAATATGAAAACTAAGAGCAAAAGTAAAAGATATCACAATCAATCCCCAAATTTCATTCTTCAGAACAAATTATGGGGAACATTAACAGAACTTAAATACTGTGAGATTATTTACTAGCCAATAAACCCATACATTTTTACAGGATTAGAATACATAATCACTTAAGGGGCAGGCAATTGGGATGGACTAGCATATTAACACTTTCTTGGAAGGCAAGATCACCTCAAGCAACTTTAGTCCATCCAATCTTCTCCCAAGAGATCTGAACTATAACCACCGGAGATGGACTAAGGGATAATCCATTTTGCTGCTAACTACCCTTAGATCATGTGAATGGGTTGTGGCACCGTCATTAGAACACCTCAAAAATCATTAAAACACCGTTTATGATAAAAATCCTATCATACACAGTGTTGTAAATCTGATATATAAAGTTACAAATTTACCAAAACAATAAACAGCCAGTCATTCTCACCTTATCTCCACACATATTTTCTAAGTTCAATTCATCAAAATTTTGGTTATTTGCAAAATAAGATACAAGACACATCCACAGCATTGTCACACTGTGATAGCACCTCAAAAAACTAGTGGTTTGCCATGTAAAAATACAATATAGATAAAAAATAAATTACTTTTTATCTTATAGTAGGTACATATAGCCTAGGTACATATGGTAGGTACATACAGATCACATTGTTTTCACAGTACAGTAGTCCCTCTTCATCCAAGGGAGATATATTCCAAGACCTGGATGCCTGAAACTGTGGAGAGTACCAAATCCTATATACAAATCTTATACAAATATAATATGAATCCTTCCATGAACTTTTTGAAGTACCCTCGTATACTATGTTTTTTCCTATACATACGTAAAGTTTATTTTATAAATTAGGCGCAGTAAGAGATTAACAATAATAACTAATAATAAAATAAAACAATTATAACAATATGCCAGCATCACTAATCTTGTGCATTGGGGCCATTATTAAGTAAAATAAGGGTTACTTGAACACAAGCACTGCAATACCCCAACACTTGATCTGCTCACTGAGACAATCACTAAGTGACTGACAGGTGGAGAGCGTCTACAGCATGGATACTCAGGAAAAAGGGATGATTCATATCTGGAGCAGTACAAAGCAGAACAAGGCACACAATTTTAAAGTTATGAATTGTTCATTTCTGTAATTTTCCATTTACTTTTTTCGGACCACAGCTGACTGAGGTAACTGAAACTGCACAAAGCGAAACCATGGCTAAGGGGATACTACTGTAATTAGATGTACTTTGCCCTATGATTAACTGTATAGCTACTCTCCAAATTGACTGTGTCAAGCACTCCTATCATATCCCTAGTCAGTTGTCATGTTTCTTTAGAAGACTCATATTCCTCATCCCCCAGATCCTTTTTGCTTAGTTTATTCTTATTATTCCTTCAGATATAAGATTAAAGGTCACATACCCTAGGAGTCTGCTGTAAGGTCTCCCCGTTATATGCTCCACTAGTACCCAATAAACACAAACCCCAATTAGCAGAACCAATGCAATTAGTGCCTGGGAAGCCTTCCTAGAACCATAAGCCTAATCAGAGCTCTAAGGGTGACTGCCCAATGTAGTCTTCAAGTTTGGTCAAGTACTGACATGCTTTCAGCTATAATTTTGTGCAACTTCCAACCATACAATTGCTGGTCAGTTCTCCCACTAAATTTAGAATGTCCGAAGACTTCAACCAACCCCACTTGCCTGCTGATCTATATATCCTTTCTTCCACCATGTCCTTAATATCCAGTGCGATATATTTTCTTTGTTATTACTACTGTTGTTTTTGCTCTATGTCCAGACTACCACTGTCATGTTTTATCAGCCATTAAGGGTCAAAAGAGTTCACCAGAACACAAAAATAAACAGCAAGAGATGCCACATTCAACTCAGAATGGTGACATAGAAAACTTACAGGCTAAAGAGTATAAGTTGCTAATGTTCACTAATCAAGAGGATATGGTATAGTCTACCCTAGCTCTCACTTGCTCAAAGAAAATAATCGCATTCAGAGCACAGAAAACAAATCTATCAATCCTACGGTACTGCGATATACTTCTTCACATGTACATTTTTTAGGGAAAACCTCTCAGACACAAACAGCATTGTAACAAATTAGTGCTATGGGGCAGCATTAAACAGGATGCATATACATTCCCTATCACCGGTCATCACATTTTATTACTGCTCCAATCATCTATCTTTCTCACTAAATCATAACTCATAAATCACAAAAGCTCTCTAGCATGTAGCAGATGCCTGGAACATAGCTGGCATTCAAATATTCACTGAATAGATGAATATTTACAAATATTTTCTGGCAAATTCATTGAGAGCTGGAAACATTCACTCAAAAATTTCTTTTGCATTCTTTACATACACACACAAAGCCTCAAATATTGCGAAGCCATCTAATTCCATCACTCTTAGCTATTTATTAACACTTCCATATTATGCAACTATGAACACTTCCATATTATTTCCTTGCTGCCCCCCAAATATACCAGCTCTGATCACACCCATATTTTCGTTCATACATACATACCCCATTCCCATCTGCCTAATGAAATCCTGTATAGCTTTCAAGATCTTCCTCAATTCCTTTCCAGGTTATAATGTCATCTTGACCATGCCTGTCACTTACCAGACCTCTTTTTGGAATTATTGATATAAAATGGTATATAAAAAATATTGGATTTTAATAAATAATTCTGTACTATGTAATGTGAAATATTTAGCCAGTAAAATCTTTAGTTCCTCTAATGCATCTCCTGTGCAGCACATACAACAGTGCTGGGCATACTAGTCCTTGATAAATAACACTGCACCGATTTAATGACCTTTTCTTCTCTGCTGTGGCTCCATCACCAATCATTAACTGATGGAACTAACGGCAATGCAGTCCTATATTCTCACAGCTTAGAAACACCACTGCTTTGCACATCTAAACTTTGGTCTTTAAGTTAATGTCAATAAATGCTGGTCTTTCTTATTTGGCCCTCTTTTCTTTGCTGATCAATGCATCAACAGAGGAACATGTGCTTCCTGTATATTGCAACCAGTAAGCTGAGTTTTTAATAAAAATTAGAGTTAAGTTAAAAGCCTAAATTTCTAATAAGATAGTGAGCATTACTGGAGAGAGAGGGCCCTGAGGTGATCTTCATCCATGGGAAGCTGCTTAATTAGAAGACTGGAAAGCACTGTTGCCTGTCTGATGAGTTGCTGAAAGTGGCATCAGGATGGGAATTTATCCGTATCAATGATTCCCAAATTTTGGTGTGGTATTACCTAGGGTGCTCAAGATGCATTTTCTGGATAACACCCCCAAAGATTCTGGAGAACTGGGCCTGGGAATCTGCATTTTGGACACCCCACGTGGCTCTGATACAGGTGATCCCATGTATCACAATGTGAATTGAAAAACATCAATCTTTACATGTGACATTTATGTCAAAATGTATGTTTCATTCCACTGATGATGTAATAATTCAGAAAAGGTTATCTTCAAACTGAAATGGCTGGCCACACTATCAAAAGGCAGCCTTGGGATATCAGTGAATATTCTTAGTTCACCTTAATGATAGTAAATGCCAAGTCCTTTTATTAATATTCAGTGCTTTAAAAACATACATATTTGTGTAGGGTTTAATATGTTAATTCAGAGGGAAACAAAGACTTCTCTTACTGGTCAGTGAGAACCACCCAAGTTCTCGTTGTTAAAAACATTCTGCCCTTCTGTTTATAGGACTGTGGATGGTCAGGGTCCTGAGGAAGGCATCTGTGATGAGGAACAAGGGCTTACACCAGTGATTCTCAACCCGGGGTGATTTTGCTCTCAGGGAACATTTGGCAATGTCTAGAAACATTTTTGTCACACCTCTAAGGCGGCTGGGGAATGCTAAACATACAGGGATACTGCTAAAATTCCTACAATACACATGAAAGCTCCCCCAACCCTACAAATAATTATCCAGCTCAAAATGTCAACAATGCCAAGGTTTAAAAGCCTGGCTTACACCATATACTCCAGGACAATGAATACCCTGTGCCTATCATGTATTAGGGAAAAATAGCCCAACATATAAACATTTTTTATAACAAGGGCTGTTTTCTAAATGTACCACAGCCCTCAACATGCTAGAAAAACCTGACAGTATTCCATAAGCTGTCTCTAAAGTATGAGATAGATTAAGTCTGCCAAAATATTTATCTGAAAAGCAGCAGTTTCATCCCTTATCTTAGGAATAAGCTAAGGAGATTTAAAAAGAACAAACTACAAATGCCCATCTGTACCCAATATTATGGACGTAATTGTGTCTCCCAAAATTCCTATGTTGAAGCCCTAATTCCTAATGTGACAGTATTTGGAGATAGGGCCTTTAGCGATTAAGGATAAATGAGGTCATAAGGGTGAGGCCTTAATCCAATAAAGCTGGTGTCCTCATAAGAAGTGGAAGAGACACCAGAGACTGATCTCTCCCCCGCATGAACAGTCATATAAGGACACAGGGAGAAGGCAGCTATATAAAAGCTGAGAGGCCTCACCAGAAGCTGAATTTGCTGCTACCCTGATCTTGGACTTTCTGCCTCCAGAACTGTAAGAAAATAAATTTCTGTTGTTTAAGCCACCCAGTCTGTGTTATTTTGTTATGGCAACCCAAGCAGAATGATATACCCACAGAGATTTGATTTCAAACGGCCTGAGGTATGGCCAGGCATTGATAATTTTCAATAGAATCCCAAGTGAGATTAATATATAAACAGTATAAAGAACCCCTGGTATAACGCCACAGTGTAATTTTTTTTTTCTTGGCAGCTGGAACGTATGGGGATCCAAACCCTTGACCTCGGTGTTATCAATACTGTGCTCTAACCAACTGAGCCAACCAGTCAACCCTAGTGTAATTCTAAATACACTCAAAAGAATCTGCTGTTGAGAAGAATTCTAAGATTCAGCCCAAGATGAAAACTAAAAAGACTGAAGTTTTTTGCAATAACTGTTTTCTCCCACTATCTTTGAGTATCTGAAGATAACATCGGGTCACCTTCAAATTCTTTTGGTATCTCATCCATTTCTGAGTTTTGTGTAACAAGATATAAATTAATTCAGGGCCAGCCAGTGGCTCACTCGGGAGAGTGCGGTACTGATAACACTAAGGCCATGGGTTTGGATCTTATATAGGGATGGCCGGTTCCCTCACTGGCTGAACGGGGTTCTGACAACACCAAGCCAAGGGTTAAGATGCCCTTACCAGTCATCTTAAAAAAAAAAAAAATTAATTCAAAAGGTAAATAAAAGAATGAATAGACACTGATAAAGGTAATGGAATCATTATTTTTTCTACACTATGGAAGATGGAGCTCCAGGAAAAGTGCCAATCCTAATACACTATCATTTTCTCTTTACAGTCAAAAGTGTGACTGAGTCCACCATGCTTTTTTTTAGACTATATTTACATGCATACAATAGAGCTCACCACACCACACCACTATAAACAGCACCTTAAAAAAGAGATGGAGTTAAGAAAAATAACTTATTCTTTTGAAACAAGTATATGCATTTGCACATAAACTTCAAAGGTAAATAAAAAATTTTAAATGTAAAAAAAACACATAAATAAAAATGTGTCATACCTGGTAAAGTCTGGTGGAACAGGAGTGGTAACAAAGGATGCCATCGGCTTTCGATGAACTTGCTGAAACATCATGAGGATTTCTGAGCTCTTCGATATCAACTCACTCTTACTACAAGACCGCAACTGTGTGAGGAAAAAAATTATCTGAACAAACAAAATTACTATTCACTGGCACCTTGAAAGTCTTTTTTTTTTTTTTTTTTGGCAAGCTGGTACAGGGATTGAACCCCAGGCCTTGGTGCTGAGCACCACGGTCTAATCAACTGAGTGTTATAGTCAGCTCACAAAATTCCTAAAAGAAAATTAGAATTTATTCTGGTTATATACTGAAAAAAAAAAAAAATGAGATAACAAAAAACCGTTTCAAAGTGAGTTTGAGAATTAAGAATCTTCAAAGAATCTAGGTTATTTACTTTCATTCTAACAGTAAAGTCATGAAATAAGTTTACTTGATTTTAATGCATTTTTCTCTCCTCTTAATTTAGGATAAGTCAAATTTTAAGCAACTACAAATATATTTTCAGACTGCTGGAGTGAAGCTATTATGCATATTAATAAACATATCCTGTAGGTTAAAAGCCTTTATTATTTATTTTTTGGCAGCTGGCCAGTTAGCTCAGTTGGTCAGAGCTGGTGTTGATAACACCAAGGTCAAGGGTTTGGATCCCAGTATAGGCCAGCCACCAAAAACAAACAAACAAACAAACAAAAAATAAACAAGAAAGCCTTTAAAAACAAGCATCTCAGATTGCGGTCTAGATAACAGAAAGATTTAACACACACGCACGCACGCACGCAGGTAAATCTTATCCTATATCAATTTACGAATCACTACTTAAGGTATGCCAGAGGTAAAAAGTGAAAATCTAAGGGCCGTCCGTGGCTAACTTGGGAGAGTGTGGTGCTGATAACACCAAGGCCACCGGTTCGGATCCCTATATAGGGATGGCTGGTTAGCTCACTTGGAGAGTGTGGTGCTGACAATACCAAGTCAAGAGTTAAGATCCCCTTACTGGTCATCTTTAAACAAAAAAAAAAAAAGTGAAAAATTTAACTTTAGTAAAATAAGCATGGTAGTTAAGTCTACTGATTTTATACTCAAGAAAATTAGTTTGAAGTCCTAGTTCTGACACTAATTATATGACTCTGAGTCTGGTTATGTGTAAAGCTGTAATAATAATATCTACCACTATTTGCTTCACTGAGTTTGTTATAAGGACCATGAAGCACCTTTGTAAAGTTATCTGTCACAGGCTGAATTGTGTATGCCTCCACCCCCAAGTTTATATGTTGCAGGCCCAACCCGCAGTACCTCAGAACTTAACCACATTCAGACATAAGGTCCGTAAAGAGATGATAAAATTAGAATGAGGCCTTTAGGGTGGGGCCCTAATCTAATATGACTGATATCTTTAAAAGAGGTAGAGACACCAGGAATATACACACTGTAGATTAAGTCCATGTGAGGACACAGTGAGAAGGCAGCCATCTACAAGCTGAGGAGAGAGACCTTAGGATCAAACCTGCCAATACCTAGATCTTGGACTTCTAACCTCCACAACTATAAGAAAATACATTTCTGTTGTTTAAGCCTTCCAGTCAGTGGTATTTTATTCAGCCTTAGCAAACTAATACACTATCAAATGCCAAATAGATGATACTCATAAAACCCACTACAATTGGGTTTATATCTTTTAAATAACAGCTGCTCCTTCCATTGCCCATATCAAAGATCTTCTCCTCTAAAAATTTCAAATTTTGCTCTTCATATTTAAGTGTTTCTATCTACCTACAATTGATTTTTATGTACAGAGTAAGAGGAAAAGCTTGTTTTATTTACCACATGTACAACTGTCAATATTTGTTGAAAAGTCCATCCTTCTCCATATCTGTCCAGTCTTCACATATGCCTGGGGGTCTGTTCCTGGCCTTTTTATTCTCTACGTCTCGATATAAGTTATGACAAGAGCTCCACCTTTATTATTCTTTGGCTACTTGGGGCTTCTTGCTCTTTCATATTAATACTGGAATTTTATTGAATTCTGAGAAAACTCATACTGAAATTAAGATCAAATTGCATTTTTAGATCAAAACTAGAACAGCTCCTTTATGATACTGAATTTTCCCTTGTATATAGTATAGTTCATTAAATATACTAAGACACTGATTACTAAACAACACCTTTATCTTATGTGTCACTAAGGAAACCACACATACACACACACACACAAATGATGGAAGCATCCCATCTCAAAGATAGCATAATGTGACAAAATGCACATCTGAAAATCAATGAAATTCAGGATATCTTTATTCAGCTGTTTTTTGTTTTATAATGATCTCTACAAAGGTCTTAAACATCTTTTGTTAGATTAATTCACAGATCCCTTAATAGATTTTGTTGCTATTATGAATGAGATTTGTTTTCAAATAAATTCTCTAGCTGGCTACTCCTGATGGTAGGAACACTACTGATTTTTATATCTCGATCTTGTAACCAGCAACCAAAATAAGCTCACTAAGAAGGTGTAACAGTTTATATATTTTCTTGTGGATAACCATATCCTCTACATGTAAAGGTTTACCTCTTCCTTTCTATATTTCTAACACACTTGTTGTCTTAATTCAATAAATAGGACCAGTATATCTTGAAGAGAAGTCCTGCCAGCAGGCAACACTGGATGATGATGAACAGAAAACTTCTCAAATCTTAACATTGACATTAAGTGTCTTTTGGACTTTTAAATAAATGTCTCTTTTTGAGTTAAGTCAGTTCCCTTTTACTCTTAGTTTGCTAAATAATTTACTTTTTAAAATTTTAATTTATCAATATACGATACAGTTGATTTTCGTGTCCCTTTACTAATTCTTTCTCTTCCTCCCCCCTCATCAACATCATATCTGTTCACTTGTCTTAACAAAATCAAGGAACTGTGATTGTTGTGTCTTCTTCTCCACCCGTCCCCAGCCCCCGTTCATTTGTATATTTACTTATTTTTATTAGCTCCCACAAATAAGTGAGAACATGCAGTATTTCTCTTCTGTGCCGGCTTATTTCACTTAATATAATTTTCTCTAAGTCCATCCATGTTGCTGCGAATGATAGTATTTCATTTCTTTTTTTAATAGCAGAGTAGTATTCCATTGTGTAGATATACCAGTTTCCTTATCTACTCATCTGATGATGGGTATTTAGACTGGTTCCAATTCTCGGCTACGGTAAATAGTGTGCAGCAATAAACGTGGGAGTACGGGTATCCCTTCAACATGATGACTTCCATTCCTCTGGGTACATACCCAGCAGGAATAGCTGGATCACATGGTAGATCTATCTGTAATTGTTTGAGAAACCTCCATTCTATTTTCCATAAAGGCTGCACCATTTCAGTTTGCTACATAATTTGGCCATGAATGAGGATCAAATATAATTCAATGGTATTTTTTAATTATTATAATACTCATTTCAACTTAGATATTCATGTGGTTTTGCCCTTTAACTTGTCCAATTACTGTATAGTTCATATTTCTTATTTTCTGTACATTATGATGTTTTGACATCTAAAAATCTTTCTCGCTGGAGAGAGACTGCCTGCCCTTCCTGGCCAATTCTGAGACAGCAGAAGGCTCAGTTGGGAATGCGCCTTTGATATGCAAACTAACCAATCCAGAGATACATTATCTCCTTTACCTGGCCATAAACCCCAGGAGGCAATATTCCTCTGCCTTAATCATCCCAGGCAACCAGAGACCTCACTATAGTTTAGAACCCACTGAAATAATCCAAACTGTCCAATCCTAAACTTACTCAGTGTACTTAACTGCCTTGACCATTCCTTCAAGTGAGAACCCCCCAAAAGAGCCTTTCCCTCCTCTCTGCCTCTTGACTGACCCTGGTCCTTTCCCACGTGTCCTGTGGCATGCCATGCCACACCTCCTGTTTCTAGGACCAGTTCATATAATAAACTTCAGTATATATAATAAACTTGATTACCCTGTGCCTCTCCTGTGTCTCCCCTTCTGGCTACAACTGACACAAAAGAACACAGAACAAGGGCTTCATTATCCTGTTGGAATAGTTCCTGAATAAAATCTGCTTTTACCAATGTAACTATTATGCAGCTCTGGCTTTAACAGTTATAATTAAGAAGAAATTTTTCTGATAGTAAAACATTTTTTCATTCCTTTGATTAAGTCTACTTGGTTTTGCTTGCTGTTTTGTTTCTGTAAGTATCACACTGATTTGGATTTGACTGAATTTTATTTAAGATTTTGGCATTTATGTTCACAATAAGATTGATCTTTAATTTTCTTTTTTTATACTGTTCTTACGCTCATTCGTTATTAATGTTACATCAGTCTCAAAGAATGATGTTAGCATTTGTAATTTTTTTTATTGAAACATAATTAATTGTGCATATCTGGGGAGTAGAGCATTGAATATCCATATCTGTCTGCATTATGTGATGCTCAAATCAGGGTATGTCCAGTGTTACGCAATCTAATCATTTTTTGTGGCTCTTTACCAATTTATCGCTAACATTTCCCCCCGCCCCTTCCTATCTCTGCTGGCCTCAGTTCTGTTCTTTCCTTTTGAAAGTTCAAAGAATTATTGTGATTGGTGCATCTTTCTCTCTTTCTTTTGTTTATTTTTAAATCCCCACTTAAGAGTGAGGACATGTGGTATTTCCCTTTCTGTGCCTGGCTTATTTCACTTAACATAATTTTCTCTAAGTTCATCCATGTTGCTGCAAATGGCAGAATTTCATTCTTTTTTATGGCATAATAGTATTTCATTGTGTATATATACCACATTTTCCTTATCCAGTCGTCCACTGATGGACATTTAGGTTGGTTCCATATCTTGGCTATTATAAATAGAGCCATGATAAACATGGGAGTGCAGGTATCCCTTCAACATGAGGATTTCCATTGCTTTGGGTATATACTCAGCCATGGGATTGCTGGATCATACCGCAGTTCCATCTGTAGTTGTTTGAGGAATCTCCATACTGTTTTCCATAATGGCTACACTAATTTACAGTCCCACCAACAGTGTAGGAACAGTCCCCTTTCTCTGCATCCTCACCAGCATTTGTTATTCTATGTCTTTTTGATAACGGTCAGTCTAACTGGGGTGAGATGATATATCAAAGTGATTCTGATTTGCACTAACCTGGTGCTTAGTGATGTTGAGCATTTTTTCATGTGTCTGTTGGCCATTTGTGTAGCTTCCTTTGAGAAATGACTATTCAGCTCTTTTGCCCATTTTTTGATCGGGTTACTTGCTTTTTTACTGTTAAGTTGTTTGAGTTCCTTATATATTCTGGATATTAATCCCTTGTTGAATGCAGAGTTTGCAAATATTTTCTCCCATTCTGTAGGCTGTCTTTTCACTCTTGTTTATTTTGCTGTGCAGAAGCTTTTTAGTTTGATATAATCCCATTTGTTTATTTTTTCTTTTGTTGCTTGTACTTTGGGACTCTTATTCATAATCTCTTTGCCCAGTCCTATTTCCTATGTTTTCTTTTAGGAATTTTATAGTGTCAGCTCTTATATTAAGTCTTTAATCCATTTTGAGTTGATTTTGGTATATGGCAAGAGGTATGGGTTCTAGTTTCATTCTTCTACATATGGATGTCCAGTTTTCCCAGCACCATTTATTGAAGCAGCAGTCTTTTCCCTGATGTATGTTCTGGTTGCCTTTCTCAAACATCAGTTGGCTATAAGCAGGTGGATTGATTTCTAGGTTTTCTAGTATGTTCCATTGTTCTGTCTGTTTTTATGCCAATACCATGCTGTTTTGGTTACTATAGCTTTGTAGTACAGTTTGAAATCAGGTAGTGTTATGCCTCTGGCTTTTTTTTGCTCAGGACTGCTTTGGCTATTTTACTTTTTTGGTGACTACTGTAAATAAGCTTGCGTTCGTATTTCTTTTTCTGATAGTTCAGTACTGAAGTAAGAAGGAATGAAACAAGGATGTCCACTCTCACCACTCCTATTTAACGTAGTATTGGAGGTACTAGCCAGAGCAATCAGGGAAGAGAAAGAAAGAAAGGGCATCCAGATTGGAAAAGATGAAGTCAAACTGTTCCTGTTAGCAGATGACACGATCCTGTATAAAGAAAAACCTAAAGACTCTACAAAAAGTCTTAGAGCTGATAAATAATTACAGTAAAGTTGCAGGATACAAAATCAACATGGGAAATCAGTAGCATTTGTGATTTTTGTATCCTCTGAGGAAAAACGGCTTAGGATAAGCAACAGATATTTAAAGATTTGGTGAAAATATCCCATTAGTCTGGATTTGATATCTTTTGGAGGAGAGGCTTATACCAATACAATTTACTTAATGTTTGTTGGTTTAAATTATATTCTTTCTCAACTAACTTTTGGAAATTACAATTTTCTATAAAATCATCCTCTTGATGTAGGTTCTACTTTAATGAAGTTGCTCATATCTGTAAAGCACATAGAACAGTGCCTGATATATAGTACACACTATATAAATGTTTGTGTAAAAAATTATTTTTATTTTTAAAATTCCTACTGTATTTGTAGTTATATCCTTTTCTTCCCAATATACTGTTAGTCACTTTCTTCATTTTTCCTGATCAACCTTGCTAGAATATGTTCAATTTAACTCGTTTTTCCAGTGATCCAATATTAGTTGATCCTCTCAACTATTTCATGGCACACACTTTGTTAACTTCATCACTGTCTTCATGATTTCTTTCCATTTTATGCTTCTACACTATTGTTCCTTTTATTCCTAATCTTATTTTTTAAAAATAATTGCATTTTAGACTACAAGTTTCTTCCTAAATACTCCTTAGTTATGTCTGGTATTTTAATAATTTATAATTTCAATTGTGATCTCTTTAATTCAAAAATTATGTAGATATTTAAATATATTTTAAGAATAGATTTACATACATATGAGGGTACTTCAGAAAGCTCATGGAAAAATGGAATTAAAAGGTAATACAAATTCTTCCATGAACTTTTTGAAGTCTCTCATCAAACAAGAGTAGAAGGGAATTTCTAAACCTGATAAAGGACATCTACAATAAACCCATAGCTAATGTCATCCTTAAATCAACATTGTACTGAAGGTTCTGTCCAGTGCAAACCAACAAGAAAAAGAAATAAGTCAACTAAGTTGGAAAGAAAACTGTCTTTATTCAGAAATGACATGACTACCTATAGGCAATCCAAAAAACAGCTACTGGAATAGATGAGTTTAGCAGTATTACAGGATACAAAAACAATACACAAAAAACAGTTGTAGAGCCATTAGCAATCAGAAACTAAAAAAAAATTTAAAAACCACTTACGATAGCATCAAAAAAATCTGAAATACCAAATACATCTGACAAAGTATATAAAAGACCCATACCTTGAAAACTACAAAGTCTGCTGAAAGAAATTATACAAGACATAACCAAATGGGAAGATAGACATTCTTTGAGAAGTAAAGACTCAGTGTTATTCAGATGTCACTTCTCCCCCAAATCTATCTATAGGTCTAAATGTAATTACAATCAAAATCCCAAAAGAGTTTTTTTGGTAGAATTTGACAAGCTGATTATAAAATTCATATGGAAATGCAAAGGACCTGGAATAGCTGAAACTACACTTGAAAAACAGAACAAAGTTGGAGAGGTAACACTATCTTTTCTATAAAGCTATAGCAATCAAAACAGTGTTGTACTGGCATAACAACCAATAAATCAACAGAAACGAAAGAGTCCACATACATGTGGACAACTGATTTTCAAAAAAGATGCAACAACAACTCAGTGAAGAAAGAACAGTCTTTTTGATAAGTGATGCTGGAATAACTAGATAGCCACATAACAAAAAACAGAAAAAACACTTTGGATCCATACCTCACATATAAAAATACTCAAAATAGATCACAGACCTAAATATAAGTTCCAAAACAACAAAATTTATGAAAAGGAAAAAAAACCTAGGAGAAAATCTTTGTAGCTTTGGGTTAAAGATTTCTTAAATAAGATCCCAAAAGAACAAATTAAAAAACAAGAATTCATAAAAATTCAAAATTTCTGCTCCTGGACTGGCCAGTTAGCCTGTTGGTTAGTGTGCAGCCTTGTAATACCAAGGTTAAGGGTTTGGTTCCCCATACCAGCCAGCTGACATACACACACAAAAAATCTGCTCCTAAGAAGACACTTAAGAAAATAAAGACAAACCTGAGACTTGAAAAAAGCATATATCTGATAAATGACTTATATCTAGTTCTTATATAAAGAACTCTGAAAACTCAACGAGAAAACAAACGAGGGCTGGATGGTTAGCTCAGTTGGTTAGAGCACGATGTTGGTACCACCACAATCAAGGGTTTGGATCTCCATGCTGGCCGGCCGCACAAACAAAAAAAAAAAAAAAAGAAAGAAAGAAAAAAAATAGAAAAAGAAAAAAGAAAGAAAGTAAGAAAACAAGTCAATAAAATGATGGGCAACGATCTGAACAGACACCTCTACAAAGACATATGGTTGGCAAATAAGTTCAAGAATGGATGCACATCAGTTGTCATTAGGCAAACAAAAATTACAGCCACAGCTAGCTATACCTATGAGAATGGCTAAAATTAAAAAGACTACCTATATCATTTGTTGGAGAGGATGTGGAGGAACTGGTATTCCCGTGTACTATTGACAGGAATAAAAAACAGTACAATGACTTCAGAAAACTGTTGGCAGTTACGTAAAAAGATGTAATCATACATCTATCCTCTGACCCAGCCATTCCATCTGAGGTGGTTCCAAGAGAAAAAGAAATATATGTACATGAATGTCTACAGCAGCTTGTAACAACCAAAAACTGGATTTTGGGTTTTATGGTCAGCCCAGATGACCATAAACAGTTGAATGGATAAACAAATGGTACTATATACATAGAATGGAGTTACACAGAGAAAGAATTATCGATGTACAAAGTAATATGAATAAATCTCAAAATAATTTTGCTGAAAGTCAGACATAAAATGAATACATAATACATAATTCAATTTTATAAAACTCCAGAAAATGTAAATTTATCTATAATGACAGAAAGCAGATCACTGGTTGCCTGGAGAGGGAGAGGTGGAAGATGACAGTACAAAGAGGCACAAGGAAACTTTGGGGATAATAGATATACGTTCACTATCTTGACTGAAGTGATAATTTCACAGGTATATACATTTGTCAAACCTTACCAAATTGTATACTTTAAATATATGCAGTTGATTTTATGTCAATTATACCTCAATGAGCTGTTGAGTAAAAACAAGACATAAACCCCCAGATCCGCACCCCTACTGCACCACAGCCAGTCTAAAATTTTAAATTGACCCATCAATTCGACAGAGAAGCCTGCTAGTTTATTCCCTGGAGAGGATAAAATTAAGAGTTTGTAGGGGCTGGCCAGGTAGCTCAATTGGTTAGAGTGCGATGTTATAATTCCAAGGTCAAGGGTTCAGATTTCAAAAAAAAAATTAAGTCTCTGAACTACAGGAACGACAGGCACAATTAAGAACGAGAGCACTCAAGAGAAAATGAGAGTATTTAATAAATAAGCATTAAATCCTACTAGCCGAACTGTCAATCAAGCATAAATACAAAATAAAAATATTTTCAAAAAAGAAAAACAAATATTTTTAGATATGCAGTCAAGAAAAGTCTATTCTGATTACCCTTCCTGGAAAGATACTTAATGAAGTGCAATACCAAAACAAAAGAGTAAACTTAAGAGAGTGGAAGCCATGGGAATCAAAAAAATAGGATTGAAGCCAAGAAAGAAGTACAGGAAATTCCCAGGATGATTAAGATACAATCTCAAGAGACAGCTGTGTGTGTATGTGGCATAAAGAGAAATTCAAAAATCCCCAAAAAACAAATTAAAGACAAGTGAATATATCAAATATTTATATGACACTATATATTTTATTTATCCACTTATTATATGCTTCATACTCACCCACCCCAACCTAAAATAAAAACTCTATGAAGACAGGATTTTTGCCATTTTGTTCCTCAAAAAAAAAAAAAAAAAAGCTAAATTTTAGCATAAGAATCACCATATGTAAGTAACTGGTAATAACATCCTACCTCAAAGCCACCACTTAAATCACAATGTGGGAAGATTTCAACCATTTACAGATCTAGATTTCTATGAATAAAAATAATTCTATTCTTAGAATGGAGATTAAATCTTATTAATTTAGTTCCCAGATATGATGATGAGGATAAAACTTGAGAAGAATCAGCTGATTTCTATTTCATAAAAATCCCCAAGATAGGGGCTGGCCAGTTAGCTCAGTTGGTTAGAAGTGGTACTGATAAGGGCCAGCCCCATGACTCACTCGGGAGAGTGCGGCACTGGCAGTGCCAAGGCCGCGGGTTCGGATCCTATATACGGATGGCCAATATGCTCACTGGCTGAGCATGGTGCAGACAACAGCGTGCCAAGGGTTGCGATCCCCTTACCGGTGAGGGGAAAAAAAAAAAAAACTGGTACTGATAACAACAAGGTCCAGGGACTGATCCCTGTACAACACAACAAAACAAACAAAAAGCCCATGATAGCACATAGATCCATAGATCTTTTGATCTCATATATATAATCTCTGTTAAAAAAAAAAAAATTAAACAAAGAAAACCTTTTAAAGCATACGGACAAAAAAGGATAAAAACAATTTCATTACATTTATTATTTCATTACCTGGTGTTCCACCTCCTGAAGTAAGGATTCCAACAGCTCTGTTTCTTGGGTTAGAGATGTCTTCTGACCTGTTTAAAAACAGCAAAACATCAACACTCAGGCTCTTTATTGGTTTAAGAATGAAATTTACTTCTACTGAACATATTCAACAACAAAGAATCTTTTTCAAGCAAGCAAAAAGTCTTCACTACAGCAAGCCTAAAGATTTTCCTAGAGCTTTAAGAAAAAATGCAATTTAGGTCTATTAAATTCATCTAAGAAATGTATAGTGGCAATAGCTTTAAGTAAAAAGTTTACTTTCCCAGACCTTTATATTCCTTTTGGAAGAAGCAATAACATGAATTTCATTCAGTCAATTATTCTAAAATAATCCCCCTCACAAATTTAACTATAGCTTAAAAGAAAGATTTAGTAAGTGGGCCAGATAATTACACTGAATGTCAGCAAAAGGTCTGTCCTTTCAATATAGAAAGAACTGTAAAAAAGAATGCCTAGAGAGTTAAATAGTCCCAAGAAGATGCAGACAGAAAGGGATAAAGGAATTTTTATCACAGAATTTATTATTACAGAAAAGGAAGAAAGAAAAGCTACTTTAAATGTTTTTAAAACCAAAAGAGGAAATAGGAATGCTTGCCAAATCAGACCATTTTCTTTGTAAACCACAAAGTCTGAAAAGCTGGAATCATATCCCATGAGGTTAGCAGAAGCTCAATTCGAAGTAGTCTTATTTGATGAAGAGAGATATTTAATAGATGTTTTATTTTTGAAACCAAAACCAGAAGCTCTTGATTGCAAAAAGATATATGGGAGTCAAATTACATTATTAGTTGGGATCTAATATTTTTTTTCTTTTTTCTGGTGGGGGGAGAGGGATCTAATATTATCAGAGGTAATTTCTACCATCACCAACACGCCACCATCCTAAGACATTAGCCTATGGGCAACACTACTATACACAATTCTGCTTAAAAATTAGTGGTAGAGGAGCTGGCCAGTTACATCGGTGGGTTAGAGCACAGTGTTATAACACCAAGGTCAAGGGTTTGGATCCCCATACCAGCCAGCCATCAAAAAAAAAAGGTTAGTGATATAAATTGTGGTATGAATAAAAGTCTGAAGTTCCTAAGTAAGCTTATAGTGAGACTATTCTAAAGATAGCCTAATCCTGAAATTATCCTATTTAATTAATAAAAGCTATCTCAGAAATCACAAAATACAATAATTTTTTTTTTTTTTGGTGGCTGGCTGGTAGTGGGATCCAGACCCTTGACCTTGGTGTTATAATACCACGCTCTAACCAATTTAGTTAACCTGACATCCCTACAATAACTTTTCATAAAAAAAATAACTTGAAAACCACAAATGCAGGGTAAGTTAAGTCACTGGAAAGGAAAAATTATTTCATTCACTGAGTTGTACAATTAGTAAATTAAGAGAATTATAGTGTCATTTTGATTTTTAGTTGATCAAATTAAATAAATGAAGCAATGAAGCAAATTCACTCAAGAAAAGCAAGGCCACATGCAAATGTGTCTTTGGCTACTACTTAGGATTAGATCAAAAGTAAATAAGCCCTCCATTTTATAACTTCTAGTATATACCAACTCTATATGACTTAATGAACTTAAGGGACTCTCAAATGTCATTTAAAGTCCTGGAAGATGAGATCATCTACATGTATGACTGACAGCAATTGAGGGCCTAGGAAAAATTATGATTTTTATTTGCATGGAATCTTTATCTACATGGCATTGTGACTGGCATAGTCAACAGCTATAAGTTTCTTCTAATTGCTCCACTTGTGGATGGACTGTGCTGCTCAGTCTAACTAAAAGAATGATTTTTTAAAGACCATTTGCTGCTGGGTCTGTAAAAAAAAACCCTAAAAAACAGATAGAATAGATTTCTAATATAAAAAGAATTCATGAAATAATATACAAATATCCAAACTCAAAGATATCTGCATCTTATTTAAAAATAAAATGGATAAAACAAAATTGTGAGTGACACAAAGGCATGGTTAAAACCTTGGAGAATCAAGATAGCTAGTAAAAAATCCTTTGTCCATACCTTATTAAAGTATACTGCATATATTTCACATTGGATTACAATAAAAATTGCGAAGCTGGCTTTGAGTCAACAAAAAGCTGGATGGACTAAGAGTACAGTCACCAAACCAAACCAAACCAAACTTAAGTGTTGGATCAGACTGCTACTTAAATTTTATATTTGATACTAGGCTCCACAATTCAAGGAGAATGAGAAAATATGGAGACCCAATAAGATGAGCAATAAATATAACTAAAAGATTTAAAATGAGACCTACGAGAAACCAGAAACTAACATTTTAAATCTCTATGAAAAAGCTGGGGGAGAGCAAGAAACCATCCTGATATTTAAAAACGTCAGTTCTACATCTTCAATGAAGATGGACTGAAAGAAAGGAAATGGGACACTAGTACTAGGAATTTTGAGTAGATTTGGGGGGAACAAAGCTACCTAACAACGAGGTCCACTGGCCATTAGGATTCTCACCCAAATGGCTATGAACACTTCTCTCCAATCATGTCCAAGTATAAGTCAGACATCTGTTGAGATTTTAACAACATGATGTTGCCTAAAATCTCAAGATTCCTTCCTAAACTTATACCAGCTCACCAACCTTACTCATCAAAGATTGAACCTCAAGGAGGCATACAAAAACACTCACCCATCAGGGTTATAAGTTTATTCTTCAGTTGCGTGTCTAACCGTGCAATCATCATCTCCACCGCATTCCTAATTTCCCGAACACGCTCATCTTTTGCATTTCTTACAGCTTCTACATTTCTTTCCTAGAAGAAAAACAGGTAAATAGAATTTTAGCTGGAGTATTTTAAAAACAGAAGCAAATATACATTAATGCAATCACTGCAATTATTCTTAAAGTTGGTTGACTCCCACTTTAAAAATCAGAAGCCAGGGCCGGCCCCGTGGCGCACTCGGGAGAGTGCTGCGCTTGGGAGCACAGCGGCACTCCTGCCACGGGTTCGGTTCCTGTGTAGGGGTGGCTGGTGCGCTCGCAGGCTGGGCGCGGTGCTGGCGACACCAGGCCAAGGGTTGCGATCCCCTTACTGGTCACAAAAAAAGAAAAAAAAAAAGAAAAAAAAACATCAGAAGCCAATTAAAATTATTTTTAAATTGTTCATATAGCATAGGTAACTAATGGTCTTAAAAAATTCCACGCACTGAACTGAATCAGTTATTCTTAAAAATAAACAATTAAAGCATAGCGAAATATATGGTATTTTATTTTATTTTATTTTATTTTTTTAAAAAGATGACCGGTAAGGGATCTCAACCCTTGGCTTGGTGTTGTCAGCACCACGCTCAGCCAGTGAGCCAACCGGCCATCCCTATATAGGATCCAAACCCGTGGCCTTGATGTTATCAGCACCGCACTCTCCCGAGTGAGCCACAGGCCGGCCCGTAATATATGGTATTTTAACAGTTAAACAGAAAGATCTGTAATTACAAAAAACTGGTTTAGGTAACATATACATGACACATTCTTTTTTTTTTTTTTTTTTTTTTAAAGATGACCGGTAAGGGGATCTTAACCCTTGACTTGGTGTTGTGAGCACCACGCTCAGCCAGTGAGCGAACCGGCCATCCGTATATGGGATCCGAACCCGGGGCCTTGGTGTTCTCAGCACCACACTCTCCCGAGTGAGCCACGGGCCGGCCCCATACATGACACATTCTTGAAACCATAATCCTATCCTTGATAGGAAACAACTTTAAAAACAACAAAAAAAGTAAAGCCAGTTCACATCCTCAAAAACACTAAAACAAATGAAATTTTTAAAAAAACACTATCTCCTCTAAGGCTTTTGGTCTTCATAACTAAATACAAAAAATAAAATAGGTTTTTCCAAGATCGCAGAGCAGTATATGTAATAGATTTCAAATGACATACCACAGAAAATAAAACGCATCTTTCTCATACCATTATTATAAAAATATAAGAGGTGAGAATCTCTACCTAGAACATCCTCTCCAATGACTATACTATATTATAATGTTGCCAAGAGAAAATAATAGGAAAAAGGTTAAGATAATGAAGGCCAAATAGAAACCATCCAACTTGCTAATATTTCAAAATGATTTTGCAGCATACATGCCATTCAAAAACACTGTTTCCTGTATAAAGAATGTTATAAATGATGATTTGGATCTTGATTTCTGAAGGGGTATAACAAAGATAATATCAGTTCTTCAGTTAGAAATGGTCTGCAAACTTCAAACAGAGTGTATTTCAAGAGGAGATTTAGTACTTAATTGTTTGAAGCTGATCACATTTTTCCATGGAAATGACATTATAAATGATAAATAGCTCACCAAAGCTGTTGGACCCATACAATATCTGAAGAGTAATGTAAATATTACTCATGCAACTCTGTGGAGTTCTAATTCAGGACATCAGAAATACTTCATTCCTTGGTAGCAGAAACTCTCCCCAAAGCTGGGCTCACCTGGGAGTGTGTGGTGCTGGTAACACCAAGGTTGAAGGGTTCAGACCCCCTTACTGGCCAGTTGCAAAAAAAACCAAATCACCAAAAGCTGGGGATCCAGAGAACCAATGCTTAATGACCAAAAGTCAATACTGACTCGTGACAAATAAGTCTTTTTTTCTTTTTGTTTGCTGGCTGGCCAGTACAGGATTCAAACTCTTGACCTTGGTGTTATAACATCACACTCTAACCAATTGAGCTAACTGGTAAGCCCTCTTTAGGTTTTCTTTGGTTTTTGTGGACAAATAAACTTCTTTAACTCTAATTAATTGATTCTCTAATTCTCCATAAGAAGCAATTCTTTCTCTCCAACTACTTCCCTACAGGAAAGGGTTTTGAAAGCTAATTCCTCAGCTAATTTGAAATTGATGAGATTGACTACAGCCATAGCCCATCAAATTTTCAAATTTCAACATCTTATTGATCATAAATCATATATATTGCTATATATTACAGAATATAAAAAGGATAATAATCTTTTAGTCGTAGTCTTACCACTTCTTGAACTAAGCTGATCAGTTCCATGAGACGCCGACGAAGTTTGGCTACCTCTTCATTCACTTTAGTGACATGCTGCTCATAAATTTCTGCCAAAGGTTTAAAGGTATGTCCACCATGCTATTTAAATTAATAAGAGTAGTTTTAGAACATTTTTACATATCTCATCTGCATGTACATTCCTTTGTTAACACTCTACTAACACTAGTAAACAAATATTTTGAAATGATTTTTATTTTTTTTAGCTACTTTTATTTTGTTAAAGCAGGCCATTGCTTGTTTAAAATCAGTTGGCCCATGTAGAAATTCCTTCAAGATTGTATACAAAGGACTTTATCAAATTTATCTAGAAATCCTAACTCAGAAAGAACCAAAATCCTTAATCACAGCCCAACCATCTGCCACAAAACCACCCTGTAAGCCATTCTTCTCTCGGGGCAACAGAAGCCTTCTCCCATGTCCTCAAACTTCTTCCCACCAGGCCTTTGCAAAGCTGCTACCACTTATTCAAAACTAATTCTCCCCCCATCTCTGCACATCTTAACTCCCACTAATCCTTTGGAGGTTAGCTCTGGCTAACAGGGTCAGCTCCCATAGTTAATGCACTCTCATCAGCTCTCTATATTTATTCCTAAAATTTATCACACCAATTTAAACGTAAAAGCAATTGTTTGATATGTCTTGTTCATCACCAAATCCCCAGTCTCTAGTAAGCTGAATGAATTAGGAAGGCACTTGAGGAAAAAACCAGGGTACATAATTAGCAAAAGCAATGAACCCATTTCTCATGCCACAGAGTTACTTTACAGAGACCAGGCTGATACAAATTAGCCTTGCAAATCTAGCTGCATTCAGCTCAAAAAACAATTTTTTGCAGCTAACAACATAAAAACAATTTTTGATACAATTTTAGAATTATAATTTATAATTCTTGATTGGTAAATAGAGCTATTAAATGTTTATTATAAGAAACTTCCTGTAACAGATAAGCTGTTATTAGAATCATTTTATTTAGCCAAAGCATTCCACTTATGGTCTACGAAAGAAAAAAAGACATGGATTTTTACATGGACAGAAAAGAATGTTTCCATTGCCTCTTAAAAAAACCATTTATTGAAGCACTACATTGACAGAACTTAATCCTTCCTAGTCAGCACATTAGTATTCAAATTCTAACAGAAAGTTCTCCAAACTGAGCTCTACTCAACCAACTTGGCCTGTCATTCTCTCCATAAAACATACTGATAACCATAGAATGATCAATTCTCATGGCTAATGGGCTACTCTAGATGCCTACCCACTTCTGCTCCCACAATCACTTATTTTCCCCACTAAGAATCTATTGTATTTATTTTCAACCTACTTAACGCCAATTGTAATTATTAATGAAGGCAAATCATTTAATTAAATACAGTAATGCACAGTTTAATGTCATGGATACTTCTGAGAAATGCACTTAGGCAATTTTGTTATTGTGCAAAATCACAGAATGTAGGTACACAGAACTAGAGAGTACAGCCTACTACTCGTAGCCATTATAATCTTATGGGACCACTGTAGTTGACTAAAACTTTGTTGACTGAAATGTTGTTATGTGGGGCATGACTGTATTACCTAAACAGCAGAATATGACTATAAGGTAAAGAAGCTGCTTCTAGGAAAACTAACTTGAATGCTGCAGACTTGATAAAGATAGGTTGCCTTGAAAAATGCTTTTAAATTAGATTGGAAAAAAGAAACTAAAAAGTGAAAAAAAAAACTGTGAAAAAAACCTATAAGATCTAGATATGTGCACTCATTGTTTCACAAGTGCCTAATTTCTTGCTCCATTTTAAAGAAACCAAAATTGGAAACTGGAGCCAGTATATGAGATCAACTGACCTTTAATCAAAGACCTTAATCCTACAACAAAAAAGATTGCAAACGAATATACATTTTATAGGTGTTAGGTTAAAACACAATATTTAGGTTAGGGGTGCACATCCTACATCAAACACTCCCACAAAAGAGGTTCTTCTGAAACAACAGAAGGTTTAGTACCTTTAAAAAAGCATTTATAAACCATATGCATTTTAATTTCCATTCTACCAACAAAGTAATATTATACTATTTTCTACCTAAAGCAAAAAAGTATTTCAGTGACTTTTAGTCTCTAAACTAAAAAGAATACACTAAATTTGTTCTGCTCACCATTCCTCCCCAAAGTGCACACTGATGGCAGATACACTTCTTACAAGTCCAGCAAAATACACTAAGCTTTTCATGGTGATTTTCACATCTGTACATTATGAAAAGAAAATAAAGTTATGAATAAAGTAAAATTAAAATGTAATTACTTCAACAAATGCCTAAGCTTGGGCAAACAGGTCAATCAATTTTTAAATAATTACATCTCAGGAAACACAATATAAAAATGTATTCCACAGCTTCTATGAATTAAGCTAAAGAATAATATGTAAACAAAAATTTCTGAAGTACTATTTTCATTAATCTGGACTTTACAATCACATGCAAAATGGCAATTCATTTCTAAAGTATAAAAATAGCATCATTTCCTAGCATCACTACAGATGATAAATTCTATCCTATGACTACATTTTAGGCATTATTACCATTGTGTCCCCATTAAAAAGTTAAGCAGAAATTGTGTCTCATGTGCCTCTGTATCCCCATAATGTAGCATACTACTTAGTTTGTGTATATGTATGTGTGTGGGTATGTGGGTGTGTACATACACGGCATGAAATAAATATTGTTCAATAAATAACATAATAAAATGAGTCCCTTTAAATATTACTCAACAAAAGCATCAGACAAATGAAAGAATTCAAACCTTAAGGAATATTATATTATTGATTTATAAATAACAAAAACAGAACTACCAATATAGTGTCATTAAAATAACACATGGCAAAATCTATTAAACCTGAACAAAGAAATTAAGGACATACCTGTCCTTTTCATTTTCTTCATGTTTGGTGAGACTGCAGAGTTGAAGAGTATCAAGCTGCTGTGTTACTTCTTCTGCCCAACGACAGTTTACTAGTTCTCGTAGCTGGAGCGGAGCGCTGGAAAGAAATCACATATACATATTCTAACTCAGGAATTTGAGATTATTTTCTAAAATAAACACATTCCTTGGGCTGGCCAGTTAGCTCAGTAGGTTAGAGTGCAGTACCAAGGTCAAGGGTTTGGATTCCCACACGGCCAGCCACCAAAAATAAATAAATAAATAAATGAAATACAAAACCACATCCTTTAAAATAGAGCTCACAATCATACTCATACATACCATACTATTAAAATAATAACAAAGACACAAGATAAGTATGCTTTGTTGCTTTTCATCACATTAATGCATCATTTACTAAAACAAAAAAAAACTGAAAGAAAAAAATGACAATTTAGATTACAGAGTGAATTCTCAACTCTTCAGTCTAAAGCTGTACTGTGACTATTTAAAAAATTCAAATTAATTAAAATTAAAAAAATAAACTTCATCACACAGTCACACTAGATACATTTCAAGCGCTCAACAGCCGCATATAGCTAGTGATTACCATTTTGGATGGTGTAGATATAGAACATTTCCATCATTACAGCATTTGATAGTGCTGGTTTTCTTACAAGGTAATATAAGAAAAGTGAATAAGAAGAAATATGGGCAAAAGATGGCATTCTGGAATCATAATTAAAAATAACCAAAAGCTGACACAACCTAAATGTCTCAATATGGGCACAAATAAATCAAGGTATAGTCATATGGCGGACTATTCAAACTTAAAAAAAAAAATGATGTATGTACATGTACGGTCAAGGAAAGATATCAACCATATTTTACACAAAAAAGGCAGGGCTGGCCAGTTAGCTTAGTTGGTTAAACCATGGTGTTATAACACCAAGGCCAAGGGTTCAAATCCCCATACTGGCCAGCTACTTTCCCCCTCCAAAGAAATTAAATTGCAAAACAGTATTATATCATTTGTGTGTTTTAAGAAAAAGCATATAGATATGCATATCAGTATATGTATAGAAAATTGTCTAGAAAAACAGATACCAAACCTAACAATTTCTTCTAAAAGCTTTATTTTGTAAAAACATTGGGAAGAGAGCATCAAAATCAGAAAACTTTTTCTTTTATATTTATTTCTACTAACAGGATTTTTAAACCAGAAACATTTTAAAACATTTTTGTAATTACAAAAGGTAAGATAAGAAGTTAAATGAGAGGCAGAGGTACAATATACCGAACAATATAATGCATTTTACATAATTCTTTTAAATTAATTTTTTATTGAAACATATTGATTGTACTTATTTATTGGGTACAGAGTTAAATTTCAATACAGGTATACAATGCATGATTATCTAATCAGGGTAATTAGCATATTCATCATTGCAAAAGTTAATCATTTCTTTGTAATGTGAACATTTATCTCCTCTCTTCTAGCTGTTTGACAACATGAAGTAGATCATTGTTAATTATAGATTCCTGCATCAACTGTACACCAAATAGAACTTATTTTTTATCTAGCTGTAATTCTGCACCCATTAACCAGCCTCTCACGTTCTCCCCTCTCCTTCCCCTCTCCCAACTCTAGTAACCCCAGTTCTCTCTCCTTTTAACAGTTCAACTTCTTATTATTTCATTCCATAGAATTCTACATCAGATAAAGTAGTCTCTGCATTTCTTTTTCTAGACAGATTGCTTATTTTCTATTGACTGTATTCACAAAGAACAATGTGGCAAACTGTAGAAAGAACTTGCCTTTATGAATCCCAGGGCACACTCTGATCCTATTGCCTTACTATTTTCCAAATTCACAAATAATCGGAGCAAAACACTTACCGGCAATGAGGACACTGAGCTCTCTGCTCTGTCAGCCAGCGCTAAGGAGGCAAAAGAATTAGATTTTGATTGTAAAAATATCATTATTTTAAATTGCATATATTGAATACTTATGAACCAAATTTAACGAGTTTGACTCTCTGGTGCCTGAATTAATTGTAGAGATACTTATAGAAAGAACAGGCAATCTACTGTCTCCCTCCCATTATCATCATGACAGGGACAAACTTTCAGAGGGATAGAAGTCATCCTAAAATAGTTATGAGGTTACTCACTCTATTGCTGGCAGGGTAGACTTAAAAAACAAAAAAAGGAGCGGGAAAGGGAAAGGCTACTCTTACACAGGAAAGGAAGTGATTCAGGACTATCCATTTCTTCACAGGGAAGGTGTAAGACAACCTTCACAAAAATGATACTGTTACCACTACTCCAAAAGTAAATCATAGTGATAACTTACCTCTAACTAACCTACTATAAAATCCCTGAGTAAGTTTAAGTTACCACAAAACTTCCTTTTTGAATAGCAAACTAATTCTGAGGTATATACACTATGGACTTATAAATTAGATCCAAAATATGAATAAGCAAAAAAAAATTTAAGTCTTAAAAGAGTTTTATAGTTCAACAATTTAAATATCTAGGTACTTTGGTTTCCTCAAAATTATAAAAAGGTTTTAGAAGAGAACAATGTCTCTACTAAACTCTCAATTCTACTAATTCAGTTATTTAAATTATCATTAGGTTGGGGGCAGCTTTATACCACGGACAAAGATGTTAAGATTTTTCTGAATACTCTTCTGTAAACAACAGGTTTATAGTTAAAAACTTTGTTTTAATTGTCTACTAAATAGGTTCAGAGGTTAATAACTAACTGTAATCACACACCAACAAACTCCCAGTATCTGTTATTTCTATTTGTACCTTCTACTTCTATAATGAACTCAGAAATAAAATCCCCAAGGAAAGCTTCAAGGACAATAAAAATTTAAGATGACAGAAAACAAGGTACTTCACAGCAAAGAAGATAAAGCTGGAAGAGAAAAATCAGACGGAAAAGAATTTCTCGATTCTTAATAACCTTGGCTATATCATTTCTTTGGTCCCTAGGCAAAATCGAGATTTGGGTCGGGTTTTCTCCCCTGAAACAATGCTCTGATCACACCAGTCTTCTGCTAAGTCAGAACTGGTTTCAGCCCACACCTCTATAGCCTCACCCTATCACCACCAGCAAGGTTAAGCCTTTAAATATGTCTCCTTTCTCTGCCCAGGATATTCTTCAGCACATTTCTTCATCTGGGATACTCCTATCACTGTTCAGATTTTCCTTCACATGTCACTACTTCCAAACAGCTTTCCTTGACACTCTGCAGACTATCTGAGATACCAGCGCCATGCTCTACCACAGCAACATAGACCTCCCCCTTCACTGAGCTCATAACACTTATTATTATGACTTATTCGTTGGTCTCCCCTGTCTTGCCAGATTATAAACTCTACAAGGTTTGCGACCATGCTAGGGAGTGACCACACCATTTTTTTATTTTTTATTTATTTATTTTTTATTTATTTATTTATTTATTTTTAAAAGATGACCGGTAAGGGGATCTTAACCCTTGACTTGGTGTTGTGAGCACCACGCTCAGCCAGTGAGCAAACCGGCCATCCGTATATGGGATCCGAACCCGGGGCCTTGGTGTTATCAGCACCGTACTCTCCCGAGTGAGCCACGGGCCGGCCCCACACCATTTTTTTAAATATACCCCTATCTCCCAGTAAAAATGGGCTTATTGCACAAATATGTAACAGTCCTGGCAACATATTCGTATATTTGCTTCTATAGTCCCACCCTTCATGTCTTGTCCCAAGGGAATGCCCTTGGATTATGTCCATAAAACTTTCCTGCCTGTCCCAGGCTACATGGAGCTCTTCCTTCTCTGAATATTTCTGGCATTTTCACCTTGTATTCCATATTCTAATTTAATCACAAAATAAATCTGGCAATCTTAATACTTAGAGAAAAACGTTTCTCCCAAACTAACAAAAGGTAAGAACCAGTGACACAATGCTAATGCATAAATAATATTAAAGGAGCATCTTCTGAGAAATTCCCCATGTTCAATTTAGGAATTAACTTCTCTTCTTCATTAAAATGGAAGAATCACAAGCTTTAGAAAGTATTCAGATCTAGGGCCAGCCCGTGGCTCACCTGGGAGAGCGTGGTGCTGATAACACCAAGTCAAGGGTTAAGATCCCCTTACTCGTCATCTTTGTAAAAAAAAAAAAAAAAAAAAGTATTCAGATCTGAGTCTGATTCCTAGGTCTGGCACTTACTGACTACATGACACTGGACAAGTGATTGAGCTCACGTTTCCTCATGTGCAACAAGAGAATCAACATACCTACCCTGCAAAACTGAAGTAACAGAGAAAAGTAGTGAGCATATACTAAGTGTATAAGATAATCTTAAAAAAAGGGGGGTTCTGCTAACATTTATTGTTCACTTACTACTGGATGTGAGGAAAAAGGAAGATCAAAGTCAACTCCTAGGTTTTTGGATAAAAAGGGGGTTCTAAGATAAAAATTACTGGAAGAAAACACATTTAGGATGGTAAATCAAAACATCATTTGTAGAGATGTTAAATTTGAGATGCCTACTGCAAACCCAAATGGGGATGTCAATTAGCTGGACGATGAAGGAGGGGGAGAGGTCAGGGCTGAAAAGGTAAATTTGGGAGTTATAAGTCTACAGGTAGTATTTAAAGACACAAGACCACAGGAAGAAAAGTATAGCTATCACAAAAAGAAGAGTGCCCAGGATACTCCAACATTTAGAGATCAGTAAACAGGAAAAGACATAGCAGGGAAATCAAAGAGACTATCATGTCAAAGAAGCCAAAGAAGAAAATGTTTCAAGACAGGTGAAGTGGTTTGTGCTGACTGCTCTGAGAGGAAAGATAAGGCCAAAGAAGTGTTCACTGGATTTAGCAAAACTGAGTTTACGGCTTTTGCAAGAGCTACATGAATATGGGACAGGGAACCAAAGCTAAGTTATAATACGTTGAAAAGTAAACAGAAGGTGAGGCTACAAAGAAATGGAGTGGAAAAAACTCATTAAATAGTTTTAGCCAGAACACAAAACAAACAAAACAAAGACAGTAATTAGAAGGAGATTCATTAACAAAGGAATGTTTTTCTAACAGCTCAAAACTGCAGGGAAACCAGGAGGCAGATCATAAAAGACCTTAGAGGCCTTGTTAAAGCACACAAAATGTTTCATGTCCCCTAACGTAAGTACAGTTTGAGGAACACGATATATACACACAATAAAAACACGTTAAATAAATTCTTACCAACAACTGTTTTACCACTAAACAAAAACAAAAGTCCACTTCTCATGGTGTGTCTATCTGGGAGAAGGAAAAGCAGGCCCTTTGCTCACTTCCAAAAACTTGAAAGAATGAGTAATTACCATAAGAACTGTGTGTATTAATTCTCTAGAATATAGAACTAAATAAATCAGATGGCAAATAAAGTTAAGTTCATGTAACAGAAGACCAAAGAAAAGAGGGTTTTTAAAAACATATCAACTTTGCAACAGGAAATAATCTCTTTAAGAAACATTAACAACAGCAATCATTAAAAGTCTTATGGCATCATAGGTTCAATATTAATTAAATACTACTTTCAGGGTCTAACCCTGCTTTTGGAATTAGTTAAAAATCTAAGTATTTATTAAAATTCATTCTATTTCTTCAGCAACATAATCAAAGAGATACCACAATTATAAGACATGTATTGCGTATCCTCATTCACAATGCTATATGAAAAATTTAAACACAGATTTATTGGTCTGGGAGTTTGTTTTAAGATATTTACTAGAGAAAGTATGCCAAGGAAATCCTCAACAAAATCTTAGCAAAATGTCTTATCACACCAACGTCAAGGGCTCAAATCCCTGTACCAGACAGCTGCCAAAAAAAAAAAAAAACAAACAAAAAGCAAAACAAAAAATCCTACTAAAACAAATTCAACTGCATATTGAAAAAATTATGCACCATGACCAAGTGGGATTTATACCTAAAATGCAAGGATGTTTCAACATACAAAAATCATTTGATGTAATACAAAAATATTAATAGAATAAACGGAAGAAAAAAAATCATCTCAATTGATGCAGAAAAGGCATTTGACAAAATCCAATATCCTCTCATGATTAAAAAAAAAAAATACTCAATAAACAGGAACAGAAGGGAACATCCTCAACTTGATAAAATTCATATATAAAAATCCCATAACAAATATCATACTCAATGGTCAAAGACTAAAAACTTTCCCCTTAAGATCAGAAAAAAGACAAGAATGCCAGCTTTCACCACTTCTGTTCAACATACTGAAAAGTCTCAGTAGAGTGTGGTGTTGGTAACACCAAGGCTAAGGTTTCAGATCCCCATATCAGCCAGATGCAAAAAAAATACAAAAAACATAACACTGAAAATTCCAGGCAGAGTAATTAGGCAAGAAAAAGAAACGAAAAGCATCCTTACTGAAAAAGTGAAATTATCTGTTTGCAGATGACATGATCTTATATGTAGAAACCCTAATGATTCCACAAAATACTGTTAAAGCTAGTAAGTTCAGCAGCTTGCAGGATACAAAATAAGCACACAAAATACACTTGCATTTCTATACACTAGCAATGAACAATCCAAAAAGGAAATTAAGAAAACAATACATTTACAATAGCATCAAAAAGAATAAAATACTTAGGAATAAGTTAAACCAAGGAATTGAAAGACTTGTACATGGAACTACAAAACGTTGATGTAAAAAAAAATTTTAAGTCCTGATGGAAAGATATCTCATGTTCATGGGATGGAAGATTTAATATTGGTAAGATGACAATACTACCAAAAAATTGCCTACAGAATCAATGAAATCCCTATCAAAACCCCAACGGTACTTTGCACAGACATAGAAAAATGCATTATAAAATTTATATGGGATCTCAAGAAACCCCAAACAGCCAAAACTATCTTGAAAAAAGGAGCAAAGTTGGAAGACTTATATTTACTGATTTCAAAGCTTACTACAAAGCTACACTAATCAAAACAGTGTGGTACTAGCATAAAGACAGACATACAGACCAAGGGAATAGAATGCAGAGCCCAAAAATAAAACACAAAAGAAAAAATATTTTAAGATTCAATTTATATGAGGTACTTAGAAAAGTAAAATTCACAGAGACAAAAAGCAGAATAGTGGTTACCAGGGGCTGGAGGAGGGGAGTAATGGGAAGGTATCATTTAAAGGGTACAGAGTTTCAGTTTGGGATGATAAGAAAGTGCTGGAGATGGATAGTTGTGATTGCTGCACAACAATGTGAATGTACTTAATACCACTGATCTGTATGTATATTTTGCCATGATTTTAAAAAGTTAAACACAGTTACCACAAGACCCAGCAATTCTACTCCTAGGTATACTCTCAAAAGAAATAAAAGCAGGGACTCAGATATCTGTACATTTGTGAACAGCAGAACTATTCACAATAGCCAAAAGGTGAAGATCTCCCAAATGTCTACCAACAGATAAAAATGGATAAACAAAGTGTGATATATACTTACAATGGAATATTAATTAGCCATAAAAAGAAATGACATCTTGACACGTGCTACATGGATGAACCTTGAAAACATTTCGCCAAATAAACCAGACACAAAAGACAAATATTGTATGATTCCACTTACATAAAATATCGAGAATAGGCAAATTCATAGAGTCAAAAAGTAGATTAGGGGCCGGCCCGTGGCTCACTTGGGAGAGTGTGGTGCTGATAACACCAAGGCCAAGGGTTCAGATCCCTATATAGGGATGGCTGGTTAGCTCGCTTCAGAAACCATGGTGCTGACAACACCAAGTCAAGGGTTAAGATCCCCTAACCAGTCATCTTTAAAAAAATAAAAATAAAAAAAATAAATAAAAGGAGATTAGATGTTACCAGAAACTGGGAGAGGGAGAAATGGAGAGTTATTGCTTAATGGGTACAGACTTTCTGTTTGGGCTGATGAAAAAGTTTTGGAAATAGTGACATGGTTGTACAACGTTGTGAATGTAATCAGTGACACTGACTTGTATGGTTTTATTATATTTATTTTACCACAAAAAGAGGAGGGGGCATAAAATATCTGAACAGACTACTTACCAAAGACAATATATAGATAGCAAATAAGCCCTTGAAAAGATGCTAACTTCATTACTCATCAGAGAAATGCTACCTAAAAGCCACAATGAGATAACTTATCTATGAGGATGGATAAAATTTTAAAAACTGAACATACCAAGTGCTAGCATTAATGTGGAGAAATTGGAACTCTCAGACACTGCTGGTGACAACATAAAATGAAACACTTTATTTTAGAAAACAGTTTGGCAATTTGTTAAAAAGTTAAACATACATCTACTATACGATCTAGCCATTCCATTCCTACTCACCCAAGAGAAAAGAAGTCCATTCAAAGATTTGTGTACAAATGTTCATGGCAGTTTTTGCTGTAAGAATAAAAAACTGGCAACTTCCCACATGTCCATCAATAGGTGAATGAATAAACAAATCGGGGCATATGCACACAGTGGAACCCTACTCGGCAATAAAAATACTATTGATTCACAGAACATGGATGAGTATCAAAATAATCTTGCTGAGTGAAAAAAGCCAGACACGTAAGAGTACATACGTATGATTTCATTTCTATAAAATTTCAGAAAATGCAAACTTATCACCTGTAGTGACAGAAAGCAGATCAGTGGTTGCCTGGGGACTAGGTAAGTGGAGGAAGGATTACAAAGAGGCACAAGGAAACTCTCGGGGATGACAGATATGTTTACTATCTTGATTGTAGTGAGTTTCACAAGGGTACACAAATATCAAAACTTATCAAGCTGTACACTTTATGTATAGTTTACTACATTTCAATTACACCTAATAAAAAATGGCTGGCAAAATAAAAACAAAATGAAGTCAATAATTACAGACAAGCACATAGAATGCTACCAATGCTGAAAATCAAGAAGAGGGTCAAAAAAACTGGAAAGATGAGGCAAGAAAAAAGGAGGAAATACAAAAATAGGAACAGGTAATGAAGAAGAATCAACTGAGTGCAGCTGGATGAATGAGGGAGACCTTGTCTGAAAACACAGCAAATGTTCCCACCTCTTGGTGTGAGTAGAGGCACCAGAGAGCCATGGGTAGAGCACTTGCCTGGAGATAAACCCATTCCTGGTCTGTAACCAATTGCTGGGTGACTTTGGACTAGACTGGTCTGGACCTTAGTTTGTTTTATTCAACGACACAAATATTTGGACTATCACTAACAGTCAAATTTCCATGGTCAAATGAACAGAGATGGGATAGGAGAGAAGGGAAAGCATTCAAATCAATAATACAATTTGGTGGGGTCTCCAGCTTCTTAAGGACTTTGTTCCTGCAATTATCCCAGGTCTCTCTAGCATCCTTAATTATGCCCTCTCTACAGGTTCAGTCCCAGCAAGATACAATCCTTCTTAAAGGGAAAACAACAACAAAAACCCCACAACAATGTTGACTTCCAATATACCCCTTCAACCACTGCCTTACTTCTCCCTTTTAAAACAAAGTTCTGTGAGTTTTTTATACTTGCTATCTTTTTCTCCCCCCACTCTGTCCCATCAGGTTTTCATCCCCACTATTCCACTGAAACTAGTCACTAAACTACCTACACATTCTCAAATCCAGTGGCCAATTCCCAGGCCAGAACCATATGACACAGCTAACCAGCTCCTCCTTGAAACGTGTTTTTCTTGTGACATCTGTGACAGTCACTTTACTGGATTTCTACTTGCCTCAACTATGGCTTCTTCTTGGTCTCCTTTGCTGAATCCTCCTCCTCCTCCGGATCCCAGAGTTCACAGCTAAAATCTGAGGAGCTAATCTAGGTAATATCCTGCAGTCCCTTGGGTTTTGTTGTTGTTCTTGGCAGTTGGCTGGTAGTTCTCGGTTTTAAATACCATCTATATGCTAATAATATTGATCTCTAACCTCCCCTTCACCAACTCGAGATTCCTATTTCCAACTGCCAAAAACTCCAGTTAGATGTATAATAAACACCTCAAACTCGATATGTTCAAAAGCAAAACTTTTACTCCTCCCCAAGCTTTTTCTAACTCAGAACAATGGAAAACCATTCATTCATCCAGATGTTGTGAATCACTTTCCTCATATCCCATCTGTAAGCAAATCCTGTTGGCTCTACCTTAAAAACATATCCAGAATTCCAGGGCTGGCCAGTTAGCTCGGTTGGTTAAAGTGTGGTGTCATAACACCAAGGTCAAGCGTTTAGATCTCCATCGTGCCTCCCAGCCACCAAAAAAAAAAAAAAAACCACACACACACAAACCAGAATTGCCCGATTTTTCACCACCTCTACTGTTACCATTCTAGTCCAAGCCACCATTCATCTTTCACTATAAAGCACATCCTAACTAGTCTTCTCACTTCCTCTCCCATCTGCCTTTCTACACAGTTCACTTTCCAAATTCATCTCCTATCCACTTTGCTCTAGCTACACTGGCTTCCTTGCTATTTCTCAACATACATTAAGCATACTTCTGTCTCTGGGTCTTTGCCCCTTCTAATCCCTCTCCCTGGGATTTTCTTCCTCTACATATTCACATAATTCACTCCCACATTTCATTCACATCTCTAATCAAATGTCATATCCTCCGAGAGACCTTTCTGGACTACCCTATCTAAAACAGCTACTACTCTGCCCACCCCATCCTCAAAGTCCCCACTCTATAACCTTTTTCGGTCTTATTTTTTTTCACAGCACTTATTGGTATCTAACATGTATCTATTCACTTTCTTTGGTCTATATCTCAACCAGTAAGTCAACTCCTCGGGAAGGCAATGCTTGACATAAAGAAGGCAAGCAATTCATATTTGCTGAATGAACAAACAGATGAACAGTGAACCTAGAAACAACCCTAGAAAGGAAGGTTAGAAGCAGATCCGGGTGGTCTCAACAAGAGGTTAATGTTCTTGGACTTTATCCTTCTGGCAATACATCTCAAGGCTTGGGGGGGGGGGGGGGGGGAATGACATTAATGGAAAACAATATGGCAAAAGAATACAAATGGACTGGAGATAGGACTCAAAGCAGAGAGATCAATTACTAATGATAATAATCTAAGCATGACAATAAATGTCCATTTTCTCTACTAGGATGGTAATAACAGGAACAGAAAGGTAGTGGACAGATATAAATGACATCAGGAGATAACAATTAACAGGTGTAAGAGGTTTCCAGCTTAAATGACTGGAAGAACAGAACAAAAAGAAGGAAGTCAGAGTGAGTTTGAGAAAATAATATGAATAATTCGATCTTGAACAAAGTTCAAGATGCTGGAAGGACAACCAGATAAAACGTCTAAAAGTCAGTGCTGAAGAAATACATTTAGGAGCCATACACATAGACATGATAGCTAACACTGCAAAAGTAAAGCAAATTTCCCAAAGTAGATCAATTTTCCCAGAAACCCCAGAGGACGCAGTAATATCTGAGAAATAAATGCATTGGAGGGGGAGAAGGAGGAAGAGTTTAACAATGAAGAAAGGAAGAATCAATGATGTATAGGGTAATAACCAGAGGTCACAAGCATATGGAACCTTCATCAAAAAACTAAGTACAATTCTCTACCACTTAACTATAGTGATGGAGGCCAATTACTTAATCTCTCCAGCTTCAGTTTCACCATTTATAAAACACAGACAAATGGTATGTGTATTAGTTAATATTTTAACTACTAGAATAATATAACATCTTACAAGCGGACAGTATTTTACAATTTCTCAATTTTTTTTTTGTTTATCTCATTTAACACCATAACCACCCATTGAGGCAGATCTTGTTATCTGACTTCTATAGCTGAAGAAACAAGGCTAAGAAAGATTGAGTCTCTCATTTTATGATTTCAAGAACTAACATCTCTTGTAACCGAGGTTTTCTGCACATGGTGTAGTGGCAAGGAACACAGGCTCTAGAGTCAGACTTACTTGGTTCAAATCAGTTAGCTGTGTGACTGGAAGAAAATTATTTGTTGCAGATACTGCTCTTGACAAAGGGATATTTACTGTCCTTGGGCAAGAATAAGGAAACAGAATTTTTGAAGTGAAGAGCATGTTAGATGGCTTTGAGTTTCTCAGTAAAGGAGATATCCTAAGAGTAATTATAAGCAGGGCAGTTTTCAACTGTGCTGGGCAGATGTGCTACTGGGCTTCCTCATAATTTTGTTTGAGGGGTTCATCTACATTCAATTTTTAAAGCCACTAGATTATATTAATCTCTAAGGTCTCTTATAAGATATGATGATTTTATTCTTTGCCTTTGAACCCATTACCTGCTTTTTCTCCATCTGACCCATCAAATACATACTAACTCTCTCTTTTCTGAGCCCCACAGCACTATTTTAGTACCTCTTTATAACACTACTCATTCTATAATATGAACACTAAAGTCTACGCCCTCAATTAGATTTAAGCTCCTTCGGGGTAGGCACTTTGTCATTTATCTTAGTATCCCTCAACCCCAAACAAAATGCAAGCAAGCTCTTTGTAAGTATTTGCTAAATATGCAGTAAAGTTAATAATGTAAATATATTAAAATTACAGTGGGCTTGTTTCCAGAGGCACCTAGTTATCTTCAGACATTTCACAGCAGTTATCACTTGAGGTTTATTCATCTCCATAGTACTAAGCAATACAAATGGGTGGTCTCTCTACTAAGGAACATTTATTTAAGAGACATTTTTTTAAAAGGGCACAAAATGTAAAATAAGAAAAAAATAAGGGAAGTGGTTAATCCTTATAATATATCCTATATATGCTAAATGTATGTAAAAAGAAATACATCTTACCCTAATACAGCTGAAACAACAAAGCTTGGAACAATGAGGACACAGGCGTGCATCCCGCAATTTCTCCATACAAATAAAACATCGGAAAACTTCAGCAATGCTCTGAAAATAAGAAAAGATGTAAGGTACACCAGAGTAAAAGCAAAAAGCATGCTAAAAATAATTCACGCAACACTTATGTTTATTTTGGGCTGTAACATCTCAGTTTTAACTATATTCCTTTTAACTATAATCAGAACTTGATTAGTCAAAGTCAAGGGTTAGTCCAGAACATGTCCTGGAAAAGGCTTACTTCTTTTCTAGGCTTCTCGATGATTCTATTCTAAGGAAAAGATATAAAATGCAAACAAAGACTTACATACAAATATTTTCACTGAGGCATTATTGGAATAGCAAGGATCTAGCTACAGCCCAAATGTCCAAATATTAACTAAATTATGACAGTTACACATAGATTATGATAGTCACTAGAAACATTTCTTGATTTAATGATATAGAAAAATGCTTATGAGATCTAACAGTAAGAGAAAAAGGCAGACTATATTATTGAATGCAAAATAAGTTCATTTTACTTTTTCTGCAATTTCCCCAATGGTGATAAATTGCTTTCATTATTAAGAGGAAAAAAAAGTTTTAAAAAGATGCTTATCCTAATGGCAGTGTATTTTGATCCAGAGAGAAACTAATTCAGAATCCAGAAATCTGAATTTCTGCCCTGATGTTGCAACCAACTAGCTACTACTTATCTGAGACTGAGATTCTGCTGCTATTGAGAATTTTGGTGCTAACTCTATGAGGACTTGGGAAGAAAAACATATATGTAAATAGAATAAACAGTATTATCTTGTAAGTCTCAGTTGAATCAATTTAGACAGTAACTGGCAAGTTATAACAAGGAAACAGACAATTAAATATACTGTTAGTGTATATTTCAGATTTTTGCAGTACTGACATTTATTTTTACTCCATTCCAGCAGAATTAAATGCTCCTAACACCGAGGTAAGTTTACAAACCCTTTCTAATACTTTCACGTGAGGAATTAAGGAGAATAGTACTCATGAGTCTAATCATGACTCTGCAGCGCCAGAAAGAACTTGTAAGATGCAGACTATGCTGCGTGTGGCCAATAATACCATTGGGTGAACTATTTTCAAGTGGAGTGCCCAGTAAGATAGTTACTCCTTACTAAGAAGCAAATAGTATTTCAATATTTGAAAAATTCAGAATTTGACATTGATTACATAATTATGTCCAATAAACAATCTTTTTAAAAATGTTTCCAGCCCTTAGGTAAATATCCCAACCATCTGACATCACAGCTAACAAGGGGCAGGTACAAAAAGAATAGTTTGCTCTGGAAGCTAAAGGAGTATATCCTCATGCAATCTAGGAAGAGCAGAAGCCCACAAAATAGACCGCTGAGAACGAAAGATGATTATCCATTCGGAGGGAGAGTTGGATCCGCTCATGACCTCGCAAGAACTGGTGGCGAGTCGCAGGGCACGTCCTTCTGATGAATTTGCAGTTTTGCTCTGCACTGGCTGTAGTCTGCAAATACCCAATGGGGACGAGTACCGGTGCCAAGACATCCCTGAAAACCAGGGTCCGCACCACCTGACTGCGAAACAGTCTGAGCACAAGGCACCAGGGAGGCTGCAGAAACAGCACGGCGTCCTTAGCACCACGGCGGCAGCGGCGGGGTGGAGGTGCCCTACCACAGAGAGGACGAGGGTACGGCGCCCCAAATAAAAAACACTCATGGGGGGAGACTAACCACCACCCTCCAGAAAGCCCCTCACCTCCACACTCTGTTCGTCCATTGCCTCCGGCTCACGGCGGGGCCCTCGGCGACCCGCGGAGTCGGTGGTCTGACCTATTAGGCGCTGGCCCGGGGTAGCCAGGTCAAATGGCCGAGGACAGCCCAGCGCCCACGTCAAGGCGATCCGATAACGGCCCCACCTGCCAGCCCCATCGCTTTAGGTTCGGCGCCAGCTACCCCCATTTCGCCATCTTTATCCGCGCGCCCGCCCTGGGGCTCTGCAGAGGGAGGGCGAGCGGTGGCTGCAGCTCTGTCTTCCCGGCTCAACCGCCGGCCTGCGACCGCTAGGGAGCCTCGGCCCACGTGACGCAGGCGCCCCGGTAACGAACCGCGGCTGAAGCCGGCGCTGGCCTCAGGCGAGGAAGGCACTGCGGGAAATGCGCAAACTCCAACAGTAACCACGGCAGCTGGAGGCGCGGCAGCGAAAGAAGGCGCGCTGCGCATGCGCGCAGGACGCTGCGGACGGGAGGGGAGAGAAGACAGGCGGGAGCCTAGTTCCCGCCGTGCGGGCGCACACGAGACTTGGCGGATCGCTGCCGCAGGGTTGCGTGCCTTGGGCCCTAAGCTGGCGCCTGCGGCCCGAGCGAGGCGCTTCGCTCTGCCCCGCCCCCTCGGCGGAGAGGCGGTGCCCATGGGTCTCAAACTTTTCCGCGCCAAAGATTAGGGCCACCTGGTGCGTTTGTGAAAAACGCAGACTTCGGAGCCACACCCCCACGAGTTCGGACTCCGAGATTCTAGGGTGGGGCCCAGGAAATCAGCATTTTCGAAAACCAGTGTCGGTGATTTGGCTGCAAATGGTTGGTGGCCCGCACTTTGGGAAACCTTGGTGAAGAGGATTCGTGGTTAGTGATTTTCTTTTTCTGAGAGGAAGCCTAGATTCTAAGGTTTGTAAGGCTTCCGCTGCATCTACCGAAGCAAATGTTGAAAAGCTCCAGATTATGAAACGTGGAGAGGACGGGACCACAGATGGTAAAGACGCCACACCCCACCCTTCATTTCTTGCAGCTTGAGTTGAGCTGCCGCCATGGGACTCCAGAAAAGAGCAAAAAAGTGTCACCTGTATTCAGACTTCCTTTAATTGGGGTTTGCTTTATACAATTTCCTGCCAGAGAGATGTATAAAGATTGCAAGAATTGAAGGTGTATGAGACAAAAGGTGTACATCAAATTCTTAATTTGAATTTTTCTTCTCTAGTTTGTTGCAAACAACCACTTATTATACTTAACCCAACCTAGAGTACACATGTAGAGAATCAGTAATAATCTAGAAAGAAGTTCTTGAACTTCAGGCATTTGGACTTAAAGTAGTGGGGAGCAACAGTTAGGAGACATAGACAAGATATAATTAGGAAGATTATTCTGGGATTAAAAAATGCTTTCATTAAAAATTACTGTGGTCTTGGAACTATATGGAGGCGATGGTTGCATGACACTATTTGTACTAAAATGCCTCAAATGTACACCTTAAAATGGTTAATGGATCACTTCTCTGCCTTTTGGCTAAGATCAAGTGTGAAATGGTTAATGGAAGCTGGCCAGTTAGTTCAGTTGGTTAGAGCACAGCCTAATAACACCGAGGTCAGGGGTTTGGAGATTCGGATCCCCATACCGGCCAGCTGTAAAAAATAAAAGGGTTAATGGAATGTCCGTTTAGCCGCAAAATTTTTTTTTTCTGGACCACAGTACTACACTTGGGATTCAGAACAAGTGCCTTACTCTCAAGGAACAATGAGTTGAAGACAAGACAAATTGCAATACATGATATATTAAAATAGGTTCTTGTATATTTGCCCAAGAACCCCCAAATTTTAAGGATTTATTGCACTAGTTCATAACAGTGAAAAAGTTAGAAAAATTAATCAGGAGCTTTTGGTTGCAAGCACAAAGCCAGATTCTGGCTAACTTGTGCAAAAAATAATTTAGCTGGCAGTATGCTAAACTGAAGTCATTTGCCAAGGGCTTGGGGAGCCTGTGATCTGCTCCATCAGAAAACCTTAAGGGCTGACCTTTACTGCCCTTCCCACAAGGCAAATTTCCTAACTTGCTATTACTTGTATAACTTGAAGTTATACAGATTACTTATTATATTACTTGTATAACTTGCTATTAAACAGTTGAAATGTTTATCAATAAGGAACTGATAAAAATTATAGTATATCCATAGTAGATTACAGCTGTTAAAAAGAATGGTAGACATATGGCATTACAAAATATGGTTAAAATGAAAAAAAAGTACAGCTGTAGTACAATGTATAGTATCAACCTATTTTTGTAAAAAAAATATATTTTAAAAATTTATATACATGGAGAAACACCTGAAAAAAATTGCTTGCAGATTACTTCTGGAGAATAGGCATGCCTGTATTTTTTAATTTCTTAAACGTGTTTTCAACTTAAGACATAAAAACATTATAGTCACATAGGAAAAAACACTTATAATCAAGATAAGAAATAAAAGGTCTACTGTATTTTTTTTTTCCTGGGCAGCTGGTGGATACAGGGATCCGAACCCTTGACTATGGAGTTACAAACTGTGCTCTATACAACTGAACTAACTGGCCAGCCCAGAATTTTTATACTGCATTTTTTTTAAAGGACTAAATTAGGAGAGCAAAAGTGAAGATAAAGTGGAGCTTGGATACTATGACCAAATCAGAGACAGAATTGTAGGTTTTATTGACTAAAGATAAAGGGATGCAAATTAATTATACAGGTTTCAACTCCAGCTAACAGAATAGTGGCCATTAACAACATAATGAAATCAGTAAGCATTCTGGACTCGGTCAGTTTGAATATTCAGGTGGGGAGTTTATTGGAAATATGGATCTAGAGCTAGTGGAAGAAGTTATATTTGGGAGTCATCTACAAAGAAGCTGGAGGCTTGGGATACAAATGAAAGAATATATTGAGAAGTGCATAGAGAACAATTTTAAGGGGGCGGAGGAGAAGAACCAGCATTTTCTAAATGCTGGTAACCATGAAGAAAATCAGAGGAAAAAACAGTACACTCTAGTTTTTTTCTCCCAGATTGAAAGCAAAGCCATTTTAATACTAAAGAATTTGTCATGACCTCCTCATGATATTTCTATTTTTCCAATTCCACCAATCAACATCACCTTCTAGAGCCATCCCATGACAGGAGATTCCTTAATATTAATTGCCTGAGCACTGAAAAAAATGAATAGCTGATACTAAAGTATAACATTTCTCTGTAATCAGAAAAGGAAAGCTTTCTGGTCTTTATTCAAACTCGAAAGGACACGGTTAACTGAAGCTACTCTTCCAACCCTGTTTGTCAACTACTATAAGATTGTTAGTGAACAAATATATGTTCATAACAAATTTTTAGATTATGTAAAAGTATAATTGTATAACCTGCAGAACACTTGGTGCATTTTCCTAGTCTTTTCAATGCCCAGTTTTTATTACACATATGTAAATAATATCATTTATTGAAGGCTTACCAAATACCAAACACTGTGCTAAACATTTTACTGTCTTATTGACCTTCCAACCATCCTGACACATAAAAGTTGTGATTTGCTCAGAGTCACAGCTAGAATTTAAACCTGCTGCTTACATCTCAGATTGGACTCCAAAGCCCAATCTTAACTACAAGCCACAATACCTGCTTTCCCTCTCCCCTACTTAACATAGCTTCAGCATTTCACAGAACATTAACAGTAATCATTTATTGGCAAAATACACCACGACTTACTTTCCTATTCACCTACTATTAGCCAAGTGTGTACGTGTACTGCTATTATAAATAACCCTGTGCTGTGGTTTGAATGTCCCCCCAAGCTCATGTTGGAACTAACCCCCAATATGGTAGTGGAAAGTAAGGAATTTAATAAGTGATTGGATCACAAGGACCATGCATGCCCTCATGAATGGATTCCTGGAGTAATGAGTAATTATGGGCATGGTTCTAATGGCTTTATAAGGAGAGTAAGTGAAAGGTTAGCTCTCTCTTGCTCATGCCACTCCTCACCATGTGATACTCTGCATTGCCGCATAGAAGGCCCTCACCAGATGTGTTCCCTAGGCCGTAGACCTCCTGCCTCCAAAACTGTAAAAAATAAATTTTATGTCTTTATAAATTACCCAGTTTCAGGTATTCTGTTATAAGCAACAGAAACAGAGTAATACACCCTGTGATTAACATCTTTGAATCAAGATCTGCCCCTACTTTGGACTATTACCTTATTGCCAATAGTTATTTAAAAATAAATAGGGAAACTGGCACCTACATATACGTACACACGAACTGGCAAGTAGCAATTAAGTGCACATCTGATTTCAGCTTCTTAGCTTTCATTAGAATGAACAGTTAAAATAATATAGGCCGAAGGAGAACAAAAGTATTACTGAAATATAATAGGGACTGTCTAAAATAGCATTTGAAAGCAAGCTCATGCTGCTCAACATTAGGAGGCAGAAGAAAGAGGGAAAAAAAGTGAAGTTATCATAGAAAAGCCTATTTATTACTTCAACTAGGTTTTGTGGGAGACTACAGATCACATATTAGCAGTCTCACCAATATGACCACATCTAACATTTTCAAAAATGAAATTATATAACTATATTAAAAAGTATAATACAAATATTTTGCCTACCCTCTAATTTCCAAAGCATATTCACATATTGAATGATAGGCCAGAACATCCACATTACCCCAATTATACAAAAAGAAAACAGATGCAAAATAGTGTTAAAGGACTTCCGCGTATGCGTGTTATGTGTGTAAATCCCCTTATTCCCACTTCATCCATCTGGATGAACTTTATTCATATATTATCTGCCCTTCCCATATTCTCCTCTATTATAAAAGGCAATCACTATCCAGTCACTCAAGCCAGACCTCCTCTTTCACCAGCCCCCCACCTCTAGTCATCAAGTGGTAACAAGTTAACAAGACATCTTCCTAAATTTCTCTGGACTTAATCTCTTCTCCACTAGAGTTCCCTTTCATAAGTCCATTTCTTCATGAGTCTGGCATGTGAGATTTTATTTGTTCTGCTGCAGTTTTCTCTTCTTCAGTCAGTGGTGACAGCTAGAAAACAAATGACAAAATCTTTATTTCAAAAATGTTTAAAGACTGTTACATTAGGTAACTTCTGCTTTCTTATACCAATAAATGTTTCCATAACCTTATATACTATGTATGTACTCACAAATCTTGGAAAGCAAAGGAAAAATAGATATTTGGCTATCTATAGGTAGCTGTTTTGATGTTTGAACTTCTAAATAACTTACAATTAAGCTGAAGAAACAAGACCAAGAAATCAAACAATATAAGGACTATAATTTAGCAGTCATGCTTGAAGAAGTCATGCTTGGATGCCACAATCTGAAAGTATTTTGAACAAGATGTGAACAAAAATAGTCTAGAAATTTCTCAGAGAAGTAGATACTTGGGCTAAATTTTGCAGAATAATTAAGATGCTTTTAACTGCAAGTAATAGAAACATTGCAAAATGGATGAATAATAAGAAAATTTATTATTGCTCAATAAGTTTAGAAGAAGGAATGACTTCAGGGCTGACTTATTCAACAGCTTAATGTAAGAACTCATTTTTTGATATCTCACAGCTTTGATATCCTTGATGGTGGCTTTACCCTCAGGCTGACTGCAAAATGGCTCGAACAGTGCTAGGTATCACATCTACACACAATGTCCAGAAGAAGAAAAGCGTTTTTCTCTTCCCAGGGTTCTGTCAGCAGTGAGGAAACTCTTCCTAGTTACCTCCTTCCAGACTTTCTCCTCCTCACATGTCATTTGGGTTACAAACCCATTCCTGAACCAATGTTAAAGGAAAATCCATTCCCCTTGCCAATCAGGTACACCCCTGGAGCTGAGGATGACACCAGCTTCACCTCAGGCACCTGGCTGTGAGCAACAAGACACATCTCAAAGTTAGTACTTTGGTAGGCAGGAAAGGAGAAGAGATACTGAGAAAACCAATCAACAATATTCACCAAAAGCAGGTAGAAGCAAAAGCAAAAGGAAGGGGGCTTGGCCGGTTAGCTCAGTTGGTTAGACTGTGGTGTTTCGACACCAAGGTCAAGGGTCCAGATCCCCATACTGGCCAGCAGCCAAAAAGAAAAAGGCTGGCAGGTTAGCTCACTTGGTAGAGCGAGGTGCTGAAAAGCAAAAGGAAGGAGGGAAACAGAAGGGAAGCTGTAAGGGACTTTCACAGAGCACTACAAATAGGCTAGCTGAAAGAAAGTTATATGGGGAATTAATAGGTGGTACATCCAAGGTCAAGGGTTCAGATCCCCATATAGGCCAGCTGCCAAAATAGATAAATGAATAATAGGACATACATCCTGAAGAATCACTCAACTAGTTACAAATCTGCCTAACTATATATATAGGTCATCTCTAGAGAGGCTGCCAAATGTGGAACACCCCAGACCTACAGAATCAGAATCTCTAGGTCAGCACTGTCCAATAAAACTTTCCATGATGCTAGAAATATTCTATATCTGCACTGTCCAATTGGTAGATGAAGATCTGAATTTTCAATTTTATTTAATTACTTTAAATTTATAAAGCCACATGTGGTTATTGGACAGCCCAGCTCTAAAACAGCTCCAAAACTTCCGTGATTCTGATAAATATAGCTGGTTTGACTGATCAAACGGACATTTGCCTAACACGTTCACATGGATAAAATGAAAATCAATCCTATACCTTACTGCAACCCAAATAGTTACAGAATTTCCCTCTTCTACCTCAAAACAAGGAAATGATGTTATTCTGGCAAGACTTGTTTGTTCCCAATGAATCCATGTTTGTCCTTGTGGTCACTGCCAAGAGCTTTCAGACATCTGTTTAGTAAACCCTCAAAGAATTTTTCCAGGAAGTAAGGTCAAGTTAACCAGTCTAAAGTTTGTAGAAATTTTTCTTCTTTAACACAGTGTTTTGGAGCATCAGTGGTATACTACACATTCTACTTTTAATAGGCTTTTTATTTTCTATTTATTGTTATATTTTTGTTTTAGGGGTTTATTTTGCTTTTTTGTTTGTTTTGACACAAGGTTAGTCCCTTTTGTTTCTTTTGGTGGTCATCTTTACAATTCAGTATATTTAAACCTCAATGTTGGCAAGTCAGGCTGCAGTGGTGTTTACAACTAATTCATCACAACCATTTACAGATTTCTTTGTTCCTTCTCCACTCCCATTGCTTCACTTGACTCACCGTAAAAAATAATAAATAAATAACCTCAATGTCTTAATATCAGCTAAGAAAGATGAGGAGATTAATATGTATTCCCTTTCTCCCACCCCCTTTACTGTTCTCTGCTCCTTATTTATTATTTAAAATTAGTTAATATTATCAATTCAAGTGTTCTTTTTTTTTTTTTATAAAGATGACCGGTAAGGGGATCTTAACCCTTGACTTGGTGTTGTCAGCACCATGCTCTCCCAAGTGAGCCATGGACCAGCCCTAAGTGTTCTTTTTGAATATCATCAACTCAAATACATTTTCTACCTTTCCAAATGAAAAACTACCCTCTTTGATAAAGATTATAGTAAAATAATACCGGAACAGTTTTATTTTCTGTTGTCTATAAGCAAAGTACAATTTGCCCTAAGCAGATTTATCCCTTTCTTGTTCTTCATACTCCCAAAATAATTCTAAAAACCCTTTTGGTTATTACAGAAAATTTCAGAGGCCTCAGCTCAATATAGCCTTTGGCTTTTTAATTATTCTTACAGATGTGTCCCTATGACTGATCTATCCCTTTCTATTTGAAATTCCTTTACGAGTTCTACCTTGCATGTCCTTTAAACTCTGAGCTCATAGAGCTTGTGAGTATACAACTCTCTACAGATGTCATTCTCTTCTCTCTCACTTTTGGATCATAAAAATTTTAACGTTATAATTGATTTTTTAAGCCTCCCTTTTAATCTTTTTTTTTTTTTTTTTTTTGTCTTTTTTGTGACGGGCCGCACCGCACTCAGCCAGTGATCGCACTGGCCATCCCTATATAGGATCCAAACCCGCGGCGGGAGCGCTACTGCGCTCCTAGCGCCGCACTCTCCCTAGTGTGCCACGGGGTCAGCCCTCTCCCTTTTTATCTTAAACATCTCTCAGAAGATTGAGCATCACACCTGTATCTTCTCTAAACCTTCTATTACTATCTCATTTTTATTTATTTACTTATTTATTTTGGTGGCTGGCTGTTGCAGGGATCCAAACCCTTGACCTTGGTGTTACAACACTCTGTGTGCTCTGTGAGTTTTTATGGTTTTGGGGTTTCTTTTATAGTGGCTGGCTTGTACCAGGAACCAAACCCATGACTTTGGGGTTATAAGGCTGTGCTTTAACCAACTGAGCTAACTGGCCAACCCTACTATCTCACTTTTTTTGGCGGGGGGTGGGGGGGGGTGGCCAGAACAGGGATTGAACCCTGGACCTTGGTGTTATCTGCACCACGCTCTAACCAAATGAGCTAACCTGCCAGTTCCCTACTATCTCCTTTTTAAAGTAGTAGATACAAGATCCACCATATCCAGCATTTCCCAACTTGGTCATCACTGGCCCTAAAATATGACCTACTTTTTCAAGGTATATAACCTACTTTTTAATAATTTCCCCTTGTTTGCCATAACCTCATCCAAAGTGAAAGCTTCCTTAGCTTTCTGCCTTTTTACATAATTATTGCTCATTTCATGTATTTCTTCTTTTAACTTAATGAAGACCTTTACAGACATTCAGATAGTTGAAATCCACTATCACCATACAACAATTTTTCTGTACCAGTTTGTATGTAGTCCCAATCAGAAATATACCATTAATTATATCCAGCAGGGGCAAATTGTAGTAAATATTCAAAATACCATTTTTCTCTTTGTTCATTCACTCAGATTTACTGTTCATCAATAAATTTGTGCATTTCTACACAGATATCTTGATATGTACATCTGGAACTACACTTAAATGTCTCTTCAAGATTTGTTTACCAAGAACAAGGTTATGTGCTTCTGTTGTCACACTCTGATCACATACAATGAAAAATATATGATTTGAGTTGTATTTATAAAAGCTTGTCATATACATACTTTTTCGCATTTTTTTTTTTTTTTTTTTTTTTAATTTTATTTTATTTTATTTTTTTCTTGTCTTTTTCGTGACCGGTACTCAGCCGGCCATTCCTATATAGGATCCAAACCCGCGGCCGGAGCGTCGCCGCGCTCCCAGCGCTGCACTCTCCCGAGTGTGCCACGGGCTTGGCCCACTTTTTCGCATTTTATTAGCATATGACAATACCCTATTTTAAATTCCGTTTCCCTGTTCCCTCTATTCCTTTTTTTAAAAAAATTCTATTTCTTTATTTTTTTGCAGCTGGCCAGTATGGGGATTTATACCTTTGACCTTGGTGTTATAACACCACACTCTAACCTACTAAGCTAACTGGCCAGCCACCATCTATTCCCTTTTTAATTATCCTTCCCTCCTCCACTACACATCTCCCTGTGACAAACATACATACATCTAAAGTATCGTTTCATTTATTTTTTTTTCAGAAGTTCATCATCTTTAGTAAGGTATCGTTTTATAGTTTTAACCAGATATTGTTCTCTTTTTGCCTCCAAAAAAAAAATAATAATAATAATTCTTGATCAAATTGACCTAGGTAATCAATCTTCAAGATTTACTCTAGCTACAAGCCCATAATTCAAGTATCTGAAGCCATAACTTAGTTCACAGTTGGCAAATAAATACTACATATGCAGCCCCTCCTCCTTCCCATGCCCATAGGAGATAATACTATTTTCTGCCATGCTCAGACACAGCTCCTTAATACAGCACTCTAAGCAGCCATTACCGCTTGGCAACTGAGATAAAACCTATTAGCCATCCTTCATCCAGATAATTAAGGTCTACTCTTTGATCCTCTCTACATATAGCCTATCTTTTCTTTCTAAAGCCCCAACTTTTTCTTCATAGAAAATGAAAATGCAAGCAGGTCCGAGACAGTGGTGTTTACAACTAATTGATCATAACCAGTTACAGATTTCTTTGTTCATTCTGCATTCCCACTGCTTCTCTTGACTGAAAAAAAAAGAAGAAAATGCTGCCACATTCTTCAGTTGTCTTTTCAAAATCTTAGTGCCTAGATCAGCAGCTCATATCCTTTTTTCTACTCTAACATATCTAAGGAGTTTTACACATCAGTGATAGAGTTTCACAATTACAAAAATTCTTACACTAAATGAGATGGGAACAGGAAATAAAGGGAGGGAATGGAGACAGTCAGACCTACCTGTGCCTGCCACTAAAGGAAAGAATTAAAACAGAAAGGAGTCACTAGTACAGATGTTTTCCAGACTTCTCAGTCTCACTAGTAGTTTTAAGAACCAGCAGAGCTGGTAGATTTAGTATTAGCAAGTTTTCTCTTCTGCCATGGTTATATAATCCAAGACAGCATACCTCTTCATTAACCATGTCAAGTTGACATGCTTATTTTATTTATATTTTTGCCCCTTCTACCATGTGACACATGCTTATTTGAAAATAAAAGGAGCTGGTTTGTTAGTTCAGTTAGTCAGAATGCGGAGCTGATAACACCCGGGCCTGGGGTTTGATCCCCGTATCGGACAGCCAAAAAACAAAAAACAAAACAAAACAAAACCTCATTTCTATTAACAGTTCAAAACTGACTGCTGATTTTGTTTTTTAATTTAAAATGTAAGTTACTGAGGGTTTATCTTTCAAAGTGACACAAACTAAAACTATACAAATCCAACTTGTTAACTGAAAGCATTACCTCCAGGTCTGTTTGCTTTTGTAGTTTTTGCATCATGGTCATAGTCTTATTCAAAGTAGCACAAATGCGGCTCTTAGTGTCTTTCTGTTCAACAGCAACTGGTTTAAAGCGTGCATAGAAAGTTTGATATCGAGACTTTATCACTGACAATTCCTTCAAGAGTGTAACTGGATTTTTCTACGTCAAGAAAAGAGTTAATATAAATTACACCATGGAAAGGAAAAATTAAGCTTCTTTCTAAGAATTAAAATACATACAACACATTCTATCATCCATTTAATTGAACACTGTTGAGTATTTAATTATGCAACTGTGTGACAGAAAATGGGAGGTGGAGAAGAGAACTATAATGTATAACCTAGGTACAGAAACAACCCATTTAAAAAATTAGCAATATTGAACAGTAAATAAAGTTACTTTCCGTATATAACATTTGATGCAGAGTTCACAATGATTAGGTACACAGTATTTCTAAAATACAATTCTAAATGCTATTCAGAAGACTAGACACTATTTTTGTTCTTAAAGAATAGGACAACTTGAATCCACTTATAAAATTCTAAAACATACTATCATGAGGCTAATGTATGTATAAATACCAATTTACTTATATATATACAAAATAGAAAATTCATGCCAACTCAAACAACTATATTTATAAACTGCATTGGTTTTCCAAATTCATTTTGTAATATAAATAGCCACTATTCCATCAAAGGTAGTTTAACTGAGCTCTTTCTGCCACTTGGTAATTCTTTTCATTCCCTGATGGTTGGTTCCTAGCTATCCTAAACTTTCTCCACTCCCTCTAATTCCCATCTCTACTTCTTGGCACATGACCCCACCAAATGCTTTGCTAAGTAGACAGAAACTATCCAGTAGAAACTCCATCTTCCTGGCTTTTCCTCCCAAAATGAAAACATCCATAAACATTCCCATCCCTACTCAGCCCCTAAGACTAGCTACTTATATTATTATCGTTTCCTCCCCATAGCGTCCAGAACCTTAAATTTACTGTTATTTCAGTATCTTCTCAATATCTCCCTTTGTACAGACTTCAAATATAAGGGTACTTCAAAAAGTTCATGGAAAGTTTTTTAATTCTATTTTTCCATGAACTTTTTGAGGTACCTTCACACACACACACACACACACACACACACACACACACACACACACACACACACACACACACACACACACACACACACACACACACACACACACACACACACACACACACACACACACACACACACACACACACACACACACACACCCCCCCCTTCCCTATACTGGGGAAGATAATTAACCCCTTGTCTTGACTCTGTTGTTACTTCAAAACCAGTTTCATTTTTCACACTCCATTTGCTACCAAGTTCCTAGTACCTATAATAATGTACTTCCTTAATTTAATACCCCCATAGACTAGTATCTTTTACCAAATTATTTAGAACAATCAAAAGGTCAGGCTTGCTATATAGCATAAAATTTTGACACTTCTCTTGTCTTTCCTTAATTCCCTCCTGTATCATATTCTTAAAATGAACTCTTGATTTCCATAAAACTATACTATCTTTGTTATCTTCCTACTCTTCCAATATCTCCTTCATGGACCCTTTCTTATGGTTATGAGCAGAGGCTGAGTTTTTGGCTGTCTACCCACTTCCTTGGAGATTTTTCTCTAAAGCCCTGTGATGATTGAAGTGGTAAATAAAAATGATTCTAACAGGAAGGAATAAGTACAGGAAGTCTGTCTTAACAACTATTAAAACAATTCTGTAGGAAGTAATCAAGACCTCTGAAGTGAGTACTAGAAGAGGAAAAGAGACAGAAGAGAGACACCATGAAAACAGTTAGAAATCTTGGTGGTTGTTTTATATAGAAGAAGAAATAATAGAAAACATCAAATGTATAGTCTGGTAAATAGACGAATAGCATATATTAAGATGTCTTTTGAGGTATCTTCTCATTATATACCCCAGTGACATTGAGACCTGCCCCCTCACCCTCAGGAGTGCATTCTCCATTATGTTTCTAGACCTGGACATTATATAGGATAAAAGATGTGCAGTAAAAGAACTAGAAGATACAATTAAGGAAATATCCCCCAAAGTGGGAAAAAAAACGCAAAAATGAAAACAGTTAAGAAAAGATAAAAATAGAAGGTAGATGGAAGAGGTCCAATATCTGACTGGTAGAAAAGACCACAAAAGAGGATTTCTTTTCTTGTGAATATACTACTAAGAAAAGTTATAAGATTTCAGATTCGTGTGTTTTCAGATTGAAAGGGGCCCCCAAGTAACAGCACAATTAATGAGCAGGTCTATACCACAGCCATAAAATTTCACAGCACATATACTCTGAAAGTTCCAAAAGATGGGCGAGAGAGTGAGGTGGGCAGAGGAGGAAGAGGGAAGCACGCACAAACAATCAGGAATTAGAATGGCATCTATTTCTCAACAGTAACACTGGAAGCTAGAAAACCACAAAGCAATGATGTTAATATTAAAGAGAAAATAATCTCTAATCTAGAATTCTATATTCAATCAAACCATTTATCAAGTAAAGGGTTAATAAAGGGTACAATAAAGACTTTTTTAAATATCCAATTTCTCAAAAAGTTAAACTTCTGTGTACTCTTCCTCAGGAAGCAGCTAAGGATGTGCTTCACCAACAGTGTTGATAACACCATGCACGAGGGTCAAAGGTTTGGATCCCCATACCAGCCAGTTGCCAAAAAAAAAAAGAAAAAGAAAAAAGATATGCTTCACCAGATCAAGGAAATAAACCAAAAAAGAGTGAAACATGGGATCCAAATCAGGAGTAAAACAAAGGGAATTACCAAAATGATGGAAAAGAAATCCCACAGGGCAGGGCAGTTAGCTCAGTTGGTTAGAGCACAGCATTAGAACACCAAGGTCGACAGTTTGGATACCAATACCGGCCAGCCACCAAAAAAAACAAGAAACAAAGAAATCCCAGAAAGACAGCCATGCAAGAGGGCTATAAAGCAGGAGGTCAGACTGAAGAAGGAAGATAGCACCAGAAAGGATGTTTCCATGGAAGAAAGTGAAATTTAGGGAACATGTAGTATGTCTGACAATGTTAAGCTTTTTATAGTTCTATTGGAAAAGTCTGAGGCTGAATTAGTGACAAGTACGTTAAAAAAAAAACTAAGCAAATTAAGGGAAAAAAAGAAGAAATCAATTATTAGCTACAAAACAAGTTGTGAAGAAAGGAAAAAGTGGACATGGTATTCAACTTGGCTTAGATAAAAGCCATACAGAGTCACAATAATATAAACAAACACTGAATACTGATTTATCTAGAAATTGTGAAGATAGGAATAAATATGGGTTGTAAAGTATTTAATGTTTATCTTCTATAGTAGGAAATTATTATTAATAACAGCTAATATATATAGCACTTACTCTGGACAAGACAAATAGTTCTAAGCACATTACATGTTAACTAATTTTACTCTCTCTCAACCTATGAGGTAGGCAGTAATATCCCCATTTCACAGATGAGGAGACTAAAGCACAGAGAGGTTAACTGACTGGCCTAAGATCACAATGATAAAGATAGAGCTGGGATTTGAAGTAGAACAGTCTATATCAGTAAATATTTCAGATCAGAGAAAAAAATTACAGTATAAGCATACTCTTTAGAAATATAAAGGAAATACTAAAAGAAACAAAGTCATGGCCTTCACGGGGGTGGGAGTGTGAGAAGCAAGAAATTAGTTTGTAATTATAAGCTGTATCCCTCTGTGACTCTTCAAATTATACACAAGCATTAATTTGACAAAAATAAAAGTTTAAAGTTGGGAAGAATGTTAGTATGAGGGAAGAAGACATCAACATGAGATGATAGCAAAATGTATAAGTATAAACAACCTTTAGGTAACTGGAATGGAGCTGCTCAGTAGTGAAATACCCAAAGACCTGTACATATAACTTAGAAGAATGATGAATTCCCCAAATAAAGATTCATAGAGAAAAACAAGCAAACAAACAAACAAAAATGTGCCAAGAACTAATCCTTGACGAGCTCCCAAAACTAGGAAAAGTGTTGGTGAACCAAGCATAAGGAATAAACAATCATAGAACTAAAAGAGGATAGGGTATTTAGGCAGTTACCCATACTACATGTTTTTTATGACATTAACTGGGTGTAATCACATTGGTATGGCAATGATTAATCCAGGATAACATGATTTGGATAATATGGTCTGCTATGACTAGATTATGGTTAGGACTTAGCACTATACTAGAGAGGAAAAAACTGTTGTGCATATAGCCTGTTTTGTTTGAGTAACTGGCTCTTGGGAGCCGTTGTGTTCTTTTACTAGAGTTTGTAAACTGTGCTGCATGTTAATTTTGTGCCTATAATACCTCAATTCATTATAGGCTTTTATTTATCATAAGTGGGTGATAAAATTCATAAGAATATACAAGAAATGTTCTGTTAATGATAGTGCTGGTGATGAGGGAAAGAAAAGCCAATACATGAGCAAAAAGCTCAACTCAAGTCTTTTGAAAAAAAGAAAAGAAAATGTAGTGTTAGTTGTGCTACCAAACTGAAAGAATCTACAGGAAAAATGCTTGTAAAATAAAATGAAATTATCTTTCTGGAACAAATACGGGTGAACAACATAGTAATAGGAACTTGTAGTTTATTCTCTCTATATATATAAACAGATCCTCATCAAAAATGTTGACTTTTATGCAAAATTACCGACAGCCTCCAAATCACAAACGGTACTAGAATGAAGATAATGCAAATAAACAAAATTATATGTATGTATGTGGTTGTAAGTATATACACACACACACACCCCCAACACTGATTGGCACATAGTAATATTCTTTGAATAGTACCACCACTAAGACCACCCAACCACCATTCAGAGGTATTAGAGACTACTGCAACTGGTTGTTTACTGTCTGTTCCTTCATACATATATAATCATAAGGACTAATGTTGGGCAAATCTACAAAGATTAAAATCATGGGTTTTGTTCCCAAATGTAACATAACAGAGAAAGAAGAAATTTTCTTGAAGTTATCAGATAAATATTACATGTGTTTAAAAAGTTATAATTCCTCAAAAATTGAAACATGGAATTACCATGTGACCCAGCAATTCCACTTCTGAGTATATACCCAAAAGAACTGAAAGCAGGTACTCAAACAGGTACTTGTACACCAATGTTCATAGCAGCATTATTTCCAATAGCCAAAAGGTGGAAGCAAACCCAACATCCATTGAGAGCTGAATGAATAAACAACATGTGGTGCATACACACACTGCAGTATTATTCAGACATCAAAAGGAAGGGAATTCTGGCACTGCTATAATATGGATGCATCCTGAGGACAATATTCTAAGTGAAGTAACCAGTCAGTAAAGGACAAATATTGTGTGATCCTACTTAGATAAGTTACCTAGAGTAGTCACAGTCGTAGACAGAAAGGAGGATGGTGACTGTCAGGAGCCGAGGGAACGAGGAATGGGGAGTTATTGTTTAATCCATACACAGTCAGTTTGGGGAGATGAAAAGATTCTGGAGAGGCATGGTGCTGATACTTGTACAACAATAGGAATGTACTGAATGCTACTGAACTGTGTACTTAAGCCAGACATAAAAGGCCATATTCTGTATGATCCCATATAGTGAAATGCTCAGATGGCAAATCTGTAGAGACAGAAAGTAGATTAGTGGTTGCCAGGAGCTGATGGGGTGGGAGGAAGGTGTAGTGGATTGAATTATGTCCCCCCAAAACTTGAATTGTGTTCTCCAAGTTTTATGTATTAGAAACTTAGCCCCCACAGTGACTGTTAAGAGGGTGGGAAATTTGATTATGGTAATTGAAAGGTGGGGCCTTGAAGAGGTGATTGGATTGTAGGACTGTGCAGTAGTGAGTGGATTAAAAATGGTGGTCAAGGGTGTGGTTTTGGGGGCTTTAAAAGGAGAGAGAGAGTCTGTCTCTCTCTCTTACTCTCTCTCTCTGCTCTCTCTGCTTCTACCATCTTGCAGTGTGAGACCCCTGGGTCACTTTCGCCACCCTCAGAAGGACTTTGGACTTCCCTGCCTCACAAACTGTAAGCAATAAATTTCATTTTCTTTATAAATTACCTAGTTCCAAGTATTTTGTTATAAGTAACAAAAACGGACTAATACAGAAGGCTAATGGGAAGTAACTGCTAAAGTGTATGAGGTTTCTTTCTGAGGTGATGAAAATGTTCAAAAATGCTTTCCAGCCAGCCGTGAAAAAAAAAAGAAAATTGTACGGAATTTTTTGAAAAATGGTAAAACACTGTATTTCTTGTCTGCTGACAAGTGCTATCAAAGGTAAACATCAATGGGCCAAGCCCGTGGCGCACTCGGGAGAGTGCGGCACTGGGAGCGTGGCCACGCTCCCGCCGCGGGTTCAGATCCTATATAGGTATGGCCGGTGCACTCACTGGCTGAGTGCCGGTCACGAAAAAGACAAGAAAAAAAAAGAAAAAAAAAAAAAGGTAAACATCAATGACTTAAGTGGTAAATTAATGTTAATGCTTAGAAATTGTTTGCTTTTGGGGCCGGCCGTGGCTCACTCGGGAGAGTGCGGTGCTGAGAACACCAAGGCCTCGGGTTCGGATCCCATATACGGATGGCCGGTTCGCTCACTGGCTGAGCGTGGTGCTGACAACACCAAGTCAAGGGTTAAGATCCCCTTACCGGTCATCTTTAAAAAAAAAAAAAAAAAAAAAAAAAAAGAAATTGTTTGCTTTTATCCCCAGGGGCATGTATACTTATAATTGTGATTTTATGGCATATAAACAGAGTTCATATTTCTAATCAACCGAAACTTAGAATAACTGAATACACAATTTTGCCTAAAAATCACTGTTCATATCATAAAATTAAACAAATTTAATAGTATATCATCGTTCTTCCTCAAGAATATTATGCTGCTGGAACTTCTCCCCTTAACTTACTGGAGAACCACTGCCCTACACGTAGCTATATTCTCTCTTGCAATTTCAGAGGCTTCCACAGTGGCTTGTACCTCTGAACTCAGTGATTCTTTTTTAAAGATCAGGAAAAAAAGGTAGTCACAAATTTCACTAATTATTGGTACAATGTCTCCAGTATGCTGTGATCAAGCTTCCAACATAATAGCAAGATTTTAAGATTCTATAAGCTTAGTACTTAATAGTATAATTGTAATATCAGAAAATCTTTTTATGAAATATTCAGTTAAAAAGGCTTATTATTTCTGATTAAAAGACTTATTTATTTTGCAGATTACCTCGCCTGCTGAATCATGATGATTAGTCTTGATTTCATTTTCCAGCCTGCACTGAATGTAATCCAGATCAGTGTCAGCTTTCTGGAACTAAAGATCAGCACAAATAATTATTTTGTAAACCAAAAGACGTATTAGTAAACATCACACTTTATTCTTTCTTTTCACTTTACATTTTTTAGTATTTTATAATATGTGATATATTCATTTTCAAAATGCGGAAATAAAAAAGTATATAAAACACCCATTACCCATAATACCTATGCTCTTTTTTTTTTTTTTTTTAATTTTATTTTGTCAATATACATTGTGGCTGATTATTGCTCCCCATCACCAAAACCTCCCTCCCTTCTCCCTCCCCCCCTCCCTATGCTCTCTTAAAGATTTAAAAACTAGTTAACATTTTGAAAGTCATTTCTCTATGCATCTCTCTTAGATTTTGAGCCAAAATTAAAATATCAAGTAGCCATTGTCAAATATTAAGAGAAAAACAAACAATGACTTCAAGAATTCCCTCGGGTCACTGACACTCATCTTTTAGGCAGTGTTTTTCTACCTCTAGCAGGAAATATGGTTTCAAGTTAAAACACAGAACAAATTTATTTCAGGGACACTCACATTGTTACTTTTATTTGCAACCCCATTAAACAAAGAGCTACAGATATGTGCCACCAAAATTAGAGGTCTTAAAGAGTCACAAATTACACACAAACTACATAAAGCAGTCTGAATAACCTGTATTTACTGAACCTGGGACCTTCATCTGCAGTAAACCTCTAAAGTAAGAAAAAAGGGGAGAACTGCCACAGGCCATAGGGGATAAAGGATGACTGAATTAAGAGTGAAAAGTTACATTTAAAAATATCAATATTTGGGGCTGGTTGCGTAGCTCAGGTGGTTAGAGGAGTGGGTGCTGTAACACCAAAGTCAAGGGTTCAGATCCCCATACTAATCAGCCACCAAAAAAAAAAAGTAAAAATATCAATATTTGAAATACCATGCAGTTATTCAAAATGATGGTGTACAAGCAATGAACAACTCGAGGGTGGGTTTTCACTTTTTACTTTATGTATTGCAACAGTATTTGTAATAAGCAGTTATTATTTTTGTAGTCTTCTTAAAGGTCATTAGTTTTTAATTTATTTATTTTAATTGACACATTGAAATTGTACATACTTATGGGATACAGACTGAAGTTTTGATATGTATGTATGTTGTACAATGATTGGGTAAGGGTAGTTAGTGTATACACCACCTCATGCATTTATCATTTCTTTACTGGAGAACATTCAAAAGCCTCTCTTCTCACTATTTTGTAATATACCATACTTTGCTGTTAACCCTGGTCTTCTTATTGTGCAATAAAACACCAGAACTTAATCCTTCTATCTAATTATAATTTTGTACCCATTGGCCAACCTCTCCTTTTCCTCCTTCCCCCCTCCTCTTTCTGACTCTATGCTATCAAGTGTTTGGGTTTTTTTTTTAGATTCCTCACATGAGTAAAATAATGTAGTATTTTTCCTTTTGTGCCTGGCTTTACTTCACTTAGTTCTCCAGGTCCATTCACGTTGCCATGAATGACAGATTTCGTTCTTTTCCTGTCCCCAAAACCTCCCAGTAAAATGGTTTCACTCCAACTCTGGTTAAAAAACAAAAAAAAGAAGTTCACAGAAAGATCAGACAGATTCGTATTATGGGGATCCAAACACTTGACCTTTGTTATAACCCTTGACCTGGTTTATAACACCCACTCTAACCAAATGAACTGGCCAGCCCTTGTTTTAATTCCATTTTTCCACGAACTTTTTGAAGTACCCTTGTATACCACATTTTTTAAAAAAATCAATTTTGATGTTTTGTTTTGCTTTACTTTGCTTTGTTTTGGTGCTAGCCAATATGGGGACCCAAACACTTGATATTTACCACATTTTTTAATCCAGTCATCTGTGTTAGACACTTAGGTTGATTCCATATCTTGGCTATTTTGATAGTGCTGCAATAAACATGGGAATACAGATATCTCTTCAAAACACCAATTTCATTTCCTTTAGATATATACCCAGTAGTGGGATTGCTGGATCATATGGTAATTCTATTTCTGATTTTTGGAGGAACATCCATACTGTTCTCCATAATGGCTATACTAGTTTACACTCCCACCAATAGTGAACAAATGTTCCCTTTTCTCCACATCCTCACTAACACTTGTTTTCTAACGATCATTAATTTTTTTGATTGTTTTTTGGTGGTTGGGTTGTAGGGGGATCCAAACTCTTGACCTTGGTATTATCAGCACCTTGCTCTAACCAAGTGAGCTAACTGGCCAGCCCTCCATTACTTTTTTAAATGATAATTTCGAGACAGATTTGACATGGTACTATATTTATGATATGTTGAATACAAAAATAGCATTGAGTATGGTATGATCTCTTTTTGTAAAATATGTGTGGGCATACATATAGAAAAGTTGGTTTATCTTCCCTATACCAGCCAGCTGCCAAAAAAAAAAAATTAAAATTAAAAATAAATAAATGTGGTTTATCTCTGTGGTATAATAAATATTCTTAATTTTTTGAAATTCTGTATCTTTTACAGGATCTTAAAGCATAAATTGCCTTGAATTTATCAGGGATACAACCATGGTTCTTAGAGTTTGCCACGGAAGGCAAAATATGATTTCCTCGGGCATGATCTCCCATTCCTGGCCCAAAGCCTAGGAGACTACTTAGAGAGAGGGTACAGACCTTACCACGAACTTAAGCTCTCAACTAAAGATTGATCCTCAAAGTTTCGAAGCCTTGGTGGAAAGGGCAAAAACTCTTAAAAACAGTTATTGGGTCTAATAAGAAATAATGTATAGATATTTTTATTATATAAGATGTAAAGCTAGGGCTCTACTATGGAATGCACAGTAAGACAAAATGGCTGTCAGAAATTAAAATACTTCTGGGCCAGACCTGTGGCTCACTCAGGAGAGTCTGGTGCTGATAACACTAAGGCCATGGCTTCAGATCCCATATAGTGATGGCTGGTTAGCTCACTGGCTGAGCGTGGTGCTGACAACACCAAGTCGAGGGTTAAGATCCCCTTCCCAGTCATCTTTAAAAAAAAAAAAAGAAATAAAGACATTAAAATACTTCTAAGGTCAGAATCTGTCATCATTGAACAGAATTTCAGAAATGAATTTTCCATCACTAATAATTTCTCTCATCACTGACCTAAATTTGAATGGAAAACTTTGCAATTAGCAAAATTCTACCTTTATAACCAAAACTTTTGGGGTAGAGATAGAAGAAAAGAAAAAGTCAGTTTTTGTTTTTAAAAATATTGATCAAGTCAAGGGTTTGGATCCCTGTACTGGCCAGCCACCAAAAAAATTTTTTGGGGGGGCCAGCCCATGGCTCACTCGGGAGAGTGCAGTGCTGATAACACCAGGGCCACGGGTTCGGATCCTATAAAAAAGTACACTAAACTAAAAAACATATGGATGGAGAAAGTGAGGAGGAGACAGGAGTAAGGGTATTAAAGTAAACAGATGCTCTAAGTACTCAAGACCTGATTTTTTTAACTACTGAAATAGACCACAATTCCATAGCTAAATATAATTCAAGGCCTTATATAACATTCTTAAGCATAATTTAAAATAAAAATTTTTAAAGCTTATTTTATTTAAGTTACTATAAAATTTTTAGGGTTATGTGATTTGTGGCTCCAGAGTTAATTTAAAATAGAATTTCTCTATTCTATGAAACAGAAAGTCTTAAGCCTACAATGTTTTTTACCTTGATATTTTAGTTCTGCTTAAAGTTTAGCATAATCCAATATAGTCCACTGAACAGTATCTTTTCAAGAGAATGGTTTCTGCTATGGCTTACTGTAATATTGGGGAGTCCACAATGTACTAACCATCAAATGGTAACAAAAAGAAGTGGTTCCTGCTTTTTAGAAACTTATATTTTAAGAAAATTCCAAAGAGTACCCTTCCAATCAATGATATGATGGAGTCAGCTAAATTGTCAAGATTTTTGCAAGGCAGCTGTGAAACACAGCCATCATTACATATTAAATAAATTTACAATAAAATTTTAAAAATTGGGGGGGGGGGCTGGCCTGTACACGGAAATGAACCCTTGACCTGTACAATTAAATAATTAGAAACAAAGACATTATATACTCAAAAGTCATCACTTCCTAATTATTTTGCGATTATGTATGTTCTTGAGGTCTAACATATTTGTAGAGTAGAAATACTACATAATGTGCTATTATACATGTCTTCATAACTCTGCTTTCATGCTGGTGGCTTGAAACTGGCCAGGGTGGAAGTATTTACACCATGGAAATTGGCAAATACTAAAATGCAGGACTCCCTCCCCCGCCGAGTTGATTGTTAAATATTTGTGTGTATACCAACAGTTCCAAAAGATTCTTAAGGGGCTGGCCAATTAGCTCAGATGGTTAGAGCATGGTGCAGTAACATCAAGGTCCAGGGTTCAATTCTTGTACTTCCTGTCCAGTTACCAATTTACTTTTCATTAATTTAACCTTGAGGGGTACAGCACCACATGGATTCTGTGTCCAATGGCATTAGCAGGAAGGTTGTTTTGGAATTTGGCACAAACCATACCACTATTTCCATGGACATGAGTTACCTTTCCCCAGATTACTATGGTTTTGTTTGGTTTGCCGCAAGGAGTCACTGTGTTGTTCTTTGCTTTGTACACATAAGAACATCTCTTGCCCAAGTAAAATCGAGTTTCATCCTGGGTATAAACATCTTCAATTTTTTTTGTTGTTGTTGACCGGTAAGGGGATCGCAGCCCCTGGCACAGTGTGGTTAGCACCACGCTCAGCCAGTTAGCACACTGGCCATCCCTATATAGGATCTGAACCCACAGCCTCAGGGCTCCCAGCGCCACACTCTCCCGAGTGAGCCACGAGGCCGGCCCCTAAACATCTTCAATTTTAAGAAGAGCTGTGTGCTACCTTTGGTTCTGGAGATCCTGCTGAAAGCCATCAAAAATGGCCTTGAACCACAGCCTTCCAGACACATCACCTTTTAAAAGTCCTTTTCCCAGCAGGCCTCCACAGACTCCAGAATGGCAGAAAGAGCCATTCCTGTTTTAAGTAATCTGCCTACACTTCTACTTGGGAAATATTTCATTGAGTAATAGGAGTTTTGGCAGGGGGAGGTGGCCAAATAAGATTTTAAATAGACTTTAAAAGACAGGAAATACAAAAAAATTAAAAATAGAATTACCATATGATCCAGCAATTGTACTTCTGGATATACACCTAAAATAACTAAAAAACTAAAAATAACTAAAAACAGGGTCTTAAAGAAATATTTATACACCCAAGTTCACAGGAGCATTATTCACAATAGCCAAAAAATGGGAGCAACCCAAGTGCCCATCAAGAGATGAACAGATAAAAACAATGTAGTATATATTCACAGAATACAATATTATTCAGCCTTTAAAAGGAAATTCTGACACATTCTATAACGTGGATGAACTCTGAGGACATATTCCAAGTGAAAAAAGCCAGTCACACAAAGACAAATACCCACACAACTCCTGTTGAAACAAGAAAAAAAAAAGACAAATGACAAATACTGCATATTCCACTTTCTTGAAGTATCTAAAATAGTCAACTTTATAGAAACAGAAAGTAGAATGGTGGTTGCCAGGGGCTGGAGGGAGGGAGTGATGAGGAGTTATTGTTTGATAGATGCATAGTTTCAGTTTTTTACAAAATGAAGAAGAGTTCTAGTGATGTACTATGGTGATGGCTGCACAACAATATAATATATATTTAATACCATTGAATTGTACACTTAAATATAGTTAAAATGGTAAATTTTATGCTGTGTGTATTTTACCACAATTAAAAAATTTTTTTAAAAGATGGAAAAACAGCTTGAGAGGAGAATGTTATCCTCTGGGGGAAACTGTAAAGAACATTTTCTGATAATACACAAGGGAAGTATTCGCTTATTGGTGAAGTTAGTGGGCTAGGGAATAAGCAAGGAGCAAAAAAGGAAAAACGATACCTATGCAATACTGAGAGAAAAAAACATCAATTATCTGATCTGAACCCTTCATTTTACAAATGAAATAGGCCAAGTGACTTGCCTCTAGTTCTATTTTAATTACTGTTTTTATGTAGTTAGACCAAAGTTGTATATGATATTAAAGCTAGCAGGAGTCACACAGATATAGGAAAAATGTAAATTCTTAAAATTAAATTTAAAGTTTTTAAAAAACTTTTAAGTCTAATATTGCTAACGTTACAAAGTTAGTCAATTAAAAACTGCCCCTGAACACAACCTAGCAGTATTGCACAGAAAAAATAAAAAGAATTGGGATATGTAGTAGAAGTACTAGCTGTGCTATTACTAGCCAGCTGTGTGACTTCGGTAAGTCCCTCATCTCTCTGGGTCTCTCCTATTAAATGAGATTTGGAATCTAAGGTCCTTTTTAACATTAAAATTCTATTATTTCATTATACTACAAACAAACCCAAGTTTAATTTATCAAAATGTTAAGACTTAAAAAAGATAAATATTACCTTCTTCTAATAAATTAAAATTTGACATTTAAGCCTCACATTTTAATGTTTATAGTGAAATTTAGCTCCTACAGTTTTCTTCCTAAACATAGATGACTTTTGCTTCAGTTTCAGCTACATAGTTTCTGCAGCCCGCCCATCGTTCTTTCCAAACACCAAAACCCTATAAGCAATATTGCACTACTCAGAGCTATTTATACAGCAGAGACAATATCGATAGGGTTCTAGGATCTGGTGATGAACAGAAAAAGTTTTAGTTACATGGTAGGAAAATTTACTGACCAATAAAGATGACCTCTAAAACTCATTAGTGCCTGATTAATGGTGCAAATTGATCTTGATAAACTTTATTGACAGCACTCTTCAGTTATAAATTAGCCTCCTGGAAGCCTTATAAAACAGTGAGGTTATCGTTTAATTAACTTTAGCTACCTATATTACTTTAAGGAGCACTGGAATCTTTAAAATAAAACTAGTAATTTTTTTATAGCCCAAGACATCTATATTTCAGAAATCACAGTTTTCTCCAAAATCAGTAATAAAAATAAAGGGTGAAAGTTTTACACTGATCCTAAGAATGATAAATAAAATATGCAATTTAGCTGGAAAACATCTATAGAAATCATAGTTAAAGCACCCCAAGGACAACCAATTTACATCCTGCCAATTGGACATCCTTGGAAGCAGACTAGGACTGTAAGGAAGATTCCGTACAAATGGCAAAAGAAATCGGTTAGGATATAATTTTGAGTTTTAGACAGCATGCTACATATTTCACAAGCATATAAATTCTTTTATACTAGCTTTTAACATGACCAGCTTAAGGCTTTAAGTCAATGACACACTGTATTACACACTACTCAACTACTTGGCAGGAAGGAGAAAAGAATATAGTTGCAGTTGCCAGTTTAAAAGCACTTGCTTTTTACAAATAACTCATAGATTCTCACTGCCACCAGTACTGCTCCCCTACAAAAAGACCCACGGTCATTAAGCTCCAAACACATACTTCTTGTGAGAGACCCTGTCTCAAAAGCATCAAACCACAGGGAAATAAACGGGAAAAAAAATTCGCTTTATTGTGGTCTTGCCTATCTATGGTGGACTAAGCATAGAAAGAAGAGTTGATAAAGGTGTTTTCTAGACACACTAGGTAGGCTTAGAAATGTATTTCCCATAGAAACATTGTTTTAAGGAAGAATTAGGTATGTTAATACTCCTAAAACTAGTTCAGGTATATCACTTACCAAAGAATCTACTTTTCTTACGTTCTATTCTTTCCAATGCAGATTTAGAAACACTTCTTTACTTTCATTTTACTCTGTTCATGACTCCAGTTTACTATCATCTGTACTGTACTATAATCATTTGTATGGTAATGTCACCACATGATTTCAAATTTCTTACTGGCAATGAGATAGGAGGGAGGTGCTCGGTTTCCATGGGCTCAGGTTACAGGACACACCTCTGGGTTTCAAGCCATTTCACAAGGTCGCAGGCCCCTCCTCTAGGTGCTCTCTTGAGGAAAATTACTGTTGCTAGTTAGGCCGATTTTTGACACCAACATGGAGAAATTGAGACCGCAAGGTGCTGGCTTATACGAATCCAGTGGCTGGGCATGCTCAGTAGAGAAGGGTTATATAACTCTGGTACCCAAGCATGCTCAGTGGAAAGGAGTTTATCCTTTGAATGACCTTCCACTAGGAGTGCTAAAGAGCACAGAATATTCTTGAAAATGTCTGGTGCGTGTGACAGGATTTGACCAATGAACATGCTCCAAAAAGGGACCAACTGAGCATGTGCGAGACTATGTTACATAACAGGGAACCATCCCCTTAGTTGAATATTCAATAGATAGCATGAACATGTATTAGATAGCAAAACTATAAAAGCTGAATCCCAGCAGATGGTGAGGTTGTTGCTCACTTTCCTAGGGCCAACCACCCCTTCACTGGCAGAGGTGTGTATGCTTCACTTTTGTGTTAAACTTACTTTCAGCAGGTGGCTCACTCTCTTGAGCCAGCCTGCACTATGTACTAAACTTTAAGTGTGTATTTCTTACTTTTGCATTAAACTTGGTATGGGCCCTACTCAGTCTCTGGAGCTAAGCCACACTCTCTGTGAAATCTGTATCTCTTATTTATTATATTAAACTTGTTCTCACTTTCTACTGGGACTCTGCTCTTGAATTCCTTCCTGTGGCAGAGTCAAGAACCTGGTAAGGGTACGGGGTGGGTTGAAGCTGACTATCGGGCTGCCCAGACCCTTCCTCCAACATCAGCAAGAGCCCTCTTTTCTTTTTTGTATCCTTAGTTTTTATATATATACTCTAATGCAAAGACAAAAGGGAACAAATGAAACAATCTTCATTCACCTGAAAGAAAAAACAGCCTGAGAATCCAAACATCCTTTAAAACCTGTTTTAAAGAGAAATATTTCAAGTTCACAACAAGTTGAGAGCCACCTGTAATGTCTACACAATCAAAAATGGATTTTGTCTTTTTCTTTTTTTTTTTTTAAAAGATGACCAGTAAGGGGATCTTAACCCTTGACTTGGTGTTGTCAGCACCACACTCTCCCTAGCGAGCAAACCAGCCATCCCTATGTAGGGATTCGAACCCATGGCCTTGGTGTTATCAGCACCACACTCTCCCGAGTGAGCCACGGCCGGCCCCTGGATTTTGTCTTTTTCTGCTGGAGAGTTTTGATTAATATACATTCTCTCTTCCAAACAGAGCACATGCGAGTCTTTGCTTGTCTGAAACAGATAAGCAGTACAGTAACATGCACCAAGTCACAGGCATGTTATTTTAGGCACATGGCAACCAAAGGGGAAGAAAGCAGGCAGAAACTTCAGGTTCACCAGTTCCCAATCTGCAGGTTTGTACAGAACTATTGCTAGGGTAAAAACATGAACCCCTGCCTCTAAAAGGCTGGATTTATCAGGTGAAGTAATGTACTTAACTTCCTTAAAGCTTTCAGGATCCCAGTTTATTTCAATTGTGCTATAGACACATGATGGACTACAGGTACAGACTTTCATAATATATTGAATGAACCTGGTTTAGTAAAATAGCTATATCTACAAAAAATCTGAAATAGTTTACAACATAGTCTCAGTCATGGAATTGCAGCTTCGTTTTTTTTCTTTTTGCATATCCATCTTCTAATTTTACTACGACAAATATGTATTACATATAAAATAACTAAAGCAATTTTTTTTAAGTGTAATGCATTCTGTACTAAGTCATTCTTCACTTAAACATCACTGGGGTTTCCCAAAGCCTGTAGAGTTAATTCCAAACTTTAGTATGATTCTTCACAAGATGATGTTAACATTCTCTCTCTCACTCCACTGAAGTTTCACATGTCACACCTCAGTCACACTGAATTTCACTGTCCCAAATATGCCAGACCATTTTTTAAAATCACTAATCTCTGTAACTTTTTTTTTTTTTTTTTGGTAGCTTACCAGTAACAGGGATCAAACCCTGGGCCTTGGTGTTATCAGTACGATGCTCTAACCAACTGACCTAATCAGCAACCCAAATCACTCATCTCTAATAGTGTCTGGCAAACAGCATACTCTCAAATATTATATTAGTATACAGAATATTTTGTAATATATGTATCAAATTAGAATGTGCCATAAAATATGACAAAAATATGGCATTCCTAAGTTGCAGAATCCAATTGGAATAGTGCACATAGATGAAATAAAAACTTAAATCTTTTTTTTTTTTTTTTAAAGATGACCGGCAAGGGGATCTTAACCTTTGACTTGATGTTGTCAGCACCACGCTCTCCCAAGTGAGCCAACTGATCATCCCTATATAGGGATCCAAACCCGTGGCCTTGGTGTTATCAGTATCACACTCCCAAGTGAGCCACAGGCCAGCCCTAAAAACTTAAATCTTGAGGGAGTACATCTTGGCAGCAATTCTTGCTTATACAGATACTGAAAAGGATATAAGATTCATGATGTTTAATCACTTAATTTCAAATCAACCTCTGGATATGAGGTCCATGAGCTTACTGGGGGCAGGGAGAATCTACAAATCCCTGCTAATAGTTAGCAGTTTTACGTATCTATGTACATTTTTCTGGTGAGATGGAGCTCCTCTAAGGATCCATGACCTAAAGGAAAAAGAAAAGATTTAAAATGATTACTTTAAAAGATATATAGTTTATGTCTTAGTGTCAATGACACAGTGACAACGTAGGTTGCCAAATAAACTGAACTTTTGTATTCCTAAAGCTGGAAGGGAAAAACTGGAAAGTACAGTAAGTACCAAGAAATAATCTATTTTTTTGTCATTCAAAATAAAGTGTGATTGCTTTTGAAATCCAAGTGCTAAACACATTGTTGAGTATGTAAAAGGCAGCTAAGACAGTTCTTGTCCCCTCCCTTTTAAAGCTTATCTGAGTTTATGAAAAAAAATGGAACAGCTGGTTAGAGCACAACCTTATAACACCAATAACACCAAGGTCACAGGTTCAGGTCCCCATACCAGCCAACCACCGAAAAGAAGAAAAGAAAGAAAAAAAGATTTGGAGGAGTGAGGACACAAGCAATAAAATGAAGATTAAATGTCTGAGCAGGTAAGATTTTTAAAACTAGTAAAGCCAATAGTGCTAGATCATCCTGAATCCAGACTAGGAGATAAATAAAACAACTAATTTTTCCTCAAAATTTTAGTTCTATCTCTGGGTAGTAATGTACTTTATTCCTTTTGTTACTGTGGATTTCTAAAAGTCTTCATAATAATATGCTACTATATAATAAGGGAAGAGTCTTTTTTTAAAGTTAACTTCTACCAACCCCTCCCTAATCTAAACCTTTTTCTTGGGGGGGGGGGGCTGGCTAGTATTGGGATTTGAACCCATTACCTTGGTGTTATAAGGCTGCACTCTAACTAACTGAGCTAACTGGCCAGCCCTAGACAATTTTTTATTTTTTAAAATTTTTTAGAAATTTTTTTGGTGGCTGGCCAGACCTAGGATCCCAAACACTTGACACTGGTGTTATAACACCACACTTAGATGGTATGATAACCAACTAAGCTAGCAGCCAGCCCTAAGTGTATTTATTTGCCTGAATTATCTATGCGCTGGACTAGACTATAGAGGACAAAGATTATATATATCCATTCAAAGTCAGAGCACCTGCATTTTTTCTTCACATAGATTTTCTTTTTTACTTATATGTCTCTCCAGCTGGTTTAAATTTTTAACTTTGCTTAGCACAGTTCCTCATACACAATAGATAAAAGAGGTCATAGCTGGAAATTATTTGATCAATAAATAAAGCATTACAGCCTAATGTGCTCTGCTTACAATGGTATGAAAATGCATTTGATGGGGTATTTGAAGTAGGACTGCCAGACAAAATATAAGACACCCAGATAAATTTGAATTTCAGATAAACAATGAAAAAAATTAATATAAGTATGTCCCGTGCAATATTTGGACATACTTATACTAAAAAGTTACACATTGCTAATCTGGAATTCAAATATAACAGCAGCGCTGGCCTTTTAGCTCCACTGGTTAGAGCATAGCCTTATAACACCAAGGTTACAGGTTCAGATCCCTATACCAGCCAGCTATCCAAAAAAAAAAAAAAAAAAAAAAAAAAAAAGCAAATGTAACTGGGCATCCTGCATTTTTATTTACTAATTGTATTAGTCCATTTCTGTTGCTTATAACAGAATATCTGAAACTGGGTAATGTATAAAGAAATGAAATTTACTTCTTACAGTTCTGGAGGCTGGGAAGTCCATGGTCCCGGAGGCACATCTGGTGAGGGCCTTCTTCTGGGTGGGAACTCTCTACAGGGTGCCATGGTAACACAGGTTATCACATGGCAACAACTGCAAGAGCTCCCTCATGTGCTCCTTATAAAGCCAGAAGTCAGGGCCGGCCCATGGCTCACTTGGGAGAGTGTGGTGCTGATAACACCAAGGCAACAGGTTTGGATTCCTATATAGAGATGACCGGTTAGCTCACTGGGTAAGCATGGTGCTGACAACACCACGTCAAGGGTTAAGATCCCCTTACTGGTCATCCTTTTAGAAAATAAATAAATAAATAAACAAACAAATAAATAAATAAAGCAAGCAAGCCAGTAGTCCACACCCATGATAACTCATTACTCCATGAATGGATTAATCTATTCATGAAGGCAAAGTCCTCATGATCCAGGCACCTCTCAAAGGCTCCTCCTTTCAAATATCATAATTGGATTTCCCTCCTTCTTAACACTGTCACAGTGAGGATCAAGTTTATAACATGTAAACTTTTGGTAGACATATCTGACCCACAGCACTAAGGCTGGCAACCCTAATTGGAGAGATCTCTAAATGTTATCAAATTTGGGGCCTTCTAGGAGTAGAAGCACAGAAATATCTCTTTTCATGATTTATCCTTGGCCACTTTTTCAGCCTTTTTTTTTTTCTTGGCTGCTGGCACGCATGGGGATCCAAACCTGTGACACTGCTGTAACCAGCACCAAGCTCTCCCGAGTGAACTAACCAACCAGTCCCTTGGTCATTTTTTAACAGTCAGGACAAACAATCAATGTTTTCCTATTACTTATGAGATAATATTACTGTACAAGTAGACTACATTGCTAAGAATGGATTAGCCAACATATTAGCAAATGAATAGATTTTGAAATTCAAATGGCAGCCTAGGTTAAATCAACATACTTCAGAATTATGGCACATAATGCCAAAAAACTCAGTGGCTTAAAAACAACGATCATTTACTACACCAGCCAGCTGCAAAAAAACAAAAACAAAAACAAAAACAACCATGATCATCTATTCTCATGGACCTGCACATTGATTCGTTTCAGGTGCTCTAGGCTGGGCTGAGTTTGGTGGCTCTGTTTCTCACTGCATTTCTGGGGGATGCCTCATAGGGTTTTTGTGGTAGGTGAAACCTTCCTTTTTGAACCAGCAGATTACCCATGAGGTATTCTAATTGAGAATGTTGAAGCACGAGAGTAAGGAGAAACACACAACATCTCTTAAGGCTCAAGTTCAGAGCTGCCATTTGAATTTCAAATTTTATTCTATCCACATGTCATGGGCCAAAGCACATCAGAGGACAGGAAATGTACTCTGCCCATCATGAAGCCATGACAAACATATGGATACAGGAAAAAGTGAAGAATTGGGGTGAATTATTCACTTTACTAGAATAGTTCTATTTTCTTTGGGAAAAAGTAGGTCACTGTGTTACATGTAAATAACAGGCATGGTGGTGTTGCAGGAATATTCAGATAAAAAATTTCTTAGGTTTTTTGTTAAAATGCATCTTTCTCATTTATGCTATTTTATACCAAATAAATAGGGCAATAAACAGTGTAGAATACATAAATAAGTATATAATTTAATCAGAAGTTGTTAAATTTCCCTACATTTTACACAAAACCTTAACTGGATGTTTATGTGGGGGATTTTTTTTTTTAATTAAGGAACCTAGGTTCATGATTACTATAGAATATGAATTTAAAAGAACTAAAAATGTTTAGAAACCAACTCATACTCACTAGGATAACAAAACAAAAAAACCCCAAAACCCCCCCCAAAAACCCAGCACATGTTATAACACCAAGCTCAACGGTTAATAAGATCACTGTACTGGCCAGCTGCAAAAAGAAAAAAAGTGTTAAGGTGTGGAGAAAATGGAACCCTTGTGCACTGCCGGTGCAAATGTAAAATGGTATAGCTGCTGTGGAAAACAGTATGGCAGTTCCTCAAAAAATTAAAAACGGAATTAGCATATGATCCAGGAATTCCATTTCTCATTATACAGTACTCTTCCCCTTATCCACAGTTTTGCTTTCAGAACTTCACTACAATAAGATTTTTTTTTTTTTTAAAGATGATCGGTAAGGGAATCTTAACCCTTGACTTGGTGTTTTCAGCACCATGCTCACCCATTGAGCTAACCCGCCATCCCTATATGGGATCCAAACCCGTGGCCTTGGTGTTGTCAGCACCACACTCTCCCGAGTGAGCCACGGGCCAGCCCCATGGCTCAATAAGATTTTGAGAGAGACCACATTCACATAACTTTTATTACAGTATATTATTATAATTGTCCTATTTTATTATTAGTTATTGTTGTTAATCTTTTACTGTGCCTAGTTTATAGATTAAACTTTATGATAGGTATGTATGTATAGGAAAAAACATAGTATATATAGGGTTTGGTAATATCTGTGGTTTCAGGCATCAGCTACAGGTCTTACAATATATCCCCCGAGGATAAGAAGGAACTGCTGTATACTTAAAAGAATTCAAAACAGGGTCTTGAAGAGGTAACTGTACACCAATGTTAATAGCTGTATTATTCACTGTAGAGGGTTAGAAATCTTGATTCTCGTTTGATTTTTAGACAGGGCTCTTTTGCTAAAAAACTTATGGGACAAAAGTCCTTAGCTAGGAGGCAATGGCCTACAGCTTAGTGGGCAATAGCCCATTGAATCAACTCTAATCACTGTTTAGGTATGGGATTGTATACGTTGATGATTTAGAGTTAACAGGTGCACGTTGACATCTTGTTAAGAGATTTTAAAGAATTGCTGTAGGAAGATATGTGAAAAATGTTTGCTGATGGGAAAACTTTTTGTTAATGGAAACTTAAGATACAATCACAGATAGAATCATAGGAATGTAATGATTGTTTTATCTGTTATAAAAGTAGTTATATCTTAAGTTAAAGATAATGATCACAGTGTAATTAGCTTAATATTTCACTAATTATACTTTGGAATATCATGCTGTTAGTTTTACTGATGTTACTATGTTCCATTGCTTAAGCTATACTTAAGGATAGCTTAAGGATAGTTAAGGATAACTTTTGTCATGTTGCCCAGGTCTTTGTGTCCTTCTGAAATGACTGAATCGACTGATTTTTCTTGTAAAACTTCCTTGTCTTTACAATAAAATCAGAAGCTAACTTTGAATAGGGGCTGTACCCAGCTTTCTCCTTCTAACAGAGGAGTTGCAGAGGTGCAGTCTCTTTGGGCTTCCCATTGCATTCATGTTGCTTTGAGTAATCCTTTTTGTATTTCCATTACACAATGAGAAGTGTAACAATTAACAATAGCAAAAACATGGAAGCAACCCAAGCGTACATCCAGGGACGAATAAGCAAAATGTAATATGTACATACATTGGAGTATTATTCAGCCTTAAAAAGGGAAAGAAATTCTGCAATATGCTACAACAACAAAAAAAGGATGAATCTTGAAGACATGCTAAGTGAAAAAAGCAAGTCACAAAAAAACAAATACTGTATGATTATATGAGGAACTTAGAGTAGTCAAAATCATAGACAGACAGTAGAATGGTGGTTGCCAGGTGCTGGGGGAAGGAAATGGGAGTTATTGTTTGATAGGTAAAGAGTGTCAATTTTTCAAAATGAAGGAGTTATGGAGATGGATGGTGGTGACGGTCACACAACATTATGAATGTATTTAAGAACACCAAACTGCACACCTAAAAATGGTTAAGATGGTAAATTTTATGTCACATGTATTTTAACACAATAAAAAATTAGAAAACATTTAGGAATGCAATAAAGAAAAACGGTGTGGGGGAGGTTTACAACTTAACTAGAATAGTGATCTTACTGGTTTTTCATCTCAATACTCCTGGCTCTCCCTTTCAACACTGTACTAAAACACTTGCAGTTTCCCCAATTGTACAACAACTGCTCATCTCTGGACTTTCACATACACTGTTTCCTCTGCCTAGAACACTTTTCCTCTCTTTCACTTGGCTAATCCCTACTCATCCTTCAAATCTCAGATTATATCTCACCTCTAACAAAAAGCCTTTCCCAGGTTAGGTGCGTCTTCCCAGTGTGCCCTCATAATACCTGGTGTTTACTTTTCCCATTGTGACATCTGTATTTATCTGTACATTTAATCCCAGATAGATTAATCAATGTATTTAATTTATCTTTGTCTCCCTGATACATTCCTTAATATTTTTAGCCTCTAGTACTAGCCTGACCTAGTAACACTTCATGAAACAAAACATTACGTATTTTTATCTACAATTAGGCAAATTAAGTGCGGGAGAGGAAGAATACAAAGGGTCTTCAAAAAGTTCATGGAAAGATTCATATTGTTGTGGAAATGGACTTGACAGAGAAGCACACGGCACTGAGCTAGTTGGAGAGCCAGGTACTTTATTACACTGGCCGTCCCAGAGGAGCTAACACCCCAAAATCTGAGCCCCGAGCTCAAGTGTTACAGGGTTTATATAGGCAAACTCTTCTGGGTTTTAGGTTTCAGTTTCTCAGCACTCATATGGCTAAGGCAGCTGTAAGTTTTGTTTTTTCAGAATTCATGTGGTCAGGCAGCACCTAATGCGATAAGCAGGCATGGTTACAGAAGCAAAGAATGCAAGCAGTTGATTAACAGCTAGGCCAATGCAATAAGCAAGTACTTTTTCAAAGGCAGAACAGGCTACTGAAAAAATTAATTTTTGAATTTTCCAACAGTATCGTCTTTCAAGTCCATTTTTCTATGAACTTTTTGAAGTATCCTTGTATATAAAAGCTACAACTCTCACATTTATTAACAAAAGTAAATTGTTCTAAAAAGCTAAATTTATTTTACAGTCACTAAACCACTAGAAGAAAATCTTATCAAAAGTCAGCTGAGACTATTTCCTTATTTGTAAAATGAGAATAAAATATTGAACTCAAAGAATCAAGGATTCTCCACACCAGCCAGCTGCCACCCTCCCCAAAAATCAAGAATTGACTTATTCAAACCTTTAAAATATTATATATTGAGATAAATTAGAAGTTTAACTTTTTAATATCTAATTTAAAAGAAGTTGTATTTATCTGGGATATTCTTAATGTTGAAACTCTATTAGGATTAGCTAACAACAGGTACTTTTGGTTTGTTTTAAAGCTTTTACTTTGCTCCAAGGAACAAGAAAATTTCCCACTAGATTTTAGCTCATAAAGGATGGCCATTCCTACCCTGTTCTCTAAAATTGAAAACATATTCATACAAAAATATAGTTTAAGGCAGAAAAATCTTTCCCTCCCCTCACCAATTAACACATTTTTAATTCTTATTTTTCAAGTATGTAATCTTTTACCCAAAAATCTCTACAGTTGTATAGGCTCTGGATAGAAAAAAAAAAAACAATGATAGCCATCTAATTTTAAAGACATTTTCTTAGTAAATGGCTTACTTTTTTCTGAAATTCAGTGCATTTAGGACACACGTTGTGACTATTCTTGCTCTATTTTTGAGAAACAGAGCAACAGTAGAAATCACACTAACCAGATTATTAAAAAAAATTATAAGCAAGACTTATACACTGAAAACCACAAAACACTGTTGAGAGAAACTTTACAAGACCTAATAAATGGAGAGATACATAATGTTCATGCATCAGAAGTTTCAATATTGTTGGGGCTGGCCGTTTAGCTCAAGCTAGAGTGTGGTGCTGATTCCACCAGCGTCCGGGGTTCAATCATCGCACCAGCCCTGTACCAGCCAGCTGCCAAAAAAAAAAGTCTCAATATTGTTATAGATTCTCCCCAAATTGTTCTTAGATTCAACATAATTCCAACCAAAATCCCAGCAGGCATGCTTTTTGTAGAAATTGGCAAAAAACTTGTTTGGAAAAGCAAAATGATCAAAACAGTTTTGGAAAGCAAGAACAAAGTCTGAGGCCTACCACTAGATGACTTAAAGATCTCCTATTCTGTTACAGTCATTATAATAGTGTGATATGACATAATGGAACAAAACAGTTCAAGATAGACTGACTGACCCACCCATACATTCTCAATTGATTTGTTCAAAGGAGCCAAGGTAATTCAATGGGGAAACAATATTCTTTTCAAAAATGATACTGGGGGCCGAGCCCGTGGCGCACTTGGGAGAGTGCGGCGCTGGGAGCGCCGCGATGCGCCCGCCGCAGGTTCGGATCCTATATAGGACTGGCCGGGGCACTCGCTGGCTGAGTGCCGGTCACGAAAAAGACAAAAAAAAAAAAAAAAAAAATGATACTGGAAGAATGAGATTATCCATATGCAAAGAAAAATGGATCCTCCACACCTACTTTATACTATATACAAAAATTAACTTGAAATGGATAGAGATCTACATGTAAAAACTAAAACTGTAAAACTTCTAGAAGAAAATATTTGTGACCTTGGGTTAGGCAAATATTTCTTAGAACACAGAAAGCATATACAACAGAAGAATAAAATGTATAAATTGGACTTCATCAAAAAATTTTAAATGAGAAGGCAAATTAAGCTGAGAGAAAATTAAAGGACTCTTATGATGCAATAATGAAAAGACAACTCAATTTGAAAATAGGCAAAGGATTTTAAGACAACTTCACTAAAGAAAAATACTGCAAATAAGCACATGAAAAAATGTTCAATATCATTAGTCATTAAGGAAAGACAAACTGAAATCACAATGAAACATCATCACACATCTATTAGAATGGCTAAAATTAAGACTGACAATACCAAATGTTGATGGGGATGTGGAGAAACTGGAACCCTAACACATAGCTTTGAGAATGCAAAACAATATAGCCACTTCAGAAAAGATTTTAGCAGTTTCTTTTATCATGCTACCCAGCAATCCCATTCCTCAAAAATTCCTCATTCCAAGAGAAATGAAAACATTATGTCTACACAAAGATTAGTACTCCAATGTTCACAGCAACTTTATCAATAATAAGCAAAACTTGTGGAATCCCCATACTGGCCAGCCACCAAAAAACAAAAACAAAAAAACAACAAAAGAAAGCAAAACCTGCAAACAACTCAAACTCCATAATCTGATAAACAAATAAACAATTTGTGATATTCTATATAATGGAATACTACTCAGCAATAAAATGGTCCAACTACTAATACATACAACAATTTAGATGAATCTCATAGCATTATGCTAAGTGCAAGAAGCCAGATGCAAAAGGATGTATACTGCATGATTCCATTTATATGAAATTCTAGAAAAGCCAAAACTAAAGATCAGCCGTTACCAGGGAGTATGGGAAGAAGAGGTTGCAAAAGGATACACAGGAACCTTTTAAGGTGATGGAAATGTTGGATATTCTGGCTGTGTTGGTGGTTACATGACTATATGCATTTGTCAAACTCACCAAATTGTACACTGAAAATTGGTCAGTTTTACTGTATGTAAATCAAATCTCAATAAAATTCATTATTAAAAAAAGTGATGGTCTCACACTTTATCTCGTAATCACATAAATGAGCTTTAAAACAAGCATTTTATGAGGGGTGAACTAATGGAGACAAAACTGCTATCTACCCTAAGTGGATCATTGCACAGTATATGCATGTATTGGAACAACACACTGTACCCCACAAAATAAATATAAATTTTTTAAAAAACCAAGCATTTTAAGTTTTAAATTCAAGCATTTCCTACACAATACACAAAATTAACACCAATTAAGACTTGGGGCAAATTACTATAAGAAATGTACAGCAGAAATTTTTTTCATCACTTAATAATTCATCACAAAACTGAATTAAATAAAACCTAAGATTTGCCAGAACCTATCCAAAATTGTTATAGAAGGAAGCAAATTACAAAGTACTACTTGTTTAGGTAAGCCATAACAACTTTTAGATATAAAAAGTATTCTCTCAATGTGTTTCATAATGCATTTGGTTTTTTTCCCCCAAAATTATGACTTTCTAAAAGATACACTGTGGGCAATAAAATTATACAGTTTTCAGCAACATAGGTTGTGGTAAATTATTTACAGATACTGAAGAAAGATGTAAAGAATCAAAATTCTGGTGTGCATCCTGCTTTCAGATGCTTTGACAATACTATTGCACTGCTAGCTGTAAAGTACAGTAGTGCAATAAAGTCAGAGCATTCGTTAGCAGTAATAAGTAGGAAAGGAACACAAAAGCATCTTGAATCAGTTGCAGCTTCAGTGCAAAAGGAATTTAAAGTGAGGTTGCCATTTTGGAGAGAAGACATCCAAAACCTAAAAATATTTATATCATTGTTTAAAAAAAACACAATTAATACTTAAATATCAAGGTGATATTGTTTTCTGATGACTAACTTACAATTAACATTCAAGCAGAAACATGCATAGATGTAGAAAGGAATTCTACCTGTGTCCTAAATTCTAAATATGTCCTAAGCCTTAACAGTAATTAACATGGGTATTGTTAATACCTTAGGGTTGGTATTAACAAAACTGGTTATAATTACTATTAAGGCAAAGTTGTGAAAAATATTTCTGTTCTCTGCTGAGATGTTTTGTTGGTTAGCTCCTTTTCCAAGGCAATTGGTTGATTAAGTGCTGTATGAAACAAGCCCTTTGAAAAAGAATATCAAAGAAAACAAACGAAAAGTAAAACAACTTTCTCAACCTCTACATATCCAATATCACTCTGGAACCTAAACTACAATAAAAAACACAAATACACACAAAAAGCACTTACTATCTTATGGCTTTTTATCTCAAGAATTTACTGAGGGCTATTATGACAAGGGAAGAGACCACCAGAATCAACGTGTTCTAAAAAGAACATTAACGCTACCTAATTGAAAACTGTACTATAAGAGGGGATTTAGAGTTTCAGTTAGCTCCTTAAACATCTTAAATATAGGAGGAAAGCATCTTCATTTCCTTCAAACTTACAGATATCAAGGAGAAAAGAATAATGTGGGGAGCAGGGGGTTGAAGTTTAAGTAGCTAAATAGTTAGTTGCAAGCTAATTAACATACCAACCTTTTAACTGGCAGGAATCCACTCAAAAGTCAGATGTAAGCCCAAGAATGGAAATAGTATCATAGTATCAAATTGCACTACTTTGTGTATGCAATCACTAGTGGTAACATAAAAGGAGGGCACTAGACAAATACATCCAATCAATAAGCGAAGCAAAAAAAGTTAAAGAACAAAGATTACCCTACAAAGAGCTTATTCCCACAATAGTAATGTTGATTGATGCAAAAATACATTTCCATTATTTTCACCAACCTCCCTTTAAATGGTCCAGTTCAGCTACTTAGTTAGATTAAACCTTGTAAGAAACGGACTCAAATTCAGAGCAGCTGAACATGAGTGTCTTGGCCTCAAATCCTGGGCCAAATACTCAAATATTAGAATACTTAACTCTGCTGGTTAAGTATCAGGTCTTAAAAACAAATGTTTAATTAGTTAGAACGCAGTCTTACATCACCAAGGTCACAGGTTTGGATCCCAGTACAGGCCAGTCGCCCAAAACAAACAAAAACAAACAAATAAACAAAATAAAACAAATGTTTAAGGGACAAATGTTTAACTTCCTGAATTGAAAGTTAATACAAACAAGAAAAATATGAAACAAAATTAAATTAAGAGGATCAAGCTATCAGTCTACAAAATTAGAATAAGCACTTTCTTTTCAAAGTTGAATAGTGTGCGTTCTCTTTTCACCTATTAAATATTCAACACTGGCTCCTTGGCAAATCCTTTATTCAAGTAACGTAAAACTAAAAATCATAAGATTGCACAGGAAATCATTTACCTTTAGAATCTTAGGAACTAAACGAGTTCACAGATACAACATTTTTTCTAAAAGCACAAAGGAAATCTGAAGATGAGAGGCACTATCTTTTGCTACCTAGTCAATACAAAGCTGTAATATTAAAAACCAGGAAAAAGTCCAAATACATGTTTTAAACCCTAATGATCACAAAAACAAACTAATAACTTTAAAAAACAAAACAACAAAAAAACCTACCACTAATTTAATTGCGAAGAATTTAAAAAAGGAAATAACCCTGCTTTCTTTTCTTGCTCTCTTCAAAAAGAATTTAAAAACTCTCCCATCATTCAAACAATATCTAAAACTTTAAAAGTCTAGCTCATAATTTTCTAAACTCTACTTTTTTTCAAAATGTTTACTTAATCGTTTTTCTCCTAAAATAGAATTTGTTCAATCTAAAGCATTCCTGTAAGAATACTTGACATTATTGCAAAGGCCAGAAAAAGCTGAAAAATTAAAATTAAACAGCCAAATTGAGAAAAAAAAAACACTTGCTAAAAACAGAATTAGCGTCATTTAGCATTTAACAACTAAGGAGAAATATCTCTATCTGGAGGGAGAAATTCAGAATGGGGGAAGGAGCAAGACAGTCTTAACAGTTATGCCTGTTGATAGAATCAAACTATAATACTTAACTAGAATACTTACATGTGTGTTTTTAAAGACAATTAATGATAAAACCAACAAAACTTTGAACTAAAAGTTCATTACTACAGGTTTAAAACTTTTACTACAGAAAACTCTTGCTGCTTCTCGGCCCTTTCTCCAACCCACCTCCACACCCGCACCCCCTCCACAAAGAAAATTTAAACACAAAATGTTAAAAGCAACTGAAAGCCTTCAAATCAAATTTGCATATGCGAGGCATTCCAATTCATTAATACACCAGAAGAAAATAATAAGATATATCAAGGCCTCACATTTTCTGGGGTGGGAATGTAGGGGTGAGGGTGATACTCAGTTTCTTCCAGGCTCCCCACACGTCCTTTCCAAGGCAGAAGTCAGAGACACAAGAGTCAGCCTGGAGAGAGCAGCACAGGCACAAACGACACCTAAGCAATAATGCCAGGGAATGGCGGGGGGAGGTGGGACGGATTGCGGATGGAGAAGAAAGAAGGTTTTTTTGTTTTTTTTTTATCTTAGTCTTGTTATTTTCTTTAACCAACACACGAAAACCGACAGAAGCTCAATGACCGGTGCCTTCCTTCAAAATCCTCCTTTTTAAGGAAGCCAGTTCAACCTGAATAATACAAGAGAAAAAGGACTGAAGACAGAACCGAGGGAACCGAGAAGAAAAAAGCGCGGGCGACCAGGCTGGTAGTCCAGGGATGGGAGCGAGGGAATAAAGAAGACAAGTGAGGGAAAGATCTCTGAAGAAAACTAGAAGGACAGTCCCCCCCACTTGGCGCCCTTGTGCAGGCCAAACACGCCAGCAACAACGGGAGTCCTTTCCAATTAGTTGCCCTCGCCCTCTGCTTTCACAGATGAATGAAACCGGGCAACTCGAGAGCAGGGTGCCGTCCCTGTCCCGATCCCGCCCGCGCCCCCATCACTCACTCACACCTCTCCTCACCCAAGGCTCGCCACCTTCGGGCCAAACAGAAACGGGTAAGGGCTTCCTTGGCCGCTAGGAAGTTGTGCACGCAAGTCTAGCATCCTTTCTTACACTTTCTCAGCCCGCCGTTGAGAACAGGAACGGTTCAGCCCTGAAGGGATTTCTCCCCGCCCCCCTCGGTTTATTCCCCACCCCACCCTCCATCCCCTTTATTTTTGGAGCGTAAAAGACCTCTCCGCTTCTTGGGGCATTTAGGGACCGTTCCAGTCATATCTTCTTGGTGGAAAAACATTGAACATTGTCCGTACCAGGCGCAGCTCCTTGAGGGCTGGAAAGGTGAGGGCAAAGAAAAAGAAATCCCAATGGCCCCGCACCCTCAGCATCTCCCGCCATTTCCCTCACGAGTTTCCCGGATGTAACCCTTTCCCCGCGGCGGTTTAGACACCAGGCGGTGGCGGCTCCCTTTGGTGCGGAAGGAGGGAACTCGAGTCTGGTCCAGCCTCCGCCGCCCAGAGTTTACGGCGACTCCAAATTACGGACCACCTTCGAGGCCAGTGGGGAAAAATGAACTACCCAGTAGATCTCCTTCACTTTGCACTCACCATCAGCTCCAGCTTATCGACCTCCGCCTCCATGTTGAATAGTTGACATTCCTCAGACCGTGGCAGCGCTTAAACCGCAAGCCGTACTAGCACTGGGGATCTCTATTGGACAGCTGTCACTCAATGTCTCGCACTCATTGGCTCTTCCGTTTCACCAGTGCCCGCCCACTGGCGACTGGGTAACGCCCCTCCACATGAAACACATTTTCCCGTTGGGCAAAGATACAAAACGCCGCAGGAGGATTGGCTGCTATACACATTTTTTTTCCATTGGCTGACCGTCTTCTCTATTTTCAATTTCATAGTTAGGACTCACCAGAGAAGAGCTTGCGATTGGTGCAACTGGAAGAGGAGCTAACCAATTACACAAAAGCTTCGATCCACAGCATAGGGGACCTGACACACCTCCGTTCCTCTCCCGCTGCCCCTCCCCTTCTCTCCCGCCTTCCTCTTCTTCATACCAGATGCGCCTTAGCTCTGATTGGTCGGAGCTTGGTGATATTTTAGCCAATCACAGCCAGGCTATGCTGCTACACTACCGGGAGAGCGAATTGTGTAGAGACCAGGCCTGCGATTGGTCCCTCCATGACAAAGATTTAATTTTGAATTTTTTTTTTTTGTCTTTTTCGTGACCGGCACTCAGCCAGTGAGTGCACCGGCCATTTCTATATAGGATCCGAACCCGCGGCGGGAGCGTCGCCGGGCTCCCAGCGCCGCACTCTCCCGAGTGCGCCGCGGTCTCGGCCCAATTTTGAATTTTTTTTACAGCATGAGAGAGGCCACTGCCGGACTCCATCTAATCCCCAGGCTCTTAGACTAGTAAGTGCAGGGACGATTCCTTCTCTGTTTCCTGGTCTCGTCTTCGTAGCTGCGCCTGTTGCTGCTTGTGTTGTTATGGCTTAAGAAGGTGGGAACTTTGGCTGGACGTGGAGTGGTGATTGAGCGGGGAAGGGGAGGTTTGGAGCTGGGGAAGAAGTGCTCGGCCTGCTTCCGTCCTAACCATACTTCTATTTAATTAATACTCCGCAAAATATCTTTTGGGGCAAAGCATCCGCCTTTCCTTTGCATGTTCCTTTACATCTTTGCTTCTCAAAGTGCGTCCACGGACCAGTGGCATTGGCATTATATGGTCGCTTGTTACCAATGCAAATGATAGGACTCCACCCAGACTTACTGAATCAGAATATGCATTTTAACAAGATTCCCCCTATGGTTCTTATGCACATTATACCTTGAGAAGGTACATTTCCTGACTGGGAGTTTTCCTATGTTCCTTGATAGAGTCTTAATATTGTCCTACATTCTGTAAGACTGTGAATTTCTAAAGTGTACCCTCTTACTGCTGTGCTGGACGAGACTTTGGGGAGCTGCAATCTCTTTAGAGAAACAATAGAGGAACTAAAAAAGCAATGTGGCACAGCATACAACGTAAAATTAATTAGGAGTAAGTACCAGAAATAGTGCTGTGAATGTTCAAGAAGACTCAATCGAAGTGGTAAGGGAAACCGATAAACTGACTGAAGGTTATTTGTTGGGGAGTGTAAGAGAGTGCCATAAAAATGTGTTTCAGGGCCGAGCCGTGGCGCACTCAGGAGAGTGCGGCGCTGGGAAGCGCGGCGACGCTCCCGCCGCGGGTTCGGATCCTATATAGGACTGGCCGGTGCACTCACTGGCTGAGTGCCGGTCACGAAAAAGACAAAAAAAAAAAAAAAAAAATGTGTTTCAGGAAGATGGTCATGACATGTAGCTGTCATTTCCATTGCGGCCGCAACTTTGGAAATGCCGCTGACCGAACTTTTCATATCACCGGGTAGAATTTTTTTTTTTTTTTTTTTTCTTTTTGACCGGTAAGGGGATCGCAGCCCTCGGAACGGTGTGGTCCGCGCCACGCTCAGCCAGTGAGCGCACCGGCCATCCCTCTATAGGGTCCGAACCCACGGCCTTGGCGCTCCCAGCGCCGCACTCTCCCGAGTGAGCCACGGGGCTGGCCCTACCGGGTGGGATTTTAACAGAAGCAGCAGTGCCAACTTCTGAAGAAGGGTGTAATTCTTACTCCGTCATTTATTGCATCTTCCTACTGGAAAATAGTTTGGGACGCATCCTTTAACCATATGAAGGTGTGGTATGATTTGAAGAACTGAAAATCTCCCTGACAAAGAGATTTCTCAGAATTTAATTGTATTAAACTATAATCCTGAAGGTCTGAGTGCAGTGGTGTTTACAACTAATTGATCACAACCAGTTACGGATTTCTTTGTTCCTTCTCCACATCCACTGCTTCATTTGACACTCCTAAAAATAAAAAGAGAGAGAGAGTATATTCCTTAACTAAAAGAATGCTTGCTAGCTAACACTTAGCAAGTATGATATATTTCACTCATTTATTGAATGAAACATTATTTAGTGCCTGCTATATTCTAGATGCTGGTGAAACAAAGATGAATAAAATTTATCCAACCCTTGAAAAGCTCACAGTGCAGCGGGTGACAGACATGCAAACAAAAATTATAATGCAATGTAATAAATTTTATAATAAAGGTGAATATGAAGTGCTACAGAAGCACAAACATAAAAGAGATGACTTTTTTTTTTTTTTTTTTTAAAAGATGACCGGTAAGGGGATCTTAACCCTTGACTTGGTGTTGTGAGCACCACGCTCAGCCAGTGAGCAAACCGGCCATCCGTATATGGGATCCGAACCCGGGGCCTTGGTGTTATCAGCACCGTACTCTCCCGAGTGAGCCACGGGCCGGCCCAAAGAGATGACATTTTGCCAGTATAAACTCCAAAGGATAGAGACCAGGTTGGTCTTGTTCAGGATTGTATCCCAGCACCTAGCACAGTGCCTGATGGATTATAGGCATTTAACTAACATCTATAAGATAAAGTAACAGAATCTTGAAGGCTAAGTATAAGCTGACCTGGAGGAGGATACCCCAAACAGGGGGAAAAGCTGGTAACACTATGGAAATTATCTGGTGTTTGGTATACCTCAAGTACAAACTGCTAGTCACTAGAAGGGATGAGAATGCAAAGGGTCCTTAGAGCTAAGTTGTGAAAAGCTTTGAAAGGCATGCTAAGGAATTTGGGTTTTATTTGGTGGGTAAAGAAACATTTGCCAAGGTGAAGGGTTCAGATCCCCATACTGGCCAGCTGCAAAGAAAGAAAGAAAGACACCTTCAAATACTTTTAAGAAAGGGAATATCAGGATATTTAAAGAGTGGGGTGAGGCAGGGGGCAGCTGGCCAGTACAGGGATCAAACCTTGGACATTGTTGTTATGAGCACCACGCTGCAATGAACTGAGTTAATCAGCCAGCTCAATATTTTGTTTTAAAATACTAACTCTGAAAATTAAAAAATTAAAAAACAAAAAAATTTAAAAAAAAAAAAAAAAAAACAAAGCAAATAGGATATTAACTCTGATAACTGTGGAAAATGAACTGGGATTGAGAAAGACCGAAGGCAGGAGGATCATTGAAGAAATACTCAGACAAACCTAAACTGAGAAACATTCTCCAAAACAACTGGTCTGGACTCTTCAAAAATATGAAGAAGCAAATACATATATTGAAAACTTTGAGGGCAGGGCTCAGCGGTTAGTTCAGTTGGCTAGAGCATGGTGTTGTAACACCAAGGTCAAGGGTTCAGATCCCCAGATCCCCTGACCGGCCAACTGCAAAAAAAAAAAAAAAAAAAAAAAGTCTGGAGTGCTCCATTCAGCAGCACATATACTAAAATTGGAATGATACAGAGAAGATTAGCATGGCCCCTGGGCAAGGATGACATGCAAATTCATGAAGTGTTCCATATTTCAAGAAAAAAAAAAAGTCTGGGAAACTTATGAATCAAAGGAGACTAAAGAGATACTATAGTTAAATGCATTGTGGAGGAGGAGAGAGAGAAGCTATAAAGGATATTACTGAGATAACTGGGGAAATTTGAATATGGGTAAAATCATATCAAGGTTAAATTTCTTGATGGTGATTGTAGTTTTTTTTTACAAAGAATTTCATGTCCATGTTAGAAAACATAAGCTAAAGAATCTGAGTGAAGTATCGTGATGTCTGCAACTAATTCTACTCAACCAAAACTAAAAAAATTTTCTACGTATACATATGTACATATTTGTACATATACAAGGTACTGTGGATTGAATGTCCCCCTCAAATTCATTAAAGCTTGACCCCCATTGTAACAGTGTTAAGAGAATGGGAAATGTGATTATGGTATTTGGAAGGTGGGGCCTCTAAGCGGTGATTGAATTGTGAGGACTGTGCCCTCATGAATGATTTCATCCATTCATGGAATAATGGGTTAATTAATGGTTTAATGACTTATCAGGGAGTAGTTGTGATGGTTTTATAAGGAGAGCAAGTAGCAGGTTAGCTCTTGCCATTCTCACAATGTGATTCCCTGCGTCGCCACAGGACTCTATAGGGTACAGAGTTCCTACCACCAAGAAGAAGGCCCTCACTAGATGTGCCCCCTGGACCTTGGACTTCCCAGCCTCCAAAACTGTCAGAAATAAATTTCATTTCTTTATAAATTGTCCTGTTTCAGATATTCTGTTATAAACACTAGAAAATGAACTAATACACGAGGGACTTCTATTTTTGTTTTTGTTTTTGTTTTTGTTTTTGTTTTTTTGGCAGATGGCTGATAAAGGGATCAAATCCTGGACCTTGGTGTTATCAGCAACAGGCTCTAACCAACTGAGTTAACCACCCAGCCCCCTACATGAAGAGACTTCAAAAAGTTCATGGAAAAATGGAATTAAAAAATAAAAATAGGGCTAGCCAGTTAGCTCATTTGGTTAGAGTGCACTGTTGATAACACCACCAAGGTCAAGGGTTTGGAACCACATACCAGCCAGCCACCAAAAAAAAAGAAAAAGGAAAAAAAAGAAAAAATATAAACTTTATTTCTCTACATACGCTCATTAAGTTTAAGACACTTGTGAATGATGATACCAGCCATTTAGTCCTTCCCTAAAGAACTGAGGGTCCCTTTAAGTATTTTCAAGATTAGGATACAAAAAAGAAGTCAGAGGAGCCAAATCAGGACTGTAAGGTGGATGCCTAATGATGTCCCATTGAAACTCTTGCAAAATTGCCCTTGTTTGATTTGAGGAATAAGCAGAACCATTGCCATGGTAGAGTAGGACTCTTTGGTGAAGCTTTCCTGGGCATTTTTCTGCTAAAGGTTTGGCTAACTTTCTCAAAACAGTCTCATAATAAGCAGATGTTATCATTCTTTGGCCCTCCAGAAACTCAACAAGTAAAATGCTTTGAGCATCAAAAAAAACTATTGTCATGACCTTTGTTCTTGACTGGTCAGCTTTTGCTTTGACTGGACCACTTCCACCTCTTAGTAGCCATTTCTCTGATTGTACTTTGTCTTCAGGATAATGCTGGTAAAGCCATGTTTCATTCCTGTTACAATTCTTCAAAGAAATGCTTCAGGATCTTGATCCCACTTGTTTAAAATTTCTATTGAACACTCTACTCCTGTCTGCAGCTGATCTAGCACAACAGTTTTGGCACCCATTGAGTGAAAAGTTTGCTCAATTGTCATTTTTCAATCATGTCTATGGTGTTGGCTATTGTTCTGCTGTTTATCATCAGTCCTTGTCAATTAGGTCATAAACAAGATTAATTTTTTCATTGCAAATTGATGTGGATGGTTTACCACACTGAACTTCATCTTCAACATCATCTTGTCCTTTCTTTTTTTAAAAAAAAAAATGACCGGTAAGGGGATCTTAACCCTTAACTTGGTGTTGTTAGTACCACACTCTCCCAAGTGAGCTAACCTGCCATCCCTATATAGGGATCCAAACCCATGGCCTTGCTGTTATCAGCACCACACTCTCCCAAGTGAGCCATGGGCTGGCCTGTCTTGTCCCTTCTTAAAACTAGTTATCCATTTGTAAACTGCTGATTTCTTTGGGACACTGTCTCCATACACTTTTCATAAAGCATTAATGATTTCACCATTCTTCAGCTCAAGGTTCACCATAAATTTGATATTTATTCTTGCTTCAATTTTAACAGAATTCATGGTTATGGTAGGGGCTCTTTTCAAACTGATGTCTTATCCTTCTTAGTGCCTCAAACTAGATCTTGTTCGAACATGTTATAACAAGTTAGAATGAGTTTATCTTGGTGCAAAAATATTTTGAAATCCATGCATAGTTTTTTCATAATACTCATTTCCCATGAACTTTTTGAAAACCCCTCCTGTGTATACCCACACAGAAAGAGAGAGCATGTACAAATATGGCAATTAACCATTGGTGATTCTAGGTGAACGGAATATTAGTGTTTATTATACTATTCTTGTAAATTTTCTGAAGGCTTAACATTTTTCCAAATAAAAAGAGTAGAGGAAAATAGTCTATAGCAACAACAGCAACAACAAAAACAAACAAACAAAAAAAAAAATGGGGCAATCCCAGGGGAAGACGGTGAATGCAACTAAAGTTAGAGGATAGAAAGGGGAGGGATGGTAAGAAGGGACAGGGTGAATTAATCTGAGAAATATTTCTCATTCATACTCACACTGTGCCCACACCCTCTTTTTTACAACCCTCTACGCCAATGGGGGTTTCCATTGTCTCTTAAATCTTTCTACCTTCCAATCATTTCTTTTCTATATCCTTCTCCACCTATGCCTTATACAGTGTTCCTCAAAGTTCAGCGATCAGCTCACAGATCTTTCCACTCCACGTTTCCCTGTGTAACTTCATCCATTTCTAGTGCTGCCTGTGTTGCTTTTTTCTTGCTACCTATACACTTATGATTTTAGTATTTCTCTTGTATCTTTCCTCTAAATTTCTGACTTTGAGCATAAAACAGAACATAAACAGTTAGATGTCTTGAGATACCCTACTATCACTCCTATAATCAGGTCCTCATCCCCTAGACAGTTGCAGTAGGCTTCTAAGTGATCTCTTTGCCTCCAGTCTTAGCCCCATAAATCCATCTTCCACAACTCTGCCAGTGTCAAGGTTTTTTTTGTTTTGTTTTGTTTTTGTTTTTGTTTTTCGGCGGCTGGCCGGTAGGGGGATCCAAACGCTCCACCTTGGTGTTATAGCACAGTGTTCTTTTTAAAATGCAAATATGAGCATAACACTCTCCTGCTTAGAATCCATTATTGTTTTTGATGTTTTGGTCTCTACCCACCCTCCAGCTTCATCTCTCATTACTCCCAACCCACACTTTATGCTACAGAATACACTTTCATAACGCTGAATCCTGTCTGTGGATTCCCTCCCATACCTTTCTGTTAAATGTCTTCATGCCTTGGCTCATGCTATTCCCTTTGATAGAATGAGTCCTCCCCAACCCCTCCTTAGCCTAACTCCTTCAAAACTCAGCTTAGGCAAAACCTTTTCTAAAAGCCTCCGACCCTTATGGGAGAATTATGTGCCCTTCCTCTATTTCCCCATTAGTAACTTGTGCATATTTTGTCATAACACATACCATATTATATTGAAATTACCTATTTATTTTCTGCCTACCCATCTCTCCAGACTATAAACCCTTGGAAGGCAGGGATGTATCTTATTCATCTTCCTAGTGAGTTATTAGTATATGTTGTTGAATTGAACTGAACTTGTGGATTTAAAAGAATCAGAGAATAATAGTAATAGTAAAGCTAATACTTATTGCATACCAGTCACTGTAAATACTTTACATGGTTAACTCATGTATTCCTCACAACAGCTCTGAAGTAAGCTCCTGCTATTATCCTTATTTTACAGAGGAGGAAACTGAGACCAGAAATGTTAAGAATTTGTTGGAGGTCATATGATGATAAATAGTAGAGCCAGGGTTTGAACCTAAGTAATATAGTTCCCTAGTCCTCACTCATAACCCCTACATTATACCTCCTCCTGTTAATAATTACTGTTAATGTGGATGTTAAGTCCCTATCCAACCTTGTCTTGTATCTAACACCAAAGTACATTTCATAAAATTTAAGGCATTTCTGGATAGTTCTGAAAATATATATCTGATTACATCTTTTTTTAAGTTACAAAATGAATGGCTAGGGGATTTACTGTATAAGTTTACATATAACATTCTAGTGAGCTAAAGCTCAATACACTGCAGTAAATATTCTCGTGAAGCCAGCCTGTATTCATATTTGAATATTTAAAAATTGTAGTTGGCTAAAGAATATATTAATATCATTCTGTGTTAACGAATGACTGACTGGATTAAACTAATTATTGAGTTGGTAGAGGTCAAAAATTCCATGAGCTGTAGACAAGTTTAGTTTGATCTACATGGCAGTTTAAATAAATTTAAGCAACGGCTTGAAAAATAGTCGATTTCACATAAAATTTGAATTTCCACAGAGCAATAGTCATCTGAAATTTGGAAGGATATGCTCTTTTCGGGTTTCGAGTTCCTTACCCTTAACTCATGTATGTTCCCTGGATAGCTCCTGTAGGATTTTGCCTCTGCACCTTCAGAATTGGTTTTGTGTGGGGCATGATATTCAGTGCTGATGTGAACGTTTTCTAAAATGCAAGCACGTGAAATCAGTGAAGACTATTTGACTAGTTTACAATCACAGTTGTAAATGCTTAAATGCTTAAAAAAGAACACAGTCGCCTCTCTGATGAAGAGCTAATTTGCTTTACAACTAATAAATGGGTATGTGGGCCTTGATCCCTTTGTTTAAGTGCCCACTATTTAAACCCATACACTGCTTAGATAAAATATGGTCTTTGCTTTATTATTGTTTCATGTTTTATCAATAGCTCCAGATATATCATTGTTTTCTGGTTCCTCAAACTGGAAATCTTTTCATAATAAAAAAAAGTGAAAATCAGAATAATTTCTAGAGATCAAGAATCACTTAAGTTACGTTTATGTTTCTAACTGTCAAATTGTTTGAGAAACAGAGTAAGAAGAAATTAATTTTTAAAATATATCAGGCCTTAGTATTGAATTAAATTGACCTTTAATTGTGGAAATTTACTGTAAAGTCACAAGAATTACCACATAGATGCAAGAGAGATTCAAATTTCTTGAGTTCAAGTAGGAGCCATATAAAAATTTTTTAAAACATAATGTTGTAACAGAAAAACAAAACAAAACAAACAGGAAACAGCACAGGTAGCATCACAAAGAATCCAGGCAAACAAACCAAAAACAGTGTGTGTATACATATATATTTTATTTATTATTTATTTATTTATTTTGGGGCGGCCGGACAGTGCAGGATCCGAATGCTCGACCTTGGTGTTACAATACCATTCTCTAACCAACTGAGCTAACCGGCCAGCCCTACATATGTATTTTATATATTCTATTCCATAATGGAGTATCCTAATTTCTTCACTTACTTTTATGTTTGTTTGTTTTAAATCATGTTGTGACATAGGTTTTTTCAATAATCAGCTTTAAATTCTTTTCAAAACAAGGCAGTTATAAAGGAAAAAAGTATATTTTTCACTAAAAATAGAAAAAATGCTGTGATGAATGAGCTTGTATCCAATGTTAACAGTTGGAATCCCACCTAACCCAGCAAAAAGAATTTGTATGTCTCATTACCCTTTTGTAAAGGGGATAAGCATAGGTGTTTTAAACTAGAGGAAGACTGCTCTGTCAATTGGACAATTATCCTCTGCAGAGTACCTAACGCTTTTAATAAAGCAATGATAATAAAAACAAACCTTACCTTCTTAAGTCCTCTGTTCTTTTTGAAGTAGGAATTTGTTATCTTTCATTTTTGGAAGAGCTGTGATTATTTTTGCATTATTTTGGGTGGAACAACAATCTAGGAATTATCTCAGACTGCACCTGACAGATTTGACTTATTCTGTTAATTCTCTACACATGCTGATTACTGTATTTAATTAGAAAGTGATTAGATAGCATAGCAATGACCCAGAGCCCAGGACACACACACACACACACACACACACACACACACACACACGCAAAGATGATTTAGTTCCTACACATTTTTTTCATTAAAAAATAATCTCCAAAATGACATACATCAGTTTGTGCAGGACTCTAGAAATCTGAACGCATTGACATGGAAACAACCACCAGGAAAGGGCTAGGAAAAGATGGCCCAGTTTCAGAATGGTAGTATTCTATTTTTCCAGCTAATAATACATACCAAAGTTTAAAAGGCTTATTTATTATAATTAACAACAAACAAAAAAATTGCAGTGCTCTAAACCATCCCTCCATAATTCTGACTCCCATTTGCCAGAGGCAACACTATCAACTCTTGTAATTATTTCTTCTGGTACTTACCTCCATGTTTCTAAATAACATTTATACTACTGTGTCATGACTTTTTTTTTCAATTTTAGTTACTATATAAATTTAGACAACTTCCATTTTCTTCTGTCTTCCTAAAATTCCTACATCATCATTTTTGGTTAAATAAACATTCAGTGTTCATACTATTAAATATTGTTTAACAGCTGAACATATAGTGCTACTAAGATTACATTTCTTGTACAACTTTTTTTCTCGCCATTTTTTGTATGCTTATTTTTGTAAGCACTTAGTAATTTGGCTCCATCTTTACAATACAGTAAAACTCTGCTCAAAATGGTCAAACACACTAGGTAATTTAAGTATCTCTTTTTCCCCTTAGAGACATTGTTACTGAAACCCTTTGTCCTCCTGCTCCAGTCTTCACTGGCCAGCAAACTATTTTTGTAGGGCTCCTGAGCTAGGAATGGTTTACAACTTTTCTTTTTTGGGGGATGGCCAGTCAGAGGATCCCAACCCTTGACCTTGGTGTTATCAGCATCTCTCTCTAACCAAGTGAGCTAACTGGCCAGCCTGATTTACAACTTTTTTATTGCATTTTCTATATTATATATTTTCTATTATGGTAAAAACACATAACAAAATTTACCATCTTTACCTTTTCTATGGGATACAGAGTTGTATTTCAATATATGTGTACAATGTGTGATGATCTAATTAGGGTAATTAGCATTTTCATCATTGTAAAACAATCATTTCTTTGTGATCTGAACCTTTGATCTCCTCTCTTCTAGTCTTTTGATGACATGCAGTGAATCATTGTTAATTGTTCACCCAGATTCCTGGGTTGACTGTACACCAGTAGAATTTATGTATTTTTTTATATCCAGCTGTAAATTTTCTATCTAGCTCTCACTATCCCTACTCCCCCTTACCCTTTGCTCCCTCTAATAACCTCAATTTACAACTTTTAATAGTTGAAAAAAAAAAAAACAAGAAGAATATTTTGTGACACATGGAAATTATATGAAATTCACATAATAATCACAGCTGCTCCAAAAATGAAAGTGGTCATTAATAAAATTTTATTGGACACAGCCATGGTCCTTTGTTTAAGTATACCAGGTGTAGCTGTCCATGGCTGCTTTGGTGCTGCTGTGGCAGAGTTGATCGTTTCAACCAAGATGATATGGCCTGCAAAGCCTACAATATTTAGTATCTACTGCATCTTTACAGAAAAGTTGTGCTGACCCCTTGCCCTAACCTGCTGCAAACCTATCTTCCTGAGATTTTCTCTCACTACGATTCTGGAAATTCCCATTGTCTGTCTTAATTCTGTTCTCACACTTGACTGAAAATTTGGCCAGATATAGAATTTTATGTTGGAAAACATTTTCCTTCAGAATTCCAGTGTGGCTGTTGAATTGTATTCTCAGTCTTCTGTATCTAGACTGTTTTCTTCTGTTTGGATGCTTTTAGAATCTTCTATTTATTGTGTTCTAAATGATAGCATGACTCAATGTGTATCTTCTTTTATTTGTTATACTGAATGGATGATTGCAGTCTGGAAATTCAAGTCCTTCAGTTCTAGGAAATATTTTTGCATTGTTTATTTGATAAACTCTTCATTTTCTCTGTTCCCTCCTTCGAAAATTTTATCTTCCAACTGTTCTACTGCATTTTAAATTCTCTGCTACTTTTAACTTCTAAAAGCTTTTTCTCATCCTTGTTTCAAGACTGCAGTATCTCATTTTCTGAAGATACTTCTTTCTTTTCTTAAAAGTTTTCGTCTACTTTCTGCATTCTTTCCATTTCCTTTTAATGCCTCCCCTCCCCCCATTTATTTGGTCTCTGCCTTTTGTGTTAGAAACTTTTCTAAAATGACAGATGATTCTCGACTGTAAATATGTTAATGGCAGGCACAAACATAATTGGAGAGGTGGATATTTCTGATCTGAGGCACTACAGTAGGTAATTGATCATGGACTTGACCATTTTGAAAGGGAAACCCCAAATGTCAACATCTGTACCAACGGAGTTCAAAAAGCTTGTGGAAAAATAAAATTAAAAGATAATATGGGGGGCCGAGCCCGTGGCGCACTTGGGAGAGTGCGGCGCTGGGAGCGCAGCGACGCTCCCGCCGCGGGTTCGGATCCTATATGGAAATGGCCGGTGCACTCACTGGCTGAGTGCCAGTCACGGAAAAGACAAAAAAAAAAAAAAAAAAAAGATAATATGGGGCTAGCCCCGTGGCTCACTTGGGGGAGTGCGGCGCTGGTAGTGCTGAGGCCACAGGTTCGGATCCCATATAGGGGTGGCCGGTGCGCTCACTGGCTGAGCGTGGTGCAGACCACACCGTGCTAAGGGTTGCGATCCCCTTACCGGTCAATCAATCAATCAATCAATAAGATAATATGAATCTTTCCATGAACTTTTTGAAGACCCCACATAGGTCTTTTTTCTTGGCCAGCAATTTTTCTGGAAAGGAATTTTCTTGTCTCCTGTAGTGGGGATGAACGGATGGGGATTTGAGGCAGGGAACTAAACCTGGTAGCCTGTGTTCTAGTTGCTGAGCTGAAGAAGGAAAGTGAAGGTCTCACTTTTTGGTTCAGGATCATTTTCTATCTTCTGTGTGGTGACACACACATGACCCTGATAGTCCTAGTACCCCAGAATCGTTGCCTCTATGCTTCAGCTTCTCCAGAGAATAAACGTGTCTTTACTGGGGAGGACATGAAGGTAGGGGCTGGAGGACAGAATCCAGAGGCCCATCCAATCCTTCTAAAGACTTTCAGGGGCTGGCCGGTTAGCTCAGTTAGTTAGAGCATGGCCCTGTAATACCAAGATCCAGGGTTCAGTTGCCCGTGTTGGCCAGGTGCCAAAAAAAAAAAAAAAAAGACTTTCATTCAATCCTATATCAGCCCTACCCCAAATCTTCAGAGCTGCCAGGTGCCTTCAATTCCCAAATCTTCCCAGAGTTCTGGGAATTGGCTTGCTTCCTGTTTGTTTCCCTATCTCAGGCAGTCAAGCTTTCCAGTTGCTCTGTCAAGTCAGTTACCACTCATCCATCTACTTTCCATTTTTCATAATTGAGTTGACATCTGCCATCTACTATAGAGTCCACTTCCATTCTTTGCCATATGGGTTCAGGCATTTCTTATTACTTTACTGCCTTTTCCATGATGTTTTACTTTTTATTATTATTATTTTTTTTAAAGATGACCGGTAAGGGGATCTCAACCCTTGGCTTGGTGTTGTCAGCACCACGCTCAGCCAGTGAGCTACCCGGCCATCCCTATATGGGATCCGAACCCGTGGCCTTGGTGTTATCAGCACAAAACTCTCCCACGTGAGCCACGGGCTGGCCCGTGATAATAGTTTTCAAAGACTTGAATAATATTTCCTCAATTTTTGTACTATTCTCAATGTAACAAATACAGACAAGACATACTTTAAAGTTTAATCTGCATTATTAATATTTTTTTCATTACTTTCTAAGCAATCAACAAAATAATAAATCAAACCCTAATTTGTAGTGTTTTACGATATCTGTGGTATAAATACTCCTATCATAGCCATTTCAACTTTCAATGTGAAGTCACTGAATGTGAAGTTGGGAAGAGATGAACAGTAACATACCATTCTATAGCATTTCCACTATATGTATACAATAAGATAAACAACCTTGAAGTATAGATAATAGTAAAATAATTAGGAACTGATGAGTATTTATTACCTTTTAAAATATAATTTATTCAATTGTAAGTTTATATCATTTAATTTTAATGGTGAATGTGTTTAACAAGTGACTCAAGCTTCCTGAAAATGTAATAGTGATGTCAATTCCAGCACACCACTGGAGTGAAAATAAAGATATAGATTTGTTGAAGAAAAAATTATTCAATGATACTTGTTAAAGCATGGTAAGGAGGACTTTATTCAGGACCATCATAATAGGTATAGGGACCACTCAATGAGATTTTGCAGTGGAGGAGAGAAATTGGGCTCGTCTCCAAATACAGCATGGCAAATGGGAATTTATAGCAAGGAATGTGTGTGGACATTGGTGGATGGAAAGTTACTAAGAGGAAACATTAGAGGTAAGCAGAATTCTGGCTAAACAGACCTAACAGAATTCTTGCCGAAGACAGGCCAAGGTGATTACATATCACCTGGTAGATAGCGGAAGATAAGGAACCCTACAAGATATCAAGGGTTGGGGGTTCTTGCTGAACTGATTTAGCAATTTCTTTGCTAAAACTGGAGTTTGTAAAGAAGTGCACTGATGGGCCTAGGAGAAAATTCAGGAACCAGACTAAAGTTTGGTTAAGAAGAGAATCTTTGTCAGAATTTTTAAATAAAAATTATAGGAGGCCATTGTTTTGGACCAGGCCCAACAAACCAGACTAAAAATCGAAATAGAGTCACTCATGCTAAAGTTCCAAGTTACCAAACTGAAACTGAGTTGTTATCTTCTCTTCTGTGAAATCAGGACAGAGAGAGAGAGCCTAATTTCCCAAACTGGCCAGTTTCAGTTGGTGTGATAATAGAGTTCTCTCTGTTTTAATTTGAAGTAACCTGATGTTAATCAATCAGTTATTTTGCTACAGTTCTATCTCCCTGTCTCTGCCTTACAAGGAAAGTAACTTTGAACGACCAAACCACTTTTTGTTCTATGCTTTTGCTTTCTTTTGCCCTTTTCTGTCTATATGACGGTACTTCAAAAAGTTCATGAGAAGATTCATATTATCTTTTAATTCTATTTTTCCATAAACTTTTTGAAGTACTCTTATAAAACCAACCACTTCTTGCTCAACCCATTGGAGCACGTATTCTATTTTATGCAATGAAGCATTGCCCTATTCTAGAATCACAGTAAAGCCAATTGAGATCTTTAAAATAAATTTATTGTAATTGTCTTTTTTTTTTTTTTTTTTTTTTTTTTGGTGGCTGACCAGTATGGGGATCCAAACTTGTGAAATTGGTGTTCTAAGGCTGCATCTAACATAATTTTGTCTTCTGACAGATTCAATCCACCAAGTTTAACCAGAAGATCCAGATACTTTTTAAAGTGTATTTTCATAACATAAGGCTTGGTGAATATAAAAAAAAGGGAGGCAGGAGACCAGTTCTCTAGGTGAGTTTGATCCCTAACAAAAGACATCAGGGGGAGAAAGGGACCCAAACAGGGGAGGACTGTGAAGAGGAAGATGGAAGACGAAGAAGAGGAGGTTGCCATGGAGTCAGATTCTGGGGATCCCAACCAGTGGACCGTGGCACTTGGATAGAAATTTCTAGTGACGTTTCTCCATAGAAGGTCCTGGGCATGGATTTGATGAGATTTAACCCTTTTTTCAGGCATCCATAAGATTGCTCCTTCCTGGGAGGCTCTCCTAAATATCTTCATTCAGAATTTTATGTGTGTGTGTTATTCTAAGTTTTAAAAAAATAATCAATCATTTAGATATCCCTTGTGTTTAATAATCCTTGCTTGGACTTCCTTCATTATTTCAGCAGGAAGAAAAAGTGACATAATAAAGGTGAAGCCAGCCAACTGTTTTTTGGCACATCTTCTGAGCCTCTAAGAAGTACAATGTTAGTTTGGGACCTGACAATTAGTCTAATAAGATGCTATCAGGAATCTTCACTTCTAGGACTGTTGATACTTGCACTGCCACCCTTTGCCATTAGGGGTGTCCTCCGCAAGTCCACTGCTCTTGGAACTAAGCCACTTCTCGGTGTTTACTACTCTCGGCAGGGTGGGGGAGGTTCTTTAGCCAGTGGAATCTGAGAGCTGAGCAAATGTAGAGCTGCATACCAAGTGCTGAAAGATTACTAAGTGAACAAAAGTGAAATGAATGTGTATTTTAAAGGCCGATTGTTTCTATTCAAATGTGAGTTTGAAGAAAAGGAGGCCCGGGCCTTGAGACCTTTTCAATTCTGCTACTTGAATAACATCTTTGTTCCTCAAGTAGCAACAACTAAAACCAGCAAAGCCCTTCTGGGAGCTTCAGATCAAACTAGCTCTGACTTAATCTTCTTTAGAGAAGGATTTGGATTAAAATATGAATATACTCGATAATGTTTTAAAACGCTTTAAAAGAAATGTTTTAAAACATCCATGTCTTGGATTTGGGATAATAGTTATTTCATTGTATATCACCTATTTAATCTACTATTGTACTACAGTGTATTAGAAAGAACATGGTCTTTGAAGACATGCAGATCTGAACCATTACACTTTATTACATTACAGTGGGAAGATCATCTAATCTTTGTAACCCTTAGTTTATTCTTACATAAAAATTGGAATACAAATCCTCCTTGTCAGGGATACTACCTTGCAGGATAGTGAAGATTAAGTGAGAAAATGTGTGTGAAGGTGCTTGCAAGTAAAGGAGCATTCAATAAATGGTTAATGTTGTTTCTTCCTCCCGCTACCCACTCCACCTATCATAGTGGATGCTCAGTAAATGTTGTTGGTAAAGAAACATTTCCTTGTAATAACTGACCATAATGCAACTGTATCCATTTTCCCTTTTATAAAGAAAGGTAAATTCATTTGACTTAATGAGTAAAAGCAACACAAGCAAAACAAACTTAGAGAGTAATATAATAACAAAGCCAGAGATAGTTTAGATCTGGTTTTACATTTTTCAGGGGACTTCTGGGTTGCTGGTAGGGACCTATTTCTTAACCAAGGTGGTGGTTACAAGGTGTGTTCACTGTATGATAATTTATTGAAATATACACTTGTGTACTTTCTCTATGTATATATTATACTTCAATAAAAAAAATGAAAAAAAAATTTCTCTACAGAAATCATGCCCAAATTCAAACAACGAAGAAGAAAGCTAAAAGCCAAAGCCAAAAGATTATTTAAAAAAAAAGAAGCCTCTCATTTCCAGTGCAAGCTAATTATACCTCCCCCTCCTCCACCACCCTCACCAGAAAGGTAAGGCATAATGTGTAACAGAGAAAATGGTAGGGAGATCTGATCACTTTACAATGATTACCAGATTAAGCAAATAAAAATATAGAACGCCTAGTTAAAATTGAATTTCAGATAAACAATGAATTTTTAGTATAAGAATATCCCATGCAACATTTGGAATATACTTACACTAAAATTATTTATTCTTTTTCTGAAATTAAATTTTAACTGGAATCATTAATTTTATGTGGCAACCCTAGTTTAAGAGTTTAAATGAAGTAAAACTCAAAGAATTGTGTTCAAATGCACAATAACTATTTTCTCCATTCCTCGTGAATTTAATTGTATAATTCTGGCAAGTAGGTGATGAAAGACAGGCATAGGGCTAGAATTTAAATCTTAGTTTTGATAAAGTTTGGTCATTTATGCTCTGGGACTCACAACTTAAATGTGCTATTAAAACAGACTCTGAGTTCCAGAAATCCTAGGGGGCTGTTTTTCACAAGATCTTATACTTTACAGTTTTTTGTTGTTGTTATAGCTCTCTTTACAAAACATTTTAAAAAACAAACAGACCCTCAAAAAGTTGTAACCATAATGATGTCAGCCAATCTTGACTCTTTTCTCTCACTCCTGAATATTATGAAAGGGTTCTAGCTGACCCTCCCACTTTTGTCCTTGCCCCCTCTGCTGTGTATTCTCAATGTAGCAGCCACCATGAGCCTGTTAAAATAAATCATCTGTCATATTGCTCCTCTGCTTAAAACTTCCTACCTCACAGTAAAAACTAAAGTCCTTAATAGGACCCATAAGGCCTTTATGATCTGACACTGACTTATTAACTAATCCTCTTTCCACCTCACTCATCCTAGCCTCCTTGCTATTCCTCAAACACTTCAGGCAAGCTTCTGCCCCAGAGCCTTTGCACTTACTATTGCCCCTTTCTGGACTGCTCTTCTTCCAGATATTTGCATTGCCAGCATTCTTACTTCTTTTAGGTTTTTTCTCAAAGTCACCACAGTGACTTTCCCTGGCTTTCTTATCTAAAATTTTACTCCTGTCCAACATTTCTCATTCCCCTTTTCTTGCTTTATCTTTTTCTCCTTAACAACCCATATATACATTTATTTATTTATTTTCGCTTTTCTTTCCCCATGAGTTTAAACTCCATGAGGGCAGGGTTTTTATCTATGTTGCTATTACTGAATCCCTGGTGCCTAGAACATAGTAGGTACTTAATATTTGTTGAGGGCTGGCCAGTTAGCTTAGTTAGTTAGAGCATAGACTTATGACACCAAGGTCACAGGTTCAGATTCCTGAACCAGCCAGCTGCCAAAGAAAAAGAAGAAGAAGGAATATTTTTTGAATAAATGAATCCCTGAATTCTACAATTTCCTTTTTCTTTTTTTCTTTTTTTTTTTTTTAATGACGGGGTGTTTTCCAGTGGAGACCAGAAGACCTGCTAGACAAATTCAAAAAGAGCTCTAACACTTGAATTCTACAATTTAGTAAAGAGTTTGGCTTTAGGGTGTCTCTGTTCCTGAGTCATACTATAAAACCACCTTCTTGTTTAATTAAAGGCTATTATTCTGACTTAGGAGTTTTTGATTTGTTTTAATTTTGTTTTTCCTACAGAATGGTTATTTCTTCAGCAGATATACGCCATAGCAGAAGCTGGCTAAGGTTATCCTGGAACTTCAAATTTCTCAACATCAAAGACACAATCAAACTTTGGACAAATAGAGTGTGGTCTATATATAGCTGGTGCCAGAACTGCATGGCCCAGGTATAGATTTGACATACCTGTTTTGAGCAATACATTATTTCTACACACTTGCTGTTTGTATTTGTATGCGCTCAGGTCAGCCCAACACTCAGACTAAACTCAGATTAGCTTAAATTATGGGATCATGTCTGCCTTCATTTCTGTAAAACATCAAACTACTTTCTGGTTCCTTTTTTCTTCCTTTCTTTTTTTTTTTTTTGGTTCCCTTTTTCTTGTCCTCATCATATTGCTCATAGGACTCAGGTTTGTTTATTTATGAATTTCAGAGTTTAGACGTATTGAAAGATGCCATCTTTCCATCCCATACCTGCCACCGAGAACTTCACAATCTAAAACAACAGTTCTGTATTTTGGAAAGTAAATTATGCAAGCTCCAGGAAGCAATGAAGGTTGGTATTGCCAAATAAAAAGTAAATCTGTCATTAGATAAGAAGAAATTTTATTAGAAAAGATTATTGCAATAGGGGAAATGCTCTGGCCATAACATCTATGTCTCAAACGTCAGGCAGAAAGAGCTTTTCCTTTATAGTGAGGAGTAAAGGAGGCTACAAGGAACCAGCTGTGGGAAGTTGGATGAACAGGTGCACTCATCTGATCACACAGCTGATCTGATCAGGGAATGTTTTTGCTTGAGGTCAGCCAATTATTGGGAGGAACCAGTAGGAGAGGTTAAGGGTAGGGAAAGGTCCAAGGGCCTGTGGGGAGAGGTGAGGCCTGACTAAAGTTTGGTCGTTAAGTTATGGATGTTTTGTTCTGAATGGTCAGTGGCAACAAACAGTCAGCTAATAATTTATGAGACAAAGAATGGGAATTTGGAGGGCTTGTGTCTGGCCTTGTCATAGATAAACAAAGGAGTCATCCATATGTCTTACCTAAGTGATATGGAAAAGAATGGTTCTTTGTAGTAAGCTGTTTCTGAAACATGAAAGAACGGGGAGGTTTTTTAAAGCCATTTTAAGCCATCCTTGATTTCCAGGATCACAGGGCTCAGGTAAAGTTCAGCATCGTCAGTATCAAGGCAGAATATATGAAAACATTTTTGCCTGCTGCTTGTAAATTTTTTTTTTTTTTTGGTGGCTGGCTGGTACAGGGATCAAACCGTGCACCTTGGTGTTATTAACACCATGTTCTAACCAACTAAGCTAATAGGCCAGCCCTAACTTTTTAAATAACTAGTCAGACATAAAAATAAAACATTTTAGAGCGTGGTGCTGATAACACCAAGGTGCAGGGCTTGATCCCTGTAGTGGCCAGCCACCAAAAAAAAAAAAAAAATCAATGTTTATGCACAGCAAAAATATAAACCATATTGAATTAAAAACTGGGAAATATATTTGCTTAAATATCAGGAAAAAGATTAATTTCTTGAATATATAAAGAACTCTTATAAATAAATACAAAAAAGACCAACAACTCGGTAGTAAAATGGAAAAATACACAGTGTTCATTTGAAAAAAAAGAATACAAATGGATCTGAAATATAAGACTAGGTGCTTGTATTAGTCAGGGTTCTCCAGAGAGACAGAATCAATAGAAGACGTTATAATTATATGAGAGGGATTTATTTGGGGAATTAGCTCATGTGACTATGAAGAAAAGTCCCACGATAGGCCATCTATAAGTTGGATACCAGTAGCATGGCTCAGTCCAAGTCCAAAGGCCTCAAAAGCAGGGAAGCTGATGGTGTCCTTGGTGTAAGTCCTGGAACCCAAAAGCTGAAGAGTCTCATAGCTCACACGACTATGAAGAAAAGTCCCACCATAGGCCATCTGCAAACTGGATGCTGGTAGCGTGGCTCAGTCCAAGTCCAAAGGCCTCAAAGCCAGGGAAGGTGATGGTGTCCTTGGTGTAAGTCCTGGAATCCAAAAGCAGAAGAGTCTTGAGCTCTGATGTCCACAGACAAGAGAGAAAAGTGTATCTCAGCTCCAGCTGATCGAGAGAGAGCTTCACCTCTTTCCTCTGTCTTTTGTTCTCTCCGGACCTCCAGGGGATTGGATGGTTCCCACCCACATTGAGGGTGAGTCTTTCACACCCAGGCCACTCAGACTCTCCTACTAATCTCTGCTGGAAACACCTTCATGGACACACCTGAAAAGATTGCTTTACCAGGTTTCTCAGCATTCCTTCATCTAACCAAGTTCACATCTAGAATTAACCTTCAGAGTGCTCAACTGTACTAAAGAGTGAACTGGGCTGGCTGGTTAGCTCAGTTGGTTAGATTGCAGACTTATAACACCAAGGTCACAGGCTCAGATCCCCATACTGGCCAGCCACCAAAACAACAAAAAAAGTGAATCAATTTTAGGTGTGGGACAGTCACAAAGCCTCAAAAAACATTTGCTTAAATAAAATACAGTCATGTGTCACTTAATGATGAGGCTGCCTTCTGAGAAATGCATCATTAGGTAATTTCCTCATCATGCAAACAACATAAAGAATACTTACACTAACCTAGATGGTACAGCCTATTGCTCCTAGGCTACAAACCTGTATAGCATATTAGCGTACTGAGTGCCATAGGTAATTGTATCACAATTGTAAGTATTTGTGTATCTAAACATATCTAAACATAGAAAAGGTACAGTAAAAATATGGTGTTATAATCTTTTGGGACTACAGATGTATTTGTGATCCATTGACTGAAACATCATTATGTGGTGCATGACTATAGAAGTTTATTTCTCTCCCTCCCAAAGACTTTGGAAGAAGGCAATCCAGAGCTGCTGTAGGGATTCCATAGTCATCAGGCTCCTTCCATCTTGTTCCACCATCTTTAACACACTCCCTCATGACCCAAGATGGTTGCATGAGCTCCAGCATCATGTCTTCAACTTAGGCAGCTAGAAGAAAGAAGGTACCCTATCTCTCCCTTAAAGGAGACTTCTCTACAGTCACATACAGAACTTTTACTTATATCTCATTTGGCTAAAACATAGTCATATAATTACACCTAGCCAAAAGGGAGCCTGAGGAATGTAATCTTTTATCTGAATTACAATGTGTCCAGCTAAAAATCAGGTTTTCTATTACTAAAAAAGGCAAAAATGTATATTGGGAAGCAATTAGTAGTCTCTGCCACGCACAAAACCGAAATGTAAATTAAATTGAATGAGTGTTGTTTTTTACCTATCATATTGACAAAACAAACAAAAAACCAAAAGGTTTGGAGAAACAGGTGCTCTCTTACATTGTTGAGAAGAGCATAAATTGGTACAGCTTCTATGGGCTACAATTAGGTAATATCTATCAAAATTAAAAATACATACATCCATTGACCTAACCAAATTTTATATGTATATACAAAGTTACTTATTGTTGTGTGATTTGAAATAGCAAAAAAATTGCAAACAAACTAAATGTCAAGCAATATGGGATTTAAAAAAAAATTATTTTGTATTTAAGCACTGATTTTACAAATTCAGTATATAAAGGTGAACTAAATTTACAACTTAATTTGTTCACATAAATTCCCTTCAACATACATTTCTGCTAAGATGTGTGTAAGATTTTGCATGCATCTTGTAAGAAATCACACAGATGTATCTGCTTTTTCTATAAACTTGGTCAGCTTCACATCTCTTTTGGTCAATCCACCACTGTAATGGGAGATGAGAGTCAGGCGGACCTTGTTGTGCACACTGAATCATTCCAGGTGATGATTCACCTTCTCTGCTTATAAAGCAATTCGGGACATAAAGCCAAATGCCTGATTAAAATTTTTGAAGGAGAACTCTTTGTACATGGCATCTCACTCACTTAATTCCGACCATCCTGCTGCTTTAACGTCAAGTATAATATGGTTCTTCTCCGTTGTCAACCATTGAACATCTGCTGACATGGCTGTGAGGCTCTGACTCCCACCAATATGGGATTAATTAAATAAATTATAGGGCCGGCCGGTTTCTCAGCTGGTTAAAGAATGGTGTTATAACACCAAGGTCAAGGGTTCACATCCCCATACTGGCCAGATGCCTGGGGGAAAAAAAAACCATCCATCCATACAGTGGAAGACCTGTGTAATCTTAACATCCAATAGCTGAGAATGTGACTGTATTTGGAGATAAAGCCTTTAAATAGGTGATTAAGTTCATATGAGTTTGGGGACATAATTTGACCCTCAACAGTCATGTTCCAGCTCATTGGCCTTTTATCAGTTCCTTGAGTGTACTATGTTCTTTGCTGCATTAAGCGTTTTTGCCTCTGCAATGAACTCTTACCCCAGTCATCTCCCTTCACCTGGTAAATCTCAGCTCTTGAGACAATCATTAAACATTACTCCCCAAGCCTCTAGATGTTCATGCTCACAGCATACTTTATTGTTCTTACTGAAGTATTATTTTGTTTTGTTTTGAGTGTATGTCTGTCTTCCCTCACCTCACCAGACCATCAGTTCCATGAGGTGAGAGACAAGGGTCATATTGTACCCACAGTACCTGGCACATATCACATACAGAATGAATGAATAAATGAATGAATGAATGAAGCTTGTGATAATTAAATGATAAAATATTATGAAGGGCATGGTACACTGAGAAAGCATTTAATTTAATACATAGTAGCTATTATTTTGATGACTCTCAGCGGCAAGAACCAAATTAAACTGCTATTCATTTGCCAAATGTCATATCTTCTTCCAGACTGTCTCAGAAAATTCTTGTCCAAGCTGTGGTCACATGTGTCCCATGAGTGGTAAACTTACAAATGTGGCCACTGGAGAATCCCGGGCTGTACTTCCTTCCTCACTGCCACAGCCAGCCAGCCACCTTCATCCTCCTCCACCTCCTCCTCCTCCTCCGCCTCCTCCTCCACCACCACCTGCACCTTTGCTGCTCAGAAAATCGGATCCCACTAAAGCACTTCAGGTAGGAAACAAGCTAGCAATGGTGTGTTTTGGTCAGTGTGTAATATAGGAGTAAAGCCAAGTGGCCCTTTAAAGCTGGGCTAAGGGCTTGGATAGGAGGCTACATCTTGTTCGGATTCTATATCTTAATTATGTTAATGATTGTGTTTTTAAAAACTCAGTCCCCGGGGAACTTACAGAAGCTGGATTTAGAAATGAAAGTGATGTACGTGTGTTTTTTTTAAGGATAAATAAAACACTGTAGAATGGAAGATTCCTATTGGCCTCTCAGCATATTTTTTTACAAAAAAAAAAAAAAAAATCCTCCCTAAGAAACCAAATTAAGAACAGAAGATTGTTTAATGAGTGAAGTCAGAACAAAAGGAGTTGGTGGATTCTAAAGTTTAATGTTATTAGGCTGGAGAACCAGTCTCCATTACAGTTACTTCTCTGCAGGGGGACTGAAATATCTTTGAATCACTCTAAGACAGGCATGACCCTGTTTTAAATCTGTTGAATTTTCACTATGGATACATTTGAATTAAAATAGCTAAGTTAAATCCAGAGCCTATTGTTATATTTTCCCTAATGTATACCTTTCTGCTTATACATTCTTGCTGTGTGAGAACTGAGTCATCTTTCTAGGTAACTCAGGCAAAAAAAATTTTTTTTCAATAAAGATGACCGGTAAGGGGATCTTAACCCTTGACTTGGTGTTGTCAGCACCACACTCACCCAAGTGAGCTAACCGGCCATCCCTATACAGGGATCTGAACCAGTGGCCTTGGTGTTATCAGCACCGCACTCTCCCGAGTGAGCCACGGGTCGGCCCTTCAGGCAAAATTTTACTTTGAACTGAGAAACTCCTTCAATTCCTGCCTTATTATAATGACTCCTGGGGAAGATGCATTATTGCAGGAACTAGCCCATCTCTTATTTACTATCAAAGCCCTACATTTTGATGAATACTTTTCAATAGCCTTAGCATCCATGGATACTAAGAACAGGATCATTCTTGGTTGAGTGGAAAGAATTTGAGAGGTTCCTAAGGTAAATACGAGTTAACTCTTAACTCCGAATCTTTAAAAACTGTATTTGGATTTGCATTTCACCAGATGTCCTGGTTCCAATTTGAATTCTAACCTCTCCATGTGTTTTAAGGCTGGACCACTAAAAAAGGATGGACCCATGCAGATAACAGTTAAAGATCTACTGACCGTAAAATTAAAGAAAACACAGAGTTTTGATGAGAGGAGGAAGGTAAGATGTCATTGACCATATACACAGTCTTTGTGCTTTTAACCTGGTTGTCCCTTTATGCAAATAAGCATAGGCCTTATATAGAGAGAGCATTCCAAGTTAAGTATTTGATGTTTTATTTTAGTAGTTTTGGATCAACATAAAAAAATGTGTAGATCCCATAACTATTTACTTAGGCAGTTCTATCTACCAACCTTTAGTCTGAAGAGGTAGATGCATACTTTGAAGCTTTGGAATAAAAATTGCATACAATAGTGGATATATCTTACACATACGCAGCCCTCAGATATTTGCTGTTTCAGCGTGTTTATATTTTGAGTGATATTTTTAAAATGTGTTTTCAATAAGGTCTCATTTTCTGATTAAAGCTTGTATCATCGCCAAAGGCACGGAATCCACTGGTTACTGTCTCTGACCTGCAGCGTGTTACCCTGAAGCCTAACTCCAAAGAGTTATCCAATCGAATTGCAAATGTCTTAATGTAAGAACTGCATAGTATTATGTTCTACTGCTACTTAAAAGAATGATTATTTCTAACTTTAAAAATTATATATGCTCATGTAGAAAAATTTAAAACCACAGAACAGTTTTTAAAAAAAGACAAAAATCATCTAAATAATCCTGTTATTGGAGATAACCACTGTTAATATACTGTTGTTTGTCACTAGTCTTTTTCTGGACATATACTCTATTGTCTTCATTTCAAGATGCTGTTTATTATAAGATGTACCACTGATTTAATAACAGATTTTGGGAGAAAAAGAAATACTATCGACAATTTTAACAACAGCCTGGCTGGCTGGTTAGCTCCCTTGGGAGACTATAGTGATGATAACAGCAAGGTCACAGGTTTGGATCTCTATACCTCCAGCTGCCCCACCAAAAAATATAAATAAATAAATAAATAACCAGCCTGATTTCAGAAATAATAAATATGAAAACACTTATGTCTTGGAATCAAGGAAATATGGGTTGTGTGTGTGTGCCTGTGTATAATCATATTGTAGATACAGTTATAGCCTTTCCCATTTAATATGTTATAAACTTTTCCTCATCTTATTAAAAGTTAGCTCAGGGCCGAGCCCGTGGCGCGCTCGGGAGAGTGCGGAGCTGGGAGTGCGGCGACGCTCCCGCCACGGGTTCGGATCCTATATGGGAATGGCCAGTGCGCTCACTGGCTGAGTGCCGGTCACGAAAAAGACAAAAAAAAAAAAAAAAAAAAGTTAGCTCAAAGCATCATTTTGACTTCTTCAATGTTTCCAGTTCATTATTTGTAAATTTCATAGATAAAATCCTGTTTTGAGTCATTTAGGTTGTTTATGATTTTTAATTTCTGTAACTCTTCAATGAGCATCCTTGTCCATCATCTGTGTGCATAGCTGTTTTCCCGTAGGATGGATTCGTATCTGTCTAACTACTGGGTCAAGAAGTATTACTTGTTAGAATGGTTATATCATCTTATGTGCCCATCAGCATCTACAGCTTTTTTTTTTTCTTTTTCTTTTTTTTTTCAAAGGCAGCTGCTATTTTTTTTTTTTTTTAAGCTGGCAGGTGGGGGATCCAAACCCTTGACCTTGGTGTTATCAGCACCATGCTCTCCCAAGTGAGCAACTGGCCAGGCTGGAACTCCTAATTTTTATTTATTTTTTTAAGTTTTATTTATTTATTTATTTATCATTATATATTGTAATTAATTTTAATACCCCTTACCAATTCCTCCCTTTCCCTCTTCCTCTCCCCTTTTCCCACCCCTGACAACCTCAGTTCTTTTTACTTCTCTTAAAAAGTTCAAAGAATTATTGTGATTGTTATGTCTTTTTTTTTTTCCCTATTTCTTTATTTGTTGTTATTCATTTATATTAGCTCCCACATGTAAGTGAGAACATGCAGTATTTGTCTTTCTGTGCTTGGCTTATTTCACTTAACATAATTTTCTCTAAGTTCATACAGGTTGCTGCGAATGGCAGAATTTCTTTCTTTTTTATAGCAGAGTATTGAACTGCTAATTTTTAATGTAAAGAATAAAACTACTTTCTAGGAACTTGCCTATAGAAATGATTGCTTTGCTTTGAGGAAAATCTGGCAAGTTCTAATTTTTGTATCTTTATTTTATCAGTAATCCTGGTAAAAGCCAAATAGATCTGCGGAAACTGCTTAGAAAAGTTGATGTAGAGAGGTAATACACTATTTTATCATTATACTTTCTAAATTTATTTAAAATATTGGCATAAAACACAGCTCCCAATATTTTTAATACCTTTGCAGGAGCCCAGGTGGAACCCCTCTTACCAATAAAGAAAATACAGAAACAGGAACTGGACTGACCCGAGTAATGACCCGGGCCTTGCGGAGAAAGTCTCAGGTATACCTTTAGTTTAAAAAAAAAAAAAAAGAGAGAGAAACTAGTTCCTTTTCTTGAAAGTAATTTATTTAGAATCATTATCTGGGCTGGCTGGTTAGCTCAGTTGGTTAGAGTGCGGTGGTATAATACCAAGGTCATTAGCCCATTAGCCACCAAAAAAAGGAAAAAAGAATTATAATTTCATAGTAATATTAGCTTTCTTAGTAATAATAATAATTTTTTTTTTTTTTTGTGACCGGCACTCAGCCAGGGAGTGCACCGGTCAGTCCTATATAGGATCCGAACCCGCGGCGGGAGCGTCGCTGCGCTCCCAGCGCAGCACTCTACCAAGTGCGCCACGGGCTCGGCCCAATAATAATAATTTTTAAATGGTACCTGTATTAGTCTGTTTCTGTTGCTTATAGGAAAACACATGGAACTGGGTGATTTATAATGAAAATGAAATTTATTGCTTACAGTTTCTGAGTCTGGGAAGTCTAAAGTCCAGGGAACACATTTGGTGTGGTAGAGACAGTGTTGGCAGGGTATCACATTGTGAAAATGGCAGAGCAGAGACCAGAGAGAGACACGCTGTCCTCTCTCTCTCCTTTTAAAGCTCTCAGAACCACGCCCCTGACCACCATATTCAATCCATTCACTATGGCATGCTCCTACAATCCAATCACCTCTTCAAGTCTCCACCTTTCAATTACCATAATAGGATCTCCCACCCTCTTAACAGTCATAGTAGGGGCCAAGTTTCTAATACATAAAACTTGGGGGGCACAATTCAAGCTTCAGTGAGTTTGGGGGGAACATTATTCGATCCAGTATGTCCCGCCCCTGGCCCCCCCAAACTCATGTCCTTTTCACATACAAATATATTCATTTCATCACCAAATTCTTAACTTGTCTCAACTCAAAAGTCCAAAGTTCAAAGTCCCATCCATGAAATCAATACAAGTTATCTACTTCCAAGATAAAATGGTGGGACAAACATAGGGTACATATTCTCATTCCAAATGGGAGAAATGGGCTAAAAGAAAGGTGTAACAGGTCCCACGCAAGTCTGAAATCCAGCAGGGCAGGCAATCTCAAAGCTGGCAAATCACGTACCTTGAATCCATGGTTTTTATCTTCGTGGTCCAGAATGGCTACACTTCCTGAAGCCTCATGTTCACATTCCAGGCAAGAGAAGGAAAAGCAAAGGGCAAAAGTGTGTGTTAGCTACGCTGCCCCTCATCTCTTTACAGAGGCTTTATCCGGGAACTTCTGATTACATCAGGGAAGCTGAGAAATTGGGTTTTAGGATCTGGATGCAACAGTACCCTGCGAAACATCTTTCTGTTAGTGAGGAAGAAGGACAGTTGTACTGGCTACAGAACATAATTCATATTTTAATCTGGACTTTTTTTTCATAGCTGGCTCATCCTAGAAGCCCAACTCAAACTCTGCCACTTTCCACAAGCAGTTTTGAAGAACAGAACTGATGCCAACTCTGCCTGACTCCATATGATGATTCATAAAATATACAGATAAAATTAGCCCACCCAAATTTTAATGTAGTAGGGTATGTATAAATATACTAATATAATTCCATTTAAAGAATTAGAATATGTATGGAGACCACACATACTGTAGTATAAATTGCATATTTGGATATTTTCTAGTTTGCATGATCAATGAGAGAACCGGATGAGAAAATGCAATTTCCAAATGCATGTTTATCCTGGATTACCCAATTTAGGTTAGAGAGGTTCAGATTTAACTAGATGACTCTAGTTTGTATAGTACAGGCGCAGTTAAGACATTAAGGAAATAGCCTGGTTTCTGTTCATCCTGGGTACTCTTGGGTATTTGAAAAGTATTTCAGCTTGTAAGGCTCAAACATTAATTGCTACAAACTTGATCAATTAAAATGATGCTCTAGATCTTATTTCTATTTTATTTCTGTAATTATTTTATAAACAAATATAGCTATTTTCCAAAACAATTTGAAGGAAAAGGCCCAATGTGACCTTAAAACTTAGAATGTATTATTTCTAGCACCTTAAGTTATATCTGGTTCACTGAAGTCTGAGATAATCCTTACTTTTGTTTCTGCTGTCTGCATTCATGCAGCTAAATACAAATTTCATGAAGACTTCAACATAAACCTTTTAACTTCCACAGTGCCCTGCCAAGGATTCTCTGAAATCCATAGCAGATTCTCTGTGAGACCTGGTTCCCTTCCTTACCAACCCATGTGTTCAATAACAGTAATAATGCACATCTCGCTGGGTTTTCCTCTTTCCTGCCAGACTAGGGTTGCCAGATTTAGCAAATTAGAATACAAGACACCCAATTAAATTCGGATTTCAGATAGACAACATGTAACTTTTAAGTATAAATGTGTCCCATTAAACAACAAACAGTTTATTTTAGTATAAGTATGTCCTAAATATTGCATGGAACATATTTATACTAAAAAAATTATTCGTTGTTTACCTGAAATTCTCATTTAACTGGGCACCCCATATTTTATTTAGCAACCTTAACAGTCAGTCCCCTGCAAAGTTGCCAAGTATTTGTGGGAGCCCCCAGTTTGCCAGATATGTCTGCTTAGCAGTGGACATTACTGTAGCTTCAGCCAGGATCTAGATCACATATGTTCTGAATATCATGGAGGAAGGGAACTCTCATTATGGTGAGTGTGACTGAGGGCACAGGATTAGCTTTGGTGCTAATATACTGCTCTGCAGTTCCAAAAATAGGGGTAACGACTCCTCACTGATAGGAAGCAAGGTGTTTCAGATATTCACTGAACTTTCTAGTCTGACAGGAAGAAGCTACATAGATGATATCCTTGAAATGTCCTCAGGTTAGCTTAGGCTAAAAAGATAGTTTAGCAATTTCCCAGAAATGCCTATATTTCCACAGAAAAACATTACATTGAGATGCCAAATAGAGTGTTGTTGAAAAGCCACCAAAATGGAAAGCAGACCTGGGGGTGGATAGTTTTCAGCATCTAAGAGGCAGTCCTGTTTATGAGACCCACATTTATGTTTACAACACATTTATGGATGAAAATTAAACAGATAATGAAGTTAAGAGATATATCTCCTTCTAGTAAAAGCAGCTGAGTATTTGTAACAGAGTAATATTTTATGGGACACTTATACTGTTTATAATATTAATAAACCACCATGTACTGTATCAATTTAATCTGAATGTTTTGACCTTTCTTGTGGGATAAAGGTTCATAAGAAAAATACTATAGAAATCATACTCTTTAAGGGCCAGCCCGTGGCTCACTTGGGAGAGTGTGGTGCTGATAACACCAAGGCCATGGTTCAGATATCTGTATAGGGATGGTCGGCTAGCTCACTTGGAAGAGCATGGTGGTGACAACACCAAGTCAAGGGTTAAGATCTCCTTACCGGTCATCTTTAAAAAAAAAAAAGAAATCTTATACATAAACATTTGCAAAGCTGCTACTGCCTTCATACCAGTGTTAAAATGTGTTCTACCTTGCGTCTTTTATTATTTTTTATGACAGATTTTATATTGTAACCATTTGAGAACCCTGTAAATGCTGTGGCTTCATTAAACTATTGCTTATCATATGCTTACAATGTTTATTTTGAGACTGAATGGCAACCAGAGAATGTAAACAACCAAGGTGTATCTGGTTATGTTTTTAAATAAAGATTAAGAAAACCTTTGATTTTTCTCTTTTTTAACCTTTTTTTACTAGATGTATATAACACATATAGACAAGTACATAAAATGTAAATATATATTAACAAATTATGAAGCAAACACTCATGTAACCACAAAGAAACAGACATTATACGCTTCCTCAGGAGCCCTGCCTGTCTCCCTTCCCTATCATAATCCTTTTCCTCACTAAGTAACCACTGACCTGCTTGTTGCAATAAATATTTATTTGCTTTTACCCTCTAAATATGCATCCCTAAATGCTATGATTTCTTTTGCTTGCTTTTTAACTCTACGTAAATAGAATCATACGGTATATATTCTTTTGTTTCTGGCTTTTTTCAATCAACATTTATTTTTAAGATTAAACCATGTTATTTTATAGTGCTACAGATAATATTTTTGATGTGTGAAAATAGTTATTAGTTCATTCTATTGTTAATGGACATTAGACTTGTTTACAGTTTGGGGTTATTATGAACCATGCATGCCATTGTGAACATTCTTGAACATGTACATGTGTACAATAGTTACTCTAATGTGTCTATCTGGGAGTGGAACTGCTAGGTCATGAAGCACACCTATTTTCAGATGTTCTAGATACCGCCAAACTGATTTCATAAGTGATTGTACCAATCCACAGTACTTTCAGCAAAGTATGAGAGTTCCTGTTGCTCCTGTTTTCTTCAAGAGTATCTTTCTATTTGATTTTTCCATGTTTTGTTTACTTGGAAAACCTGTATGATGTGTGTGGTTAATACGCACTATTTTGGAGGATCTGTTGCTGTCATGTTGGCTGCGATTGCAACTCTCACCACTTCCTATGGTTCGGGTTCAGGGTCCAAATCAGACTCAAGACAGTGAAGGAGGTTGGTGTCTGCTGCCAGTTGCCGACTCCCTTATGTACTTGACTAAATCACCCTCGGCTATGCCCTCTTTGGCCATGGCGGTGGACTGAGCTCCAGAGGCAGCAGTTTAAAAAGATTTGGTAACTGTAGTTCACCTTGACCCTGCTGTCAAAGATGATCAGTATAATCCTACCCGTGAGACAGTGTTTGCTCCTGAGTTTGGACCAGAAAATCCCTTTAGGACACAGCAAATGGCTGCCCCTAGAAATATACTTTCTGGATATGTGGAACCAGCTCATATCAATGATTTCATGCTTGAACAGCAAAGAACCTTTGCAGCTTACAGTTATGAGAAGGACCCTTTGTTAGATAATCATCAAGTGTCTGCTAAATATATTGTTTTTGCAGAACAAGCTGAAAAAAATCAAAGCTTAATTGTGTTTGGTCAGAAGAAAAGAGGAAAAAGTTCAAAGAAAATGATGCATCTAATATTGATGATTTCTTGGGACCATGGGCAAATTATATGGATGAAAGAGATGTAGGCAGACCTTCAGAAGAATAAAAATAGTTGGATGAAATCACAGCAAAGAGGCAGTAAACTGGCAAACAGGAAGAAGAGAAACCTGAGGAGGAGAAGACAACCTTACTTGTTAAAGAAATATATCCTACTATCAAGGCAGGTCCTCAGGATGTTGGTGTTAATCTACTGTCAGCTGTGCCACCTGAGAAGTGCTATCTTCCCCCAAAAAACAAATTCATGTGTGGTCTGGACACACAAAGGGCATCAGTGCAGAGTGTTTCTTCTCTCTGACCATATATTGCTGTCTTTTTCCATGGACTGTAAAATTAAGCTATGGGAGGTTTATGAAGACCGGCACTGTCTGCGAACATTTATTAGTCACAGTAAATCTCTCGGGGACATCTGCTTTGATACTGCAGGAACACAGTTCCTCAGCATAGCTTCTAACAGGTATCTTAAGCTCTGAGACACTGAGACAGGACAGTGTATATCAAGATTTACAGACTGAAATGTACTTTATTGTGTCAAAGAGATCCTGATGAAGATAATCAAAACCTCTTTGTGGCTGGGATATCTGATAAAAAGATTGTGGAATGGGACATTCCAACCAACTGAGCTAACCAGCCAGCCCTGCAATGGGATATTGGAATTGGAGAACTTGTTCAGGAATTGGAGAAATCACGCAGGAGTATAATCAACATTTGGGAGCTGTCAGCACCATTGTTTTCATTGATGAGGATAGGAAATTTGTGAGCACATCTGATGATAAGAGCCTAAGAGTTTTGGAATATGATATTCCTGTGGAGTTCAAGTATATTGCAGAACCCAGTATATACTCAATTCCTGCAGTGACTTTTTCTCCAAATGGGAAATGGCTAGCATGCTAATAAATGGAAAACCAGATCTTAATTTTTGGAGCACAGGACAGATTTAGATTAAGTAAGAAAAAAAAATTAAGGGCCATAGGGCAGCAGGCTATGCTTGTCAGGTGGACTTGCCATTGGACATGAGCTATGTGATTTCAGGAGATGGAAATGCAAAATTAAACATTAGGGACTGAAAGATCACAAAACTCTATAGTCGGCTTAAAGTTCATGGTAAAGTGTGTAAAGTTACAGTGTGACATCCTCATGAAACATTTAAAGTCATAACATGTGGTTGGGATGGTCTCATTAAATTGTGGGATTAATGGGATTACTCCTTAAGCTATACAAGATCATTTTTGATACGTCATATTTAACTATATTTAATTATTAAATGTGTTGAATGGCAATTTGATTTATGGATGTTTTCCTTACATGGCTTTATGAAAGTGACCTATTGCTTTAAAAAAAATTTTTTTTGTAAATTTAACTCATAATTTTATTGGTAACTTCATTTTGCTCTTTGTAGAGGTTGTTTATACAGAGAATGACTGTTGAGTTTTTATTTGACAAGTAGCTATTGCTGGCAGCAATTTGGGTTTATTTCCCTGAATCAAGAAAGAATCCCTAGTGGATTTGGGATCCTAGAGGAGATAAAGTAATTAATGACTCAGAAATAGGCTATATACTTATCTCTTCAACCAAAAGGGCAATAAAGAAGAGATAAGACAATAATAAAAAAAAAAGAACAGGGGTAATGTAATTTAATATAAATCTGAAAGAAAGATAAAACCACCCACAACTATTGTTCCCATTATTTTCCATGGATCATGTTCTAATTTTTTGGCTTCATAAGTTCTACTCGTTTTTTTTTTTTTTTTTTTTTAAATAAAAGATGACCAGTAAAGGGATCTTAACACTTGAGTTGGTGTTGTCAGCACCATGCTCTCCCAGGTGAGCTAACTGGCCATCCCTATAGAGGGATCCGAACCCGCAGCCTAGTTGTTATCATCACCACACTCTCCCAGGTGAGCCACAGGCCAGCCCTAAGTTCCACTCTTTTTGATGGTATATATCTTGTATATTTTTAGTTGTAAAACAGTACTCTACTTTGCACTATTTCTGTAATTATTAATGTTAGATTTTATAAATATATATATGTGTGTGTACACACACACACACACACACACACAATTTTTCTTGGATTTCTGATTCAAAGAACTTTTGTTTTCTTTTTGGCCAGTAGGGGGATCTGAATCCTTGACCCTGGTGTTACAAGGTCACACTCTAACCAACTGAGCTAAGCAGCTAGCCCAAAGAATTGTTAAAATGGTCTTATATGAGCAAAGTCACATACTGAACATAGCAAATAATCTGCATGTGAGGATCACAATATAACTTATCTGGATGAATGTAGAATTTCTCACTGTATTTGGCTCTTCAAAGAGATAGGTTCTGGATATGTAGAAGTGAAGGGGAAAAGTAAAGAGTAAACAGACAAACAAAATTTTAAAAAATACATTTAAAAACCAACCCCTACTCCTTTCTAAATTCTTGTAAGTGAATAAAAGTTGGTTGAGAAAAATTTACAGGAGCCCAGTATAGCTTAATATGTTAAAAATATCAGAACCAGGGCCAGCCCTTGGCTCACTTCGGAGAGTGTGGTGCTAATAACACCAAAGCCATGGGTTTGGATCCCTATGTAGGGATGGCTGGTTAGCTCACTTGGGAGAGCATGGTGCTGACATCACCAAGTCAAGGGTTAAGATCCCCTTACTGGTCATCTTTAAAAAAAAAAAAAAAATCTGTACCACACTACAGGTCCCCACCCCTGCTTTGACAATTAAATGGGGTAATTATCGATAAATTTGATTTAGCACAAATGCATGCACAGAATAAGTAATCTGCGTTTGAATATGTTATTTTATTGTCATTACTTGACATTCCAACTAAGAACTTTCAAAACGCAAATGATCTAATTTCATTTCTACTTTAAAATGAAGAATATTAAAAAAAATATATCTAACCAAACTTCCAATCGGCTAAATTAAATATTGAGTTAAAGCTTTCTACATTGCCTCGAGGAAGAACTTTTAAATATTATTACAAATTGAAGAGTCTTCATTGTAGAAAAAGTAGAAAATAGAGATATAAAATAAAAGAGGATATCTGTACAAAACTCAGCACATGGATGTTTCTAACAGCTTTATTCATAACTACCAAAACTTGGAAGTAACCAAGATTTTCTTCAGGTGAATGAATAAATAAACTGTGGTAGGTTCATACAATGCAATATTTTCAGCTCTAAAATGGAATGAGCTATTGAATCATGAAAAGACCTGGAAGAACTTTTCTTCCCCCATGTATTTATTTATTTATTTAATTTGGCAGCTGGCCAGCAGTATAGGGATGGAACCCTGGACCTTGGTGTTATCAGCACTACCCTCTAACCAACTGAGCTAACTGGCCGGCCCTTGGAAGAACTTTAAATGCATATTTACTAAGTGAAAGAAGCCAATCTGAAAAGGTTATGTACTGTATGATTTCAACTGTACAATATTCTGGAAAAGGTAAAACTATGTAGACAGTAAAAAAGATCAGTGGTTGCCAGGGGTTCGAGGGACAAATAGGCAGAACAGAGGATTTTTCGGGCACTGAAACTATTCTGTATGATACTGTAATGGTGGGTGTACATTTGTCAAAACCCATAGAATGTATAAAACTAAAAGTGACCCTAATATAAAATATGGGTGATGATGACGTGTCAATGTAGATTCATCCATTGTAACAATGGTACTACTCTGGAGATGGGATGTTGATAGTGGGGGAAGTTGTGCATGTGCAGGGACAGGAGGTACATGGGAACTCCCTGTGCTTTCTACCCAATTTTGCTGTAAACGTAAAACTGCTATGAAAAAGTCTGTTAAAAAATAAAAAACATTTTTTAAAGAGCAGCAAAGAAAAAAAGGTAAACCAATCTCACCACAGTTAATATTTTGGTGTATATTCTTCCCAGCCGGAAAAATTATTTTTTAAAGTTTGTACTCTGCAAACATTTCAAAATCACTGGCTTTTTTCCATTGATGTGAGCGAATTATATTTCTTGTAAACAGAATAGGAGAAGGAAATCTCTTCACCTTGCTTTGCAAGATGTTTCCACAGCGGTGTTTCTGAAACTGTAGAGGATATATTAGGATTTAACTGAAATGCATATTCTGATTCAGTAGGTCTGGGTCGGGGCCTGAAATGCTACTTTTCTAACAAGTTCCCTCTACTTCCATCTGCAGTCTGCACCGGTTGTAGACCTTAAATTGAACCCCTTTTCTACTGTTAAAAGAGCCACTTGACAGTTTTTTCCTCCTCGCAGTGTTTTGTATTCTTTGAAATGCAAACGCATCCTTCTGTCTTTTTTGTTGTTGTTGTTGTTTTCTTCCTACAGTCTCAAGTTGAGCAACCTTTTTTTTTTTTTTTTTTTAGCAGCTGGCCCGTACGTGCAATCCGAACCCTTGACCTTGGTGTTATAAGGCTGTGCTTAACCAGCTGAGCTAACCAGCTGAGCTAACCAGCTGAGCTAACCAGCCAGCCCCCTGAGTAGACTCTTAAACCAGCTGTGGTTTATGAGTTAAGGACTAGAGAAAACCTTGGTGTGGAAATAGGAGAGGAGCGGGAGGAGGAACCAAATGTGAGAGGAAACAAGTACTGAAGAAGCGGAGGAGGGGTTTCAAAACTGGACGAAAGCCGGCTGGATATACTGGGCGGACCGGAAGGACTCGAGAGAAGGTTCTTTACTATGGCGGGTCCTGTCAGCTTGCGAGAGCTTCTAATGGGAGCCTCAGCCCGGACGGGCTCTGAAAGTCCCGGAGGGTCCCCTACAGAGGGCGGAGGGAGCGCGGCTGGCGGATCGGGGCCTCCATGGAGGGAGGATGAGATCTGCGTGGTGGGAATCTTCGGCAAGACGGCTCTGCGCCTGAATTCCGAGAAGTTCTCTCTTGTGAACACGGTGTGCGACCGACAGGTCTTTCCCCTCTTTCGCCACCAAGATCCTGGGGTTCCAACGCCTGGAATCGGGACCGAGGCTGGCGCTGTCGGGGAGGCGAATGGAGCCGGGGACCCAGGAGCTGCAGCAGGGGATCCTGTTCCGGGAGACGAAGCTGCCGCGGAAGGTAACCGAGCTGAGCCAGCCTCCCAGGACTACAGCCTTTTGCAGGCCTATTACAACCAGGAAAGCAAAGTTCTCTATCTTCTTCTCACTTCCATCTGCGACAATTCACAGCTTCTTCGGGCTTGTAGAGCTCTTCAGAGTGGGGAAGCTGGAGGTGGCCTCTCTTTACCTCATGCAGAAGCCCATGAGTTCTGGAAGCATCAAGAGAAGCTGCAATGCCTCAATCTCCTTTACCTTTTCTCCGTCTGTCACATCCTGCTTCTGGTCCATCCCACTTGTTCCTTTGATATCACGTATGATCGAGTATTCAGAGCCTTGGATGGGCTGAGACAGAAAGTACTGCCCCTCCTCAAAACAGCCATTAAGGATTGTCCAATTGGCAAAGACTGGAAGCTAAACTGCCGACCTTGCCCACCTAGACTCCTTTTCCTCTTTCAACTCAATGGGGCCCTCAAAGTGGAACCCCCTCGGAGCCAAGACCCAGCTCATCCAGATAAGCCCAAGAAGCATTCTCCCAAAAGGAGACTGCAGCATGCCCTGGAGGACCAGATCTATAGAATCTTCCGGAAGAGTCGTGTCTTGACTAATCAGAGTATCAACTGCCTCTTTACTGTGCCTGCCAACCAAGCTTTTGTGTACATAGTTCCCGGAAGCCAGGAGGAAGACCCAGTAGGCATGTTGCTGGACCAACTTAGGAGTCACTGTACTGTGAAGGACCCGGAATCTTTGCTCGTGCCTGCACCCCTTTCTGGGCCCAGGCGATACCAGGTGATGAGGCAGCACAGCCGCCAACAACTTTCCTTCCACATTGACAGCAGCAGTTCCAGTTCTTCAGGCCAGCTAGTGGATTTCACTCTGCGGGAATTCCTATGGCAGCATGTAGAGCTAGTCCTAAGCAAGAAAGGTTTTGATGACAGTGTGGGCAGGAACCCACAGCCTTCCCATTTTGAACTTCCCACTTATCAGAAATGGATCTCAGCAGCTTCAAAACTGTATGAAGTAGCTATTGATGGAAAAGAGGAGGACTTGGGGTCATCCACTGGGGAGCTAACATCTAAAATTTTAAGCAGTATTAAAGTCTTGGAAGGGTTTTTGGATATTGACACAAAATTCTCAGAAAACCGGTGCCAAAAAGCTTTACCCATGGCCCATAGTGCCTACCAGTCAAATTTGCCTCATAATTACACAATGACTGTCCATAAGAATCAGCTTGCCCAGGCTCTTCGAGTGTACAGTCAACATGCTAGAGGTCCAGCCTTTCACAAATATGCCATGCAATTACACGAGGACTGCTACAAATTTTGGAGCAATGGCCATCAGCTCTGCGAGGAGAGAAGTTTAACTGATCAACACTGTGTACATAAATTTCATTCATTACCTAAATCAGGTAGCTAAATTTTTTTCATTGTTTTGAAATCAAAAATTTGAGCTGTGTTTTATTCTTGTTTTAAGATAGTTTGTTCACTATGTATTGATGTTTTCAAAAGAAACCTACAGAAATTTAGGTGCATCAGCTGTAAGTTTTCTCTCCTGCTATAAAAAGAAAATATCAACTATAACTACTTTTTAAAATTTTCTTTTTATTTAAAGAATGAACCCTAATAAATTGTTAAATGAGAAATATTAAGAATACAAAGTTTCCGAAATTTTGTATTAATATTTTTATCTTGGAGGATTTGTTGAACTAAAATGAATATAATGAAGGTCACCGTGATGATAGTAGAAGGAGGAAAAATTCACTTAGAAACTTAAAACTTTACAAAAAAAAAAAAGAAAAAAAAAAAAAAGGGCCGGCCCCGTGGCGCACTCAGGAGAGTGCAGCGCTTGGGAGCGCAGCTACGCTCCCGCTGCGGGTTCGGATCCCATATAGGACTGGCCAGTGCACTCACTGACTGAGTGCCGGTTACGAAAAAGACAAAAAAAAAAGAAACTTAAAACTTTAGACTGAAAATGTAAATTCTTTTATATATTTTTACTTGCTTCTTCTGTTATGTGTGTTTAGTCGAGGTTTTTCTGGGGCTTTTTTCCTTCTTATTTCCAAAGAACTATTTGGAGAATTTTGGGGGTTAGATGTTGTAGAATGCAAAGTAAATTTGACTGTACATTGTATTTATGAAATTAATAGTGATTGTTATATTTTCTAGGAGAAAAACCAGAGGCTGATAGAAATCCCCCTGTGCTATATCACAATAGCCGAGCCAGATCCACTGGTGCCTGTAACTGTGGAAGGAAACAAGCACCTCGAGATGATCCCTTTGATATCAAGGCAGCTAACTATGACTTTTATCAGGTAGACTCTGAAGTTTTTCTTCTTCCTCTTCTCTCTTCAATGTCATTTGAGTAAAAATACATATTTTCAGAAGCAGAATACCTAGAAAAGCAAATGCAACTGCAGTGTGATATACTGTATAAAGAGCAAGTTCCTTATACATTGATTGTTGATCTTGCTTGTTAGAGTGAAGAATGTGTTTTGTTGTTTTTGGCAGCTGGCCAGTACAGGAATTGAACCCTGGTCCTAACCAAATGAGCTAACTGGCCAGCCAGAATGTGGTTTTTTAAAATTTTATTTATTTATTTATTTTGTGATTGTCCAGTGTGGGGATCCAAAGCCACGGCCTTGGTGTTATAACACTGCACTGTAACCAACTGAGTAATCGGCCAGCCCTAGAATGTGTTTATTTTAAATGAGAATTTTACAGGTTTTTTTCTCCCCCTACAGCTTCTGGAAGAAAAATGTTGTGGAAAATTGGATCATATCAATTTCCCAGTATTTGAGCCAAGTACTCCAGATCCTGCTCCTGCCAAAAATGAATCCTCTCCTGCCCCTCCAGATTCAGATGCTGATAAACTTAAAGAAAAAGAACCTCAAACCCAAGGAGAGAGCACAAGCCTGAGTTTAGCTTTGAGTCTGGGCCAATCCACAGATAGCTTAGGTACCTATCCAGCTGATCCACAAGCAGGAGGAGACAATCCAGAAGTTCACGGTCAAGGAGAAGTAAAAACTGAGAAGAGACCAAACTTGGTTGATCGCCAGGCATCCACAGTTGAGTATCTTCCTGGCATGCTACATTCAAATTGCCCTAAAGGTCTCTTACCCAAATTCTCCAGCTGGTCTTTGGTTAAACTAGGCCCTGCTAAGTCTTATAACTTTCATACAGGTTTGGACCAACAGGGTTTCATTCCAGGAACAAACTATCTTATGCCTTGGGACATTGTCATCAGGACTAGAGCTGAAGATGAAGGAGACTTCGACACAAATTCTTGGCCTGCTCCAAATAAAGCTATTCCTGGAAAGAGAAGTGCAGTTGTAATGGGAAGAGGAAGACGGCGAGATGACATAGCTCGAGCTTTTGTGGGTTTTGAATATGAAGACTCTCGGGGTCGGAGATTCATGTGCTCAGGACCTGACAAAATAATGAAAGTAATGGGAAGTGGGCCAAAGGAATCAGCTTTAAAAGCCCTAAATAGTGATATGCCCTTATATATTCTGTCATCATCTCAGGGTAGAGGGCTAAAACCACATTATGCTCAACTCATGAGGCTTTTTGTTGTGGTTCCTGATGCTCCTTTGCAGATAATACTAATGCCTCAGGTAAGAAATATGACCCTCCCAAGCTCCAAACAAACAAAAAGTGCTGATGCTTGTTTTGGTGGTTTTTAAAAAGTACAGGATTATATTAAAACTAATTGTTTCATTAAACAGGTCTTAAATTTAAAATTTACATACCTTTTATACCCAGTGTTCAGTTTCTTTTTCTTTTTTCTTTTTTTGGCTGGCTGGTATAAGGGTTGTAACCCAGACCTTGGTGTTATCAGCACCACATACTAACCAACTGAGCTAACCAGCCAGCCCCTGATATTCTGTTTCTTAAAAAATAAATTGTGGCTATTTTAATCATTTCACACCATCAATCACATCATGTGGTTCAGAAGCAGAGCTCGAAGTAGAAAAATCTGTAGAAAAGCAGGATAATATTTGAGACAAAATAATAGAACATTGGATATGATTAGAGTTAGGAGTGTACCCATATTTGCTTTATCTTGAACCTATTGTTTGTTTCAGCATTTATCTTTCAGGTGTTTCTTATTAAGAAATGTAAAAATAATTATATTACCTGTGTTTTTCAGGTTCAGCCAGGCCCACCACCATGTCCAGTATTCTATCCAGAAAAACAAGAAATCACTCTCCCACCCGACGGCCTTTGGGTTTTGAGATTTCCTTATGCATATGTGACAGAGAGAGGGCCTTGTTTCCCTCCTAAAGAAAATGTGCAGTTAATGAGCTACAAGGTGCTCCGTGGGGTTCTTAAAGCAGTAACACAATAAGTGTTTTCTAGCCAGTTCAATCCTAAACTTGAGCTCCTTTTTATTTTTGGTGTATGTGGGATGTCTTTGGCATGTGTATATTGTGTTTTTGCAAACCTAAACTATGTTTTGTGTACAGGAGCTTAGTATTCGGACAATAATTGTTCTACTGTTTCATGATATTTATTATAAATGGGGCTGTAATTTGCTAATAAAGAGTGGTTGTTCTAGAAAAAACCATAAAATACATGGGGCTTTTTTGTTTTGTTTTTTTGGGCAGCTGGCCAGTACAGGAGTTCGAACCCTTAACCTTGGTTTTGTAACACCCCACTCTAACCAACTTAGCTAACTGGGAAGCCAGAATACATGGCTGATACTTCTGTTTTCTCTTATTTCTGTTTCACTGTTCATAATAAAAGATGTCTCTATCATAACTGAATGTTGAATAACCATGTTGAACCAAAACTTTGCTTTTGCTAAAATGATGTATTAGCTGAAATTTTCCTTAAGATGCTGCTCCTGAAATTTTCTTCAAAACAAATTGATCATTACGTTGTCTGATAAAGGTATGAAGACTGAATTGCACAAAACACAATTCTGGTACTTTAGTTAGATTGTTTTGTTCTTACCATTTCTTTCTTGGACTGATGAGATACCGTATTTTATCAGCACCGCACTCTCCCAAGTGAGCCACGGGCTGGCCCCAAGAGATACTGTATTTTAAATGAATGTTATATGAACTAAAACTTTTAATCCAAGATATTAGTGCAGAGTTTATTCTTTAAAAATTCCTATACTATGAAATAGTTTGCTAAGTGATACAAATCTTATTGATCTATGATAACTTTTGCCAGCATCAACATGGTGACATACCACCATATCACCATCTAATTGGTGACATATCACCAGTTGCATAAATATGCAACATACGTTAACATATGAAAATTCTAATGTAATTGATTGTATTTCCCTAGACACATTGATCTTGAAATGCTGGACAAATAGAATTAGATATTTTAGTCTCAGTATATAAGAAATATAGTATTTAACATATCTTGCATGTTTAAAGCCGTTATTTGGGTTTTGATTTAAAAATATACAGGGAGAAATGTAACTGGCAGCCAATTTAGAATTGTAATTTAATTAGGTGTATTTTTATGCCTCTTTTACTATAGTTCAATAAGGAAAAGGAGAAGTGAGCCAATATGAAAGTTAGTCTTCATTGTTCTTACAGCTCACCCTTATTTTTCATCCTTTTATATCAGTTTTTAAAATCAATTGCTTTGTGCTAAGCATAGCTCTTGGTTTTATTAAATAGCACACCGCATTTGGGAAGTACAGCTAAATTGCTGTGTAGGACATGTTCTAATAGTTTTTGTTTGTTTGTTTTTAATAGCCTCTAAGACTTGGATAACAGGTTGTGTAAAACTGTAGGCCAAAGAACTGTAAGAGAGTGGTTTGTAGAAACAAATCGGTTTTTGAAGAGCAAACCTGTGTCTTTTCTGTTTCCTTTTTTGATGTCATTCTATACAGAAAAGATTTGCATTCCTACTGAAATTAGTAAATGATTTTCCTTAATTATTTGTGGTTACAGAAGGCACCCTAATTTGAATTTCTGTAGAGTTTAAAATACCATATGTTTATGCTATTTGTCCTTATAACCTGCTTAAAAGACAGATGCAGTACTTCTTCATATTTGTTTTTATCCATAAATAGGTTTATGGAGTGCTGCATTAGAGAAATGTGGACTATACAATTTGTATTGCTTATCACTTCTCTTTAGTCATAGAAAACTTATTTCAGCAAATTTCAAAAGTGATGATTTTATTAAAGAAATTATATTCTGTAGTAGCACTTGCATTGTCCTTTACTAAGTAGATGTTTCAAATTCATTCTTTTCAAAGAATCTCTAGGTTAGAAAGGACTTCACAGAACATCCTTTGGCCTATTGGTAAGTCTTTTGATGAGTCCATGAAAAGGTGATGTAATTAAAGTTTTAGGAAGTAATTCATATCTTATTTAAGGAGTGCTTACTATTTAAAAGGACTAGTATAATACATTTTTTTGTAAAGTAAATTACATTTTAATTTTTTTATTTTTATTTTTATTTATTTTTTTTTTTTTAATTTAATTTTATTTTATTTTTTTTTATTTTATTTTATTTTTTAATTTTATTTTGTCGATATACATTGTAGCTGATTAATGCTCCCCATCACCAAAACCTCCCTCCCTTCTCCCTCCCCCCCTCCCCCCCAACAATGTCCTTTCTGTTTGCTTGTTGTATCAACTTCAAATAATTGTGGTTGTTATATCTTCTTCCCTCCCCCCCCGATTTGTGTGTGTGTGTGTGTATGTGTGTGTGTGAATTTATATATTAATGTTTAGCTCCCTCCAATAAGTGAGAACATGTGGTATTTCTCTTTCTGTGCCTGACTTGTTTCACTTAATATAATTCTCTCAAGGTCCATCCATGTTGTTGCAAATGGCAGAATTTCATTCGTTTTTATAGCTGAGTAGTATTCCATTGTGTAGATGTACCACATTTTCCGTATCCACTCATCTGATGATGGGCATTTGGGCTGGTTCCAACTCTTGGCTATTGTAAAGAGTGCTGCGATGAACATTGGGGAACAGGTATACCTTCGACTTGATGATTTCCATTCCTCTGGGTATATTCCCAACAGTGGGATGGCTGGGTCGTATGGTAGATCTATTTGCAATTGTTTAAGGAACCTCCATACCATTTTCCATAGAGGCTGCACCATTTTGCAGTCCCACCAACAATGTATGAGAGTTCCTTTTTCTCCGCAGCCTCGCCAGCATTTATCGTTCATAGTCTTTTGCATTTTAGCCATCCTAACTGGGGTTAGATGGTATCTCAATGTGGTTTTGATTTGCATTTCCCGGATGCTGAGTGATGTTGAGCATTTTTTCATATGTCTGTTGGCCATTTGGATATCTTCCTTAGAGAAATGCCTACTTAGCTCTTTTGCCCATTTTTTAATTGGGTTGCTTGTTTTCTTCTTGTAAAGTTGTTTGAGTTCCTTATATATTCTGGATATTAATCCTTTGTCAGATGTATATTTTGCAAATATTTTCTCCCACTCTGTTGGTTGTCTTTTAACTCTTTTAATTGTTTCTTTTGCTGTGCAGAAGCTTTTTAGTTTGATATAATCCCATTTGTTTATTTTTCCTTTGGTTGCCCGTGCTTTTGGGGTCGTATTCATGAAGTCTGTACCCAGTCCTATTTCCTGAAGTGTTTCCCCTATGTTTTCTTTAAGAAGTTTTATTGTCTCAGGGTGTATATTTAAATCCTTAATCCATTTTGAGTTGATTTTAGTATACGGTGAGAGGTATGGATCTAGTTTCATTCTCCTGCATATCGATATCCAGTTATCCCAACACCACTTGCTGAAGAGGCAGTCCCTTCCCCAGTGAATAGGCTTGGTGCCTTTGTCAAAGATCAGATGGCAGTAAGTGTGTGGGTTGATTTCTGGATTCTCTATTCTATTCCATTGGTCAGTGTGTCTGTTTTTATGCCAGTACCATACTGTTTTGGTTATTATAGCTTTGTAGTATAGCTTAAAGTCAGGTAGTGTTATGCCTCCAGCTTTATTTTTTTTGCTGAGCATTGCTTTGGCTATTCGTGGTCTTTTATTGTTCCATATAAATGTCTGAATAGTTTTTTCCATTTCTGAGAAAAATGTCTTTGGAATTTTGATGGGGATTGCATTGAATTTGTATATCACTTTGGGTAGTATGGACATTTTCACTATGTTGATTCTTCCAATCCAAGAGCATGGAATATCTTTCCATCTTCTTGTATCCTCTCTAATTTCTCTCAGCAGTGGTTTGTAGTTCTCATTATAGAGATTTTTCACCTCCTTGGTTAACTCAATTCCTAAGAATTTTATTTTTTTGGTGGCTATTGTAAATGGGCAGGCTTTCTTGATTTCTCCTTCTGCATGTTCACTATTGGAGAAAAGAAATGCTACTGATTTTTGTGTGTTGATTTTGTATCCTGCTACTGTGCTGAAATCATTTATCAATTCCAACAGTTTTTTTGTAGAGGTTTTAGGCTGTTCGATATATAGGATCATGTCATCTGCAAACAGGGACAGTTTGACTTCATCTTTTCCAATCTGGATGCCCTTTATTTCCTTCTCTTCTCTGATTGCTCTGGCTAGTACTTCCAACACTATGTTGAATAGGAGTGGTGAGAGTGGGCATCCTTGTCTAGTGCCTGTTCTTAAAGGAAAAGCTTTCAGCTTTTCCCCATTCAGGATGATATTGGCAGTGGGTTTGTCATATATGGCTTTAATTATGTTGAGATACTTTCCCTCTATACCTAACTTATAGAGGGTCTTTGTCATGAATGAGTGCTGAACTTTATCAAATGCTTTTTCAGCATCTATAGAGATGATCATATGGTCCTGGTGTTTGAGTTTATTAATATGGTGTATCACATTTATTGATTTGCGTATGTTGAACCAACCTTGCATCCCTGGGATGAATCCCACTTGATCATGATGAATAATTTTTCGTATGTGTTGCTGTATTCTGTTTGCTAGTATTTTAGTGAGGATTTTTGCATCTATATTCATCAAGGATATCGGCCTGTAGTTTTCTTTTTTGGTTATATCTTTACCTGGTTTTGGTATCAGGATGATGTTTGCTTCATAGAATGAGTTTGGGAGATTTGCGTCCGTTTCAATCTTTTGGAATAGTTTGTAAAGAATCGGTGTCAATTCCTCTTTGAATGTTTGGTAAAATTCTGCTGTGAATCCATCTGGTCCTGGGCTTTTCTTTGTTGGGAGCCTTCTGATAACAGCTTCAATCTCCTTTATTGTTATTGGTCTGTTCAAATTTTCTACGTCTTCACGGTTCAGTTTTGGGAGCTTGTGTGTGTCCAGAAATTTATCCATTTCCTCCAGATTTTCAAATTTGTTGGCGTATAGTTGTTTATAGTAGTCTCGAATGATTCCTTGTATTTCAGATGAATCAGTTGTAATATCGCCTTTTTCATTCCTAATTTTTCTTATTTGAGTCTTCTCTCTTCTTTTTTTTGTTAGCCATGCTAATGGTTTGTCAATTTTATTTATCTTTTCAAAAAACCAACTTTTTGATTCGTTGATCTTTTGAATTGTTTTTTGGTTTTCAATTTCATTCAGTTCTGCTCTGATCTTAATGATTTCTTTCCGTCTGCTAACTTTAGGATTGGATTGTTCTTGTTTTTCTAGTTCTTTAAGGTGAAGTGTTAGGTTGTTCACTTGCCATCTTTCCATTCTTCTGAAGTGAGCATTTAATGCAATAAATTTTCCCCTCAATACTGCTTTTGCAGTATCCCACAGGTTTTGGTATGATGTATCATTGTTTTCATTAGTTTCAATAAACTTTTTGATTTCCTGCTTAATTTCTTCTTGGACCCATATGTCATTAAGTAGAATGCTGTTTAATTTCCATGTGTTTGTATAGTTTCCAGAGATTTGTTTGTTATTAATTTCTAGTTTTAATCCATTGTGGTCTGAGAAGATACATGGGATAATTCCAATTTTTTTGAATTTATTGAGACTTGATTTGTGACCTAATATGTGATCTATCCTGGAGAATGATCCATGTGCTGATGAGAAGAATGAATATTCTGAGGTTGTTGGGTGGAATGTTCTGTAGATATCTGCCAATTCCAATTGGTCTAGAGTCTTGTTTAGATCTTGTGTTTCTCTACTGATTCTTTGCCTAGATGATCTGTCTAATATTGACAGTGGAGTGTTCAGGTCCCCTGCTATTATGGTATTGGTGTCTATTTCCTTCTTTAGGTCTAATAGAGTTTGTTTTATAAATCTGGCTGCTCCAACATTGGGTGCGTACATATTTATGATTGTTATGTCTTCTTGATGGATCAGTCCTTTTATCATTAAGTAGTGTCCCTCATTGTCTCTTTTTATGGTTTTTAGTTTAAAGTCTATTTTGTCAGATATAAGAATAGCCACTCCTGCTCGTTTTTCTTTTCTGTTTGCATGGTAAATCTTTTTCCATCCTTTCACTCTTAGTCTGTGTGAATCTTTATGGGTGAGGTGGGTCTCTTGTAGGCAGCATATAGTTGGGTCCTGCTTTTTGATCCAGTCAGCCAGTCTGTGTCTTTTAATTGGGGAATTTAAGCCTTTAACATTAAGAGTTGTTATTGAAAGGTGTTGATTTATTCCTAGCATTTTATTGGTTGTTTGGTTGTTTTAGGTGTCTTTTGTTCCTTGCTTTCTGATTTAGTGTTTGGTTTCTTTGTTTGTTGGTTCCTTAGGTTGTAGATAGTGTTTTTGTTAGCTTGTTTTCTCTTCATGAATGCCATTTTTATTGTACTAGCGGGTTTAGATTTTTCTTAGGTTTTTATGGCAGTGGTAGTTATTTTTCGGGAACCAAACCCAGTACTCCCTTGAGGATTTCTTGTAAGGGTGGTCTTGTGGTAGTGAACTCCCGCAGTTTTTGTTTGTCTGAGAAATATACTATTTGCCCCTCATTTCGGAAGGATAGCCTTGCAGGGTAGAGTATTCTTGGCTGGCAATCTTTGTCTTTTAGTATTTTGAAAATATCATCCCATTCCTTTCTAGCTTTTAGGGTTTGTGATGAGAAGTCTGATGTTAACCTGATTGGGGCTCCCTTATAGGTGATTTGACGCTTCTCTCTTGCAGCTTTTAAGATTCTCTCTTTGTCTCTGAGTTTTGCCATTTTGACTATGACATGTCTTGGAGAAGGCCTTTTTGGGTTGAATACGTTTGGAGATCGTTGAGCTTCCTGGATCTGAAGATTTGTGATTTTTCCTATACCTGGGAAGTTTTCTGCCACTATTTTGTTGAATATGTTTTCAATGGAATCTCCATTTTCCTCCCCTTCTGGAATACCCATGACTCGGATATTTGAGCGCTTGAGGTTGTCTGATATCTCTCTCAGATTTTCTTCCATGTCCTTGATTCTTTTTTCTTTCTTTTTGTCTGCTTGTGTTATTTCAAACAGCCCATCTTCAAGTTCAGAGGTTCTCTCTTCAACTTCGACAAGCCTGCTGGTTAAACTCTCCGTTGTGTTTTTTATTTCGCTGAATAATTTCTTCAGTTCAGCAAGTTCTGTTACATTTTTTTTCAGGACATTGATTTCCTTGTATATTTCCTCTTTCAGATCCTGTATACTTTTCCTCATTTCATCATGATGTCTAGCTGAGTTTTCTTGTATCTCATTCAGTTTCCTTAGAATTATCACTCGAAATTCCTTGTCAGTTATTTCAAGGGCTTCTTGTTCTATAGGATCTAGAGTATGAGATTTATTAACTTTTGGTGGTGTACTTTCTTGATTTTTTGTATTTCTGGTGTCTTTTTTTTGGTGTTTATTCATTGTTGCAGGGGGTTTCACAGTCCACCGGTTTGAGACTAATGACTAACTAGGATGTTGCTGTGGTTGCTAATTTGGTATGGCTCCCGCCGTGACTGCTCAGTTGGCCTCTAATGTCTTGTGTGTGTGGTTGCCTCGGGTCTTGGGCTTCTCCGGGGATCCACCTTTCTGGTCAGCTTGTACTCTGCTGGGCTGGTGGATCACGTACCACTGGGTGTGTGATCTCTGTTGAGCTTTCACTTTCTGTACAGGACTTCTCCCCGTTCCGTGTGCTCTGGCCCAGGCTGTTAGATCGTGCAGTGGCGACCCCACCGGGTGTGTGGTTTCTGTCGAGTCTCCGCCTCCCTGGCCGCACGTCTCCCCCCTCTGTGCACACTGTGCTGGGCTGGGGCGTGTCTTCTGCACCCCTCGTCTATCAGCTGGGCCTTCAAGACCCTGCTCAGCACCACCTCGCCCAGGAAGTCTATCAGGTTTCTGCTAGGCACAGACAACCGGTCTCTCTGGGTGCCTTTGTAGCACTGTGTAGATCTTTCTCGGGTCTTGTTCACCTTTGTATCCCCCCGGTATAAACCGAGTCTAGTGCCTGCCTGCAGCCTGCTCTCCGGCAGGTTCAAGCGGACCTGGGAACTCTCCTACCACACTATTCCCAACCAGAAATTCGTTAGGCTTTTTTCCAAACTGGTGGTCGCAGAGATGTTATCTGCCTCCCAGTAACAGGAAGTTTACCGGGGCCGGAGTCCAGGGTGTGGTGGAGTGACAGTCGGCCCGCCCGTACTTTCTAGCCCTCCCAACACTGGTCGGGACGCCCCACACCCCCAGCCCCGCCAGAGAACCGCGGAGGGAGTGGGAGAGGAGGCCGGCCCGCAGGGTCCGGAAAGCCCCGCGCCAGGCCAAGCAAATGGGCTCAGTGATGGCCGAGCAGGGCGGAGCTGCCCGCACCTGGGAAAATGGAGGCAGCACCGGGGCAGTGAGTGGCCTGGTGGTGCAGGCGGGAGCCGCGTGGGCCAGGGATCACTCACAGTGCTGTGCCAGGTCGGGCGCTCGCTCTGTCTCTGGTTTGTTGCCTTCCGTGTTCTCGGCGCTGCCGCCTCGGGCTGTTCAGTCGCGGCGCCGCTCGGGCGCTCCCAGGAATCTTCTTTAATGCCGGCCTGAAACCTCGGATCCTGAATAGGGCAGCTGGCCGCCTTCAGTGCGGCCCCAGCCTCCGGGATCCTGGCTGCATCCACAGCAGCCCTGGCGCCGTCTTCCCTGTTTCAAGACTCGCTTTTGCAGCTAAGAATCAGTTCTTTTCCTGCTCCACACTTCAAAGCTGTTGCCTGTAAATGAGGCAGCCTCTCCTGCCGGGGGCAAAGTGGCGTTGAGCCCCCACGACCGGCCAGCAGCAGCAGTCCTCCTTTAAGAGATGGCCAGAGGAAGGTCCACAAGTTTCCCGGCTGCCTGAGGCCCAGTGGCCACCTTTTCCACCTCAGCTACTCCGCGCCAGCCGCCGCAGCCGCCGCCATCTTATCACCTTCTTCATAGAGTTTCAGCTCGTCATCACTGAGCCTGCAGTTTCCTCTATGTATTTCAACACATGCTTCTGGTTGAATTTGTAATTGCAAATGGTTCCCTTTTATTTTCATTCAGGCGAGGAGGAGGATCACATTCAAAGCCACAGTTCAACCAAGTGAAACTTAGCACTGTAATTTCCCCACCCGACAAGCCCGTCCTGAGGCCCCTGGGGTGACGGCCTTCGGGCTGAGCCAAAGCCCATCCAGGAACCGGTGGGAGATGCTACCCTGATGACCCAGAGCCCCTCGCTCAGCCCCTGCTTCTGGCTTTGCTTCTTGTGTCGGGGTGCACATGCGTCTGTCTTTTCCAATGTCCCAGGCGCTGGGCCTCGATCTCTGTCCATTTTAATTTTTTTAAATGACTTAATATGTTGGTTTACTTCAAGTAGTTTCCCCTGTACTATTTAAATAGTTAATGTGTATCCTAATTAAAAAAAAAAAAAAAGACTTCCGAGGAACAGAAAACAAAGAAAATTAGAAAAATGGGACTAGGGAAGCCTGATTCATAAAAATAACAGTAGCTATTCTTTATTTAATGGCATACAATAATAGCTATTTCATGAATACCTACTTGTAGAAACTATAATAAGCATTTTACATACATTATCTCTAATCCTCAAACGCTGTAAGATAGAAATTGTCTCTATTTTATAGATGAGGAAATTGTTTAAGTTTTAAGTGGTTAAATAATTTGTCCAAGGTCATACAGCCAGAGAATGGCATAGTCAGAATTTAAATTCAGGACTCTGATTTTGAGGATCTACTTTTTCTTCTCTTCTGCTTCATTAGAAAATATAAAAATGAAAATGGCATGTGGGTTGCCCCAACAGGATATTTTGACTCTGGTTTTAATACATGTGAATGGGTGAGTTTATTCTCTTTAATTTTAATCTCAGAAAAATTAGGTATGGTGCTACCAAGACATCTTAGTTTCTTTTAGTAGTATGAATCTTCTCTATAAAACTATTGATTCTTTATATATATATATATATATATTTTTTTTTTTTTTTGGTGGACTGGTTAATTTTATTCTGTTAATAATTTAACTTTGTACATATATCAAATCATCACTTTTTTGGTGCTAGAACCATTTTAATATAATTATACATATCTGCCAAATCCAGGAAGAAAAGTTTTATGCATATATAACTTTTCCAGTAAACAACAATAGTCTCTGTTTAAAAATTCATCAGGGTCAGAGCAACTGACCAGTGTCTCTTTACTGCTAGATTTACCAACAGTAAATTACAGGTGGTTTAGTGTCATTTTGTTTCTTTTCTTTAACTGTTTTTCTCCAGAGACATTTTGTTGTAAAGTTTCAGTGTAGCTTACCTCCAGCCAAAGGTAATCTTTTTAGATCAGTACTCAGTTGCTCTGAATTTCGCTTTTAATTATAACCTATTTAATCACAGAAGAACACCTGCAGAGGTGGAGTTCAAGGTCTTATACAATAACAAGAGATCACAGTTTTGAAGTCTAGCACAGATTGAAAACCACAGTTGTACCATTTATAAGATACATACTGATTGTAACTTAAACTACATATTGACTGCTTATGAACATTATTTTTTAAATAAAGTAGTACATCTAGGACAATCAGTCACACAATTCACACAGCCCTGAGAAGTTTTCTCAGTGCCAACTAATAATTGGTCATAAAATGTGAATAAGCTTGAGACACTGTTCATTCCTAAGATTCCACCAAGGATTGGCTAAAACATTGGAACACTTCTGCTTAAGATTATATGACCTTCCCTCTCTTCCCTCTTTTTATATTCTTATACCCTTTCTTGTTTCATATTTTCTTCTTTTTAAAATAGTATTATAGTAAATTGACTCCACCACTTAAGAAACCTAGGCAACTTACTTAATCTCTGAGTATTCTTTTCTCTAAAATGATAATGATAATTTCTATTTATCACAGAGGGTACTTGTGAAGATTAAAGGAATATATGTAAAGCTCCTAATAGAGAAGCACATAGATGAATTCTTGATAATGATTGTAATATATCTTAAATTTACTTTTTTTGTTTGGGTTTTTTATTTTATTTTATTTTATTTTTGGTGGCTGGCCAATACAGGGCTTGAACCCTGGGCCTTGGTGTTATCAGCACCATGCTCTAACTAACTGAGCTGAGTATGGAGAAATTTTTATCTTATTTTTTTAAAAGATGAGTAGTAAGGGGATCTTAAACCCTTGACTTGGTGATGTCAGCACCATGCTCTCCCAAGTGAGCTAACCAGCCATCCCTATATACAGATCTGAACCGATGGCCTTGGTGTTATCAGCACCACACTCTCCCAAGTGAGCCACGGGCTGGCCCATTATCTTTTATTTTATTCTAGCAACTTTCTCAATATAAAAGTTAGACTACTCTTTATGGCCAGCCGCAAAAAAAAAAAAAAAAAGTTAGACTACCTAGTCTATAATCCCATTTAAAACATTGTTTTTGAACGTACCTTTGTTTTTGCAACACTAATATGTGGCCATGTATCTGTTATTATTTAATAGTTTTCTTTTAAACAAAGATAGGAGTAAGATAATTGAAATTCCACTGCTCTGCTTGTTGTCTCCTAATCACTCACAACATTTTAGTGAGCATTTTAGACATCTCAACATGATTTTTTTTTTTTGGCAGCAGGTGGGTATGGGGATCTGAACCTGTGACCTTGGTGTTACAAAGTTGCATCAACTGAGCTAACTGGCCAGCCCTCCCTTCTTGACATCTCTATGCATACATGCATATGTAGATATGTATTTAATTTTACATAATGCAATCATAGAATACATCTTGTCCTATAATCTTTTTTTTTTTTTTTTTGGCAGCTGGCCGGTACAGGGATCAAACCCTGGACCTTGGTGTTGTCAGCACCACACTCCAACCAGCTGAGCTAACTGGTCATCCTGTAATATTTTTTTCCTCAACAATACATAGTAGCCATTTTTTCTGTCAATAAATAAAAGTCTATATCATCATTTTTAATGGCTGCATCATTTTCCATTACAATGACTTACTTAATCTGTCCTTTATTTTTTGATATTTAGTTTCTTTCCAATTTAGGACTCCTACAAACAATGATGAAGACCATGGTGCATATATCTTTAATTAATACTTGTGACATTTTCCTTATTGAATAAACTCCTAGACCTGGGATTGATGGGTCAAAGAATATACACATTTTATATTTTGATACTTATTTTTATTTATTTATTTTTTTATTTTATTTTATTTTTTTTGTCATTTTTTCGTCACCGGCACTCAGCCAGTGAGTGCACCGGTCATTCCTATATAGGATCCGAACCCGCGGCGGGAGCGTCGCCGCACTCCCAGCGCAGCACTCTACCGAGTGAGCCACGGGCTCGGCCCTTGATACTTATTTTTAAATTGCCCTCCAGAAAATTGAACCATGGTCTAACCCAGAATTTTATTTCCATTGCCATAGTTGGGAATCCTGATGACAATGTGCCAGTCCCTCAGCACACTTGCTGTTTATTATAGCAGTTGTCTTACTGTGAACAGTATTATCACTATTTAGCTTATGGGTTCCTCCAGAACTCTTGGGTGAATGCCTTCTGGTCTCAGTGATGTACAAGTATGTCCCTAGTCAATGTCCCTAGTCAATTGCATTTGTGCTCTAGAGCACTAATTATTTGGGTGATGTAATTGTAGATGAGGTTGAAATGATAAGGAACTGTTGGACTAGAACTCAGGTGTTCTTTTCATTGTACTGCTTACTGGATCTGCTACCTCTGATATGCTTCAAAGGACAATTTTTAAGTGGGAATTTCCCTGATGGTATCGTTTATAAAGAAGGGGACTATTTTGTCAAGAGCTTTTCTTTTTCAGAAGATCAATAATATCCTCTCTAACCCCTAGAACTGAATTAAGGTTGGCAACCTTGTTATAACATCAGCTACTAGCTATGTAGCCTTGGCCAAGCTACTTCAAATCTCCAGATTTCGCTTTTCTTTCACAATGAAACAGGTCAGTGATTTCTGATACCCTACTCTTTCAAATCTTTTGTTTCCTATGATAATTGATGGTTCACTTTAATTTCCTTTCTTGGTTTAGATAATTTCTTATTAACTTTGGAGCAAATTGTCCTCAAAATATGATTTCATTTTGGAAGACATCTCTGGTCGTATTGGTGCAACTTTTTAGAATAGTGTTTTTCTACTATTATAGCTTGCCTGCTCTTTAATTAATGTTAATTTTCTTGGGCTTCCAATAAGGTGTAGTATATATGCTTCTGCTTGGTTACTTATTTTGAATAATTCTGTATACTTTCCCCAAATTTGTTGGTAATATTTTAGAGAAAGGAACAACTTTTTCTTCTGACACAATGCTTCGCTTATGTAGGATACTTTTAATGCTTTCATTTTATTCCATTAAGCTCTCAAAACAGCCCTGTGAGGTTAGATACTCTTATCCCTATTTTATAAATGGAAGACACTGAGGCTTAAGCTAAGTAATATGCCTAAAGTCACTCCATTTATATAGGGTACAGCAATGTCTAAGGATTCTAAATCCAGGGCTGTTTCTGCTAAGCCACTGATCTTTGTATCAAATATGATGATTAAATAATTTTAATTACTTAGATTTTTTTTCTTGTAATATTTATCATAAATACATCATAAGAAGTAGTCATTAAATTTGCAGAAAAGTGTGTCAGGAAGGAAAAATGTTCCCTCTGTCCTCTTTAGGTTTAGTAACTGGGCCTACAGATTTAATTACATATGCATGGGAGTTCTTAAAGAAATGTGACTCAAGGAAGTGGTTAGAAGTTGGGGTTTATGGGCTGGCTGGTTAATTCATTTGGTTAGAGCATGGTGCTGACAGCACCAAGGTCAAGGATTTGGATCCCCATACTGGAAAAAAATTTTGAGGTTTATTTACCATCTTAATATGGGATAGGATGGGGAGGGACAGAGGGGCACTCTGGAAGAACAAATGACTTTTGGAAAGATAAATCGGTCCTTGGGGGAATACATGGTAGGTATGATAGTTTGTGACAATGTCTGTCTCTGATCTCAGAAGATTGGAGTTGTTCTTAGGGAGGAGATTTATGACAATTGAGTCCTTTTGGGAGCCTCAGATTTTAGGCAGATAAGGGATTTCAGGAACTCAAATGCCTTCAATTCAAAATAATTTCTATTCCACAGTGCTTTATTCTTGATCCTTTAGTTACCATCAAGTGATATTTTAGAAAATGAAAACAGAACCAAATGCATCAGCTGATTTTTTTTTTGGTGGGCCTAGTGAATGAACATGAGTTTGACACAGCTAGAGGAGAGCAGGGCAGTTTGAAAGTAGTCGGGTTTGGGCCGGCCTGTGGCTCACTCGGGAGACTGCGGTGTTGATAACACCAAGGCCACGGGTTCGGATCCTATATAGGGATGGCCGGTTTGCTCAGCGGCTGAGCATGGTGCTGACAACACCAAGCCAAGGGCTAAAATCCCCTTGCTGGTCATCTTTTAAAAAAAAAAAAAAAAAGAAAGAAAGTAGTCGGGTTGCCCACTGCCTCCCTCTTGACTAGAGTTTTCTTAGGCCTTGTTTGAACTGAACTTGGGTGATGTGAATTCTTTTGCTGGTTAATAAAGTGATCTCTAGGTGTAATAGAATGGGAAGGCAAATAGCTGCAATAAATCACCTGCACAAGCAATGTGAGCTTTTTGATTTTCTAAAGTTTATTATAGGTCAGCTACACATGTTATTTCTTATAGTTACTATGAGCTTGAGCAATTCTGCTGTCATGGACTAATGTCTTTTCTGGTGTCAACCCTAAAGGATTGTTGAGCTGGGCTTAGCTTTAACTGGAAATCTTGGGCCAGGAACTCTCCTGAGTGAATCAGGGTATTCTGGCCCTGAGATAAGAAAGCACATTGAAACAAAAATCACAGGTCTTTCTGTTAAATGTGTAAGGGACTTAAGTGATATCCACTTTATTTTGGAGATAACAGATCCTTAGGAATGTCATTGGTAGGTAGCAGACCAAACCTGATGACAGGTCTCTTGCCCCTCCTAATTCCTGTGAGTGTAGCAGTCTCACCTTCAGGTGTAAGGCAATAGGGAAGAGTGGGACTGCAGAAAACTACCTGAAGTTGGCAGCTGCTACATTGTTGGGTAACAGTGAGGTCAGGTAAGGCCAGTCCTCATTTCAACGCCCAAGTGCAAAAGATGCATTTTTTGGTAAAGTCACCTGATTAAGTATTGGCAAGAAATCTGGTATTTGTAGGGCCCTGTGGATCAATAATGAGACTGGCTGTAGATTCTGTGCCAAGTTTGACAGCTGTAAACAGATACTTTCCTTAATCCCTAACAGAAGGGAAATATTTTTCAATCTGTGAGCTTCCTTACAATTTTTTAATTTTTAAATTTGTATTTGGGAATTTTGTATTCTTATAATATAAAAGTTTTTATATTCTTATAATAAAAAATAAACACAAATATTGGTTCCTTTTCTTCTACAAAGGTGTTATCATTTCTCTGGGTATTTTGATGTTAGATTCAAGAAATAGGTGGCTATTGATGGTCAACTGATGCAAAAGTCTTTTTCAGCCACTTTTTAAAACCTAATGAAGGTACTTGTTTTCAAGAATTTTCTAAATTTTATTTACTACTCTTAAAGGAAGCTAGCATATTTGGGAACCAAGATCATTAATAGAATGTGAAAGTTGGAAGTAATTTAGTAAAAAATTCCTCATTTTATAGATGAAGAAACAGAAGAAAGAGTGATTTGCTCAAGACCAGAGTCAAGAATCACAAGATTTTAAATAAACACTCTGCTTTTTACTTTTGTGGGAGTCATGTTCTTTTTTTTTTTTTGCCAAATTTTCTCCCTCAGCTCTGGGTTAATTCCTTTGCATTCAAATGCAGCTCTTAGTGTTTTAGTATTTTGGAATGTGTGAGCTGAAAGGGAAACTAGTAGGGCCTTCTTGAATTTAGTTCCTAGTATTTCTAGGCCTTTTAAGTGATATTTATAACCTTGCCAGACTTTTAAGTAGTATTTTATAACCTTGCCAAAATTTCTGTATTTTATTTTTAGTTTTTAAAATTCAATTGTATATTTACTTTTGTGGGTACAGTGTTGTTTCATGTAGTAGATTGAATTATGTCCCCCCAAACTCCCTGAAGCTTAAGTTGTGTCTCCCAAGTTTTATGTATTAGGAACTTGGCCCTCACTGTGACTGTTAAGAGGGTGGGAAATCCTATTATGGTAATTGTAAGTTGGGGCCTTGAAGAAGTGATTGGGTTGTAGGACCATGGCATAGTGAATGGATTAAAAATGGTGGTGAGGGGTGTGATCCTGAAGGCTTTAATTTTTTTTTTTTTTTTTTTTTTTTAAAAAGATGACCGGTAAGGGGATCTCAACCCTTGGCTTGGTGTTGTCAGCACCACGCTCAGCCAGTGAGCAAACCAGCCATCCCTATATAGGATCCGAACCCGTGGCCTTGGTGTTATCAGCACCGCACTCTACCGAGTGAGCCACGGGCCGGCCCCTGAAGGCTTTAAAAAGAAAGGAGAGTCTGTCTCTCTCTGCTCTCTCTGCTTCCACCATCTTGCAATGTGAGACCCCTGAGTCACTGTCGCTACTACCAGATGGACTTTGTGCTTCCCAGCCTCAGAAACTGTAAGCATTAAATTTCATTTTTCTTTATAAATTACCCAGTTCCATGTATTTTGTTATAAGCAACCAAAACGGACTAATATATTTCAGTACATGAATATACCGCACAATGATTCAATTAGGGTAGATAGCATAGTTTTGTCCTCATTAGTTCATCCCTCATATTAACCTCCACCCTCACGCCCACCCCCACCCGTCCCAGCCTCCGGTAACCTTTATTCTACTCTCTACTTTTTTTTTTAAGCACACAAAGATTAACATCCTTATTGCAAAAAGAGCTCTTAAAAATGAATTAGAAAAATCTAAGGAGAAATTGGGTGAAGGACATGAGGAGATAAGTCACACACCCCAAAGAAACTCACGTGGGGTTAGGAAGTATATTCTAAGATCTGGTTGTGGGTGGGGACGGGGCTGGTCCAGCCTTCACCTCAGGACCCTGGGCATTTGCAGGCTCTATTGCTGGCCTGGATGTGTGGCAGGGGAGGGGTTAAGGATCACACCTGGTCTCAGGACCCCCAGGCATCAGGCTGGCTCCCTTGCTCACCTGGATGTCATCTAATGTGGTTGTAAATGTACCAGGGTACTTTTCTGATGCATGAATTTCCTTTCTGTTCTGGAAAACAGTTTTCCAACCTTTGCTTGAATGTCTCCCATAAGGTCTGATTTCTTACTTGAGCACAGGCTCTTGCATCCCACCCAAGAATGAGTCCGGGAGAGAGGGGTCTGTGCTGCCCGTTGGGTCTGAGGACTGAGGGTCAGGGTCAGGGCAGGCGCCGCAGCTGCAGGATGAGAGAGCTATTTTATTTTTAAAGCTAGTAAAGTGTGCTGTGGGGGAAGTGCTGTTAATCAGCATAACAATTATCCACTACCCTTGGACCAGCTAAAATTTCCTTATTTTATCTATTTATTTATTTTTAGTGGCTGGCCAGCAGGGATTGAACCCTGGACCAAAGTGTTATCAGCACCGTGCTCTAACCAACTAAGCTTAGCAACTAGCCCTCCTTATTTTATTTATTTATTTACTTATTTATTTTTATTTGACAGCTGGCTGGTACAGGGGTCGAATCCTGGACCTTGTAATTTTCCTTATTTTAAATGGACTTGTAAGTTAAGTATTTCTTGAGTGACTGTCATCTACAAGGCGTGTGGATTGCACTTTCACAGTGAAATGAGGGAGGAGAAGAACAGGTCTCTCAAATATTTGACCGATAAACCAGAACCTTGAATAGTATGTGTGACAATAGGAAAAACTTCCCCTTTGCTAGTTAAATGGATGGGTTTATTATTGTTACTGAGTTGGTGTAAGAAAAGGTAGCTTTTGATCAGGAACTCAGCAGCTGGGGGAAGTGGCAGACGTATGTCTGAAAGACCATCTCCACCTCTCCTAGGTTTGTCAAAGGGTTTTATAGTGATCTGTGGTAGTGGAAAGCTGATTCATGGTGACCAAGCAGGGACATTTAGGCCTGCTTGAGTGTTTCAAATAATCATTAAGAAACTTCCCAGGTGGGAGTTGACCAGCATCATTGCTGTGGATTGATTAAATTGTGTCCCCAAAGTTCATATATTAGAAGCTTAATTCCCACTATAACAGTTGAGGGTAGGAAATCCTAGTATGGTAATTGAAAGGTGATTGAAGAGGTGATTTAGATACTGAGGACCATACCTACTGAGTGGATTAAAAATGGTGGTCATAGGTCAAGAGTGCTTAAAAAGTAGCTATCTTGGGCCGAGCCCGTGGCGCACTTGGTAGAGTGCTGCGCTGGGAGCGCGGCAACGCTCCCGCCGCGGGTTCGGATCCTATATAGGACTGACCAGTGCACTCACTGGCTGAGTGCCGGTCACGAAAAAACGACCAAAAAAAAAAAAAAAAAAGTAGCTATCTTCTCTGCTTCGTCCATCTCACAATGTGATATCCTGTGTTGCTGAAGCCACCACCAAGGAAGACCGTCACCAGATGTATTTCCTGGACTTTGGACTTCCCAGCCTCTGAAACTGTAAGCAATAGATATTGTTTCTTTAAGACATAACAACTACAGTTCCTTGAAGTTGATACGACAAGCAAACAGAAAGGACATTGTTGGGTGGGAGGGAGAAGAGGGAGGAGGGAGGGAGGTTTCGGTTATGGGCCACAATAATCAACCACATTGTATATCGACAAAATAAAATTTAAAAATAAAAAAATATATTGTTTCTTTATAAATTACCCAGTTCCAGGCATTTTGTTACAAGCTACAGAAAAGAAGTAATACAGAAAATTGGTACCAGAGTAGTGGGGTGTTGCCTACAACAAACACTTGTAAATGTGGAAATGGCTGTGGAAATGGCTTTAGAACTGGGTGTTGAGGAGAGGCTGGAGGAACTTGGAGGAACAGGCTAGAAAAAGCCTACATGTTGGTAAAAGTTTAGAAGACAAGACAAACAGGGAAAGTTTTAGAGAGTGGTTAAATGGTGGTGACCAGAATGATTATGGAAATATGGACCGTAAAGACCATTCTAAGGAGGTCTCAGAAATGAGAGGGATTTATTGGAAACTGGGGCAAAGATCACCCTTGTTATGAACTAGCAAGGAACTTGGCTGCATTCTGTTCATGCCCCAAAATTTTATAGGATATGGAGCTTCAGGGTGCTGAACCAGGGTATCTGGCAGAAGAAATTTCTAAGCAGCAAAGCATTAAGGAAGCTGCATGGCTACTTGGACAGCCTGTGCTGAGTTATGGCAGAAAAGGCATGAGGTAATGCCAGAATTTATAATTCAAAGGAAAGCAGAGGGCAAAAATTTGGAACACTTTAACCTGGCCACAAAAGCAAGGGTGTAGCCCAGGGAACCTTTGCTTTAGGAAATGAGAACAGAAGAAAAGGATTACCAAGATAAGGGAAAGAGACTTTGAAGGCATTCAGAGATCTTGGAGGCTGCGTCTTCCATTAAAGGTCCAGAGTCCTAGGGAGACAGAATGGTTTTGGGGAGCAGGCCTGAGGTGCCCTCCTCCTCAGGCTCACTGCCCAGGACCACCTCAAGAAGCTGCTTCCATCGCCAACACCCCAGCTGTTCCAGCTGCTCCAACTATGGCTAAATTGGCCCCAGGTGTGGCTGGACCTGCAGCTTTGGAAAATACAAGATGAGAGCCTTGGTGGCACTCACATGGTGTTAAGTCTGCAGGCTCACAGAATGCCAGAGCTGTAAAGACTTGGGAGCATCTACCCCAATTTCAAAGGATGTATGGAAAAGCCTCGGGGTCCAGGAAGAGATCTGTCATAGGGGCGGTTTCACTGCATAGAGCCTTTGCTAGAGCAATGGCAAGAGAAAATGTGGCATCAGAGTTGCAGCAGAAAAACCTCGCCAAGGCCATGCCCAGTGGAGCTATGCGAGTGGGACTGCCATGAATACTTCAGACTTGTGAAGCTACCAGAGTGGAATGTCGGTCTGGGAAAGCTGAAGTGTATCCTGAGAACAGGATGGCCATAGGAGCAGACTTGGGGTCCCAAACCATGCACCAGTGTGCCAAGGACATCAAATATGGAGTCAAGGTACATAATTCTCCAGCTGTAAGATTTAATGCCTGCCATGTTGAGTTCCCGACCTGCTTGGACCTGTTACCCCTGTCTTTTGGCCTATTTCTCCTTTTTTGAATGGGAATACGTACCGTTTGTCCCACCATTGTATCTTGGAAATAGATAACTTTTTTGATTTCACAGATGGGATTTTGGACTTCTGAGTTGATACAAGTTATGACTTTGGGGATGGAATGAATGTATTACTTGTGAGAAGGACAAGAACTTTGGGGCCCAGGGGCAGAATGCTGTGGATTGATTGAATTGTGTCCTCAAATTTCATATATTAGAAGCTTAATTCCCACTGTAACAGTTGAGGGTAGGAAATCCTATTATGGTAATTGAAAAGTGGGGCCTTGAAGAGGTGATTAGATTCCAAGAACCATGCCTAGTGAATAGATTAAAAATGGGTGGTTATGGGCATGGTACTGAGGGCTTAAAAAGGAGAGTGCAGAAGGAGCTATCTTTCTTTGCTTCTACCATCTCACAACATGATATCCTGTGTCACTGAAGCCACCACGAAGGAAGATTCTCACCAGATGTGTTTCCTGGACTTTGGACTTCCCAACCTCTGAAATTGTAAGCAACAAATATAGTTCCTTTACAAATTACCCAGTTCCATGTATTTTGTTATAAGCAGCAGAAAAGGACTGATACAGTCATACTTTGTTCTCTTCAGGTTTGGTTCCTTTTAATCTCAAATAAGATCAAGTTAGTAAGCTAGTAAAGAATGACCATCTTGATTAATAATTTTTCTCTATTTTGTGTACAATGTGAACAAGAGTCATTGAGTTCTGGCAGTCAGCTGCAGGATATATGGTTTGGGTTACAGAGAAAAAAGCAAACTTTTATATTCAAAGGTTTAACAAAATGGAGTCACTTCTGTTCTGGCTGTTACAAACTCCCCACTGTCAAATATTCATTCCATTTCTATAGCATTAGGGGTGTTGGGTTTGTACTGACTGCTTCTTGCTGAACGGGGGTGACAGGGGATTGGGAATGAAATGTTTTGCCTTTACAAAACAAATCCTCTCTGGTCCCCTTTTGGGAAACAGAACACTGTCTCATTATTTTAGACTGGAGAGTGAACATCCTTTGTGTCGGTTGTTTCTACATTTCCATGTAAAACTGTAGCAACAGTCTATGGCATAGAAGAGCAAAATTCCTAAAAACACTATAATTATTAAAACTATTAGTACCGGGCCGGCCCGTGGCTCACTCAGGAGAGTGTGGTGCTGATAACACCTAGGCCACGGGTTCGGATCCCATATAGGGATGGCCGGTTTGCTCACTGGTGAGCGTGGTGCTGACAACACCAAATCAAGGGTTAAGATCCCCTTACCGGTCATCTTAAAAAAAAAAAACTGTTAGTACCTTTTTCCACCAAGACAGTCCTCCTCTTCCTTCTTCTAACCAGGAGGAGATCCAATCAGAGATTAAGTGGGATCAGACATAGAAACAACTTATGATTGTGTATCTTCCAAAGCATGTGAAATGTTACCTGAATTATTTGGGATATATACACAGCATTCAGCTTTAATTATAGTACAAGTTCCACCTTGAGCAGCAGCTAACACACATAAAGCCATTTTATTTTATAAGACAGCTTTTCTCATCAGGCCCATTTCTGAATTAATTAAAGTTATTTTATGTATGCTGTCATTAAGTGCACAGGTAGTGTGTTTAGTTAGGGCCTCAATGTGCCAGATAACTTTTTCTAGCTCAATTTGGGTCATGAAAGGAGAGATGAAGGGGTCATACTAATGAAACTCCAGCTGAGTCCAGTGGTGCCTGAGGTGGGGGTAATTTGCAGGCTTAGTGATAGTTTTAGTGTGGCACCCCTGTATCCAAGAAAAACCTAGAGTACATCTTCCCAGCCATCTGGGTGGCAACTATGGTCACATGTCAGATCCACACAACCAATTAGTTCCATTAGGGGCTGGCAAGAAGATACCAGGTGATTCTATTGGTTGCAAACCAGTCTGTGGCTCTTAGAATTAAATTGTGTTTAAAGAGAGTTGGGATAATCCAGCCCAGTCTTTGGGTATTATTGGGCCAGTGGTTACACATATAGTTTCTTTGTTCCCAGCATAAAGGGGCAGTATGGCTTAAGTGCCCAACGGTGGGAGTCAACCAAATAAATTGGTCCCAAATTTGGAGATAACCTTCAGGGGTATGCCTATGATTGTTGGGTTGTGCTATAGGCCACAGAGAAGTGGTGGGACCAAACCTGGGATTGGCATACTCTGTCATATCGTGGTAAATCTGGGCCAAGGAAAAGTATTTATTATGTCCAGGAAAGTGCTAGGTTTCATTTATCTTGGACTGTTCAGAGACAACTTGTCCAGTAATTGTTTGGTTTCCAAATATAGCTGTCTGACTTTGTTGTGCTATCTTGGTAATAAAATCTTGTGAATGTTTCCAGTCAGTTCCTTGTAAGTGAGATCCCCACCAAGGTAGGCCCAAAGTTCTGGAAAGAGGAAGTAGCCCACTTATCCAGCAAGAATCTACCTGTATGGTGGGGGTTAAAAAAAAAAAGAATCTACCTGCAGCTTGTCAGCATATGTCTGGGCCCATTGTAAAAACAAGTTGGAATCATTTGCTTGGCACAAGCAAAGGTATATATGAGTAGCAATAGAAAAGTTATTAAAACCCACGCTGTTAATTACTTTCATTTTTTAAATAGAAGTTTGAGGTCCTCCAATGGCTCACAAATTCATGGATCAGGTTTAGGTTAACAACGGCAAGCTTAAGAAAGATATGGGTGGTTAGTAAGACGTAAGGACCTGTCCACTTTTCAATCAGTTGGTGGTATGGGCCCTGGTCTCACCACGATTTTAGCATCATTCTGTCTCCTGGGTTGGAGGGGTACAGAGGTTCATCTGCTGGAAAACTGACCTGGAAAAGGTAAACTTATGTACAGTAGTTAAAGTTTGACACAACTGTTGTACATGTTTTCAAGTGCATGTCATGTTCTATGTCCAGAGGGGAAGGCCCTAACATGGAGGCTTCGAAGGGTCTCCCATATACAATTTCAGAAGGACTCAATTTGAATTCACTTCTAGGTGCCACCCTAATACATAGCAACGCAATGGGTAATGCTTTATCCCATTGCAGTTGAGTTTTCTGACAACTTTTAGCTAAAGTCTTTTTTTAAAGTATGATTCATCTTGTCAGTTTTTCCTGTGGATTGAGGTCTCCATGATGAGTGTAGTTTCCATTTAATTTGTAGAGCTTCACTCATCCTCTGTGTTATTGTGGAAATAAATGCAGGTCCATCATTGCTTTGTATTGTGCGGGGTAAGCCAAATCTGGGAAATATTTCTTTTAGCAAAAACCTGGTTACATCTATGGCCTTTTCAGTTAGGGTGGGGTAGGTTTCTGCCCATTCCAGATAAAGGGTCCACAAACACCAATAGAAATTGAAAATTCCCTGTAGTTTTGGGCATTTGAGTAAAGTCTATTTGCCAGTTGTTGAAGGGGTGTAACCATTTATATTGTACCACTCTCTTAGGTGGGATCTTTTCAGTCTTGGGATTATTTCTTTTTTTGTCGTTTTTTTTTTTTTTTTTTTTTTCGTGACCGGCACTCAGCCAGTGAGTGCACCGGTCATTCCTATATAGGATCCGAACCCGCGGCGGGAGCGTCGCCGCGCTCCCAGCGCAGCACTCTACCAAGTGCGCCACGGCTCGGCCCTTGGGATTATTTCTAGCACATAGGTAGCATCCTTGAGTGATTCTTTGTATAGTCTTCTGAAGATGGCTTTTTAAATAAGGCCTGACTTAGCCTAACACAGCATCATGGCCATAATGTGTTCCTTCATATAAGTGTTTTATCACTGGGAATACTAGGGCTTCAGGGAGTAAAATCATCCCATGGGCATTCATCATTAGCTTTATCTAGAACTAACCTTTTTTCGTCTGCCATAAGGAGGATATTCAAGAGGCCCTCAACATCTGCCAAGGTAGGGCCATGGGTGGCAAAAATAGTTGTAAAAAATTCTGTCACCTTTTAGGGATCATTTCTATAGGCAATTTGATCCCTTCCAATTTAACAAACCAGAGGTGGAGAAAGGACTATGTTGGGTGGCAGCTACCTTCCTGGCAGAGATGTTTGCTACACCTAATGACGACTCCTTGTTCCCTTCTTTGTTTTTCACACATGTTCAGGATGGTGCCTGGAGGATGTAAAGGGGGCGTGACTATGGTGTCGGGTAAAACCTCACCCCATTTACGGGACTTAGCATCATTGGTGCAGAGAGCCTTCTGGGCTCATGGACACTTCATGATCTTTACTATAAGCATAGGCAGGAGCCATGCATGCACGCATGACCTATAGGGTGACTGGCTTGTTAGGTGTAGACCCCCACCAGAATCCCCCTCCCATTTAGCCCATTTATGCATAAATATGTAGGCTTTGAGTTCAATAAACGGAACTGCTCGACAGAACCCCCACCGCGCCTGAGTGTTCCTTTGCGAGCCAGGTTGGGGCCAGTGGCTGCACTTACCTATCTCCTGGGCTCTCCCGCCCCCCGCACCCTCTTGCACGGGGAGGAGGAGGCAGGGAGTAATCTTCGGCCTCGTTCCCTTGAGCTGAGCACGGTTTAGTTAGTTGTCAGGGCGCTGGCGTGAGCGCCAACTCCCCCCCACCCCGACAGGACTGTATGTCCAATAATAGCCAACCAGCTGTCCTTGGGCATTCACATCTCCAGCTGGGTATTGTCTTAATGGAAATTATCCTGCCCCATAAAGGAGAACAACTGTACAGAAATGGGTGCTCTGTTAGGTCTCTGAGGGGGAAACCATTCCATTCCTGAGTCATATTGGGGTGAGGCGGTAACTCCAGCAGGTTCCAAATCATCTGGATAGTTTTGGGGATGAGGTGTTGAAGGCAAAGCTGCTGTGGGAATAAGCCCTAGGGCTTGTATAGTATTCTGATTACCCCATGGATTTGGAAGGTTTAATGTTGTTAGCAAGTTAGGCTCCTCATCTTCCTTCTCTTCTGGACAATGGCTACCCGGGAGGGGCTCAATAGCTCTTTCTTTTTCCTTTATTTGGACTACAAGCTGGGAGCCTCCTTGTGTGGAGTCTTTATTATGTAACAACATAAAAGCTTGTACTTAAGAGATTTCATCCTATATCCTTGACATCTGACAAAAAGCTCTAATTGGAGGGTAATATAGTAATTAAGGGAATTATTTAAAGACCAGTGCTCTTTCAAGTCCAAAATATACATGGGCCAAGCAGTATTGTAATTTAAAAAAATCATTTTTCCTTTTGTCATGGGATTATAATTATGACTGGAGCTGAAATTCTTTCCAAGGGATTCCAAGCCAGGATTGAAGGTGTTCCACACATGTGTTCTGAGGTGGCAGTGGTGCCAAACCTGAGAATGAGGATCAAGAATTTGTCTCCAGTTTCCCAATGGAGAGTTGTGATGGTTAGCGGGGACACACATTTTACAAGATTTTGCTCAGATGTAATTATCTACCCTGATGGTCTGAAATATCTCACACAGAGTGAGGGGGTTTAGGGGTCTCTTCCCAAAAGGATCAGCAATAGCTAGACACCAAGTGCACAAACATTGGTGTAATGTTTCCTGGGTTCTCATGTTTCCCAAATGCCAATTACTGGTTTCTTGAAAATGTGAATCCCACCAATGCTGTCTGCACATGCTTTCGCATCTCTGCACCCTGGAATTGTACTTCCTCCAATAAACAGAGGCCCTAAAAGAAATGTTGAAGCACTAGGGCTGTCCCACACTGTTGTAGCCAATGTAATTCCAGATTCAGGAGCCCAGTGCATGCACTGAGGAGTTGGAATCTAGGTCTGATATTGTAACCAGGACCCATGTCCAAATGAGGGTCATTCCATTGGTTTGCATCAAAGAGAGAAAGGAGCCTTAATGACTCTGTCAATGACTGAAAGTCTGTAGATTCTCCCTTTTGAATGGTAAAGAACAGGGGTCTGACTGGCAGTCTGCTGGCACTTAACTAAAACAGCAAAATTCTCCCAAAGTGTACTTGCTAGCTCAGGAGTGTACACAGGCTGAACAGAAGTGACTCTATTTTGTGAAACTTATAAATTAAAAAAGTTTTTGTCTTACTCTTGTAACCTGAACCACAAAGCTTGCAGCTGGACATTAGAATATAATGATTCTTCTTCACATGCTTGCTATGACATAATGACTTTTCCTCACACTGTACACAGAATAATTACAGAAGAAATTATTAACCCAGGTGGCCATTCTTTATGAGCTTACTAACTAGATCTTTTTGAGGTTAACAGGAACTGAATCTGTGACTTGACTCCATGAGGATGGTCACCATGAATCAGCTCCCACCTGAGAAGTTCTTTGATGTTTATCTGCAATTGTATGATTATGCCTGCACATCCCTGCTTAGATCACCATGAATCAGCCCCCCTGCCACCTGTCCCTATAAAACCCTTTGGCAAGTCTGGGAAAACCAGAGATGGTCTTTGAGACATGAGTCCACCATTTCCCTAGGCTGCCGGCTTCTTGATTAAAGGCTACCTTTCCTTACACCAACATTTGTCTCTCAATTACTGGCTACTGGGCGGCGAGCAAACGGACCTTTGGGGTTTCAGTAACAGGAGGACAAGCCATATCAGCGTCAATCCGGTGGACCAGCTGCAGCATAACGGTGAGAGGACAGATAGAAAAAGCCTGAGTTTTCTTCCCCCACTAGCTCAAGACAAAGTTAGAATGGTTAGCTAAAGTGACAAACAGAAACAGGCACCTAACAGACTCCCTGTCCTGGGGATCCAGATCACAGTCCTTGATTCTCTTCTTCCCCAGCCAGTCAGGTCTGTAGATGCCCCAACCAGGTCCAGACAACCCAGAAATGGTTCAGACGGTGGAGCAGGGTGCTGCTCTCAGCGTGCACGCTGATGCGACTTACTAGTCAGAAAGTCTCATCAGCCTGTCCAGACAGCTCCATTTCTTTCACCAACTGAAAGGAGAAAATGCATGTGGTGCTTTGGCTGGGAGAACAGGGAGTGCCCCCTGAGGAAAAAACCCTCTGGCTGGGAAAGTCCCTAAGATCAAAGCCACAAGGTGAGCTAGCCATAAGCAACCAGCTGGTGTGTCCAAGCTGCCATAAGCCTCTCTCAGCAGCAGCCGCAGCCAAGGGGGCTAGGCCTCCCGGGTTGCACAACTGTCCTGCGGCAGTGGTCATATTTAATGCACACACTTCAAAGGTCTGTTTGCTCACTGCTCAATGGCCAATAATCGGGAGACAAGAGTTGGCTAAGGAAAAAGGTAGCCATTAATCAGGAAGCTGGCAGCCTGGGGAAATGGTGGACTTAGGTTTCAAACACCATCTCTGCCTCTTCCAGGTTTGTTAAAGGTTTTCCTAGGGGTCTATGGTGGAAACCTGATTTATGGTGACCAAGCATGGACGTGTAGGCACGCCTGGGTATTTCAAATAATCATCAAGGAACTTCCCGGGTGGGAGTTGAATAGCATCATACTTTTGTTCTCCATGGGTTCAGTTCCTTGTAATCTCAGATAAGATCAAGTTAGTAAACTAGTAAAGAATGACCATCTACGTTAAATTTTTTTTCTCTATTTCGTGGACAATGTGAAGAAGAGTCATTGTGTTCTGGCAGTGAGCTGCAGGATATGTTGTTTGGGTTACAGGGACAAAAAACCTCAAGCTTTTAAAATCAAAGGTTTAACAAAATGGAGTTACTTCTGTTCGGGCTGTTACATTACGTGGTTCAGCAAGCTTTAAGGCTACCATCGGTAACCGTTCTTTATATTTTCTAAAATAGGGGCTAAAACGTGCCCTGGAATCTTTATTTTTAATGTGGCTTTTCCAATTATGACAGACTTTCCTGAAGGCTATTCTTGAAGGGCCTTTTCTGCTTGACATACCTCAAAGACACTGTCAGGTTTACAAGACTCGCCTCAGATTGGAGAGTCTTTGAAGCACTGCGAATCCGACTGCAAAACTAGTTAACAACCTCGCTGCAGGGCGCTACTCCTGGGCTGCAGGGCGCTACTCCGGGGCCGCAGCGCGCCTGCGTGTCCGAGCCCCTTGATTGCGATGGGGTCCGGCTGCGCCTGCGTGGTAGGCCCGCACGCACCAGTGCGCCGCACCACGGGCTCCGGCTGAGGGCGAGCAGACCGCGAGCCGCCGCCGCCGTTGCGACCGCCGCCGCCGTGTTCAGAGGGCCCGGAGGTGGGAGGCTTCCCACACGGTGCCTGAGATGTCGTCCACCATGGCGGTTTACCTTCTCTCTACCATGGGAGGGTACTTGGTGACTTCATTCTTGTTGCTTAAATACCCGACCTTGCTGCACCGGAGAAAGAAGCAGCGATTCCTCAGTAAGCACATCTCTCACCGCGGAGGTGAGAGGGGTCCCCAAAACCTGACTGCGGAGATGGGGGAGGCTTTTTTCGGAGTAGAGCTGAGGGTTTTTTGGAGCTCCGCAAAAAGGCAGCCGGTTGGAAATGCGTGAGAGTTTGAGAAGGATGGGGATGTTTGAATAGAGGGCTCCCCAGAGGTGAGGGCGCTGTGCGGGGGCGGCCTCCTGACGGGAGGGAGGGAGCGCAGTCTCCAGTCAGAGCCCAGCGGGCGGCTCTCGAGGGCCGCGGATTCAGGCGTTCTCTGAAGGGGGCAAGACCACGGTGAGAATGAAGGGTAGATGGAGCGTTTCTCGGCGGATGGGAGGATGATCGCAAGGTCCCTTGGTGACAGCAAGGCACAAGGGGGGAGCGCCGTGCAGAATCGGGGCTGCCCCGCGGGGGGAAACGGGAACAGAGAGCCCGTGGCCGAGCGGATGCTGACAGCCGGTCCACGAGCAGGGCTGAGGACCTGCTCGAACCCGGAGCGAGCTGCAGCCCGGGTGTCTGCGGTGCCTGGAGGCCGATCCCACCCCCACGTTCCGAGCACTCATTATTGAGAAGAGAGGGAAACCGAGTCCCCGAGCCAGGGACGTTTTCCCAAGGTCACAATTACAGCTTGAGCTGAACTGAGGCAGGAACTAGAGCGTCCTGGTTCTTAGGGCTGCAAGTCTTGCACCTGTTTTTTGTTTGTTTGTTTGTTTGGTTTTTTTTTTTTTTTTTTTTTTTTTTTTTTTTTTTTTTAGCATCACCCTGCATCCCAGCAATGACACGTAGATTTCCAAAAGACTGAAAGATGATTTAGGTTATGACAGGACAGTATTTTTTATAGAAAACAAAAATAAGATTCTTTTGGAAAAGTGACTTGCTGAAAGGAGCCTGGGTATTCTGTAATTTCCCAGATAACAGGCCAAAATCTTTGCGTCTTCATTGTTGTGTAATAATGTCTTTATTGCATTTAAAGCATGATGTATAAAATGTTGTGAAATTGGATTATTTCAATCAAGTTTAACTGTTCTTTAGGGATGAGTTTTAAACTAGGTTAAAATTGCTTGGAATTTACAGTCGAATACTTGAAATAGTAAATTCTAGGAGTTTACAGTCTAAAATTTGATTTAGTACCATAACCCCTTTTCTACAAGTTAAGGAATAAGGAATAAGGTTTTAAGTATCACAGAAATCCATTATCATTCTTTACGTATAATCTGTATAATTTTATCAATTAAACACAGTTCTAATAAATGACTTCAGTAGGTGTCCCAGTCTCCCACTCATGAAAACCATTAAAGGTTTTAAAGCGTTGTCAGCTAAAATGCCATGTTATTGCTTATTTGGTTTATCTGTGTTTAGCTGGCCAGAACTCAGCTGGTTAGAGCTGGCGTAATAACACCAATGTCAAGGGTTTGGATCCCCTTACCCACTAGCTGTCCCCCCTCCCCCCAAATTCTCTTTTATCTGTTTTAACAGATACATGGTTAAACTGTAGGATGACATATCTACTAATGTACCTTCAACCATTGGAACCAAGGATCGACTTTTAGTGTTCAAGTTGTTGCCACAGAAGCGATTTTCATGGTAGTAGGACATTCTGGGGAAGTAAACAGTTGTGTTTACTGATTTACAAAAATGAAAAATATGCTTACTAAAAACACCAAACCAAGGCCGGCCCGTGGCTCACTCGGTAGAGTGCGGTGCTGATAACACCAAGGCCACGGGTTCGGATCCTATATAGGGATGGCCGGTTTGCTCACTGGCTGAGCGTGGTGCTGACAACACCAAGCCAAGGGTTGAGATCCCCTTACCGGTCATCTTTTAAAAAAAAATAAAAATAAAAAAATAAAAATAAAAATAAAAACACCAAACCAAAACCAAACTAGAAAAGACCACAAGGTCAAACGTTCAGATTCCCAGATTAACCATCTGCGAAAAAAATAAAGAAAGAAATAAAAGAAAGAAAGAGACCATAGGTCACTAGGAAGGAGTAGTCACGTCCTTGATTGCTTTTAATTTTTGTCTCAAATACTGATAATAGACTCACTAGTTTTTCTGTGAAAATGGTTAATATTTGGGCTTATTCTCTATTGCTCTAACTGTGAATACCTGATATTTCTAGTAAACCAGATGTATGACCATTCCAATATTGACACATCGATCATTCTGTGTGTCTGAAATATATGCACCTGCATTGGTATAACTTGAAACTCTTAATGTCTACTACAAAATAATTATGATAAAGATTTAAATCACCAGAGTCAGATTCTATATCTACCAGTAGTTAGCTTTGGGATTAAGCCTTAGTTTCCTTAGGTAAAAAATGGGGAACATTTGCTTTGCTTACCTCTTTGGATTGTTGTGACAATTGAGTGCATAAAAAGCATTTTGAAAACTAAAATTGTTTAGAAATATGTGTGGATATAGGAGATCCACAGTTGTATTTTGCAATAAAACTTTGAGCTCATTAAGAAGGAATGAGATCATCGTATACATGTTTTCAAAATTTTAATTAGCACTTTTGCCTTTTACTAAGATTGATTGTCCTTGAAAGTAGAAAATACTTGATGTTTCAAAAATTAAACTTTACAAAACTTGTTTTTACCAAAATGTAGGCTTTGTTGTTACCTCTTTAGAGCATATGTTTTATTGCATTAAATTATAATAGGATCTGTTAGTACATCTGCTTTCCTTACTAGGCTGTGAGTTCCTCAAGGGCAGGGATCAGATTTATTAATTCTTGTATCTCTATCCTCTAGTACAAATCTCAACATATAATAAAAATAATAGCTAATTGTCTGCTAATTATCTACTGTACGTTAGACACTTTTCATGTGTTTCCTAAATTTATTTGACCAAAGAACACTTTTTATAATTACAATGTAAAAAAAACCCACCAAATTTTAAAAAAGCAAAACAAGAAAGAAAAGAAAAGAAAAAAAAAAAGACCAAAAAATACATAATTCAATGTATGACACCAGCAGGACCAAAGACATACCCTTTGGATTAAATGGAGAGCAAGCAATACTGTTAAAGACCATTTTCTTAATTATTGTATGCAATTATGAATTTTATTAATATTTTAAAGATACATTTTTTCTGGTTGCATAAGTAACTCATGTTCATTGTAGTAAATTTGGAAAACATAAAAGTGAAAAAAGAAAAAATAGTTCCTAAGACTTTACTATCCTGAGATAAACTGTTAACATTTTGAAGTATACCCTCTAAGGACATTTGGAATCATACTGTATATACATTTATTCCAGATGCCCTTTGTTTGCTAGAAAAATAGGATAGCAGGGAAATAACTTCCTTTAATCCTCTCTAACCTATATCTATGGGCCAATTGAATTAAGCAGTAGGCTTTTTAGAAAGAGTTTTGTTTATTAGGGCTCAGTGGCCAAGAATAAAGAAGTATCATCAACTCATCACATCCCCACCTTTCCTCTACCCTTGGTCTCAAGGCAGGGTACTGTCACTATCTTGGCATCCTACCACAGATGGATCTGGCAGATGATAGTTTGAGGTTTAGTATTGTTCTTTGACACTGTTTGGCAGTTTCTGGGCCCTAAACTTTAATTGGTTGTTCAAGGAGAAAATTGAAGCATCAATTTTCCCAAATTGTCACTGGAAATAGAATTCTGCAATTGTACCTGAAATATGTTCCATGTCAGGGTATTGATTCTCTTCAGCTTTTGTTCCTTCATTCCTATTATTGGGGAACTCTCCCTCATTTGTCAATGAGGACTTTTTTTCCAACTGGTTTGCTCATTCCTATTGATGGCTTATTAGCAATGGAATAATTTATCTTTTATTTAATAGTACTATCTTGCTTAATAAAGTGTCAATCTAAATAACAGAGTAAGCTCTCTAAAAGAATAATGAGTTTAATGGGGAATAGGACATTGCAATAGTAATATGTGTGTCATGGTAAACTGTGTGTGTATTCAGAGAGGTAAGGGAAGACAAAGGTTTTTAAAGGAAAAATAATGAAGGATTACGTAGTTATTTCAGGATAATTATCCTTGGCCACAAGGAAAAGTAACAAGGGTGACACCAGTCTGAGGCTGGACAGGCAATTGCTGGGCAGATGTCCTTACAGAAGTAATTTTTTGGTAATTTCTGGGAATACGTTTGTGCAAGGTTGTGGTTTTGCAGAGTCCTTTGTGATAGTTCTTGTTATCAGGTATATGTGCATAGCAGCACCTCTTTGTGGCCTTCCCCAGCTGTTTGTCAGGGTTTTAAACATATGACTCCATTTTGTTTTGACAACTTTCACAAAAGCAAACTTTAAAGTAAAATGTACTTATTTTCAGCAATGGATATGTATGTATGGAGGTATATATATGTATCATATGTATATTTATATATATATAAATAGATAGCTATAATCTCCATTGAAATATATATATATACCTTAAACTTTCTAACTCTATATAAATTTATAAAAATTAAATATTGTTCTGTAAAAATTATTGAAATTATGACAAAACACATTAAGAAAACATTAATCATTGAAGAGAGCATACATGTGTTAGTTGGTAAGTACTAATTGTGAATCAACGTATAGTTTAAGTATCATCCTTCTGTGCTTCTAGTGATCTCTCATGTGACTTATTGACATTTTTGGATATGGCACACATTTCTAAAAGCCATTGATTCCATAATAGCTATATTGATGTGCTTAATCTTTTTCTTATATCTGCAAATGCAAATTTCAGTAGTTGTTTTCCCCCTTGAATTATAAAAACAATTTTGCAGTGTTCTAGGGAACCCATATTGAGAAATGCCCTTTTGTATTACCATCTCTAGTCCTTCCGAGCTCTTTATGCGCTTATCTAATTGGTAATAGTAGACTGTTTCCAAGGCACACTACAAATGTTAAGAGATTAAATGAATTTGGAAGTGAAGGAATGGGGCTGTCCAGTTGGCTCAGTTGGTTAGAGTGTGGTGTTGTAACACCAGGGTTAAGGGTTCAGATCCCCTTACCAGCCAGCCACCAAAAAAAAAAAAAAAAAAAACGAAGGAGGAACTTACTTTATTGCTTGATTTACTGAATAATCCATTTTGAGTTGAGAGAATCAAATCTATCATATCTGAGGATATGTTTTATTTGTACTAAGCTGTTCTTTCCAATATCAGAAAATACTTAATTTTGAATATTGTTCTTTTGTGACTGATGTACGTTATCATATTTGTCATTGGTTTTATAAATATCACATACACATAAATGCCATGTATACAAAGATATTAACTATAGTGGTGGTATAACTGTAAAAAAATCTGTAATGTTTATTGAACCTTTATTGGTACATAAAACATTTGAGAGATAAAAAGGAAACTGGACAGATATTTCTTTCCCTGGTAGTATTTAAATCTAGTTAAGGATACAAAGTAGGTTTCCTTTTCTTTTCTTATCCTATCATAGATTAAGCAATCACAAAATAATATTTAAGCACTATATAGGGGAGGAAAAGTTAATATAGAATCAAAAATTGGGAATTATATAGTGAAGCAATAAGTAAAAAGAACTGAGAATTTTTGGCGGAGGTTTTCTCAAAGAAATGAAGAATGTGAACTAGTGAAGAGGAAGGTCAGAGGACATATGCAGAGGACTTATGAACAAATTATATGAGGACAGCATGTAAAATTTGTGATACGTATTCATTCCCTTCCACGTTTCGTACTAATTAAAAATGAAAATTTTGTTTGTATCTAGAATGTTATTTGCAGAGCCAGGAATTGTGTAAGCTGCTTATTGGGGGAAACAAAAAATTAATGGTAAGCCTGCTTCTGTGAATTACATGATGATAGTTGGAGAGTAAAGGAATTTAAACATTTCTTGAGAGAAGAGCTACTGCTAAATAATTCCTTCTCAGGGAGAAATGTCATATATTTTAATTAGTCCCTTAGTTACTCTACAGGCGTTCACCATATGAATCTAACAAGTAATTTATGGGTATTATCATTGTGGAATGTATCTTCAAGCTTTACAAACAAATAGAAATATATGGAAATATGAATAACTTATCTATAAAGCTGAAATAAAGGTGCTGTATGAGTGGCAGCATAATTAGTGCTAAAAAGGATGGGCTTTGTAATCATACCATTTGCACTTGAATCCCAGTTCCCCTTATTGGCTGTGTGACCTTAGCCAATTTTTTTCTAGGAATTGTTAATACTTACCTACTGGTGGTTGTGAGGATATTAATGAAATAAATAATATATACTTTTTCTTTTTTTTTTTTGGTGGCTGGCTGGTACTAGGATCCAAACCCCAGAACTTGGTGTTATATCACTGAGCTCTAACCAATTGAGCTAACCAACCAGCCCTCAATGAATAATATATAATGTGCTAAGCACGGTATGTGGCTCCTCTAAATTGTTAATATCTTGACCACCTTTTCAATATTTTAGTAATGACTACATAATCTAATAAACATAAAATAGATGAAAGATATTAATGTTTGGATGCTTAAGCTGTTAGGTTTAAATAGATTACAATCAAATTATTATGGAGGGCAGACACAAAAGACATATATAGGCAGGCTTGGAATGTAAATATTAGTAGTAAAAATCATGTTGACTGTGGAGAAATTTATTTCAGTGTACTGAATTTCTGTCCTATCTTTTTTCTAACGTCTTTCCTCCTAACCAAAAGATCAAACAACAAATGTCCTTTGAACTTTTTATTATGGCACATTTCAAACATATACAAAGTAATAAGGCTCCAAGAACTCATCAACCAGATGCAAACAATTATCAATTTATGGCCAATCTTCTTTCTTCTATATCCCTGCCCATTCTTCTCACCCAGATTACTTTGAAACAAATTTCAATTATATGATTTCAAACATAATGAGTATTTATTGAATACCATTTTTGGATTATTCTAAAAGATGTATAAGACAAAGTCCTTGCTATTGGGATTTGAGAACACTAATAAATAACACTGCTTACTTTCCCTTCCCAAGATTGGAACCAATTTAGAAATAAAATGCAGATTTTGTTTTTATTTCTTTTATTGATGGAAGTCAAAATGTTTACTTTATTCCTAATGGGCTGAATTTGAGCTCTGTAATGCCCTCTCTAAATTGAACTTAACACTAAAAATGGAGGCCTCTTCCTTGCACTGGCAGGAAACCCTGGCAAACTTTCCGTATAGATGAGTGGAAATTTTGTGCTTTCTCAAGTTGGGCCACTTCAAATTAAGAAGACCCTGAAGGGTTGAATCACAGATGGACAGACAGCTCTTTCTCCTAAGTCATGTCTGCTCCCATGGGGAGGAATTTGTGAGGGAGTAGAGAAAGGTTAAAAGTGTTCCTTCCAATATTTTTCCTGCGTGGGGACTAGTGTGCAATTTTTCTTCACTACGTGGAAACAGTGTGGGATAAATGTTTCCCCCCAATACTTGCCTTCAAAGAGCCTTCTTAGGGTTTAGGTGAATATACTAGAATGCAAAAAATCATAAGCCTTAGAACTAAAGGCACTGATATTTTAAATTGAAGGATAGCATACGTGTAGTAGTAGCACAATCCTTAAGTGTACAGCTTGACTTAAAAATATATATATATGTATACATGTATTCACCAGTCAGATCATGACCGTCTAGAACTCTGTACGATTCCCTTGTTTCCCTTCCCAGTCTGTCCCCCTCCATCCCTAGAGCTAATCAAGACAGCAGTTTTCAAAGTGTGGCCTGTGGACTCCTGAGGATCCACAAGAGACCCTTTCAATGGTCTGCAAGGTCTAAACTATTTTCATGAAATGTTATTTGCCTCTTTCACAGCATTGACATTTGCATTGATGATACAAAAGCATTAATGGGTAAAACTGCTATTGCCTTAGCATGAATCAAAGCAGTGGTACCAAATGTACTAGTAGTCATTGTATCATTCACTGTCATGTACTCACAGTTTAAAAAAAAGGTTTCATTTAAAAATATGCTTGATGCATTAGTAAAAATTAATTGTATTAAATTTCAACTCTTGAATTCACGTAACTTTCAATATTCTGTGTGATGAAATTGGAAGTACACACAAAACATTTTTGCTGCTTACCAAAACATAGTATGGTGGTTGTCTTGAGGAAAAGCACTTGTGCAGTCATTTGAGTTGTGAGCTAAATTAACTTTTTTTCTTCACTGAATACCATTTCTCCTTTAAAAAATTAGTGGCAAACAGTGGTTATTCAGGCTTTAGTATTTGCCAGATATGTTCTTTAAAATAAATAAAGTGAGTCTGTCACTTTAAGGAAAATAATCTAGCTGCCTTCTATTAAAGCAGTACCAATGATTAAATTTGAGATTTCAAGCAAAAATGGGAATTTTGGAAAACTTATATTCTCCACCATGAGCTTGGCAGTTTTCTAATTCTTAAAGACTTGCCTGATAAGATCAGATTAAAAACCCAATTTTTAAATATGGCATGATGAAATATGTCAGCATTTACAAGATCACCATAACACAGTGAATCAATATTCTTTAAATGGCCAGTGCATGATATTATAAAATCATGCATGGATGAAAGATTCATTCAAAGTTCAAAATGGATCAATGGATTTTCATGTAATAGAGTGTGGACATCATTGATATGGTTCAGATTCCACGGTGAAACTAACTTTTAAGAAACTACCACTTGTTGAATTTTGAGGCAGTATCAAAGAAGAGTCTTTCCAACTACATATCTTTGTGAAGGTGGATATACATGAGGCAGTTATGAGAATGTTGCTGACTTCTATTAAGCCAGACACTAAAGAGATTTGCAAAAATGTAAAAGAATACTACTCTTTCAATTACATTATTTTTTGCTTTGGAAAAGTTATTTTTCATAAAAATATTGACATGTAATGCGTTTATTCTTCAACTAAGGAAATAAAGTTTAAATTTCTAAGATTTTATTTCAGATACATAATTACAGATATAACCCACAAAATCAAAAGCTCTTTGGAGGGCTGGCCTGTGGCTCACTTGTGAGAGTGCAGTGCTGATAACATCAAGGCCAAGGGTTCAGATCCCTATAAAGGGATGGCCAGTTAGCTCACTTGTGAGAGCGTGGTGCTGACAACACCAAGTCAAGGGTTAAGATCCCCTTACCGGTCATCTTTAAAAAAAAAAAAAAAAAAGCTCTTTGGGATATTCAGTAATAATTCAGATATTCAGTAATTTAAAGGGATTCAGAGACCAAAATGGTTGGGATCTGCCTGTTTAAGGCATTAACTTTTTTTTTTTTTTTTTCTTTTTTTTGGTGGCTGGCCAGTATGTGGATCTGAATCCTTGACCTTGGTGTTCTCAGCATCATGCTCTCCCAGGAAAGCTAACTGTCTAGCCCAAGGCATTAACTCTTAAGTGTAATAAGAATCATTGTAATCTGCAGTGATAAGAAAGTGCTTCATGGAATAGTTGAGAAATGAACTAGCTCTTGAATTAAGGTTAAGAAGAGGATGGTCAAGGAATATGGCATGTACATAAGACTTCCATTGTCTCCACTATTTTAAAAGTAAAGCATATTCATTGTAGAGGGTTTGTTTACTATAGAAGAATGCATATTAGAGAAGCAAAATCCGGCTGGCCTGTTAGCTCAGTTAGTTAGAGTGTGGTTCAATCCCTGTACCAGCCAGTCACCAAAAAGAAAAAAAGAAAAGAGAAATCATTTGTATTACAATCATCTGGCGATGACTGCCATTAATTTAATTTGTTAAAGTACAGACTGATTGTTGTGCCAAAAAGAAAGGAAGTTAAAAGGACACAAATTTAGCCTGAAGGAGGGAATGATGTTGACTTTGATCCCTTGATGAAGGTGGTATCTACCAGGCTTTTCCATTGTGAAGTTACTCTTTCTCTCTTTATAATTAATAAGTATTTTTGGAGGGGGTTGCTTTGAAACCCTGTTCCTCATCAAACTTTCAATCCATTTATTAAAATAGATTCAGAATTAACTATTTTATTCAGTGGCTTAAAATCTGTCACTATCATTATTTTGATGCCAGCACTGTCCCAGATTTGGCCAGCGAGAGGTCCTTCAAGCTGGCTTCTGCGTCCTTTTAACTTCCTTGCTTATTGGCACAAGAGGTCAGTAGTTTGACTTAACTTACTGATGACCACATTAGCACTAGATATTGGTAATATTCTAGAGTGCTTTGTTCTTGAATATTGATTATTTGAATATAAGTTATTTCCATAGTTTTTTACCAAAACAATAGCTAACTAACCACATCTAACAAAGGATCATCTAACCTCAAAAGGACACTTTCATTTGAAAAAACTATAACCTTCATATTTGAGAAATCTGTTTTGTATCATGCATCAACTCTAGTAACCAAAGTAAACCTAAAATCAAATTAGCATTTTTCACATGGATATTTCTTTCTCTCTGCCAAACAGATGGAACTTTAGAATATTAAAACAGATATATTTGTTTCTCTGTACCTTGTGTTTCTGTTGATTTATGATTAGGTTGCCATAAAAAATATAGTCTAACAATATAAGAAGAAAATTTTAATATTCTCATAAACATGTTCAGATGGCATTGTATATAAAACATTTTAATGCTAATAAAGATAATACAAATCTTTCCATGAACATTTTGAAGCCCCCTCATATGTAAGAATTTTAGATACTTTGAGCAGTACCCTGAACATGAATTGCCTCTTTCTATTAAGGAGAAATTGGCTGTTTTTCCAAAGTGTTTGGAAAGGTATTTCTCAAGTATTTTTTTTCTGTACATTCCATGAATTTAGTAATAGTGAATTTTAGTTTTAGAGTATTTCAAAACTTTTGGCTAGCATGTGTAAAGCTAATTGACTCTACCTACTATATAATATTAGATAATTTTTTATCATTCAGTATATTCACATCAAAATCTGTGTCCTTTTTAAAAATTGCAATATTATTTATTATTCCAGTTAATAGACATTTAGCAAGTATCTACTCTTTTACCAGTTACTGTGATAATGGCAATAGTAATAATAATAATAGCAATAATCCTTTACTTTCACTGAATATTCACAGTAGTTTTTCATTGACTCTAATGCCATAGGTTATAAGTTACACAATTTTTATGTACTGTTAAGAAAGAGAAAAGCCTGCTAAACTATTATACCTCATCCACTGTAAAATGCACCATAACTTTAGATATGTTAGAAAGTTAAAGGCTGTCATTTTTAGAATTGATGACATATGGCACTTTGAATGGTAATTCATTTAAATATACCAATCCTGTGAAATAGGTACCATCATTACCCTCTTTCTTAAAGATAAGGAAGCTCAATACAGAGAAGCTGGGTAACTTTCCCAAGGTTGTACAAGTATTAATAGACTTGAGACCATGTGTCCTTATTCCAGAGTCTCGCCCTCAACCGCTACAGCATACTGCCTTCAGCCAATGTGATCAAAACACAGTCACTTCTTTTAAGCAATTAACGGGAAAGGGAAGAGAAAGAAATAATTTATGCTGTACTTTGATAAATACCTTCGTAGAGATATACATAATAGACTGTGGGGATACAGAGGAGAGACTCTCTGAGGAGATGTATGTGTACCAAGTCCTCTTCTGTCTTTCCTCTGACACATAAGCAGATGCTATAGTTTGAAAATTATGTTTAGGTTCTTTTAAACCTCCTGCTTTGCTGTGGTTGCGTTTTAATCTTTGATTCCTACTGATGCAGCTAAAAAACAATTCAAAATACCATTACACTTTTTAAAACATGTGTAATGTCTGCATAATAAATAAAAATCAGGATTCATTAGATGTATCTTGTTAAAATTAATTTTTGGAAAAGTATAATGTTCAAAATGGCTAAATAAATGAAGTTTAAATTTAATGTTTTCACAGGTGCTGGAGAAAATGTGGAGAATACAATGGCAGCCTTTCAACAGTAAGTATGTAAAAAGCTGTTCTTCTCTTTTACAGTTTATCTTTAAAGTGATGATGATTCACAAAATGAGGATAATATACATGTAGCATCCACTGTGATATTTGTTCCTATTTTATTAAAATTGCCTTTTTTATTTTGTTAGTATGAAGTGCTAGAAAGAATGTTTGGCTTCTATACAAGGGGTCTTCAAAAAGTTCATGGAAAGATTTGTATTATCTTTTAATTCCATTTTTCCATGAACTTTTTGAAGATCTCTTGAATAGGTGAAAAACTAGATCAGAATTTTCAGTAATCAAAAGATACGGTAGTTCCAAAGCTCAAAGAAGGCATTTGTAACAAGGAACATACTCTGTGTGTATAATGCTAATTAGTCTTGGAGAGAAAGAGAAAATGAGACAACTATTACATCAGCTGCTGCTTATGAATCGGATTATGTGTCTTTGTGCCCAGTAATTTTTGTACAGACCTGAACCTGGTTTTCTTCTTGGAAGCCTCTTGAGGGTTGATCTTATTTTTTTAATAAGGTAAATTTTAAATTTTGTATTATAAATTATTCATATTTTGTATAGATGTCTTTTAGATTACCTCACAGAGAAGCAGCCAGAGAGACAGGAATGAGAGCTGATTAATACCTTGTTCTTTATCTTAGAGTCAGTGATTATCATCAGTCTATGATAATGGAGAGAACACTTTTATTTTCCCTGAAAAATAATGCAGGGATGTGAAAAATTAAACCATTGAGAGACATTACCTATCCATATTTAGTAAGAAAAATATCTTAAGTAATTTTTGAGACATTTTTATATATATAATTGGGACTAAGAAATCAGGAAAATTTGACTTAAAATTTTTGTTCTGCTTCTCACCATTCAAAGATATCTTAGAGATTATTTTTCCCAGTATTAGGTCCAAAGATACTGCTTCGCTGTATTCTAGTTTTATCCAAATTCTATCCTCCTTGTACAAGAGTACTTCAAAAAAATTTGTGGAAAAATGGAATTAAAAGATAATATGGGGCTGGCCTGTGGCTCACTCGGGAGAGTGTGGTGCTGACAACACCAAGTCAAGGGTTAAGATCCCCTTACTGGTCATCTTTTTTTTTTTTTTTTTTTTTTTAATTTTATTTTGTCGATATACATTGTAGCTGATTAATGCTCCCCATCACCAAAACCTCCCTCCCTCCTCCCTCCCCCCCTCCCCCCAACAATGTCCTTTCTGTTTGCTTGTTGTATCAACTTCAAATAATTGTGGTTGTTATATCTTCTTCCCCCCCCCCCCCGGTTTGTGTGTGTGTGTGTGTATGTGTGTGTGTGAATTTATATATTAATTTTTAGCTCCCTCCAATAAGTGAGAACATGTGGTATTTCTCTTTCTGTGCCTGACTTGTTTCACTTAATATGATTCTCTCAAGGTCCATCCATGTTGTTGCAAATGGCAGTATTTCATTCGTTTTTATAGCTGAGTAGTATTCCATTGTGTAGATGTACCACATTTTCCGTATCCACTCATCTGATGATGGGCATTTGGGCTGGTTCCAACTCTTGGCTATTGTAAAGAGTGCTGCGATGAACATTGGGGAACAGGTATACCTTCGACTTGATGATTTCCATTCCTCTGGGTATATTCCCAACAGTGGGATGGCTGGGTCGAATGGTAGATCTATTTGCAATTGTTTAAGGAACCTCCATACCATTTTCCATAGAGGCTGCACCATTTTGCAGTCCCACCAACAATGTATGAGAGTTCCTTTTTCTCCGCAGCCTCGCCAGCATTTATCGTTCATAGTCTTTTGGATTTTAGCCATCCTAACTGGGGTTAGATGGTATCTCAATGTGGTTTTGATTTGCATTTCCCGGATGCTGAGTGATGTTGAGCATTTTTTCATATGTCTGTTGGCCATTTGGATATCTTCCTTAGAGAAATGCCTACTTAGCTCTTTTGCCCATGTTTTAATTGGGTTGCTTGTTTTCTTCTTGTAAAGTTGTTTGAGTTCCTTATATATTCTGGATATTAATCCTTTGTCAGATGTATATTTTGCAAATATTTTCTCCCACTCTGTTGGTTGTCTTTTAACTCTGTTAATTGTTTCTTTTGCTGTGCAGAAGCTTTTTAGTTTGATATAATCCCATTTGTTTATTTTTCCTTTGGTTGCCCGTGCTTTTGGGGTCCTGGTCATCTTTTAATAAAAAAAAAATATGAATTTTTCCATACATTTTTTTTTTTTTTGAGGCTGGCTAGTAAGGGGATCTGAACCCTTGACCTTGGTGTTACAACACTGTGCTCTAACCAACTGAGCTAATAACTGGGCAGCCCCTCCTCCTAAACTTTTAAAAAAATTCTTATTTTCTCTTCCACAAACTTTTGAAGACTACTCATCTTATCATCTCTTCTTCCTGTTCTGTAATATGATGCCTTCTTGCTATGATCCTAAAAGTCTCTTAGAAAAATACATAATTTTTCCTCCTGTTATGGACTGTGAAATAGAATATTTTAACTTAAAGTACTTTTATGTAAGTTATTTTTTCTACTTAGATTGTAAATCTGGCTAGCTAGCTATGGCTGAGTATACATGTACAAGTATAATCTTGTGTACAGTTTCTACTGAGATACACAAACACATACGCACAGACTATCATTTATTATTTGTTGTCTATAACTTTTAAAACTTTTTTTTTGAGGTTTTTCTGGTACTTCAGAAGAGAAAGTGTCCCTTCCATATGTTGTTATTAATGTTGGTTAGATATATTTATTTGTAAGCCTTCTTGTTATCTGACTGAAATTTATTTAAAACCTGAATCAAAACGTCTTTATTTTAACCTCTTTTTGTTAGTTTTTTGTTGTTGGCAGTGGTGGTTTTTATGTGTGTGCATGTGTCTTATGCATTAGTGCTCTTGTTCTCAATGCATATTTTAATGAACTTTTTTTTTCATTTACAAATATTCTACTGTTTAACTGCTGGGACACTTAAAAGGTTTGTTTTGGTTTTTTTTGTTTGTTTTTTAAACATACCAGCTTCATGAACAACAAGAAAAAATTATTTAAACATACTATATGTTTAAATATATGGCAAGGTACCATATATTAAAAAGCTAAAGAGTTATAATACATAATCATCAAAAACACAGACACTGTGCTGAAGTATACATATCCTTGATAGGATGGAAAGTTGAGGGAGAGATAGTAAAAATAAAATGTCTAGCTAAAATTTAGATCTTATTTATGTACATATATAGAGATACATTTCACAAATCATATAAATTATAACATGGAGGTAAAGATGAGAAGATATTAGAGAAAGTATAAATAGTTGTTATGGGAAGCCTTGTTAAGACTAATCAGAAAATTGAAAGATCCCAAGACTAGAAGAGCTATCATTTGAAGAGAGGAAGAAGCTGTTTTCAAAATACGACACGTTTGAGATTAAGGTGTGAGGGTATGTGGACAAAGTGTGTCTAGGAAATTGCAAGGATCTTAGGAATGTATGGAAAATTAACATAATGGGGCTAAAGAAGTAATTGGACTGATGAAGAGAAATAATGTAACTCACAATTTATAAAAATTCCTTTAATGCAGTTTATAAAATGCTTTCACAAACACTGTCTCCCTTAGGTTATGAATATGGCTCTTCTATATTTCCTCAGGAGAAGAAATCTTTTCTTATTGATTTCTCAATCCCTAATGTCTACCTCAGGCTCGGATGCTAATATGCTTTCACTAGTTGCTTGCCGAATGAGATATGGAATGGGGCACTCAAGAATATTAGCAAAAGATAGATGAATGAGATAGAACTCCTTTACAGTAAGCATAGAACCAAGGGCTCAGGAATTGTGCCACACACACACACACACACTCTCTCTCTCTCTCTCACACACACTCTCACACACTCACACACACACTCTCTCTCTAAGCCCTTGAGTATGTAAAATCTGGTTCTTAAGTACTAATAAAACTAGGTTATTAAACCAGGCCATCTTTGTAAATACCCATAGGACAGCATGATCCCTATGGTATATTAGCATGAATGGTAGGAGAAAAGCAAATTGTATTAGCAGTAGCTGGAAGTATAAGTTGGCAAACAGTCAAAGTAATTAATCAGTGACCTAGTTCTCATTGTAAGTTTTTCAGAATATCTAATTAATACGATAGTAATTATCTCATCTATGAAATGGGAATGATAATACAACCTCAATGTTGTGAGGAGTAAATAAGTTTCAAATAAATTTCTTTTTTTTTTTTTGTCGTTTTTTCGTGACCGGCACTCAGCCAGTGAGTGCACCGGTCAGTCCTATATAGGATCCGAACCCGCGGCGGGAGTGTCGCCGTGCTCCCAGCGCAGCACCCTACCAAGTGCGCCACGGGCTCGGCCCTCAAATAAATTTCTTAATGTAGGCTCTGTTGCATGTTGTTATGAATTGTTTCCGTGGAGTTTCTTTCACATCTTTTAAAGCTAGATTTTTAGTTTCTTTTTCTGGAAATGTTTAAACCTTGGATTTTCTAGCTTTTTCCTTGTGTTTGTTATCAGCTTGTCAGAAATTCAGCTATATAATATCTTGGTGTTTCAATTGACGTAGGTGCATGTTATTTATAGAAAATTTTGAAGGCCAAAGTGATAAAAAAATGTTTTCTTTTCTCACTATGTTCTAGCTATTTATATATTAAATTTGGGATAATTTACTAGGATAATTTACAAATTGTATATACTTACTGTTGTTATAAATTCTTATTAGCTTGTTAATAACAGATAAACACACAATAAATAGAAAATATTTTTTATATAATTCCTAAACAGTTATAAAAATAGCCAACATTTCAGCTAGAGGCAGACTTCCTACTTAGAAAGTTTTCTTAGGTAGTATGTGTAATTTTTTTAAATACAGGAAAATATAGATAACCCCTGTACTTACTCTCTCTTCACACACTCATACCAGAACAAAACAAAGGGGAAGGAAAATAAGATATGCATATAGCCAAAAATCAGTAGTACCAATTTTTTTTTTTTAGCTATATAAAGGATCTTATAGTTTTTTGGGGGTTTTTTTTGTCATTTTTGTGACCGGCCACACCGCGCTCAGCCAGTGAGCGCACCAGCCATCCTTATATAGGATCAGAACCCGCAGCAGGAGCACTGCTGCACTCTCCCGAGTGCACCATGGGTCGGCCCTTATAGTTTTGTTTTAAAACTGTTTGCTGGTTGTGTATATTGCTTACAGTTTCTTTCTTTCTTTTTTTTTCCTTTTTTGTTGTTGCTTAGTTTCTACATTTAAATTTAAAAAAAATACACAGTATAACAGCACTGTTAAAGAAATTTAAAAATTCAGAAAAATAATTCTACCTACCTAAAAAGTATTTTTGTTTGCCTATTTCATTTTGGATTTTAATTTTACACATTTATGGTTCTAGCAAACACACAATTGGCAAACAAATATTCTCTCTTAAAGGTGAATATCTTCAGAAAAAGACACATTAAGTTAAGGAATTAAATTGTCTTAGTAAGAATTATTAATTATTAAGGAAGCAGGTTTTCTTGTTTGTTTATTTTCCTGTAACAAATAGAAGTAATAGGACATTGAGGGAGTGCAGGTTGCATAAGGAGACATGGGAGAGAGCTGGTGTTCCTTTGTAAAGTATTGCAGTATGAAACTTTGTGTAGCACATGGCAGCAAGTGACCCAATCCAAAACTGGGTTTTTGGAATGGGGTGCTAATGGGGGTAGACCATCAGAAGTAGGGGATTAAGCAGTATTTGGCTCCAAAGGAAAATCTTGCCATCTTTATAATGTTAGAATCATTAGATCTGGGATGAACAAGGATCTTAAAAGTCATATAATCCAGCTCCTATCATTGGATGCTTGTGCAACCATTCTTTTCTTTTTTAAAAATTTATTTATTATTATTATTTTTTGCATTCTAAGATGTTGTTATGGAGCAGTTGGGAAGGAGGGGGAGAGGGGAAAAGGGAGGGGATAGGATGGAAAGAGGAGGAAGTGGGGGGCATGGTCGAGGCCCATGGCACCCCCCATCATTCTGGCAGGGATCCCTGGGTGCTTCCAGGGGCAGCTTGGTGGTCATCACCGGGCTGGATGCAGACATTGGGGGCGTGGCTGAGGCCCTCAGCCCCGCATCCCCAGCTTGGAATCCTGGGGCACTTCCTGCAGCAGCCTGGTGGTCATTGCTGGGCTGGATGTGGACACCGGGGTGGTATGGCTAAGGCCTGATGCCCTCCCTACAACCTCCACCCTGGCTTGGGAGCCGGGGGGGCTTCTGGTCCTTCTAGGCTTTATAGGTGTTCTTTGGTTGTGTTAGACCTTAACTGGTTAATACAGAACTTTGTGTCTGATCTGTGGGTTTTTTGTTTTTTTCTTTCAGTTCTACATTGGATTATTTGCTATTGCCACCACTTAAACTCTGCACTGGAACTAATTTGTTGTCCTTTGGGGGAACTTCCTGTGGGAACCAGCACTTGAGCCCTGTGGTTGAGCTAAATTGCTGCTTTGCTGCTGATTCCCTGGGGAAGGATTTTTGTGCAGCTCAGGTTTTCGTTGTTGACCTTGTCAGCACCCACCTTGTTCTCCTGGTGGGTCCATCTCCCCTACCCCCCACACTCCAAACACTTCCCATGGGATGGGCCATGTGCTGGTCCCTTGCGATGACTCACCAGCTTCTGCGTGGCTCCTTTTTTCAGTTGTCTGTGGTCCCTCACTCCAATGTGTGTCCGCAGGAACCCTGTTAGTGGTCTTGCCCGCTTGGGGGCCGCTAAGGCCCTGTCCTCCAGTGTAGCCTCCAAGCAGCTTCATACGAAGGGCATGGCAGTGGCTTTTGCCAGCTCCTGCGCTGTGTGCTCACCAGGGCCAGGATTGAAGTGACTGGGGCTCTAAATGGGCAGAGCGGTGCTTTCTTTCTGTCATCGTGGCTTTTCCTGCTTTCACAAACTGTAGGTCTCTCCTCCTCTTCCCCTGAGCTCTAGCAGCTCCGGCTTGGCAGTCGTTGCTTTTTAATAGTGTAAATTGGTTTATTGTGGGAGATGGTGACAGTGGGTACCATCTATTCTGCCATCTTGATCAGAAGTTCCCACATTCTTTCTTTTTTAACAAAATGAGTTACCACGTTACCACATATTTCTGAGAAACATTAAGAAACTTTAATTTTTAAAACTTTGTTCTTTAATTGATATATAATTCTTTTGGTCTTTTTTCTTTTTATTTATTTTAATTGGCACATTGTAATTGTACATACTTTTGGGTTACAATCTGATGTTTTGATATATATATATGTTGAATAATAATTGGGTCAGAGTAGTTAATGTAGCCATCACCTCATGCATTTATCATTTCTTTGTGGCAAAAGTATTCAAAAAAACTTAATTGTTAACCATAGTCACCCTACTGTGCACTAGAACACTGGAACTTATTCCTCCTATCTAAATGAGTGGTACCCGTGGGCCAACGTCTCCCTACCCCCACCCCCGCCCTTTCTTTGCCTGTCTCTGGTAACCACTGTTGTACTCTGTCTCTATAATACCAACCTTTTTTTTTTTTTTTTTTTTTTTTAAGATTACACATATGAGTGAGATTATGTGGTATTTGTCTTTCTGTACCTGGTTTACTTCATTTAACATAATGACCTCCCAAGTCCATCCATGTTGCTGCAAATGACAGGATTTCATTCTTTTTTACGGCTGAATAGTATATTCTATTGTATATGTAAAACTTGTACATCTATTGTATATATATTGTATATATAAATGGATTTCTTAATCCATTTATGCATTGTTAGACACTTGGGTTGATTCTATATCTTGACTATTGTAAATGGTGCTGCAATAAACCCCAGAGTGCAGATATCTCTTTGACATACTGACTTCATTTCCATTGGGTATACGCAGTAGTCCTATTTCTGGATCATATGCTAGTTCTATTTTTAATTTTTGTGGAACCTCTATACTGTTTTCCGTAATGGCTGTATTAGTTTATACTCCCACCAACAGTTTGCAAGTGTTCCCTTTTCTCCACATCCTTGCCAAAACTTGTTTTCTTTTGTTTTTGATAATTGTTATTCTAACTGGAGTGAGGTGTGATCTCATTGTTTATTTGATTTGCATTTCCCTGATGATTAGTGATGTTGAGCATCTTTTCATATGCCTGTTGGCCATTTGTATGTCTTCTTGAGAAATGACTGTTAAGATCCTTTGCCCATTTCTCAATTGGATTATTTGATTTTTTGCTGTTGAGTTGTTTAATTTCCTTATATATTCTTCATATTAACCCCTTGTCAGATGTATAGTTTGCAAATATTTTTTCCCATTCTGTTTGGTATCCTCCTACAGCACAGAGTCACTGCCTGACCAGCTGTCAGGCCAGGCATAGGCACACAGCTGTGAGGTTCTCTCTCCCAGGGGGTGGTCCACTGCTTGACCAGCTTTTGGGCTGGAAACAGGTGTGCCTGGGTGTGTGGGGGGGGGGCAAGTGGCTCTGCAAAGGCCTTTCAGAGGAGTGGGTGCCACTGTCTGTCCAAGATCTGGCATGTGCAGGCTCAGCAGGGCTAGTTGGCTCTGTGGAGGAGCGAAGCCACTGCCTGATCCACTGTCAATCAGGGAGCAGGCATGCACAGGTGCAGCAGGGCCCGGCAGCTCTGTGGAGGGTCACTGGATGAGCTGTTAAGCCCAGAGCAGGCAAAAGGGTACAGCAGGGCCCAGCAGCTGTGTATAAGGCTGCCAGATAGAAGCGGAGCTGATTCCCAATCCACTTTCCAGCAGAGAGCAGGCATGCACCAATGCAGCAGGGCCTGAAAGCTCTGTGGAGGGCCACTGGATCAACTGTTGAGCCTAGAGCAAGTCTGCAAGGGTGCAGCCAGGCCTGACAGCTGTGTAGAGGCCTGTCATGGGGAAGCAAAGCTACTGCCCAATCACTGTTGGTCAGGGAGCAGGTGTAAAATAGTGCAGCAGGGCCCAGCAGCTCTGTGGAGGGCGAATTGTGGGGAGATGGAGTTACCGCCAGACTGGCTATCGGCTTGGCATGGGCACCTGTGGCCTCAGCAGGGAGCAGGTTGTGCAGGGTGGGTGTACATGAATGTGATAGGCTGCTGCTTATTGGTGGCTTCCCAGCTGAGCAGGTCTACTGTTCTCCTGGGAGTAAGGGGTGCCACATGGGTTCAGACGCCAGGGTCTTGGTTTTTCTGTCTGGCCTAGGGTCCAGGCAGCTGCCAGCGCTTGTATGAATGTGGTAGAATGAAGGTGGGGCCTTAGAATAGAGGGAGTCAGTTTCCACAGGGCCCCTAGGGAAGGAGGCAGTTTAGCAGCAGGTTTGGTTTCAAGATGGCACTGTGCCATTGTGGCTTAGGTTGGGAGACTGAGGGTTCTCTACCTGGGCTTCTACTATGAGGCCATGCAGCTGGACAAACTTCCTGCTACTCTCCAAACTGGTTTTGGGGCCTGAGAGGACTGAGGGACTCCCTTGTGGCAGGGATTGCTGACATTTGTGGAGGCAGTGGAAACAGCTGGGATTTTTCCAGCATGCCTTTCCACCTGACTCAGAGCTGGTCACTGCAGGGAGATGGTGGGGCAGAGGCAGGATGCCTTGCTCTGTTCTCTGTGGTGCTTTTCTGGTCTTCCATGCCCCACAAGGATTTTGTCATTCCCCTGGTGCTCTGCAACGTATTTCTTCAGTCATTCCAGTAAAAATATAGTTTATTTGTTGTTTTGATCTCTTTTGGGGGGGTGGGGGGGGTGGAGATGAGCACCAAACAACTCTCGTTGTCTATCTTGTTCTGCCCTCTTTCAATATTTTTATATTATGGGTTTAAAGTATAAAATAGAAGATACATTCACCCCATGTAGGACACAGGCAAAGTAAGAATCATGAGAGCTTGTGTATTTTCGATTAAATTCCTGCTGTAATTCATTACATTGATATTGAATAAATTGATTTATAGATTGTCCTTTTTAAAAAAAGACATATTCTTAATGTAAGTATATTTTTCCATTATAAATGTTTCTATTCTAAAAACTCAAATAATCAAATTATCTATCTGAAGTAAAACACTGGTCTGCCCAATTCTCTAATCCCATTCCTGGTGTTATATATAATATGGAGTCACTGTAATGAGATTTGCCCTGTATCTTTCTAGTCTTTTAAAAATTTATGTATAAACTTTATTTTACATCAATGGTATCATGTTATACCTACTTTTTTTTTCAAATATACCCCTGCAATGCCATTCCATGTGAATAATTTATCCTTTAAAATAACTTTATATTACTTACTATGGATATGAATCATGATTGATAAACATTTAGTTGCTACCTGGGTGATAATTAATTAAAATTTAAAATGTTAATAGATGTCAGTAACTAAAACATGGCTTCAATACACTCATTTAGAAATGTGTTGAATACCTACAATGCACTCAACATCATGAACATTAGAAAATATGGAACAGACATGGGCTCTTCCTGTCTAGGCATTTAATATCTAGTTGTGGAGACAATTTGACTACATGGGAATATATTATATAAGCTGTAATTTATCTACTTTTATATTTCTTTCACCCTAGCTCTTACTCTTTCCATTCTGGCATTTTAAAAAGAAAAAAATGTTTTTAAAACTTTCTCCCTACTTTTTCTTCAATCTTGAAATATTATCTGTGGTAACTGATAACGTAATGTTCTATGTAGGCATTTTACATATACAGAGAGCTATCTCTCTTCATTTACTTATTTGATATTTAACAAATATTTATGGAGTACCTGCTGTGCAAGGCCCCATGCTTACGCACTAGAAATACAAGTCAACAAGGCAAGAGTCCACAAACCCTTCCCTCAAAGAGCTCATGTATAATTGAGCAACTTGTGGGGAATTCAAGACAGAGTGGCAAATACTATGACAAACTAAACACAGTGTGCTACAGGAAGACCTGGCAATTTGGATATATGTAAATGGGTGACCTAATCCAGTCTAGGGGGACAAGGGAAGATATTCTGAAGTGTGGTAGTTTCTAAGATTAGACTTGAAGGATAAATAAAAGCTAGCAGATAAGAAGAAAAACTTTTTAAAACTTGTTATTGTGTGTATAATGTACATTAAGTAAAGTGCACAAATCTTAGGTATAGCCCAATGAATTTTAACATATGTCTACATGTTTGAAACCACCACTCAGATAAACATATAGAATATTTTTAGCACCCCTGAAGGTCACCTTTTCCAGTCCATACTCAGCCCTTGCCCCCTGATAACCATTGTCCTAATTTCTATTACGTTGGATTGATTTTGCTCATTCCTGATAACGTAAATGTAATCATACAGTATTTACACTTTTATCTCTGGCTTTTCTGTCTGTTATATCTCTAAGATTCATTCATGATGTTTTGTGAAATAATCTTGTACATGTTTTTTGATAGCCAAATAAATGCACTCTCTCTTGGATATACACTTAAGCAGGAGTGGAATTCCTCAGTGATAGCATGGGTGTATATTTATACCTTCCAGATGATTGTACCTGTTTACACTCCCACCAGCAATGTATGAGAGTTCCAGTCGCTCCACTGTTTTGCTGACACTGGTATTTTCAGTCCTTTTCATTTTGGCCGTTCTGGCTGTAATGTAGTAATGTATCTCATTGTAGTTTTAATTTACATTTCCCTAATGAGTTTCGATGTTGAGCATCTATTCATATACTTGTTTGCCATTTAAAAATCCTCATTTGTGAAGTGCCTGTTCAAGTTTTTTCTGTTATTTTATTGTGTATGGTTTTTTTGAGAAAGAATTTCAAGCAAAGGGAGTAGGAAGAAAGTATGGGGCTGCCTGTATAGTGCAAGGTGGAGAGCTAATATTATTATCACTGTTTTGCAGATAAAGAAACTGAGGCATAAAAAAGCTAAATAGCTCACCTAAGTGGCAGAGTCAGAATTTGAACCCAGGCTCCAGTGTCTGCTCTTAACCGCTGCAGTACGCTTTTTCTAAAAGTCAAAGAATCTTAGAGGTGAAAGGAGCCTTAGAGATTATCTGATCTAATCCTTTATTATCATTTTCTTAATTTAAAAGATTTAGTTTTATCATGGTAAAATATACGTAACATAAAATTGACCATTTTAACCATTTTTAAGTGTGCATTAAGTACATTCACATTGTTATGCAACTATAACCATTATCCATCTCCAGAACTTCATCATCTCATACTGAAACACTATACCCATTAAATAAATACTCCCCGATCTCCTTTTCCCCCAGCTCCTGATAACCATCATTCTACTTTCTATCTCTATGAATTTGACTATCCTAGGTACTTCATATTGGTACCATCATATAATATTTGTCCCTTTGTATTTGGTTTGTTTCATTTAGCATAATGTCTTAAAGGTTCACCCATGTCATAGCGTGTATCAGAATTTCATTCCTTTAAGGCTGAATAATATTTCATTATATGTCTATTCTATATTTTGTTTATTCGTTAATCAGATAATGGATATTTGAGTTGTTTCTACTCTTTGGTTATTCTGAATAATGCTGCCATGCATATAGCTGTACAAATATCTCAAGTCCCTGCTTTCAGTTCTTTTGTGCATATACCCTGTGCTGGGTCATATGGTAATTCTATGTTTAATTTTTTGAGGAATCACCATACTCTTTTCCATAGCAGTTGCACCATTTTACATCCCACCAACAATGCATAGGGCTTCAATTTCTCCACATCTTTGTCAACACTTGTTATTTTCTGTTTTTGTTTTGTTTTGTTTTTTAATAATAGTCATCCTAATGGGTGTGAAGTGGTATCTCCTTGTGGTTTTGATTGCATTTTCCTAATGATGAGTGATGTTGCTCATCTTTTCATGTGCTGATTGGCCCTTTGTATGTTTTGTTTAGAGACATGTCTACTCAGGTTCTTTGCACATTTTGGATGTTTTTGGGTCTTAGGAGTTCTTTCTATATCGTAGATATAAATTCTTTATCAGATAGATATATGATTACAAATATTTTCTCTCATTTCATGGGTTACCTTTTTACTCTGATGGTAATGTCCTTTGATACACAAGTTTTTTAGTTTGATGAAGTCCAGTTTGTCTGTTTTTTCCTTTGTTGCCTGTGCTTTAGGTATCATATCCAAGAAAACGTTCCCAAATCCAGTATCATGAATATTTTCTCATGTTTTCTTCTAAGAGTTTTATAGTTTTAATTCTTACATTTAAGTCTTTGATCTATTTTGAGTTTATTTTTGTATGTGGTGTTCAGGATCCAACTTCATTCTTTTATATGTGGATAGCCAGCTTTCCCAGCATCATTTTTTAAAAACAGTCCTTTTTCCGTTGAATGTTCTTGACACCGTAGTCAAAAATCATCTGACCAAGTTTACTTCTGAAATCTCTGTTCTGTTTCATTTATCTGTATGTCTGTCTTTATGCAAGTACCACACTGTTTTGATAGTGAGTTTTGATATCAGGAAGTGTGAGTCCTTGATCTTTGTTTTACTTTTTTAAGATTGTTTTGACTATTAGGGGTCCCTTGAGATTTCATATGAATTTTAAGGTGGATTTTTCTGTTTCTGCAAAAAGCATTATTGGGATTTTGCTAGGAATTGCATTGAATCTGTAGATTGCTTTGGTTACTGTTGACATCTTAACTACATTTATATATATCTTCTTTAATTTCATTTTTCTGTTTGTTTTTTTGGGGGGTGGCTGGCTGGTACAGGATCTGAACCCTTGACCTTGGTGTTACAACACTGCTCTGACCAGCTGAGCTAACTGGCCAGCCCTTGTCTTTAATTTCTTTTGGCAGTGTTTTATAGTTTTCATTGTACTAGTTTTCAATTCACCTCCTTGGTTAATTCCTAAGTATTTTATCCTTTTTGATGCTATTATAATTGTTAATTTCCTTTACAGATTATTCATTGTTAGTGTACAGAAATACAACTGACTTTTGTGAGTTGATTTTGTATCTGGCAACTTTGCTGAATTCATTTATTAGTTCTAACAGGGTTTTTTGGGGTGGAATCTTTGGGATTTTCTGTATATAAGATCCTGTCATGGGGCTGGCCCATGGCTCACTCGGGAGAGTGTGGTGCTGACAACACCAAAGCCACGAGTTCGGATCTCATATAGGGATGGCCGGCTGCTCACTTGGGAGAGCCTGGTGCTGACAACACCAAGCCAAGGGTTAAGATCCCCTTACCGGTCATCTTTATTAAAAAAAAAAAAAAAAAAGAGATCCTGTCATCTATGAACAGAGATAATTTTACTTCTTCCTTTCCATTTTGCATGCTTTTTTCCCCCTTGCCTAATTGCTAGAAATTCAACACTATGTTTAATCAGAATCATAAAAGCAGGCATCCTTGTCTTATTCCTTAATCCTTTCATTGTATAAATGTGGAAATGTAGGACCTGAGAGGGGAATTTACTTGCCCAAAGTTATACAAGTTCATAGTGAAGCAGGAATTGATACCCAAACCTCTTAACTCTGGTCTAGTATTCTTTCCGTTATATTGGGTTGCCAGAATTCAGGATAACTGGTTATGGAAAGTCATAATAGATGATGGTATTGAAGAGATATTTTAGTATTATGGGATTTTTTTGGATTTGTAACTCTTGTTACATCTGATGCATGTAACCTAAATGTTTGCTTAAGTTTTAGAAGTCATTCTTCTCTTTATTTTTATTTCTTCAGTGCAGTTTCTGTTGGAACTGATATGCTAGAATTGGACTGCCATATCACAAAAGATGAACAAGTTGTAGTGTCACATGATGAGAATCTAAAGGAATCAACTGGAGTCAATGTAAACATCTCTGATCTCAAGTACTGTGTAAGTAAAAATACACGATAAACTAATATCTGATAGACATTAGGGTCTGTAAGATTTTTAAAAACAGCGAGCACCAGATATTGCTTTAATAAATAATAAAAAAAATAGTGATTAAGTAATGAATGTCAATGGAAATTTTAAAAAACTATTCTGACTTCCAGTGAAGATTTGTACTGTATACAAATACATCTATGGACACTTATTTTTATAAATGTTTTAATAAAATTACCAAAGTTCTCAGATATAAAACTATGGGAGCTCAACTTGTTTGAAGTATTCTGTAATTTATTTGATTCAGATTAAAAATATGAATTAGTTTCAGTCTTCAACTATGAAAAGCATCGTTTAAAAATCTGATCATTGTAATTTACATGCTCATTATACTAAATAATGACAAATGGAAGGAAAAATAATGTCTAATTTTATAGGCATTATTTAAAGAAAATTTATATTAACAAGATACTATCTGTATGTATACTCTGTAGGTTTTTTACAGAGTTGTGTTCTCACTGTGTATATTGTGTTTTAAACACTTTAACATTACAGCCTGATAAACATTTTTCTATTTTTTTTAAAAAATAGACTTCATAAAAAAAAAAAAAAGAAAAACACACACACACACAAAAAAATAGACTTCATTTTTTAGAGAAGTTTTAGGTTCACAGCAAAATTGAGTGGGAAATACAGAGTTCCCACATACCAGCTAACCCTACATATGCACAGCCCTCCCCACTATCAACATCTGCATCAAAGTGGCACATGTGTTACAATTGATGAACATACATTGACATATATCACTCATAGTCCATAGTTTATATTAGGGTTCACTCTTGGTGTTCTACATTCTATGGGTTTGGACAAATTAATAATGACATATATCCACTATTATGCTATCACACAAAATAGTTTCACTGCCCTAAAAATCCTCTGTGCTCTGCCTATTGATCCCGGCTTTCCCCCATCTCCTGGCAAACAGTGATCTTCTTACTGTCTCCAGAGTTTTGCCTTTTCAAGAATGTCATATAGTTAGAATCATATAGTAGCTAACCTTTCAGACTCCATCCTTATTTTTCAGAAACATTTCAAATGACTGCAGTTGTTCCGTTGAGTGGAAGTTATTTTAATCATGCCTCTGTTGTTGGACATTGGATTAGTTCTGAGTTTTCACCATTATAGATAACACTGCACCAAACGTTTTACAGGTTAAAGATAAAGCTTTCTCTATCTTTACATGCATATACAAAGTTATTTATAAAGATATGAGATATTTTTATAAAGACATATATATGTATTTACATATATATAAAGATATTTATATAAAGTTTTCTCTATATTTAAAATTATTATCAGGTAAAAGAATAGGACTATTGTCTTAATATACATTGCAGATTGCTGTTGCTTGCTTACTTTTTTGTTTGTTTAATGAGTGGAGTTTTCTTGTAAAGACTGGAAAACCTGCTAGACAAATTCAAAAAGAGCTGTAATGCTTGCTTTTAAAAAGTGTTTTAAAGAGTTCTAATATCTGATATTAAGAGAGTTCCTATTTTTCTGTACCCTTACCATTATTGGGCATTATAATTACACCAAAATTTTGCTAATTTGCTATATTAAATTTTAATTAGTATTTCTTTGATTATTAATGAATTTAAAGATTTTCCTGTATGATTGTTAGCTATTTTTCTTTGAATTGTCTATTCTTGACGTTTTTTTACTGAAATTTTTGTATATTATTGAGAAAAGGTCTATATTTAAAGTATTACAGATTTCTTGGAGGTGGTGAAAATAAGTAATTATGTGGTTAATTTGCTGTTGGGGATGTTCTACTAAAGGACATCTAAACATATATAGTGTTTTGCCCTTTTATTTTTTGAAGAAACAAATCTTTATGTCTTAATATAAGACACTAAAATACTTTTTATTTTTTGAGAGCTAACTCTTTTTCAATCATATCTTTTAAAGGAGCTTCCACCTTACCTTGGCAAACTAGAAGTCACATTTCAAAGAGGTAATATTTCTCATTTGTGGCTTAAACGTCTATATTAAAGTGTATTCATTTATGCTGAGAGGCACATGTGTGTTCTCTTGTCATAGTAAGTTCTTGATAAAAGTACTGCCCTCTAAGCTTGTTCTCTCAGGCCTACAAATCTGAAACTTTGATGGTCATCTGACCCTGAGATGATCAGGCCCAAAGATTTAACGGATCATTCTATTTAAGTTCACATACAGTTAGTTTATACCTGAATACAGATTACAAGAAACCCTAGGGGTACCTTTCACTTCTAAAGCTTCAAATTCAAGAATATCACCATAACTTGTAGTACTTATGCATCATAAATATAATAAAGAATAAATGAAAAGAACTGGAAAAGACTCCTTTCAGATCCTTTTTGGTTCTAACATTGATTCTGTCATTTAGCAGCTCCATATTTTAAATGATTAAAGAGACTTCTATCACTCAAATAAACCATTTCCTAGTCATCTTCACTTATCACTTTTCTTTCTTTTAAGGGAACATTTCTCACAAGGAAACATGTCCTTTGCCCTAATTCATTAGTTATTGCTTGTTAGAATGGAAAATATACCACCCTGAGATACAGGTGCTGAGCTTCCCACTATCACAAGTCAGCCTTACATTTTGAATGATTCAAATGTATAACTCAATAAAACTACAAGATGCTGTATGACCTGGTTTGGCTTGCATATAGTTGGAATCCTTGGTTAAATGTCAAGGATCTATTGATATTAATTTTCAAAAAAAAGTGGAAATTGCTCAATGAACTAGATTTAAAATTGGCTAGGGGGCTTGCCGATTAGTTCACTCGGTAGAGCGTGGTGCTGACAATACCAAGGTCAAGGGTTTGGATCCCTGTACTGGCCGGCCACCAAAAAAATTTTTTTAATAAAGTAAGTAAATAAATAAAATAAAATTGACTAGGTTAATTTCCCCTTGATAGGGAAATTTTGGAAAGCCAAATAAAAATCTGAAAATTTAAAAATTAGCTATCTCTAAGAAACATTTAAATCTGATGCATGTTTCATTTTGCCTTCCAGGTAAGTATCATTAAGCTATATTGATTTGAGGAAATAATTTTTTATTTTTGTAATTTATAGGATTATATTTGCCAAGCTATTGTAATATTTGTGTCCATTTTGGACTCGTAAAGGTTAAGAAAATTTCAGAAGTGAAGTTTTTCTTATTTTTCCCTGTGTAGAGCAAAGCTAAAGCCCTGAAGAGATTAAAAGATTCTTTGAGCACTGGCTGAGTGCAGTGCGGCCGGTCATAAATAGACAAAAAAAAAAAAAAAAGATTGAGAAAAAAGGTTCTAATTTTTTTCTGGTTTTATATCTCCCTCATAAAGTCATAAAACTTTTGAATGTGAAGAGACCTTTGAGACCAGGTAATCAATCCTGTGTTCTTATAGATAAAGAAACTGAGGTCTAAAGATGCAAACTAACTTGGTCAAGTACGTATAAGTAAATGACAAGCTAGGACTTGAAACTAGGTCTCCTTGCCAGGCCAGTTTCAGCTACACTATACTGCCTTTCCATTGAACAGTCTCCTCAAGTGCTGTGTTAATAACAATCTTATACTCTTAAGTTTTAGACAACTGTAAAGAATAACAAACTTTTATTCATATTGCATTCAACTCATATCATAATTGACTTTAGATGTGATTCAAATGTGAAGTTGACTGTATTTGAAACAGACTAATATATAGTACTGTAAAAACTTGACTCAGATTAATCAGAATGTTGTTCAGTTTTTTCTATCCTATTCCCCTGATCAGAACTCTTGCTTACTATTCTTTAAATACTGGAGAGGGAAACTATCAGAGGAATACAAATTACAGGGCTCTTGCTCTCTTTGTGGTTCTTAGCTTTACTGTAGAAGTGATGAAGTGTTTTCTTTTAAAGGGTTCTTTGATGTACCACAGGCTACATTAAAAAGTAAATACATGGGTCTGGCCGGTTAGCTCACTTGGGAGAGCATAATGCTGATAATGCCAAGGTCAAGGGTACAGGTCAGCTGCCAAAAAAACAAAGAAGTAAATATAAGGAAGAAACATGAAAAAGCATTAACCAAAGAGTTTATTATTATCTTATTTGCTTATTTATTATCTGCTTATTTGAAAGTAGCCTTTTGTTTCATGGAAAATACATAATTAGGATAATCTAGAATTGACTATAATTATGTTTTAAAGTTCTAGCATGCTGTAGGGGCCACTATTCCATCATCCAGTGCATCCCATGGCATACTCCTTGCCTATATTTCCTGTTTCCTGTTATTTTCCTCTTTCCTTTTTGTAGTCTCTCATTTCCTAGCTGGTTATCCTCTGCCCAGAACAATACTGGGACAAACTTCTCTTTTTTCCAACTTTTTTTCTACATTCTGTGCTGGTTGAGGCATCTAAATTATATCTTATAGCACACTTATTTTTTCTTAGCACAAATTTTAATTTCCTTGTTTCCTCACTATTAGTACAATATTATTCTTATTATATGTATCAATTTGCTGTTCCAAAGTTAAATTTATCTGTTTGACCTTTTTCTAAGTTGATCTTTACGTGTATCTTACTTTGCTGTGAATAGTTATTGGCAATTCTTTTGGCTGCTAAATTAATTTTTTCACATTTAGAAGCTAATTAAATTTTTAATTAACTATAAGAGCACTGTCCAAATAGAAGTTTCTGCAGTGATGGAAATGTTCTATATTTCACTGTCCAATTTGATAGCCAATAGCCACATGTGGCTGTTGAGTACTTGAAATGTGGCTAGTGCAACTGAGACTGAATTATTGATTTTATTTAATTTTAATTATTTTTAATTTAAATAGCCCTATGTGGCTAGTGGCTACCATATTAAACAGTGCAAAACTACAGTATCATGGTCATACTTTTTAGATTATAAGTAACAGAAATCAGTTTAAACTAGCATAAGGCAAAAAAAAAAAAAGATTAACTGGACAATGATGGTGGATCTCACATCAAACTATTGGATATAGAGGCACAAAACCACTCTTTCTTCCCTTGGTTCTGCTCCTCTATGTATCTTGGGTTTTATTCTCTTCTACCTTAGATGGATTTTGCCCATGTGGCAAAGGACTTGATCACTGACAGCTATAAATTCATATCCTGCCTGCACTGTGTGACTCCAGAGAAAAAAAGGCCGTCTTCCCTATGAGCTTCCGGAGAAAAGTCCCAGAGAAAGACATTCATTGGCCCAGGTTGGGTCATGTGTTCATCTTGAAGCAAAGAAATTGATTTTTATAATTGTCCAGACCTAGGTCCTATGCCTGTCCCTGAGGATGAATGGGAAGTGGGTACTGTGACTGACAGTCTAACCAGAGTAGTGTGGAGTGAGGGAGATACAGTTTTCCAAGGGAAGGAAGAATTCTGGGTAGATGAAAACAATAGCTATATGCTATAAACATATTTTTTTATAGTTTAATTATATAGTCTATGATAACTTTAAGCTCTTTAGTTATAAGTGCTAGACATGCAGCTCAAGGTAGTTTAATCAAAAAATCAAAAAACAAAAAATGAATTTATTGGTTTTCATAACTAAAAAGTCCAGGAGTTATATATGCCTTCAGACCTGATTGAGTCAAGTTGCTCAAGCAATTATTGGAATCTCTCTACCTCTACCATTTCTTGGTTCTACTTTCACCTGTGTTAGCTTTGTTCTCAGAGACACCTTTTCCATGTAGAGATGGACCCCCTGGCAGCATGTATATGATGCATTCAGCTGAGGATTTTAGGAGACTTCCAGTGTCCATCTTCTCATATTTAAATGGTCTCAAACTGGTCATGTGCTTACTCTGACCAGGAAGATGGAGCCAAATGAATGGCAGTCTCATCAGAGTGACCCAGAGCTCCAACAGAATTACAAGGAGTACAGTAACAGATTTTTCCTTTTTTTTTTTATTCACATGCTTCTTTTCACATGAACCCTTCTTAGAAATAATTTAATTTTCTGACATGAATTTACTTTTTTGATACGTATCTTTGTTTTGACTTGCCATACAATAAGGATGGGATAAAGGATTTTTTCACCATTTAGATATTCATAGATTAGTGGTATTGAAGTTTCAGGTGGAAGGAGAAATTTTCTTTCTTTTTTTTTTTTTAAAAAAAAGATGCTGGTAAGGGGATCTTAACCCTTGGCTTGGTGTTGTCAGCACCACGTTCAGCTAGTGAGTGAACCGGCCATCCCTATATAGGATCCGAACCCATAGCCTTGGTGTTATCAGCACCGCGCTCTCCCAAGTGAGCCACAGGCCGGCCCTAGGAGAAATTTTCATAGTAGTTATATAGTATGTATAGCATGAAGGTACTTCAAGAAGTTTGTGGAAAAATAGAATGAAAAGATAATGCAAATCTTTCCATGAACTTTTTGAATTACCTTTGTATATTATAAATGATAAGAGGCAAAAGAGTCTAGGGAAAAAGTAAAACCAAAAAAACCCCCCCAAAACACAGTCAGGAAATGTAAAGAGTGATTAAAATTCCCTTTTAATGTTTTCATTACTCTTAGTTTTCTTTGAGTAACTTTATTGATATAATTTTTCAGCACATTACTGAATTAGTATATACGTCCCTTGCCTGAACATTATTCTCAATCTCTGAAAAATACAATCATGATGTCATAGCACAACTTTAGAAACAAGCTCAATATCTTGTAGTAGGGGAATGGTTACATTAAAATAATCAAATTATTGTATAGGTACTCAATGGAGTATTTTGAAGCCTTTTAAAATCATGGTAGAATGAGATTGGTGAATTGTATTGATGTCAATATCATGGTTATGATATTGTATTATAGTTTTTGCAAAAGGTTACCATCAGGAAATCTGGATAAAGAGTCCATAGATCTCTGTATTATTTCTTACAGCTACATGTGAATCTACCATTATCTCAAAATAAAAAGTTTAATTAATAAAAATTAAATCATAATTATCAACAGTGTATTTATATAAAAAGATAAAATTAAAATACGAGTTGCCACACAATGTTATAACTACTGTATATTAAGTTACACACAGAAAAAAAAGAGTAGAGAAAGCATACCAAATGGTCATAACGGTTATGTCTAATTTGTTGGATTTTGTTTTTTCTTCTTTATACTTTCCCTCATTTTGTAAATGTCCTATAATGAATACATACTATAATTTTTCTAATCATTACAAAAGTAAAAATTATCTTTGAAAAATGCATTTAAAAACCTTGCTTTTTCAGCGTGCCAAAGTGAAGGAAAAGATAAGCGAATTCCATTACTGAAGGAAGTTTTTGAGGCCTTTCCTAACATTCCCATTAACGTCGATATCAAAGTCAACAACAATATGCTGATTAAGAAGGTACTCAAGGCATTGCCTCCTCTGGGTGTGTTGCATTCGATTTCGCAAACTAAATAATGTTAGAGTAGGTGACTGCATGTATTGATAGCATTCAAGGACATGTGATAATCCGGGGATCAGCACCATTTTAAATAATGTCCTGGTAGAAGAGCCTGTTTTCAGAGTAAGTTAGCATGTCTCTGTCATGGATAAAAGTAAGCTCTTATGAATCAATCATTCTAATATTTGTATAATTATGTTGTAGTTTAACTTGTTTCGTTTGTGGTTAGTTTATGTCAAATTACTAAATAGTTGTATTCTATTAAACAAGTACTATAATGGTAAAATGTAAATAATTTTTGTATTTTATAAAATAATCTGAATTTGTATATCAGTTTTCCAAAATTTTATACTATCCATTGGCCGATAGTCAATTGTAATCCATGTTTAAAGTGAAATGATATAAGTGGATTTAAAAATAGGCATGTGCATAAAATTTTGAATTTTCACCTGTAGGTTTCAGAGTTGGTGAAGCAGTATAAACGAGAACACATAACAGTGTGGGGTAATGCCAGTTATGAAATTGTAGAAAAGTGCTACAAAGAGGTAAGCTTTAAAAATGATACAGAATAATCTATCTTTGATGTTGTGTATCCATAAATGATAAGTTATTATAGTAATAATGTTTTTAAATTATCTTACTTTATAGCCTTCATACAAAGACAGATGGTACTGAGTAGAAGCAACTAGCCAGAAGTTTACTAACAGAGATAATGTATTTGGACCTTGCAATTTAAGTTAATTGTAATCATACTGGTTTGCAGAATTATTATTTCTAAATGCTAATACTGTATTATTTACTAACATTATGTACATCATAAGACCAAATATGACTCTTATCATTTAATGTCTGTTTTTTGTTGGGTAATTGAAATTTTGTGTGTAATTTTTTGTTGTGTGTAATTTTGAGTTAAAGAATTTAATTCTTCAACTCTATAGCTTTAGCTTCTCTTTACCCTATCCACCAAATAGACTTATTTAAATTAAGCCAGGATTATTCTTATTGGGTAGTATATAAAAGCAGGGCCTTTTGCCCACTGCAAATTTTCTTTTCTTTTCTTTTCTTTTTTTTTTTTTTGGTGGCCGGCTGATATGGGGATCCGAATCCTTGACCTTGGTGTTATAACACTGTGCTCTAACCAACTGAGCTATCCAGCCAACCCTGTAAATTTCCTGATTGAAGAAAATGTCTGTGAAAAATTAATGTGATATTTTGAAATGATATGCTAAACCTCCATTTGCAAGTTTAGATATATGGTCAGCTAAAATAATTTAAAATTCAAAATGTTAAAATATCTTAAGCATTGAAGACTTTTTAGAATACAAGTGATAGTGCAGAAGAAATATCATGACACAAGTAGCTATTCTCAAATACAAAGAACTCTTTTGGGAGGGCCTTCCTAGAAAAGAAGGCAGAAATATCCAAGATCAGCACCATTACAATTCAAAGTACAGTTGAAGCCCTTATTAAGGCAAGTAAATTTTATATATGTGCAGCAGGCTCTGTGAGATACCAAGGTAGCTTGTGTATAAAAGTAGAAAACAGATCAATCACTGGGCTGAGTGGCTTCAGATCCCTAAGAACTTAAGAGTAAGACTTTTCCATAACTAATCATTGCTTGATGTATTTTCAGATGTTATTAAAAAGGGAGGTAATGTACTAGAGACTTCATGACCTGCTGATCTTTTTACATCAACAAAAAAATTTTCAAATAAAAAATAGTGATAATACCAAATGCTGGGAAGGATGCAGAGAAACTGGATCTTTCATACATTGCTGGTGGGAATGTATAATAGTACAGCCACTCTCTTAAATAGTTGGCTAGGTTCTTACAAAACTAAACATACACTTATCTTATGAACCAACAATCTCATCTAGGGCATTTATTCCAGAAAAATGAACACTTATGCACACAAAGACCTGTACAACTTTATTTGTAAAAGCAAAGTCCTAGAAACCATCCAAATGTCCTTCAACAGGTAAATGGCTGAACAAACTACTGTGCATGCATATAGTGGAATACTATTGAGCAATAAAAGGGAACGAACTGTTCATATATGCAGCAACCTAAATGGTCCTTGAGGACATTATGCTTAGTGAAAAAAATTAACCTCAAAAGGTCACATACTGTAGGGCTGGCCCGTGGCTCACTTGGGAGAGCGTGGTGCTGACAACACCAAGTCAAGGGTTAAGATCCCCTTAGCAGTCATCTTTAAAAAAAAAAAAAGGTTACATACTGTATGATTCTATTTATGTAACATTCTTAAAACTGAAGACATAGAGAGCAGATTAATGGCTGCCAGGCGGGCCGGCCTGTGGCTCACTCGGGAGAGTGTGGTGCTGATAATGGCTGCCAGGGGACAGAGACTGAGGGTGAGGTAGAGAGTGGTTACAAATACAAAGAGATAGCATAAGGGAGTTCATGTGTGATGATGAAACAGTTCTGTATCTTGTTTGTGGTGGTAGTGATTACAGGAATCTATATATGGGTTAGAATTGCACAGAACTACACACACACACACACACACACACACACACACACACACACACACACACACACACACACACACACACACACACACACACACACACACACACACACACACACACACACACACACACACACACACACACACAGGTTAAAACAAATGGTGAGTACTGAGTAAGGTATAATTAGACTACAGTCAAATTAACTAATGTACTAACAGCAATTCCTGGTTTTGATATTATACTACAGTTATATCAGATGTTACCTTTCGGGGAAGCTGGGAGAAGAGTGCATGGAACTCTACTATTTTTGCAACTTCCTGTTTGTCTAATTGTTTCAAAATAAAAAGCTCACTTTTGGCCCACAATGACAGAATTTCTCCCTCGATTCACATATTTTTCCAGAAGCCTCTTTTTTTTGTCATTTTAGAATTTAAAAACTCTAAAAACCTCTCAGCAGCAATCTTCAAACATCCCAGTAAGAATTTCTTAATAATATTTGTCATTCATATTATCAACATTCTGTGTAATTTAACTAGTGCATATTTTAAAGTATGATTTATAAGAATTTTACATTAGCCCATTTAATTCCTAGATACTTCAAACTAAAAATATGAAAATAAAAGGAAGCGGAGCACACAGTGGTGATGGGAAAACATGTGGCACTAATTCCCACTTAATGACTTTTTATTCATTGACACTTTGTACAGTGGTTCTTAAATGTGACTGTACATTGGAATTACCTGAACAGTTAAAAAAAATACTGATGCTTGGGTCCCATCTGAGATACTCTAATTTAAAAGATATGGGGTACAGCCAGTTGTTAAACATTTGCCAGCATACGCTCTCCCCTTGCCTGCAGCTTTGCATGGCTCTCCAGAAGTACCAGTTATTGTTTTTAGTACTCTGGTTCCAAAGTTGCATAAGTTTTGGCTGACCAGTTAGCTCAGCTGGTTAGAGCGCCCCCTTGTATCACCAAAGTTGCGTAAGCTTTGACAGTCAGCCCCAACCCTATTTTTCCCATAAGCTTTGTTATTCTTAGTGTATGAATTTGCAGAACTCAAGGTTTTTCAGGGACTTGTATATTGTGTTACCCCTGAAACACCTGTGTATAAATAAGCTGAAAACGTTAGAAAGCAGCATGTGAATACAGAGGCAAAATAAATCCTCAAATTTATTCACTCTATTTTTTCTGTCCAGTCAAACTTAATTTTTTGTTTTTTCTTTTTTCGGTTCTTTGTTTTTTCTTTTTTGCCTTCTTTTGGTCAGACTTAATTTTTAAAGAAATAAACAGGTAATTTACAACTAATTATTTAAAATAAATTACTTCTGCATGATTTTTAACAATTTCTTTTTATAGAAAAATTCAATTTTATTGTTTTTAGAAAAACATAGGAGAGGGTGGGAGAGGGAGAATGGAGAGTTGTTTAATGGCATAGAGTTTCAGATTTGCAAGATGAAAAGACTTCTGATGATTGGTTGCATAACATTATGAATATAGGTGACACCACTGAACTGTATACCAAAGAATGGTTAAGGTGGTAAATTTTATGTTATGTGTACTTTACCACAATTCAAAAAAAATGTGTATAGGAAGCTTGCATTTTAAAAGTTTGGGGATCTTGAACACATTTTCCAAAAGAAACTTAAAATGATGGTTAGATTCTTGGAGTAGCTCACGAAATCCTATATGTATTTGATCCATTACATAGCTGAAAGATGACATGTTGGCAATAATATTGATATGTGATAGATATAGATACATAGATATATATAACAAATAATAGATATATATCTATATATAACATATAGATATCTATATAATAGTATATATAAAAAATATATATAGCTATTTTTCCTAACAGGAGTAGGGTTACTGAATATTTCATTTCTTTATCTCTTTATCTTGTTCCATTAGATTCTGGTATGTTTAGTCTCAAGTACTATAACCAACAGACAGAAGTGGTGTTGCAAAAGCAAAGAAAAGGGAATAGAGAAATTTTAGTAACATCAGTTATACTATGGGCATCCAAGGTAGATAGATCCTGACCCATTTGTCAAGGATTAGCCATTTCTAAGTGTTGTGTGTTATCAGTAAATAGATATTGATAATTTTGGGAGTGCTTATAACAGATGTCAAGATAAAGTCTGGTGAATTTTTGAGGGTTGTGAAATAATCCTCTTTATCTGAGCAGTTATAAATTAACATATATTGTTTGTGTCTTTTAGAATTCAGATATTCCTCTACTTTTTAGTCGACAACGTGTTCTGCTCATTCTAGGCCTTTTCTTCACTGGTCTCTTGCCCTTTGTGCCCATTCGAGAAGAGTTTTTTGAAATCCCAATGCCTTCTGTTGTATTCAAGTAAGTGGTTACCCTGTTTTCATCAATTATTAATTATAGGAGAAATATTATAAAGTCTCATTAATTTCATTATCAATGATAAAGAATAGATTTTTGTAACTAATTTTATGTTCTATTTAGCTGGCCTATATAAACAATACTTTTTGATACAATTAACACTCAGTCTCTAAAATGAGTAATAAAGGATTATATGTACTGTACTTAATCGGGACCTATCCCTGGTAACAATGACTTTCTGTACCTGTGTACTCAGAAGTCAGATAAAAAGAATTGAGCTTAATTATAGAAACTTAATAATTCTTTTATATTGACATCAAATAGGAATTGCTTTTCAGCTTCCTTTACTTTTTTCTACTTCATTGACAATTATACCCAGCTGAAATTCTGTTAAACTCCAAATTCACCACTAGTATTCATACATTGAGGAAGAAAAACAACCACCAACACCACTACAACGAAAACCTCTGGGGATAGGAGAAAGAAAAGGGTAGAAGTTACTTTGTATAAGTACTTCTATATTTACATAATTTCTCTATAGGTACAAAGGCTTGTTTTTCACTCACTAATTTACTACAAAGACAAAAATATATAAAATGCTTAGCATTGCCTGGCAGATAATTAACACTCAATACGTGATAGCTTTTATTATTAAATTATCTTTATTTTTACTATTAAAGAAAGATTAGTTTCATCTCAAAATCTTACACACTTAGACTATGATTTCTAGCTGTAGATTCATAATAATAACTGAATCTTGACAAAGGAATTTGGAGTTCCTAGGGAGATTATATAAATATGATTTCACCTGCATCAAAACATTTTTATCCCCAAAACAAAACTTTAAAGAATCAAGCTGAAAATTATATAGCAATTGTTAGAAAATATTGGTAAGAAAAATGATTTAGCTGGTACCCTTGTGCTCAGCTTCTGTTTCATGCATGCCTGTCTTCCAATTTGAGTTTCTTAATGATGATCACGTTTATTTTGTCTATTCCCAATATTAATAAATAAACAGTCTTTGTAGCTGTTTCTCAGGCAAAACAGAAAACACTTTTTTGTCTACAAAGGAACTATTTTCATTTGCTGGATTAAAATGACTCCTAACCACTTATTCCTAAGGTACTTAACTTTCCTCTGGCCTAGAATGGGCTATTGTGCTGTCCAGATTATCTCCATGTGTTCCTTTTAGAAGCAAATATTATTGAAATACAGATATATGAATAAAGTCTGTAAAATTATTCTTTTCTTTAAAAAGTGACTGGATTAAGACACATATAGAATATTACTTGTGTGTGTTTTAATGTTTTTTCAGAAGATAGAGGATATTTTCTAAGACAATATAGTAATTGTTTTTAATGAGGTAATTAGTATATGTGGTGCTAAATCCCTGAGATTCCTAAAATTGCAACCAGGACCTTCTATCTGGTCCAGAGTTAGGGAGAAAAAAAGACTTTATTTAGAGAGCTTTGAGTAAAAACTGACTTCAGAGAGAGAAAAAAAATGAATGAAAGTGTGGGGGCTCTCAGAATTATCTTGAGTATAGATAGGAGTAGTGAGAAAGGAAACAAGAAATGAAGGTCTAAGGAGAGTGAAAATCACTATGTGCTGGTAAACTTAGAAAGAAGCTGAGACATCTTCATAGTAGAGAGGCTAATCAAAAATCTCCTATGAGTACAACCCAAAGTTAATGACACAGGTAGTTGAGATGCTGTAGGCATCAAAGAGATTGGAAGAAGAACTCAGCATAGGCCTAAAAAGTCAGGTATACTCTTTTAGTTAGAAAGATAATTTAAAAAGACAGGGTCCAGATTTTCAAATATTGAAAAGGAAAGAAAAACATGCTTTAAATGGCTCATTTTTACCCCAACTATCTTTTAAACCTTGGTAAAGTTTGCTTGTATGTTTAAATCTACCATATATTAAATTATAGCAGACAAAGCAGAAGAAAAAGAGGTTTCACCAAAAAGGAAAAGAGATGTGAGCCTAGGGCATCAGGGTCTCTGGGAAGGTAACTTTATTTTTTAAACCTTTTCACAGTGGTAGCAGAAAGTTAGCTTGAAACCAGTGGAAACAGAAAAACCAACTGAGCTTTATTTTAATTTATTTTTGTCTTTTTATGAATATTTTTAAAGAACATAACTAAGTATAAGGCACTGTTTTCATTTTTGTACTTTTTGTTTTTTTAATCACAATGATATATTCCTGTGTTTTTAATTTGTAATTCAAACTTTATTTTACTTTAGGCTAAAAGAATCAGAGACCATGTCCAGAAGTCAAAAGTTTTTCATCTGGCTTTGTGATATGTAAGAATTTTAGTTTCTTGATATCCAAGTTATTGCTTTAGTTATGTGAGGGTATTTCAAAAAGTTTGTGGAAAAATAGTATTAAAATATAATATGAATCTTTCCATGAACTTTTTGAAGTACCCCAGTATTTATTAAATACTACAGTTATATTTCAGTGCAAGCTTTTCACATGTAATTGCAACAAGGACTTGTTGAGCACCTACTGTGCTAATGCTTGTGTATGAATCACTTAAAACTAGCTTAATTCCTAGTCACAGAACCTTAGGAGGAATCGAAAGAGAATCTTATCCAACTTCATGAGAAAACTGACCGCCATTCACCCAGTTAAATGATTTACTTGGAGTTATCTAGCTAATTAGTAGCAGAGCTGGAATAAATAACCATGACTTTCTACTTATTTGCTGTTCCCACTAGCCCACAGTCAAAAATATGATGAAAAGTGTGTATAGCAATACAGTATATGTAAAAATGTATTCTGCCTACTGGCACATTTCTCAGAAAAATCTGCACCAAGACTTAACAGGATAAAGGAAGTCCCGCTACAGGGTGGACATCTACTTTAAAGAAAATCCCTTAATTTCTGAGAAATGTTGAGTTTAATTTCAGGTAAATATCACTGAGTAATTGTGCTGTATTTTGCTTTAAAATGGAGCCCTGAATGCTTTAGTATATTAATAGCCCTAGATCACAACATTTTATTATTTAGATCCTCTTTCAGAGAATCTTAGAAAATTAGTCTTATCTTTTCTCTGTTCCATAGGGTTTATCTTTTTTGCTTTAGTCCTGACTTAATTTCTAGTTTTCAAGGATGCATTTTTAATTGGTTTTAAATGCACATGATTTCTAGTTTCTGTTATTTAATCATTCTAATAGACATCATAGAAATGATATGTATAATTTTCTAGTACAGTTAGTTCCTATCTTGCTCAAATGATTTGTATTCTAAAAGTTTACTTGTTAAGTCAGTTATTTGGAACTAAAAAATGTTTTTTTCCTAGATATAGAATAGTGTAATTAATGGACATAAGCTTTCTAAGATAAATGATAAAAGACTAATTCAATATTTAGCTGAACTATGATATTATAGAACTTGGCCCAAATTTGCTGCCTTATTTTAACTTGGAAAGTTAGGAACACATACTTCCAGCTCTTTCTCACTCACATTATGGCTCCAGCAGGGAAAGTGAGGAAGCCTCTTCTCCACTGAGTGCTTCAATAAGAATGGGTCTCCTGAGGATCTAGTGGCAGCAAGAAGAAGAAAGGAGGTTCTGGTTGTCCACTAGCCAGCAGTGAAAGGAGATACAGCAGTTAAGACATAAAGTTATCCACAGCAGCCACTATTACTTGAGGCCATTGCTTGTATTGCTGAAGCATTGGGATTAAATTAAACTAGGAATTAATAAACTCTAAATTGACTAATTTAGGACTAAAGACTAATTCTAGTCCTCAGTTCGGACTAAGAAATACCTAAATCTGTTTGGCTTTTCTTTTCTAGCCTACTAATGAGGAAAGCTTTATTTGACCACCTCACTGCCCGAGGCATTCAAGTAAGTTTCTGGAATGATGCATTTTGGAAACAGCTTGGCTTGTCAGTTTAACACAAGTGTAAAGGGCGGGAACTTTGAACTGACTTGATGAGGACCTTAAGCTCTGCCTTATAGTTAGCAACAAAGTGTTGGCACTTCTGGAGCTAGATTCCTCTTATGTATAGACAAGAATAGCTGAGGTCAGAGGGGGGAGACAGCCCGTATTTAATGAGCAAAGTGGAATTTTTAAAAAGGGTTTAATGATATTTTAAAATGACAGCTTTAAAAGTTTATTTTGTTAAAGTGTGCTGAGACTGTGGTGGGTAAATATTATTATAAAAATTTTCGGGCCGAGCCCGTGGCACACTCGGGAGAGTGCGGCGCTGGGAGCGCAGCGACGCTCCCGCCACAGGTTCAGATCCTATATAGAAATGGCCGGTGCACTCACTGGCTGAGTGCCGGTCACGAAAAAGACAAAAAAAAAAAAAAATTTTTTCTATTTTAACATCTCTTCTCACACTTCCCATGCTTCTAATTTTCAGGTGTATGTTTGGGTATTAAATGAAGAACAAGAATACAAAAGAGCTTTTGATTTGGGAGCAACTGGGGTGATGACAGATTATCCAACAAAGCTTAAGGATTTTTTACATAATTTTTCAACATAGAAAAAGATGTACTCAGAAGCTTTCAGAGAAAATACAAAAAGACCTAAGGAAAAAAAAAATGTCATCATCACTCTAAGCCATTTCCAGAATGGTAAAAGGTTTAATCAGTTAAGTTTTTATTACCTCATTTTTAAGCCTGTATGAGAACGTAGAAACTATATATTGTATATTTATTTTAAATAATCTTGCATAGTCTACATTTGTAAATTGTTTAGAAAGATAACTGGTTATGAGATATAAGTAGAAGATTATTGATCAAGATTTTTGTATATGCACCAAGATCAAGGGTTCAGATCCCTGCACCAGCCACAAAAAAAAAAAAAAAAAAGATTTCTGTATATGATGTCGTATTATACTACCTATATTATAAGTAATTCTGAAATCAAAGGCTATTGAATAAATTTGGCATTAGCTTTAACTGGAACGAGATCAACTAATTAGTAAAAGAAAATTATTGAAAACTATTACAGCTATTCTGCATTATTTCATTATTTCTATGTACATCTTAGTTAAAGGGGAAAAATACAGTGGAAGAAGAGCTTGGAAATCAGTGATGTAGTCATCTGGCAAGTTATACATTGTTAACAGAAGTCAGGCTCAAGGAAAAACTGAAAGTTTATTACTTGATCAGAAATAAAATCTATAGACTGATTATATTTCTCTATTACTATTGTTAATGGGGACATCCTATTTGGAATCTTTTTCAAGTGTGTAACAATGCTACCATGTCTGTTTTTTAAAAACATTAAAAATGGGTTTATTATACCTGCACAGTTAGCTCAGTTGGTTACAGTGCAGTATTATAACACCAAGGTCAAAGGTTTGGATCCGTGCACTGGCCAGCCGCCAAAAAATTAAAACTAAAATTAAAAAAGGAGCTTATCAGTTCTACATTAAGACAAGATCCAAATAGTCATTTTTATGTTTTCTCTAAAAAAAATACAAGGTTTCCATTTTTGGCATTGACTAGCTGTTTGAGCCTATATCTAGAAGTAGCGTCTTGAATCCTAATAATCATATTAAATTAATGAAAGTGCATATCATTGTTTTTAGTACTTCTGGTATGAATCACCTGTTTCTGATCTTTAAGAATTCATTCTTCTCAGTATTAAGTAGGAACAATTTCCCAGAGCATCAGACATCATTTTCTCAACATTTCTTTTCTTTTTTTCTTCTTTTTTTTTTTTTTTCCAGTATCCCTGCCATGGCAACATTCCCAATATTTCTGATGTGACTTCGTGTAAATCTGTTTCTAATCTTTTTGAATAATTTTCATGATCTCAGACTGGGAGGTATATAAAATCTGGAAAAATAAATGTCTTTTACCTAGATTCCATCTCACATTTACCAGCTAAACAGCTATGAAAGATGACCAACCTCTCCCGTCTGTCCGTGGATGGCATAAATATCATTTGCTTTGTTGTTTAAAATTAAATAAAGTTTTCTAAGAACAAAATAAGGAGTCTTGATTTTTGGTTTTTTTTAGTTTTGTACTTGTTTTTTTTATAGTTGTATAATTCCAAATTCCAAATACACTTTATAGATTTTTTTGCAGAATTTAATGAGGTGATGAATTGCTATATGTATAAATGCACCTGAGATTTCTCTGTAGAGAAAATAAAAAAATATGTAAACACTTTTATGGTAAGGAAGTTTCTTCTTGGTATTTGAAAAAATAACAGGCAGGTGATCCATTAAATTAGTCATTTTCACTTTCACTTATTGTGACTTATAGTGGCTAGGGATCATTTTGATCATCTTTGATATAATCTTTTTTGTTATGTCTTCTTCCCAAGTTTTGCTTTGTTATGATTTAGAGCAGTCATACTATAGGGCTAGCATATATCTTGTGTCAAAATGGTAAAGATGATGTTTAGCAGATCATGTTTTAAAAGTTTGATGATTTTATAGTCAAAGTGACTAATTCTCTTAATAAAAGTACAGTCTCTATAGCAAGTATCATTACCAGATAACATCTGAATACTGCTCTTCTGATTGGGACATCATGTTTAAAAGAGGTTCAGTGCCCTTTCATCTTGAAATAGATATTAGTAGGTGTAGTGAACAACATGGTGGGGAAGGCTAGAAAAATGGTCAAAAGATGTGACTAGACCTTCTGTTGGTATGGCTATCCCTAGATTTGACAGACATAGCTACAGGTCTAGTCCAGTACACCAGCAGTATCCCACATACATAGCAATGGACTACAGTCGGCAGGTGATTCAGCAAGCGATTGGCATGAGGGAGTTGTAACATGAAGTCATGAGATTGTCTCCGTAGGACTTGGGTCCTACACAGGTTACCAGTGCATACAGGACACCAGGTACCAGAACTAGGATCCAGGTCCTAGAAAGAAGCTCACTTAACAGAACCAAAGAACTAAGTGATAACATTGGATTATTATGGGGGTAAGTTCATCCTGGGTCCCAGAGCTTCTTAAACCTCTCGTTTCTGGTTAGGACTGGTTCTAGAAATTGGGATGGGGGTGACTCGGGGTGGGCATCTAGTAGCCGCACTGTGGAGAAGTGGAGAGAAAGAATGGCTGTGGTGGGTTGGGAGAAGAGAACGTAAAACATAAATCATAGTATGTTCCAGTATGGAAACCATTAACAGAATATAATAAATAATTCTGCCTAGAGTTACACAGCATGGTGGCCCCAAAAAGTCTTTAAAAAAAAAAAAAAAAAAACAGTCAAAAGAGAATCTGCTATCGGCAAGAATGACAATTTAAGGAAGACCATGAGTGCCAGGTTGAAGAGTTTGTTCCAAACTGCAAGTCATATGTCTCAAGCAGGCGGCTAAACTTGAGACATTAAAAACAACACCAGGCAGCAAGGTTTAAAAATAAAATAAAAATAAAAATGAATAAAAAAATTGCTAGGCAACAATGTGACATAATGATTTCAGTCCCAAAAGGAAAATATAAACAGTAGTCTCAGTCTAGGCACCAAAACAAGACCAGAACTAAAGCAGTCAGATACAAGAGTCAAAGAGCGTACTAACAGTTCGTAAAGCCACTAGTGATGTTTAGCTTTTTTGCCTCTTTTTTACAGCACTGACAAACTAATGTTTGGGAAGTTGGATCCTCCTATAATCTGAAATAAAGATACAAGCCCAGAGCAGAAAACAGTCCAGACACGAGGTCAGAATGCTAAACAGATCCTCAGGTCTAATTGCCATTAGATTGCATAAAAATTAATTTGGCAATGGTCTACAGGCTGGGAGACACTTGCAGTAATCCAGGCACGAAGTTGTAAGTTTCCAGATGAAAGTAATGACAGTGTAAGTGGAAACATGAATCTATATGTCTCTGTAAGGGAAAAATTAAGAGTTGGTGACAGGATACACTTAAAAGGAGACAGAAGAGTCACTGATAACTCCAAAGCTGCAAGAAAATGGGGAACAGGGAGACGGGATTGATTTTGGTGGTAAAGATGATGAATATGGGTACACTTGAGTTTCAGTTGACAGAAGTTTGAGGGGCTATGCTTTAGGTGTATGGGGTACTTCAAGAAGTTCATGGAAAAATAGAATCGAAAGATAATATTAATCTTTCATGAACTTTTTGAAGTACCCTTGTATTAGCCCTTGGATGAAGGGATAGGTTTGAAGGAATACATTTAGGAGTTTTATGTACTTTATAGGTATGAATTTGCAAAGCTGACAATTTAGAGGTGATGTTAGTTCCTTCTCAGTATTCTACTTGGAATTTGAATGTTACCATGTGTCATGCTCTTTCACCTTCCCATAATCCTGCCGACTGGGCCAATTGTAGAGCTAGGGCTGGGTCTGGAGCTCACAGACCCCTTAAGCCTGTTCACAGACTGGGTCACAAACCCTTCACACGCCAGGCTGGGTCCCCAGAGCCCTCACATGCAGGTCTATGAGCTAGGTAACTGGTAAACAGGTCCTTGGAAGCCATAGGTTTGAGAGCATGGCCATGTGTGGCGGATGCCCGAGGCAGTCACTAGCCAAGGTGGCAGTGCTGTACATGCACACTAACTCCACCCACATACACAATTTGCTTGCAAAGAATGTGCCACACCACCCCCAACCATCCCTAAGGTGAGGGAGCCTGATTATTCTATTTTCCCAACAATCCACCCCTTCAAGGCCCTTTGCCATACAATCTATGCGTTCAGAATCTTCCTCGATGTTCCCCTAGCAACAATAAATGACCTTTACATTTACATAACCTATTGTCTGTTCAATATGCCTTAAGGCCTGTCTTTAAGGCTTGTAGGTCTGTCCTTTTAACTATTAGCCGCATATGTCCAGTTAATAGTCACCATTGGTGTGATCCTCCACGGGAATCCTGCCGTCATACTGATGAGAAGTTCAGTGCATATTCAGTAGATGATCACGCCAACATATGTATGTACCCAGTTTACTGTGGTGCTTGCAGCCAGCACACTATGGGTGAAAAGACAGAAGAGCTGTTGGTACCAATAGGGGAAGTTCTCACCCCTCTGGTAAGATACTTGCCAGTTTGCCATCCTGGGAAAGGATGGATGCAGGAATAGGTATCTTACCTGGTTTATGATACCATACTTTATCTGCTAACACTGTTGGATCTGTAGGTTCTACATGTAACAGTACAGGGGAACTCATAATTGGCCATAACGATAATACAAATGTGCCCTTTGGAATAGAGTGCTTATCTGTTCCAGGCCATGTGACCTTTACTCGAGGAGGCCAGGTACTTGTCACCCAAGGTGAAACCTGCAAGCCTTCCTCTAATCCTTTCCTCAAGGCCCTATTAGACCTACCCAGCGTATATGGGGGCTTTTATTCTCCAAGGCCATTCCAATTGTACTGTCTGTCCCTGTTGCAAACGGGTTGGGGCTAGTAAGAGAATATTTCCATTCTTGCCATATCCTGGCTTCAAAAGCTCGTCTCTGGTAGTGACTTGCACTTGTATAGGTGCTGCAGCCCTATGCAACAGAGCTTCCACTGGAGAGGGCCTGCCCTTGCAGGGTCTCTCATTTAGAATCCTGACCGTCGGCCATAACCGCCACGTCCACCCCTTGAGGGATGGGGGTTGGGTAGATAGCCTTAGTCCCTTTTTTAAAAGACCATTGTATGGTTCAATCATTCCCGCTGCCTGGGGATGATATGGCACATGTATCTTCCACTGAACAGACAACGGGGAGGCCCACCTCTGAACCCCATGTCCAGGAAAGTGGGTTGGTTCCATTATCACTCTCTATGACTACAGGCCAGCCGTACATGGCCTTTAAGGCTATTCAAAGCCTTCACAGTGTTTACCTGGCCTGGGGTCTTACAAGGCCATACAAACAGAAGACCAGTAGCCATATCAACAGCAGTGAAGATGTATCTGAAGTTCTCTGACCTTAGCAGTGGTCTGACAAAGTCCACTTGCCATCAAGTCAGGGGCACCCTTCCTCGAGTTATTTGCTCATCTGTATGAGGCACCTGCTGGGGGTGTGGACTCTCTTGAGCACACACTGGACAGGCACAACAGGCGTTCACTACATCTTCCAGTTTTATAGGCAAGGCCCATCTTTGAGTTGCCATCCACATGGTTTTGCTGCCAGCATGCTGCATTTGTTGATGTAACCACTGGGATACATCAGTAGCTGGGGCTCTCTCCAGCCATCTTACCTTAGCCAAGGCATCAGCTTCATCATTTCCTGGACTGGCTAAGGGGAAGTGTCCTGTGACATGGAAAAGAGTTACTTCTTTCTCATGTCCCAATTCCCATAACTCTTGCCACATGGCTTGTGCCCACGGGGGTCGGTGGCCTATCATCCACCTTTGATATTTCCAAGTAGAAATCCAAAGGGTAAAACCTTTGTACACAGCCCAGCTGTGAGTACAGATGGTTAATTGGCCAGGCTCATTTTTTATCACCATCCATACTGCTCTCAATTCAGCCCATTGACTGCTTTGCCCTGTGCCATTTTCATACCACATGGTATCTGTTAAGGGCTGGACAGCAACAGCTGTCCACAATGCTGAAGGTCCCATGTTAGAGCCATCTGTATACCAAACTTGCTCTGTGATAGGTCCCTGTCCCTCATGGAAAGGTATAGCCTCCACCTCTATGGATAAGGGGGGTGTCAAAGTTTCCCCCACAACCTCTACTGGGCCTAGCACAGTTTGCAAATCTTTAGACTTGTTGACACAGTGTTTCTTTGTTCTATATACGCTCCCCATTTAGACAAAGTGGGAGTCTGAGCTACACCTGTTTTAGGGTTGGTTGCCCATGGGCACAGCCAACCTATTATGGGGTATGTCGTCCTTACTAGGACTTTGGCAGTTCCTGTGATAGTTTCAGTGACCATCAAGGCAGAATACTCAGCTGCTACGTGTTTTTCTCTTAGGGAATAACGCATTTCAGCGCCCTTCCAGAGCTGAGACCAGAATCCTACAGGTGTGTGGAATCAGTCTTGTCTCTGCCACAAACCCCATCCTAACCCCTCCTGGGTTATATGTACGTCTAATTCAAATGGCTTAGTGGGGTTGGCCACTTGTAAAGCCTGTACTTGCTGTATTGCCCTTTTTGTAGCCTGGTAAGCCTGTCCTGCTTCCTCAGTTCAATCCCAGAGGGCTCCTTTCTTTGTTAATGCATATAGTGGGTGTGCCATTTGGGCCATATGGGGTACAAAAGCTCTCCAATACCCCAAAAGTCCCAAATATGTCAGTAGCTGAGCTACAGTTGTGGGTCAAGGATATGCCTGTATCTTATCTATAATAGCTTCTGGGATGACCCTCATCTTACCCAACCAGACCACTCCCAGGAATTTGACTGACATCCCAGGTCCTTGCACTTTGGCTCTGTTCACAGCTCACCCACATTGTTCCAAATGACTTAAAAGCATTGGAGCTGCCTGGGTTAAATCTGCAAGAGAATCAGAGGTTAGTAACATGTCATCAATGTAGTGAAATATTATAACTGTGCTGGGCCTAGTCCACTTGGCTAGGTCCCCCCCACCAAACCATGACAGATGGGCTATGCAGATAACCTTGGGGCAATACTTGAAACGTCCACTGCCTTCCTTCCCAGGTGAAGGCAAACTGATCTTGGCTATCAGCCAAGATTGGAATAGAGAAAAAACCATTTGCAAGATCCAATACATAATGATAAGTCCCCAGCTGACCCATCAAGTGGTGAACTGAAGGCACGGCTGCATGCAAAGGAGGCACTACTTTGTTCAGTTCTCGATAATCTACAGTCATTCTCCAGGTACCATCAGGCTTTTTCACTGGCCATACTGGAGCATTAAATGGGCTATGAGCTGGATGAATAATATCAACTTTCTCTAATCCAATATAGTGGCACCTGTCTCTGCATGTCCTCCCGGTAGGCGATACTGCTTTACATTAACTACACATCTTGGCTGGGGTAACACCTGCGGGTCATGTTTAGCATATCCTCGTAACACAGGCTTTATTGTCCGTATTCGCAGCCAAAACTCTCCAACTGTTGTTTGCAGGTGCAAACCATAAAGTACATCCATAACCAAGATGTATTCAGCTACAGGAGATATATATACAGTATATACATGAGGAGGCAATCTTCCTATGCCCAATGGCAATGACACAGCTTTGACTTCAATAGTATGTCCTCCACAGCCATCTATGCAAACTGTGGCCCCTGGAAACTTATCTGGATTGCCGTGTATCAGGCTATATTCTGCTCCTGTATCCACCAATGCCAAAACATGCTGTACATTTGTCCTTGACCAGTGTATTGCCAATTCAGTGTGAGGCCTCTGGTCCTCACCTGCCCCCAAAAGATGAGTACCTTGGCCTGCTCCCTAATCAAAATGGAATAGTTTATCCACCTCCTTGGGAGCAACCAAAAAATCTTTTAAATCCACTGAGCATACCTTGCTACCTGTTTCCGGATGTTTGGTGAAACGCTGTTCAGGGTGCAATTGTTGCCACAAGGCAAACAGGACTGCATTTGGTTGCTGGTCAGTTTTCTTTTTATCAACACCTACTGCAAGCAAGTCAAGCCACATCTGCTTACGGCTAGTCTTGCTTGGTCCCTTCGGGATAAAATCTTGAGCCTTTCTTGGGGGATGGGTCTTAGCCACCTTTTGGACCCCTTTTGCTTGTCTTTTCTCCTCTACTTCACCCAGGCTGGCTATCATGGTCATTACTTCATGTATGGGACGACCAATGTATAGGGCCAGTATGGCTATCAGTGACCCAAAGGATGTTGACAGGGCATTTTGCAGCACTATGTTTCTCATGCTGCCTGTAAAATTTTCATTGTCTGGGCCACGAGTGTTCACATTAAACATGGACTGCCACATCCCTAGCTCCTGAATGATTTGGACCAACTCAGCATACATTTGCCATTTACTCACAGTCTTGGGCAGTTCTCTAGTATTTGCCCACACGGTTCGGGCAGCTGCACTCACCCATTCCATTAAGGAGGGATTATCTGGCCCTTGTGCATATCTGTGGCTACTCTGCAGCCGCTGCCTCAGGGACAGGTGTGTGGCAATGGAGGAAAACTTCTCTACCTCCTCACCAGAGCACATCACACTACCCACCCCTAGGTCTCATAACCACAACAGCCAAGCAGCCAGGGGCTCCCCATGTTTCTACCTGAACTGTCTTCCCAAGTCAACCAGTTCAACCTGGGTATATGGGACATAGGTGATGAACCAGGTCACCTGTGAATTGCCCACCGGTTGTCCATCCAGTCCCATAGGCTGCTTGTGTTTCAATTTCTCGTGCCTGGAGATGCACGGTTTCCCCCAACTCACCACTGGGTTGGTCATCTTCCCTGGTGTGAGAGGCAGGAGTGCCAGTTGCTGCATGTCATCCTCCAGGACATTTATCAAGGCTTCTAACAGCTCTGCTTTCTGCTACAAATCTCGATCAGTTTGCAGCATTGTGAGTAGTAGCCAGGCTCCGGTCAGCAGAAAAGTGGCCACCAGGCACTACATGCTCAAGGATAGCCACATTTCCTTCCCTTCCCAAGGGGTTTTCCACTGTAGTACCTGGTCTATGCTTCCTTGCAGTTTAGTGTGCAGCAATAAGATCCAGGTCAACAGGAAGGTGGCCATAGGGAAGGGCATATTCAAAAGTAGCCACACTTCCTCCTTCTTCCAAGGGCTTTCAGCTCCTGTATGTGCTCAGAATCCTGTCACAGACTACGCCAATTGTCAAGCTCTTTTACCTGCTTGTAATCCTGCCAACTATGCCAACTGTCAAGCTCTTTTACCTGCCTGTAATCCTGCCAACTATGCCAATTGTCATGCTCTTTTACCTGCCCATAATCCTGCCAACTGGGCCAATTGTTGAGCTAGGGCTCGGTCTGGAGCTCACAGACCCCTCAAGTCAGATGGGGTCACAAACTCTTCACATGCCAGGCTGGGTCCCCAGACCCCTCACACACCAGGCTGGGTCACCAGACCACTCACGTGCAGGCCTATGAGCTAGGTAACCAGCAAACAGGTCCTTGGAAACCATAGGTTTGAGAGCATGGCTGCATGTGGCGGACGCCCAAGGCAGTTGCCAGCCAAGGTGGCAGCACCGCCCATGTGCACCAACTCCACCCACACATACCACTTGCTTACGAAGAATGTGCCACAGCACCCCCAACTGTCCCTAAGGCAAGGGGTCCTGATGAAATTATTCTATTTTCCCAACACCATGCCACCAGGTGCCTACATTGCGAATAACAGTAGTTCATACTGTAGTGAGATTGAATGAAAACATACTTTCCCATTCATTTATGCCTTTTTCTTTCAAAAGTAAAGAACTCTATTAGAACAAGCATAATTTTAACTAGTATTGTTTATGAAAAGAATGCAAATACATTAGTCTTGTTTTTCTGGTAGTTTTAAGATGACCGGTAAGGGGATCTTAACCCTTGACTTGGTGTTGTCAGCACCACGCTCTCCCAAGTGAGCTAACCGGCCATCCCTATATAGGGATCCGAACCCATGGCCTTGGTGTTATCAGCACCGCACTCTCCCAAGTGAGCCACGGACGGCCCTACTCTGGTAGTGTTAAAATTCAGTTTCTTTCTTTTTTAAAAAAAATTCAGTTAAGGTAACAAGGTGGGTAACTAAGGTAACAAGTTGGATCCTGGATAGCCTCTGCTGGGTAAGAGGAAGCTAAGTGGTTATAGCTATGGGTCACCGATTACCGATTCCCACTTGGACCAGAGCTGCTCTACTTTTTTGTTTCATATATGAGTTCCACGTAAAATTTGATTTAAAATCATTTTCTGCTTTGATAATCTTCTAAGTAAGATGTCTCCCCTCCAGGGGATAAACTCCCTTCCTCCCTTCCCCTTTCTCTCTTTCTTCTCCCCTCCCTTCCTTCCTGGTGAATTTACTCTAACCCTTTTTTTATTTCGCCAGTTCTTCAATGGTTTATGATTCTTTCTGGTCAAAACTTCTCAAGAACAACCAACGGGTTGGGAAGGAGAGGTGGGAGGCAGGCGTAGGACATGAACAGGTAATTCACAAATGTAAATAGCCAACAAACATGAAAAATGTTTAACCTTCCTAGTAATCAAGGACTTACAAATTAAAATGACATTGAGTCTGATAGCAACTTCTAACAGATGGGCAAGAACGAAAGTATTGGTAAGAGGCATGGGGAAAGAAGCACTCATGAACTATTGGCGGGAGTATAAATTGGCAGAACACTTTGAGAATTAATCGACAGTACTTTTACATACATGCTTTCATTCAGAAATTCCAGTGCTAGGAATAATATCCTAAGAAAAAAATAGGACAAGTGTCCAAAGCTACATAAGCAGAGTGAAAAACTGAAAACAACCTAAATATGCAACATTAAGGGACTGGTTAAATAAATTACGATGGATCCATATAATGGTATCCTTAAGAATATAACTGTTCTTTATCTATTGATATGAGATATTAAGTGAAAAGACTAAGCCATAAAACTGTATGTATATTGTGTAAAAAAATACATATTCATTTAAAAAGTGTTTTTTTTTATTTTCAAAATGTTAATACTGTTGTTTTTTTTTAAATCGTGAGAACACTTAATAAGAGATCTGCCCTCTTAACAGATTTTTAAATGTACAATACAGAATTGTTATCACCAGGCACAATGTTGTACAGCAGATCTCGAGAACTTAATCATCTCGTATATCTGAAATCTTACACCCGCTGATAAGCAACTCCCTATTTCCCCCTCCCCCAGCCCTTGGCAACCACCACTCTATTCTTGGCCTCTCTGACTATTTTAGATGCCTTATATAAGTGGGATCCTGCTGGATTTGTCCTTCTGTGATTGGCTTATTTCACACAGCATAATATCTTCATGGTTCATCCATGTTGTGGCATGTTGTAGGATTTCATATTGCAGAGAAAAGAGCTTGTGCAAAGACCCTGAGGCATGAAAGACCTTGGGTGCTAAGAACTGAAAGAAGAGGAGAGGATTAGAACATCAGTAGAGAGATTGACTTTTGATGAGAAAGACTCTTCACTGTAACAGAAAAGAATCAAGGTACAAATAAAAAGCAGAGTTTTGTAGCTTTGGTGGTGGGGAGATTAGTTTCCATTCAATGGTTTCTAATTTCTCAGTGGCAGATGACCGTGGTCTTTAGCTAAAATTGAGATTGAGAAAGGGAAGTAAAAGGTGTCAGGAAAGAGAAGGCTTATCAGACATTTTAGGGAGTGGGAATGTGAACCTATTAGAGAAACATAACAGGATTGCTGGGAAGTTCTAAGTGCTAAACTGAGGCTTGAGATTTTGCATTTAAAATGAAATCGGTCAACTTAGATGTGATTTCACAAGAATCATCAACAAAAGAGTTGATCATTGAAATTAAGAGAATAAACTCTGAAGGAGTTGAGTGGGGGAAAAGAGTGAGTAGTGAGTTAAGTCTTAGAATATTGCCAAAGGAGACAGAGAAGGTGTGGTCGGAGAAATAGAAGTAGAGGCGTACAACGTCCTAAACCCCATGAAAGCAGAGAATTTAAGGAAGAAGGTGGTTATCAGCAGTGCCCAAAGTAGGACACTGAGATCAGGGAAGGCAAGAGCTGGGAAAAGATGATGGCATTTGGTTTAAAAGGTGGTCTCCAGAACGATGGTTCTTTTACTCTATAGTTGATGGAACTGACATCAGATTGCCAAGGGATGAAGAGGACTGAATGGTACTAAACGAGGCTACTAAAAAATCAGCCACTTAGTCAATGGAATTAGAAAAACCAGGACATTTGAAAGGGCAGCAGTATCAAGTGAGTTGTGTTCTAAATGGGGAGGCTTATAAATGTGTGAAAACAAGAAGGAGCTGGAAGAGAGAGATTGGAGATATTGGAGAGAGATGACTTGTGAGCCAAGACCTCTTCACGACTGAGTGGGTTGTTATTTACTCAACTAATATTTATGAATGTCTGCCTTGCCTGCCTTGCCAGGCACCTGGGTTACGCAGTGAGCCACAGAGAACAATTCCTGCCCTTGGTGCTTATGGTCTAGGTAAGTAACCCAGAGCTGAGAGAGGAGGAAGAAAAGGGATCTTTTTTCTTATACCGCAGTGTAGAGTGGGAAGATCTGTATAAAACACTGGGGTGCTGTGCACTTAGAAAAGGGTAGAATAGCTAAATAGTGTGGAGAGAAAGTGGTCTTTGGTGTCTCTTCCGCCACCTATAAGGACATTAGTCCTTTTGGATCAGGGCCCCACCCTTATGACCGATTTAACCTTAATTACCTCTGAAAGGCCCTATCTCCAAATACAGTCACACTGGGGATTAGAACTTCAACATATAGGCCGAGCCCATGGCGCACTCAGGAGAGTGCAGCACTTGGAGCGCAGCAACGCTCCTGCCGCAGGTTCGGATCCTATATAGGAATGACCGGTGCACTCACTGGCTGAGTGCCGGTCATGAAAAAGACAAAAAAAAAAAAAAAGAACTTCAACATATGAATCGGGGTGGGGGTGGAAGTACTAACGATTCAGTTCCTAGCAAGTGGGGCTGGGTGTCAAAGTGGGAGAACTGGAGACTGGTTATGTATGGGAAGAGGTGGACATGAGAAAGGTAAACTGAGGAAATCTGAGTTGGAAAGCAAGCACTTGTAGCTGACGGTGGAGGGGCTAGGAGAAAGAGGAAATTTAGCACAGCTAGGAATTGTCAGAAAGCAGCTGCTGTGTATTTCTTAGTTTCCTAGTATATTTACTTGGAGATTTATGGAGTGCTGATACAAAACAAGCCCATAAATTGCTAGAGGGGGGAAGAAAACCTTTTCAAATGTTTAAATTTAAATTAAGCTTCAAGTAACAGTGTTTGAAAGTTTGGGCATTGTTGAATAATGGTAATATATTACATTTATGTATTTAGATTTTATTTACTTTTATATACATTCCCATGTGTTTCTTACAAGAACCTGGTATTTGATATTCTCACCTTCCCACTTTTTAGATGAAACTTTCAAAGGGAATTTACAAGGTCACGTGTCCAGAAGTGGTGTGGATGGGTCTTCTTAACCTGCCCCCCCACTCTGATTTTTCTGAATTGTCTTCAGTTCACCATTCAGTGCTGAGAGAAACATAAAAACCAGGCAGGGGTAGTTGTAATGTAGTCTATAGAAAGAAAACTTGGCACTCTCTCTCTCTCTTTGCTCTCTCTGCTTCTACCATCTTGCAATGTGAGACCCCTGGGTCACTGTCACTACCACCAGATGGACTTTGGACTTCCCGGCCTCAGAAACTCTGGACCGGATGGGGATCTGAACCCTTGACCTTGGTGTTATAACACCTCGCTGTAACCAACTGAGCTCAGTGACCAGCCCCCCATTGTGCCCTAATCTCAGTCAGGAGAGTCTCCGTATTGTCCCACAAGCTGCCACATTCAACACCACCATATCCATTACTACAAGGCCTGTCTCTGTGGTTATCCCTGTCATCCCCCCTTAAAGTCTCACTTCTGTCTCATTTCTTCCCGTTAATATTTTCAATCCATGAGAACTTTCATAAGTGCTGTAGTCTCTGTTGATCCCAATCCTTTTAAATTCTTATCATATAAATATATATTATACAAAATTTAAAAACATAAACTTTTCAAATAAAAGCTATGAATTAGAAAGTGCCACATGTCAAATGTACTTGCTGTTCTTTAACGCTGCTTAGACAATGCCGATCGCACTTGCAGAGATCGGAATCAAGTCGATATTCCCATCAGTAACTAAAACCATTGCCCATGGGAATAGATGGAAAATTGTACCACTGCTTTACAGAGAAGTTAAGACATCTCAGGTAAAAACAAAAAATAATATTAAACATTTGTGAATCCAACATACAGAATGGGCCGCTGTTAATATTTTATTATATATGGCTTAGTTTTTTCTAATGAAAAAAGTAAAACCTTACAAATAAACCGATATTTAAGCCCTATCCTCAGTCCCCTTCTCTACCGAGGTTGGCCAGTGTGAAGCCCTGGTGTGAGATCACGGAGAGGGAGGCTGCTCCCTGTAAGATCACTTTGGGCTGACTGAGTACCCTGACTGAAGCTCAAGCTTATTTTGAGGTGGCTCTTTCTCTAGGAATTTCTTTTTAGGTTCTGGTAACAGCAACCAACCTTTTTCCAATCTGGGCTACGGGTGGTGGGAACTCTGGTACTACTAGTCCTTAGGCATTGTGTTGGTCTGTTTCTGCTGCTTCTAACAGCACCTTTAAGTCCCACATTCCATAATTCTTCCAGCCTCTCCTCAATACCCACTTCCAAAGCCACTTCCAGATTTTCAAGTATTTGTTATAAGCAACACCCCACTTCTCTGGTACCAGTTTTCTGTATTAGTCTGTTTCTGTTACTTATAACAAAGTATCTGGAACTGGGTGGTTTGTAAGAAAATTTATTGCTTACAGTTTCAGAGGCTTGGAAACCTGAAGTCCAGGTAACACATCTGGCGAGGGCCTTGGTGGCAGCAACAGTGACCCAGGGGTCTCACGTGGCAGAAAATGGCAGAGCAGAGAGAGGGTAACCTCTCGTGTGCTCTTCTTTTAAAGTCCTCAGACCCATGCCCCTGATCACCATTACTAATCCGTTCATTACGGCATGGTCATACAATCTAATCTCTTCAAGGGCTTACCTTTCAATTAACATAATAGGCTTTCCCACCTTCTTAACATTGTCACGGTGGGGGTCAAGTTTTGGTGGGACATTCAATCCAAGGCAGGCATTTTACTATCCATGTAGTTTACCCTTACCTTTGTAGATGATCCTTTATTAAACAATACTCAAATTATTCGAATTTGATTTTTTTTGTTTTTGTTTGTTTGGGTGGCTGCCAGTACAGGGATCTGAACCCTTTGGCCTTGGTCTTATAATACTGTAAATTACTCTAATTTGAGGGTGCATCTATTTCCTGCTTGTTCCCTGACCAATTCACCTGGAAAGCTAGCCAAAATGCAGATTTTCAAGACTTTTTCTTCCTTTTCTTTTCATTAAAAAAGTCTTAAAAAATTACATTTTGGCTATCTTTCCAGTTATTTATTCATTCCACAAATATTTGAGTGCCCCATGTGCTATGTATATAGTGGTAACAAGGCCCAGTTTCTGTCTTTGTTAGAAGACAAACAATAAACAAGGAAACACCTGTTCTGGCCAGCAAAAAAACAAAAACAAAAGCAAAAAACAAGGAAACAAATTCATTATAGCTAATTTTGATGTGATAGAAGGTAAAGGGGGCTGGGGCAACTTTAGATTCAGTGGCCAGGGAAAGCCTCTCTGAGGAGGTGACATTTCAGCCTGAAGTATGGGATAAAACCTGAGGGAAGAATGTTTGAGGCCAAGGAAAGTGCCAGCGCAAAGGTGGGAAAGCACTTGGCATTTTCAAGCAGAAAGGAAACCAGTGTGTATGGAACAAATTAAACTGGGGATGCAGTGTAAGGCTAGAGAGCTAGGCAGGAGTCGGAGCATGGAGGCAGGCCATGGTAAAGAATGTGCATTTTGTTCCAGGTGCAATTATTTTTAAAGATTATTCTGTGGCCAACCACCAAAAAAATGTATTCTGGCAGTTGAGTAAAGATAGACTGAAAAGGGATAATATGGAAGCAGAAATATGGCAGTGGGTGTGGAGATGGAGAGACATGGCTGGATTTGAGATACATTTTGGAGGTAGAAGCAACAGGACTTGGAGATGGATTACAGGAGGGGCAGGTGAAGGAAGAAAACAAACTCTAGGCTAACTGCTAGGTGTGGCTTATCTAACCGGATGGATGATGGCCCCATTTACCGAGCTGGGGGGAAAAAACAGATTTCTGGAAGGAATGTTAAAGATTCTGATTCAAGTCACACTTTGAGAAACATTATCTAGAGCCCAGATATACATGCTTTAAGCTCTACAAAATAACTAGGCAAGTCCAAACCTACTTTGGAAGATGCAACGAAGTGCCTTTCATGTGCCAGATGCTATCACACCCATCATCTTATTTAATCTTCACCACAGACCCATGATGTGAACGGTATTATTTCTGATTTACACATGAGGAAACTGAAACTCAAATGGGTTGAGTGACTCACACAAGATTGCACAGCTAGGAAGGTGACAAACGTGGTATTCAGACCTAGGTCATCAGAAACCAAATTCAAAGGTGTTTTCACATACAACGCTGCTATTCACAGCCTGGTTCTTTCTCCATAACCTTTGTCACTGAACTTCTTAAATATGACCATGGGAAGAGTGTGGTAAGGGAACCAAATTAGCTCTCATGTAATTGTTTTCCTTTCTCTGCGAAGTAAGGTTTTGGATCAAATGTATTAATGTTTGATGTTTAATGCTTAACATTAATGCTAATGTTTAATACAACTGTTGTACGGGGTGTTACACAGAAGACTTATTTTCACTTCCTTATTCCTTATTTCTTCGAGTTTTAAAAAATACAGGTATTTCACTTTTTCTTTTTTTATGATTGTTGAGGTCAAATATTAAAGTTTACCAATGATGAAACTATAGTTCTGTGTACTTAAGCAGAAGTTCAGATGAACTATATAATCCTTCACAGGTTCTTTCCCAATCTCCCTTCTCGGTAACTGATTCATTTCTCTGTTAGTTGGGTATATGCTTGCAGTCAACATTTTTTAGGGCATGTGATTCTGAAATAAGAAACATTTAGGCAGTTTTGCAAAATGCAACAGGATACATGTGGTCCTATTGATCACTAACAGCAATCCAAATTTAACCCATCAAAACTTAAGAAAAATAATGTCATCTTAGAAAAAACAAACCTCTTAACTCAGGTGGGAATTGCTGAGAACTATGGCAACATTTCTCTCAGGAAGAAAAAAGTCGTCTTTTTCTAAATTCATTAGTTTTTGGAATAACTTCTCCCAAATAGTTTGTTTTAAAAAGTAATTAGAACCACCACACACCCATTAGGATGAATACTATTAAAAAATATATAGAAAATAGCAACTGTTGGAGAAATTGTAGAGAACTTGGAACACTTGCATGCTGTTGGAGAGAATGTAAAATAGTGTAGCTGCTATGGAAAACAGGGAAATTCCTCAAAAATGAAAAACAGAATCACCATATGACCCAGCAATGCCACTTCTGGCTCTATGTTCCTAAGAACTGAAAGCAGGAGCTTGATGAGATATTTGTACACCCATGTTCACAGGAGCATTATTCACTGTAGCTAAAACGTGGAAGGGAAGGAACCCAATATCCACTGATGGATGAATAGACAAACCAAGTGTGGTATTTACTACAATGGAATATTACTTGGCCTTGAAAAGGAAGGAAATTCTGACGTGCTGCATAGAGTTGAATCTTGAGTGAGGATAGCATGTTACATGAAATAAACCAGTCACAAAAGGACAAATGCTGTATGATTCCACTTTTATAGGTACCTAGAGTAGTGAACTTCAAAGAGACACAGGAGAATGGTAGTTTCCAGGGACTAAGACAAGAGGAGAATGGGAAGTTTTAGTTTAATGGGTAGAGTTTCAGTTTTGCAAGATGAAAATAGTTCTGGAGATAGATGGTGGTGATGTTTGCACACAATGTGAGTGTACTTAATTCAACTGAAGTGTAAACTTAAAAATGGTTAAGATGGATTAAATAAAAATCTGATTTTAAAACATAAGCTGAAAGCAAATTTGATAAGCTTATCTGTATAAAACTGGCCATCTGAAATTGGTATTAAAACTCTATCCCCATACCAGCCCTCCAATAAAAAACAAACAAAAAAACCCAACTCCATCCAAAACTAGTCTTCAGGAAACATAAGAGGACATGTTAAAATAAAGGGTAAAAGTGTTTGTATTTTTTTAATCCAATAATTATAGACATTTGTAGAGTAAAAAATGGATGTCTCATTTTTCATTTAGTTCCACTTCCCAAAGATAACAATTGTCTGTTGTATGTTTGGAATATTTTCAAAGTATAAACAAATTATTCTATTTTAATCACAAATGATGTTATACTATTCATATTGATCCCTAGCTTACTTTCTCATTTTTCAATCTATTCTGTGTTGTTTCAATTGTCCAAAAGTGTTCCATTCACAGGATATTTTGAGACATTAGTGAAAACAGAGTAGGCTCCTGGATTGTGAAGGATTTTCATGATACTATTTTGTCTTACCTCTTCCTTATTCAATTGTGAAAACTCTCACAAACCAAAGATTTGATTTGAATCATATTTAAACTTGAGCTCTTGAGAAACAAATGTAAAATCTGGTAAACTGCTTTTGAAGAGCCCCTATACAAAAATAAGAGTTAAATGGCTTTACTGTGTTCTGAATCTTTGGTGTCTTTCTTTTGGGTTCTTGAAACTAATTATTAGCACTAATTCTTGAAAAATCCCTTATCAACAGAAATCCTGTAATGTCACTAGTACCCTGCTCCCCTCTGGGGGCACTGATGGCATCTCCCTGAAGGATCAGAGATCACTTCATTGTTCCATGTTCTTCCTTTACATTCTATTTCAATGTTGTTCATATTTTGCTAACTGACCTCTACTTTCCTATGCAACTGGTATTTGGTTTAGGGTACAGTCTGAGATTTTACCAGGTTTGGCAGAAATACCTTCTAAACAGTTCCTTATATACTTGTAGAGTCATTCAATTTCTAATTGGAAACATCGTTATATAAGAAGTTTTATACATTAAGGGCAAAATCCCAAAGGCTGGTAAAGATCCGCACTATGTTTCCACTTCATCAAGATTAACAGACTTATGGGACATAACACCCAGATGTATGGTTCTGAATTGAATCCTGGTTTTGATAAACCAGCTGTAAAGGCTATTTTGAGGTTGGTGAAATATGAATATGGGTATTAAATGAGGTGAAATTTATTAAAACGAATAGGTAAAGATCATTACACGGAAGAAGATTACAAAGCAACATGTATATAATCTTATTTTGGTAAAAATGCTTACAGCAGTCCCCCCTTATCCACAGGGGATATGTTTCAAGACCCCCTGGATCTTTCAGTGGATATCTGAAACCACAGATAGTACTGAACCTTACATGCACTATATTTTTTCCCTATATACATGTACCAATGATAAAGTTTAATTTGTAAATAAGGCACAGTAAGAGATTAAGAACAATAGTGTTATGCCTCTCACTGTGTAACAGAAATGCAAAAAGATTACTCAAAGCAACATGAATGCTATGAGAAGCCCCAAGGGACTGCACCTCAGCAACTCCTCTGTTAGAAGGAGAAACTGGGTACAGCCCCGAGTTGGTTTTTGCATCAGTTATTATTGAAAAGACAAAGGAAATTACAGGAAAAGAACAGATGGTTAATCAATCACAGTAAGAACATAAAGAAATTGGCTATGTAACAATCTTCATCCAACCATGCATTGTTCAAAATACTTTAAACAATATGCCATCAAAAGAGTCATAAATTTAAGCTAGATGACATGCAAAAGAAACAATAAGACAATCATTAAAGTGCCTGACTTCTTGAGAAACTCAAAGAAACAACTTAAAGCAAAATGTGGAAAAAACCCCGATGTACTAACTAACCTAGCAAAACGTCCTTGGAAATCTTAACTCACATATTTCCCCATCATTTAAGCTTTGTTGTATTAAGGGTTATTGCCCTCAGAACAATCCCTGTTTAGTTTCAGTTCTCTTGGTCACATTAAAGGCTTTAAACCTGTGTGAGTTTCCTTTTCACAAAATCTTCCAATAAACACACTATATTAACAATCAGTGTATATAATCCCTTACCTAAACAGTGATTAGAATTGATTCAGTGGGCTCTTGCCCCCTAGCTGTAGGCTCTTGCCTCCTATCCGAGGACTTTTGTTCCATGCATGCATTACCTAAAACCCCTACCTAATAATCAAATAGGAATCAAAATATCTAATCCTCTACACAATAGCCAATAATAAAATAGAACAATTATAACAATGCATTATAATAAAAGTTATGTGAATGTGGTCTTTCTCTCTCAAAATAGGGTAATATTTTTGGAATGCGGTTGACCACAGGTAACTGAAATCATGCAAAGTGAAGCCATCAATAAGGGGAGAACTACTGTATATTGATATATCTCTCCACAAAAAAATATCTCAAAAGAATATCCAGTAAGGTAATTTTGGGTTGTGTTAGTATGTTTTTTTTTGGAGGCTGGCCAGTATGGGGATCTGAACCCATGACCTTGGTGTTACAAAGCTGTGCGCTAATCAACTGGGCCAGCCCCCAGTATAATGTTTTTATATTTTTTGTTTTCCATAATGCTCATAAGTTGATTTTATTTAAATCAATTAAAATATTAAAAGCTTATTTTTTTATCAAATAATAAAATAAAACTTATAGGTCCTAGAAAGATATAAATGTGAATTTAGTTCATGATACAGATATTTCGAACCAGTGAGAAAATACTATTATATGCATGGTATAGTGACATCAACTCATCATTTGGGAAATAAGAAATAAAGAAAAATAAAGAAATAAAAATCCCTGCCACAAACCTTATTCCAAAATAAATCTCAAGCAGAGCAAAGATTTAAATATAAAAAAAAAAACATGAAAAAATTTTTTAAAAAATACGCTGAATTTATGCATTATCTTATATTATAAAAGGCTGTTTTAGTCCATTTTCTGCCACTATAACAGAATACCATAGACTACATAATTTATAAAGAAATAGGTTTATTTGGCTCATGGTTGGGAGGCTGGGAAGTCCAGATGCCGTCACCTGGTGACAGTCATTCCATGGCTGAAGAGCGGAAGGCAGAATCCAGCATGTGAGACAGAGAGGAAACTGGGCCAAACTCACTTTTATAACAAGCCAGTCTCAAGATTACTAACCCTGTCCCATGATAATGACATTAATCCATTCATGAGGGTAGAGCTAATCACCTTTTAAAGATCGTACATTAATGAAATCTCAACATGAGTGTTGGAGGGGACAAACACTAACTATAGCAAAGGCCTTCCTAAAAATAAAATCCAAAAGCCAAGAAGGAAAAGATTGATACATTTGACTACATAAAAAAATGGAATTTTCTGGAATTATATGATGTGTGAATTATATATTAATGAGCTATAAAATATTTAAATCTCAGAAATGTCAAAATTATTGTGAATAAAGTAAAAAGACTGAGAAAAATATTTGTGGTATATATGATAGTTGAAGAACTAAGTACTTTAGTTCACAAAGAGTTCATACAAATGAAGAAAGAAAACACGAACAACCCAAAAGTAAGAGGGAAAAATAGTATAAATAGGCAAGTTAGAGAAAACCAAAAACTTTGAAAATAAATTTGTCCAAAGTTTTGAGGACTTTTAATCTCCAGAATTTATACATGCTGCTTCTCTTCCCACAGCTGCCAATCTTAATTGGTCCTTTAGTTGTCTGATGTCTTTGCTATTTTATAGTCTGGTTAGTTTAATTAATTGGAACCTTGAATTAATTAGATGTAAGTGTGACTTTGATCCAGATAAGAATTTGTCGTTTCCTCTGAGAACTGTTCTGTACCACTGAACCCGGCAAGCTGCCTTCACAAAAGCGTGCCATTATTTCAGAAAACTTGAGAGAAATTGGGTGACTGGATCATTACAAACTGTTGAGAAAGCTTGAAGCACAATGTCCATCTGGTATTGTCAGTAAAATCATCTTCAAAATAAGAGGCATCAACATTATTAGCCTTGGAGTGATCTTTTTCCTCAATGGGAGCACCCAATTTTCTTTAGTTTAATAAATACATATGGGTGCCCAGTACATAATGGGTACTGAACTTTGTGGTTGGGCCCTACTGTCAAGAAAATCATGTTTTAGAAGGAGAGACTCATAATAAGAGCTTAACAGCCCAATGACAGTTTCTAATTTGGAATCCTATATCAGTTACTATCCTCTTATTGATCCATAAGTTACACTTGAATTTACTGTGTAAGAACTGATATTTATATAGTGAATTGCTCCTTCAAACAAAGTAACTGCCTTCTATGTACCAGGCACTGTCCTGGATGTTGGGGATTTAATACAAAGTAAGACTCAGTCCCTACTCTGAAGGGATTGGTAGGATATTGTAATTTATAAGGCATTTAAAAATATACATTACCTTACTTGATTCTTGCAGAAGTGTTATGAGTAGGGATGAAGAGACAGAGTCTAGAGGGCTCTAAGAATTGCCCGACGTTAATCATCAAATAAATCACAGAGTATCCAAACCGAGGTTTTCTGATGACAAAGCTCATGATACATATAATAGGAATAAATATTTAGAATCTGAATGTGGAGAAAACATGGGGATCTGACTTCTTTCTCTGTATTTCCTTCCTTTTTTATCCTTGGCAGAAGGAAAATTTCAGTCTTAGCTGGGAGTACATTTCTACTTTGAGAACCAGTGGTGTTCTGGTTATTTCTCTCAAAACTACTTAAGCAACAATCTTTAAAATATTTTAAATGATAGCATAAAAACTCCAAAATACTCTTGTTAGAATTTTTGTTGTCACAAAACTAAAGTAAGTACTATCCACTAGAGCAGAGATTTCCTACATTTTTCTTTTTGTCTGCAATATGGAAAGCAGGTATATAAATTCAAGTTTCCCTTGGGGTGCTGCAGCGTCATACCAAAAAAACTTGTATTACACCGAGCTTCTAGAGAGCGAGCAGCTCAGCTTGTTTACCTCTGCTACCTGCCTCCTCCTTTCCCAGCCTGGCAAAATGCAGACGAAGCACATGGTAGATGCTCATTAAAACAAGTAGAAAAGAGCAAGAAAAGACAAAAAGAGTTATGGAATCCCTCTTTTTGGGTGGGCAACAACATCATTCTTCAGGGTCAATATTTCAGATAATTAATCCCATATTTGCAATTAGAAAAAATAACTATGGGATCTATGAACTTCTTTCAGTATTAAGTGAATTAAGAAAAAATAGTTTCCTTTGTGTAAATAAGAGCACTCTGGTTTTGGTTTTGGTTTGGTTGAGTTTGGGTCAGTATTTTCTTTTCAAATAATCAGTAGTCTTTGAAAAACACTTCAAGGAGAAAAGAGCTTTGACCCAGGCAGAGGATGCATGGAGGTTGAGCAAGGTTGTAAATGTGACTGCACATACTACCCAGGGGTCTGGCTGATGGTGGCCAACCCAGGAAACTGGAGTCAAAAATAAATCTTGCTGTTGAGGCTTCACTAAGGAATAACCTTATTCACCCTTTGACATAAACACAGACAGCGTGCCTAGGAGCCACTAGATTCATGAGGGCTCTAATTCTGAGGTCAAGCAGAGGTATCAAGTGTTGTTGCCTCAGTTTCTTTGACGTAATTAGAAACCAAGAGCAAAATGATTCTGTGACATCACAGCTTGAAGAAAACATGAGATATAGTAGCCTACATCTTTTAGAAGTGTATGCAAACGGCTTATCATCATTTATTCTTCAAAAATTATTTGAGTGCTCACTATGTGCCAGGTTCTAGGGATACAGTAGTGAAAACGGCAGGCAAGGTCCATGTTTTTTTTTTTTTTTCTTCTTTCTGGCAGCTGGTTGGTATGGGAATCGGAGCCCATGACCTTGATATTACCAGCCCCATGCTCTTGGTGTTACCATGCCCTCCCAAGTGAGCTAACTGGCCAGCTCCTGGTATCTGTTCTGAAAGTCCATTCTGAAAGTTTCAACCCAATTGTGTGCAGGTTGACTAAACCACCATTGTGTATTACCTGATTTTAAGCACCCCTCTTTTCTTACTAATTTCTCAAGGAAAAGGACAATCTAACAGAAGAAAACATAAATGGTATGTAGCTGATTAAATGGATTAGTATCCCTTTTCTTTTTGGAAAAGTGATCATTTTCCTTTCTCTTGCCTGGCAAGAATTAATGCCAAGTGCTACAAGTAAAAGCTATATACATGCAATACTAACCAGTTTTGTTTCTGTGCTTTTCCATTTCTTCAATTGCATTTTGAAAATATAAGTTCTTTCAACTGTTACTTCTACCCTTTATATATCAGTGTGATATCAAGCTGGGAGTTTGCAAACTTTCTGTAAAGGGCTAAATAGTAAATGTTTAGGCTTTGCAGGTTCTAAGGTCTCTGTCACAACTACTCAGCTCTACCATTATAATTCAAGAGCAACCATAGATCTTGTCTAAACAGTTAAGTTGGGCTATGCTCCAATAAATATTTATGGACACTGAAATTGGCATTTCATATAATTTTTGTGTCACAGTATATTCTTCTGATTTTTTTCCAAGTAAAAGAGTAAAATCCATTTTTACAAAACAGGTTGGATTTGGCCCATGAGCCACGGTTTGACAATCTCTGATATAAAGGACTGGTTAGTTCAGTTAATTAGGACCCGGTTGTGAAGGTTACTTGGAGACGTGAGTCATTATTGTCACCAGAAGTTAGTGAAAGATGCTACTTCCTCCTGCTTTCTTTTCTAGCATAGCTTATGATTATTTCATTCTTTCCATCACATGAAAGTTTTTGAATTACACTTTTTCAGAATAGGGTGACACAAATTGTAGCATTCTCTTCTCATCCCCATATTAAGGCAGTAAAGGCAGAAATCTATGGGTTTTTGTTATTGTTATGTAGGAAAACTGACTCATAAGCATTTCAGATAATTCTCTGAGAAAGTAAAACAGCTGTGTGGTGCATATTTACCATTAATCTTGAACTCTTTATCGACTGGGATCATTTTATTCATTAATGCCCTAGGCAATTCTGCTAAGTTTACTCTTGCACTGGGAAATAGGAGGAGTAATTTTTGTTTCTTGTCTGGGTCATCTCTGAGCACTTTTGAAAGGCCCAGAGCTCTATTTACCTTAATTAAGCATGCAGGCCACTTTGTGCTCTTGTCATTTGAGGAGGCTGTAGCTTTCCTGACCTAGATTCTCCTGCCTCTTTCACACCTCTTAATTCTCTGCTTTTCAAATGGCTTTGTTTTTGAGGTGAAGCAACTGGGCATGGGGGATTTGTGATCTGTGTAGAGCCCTTGAGGAGATTTATAAACAAAGCCACTCTTTGTCAGTTGTAATTGTTAACTGGCATTCCTTCAGCAGAAGTGACTTTTTGATTACAGGTATAAGTAGGTTCAAGGCTATTTCAGCAAAGCTTTGTCACATGGAATAGTTCCTAAACTTGATGTTACTGAATTGAAGTTTGAAGGAGTGAGTCCTGCCAGATTTTCTCTGTGATCAATTGTACCAAAAAGTTTGTACAAAAGACCTGAGTTCAACCCATTCTACTCATGTCCGAAAACTTAGAATTACACCTGATACTCTTTCTTATACCCCAATCCCACCAAAAAATCCTGTCAGCTTTACCTTTGAAAGGTATCCAGAATCAGATCTCTTCCTTCCTACAAGGCCACAACCCTGACTGAAGCTGCAACCATCTGTCTCCTGGATTACTGCAAAAGCTCTCCCAGCTTCTTCCCTCGTTCTTCTATAACTGAAGGAAGGTTGGTTGCCCAATATGCAGCAAGCCGATATGCTGAGACACGGGTCTTTTACAGCAGAGAAAAAGGTTTATTCATGAGGCAGCCAAGCATGGAAAAGGGAGAATAACCTCAAATCTGCCTCCTTGATAGTGGGGAGCTAGAGACATTTATTGGGAGCGGGTTAGGGGTAGTGAGGTTCATGTAAGGCAGTGACTGAATAATGGATTTGAGGAAGTTCTTTTTATTTTTTCTTTCTGGCAGCTGGCCAATACAGGGATCAAACCCTGGACCTTGGTGTTATCAACACCTGCTCTAACCAGCCAGCCCTTCTTGACAGATTTTAGATAAAGTGTTTCTTTTCACTTTCCCTGTCTACTGCGACCACCAGGAGACATGCAGCTTTCAGCAAATGCTCAATGTGCCAGACACTTCTTGAGTAACTTTTGCTGTGGATGCTTCTCCATTGTCACTTCAAATTGATATAGGCAGTCCAGCACCTGCTCCTTTAGTCTGGACTTCTGTAATAATTGATGGTGAACCTGTTTGAGGGTTATTCTTTGCACAAACCATACATTTTGTATTACCTTTTGAATAGTTCTTTGCATGTTGGGCCCTATGATGTATCTCACAATCCATTGGAAGGTTGCACCTCTTCTATACTGGTGGTCTGATGGATACAGCTAATTACTTCTTCCATAAGATGTTCTGGGATAAGTACAATTCATTGTCTGTTATAAATCAATCCTTACTTAGTATATGTGTAATTTAAGTCTTGAGGGTACTCAGTTTCCCAATCCAAAACCCATTAATTCGCCCTTTCCAGGTCCTCTAGGGAATATTTTGGATGGCTTTTGGTTAAGTCAATATCAGGAATTAAGACCATCAATTGAGGTGGAGGGATTTTAATTCTACCTGCCAGCTTTGTGGACTGATCTATTCGGTTGTTTACCTGTGCAGCTAGGCTGTCTGATGTGTGTGTGGGTGGGGTGGGGGGTTGGCTGGTACAGGGATTGGAACCCTTGACCTTGATGTTATAACACCATGCTCTAACAGGCCGTCTGACTTTTGATGTTCAGGACAATGGACGATCACCACCTCCTTTGACCCAATAATGACCTCTAACAAGTCCAAAAGCTCTTTGGCATGTTTATTTACTTCTTTCCTTCCTGCAGGAAAGTCCTCTTTTGTTACAAATTTCCCTATGAGCACAGACTGCAAAAACGGCATATTTAGAGTCTGTGTTAATACTTACTCCCTTGTTCTCACCTAATCAAAACACTTGGGTGAGGACTGTCAGTTCTGCCTTCTGGGCTGAGGTACCTGTGATTAGGGCTTCTGCTTCCAGGGTCTGTTCATGGGTCAACCACAGCATATCCAGCTCTTCATTACCCTTGGTGCATGAAGCTATTTCCATCCATAAACATTTCCAGGTCTGGGTCCCTCGACAGGAGATCTGTCAAGTCTGGGTGCTGGAATAAACTTGTTTAATTATTTGTATGCAGTCATGTATAGGCTCTTCTGTACTAGTGGGAAGCAAGGTAGCAAGATTGAGGGTGGAAACTGCTTTTAAAATAACATTAGGATTATCCAGCAAGACGGCCTGTCCAGTCTCCCAGGTATAAGTCAATAACCCCCTTTCTGTAGGAGGAGCACACGTTGAGGGGTGTGCACTGTGGTGGTTTGTCCTAGGTTGAATTTCTGTTTACTCTAGGAGGTAACAAGTGGCAGCTACAGCTCTCAGACAGATCAGCCATCCTTTTGTTACAATATAAACTTGTTTTGAGAAATAGGTAATAGGCTTCCTTGTCCTGCTCAAATTCTGGATCAATACTCCAAAACGAACCCCCTGTCTTTCATGTACAAATAAGTCAAAAGATTTCTTGATATCAGGGAGTCCTAGGGCAGGGGCAGTTAGCAGTTTTTCTTTTATGGCCTAGAATTCTTTCTGGAATCCCAGTCCATTAGAGAGGCTTGTGGTCTCATCCCTTAAGGCTTTATATGGAGGCTTGGCTATAAGTCCAAAATTGGGGATCCAGATATGGTGAGGGGCACTGCTACTCTAGTCACAGCTTCTCTCTTATCAGGGAGCAAATTCCTTTGTGCTTAGGACAGGTCAAAGCCCAAGTATTTAACTGAGGGTTGAGAAATCTGTGCCTTTTTCTGGGAAACCTTGCTCAGCCAGAAAATTTAAGTTCAGAACAGTGTTCTGATCTGAGGCTTCCTTAGTCTTGCTAGCAGTCAAAATGTCATCCGCATGTTGGAGCAAGGCCCCTCCTTCTAATCGGAGTTCTCTCAAGTCTTTGGCCAAAATTTCCCCCAAAAGAGTGGAAGAGTTCTTGAACCTCTCTTGGGAGAACAGTTCAACACTATTGTTTACTCTTTGAATCTGGATCCTCCCATTTGAAAGCAAACAGCTCTTGGATTCAGGGCTCAAGAGGATGCAAAAAAAAAATGCATCCTTTAAATCCAAAATGCTAAACCAACAGAAGTTCCCAAACAAGGTTGTGAGTAAAATATATGGGTTTGGGATCACTGGATATTCTCCACAATTTGGTTAATTGCTCTCAGATCTTGGACAGATATTCTTTAGTTCTGGGATTTGAACAGGCAAAATACAAGTGTTATATGGTGAGCAGAAGGGGCGAATAAGCTGGTATTCAAGGAATGCTGTTTTCAGGGGCTGGATCCTTTTTCTGGCATGTTCCCTCAAGTAATACTGCCTCAAATTAGGAATCTTGGCTCCAGGGTGTAATCTCACCTGAATTTGAGTGGCAGTCTTTGCCCCTCCTGGTTTCCCACCTGCCCATGCCTCTGGGCTTACCTTTTGTAAGATTTCTTCTGGAATAGCCTTAGGGGTCTCCTTTTCTCTTTCTTGACAGAGCAATACTGCTTGCAATATGCATGCCTGTTCAGATGGCACCTTAATGTCCATTCATCTAGAAGCAAGTCACTCTGCATTCAATGTGGTTAGTAAATTTCATCCCAAGAAGGGAATTGGACACTCAGACATATACAACAATCTATGCTCTAAGTACATTTTTTTCCTAGCTGACAGTCCAAAGGTTGGAGGAAAGACTTTTTCGTAGCTTCCACAGAAACTCTAGTCACAAGCATTGTCTCAGGAGAGGGTGTGGATACTGTAGCATTTGAAACTGAATTAAGTGGCTCTGGTCTCAATCAAAAAACCAAGACACCGGTTTCCCACTTCCATAGTTACCCAGAGCCCTGTGTGGCAAATTTCAATGGAACCTGTGGGGTATAAAGTAGCCCTTGAGCTGATCAGTTTCAGTGAGCTTGGGCATCTGATGTGCTGCTTGCTGTTCACTTTTCTCACGGACTTTATTTAATTTAGGGCATTCCTTTTTCCAGTGGTTTTTCTGTTTGCAATAGGGACATTGGTGAGGTCCGACTGTGGCCACTTCAGACGGAGTTTGGGGTCCAAGGGGCTCTTCATTGGACTCTTTGAATGCCAGGGCATGTCCTGATCTAGATGCACCTTGGGACAAAGTGGCAGCCATCAGGGTGACCTATTTTCTCACCTTCCTTTGCTTTTTTCTCTTGTTCCTGATTTCTTCCATTGTAAACCTTAAAGGCAATCTCAACTGAGACAGGCATTCCCAAAGAGCCATCAATTCTTTGCAACTTTTTCTGAATGTCAGGAACACTTTGGCCAATGAAAGTCATATTGACTATTTTAAAATTCTCTGGGACTTCTGGATCTATGTCCGTGTATTGCTGATATGCTTCAAAAAATCCTTTTTGTTTTTTTTTCTGTGACTGGTAAGGGGATCGCAACCCTTGGCTTGGTGTCGCCTGCACCGCGCTCAGCCAGTGAGTGCACCGGCCATCCCTATATAGGATCCAAACCCGCAGCGGGAGTGCCGCACTCTCCCAAGTGAGCCACGGGGTCGGCCCCAAAAAATCCTTTCTAAAAAATTCAAAATGGTCCTCTTTGACTTTTTGGATCTTATTAATAATCCATTGTTTTGGAACCCCTTTCTGCAACGCTGCAAGAAGGCAATCCCTTTAGTGATCAAGTTTAGCTCTGTCTTCATTATTAATATCCCAGCCAGGATCAACAGTCAGAATGGCTATAACAGCTGCCACTCATACTGGGTTGCCAGGGGTTTCCTCATGGAGTCTATTTACTTCCTCCCTTGCTTTTTCTAAAACCATTCTGTGTTCCTCAGAAGTAAGGAGAGTGCTCAACAAATTTTGGACATCAGCCCAAGTTGGGCTGTGGGTGGCAAAAACTGAAGGAAAAAGATATTTCATTCTTTTAGGGTCATCTTTATAAATGGGCATGCTATTTTTTGCTATTAAAGAAATCTGAAGTTGAAAACCAAGAGTGGACCCAAATCAATCCTTCTGGCTGTCTGTTTGCATCAATTCCTCCAACAGGTACTTGCCTTAAAGAGAATTTCCCTGCCTTAATTTGGGTGGCTCCCTGGACAAATATGGTACCCTGTTGGCTCTGGTTGTGTTTGGGGAACTGGGGCTGGTGGCTGTGGGTCTGGCTGTGAGTCTGAACATTTTGCTTCAAGTTTTCAAATTGTGTTCCTCGTGGAACACTGGGGTTCCACAGAGGTGCCTTTGTTGGTTCTGCAAAACTTTGATTTGAATGTCACAGATGCTGGGGCTGATTAAAAACAAACAAACTGCAACATCATCTACAACCCTTAAATGGCTTTCTAAGTAACATACATTTGAACTTATAAAATATATTTATGCTAACAGAATAGCCCTCTTACCTGTTGTTTACATGAGTTTTATAAAGTTTCATTTGAAAAACGGTCATACTTTAAAAAATAAACAGTGCAAAACCACTGTCATAAGAAAACGAGCATTTCATACTAGAACATTTTACTTCAAGGAGACTCACTATACATTGTTTATAAGAAGAGTCAGCACAGTATGGTCCACAGGCCAACCCTGTCCACCACCTGTTTTTTTCAATAACATCTTATTGGAACACAGAAATGCTCATTCACTTCTTTTTTGCTATAATGGCAGAGTTAAATAATTGTGACAGAGATCTTCTGGCCTGCAAAGGCTAAAACATATACTCTTTGGCCCTTTACAGAAAATGTTTGCTAACTTTAGGTTTATAATTATGAAAAACTGGAATCAATTTAAATGTCCAAGGAAAGGGGATTGATCAAATTACAGGGCACCCCTGCAGCAGATGGGATGCAAGGCCTCTGGTGAAAACTGATGCCATTGCAGAGTGGCTCTTAAGCTCGGCTGCACAATACAACCACCTGGGGGATTTTTTTAAATCCCAAAGCCCAGCCGCATCCCAGACCAATTGAATCTGATTCTGGGGGTGAAACCCAGGCATCAATATTTTAAAAGATCCCCTGGGTGGTTCTAATGCAGAGCCACTGTTGTAGAAGAATATTCAATGACGTAGAAAGATGGTCTCTGTACGTTAAGAAAAGCAAATTATCTGTGTACTATGTGACTCCTTTTTGGTAAATTTCTACATGCACACACACATGTGCACAGAGACTCATATATATGAACAATGCATGCCAAATCATTGCCAGTGGTCATCTCTGCAGGATGGGACAATGAGAGATTTTGATTTTTTCCTTTTTGCTTATATTTTTTATGTGTTCTACAATAAACATTATCTTGTAATAAGTAGAAAAAAATATAAAGTAGTTAACAGTTTAAAAAGCCACATAGTTTTTGTTTTGGGAAAAAAATACCAGGTGTCCCCAGGTCTCAGCATCATGGAGACCCCAGGGCTCTGTAAGGCAGGTGCTCCAGCCTCTAAGTCTCAGGCTCCACTACTGTTAAAAGGCAAGAGTCTGCTCACATCACAGAATTAAAGGCATGAATGCACAGTGCCTGACACATGGTAGGTATACAACAAATGTTGTTGCTTTTTCCTCCATAATCAGCTCTGAGTCAGAGCCTACAGTCAGTCAGCTTCCTGCTGTTCCTGCTGAAGGAGAGGATTGGCTTTCCTAAAGCTGGGCTGCCCAAGTTCATCCGCAGGTGCTGGTCCTTGGTGCTATCAGATTTGGCTTGGAATCTCTGCTGCCTCTGGAATTTTCCCGTGCTCCCTAGAAAGACCCTGGCCTCTCCTCAATGAAACCTGTTGACTCTTTCATCAATACAACCTGTATTCACTATCCCCAGGTTGGGCTGGGTCCCATCTGCATTAAAAAGAAGGCTCCTCACTTCTAATAAAAATGACAATAGTAGCTGCCATATTTAGAGACCTTACATAAGTATGGGCTAAGCATCTCTCTCTCAGCCTCAACTCTGCAGAGTATGTGATAGTGTTCCCATTTCACAGGTGAGGCTCGGAGAGGGGGAGGAACTCATTCAAGGGCACACAGCTGGTAAGCGGCAGGTACAATGATGCCTTCTAAGCTATCTCCATTCTATCTTCTGCTTCAAAAGGTAAATGTTCCCCATGTTCAGTCTAACATGCAGGCAAGTTTCAGAACCAATATTATAAAAGCAATGATTCTCAACATTGACTATACTGTACTTTGGAATCACCTGGAAAGACTTTTAAAATGCCAGGTGGGAGTTGGGTTTTGAAGAGTGCTGGGGGCAGGGGGAAGGGAGGGAGAGAGAGGGGTAGTAACTGGAATGGGGCATGGGGGAGCCTTCTGGCATTCTGGTATTGTTCTATTTCTTGATCTAGGTGCTGGCTACTTGGGTGTGTTCACTGTTGTGAGAATCATTGAGTTGTACATTTATGATTTGCATACCTTTCTATATGCATTTTATTTTATGGTAAAAAAAAAAAAATTTTTTTTTAATTTTAAGAAAAAAAGGCAGGTGTCATCAGTTACTTCATTGCCCCCTGGGAAAAGGAAGGGGGTCCCGACTCCTCATCTCAAGGATGCTTTTCACAGCATCAAGCAGTTGTTGGCCTCTGAGTCTATGCCTATCTTGACAACGAGCTGACCACCCCTGCTTCCTTACCATGAACGCTTCTTCCTGGGCTAATGCCATGCTTAGCTGCAAAATGCTCCCTGTTGCTGCAGTAGCAGATACCCCCCAACAGCCAGGCCCTCAGGCTGGGCTCTACAGCTCCCCAGTCTCCACACCTAGAGTCAGGATCCCATCCTGCCCAGGCCCCAGGACCTAAGGCAGCAGCCTGGTCCTGAGCTGAGAGTTCCCTGTTGACCTCTGCCCTGTGTCATAATTTGAGTCACTGGAGGTATGTTGTCATTCTTCAGTTGCAGATGTTCTGATTTTTAGCTGGGCCCATGGGTGTGTGAAATGAGGACTATGTTCCTCACCCTCTCTTGCAGTTAGGTGTGGCCATGTGCCTCAGTTCTGGCCAATAAATGGAAGCAGGCTAGCCGATTAGCTCAGTTAGTTAGAGCATAGTGCTGACAACACCAAGATCAAGGGTTCGGATCCCTGTACCACCAAAAAAAGAAAAAAAGAAAAAAAGAAAAAAAAAAAAAAAGAAAAAGATAAAAGAATGTGAGTAAAATATTCTGTGTAATTCTGGAAATTGCCCTTAAAAAGGGACAGAGCTCTCCTCCTTCCCTTGCTCCTTCCTGCTACCCAGAATATGGCATGAAAAAGTTGAGTTCCAGCAGCCTTGTTGTACCACAGGGTGGAAGTCACATTTGAGGATAGCAGAGCAATGAGACAGGTGAGCCTGTGTCCTCTCCATCATCTCCTTTGCATCATGGAACACCCTGTTGGCTCTGGACTGACCCCCTTGGGATGAATTAACAGAGAAAAGAGAGAAATAAGCTTCTAAACTATTTGAGTCAATAATATGTGGGATTTTCCATTCCTCTGAACCCACCTTTATCCTAACTGACACACGGGGCTTCTGACTTGATCCTTGGGCCTGAGTACCTGCTTTGGTCACCTGCCCAGTGTGAGGATGAGGGGCTTGGCTTGCTCTGTCCTGAGACTAGAATTCTGCCCCCACCCCAGCTCAGTGGCTGGATCCTGCTACCTGCTGGCTGCCACCCCCCCATCCATGCTGCCTGCCCACCCAGCAGGATTTTGTGATATGGGGCTTGCCTCTTGCCAGGGTGCAGTGCAGGCAACTGCTTCAATCCCTTTCCTGGAATGAAACCAGCTGCCTGCCTCCTTTACCCACTCATCTCCATACCCTTGGCTCCTGCCCTGGGCATAACAGCTGGCTGCTCTCTGGACATCTGTAGCAGGGCCAATGCCTACAGAATCTTCCCCAGTGAATAGGTCCAGGAGCAGCCAGTTCCTGATATCCAGAAACAAGGGCACCTTCATTCATTTACTTACCCAACAGACATTCATCAAGAGTCGATTATAGGCATTGGGACACAACAGGAAATAAGACCAGGGCAAATGGCCGGCCTAGGGCAGTACCTATAAGCACAGGCTGTAGAGTTAGAATGTCAGGCACCGCCATCAAAGACGAACTAATCACAAGGACTTTTCAGGCATTTCCTTTAAGGATATGCCCAGGATCTGGGTTATGTGTGCAAACCTGGATGAGTCACTGCACTTCCCCCGGTCCTCAGCTGCCCCATCTGCACATCTCCTTGTGTTGAGGGACCAACAGGTGGAGTCAGGATCCAAAGAGACTATGACTGAAATCTCAGCTCTACTAGTGAGCATAATAAGGGTATTAATGCCCACCTCCCAGGCTAGGGAGCATAGAGCAGAGGATTTTTCTGTGCTGAAGCCCTGCAACCACCACCTCCTGTACATGGGCCGCCGCTGACCTCTAGTGGCCACTGGATAAATTGCATAGCACGCCTGCCTGAAGATGGGAAAGTGGGAGAAGCTTCTCCCCTGCTTGATGCTGGAATCCTCAACCATGCCAGACCCCAAACTCCCTTTCCATAAAATATATGTTTAATAATAGTACTTTTAAAATATTTCAAGCAGCTTTACTGCACATGTATAGAGTATAATTTGATAACTTTTGATATATGTAATATATATACACTTGAAATCATTACCACATTCTAAATAGTGAATATATCCATTATCCCCCAAATTTCCTTGTGCCCCTGGGTGACCCCTTCTGACTCTTCATACTCCCAAATTCCCAAGCTGCTGATCTGTGTCCTGTCATTGTAGATCTGTTTACACTTTCTAGAGTGTTCTATAAATGGAACAATAAGAATGTATTCTTTTTTGTCTGGCTTCTTTCACCCAGCATCATTATTTTGAGATTGATCCATCTTGCCTTGCATAACAATAGTTCATTCCTTTTTATTGCTGAGTAGTATTCCATTGTATGAACATATATCACAATTTCTTTGTTCATTCAGAATGATCATAATTTTTAAAATTAATTTAATGCCCTAACTTTAAGAGAAACTAAAGAGAAATAACCAAATAATAGGTAGGTTCTGTATAAGTGCTCAGGCATGACCACACGAACACATAACGGAGTAGTCAGGCACTTGCACCCATGTGTACGATCACAGCAAATGTACCAGCTACAAGTGCAGCCAGACAGAGGTGTGGCATATCGGCACATCAGCTACAACAAGCAGCATCACCACGGCATATTGCACAACAGAGAGGCAGGGCTGGGCTTTGAGCCCCCATTTTCTTGGCTCCAAAGTTCAGCAGTTAGCCATTCTACACAGGAAAGTACAATGCTTGTAGCCCAATGCCTGGGGTCCAGGGTTGAGCAGAGAAGGTGGATGGAGGCAGGTTTCAGCTTGGTGGAAGCATTCATTTCTCACAATGCTGATCATCAGGGTGGTGTGTTCCTATTTGTTATGGAGGACATGTGGTGTTTCTCTTTGTGCACCTGGCTTATTTCACTTAATTTTTTCCAGGCTCATCCACGTTGCTGCGAGTGGCAGAATTTTGTTCTTCTGTACGGCTGAGTAGCATTCCATTGTGTACATCTACCACATTCTCATCCATTCATGTCTTGATGGCACTTGGGTTGGCTCTAACTCTTGGCTGTGTGAATAGAGCTGTGTCCTTGTACTTTTTCTAACTTCTTGAGTTGATTGCTCAATTCACTTATTTTATTTGTTGTTTTAGTTTGGTCTGGGGTTTTTTAGTCCCTTTTTCTCTCTTCCATTGCTCATGGCACAGACCACATCATGCAGCAGAAACAGTGCAGGCTTGGGGGCCCGGAAGCTTTTGCTTTGACCATTGGTTCAGCTTCTCCTTAGCAACTTTTGAGCCTTCATTTCTTTGTCTAGAAAAGGAAGGTGATAATATCCCTCTGCAGAGTTTTTTGAGGACTAAATGAGGCAATGGTAAGGAACATCGCACAGTGCCTGGTACAGAGCAGGTGCTCATTGGATAAGTGTATCTTCTGGTTTTTCCCGCCGTCTGTATTTACAATGCCCACCTTGTTAAATAAATAAGCCAAACCCCATAGTTTCTTTCTCCTTTTGTGTCATTTATATTAGCACTTCTTGACTGTAATGTCACAACACAGAAGTTGAGAGGTGAGTTGCCAGCAATAAAATGGGGAAATGGTGTGGAGTAAACATTAAGACCAAGGGTTCTGGAGCCCAGGAGCTCCTTTCCATCCCGGCTTTGCCACTGACCAGCTAGTTAAACAAGTAACTTAAGAGCTTCAGGCCAGGCTCCTTCTACTTTGTTTTATTTAAATAAAAGCAGTTAAGACTATGAATATACTTTTAAATGCAGTTTTCGTTAAATTTTAGAAACTTTGATATGCATTGCTGTCATTTTCATTGTATTAAAAACCTGTTATTCCAGATTTGAATTTGTCTTTAACCGAGTAACTCTTTGGGGGGTGGGGAGAACATGTGTAGGTTGTTTAAGCTTTAAGAATTTGGGGGGCTTTCACTGTAGTCAGAGTATGGAGCCTATGTAATTTCTCCTTTGGGGAAACTGAAGGATTATATGTAGCTTAGTTTATTATCAATTTGTGTAACTATTCCTGAAATATTTGAGAAGGAATATATTCTGTAGGGTAAAGACAAGCCTGATAATAAAGCTAAAAATTCAGTCCTAATAATCATATTGATGTTGGAGGTAAGGTCTGGGGGACCCAGTAGTCGGCCTCATCCCACCCAGTAGACAGTAAGAACAAGTTTAATATAACAAATAAGAAATACGAGTTCCACAGAGAGAGTGCAGCCTACCTCCTGAGACTGAGCAGGGCATACACCAAGTTTAACACAAAAGAAAGTTCAGTACAGACATCGAGTCTAACACACAAAAAAACATACTTAGAATTCAGTACAAAATGCAGGCTGGCCCAAAGGTCTCGCATCACCAAAGAACACCTATAAAACCTAGAAGGAGCGGAAGCCCCCTGGTTCATAAGCCAGGGAGTGGGGAGGGGTATGGGCCTGAGCCATGCTCTCCAACACCTGTAACCAGCCCAGTGACAACCACTGAGCGGCCACAGGAAGTGCCCCGGGCTCCCAAGCCAGGGTGGTGGGGAACGGAGGACCTCAGCCATGACCCCCAACATCTGAAACCAGGCCAGTGGTGACCACCAGACGGCAGCAGGAAGCACCCCAGGCTCCTGAGCCAGAGGAGTGGGGGCTGAAGGGTTAGCCACACCCCCTGACATCGGCATTCAGCCCAACAATGACTGAGCCACTGCTAGAAGCCTCCTTGTCTTCCCTGCAGGAATGAGGGGGTTCCGCAGGCCTCAACCATGCTCCCCCTTCCTTCTTCTCCCTCCCTATATCCTTCCCTCTTCCCCTCTACCTCTCTGCTCTGCCATATCTTAGAATGTAAAAAAATAATATTAATAAACTTAAAATAATAAAATAAAATTAAAAAGGAGGAAGAATGTCTTTAATTTGGGGCTAGATTTCTTATTATTTAACCCCCCCCAAAGTTGCAAGGTGTTTTGTTTCAAAGAAGGTAGAGAAAAAGATAGTGGTTACGTTCTGAAAATGTATTTGAAATTTTTTCCATGAAAAATAATTATAATAATTCAATTTAAATAAAATCAATCAAGGAAACTTCAAACTTTAAGAAGTGTAGCTCCCTCTGAAATGTGAAAGAAAGGAAATAATCACTGATTTAGAAATCTGATTATAACAAGTGATCCACCCCTAAATGAGGCAAATCTTGGAATCAGTTAGATTTTAAAACTAGCATGTGCTAGGCCTAGGAATAAGATGAAGCCCATTCTTGGAGATTACATGCTGGGGGTGGTGCCAGACACTAAACAAGAAATAAAAGAAATTATAAGAAGGGCTGTAAAGGAAGTCAACAGGGTTCTAGTTACAGTAGTATTTTAAGGAAATTATTTAACATGCTGACTTTAACTTCCTGACTGTCTATCCAAGTGTACCTGTAAGAAACATCTGAAAAATAGTATTGTTGCTTCTAGATTAGTGCTGGTGTTGAGGCCAGGTGGGGTGAGGGAAGTTTTCCCATGCTAATGTAAAGGGCAATTCACTCTAATTCAAACACCCTTGAACAAACCGAATTGCCCATCCCACAAAACCCCTCCTACAGAAATTTTGGGATCAACGCTGGTTCTATGATAGCCCCTACCTAGTAGAGTGGTGACGTAATTATCAAACGTGGGGCAAGGACACAGATGGTTTACATGAATGCCAATATTTTGGAATAAGAAACCATAATATGTGTTCTGCCTGCAGCCCTGACTGGCGCTAAACTGGCAGGTCACATGGTTTCCTTGGAAGCAGTACAGCCAAGGGGAAGAAGGTCTCTCAGCTTTCGGCTTGGAAGAGGAGGAGTCCAGGCTGTCAGAAGCACAGCAGCACTTCTGAATATGCCCAGAGGAGAGGCCCTGGGACTCGGGATGCCCTGCAGCCCCCCACACCAACGGGCTGCTGGAGGCCCAGGGCCACCCGGGTCTGCGACCCAAATCCTGCCTCGCTGAGGATGTGAGGGGCTGTTCCGGCGGGAGGTGACTGTCACCTCTGCAGGGGGCAGGGAGGCTTGAGCCCCGTGATTACGGACAAGGCTCGCCCCTGTGGGCCTGAGCCTAGTAAAGGTTATCAGTGACAGTGATGTCACAAATGAAGGGCGGGCCAGGTGTGGGGCCACGGCTGCTCAGGGCGTGCTCGTCGCAGGGGCAGCCATAAGGGTTCTGCTGCCGCTGAGCGAGGAACAGTTACCGCATTGGTCTGGGTCACCGTGCCCCAGAGCTTCTATTTATCTATATGATGTCTCAGCTGCGCTTCGGGGTCCTCCGGCTTCTGACGTTTGCACCCTCATGGCTGCAAGTTCAGGAGGCTCCCCTTCCGGAGTGGGTCCGGCGCCCTGTCCCACTGACCTCCAACCCCCCAGTGCCGACTGAGCCTTGATCTTCACGCTCCTCTGATCTGCCACCCGGATCACTCCATGCGTTTCCACCCCCGGGCGCCCTGTGGAGCTTTGATTACCTGGGATCCTCTGCTGCCTCCCGGACATTGGTCCGGTCTCAGGAAGTGGCCCAGAAGCTGATTCCAACGCTGGACACGGATTCGGCTCAAGAGCTGCCCCCACAGCCGGATCGGTTTGCTGTTCTGCATCAGGAGCTGCGTGACAAGCTAGCTCGGCCACAAAGGCTCCCAGACGTGGTTGCAGTGCAAGACTGGCAGCAGAATCAGGCCCTGGCTCTGCCTCTTGGACTCAAAAGTAAGATTCTAAGTGCAGACAGCGAGAGTTGAAAAGCAACAAAGTTTGTTGTTTCACCCCTGAAGAAAGATCTAAATTGGCATCCGCGGCTTGCCAAGATTCTTGGACTTCCACACCCATTTGCACCCAAACCTAAGCATCAGAAACAAAACTTGCAGGACGATAATGGATTTTCAAGTAGGGGTATAGATTATCCTGAATTTCCCCTAGAATCCCACAAGGACCCAGAGGAGCGTCTAGAGGCGCCTGAGCCAGCTGAAACTAAGCATTACAGCAAGCGGCCCGATCTCAAAACCTTGAGCCCCCTGAAGAGACCCAATCCTCTCCACCCCAGCAAGACCCAGCTCAGCCTCCACAGCCCCCTGAGGAGGAAGAAGCTTCTTCAACTCCACAGGAGGCCCTTGAGGAGGAAGAACTTTCTCCAGCCCGGCAGGAGACCCCAGCCCAACCTGCAGGCCCTCCTGTGCAGGCCGAACCTTCTTCCGGTGAGCCGGACCAGGCAGCTCAGACTTCTGACTCCCCTGAGGAGAGGGAACCTTCTCAGACCCAGCAGGAGCAACCAGCTCAGTCTCCAGAGCATCATGACGTGACAGTTTTTACCTCCAGCTGAACAACAAACTCGGCATTTAAACTTGCCTGACACTACTACTAAACCTCCAGATCTGCAGCTTGCCATAACAGCAGAACCTGCTGCAGAGGCGGGAACTTTTCCAACCTACCACGAGTCTACTGCTCAGCCCTCAGTGCCCACTAATGATGTGGGACCTTCTACAACCCAGCAGAAGGCCCCAACTCTGCCTGCAGGTCCTCCTGAAGAGGTTGAACCACGACCAGTTCAACAAGAGGCTCCAGGTCAATCTCCAGAAGCTATTAAGGATGAGAAGCCCTCCCCAGCCCAGCACGATGCTGTGGCTGAACATGCACAGACCACCGAGGAGGCAGAACCTTCTCCAGCCCAGCAGGAGGCTTGTAGCTGAGCACCCGCATACCACCGAGGAGGCAGAATCTTCTGCAGAACAGCAGGGGGCTGTGGCTGAGCATTCACAGACCACTGAGGAGGCAGAACCTTCTGCAGCGCAGCAGAGGACCCCAGCTCTGCCTCCAGAGCCCCCTGTGGGTGCTGAACCTCCAGCCGTCCAGCAGGAGCACCCAACTCAGCCTCCAGCATCCTCTGTGTAGGATTGAATTCACACTCGATCGGATGATGAGATGACATTTCCACCTCTAGATCTGTCCGTCATATTCAGAGCTCATGATTCAGCACTGCCTAGTACGGCACCTACACGTGTGGATGTGGAGCTCAGCGTGACTCCTCCAGAGCCTAGTGCAGAGGCTGAACCATCTCCAGTCCAGCAGGAGGGCCGTGCTAAGCCTTCAGTTCCCTCCGAGCAGGCTGAATTTTATCCAACCCAATCCCATCCCTATTGCCAAACTGCAGATTCCCTTGAAAACACAGACTCTGATGTAGCCCAGCAAGAGGCCACAGCTCAGAGTCCAGATCCTCTTAAGGAGGTAGGCCTTTCTCCAGTGCAATGGGAGGCCCCCGCTGGGCTACCAGAGCCCTCTGAGGAGGTTGAACCATCCGAACAGGAGGCTCCAGGTCTGCCACTAAACCCCCCTGAAGTGGCCAGACCTTCTCCAGTCCCCCAGGACGCTGCGGCTCCACTTTCAGAGCCACCTAAGGAGGTAGAACATTCTCCAGCTCAGCAGGTGGCCCCCATCTCAAGACCTGCAGAACGACACGAGAAGGTAGAAGGTAGAACCTTCTCTGGCCCATCACGAAGCCCATCCTCAGCATCCAGGTCCCCCAGAGGAGGCAGAACCTTCTCCAGTTCTGCAGGAGGTTCCAGCTTAGGCTGCAGAGCCCTGTGTGGTGGCGGAATCCTCCCCAATCCAGCAGGTGGCCCCAGCTCAGCTTCAAGAGCCATCTAAGGAAGTTCTAGTTCAACCTCCAGTGCATTATGAGATGACGGTTCCAAACCAAGTCAGGATCAAGCTCAGAATCCAACGTTGTCCAGTATCACAGTTCAACCAACCTCTGGACATGGAGGTTACCATAACTTTAGAACCCAGTGTGGAGGCTGAACATTCTACAGCGCTGAAGAAGACTACAGCTCCACATCCATCCCAGGCCCAGACTCAGCAACCAAAGCTGATACAAGTCACAGTTCAGCCTTCGGACCTGGAACTTACCATAACTACAGAACCTACCACAGAGCTGAAACGTTCTCCCACCGTGCAGGAGACCACAACACAGCCTCCAGAAACACCTGAGGAGATAGTAGCTCAACCTCCAGTGTATCAAGAGGTGACAGTTTCAAAACCAGGTCAGGATCAAGCTCAGCCACCAACGTCGCCCAATGTTGCAGTTTGGCCTTCAGACCTGGAGCTTACTATAACTTCAGTTTCTACTACAGACGCCGAACATTCTACGGCCCCGAAGAAGAGACACCCTTGCAGGCTAGAAAAATGGGAAAAGCTTGTTGAAGAAGTACAATTTAAAGCCTTCAAAGATGGGAAGAGTTTGAATTGACGGAGAAGAGAAAGAATATTCTTGGCATGGAATGGCATGAGCAAAAGGCCAAAGCTGAGAATGGGGTTTAGGGACAAGAGAACAAAGAGGACTGTAGAATATCATAGCATTGGCTAGAATGGGAATTGACAGGAAGAAGAGAGGTTTACTAGCCGGGTAGAAGCAGGTTGTAGGGAAATTAACATCCAGGCTGAGAACTTTAAATTTAACGTGTTGCTAATGAATAGCAACTACATGAGCAGGAGAGTTTTTGAGCAGAAGAACTAAGTAACGAAAGCACCACTTTGGGAATATTAATCTGGTGTTATCGGGAAAGAGGGAACGGACACGAGTTAGAGAGACATACAAACTGGTAGAATAATCCAGCTACCTGGCAATGTAGACCAGGGTTAAGGCTTAATCTGGGCATTAAGATTGACATTTTCTTGGAAGCAGTACAGCCAAGGGGAAGAAGGTCTCTCAGCTTTCGGCTTGGAAGAGGAGGAGTCCAGGCTGTCAGAAGCACAGCAGCACTTCTGAATATGCCCAGAGGAGAGGCCCTGGGACTCGGGATGCCCTGCAGCCCCCCACACCAACGGGCTGCTGGAGGCCCAGGGCCACCCGGGTCTGCGACCCAAATCCTGCCTCGCTGAGGATGTGAGGGGCTGTTCCGGCGGGAGGTGACTGTCACCTCTGCAGGGGGCAGGGAGGCTTGAGCCCCGTGATTACGGACAAGGCTCGCCCCTGTGGGCCTGAGCCTAGTAAAGGTTATCAGTGACAGTGATGTCATAAATGAAGGGCGGGCCAGGTGTGGGGCCACGGCTGCTCAGGGCGTGCTCGTCGCAGGGGCAGCCATAAGGGTTCTGCTGCCGCTGAGCGAGGAACAGTTACCGCATTGGTCTGGGTCACCGTGCCCCAGAGCTTCTATTTATCTATATGATGTCTCAGCTGCGCTTCGGGGTCCTCCGGCTTCTGACGTTTGCACCCTCATGGCTGCAAGTTCAGGAGGCTCCCCTTCCGGAGTGGGTCCGGCGCCCTGTCCCACTGACCTCCAACCCCCCAGTGCCGACTGAGCCTTGATCTTCACGCTCCTCTGATCTGCCACCCGGATCACTCCATGCGTTTCCACCCCCGGGCGCCCTGTGGAGCTTTGATTACCTGGGATCCTCTGCTGCCTCCCGGACATTGGTCCGGTCTCAGGAAGTGGCCCAGAAGCTGATTCCAACGCTGGACACGGATTCGGCTCAAGAGCTGCCCCCACAGCCGGATCGGTTTGCTGTTCTGCATCAGGAGCTGCGTGACAAGCTAGCTCGGCCACAAAGGCTCCCAGACGTGGTTGCAGTGCAAGACTGGCAGCAGAATCAGGCCCTGGCTCTGCCTCTTGGACTCAAAAGTAAGATTCTAAGTGCAGACAGCGAGAGTTGAAAAGCAACAAAGTTTGTTGTTTCACCCCTGAAGAAAGATCTAAATTGGCATCCGCGGCTTGCCAAGATTCTTGGACTTCCACACCCATTTGCACCCAAACCTAAGCATCAGAAACAAAACTTGCAGGACGATAATGGATTTTCAAGTAGGGGTATAGATTATCCTGAATTTCCCCTAGAATCCCACAAGGACCCAGAGGAGCGTCTAGAGGCGCCTGAGCCAGCTGAAACTAAGCATTACAGCAAGCGGCCCGATCTCAAAACCTTGAGCCCCCTGAAGAGACCCAATCCTCTCCACCCCAGCAAGACCCAGCTCAGCCTCCACAGCCCCCTGAGGAGGAAGAAGCTTCTTCAACTCCACAGGAGGCCCTTGAGGAGGAAGAACTTTCTCCAGCCCGGCAGGAGACCCCAGCCCAACCTGCAGGCCCTCCTGTGCAGGCCGAACCTTCTTCCGGTGAGCCGGACCAGGCAGCTCAGACTTCTGACTCCCCTGAGGAGAGGGAACCTTCTCAGACCCAGCAGGAGCAACCAGCTCAGTCTCCAGAGCATCATGACGTGACAGTTTTTACCTCCAGCTGAACAACAAACTCGGCATTTAAACTTGCCTGACACTACTACTAAACCTCCAGATCTGCAGCTTGCCATAACAGCAGAACCTGCTGCAGAGGCGGGAACTTTTCCAACCTACCACGAGTCTACTGCTCAGCCCTCAGTGCCCACTAATGATGTGGGACCTTCTACAACCCAGCAGAAGGCCCCAACTCTGCCTGCAGGTCCTCCTGAAGAGGTTGAACCACGACCAGTTCAACAAGAGGCTCCAGGTCAATCTCCAGAAGCTATTAAGGATGAGAAGCCCTCCCCAGCCCAGCACGATGCTGTGGCTGAACATGCACAGACCACCGAGGAGGCAGAACCTTCTCCAGCCCAGCAGGAGGCTTGTAGCTGAGCACCCGCATACCACCGAGGAGGCAGAATCTTCTGCAGAACAGCAGGGGGCTGTGGCTGAGCATTCACAGACCACTGAGGAGGCAGAACCTTCTGCAGCGCAGCAGAGGACCCCAGCTCTGCCTCCAGAGCCCCCTGTGGGTGCTGAACCTCCAGCCGTCCAGCAGGAGCACCCAACTCAGCCTCCAGCATCCTCTGTGTAGGATTGAATTCACACTCGATCGGATGATGAGATGACATTTCCACCTCTAGATCTGTCCGTCATATTCAGAGCTCATGATTCAGCACTGCCTAGTACGGCACCTACACGTGTGGATGTGGAGCTCAGCGTGACTCCTCCAGAGCCTAGTGCAGAGGCTGAACCATCTCCAGTCCAGCAGGAGGGCCGTGCTAAGCCTTCAGTTCCCTCCGAGCAGGCTGAATTTTATCCAACCCAATCCCATCCCTATTGCCAAACTGCAGATTCCCTTGAAAACACAGACTCTGATGTAGCCCAGCAAGAGGCCACAGCTCAGAGTCCAGATCCTCTTAAGGAGGTAGGCCTTTCTCCAGTGCAATGGGAGGCCCCCGCTGGGCTACCAGAGCCCTCTGAGGAGGTTGAACCATCCGAACAGGAGGCTCCAGGTCTGCCACTAAACCCCCCTGAAGTGGCCAGACCTTCTCCAGTCCCCCAGGACGCTGCGGCTCCACTTTCAGAGCCACCTAAGGAGGTAGAACATTCTCCAGCTCAGCAGGTGGCCCCCATCTCAAGACCTGCAGAACGACACGAGAAGGTAGAAGGTAGAACCTTCTCTGGCCCATCACGAAGCCCATCCTCAGCATCCAGGTCCCCCAGAGGAGGCAGAACCTTCTCCAGTTCTGCAGGAGGTTCCAGCTTAGGCTGCAGAGCCCTGTGTGGTGGCGGAATCCTCCCCAATCCAGCAGGTGGCCCCAGCTCAGCTTCAAGAGCCATCTAAGGAAGTTCTAGTTCAACCTCCAGTGCATTATGAGATGACGGTTCCAAACCAAGTCAGGATCAAGCTCAGAATCCAACGTTGTCCAGTATCACAGTTCAACCAACCTCTGGACATGGAGGTTACCATAACTTTAGAACCCAGTGTGGAGGCTGAACATTCTACAGCGCTGAAGAAGACTACAGCTCCACATCCATCCCAGGCCCAGACTCAGCAACCAAAGCTGATACAAGTCACAGTTCAGCCTTCGGACCTGGAACTTACCATAACTACAGAACCTACCACAGAGCTGAAACGTTCTCCCACCGTGCAGGAGACCACAACACAGCCTCCAGAAACACCTGAGGAGATAGTAGCTCAACCTCCAGTGTATCAAGAGGTGACAGTTTCAAAACCAGGTCAGGATCAAGCTCAGCCACCAACGTCGCCCAATGTTGCAGTTTGGCCTTCAGACCTGGAGCTTACTATAACTTCAGTTTCTACTACAGACGCCGAACATTCTACGGCCCCGAAGAAGAGACACCCTTGCAGGCTAGAAAAATGGGAAAAGCTTGTTGAAGAAGTACAATTTAAAGCCTTCAAAGATGGGAAGAGTTTGAATTGACGGAGAAGAGAAAGAATATTCTTGGCATGGAATGGCATGAGCAAAAGGCCAAAGCTGAGAATGGGGTTTAGGGACAAGAGAACAAAGAGGACTGTAGAATATCATAGCATTGGCTAGAATGGGAATTGACAGGAAGAAGAGAGGTTTACTAGCCGGGTAGAAGCAGGTTGTAGGGAAATTAACATCCAGGCTGAGAACTTTAAATTTAACGTGTTGCTAATGAATAGCAACTACATGAGCAGGAGAGTTTTTGAGCAGAAGAACTAAGTAACGAAAGCACCACTTTGGGAATATTAATCTGGTGTTATCGGGAAAGAGGGAACGGACACGAGTTAGAGAGACATACAAACTGGTAGAATAATCCAGCTACCTGGCAATGTAGACCAGGGTTAAGGCTTAATCTGGGCATTAAGATTGACATTTTCTTGGAAGCAGTACAGCCAAGGGGAAGAAGGTCTCTCAGCTTTCGGCTTGGAAGAGGAGGAGTCCAGGCTGTCAGAAGCACAGCAGCACTTCTGAATATGCCCAGAGGAGAGGCCCTGGGACTCGGGATGCCCTGCAGCCCCCCAACACCAACGGGCTGCTGGAGGCCCAGGGCCACCCGGGTCTGCGACCCAAATCCTGCCTCGCTGAGGATGTGAGGGGCTGTTCCGGCGGGAGGTGACTGTCACCTCTGCAGGGGGCAGGGAGGCTTGAGCCCCGTGGTTACGGACAAGGCTCGCCCCTGTGGGCCTGAGCCTAGTAAAGGTTATCAGTGACAGTGATGTCATAAATGAAGGGCGGGCCAGGTGTGGGGCCACGGCTGCTCAGGGCGTGCTCGTCGCAGGGGCAGCCATAAGGGTTCTGCTGCCGCTGAGCGAGGAACAGTTACCGCATTGGTCTGGGTCACCGTGCCCCAGAGCTTCTACTTATCTATATGATGTCTCAGCTGCGCTTCGGGGTCCTCCGGCTTCTGACGTTTGCACCCTCATGGCTGCAAGTTCAGGAGGCTCCCCTTCCGGAGTGGGTCCGGCGCCCTGTCCCACTGACCTCCAACCCCCCAGTGCCGACTGAGCCTTGATCTTCACGCTCCTCTGATCTGCCACCCGGATCACTCCATGCGTTTCCACCCCCGGGCGCCCTGTGGAGCTTTGATTACCTGGGATCCTCTGCTGCCTCCCGGACATTGGTCCGGTCTCAGGAAGTGGCCCAGAAGCTGATTCCAACGCTGGACACGGATTCGGCTCAAGAGCTGCCCCCACAGCCGGATCGGTTTGCTGTTCTGCATCAGGAGCTGCGTGACAAGCTAGCTCGGCCACAAAGGCTCCCAGACGTGGTTGCAGTGCAAGACTGGCAGCAGAATCAGGCCCTGGCTCTGCCTCTTGGACTCAAAAGTAAGATTCTAAGTGCAGACAGCAGAGTTGAGAAGCAACAAAGTTTGTTGTTTCACCCCTGAAGAAAGATCTAAATTGGCATCCGCGGCTTGCCAAGATTCTTGGACTTCCACACCCATTTGCACCCAAACCTAAGCATCAGAAACAAAACTTGCAGGACGATAATGGATTTTCAAGTAGGGATATAGATTATCCTGAATTTCCCCTAGAATCCCACAAGGACCCAGATGAGCGTCTAGAGGCGCCTGAGCCAGCTGAAACTAAGCAATTACAGCAAGCGGCCCGATCTCAAAACCTTGAGCCCCCTGAAGAGACCCAATCCTCTCCACCCCAGCAAGACCCAGCTCAGCCTCCACAGCCCCCTGAGGAGGAACACCTTCTTCAACTCAACGGGAGTCCCTTGAGGAAGTTCAATCTTCTTTAACCCAGCAGGAGGCCCTAGCTCAGCCTGTACGTTACCCTGAGGATATAGAACTTTCTCCAACTTGGCAGGAGGCATCAGCCTGGCCTCCAGGTTCTCCTGTTGAGGCCATACCTTCTCCCAGTGTGCAGGAGCAGGCAGCTCAGACTTCTGAGTCTTCTGAGGAGAGTGAACCTTCTCCAGTTCAGCAAGAGACCCCAGCTCAAGCTCCAGAGTCCCCTATGGAAAGTAGAGCTGAAACTCAACCAAGTCATGGGATGACTGTTCTCCCTTCATGTTAGGACCAAGTTCATTATTATAACTTGCCCAATGTTAGAATTATACCTGCCGATGTGGTCATTACCATAAATGCACAGCCTACCATGGAGGTTCAAACTTCTCCAACCCAGCAGGAGACCCTGTCCCAGGCTCCAGGAACTCCTGTGGAAGCTGAACCTTCTCCCCGTGAGCAGGAGCAGCCAGCTCAGACTTCTGAGTCTCCTGAGAGACTGAACCTTCTCAAACCCAGGAGGAGCAACCAGCTCAGTCTCCAGACCATCATCAAGTGACAGTTTTACCTCCAGGTCACCAACAAACTCAGCATTTAAACTTGCCTGATACCTGTATTAAACCTCCACATCTGCAGCTAACCATAAGAAGAGAACCTGCTGCAGAGGTGGGAACTTTTCCAACCTCCCACAAGTGTACTGCTCAGCCTTCAGTGCCTACTGATATGGAACCCCCTCCAGCCCAGCAGTGGGCTGTGTCTAAGCATGCACAGACCACTGAGGAGGCAGAACCTTCTCCAGTTCTCCAAGAGGTTCCAGCTCAGCCGGCAGAACCCTCTGTGGTGGTGGAATCCTTCCCCATCCAGCAGGTGGCCCCAGCTCAGCTTCCAGAGCCATCTAAATTTCTAGTTCCACCTCCATTGCATTATGAGATGACAGTTCCAACACCAAGTCAGGATCAAGCTCAGAATCCAACGTTGTCCAGTATCACAGTTCAACCTTTGGACGTGGAGTTTACCATAACTCCAGACCCCAGAGTGGAAGCTGAACATTCTGCAACCCTAAAGAATACTACTACTCTTTCTGCATAGCCCCAAGGTAACAAATCCACGTCCAGACCCAGGCTCAGTCTCAGCATCTGAACCTGACTCCAGTCACAGCTCAACCTTCCAATCTGGCACTTACCATAATTCCAGTACCCCCTATGGAGGCTGAACATTCTACAGCGCTAAAGAAGTCTACAGGTCCACATCCACAGCAGGCCCAGACTCAGCATCCAAAGTTGATACAAGTCACAGTTGAGCCTTAACTACCATAACTACAGAACGTACTACAGAGCTGAAACCTTCTCCCACCATGCAGAGGACCCCAACTCAGCGTCCAGAACCACCTAAGGGGGTTGCAGCTCAATCTCCAGTGTATCAAGGGGTGACAGTTTCAAAACCAGGTCAGGATCAAGCTCAGCCACCAACATCACCCAGTGTTGCAGTTTGGCCTTTAGGCCTGGGGCTTACTATATAACTTCAGTATCTACTACAGAGGCCGAACATTTTACAGCCCTGAAGAAGAGTACAGCTCCACACTTACAGGAGGTGCCGACTCAGCATCCGAACCTGACTCCAGTGAGAGCTCAACCTTTCAATCTGGCACTTACCATAACTCTAGAACCCACTACGGAGGTTGAGTACTCTCCAACAATGTAAGAGTCCCCAACTCAGCTGCCAGAGCAACCTGAAGAGATTGTAGCTCAACCTCCAGTGTATCAAGAGGTGACAATTTCAACAGCAGGTCACAGTGAAGCTGAGCATCCAACATTGCCCAACATTACAGTTCAACCTTTGGAGCTGGAGTTTATCATAATGTCAGTACCCACTATGGAGGGTGAACATTCTACACCCATGAAGAAGACTACAGCTCCACATCTAGAGTAGGTCCAGACTCAGTACCCAACGCTGACTGAAGTCAAAGTTGAGCCTTTGGACCTGGAACTTACCATAACTACAGAACCTACTACAGAGCTGAAACCTTCTCCCACCATGCAGGAGACCCCAACTCAGCCTCCAGAGCCACCTAAGGAGGTTGTAGCTCCACTTCAAGTATATCAAAAGGAAACATTTTCAAAACCAGGTCAGCAACCAGGATCGCCCAATGTCAGAGTTGGCCTTTAGACCTGGAGTTTACCATAAGTTCAGTATCTACTACAGAGGTTGAGCATCCTACATCCAGACCAGGTTCAGACTTAGCATCCAAACTTGACTGAAGTCAGAGTTCACCCTTTTGATCTGGAACTTACTATAACTCAACATCCATTGGTATCTTCCAAAAATTACACCCCAGGAAAGAATGCCACTGGGAGCATCAACCTATGTGAGCTCTCTATCTGCAGAGATGAGACACTGTCCTGTACTGGTCTCATCCCAGAGCAGAGGCTGTGCCGAGTGCCTCTGCCAGAGCCCAAAACCTACAGTAGCACCTTCGCTATCTTGTAAGAATCGCCTTTCCTGATTTGTTTCCTACCCCTTGGTTGGCTCAGCAGCCTTTTCCTTGAGGTCTTCCTAAGCCTTTTTCATCTTCCCAATACACTTTGGCTGACTTTCTGACTTTACCTTTTGCTTGTCAACTTTTCCTTATCCTCATTCTCCTTACAATTTTGCCCCCTTTCCAGGTTTTCACTGGTGATTGCCCTTACTCTTTTTTAATATGCATTTTTACTTAGCCCCATAATATCATTTCTTAACCTCTGCTCTCCTCCCATTTTTGAGCCACCCTCTTTACAGCAGGCTGCCTCTTCCCATCTCATTAGTGATGAGAGACAACAACATGGTTAAGAGTAGTTGTAGAGCCAGACTGACTGCATTTGAACCGAGGTCTGTCATTAACTAGCTTTTTGACTTTGGGTGAGTTATTTAGTTCTGTGACTCAATTTCCTCATCTATAAAATGGGGATTATGATAGTTACCATTTCATAGAATGGTTGTGAGATTTAGATGAGTGAATATATAACACATATATCAGTGATTAGCATATGTATGAATGGCAGCCATTATTATTATTATTATTCAATCCCTCAGGTATGTTGGGAACACATCTTTGTCCCTGGTTTTCTATATGTAACAGCCATTTCATACCCAATCCAGGGCTAAGTACTATAGGAGCCACAGAAGTATGACATTGTCTCCAGAACGTGACCATGATAGGTGGGAAGAAACGGACTAGGCATAAAAAGGGAGGTGATATATAATTAAGAACTAAATTAGATGCAGACAATAGGTGCTTTAATGCACCAGAATTTGTAATCACTGAGTTGTAGGGATCAGGAAAAGCTGCATGGGTAGGCTAAAACTTTACCTGGGGCTTAATGAGTGGCTATAACTTGTTATTTTTCTCTTTTAAGAGAAAAATAGGGAGTACAGCCTAGGCAAAGCCATGGCTGCAGAAATGATCAAAATTTTGTAGACCAGTTTGGCTACAAAGAATTGGGTTAGGAAGCAATGATGATGAAAAAGCTTGAATCTCAGCTATAGAGGTTTGAACATTACACAAAAAGATATGGAGAGCTATTGAAATTTTCAAGCAAAACAGATAGATGATTAAAACAGGAGGGTTATTTTAGAATACATATTTAGAGTCATCTAGAGGGGGAAGCTTAATAGAGGGAGATCAAATAGAAAGCTCTAGCAAAATCTAGGAGTGGTGTGACAAGGGTCTGAATCAGAGTGGTTGTGACAGGAGTGGAAAGAAAATCCTGGGAGCACTTCAAAGAAAGAACAGACAGGATTTAGTAACTGAGGAGTCTGGGGATAGGGTGTATGGGAAAAAGAAAAATCAAATGTAACTTCAGAGTTTCTGTCCTGGATAATGAGGGGACCGATGGTGGTATAACAGGTGGAAATCTAACAGTTGGGAAGGAGAGCCAGTTTGATGAAGATGAGTTCAATTTTAGGCATCTTTTAGTGGTGAGCATAAAGCAACTAGAAGGTTTCTGGTTGAGTGGAAGTGTCCGCTAGGCAGAGGAGCAGGCAGGTATTTCTTTTGACTTGTTTCTGCCCGTCTCCAGGGGAAGTTGTGTATGTAAACTAAGTTGCTGCTGAGGATCAGGGACAGAGTTACAGGTAAAGATTCAGTCATTCACAAAATTGAAACTGAATATAAGGAATCTAACAGGTTCCTTTAAATATTTGTCATTAATGGAGACATTCCCACTTTTAAAAAAAAGTCACAAAAGTATATAGGATAACATGTGAAAATCTGTACCCCCATACTCCTTTATCACCCCCCACCCTGCACCCTACTGACAGAGGATGTGCTCAGTTTACCTGGGCTTAGGTTTCAGGACATGCCTCTGGGTTTCCAGCCACTTCCTGAGGTCTCAGACCCCTCCTCTGGGCTCTCCCCTGGAGATAAGTTACCTTTTCCAGTTAGACCTATTTTTAGCACCAACACAGGGAAAATGAGACCACAGGGGGGCTGGCTTATGCAATCCAGTGGCTGGGCATGCTCAATAGAGTGCACAGAACATTCCTGTGCATATAACTGGGAACCACTCCCTTAACTGAATATTCATTAGAGAAACTATAAAAGCTGAATTCCAGCTGAAGGCAGGGCTGTTGTTACTCACTTTCCTGGAGGCAACCTGTACTTTGCTGGCTGAGGTGTGTGTATTTCACTTTGTATCTAACTTACTTTCAGTAAGCAGCTGCTCATTCTCTTGAGCCAGCCTGCACTTTGTACTGAACTTTAGCTTTTGTGTTAGACTTGATGTCTGTACTGAACTTACTTTTGTGTTAAACTTGGTGTGGGCCCTGCTCAGTCTCTGGAGCTATACTGTACTCTCTTCATGGAAGCTCTATTTTTTATTTTATTAAACTTGTTCTCACTGTCTATTGTGGCTGTGCCCTTGAATTCTTTCCTGTGGTGGAGTCAAGAACCTGGTAAAAGGACTGGGTGGGTTAAGGCTGACTATCGGGCCTCTGCCTGCACCCTACCTCTGACATTACTACCACCCATAAGATAACTCCTGTTACCATTTTTGTTTATGTCCTTCCTTCCAATCTCTTTCCTTTGCATTTTTTTCCCTAATGAGATAATGCTTTATTTCTTGCTCAGTGATCTGTGCTTTCTCCCTATAGAGTATGTCTAAGACTCTACATCAGCACATTATACTCTTTAATTTCTAATTTCCCTTACCCTTCCAATACCTGGAGAAGTTTCAACAGAGGGCACTTAGCCAAAGCTTTGGTGTTATTTGGCATGGGGATTCTTTATTCTTTGTTGATAATGATCCATTTTTGCCCATTTTTCTGTTGAATTATTTACCATTTTCTTATTGATTTGTAGAAGGAGTCAGTTTAGACACAGTGATTTTGGGAAAAAATACTTACATTCAAAGTAATTAACTGGCAAAAAGAAAAAAAAAAAGCAAAGTAACTAACTGGCATGATCTTTCCAAATGATTGGACAGATAGGATGTTAAGATTCTGAGGAGATGCCTCATGGTTTGTGCCTGTGACCCCACATTATTTCTCTATTAATTATGCAAACTGATAGCTCTGGAAATTGGAAAGCTAGTATTTTCCATATTTGAATATCCCCCATGAGGTTGCCCTGACTCTTTTACTTATTCTGTTCATTCTTTTCCTACTTATTCAAAGATATGAACTGTGTTTCTTCACAGAAATTTCCAAGGAAACTATTTCTTACATTGAAAATAATGGGAAGCATACCATTGGACTGAGAAACTGTGAGTATATTCTCTCCAGATATGAATACAAAATACTATATGCATTGTAAGACCTTTCTTGGTCCAGAATTTTGAGGCTGATACTCTGAGAAAAGATATTTCCTCTTCCATATACCCAAATCAACCTCTACTGATTGCAATCTTATGGTTATTTAAAAATTAAATTTGGTGGGCCCTCTTTAAAATAAGTTAGGGGCAATTTATTTTCTGTTATATAAGTAATACATGACTATATTCTTAATGTATAAAAATGAAATAACAGGTATAGTGGAAACCTTCTTTGTGCCCTAATTCCTCATCCCTGAGGTAAGCACTACTCTGAGTTTGGTATATGTCCTTCCAGACCTTTCACCATGCATTTGCCTACATATATGTACACAAAGCAAAATAGGTCAAACTAAGGTTGTTGTGTGGTTTCATCTTTTTTTTTTTTTCTTTCACTTCATGATATGTCTTGGATTTCTTTCCTTCCTAGTACTTAGCGTGTTTACTCCAATCACATAAACTCCTAATTATGTGCCATACTCTGGGCCATTCTTGCCATGTGACAAGCTGGTCACCATGGGGACTCTGTATAGAAGAAGGCCCTCACCAGATGTGGCCCCTGGTCCTTGGACTTCCCAGCATCCAAATTAGCTGAGAAGAAGAAGAATCTTGCCAAGTGAGGCAGTGTGTGCAGAAGAGGGCTGGGCTCCAACCCAACACACCCCACCTTCCATGTCCAACCAAGGCTCCACAGACCACCTGCCATGTTCACTCGGGAGAAGCATAGCTCATGAGTCATTTGTGTTGAAATCTGACAGAACCAAGTGATCCTTGGCCAGTCTGCTCTAAACAGGGTGGCACATAAGGAGAAAGTTGATGGACAGACAGTTTCCTATCTGAGGTCCTAGGAGAGAAGTGCTGCAGTGGCCAGCTCCCAGGTTCTCAGCAAGTGTTGGGTGATGCATTCAGATGGTCTTGCTGTTGTCTAGCTTCAGGAAAGACCCTCAACTTTTCTGAGCCCTGCTTTCATCCTCTGTAACATGAGAATGATAACACCCACCTTGCAGGACTGATAAAGGGTTAGAAGTCATACCTAAAAGTATGCACACAGTGTCTGGCACATAGTAGGTACCCAACTGTTACAGACCAAATTGTTTCCCCAACCCACTCCCAAATTCATATGTTGAAGTCCTAAACCCCAGCACCTCAGAATGCAACTTATTTGGAGATAAAGTCATTGTAGATATAACTAGTAAAGATGATGTCATATTGGAATAGGATGGACCCCTAATCTAATATAATTGGTGTCCTTATAAAAAAGGGGGAATTTGGACACAAAGACCCACACAGGGAGAACACCATGTGAAGATGAAGGCAGAGACTGAGATGATGCTTCTACAAGCCAAGGAAGGGCAAAGATTGCCAGCAAACCCCAGAAGCTAGGAGAGAGGCCCAGAACAGATCCTCCCTCACAGTCCGCAGAAGGAACCAGCTCTGCTAACACCGTGGTCTGGGACTATTGCCTTCAGAACTGTGTGACAATACGTGTCTGTTGTGTAAGTCACTTTGTTATGGAAGCCCTAGCAAATGAATAAGCCAGCAGATGGGAGCCCATCATCTTTGATAATCCCTGTGGCTCCATCTCTCTGCACCTTCCAGGTGGTTTCCTCCAAGGGCACCCTGCAGACAATCAGGGCCACCACTTGGAGGGATACACAAAGGAAATGTGCTGTTGGTGGAATCACTGGGTGTTGAGACCAGAGAAGTGATGATTTCCCCTCCTCATCTAAACATCTCTGCCACCCACAGCTCAGTCTGGGCAGGGTCTACCCCACTGCTCCCCCTTCTTGTGTTCCTGTGCTCATCTTCTGCTCCTCCTCTGCTCACATACCCATCTGTGCAGCGGGGTCTTAAAGAAGACCATTGCCAGTCCCAGTGAGGCTCCTGGATCTGCCAAACAAGGATGCCTGGCTTGGTGGAGGGATCTCAGGAAATTGTCATGACAACTTCCTGTGCTTGGGAAGTGCTTTTGCAAGCTGCATTCTTAGCTTTTGGCCATCAAAAGTGTCACAACAGGGCACAGAGATAAGTGGAGCAAGCTGGGTTCCTGTGGGTTGTGTGGCCAAACAATGAATAAGTTTAAATAGTGAGAACAGGAAGATGATAGTGTTCTGAGTTATTTAAAATTCTACATCTTTTTTTTTTTGGCAGCTGGCCAGTGTGGGGTCAGAACCTATAACCTTGGTGTTATAAGGCTGTACTCTAACCAACTGAGCTAACCAGCCAACCAGTGTAGGGAAAAGACTGCAGAGAGTGAACAGAGTCCTCAAGGGGCCAAGGGGCATAAAGAAAAGGCAGTTCAAAGAAGTGAGCAATCAGAGCATCAAGAGGAAACAGAATGGCCAGCCATTTCTGGAGAACATTGCTAAAGAAAGAAGGCTCAGGATACCAAACCTAAGAGAGCTGGAACAACTTCACATGGTGTGGAGGCCCAGGAAGTTAGTGGGAAACCCCTTCCATGTAGGGCTTTCATTCACAGAGGAACATAAGGACACAGTCTCTTCTTTCCTGAATCAGTTGTCAATGGCAGGTCCTCTGCTTCCACCACTGCAAAATCCCTACCTAAGATGAGAAACAGATCCAAAGACTCAACCCACACCATTTTTGCTTTAGAAGATGCAAGTGCTAGAGTTAAAAATATGAAGGCTGCTAAACCAATCTTACATTCCTTAAAAAATCACCATTTTCATAAAACTTGCTTTCATGTGGTCCACAGAACACCCAAGGCCAAACTGAGTCAAAAGCTCAGAAAGGAAGGATCACTCAAGAGTATGATGTTTGCAAAGAGGCTTCCATTCTCTGCAGTGAGGAGCCTTATAAATTCCCTTTTGTGAGGGGCTTTTACATCTCAGGAGACTTGAATTCTCAGGAAAATCCTTTCCCAGAATTGTTGGCTCTTTCACAGCCTTCCATAGAAAAAAACACTACCGAAGAAAACACTACTGAAAGAAATACTTCCGATTAAACCGTTTTTGTAGGAAACACTACTGTTCCAACAGAAACTATCCCTGAAAACACAATTAACAAGAATTCTGCTGCGGATTCTGCTGTGACTGCATTAAAGTCAGTGCCTGCTAAATAATCCAGTGAAACACAATGGGAATACCACAGCCTGGAGACTGACTTACCCCCCAAGCACAAAGACTTCAGTTACCAATCGCTTTCAACCCCAGGTGATCATTGTTCTTATCCTAGGGCGCTCCAGGAAGCCTGAAAAGAGGATAGTCCTGTTCACAGATATGTAAACAGAGGACACCGGTGTACATAGATATGTCTGATGAGGGAGAGGAAAGCGAGGTGCCCTAGGGGTACACAGAGTGACCCTGTCCTGCCTCAGCCATCTGCACATTTTATTTTCTTGCCTTTCAGCACTGCTTGTAAAATGCTTTTTTTTAAAAATTAAAATGTATAAAATTCATAAGCAATTCTAGCCATGTGGTAAGAAATTAAAATGTAAATACTTAAATATTTATATAAAAATAACAAGGGCCATGGGCAAGAAAAGCAGGACTGAAGGTGGAATCTCTTGCGGGAGCCAGTGGTCCCATAAGAGGCAATGTGGGCAAAGGATGAACAGAGCTTCTCTCCCTCATATACCAATATAATCCATTTCTGGGAACCTTGAAGGGTCTTCCTCAAGGGGTGTAGATTTTTAAATCAAATACCAGTTGCTTTGGTGCTCTCTCCCCTGGTTTATCAAGAATCAGTCACTTACGGGCCGAGCCCGTGGCGCACTCGGTAGAGTGCAGCACTGGGAGCGCGGCGACGCTCCCGCCACGGGTTCGGATCCTATATACACGAATGACCGGTGCACTCACTGGCTGAGTGCCGGTCACGAAAACGACAAAAAAAAAAAAAAATCAGTCACTTACAACATACTTGAGTTCCTGCCCACAGGGCATCATCCACCTTCTGGCCCCCCTCTTTGGTCTTTGGGGTTGTAAGAATATTTGGATCACTGAGCCTACCGGCACTGTGGGGCCAAGTCCTTTCTTTTCTCCCAAGCCCTCAAACTCATGCATGAATGTAAGAAAATAATTCATTTTCAGAAATAATTCAGGCCCAACCCAAAAGTTGTCTGACTGGTCAAGCCCATTGGGGGGGGATGCTGAATAAAGTTCTCCTTCCAAGGATAATGAGTTACCAGCCCTTAACTGCTTACTTCAAATGGATAAAGTTGTCCTTGAGATGGTAATGAGTTAATAACCCTTTATTGTTCTCTTCATTTGCTAATGTTTCTCCTTTCATGGGTTTTGGGTGGGCCTTTTCACAGGCTTGTCCTGAGCCCTCAGACAAATTTCCTACAAGGGGGTAGTAAATTGGGGTACTCTTAGACATCATCTGGGAAGACTGCGCATCCCATAGTACTCTCAGCCAATGAGGAGGTGGGGGCAGGGACTTGCTCAAAAATTGCTTTTTACAGCCCTGCCCATCAGACACCCGAATCTTGCAAGGTCATAATTAAAGTCTTGCTTTGCTGTACCTTGTGTCTCCATGTCCATCCTTTGGCCTTCGATGGGTGAGGGTGTTTCTCACAATGAATGTGTGTCCACCCTTACAAGCTAGTGGAAAATTCATTGTTTTTGTTTCTGCTTTTAAGAATCCCAACCCTTGTATAGCTAGTAGGGAGGTGCTAGAGGGACAGGACAAAGAATGTGAGAGAGCAGTAATTTCCCAAGAAAACATATGGGTAGGGTGACATCTCCAGTCACATGCACTGCTCTCACCTCTCCTGACCCCACTGAGGGTCAGGTATGTGCTGCCCAGCTTGTTCTAGCTCTGCCAGCAACACATCTACCCACTTCCTGTCTCACCCCATGCAGACCCATGGCTGCATGATTCCCAGGACAATTTACAAGTACAATTTGCAGAAGATGAAAGCCTTCCCCCACTCCATCTTCAAAGAAAAAGCCACTAATAAATCACATTTAGTAAGTCCATGAAAGTTAAACATATCAGTAAAAGAAAATCTGAATGAACTGGAATTGATAATCCACCTATCTGAGCACAAATCAATGTTGGCCGTTCAGTAACATGGATAAAGAATGGTGCCATCCACAGGAGAATGGTGTGGAGCCCCCAAGGACAGCAATACACACTGGGGACTGCCCATCAGTTCTTCATCTGGTTGATCAGCTTGCTGATGCTGGGCAAGACACCTGTTCTCTTGATGTCTGCCCAACTTACCTCCCAAAGTGACTTACTGAGAATGAAAAACTTAGTATTTCTCTAAGTGGTGACTTCAGTGAGCCAAGAAATACTGAGTTTAAAGTACAAGACTAAATAGTAATAATAGGAAGCAATAGCAGCAGCTACCAATTACAACTTGCTTAGTTGGTGCCAAGCCCTGGCTGGCTTAGGCATTTTCACAGTCTTAAATCATTTAGCCCAACAATCCCTGGAAGCATAGTATCATTAATCTTCATTTGACAGACGAGGAACCAGGACTAAAAGAATGTAGGTAACCTGACAAAGTGCCCAAGGCCACACACCCATCAGGATGAGTTAGGGTCTTAGACTTGAACTCACTGTCTAACAGACTGCTAGTCTCCAAAGCCTCTTAACCATTACACTGCCCTGCTGTAGGGTATAGGGATATAATGAAGTATAAAGTATAGTGCCATCAAAGAGTCAATAATAATAATACTGATGGCGAGGAGGATGGCTGCTTATTGAACACCAGCTCTGGGCCAGGTACAGTACTAGGCACTTTAGCTATACTAAGTCATAAGGACAGAAACTCCCATGCCAGCTTAAACTCTATAAATAGGGCTGGGGTATTGATTTTAAAGAGTGTTGGACATAAGCAGGGAGCTGACAGAAACCAAGAACAGAGATTCTTGTACTTCTGGGCTTCCCAAAGTCTAGACTGGGATTCCAGGTAACTCTAGGTTCCTACTTTGGCAAATTTACGTTATTTAAAATTTGGTCCACAGACTGAGGCTTAAATAATATTTTTTGTGTAACACTGTCTCACATTTGTACAATTATTATTAGTTTCAAATGCTACCCTACTGTATTTCTAAATTAAAACTCCCAAGAGAGATTCTGCTTGGCCCAGCTTGTCCTAGATTGGACAGGGTTTCTGCCTGAGCCCACAGTTTTTACCTGTGGGTAAACTTTTACCTGTGGATGAACTTTCCCTCTTTTGGCTAGGTATGCACTCCTGGCTGTAGTCTGGAAAGGGGAGGGGTGCCCAGAGTCAGGTGGAACAAAACACAGTTACAAAGGGCTGCCTCTGTCTCCATCTTACTGACGGGCAAACTACAGCTCAGAAGACCAGCTCTTAACTGAGACCTGATTGATGGAGATGGATGGACCCAAGGCCAACAGCTACTAAATGAATAAAATTTCTCACTGATTCTGATAAAACCTGTCGGAGAGACATTTTTAAAAAGATGATGAAATGAGGCAATGCATGGCTAGGGCAAAAATGATACAGAAAAGAAATGTAGCATTTCAGAGGAGGGAAGGTCAGGCAACCTAGAGAGAGCCTGTGAAAAAGAGGGACCTTGCACTGAGCCTGGATTATATACCAGACACCATGCCTTGTGCTGGAGAAAGAGCTGACGACTAGGACAGAGGCCCTTTCCTCAAGGGACTTGTAGACTGAGAAAACAGACAGACGTGAATACCGAGAAGACCATGTGTTAGACAGGACAGTGGCAGTGGACCAAGACGTGGCTCTTGGTTGGCTGGAAACGAGTAGATGTAAGGGATGGCTCAGAGGAGGGGAAGTGGAAGAAAAGTTTTTAGCTGAGAAGAGGAAGGAAAGGCATCCTAGACGGTATGAAGGTAGAGGAGCATGAAAGCTCAGGGTCTGCCAGAACTGCCTGCAGGCTGGTATTCCGGAGCACGAAGTGCGAGGAGCAAAAGGCAGTGCATGCAACTGCACAGATGACAGGGAGCCAAGTCCCCAACAAGAGACTCCTGTCACCCAGGAAATTTCAAGGGATTTAGGAGCTCTGTGTCATGACTGGGGCCAGAGACCAAATGTTAGAACAGAAGATGCTCCTAACACCCTATTGCTCAGGAAGTTACAAGGGTTTTAGGAGCTCTGTGCCAGAAACTGGAGACAGAGAGCACATTTACATTTATGTCACACCACAAGGGAAAACAGAAACCACTCTAGGTATTTCAAACAAAAAGGGATTTTATACAGGCAATTAGTGCTTATCACTGGAGGGGCTTGAGGTGGTGAAAGTTGGGGCATGGCGTGAAGGATCGTTATTCGTTAAATCACAGCTGATTTCCAGAGAATCAAAGTCAGGAAACTTGAGAAAACCACACTGATGTCATTGCAGCTCCTTGGTCTCCAGGCTGGTGACTGGTGGGGGAATGTGGAGTCCAGCTGGCCACTAGAGCCGGCATGTCTGATGCTCCAGAGGTGACTTCTACTTCCTCTCCACCTGCCAGATTTCACATGAGTACCTTTTATTGGCAGTACCATGCTGGTAAGGGAGTCTTAAAATGTGGTTCTTAGACTTTTGGCACCTGCATAGACAGGGTTGGGAATGGGTTCCAAGAGGCAGCCAACACTCTGCAGCACACCTCCATATCCAGGTGTGGCAAGGAGGTATAGGCTTACGGGTGTCCAAGAAGAGGGGTCTATGTGAAGTGACATGGTAGAGACTAGCTAAGTCAAAAGTCCCTGGAAGGTGTCATTATAGCTGGGCAACAGGTGAGGTGCAGGTTGCTGATGGTGTGCAGTCATCTCCAGAAGTGATTGGAGAAATGTGTGGGGTTGATTCTTACTTTGTTCTGGAATGTTCTCACTGGAATAAAAGCTGGGTGGTCTGTAGGCCAAACAGTATCAGAGAAAATGTAGCCCCCATTCAAATGGGTTGCCAGAGAAAAGGTGACCAGAGGGAAATACAATTTCTGAAAACATAGTCTATGAACTTCTATCCTCAAACATCACTGGGATGCTTGTTTCAGTGGCTGATCCACAAAACCTTCCTTCCAACCCATCTGCCGCACCTCCTGAGTCAATCTCGGAGACAAAGGGACCTATTTTAACAAGTCATTTTATGCTCACTAAAACTACTGATGTATGATGCTGAGGGCAGGGAGGAAGCGGAGGTTCTCTGGCAGGAGATGAGGGTGGAGGAGGCAGGACAGGGTGTTACAACAAGGAAGACGATTCTCACCTCAGACTCCGAACACAGGTAATGCTGCCACTGCCTCCCCCACCCTGGAGTCAGGGCCTCTCACTCCTGGGGAGCAACAGGCTGTACTGGCTCTGGCTCCTATCATCCCGATGGGAGTGAGATGGGAGTGAGAGGTTGTTGAGACTGGAGGATGGGGAGCAGGAGAAGCAGACCCATTCAAGAAGAGGAAAAATCTGAGGCCTGAAGCACAAGTGGAAACAGTGGTTGGAGCTGAGGCTGTGTGTGTTGGAGGGTGGTGTTGGAAAGAGGGTTTGGCACCACACTGCGGAGCGTTTTGACTTGCAGGGCTGAAGGAAATTCAGCCTGCAACCTGCAGGCTTCATGTGGATGAGGGCCAGATCCCAAGGAAGGTGGACAACAAGATAGAAGGAAACTGGGTCCCTGACAGATGAGCCACCAAACCAGCCCTGGACTTCTTAACCAGATTGTACATGAGAGTTCAATAAACTTCTTTCTTATTTAACCCACTGTTGTGTTGGGTCTCTATTGCAGCAGCTGAACCTATTACCTAATAAAGGAGTGGGTATGTCGGTTAGCTATGTCCACAATAATGCTATGTAACAAACCATCCCCAAACTTAGTGGGTTGGAATAACAATTCTCACAGGGCTGCAGGTAGCTAGTATAGTTATGCTTTAATTCTGTGCTGGTTGGGTTATCTCTGTTTCTCCTTGTGGGTCTGCAGATCAGCTAGAGCAGCTCTGTCCCATGCATGTCTGTTCTGGAGCCCAGGCTGAAGAGGCTACCAGGAGAAGCACTTCTCATGGTGAAGGTGGAAGCCTGCAAGGGCAAGCAAAAACTCATAGGCCTCTTCAAGCCTGGGCTTGGAGCCGGCACATTTTCATTTCTGCTTCATTCCATGAGCCAAAGCAAGCCACATGGGCAGTTCAGAGGTAGGAAAGTGCACTCCTCCCGCTGTTGGAGTGAGCAGGAGTGAAGCCATGTTGTGACCTAAAACCACATGGGCTGTAGGCAAATTTTAAAGAGACAGTTTTTTCCTTGGCATGCATTTCTCAAAGTTCTTTTCCCATGGTTATTTGACATTTTGAACCTTGGTTATGGGACAAAATGACATTATTTGCATGAATGTACAGCTGTTTTACAGCCAGCCTGAAGCTGCAGACTTGCACATACTATCCAAGGGAAATCAAAGAAGATGTCAATAAAGCTATGCTGATTCCACCCCTACAACAGGACTGTGAGATAACAGCAAGGACAAGAGCAGAAACCAGTCTTGGCAAGACTTTGCATCTGAGACCTTGCCCCCCCTCACTGCTTATGTCTCCCTTCCTTCTGCTTTTCATTTCCCATGTTACACTCCCTCATCCCCCTCTTAAAAAACCCCTCAGTAAATCTGAGTTTCTGAGATGGCTTTAGCCTGCCCATTCTCCTTCAGGACACCGGTATTCCTGGATAAAACCTGACTTCCATTTTCACCAACATTTGACTTTTGTCTAATTTTTGTCTGGGGACAGGCAACCAGACCTGTGAGTTCGATATCACATTTTGGGGAGCCTCAGCCAGGAGCTGAGTGTGCTCTGTAACACCACAATGAGATTATGGCATGTGTGTGGATACAGGGAGGGGTGAGGAATTGGGGCCAATAATTCGAACCCCTGCGTGATGCATCCTGGTTTGGAGGGTTACACAACCTGGGTCCACTCTTTTAGTGGTTACTAGGAAATGTCGCATAGTGATAGTGTCTGTCACCATGAAGACTCAACCACAGTTCTCTATTAGGTCAGGAACCCTGACAAGGCAAGAATCACATTTCCTTCCTCTCCACATGGCCCCCACTCCCTTCCCCCAATGCCTAGCACCAAGCACTGCCCTTAGAGATGATTCAGGAATATTACTGAGTGAAGTTTAGACTGTTGATTCTCTCCATGTGATTCCTGATGAAATACAGACTGACTTCCTACAGTCAGCTACCTGTGAAGTAGATCTTATTCTCCCCAATTGATAGATGAGGAACTGAGGCTGGGAGATAGATAACTTGCCAAGTTCAAAAAGATATATTAGGGCTTTTTATGTTCCATTTGAATGAAATCCATCTAAAACATGCTTCAACAAAAAATGCTATACATTATACTGGCTCATATAATTGAAAATCTCTGCTTTCCTCTGTGATGGTTCCAGCCTTGGGAGGACACACATCCCACATCTACGAAGATGGTCATCAGTAATTCCAACTAAAAATATTAAATAGGGAATTTTTTTTTGTGGCTGGTCAGTAGAGGGATCTGAACCTTTGATCTTGGTGCCACAAGGCTGCACTCTAACCAACTGGGCCAACCAACCAGCCCCTAGGAAGGGATTTTTAACTGAGGGTGTGCTCCAGCAAAGAGAGGGTAAATTAAGCAAGAATAGAGGGGAGCCAGGAAAAAAAGGCCCCAACCCAGGAAGCAGTGAAGGGAATTTCTAGGATGACACCTGTGTGACAGGTCTAGGAGGTAACTAGGGCACAGGGAGGACAGAACTCAGAGAAAGGACTCTGAGAGCATGGACACTAACTGCTATGTCAGAGCACTGGAGGACAACTGAGGATGTGATAATGGCAGCACCAAAAGAAAGGAAGAGGACACTAAACACCCAGTGGAGGTTGGGGGGGAGATGTAATCAGAGCACATTATTCAGCTCTGTGGTGAACAATATTTACATAGTCACAATTCTATAAACATTATTTACAGGAAATAGTGACATACTAAACCTTGAGAATGGACTGGGGCTGTGGATGTAAAAGAGCTAAATCCTTGTCTATATTGCTAGGAATTTGAACGTTTGTCCCCATCCAAAGCTCCCATTGAAATGTGGCAGTGTTGAGAGGTGGGTCCTTTAACAGATAATTGGATCGAGAGGGTTATGGCAACATTAATGGATTAATCCATTCATGGATTAATACGTTAATGAATTAATGGGTTGTTGAGGGAGTAGAACTGATGGCTTTATAAAAAGAGGAAGAGATACCTGAGCTAACATGCTCAGCCCTCTCATCATGTAATGCCCTACGCTGTCTCAGGACTCTGCAGAAACTCCCCACCAGGAAGAAGGACCTAACTATATGTGCCCCCTCAACCTTGGATTTCCCAGCCTCCAAAACTGTAAGAAATAAATTTATTTTCTTTATAAATTACCCAGTGTTTTAGTCCATTTTGTGTTGCTATAACAGAAATGCCTGAGATGGGGTAATTTATAAAGGAAAGAGGTTTATTTGGCTTACAGTTCTGAGACAGCTGCGTATGGCACAAGCCTCAGGCTGCTTCTATTCATGGCAGAAAGTGGCAGGCAGCCGGCAGGTACAAGCAGATCACATGCCAAGAGGAAGCAAGAGAGAGAGAAGGTGGCAGGATCTTTTTAAGCAACGAGCTCTCACGGGAACTAATCGAGTGAGAACTCACTCATTAATCCTCCCTTCCCCAGGGAGAGCATTAATCCATTCATGAGGGATCCGCCCCCATGACTCAATCAGTTTCCAACACTGCCACATTGGAGATCAAATTTCCACATTAGTTTTGGAGGGGACAACAAATCCAAACTCCATCATTCCGCCCCTGGCCCTCCAAAACTCATATCACTCTCACATACAAAATACAATCATTCTATCCCAACAGTCCTAAAAGTCTTAGCTTGCTCCAGCACCAACTTAAAAGTCCAAAGTCTCATCCTAGACCAAAAGCAAAAGTTCTTCCAGCTGTGAACCCGAAAAACAAAACCAAATTTATCTACTGCCAAGATACAATAGTGGAACAGACATTGGGTACACATTCTCATTCCAAAAGGGAGGAATAGGCCAGAAGAAAGAAAAAACAGGCCCCAAACAAGTTTGAAACCCAGGAGGGCAGACATTATGTCTTAAAGCTCCAAAATAATGTTCTTTGACTCCAAGTCCTACATCCTGGGCACAATTGGGCATCTGGGCCCCCAAAGCCTTGGGCAACCTCACTTCCACAGCTCTGCCAGGCACAGCCCAGTGGGCAACACTGGTGCCTGTGGCTTTTCCAGGCCTGTGTTGCACGTCACCAGTTGCCCCGGAGTTCTGGGGTCCTGGCAGCAGCCCTGCTGCATTGGCTATGCTAGACATTTCCCTGGTGAGGGCTCTCTGTGGGGATTCTGACCACACTTTTCTGCTTGGCATTGCTCTAGTAGAATGGCCTCTGCAGTGGCTCTGCTCCTGCGGCAGGTCTCTGCCTGGGCCCCCAGACTTTTCCATACATCCTCTGGAATCCAGGTGGAGGCTGCCACGCCTCCACTGCTCTCACGTCCTACCGGCCTGCAGACTTAACACAATGTGGACGCCACTGGGGTTTTGGGCCTCTACTCTCAAGGGCTACTGCACGAACCACACTTGGGGCCACTCCAGTCGGAGCAGCTGGGATGCAGGGAGCAGGATCCTTAGGGCAGCTGTGCCCCAGGTCTGTCCTCCAGGATAACTGTCCTTCCAGGCTTCATGGTCTGTAATGGATGGGGCACCCTTCCAGACTTCTGAAATGCCTGCAGGGCTTTCAGCTCATTTTCTCTGCTATTAGCATCTGGCTGCATCATCACCAAGATAATGTCTTTAGCAAATAGTTTATCTGCTTCACCCTTGCATTTTTCTCCAGCTCTCCACTTCTCTACCACACAGCTAGGCTGCAAATTTTCCATATCTTGACATTCTCCTTCACCTTTAAATTCTGGCTTTAAGGGCCGGCCTGTGGCTCACTCGGGAGAGTGTGGTGCTGATAACACCAAGGCCACGGTTTCGGATCCAACATAGGGATGGGCCAGTTCACTCACTGGCTGAGCGTGGTGCTGACAACAACAAGCCAAGGGTTAAGATCCCCTCACCGGTCATCTTTTGAAAAAAAATAAAAATAAAAATAAAGAAAGAAAGAAATTCTGGCTTTACATCATGATTTTGCCACCATAACTCAGAGTAGGCTCTTCAAAGCAACCACGCAGCTTCCTTAATGCTTTGCTGCTTAGAAATTTCTTTGGCCAAATGCTCTGGTTCACAACTCAAGTTTCAACTTCCACAAAGTCCAAGGGCATCGACACAATGCAGCCAGGTTCCTTGCTATGGTGTAGCAAGGGTTATCTTTTGTCCAATTCCCAATAAGTTCCTCATTTCTGAGAGCTCATCATCCACATGGCCTTTACAGTCCACATTTCTATCAGCATTCTCCTTGCCACATAAGTCTCTAAGACATTCCAAACTTTCCCTCGTCTTTTTCTCTTCTTCTAAGTCCTCCAAACTCCTCCGACCTTTGCCCATTACCCAGTTCCAAAGATGCATCCACATTTTCAGGTATCTGTTTAGCAACACTCCACTCCTCAGTACCAATTTTCTGTTTTAGTCCGTTTTGTGTTGCTATAACAGAAGTACCTGAGACTGGGTAATTTGTAAAGGAAAGAGGTTTATTTGGCTTACAATTCTGGGACAGCTGCATCTGGCATGGGCCTCAGGCTGCTTCTACTCATGGCAGAAAGTGGTAGGCAATGTTCTCACTTATTTGTGGGAGCTAAAAATAAATAAATAAATACACAAAAAACCAGGGGGAGGGGAGGGAAGAAGACATAACAATTACAATTCCTTGAAGTTGATACGACAAGCAAACAGAAAGGACATTGTTGGGAGGGAGGGGGGAGAGGGAGGAGGAAGGGAGGTTTCGGTAATGGGCCACAATAATCAACCACATTGTATATTGACAAAATTTAAAAAAAAAAATTTAAAAAAAGGAAAGTGGCAGGAAGCCGGCAGGTACAAGCAGATCACATGCCGACAGGAAACAAGAGAGAGAGAGAAGAGGTGCCAGGGTCTTTTTAAGCAATGAGCTCTCACGGGAACTAATCAGGATGAGAACTCACTCATTAATCCCCCCTCCCCCAGGGGGAGCATTAATCCATTCATGAGGGATCTGCCCCCATGACTCAATCAGTTTCCAACACTGCCACATTGGAGATCAAATTTCCACATGAGTTTTGGAGGGGACAACACATCCAAACTCCATCACCCAGTGTGAGGAAAATCAAGACAGACTGGTCAGGCTCCCTCACCTCATATCCAGCTGAGCATGATGTAAATACATTAATTGCATATGTGTGCCCAGGTGTTCCTTGGCTATTTGACTTGCACCCATGTGTGCCTTGGGTATCTGACTCTAGTATAAAAGACAATGGCTCTGATCCACTGGGGACTGAGCTTGCATCCAAATAAAGCATGTCAACCTCGCCAACATCTCTCAGGATCTTTTTCCAACTACCTAGCTCACCACATGCATATGAAGGGTCTGTGACCCAGCCTGCATATGAGGGGTTTGTGACCCAGTCTGCACAATGGGTTTGAAGGATCTGTGACCCAGACCAACACCCAGTTTCAGTTAAAAGCAACAGAAAATGGACTGTCAATAGACAGTGTCTAAAATGGACAAATCAGGGCTGGCCAATTAGTTTAGTTGGTTACAGCATGGTGTCTGGAACCCATCAGTAAATTTATCATGGTCCTCTGAATATTTTCGCAATTTTTCTTTACATTGCTGTATGTTTGTTATTGCAAAGGGAACTTGGACCCTAATGGTACCTTCAGCACCTGCCACTTCCCAGAGAGGGAGGATGGCTGAAGGGGACAAAGCAGGGTACAGAGTGCCACTTCTTGTATGGGAAGGGCTAAGGGGGGGGCTGCAGGGGCAGAGATGGCAGACGTTGGACAATATGGAGGGGGTCTATTTTACCCCTGACAGACAGGTGGATGCTGAAGCAAGGGGTCATCATTTAGATCTGGAACTTTTTTTGTGGCTTTTTGGGATCGGTCTTTAAAGTTTTGTTGCATAATGAGGGGGGGCCTGATGCAGAGTTATAAAGGCCTGGACATAAGGAAACTCTGACCATTTCCCTTGCCTCTTGCAAAACAGATCTAGTAGGTAGATCGTCTTGTAATTGATGCTTCCACTTAGAGGCCACAACTCTTGGTCCCCAAGATTTTTGTTTTTTATTTTTTATTATTTTTTTCAAAAGATGACTGGTAAGGGGATCTTAACCCTTGACTTGGTGTTGTCAGCACCACACTCTCCCAAGTGAGCCATGGGCTGGCCCGTCCCAAGTTTATATTGAGACCAGGACTCATTACAAAAAAAGATCAAGCATTTTTTCTTCAGATTGTCTGGATCAAACCGGTCCCAATGGCTAAGGATATATCTGAGAAGGGGAATCCAGTGGAATTGATTGAATGCTTCCCACGATCTCCTACAAGGAAGAAAAAGGGAATGTCTAAGGGGATGTCACCCCGGGTCAAAATCCTCTCCAGAGCATCCTCTGAAGTAGGGTATTTTGCCTTTGAGGAGGATCCATAGGCATCCCCAACTAGGTTCTTCTGACCATGATTGGCCCCAGGGCCTTTTCCTTTGCCTTTCCCTAAGACTGACTTTGGCTCCTTACTCATGATCCTGTGCTTGATGAAAGCAACTCAACATAACAATGCTTGCTATTGGCTCCTTACAGTGAATTCATCCAAATCAACATGAGAGTAGGTTAATTTGTGCTAGGCCGTGAAGTGAAGGTGGGGAGCAAGATCTGTCCATCCAAGTAGGAAGAAGGGAATGCAATTAATATCCCATTGATAACAATGCTATTCCACAAGTATAACAAACCAGACTATGGGATGAGTTGAAATCAAAAAAAGTCTACCAAACAAATGCAATATCCTGGGAGATAGGTGGTCGAAGTTCCCTTAACAAGGAGTTTACAGGGTAATTATGTACTTAATCCTGTTGTTTTTCATAAGCCTTTTGCACCTGGGCTCCCAAGACAAAAGCAGGGCCAGACAGAGCACCCACAGCCTGTGAGGGAGGCACCCCTGGGAAGCCTCAGGGGAACAGGGATCAGCTGAAACACTCCATGCCAGTTTTAATGCACTCCAGCTGGCAAGGTTATATCCTTAATTATCGCTAATGGATTCTACTCTAATTAAAATCCTACCTGTATTTTGACTTGCTTCTTTTTTTCTCAAGTGATTTACAGGAGAAGATTTTAAGCTTTGCTGTTGGCCTGAAACTCTCTCTGCAGTCTTTACTGTGATATTTCCCAGGACTGCTGCTTCCCTGCTTTTTCAAAACCATGGAGTTGACTTTTACAAGAAATGCCGTGCCTTCACTGCCACCTTCCACTGCTAAAATACTCTGCACTCCATTACTAACAATGCTTTGTTACATGCAAATTAATCCCAGTATAGCCCAAAGTATTGAGCTTTTGGAAATAAAAGATGACATTGTTAGACTGTTATGAGAGACTACACATGCTCCAGCCATCCTGATGGCCTTCAAGCATGAAATGTAATTAGTTTATTATTTCCACTTCATGCAACTGTGATTTTAAAGATGACAGATAGTAATAAAGCATTAGCTTACATAAGTCATTTCATAACACAATTACATTTTTACTAGTTACATTTTACTAATTATATTTTTACCTGGTTGGACACTAGCTCCACTTCATATGATCCTGTCCCTCAACTTGGATTCTATTCCGGTATGTGATTTGATAAGTTGTGTATTTATGTATAATTGGAGCCACCTCCATTAATGTATCCTCTATTGCTAAGCAACTGAGAAGTCAGACTGTATTGACACCATTTTGATGATTTCTCAAGCTTTTTCTTTTCTAGCATTCTTTCTCATTTCCTGAATATAGTTACAGAAAACAGAGTCAGAGCATTGCCAATGCATATCAAACCTCCCCTTACCAAAGTAACAAAACGCACAAACCAAAAACAAAAGGGAAGCCAGTCTCTTCCCCATGATAGTTCAGAGTAACCTCAAATAAATCCCAAAGGGCTAAGTGTGAAAGCCCTTCTCATCTTCACAAGAAGGGAACCTAGAACATGTCTGTAGGGAAAGTGAAGGTAAGTGGTCAGTGTCCCTCAGATGTTCAGAATCTTGTCAAGCATTTGATGTAAATATGCATGTGTACCCAGGTATTCCTTGGTTATTGTCTAATGTAATTGTGCACGTGTGCCCAGTTTTTCTTTGGGTTCTGACTCCACCCAAGTGTTCCTGGGTTATTGGACTTAAGTATAAAGGATGAATGGCTCTGATCCACAGTGCTCTCACTCTCAGGATACCCCCAGGGGAGCCACAGGGAGGCTGCTACTGCTGCTGGAGGCTTTTGCTGCAAGCTGTGGCTCCCAGGGCTCCCAGGACACTCCAGGAGGCCACCACTGCTGCTGCTGAGGAAGCTAAGACTGAGCTCATCTTGGAATGAACCTGCCAACTCTGCCAATGGCTCCTGGAGTCTTTTCCCAATTACCTAGCTTGTGACCTGTATGTGAGGGGTCTGTGACCCACTCTGTACAATGGGTTTGAAAGTCTGTGAGCCCTAGCCTGACAACTGGCATAGTCATCAGGATTCTGAGCAGGTAAAAGATCCTGACAATTGACGCAGTGGGTAGGATGTCGCAAAGGTAAAGGAGCCATTAGCCCCTTGGAAAGGGGAGGAAATGTGGCTACCCTCTGGTATGTGGTGTTCAGTGGCTGCTTTCCTGTTAACTGGGGTCTGGCTGTTGATCTCTGTACTGTGAGTCAACACGGACCAGGTACTCCATGAAGTGGCATGGTTTTGAGATTTGAAACAGAAAGCAGACAGGTTGGAAATGCGAGTACACGCCCTGGAGGCTGAAGGGCAGCAATGGATCATTCCTGCTTCTAACACCGGGAATGATGACAAACTCATTGGTGAGTTGGGGGAGACTGTGTGTCTCCTGGAATGACCTGTTGTTCATCAGAAAGTGAAGCACAAGCAGCCTATGGGACTGGGCAGACTAGTAGGCAACCCACAGGTGACCCAATTCACTACCTATGTCCCACATACCCAGTTGTTGGCTTGGGGAAATAGCTTTGGCAGAAACAGGGAGAGCCCCTGGCTGCCTGGCTGCTGCAGTTCTGGGAGCTAGGGGTGGATGGTGTGATGTGCTCTGGAGAAGATGTAGTAAATGCATGTTGCATTTGTCTGACATGCAGATGGCCCACCGGGTGCCACGTATACCTGATAGCCTGCAAGGTGCCACTTAAACCCAAGAAAGCAAATGCCCATCAGGTGCCACATAAACCCATGAAAGCAGATGGCCTGCTGGATGCTGCATAAACCCAAGAAAAGAGTGCCGCACGCAGATGGGCAGATGACCTGAGGACAGGTGCCCCTGCAGAATTTCAAGTATGTTTTCACCTGGTGTAAAGGTGGAAAAGTTAGCCTCCATTGCCACGTGCCTGTCTCTGTGGCAGCAGTTACAGAATAGCTGCAGATATGCACAGGGGCAGAACAGCCACTCCTTGATGAAATGGGCAAATGCAACTGTCCGAACTGTGTGGGCAAATGCTGGAGAACTGCTCAAGACTGTAAGTGGCAAACTTATGCTGAGCTGGTTCAAGTAATTCGGGAACCAGGGAGGGGGCAGCTAGATGCTAATAGCCAAGACAATGGGAGAAAGGCCCTGAAGGCATTTCAGAAGTTTGGGAGAGTGCCCCTCCCATCACAGACCTGGAGGCCTAGGAGAACTGAGTTTTTCTGGTGGGCAAACTTGAGGTGCTGATGCCCTTGGGAACCTGCTCTCTGCATTCCAGCTGATCTGGCTGGAGCAACCCTACCTCAGGTGTCCCCAAGTGTGATTTGTGGAGGAGCTCTGGAGAGCAAAAGCCAGAAACCTTGGTGGCATTCATGTTATGTTGTTTGCAGGCCAGCAGAGCATGAGAGCAGTGGAGGTGTGACAGCCTCCACCCAGACTTCAGAAGATGTACAGAAGGCAGAGACCTGCTGCAGAGGTGGAGCTGCTACAGAGGTCATCTATGGAGCAATGTGGAGCAGAAAAGTGGGGTCAGAGCCCCCACTGGGAAAATGTCTAGTGGAGCCAAGACAGCGGGTCTACCATCAGGAGCCCAGAACCATGGGGCTGCTGACAACATGCAGCACTGGCCTGGAAAAGCTGCAGGCACCAGGGCAGCTCAATGGGCTGCACCTGGCAGAGCTGTAGGAGCAACACTGCCCAATGCTTTGGGGGCCCAGGTGCCCCATTGTGCTTCATGTCTGCCTCATTGGGTTTCAAATTTGTTTGGGACCTGTTTTCCTTTCTTTTGGTCTATTCCTCCCTTTAGGAAAGGGAATGTGTACCCAATGTCTGTCCCACCACTGTATCTTGGAAGTAGATAAATTTGTTTTTGATTTTTACAGGGTCACAGCAGGAAGGAGTTTTGCCTTTAGTCTCAGATGAGACTTTGGATTTTTGAGTTAGTGCTGGAACAAGCTAAAGACTTTTGGGACTGTTGGGATGGAATGTTATTAAATATAGCTGAAAGGATAGAGCTACAGGAACAAGCCTCAAGGTGTATAGAATGTACAATAGGTTATATGAATGTAAGGGTTAGTTACCTTCAATAGGGAACACTGTGGAAGATTCCAAATGCATAGATTGTATGGTGAAGGACCCTGAGGGGGTGGTGTGTAGGGAAAGTGAAAGCAAATAGTCAGGGTCCCTCAGATGTTCAGAATCTTGTCAAGCATTTGATGTAAATATGCATGTGTACCCAGGTGTTCCTTGGTTATTGTCTAACGTAATTGTGCACGTGTGCCCAGTTTTTCTTTGGGTTCTGACTCCACCCAAGTGTTCCTGGGTTATTGGACTTAAGTATAAAGAACAAGCGGCTCTGACCCACAGTGCCCCTTGCCCCCAGGATACCCCTGGGGGGGCCATAGGAAGGCTGCTACTGCTGCTGGAGGCTGTTGCTGCAAGCTGTTGCTGCCAGGGCCCCTGGGATGCTCCGGGAGGCCGCTGCTGAGGACTGAGCTCGTGTTGGAATGAACCTGTCAACTCTGCCAACGTCTCCTGTGGTCTTTTCCCAATTACCTAGCTCGAGACCTGTATGTGAGGGGTCTGGTGACCTAGCCTGACATGTGAGGGATCTGTGACCCAGTCTGTACAATGGGTTTGAAGAGTCTGAGCCCTAGCCCAACAATGTTATTTATTGCCATTCTGATGAATACAGAGGTTAAAGACAGCACTTAAATTCAAATACAGGAGAAAAAAACTGCAGCTATATTAAAAGGTTCTAATTTGCTGCTGCTCCCAGATGTCACTCCAAATTTCCATTCCATATCTATAATCTGGTTAATCATCAGAATCTGACCTATGATCCATCAAGCAAGGGTGGAGGCAGTCTGTTTCCACTTTTCAGAAAAGTGGCTTCCTCCTCACTAAGACCCAGAGTTATGAAGTCCACCTGGACCTGCTCAGCTGTGAGACCCTTCTTCAAGGCACCCTTTGGAACCAGGAGGAACTGCCCAATCGCACTCTAGATGCCCCTTGGTCTAATGATCCCCAGATGCACCTCATTAACAACCGATGGTCAATATCCCACCGCTAGAGAAATTGTTGGGAGGCTCTTCCACTTCTGTCATACGGCTCTGCATTTTTCTCAATGAAACCTTAACAGAGCATGAAGCAGATCACAAACGCAAGAGGCTAGTCAGCAATAATTGCAATAATCGGTGAGGAAACACTTAACATGGTTTAGAAGGGTATTTCCCTAGGGAAAATAAGACCCCACAGCCTGAAGGGCATGAGGCTCTTACCTCAATGCTGACTTCATGTCCAGGCAGCAGGGGAAGGACTCCAGCTGGAGAAAAGGCAGGCCCAGGCGTTTCACCTGCCTGCGCCAAGCCGAGCGGGCTGGATGAGATCCCGGCCAGTTGAGGCTTAGAGAGCGGTCAAAGGCACGGGAGCAGGAGGAGGAGGTAGAAAGAAAATGGCAAAAGTGAAAGCAGAGGTAAAGAAAAGCAGTTACCTTTTTCTTTCCCGGCCCACGCACCAAGACGTTGTGGGAAATTGCAGGTTTTGCCAGCTAAATGAGGGTTCTTGGTGTCTCAAACAAAGAATTGGACAAAGATGAAAAGCAAAGGACAGTTTAGTAAGAGAGAAGGTACACTCCAGAGAGAATGGAGCGGGCTTGAGTGATAGTGTGGCTCTAGAGCCCTAGACGAAATGCAACAAGCTTTACTTAGAAAGAGAGAGTACCTCCATCAAGACGAGCTGGCTGGAGGGAAGACAATGCCTCATCAGCCCCAACGGTTACATTGAGGCGGGGGTTAACCCCTCCCAGCTGGATTCGTGTCCTATGGCCATTGGTAGTCTGTTGATGGGCACCTTAATTGGAGGGAGCTCATTGGTCCAACGGAACGGCGCCCTACGTGGAGGTGGAGCTCCCTATCTGTCTGTATTTCCCGTGGCTGTGCATGCTGACATCCTCAGGGAATGGGCAGTACTGGCTACCCTACTAACAAACAACTAAGTTTCCTTTTCCTGCTCTCGTCCTTTTCTAACTTCTACAACAAGACCTTTCCGGGAGAGGTGAGGGTGCCCAGGACCCCTGGCCAAGGTCAGTGGAGCTTGCTTCCAAGAGCTGGACTGTCCCCCAGTCACCCCTGTGCACTCTTAGGACCTGCATATAGTGGTACCTCTCCCTACCCCCACCTCCCACCCCCCGCCTGGCCCACGCTCAGGCTGTAGTCTCCCATTTGACCAAGACCTGCAAGTGTAAAGTGTCCAGAGCATGGTACCTGCTGACACTCCCTGCCTTGTCCCTCATTGGCTTCGGTCACTACTCTTTCTTTTCTTTCTTTCCTCTCTTTCTTTTTTCTTTCTTTCTTTTCTTTTCTTTCTTTCTTTCTTTTCTTTTCTTTCTTTCTTTTTGTGGCTGGCCAGTATGGGGAACCGAATCCATGACCTTGGGGTTGTAAGGCTATGCCCTAACCAAGTGAGCTAACCAGCCAGCCCCCTAGGTCGCTACTTTTGACGTCTTGTTCTGAGTCCATTTGAGAGAGGTGTCACTTCTACGATGGAAAGAAAACATAAAATTACATGGCCAGAAAATAAGCCGGCTCTTGAGCTTCATGCTGTGTGGGGCTGATGGGCAAGTTGAGTACAGGAGAGTGCCCAAGAGTGCCCTTGGGAGAGTGCCCTTAAGGTCCCTTGGTATAAGGTGTGGTCAAAACAAGATTTTGGGGGGCCGGCCCGTGGCTCACTTGGGAGAGTGTGGTGCTGACAACACCAAGTCAAGGGTTAAGATCTCCTTACCGGTCATCTTTTTTTTAAAAAAAGGTTTTTTTTAGATCTTTGAAAATTTTTATTTATATCTTCGTCTTACAAATGATCGTTCTTAAATGGGCTTTTCTGTAAGAAAGTAGAACACAATAGTTTGCCAAATACCTGATCCACACAACTACTCTTACAGTAGTTCTTTTTTCTTTTTCTTTCTTTTTTTTTTTTTTTAAAGCTGACCGGTAAGGAGATCTTAACCCTTGACTTGGTGTTGTCAGCACCACGCTCAGCCAGTGAGCTAACCGGCCTCCCTATATAGGGATCCTAACCCATGGCCTTGGTGTTATCAGCACCACACTCTCCCGAGTGAGCCACGGGCTGGCCCTCTTACAGTAGATCTTGAATCTGTTTTACAATAATGAAGCACAAAGTTTTTATGCAGTATATTCACTATAAACTATAAATAACATTCCTATTAGAAAGTTGGGTAATACAAAAATATGAGAGACACTGAGGAGCAGGCAATCTATTGAGGGTCAGTGTATCTTACGTGCTTTGTAGTTTTCTGTCACTACTTTCAAAGAACCCACAGCACATGAGGAATAATAATCATCTCCCTTATTAACCTCCTTAATTAAAAAGTCTGTTGTTCGTAAAACTGGACCAATTATCACAAACTCTCATTTGCGTAATTAACCACAAGTCTGTTGCAAAGCATTTCGTTGGTGGTATCAACCAACGCGGGAGGATGGAGATTTACAAAAAATGGGTTTTTGTTAAGTTTGCCAAATCATGGGCTGTGCAACACTTCAAATTCTTTTCTTTCTTCTTTTTTTTTTTTTTTTAAGATGACCGGTAAGGGGATCTTAACCCTTGACCTGGTGTTGTCAGTACCACGCTCACCCAGTGAGCTAACCGGCCATCCCTATATGGGATCCGAACCCATGGCCTTGGTGTTATCAGCACTGCACTCACCCGAGTGAGCCACGGGCCGGCCCTAATACTTCAACTTCTAATTAGATGTTTAATGCCTCACAGTAAAAGACTGATCACCGCAAGCAAGCAAAGCTAAATTATTTTCTTCGTGCTGTAATATTTCATTTGATAAGCTAACAAAAGGATAGATTTATATACCTTCCAACTTTTCAGTCAGGAATTCTTCTACACTGCGTTCCATTTGAGGATGCTTAGTTCTTCAGCAACGTTCCCATTGTCGTCCAAAAAGCTTTAGCACGGGGTCTGAACCGTGAACATACTCGATTTGTAGCCCTCTGAATAGTTTGGGTTTATCACTCCTGACAAAAGCTTGGACTTGAGGGAACCTCCCCAATTTTCATACACAGACTTCAAGAATAGCTCCTGCATACAGTTTTTTGGTTTCAAATTGTGCTTCCTCCTGACAGCATCCTCTGCAATCACTGTCCAAGAAGATCACAAGAGCTGCACAGCAAGTTGCTAGAGAAGCCTAACTCTCTGCCCCATGCCTCTGATGACGACTCTGCCCCGGAAGCAGACACCGCTCGGAGCACAGTCGTCAACAGCAACCTCAGCCCAAACGCCGGCCGGCCGGAGACACCCACCCTGCCCAGCCGCCATCGCCACCATCTCCAAACAAGTTTTCCTGAAAGCGCGAGAGACTCCAATTAGCGCCCGAGCTCTGCCCGCCAGGCTGCGCTGATGCCCTCGGGAGGCAAAGGTCGGGCAGCCGTTATTGGACCCACTCACAGTGGGCAACCTTCGGCTGAGGGAGGCGATGTGACAGCCCAATGTCGTGCTGATGGTACGGAAGCCGAGCAACGCCACGAACCCGAGAGACAGGAGCCAGCCTGTACGGTCACCCTCCGTCCGGCGCCGGTGGCCTCGCCTGTCCACGCCAGGCTGGCGTCCTGGGGTCCCGGTCACCCAGCGTACCCAACGGCTCCCAGCACGCGGCGCTCTCCGGCTTCCGAGAGCGGTTGGCCCCGCCCCGCGGCTCCTCCAGGCCTCGCGATTGGTTCTGCGGGCCAGGGGCGGGGCCGGAGCGCAGAGCCAACCTGATGGCGCCAGCGCCACGGGCGCCTCTTCACGTTGTCAGTGGCCAGGAGGTGGGAGGCCCAGAGAGGAGAAGAGGAACTGAGTTTGAGGGTTAGAGGAGGCAACCTGGTGCTGCCCTGCCTTTGGGCTTGGCCCCTCCATCCTCGGCATAGAGCCTCTGAGGGCACTTCCTTCTCTCCTACTGCCTAAAGGAGGATGGGAGGTTTGGAGATCCCAGTCCAACCCCAAGAGCTCATCTCATAATAAAAGTGGTAATAATAACTAATATATTGTGTGTACTTACCAGGTGTTAGGCATTGCGCCTAGTGCTTCTCACTTAATCTTCCCAACAATCCTATAAAATAGGGGTTACTTGTATCCAGCTTATACAAAAGAAAACGGAGATGCAGAGATACGGCACAACTCCCACGTTCTAAAACTCAGCAAGTGCCAGAGTTGGGTATCAGGCCTGCCCAACCTCAGGCAAGGACCATGACCACTACCAGCCACTGCCACTGGCTTGCTGGGTAACTCGGGGACAGGTGGGAGTTAGGAGAGGGTTTATCCAGCCATTATTTTCTAAGTCGATTGCTGAGTTCTGCCATGCATTGTCCTGGAGGATCCCAAGATGCCACCAGGCGTCAGACACACTGAGATTCCCAGCACAATGTGGACTCACTGGTGGGCAATGCCTGGCAGGGGCAAAAATGTGGAGGTAAGGGGCCGAGCCCGTGGCGCACTTGGTAGGGTGCTGCGCTGGGAGCGCGGCGATCCTCCCGCCGCGGGTTCGGATCCTATATAGGACTGACCGGTGCACTCACTGGCTGAGTGCCGGTCACGAAAAAACGACAAAAAAAAAAAAAAAAATGTGGAGGTAAGGAAGTTCGAGAAAATGTGGCTAGATTCAGGTTCCAACCAAACCCTGAGCCCTCACGAAGTGGTATCTGGAGGGGCCATGTCTGGTGTCTGGAGAGGCCACATCCTCTCAGAACACCAGCCTGCAGCAGGCAGCTCTCAGCACATGCACCCAGGTGGACACACATTGTTCCCTGGGGGCCTGAAAGCAGAGGGCCCATGTCCGGAGTGAGTACAGGGCAAGTTGTTACACTTCTCACTGTGTAACGGAGACGGAAAAAGGATTCCTCAAAGCACCATGAATGTGATGAGAAGCCCGAAGGGACTGCACCTCAGAAACTCCTCTGTTAGAGAAAACTGGGTACAGCCCCGATTCAAAGTTGGCTTCTGGTTTTTATTGTCAAGACAAGGAAGTTTCACAAGAAAAATCAGTTGATTCAATCATTTCAAAAGGACACAAAGACACGAGCAGTGTGACAAAAGTTATCTATGGCTAAGTATAGGTTAAACAATGGAAACTAGTAACATCAGTAAAATTAGCAATGTGACATTCCAAAGTACAATTTGTGAAAAGCTAAGTTGGTCAGACTGTGATCATTATCTAAAACACAACCTCTCCTCAAATGATTTAAGCAAAGTTACATTCTTATGATTAAATCTAAGTATAATTATCTCTAAAGTTTCCACCAACAGACAGCTTGCCCCTCACATTTTTTTCATCTTTTCCTTCAGCAATTCTTAAAATCTTTTAACAGGATCAGTATGACAACCATCTGTTAGCTCTAAAATCATTAAAGTATACAATTCCATACCTAAGCAGTGATTAGAGTTAATTAGATGGGCTGTTGCCACACTATCTGTAGACTGTTGTCTCCTAATCGAGGACTTTTGTCCTATACATAAATTTACCTAAAAACCCTATTCTAAAAATCAAATGAGAATCAAGATTTCTAGCCCTCTACACAAGTCACAGGAGGTGAGGCTGCTTTCCTCAAAGAGGGATATGATTTCGAAGATAAAACCCCCAAGGTGGAGGGCCCTGGGGCTGGACTCAAGATCCTGGCCTCCAGGAGGTTGCTCTGAGTTGACCCTGTGGACAGACTGGGGATGGTGGCCCTCCTCCCCCACAAGGATCAAAGAGGGGGTGGAGTGAGACAATGGGAGGGCAATCTGGCCAGCAGAATCTGGTGGGGGGAGGCTTCTGCCCCCCTTATCCCGCCATCCTGGCCCTGCTGCCTCCTCCACCCTGGAGACAACCAGGTGTGGCCCAGGATCCCGGAGGTGCAGGGGGAAGGGGGTGGTGCCTCTGCTCCTGGGGCGCTGGCCTGGCCCCCGAGGGGACAGGGAGCCAGGACACCAGGGATTTTCTCTGGCAACCGCACCCCAGCCCCAGCCCCAGAGGAAGTTTGGCCGGGCGCTCTCCGCCGGTGCCTCCCTCCTATATTGAATAGGAAACAGGGCAGCGTGGGAGCCGGGCGGTCGAGGAGGGAGCGCCGGACGCCGAGCCCACGCACTTCTGCTGGGGCAAGTGGAGGCAAGGTTAGCGAGCGGACGCCTGGAGGTGCCAGGGCTGGCAGGGCCGGGCTGGGGCGCTGAGCCGGGGTTGGGGGGTGCCGCAGGTGGCCGGTGCTTATCCGGGAGCTCCGCGCACCTGCTCCCCTTCAAACGGCGCTGTGGCGGGAGCCGCGCAGGCCGGAGAGGAGGACCGCGTGCGCCCGGTCCCCCTGGGGAAGTGTAGGTAGGCTCCTCCTCGCCCCTGTCAGACACAGCTGATTTGGGGCTTGGGGACCTGCCTCCGGGGTCAGGAAGGGAGCAAGGCCAAGGCCCCCAGCGCCAACCCAGGCGTTGGCGCCATTGTAGCTCGCGTCGCCCGGGCGGTGGACGCAGGGCACCTCCTGGCGACGTGTGCATTCTTGCGCTCCAGGGACCCTCCCCGCTCCCCCAACCCTCCCCTTCTCTTTACTCCCCCAGGGTGGGGTAAGGAGCCGAGGTCCGGGTCCCCTCCCTACCCAGCCGGAGAAGACTGCGCTCCGGTGGGCTCCCCTGCCGTGGGAATCCCGCTCCGAGTTTTTCCAGACCCGGCCTGGCTGCGCCGGGAAAGGATCCGGAGAGGGCGGAGGTGGGCCCGGAGCGGGTAGTGCCGGCAATCCGGCTGCAAAGGACTTGTAGTCAGTGATTCAGGTTGCAAATGGCCTTGTTCCGAACGGGAACGCCCGGGCGAAACAACCAGTCCCAGCCCGACCTTCCCAGAGCAGCGCGCCCAGGGGCAGGGGCTCGCGGACAGCAAATCCCGCAGGAGCGGGGCCCTACCCTCTTAGAGCTCCTCTCGCGACCCGCCTGCGCCCCTGCAGACGCAGCCCTCCTGGCTCCGGCCCCTCCCCAAGCCTTCTCATGCTCTGGGCCTCGTTCCCAGTGCCCCTCAAGGGTCCCGGCACAGGCATTCTGGCTACCTCTCGCCCCTGCGAGACACAGCTACGTGGGAGTTGGGGACAGCCCTTCTGAGCGTCCCTCCCCTTCTTTGCTCCCTTTCCAGCTCCTGCTCCCCGCGGTCTCCAGCTTTGCCCTTGGAAGCCCTGACCAGGGAGATGGTAGGGGCCCGACCTGCCATCGGCCGGCTCCGCCCAGCCAGCCCACCCGCTCCCTGAAGCCCGCCCAGACAGCGTGAGTGAGCGGCGGGGTGCCGGGGGAATGTGGCGGGACGGGAGTGTCCTCTACCCTGAAGTTTGTTGGCTCAGCTCTGGGCAGCGCACTGGCCCCGCCTCCAAGTCCCACTGTGCTCAGTGACTCAGTTTACATCCCTTTCCGCATTGAGGAACGCTTGAGAAAATAGAGAAGTAGCGCTCTGGACCCCCGACGGACCCTGTTCCTGGGATCCTTCAGCCTCAGCAAGCGGCCAGGCTCCCGGCTGCTGGTCCTGGGCCACCTTTGTGGGGCAAGAGGTGTGGTCAGCGTAAGGGTTTGGAGGGACCAGGCGCTTCCGGATGAGGCCACCGACTCATAGCTTTGATAGAGACACACAGGCTGCTCCCCTCCCCCGACACACCAGGAGCCAGGCTGAGCCAGCACGGGGGCTGGGGAGGGGGGACTTACGGTGATCACTCTAGAGAGCTTCGTGGGCCCCTGAGGACACGGCAGGATAGTCACTGTCATGAAGTGCATTCTTTAGGGGCCACTCTTACGGGGCAGTGTAGGCATCACAGGACAGGTGGGCAGGCCTCGATGGCCGAGCCTCTCAGGATGCGACGTGGGAGCTGGAGAGCAGGGGGCGGTGCGTGCCAGGCTGGGCTGGCCGGACTCCCGGTTCTCGTCTGGACAGCCCCAGGGTAGAGCGGCGCAGGGGCCGGTGGCGCAGACGCCTGGAGGGAGGGGGCACTGCGGCGCCTCCGCGGCAGGACAAGGCGGGGCGAGGGCGGGGCAGGAGGGAGAGAGGCTGTTCTTCCCACTTCCCAGACGGGGAGACCGAGATTCGGTCAACTTTTAGGCAAATGTGTCGACCTTATCGCGGGCAAACTCCCCATGTCTTTGAGCCAAGGCTTCCCTGGCAGTAAACCTGGACCAGTGTTACCCTCAGTCTCCCCACTACAGGACTGAAGTGAGGCGCAAACATGATCATCAACGCCGCAGAATGAAGGGGTTGTCCTAATTCCATCACTGGGTGTAAGAGTGGGAGCCGTAGGGATTATTTTACTCAAGTCCCCATTTTAGGGATGGGAAAACGGAGGCTCGAACGCACACGGTGAGTGCAGGCTCGGGACTCAAACTTTGGTTGGTATTCTGTCCCCTGGCGCGGTGCTCTTCCCGTCTCTGCGGCCCTGACCTCTGTGCCCCTGTCCTTGCTGCCCGCAGGAAAACGCCGCGGCCGCGATGGCCGCGGGCGTCGAGGGGCACGTGTACGTGCTGGTGGAGCACCCCTTGGAGTCCACCGGTAAGGACGGTCTCCCTGTGCGGCCCTGCGCGGCGCGGCGCTGCCATCCAGCTCAGCAACCCCGCGCCTGCCTGTACGTGCGGCCCGCGCAGTCCCTGGACGACCTGGGCAGCGCGGGCAGCTTCAAGGCCTGCAGGCTGGCCGGCTCCTGGGTGTGCCCGCGGCCCCTGGCGCAGGGCGACTCGGAGAACGTCTACGAGGCCACCCAGGACGTGCGCGGCCCGCCGCGGGAGGAGAGCCCAGAGCAGGTAAACGGAGCTGGGAGGCGGGCAGGGCGCGCGAGAAGACTCGCTCAGCTTAGTGTCCGGCTCGACACCGATCTCCGTGTCCACCGCCAGCTCGCCTTCTACCTCAGGGATTGGGACACCCCTGGGGGAGAAGGGGGCTGCCACAGCAGTTTTCCCACTCTCTTCCCTCCCACCCGGACTCACCACCTGGTCCTTCCCTGTACCCATCCTAAACCCATCCAGTGACCCCCTCCTCTCCAGATCCCAGGCCTAGCACCTACTTTCTGGGACAAACTCCAAGGACAACCTGAGGCAGCTGTGATTGAGATAAAGGAACCAGCCTCAGGACAGACCCACCTATCCCCCACCAGGGCCAGCCAGGGGGCCTTCTAGAAGGGGGAGTTGGTCAGAGCAGGGAGCTGAGGCCAAATGGAGGGTCCAGTGAGTCCCCTTGTCTGTACTATCTCCTACCAACAACTCCCCCGCCCCTAGCCAGGGCAGCTGACCTGGGGTGGCTCAGCAGGTTTCTTCACACCTGGCCCCACCTTTCCCTTTCTACCTGTGACTCACCTGCAGCCCTAGGCTGACCCAGGAGCCAGGAGCCCCACTGGCTATGACCTGGCTTGTGAGAGAGGTATCCCTCTCCCACCCTCGCATGCCTGGCCGTGGAGAGCCCTCCCTGCCCTGGAGCCTGGAGCTCATTACTCACCTCTTAGTTTCCTGTCCCTGCAGCCCCAGGCCTCTTGAGATGGGCCCCATGACAATCCACCTGCCTGTCCCATTCCTTCTGAGCCCCAGCAGCTGGCCTCACTCTAGACCTATTTCCTCTGCCCTTCCTAGAGCTGTTTCTGTCCAGTAGCAGGAGACGATGGGCATCAGTGCTAAATGCCAGCCCTGATGGGTGGTCAGTGCCAGACCCTCGGGCATGGGGAAGTTCATGATCACAACTAGGGGGTAGCTTATGGGCAGGAATGTGGTCAGGGCTCCGCGCCACAGTGCTGGGGAGATTCGGAGCTGGGTCTGGGCTGGGGAGCCAGGGGACAGTGGCTATTGTTTGACGTCGGGGGAAATGGGGATGCCAGGGCTGGAGCCCAGGAGCATGGGAGCTCTTGCTAAAATTAGAGAGGCTCTGCTTCCAAATTGAGGAAGGATTCTGGTGTTGAAGGGATTTCCAGAGCTGCTGCCAGGGCAAGATGAAGCATGCGGGACCCTTCTATCTATACGCACCCTGTATCCTCTCCTCCTGGCTGGAGGTTTCCTTTGAGACATGAAGGTGAGTCGGGCAGGGGTCCCTTCTGGACCTCTGTGTCTGTCCCAGGGGCTGGGCCAACTCAGTCTGAGAGAAGAAGCAGAGGTAGCAGAAGGTGCCCTGCCTCCAGATCCCTCAGCTTTCTTCCTTCCCTGCTGCACAACTAGAGACCCCCTGGCCCATTTGAATGTGTAAATGACTGTTTCCCCTATAAAAATACTTTAACCTTATTACAAATATTTGGGTAATAGGGGGAAATTTCAACCTAATCACCATTAGCATTTTGGTTTCTTTCCATTTATCCCACTTTCCTAGGCTTTCATGTGGGGGAGCTCACCGTAGGGGCCTCATGGTGTACTGACCACTGTGCATCCTTTTCTGTCACTTACCATGTTCACTTAGTAAATGCCATGTGCTGTATTGGGCACTGAGAAGTGATGAAAAACAAGGCGTGGCCCCTGCCCTCAGGTAGTTCTGTCCAGGAGGAGAGATTGGCCAGCAAATCCAGTTATGGTGTGGGGGATACATCTGCAAAGTGCTGTGGGGGGCACATTGGAGGAGCTCCCCTCCTGGGATCTTGTTGGTGAGAGGCAAATCTAGGAATGCTTCCTGGAGGAGGAAGGTGATGTCAGAGGTGACTCCTAAAGGTTTCTACAATTCCTTCCCATGAAACCCTCTGGACCCGGAGCTTTTTCAGTAGCAGATTTTTTTGTCTCACGTTTTCTACTAGTTCTCTAGTTAATTTTGGCCATTTTTACATTTTATTAGGAAAGCATACATTTTCCCTAGATTTGTAAAATCTCCACTTTTAAAATTTGTTATGGGTTTTTTTGATGTCCAAGTAAATGATTATTCTAACTTTTTTATAGACGTATAGAAAAATTGTTTATTTTCTGTTTAAGGGATATAAGGTTCCAGATATAGCAAATTAAGTTTATTGATTATATTATTCAAACTTCCACTTCCTTTCTATCCTTTTTTTGGTCTTTTACTCTGATTCTGACAGAGGTTTGTTAAACCTCCCACTCAAGTTTTCTCTATGAAGTTATTTTTGTGTTTTCAATAGTTTTTGCTTTTCATATTTAACTGCAATGCTGTTGGGAGCATGCAGATTTTAACTGTTCTGTCATCTCAAATGGTGCAGTTCTATCATTACACGGTGTCCCTCTTTCCCCCGTCTTAGCACTTAACCTTAAATATTACCTTCCTATATTATTCATATGGCCACTCTTTACTTTATTTGACTTTATTTTTGCAGTTTCCCAGTAGTTCTTGGTATCCTTTTATTTTCAACCATTATCAACTTTATTAAAAAGTGTATTTCTTGTATATATCACATCACTGTATTTTTAAACCCAAGCTGACTCTTTGTCTTTTAATTGGAGAACTCAGTCTCTTCACACTTCACTTAAGTGATATCAAGTATTTGATTTTATTACTCTGGCCTATTTTACATTTATTAGTTTACTGTGTGGTTTTTTTTCCCCTTCGATCGTGTCACTATTAATTCCCTTTTCTTCCCCTGTTACGCTTCCCATTTCATTAATGGCTTCTGCCCCTTTCCCTGGGATTCCTAATCAAACACATGTTCTATAGGATGTGCCTACACGGGGATTCTTTTTCTCAGTGCTCCCATCTGGAACTCACAGGACTTGTCAGTTTTCAGTCGGTAGACTCAGGTCTTTTTCAGCTTAGTAAAATCTATTTGTTGCTTGATTGTTGTTTCTTTTCCCTTTCTTTCATTTGCATGTTAGCTCTCCTGACTGGGTCCTCCCAGTTTCTTATCTTTTTCCTCTTTATTTCTACCTCTATGTACTTTTGCTCTGACGTTTGAGATATTTCTTCTGCCTGATTTTCCAGGCCACAAATTTGAACCTTAAGAGTGAATATGTTCTCCTTCAGTTGGTACAGTGATATATTTTAAGTTCTAAAAAACAGTGATTGATTGATTGATTGATTGATTGATTGATTGGTGGCTGGGACCTTGGTGTTATTAGCAACCCCCCCCCTTTTTTTTAAACTTTTTGCTTGACTTGAATATCTCCTTAAGATTTCTTATTTTTTATTCCAGTGGTAATTGCATTTTCCAGCACCTCTATCTTGCTAATAGCCTTGAATTTTTTAAACTAGGTAATATATTTACAGGTTTTTTAAAAAATCAAAACAATATTAGAAAGTGTATAGGGAGACTCACACATACCCCTGCTTTCTTGCCCTGTTCTCCATCAACTCAAGTCATCACTTTCATTCATTCTTTCATGGTTTTCTTCTGGTGTTTCTTTATACAAACATACACTGGTATGAATAGATATCTGATTACTTGATTTTCTGTCTCTCTTACACAAAGGTAGTACACTGTACACACAGTTCTACACCTGGTTTACTTTTTGCCTTTTTGATTTAACAATATGTCTTGGAGATTGTGCATACAGAGGCTTCATCTCCTTCCCCCAGCTACATGGTTTTCCATTGTAGGGATATGTCATAATTCATTTAACCAGTCTCCAGTTGATGAACCCTTGGGTTGTGTCCCAACTTTTGTTATTATGAACAATACTATAATGAATAATCTTTTGTACATGCAGAGGTAAACGTTGGAAAGATTCCAGAAGTAGGATTTCTGGGTCAAAGGGTAAATTATAGGTATTTGATAGGTATTGCCAAATTGCCCCCCATGAGCCTTATACCAATTTGCTCTTCCACCAACACAGATGAGAGTGTCTGTTTCCCCACAGCCTTGCCAACTGGGCATTGTCAAACTCTTCTTTTCTGCTAGGCTGACAGTAAAATATATTATCTTAAGGGAATTTGAACTTACATTTCTCTTTCCAGTGAGGATGAGTATTTTTGGTTGTCTCATAAATCTCTTTTGAACAACCCCACTCTTTCCTTCTGCCTTGACATTGACTTGTTCAAGAGTCCAAACCAGTTGTTGTTGCCTGTTTACTTCCTTGTGGGGGGTGTCACTATGTTCCTCTAACCCCCATATTACCTGAGAACCAGTGGGTCTGGAAGGCTTAGGCAGCTGGATCATCAAGGCTCAGAGACAGATGAGGGTAAGGAAGCCCACCGAGGCTGACTCCAGGTCTCTGTATAAGCAACAGAGGTGATGCTGAGACGGGGAAGGGAGGAGGGAGAAGACAAATTTGATTTCGGACATGCAGCTTTCGAGGCATGCAAAGGACATGCAGGTGGCAGTTGGGTATCCAAGCCTAGAGATGGAGTTGTGACAGCTGGTTGAGCTCTCCCACGGTGGCGATAGCATGAGAAGCAAGGTGAGACCTCAGGCATCGTCAGGCAAGGGGCAGAGGAGGCCGAGCCTGTGCCTGAGAGATGAGAAGAAGCAGAGAGGGAGGAAGAAAACCAAGCCCACGAAGGAGAGGATTTTAAGGAGTGAACACTGGAGAGAAGTCATCCAGAGGAGGACCAGACTGTCACTGAGGAATCTGTGGGAAGCCTTCTGAGCAGTGGTACTGAGTGAGGGGACAGAGAATTCAGTTCTGAAAAGGAGGAAGGGAGAAAGGAATTAGTTGGTAAAGGGGGCGGTGCAGAGCTGGGCCAAGGGGGTGCACTATTTTTGGTGGTGGTGGCTGGCTGGAACAGGGATCAAACCCTGGACCTTGGTGTTAGCAGCTCTAAACAACTGAGCTAACTGGCCAGCCCACATTCTTTCTTTTTAAGATAGAGAGACCTTGAGTTTGTTGAAATGCCAAAGGGACAAAAGTAGTCGGGAGGGACGGAGGGACTGGAGATTTGAGGTGAGGCCACCTCTAAGCAGGTGGGAGGCTATGGGTTCCCCGGGCCCTGGTTGGGAGATTGGCTTGGGTGGGATGCCCCTGTGCCTTCCATCAGGGGTGGGAGAAGGAGTGGTGGGTGCGGATGCAGATACCTTTGAGGGGGTGGGCAGAAGGTGACCACCTTTGATCCCATTTTCTCACCTCCCTAGGTTGGCTCATACCCGTGGCCTTCAGTGGCTGGGGGGTTCCTTGCTAAACCATTTCTGTTCTTCCCTGGGACCCTGCTGGGTCTCGCCAGCCTTACACAGGTGGTGTGAGCCAATGAAGGGGCCCACCCCAGATCTGCCCCACCCTAGAGGAGCAGGCCAAGCAGGCAGTCCTGTGAGGTCACCCAGAGGCTGTGGGCAGAGTCCAGGGCCGAGGGTGGCCAATCAAAACCTGAAGTCAGGAAAGCAGAAGTGCAGCCCTGCTTTTCCCCATGTCCCCGTGAGTGCGCGAACCCAAGGGCCTGCTCAGCAGTTTTACAGAAACCAGCCCTGTGAGGGAGGTGGGTGACAGCCCTAGTCTACAGATAAAAAACCAAGGCCCAGAAATTCAAGTGGTTGCTCAGAGAGATGCTGAGGCAGTCTACACAAGAGCCCAGGACTCTGGACTCCTGCTCTGTTCTTTTTTCCTTTTAATCAACTGAAGCTTATGCCCGAAACCCAAGCAAAGAGTCTTACCTAAAGCCGTTACATTTGGAATCTCATGCTACATCCATGTAATGAGATTACATTGAGCCACGGCACCTCACTTATGCTACACAGCCGAATCATCGGAGAGTTCTTAAAACAAAATATGTTGCCCAAACCAGTTCCATCAGAATCTCAGAGGGCTGAGCCAGGCATGGTCCCCTGCTGTTTGGGGGCATTTTATTTTTGCCTCCAGCCCCAGAGGATAGGATTTTCCTATTGCACCTGCTCCTGCCCAACACTTCCTCTTAGGGTTTGTGGGAGAGATGGCGTGATGTGCAGCTGGTCCTTCTGGTACCTCCCCATGTGTCTCTCAGAGGCGTGAGGGTGTGGTTGAGGGACAAAGACCCCACTAGGGGAGGGGCAGCCCGGACAAAGGCCTGAGCACCAACCTCTGTGGCCAAGAGCAGGCTGGGCCAGTGCAGGTTTGTTCGGTCCCTGTGGTATGGGGCTGGAGCCTGCTGGGAGGCCACAGTCATGGGGGCCAGGCCTGTCACTGGGGAAGAGAAGCCCTAAGATGCTGCCTGACAGTTCTGCAGCCCCAGCCCCCCCATCACTCCTGCCCCTACCATGGGGAGACCCTGTCCCCCTAACCTACCTGCAGGGCAGTGCTAAGTGTCTGGTTCCCACACCTTTCTGCCTCCCTCCCCTCCCCCACCCTGCTCCTCCCTGGTGGCTCAGAGTTTCTGGATGCTGTGGAATTTACAGAGGCTGTTTCTGTCTCCTGGTCCTGGCTCCATCTCTCTTGGTGACTTGTCACATGTGTGTGTGCATGTGTGCATATCCAGGTCCCTGGTCTCAGGGTGAGGACAGTGAGGTGTGTCACGTGTGTGATGAGTAAGGGGTCTCCAGGCCTCGGCATTTCCCTCTGTTCTCCACCCTCGGCCAGGAAGGAGAGGACTAGTCTGCCCCTGGGGGTCTGGGCTTCTGAGTGGGGGCACAGGAGATGGGGTGGGGAGTGACACTAGAGCATTTGAGGGCAGAGTAGGGCATAGGCCCCAGACTTGCTCTGAATGTGATCTTACCAAGTGTCCCACACTCCAAAGCCACACCATGCCTTGCTCTACTTGGGTGTCCTTGTCCTGAGCCCACAGTGGGCAGGGGAGAAAGGAGAGCAGGGTGGGGCAGGAAGATTACCAAAATGGAAGAATGGGGCCCAGGGTAGGATGGTGGGGGTCAGAGCCTGAACTAGGAGGGAGCTGGGCAGACACTGCAGGAGAGTCTTTAGGGGGTGGGCTGATGGGTGGGCAGGTGCTGTGTGGCCCTTGGGGCTGGTGAGGAAGCGCCTCTGAGACAGGGAGGGAAGACAAAATGGTCCCCATGGGCTTGAAGGAGGGGCTGCAGCTTCTCACCCAGGACATGCTGTGTCCACTGTGCATGGCCGGGGTCTGAACACCCACCTACTTAAGGGGGTGAAGGGAGAAGAGGCCAGGAGGAAGGTCTTACCTACGTAGAGAGGGGAAGCTGGTACCTGTCCCCTCTCTGGGTCTTTAGAGAGTAGGGGAGGGGCCTGGGCATACTCATTCATGTATGTGGACATGCAGTTGGGGGTGGGTGCATATGGGCACACAGGTGGCAGAGGGCACATGCGTCTTTCTGACCAGTTCTGGAGGAGGGTGTTGCAGGGAGTCAGGCAGGCAGATGGCGGTGTGGTCAGATTCCCTCATGTCCTCCACATGGCTGGTGGGGTCCAGACATCACTCCCTCTGATACCACATCTGCCCAGGCCCCTTCCTCTTTGGGCACCCTTGCCCTGCCCCCACAGGCTTTCTCTTTCCCATCACATCTTCATGGGCCTTGAGGGAGTTGACAGCCACTCCTTGTCCATTTCTGCCACAGGAGCTACTTCAGGGCAGCCCAGGCCCTGCACACAGCTGCTCCTTCTGCCTGCCCCATCTGCACAGCAACCCCTCCTCATCTGCCTGCGGCTGCACGGTGCTCTTCTCTCTGTGCAGCCTGCTCCACGGCTGGGGCTGGGCCTGGGATTCCGAACTCACCAGTAATCAGAGCACTGAGTGGGGCAGTCAGTGGTGGCCCTGGAAGCATACAACCCCCCCCCAGCCTGAGGCCCCTGCACCCCACCCCCATGGCAGGCAGTCTCTGTCTCAGGCAGCACTTCTGCAGCCCCAACAGGACATGGGCTGATGGCTCAGCCTCCTGCCATCTCCTGGCAACTTCTTGTTTCCCTGTTTCCCTGTGCCAGCCCTGGGGTTGTGCCCCTCAGCTCCACCTGCAAAACATTCCCAGGGCTCTGTCCCAGCATCTCGGAGGTGACAGGAGGGTGGACATGATTGCCAGACTGACCAGGAGGCAGAGTCGGGCCCTGCAAGCACAGGTAGGGGACGCTGATATTAGGGGTGAGCTCAGCCTCTGCTGGGATGGCAGAGAGGCCTCTGGGGTGCAGGGGCTCCCAGTGAGCCTCCATCCCCAGCCCTGCTAGGAACTGCAAGAGCTGGGGTCTGGAGCAGGGAGTCTCAGGGAGGAGGGGTATGACCCTTCTTTCTTCTTTCCTTCTCAGAGGCCCTACCTGTCTGAGAGGGGTGGCAGAGAGATGCTGAGAAGTGGTCAGCTCAGGGCAAGAGGCAGGACTGCCACCTGCTTGTGGACAAGGGGAGGGAACTGGAGACAAGGGGAGAGCCACTGTGGGGACATGCTGGGGGGCCGGGTGGCTGGGTGTGGGTACAGCTGGGGCCCTCTTGCCTCTGTCCTGTGGCCTGAGGTGGGGAGGCCACTTCCTCTTTCCCACTCGGTGTCCCCTATGTTTCTAGGATACTACCCAGGAGTCCTTAGTGCCATCATTAGGACCCTGCTCTGGCTCTTCTCTAGGCCTCCAGGAGTGGGGAACAGGGGTAACAGGCCCTGCTGTAACCCTTGAAGGCTAGAGCATGTGGAAGGCCTGGCCCCACCTAGCCCCCAGGAGCCCATCAGAACCCAGCTGAGGCTCTGCCAGGAGAGGAAAGCACCCCTATCTTGGCACTGTGAGGGCTCTATGGAGAGTCTAGAGTTTGAAGGGGCTCCAGGATGCTGCAGTTCAGTGCCCTCCACAGGCCTGTGGCATCTCTAATGGGGAGTGGGCTCTACCTCCTCTGTTCCACCAAGCCCCCTCACCCCCAAAGGCAGTCAGGCTTCTGGGACAGCCCCAATCCTCAGAGAGCTTCTTTCAAAGGGGTACCACCCTGCCCCCACAGTATGATTCTGCATCTTTTCTTCCTTGTGACAGCCTTGTCACTCGGGGGACCAAAACTTCTACCTCCAAAATATGTTCTACCTGCTGGGACTCCCTGTGGACTCAGCCATGGCCAGTGGCCTGCCAAGTACAAATCCCTGCTTCAAAGAGCCTGGCTCCTTCCTGGCTTATCCAGCCCCCATGGGGCCTTCCAACCTTTGCCCCAGGGAGAGGCAAGGCCACTGCCTCAGTGGCTCCAGCTGGGTGGGTAGGAGGTGTGTTTGGTTCATCCACCTTCCTCTACCCACTGCCTCCATCCTGTCCTACCGAGGAATCTCCTGTTTCTGTGGCTGAAACCCTCATTCTCAGGAAGTTCTTGCTCAAAGCTACCCCCAGTCTCTCCTATAGTGTCAGGAGTATGTGTTTGTTGCTGAAGTTTGGCATGGGATTGACTTGGGTACCAACAAGCAATAAGTGTTTCTGGTAGATTTGCCATATGCTTCAGGGCATTGGCCCACCGGCTGGGGGCAAATGGATCCTGGGTCTTCCTCTCAAGAAACAGTTACCTTTTGGGGCAGAGAAGGTGGGCAGATGCGTGGACAATTAATTGACCACCAAGGCAGAATGTCATTGGGCCCTAACAGAGTAACAAGCAGAGTGCCAGCAGGTTAGACCTCTGTCCAGAAAGGTGTGTGAGCTGAGCGCCAGCGGAGGAGCAGGATCTGGGTAGGCAGGGAATAAGAGAAGGAATTCCCAGTGAGGGGATGACTGGAGCAAAGCCGTGGAGGTAGCAAGATGCCTTTCGTGTTGGGGGTGGGTAGGTGGCCTGGTGCGTTCGGAATACAAGATGCCGAGCAAGGGCTGTGGTGGGGGGAGAGTGGGGTGGAGGGGTGGAGAGTCCCATCTCAACCACACAGGAGCCTGGAGAGGCGGGGGTGGGGGGAATGAGGAGCAGATGGACTAGTGTCCCTAGCTCTCCCTGCCCACTGCATTCCTGGGGACAAGACACCCTGTCTCAAACTGCACACCCCCTTCTCTGACAGTATTTTTGCTTTCCTGCTGAGCAGTAATCATCATTGACAGGCTGCACTTTTCATTTATCATCCCCCACGCCGCATGTGCATGCACACGCACTCAGGGTCAGTCCTTCCAGGGCAGGGATCTGTGGCCATTTGTTCACAGCAGCATTCCCAGTGCGTAGAACTGTGCCTGGACAGAGCAGGCAAACTTTGTTGGACGAATGGATATTTTTTTAGGCACCTGCCTACCTTGAGCAGAACGAGCTTCCCTTTTGAGTTTACAGCTCAGTGAAGGTGTCACAGTTAACACAGGAACTTCTATGATTTTTAAAACATTCTATTGTACAAAATTTTGAGGCCACAGAAAAGTTTAAATTAAAAAACAAAATGAAAAAATACATAACTCCAATAATCAAACTGCCCAGAGAGGACCTTTGTTAGCATTTTGGAAGGTTTCCAGAAACACAAAACTGGAATTATGTAACGTCTATCATTTTGAAATCTTTCCCCCTGGAGCATTATGTATTCTTAGAAAATAGAATTAATCCCTGCATGCTATTCTGTTACCTGAGGTTTGATAATGTAGTTATCTATCCCTCCAGTGGGCTGATGGGCTGGGCTGAGTGTGGTGGGTACACTGGGGGAATTTGGGGATGGGCTTGAACCTGGCACCTGTGCTGAGTCCGGAAGCAGGACCAGGAGTCAGCCAGGTGAGCAAGGGGTGGAGATGGTCCTGGGCAGGCTAAGAATGAGCCAAGGCCTGAAAGAGACACAGCAGAGAGGGTGGGGATCTCTAGCAAATCGGTGCTACTGGAACTTGAAGTTCTCAAGGCAAGAGGTAAGGAGTGGCAGGAAATAAGGCGGAAGCACAGGCAGGTGTTAAACCTCTTGGTGACAGGCATCTTGGGCCTGGTCAAGGACTTAGAGATTGCCCAGCAGCCAGCAGGGAGCCATGAGGTGTTAATCAGGAAGACATATTCTGTGTGACTGAACCCCCATCCATCCCCACTTCCCCTTGGAGGGGAACGGGGACTTCCATTTCTTTGTCCCTCACATTTGCCAGTCCATCTGCCTGGCATCTCTCCCCCTTGTTGTCTGGAATTGATTCTGACACCTGCAAACCCCACTCTGGGAAGTTCCAGCCCCAAATCCAGAGGCAGTATTAATTCCAATCCCAGAGCTTTGTCTGGGGTGGGAGCTTTCAGCAGGGGCTGTAGAATACAGCAGCGTCCTGAATGAAGACCAAGAAGAGGGATGGGTCTCAGGCCATATCTCTGTTCCTACCCAACCTCTGACTTGCCTCTGTGAGTGCCGAGCTGTGAGAACTGGTTTTATTATCATTAATAAATAATGTGATTGTCCCACCCATCTGGGGCACTAAATACTTTACAAAGCACTTTCAAGAATATTTCCTCATTCTCTCTACACTACGATTTCTGGAATGGGCAGTGCAGATCTTTTACACCTAGGGAAACTGAGGCAGAGAGATCATGTGTCATGTTGAAGGTCGCCTAGGTGGCAAGTGGCCGACTCGAGACTGTGTTATTCCGGGGCTCCCCTAAAAGTTATGTCTACCTTCCTCCCGCCGCAGGTGGACGACCGACCCCCCCAGAGCTCGTGTATGCGAACATAGGCAGCCTCGAGCCACTTCGCCAGGCGCCACAGCAGCGCCCCGCCCCGGCCCATGTGGGAGACACACACGGACGCGGGCACCCGGCGATCCTACTGCTGCAACCCGGACATGGGCGTGACGACGTGGGAGTCGCCTTTCAAGGCTGCCGAAGGCGCCACCAGCCCGGCCATCTCCCGGGCTTCGGTGGGCAGCCGCAGGTGAGAGCTGCGAGACCGAGACCGAGTGGCGCCAATACTGGGCTAAGGACAGTCGCGGGGTGGTGTTCTACAACCCGCTGACGGGCGAGGTCTGGGAGGGCGAGCGGAGATGCAGCCCGGCCTGAGCCCCACCAGCCCCGGGACCCGAGGGTGAGGGGCTGGGCTGGGCGGGGTTCTTTCCGAGAGCCTCCGACCCCGCCTCCTGCTCGCCACCGCCCCAGGGACAAGAGGGTGAGGGGCGGAGTCAGGGGCGGAGCTATCTCTGAGATACCCCGACCCCGCCTCCTACTCGCCACCGCCCAGGGACAAGAGGGTGAGGGGCGGGGCCGGGTGGGCGGAGCTATCTCTGAGATACCCCGACCCCGCCTCCTACTCGCCACCGCCCAGGGACAAGAGGGTGAGGGGCGGGGCCGGGGGGCAGTACTTGCACCGAGCCTCTGACCCCGCCTTCTGCACTCTGCAGACCCCACACCCGAGACGGACTAACCCGAGGCGCTGACCACTTACCCCGAGGAGGACTGTTCCCCAGTGGGCTCTTTGGGTGACCCCGGCCCCTCCTCTCCCTTGACCACACCCCCCGGTTGGTCTTGTCACATCGGCCCGGACAAGCAGACGCTGTACACTAACCACTTCACCCACGAGCAGGTAAGGGCACGAGCAGATGGACCCGGACAGCCGCGGGTCGCTCCCCCGAGCTTTCCTCACTGTGGCTCCCCTTATACTCTAAACTGCAGCTCCACACAGACCCCAAGCCAGCCAAGATGCTGAGTCACTTCCAAAGACCCTGACGCTATCTTGGACTCTGGTTGGAGGGAACCTTTTCCTGCCCTCTCCAGAGCTGCCTGGGGGCCCTGACCGTCCCTCTTCTCCTCTTCCCACAGTGGGTGAGGTTGGAGGACCAACACGGGAAGCCATAGGTCTACAACCCAGATGACTCCGTTGGGTGGGAGCTGCCCCAGGTTCCTGTCCCTGCCCCTTGAAGCATCTGCAAATCCAGCCAGGACAGTGACACCCCAGCCCAGGCCAGCCCCCAGAGGAGAAGGAAAGGGAGGGGGCACGTAGGCCTTGGCAGGACTACCACAGAAGAAATGGGGGGTTTCTGGAGGTCCTGGGGACAGGGTCTGGATGGGATATAACTGTCTTCACCATAGGCCCCAGCACTAGGCCCCAGAAGTGGGTGAAGTTGGGAGCTGGGAGGAAATCTCTGCCACTGCTGCTGTGGGAGCAGGCATCACACCCCCACCCCCACCCCCAGCCAGGTGGCTGGGCGGGTGACATGGGTTCAGTGGAGACTCAGCCCAGCCCGTGGGGAGTTGCCAGCTGAAGGGGAGACTAGCCTCTGCCCCCCATGGCTCACCCCATTAACTACCCTCTCTTTCACTTTCCTTTCTTAGATCAAAACCCTGGACAAGGCAGGTGTGCTCCATTGCACCAAGATGGTGGACAAGGGATAGCAGCTGCCTGAGTTATGAGATTCACTGAGCACTTCCTGTATGCCAGGCTTATTAATCGTCATAGCAACTTCATGAGAGGTCCTGTGAGGAAACTGAGGCACCGAGAGATAAAGTGACTTGCTCAAGGTCCCTGGGCTACCAGGTGTTAGAGTCAGGGGTCAGACACTCAAGGTCAGGTGCCCCAGAATGTGTTTTTGAGCTCTGTGCTCTACTCCTGGGGGTGAGAGGTGGGCCTCGGCCCGTGACCAAATCTAAGTCCTGCCCACCCCCCACTTCTCCACTCCCACCTAGGAAGAAGCACTGGAGTGCCTCTTGGACAGTGCTGGAGGGTGGCGTCCTGACATTCTTCAAGGACTCCAGGATCTCAGCTGCAGTTGGCCTGGTGAATCCCAGACTCCCAGACCAGGGACCACCCCCTCTGCTCTTTATCTGATCTGGCTTGGGAAAGGCCAGGTCTGAGATAGTGGCACATGAGTGTTACAGGAGGTGGGTCTTGGCAGAGAGGGAGCGATGACAGCAGAATCACCCCAGGACAAGCAGTTCCAGCCACCTTGGGGATGGGGAGCAGTCCTTGAGGCCGTATAGCTCCAGCCAGGAGGGCAGGGAGGCTGGGGACTGGGAATGCCTGCTCACAGGGATGGGGGCTGTGCTCCTTTCCTTTTCTCTCCTGGGGAGGCAGGCAGCAGTGGACAAGCCAGCCAGAAGGCTCCAGGGTTAAGAAGCACCAGGATCTCTGGGATCCAGGAACCCTTGGGCCCCTTTCCCCCAGAGCTGTTCCCTGGCCATGCCAGAGACCCCATCCTGTCCATAGAGCCATGGGGAGCCTGGTGGATCGGAGCCAGGGTGCTGTAGCAGGCCCCTCTGAGCTGTGGGCTCTCTGTAACCTTGGTCTCCCCACAGAGGCAGCCTTCCAAGCTCCCCACCCCTGAGTACTCAGTGGAGCTGACCGGGATCTCTCTCACCTGGGCCCCCAAAGACAAATCCAGCAAGAAGAGTGCACTGGAGATGAGTGATGGGGTGGGGAGACGGAGGAAAGGGGCTTACTGGTGGCCTATAGCCCTGACTATGGGCAAGCCCGAAGAGGGGGTACCTAGGAAGAGTTGGGGCTGGAATTCTCAGAGCACAAGGCCTAAGCTGCCCCTACCTTGGGGATCTGTCCAGCCTTTCTGGCATCAAGGATTCTGCAGTTCCCTCTCAAGGAGCTGAGTTAATAATCCTTGCCCCAGAGGGTGGTGAGAAGTGGGGGTCTCTGGGAGATGAAACTTTGTCATGCCTAGAATGGCGCCCTCGTCCCTGCTGCTCTGGCTTGAGAGAGACAGGAGACTCCCTGTCCCCTGTCTTTGGCTGCTTGCTCAGACTGACTGGGCTGGGCAGCCTGCTCTGGCTGGCCAGAGCCCAGCTTCCAACTGCACTGGGTTCCCAGTGAATCAACCAGGGCAGTGGACAGGCTTGTCAGGCTCCTCTGGCAGGAAGAGAGAGAAGACCCAGGCAAGAAGGTCCTCTTAGTGACATGCCCTTCACTGTTCCACATGTTGTCTTGTTTTAAAGCACTTTTTTTTTTTTTAAATTTTCAAAGAAACAATATTTATTCCTTACAGTTTCAGAGGCTGGGAAGCCCAAAGTCCAGGGAAGACATCTGGTGAGGGCCTTACACAGTGAGGCAGGGTCTCACGTGGCACGTGGCGATACTAGAGAGAGTTTTTTAAACCAGTCTCACCCCTACCTCAGGCCCTAACAGTTTTGAGGCAGATCACAACAAAAATACATGTGGTGAACAGGTAAAATCCACCGAAAAGCCAGGGCCAGGCAAAACAAGTCAGAGATGAGGTCAAGGTGGAGGGGAATTGGGAGGCAGATGATGCCAAGGTGGCTGGAAAAAATTTAGCTCCAGTTTTCCTGGTGGCTAAGGAGAAAAGAGAAGGCTATCAGTTACATGGCTCTTATGTTGAAAATAGTAATAATAATAAAGTCTATCCAGATTTTGAGGGAATCAAAACTTTTCCCTAACGCTTGGCTCTTGGAGAAATTTCTAGTGCGTAGCTCCACGAACATGGGGTCTCAGGGAATGAGGACAGTGTCCTGCAAAAGAGCTCCATGGCAGTCTGAGGGCTGCCTCGGGTAGCATGTTATGATAAAAGCCAAAAGCATAACCTTGTATCTCAGCTAGAAAAAGCACTTCTGCAAGGAGCCTGCAGTGTGTAGTTTTCTGATGTTTCACCAAGCTTTATTCAGTTCTAGAACCAGGGTATCCACAGAGCAGGGTTGGAAAATGGGTTTCATCTCATGAGTTACTCTGATCAGTAGGTCTGGGGCCTTTTTGAGAAGAATTCTAGAGCCTTCTCCAGGCTTGGCAGGGTAGAGTTCTATGATCAATTAGCAATGTCTGCCATGGTGTCAAATTGGGGAGGGACATCACATTGGCTAGGCATGTTCCTTCCCTGACCTTGAGAGACATCCTTCAAGCAGTTCCCTATACAGGTCATGTTTCTGACTGGGCTTTTTTTTTTTTTATGACCAGTGAGGGGATCTTAACCCTTGACTTGGTGTTGTCTGCACCACGCTCTCCCAAGTGAGCTAACCGGCCATCCTATATAGGGATCCAAACCCTTGGCCTTGGTGTTATCAGCGCCACACTCTCCCAAGTGAGCCACAGGCCGGCCCCTGACTGGGCTTTTGATGAAAGTTTCAGAGTAGGCCTTTCTGAGTCATGTTTTCTGGCAAGGGCTGGAAGGCAGATGGTACTCTTGGAAGGCTGACAGTCTTGAGTGGGAATCAAGGCACCCCCTGCCTCCTGGCTGGCTGGTGGCCATCCTCCGTCCACTCGGGGGGGGGGGGTTCGTTTTCTCCAGCATCAGCCATGATCTGCTTTCAAATCCTCTCTCTCCCCATTTTCTTAACTGTTAGTCCTGGCAGCCAGGGGTCTCCAACAGGAGGTTTCTTTCACTTTGTTTTGTAGGCCAAGGCTCTGGGTGAGGCCTGCCATGCTCTGTGGCTCACGGGAGGTAGGATGGGATGGGGGAAGTGTACTAGACAATTGAGCCACGCAGATCTGCACACCATCACTCATAGCTGTGTGCCCATGAGTAAGCTGCTAAAACTCGCTGGGCCTCAGTTTGCTCATCTGTAACACAGAGATGCTGTCACCAACTGCTGTAAGTGAGGCAGAAGACCTTGGCCTGGGGTGAGGCCCTTGCTCCATTACGCTCTGAGTTCCTGGGTGCAGGAACACGTCACCTCCATCTCTGTACCACCTTGCCCCCCCCCCCCCGGGCCTACCATCAGGGCAGACCCAGGGAACCAGGGATGACCGAGTTACTTGTGTCCCTCCAGCTGCAGAGTTGGGATGGCTCAGAGTACCTGATCCAGCACAACTCAGAGGCCATCATCAGCACCTGGAATAAGGCCATTGCCCAGGGCATCCAGGAGCTGGTAGGCAGAGCCTGGGGCCTCTAGGGCTGGTGGAGAGGGGGAGGGCAGCCATTATGCTGGGCAGCTGTGCCCACTATGGGTGGGGACCTCTGGTTAGGCACAGGGAGCTCCATGGCACCAGTGAATGCCCCTCCTTGCAGATGCAGTACCCCCTTATAGCTGGGATGGCAGGATGGGCTGCTGAAGAAACAACCTTCCTTAAGTATGTGAATCCAGCCCCAGTGGTTGTCTCTGAAGGAGGACTCTACAGGTGGAGGTGGGGGCACATCCTAGAATAATTTCCCATTTCAAGGGAGGCAAAAGGAAAAAGTACATATTCTGAGAACCAGTCTCAGGCCAGAATGACAGGCTCAAACGAAGAGAAAACTTAAAAGGATTCAATGCAAGAGTCTACCATATTTTAGTTTCAAAATATCAATTACATAAGTAGAGATGGGACAGGCCCCCTCTGACAAATATTCACCTGGAAATGATGTGGGACTTTTTGACCCTTAACTCCTCATAAGCCCACAATGGGTGCAGCTTTTGGTTTTATTAATAGAGGTAGGAATCCAGATCCAGGGAGGTGATGGTAGTGCGGTTGTCGATGGTGCTCTGGCCCCAGGTGGAATTGCAAGCTCAGAACCGGGAGTCACGTATTGAGGCGTGCTAGCCTAGTGCCGTGCGTATAGAGGAGCTGAGGACAATATGGAAGAGGGAACTGGGAGGTGGGCAGGGGCAGCAAGGATAAGAAAGGGGGGGAGGGGCGGAACAGGATGACTGTCTACAGCACCTTGAGGGCTCTCTGCAGCTGAGAGAGGTGAATGTTCTGAGGTTACCTGGTGGAGGTGAGGGGAGTTAACCTGGGTAAGAGAAGAGAGAACTCTTTGCTGGGGTTCTCCATGCCACCCCTGCTGGGAGGTCCTTTCGGGTCACTTGCTCCATCCTGGAAGGATCCCCAGCTGCTCTCATAGGCTGCGCGATTCCAGTCCACAGACCTGACCCGGGAGGAGGAAAGCGAGAGCAGCAGCATGGACTTCGGGTCGAGTGAGCGCCTGGGAAGCTGGCGAGAGAAAGAGGATGACGGGTGGCCGAGTGCAGGTGTGCGCGGGGGGGGGGGGGGGGGGAACCTCTTTCGCGGTGGGTGGTGACACCCCAGCTGGGGCCTGCCGGCCAACCCCGACGCCACCGACTGACTCAGTCCCGCGTTCCCCTGCTGCAGCCCCGGGCCCCGGGGGCCTGGAGAGTGACTTGAGCAAGGTCGGGCACAAGCTGCGCAAGTTCCTCCAGAGGCGGCCCACGTTGCAGTCGCTGCGGGAGAAGGGCTACGTCAAAGGTACCGGAGGGCGCGGGAGGCGCGGGAAGTGCGGGGCGGCCGCCAGGGGGCGCTGACGAGCCTCTCCCCCAGACCAGACGTTCGGCTGCGCGCCGGCCGCGCTGTGTGAGCACGAGAGGAGCCCAGCCCCGCGCTTCGTGCTGCAGGGCATCTGCGCCGTCGAGGCCCGGGTATGCGTGGCGGGCGGGGCCGGGTGGGCTCGGCGCCCGCTAGCCCTCTTCTGGGGGCGCAGGGCCGAGGGGAAGGAACGGGAGGCCCTGAGTAGGAATCATAGCAGGGATTTAGACCCTCCCCAGCCCACCCCACACCACCCCACCCGGGGTCAGCGCCTCCCTCTGCTCCAGGGCTGGACATCGACGGGCTGTACCGCATCAGAGGAAACCTGGCCACCACCCAGAAGCTGCGTTGTAAGGTAGACCACGGTGAGGCTGGTCCCCAGCCCTGCCCCTGACCCTGGGCCTGAAGGCGCAAAGGGATACTGACCTCTCCTTCGTCCTCCTCTCCGCCCCGCCGCAGGTGAGCGTCTCGACCTGGAGGATGGGCACTGGTAGGACATCCACGTTATCACGGGCATCCTGAAGCTCTTCTTTCTAGAGCTGCCCGAGCCCCTCTTCCCCTTCTCGCACTTCCGCCAGTTCACCACGGCCATCAGTGAGCACCTGGGGGCGGGGGGCAGATGGGGGAGGGCAGGAGCTGGCCTGCTTGGGGGCACCCCCATGGCCCGGCTCCCGACCCTAGACCCTCCCTCTCGTCTCTCCCCGGTCCGACTCCCTCTCCCTCCCTCTGATCTATCCCTTCTCAGAGCTGCAGGACCAGGCCTGGCGCAGCCGCCTTGTGCGTGACCTGGTGCGCTCGCTGCCGGTCCCCAACCACGACATGCTGGGGCTGCTCTTCCAGCACCTGTGCGAGTGAGCAGGGCGAGCTGCACAGGAGTGGGAGGAGGGTCCTGGCAGGAGCCTCCCAGCTGTGGGACCTGATCCCGCCCCACCCCCGCTGCAGGGTGACTGAGCACAGCAAGCAGAACCGCATGTCAGTGCAGAGCCGTGGCCATGGTGTTCGGGCCCACGCTGCTGTGGCCCCAGACGGAAGAGACCAGCATGCCCATGACCATGCATAGGAAATTGTAGGGGAACTGTAGAAAAATATAACTTTAATATACGCAGTTTTGTAACAAATGCTTGCTAAAAACATTTTAAATAAAGCAGCTTCTAAGGAGCCATACAAAGGTCAGGCGGACCCGAGCACACTAAACATTCCAGAGAGGGAATGACCCCCACCCGGTTCCAGGAACTATTTCCTTATCTAAAAGCCACCTGGCCAGACCCCGGGAAAGATAAACAATTGAGAAATGTGCTGTTCCTTATCGGGGTACCAGCCTGCTAAAGCCCACCTGTAAATCTAAAGGTGCCACAAATCTATCAGGGTACCAGCCTGCTAAAGTCTACCCATAAATCTAAAGGCGCCACAGATAACCAACAACTCATCCTGTCACAAAGATCTGTTCAGAAAAACTGTATAAAAGGTGCTTGTGCTGTAAACTCGGGGTCGCTTCTGTCCAGGAGACTGAGTGACCCCAGCATGCTGGAATAAAACTCCTCTTGCCTGACTGCAGCGGTCTCTGTCTCATGGTCTTCATGGAGTGAGCCATCCCTGCGTGTGTGGGATTTGTGCGTGGTGCACGGGTCTTACACATGGTGTTCCAGAACCAGGTGGTGGAGCTGATCCTGCAGCAGCACTCAGAAATCTTCCTGCAGCACTGACTGCGGGTTTGGGACTGGGGAGGCCACTGTGGTCCCACCACACAAGCTGGGCGGCCACTGGACTTTCTGAGATTCTCCACCTCCCCCCCGTGTGCTGGCCGGTGTGACTTCTGCACCCCTCAGTTCCGAGAGTATGGTGACCCCTGGTGGGCTGTTCGCAAAATGTGATTTTTCCCCCCCGGCATGTCCTGTTTTGGGGTTAGATTCTGTGATTCCTGACAGCGCCGCCTACTGTGCATGGGCGACAGTGTGGGGAGAGGGAGTGTTTTCTGGGACGGCCTGTGCTGGGAGGAGGAATTTGGTGAGGGGCCTCCTGGTTCCAGGACTTAACCTGGTCGAGGCCTTCATGGAAGCCCTGTGGACCCGGCCCTGTGTGGGCTCTGTGCGGGTCATGAAGCAGAGATAGACAATGTCCCTGCTCCCAAAAGAGGACTGACCCTAGTCCCCAGAGTGGGCAGCTGAGCAGAGCCCTGCAGGCTGGCTGTGGACCGGTTTCATCTGCTTTCCTGTTTGGGATTCTGCCTCTGCCCTCCCTGAGCCATTTGCGTTCTGCGCAAGGGTTCTTCATATGCACTAAATGAGCACCCTGCACCGGCTGCTTGACAGGCACCATTTTCACACACAATCCCATTTTACGGATGAGAAAACTGAGGCTTGCAGAGGCAAAGTGACTTGTTCAGGATCCTGCAGGTGACATGACTCACCAACAAAGGCTCCCACACTACAGCACAGCCCGTTAGGCGGGGCAATCAATCCTTTCAGCTCTCCCCCAACCTCCCAGCATGGGTCCATGGGCCAAGCAAAGAGACTAAGCCGGGTGTGTTCTGTCTGGGCCTGCAAAGGTGCCTGAAGGCAAAGAGGGAAGCTGCCCCAGCTGTTCCTTCTGGGAGGAGGTGAAATAGCACTGGCAGAAGCCCTCGGCCCCTTCCAGTGCCCTGGGTGTCAAGTATGCCTACCTGGCACCCACTTGCCCTGAAGAGCTGGCAGAGGCCTGCAGGGTGGGGGGAGTGAAACAGTAAGGCTAGGCCTGTGAACCAAACTGACTCTATTTTCCCTGCTGAGGACACTTTGTTATTTTTCCACTCCTCAGTCATGAGACCCCCAGGGCAAATGATGTACCCCATGGGCTGCCCCGACAAAATAGACTGAGATAAGAGAGGAAACAGATACTTACTGAGTTGCAAAACCCCTCCCCAAGGCTTGTTTACTATAATTGTAAAAGTTACAGGTTAACCTTAAGACCCCTTTAGGAATTCCCACCTGTGCACAAAGCATCAAGGTGACTGCTACAATGACCCTTCTGGGGTGACAATACCACTGCCATTTTGTGCCTACTGAGCATGCGACCATGACGCAACCAGGAAGAACAGAATGGACCACCTCCAGTGATGCTGGCCTATACCCCTGAATTCCTTTCCATGTAAAGACTCTGAAACACCACCCCTTGGTTGCTACCTCCCTTATGCATAAGTCTATCTCCTCTTTTTTTTTTTTTTAAAAGATTACCGGTAAGGGGATCTTAACCCTTGACTTGGTGTTATCAGCACCATGTTGTCCTGAGTAAGCCATGGGCCGGCCATGTCTATCTCCTCTTTTAATAAAGCGTTGCTTGCTTTACTGTTGGGTACATTGTTCATTTCTATGACTTTGGAATCCGAGAGCCTAATTTAATCACTGGCAAAAATTGGAAAGCTTTGGGCACCAGAGAGGACTCTAGCTACAAGAGGCAAATGGCCACTGGGACTATTTTGCTCCCATGTCTCTGCTGCTGGTAGATCTCTCCTGGAGTCCCTGGCTTAAATTCTGACAAGGCAATGCTTTATTCTCTTCTCCTCTCTCTGATTTTCTGAGCCCTCTTCTGCTGTTTGGTTGGATTGTATCCACTACTATGTAGGTGCACCCTGGAGGGCTCCCGGCTATGCTTTTGTTTCTGATTTTCCGAGCCTTCTTCTGTTCTGTATAGGTGGGCTCCTGGCTATGCTTTGTTTTTCTGATTTAAATCTAGTCGATACTTTTCTTTATGCTGAAAACAGTGAGGAGAACTGCTTTTATCAGTTACTGTTAATGGGATAGTTTGGCCCTGCTGATTGGGATTAGGCTAAACTGGACCCCACTGCTCCTCTTTCTCTTTGTTTGTTTGCTTGGTTAGACATTTAGTTGAGTACCGATAATCTGAATAAACCTTCCAATCCTTGCATCAACTTCTGGACTTTCAGGTCATTTGTTTAATGTGAGAGGGCAAGCCGGGCCTGGCCTATTGGTAACAGGAGGAGGACATGACCTCAGGAAGGGACATGTGGACTCCTTCCCTCCTCATACACAAACCACCCCAGTTGACGGATCTTGGCCCCCCAGACCCACCTACCCATTCAACTATTCAACAAACAATAATACCTGCTATTTATTGGACATTTGCACCATGCCAAGCGTTTTACTTGGATTCTCTCCTCCGTTTGTCACAGCCAATGTTTATTGATTGCTCCTCTGTGCCAGTGTTGGGAAAATAGAGTAGTTTGGTCAGGGCCCTCGCCTCAGGTCCCATTGGGTGTGGCTCAGCATCCTTTGTAAGCAAATTGTGTGTGTGTGTGTGTGTGTGTGTAGTTGGTGCTCATGCACGCCAATGTATCTTTTTAGTTTTGTTGCTCCTTCTGTGTTCTTCAGAGAGAGAAGGAAAGAGAGCGAGAGGGAGGGAGAGGGAAAGAGAGGTAGTTTTAGTGAAACAGGCGGTGGGTGTTGGCCTTGGGCATCTGCCCCACGCAGCCATGCTTTTCAACCTATGGCTCCAAGGACCTTTTGGCTGGTTACCTAGCTCATAGAACTAAGTGAAGGGGTCTGGTGACCCAGACTGGCGTGTGTAGGGTCTGGTGACCCAGCCTGGCGTATGAAGGGTTTGTGACCCAGTCTGTGAATGGGCTCGAGTGGTCTAGGAGCTCCAGACCCAGCCCTAGCTCAATGATCGGCCCAGTTGGTGCAGGGTTACCAGCAGGTAAAAGAACCCGACAACTGGCGTGATCACCTAGCTGGAGCACCACAGTTGTATAGCTAAACAATTGACGTCAGGAACAGGATTAAGAGCTAGACGGCCAGGCACTGCTCTGGGGTAGGGGCATGGCACAAGCTGCCTGCCCTGGTGGAGCTTATGGTCCAGCAGTGAGGCCAACCCAAGCCCACCCTTCAAGACAGCAGGGCCAGGGCAAGAGTACACATGGAGGCTTCATGCCATATGTTTATATATTTAAAAGTTCTAAATGAAGCAACTACTTTGACAAATGTACTTTGATAATGACCTGGAAGTCAGGTTCTAATGCAAACTTCTTGGACTTTTCCACATTCTACACCCAAATATGGTGGCAGGAGAAGAGCTGGCGCTGGCCTTCAGCCTGTCCCCTTATCTTCCCACCCTCAGAGCCATTCTGCCCCAAGGAGAGGCTCATGTGGACACCCCAGTCCATTGGTGCAAACTGCTCATGCCTCTCTGCCACCAGCTGCTACTTGTCCACTCCACTGGTGACACAGTTTACCCTTGAGGGAATGGACCATTTGGGGTCTCACATATTGGGAGCATGGTCTAAAAGGAAAGGCATGACCCCCAAGAGGGCCCCACATATTCCTTGCCTGTGGGGAGAGCTGCAGACAGCTCTAGACAGGAGCCTTCCAAAGCAGGGGAGCCACGGCAGGGACCCCTTTCATCCGAGCCCAATGGCAGAATTGGACAGATATTAAACAGCTGATTACTTGGTTAACCACATTTGTACAAGAGCTAAGAAGCACAGAGTGTTCTGCAGGTGTGTCGAGGGGTGTGACTGTTCCCTAGGGATCCCAGATGCCTCTGCAGAGGCCACATTTGAGAGAAGCAGTAAAGAATGAAGAGGAGTCAACCAGGTGAGAAATTAAGGGAAGGGTGTTTAGTCAGAGGGAACAGCATGTGCAAAGGCCCTGAGGCCAAAAGGCTTGTGGGGAGAACAAAATCTGAGAGAAGACCATTGTGACAGGAGCCCAGAAAGCCAGTGGGTGTGGTGTGAAGTGATGCTAGCGAGCTGGCACGGGACAGAGCATGCAGGGTCTTGTGGACCACATTGAATGGGGACCTGTGGCCAAGGATGTTGGTGATCAGTACAATGAGCTGGAGGATCCTTGAGTGGGGAGGTATTGGGAAGTGTCAATCCTCACCGCCACCTCAGGCTGCTGGCACTGCCAAGGCCTCAGTTAACAAACAATGTAGCAGCAGGCAGAGAAGTCCCAGAATTATCACATTTTGTCACCAGGAGAAGCTTCCCAAGTCACCCACTGCCAGTGAGGAAGCTCCTAGAGAGATGACGTAACTCATCTGAGGTCGCATGGCGGGTTGGAGGCAGAGCCTGGCCCAGAGCTTCATTTGCACAGTCTGGGGACCTATTGTGCACCCAGCAGAAGTTTGAAGCTCAGCCACACGTCCTCAGCACAGCACGGTGCGTGGTGAGCACTGTAGGTGCGTGGTGGGCACTGTAGGTGCGCACTGAATGTTTTGAATGAATTGGGTTTTTGTCTGGAAACACAAAGATATACAGAAACAATGTCTGCTCTCTTGAAGCTCCATCTGTTTGGGGGAGAGACATGAAAAGGGGTGACAGTGGCATAGTTGATCAGGGCTGCCATAGGGGCCTCTTCCCAAGCCTGCCCCCTCTCAGCTGATGCCCCTACATCTTCCTGTGGCCTGGCGTCTGCCCCTGAAACTACTCCCGAAAAGGCCATGGTGCCCACCTGGTTGCTACGTCTGGTGGACATGCCCAGTTCTCATGAGGGTGGACTCGTGAACTGCCTGTTGTCTCCCTGGAGACACGCTGTTCCTTTGTCCACAGCAGTGGTGGCCTTCTCCATCACTCCACGCCTCCCTTCCTCAGCACTTCCTCTCTGCCCACCCTGGCAGTGGTGATGCCCCCTGGGTTGTGCCCTTAGCCCACTGCTCTCTCCCCTCCACCCTCCCTGAGGGCCCTCATCCATTCCACTCCGGGGACTCAGCCACCGAGCCTGCACATGTGTCACCCACATCTCTATCACCAGCATGGACCACTCTCTCCTGAGTTCCAAGTGCAAATGTCCACTTGCTTGCAAGACACCACGTGGATGGATGCCAGACACCCCAAGTGCAGCGTGCCTGCAGCGGAACTCCAAAACCAGCTCTTCTCCCTGTTTCTAGGCATGGCACCTCCATTCACCACATCCCAATCTTCCTCCTAAATATTTCCCATATCTGCCTCCCCTGTCCTCCCCGAGTCTCTCATCTGAGTGACCACAGCAGCCTCTGAACAGGCTCCTGTCCTCCCCACTCCATCCTCCACCCAGCAGCCATCTGACCACGTCACATCCAGGGCCCTTTCCAGCTGTGTCTCCCTCTCCTGCACACCAGCTATGCCAGGTCTACAGCTCCCAGCTCCTCCAGGCAGTGTCTTGCCTCAGTGCCTTCGGGCTGACAGTCCCCCTGCCTCCCTCCTTTCCTTGGGCTGACACCTGGCTGATTCCTCTTCCTCCTCTAAGCCCCAACTCACACCTGCCCCTGCACCCTCTCAGCACGCTCTTGGGTGCACCTCTCTCATCACACTTAGCTCAGTGTGTATAATTGTGCTTCTGTGTCCATCTACTCCCAGTCCAGTGCTCTTGCCATTTTACCCTGCTGCCCAGGGACATTCTTACCATGCTACTCTGTCCTAACCCTAGTCTGTGACCCTTGCCCCAGCTACAGTTCCATGGCCTGACACTATATCATGTTTCTGCCAGGCACAGCTAACTCAGGGTGGCAGGAGCCATACTAAAGCTTTTCTGGTTTGAGGGCATCTCCCCAGGCCCCTCGGATATTGACATAAATTGGAGTGGAGCTCACATTGCCAGACTGTGATGTCCCTAGGAGGTGGCAGACAAAGGCAGACAGAACCCATGAGCATGACTGGAATGGTGGGTTCCAGAGGTGCCTGCTAGCCGCCCACAGTGAAGCCTGGTGGTGGGTGACATTCTTCCCGTGGATTACCCTTTGGACCATGTCTCATCCACCCAGAGTCAGTTTCCATGACAACAGCCAGCTTGCAAGACACCACGTGGATGGATGCCAGACACCCATTATTTTCATCCTTAAATATTCCCACCCCAGCTGTCTGAGCCTGGGCTCCTAGCCCAGCTGCCACAACAGCTCACAGCTCCAGATCCCAAGTTCAGCAGTGAGTTGCTGAGCTGCCAGATAGAGCCTCCCGGGAGGTGCCTGGTAACCAGCATAGCCCTTGAAAACAACCATGTCATCACTTCTTAATTGGAATAGGAACAGGGAACTTGCTCTTGATGGCTCTCTTTTGCTCCCGTGTTGGAGTCACCTCCGTCCTCTCCTTTGGAGCTTAGCATTGGAGATCTTCCCCACTCCCCTCTGCCCAACCTCCCAGGCCAAGTTATTGCTAACAAGGGCTGCTCCAAAGCCAACTACTGACCCAAGGGGAAAAGGAAGCCTCCAGCTTTCTAGGGCCCAGGTACACTTGGGGAGGAAAAGCGCTCAGGGCCATTCTCCCCGGCTCCCAGCCAGCCCTGCTCCTGCTGCTTTCCCTCCGGGTTCTGCTCCTGCTCCTCTTCCCTAGACGGCGCCTCCTTCACAGCCCAGCTCCACACTCACTCCCACCAGGACGTCTTCCTTTCCAAACTGTTTTTCTCTGCATCCTCTGAGTGGCTATATTTGGTTCCTGCAACATAACTTCAAATATGTTGTGTCAGGGAGGGGGGCAATTCCAGAAGCTGTATTTTTTTCTGAAGTTACTTTTTGGTTTTTTTTTTTTCTATACTAGAAAATTCTTGTAGTGGGCGTATGTTGTTTATCTGCCCAGCATCTGCTCTTTGGACTACATGCCCTATCTCCTCTTGCTGGTGACATTCTCTTCTTCCCGTGGAAACCTATTCCATGGGATTCAGCTAAGGCTGCCCCCTGAAGCAGGCCTGGTCAGTCAGAGCTCGCAGTAGGCCCTGTGGCTGCTTCAGGGACGGCCACATGACCACACAGAGCCAATCAGAATCTTCCTCGGTATTCCTATAGACACAGCTGGTTGCTTGGCCAATATCCATTCTCCCCCTGGTTCTCACTAACAAAACTCCAATTTTGTTGGTCTGGATAGAAGCCCAGTTGAAAATATTTGTCTCTCCAGATCTTCTTGCAGCTGGGGGTGGTCATGTCACATGCAGTTCTGGTCAATAAGATATGGGCAGAAGTTGCTGGGAGAGACTTCTGGGGAAAGGTTTCAAAAAGAAAAGACTCAGCTGGTATGGCCCCTTCAGCCCTAATCCTGTCACTGAGATCAAGACATCTTAACCTTGAGGCTTTTATCCTAGTCCTGTAGAGAGGCTACATAGATAGAGATAACTGAGAGAGAGAGAGAGAGAGGGAGAGGGGGGAGGAGAGAGAGAGAGAGAGAGAGATAAAAGGACAATATCAATTAAGCCCCTGGACTGAGTCATGCCTGAACTCTCAGAACTTCCCAGTTTGGGGAGCCAATAAATCCCTTTCCTACTTTATTGGGAAGCCAATAAACCCTTCCCTGCTTAAGCCGGTTTACATTGGATTTCTGTCTCTTGGAGTGAAAGAGCCTTGAATGAAACCCTCCACAAGACCAAAACCATGTCTTTGCCTGTTTCTGTTCTCCCCTTCCAAGCTACCCCACATAAGATGCTAGCTGCAAAGCTGGCACATAATATTAATTCAAATGACTTTGAGTCCCCCAAATTCTTGTCTCAAGAGCCAAATAAGAGCTTGAAAAGACTTGATGTCTCAACTAGACACATTAAGGAACAAACTCCCACCTCTGAAACAGTCTCTTCAGAGGAATCCATTCTCCTCTTCAGCAAACCATTCCTTCAGCACTCACCTCCTGCAGGAGGCCTTCCAAACCAGGTCTTAACTCTGTCATTCTAACTACCTTTGCAATGACTCACTTTTATTAACACTTTGGTCCTGCTGAACTTGGTTTCATGTGTCATCTGAGCATAGCTGTGTGTGTCTCATCTCTCCTACCCCAACTTCGCTCCGCTCCATTCCACCCCCACCAAGTGACTGAAGAGCTCTCCAGAACAGGGGCTGTGCCTCCGCCATCAGACTAGGAACTCTCAGAGGGTGGGAGCTCTAACTCCCCTATTAGATTGGGGATCCAGACGCTGCCTCTCCTCACATCAGACTAGGAGCTGGACAATTTTGAGTCATCCCTCTATGCCTCATGGAGCCTCACTGGCAAGACAAGAAAATATGGAGTCTGCACTATGACCCTGTAGAGATGGAGAGTGGGAGGGAGAGGGTAAAAGTGAGCAGTTAGCAGGAGGGCCCATCTTAACCTTCAGGGAGAAACTAATTAAGAGCCCCTAAGGGCCGGCCCGGTGGCGCACTCGGGAGAGCGCGGTGCTTGGGAGCGCAGCGGCGCTCCGCTGCGGGTTTGGATCCTATATAGGAATGGCCGGTGCGCTCACTGGCTGAGCGTGGTGCGGGCGACACCAAGCCAAGGGTTGATCCCCTTACCGGTCACAAAAAGACAAAAAAAAAAAAAAAAAAAAAAGAGCCCCTAAGATTAGTCCTGGATCAGAATCTGTTATTCAGCAGCTCCTGCAATATTCTAATTCAGATCTTGTCCACACCTGTGTAGCATGTAAGCAGAAATCCCCTCCTCACATAAGGTCAGGATTCTGCCTTACAAGCTTTCCTCACTTCTCTTGCTCCTTGATTGTTGTGTAATAATGAAGCTCTTTACTGGGAAGCTTGTCCAATCTGAGCAGACCCTGAGGGGGTGGCCGTGTGTTTTCTGTCTCATGGTTCCAGTTGGATGGGAGTAGCCTGCGATGTCACCAGTGGCGGCAAGAGAGGATATCACCGCTGCCCTGTCTTGGTATCTCCCCACACTCGTCCCGAGACTAAAGCCCTTTCAACAGCTTAGTGAATAGTTGTTGAGGAAGGATGCTAATGCAAGGTCTTGCAGAAGGTGATGGATTCCCAGAAGAGTCAGGGAAAGCCAGGCAAGAAGGAAGAATAGCCCGTGTAGAGGCGGCAGGTGTGAGGTGAGTCTGAACCACACAGAGTGGAGAGCAGAGATGGGGAGGGATGAGGTGGAGAGGACACCAAGGTTGGTTTGTTTGGTGGGAGAGGAGGGAATTAATAGAAGCCATTGAACGCTGGTTGAACCTGTATTTGGGAGAAAAAGTGATGGAGAAATTGGCCAGATCTTGGACAGGAGAGAGACATGATAAAAATAACATTAATGATCCAGACATCTGCACGTGGGAGATGAGCACTCAGGGAAAACGGAGGTGAGGCTCTCCCTATTATGCTGCAGTGGGTGTCAATGTGCATGGTACAGTTAGGGAAGTGGGAGGGAGTTGGGGATCTGATTGAGCAGCTCCTCAACGTTGAGACAGGCTTTGTCTCCTGGAGAAAGGCTATGGGAGCTCTGGCTCAGTTCCCCATCAAGGGGCTGATGGCTCCAGGAGTCAGCTGCTGCTTTGGAAGTTGGTTGCTGCCAAGTGTCATTGGCTCTCGGCCACCCTACCAATATCCCATGGAGAGCTCCTTGTCCTCAGCTGTCCAGGACTTTCTTTCCATTAGCAGCAACTGGCCAGGGAGCCTCAGAGGAAACAGGAATGGGAAGCAGGCTGCCAAGAAGCTTTGGCCCAGGTAAACCAACTCGGAGGGCAAGGGAGAGAAGTGAAATCTTCAACCTCAACATGTTACAGGCATCCATCACACCCCAAATAAGGAGAAAGATGAGACACATTTGCACAATAACTCAAGATAGGGTCTCCATGGCAACAATTACCCAAAAATCCTCTCTTGACAGTTGCAACAGCAGGAGCTAGCAAAGAAGACTCTGGGGGTGGGAGACGTGCATGGGGGCTTACAGAATGGCTTCCTTTTATTCTTAAACTGAGGAAGTGCTGATGGCAGGAACCAAGGTGTCTCAGAGCCTGACTAAGCCAAGAGCCATTGGAAGCAGGATCTGGAAGGAGCCTTAAAGATGAGCTACTCTGAGGCCTGGGTGTGGAACACTCCAGGAGGATGTGCAGGCTCGGGGACGAAGGCTGGTCCATTGGCACCCCGCTCCTCCCACCACCTCTGTGGACAAGAGTTCTCCCTGGTCTCCAGAGGGCCGGGGTGGGGTGAGGAATGGACCCAACTTCCTGGGAAGTCAAAGGCTCTGGGGAATTTGAGCCTTTCTAAAGACCAAGTCCAGTTCATACAAATCTCACACATGATATGGCCTGGGAAAACTGAGCTGTAGCCTACTCTGCCTCCTTCAGACTTGCTGTGTAGACCCTTCAGTTTCCCACAATGAAATGTACAACCTACCTATACAGGATGTGCCCAGTTTCCTTGGGTTTGGGTTTCAGGACATGCCCACAGGGGTTTCCAGCCACTTCCTGAGGTCTCAGCCCCACTCCTCTGGGCTCTTCCCTGGAGGAAAGTTATTGTTGCCAATTAGACCTATTTTTAGCACCAGCACAGGGAAAATGAGACCATGGGGGACTGGTTTATGCAATCCAGTGGCTGGGCATGCTCAATAGAGAGCACAGAACATTCTGGTGCATATAACTGGGAGCCACCCCCTTAATTTAATGTTCATCAGGTAGAAAAACTGTAAAAGCCAAATTCCAGCTGAAGGCAGAGTTATTGCTCACTTTCCTGGAGGCAACCTGCACTTCTCTGGCTGAGGTGTGTATATTTTTACTTGTATCTAACTTACTTTCAGCAAGCAGCTGCTCATTCTCTTGAGCCAGCCTGCACTTTGTACTGAACTTTAAGTATGTTTTTCTTGCTTTTGTGTTAGACTTGATGTCTATACTGAACTTACTTTTGTATTAAACTTGGTGTGGGACCTGCTCAGTCTCTGGAGCATGCCGCATTCTCTGTGGAACCTGTATTTCTTATCTATTTTACTAAACTTGTTTTCACTGTCTACTGTGACTTTGCCCTCGAATTCTTTCCTGTGGCAGAGTCAAGAACCTGGTAAGAGGGCAGGGTGGGTTGAGGCCGACTCCCAGGCCCCCCAGACCCTATCTCTGATGTCACTACCTGGAAGAACTACTCCAGGGCTGAGTGAATAGCATGAGACAGGAAATGCTTTCACCACTGCAAAGTCCAATGCAAAGACAAGAGGTCTCTCTGTGGCCATGCAGTCATGTGTGTGTAGCCTGACAAAATTAGCTGCACCCATGGGTCTCCTCAACAGGCAGAGACGTCTCCTATGCTGGGTGCGAGTCAGTGTAAGGAGTGTGATGGGAACCTAGGGTGTGGCCAGAGATGAGGCCAGGGAGATGGCACCAGGAGCATCATCTGCTGCCTACCAGCAGACAGATGGACAGATGGACAAACTAAGCTCAGAGACAGACAGCAAAGTGTGCAACCTCCAATTTCTGATTTGTTTAGAAAAAGAAGTTTGGCACAGAAAGGAAAAGCATTCTGCTTTCTTTTTGGAAAAATCCAAATCTAACCTCCTCCCCCACCACACACTTCTAAGTTTATTTCTCTTTTTTTTTTTTTTTTGTCTTTTTCGTGACTGGCACTCAGCCAATGAGTGCACCGGCCATTCCTATATAGGATCCGAACCTGCGGCGGGAGAGTCACCGCACTCCCAGCGCCGCACTCTCCCGAGTGCGCCATGGGCTTGGCCGGTAAGTTTATTTCTCTTTGGTTGTGCTCAAGAGCCATTGGCTATTTTTCAGATCCTGAAGCTCAGGTTGCATCAAAATCTTTGGAGAAAGGAGAGGTTTTTCATCTTTCTTTTGGGAAAAAGGCAGTTTGTTTGACTCCATCTCTAGAGCAAAGAAAAAGGCTCTGCAGGATCTCACTTGCACTCAGAAGCCCAGATTTCTGGAAGAAAACCACTCTCAGGAGCTGAATATTATAAATGTTTTAGCCATGTGATTGTCCCTCACTTTACGAGGTGGAGGGCACCCAAAACTCTTCATACCAACTCCCATGGATAGCAGTCCCTGGACACCGAATTATGGGGAAAAGGGATTAAGCTACAGCGTTTCTTGAGCACTTTTCCTATTCTAGGGTCTCTCCTTTGCCATCCCACTCTCCACCCCAAACCTTTTCCCTTCCTTTTTGACTCCCTAACCATAGAAAGTCCTCCCTCATCCCTGGAGGTCCTCAGAAGCCATTCTTCCCACCCCTGGAGCTCGCTTTCTCCCTCCCCTTCTAGATTAAGCAGGAAGAGTCACAAAAGAGAAGCAATCTGAGGAAAGCTGGCTGGGTCCTCAGGCAGGACCTCAGAGGGTGACTTCAGAGTGGCCACCATGGTCATGGTCTGCTCCTCAGCAGTAGGGTCCAGAAATTCAGTTGAGTAAGGACACCCAGAAGTAGTCAGCCTCTCAGGACTGACTCATGCTGACCAAACTCAGTGATGGGAAACCACAATGCCAATTGCTAAATCATATACCTATCAAAAGACTTGTATTCAAAACATAGGAAGAACTCTCAAAGCTCAGCAATAAAAAAACAAGCAAACCAACTTAAAACATGAGGGGAAAACAAAAAAAAAAGGGCTGGCCCGTGGCTCACTTGGGAGAGTGTGGTGCTGATAACATCAAGGCCATGGTTTCAGATCCTATATAGGGATGGCCGGCTAGCTCACTGGCTGAGCGTGGTGCTGACAACACCAAGCCAAGGGTTAAGATCCCCTTACCAGTCATCTTTAAAACAAAAAAAATGAGCAAAAAAGGACTTCCAGTCAAGATGGTGGAATAGATGGTCCCAGCATCACTCTCTCCCACAAATCAACCAATTTACAACTATAAAAAAGCAACAACAGCCAACCTGGGGCCGCTAGAGCTCAGGGGAAGTGGAGGAGAGACCTATGGAGTGCATGAAGGCGGGAGAGGTCATGATGAGAGAAAGAAAAAATCTCTCAGACTGTTTCGAGCCTGGGCCACGTCCAGGCTGGAGCTGCTGAGTGCATGGAGCAGAAGGTGGCAAAAGCCGCAGCTGTGCCCTTCAGATGAAGTTGCTTGAAGGTGGAAGGGGAGAAGAGGGCCTTGGTGGACCCCGGGTCAGTAAGACCACTAATAGGGTTCTCATGGACCCACATAGGAACAAGGAGCCACAACAATGGAAGAAAAGGAGCCACTCAGAGGCTGGTGAGTCATTGCAAGGGAACAGCGCATGGCCCATCCCATGGGAAGTGGTTGGAGCATGGGCGGTGGGGGAGACGGGCCCACCGCAAAAACACTGGGGCACAGCAAGGACAGCTGATCTGCCCCCCAATCAGTGTAGGACCACTCAGAGGAGACTGGTCAGGAATTATAGAATTGCATGGGGTTAAGATTGATGATAGACTCAGACCCAGATCAGAGTTTCCACATAAGCCAGGTGTACTGGATCTCATGAGAGCTGGAAGTACCTATAAAGTCAACCATTATAATCTGAGCTACACAAAAAGCCTTCTTCAGGGAACCAGCAGCAAAGCAGCAGTTTAGCTCAACCACACAGCTCAAGTACTGGTTCCCACAGGAAGTTCACCCATTTTAGAAATAAGCAAAGGACATCTAATTAGTTCCAGCACAGAGTTTAAGTGGTGTGAACAGCAAATAATCTAACACAGAACTTAAAGAAAAAACAAAGTATCCACAACCAGAGACGAAGTCTGGTGTTAACTAGTAAAGGTCTCATTTCACCAAAGAACACCTATAACACCTAGAAGGACCAGAAGTCCCCTGGGCTACCAAGCCAGAAAAAGGGGAGGGCCGGGAACCTTAGCCATGCCCCCCACACACCTGCAACCAGTCCAGAGGGTGGGGGCCTCGAGCCTCAGCTACACCCCTCTGACATGCACAACCAGCCCAGCAACAATCACCGAGCTGCAGCAAGAAGAGCCCCAGTTTCCCGAGCTGGGGTGGTGGGGGGCAAGGGCTTTTGCCACACCCCCATGACATCTGCATCCAGCCCAGCAATGACCAAGCCACCCCTGGAAGCCCCTGGTCTCCCCTGTGGGAATGAGGGGGGTGCCACAGGCCTCAATCCCGCCCCTCCTCCTTCCTCCTTCTTCCATCCCATTTCCTTCCCCTTTCCCATCTCCCTCTCCCTCTCCCTCCCAACTGCTCCACAACAACATCATAGAATGTAAAAAAATAATAATATTAATAAAAGTAATAATAAAATAAAATAAACCAAAAACCCCAAGCAAAAGACACTTTACCAAAGAAGATGCATGCATGGCAAATAAGTACATTAAAAGATGCTCATTAGGAAAATACAAAAAAAGATGATCACTAGGAAAAGACTCATTAGGAAAATACAAATTAAACCCACAAGGAGATACCACCATATATGTACTAGGAAGGCACACATACAAACAAGATACAAAAAGTGACAATATCAAGTGCTGATAAGGATATGGAGCAACTGGAACACTCATACATTGCTGGTGGAATGTAAAATGGAGTCACCACTATGGAAAACAGTTTGGCAGTTTCTTATAGAGTTAAGCATACACTTTCTATGTGACACAGCAATCTCTTCTAGGTGTTTGCCCAAGAGAAATGAAAGCTTTTGTTCACACATCCACAAAAAAACTATACAGTCATCTCTCATTTTCCTTGGGATTGGTTCTAGGTCCACCCTGGGATACCAAAATCCTCAGATGCTTAATTCCCTTATATAAAAATAACAGTTTTGGGGCTGGCCTGTGGCTCACTCGGGTGAGTGTGGTGTTGATAACACCAAGGCCCCAGGTTCGGATCCCATATAGGGATGGCCAGTTAGCTCACTGGGTGAGCATGGTGTTGACAACACCGAGTCAAGGGTTAAGATCCCCTTACCGATCATCTTTTAAAAAAATAAAAATAAAAAATAATAAAAAATAAAATAACAGTTTTTTCATATAACCTACACACATCCTTCATATACTTTAAATCATGTCTAGATTACTTATAATACCTAATATAATGTAAATGCTATGTAAATAGTTGTTATACTATATATTTTTAAAATTTGCATTATTTATTGTTGTATTATTTTTTGGAATATATTTGATCCACAATTGGTTGAAGCTGCAGTTGTGGAAACTGCAGATGTGGAGGGCCAACTGTACATGAATTTTTATGTTGGCTTTATTCATAATCATCAAAAACTGGATCCAACACAAATATCCTTCAACTGAAGATAGATCAAAATAAAAGTTGAATTTTGAAAACCTGTGATACATCATATGATGGAGTATTACTACTCAACAATAAAAGGGAATGAACTGCTGATACATGAAGCAACACAGATGCATTAAGCTAAGTGTAAGAAGCCAGAAAGAAAAGGCAACTTATTATACAATTCCATTTATTTGACTTTCGGAAAAGAAAAACCATTAGGACAGAGAACAGATCAGTGGTTGTCAGGAGTTAAGGGAAGGAGGAAGGGTTTGACTAGAACTTGGCAACATGAGGTTTTTTTGTTTGTTTATTTTGTTTTTTTAAAGATAACAGGTAAGGGGATCTCAACCCTTGGCTTGGTGTTGTCAGCACCATGCTCAGCCAGTGAGCCAACTGGCCATCCCTATATAGGATCCGAACCCATGGCCTTGGTGTTATCAGCACTGCACTCTCCTGAGTGAGCAACGGGCCGGCCCTGCAACACGAGTTTTTTGTGGGTAGAACTGTTCTGTATCTTGACTGTGTTGGTGATTACACAGCTCTAAGCATTTGTTAAAACTCCTAGCACAGCACACCAAAAAACTGAATTTTACTGTAAATTTAAAATAAAAATAAAAACACATTTATAGTGACTACTTTGAAGAGGTTTAAAAGTAAAAGGTGGGAATAAAATACTAGAAAAAACTAACTTTGTAGATGAGAGAGGTAATCAGATTTTAAACATTTAAAGTCCTGGTTTTCTCCAGGATGAAGGTGGAGATACTGGCTAATTTCAGACTTTTCAACAAGGATGCTGTTAAAAATTGTAGAACAGAAATAAAATACATAGCTTCCAAACCAGTAGAAGGCATGAAAGAAGGAAAAGAACCAAATAAAAAGAGTGGTAAAAACAAAGCACAAAGCTGGCCAGTTAGCTCAGTTGGTTAGAGGTGGTGCTGGTAACACCAAGGTTCCAAGTATGAGCTCTGTATAGCCAGCCGCCAAAAAAAGTAAAAATAAAACAAAGCACTAAATATGATGGTAGAAATAAATCCAAATATATTAGTGATTAGAATAAATGAAAATGGATGAAACACACCAGTAAAAAGATATTTTTAAAAAATCTAGCTATATGATACATACCTAGAATATAATGACGTGGAAAACTTGTAAGGAATAGGTTGAAGAAAAAGTATACAAAGCAAATATTAACCAAAATAAAGCTGGCATAGAAATATTAATATCCAACAAAATATGCAGCCTTTATTTCATACCTGCTGTATGCAGAGCCCTGTCCTAAGCCTGAGGGTGAATATAGGAGAAACAGAAACAAGACTCCTGTCCTACAGGACTATAGTTAGATTATTGACCACATAATTCCAAAATACTTTATTTAGTCAACAAATATTTGTTCCAGCACAAGATGATATTTTTAAAAAAGGGATAAGGGAGTGGAGCATACTTGGAGTTCTGATAATATAAATATTTATTAATCTATGTTGAATTGGTTTCCAAATTCAACATCCAGATACCCGCTCACCAAATGAACCATGCTTCCTAGTACTCATGCCCTGTGTAGTCTCCTCCCGCATTGAATCTGGACTGGCCTTGTGACTCATTTTAATAAATTGGATGTGGCAGAAGAGAAAATATGCTGATTCCGGGCCAATTATGAAGGCCTGAAAACCTCTGCTTTGCACTTTAGGGAAGAAAGCCTCCACGTAATAAGTCCAGCTATCATGCTGTCTAGACTGTGGAGAAGCCACCTGGAGAAGGAGATGCCTTGACACTACAAGGAGAGGAAAGAGATCCAGCCATCTCACCTGAGCCCAGCCTCCCAGCTGTCCCCACCAATGGCTAGACTTAAACACTCTGGCCCGTCGATCTCTAGATGGCTGCAGTTCCAGCAGACATGCAACAGGACTGCCCAGCTGAGCCCAATCAACCTGCAGGATCATGAGAGATAATAAAATGGTTTGGGGATTGTTTCTTTATGCAGCTGTAGATAACCAAAACAATCACTTTCAACTTGGGCTTGACACTGTGCTTGCTAATCATTTTCATAAATGGCATTATTTAATCCTTTCAACAATACTTGGAGGTATATATTACTAACTCCCACTTTACAAGTGAGGAAACTGAGGCTTGAAAATCATGTCACACAGCTAACAAGGAATAGAAGCAGGACTTGAGTCAAGGGCTTCTTAATTACGGAGTCTGCACTCCCAACCGCTGCATTACGTGGCCAGGTGGGGGAGTTGAGGAGTGGAAAAAACAAGACATTTCATAGCAAATCGCGATGTGTCCCATGCTGTGTCTCTTCTAGTGTGACCTCCCTTTAAGCTTTCCCCTTTTTGTTTTTTCATCCTGTGCTACTAAGGAGGGAAGTGGATTCTGGAAAGATTATCAGGTAAGTAGGCAGATGATATAGTTGGGGATTTGATTATAGTTTTGACACATTTCATAACAAGCACTAATCATCCTCAGTGTTCAGTTGTCATTGGAGAAAATGTAAATGCTGCATCTGCTCACTGCCTGTCTTTTCCTCTAGACAAAAGAACACATATTCCTGACAAAGGAGTGTGCCTTGTCCCTCCCCCCCAACCTCAATCGCAGGAAATATCTAAATCTTTATGGGGTCTCCTCTCCCCCCAGCCCAGGCAAGCTTCCAGACTCTTCTGCATCCATCAGGTCTTAGTGATCATCTTAGTCACTGTATTAGTGCATTCCTGTTGCTTATAACAAAATACTGGGAACTGGGTAATGCATAAAGAAAATGAAATTTATTGCTTACAGTTTCTGAGGCTGAGAAGTCCAAAGTCCATCTGAGGGTGGTGACAGTGACACAGGGGTCTCATCTTGCAAGATGGTGGAAGCAGAGAGAGCGGAGAGAGAGACAGACTCTCCTCTTCTTTTAAAGCCCTCAGAACAACACCCCTGACCACCATCTTCAATCCATTCACCACTGCACGGTCCTACAATCCAATCACCTCTTTAAGGCTCCACCTTTCAATTACCATAATAGGATTTCCCACCCTCTTAACAGTCACAGTATGGGCTAAGTTTCTAATAGATAAAAGGTGGGGGATACAATTCAAGCTTCGGGGAGTTTGGGGGGGAATATAATTCAATCCACTACAGTCACCATCCCTGGTTTCAAAGATGAGAAAACAAAATTTCACAGATGACGTGTGGCTTCATCAAAAACACACTGAGAGCAAGTGTCAGAGTCAGGCTAAGACACATCTCCAGATTCCTCCTCCAGTGCTGTCCAAACTCCAACACCCTCTGCAGTCTCCTCCCCAGCTGCAAATAGGTTCTGAGACTTCTGATGGAGCTGATCAGAATCCAGCAGTCTCTAAGAGCACTGAGAATAGCCAGAATCTGTTGAGAACAGAAAATGTCCCAGAAGCCCAACAGTCAGTCATTCAGCACCACGGACAGCTCAGGCGACCTATTACTGGGGAGGCGGGAGGTGGGATGTTGGTTGCCCAGCAAGGCAGAGTGTCAAGGAAGGGAGAGAAAAATATCAGAATGATCTTAGAGACCATCTTGTCCATCCTCCTCAGTTTGCGCAGGAGGAATATAGAGAAGTGACTTGTCCAAGATCACACAGCTAGAGAGCAGCAAGCCAGAGATGGGGCCCAGGAGCCTACTTCCTCACACCTCTTCAAGGCCCTCAGATACTTGTTCCCCATGGCTTATTAGGGGCATGGCCAGAGCTTGAATCAAGGTCACTGAGACCAAAATCTCCTGCCCTTGGGGATGACAAGAAAAGGAAAGAAAAAAAGGAGAAATAAAGGAAACTGAAAGAGCACCTGGCCCTGATGGGAAGGTTTGTGATTTGGCCTCTAACTGCAAGTTCTTGACAGGAGCTTCTTACTTCTCCAAGGTAATGTGGCCTTTCAGAAACGATTTACTTACCATGGCAACCTCATTACAGGTTTCATCTCCATGGCAATTCATCGGAGTTTCTCACCCTCTGTTAAGTACACATGTGACTGCCCATATGTACATCCCAGAAAAATTAATATAAAATCACATTTTTGGAAATAGAGTATCTGATTATCCAAGTCTGCAGCCATGAACATAACAAGACACTTTGAGGGTGGACAGGGATCAGGGCATAGAGAAAGGACACAGAGTGGTCTTTGGCATAGAGAAAGGATTCAGAGTGGTTTCAGGGCAGCTCTGCCTTCTCATTGCCATTTCAAACCTCTCCCAATCTTTTTTTTTTTTTTTTTTTTTTTTTAAGATGACCGGTAAGGGGATCTTAACCCTTGACTTGGTGTTGTCAGCACCACATTCTCCCAAGTGAGCTAACCAGCCATCCCTATATGGGATCCAAACCCGGGGCCTTGGTGTTATCAGCACCACACTCTCCCGAGTGAGCCACGGGCTGGCCCAAACCTCTCCCAATCTTTACAGCTCAGTGCATCTTAAGTTCACCATGGATACAAATAATTTCTCCTTTTCTGGATCCTCCCTAGTGCTCTGTCCATGGCAAAGCCTCAATGTTACCTGCACTGGCAAGAAGTGCTGGGACAAGGAGAGAGGAGATTGGTCCTTCTGACCACAACTTCTGCAGTACCCCAGGGGTGCCCCTCTTGCTTCCCTTGTCCAGTGCACCTCAGTTTGGAGCAGCCCTAGAGTTGGTCACTCCTGTTGCAGACCTCACTTGCCTGATCTGTGGACTGTGGGCACCCCCTTCAACCTGACCTAATCTGCCATCCATTTTCCAGGAAATCCTCATGGTTTCTGATCTAATGAAGACACAAGCCTTCTGTCTTCCAGCAATGCTATGGATTCCTTGAATATCTGTCCTGATGTTTATAATGATGTAAAGCTACCTAGAATGAGTATTCAGTCCACAGCTTGACCTAACCCTCTCTTCCCTCTCTCCTTTCAGTGTTTATCATCATCTTCTCTATCATCATCATCGTAGTAGTAGTGCTATTTCATGATTGACAGGTCATCATCACATTCTGTAACAAAGCAGGAAGTGCCCACAGAAAAGTTCCACCGGCATCCCAAATAACGAAACAGAAAAATCAAGGCATGGTTTCACTTCAAAATTTCAGTTAAAAGTGTAAAATGTACCAGCTATGCACCTTCAAAATATCTTTTGAATTCAGACTTGGATTCAAACTCTGGTTCTGTCGATTATCAGCTGTGGTTTTAGAGGAATAACCTAAGCCATTTGAACCTCATTTCATTAAGTGGACATGACATCTGCCTTGCAGGAATTATTAGATGTGAGTTATGAGAAGAATCAGAAAGGATTATGAGATGAAATATGAAAAGTGCTTCACACTATTCCTGGCATGTGAAGGAGCCTCTCTAAATGACAAGTATGCTTATTGGCACTTCAAAGGGGAGCAATTCCCATGGAATTTTGTTTGGATCTGATGAAAGAGAGTGCTCACCCTCCTTGTGTTTTGTTTATTTGATTAAATATCTTTGATCCTTATGGAGCACGAAGCCCCTTGAAAGCAGGGCTGCGTCTTCAACCAAGGTTGGTGGTGTTCCTGCACTGAATCATGCTGGATGCTGCAGAAAACACAGACGTGGGGAAGACAGTTCTGGTCCTCAAGCGTCGTGCAGAAGGGAGGCAGATGTGGACGCTAGTAACCGTGACAGTGCAGAGCGAGGCACATGCCATGCACTGCAGCATGTTGCCAGGTCTTTTAGAGTGTGAGCTCAGAAACCAGTCTCTCCAGGTTTGGATCCCAGCTCTGCCACTTACTGGCTATACAACCTCAGACAAGTCTCTCAACCTTTCTAGGTCTGTTTCCTCAAGTGTAAAATAAGGATGATAATAGAAGCCACCTATTAGGAGAGTTAATATATAAACAGTCCAACACAGAAAAGGGCTCAATAAACACTAGTTGTTGTTACCTAGACATACAAAGATTGTGTAGAGGGACTATGTGAGAAGCAAGTGTACTTCTGTTTCATGGATGAGGTTGTGCTTGAGCTTGACCTTGGAGGATGAGTAGTCCTCAAAGGGCAGAGGAGGGGAAGAGAAGCATTTGAGGGAAGCAGAGTAACAGGAGCAGAAGCATGGGGAGTGAACTCTGCAGAGGTTTTAGGGCATAACATGAGGGCTGGGTCACAAGAGCACAGAGAGAAATACTGGGACGTGGACTGATGAAGAGGTTTAGGACTTTGGACAGTTCCGTAGGCAATAGAGACCCATCACAGGCTACCCAAGAGGGGAGTGACATGATGCCATCTATGTTCTGGGTAAATCATCTTGGTGGCAGTGAAGGGGGGATCAGGGAAGAGGAAAGTGGTGGGGGTGGGGACCAAGAGGCCATTGGGGGTTTCTAGCACAGCCCAGGCAAAAATCTCAAGGGCTTAAGCCAGGGAGGTAGACAGGAGAGGAGAGGCACTGTGAATGTGGAATCTGCCAAACTTGCTGAAGGAGTGGGCAGAGTCAGACACGGTTTCCCGCTGGGTGGCTGGGAAGACGGCAGAGCAGTGCTCTTACAGGATCAGGGCTCAGGAAGGGGCCGGGCTTGGGGTGGGGGCCTTCTTCAGCTTGGGGCACGTGGCATGGTCCAGTGCAGACGTCTGTATGTCCTGGCTGCCATTCTTTCTCCCCAGCCCTCACAAAGCCCCATAGAGCACCCTGCACAAGTCAAGTGTTCAGCAAATACCTCTGAGTAAGGAACCAGGGGATGGAGGCCTCCAAAGACCAGTCCCCCATCTTCCTCCACTCCACATCCAGCCACACCCTCTCCCTCTCCAGATAATACAGGACTATGGGATGATGCGTGCTGCTACAGTGGGCACTCCCCAACATCCCTTCCTGTTTCTGAGTCATTAGGGGGAAAATGCCCCCAACCCTGTCTCGTGGCACTGCCTTCCTCCCCCGTTCCATCCCGTTGAACCCGTGACATCCATCTTCTGAAGCCCTCCTGATGGGCACCACGGGTGCAGAGGCAATCACATGTGAACACTCACAACCAGTGACCCAACATCTACCGAGGGCAGAGCACTGGGCCAAGCTCGTCGAGTGTCACGTTGTCAAATCCTCTCAACAAATGCTGGTGATGGGCTTTCTAATCCCCCTTTTACAGATGAGAAGACTGTGACTCAGAGAACTTAATGGACGTGCTCTTGCACACACAGCTGGTTCTGTGAAATCGTGAAGTCTCAACTTATTCCATTCCCTCCATCTGCCTCCCGTGCCAGGGCCCCCATCGATGGTTACAGAGACTCCAGGACACAAGTGGAAAGCAGGAGCTACATGTGACTGAAATACTGGGGGCATCTCTCTTGTGATCAGCACCATCTGAACACAAAGTCACTGAACGCAAAGGGCCTCTAACTCTGGAGCCTTTTTCTATCCCAGAGATCTGCATGTCACTGGTCTGGTGTGCAATCCAGGCCGCGGGACTTTTCCAAGCTCCTCCAGGTAATTCTCACGAGCAGCCCAGGTTGAAACTCAGTGTTCCAACAGGAGGCCTTGCCCTGAAAGCATCACTGCTGACATCTGTCCCTCACTGCAGCTACCATGGACCTGCTCTGGTGCCTTAGCACTGGGCCCTCATGCTGGATGGCCGGGGTCCCCACGGCCATGGGCTTCCCAGAAAGTGAGTCCCTTTTCCTGCTCCAGATCTTTCTCTTCACCCACTTCCCTGGTGCTCAGAGCCTTTTTATGGTCCAAGGCTCCCTGCCCCCAAAAGAAGCAATTCTAGCTGCCCTTCTGAAAAGGACTCAAGACCGCAAATTGATCCCACTTCCCTCCCTGGTCCTTATGCCAGAGCATAGCTGTTGTTTTTCCCTCCGTAGGGCCTGCTCAGAGCCAGACAGGGAGGCTGGCTGGTTTCAGCAGGAAGGAGTGGGAGGGCCAGGGGGCGAGAGTAGCCAGAAAGGAGGCAGCCACCATGCAAATGCTGGTTGCATCACCCTCTCTCACTGGGCCTCAGTTTCCTCTGTTTCATAGCAAGAGGGCTGCATGGGACCCCCACCTCCACCCTGCAGAGGGGCCAGAACTGATTTCCTGAGCCCAGAGACTCTAAACATCCACAGAATCACCAGGCTTCACTGCTTTGGGCTACGGCCAGGCTCTGTCCTGATGGCCAGAAGCTGAGATGAGCAGTTGTAGACAGCAAACAATTTCATTATTTTGTAATAAGGGGAGTCCGTTTGGTAGACAAACAAAACAGAATAGTTAAGAATAGAATAGTTAATGGGGAAAAAATAATAAAAGAGGCTTAGTGGTGAATAACGATGGGTCCCCCTCTGTGAAGATATCCAGGTCCACTTGAGGTTTTGAGTTTATAGGATGGTATGAAGCCTCATTGTAAGAGAGGCTCGTTTACCTTTCCAGACCCCCTTGCCCACTCCCTGGTGCCAGCCCTCTCACTCCATATCCCTCAGCCCCCTGGTGATGGGCAATGTGGTGCAGCAAAGCCAGGCTGCGGAGGCAGACACACGAGGATCACATCCTACGCTAGCCATTGCCTGGCTGTAATTAACCTCTCTGAGCCTCCATTTTCTTATCTGTAAAATGGAAATAATCCCCAACATGTAGGGTTGCTGTGAGGATTAAATAATGTTGGTTTATAGATGGAATTCAGTAAATGTTGGTTTCTCCTCACCCTACCCCTTCCCCATCTCCCCCATCACTTTTGATTCCATCCTGGAGCATGGAAATGCTTCCTACAAAAGATCCCAAAGACAGCAGTGGGAGAGAATCCGGGACATGAGGATTCCAACTGCAGTCAGGAACCCCGCATGCAACCCTAACCCTCTCAGTGATCGGTGTGGGCCTCTTCCCATCTGGCTGCATCATTGTCAACATGCAGGTTCCATATCCTGGGCTTTCTGCCCAGGTATTCCCTGAAAAGCAAGCCCCAGGAGGAACTCAGGTGTATAGCTGGCCTGCAAGTTCCCACTGAACCCTACACCCCACTAGCTGGTGCTGGCTACCCCAAAAAGAAATACTAGTTGAGGCACAGAAGACGCACCACTACATCCCCTGTGTAATGATGTTATTAGCATCCTGAGGGCGGAGACTGAGTTGCCTTCATCTTAGCAACCTCTTCTGCACCCAGCACCAGGAGAGTCATATAGGACACGCCTAATAAATATTGGCACTGGCTGGTGCATTAGTGAGACCTGGGTTTGCTTGTTACCTCTGCCACCCATTGGCTGGGGGTGCAACCTTGAGCCCATCACCTAACCACACAAGTATATGACAATCTTATGAGGGTAAGTTTGCTAACTGTTGCTTTTGTTGTTGAAAATTGTTGAAATCTAGAACTTTCCATGGACTAGATTGTACCTATCACAGAATCCCAAGTATAGGAAATAGAGCTATTGCTGCGAGAGTATGTGGGTTCTGCCCCAGGACACCCCCAGCTGCCATCAGAGTCCAACACCTGCCCTGCCTGCCCAGCTGGGGTTCAACATTCTGGAAACCCCATGTGCCTGGTGTGATCTTGATTGACAAGAGAGGATCATGAGCTGTGTTCAAGGGATGCTACTCAGAAATCCCACAAGAGACCTTTGTATTAAATATATGCGTACATGCATGCATGAACACGTATACCTTTTTCCCAAAATTGGAATAGTGGATGTAGGCCACTTTTGTCTGCACCCACTTCTCATGCTTCTTTCTTTCTCTCTGAAACCACCCCTAATGGTCAAGGCTTCTCTCAGTCTGCTGCTGAGTTGAGGTCTGGGGTGGGCAACTCTCAGCAGCCATGGCCGAGCAGCCCTCTGTGAATCTGGCTCAGACCAGCAAGTGGGAAAGTAGATGGATGTGGGGGTATAAGTGCCCTCTACTGCCCCCCCATTCTAGGGGATATCTTGCTGGTGAGGGCACACCTGGCCCCAGAAGAACCATCCCTGACCCCGAACACAAGGTGTGGAGGGATTAACCTGGTCACTGAGATGCATGGAACCAGCCACCTGCACCCCAGGGTTAGTGGCTCTGAGGAGCAAAGCGTGTTCTCAGGCCTTGAGGCTGCAGGCTGGGGCTGGACTGTAGCTCTGCCATGCCCCTGCATAGCCGGTGCTTGGCACAATACCTGTCCCACACTAGGTACCCAATAGACACTGGTTGAATACATGAACTTGGGCATTAAACTGAAACTTAGTTTCCTCTCTAAACAGGAAACTAGGGGAATATCTGCTCCTCTTACTCACCAAGGTATTGTGGGGAGCAAAGGAGATCATGTAGAGTGAAGACCCAAGTCACGCCGGCAGGACTAGCTCTGCCCCTTCCTAGCTGCGTGACCCACGCAACCTCTTTGAGCCTCAGTTTCCTCATCTGCAAAATGAGAGTAGCAATGAAAGCCTCCTCACGAGGGTGGGAGCTCAGCGCTTGGCACATTAGGCATTCGATACATTATTTACATCCTTCTTATGAAACAGCTTTGAAAACTACACTACGTTTTGCAAATAGGAATTACTATTTTTTGCTCAGGGATCCCATGTCAGAGAACCAAATGTTTTGGCTCTGGGAAAGAGTTCATACAATAAACAAAACTAATAATAATCATAATAATTGTCTTTACTGAGTGTCTATTAAATGCCAAGCACTAAAATTAAAAAAAATAATAAAAGACAAAAAATAAAAGTAAAATTAAAAAATAGAAATAAAAGAAAAAGCAATAAAACCCCAGGCACGGTGCTGGCTGTACTTCACACACGTCATGTCATGGGAGCTGTGGGTCCCACTACTCCCATTTTATAGATGAGGAGACAGGTACAGAGAGGTTGAGCTACTTCCCCAAAGTCACAGAGCTAGGAAGCAGGGAAGCCAGAACCCGAGGCTTTGCTCTTCTGAATCCAGGAGCCTCTGAGATTTGGCCCCTGCATCCTGAGCAGGCCTCATAGGAAGAGCTCTTGCTGCCCAAGAGGTGGGGTGGCTGAGGGCTTTCAAGAACCAGAGCCCTTCTCCAGCCTCCACCCAGATGCCCAAGGCTCAGGATTCTGATCCAGTCTCACCCTTCCCCTGGTGCACCGCGCCTCATTTGCTCTTATCTTAAGTAATTCAGAATCCCCACCCCCACCCAATGTTTATATAAAGCAGTTCAGTAAACACACTGCCTTAGGCTGCGGGGAGAACCAGGATGGGCCACAAATGTGATCTCTTGCTCTGCACCCCTTCCCAGGACCCATATCACGCCTGCTGTTACCCTTGAGGCTGGATCCTCCTGCCTTTGTGTGTAACTGCTTGCCTGAACACACACTCATGCACCTGTGCCCGGGTGTGCATACATACACATGGGTGTATAAGTCAGGGGCTGGGGGGCCCAGACACGCATGCCCGGACACAGACATGTCTTCACTGTCTTTTTTTTGACAGAAAATCCTACAAAGCTTCTCCACTAAGGCTTTCCTTTTTCAGCAAATTCAGGAAATGTAACTCTTGAATCACCCTCCTCTTGCTCCAGTCACAGTTAGTAACAGACACATTTTATTAGAGGAAAGTCCTCATGGTTGTTCACTCTAACTTGGCCAGGCAACAAAGTGTTTAAGCCCGTGTTCCTCCTGAAATCCCCATTTTCTGGTCATCTGATGTTTACATGAACACCTGCAGCTGTCTGAGCAGAATTCTCCAGGCCACTGCTTCAGCCCAGGCTCCAGACACCTGTGCTACTGGAAGCCAGATATCCAGGCTACTCTCCCCAGATCAGGCTGGGCTACCTGTATGCCACACCAGAGTATCAATAGTACGTTCTCCATGTTGGGTGTCTGCCCCATGGACACTTTACAAGGAGTCTTTGACCCCTGGCTTTACTGGCCTGTCTTGTCCAACTTGATGAATCCTGCCAGGTCTGAAATTGGGGCGGCAGGTTGCGGGGGGGCGGGGCACAGGGCGATACATCCTAATAGTGATGATCCTGACTGCACAGGAGAGCTCAGGAGCCTGGAAGATTCTGGATCCTGCATAGTCAGCAACCATCTGTGCTTTTGTGGAGATACTCCCCCTACCACCCCCTTCCTTATGGAACTCGCACAAGAGACATGACATGGTGTTCTCTGTGCTTCTCTTGCCAAAGCCAGTTAAGGCTTCAGCCGTCTTCCTAATTCTCCTTCCCTTCCACCTGTGGCAAAAGAGAGGAGAGGCAGAAATCCATTAGGGCCTTCCCCCGCAAATCTTCCAACTACTGGGGAGCCTGAGTGGGGTTGGCACTACAGTAGGGGGGTATGCATAGGCCACAAAGCCCGGCCGTCTCTCTCAGGGTCCCCAGTTTTAGTTCTCCCCCAGACCAGACACTGGCAGACAGCAGAACCCCCCAGTCCCTCTTGGCCAGTGAGTGCCAAGGCTCTCACTGCTAAACACTGCTGTAGGGGAAGGCAGCACCTGCAGGAGGCTTCAGGTTCTGGGCAGCTGGAGCGTCTCACAATGCAAGGCCCCCAAGACAACCGCATGTGGAGGCCGTTTTCTCCATTTTAAACATCCCAGGTCCCCTTCACCAAAAAGCTTCTCACTCTCCGGAATGCAACAAAGGGGCTTCTTCACAGTCTACTCTCCCACCCTCTACAAGTGAGGGGTCAAGACAAGCCCTTAGAGGGGGCTTTTGGCCTTATAATTAAAAAAAATTTTTTAAAGATGACCGGTAAGGGGATCTTAACCCTTGGCTTGGTGGTGTCAGCACCACGCTCTCCCAAGTGAGCTAACCGGCCATCCCTATATGGGATCCGAACCCGTGGCCTTGGTGTTGTCAGCACCACGCTCACCCAAGTGAGCCACGGCCGGCCCTTATAACTAAAATTTTAATTAGCTCTCGTCCCCTCCCCCTCCCTTCCCAACTGAGTTTTACTTATTCGCTGTCCTGCACTACTAATGTTCCTGTTTTCCCCCTGTGGACTCAATTCACTGTTTTTATTTTTGTTTCCATCTCATGGAAGAGCCTCAAATTTCCATTGTTTTAATTAATCTCTCCAGCTGTCTGGCCGCCCGGCAGGACCTGCTCCCTCCCCGTTCAGCGTAGAAAACGGTTCCTTTTTCCCTTTCCCGGCTCCGGCCTGAGCCTGGAGCCCCAGGAGCCCGGCCCTGCCTGACAGCTCCCAGCCAGGCGACCCACGCAGGTCCCAAAGTGCCCGCCACTAGGGTACATGCCACCTCTCCCTCCGACCCCCCACACCCCCCGCAGGCAGCGCTGGAAGCCGCAGGAATCCCGACGGCTGCAGTTTCACTACAAGATTTCTTTCCAAATGCAAAATCAGGCCGACGAGCTCCGCGACTGCGGGTCTTCAGCCAGTCCCCCCGCCCTGCTCGTGGGCCGCCCCCATCAACACACACGCGACAGACCCTCGCCCCAAACTGCTTCCCACAGCCACTTCCAGCCTACAGAGTTAAGAACTCTCCTCCGCCCTCCCACCCCCAGCGCTGAAGCGCACAGGACCGAGCGGGCGTGCCAGTCCCTTCCCGCGCCGCTGCGGAGTCCCGCGGTGTCCCCGGACCCGAGCGCGCCGAGGCACGTCGCCGGCCCTCGCGCTGCCCGCCCGGAGCCCACAGAGGGTGGGAGGGTCCCGGTCCCCCTCCGCCTCTCCTTGCAGCCGCGCTGGCGAGGGCGGCCGGGAGGCGCTCAGTACAGCCCCAGCAGGGCGGCGCCCACGTCCCTGGAAAGCCAGAAAGTCGATACCGCTCCGGCTGGTGAGCAGATTGCAGCCCAGGAAGAAAACGCCGAAGACCACGGTGAGCGACAGCACGCACAGCACTGCGACCCGCGCCACGCGCGACACCCACAGGCTGCGTTTGTCGGGCGCCAGCCCCGCGGGGACCCCGTCGCTGGCGGCCAGCGGCGCGCCCCCCGGGCAGCAGCCCAGCCACGTGCCCAGCCCGTGGCTGCGGTTCCCCAGGGCGGCCTCGGCGCTGCCGCCCACGCCGCCCACCTCCTCCGAGCGGCTGTGGTTCAGGAAGGTCGCGTTCATCTCGGCGGGGCGCCGGGGCGCACGGGGGGCTCGCCGGCGTCCGCGCCCTCGGGGCGCTCCAGGCACCTGGCGGGAAGCGGTGGCCCGGAGGAGCGAGCAACAGGCTGCGCACGAGCTGGTGCGGGAGAGCTCAGCGCGCTTAGCGGTCGCAGGCGGAGTCCCTCGCCTGGCGGCTGCCCCGCCCCTAGCAACGGCCCGGCCCCGCCCCCGACCCCGTGATGTCTCCTGGGGCGAGAATCCCGCCGAGAGCGCGGCCTCCGCAGACCCCTGCAGCCTGCGAAGCTCGGCCTCGCCCCGGTTTGCTGCTGTGTGTTCTGGGTCAGAAAACCTCCCCAGGGCCCAGCGGTGGCGCACTCGGAGGAGTGCGGCGCTGCGACGCTCCCCCCCGCGGGTTCGGATCCTATATAGGAATGGCCGGTGCACTCACTGGCTGAGTACCGGTAGCAAAAAAAAAAAAAAAAGAAAAAAGAAAAAGAAAACCTCCCCAACGTGCCCATTCCAGGATTTGGTGCTGTTAGCAGTCATGTCCTTCCGGAAGTTTGCCCTAAATCTCGTCTCCGCTCCTTATTTAAGCGCTGGTAAGCCTTCCTAGATATCAGAGGGGTAACTGTGACCCCCAGCGTGGGGGCCCCCGGACGGTCCTGCACCGCCCCTGCTGGGGACCTCCCACCTTTTCCCGGGCTGAAGGCTGTCGCGGTGAGGAATACTCTGCCTTTCTCCCCACATCTTCTCCACCCCCCCATTAGACTTTTTTAATTAAAAAAAAAATAGGTTATTAGAGCTTTTCCCCTTTCCTTTTTACAAAAACATAGTCATTGTAGACTAGTTAGAAAGCATGGATTAGCAAAATGAACAAAATCTGAAAACCTCATACCCAGAGAGGGTCGATGTTATCACCTGCGTACAAACTCTTCAGGGCCTTTGCCTTTTCCTACTTCTCTCTCTATACGTGTACTTGTTGAAATGGGCATGCGCTGTTCATGCACACTGTCCGGCACATGCTGTTTTGTAACCTCTTGTCATTTAACAGTGTATCTTTCCCCAGTGATAGTCATCTACAACAGTGGCACTGAAATGCCTGGAGGGTTTGTTGAAACCCAGATTGCTGGGCTGCACCCAGAGTTTCTGAAGCAGTAGGTGCAGGACACGGCCCCAGAATGTGCATTTCTAACAACTGCCAGTGATGCTCGAACAACTGATCTACAGCATCATTTTTAGGGAAGGAAGGATGTTTTGAGGAGACGTAGACCACTACAAGTTATTTAACCAAGTTTCCTGGTTTTGGATATTGGAGTTGTTTCCTCTTTTTTTTTTTTTTTTTTTTTGCATTAGAAACAATATTATCGTAAAGAGGCATATAAGGAAGTCTTTGTGCAGAAACTGTAATTTTTATTTAGATTATATTTCGAAAAATAAACATGTAGAATCAAAAAGTACATCCTACTAAATTGTCCTCTAGAGTTGTACCAGTTTACACTTTTGCTCTGTGGGGAAGAAGACCCCCCCACCATCCTAGTTATTGTCATTATTTTAAAAGTCTTTGCCTGAGTTTAAGGGAAGTGGGGGGATGTTTTCACCCTTGTGTTAATTTTCATTCTTTGATTGTTGTGGGAGAGTAAGGAAAGCACTCAGGGTTTGCAATAGTCCAGGGAAAAGATGCTGGCTGGAGACTTGAATCCCAGTGGTGGCAGGGAAGATCAGTGGATGGAAAAGGCCTAGCAAATTGGAGTGAGGGGATCCAGGAGCCTCCCACACACAAGTGTCTCAAAGCCCCTACCTCCTGCTGTGAGTTGAATGTGGCCCCCAAAGTTCATGTGTTGGAAACTTGATACCCCGTGGGAGGTATTGGGAGGTGGGGCCTAATGGGAGTGTTTGGGTCCTGGGGGCACTGCCCTCGTGACTGGGTTAATGCCATTATTGCAGGAGTGGGTTCCTTATAAAAGAAAACTTTCAGCTCCCTCTTGTTCTCTTCTTGCTTCCTTCCTGCCAGGTGATGCCCTCTGCCACGTTAAGACACAGCAAGATGGTCCTCACCAGATGCCAGCCCCTCAATCTTGGACTTCCCAGCCTCCAGAACTGTGAGAAATAAATTTCTATTATTTATAATTACCCAGTCTCAGATATTCTGTTATAGCAGCACAAAATGGACTAAGACACCTCCCCCCCACACACCCACACATTCATTATCAGAGGACTAATTTGTGTGTGTGTGTGTGTGTGTGTGTGTGTGTGTCCTGGTAAGCTACAAAAACTCATTTTAAAGATGAAGAAACTGAGGTGCATGCACATGTGCACACACAGCAGATCAGGAAACAACGGCCTGGCTCTTCCTCTGTAGGGGGGCATAGAAAATTGTAGTAGAATTGTAGAAAAATATAACCTTAATGTACACAGTCTTGTAACAAATGCTTAAGCAAAGAAGCTTCTAAGGGGCCATGCAGGGTCAGGCCCCAGCACACTAAACATTAATAGCCCCCACCCGGTTCCAGGAAATGACTGGTTCCTTATCTAAAGGCCACCTGGCCAGACCCTGGGGAAGATAAACGATTGAGAAATGCAGTATCGGGGTGCCAGCCTGCTAAAGCCCACCTGTAAACCTAAAGGCGCCACAGATAACCAACAACTCATCCTGTCACAAGATCTGTTCAGAAAAACTGTATAAAAGCTGTTTGTATTGTAAATTCGGGGTCGCTTATGTCTTGAATGCTGAGTGACCCCAGCATGCTGGAAATAAACTCCTCTTGCTTGATTGCATCGGACTCTGTCTCGTGGTCTTTGTGAGGTGAGCTATCCCAGCGTGTGGGGTTTGTGCATGGTGCACGGATCTTACACCTCCCCAGCCCTGGGGAAGCTGGCCTGGCACAAGGGCACTCAGAGTTTTCTGGGCAGGAGTCTCCCTGCCCTGACCACCACTCAGAGCCAACATAGAGGAGAGAGACAGAGGGTACCTGGCCTGTACATTTTGCCATCTGCTTTAGACCAGTTGGATTTCTTTAGAAAAATGCCCGGTTTTGTCCTTTGCCCATCCTTCTCCTGAGACCAACCCCGGACCTTTGATACACTGTGGACTTGGAACCAATGCCCTTGACTCCATCCAGCTGAAGTCAGGCTGCCTGTTGCAAAGAAAGGCGTTGGGGGTGAGGAAGGGTACAGAGGGGCCTGGCCACTCCAGCAAGTGGCGAGGAGGCTGATATGATGGCTGACCATTCCTGTGCTAAGCTCCTAGCATACGCTCAGTGCATTCAGTACATCACCTCACTGAATTCTCACACCAGCCTTTGGGTTTCTGCTGGACTGTCCCTTTGACATGAGAAAACATAGGCTCAGAGTGTTTAATTGACTGACCCAAGAACACACAGCTAGTTAAGCATCTGAGCCACAATTTGAACCCACATCTGTCCTGTTCCAAAGCTATGCTCTTAATTATTCCTGTCCCCCTCTCTTCCGTCATCTCTGAGCTGGTTTCTCTGGATACCTTGGGTGGGGGAGGCCGGTGTGAAGATATCATCTTTGACCCGGGAGCAGGAAGGGAGAGAGAGGGAACTTGGGCTTGTGGAAATAAACAAAAAGTACCCAAATGAGAACAAGCAAAGGCTATTTATTCAGAGCTTGCCATAGCCAGCGAGTCAGCCACTGTCACTTCTGTTTGACAGAGACTCAAAGGCAGGCAGAGGAGTGGGAAAGCTTCACAATGGAGGAAGGCCCTGATTGGAGGCTATTAGCCCAGGAAAGCCGTCGGTGTGCTCCCTAGAACGGGGGCTTCCTATGGGATTGGTTAGGGAGCATACTTGGCTTTCTCCAGTTTATCCGATATTGGAAGGAGGGAAGCTGTCCATTATTGATCACGTCCTGACCATTTTGTACTAATTGCTACAGTGGTTATTGTGTGGCTTCCTGGACTGTTATGGCAGGTTTTGGGTCAGAGTTCTATTTTGAGTTATGGTCTGGCCATTGTCCATTTGCATTTCTGTCTCTCAGACTCCTCCACGTCAGGAGTGAGGCTCTCCCTGGCCTGGTTCCCCACCCAGTCCCTCCTCCTCTGCTCCTCCTCCTGCCCTTTCTGGAGCCTCTGGTCCCAGCAAGTTTGGTTGCAGTTTGATGTGCATTAACTCTTGATTCTTATAATAACCCTGAAAGGTAAGTGTATTGGTTATTTATTGCTTCATTACAAATACCCCCAAATTGAGCAAATATTTATTATCTCACACAGTTTCTGGGGGCCAGGAATCCAGAATTGGCTTAGTTGGGTGGCTGTGGCTCAGGGTCTCTCATGAAGTTGCAGTCAAGGGGTTGGCCAGGGCCACAGTCATCCAAAGGCTTGACTTGGGGTAGAGGATCAGCTTCCAAGATGACTGTTGGCAGGAGGCCTCAGTTCCTGACCATTGGATCTCTCCATGGGGCTGCTGGAGTGTCCTCATGGCATGGTAGTGCTGGCTTGCCTCAGAGCCACTCTTGAAGACTGTGCTAGAAGGTGAGCAACTGGTGGAAGGGAGAGGGACAAAAGAGTGAGGCTGCAGAGTGAAATGTTAGCTAACGTTGTTATTTAATCTTCATAGCAAACTTTGTAGAAAGAAATCATTGGCCCCACTTGACAGATGAGAACATGGAGGCTCAGAAAGGAGAAAAATCTTGCCTCTGGTCACAGAGCTGGTAACTGGCACAGCCTGGATTTAATCCCTTAGCTACCTTACATCCAAGTTCTTGCCAGCACTTGGTGTGTGGGGGGTGAGGGGGGAGGTACTTTACTGTTAGGAAAAGAACCCCCAAGGGCTGGCCCGTGGCTCACTCGGGAGAGTGTGGTGCTGATAACACCAAGGCCGCGGGTTCGGATCCCTATATAGGGATGGCCTGTTTGCTCACTGGCTGAGCGTGGTGCTGACAATACCAAGCCAAGGGTTAAGATCCCCCTTACCAGTCATCTTTAGGAAAAAAAAAAAAAAAAGGAAAAGAACCCCCAGCCGTGAGGGCTTGAGAAGGGCCTCAGGAACACAAGGAGGATCTGTCAACTGGGGGCCTCCCTGCTCCAGAGACAAGGAAACCAGGGCCTCTGGGCCCAGCTGCCACCCACACTGGACTATTTTTACCCACTACCTCAGCAACAAGTCTGCATCTCCTGGCTCTGGAAGGGCCATCTGGGCAGTCTGGCTGCCCCTGGAAGAGCTGCCACCTGGGGTTTTATGCTTTGCTGTCCTTGCAGCTGTTTCCAGATGACTCTTTAGCTCTTTGGCATGTCTCAGCTGTCCGGGGTCAGTAAAAAGTTCCCCTCCCCCAGATCAAGAGGTTAATAAAACCTCCTAATTAGTACCCCTTGCTGGCTGGACCTATCTCAACTAAAATGTCTATTTTTAATTGCTCATATTTTAAACAAGGTTAATAAAGTGCTCTTTGCATGAGCTATTTTAATGAAGAGATAAGAATAATTTTATTTGCATATTTAAGCAAATTTATTTGCATAATTATAAACCATCTGCCCTCCTCAGAAAAATGTAACTAGATGACCACCGTATGACAGTGTGCTTCAGGAAGGCCCAAGAGCCCTTGCACATAATTTATTTTCTGAAGTGGTTTCCAACAACCCCCCTAGGATCCTGTTTACATTATTCATTTGTTTGGCAAATTCTCCCTGCAGCGAACAAAGGTTGCCTTCTGCCCAGTTCCTGTCCAAATAATCTCACGTTTCAAATTGGCAAAGGGGAAGTTAGTGACGTTTTACTGCGTCTGGTACAGAATTAAAATATACATGGAGTGCTCTTTCAGCCTTTGCCCCCTAAGAGTCTGCAGGGTTGCCCCCTGCTCTGTTTATCCACAGAGGTGGAAGGCAGAGGGAGGCCCCAGGCAGTAGCAGAAAGGGGGCAATGCCTGTGTGAGTGCCACACAGTGGATAGCAGAGACAGGTGTCATGGAACTTCACACCCCAACTCCTGCCCCCTATCTGATTTGTGTTTCAGAGAATACCTGGATTTCAGAGATCTGGGATCTATTTCTGCCTCTGCCCCTAATTGGCTCTGTGACCTTGGACAAATCAACCATCCTCTCTGGGATTCAATTGGCTCATCTATAAATCAAGGGAGCTTGATCAGAGATCTTCAATAAAACTATATTTACAAAAATAGGTAGTGAAGGGCCAGCCCGTGGTTCTCTTGGGAGAGTGTGGTGCTGATAACACCAAGGCGACAGGTTTGGATCCCTATATAGGGAGGGCCAGTTGGCTCACTTGGGAGAGCATGGGGCTGACAACACGAAGTCAAGGGTTAAGATCCCCTTACTGGTCATCTTTAAAAACAAAACAAAAAAAACCAGGTAGTGGGCCAGATGGGCCACACTCTGCCTTCCTCTGCTGTATGCATTCTGTGGGCTACAGACAGCACGGGGCCCAAGATTTGTGCCTGGTCTGCCTCTAAAGTAGTGCCTGGGCCTCTGTTACTCCATCTGTAAAATGAGGAGATTGGTCAATATCTGCATTCCCCAAACTGTTGTCTGTGGATTAGTAGTTCTGTGAGGTCTGTAACAGTAGAGACACTGACCTGAACAGGTATCTTTGCTGCAGGACTTCTCAGGACCTTTAGTATGTGTGTGTGCATTGTGAATTTTCCAGGGGGGATGCACAATGCAGAGTCTGACAATGGAACTCTTTTTTACTAACACCTACTAATATTTTGTGTTACTGTGTACCACTTAGCACAGTTTGGGAAATTCCTTGTAGCCTCCCTAAGCCTCAGTTTCCTTCCCTCTAAAACAGGGATGGTGATGCCTGCCTCCTAGAATTGTTGGGAAGGTTAAATGAGGTAATGCCTGGAAATGGGCCTGGCGTGGTGCCTGGCACAGAATAAGTGCTCAATAAATGCCGCTAGCTATTATTTATAACAAAGTCCTTCCTTTCCAGCTCTGACATTCTGTGCTTCCAACTGCAGCATGTAATTAAACTCCAAAGCATCTGGCTTCCCTAGTAGAAAGAACAAGGCTGGAGGAAGGGGTACGAGGTTTCCTTTTGGAGTGATAAGACGTTTTGGAATTAGGCAGAAGAAGTGGTTGTTCAACATTGTGAACATACTAATTGCTGCTAAATAGTTCACTTTAAAATGGCTAATTTTATGTTATGTGAATTTCACCTCAATTTTTTTTTAAAAAGTAATCATGAAAATGAACTAAGGCAGTAAAAGAGGAGCTGGAAAGGGGTGGAAGATTCTGGAGCCCAGGCACTGCTCAGACCTGAGGGACAGTATGCAGATTTCTGGCTTTCACTGGGAGTGGACAAGTGAGAGGAGTGGTTGGGCTCAGATGGAGCCGAGGGGCACAGGGCTGAGAGTGACGAGTCTGTGGTGCCTGTGGGACATGCATGTGACAGTGTCAGGCAGGCAGTCGGAAGCACAGATGGGGAACTTAGAAGAAGGACACTGGGGCTGAAGATAAAGGTTGAGAAGTCACCAGCTTGTTCACCCATTCACCGAATACACCTGCCATGTGCCGGGCCCCACTAAGTGCTGAGAAATCGTACTGAAAGACAGTCCCCGCCTGCAAGGAGCTTGGTCCTTGAATGTGCCGGCAGAGTGTGAAGACAGAGGAAGACAGATAGAGAAACTCAGTAATGATAAGCCAGTGAGAAGGAGCTGGGACAGAGGGACGTAGCGTGTTGTGGGCATGCAGAGGGGAGGCACCAGGTCAGCAGAACACAGGACGTGAACACTTCACTCTCTCCCAAACAGCTTAGCAATGCCAACTCCTGCTAAGCCCAGGAGATTCTTTCCACACTCTGCCGGCAGATTCAAGGACTCTGTGCAGATCCTGCAAGGTGAAGGACCTTTCAGCAGAGGGGCCAATCAGACGCCTTCCCAGTGAAGGGAAAGACATGTTGTAGCGACTCCTGCCACCTGCACCAGGGTTCGTGAAGGCTGGAAGCGGAATTATGTTCAGGAGGTCAGGACAATTGCCTGGGGATTGCCCTCCTTGAGCAGGTCCCACAGGGCCCATAGGCACAAGGTGCGTTGGCTCTGGCTAAATTGTATTCAGAATTGTGAAGACATCTCGCCCCCAAGGAAGTGGGTATTTATCATTTGTCTGCTCTCAACGCCACCTGCTTTCTTTTGAGGAAATGATCCTCCCCCTTCCAGCCAGTTATGGTCGGAGCTGCCAATCGTGGTCCCCCTCCCTCCAGATATAAGGGGACATGTGAATGAGGCTGGGTCCATCTTAGTACCTCTTCTGCCTGAGCTGAGTGATTGGCCCAGGGATGGGCAAGTGACCTGTGATAGGCTGGTGATCGCCAATGAAAGATGACACCAGTTATTCACACGCTTGTCATCCCTCCCACATTGACTCTAGGCTTGGCCGTGCGACTTGCTTCGGCTAATGGGACAACTACAAGTGTAACACAAGCAAGGCTTGATAAATGCTGGCACACTGAGGCTTGTCCTCTTGCAACACTCACTTTTGGGACCCAGCTGCCATATAAAGAAGCCTTTAAAAGGTTCAGGCCATTTGCTCCAGCAGTTCCAGTTCCAAGAATTTATCCTATTGTAGCTGCTCCTCTGTATGGGGAGATGGAGCTGCTGGAGTATTCAGCTAAGTAATAACAATCATCCTCCCCACTCTGGGAATCAGGTAGGACAATTTCTTAGGTGGCCCTTCCTGTTGAACCATGATCTTACATCTCTTTAGTACAGGCTTACTTTGACACAACAGCATAAATGCCTGCATGTAAAGGATCTCATCCCATTTTTCTTCTTTTTCACAATACAAGTCTAATTGCAAAATAGTATTATAATTCAAGGATCCATGCTGTAGACTGGATGCCCCCCCCAACCTCACTAAAGCTTAAATCCCCACTGTAACTGTTGAGGGTGGGAAATCCTTCAAGGTGGGGCCTTGAAGAGATGAGTAGATTGTGGGACCAAGCCGTAATGAATGGATTAAAAATGGTGGTCATAGGCATGGTTATGAGGGCTTTAAAAAGAGAGTGACTGAGGAAGTTAGTGTCCCTCTCTGCTTCGCCACTTTCTGCAATGTGAGACCACTGGGTCACTGTCACTACCACCAAGACCCACACCAGATGTGTTCCCTGCACTGTGGACTTCCAAGCCTCTGCAACTATAAGCGATAAATTTTATATTGTTTTTTTTAGTAAATCACCCAGTTTCGGGTATTTTGTTATAAGCAACAGAAATGGACTAATACAATCCATTTGCTGGCCATTGCTCCCTAGACTCTAAAGGATATTGGGGCCAGGGGGTGTTACGAAAAAATATATCATTTTCTTTCTTTTCATGGGCTCATAACTAGAAGTTGACCAGTTTTGGAGTATGCAGCCCAAAGGGCTGCAGGAGGAGACTGAATTTGTACTTCCCATTTCACCCTAGGGTTCTTTCTTTTTTTTTTTTTAAAGATGACTGATAAGGGGATCTTAACCCTTGACTTGGTGTTGTCAGCACCACAGTCTCCCAAGTGAGCTAACTGGCCATCCCTATATAGGGATCCTAACCCGTGGCCTTGGTGTTATAAGCACCACACTCTCCCAAGTGAGCCACTGGCTGGCCCTCACCCTAGAGCTCTTTCAAGGCACAACTAGTTTCTTCAAAAATGTTAAACACTGTACAGCAATAACAAGTACAATATCAAGTCAAGATTTCAAATATCAAGAGAACTCTGTAAGCAAAAAGCAAACCAAGCCTTCCTTTCAGAAGTCATACCCAAAGACGAAGAAAAATAACAGTTCTGTCACTTGTACTCACACTACTCGCCAAAAGATATCTTCCAAACCAAAAACTCTTTCTTTATTACAAAAGTGAAACTACTCATCAAAGGTCAAAAGCACCCCGTCAGGGAAAACACAAGACAAGTCCCAGGAGCAAGTCATCCAGGCAGCTACTTGGGCACATCCACAGGCTTTTAGTCCCAGTGAGTGGATGAAAAACCACGGGCAAGATGCCCAAAAGGGCATGAGGTCCCACCAGAGTCATCAGTTTGTAACCAAATGAAGGTTGGTTGCCGAATGTGTGGCAAGTCAATATGCTGAGACGCTGGTCTTTGCAGCAGGAAAAAAGGTTTATTAGAGAGGCAGCTGAGCGTGGAGCTGGAAGAATAACCTCAAATCTCCCTCCTTGATGGAGGGGAGCTAGAAACATTTATGGGGAGTGGGTTAGGGATGGTGAGGATCATGTAAGGTAGTGATTGGATATGGGGTTTGAGGAAGTTCTTTAGCAATCTGCACAAGCACAAACTGCTTGCCTCTTCGTGGGTCACATGTTCAAAAAATGGCAACATTAGCATGATCTGGAGGTGGAGTTTTTGGCCCTTTGACATCAAAAGGTCACCAATCAGACACCTGCAGAAGCTCAGAAGAGAGGTCTGTGGGCATGGCAAGTTTGAAATGGCTTGTGCTGGACAAAGCTAACTCCAAGTGTCCTGAAAAAATCTTAGCCAAACTATTTGTGACATTAAATTAGAGATGTTATCTTAAGGAACAGAGAACAGGAAGAAAGGTCTCATGGTATTGACTCAACTATTTCTGTTATACATAGATCAAAAGTTTTAGGGAACAGCTCATTAGTGAAATTTTATTAGTAATGCTAAAAACAAGCTAAAGAGATAAGCAAACTTTAGTAAAATCACCAATTTCACTTACTCAGTCTATACTCAGTAGAGCAGCTAAAGTGGTCCAGTTAAAAACGTAAGTTAGATCATGTCTCTCCTCTTCTCAAAATCCACTAATGATTGCCTCTTCCTCAACATAAAAGCTAAAGGCAATACAGTGGCTTACTTTATCCTTCATCCTGTCCCCACTTCTCTTATCTCCTATTGCTCTTTCTATTGCTTACTCAGTTTTGGCCACACTGGTATCTTGCTGCTTCTCAACAACACACTCCTGCCTTGAGGACTTTGTACTTCTCTTCCAGAGGCAAAATGTTCCAAGCAGAGCATACTTCCTTCAGGTCTCTGCTTAAAAGTTGCTTTTCAAACACATAGAATGGGTAAAATGAAAAAGACTGACAAGATCAAGTGTTGGCAAGGATGTGGAAAACCTGAACTCTCATACTTTGCTGGTGGGAATGTAAATTGGTTCAAAACTGTTCATCATGCATTACTAAATTTAAACATGTACCTACTCTGTGACCCAGAGATTCTACTCCTAAGCATATACCTAAAAGAAATAAGGGCATATGCCCAACAGAAGACATATACAAGAATATTAATGGCAGATTTTTTCACAATAGCCCTGAACTGAAAATCATTCAAATGTCATCAATAGGAGAATGGATAAATTGTGATATAATTATGCAATAGAATACTGCATATTGATAAAGAGAACAACTACCTCTTCACACAACGAAAAATATGGGCTAATCTCACAGGCATTATGTTGAGTAAAAGAAGCCAGACACAAATGAATACATACTTTATAATTCCATTTATCTGAAGTTCAAGAACAGGTAAAATTCACCAATGTGATAGAAGTCAGAATAGTGGTTCACCCTTGAAGGGCACTGAGTGGGAAAGGGCACAAGAAACCCTTCTGAGACACTGTAAATGTTCTGTTTCTTGATCTATGCAGTGGTTATGTGAGTATGTATAAAAATTCATTAAGTTGTACATAGCTGTACAGTTTACATATCATATGTATTTTATACCTTGATAATTAAGAAAAGAAAAATAAAAGAAAATAATTTTACCTATCCAAAATAGCTCTTTCTACCTTCTCATCATCTCTCCCCCTTGTCCTGTTTTATTATTATCCATAGCATATATCAGCAGCTGACATTTTTATGTATATTGATATACTTGCTTATTTATTGTCTGTCTCCTCCCGCCAGGATGTAAGCGGCCATGAGAGTGAGGACTTTGTTTACTGCTATATGTCAGAGCTTAGAATAATGCTTGCCACAAAGAAGGTCTCAATAAATATTTGTTAAATAAATGAATCACTATATTGCAGGCTCAGCTCTGGATCCAATTATAAACCAATTTTTGTTTGGAACGTGAGCTATTCCTCTTTCCTGATAATGTGCACTATGACTAATATAGAAGCTGATACAAATTGCAAAATAGGTTTGGGGACAATGATGTCAATCTTTGAGTTGAGATGCAGGCACTGAGATTTTATTGACAAAGACATTAGTTGGTTGACTTTTTCTCTTTTTAAAGATGCCTAGTAAGGGGATCTTAACCCTTGGTTTGGTGTTGTCAGCACCACACTCTCCCAAGTGAGCGAACCGGCCATCCTTATGTAGGGATCTGAACCCGTGGCCTTGGTGTTATCAGCACCACACTCTCCCAAGTGAACTACAGGCCGGCCTTAGTTGGTTGACTTCTTATCCCAAAGCTAAGAAGGCAGTAAAGTGGGGAATATCAGTTCAGGTTTCTCACTCTCCCAAGATTGTTGAGTTGTTCAGTGTTATTTTGTCAAAAGCTAGAGGAGGAAAATAAATAACCTATTGTCTCCCTATGCTAAATTGCTTGTACTATAGTCAAGAACTTTGATCCTGGGATCAGGCAGAATTAGCAAAGCAAATCTTAAGAAATGTAATATGAACAAGGTAAAATGGACAAGGTGGAGGAAGTGGTCCCTCCAGATCTACAGTGCTCTTGTTGATTTGAAAGGTAAAATACAGGGAAAGGATAAGGAATATACTATAGGAAGATATTTGTATTAAGGTGGAATTTAAGTACAAGAATATAGGTGTGAAGAATGAAATGGATAGGTATAGCCAATAGTACAGAAAATAGGATGGAGGTTCCTCAAAAAATTAAAAGTAGAACTACCTTATGATCCGGCAGTCCCACTTCTGAGTGTACATCCAACGGAAATGAAATCAGTGTCTTGAAGAGATATCTGCACTCCCATGTTTATTGCAGCATTATTCACAATAGCAAAGATATGGAAACAACCTAAATATCTGTCAGTGGTTAAAAGGATAAAGAAAATATGGTATACATATACAGTGGAATATTAATGAGCCTATAAAAAGAAGGAAATCCTGCCATTTGTGACAACATGGATAAACCTGGAGGACATTAGGCTAAGTGAAATAAGCCAGATACAGAAAAGACAAATACTTTGATCTCACTTACACGTGGAATCTAAAATAATCAAGGCTGGCTGGTTAGCTCAGTTGGTTAGAGCACAGTGTTACAACACCAAAGTCAAGGGTTTGCATCCCCTTTACCAGCAGGCTGCCAAAAGACAAACAAAAAAATAGTCCAACTCATAGAAAAAGAGAGTAGAATGGTGGTTAACAAGGGCTGGGGGGAGAGGGAAATAGGGAGATGTTGGTCAAGGGGTACAAAGTTTCAGCTATGTAAGATGAATAAAGTTCTGGAAGTCTCATGTATAGCAAAGTGACTATATATTGTATCCTTGAAACTTGCTAAGGGGATAGATTTTAAATGTTCTCAACATAGGAGAAAAAGAAAATTGTAACTATGACAGGTGATGAATATGTTAATTAGCTTAATTGTGGCAATTATTTCACAACGTAAATGTGCATTAAAACATCATGTTGGGGCCGGCCCCGTGGCTCACTCGGGAGAGTGTGGTGCTGACAACACCAAGCAAGGGTTAAGATCTCCTCACCGGTCATCTTTTAAAAAACAAACAAGCAAACAAAAAAAACATCATGTTGTACACCTTAAATGTATACAATTTTTATTTGTCAATTATACCTCAGTAAAGATGAGGGAGATGAAATGGGTAGAGGGTTTTGAGAAGTACAATGCTATGGGGTCAAATGTGCCCCCCAAAAGTTCATGTACTAGAAACTTGATCTCCATTGTAACAGTGTTAAGAGAACGGGGAATCCAATTATGGCATTTGAAAGGTGGGACATTTGAGAGGTGATTGGATCATGAGGACTGTGCTCTTGTGAATGGACCGATCCATTAACGAAGTAATTGGTTGATGGTTTAATGGTTGGTCATGGATGTAGTTCTGATGGCTTTATAAGGAAAGCAAGTGAGAAGGTCAGGTCTCTCTTGCTCAGGCCGTTCTCACTGTGTGATAGCCTGCGTCACTGTAGAGGGTCACCACCAAAAAGAAGGCCCTCACCAGGTGTGGTCCCTGGACCGTGGAATTCCCAGCCTCCAAAACTGTAAGAAATAAATTTTCTTTCTTTATAAATTACCCAGTTTCAGGTATTTTGTTATAAGCAACAGAAACAGACCACTACATACAGGAACATGATATAGTTATAAGAAGAAGTATAGGGCTGGCTGGTTAGCTCAGTTTGTTAGAGCACCGCCTTATAACACCAAGGTCACTGGTTTGGATCCCCATACTGGCTAACCACCACTCCCAAAAAAGGGTGAATTTCTTTCTTTTTTTTTTTATAACACTGCACTCTAATCTATTGAGCTAACTGGCCAGCCCCTAAAAGTGTAATTTCTTAACAGGTTTTTTAGGTGGTGTTATTAGCCTCATTATTTTATTAAAAGTCTGGAGAGTGAGGATCCAAGGGCTACAAAATTTATTCACTGTGATGAGTGAAAGTCCTGGGATTCCTACCCAGGTCTGACTTCAAGGACAAGATTATTTTCCTGTGTGATGATAATTCCCTCCCCTGAACACCTCAGTTATTTCTGTCTGTGTCATTCATCATCACAGTGTATTTTACTACGTTATTACTTATTTGATCCTATCACCACCATTATCTTCAGGTTAAGGTCCAAATGGCAGACTAAGCTCCCTGTGGCATGCAGTGGCCTTCACAAGTTGAGTCCCACCACCTTTCCAGCCTCTTCTCCCATTCCAAGCAATCCTTGGTATTCAGAGTGCTCTTCGTCAAAAACAAATTCTGATCAAAATTCCTGCTTCGAAACCTTTGCTCATTATGTTACTTTTATGAGAAATTCAAAGTCCTTAACATATTACAGCTCTCCCTACCTTTGCAGAATCCAACCCTATTCCAAATACTCTAAACTTCAGTTGCATCAGATAAATGCACTGTTCTCTGTGCAGAAGTGCTATTCAGCTGTTCCCAAGCAATCCCCATTTGCCTTACCTCAGCCCTTCACACAGGAATGCCCCAGTTTCCCGTGCCTTTGCATGAGTGCTTTCTGCCCTGTGGAATGCTCTTTCCCCTTTCTTTGCCTGGTGAACAATTTTTTTTTAACCTAGTGTCATGTGCCAAATACTACATGATTGGTAGAGCCTTATTGACCTTCTTTGTGGCATTTTATTGCCCTGATTTGTAATATTTTGACTGTCTATGAGTATCTTTCCCAAGTCTATCAGCTTTCCAACGATGGAGAAATGGACACATTCATTCATATGTCATCAGAGCCTGGCATACAACATATGCTCAATAGATGTCATGATGAGTGAATTAATTAACAATTCTTCAAGGCTAATACTGTACACTCCTCCACTAGATTATGCACTTTTTAATTAATTTGTATCCCCAATGCCTGACAATAACCAGAAGAAATTTCACAAGAAAAAGATCTTCCTTGCCCCATCCACGAAGGCAACCAAAAGAAAGATACCATGCACAAAGAGATACTTGAATAAGTGGAAAAATAAACCATATTTCTGAAGGAGAATACTAATTAGTATGAAGATATTAATATTAATATTAATCAAATTGGGCTAGCTGATTAGCTCATTTGGTTAGAGCATGGTGTTGTAACACCAAAGTCAAGGGCTCAGATCCCTGTACCAGCCAGGTGACAAAACAAACAAACACAATTAAAAAATAAATATATTAATATTATCAAATTAACTTCTAGTGTGGATTATCCTTCATCAAATTCTCAAAGGGGATATTTTGCAGATTATTTTTGTTTTTATTTGTCTTGCAAAATGATTTTAAAGTTTATCTGGGGGTGCTGATAACATCATGGTCTAGGCTTTGATCCCTGTACTGGCCAGCTGCCAGGCAAAACAAAACAAAAAGTTTTATCTAGGGTGTTTGCTATACAATTCTTTCAACTTTTCTATACTTGAAAATTTCATATTTAATTATGAGTTAAAAAGATCTATTTGGAAGAATGGGCAGGCAAGACTAGCTAAGAAGGGGGGGCATGGATGTAGACTTTCTGTAAAATTTTAAAATACTATTTCAATAATCAAAACTAGAACAGAAACCAAGACAGAACAATGGAACACACAGTTACCCTTGAGACAGGTGTTATAATAAGTAAGCCCATGACATTTTAATTGTATTTACTTATTTATTTATTTTTGGCAGCTGACCAATATGGGGATCCAAACCCATGACCTTGGTGTTATAAGGCTGCGCTCTAACAAACCGAGCTAACAGGCAGCTTAATTGTTCTTATGAAACAAACGTTTACACGAAGTTTACTATATGCCAAGAACTGTTTTAGATTCTTTACAAATATTAATTCACTTATAATTTACCTAATTTAATTAAGAATGAGTTTCTGGAACCAGATTGCCTATACGTGTATTCAGATTCTGCCTCCGTCATTTACTACTTGTGGGAACTTGAACAAGTTACTGAACTTTTCTGTGCCTGTTTCCTTAGGTATAAAATATGGATATTAATAGCTACCTATCTCATAGGGTTTGAAAGATTAGGTAAAGTTAATATTTTATAAAGGATCCATCACAATAGATAAGACATGACATTATCAGTAATTGTGTGAAGAAAATTGGATAAAAACACCTAGTTAGAACCTCACCTCATGGGGGCCGGCCCGTGGCTCACTCGGGAGAGTGTGGTGCTGAGAACACCAAGGCCCCGGGTTCGGATCCCATATACAGATGGCCGGTTCGCTCACTGGCTGAGCGTGGTGCTCACAACACCAAGTCAAGGGTTAAGATCCCCTTACCGGTCATCTTTAAAAAAAAAAAAAAAAAAAAAAAGAACCTCACCTCATGCCATACACTGAAAATAAATTCCAGATTTTAAAGAAGCATGTCTAGAAAATGAAAGCAAAGAAATATTTAAAAGAAAACATATATGAATATTTAATGATTCTAGATAGAAAAAGACTTTCTAAATATAAAAGAAAAAGAAATAATAAACTTCAGTTTATTAATAAAACTTGAAAGTTAGAAGAAAAAAACTTAGAAATAGATAAAATAAATGGGATATTATCACAGGTAAATATACTTTTATATCAACTTTTATAAATCAGAAAAACAGAAAACAGGCAAAATACATAAATTATTTATGAAGGAAAAACACAAATAGCCTCATGGCTACAAATATATGGAAAAAATGTTCAATCTCACTGATTAAATGCAGGTCAGTTAAAGCAATGAGACTTTTTTTTTTTTTTTTAAGGGTCAGAACCGGTGGCCAAGGTGTTATCAACACCGCACTCTCCCAAGTGAGCCATGGGCAAGCCCAAGACACAACATTTTTAACTAATAAATTGGTTGGGATTGAAAAACAGAACATTTGGGGCCAGCCCGTGGCTCACTTGGGAGAGTGTGATGCTGATAACACCAAGTCAAGGGTTAAGATCCCCTTACCTGTCATCTTTAAAAAAAAGAAAGAAAGAAAAGAAAAACAGAACATTTAATGCTGGCAAAGATATCATAAGACAGGCACTCATGTACAGAATTAATTTAGTACAACTTTCTAAAGAGCATTTTGGCAAGATAGATTGAGTCTTGAAAACGTCCATATATGTTGATCCTGTGATTCTATTCATATGGGTTAAATTGTTTCCACCCAAGAGATTTATTGAAGTCCCTGTACCTCAGAATGTAATCTGCTTTGGAAATAGAGTCTTTGCGGATGTAATTAGTTTAATTAAGATGAAATCATACTAGAGTCGGGAGGACCATTAATCCAAGATGACTGGTGTCCTTTAAGAGAGGAAAATGCTGTGTGAAGACCGGAGACAAACGAGGAGATGGCCATGTGGCTAAGGAGGCAGAGGTCAGAGTACAAGCTGAGGAACACCAAGGACTGCCAGCAAACACCAGAAGACCGAAGAGGTGAAGAAGGGTTTTCCTCTACAGATTTCAGAGGGAACACCGCATTGCAAATACCTTGATTTTGGACTTCTTATCTCCAGAATTGTGAGACAGAAAATCTCTGTTGTTTCAAGCCACCCAGTTTGTGGTAGTTTGTTAATGGCAGCCCTAGAAAACTAATATAATATTCTCAGGGAATAATTGATATGAATGGAGATATATGCTGAAGAATATTCATCACTGAATTATACATAACTATGAAAATTTAAAAGGGAGCAGAATGTATAATAAGATCATTAAGTGAAATACACTCATAAGGTAGAATATTATGCAGCCAATAAAAACCATGTTTTTGAAGACATGGGTAAATGTTTCACAATATAATGGTAAGTGGGAAAAGGCAGGGAATAGACTGCACATACCACATGATTCAAACTTCATTTAAAAAATCATAAAATATTTATAAAAAATCTCAAGGTAGATAATCTAAAGGGCTAATAGTGGTTAGATTTTTTTCGTTGTAAATTGGTACAACTTTTTTTTTTTTTTTTGCAGGTGGCCAGTATGGGGATTCGAACCCTTGACCTTGGTGTTACAAAGCTGTGCTCTAACCATCCGAGCTAACCAGCCAGCCCAGTACAATATTTTGGAAAGCCAACATGGCAGTAAGTATTAGGACCCTTAAGGAATATGAGAAAATGAAAAAGAATAACAATAATGGTCATTTGTCTATTCGCCAGGATCTATACCATATACATGGCATAGAGCATCTCATTGAATCATTATCACAATGCCCTGAGGTGCAGGGAGCTTAAGCAATTGTTCAAAAGTCACAGAGGTAGTAATGGACAGAAGTGAGTTTGGTGCCCAGGTTATCTAATTTCATATTCTGTGCTCTTTGCTGTGTTGCCATATACCCTTCATACTCTTTGACCCGAGAATCTGGCTCCCACAAAGGGATCCTAACGAAATACTCTGAGGGAAAACACTGTATTGCAATGGTCGTTAGGAAAAAGAAAAACTGGCAACAATGTAGTTGTCTAACAATAGAAGAATGGCTTTAGTATGGTTCACCTACATTATGGAATATCATAAAGACATTAAAAGGACAATGGAGACTCTAGAAACAAAAAAATTTTCAGACAGTACTCAATTCAGTGAAAAAAGCAGAATATGAAGTGGTTGTGTTTATTGATTGCAACAACATTGAAATGATATATGTATAGGAACTGAGACACAATTGAAAATAGTTATGGATTGTGGTTGTAATAGGACTGAGGTGACTTTTTTTCCATCAAAGTTGTCCTTAGTTTTACAAAAAATTATCTAAAATGAATGATTTTATCACATAATCTCCTTCTCAGAACACTGGCCCTGATGCAGTTTCTTCCTCTTGCTGCACCTCTTCTACTCAGAACTGCTTCCCATGTACCATTTTCTTCAGTTCCACAGCATGAGCTCTTGCCACTTGTATCCATGGGCACAAGGTTGGCCCAAATAGAAATTGCACATTTCCAGAAGTTACTTCACCATTTCTTCCATCTCTTCCATGATCAATAGTGTTGAGCTTATAGGAAAGAGAAAAAAAAAATCATTTTTCTTCTACCCATTTTAGGTTCATTGGCTGGGGCCCTTTGAATTAGACTAACAAAGACAGATTAACAAGAGAAAAACAAATGGAATTTTATTAACACATGCATTTTGCATACACGCGCACGCACTCAGTGATGATAATTCAAAGGGGTGGCTAGAACTTAGACATATATAGCATCTTAATAAAAGAACAATGTTGTCCAGCATGACAAGACAGAGGAAAAGGACTTTGAGTTTCTTGGGAAGGGCAAATTGTGGGAAGGTAAATATGCAAGAGGAGGGGCCGGCCTGTGGCTCACTCGGGAGAGTGTGGTGCTGATAACACCAAGGCCACGGGTTCAGATCCCATATAGGGATGGCCTTTTAGCTCACTGGGTGAGCATGGTGCTGACAACAACAAGTCAAGGGCTAAGATCCCCTTACCGGTCATCTTTAAAAAAAAATAATAATAATAAATAAATAAATAAATAAACAAGAGGAACTAATGGAAGATATAAGGGCTAGTTAGTAAGGTTGGCTGAATAGGTTCCTTCGATTCATCTCTGAGCTGATAAAGGTCTGCAGTTGTCTCCAATGATTAACTTCTATCCTTCTTGATAGAGAGGGAAGGGGAAAACCTTTACAAGATTATGTCCTCTTTTTAGGCAAGTAGGAGGAAGGCAGAGAGCTTCTCTTGTATCTGCTTCTTCTCAATAGTTTTCAGCTTAAAATAATCAATATTCCAAAGTGGCATATTTTGGTGTGGCATATTCTCCTGCCCTTAAAGCTGTACATTTCATTGAAGAATTTATACTCCTTTTTCACAAAACGGGGAAAATAAGGTATTTCTCTCCTCCCCATTGTAACAATATTCCTTTGAGCACAGCTTTATAAATCTTTATAAAGCTGCTGGCCACAAGGTTTCTCAACCTCAATACTATTGACATGTTGGCTCAGATAATTCTTTGTTGTGTTTCTTTCTTTCTTTCTTTTTTTTTTTTTTAAAGATGACCGGTAAGGGGATCTCAGCCTTTGGCTTGGTGTTGTCAGCACCACGCTCAGCCAGTGAGCCAACCGGCCATCCCTATATAGGACCCAAACCCGTGGCCTTGGTGTTACCGGCACCGCGCTCTACCGAGTGAGCCACGGGCCGGCCCTCTTTGTTGTGTTTCTATGCATTGTAGGATGTTTGGCGGCATCTCTGGCATCTACTTATTACATGCCAGTAGCACCACCCCCCAGAAGTTGTGATAACACAAAATGTCATCAGATATTGCCAAATGTTCCCTGGGACTCAGGGACAAAACTTCCCCTGGTTGGAAACCACTGGACTGAAGCAATGTCAGTGGCGTGAGGTGAGAGCATGTAGCTGGCTGGTAATGCTCTTGCTTAACCACGAGAGGTCTCCCTAGACCTCATTATAGCTCTAGTCTGGAAAATACAGGCCTATGGACACCACAACCAGATTAATCATAGTGACTTGGTGGGTGTTGACAACAGAAGGTTTATACACTAAAGCATTTGATCCCTCTCCCATGCAGAAAAATTCCACATATATCATGTAGATACTCTGCTGTGAAGGAGAGGAGCCTAACTCCTGACTCAAACGTGACCTGTACATAGTGATTTTCTTCCAAGGAGTCCAGTATGGAAAGGGTGGGGAGAGTCGCTACAGTAGAGAAACCTGACAAACATGGCCTCAACCAGGTGATCAAGGTTAACATCAGCACGGATAAATCGTATTGATAGTATGTACCCTTGATATGATATGACGAAAATGACATTTTGCCTCTGTGGTCTTGCTCCCCAAAATACATTATCTAGTCTAATCATGAGAAAAACATCAGACAAATTCCAGTAGAGAGGCAGCCCACAATATACCTGACCAGAACTCCTCAACACTGTCAAGGCCGTCAGAAACAAGGAATGTCTGAGAAATTAACATGGCCAAGAGCAGACATGGCAACTAAATGTAACCTGATATCTTGGTGGGGATACTGGAACAGAAAAGGACATTAGGTAAAAACTAAAGAAATAACTATGGACTTAAGTTAATAATAATGTATTGATATTCGTTCATTAAATATAGCAAATGTACCGTAGTAATAAAAGATGTTACTAATGGGAGACTGTGTATAAGGGCAAGGTTATATGAGAACTCTGTACTCTGCTCAGTTTTTCTGTAAGTAGAAAATGGGTTAAAAAATTAAGTCAATTAATTTTTTAAAAAGCTTCTGATTAAGCACTGCCTTGGTAAAATAAACAAAGGCTTTAAAGTGATGGATTTGCTAGAATTCTGATTTCTCATCTAAAGGGAGTCATTTGATGACTGTAATAAGAAATGCCACATTCACAAACTCATCAATCCCCTCACTTTATGCAGCAGTATCAGGTAAAAAAGACAAAGTTTGAAGACAAAGAAAAATTTTAAGAGACTAAATTTTTAATAGACTAAATAGAATTTAATAGAATAATAGAAGAAATAATTCTTTCTATTCTAACAGGTAGATAAACATGACATGATCATATGATGCAAGCATATTTAGATGAAGAAAATTGAGCCTCAAAGAGATTATATATCTGTCCAAGATCACAGAGCTAGTAAGTGGCAAAACTAAATTCAAATCCAGGTATTGTCTGATTTTAAAATATTTGCTCTTGAGATAACTTCTTGTCAAGATGGCAGAATAGACGCCCCAGCATCACCCTCTCCCACAATCAACCAATTTACAACTATTAAAAAGCAACAACAGCCAAGCTGGGGCCGCTAGAGCTCAGGGGAAGAGGAGGAAAGACCTACGGAGTGCATGAAGGCAGGAGAAGCCACGATGAGAGAAAGAAAGGACTGCTCCAACCATTTCAAGTCCTGGCCACTTCAAGGCTGGCTGTGGTGAGCACATGGAGCAGGAGCTGGCAAAAGCCATAGCTGTGCCCTTTTCATGAAGTTATTTGGAGACTGCAGGGGAGAAGAGGGACTTGGTGGACCCCAGCCCAGCAAGACCATTAACAGGGTTCTCGTGGACCCACACAGGAGCGAGGAGCCAGAACAACTGAAAAAGGAGCCACTCAGAGGCCAGTGAGTCATCACAAGGGACCAGCTCATGGCCTGTCCTATGGGAAGTGTTTGGAGTGCGGGTGGTGGGGGAGACGGGCCCACCGGGGGAACACTGGGACACAGCAAGGACAGCTGATCTGCACCCTGATCAGCACAGGACCACTCAGAGGAGACTGGTCAGGAATATAGAACTGCATGGGGTGCAGTTTGATGAAAAGACTCAGGCCCAGACCAGAGTTTCCACAAAACCCAGGTGCACCAAACCTCATAAGACTTGGAAATACTTATAAGGTCAACGATTAAAACCTGAGCTGCACAAAAAGCCTTCCCCAGGGAATCAGCAGCAAAGCAGCAATTTAGCTCAACCACAGGACTCAATTGCTGGTCCCCACAGGAAGTTCCCCCATTTTAGAAGTAAGCAAAGGACAACAAATTAGTTCTAGTGCAGAGTTTAAGTGGTGGGAACAGCAAATAATCCAACACAGAACTGAAAGGGGAAAAAAAACCCCACAGATCAGAGACAAAATTTTGATATTAACCCGTAAAGGGTCTAACACCACCAAGAACACCTATAAAACACAGAAGGACTGGAAGCCCCCCAGGCTCCCAAGCTGGGGTGGAGAGAGGCCGAGGGCCTCAGCCACGCCCCACCCCCCATGTCTGCATCCAGCCCAGCAACAACCACCAGTCAGAAGTGCCCTGGGCTCCCAAGCTGGGGTGGGGGTTGCCAAGGGCCTCAGCCACATCCCAATGACATCCACATGCAGTCCAGCCACAACCAAGCTGCAGCTGGAAGCCCCCTGGGCTCCTCTGCTGGAATGAAGGGGGTGCCATGGGCCTCGACCACGCACCCTTTCCTCGTCCTCCCACCCTATTCCCCTCCCCCTTCCTCAGTCCCCCAAATGCTCCGCAACATCTTAGAATGTAAATCTAATAAATAAATTTAAAAATAAGTAAACATATTTGCTCTTAACTCCTGTGCAATATTTCCTCCCTATATGTGACAGTTGAGGTTATTCAGTGTCATTGTATAAAGTAAATAAATGGCACTGAACAAAAAACAGAAGCCTGGATCCTCATTTGGCTCAGGATATCAATTTCTTTACCAGAAAATTGTGGGTAATAATACCTGCTGTAGTGGATTGAATTGTCCCCACAAAACTCATTGAAGCTTGAATTGTGTCGCCCAATGTTTATGTATTAGAAACTTGGTCCCCACTGTGACTGTTAAGAGGGTGGGAGATCCTATTATGGTAATTGAAAGGTGGCACCTTGAAGAGGTGATTGGATTGTAGGACCGTGCAGTTGTGAATGGGTTAAAAATGGTGGTCATGGGCGTGGTTCTGAGGGCTTTAAAAGAGGAGCACGAAGACTCTCTCGCTCTCTCGGTTTCCACCATTTTGCAGTGTGAGACCCCCGGGTCACTGTAGCCACCACCAGATGGACTTTGGACTTCCCGGCCTCGGAAACTGTAAGGATTAAATTTTGTTTTCTTTATAAATCACCCAGTTTCAAGTATTTTGTTATAAGCAACAGGAACGGACTAATACATCTGCCCTGCTTACCTCACTGGATTATTTTAAGGGTCAAATGAAAGCATATGTGAGAAAGCATCTTGCAATCTGTGAAGTATGGCATTGTATCATGAACACATTTTTACTTTCGTGACTTTTTGCCAATATGCCTGTGAGCTAACTGCAAAATGGAATGTGCGGAGATGATTGAGGGGCATTTCAGACCAGAAGTCTTAGAAAAAATTTTGTCAGCTTCAAATTCTCCTTGGAATAGAAGATCCTAACACCCTGATCCTCATCGCTGACTGCACTTAGCACCTGGGGAACTTTTAAAGCCACCCATGCCCAGGCTCCGCCCCAGGTCAATGAAATCAGAATTGCCTAGGAGTTGGGCATTGGTATGCTTAAAAAGCTCTCCAGGTGACTCTCATATGCAACCAAGCTAAGAAGTACAATCCTAAATGATCTAAAGCCAGCCCAATCCATAGGGTTCACGTGATATCCTTCCTGTATAGGCTGCTCTTCACCTCAAGAAATTGCTAGAGTTGGATATTCCCATCAGGCAGTGTGGCTAAAAAGTCTGGTCAGCCAATCTGCTAGGACCACCGATGATATTGTCATTTGACTAAAGGAAATGGATCTATTTCAGTTTTATTCAAAGAAGGAAGAGCCTAGTTAAGGGAGAGAGAATGCCACAGAAAGGCTGGGTAGCCGGCCATACAATTTCACGCTTTGCCACGGGGGTATGCCAGTACATCAGAGAGGCTGCTTGGAACCTTTGTAAACTTAGCACTGTGTGTCAGTTTATCTTGGCTATCACATTGTCTGATGAGCCTTTGTTGGGAGCCTGGGCCTCAGTGCCTGGCACACCAAAGAAATAATCAGCTTATGAGTTAGTGAGTTAACACTGTTCAAACACTGAGGACACAAGGAAAAAGCTGTTGAGCAAGGATACCATTAGCTGTGCTACAGAATTAATACAATTCAGAGTTAGAAACTCCCTTCTTTTGGAAACAAGGCCCAAATTCTTATATGTATTGCTCCTCAGGGCCTTTAGTGGAAGAATTTAGGTTATAGCATTACCAGGAGAGAGTGCTGAGATGGAGAAGTCATTTGGGGAAACTGAGGGTGACTGTCCTCTAGGGCTGGATATCACCTTGACAAATCTAGGAAGTCATTTTGTCATACATTGAGAGGTGGGCATTTTGTCATACTTGGTAATGGACCGACATTAAGTCCGCAAGTGACCAATACTGAATCATGCAATAACCAGACATCACCACTGGATGGTGCATTCTCTACTGGTAAGAAAAACAACATGGGGATCCCAATTAGAACTCTAAGTTACATGTACTTGAAAATCAAGGATAGCGCTGGCCTGTGGCTCACTCGGCAGAGTGCGGTGCTGATAACACCAAGGCCGCGGGTTCGGATCCCATATAGGGATGGCCAGTTAGCTCACTGGGTGAGCGTGGTGCTAACAACACCAAGTCAAGGGTTAAGATCTCCTTACCAGTCATCTTTTGAGGGGGAAAAAAAAAAAAGAAACTCAAGGATATAATTAAGAAATGAATTCAGTGATCTTAAGTGATAGTACCATCAGGCTACTGTAGTTGAATTCATTCGGCCCCTCTGCAGGGGTGACCAGTTAAGCAGAATGAAATACCTCAGATGCTGGCTGGATACTTTCTGCTTGGACCATTTGGAGCAAATTCTTGCTCTTTAAAGGTCTTTTTTTTCAGACCAGGGGTCTCCAAATTTTTCTGATTCTGTGTTCTTAACAGTAAAAAAGTTGTAAACCTATTTTTTCAAATCATCTGTGGATAATTTGGATTTTTGTTGTTGTTATCATCTTATATCTGACAAGGTTATTGCTTTTAGTGAGTAATGTGGCTGACCAATAGCTTGTATTAAAGTTAAGAAAAGTGTCAGAATTTCTTGTTTGCTTGTGCTTTAATTATTATTATCTTTAATTCATGGTTTCTTTGTAGGAATCTCATTAAGCCTTTGTTCATTTTATGGGGGTTAATGGGGAAACTTAATGGGGGAAAAAATACTGTAAAACAATCTGTAAACAAAACACAGTAAACTGAAAGATGCCACACAAGATGCTGAGAAGAAACCAGTGAAGAGGTGCCACTGTCAACCCCTCCAGTTGTGGAATTCCCATTCTTCCCTGGGATACCTCAGTAATGAATGAGGCTATTCTTCAGACAATGTGCAATACAATGGATTCACTCAGAGAATAGAATATTTTATGGCTTTGGATACAATAGCAATATACATTTGTTCTTGCCTAAAAATGGTGACCTAATCCCTGTAATTGGTTATGGGTGGTCCTAAATCTCTAGCCACCCATTTGCTGACTAGGAGAGTCTTTTGTGTGGATATTCAATTTCTTCCATCACATTTTGATTCTCCTTATGGTTAAACTCCAAGATGAACTTTATTATGTGGTGGCTGGCTGGTATGGGGACCTGAACCGTTGACCTTGATGTTATAACACCGTGCTCTAACCAGCTGAACTAACCAGCCAGCCCCCTCTCAGGTAAACTTTAATCTGAAATTCTCGGAGTGTCTAAGGACGGTACTGCTCTATACAGAATCACAACATGAACGTGAGGGGGCCACAGTCATCATCACGTTCTGCTATTGAAAGAATGGTTTTATTTAAACTCAGAAGCAATACAGCTAAAAGAGCTAATCTGGCTGCAGGGAGCAGGGTAAACTAACTTACTAGTTTCCTCAAAGACTTCACCTGCTGGGCTTCCCAGGAGAGGAAAGGCTTCCACCGAATTTGAAAATTACAGCTCTAGAACATTTGGAACATGGTTGAGATGAAATTTTGTTGTAACTGGTGGTGCTATGCTATAAGTAAGTCTGCAGGAACCAGAGACAAAAGAGATCCCATGCCCAGTTTGTCTGCAATGAATTAAGAACAAAAGGAAGAATAAATCCATGTCTTAACCAAAAGAAAGTACAGCAGAGAATTTTAGAGTTTGGATCCTATAGTCAGTTTGGGTTGTTCTTTTTATTTCCTCCTTAGCGAATTTAATAGGTGATGCATACACATGATTCTAAATGGAAGTTTAAAGCTCCATCCCACCCTTACCCTCCAGTCTCCCAGTTCTTCTCCCCAGCAGCAACCACAGTTACCAGGTCCTTGTGCAATAGTAACCAGGTCCTAGCAATAGTAAAGGCATATTGAAGCATACTTGTATATATACTATATAAAAATATATATCTAAAAACAAATGGTGGAATATTTTGTACAATTGTTCTGTACCATGCTTTTTTTCTTTTTCTTTCTTTCTTTCTTTTTTTTTTTTTTAAGACCAGTTAGGGGATCTTAACCCTTGGCTTGGTGTTGTCAGCACCACGCTCTCCCAAGTGAGCTAACCGGCCATCCCTATATAGGGATCCGAACCCGTGGCCTTGCTGGTATCAGCACCGCACTCTCCTGAGTGAGCCACGGGCCGGCCCTTACCATGCTATTTTTCGTTTACATCTTGGAGTCTGTTCACTCTTCATTCATTTAACATATACTTATTTATTGAGCACTATAATAGACTGGATGATTGTTTGCTGCTCCTCATGATGGGGTTATAACTCCTGCTCTCTGCCTTATAACGCTAGAGACTTCCAGTAAAGAAGGTAAAGTATACTTCTTTTCCTTCTTGACTTTGGGCTTGGCTGTATGATTTTCTTAGACCAGTGGATTGTGGGTAGAAGTAACAGTGTGTCAGTTCTGAGTAGAGGCTTAAGAGGCATCATATGTTTCCACTTCTTGCACATTAGGGGTCCCTAAATGATACTAGCAGCCAACCCAAATCCAACCTGTGACCCTCAGCCTGCAGCAGAGCCACCATGGCTGCCCTACATGTCCATGGGTGAAAAAAGAGATGTTTTTTTTGTGGAAGCCACTGATATTAGGGGGTTGTTTATTACCACAGGCAGAAACAAAGTAAGACCTACTATGTACCCAGACACTATTCTAGCCACTTGAGTTCATTAGGGAACCAAAGATCTTTGATCCCTGTACCGGCCAGCTGCAAAAAATGAATAAATAAAAAAAGATCTTTGCCCCTGTGGAGCATCTAGGTATAGAGCTGCCTCTTCTTTTTTTTTTTTCCTGGGCAGCTGACGGTACAGGGATCAAATCCTGGACCGTGGTGTTATCAGCAACATGCTCTAACCAACTATGTGGCCAGCCCTAGAGCTGTCTCTTTTTAATGTCTGTATGGCATTCCTTTTATACAGAGCCATTGTAATTTAGTCAACCTGTCCTTTATTGATGGATTTAGGTTATTTCAAAACATCAGTCTCAGGGCCGGCCTGTGACGCACTTGGTAGAGTGTGGTGCTGATAACACCAAGGACACAGGTTTGGATCCCATATAGGGAATGGCCGGTTCGCTCACTTGGGAGAGCGTGGTGCTGACAACACCAAGTCAAGGGTTGAGATCCCCTTACTGGTCATCTTTAAAAAAAAAAACAAACAAAAAATGCATAGAAAGCACGTTAAAGTTTTATTTACCCCATTGATGAAGCACATGTTAAAGTTTTACTTAACTCATTAATTAATGAAGGATGACCAAGTCCATTCAAAAGAGAATATGAAAATTGAGATTTGTAGAGTCAACAGATAAAAGAAAATTTTTTTTTTTTTTTAAAGATGACCGGTAAGGAGATCTTAACCCTTGACTTGGTGTTGTCAGCACCACGCTCTCCCAAGTGAGCCATGGGCCGGCCCTAGATAAAAGAAATTCTGAAAGAAAATTGCTAAGTTTGATACAAAACTCGTTTTGTAAAAAAATAATATCCTTTCAGGGTGAAAATAATAACCTTTCAGGTTCTCTTCCGTTGGACAGAAAAAATAACCATCCACCATTATCAGTTCGAGAGAGTTGCAAAATGTCTGCACTTTAATCCAACTGCAAAGTTATATTCCCCAGAGATTCAGAGTCTTTGCTAATGTTAACAGTTTTGCAATATCCTTTTATATACATCTTTGTGCACGTGTGAGAATCTTAAGGATAAATTCCTAGAAGTGAAATTTCTTTTTTTTTTTTTTTTTTTTTAAAAGATGACTGGTAAGGGGATCTCACCCCTTGGCTTGGTGTTGTCAGCACCACGCTCAGCCAGTGAGCAAACCAGCCATCCCTATATAGGATCCGAACCCGTGGCCTTGGTGTTATCAGCACCACACTCTACCGAGTGAGCCACAGGCCGGCCTAGAGGTGAAATTTCTGAGTATATTAATTTTGAGAAATTTTAATTTCTAATTTTGAGAGAGACAACGAAATTGCCCTCTATAGAAATTGTACCAATTTACCTTATTGTTAACAACATATGAGTGGCTATTTCTTCACATCTTCTCCAACATAATGTTATTGAGCTTTTTACCACTTGCCAATTTTAATAGATAAAAATAGCACCTCATTGTAATTTCATTTTTTTCTTGTTATAAGGCTTAACATTTTTTCATATCTTTACAAATTATTTTTTTCTATCATGAATTGTTACTTCATATCCTTTGCCTTTAGAAAAATTAGCCCTTAGTCTGTCATATGTGTTCCAAATTCTTTTTGCCATTTCAGACATGTTTCTAATCTTAGCTCTACCATTTACTAGCTGTGTAACCTTGAGCAAATTACTTAACCTCTCTGAGCCTGTTTACTTGCCTGTAATATGGGAAATAATAATACAGTCTACATTTGAAACACTTATTTGAAACTCTGAGACAGATGTGTCTTAGATTCCAGAATCTTTCAGTGCACATACCATATATTACAGAAAACCCTAGGGAGTTTGGGTTCTTTCAAACACTGATATTTCTTCAATGAATACATATGAATATACTAGGTGGGATTAATAAATGACCTCATGTCAGTTAAGATTTGTCATCAAATAAGCTGCATTCAAGTTACTTTGGATTTTCAGAGCTTTTTAGATTTGGAACTGTGGTTAAGGGATGCAGACATGTGGCACTTTACTCATAAGGTTGTTATGAAGATTAGGTTAAATTAAACAATGCATGTAAAGTGTCCGTACCAGTGCCTGGAAAATAGAAAGCACCAAAAACATATCATTGTTACTGTTTTTTGTTTGTTTGTTTTTTGGAGGCTGGCCAGTAATTGTTGTTTTTAGGAGAAAGGTGCTAAGCCCTCACCACTCTTACTTCTTGGCCTTTTTGGTTAGCGTGAGGTTTTGTTTTGTGGGGTAGTTTGATGTTTGGATGTGTTTTCTTGTAAAGGTGATTGGGATGTTTCAGGATAAGAGGAAGTAAATAGTTTCACTCTTTCATAGTGTAGAAGAGAAGAAATAAATGGGCTTTGAAGCCAGATAGATCAGGGTTCAAATTCCATTGCATCAGCTCCCTTCTAAAATGGGGGAAAATATCTATCTTGCAGGTTGCTGTGAGGATTAAATGTCACTAGATAGAAACTGCTCTGTACACAATATTTGCTCAATAAATAGTAGCAGCTGTTTTGTTAAGGTACATTCCGGAATGTCGAGATACAACTCTTCCCTATTAATAGTCTGAAAAGCACATAATCAGCCCCTTTCATGATTGAAAATGAGGGACTTGGACAGGGATCAGAGAAAGCATTTATTGTACATGAAGAAACAAAGCACTGTTACCATGATCTGTCCGTAGGAAGATGGCACCAGGCCTTCCTCTGTGATGTAATGTCATGGGACTTTTTACCGGTGGGGGGGAGTGGGGACAGTGGGGCCTGAGAAGAGCAACTCCCCCTCCTCACACAGGCAGAGCTGGATGCTTTCCCAGGTGGTATGGTAGTGTGAGAGCCTGTAACACTTCGCATTCAGGAAATTTTCACTGTACTGTGATTTAAAGAAATGTAGGCTGCCCCTCTTATTACAGAATATCCTGAAATTACAAGTTTAATGTGATCATACTACAAAGTAAGACTGCTATCTGTTAATCAGTATACTCTGAGAATAGATCCTATCCATTCTTGCTTGTATGTACCCACTGAATTCAAGTCAGATATAAACCTTCAGGGAGGGCCTACTGTGTGCCAGGTGCTGAAAATACAAGGATGATCTGATAAGGTTCCAGCCCAGGAGGGACTGGCAGAGAGGACAGATAACTGACAACTCTTAATCTTTTTGTTTGTTTGCTTTTTGGCAGATCTGAACTCTTGACCTTGGTCTTATCAGTACCATGCTCTGCTTGCCAGCCCCCTGATAACTCTTAATTGGGAATGTGGAGTGTTGGGTGATGTAACGGAGCTATGAATAAAGTGATATGCAGGGTACTGAGAAGAGAAAAATTAATTTTGCTAGGGAGGCTAGGGGAAATTGTCACTCCAAAGAAGTGACATTTGATCTGATCTTTGGTCTGAGTCATCAGGTAAATGGCTTTGAGATCAGGAGAGGGAAGGGCAGAGGGGAAGGGAAGAGGGATGAAGGAGACAACAACATTCCAAGTGAAATAAACTGCAGGGACAAAGATGTGAGGCAGTAGGCATATTCATTCATTTGTTCAGATATCCACCCATCAACACTGTTCTTGGCACTGGGGACACAACAGAAAGGAAGACAAAGTCCCTGATGCTTTCATGGAGTAATAAATGAACAAGATGATTTCAGAGAATGATATGTATTACAAAGAAAATAAATTGGCCCGGTGCTGATAACACCAAGGTCCAGGGTTCAAACCCCCCGCCCAAAAAACCCACAAAAAACAACCCAAAAAGAAAATAAATCGGGAGAAGGCATAATAGAGTAACTCAGGGGATGCGGGGGGCAGCAGGTAAAATTGGGTGGTCAGCGAGACCTTTCTGGAGGAGGAATTGGACCTGAGAAACAAATGGAGAGGAGGCAGCTTTGCAAGGCAAAGTGTTCCAGCTGGAGTGAACAGCAAACACAAACACCCTGCAGCAGGACTAGGCTGCATATGCTTGAAGCCCAGCTTGACTGCAGCCATGTGAGAAAGGGACAAAAGACCAGAGAGGCTGACAGGCCTAGTTAGTAGGGCCAGTGAGCCACCGTAAGGAGTTTTTTTTTTTTTTTTTTTTTTTTAAAGATGACTGGTAAGGGGATCTTAACCCTTGACTTGGTGTTGTCAGCACCACACTCACCCATTGAGCTAACCGGCCTCCCTATAGGGATCCAAACCCATGGCCTTGGTGTTATCAGCCACGGGCCGGCCCTAGGAGTTTGCTTTGAAGCACCATCTGGCTGCTGTGTAGAGAATGGATTGGAAGCAGGGAGATCAGGCTGTTGCTTACTCTAAGCAAGAGATGTTGGTGGCTCAGACCAGAGTAGCAGTAGAGACAGATATGTTCAGAGCAAATATACTTTGGAAGTGAAGCTGAAAGGACCTGTTGATGGACTGGTGCAGGTCAGGGGAGAGGGAAAGGAAGCTGTAGTTAATCATTTCGAAAGCTCTAAGAGATTCTATAAGATGAGCACGTAAAAGTGACCTGGTTCACAGTATTAGCAGCACTGATGTGGCGGCAGTGAGAACACAGGGTTGGTGAGGGAGGATGCTAGAAAAGAATGGCTGTGGAGCCTTTGGGAATGCATGCTTTTGGCTTTGCACAGAGTAGATGGGGCACTGTTCCACCGACAAAGCCTGTGGGGCCAGGAACCTCTTAAACTTTCACTGCCAAAGGGGATTCTTAGTTTCTTTCTCTCTTTCTCTCTTTAAGAGCCCTCTGGCTGACTCTGACTAAATTTGTTTATGTCTCTCCCTACATCTTCATCTCCTTTTTGCCCTCCAGGATAAATATCTGTCTGTTCTCACAAACTCTCCATTGGCGTCAGCTTTTCTACTTTCAGCAGATTCCTCCAAATACTACCATTCAAGTCAAGCAGGAAATTCTGCACATAATAGGCACTGAGTAAATGTGTACTGAGGAGCAATGAAAAGGTGCTTGGGTTCAGGGAGGAAGAGTAGCTTCTACTACTTTGTGTCACTTCTCCCTTACCAACTCACAATGCTTGGCTCTTTTTGACTGAGAGGAGGGATGATCAGGCTTTATTTTTTTGTTGGCTCTCTGGCTGGCTGGTTCTATTGTCCCCCGGCAGTACTGTCCGGGTGCCTTTTCCAGTCCCCTGCATACACATGGCTGGCCTGCAGGGGTCCTCAGCGCTCCCTCTGAACCGCTGCACCAGGCGGGTCCTCTTTAGCTAACATTATCTTTTATTTAAACAGAAACAGTAGCCACCGATCTTGTTACATAACATACCAATATCCTAGCTGGTTCAACTAATGCAGCATCTACTGTTAGGAAGTGGTGATGTGGCAACACAGATATTCACTAGCACAATATTGCGGAAACGTCGTAACAAGTTTGACTTTCTGGCCCTAAATTAGAATTTCAGAGCTGAAGGATCTTGAGATTATCCTGTTTCAACCCTCCTTGTTTTAAACTGTGGAAATTAAGGCCTAAAGAGACAAGCTTGCCCAAGAGGCAGATCAGGGTTAGAAATTAAGCTCCTGATAATCTAAAAACAAAAACAAAAACAAAAAACCATCACTTCTTCTTAGATTAAGGATTACACATTACACCTTTGTTTGTGATTCTTTCTTATCTGAAAGCATTTTTTTTCCCATTTTAGACTCTCCAAAGTAGTCAATTGTGAACAATGACGCAGTGCCCCTGCTTACACTGAAAGTGCAAATCAGAAGCTGATAAGTAACGTGATAACTGATATATTTGAGATGTTTGTTATTTTTACTGATATCAGGATTGGATTCACACCCAACCAAGCAACGTGCAGTATATTAACTGAATACAATTTGGTTGACCAAATATATTTTAAAGACAGCTGAATGGAGTTGCTGGTAAAGTTTTGAGCCACCTGGGGATCTAGCCTAGCACTGTTCTGGGTTTATGTGCATACCTGTGTATGGAAGGAGCATAGAGTCAGCTACACCTCCTAAAGCATCTCACATCCTGCTAGCTGCTCAATAAAACATGTGGTTTCCTCTGAGGAACTGCAGAACCCCCTCGTGACTGAGTGAAAAAGCTGAAACTGCTCTCTTCCCTTGCCCACCGCCAGCATTCATTTGTCATCAAACTGACCTGTCTTCCTGCTGGGAGACTCTGCCTCACTCCACCCAACGGTGCCTCCCTGGATTTCCTGACTGCCACAAGCTTATTTTATAACCTTCTCTTCCTTGAAAAGCACCACCCCACTGACCCAGAACGTGGGCTCCTCCCCTCTGGTCACTATGACAATCCTACCCTCCTGGGCTAACCACCCTCATTCCTCTCTAAAAGCGCCGGAAAATAAGTAGCAATGGGGGGACCGTCCAATTCACCCAAAAGCCCCTTTCCTACTTTTAACTTGCCGAAATTACTAGCAAAGAGGGGAAATGCCTTGCTTCTGAGCAGGGCATGGCTGGGCCAGGTGGGACTGGAACTATCTCATTAAATTCAGCTGCCCCGGGTCCTGAGGGCCACTTCGGATAATTGAGGCTTTGGGTTAGGATAGCTGAAAGCGTAAGGCGGGGATTACTGTCTTGACCCTCCACGTGGAAGCATCATAAATCCCCCAGCCCAACACACACCCCAGGTTCTAGGAATCTCAGCCTTGACCTGAGGAGAAACCCCAAACCCAAACGAGCAGCCTCCTCTCCGGCACTGAGATCCCACCCTCCTCATCTGCCCCTCCGGCCAGCTGCCTCGACGGCCCGGCCCCGGATCCTCCACTCCCCGCACCCAAGCCCGGCCAGGGCAGAGCGGTGGGGGTGGGAGGCAGGGGAAGCGGGGGGCGGAGTTCCGTCCTTCGCTGATTGGCTCCGCGCGGATGGGCTGCGGCCGTGCCGGGCCAACCCGCGGCGTGTTGCTATGTGCTGAGCCGAGGGGATAGGCGCGGGGGCGCGTCCGTCACCGGGCAGCCCCCGGCCCCGACCCGGAGGGATGCGGAGTGGCGGCGGCGGCGGCGACTGTGGCTTTAAGAGCGCGCCGGGAGCCCGCGATCCAGCCGGGCGGTGCTTTGCTGCTGCGCAGCCCCGCGAAGCCGAGCCCGGCGCTGGCCGGACGGGGCAGCCTGCTGCCGGGTGAGCGAGCCAGGAGCGTGGCGCGGGCCGAGCGCGCGTGGGCGTGGGGCGCGCTGTCAGCGCCGGTTCTCGCTCGGTGCCCGGCCCTGGACGCCGGCCGCGCGGCCCCTCCGGCCCGGCTCCAGCGGGGGGAGCGGCGCCCTCCTCCTTGCACGGCCGTGGCGAGGTCCCGCGTGGGGTCCCCGAAGGGGCTGCGGGCGGGGACCGGCCGCCGGGGCCACGTGACCGGTTTGTTTACAAACACTGCCGGGCTCCGTCGGCGGCCCGCGGAGGGAGCCGAGGTGGCGCGGATCCCCGCGTCGGGGTCGGGGCCCGGTGAGAGAAGCCGGGTAAGTCTGGGGTGCGAGGTTTGGCGGAGGGGATGGGGAGACCGGGTCGCTGCTTCCTTCTCAGCGGAGTCCCTGCGGGTTGGGACTCCGTGGGGCGAGGTAAGGGCTTCGGACGTTTCCTGTCCCTGCGTGACGCTGCGTCCCCCCTGGAGTGGAGACACTTGGGTCCAGGGGCCCCGCCGAGGGGGAGCTGGCCGCCCTCGAAACCGCCGGGAGCGCTTGGCCGGCCCCGGGCCGAGGTGACCGCAGCCGAGTTCCTGCCCGGCCTCTGCCCGGCGCCTCCCCGGTGTCCTTGCCAAGGGGGTGGGCACGAGTGCGCTCCTGCCCGACGGAATGTACGGGCCTCTCGAGCGAGTACCTCCCAGGAGCTGGCGCTGAGGGGCAGCCCCGACCTCTCGTTGTTTCTAATTCACCTTCCTGGGCCGCTGACCTCCTCTGGATGTCTTTCCCCAAGTGGTGGGCTTTTCTCCCGTCTTGGGGGTGGAGGGAACACCTGTTCTTTTGGATCTCTTGTCCAAGGGACTGCCACCTCTGACTTGACTCTCAGTTACAAGAGTTTAAAAAGCCGAGTGAGTGTCTTGTGTTTCTTTTTTTTCTTTTTTTAAAAGATGACCGGTAAGGGGATCTCAACCCTTGGCTTGGTGTTGTCAGCACCACGCTCAGCCAGTGAGCAAACCGGCCATCCCTATATAGGATCCGAACCCGTGGCCTTGGTGTTATCAGCACCGCACTCTACCGAGTGAGCCACGGGCCGGCCCGAGTGTCCTGTGTTTCTGTGCTTGGTGTGTAGCTGACCCTCCCACAGCCCCGCTGCTGTGAATGGCACACGAAACTGCTCCTGAGTTTTAATGGGGATTTCGCTTTCTGGCCTCGTTGTTGGTTTGGTCTCTTTGCAACTTGGGAGGCTCCTTTGAGGGATTGATTGCCTTTAGGGAATCTAAAGGCTAACAAGAGAGCTAGCTACTCATCTTTTTCTCCCTGCCCTTCCTCCCCTGTTTTTTCTAGTCCAGCAAAATGGCAAGAAGGGTAGCAGTCAGCTCCCTGCACCCAACTTACTCCCAGGGCATTAGAAGTGCAAAAAACCTAGGGGGTTGAGGAGTTAAGTAAATTGCCTCCCTGGCTCTGGGGTGGGACTTTATCTCACCTGCTTCATGCTCTCCATTGCTCTACTGGGTCTAGGGTCACAGGGCCTGTGATCAGTGAGATTGGTTTCACTCTTCTATGGCTTTCCTTTTACTTAGTCAACTGCCTGAGGACCCCAGAGGTGGGCCTAACCTGAATTCTATACATCTGTCCCTCACTTCCTTATCAATTAATGCTAAGGCTCAGTCTTGCCTCTGAGAAACATTCTTCTGGACTGTGATATGAGTGGCTACAAGTTCTTTCCTCCAGGAACAGGTCCAGCCTCAGGGAAGCTGTGCAAACTTCCCTTAGGCACCATCCGTTGTCCTCAACTCCATGATGGAGTCTCAGGCTGGAGTGGAGTGGGGACCTTGGGCTCCATCCCCTTCTGCAGATGGGCTTTGCCCTATCAGTTTAGGATTCAGTGACAGCATTTCTTGAATCTGTCTTGCTAGATCTGTGTTAGAACTAAACTCAAGAAGCTAGGAGTTAGGGTGGAAAATTGAAAATGCCATGCACGAGAATACTATTTTCCTTTTTCCTTCTTCCTTCTAGGAGCATGGTTTTCAGACTTTTGAGTGGGGTCCACAGTAAGGAATACATTTTACAGCACTGTGCACAGGTCAACAGAAATAAGTTCCAGGAAACAATAATTACCCTTACTACCTATGGTGTGCTGTTTAAAATTTTTCTACTTCATTAAAAAAACTCAACTCCTTGTCATGACCCATTAATTTGATTTCCTAACCAAAGGAGTCATGACCCAAGGTTGAGAAACATTGCTTTAAGGCAGAGATCCTCAAACTTAAATGTGAATAAAGATGACCTGTGTAGTGTTTAAAAATACAGTTTGTCAGGCCACTGCAGAAATGTTTTTATTTCCAGTGGGGCACAGGAATCTGCATTTTTTAATAAGTGGCCTGAGATTGTGATGCAGATGGTTGATAAGAAACCCTGATCTAGTGGCAGTTGGGGGCAATGAACAATAAAAGGCCTTAACTTGGATATGAAGCGCAGGTCAGGTATGTGACCATCATTCAGCTGCCAATCACACTAGCTTAGGCTCTGAAAAGGCAGTGTTGTTTATGACTGCCATGAAGCAGTTGGGCATAGGAGACTGACACCCTCCCTCCCCACTCCACCCCAGCCCATTTGAGGGCTGCTGTTCACTGTTCTGTACCATTGGATGTTTCTAGGTGCATGAAGGTTGGGGATGTGAGTAGTGCTGTACTGTTCACAGACTGTGAATTTTCATCATCTTCATGATTTTAATGGTTTCGAGGCAGAGACACAGTCATTGTGCCCCAGGGATTAACAATTGGCCAGCAAACGAAAGGTTGATTTTGTTTAATGTCTGGGTATTCTAGAGTTGTAGCTTGGGGAAAAGGCAGGCTGGTGACTTTTTTTTATTTGGGGGTTGGGGGAGTCAGGCTAGTATATCATCAGATGTTAATAATAGGCAAAAGTTCCCACACCTCTTTCTTTGCCTACTGTAGCCCTGGTTCTTTCCCACTGTGATTTCCCAGCTCCTGTGTGCAGGTGGATCTTGTTAGTCATCCAGTTTCTGATGCTGTTACCCCTACCTTCAAGCACAAACATACGCACACCTGATGCAGCCACATGTTAGATTTTCCCCTTAGTTAGTGTCCAAACATGTTGGTAGAAAAATTTCTTTGAATTAATCACAGCTGCAATTTAGCTTAAAAGGACTCCAAATTATCCAAATTCACATTCAACTATGATCCTTCTTGCCAAAGGTATGCCTTATATGGGAACATAAACTGTGGGATTGTTTTAATTAACTTTAATAATATTCAGTTTAGACAAGCAGCTCACATTCAGAATGTTTAGTTTTGAGCATATGGAAAAAAGAAAGCAACAAAAGGATGGCAAGTGATAGGATGTCCTAGGATAGGCAAAGCAGGAGGAAGAGATGTTCAGGTAAGATTCAAATGGAGGATCAGGATCAGTTCCTTTTGTAAATTATCTTGGCATTTCCCTAGGGTCTGTCAACCAAACCACTCGGTTCTCTGACAATTGCATTACCCTTAACCTAAAAGGGTATAAAGCTGTGGAAAAGGAAGAAGCGTCATTTTGAACAATGATGGAAAGCCAGCCAGGGCCTGCATGCTAAAGGTACAGTTTTCAGTGATATTATCTGTAACAAAAGGTGATACATACTTGAGTCTGTAAAGGATTAAACCTGCCTGAATTTCCCTGGGAGCTGTGGATATAGCCCTGCAGGGCTTAAGAGTGAATCAGAATATGCTACTCCCCTGTTTGTAATTTGCCAATGGCTTCCTATTGCCCTTGGGATATAACCCAACTCTTCTCCCTGTAGGCATTGCTCCACCTGTCCTCCTCTCATAATGTCTTCCACCTTAATCTCCTACCAGTCCACACCTGGTCCTCTGCTTTCTGCTCCAGCCGCACTGGCCTGCCTGAGGTTTCTAAAACATGCCATGCTTATGAGGGGTATTCAGAAAGTTCCTGGAAAGATTCTCATTATCGTTTAATTCCATTTTTCCATGAACTTTTTGAAGTGCCCTCATATTTTTGTCACAGGGCTTACCTACTCGTCGTCCTTCTTTCCAGGATACCCTTTCTCCAGATTTTTGCATGAATGACTTCTCTCACTTGGATCTCAGAGAGCCCCTCCCCTCCCTGCTCCTCAGCCCCTTAACTTTAGTAACTTTATTTTTTTCAAAGCACCTGAAAACCATCTGGAAAATGTACTGTCTTGTTTGCTAGAATGGAAACTTGAGAGCTTTTCTGTCTTGCCTACTGCTGATAGTACTTGGCATTGATAAATTTTTTTTTTTAAAGATGACTGTAAGGTGATCTTAACCCTTGGCTTGGTGTCGTCAGCAACACGCTCACCCAGTGAGCTAACCAGCCATCCCTATGTTGGGATCCGAACCCGTGGCCTTGGTGTTATCAGCATCACACTCTCCCAAGTGAGCCACTGGCTGGCCCTGATAAATATTTTTTGATTGAGTGAATGAATGATTAAGAAAGCTAAGGTTTAGAGTCTCTAAAGTAGGAAATAATACTTTGAGAGGAAGAGGAAAAGAGAATTTTTCTCTTTTCCTGGAATAAGATAGTATTCCCTTAGAATTTCTTTTGCAGTTGCTGCTGCTTGAGATATTTTTCATCCCTTTTTCAAATTACAGGTTTCCAAAGTCTCCAAAAGTTCCATTGTTATTTTGTTGTTAAACAACCCTTGCCTCCCCCAGTAACCTTCTTATTCTAGGCTTCACTGTTTTCTTCTAGCAAACATTAGCATTTCTATCAGTAATCACATTTCATTAATACCAGGAGGCACTGTAAGTAGGGCTAAGAGCCTGGGCTTTGGAATCAGAAAGACCTGGATAATTAGCTCTGTGACCTTGGGCAATCTACTAAAATTCTCTAAATCTTTGTTCCTTATTTGTAAAATGGGATGAATAACAGTTCCTATCACACAGGCTTGATGAGAGGATTCTATGAGACAATGCTGGGGAAACCAGGCTTAGAGCCTAGCACATAAGAAGTACTCCGTGCTAGCTATTAATAATAGCACTAATATTAATAGTTGGACTCCCCGCTCCCTGGCTGGCGGGAATCCAATCCCAGTTCATTGATTTGGGAGTGGCCAGTGAGGGGGGCAGAAAACTACCAAATCTCAATTAGTATAAGTAAATAAAGACCAAAAATTCCACTTATCTATCAGAATTAGAATGGGATTTAATCTATTCTAATTCTGATAGGAAGTACATTTAATCACAAACTGCTGCCCAACTCTTAACAAACACCCACTTGGAAGAAGTAATATTTACAGTAGTTTTTTTTGTTGTTGTTTTTGTTTTTTTTAAAAGATGACCGGTAAGGGGATCTTAACCCTTGACTTGGTGTTGTCAGCACCACGTTCTCCCAAGTGAGCTAATCTGCCATCCCTATATAGGGATCTGAACCCATGGCCTTGGTGCTGTCAGCACCACACTCTCCCAATTGAGCCACAGGCCGGCCCCTACAGAAGTTTTTGGAAGGACACATTGTCTACCTGTTTCTCCGGCCACTCTTGGTTTTATACTTGATTAAGCTGTGCCAGCTGAAATCTGCACACTTGGGCTGTATTCTGTCAGCCTCTCCATAATTGTTTTTACTCAGATGAACTTTGATGTCTGCCCTTTGTCTTCTAGGAAAGACATTGTCTGAAATAGCTTTATGTAATGTGTTACTACCATTCTTATAAGGGTTTATATTGTTGAAGACATTAGCTATAACCTCTCTTAATGTCCCCTTTAAGAAGTTCATGAGAGAAATTTTTTCAGGACCTAGTGCCAGGAAAAGCTTTGCCTCTCCCCAGGAACTGGTATGCTTTTTCTTTGTGGACAATTGGAAATTTAGAAGTGGTCATATTTCTCTTTTTGCTTTGGCTGCCAGGAAGTACAGAGCCAAATTTATGGCTTGATTTAGGGCCCTCCATCCTAATTTTTTCCAATGTTAACCTTGTAATTTTTATTTTCTCTAATTTCAAGTTAATAACTTATAACCTTCTACTAATTAGATATATAACAGAGTGGGCATTAAAATTCATTTAGGTGTTACGTTTTAGAGATATAAACATTGAGGACACAGTGCTAATTAAGGCAAAGCACAGACTGTAAACCATATCTTTTGTGTCTTAGGCCACGGGCTCTTTCTGCTCCTGCACATTCTGGAAGAATACCAACCAACTCCTGACCTAAGCCCTAAGTAACCTATAAGGTATCAATACTAGGCAAAGTTTCCCTTCTCTCTGTGATGGGACAAAGGAGCCTTCTACCAATGAGGCACAACTCTGCCACCTGCATTCCTATTACTTGCATGGGTCAGCAACACTTGTGCTCTCCTGTCTCCTGAGCTACAGGGCAGTCAGCCTTCCCTGTGGTCTTGAGAATGTGGTGTTTCCAGAGTTAGTGGCTTTGATCTGAAATTAGATTGCCAGCTCAGAATGGAGTTAGCCTCTAGTGTCTGGTGTGCCCTTGTCTCTTTCTTGCTGGGAAAGGAAGGCTTGATATCCAGATGGCTGATGGGTGCTGCTGAGGCTGTCTTCTGGGTGTGAACTGTAGCGGAGTTTAGTTGTACTGAAGAAAGTGGCTTTATGTTGTTTTATCTGATATGAAATTCAGTTCTTAGAAATATCGACCTTCCTAATGATTTTGTTTTGTTTTCTTAAGGAGTTCTGTTTTGTTTTCTTAAGGAGTTACCTGGGGCAAGGGAGCATTGGCTTGGAACACGTCCTGCCAGTCAGGAATATTTTGATTCCTATTTTGAGCTAGAGAAGAGGAACCTCTGGCCTAGGGCTGAAATGTAAACTTGGTTTTGTTTTATTTTCCTGGGTAATAATTATTCGACAGAAAAGGCCATTGGGAGATAAAGATGAGTTAAGATAAAGAGCATATACTCCAGAGTGATAAAGGCATGTAAGGACAGAGCACAAGGTAGAAAGAGTTATCAAAAAGGTACAGAAAGAAGGGTGGGCTTTTTGGAGGGGGAGCTATGAAGAAATAAGAGGATTAAAATGTGCAGAAAGACTCCAAGGGGAATAGTGTGTGTGAAGGCAGAGAGGCATGAACATAATGTGTGGGGAGTGTTCAGTAGGTATGGGAGAGAGAACACCCCGGGTAGTGTTTGGGCTCCATGCTGCAGTTAGAGCAACTCTGTGACTTCCATTCACAGTAGGGTTCTTAAGGATGGTGAACTGTGAACAATAGGTAATTGACATGGGTGACAGGTGTCCTCAAATGCAAGACTATCTCCAGGGATTCTCCAACCTGGCTGCCATAAGAATTCCTCAGCTCCACCAAAGGCTTACAAAACCAGAATTTTCAGGATAGGGAATCTGTAATAAAAACAACTCTCCCAAAAATATTTCTTATGTTTTTCTGATGCAGACAACCCCACTCATGTCTGAGGTCTGGAAACTGCTGAGGTAGTGCTTGATCTCCCTGGTAGAAACTGCTAAGCATCTTTGTCTTGTGCCTCCTTTCCCCTGCTTTTTCTATTTTTTCCCCTTCCTTTTCTTTTGTTTGTATTGCTCCTGTGTGTGTCATCCATTATATTTGCTCCACTTTGTCTCCTCTTTGACCACTTTGGTCTTTGTTGGGGGTCCCTCCCTAAACTGACCCACTGCCAAATGGACCATAAGGTAGAAATGCATTCTCTTTCAGTATTTACTGTATTATGGTATAAACATGTGTTTTTCATAAACCTGAATTAAATAGGGCTTTTAGTTTGTTTTGCTCATGAGGCTCTTAATTTATTTCCTTTAGGATTTGAGGGAAAAAATGTTATCTCCACACTTAACTGCAGCCTTAAAGCTAGATACACCCATTAGCAGGAAGAACTTAGCTTTTTCTAGTGCCTAAACTGTTGTCCCACCTTCTGGTTCAGGTTTTTCCCTTCCCCCGTTTGTTTTCTTCAGTTTCTACAATTTAATTTTGAAGCATTGAGCTGACCCTGAGACCTTGGTATTGTTTTAAGAGAATTTGACATCTTTGTTTTGCATTATTATTGGTTAGATTCTGCTTGAAGGTCTGGAGGGCTCCTGGACCAAGGATACACTTCCTCAGACCCCTCTCTGGCTTGTCTGGGTAGGAAGGATCCACTTGGGGAAGGGTGATTTGAATCTTGGTCCTTTCTTGTGGAGTGACCTTGGGCAAGTTGTTTAACTTCTCTTGAGCTTTTTCCTCATCAGGAAAACAGGGATAATCATAAATACCTGCCTCCCTGGATTGTTAGGAGGATGACCTGAGATCGTGCATATCATGTACTTGGCCTCTCATGGGCTCATGATAGGGAATTAATAACTTGTAGAATCCTGGAGGCTTATTGCTCCAGGGCCTCCCTCTCTCCATCCCCTCACTTCCCACCTTCCTTCAGCCAATGCTTACTGAGATTTCTAAGCTCTTGTTTCATGGCAGGCTTTGGGCTAGGTATGAGGGATGATTGAGCAGACGTGGTCTCTGGCCAGGAATGGCTCACAATCTAGTGGGAAGACTGACCCATAACAACTAGCTTTGTGGAGGTTGTTCTTAGATTGTATGAAAAAGCTGCACTTACAACGTGTATGTCTTGATGTGCCAGGCCTGAAAGGAAAAGAGGCCTTAATTCTTATTAAAATCTATCTGCCATCTCCATACAGAGACAAAATCCAGAAGTTTGCTGTACAGTCAGTCTCTTCCACCGCATCCCCTTTCCTCTCCTTCAGTAAATGGCATCCCTAGATGACAGTCTAATAATTCTGAGAAAAAATACTTCCATCTTTGGGCTGGTGGTGGCTGGGTCTTTACACATACAGATATTCTTTTGAACATGTCTCTTCCCTTTTTTTGCTTTTGAGTTTTAAAAAGTTCACTTTTCAAATTCCAGTTGTAGAAAGGCAGAGAGCCCAGCCACAGAAGTCAGAGGCTAGAGTTTTGGATTTATTTGAATTGGGAGATTAAAGTGAGAAAGCCAAAGGCATGCTGACAGCTGAACAAGGGAATTGTATTGGCAGATTTGGGATGGATGGCTTGTAGCTAATTGGGGCCCCAGCTGTGCCCTGGGGGACCAGGCGTTAAAGAGAAATCAAGGTCGCGTGGTGCCCATGGCTCAAAAGTCAATCATTTATTCAGCAGATACTTGAGTGTGGGAAACATAGATGACAGAGAAATAATCACCTTAATAGAAGTAAAAATTCGACTGCAGATGACGCTAAGCAAGTAGAACGGGGCCTGACTTAGTGGGAGTTGGGGAGTTAAGGGGAGGGTTCCCTAGTGAAGTAACTTTTGAAGATAGGCTGTATCTCTTACCCTATTTTCTAAGATCTTGTTTTCTTGACAGATTTTCTAAATAGCTACTTTTTATTATAGTTCAAGTATAGCCCTGTCTGGGGGCAGAGGAATGGACCAGATCCCTCTCTCGGTCACATATAATAGGAAAAATGTATTTTATTTTAACTAGGATTATCATCTCTCAGCACACTCAGACACAGAAGAAAGGACTAATGTTGCAGGGCGGCAGTCTGTGGGGGCTGGAGGAAAAGAGCGGATTTGCTCCTCTCACATGTGGAGTAGAGGCAGGGTTGAGGGATGCCTTTCCTTCTTGGCCTGAACTAAGTCTGACACTTCCTTTTTCTCTGACTCCGTCTTGCTTAGAGCAGCAGTTCCCACTGCCCTTGGGGCTTGTGTGGGGACCACGCTGGGTGGGAAGAGTGAGGGTTTCTCCAGGGGTCCAGAAGTCCCTGCCAGCCTGGTGAAGGCCACTTGGGAAGCTGCCCTGGGGGACACAGCACACAGAGACTGTGTGAAGGGCCAAGGGAGGCAGAATGGGAAAAGTTTGTGCTGTCAGACAGCAGTCAGGTAAAAGCATCAGAGGTTCATGTGGTATGGCTCATCTGGGCTATGACTCCACAGTACTGGGTTTCACACACCATCTGCCAGCCCAGGTGAGTTGGCGTCACAAGAGTTTACTGGCTGTTTGTGGAGCGTTAATGATGTGTGAGCCCCATGTAATACCCAGAATTAGGTATTTTAAATATACTGGATAGTGGCAGAATAAGTAAGGAGATTTAAAAAATACCAGCTTTACATGGCAGCATGATTTCACTGATGGTCGCTCATTTTACTCAGTTAACATTTGTCAAGACTCTCACAGGACACTGTGAGTTCTGGGGAAGCCACTTGGAATTGGGGGGTGGGGTGGCACAGCAAGACTGGACCTTTGACTTCAGAAGTTCCCAGTCTGGTGGGGAGACAGACACATGAACAGTGTGCTAAAATGCCATTCCAGGGAAAAATTAAGTTTTTTTGTGTGTGGAAAGAAGGGGCCACCAGCTCTGCTTAGGGTCTTATTTGAGCTGGGCATGAAGGAATGAGCAGGCATATTCTAGGCAGAGAAGATAGGTTAAGGCATCGAGGGTAGATGAAAGAACTTGGGAAAAAGCCCAGGGTGGTGACCGAGCTTGGTCTGTTAGGGAAACAGAGGTTTGGAATATAAGGAGAATCAGGCCCAGGCTCTTGGTACCACCTGAGGAGCTGGATCACGTCCTAGAGGCAGCTAGGAAACTGCTGGAGGTTTTGAAACCTGAGAGAGATGTGATCAGATTGTGTTTTATAAATAGAATTCTAGAATGGGCTGGAGAGGTAAGAGCTGAGTCAGGGAGACCAGATAGGAAGCTATTACAGTAGTCCAGGGTGAGAGGGTGGGGCTTGCACGGTGCTACTGGTGGTGACTGCAAGGATGACAGTGGGAGGGTGGATTTAAGAATTTGTCTAGGGGACAAATGAAGTGTGATACAGAAGGGGGAGTAAAGGGTGTTTCCTGCTTGAACAACTGGGCATTCAAGAAGAAACAGAATTTGGATGAAGGTGATGGGAGCCAGAGGGAAGAGAAAAGATGGGTGCTTGCTTTGGGTGTGTTTAGTTTGCACTGCCTTCTTAGGAGCTCGGTAGAGCATCCTTTAGAAAAGGGTCAAGGGCTCAGGAGCAGAGAGCACAGGTTTAGAAGGCTTGGGGAGGATGTGGAAGGCAATACCCAGGGGAGGAGGCAGTTAGAGGCACATGGTGGAAGCACCTCCACGGGGGAGGGTGGAAGGACAGCCAGGGAGACTGAGGTAGGAGAAGAACCAGGAGAAGATCATAAAGCCCATTAAGGAGAGTTTCAGGGAAAAGCAGTTGAATTCAGCACCAAGACCAAACAGTGTTAGCATTCAAAAGTAATAGTGTTTGGACTTGGTATGTTGGAGGCAGCCCATATTTTTGTTATTCAAAATCCTGGTTGTGATAAATGATGTTCATGAAGCATTGCCAGAAGGCTCTGTAGCTCTTCCATTCCTCTGGAGTCTAAATTTTTATCACTGGACACAGCCAGACCATCAGAGATATGTGTTTTTAGGTTGCCCTGATTTGACCCCATGTAAAATCCCTTTTTCTCAATTGCTCATTGGTGTTTGTTAAGCTGTTTTCATGGAGGGACATTCTAAGAAACAATCTTGCAAGACTGTTACATGGTAGGGACTCTTGGGTGTGCTGGGAATCTTGTGCACAAGATTGCCCATTGCCTTCTCTATGACCACCCACAGGAAAAATTTCTCTCAGGAAATCTGTATCCTGAACAACCAAAATGCTTTTATCAGAAATATAAGCTTTATAAGTGCTGATATTTTCTTTTTTTGCCCTGGTTGCTAGGGAGCTCAAAGCCAACTTTGCAGGTGAACTAAGTAATTATTTAGCAACTAAACAGCATACATTTCTATGTCCAAACTCTCCTTTTGTTCTTAATGTTATTCTCCTACCCTAATTTCTTAATCTATTTTATTTTATTTATTTATTTTTAAAAAGATGACCGGTAAGGGGATCGTAACCCTTGACTTGGTGTTGTCAGCACCATGCTCAGCCAGTGAGCGAACCAGCCATCCCTATGTAGGATCCGAACCCGGGGCCCTGATGTTCTCAGCACCACACTCTCCCGAGTGAGCCACGGGCCGGCCCTCTTAATCTATTTTAGATCTTACTGTATTGTGTGTGTTTTTGTAAGCACATACAAAAATCCTTCTTGGAGCTGGGACTTGTTACAAGAAAAAAAGGAAGCTATTGATGTACTTTAGCCAGGTGTCCTCAGTAACCTGTCTTCAGACAGATAGTTTGGGCTCTTTCCATTATTTCATTTTTAAATTTTTTTAATTTTAATTTTTTTCGGTGGCTGGCTGATACAGGGATCAAACCATGAACCTTGGTTCATGGTGTTATCAGAACCACACTGTAATTGACAGTGAACCAGCCAGCCCCTCTTTACAGTCTTCTTCTTCTTTTTTTTTTTTTTAAATACAGTATTTTTGACTGGAATAGTAGAAACAACCTAAAGTAATATCTGATGTATTCATAGCCAGTCAGCAACAGCTACTACTTCTTCTTCTTCTTTTTTTTTTTTTTTAAAGATTACCGGTAATGGGATCTTAACCCTTGGCTAGGTGTTGTCAGCACCACACTCAGCCAGTGAGCTACCCGGCCATCCCTATATAGGATCCGAACCTGTGGCCTTGGTGTTATTAGCACCACATTCTCCCAAGTGAGGCACAGGCCGGCCCTGGCAACAGCTACTTCTAATATCTAGCAAATGACATGCAAGTTTCAGGATGTTTAAGGGGAATTTCCTCTTCTCTGTGTAGATGTTCTAACAGATGCAAGCCTCACATGGAGGCCTCCCCAGGTAAAGTGCTGAACTAAGGGCTATGGGGCAAATAAATGCATTGTTCTGCTAACAGATGTTGCAAAGGCATGGTCAGCAGCCATCTCTGAATGGACTCTGAGGCTGGCATGTTCTATGACCTCATTGAAACCAAGATCTTAAGAGAATGAAGCTTGGTGGATGAATACTTTGCTCTGGGACCGGATTTGGCTGGCAGAGACATCATTGCAACATGGAATCTGGACTTTAAGAGATGAAGGAATCCTAGAGATCATGTAAGCTTATCATCTGACAGATAATCCCCCTGAAATCAAGACTAGCCCCTGTATCCAGGGTTGAGATGAATGGTTGGTTTTATTTATGAAGGAGATTGGGTTCTTGAATATCCAAGCTAGTTCTTATTATCAGCTAGATGGGTTTGAAGATCTGTAAAACGATGACATTGATTTTTCCTGTTTATCTTGCACTCAGCTCCGTGGCAGTTTTAACAGGGGATATTCAGAGAAGTTTTCAGCAGTGGCCCCATCCTGAGATTAGTGCAGACTACAGAGGTAACTTTTCCAGTGCACTAAATGATGGAGTGGTCTGTTGTTTGGAATGACAGCAATAATATCAGATCCACAAATAAGCCACAAAAGCCTACTAAAAACCACAGTGTACCTTTAAGTGGATTAGTTTAGGCCCTAACCTCCTAACCACCATGAGTCAACCTGGGGGACAGGAACCTGTTCCTTTTGGTCTTGTGAATAGCAACAGTTCCTACGTGTTTTCTCCCTTGCTGGTGAGGATGATTGGTAGTTAATCAAGGTTACTGTGTATTAACTATGTGCCAGGCACTGCGTTGAATGCTTCACTTGCATTATGTCATTTGAGTCTCTTGTATCCACCAGGCGGTAGGCACTATTGTTATCACCTTTCAGGCAATTTGCCCAGGGGTAATGCAGCTAGTGAGAAGAACCAAGACTGAATCCAAGTCCACCTGCCTCTGGATCCTGCACTCTTAACTACTGGGCTACACTGCTGCCCACTTCTGTCATTTCGCAGGCCAGAAAACCTGGGCCTCTCTGTGCTCCCTGGTCTGGGTTCAGGATTCTGCTGAGATTAGGATGGGGAAGGACAACTCTGGTGAGATAAAGGCCTTCCATAGCCATTCCCTCTTTTTTGCTGTCTCCCAGTTCCACAAACGGCTTGCCTGCTCCCTTTCCACTACCACCACCATTTTTTAAATAGTTTTTTTTTTTTTTTTTTTTTTTTTTGCAGAGGGTTGGCAGGAACTGGCTAGTAGGGGAATCTGAACCCTTGACCTTGGTGTTACAAGGCTGTGCTCTAACCAACTGAGCTAACCGGCCAGCCCGCCACCACCATTTATTGCCTGTAATCAGGGCTTCTCTCATTCCTCATGGATGGTGGAGTAGAACGTGGCCATTCAGTCATGCTCCTACCTTCCTGTCCTTAAAGCTTGTATAAAGTCTTTTCTGTGCTAAGAGGTGTTTTTTTGTTTTTCGGGTTTTTTAAAACCTAGATGCAGTAATGTAAAGAATAGGCATGGATGCCAGTGACAGGCCTTTGATTAACACCTAGGATTTAAGAAATTATCTATAGTCTAGAAGAATCGTGGTTTTCCTGGGCATCTAATCTCAGCACAGGATCTGAATGGAAGTTGTGAGGGAAGAATTGGGTTAGATGGGGCCTGGGGACCCAGAGTAACATTGCCTCATTTCTCGTCACTTGGAGGGAAATGGGAGCTACCTGTGCAGGTAGGTGGACATGTGTCATATGTGATACCTGTGCAGGTAGGTAGACAGACTAGTCAGCAGCCCAGTGGGAAGCAGAGAGAGTCACAGTTCAGCAATGGCGTTCAGCCTTACTTGCATACCCTGTGCTGCTCAGTTCAAGAGTACAAAAATGACTGAAGCGCACAGTCCCTGCTCTCAGAGCTTACCTCTAACAGCAGATTCAGAGGCAGGAAAGGATAATTTCAATTTTAGTAGGGTTAAGGTAGAGGTGAACACAGAGGAGGAGCCACTAAGCCTGATGCTGAAGTGACATTTGAGCTTGTGAGGAGAGGTGGGAAAGTTGTGTGAGACTGGGGACATGGCAGCAAACCATGGAAGTGTGAAATGCAGGTGTGGTGTTGTAGGGAGAACAATGAAGAGTTGGGTCCAGGTTGCAAAATCCTAAGCACCTAAGAGTTCCTGACACATGGTAGACTCCTGAGTATCGACTTTTAGGTATAGAGTATGAGATGAGTCTGAAGCCATTCATAGGTGTCAGTGGCAATACACTCCTGGAATTTACATGCCAGACACAGACGCTGAGTAGTTTCCATCTATTAACTTAGTTAATCCTCACAAGAACCCTATGAGGTGGACATTATAATCATCCTTTTTTTAAAAAAAATAAAAAAGATGACTGGTAAGGGGATCTTAACCCTTGACTTGGTGTTATCAGCACCACGCTCTCCCAAGTGAGCCAACCGGCCATCCCTATATGGGATCTGAACCAGTGGCCTTGCTGTTGTCAGCACCACGCTCTCCCAAGTGAGCCACAGGCCGGCCCTCATCCTTATTTCTTGATGAGGAAAGTGAGGTCCAGAGAGTTTAAGTAATTTGTCCAAGGCCACATAGCTAGTAAATGATGGAGCTGGATTTGAAACTGGTTCCAGATTCTGTCTTCTTAGCTACTGCTGTGTATTGCCTTTCTGAAGGCCAAGAGAGAGATGACATGGTCATCTGTATTTAAAAAAAAAAAAAAAAAAAAAAAAAAGTGGGCTTTATAGACAACACTTGTTGAAATGCAAGAGTGGATTTGAGGGGGAAAGAGGCTTAGGGGCCTGCCAGGGCTGTGAAAATCAGAGATGCTTACCTTAGGGTTGATAACAGCATGGCTGCTAAGAAAGCCACCTCTTAGAAGGACCTCAGTCCCAACACATGCCTATGGTTTCTTCAATGTTATTGTCACTTTGACTCACCTTAAAAAGAGAATTCTAGGTTTGGAGAGATGTCCCAACAGTGCCATCTCATGGAAGTGTGTGAAGACGGCTCAAGGGTCCTAATGGAAGGGGCAGGCTCCCATTCTGTCCGGAGGAACGTGGTCACACATAGGCACTGGGTTCAAGTCGAACAGAAAAAAGAGAAGAAATAAGATGTTCAAAACAAACAAAAAAACGAAACTCCATGTCTGTTCGAACTCTGACCTTCTTTTTCTTTCTTTTTTTTAAGCAGCAGCATCTGTTTTATTCTGGTTTTTTCTCATTGCCGACTAAAAATAACTGCTACGGTTTTGGTGTGTATTGTATGCCAGCACTGTGCAAGCACGTAGGTCATCTCGTTTAACACTTTGAATCCTGCATGGGTTGGTATTGAGATGGGGAAGTTGAGGGTCAGAGTGGTTGACTAACTTGCCCAAGGTCACCCAGCTAGAAAGGAGTAGAACTGGTTTGTGTGATTCCAGAGCCCACTTCTTTTTCAGTCTTCGCCTACTCTCCATGAAATCAGCATAGAGGCACGCCTTAGGGACGATCTTGTCCTGTGTCTGGAGGAGTTACTTCCTGTATTGAGTTCCACCCTCATGGGTCAGTTTCTGTGGCTCTGTGTGTTGTGGTCCAGCCTTGCTTCCACATCCTTCCTCAAGTTCCTTCATGGCTTAACGAAGAATTTGTACCTCCTACCCCTCTATCCTGGTGACACAGAAGGTTCTGTTCTGAGTTCCAGCTGCAGATGTCACTTGTTGTGGAAAAGGCCCGTCAGGTGGGCCTGCCAGGTTTGGCCTGCACGCCCTGTGCATTTGGCTCTCGAAGTGGTGTATCTAACATCTTTGTTTTTAATCACAATATCTCACATTTTTTTCTTTCCATGCTGGGGGTGGTAGCAAATCTTCCTTTAATTTCCACCGTGAAGGATTATTAGTTCACTTAAAATGGTGTTTAATTTGTACATGTGCCCTGAGACTTTTAAATATCAAGCTCACTTGATTATTGTTGGAAATCAATTTGGACTCCACAATATGTTCATAGAGTTCTGCAGCCCCATACCCTTAATTTCTTCCTTTAAAAAAAAAAAAAAATCCATCTATTTTATTTTCCTTCTTAAGAATTGACTCAAAGCAGCAGCTTTTTAAATTTTCCATTAAAAGGGAAGACGACAGTACTAGGTGGTTATTTTTCACTCCCAGCTCCCACCTTCTCAGCCCACTCTCTTCTCCCTTCTCAGCCACATGGGCCCTCCCCGATCCTGCTTCACCTTGCCTTGCCCCTTATCCCTTCTAGTTTGTCCTGTACCAGTCAAACAAGATTTACATTTTAGCAAGCCACTTTTTCTTCTCTTGTCAGAGAAGGAGACACCTCTTTGGGATGCCTGTGACTTCATACTGAAGAGCAAAAGGAGCAGAGTGACTCTGTAGCAGCAAAGTCTAATGCCTGTTGAACAGGCTTCCCAGGGTTTTTCTAGCACCAGACAGCCTGGGCCGTTGCTTTCATGGTGGATTTTTCTCTTGTCTTTTTAAGTTCAGAGCTATGGTGAGGAATGAATGTGTGTGCATGGGTATGTGTTTGTATGAGACGTAGTCACATTTAATTGCAGACTGTAAATGCTTATTCCACAAAAGGTAGTTTTGAATAAGTTTTGGGATTCAGATTTGAAGCTGAGCATATCCAGAACCTCTGCCTATGAACTTTTTGGGGGTTTCCTACAGAAGAGAAGTGAGAGAAGAAATAATTTTATTCCAGGGAAATGCATAATTTAGCAGCTGTCTGCATGTATAAGAAAACAGACTCTGTAGCTGCTCTATAAACCCAGACTGGCAGCTAGGGTTATTGTTTCCTTTTCTTCTTTCAGTGTTTGGATAAGACTGGATGGGTCTAGGATGGGTCTAGTGCTCCTGTGCTCTTCCCACTGGGCAGCTGAAGCTGTGACTTTGGAAGCCTGTTGCTCTACTGCTTACATTCTCCTCCCTGTCTTTCCCGTTTGCTTACCCTAATTCCCATGCCTTCCTTTCCTGGAAATACTGTCCTTCCTGAAAGCAGAACAGAAGCAGTGGAAAAGTTGAGGATATTTCAGGAAACCCTAAGTGGGGTACTTGGCTCTTTCTACCACCTATAACACTTTGACACCTAACAGCATTGGCCTACCATGGGCTGTTTGTCCATTCACCTTACCTGCTACCCAGAGTATGCCCAGGGTGTGATGACAGAGCTCTGGATCCAAGGGTTCGTTTATCTTCTCTATCTCTCCTATATGGCCAGGCCTAACTCTGAGGCAAAACTGAGGGAATTATTTCCCACCTCCATATCCTTCAAATATTTCTATAATGTTCAGTGTAACCAGTTTTTTTTTTTTTTTTTTTTTTTTTTTTTGTCGTTTTTTCGTGACCGGCACTCAGCCAGTGAGTGCACTGGTCAGTCCTATATAGGATCCGAACCCGCGGCGGGAGCGTTGCTGCGCTCCCAGCGCAGCACTCTACCAAGTGCGCCACGGGCTCAGCCCAGTGTAACCAGTTTTCACATCTTTAAAAATAGTGGTAGGTGGGAGACTGAGCAGGGAAGACATTATGCCTGGGCCCCTGTAGGTCTGAATCCCACCAGTTGGACATCTCATATATCCTTGGTCACCTTGCACGTGGATCCTACTTGGCTCAGGGCTGCAGAAGGGATATGCTGTCACTGCAGGATATGGGGTAGTGGCCACTGTTGTCCTTCAGCCTAGTGCTAGGCAGTGGTGTTGGCCACTTGGGAAGATATACAGAATCCTAGGTGTGTGGTGGCCTCAGTGACTGCTGTGCTGGCAAGGATGCCGGGGGAAGAGCAGCCTCCCTTTGGAAGATTTGGTTCTAGTGAGGTTTAGAGGAAAAGGAGGACTATGATTTGCGGGCTTTCTCTAAATATCCAGATGGATCCCAGACATAATCCATCATGGAAGATCTGATTTTGTTTGTCTTCCTCCCCCATCTCTATAAAGAATTTTATCTTCAAAGCATGATGCAGGCATTAATTAACACTCATGGCCCTCCTGGGAGGTAGGCAAGTGGGAACACCACCCCCATGAATGAAGCGCAGGAAACAGAGAGGTGCCAAGGCCTCAGGTAGGTGAGCCATAGAGGAGCAGAGCAAGTCTTAGACCTTGTGGCTCTGCCCTCCCACCTTTACTTGGACTTACCCGCTCACTTGGTGACCCTGGGAGCTACCCCACTTTCTCAGTGTCCTTGGATCCCAATAAGATAAAAGAGCTGAGGCTATGGTAGGAGAGATGTTTGGTGCTGTGGGATGAGTAATGGGAAGCCTGAGGGTTGGCGAGAAATCCTGGTGGAATTTACCATCATCATGAATTTTAGATGCAAGTCTGATTATGCCATTGACTTCATTTGCTTGTTTTTTCTTTAAAAAAAAAAAAAAAAAAAAGAAAAAGAAAATGTATTGAGCATCAACTACTGGGCAAGGTATTACAAAGAGAATCACATCTGTCAAAAGAGCTGACGCCATCAGGGATCCTGCAGATTGGGAAGTTAATCCTTGCTATCCCATGCTCAGTCCCTAAGCAGAGGCTGGTGTGGGGTGTGCTGCCTTTGCAGGTGGTGGCTTCGAGAGCTGGATTCCCGGCATCTGGAAATGGACGAGAAATCCATATGTGACTGTTGGATGTAATGAATCTCTAGAGGCTGATGTTCTCCTTCTCCTTCAGCCATTCACCTTTGTTGGCTCAGGAGAAGGGCGTCCCTTAAGGGTCCTCTCCCTGGGGCTGTAGGTTGCACATCTTCAAGCCTGGCCTTTTCTATGCCTGCTTGGGAATGATGATGCCAGTTTGCTGGGTGTCTGTGGAGGATACCTGGGTAACTCCTGGAAGTGCTGAGTTGATACTGAACCTCCAACTCTAGAAAAGCAGCAAGACTTGAGTGTCCAATGACTTTTTTGTCATTCACCGGGCGTTTTGGGCATAGTACAAGAAACAGAAGGGGGTCATTTTAGCCTGTAAGTGTTGCCCTCTCTCTGGGTGGCAGCTGGACTCTACTTGCTTTGTAGGAAGCCCTGCTCCATCAGCTAATGATATTCCCCTTATCTTGGTGCTGCAGGCTGCTGAGAACCAGCCCTAGACCTCTGCTTGAGGGTTCTTCCTCTGAAGACATCACCAGTGTGTGGAGCCTGCCCCACACCCACCCCCTGCCAAACCACGGCCTTTACCTGTGTCTTCCGGTGTTTCCCGTGCGACCCATCCTGTGGGAGTGCCTCGTGGGCTGCCCCGGAGTTCGCCCCACACTCAGCGGCACCAATGGTGAAGATGACAAGATCGAAGACTTTCCAGGCATATCTGCCTTCCTGCCACCGGACCTACAGCTGCATTCACTGCAGAGCTCACTTGGCAAATCATGATGAACTAATTTCTAAGGTACATGTTTCCTGCAGGTCTTCCTTGCCTACCGAGGGGGAGGGCACCAACTGTTTCTAAAGTTGCAGAGGTTTACAAGCTCTCCCCAATAGACTGGGACATTTGTACTCCATCTTTTGTACACTTCATGACTACATCACTCGACTGACAACTCCAAGTCAGAGGGACAGGGTAGTAGCTTAATTTGTTATTTTGGAAATTAGATGTCATCCCTCTTGGAGGCTTTGGGAGCTGGCAGCTTGCAGGCCAAAGAAGGGAGGGGCTCAGGGGTGATTAGAGCCTGATGCTTGGCTTGCTCGGTCTAGGTTGGCAGTGAAGAGCTGTGAAGAGCGCTGCCTGCTTGGAGAGTGAATTCTAAGAAAGGGGTGTGTTGGGGGGAGGGGTCTTGTAGAGGGGTTTATTAACTGAGATGCGAGCCCCCAGCCAGCCCCTGGGAAAGTTGTGAGACTGTGGCTTTATTAAAATGGGTGGCCTTTGTGGAGGACCAGAAGTGGCCTGTTTAAGAGCTTGACCCACTGGCCTGTGGAGACCTTGAGGGCTTGTACATAAGGTAATATGGAGTGACATTTGGTCATAATTAGAAGAAAGAATGGAACCTTATTTTTCCTGAGGAGACCTGGCAGCTGCTTTCATAAGTTGGGGCTGGGGTTATTAATAAATATACTCAACATCCTGGTCGTGCAGTCCAGGAACTGGATCCTTCAGGCAGTGTTCTCAGGAGAGCTACCTTCTTCCTGGCCCTAGAATCCCAGAGGAGGAGAAACAGGTTTTACTAGGCTGCATGACAGAGAGAAAGAGATCATGAGGTACTTTTTCCTTAAAAAGCATCTTTTCCAAGAACCTGGACTTCATGCCGTTAAAGTAAAACAAACAAATTTTTATGCAGATACAGACTGTTTATTTATGTGGCTGTTCTGTATGGGGATCTGAAGCCTTGACCTTGGTGTTATAACATTGCTCTCTAATCAACTGAGCTAACTGGCCAGCTACCCCATTCCCCGCTTTTTTTTTTTTTTTTTTAATCCATTCCTGATTTATTTACAAGAACTGCTGGAAAAGATGGCATTGCTTTCTTTGTCTCTGGTTTGGTAGGCCCAGCCAGAGGGATGAAGGATCCAGTCAATAGTTACAGAACAGTCCTGTCCAGCTGGCTGATGTGACATAGGAAAGAAAGAAGCCTGACCAAACCACCACGTCTGTGGTAGCGGGGATTCAGGGCCTAGGGTTACCACAGAGCTTGAAGCTTTGAGACCTCAGTCCTGTCCTCTGGCCAGACTTTCACTCTGCCCCACTTTCCCTTCTCTACGGTTCTGCTAGTCACTCTCCTTTATTCTGTTTTTCATCCAACCTTTAGCTTCCTTCTCTATCAGCTAATCCCTCTTGTCTCAGATTCCCTTTGACTTTGGGGGGGATCCCCTTGAGTCTAGAAGTTTGGGTACAGGATGGTTGTGCCAGTGAGAGAAGAGTGTCAGTCCCCTGGACATTGGAAGCGGGCTTGCCAACTTGGAGGGGAAATGTGAGTCCTTTTTATGGAAATCTCCAGAGAAAGTGCCTGTATCTAGTGGGGAAGGCAAGGATCATTTTAATAGAAGGAAGAAGTGCCATGTAGCATAAGAAACTGAGGAACCAATAAAGTATGTTAACACCACCTATGTACTAAAAACTGCTACTGGACACTTTGTGTTATCTCACTTAACCCTCATAAGAAATCTTTGAGGAAGGTGACGCTAGTCATATTTTGTATGGTTGGAGAAGTTGAGACTCATAAAAGTTGTCCAATACCTCAAATCAGGTTTGGAGAAGAGAGAGTGATTACTTTGAGTGGGTGATCAGGACGGAAGTTAAATGTGTGGGGATGGTAATGGCCTTTAAAGTTTATGTCTCTGGCCTGGTATACAGGACCTTTGATCTGGCAAAGCTTAGCTTTGAGTTAGATCTCCTGCCAGTTCCTTACTTTGTTTCAGCCACTCAGAACAACATTCCCTGAATGTGCAGGTTAGAGGTATTTCAGACCTGTGTGTCTCTGCCAAGAAGTCCCTCCTTCCTCCCTCGGGAGCTCTTACACATCCTTGGGCTGTGTCCTGTCAGTTTTCTGTCTCTGGATCAGAACCTGACTCATGGCAAGAGCTCAATATGTGATCAAACAAATGGATGGATGGAGCTTGAGCCTTGGGAGAAGACAGGTCATGAGCAAACAAGACTTCGCTGGCCTCATGTCCCTTTCCTTGCGCCTTTTGGGGCAGAAAGTCTCATTCACAAGTCCAGGCCAAAGTCAGCACAGTCTTTGGTTTCATTGGCTACAGCCGGTGCACAGATGGGGTGCATTAGAGCTTGATGATTTAGAGTTGGGTGAAATGCCTGGCTGTGGGGAAAGCGTGAGGGAACTGTGGCTGGCATCGCACAAAGATTCCTTTATTTCACTCCACAGCCACCCCCAGTGTTAAATAATCTATAGATTCTTATGCAGGACCACTTAACAGAAAGATCATTGCCCCAGTCCCCTACTTGGAAAATGGGCCTTTCTTTTCCTTTTTTTCCTCTCTTCCATTTAAGAAAGTTCAAGGAGAGAATGTCTCTCCTGTTCTCCCCTCTTGACTTAATCTCCTATGCGGTTTCAGAATCTGTCCAGTGGGAGTTAGGAGCTGGGAAGCAGACAACTGGAAATGGAGCAGCAATGTAATTAAGTGATACTTTGTACTTGTAATAGAGCCTTTCATCTGAAAGCTTGACATTTGTTTGGCAAAAAATAAATAAATTAGTGAGTCTGCCTTCATTATGGAGAAGGGGACACAGAGGTCCAGAGAAGTAAAGCTCTGAGTGTGTGGTCAGCAGAGAACTGGGAGCAGTACTGGATGTCAGGCTCCCTTCCTATCAGCATGGCTCAACCTCTCTGGAAATGTATAGTTGTAAAGTTTTAAACATTTAGTGGACTGGCCAGTTAGCTCAGCTGGTTAGAGTACTATGTTATAACACCAAGGTCAAGGGTGACCGCATATATATCCACATATTGGTCAGCTGCCCTCAAAAAACAACAATACAAACATTTAGGGTCTGTTTTAATAGGTTGGTGGAAAGAATCATGCACTAGGCTTTCCACCTTCTCAGCTTGACCTAGATTCCTAGAGGCCTAGCTCCCTGTAATCAGCTAACTTCTGATCCTCAGTTTCTCACTTATAAAATGGGTAAAATAACATTTGCTCTGTTCTTAGTCATTAGAGCTGCTATAACAAAATACTGTACCATAAACTGGGCAGCTTATAAACAACAGAAATTTTATTTCTCATGGTTCTGGAGGCTGGGAAATCTAAGATCAAGATGCCTACAGATTCAGTGTCTGCTGAGGGCCCACTTTCTCGTTCCTAGACAGCTCTTTCTCACTGAAATCTCACATGGTGGAAGGGATGTGGGATCTCTCTTTGGCCTCTTTTATGAGGACACTAATGCCATTCATGAGGGCTCTGTCCTTAAGACCTAATCACCTCCCAAAGGCCCCACCTCCTAATATTATCATCTTGGGGGTGAGGGTTTCAACATATGAATTTGAGGGGGTGGGGGGGTGACACAAATATTCAGACTACAGCAGATGGTTAGCAGCCAGCACATAGTGTATGTTACTATGTGCCATCCCTGTACAGTCCTATGAGAGTAGGGCATACCTTATTGTGGGGAAGGGCAGGTTTACCTCATAGGGTTGTTATGAGGCTGAGATGAGATCATGGATGTGTAGGTGGTTTGCAAATTACAAAGCTCTATGCAAACATAGTTCATTTGCTTCTCTTGGCCTTACTGTCCAAAAAAAAGAAAAAAAAGGCAAGGCCGGTGGGTTGGAGAGTGTTATTCCTGCCTGACACGAAGCAGATTTAGTTTAGCCAAGATTGTTTCCTTTTAGAGCCTGGAGCATAGGAGGTAGATATGAGGAAAGGGTGATAGAAAGCTAAGTGTGTCTGTAGAAAGGTAACACAGCATTTGCTCTGTAGGATGGTAGGGCGGGTAGGGGGAAAACCTCTTTGAACTGATGACAGAACTATCTAGGGAATGTGCTGAGGCGTCCTACAACTTCTTTCTTAGGGGGTGTTGCGATCTAAATGCTGGAGCGTTTGCATGCAGAGGTATTTTGAGTTGGCACAAGGAATTGCTCACACTGTTGTTTCTTTTTCAATGGTGCAAGCCCCAGTATAAAAAATATAGTTTGGTTATAAAATAATAATAGCCTCAGCTGGAATAGTTAGTTGCCCTGAACGAGAGTAATCTAAACACTCATTTCAATGGACACGATCTATTATGGAAACCTGGCTCTTCACAAAGCTTTTGTATGAAAGTTTTCTGTCTGTGGTCCTTGCCTTGCCTCCCTCTTGCCACCCCCTTGATGGCATTGTGGAGTAGACCTTTTAGGAATGGTGAATTGGATTAGTCTATCACAAACTCACTTTGGGGACTTATGACTTCTTTACAAGACACAGGTTGCTCTAATGCTCTGGGTCCTTGGAGGGAAAGGTGATGTAGTAGGCCGTAGAGTGGGTGTCCAGGGCAGGTGGAAGGAACAAATCGTTTTTTCACTCTTTAAGTTATGTTATATCAGATCTTTAGGGCAGAAAATCTTCTGGTGGCAAATACGGAATTCCCAAAATTGCAGATCATCTAGTCCAAGTTCCTCTTCAGGAAGAAACAGTCCATGGGCGATTCATTGACCAGCCTGAAGTCATGCAGCCTCAGCACTAGGGATCCCTACCTCATCCCCCTCAGCTGTGTTCTGTGTGAGCAGCCCTGGCCTGACTTGTTTTCAAGCTCTGGGCAGTCCTTCTGAGGTTGGGAACATTTAGGAAGCAGGTTGTTTTTCTTCCCTAGGGTGTTCCATTGGGCTCACAATGGTGGCATTTTGGTTTTCCCTTCCTACCTAGAGATTAGATGCAGCATTGCTTTGAGAAGAGAAGCAGGGAGTAAGATGTTCTGAAGCCTTGTATTGATTTAGTGGATGCTGAGAGGTCAACTCTGCCCTCAATTTCCTACACTCTGTCTCTGAGCCCTAGTTTTCTACAACAGTGATTCTCAAAAAGACTCGTACCCCTAATGCAGTGGCTTAAGAGGTAGTGGATATGGAGGGGTGCTGGTTTGGAGGTGCAGAGATCTGTTCAGTCCTGTCGAATTCTCACTGCCCACCAGTTTGTGCTTTTAATGTATAATAAAAGTATTCTCTAAAATATTAATGCAATTATTTATGTCCTGAAAACTTCATGTAAATAATAAATACAAAAACAGAATTTCTAAAAATCCCCTTATTTCTTTTTCTCTAGGTGCCATGGAAAATGCTATGGTGAGCATTGGGTTGTATTAGTAGTGTTAGTGGCTGCTGTGTCACATCAAACAGCATGACTCATAAATAATGTGTACAATATAAGATATGGCTCTTGAAGATAATTATTCCATGAGCTTACTTGACTTGCAAAATAGTTGTTAAACTCTAATTTTATTAATTGAGAGAGCTTTTTGATATCCACTTGATATGACATGCTGGTTTTTACAAAAACATATTTGAATGAAATTAGTGTTTTAACAGGAGAAACATGTAAACCTATAAATGTCTGTCTCATAAAAACTGAACTTTTTGTTTCTAGAATAATGGAATCCAAGCTCTTTATCAGAGTAATTGGGTTCTAAGAAACAGAAGGTTGCAAACAACTGCTCTGTATGACCCATACCATAGTGTGTATCTTTGCCTCTTTGCTGTTCAATGTCAGTGTTTCTTTTTTTTTTTTTTTTTTAAAGATGACCGGTAAGGGGATCTTAACCCTTGACTTGGTGTTGTGAGCACCACGCTCAGCCAGTGAGCGAACCGGCCATCGGTATATGGGATCTGAACCCGGGGCCTTGGTGTTCTCAGCACCACACTCTCTCGAGTGAGCCACAGGCCGGCCCAATGTCAGTGTTTCTTAAACAGCATTTGCGAAGTACAGCAGAGACAGAAGTGATATGTTATGGAAGAGTTCCAGCACAATTCAGTAAACCCAGCTTCAAAACACATTCAACCAATTTGGCTCTTTAAAAGAGAATTTCTTTTCCAACCTGAAATTACTTATTTTTCCTCAACTATGTGACCTTTGAAAACCCTGTCGTCTTCTAACGATGTGTTAGCTCTTTTGTACTCCTCCAGAATACTGTCTGTTGACCACCCAGGAAGGGATGACAGGTGAGCCAAGTCTGTACAGAAAATCTCTGAACAAAGGGATGTGGTTAGATTATAGTGTTTCTTGGTGAAAAGAAACTATTAGGAGCTTGTAAATCTTATGGTAACTTCCCTCCATAGGGACAGAGATTGAACCAATTCGGGGTGCAATGGGCCACAAATTAGGCTGGTATAATTTGTATAGTGTAGTTGGTCAACAATGGGACCATTTTAACTGGATTTCAGGGGTTTCTGGTATACGTGGGTGATGGCAGTGGGGACTGTGCCTATACTTTTATACTGTTCCTTTGTCTCGTTGCCTTCATTCTATTGTTGCACAAATACCAATATGAACTCTGTGTGCTGGGGGTGGGGGGTTAAAACTGTACTATAGATTATGATACTACCCTCAGACTTTTAACCTCAAGGAACATTAACTCTAGTTGGGGAGATGATAGGTTCATAAGTCATCCCTTCCTTATGTTTCTCTTAAAGCAATTATCACAGTTTAATGATGCATATCTCCCATTAGCCTGTGAACTTCAGGAGATGATTATGATGTCATTTTTGTGTCTCAAGCACCAGCACGACGCCTAAGACTCCTAGCTTCTCAGTGAACATTTGAGGAAATGACTGTTAGTACTCTAAGACAGAGATCTTCATAAGTCTCAATCTGGGGTCCGTGGACTGGCTTCAAGGGATCCCTAAAGTTGTATGTGTAATTCTGTGTGCATGTATATTTTTCTAGGGTTCCATAGCTTTCATCAGGTTCTCAAAGGGGTTGCTCGTCTAAACAAAGAAAACCAAAAAAATCCTTATGGTGTATCCTTCTAGAAAATGAAGTTCTGGGAAGACTTGGTGGAAAAATGGTGTTGAGCTGTGCTTGAAGCATGAACCTAGCTAGACATGTGGAAATGGATGGGGAGGAGCCAGTAAAAAGAGCAGGGAGAACAAAGAGTCAGAGGCAGGAAACGTGCAGGGAGCAGCCATTCTTTTGGTTTGGATATTGAGGAACTGTATGAAAACAGATTGAAAGAGTAGGTAGAAGCCAGATTGTGAGAAGAATAGAAGGTTGGACTTCGTTCTGTTGGCAGTTGGGTGCTACTGAAGGCTTCTGAGCAAGCATGACGAGGGAATGATGAATGTTGCCATGCTGTAGTAGGTGAGCTGCTGAGGAAGAAACTAGGAAGGGCGCAAATTGTGTAAATCCATTGCAGTGGTCCCAGTGTATTCTGGGCACATGGTGGTCATCCAGTGAATACCTGTTTACCACTGCTTGACAAAGAAATACAAGCATTCTACTGTTTTTTAAAAAAACTTGTCTATCATTTGTTAGGCATGAGCCGGGGAATCAAGTTCAGGAAGTCACACTGTTTAGATGGGAGGCAGACCTACCTGTCCTAGTGTCATGCCGGGGGGACGTTAACGACCCGGGCACATGTAGAGCTGCTCACCAATTTATTATCAAGGGAGCTGCTGGGGGCCAAGTCTGGTGAATCATCTTTGTGATTTTTGCTGTAGACTGCAGGCAGCTGGAGCACGAATCTGCTCAAATGTGGTCCTCTCTATGTGGTTACTTTAAATACCAAAGGGAAATGTTGACTTGAGCTATGAGGTGTACCCTGAAAATTAACTCTGTGGTTTGCAAATGCCTGTAAGCTTCCAATCATGGGACTGATTTTTACATTAGTGTCTCGGCATTCAGCAAGGACACCGGTGATCGCAAGCTTTGTGTTCCTAGTCAAAATCCAAAGAAACTCTTTGAGTTCACCCTGGGAAGCAAGAAGTAGGTGTAGGACCCCTCCCCCTATGTTTTTGTTTGAGCACTGACACTCCCTCTGGCCTCTAGATTGGTAAAGCTGCACCGTCACTGGTTTGGCTGTTTGTATTTTAGGGCCTGACCAGGATCTATCGTCATACACTGTTCAATAATTTTTCTTTTTTTACTCTTGGCAGGGGGCAGCTGGCTGGTGTGGGGATCTGAACAATAATATTTCTTGTGCTTTAAACAGTATGCTAGGCCCTAGGCTAGGAGTTAGGGATAGGAGATGAAGCCAACAAGGATTCCTGCCCTCAAAGAGCCTGTGATCCTTAGGGGACAAGGGAATGCAAGGCTCACCATGGAGGGCAGAATAATGTTACAGATGAGGCTGTGTTTGGTGTCATTAAATACACAGGATGAAAAATCTACATTGCTGCTATTAGCTACTACCAGTTGAACACCTACCGTGTGCCAGGAGCTCCTTTAGACATATTACTCACTCTATCAAACTCACTTTATAACATCCCTTGAAGGTGAGGATTAAGTGACTTGCCTAAGGCCATAGGTTACCAAGAAGCTGGTGGGTTCAGATCTAGATCTATCCACACCCTTTTTACCATGGCTGGGTAGTGTGGCCTGTGTAGCTGCTTTCGGTATTGGCTATTCTGTGGTCCCTCTCAGTAGTATTGGTGGTAAATCCTACTCTTTCTTCCCTCCTGTTATTTCCCTTTTCTGGAGAAATCTTTTCTCTCTCTATTCAATTCCTACCCATTCTTGAAGACCTGCTCAAGTATTTTCTCTTCTAAGAAGTCTTCCTGGTCTATAGGATTCTGTCCTTCCTCTGAATGCCTATAGAACTCACTGTTCATCTGGCAATTAACCTTGTAGTATGGTCTGTGTTATTGTGGTTACATGCTCATTTTATGTATAATTGTCTTGTTTCCTAACAAGATTCTAAATGTCCTGGGGTCATAGACTCAGAATTTTAGAGCTGGAGGTGCCTTTGAACCTAGGTTTTCTAGTTCAACTCCTCATCTTACAGATTAGGAAGCCAAGGTCCAGAGAGAAACAGAGCACCTCTTGATTTTGTACTTTGCTATCTCCTCCCCACCACACGTTACTGCCTCGCACATAACAGGCACTTGTAAATGCTGGAGGCAGCCTGGAGAGTGCTAGCAGTTGGGAGAGTGAAAGTATCATGCTGCATGATCTTGGGCAAAACTGTTCACCTCTCTCTCATTTTTCCTCATCTATCCAAATAAGTACAGTAGATTAGACTGTCTATTAAGGTTCCTACCACCTCCTTCATCTTCTGATTCTAATATACAGTTATCCCTCGGTGTCCTTGGGGGGATTGGTTCCTGGATCCCCTGCAGACACTCAAGTCCCTTATGTAAAGTAGCACAGTATATATAAACTACTTAAGTCTAAGTCATCTATAGATGACCTATAATACCTAATACAATGTAAATGCTATGTAAATAGTTGTTATACTGTGTCTTTAAATTTGTATTTTTTATTATATTGTTATTCATTTTATTTGGCTGGGAGTGTTGGGTGGGGTACTGGCCAGTAAGGGGATCCGAACCCTTGACCTTGGTGTTAGCAGCACCATGCTGTAACCAACTGAGCTAACCAGCCTGCACTGTATCGTTATTCTTTATTTTTTCCTCCCAAATATTTTCAGTCATTGGTTGGCTGAATGCATGGATGCAGAGCCCTTGGATATGGAGGGCCACCATAGCAGCATGACATGGGGTAGCATCACTTTGTAGTTACCGGAATAACCTCTGAGCCAGACTGCCCAGGTTCAGACCCCGGCTTCTTCACTTGGTAGCTGTGCATGTTGAGTAACCTCTCTCTTTCTTAATGGCCTCATCGTCAAAATGGGAATAATATTAATATTATATACCTGATAGGATTTTTGTGGAAATTAAATGACACAATCAACGTAAAGTACTTACCACAGTGCCTGACATATAGTAAATGCCCAATAAACGTCTCGGTACTGTTATCCTGTGAATATTCACGCAGAACCAAATGGAAAGTGGCATTCAAAGGAACCACAGCTTGGCCCCTGTCACATGCCTGGACCGTTGGCTCGGTTTCCTGCTGTTTGTCTCAGCTGTTGCACTGCAGCCATGCAGTTGTCGTCAGTGGTCTTTTGAGGCCTCTAATCACTGGGTCTCTTGTTCCTTATACTGTAATTCCAAGGGGACCAAGCAGGTCTCCGGAGTAATTAAGTAACATCAGCACCTTCCGCTGCTGCTCTCTGGGGCCTTGCTTGCATGCAGCAGTGAGGCCTCTCTTAAAAGTAAATAGAAAAATCTGCCCCTGCCTCACTCCCTTCTAGTCCGTTAGGTGGCTATTCTGCCTCTGATCCACACAGGGACCTCAGTCTGCTATAACAGCAGCAGCCCTGGCCGCTGGAAGAGAATTCCCTGGCCTGGGTGTTGGGAGCAGTAGCTGAGAATTGCCCTTAGGTTCATGCGTTTGGTTCATTCTGTGATGCTTCAGGATGGGGGCTCTTTTGAAAGGAGCCATTTTCCATATCTTTAAAAACAAAAACAAGAAAACTAAAAGAATTCCTGATACCTTTGTTTCCAAGGCACTCAGCAAAGCTCCAGAGGGGAGGGCTTGACCTGGTGACCCAGAGTGTTATCTTTGGGGTCAGGCTGCTTTAGCTCTCTGCTTTCCTCCCTTCCCTGGCCTATTGCTGGTGGCTGGATGGTGACTCAGAGCAGGAGAGGGGGAGGAGAGGAGGAGAGGAGGAGATGGCTCTGCCAGCTGCTGCTAAAAACAACAACATCTAATCAGTCCACAAACTCCCTCCTCTCCGGACCACAGTGCTGTCAAAGGCAGAGCAGGTGGCACTGGTTCTCCCCTCCCCCATCTCCTCCTGACACCCTTGGGTCTTTTGATGGGGACCTTATCGTCAGAAGGAAAATTACCTACCTTTGGGGGCCCAGGAGCTTTTTTTCTTCCCGGTTAGGGTTGGCCCTACCAAGAGTATGAACTGTACCCTCAGCTTCCCAGCAGATACATGAGGGAAGACAAAAGCATTTCCTTGCCCAAACAGCAGATCCCAGAGTGAGACCTCCTGCGCTAAGCCTTATCATTCGGTCCACATTTACTGGGCTCCTCTTTTGTGAGGGGGTGCAGCAGCAAACGGGTGTAAGCCTTAACCTCATCCAGGCCCAGCATCTGAAGCAGCAGCCAGTGGTGGCAGAAATGGGGATCTGCATCTTGACGTGGCCCCTGGGGTTATCTGGGGCAGCTGAGAAGCCAACATTTCCATATTGCTTTCCATTCAGTTTGCCTGATTTTCATGAGATACCCAAATGTATATAGCTTGTTTCCTGAATGTCCCTGTCCTCGGCTGTAGTGTCAGCCCGAGCTAGCCTAGCCTAGTAAAACAGCCCACACTGTTCTGTGTTCTGGAGGAATGTCCGGGTTCTCAGCACCAGGCCTCTCAGCACTGGGTGGTGGCTGCTTTGTTTACACTCCTGACCTTCTGAAAGCTGCTTCACCCACAACTGGCCTCTCCCTTCTAGATGCCGAATGTGACAAATGACAGGTACGGCTCTGTGGAGGACTTTCAGGTTCATCCCAGACAAATTCAACTAGGAAACCTGAGGAAAGAGGAAGCGAGTGAAACCAGACCTCATGGAGCTCCTTCAAGCTCGAAGTCCCCATATTTCTTGATCCTCCCCTCAGTAAGAAAAAGAAAAGTATATCTGTGGGGGAGGGGCCTCTTCCCTGTCTTCTCTATGAAAACAAGAAGACAGTCAGCCCTGGGCTCTGTGGGGGTAGGTGCTGGGTAAATACACAGGGAAGGAAAGCCGATAAGATAAGGTCTGACAAATCTAGGTCACCAGGCTGCTGGCAGGCACCTGTGCGACTGGTCACCTTGAAACTGCCAGGAGGGGGATGGACTTTGTTCAGGACTGGGACTGGCTGACTTCCCCTGCCTTTGTTTGTTTATTCAGTAAACATTTATTAAGTGCCATTGTGTACCAGGCCATGTACTAGGTGTTTCAGGTTCCTGAGCGTCTGACAAGCAGTCTTCTCCTAGATCCCAGGCCTGTAACCGTGCTAAAGAAGAAGTGACTTCATTCAAAAGCTAGTTGGTCCACTAACTTCGAGTAGGGGCAGCCGGTCCCTTGGTAGAAGGGTGAGGCTGTTTGGAGTTTTGATTCCCTGTTCTTTGGTCTAGATCCAAAGGTCAACAAAAATTTCTCAAAGTCCAGATAGTAAATATTTTAAGCTTTGCGGGGCACATGGTCTCAACTCCTCAACTCTGCAGCCATAGAGAGTACATAAACACATAAGCATGGCTATGTTCCAGTAAAACTATTTACGAAACAGGTGAGAGGCCTAATTGGCCCCTTGGGCTTGTTTGCAGACCCCTGGGCTAGATGATTGGAATGACTGTTGTGAAATGCGTGTTGGAGAGATGGGTTTATGTGATTTCAAGAGGAATCCCAAATCAGCATGGTGGCTACATTTGGTATGAATAGTAGGGGTTGAGGCACTGTGCAGTCTCGGCCATCTAGCACCCACAGGTTCCCACCACAGGTTACAAGGTGACCAAGCCAGACAGTGCACGTAGTTTCCTACAGTCTCATCACTCTAATAGGAAAACAACGTGGGGGCCTGCTGAGGGAGAGTCAGTGGCACCATTTTAAAAACCCTGAATGGTCAAGCCACCTCTGCTCTAGGCCTGGCTTTGCTCTAAACTTTCCGGGTGGTGTTGGACAAGTCACTTAACCTCTCCGGTCATTCAGCATATATTGAGTGTGAGGCACTGGGGATGGGCCCAACCAAGTTCTTGCCCTTAAGCAGCTTATGATCCTACTGGGGAAGGCAAACAGGGAAACTATTGTAGAATGTAGTGAAACATTGGCTTCGAATAGGTGATTATTCAGTGTGCTGTGGGGACAAAGAGCAGGGTGACTGTTTACCCAGCGAACAAGAAAGAGGAGTCCATTCTGAGCAGCGACAGAGACATTATCGAGGAGATCAGGCCTGGGGAGCTGCAGTGAGATGGATGGAGAAGGCATGTTTGAGGACAGCAGGGGAGGATCACACAGGGCCCAGAAGGCCGAACCTAAGGAGTGTGGACTGGTTCTGGATGCCGTGTGGAGCCACTGAAAGGTTTTAAGCAAGGGAAGGATAGGATTTGATAGAGATTGGACGAGAATATTATAATATGGCCTAAGTTGATATTATGTGGAAGTTAATAAGCATCAGTAACATACCATGGCTGTTTATAATTAATAATCAGGTTCGACCCCTCCCTGGTGATGCTGTCAGCTAAACAGTAAGCAGCACTAACTCCAAGAAGAGGGCCTTTGTGAGTTCCCTGAGGCCTGGCGCACTGTCTCGCCTGACCCTCCTGGCTTCTTGCGTGAGGCTTACTGAGTCATTGTAAGCTGGCAGTTGCAGCCCCACATTATGAGGTTTTTCTATTACTTTGAAGGGAGAACTGAGTTGCAGAATTCAGATGGTTTTGGTGTAGCCCTGAGGCTTGAGACAGGGCCAAGTGAAGGGGGGCAATAAGTGGCTTCTGTAGTCTTCACATATGTTAGGGTTGGCCCGAGAGTAGTTGAAACTGGCATCAGAAAATGGGGGATTCTTGGGCAGTGACTCCCAATCTGACAGCACAGCAGGATCACCTGAGATAAAGGGCAGGTCTCTAGGCCCCACCCCCAGAGATTCCTGTTCTGAGGGTCTGTGGTGGGGGGGGTCAGGACCTTTACAGAGCTGAGGGAAGCAAGTCACCTAGGACACAAGACTTAAGGAAGCACTCACTCCCAGGGTTGTACAGTACAGGGTCAGCAATTCAGAGTGAGAGCGAGAGCCTCCTTAAATTTTCTTTTTTTTTGGAGGCTGGCCGGTATTGGGGATCTGAACTGTGACCTTGGTGTTACTAGCACCATGCTCTCCCAAGTGAGCTAACTGGCCAGCTCCTTAAGTTTTGTCTTCTAGCTTTCTGGCTTGCCTCATCCTAGTCTCAGCCCTACTGGGGAATTGTTTCTAACAAGCACACACACACACCCCATTCTGATGCAATGAGTACTAGTATTTTATTTGGGAGCCGCTGCTCTAGGACAAGAGTTCTCCGTACTCAGAAGATACTTAAACATACGGTCTCTACAGTCTACTGTCTACTATCTAGCCCTTTTTACTCATAGTAACTCCCTGAAGGCCCAAAGGGTAGTTTTGATTGGCATTTGTTTGAGAAAGGAAACAGCTCTTTGGAGGCCTTCTTCTGTTAATGGTAACAATAGTCATCATTTTACTGAGTGTACACTTTTTATAAGAATCACTTCTTTTGTCTTATACCAACCCAGAGAGATGTACTACCATTGTCCCTGTTTTCAGATGAGGAAAGTGAGGGTGAGACAGATTGGGTTGGCCAAGGGGACCCAGGTAGGAAATGGCAGAATCAGAATTTGGATTCAGGTCTGACCCCAACATCCATGCCCTTAAGTGCTCTATCATATGGTCTATTTCTTGCTCAGAGTTAGTGGAGGAACCCAGCCCAGGCCCTTGTCTTGGTCCTTTCCAGGCTGTCTTCCTGGCTGTGAAATCTCTAGGTAACCCCCTCTTCCTGGGGTCTTGCACTTGGACCAAATGTGGCATCCCAGATCTCTTCTGGTCATTTTCTTTTTTTTTTAAATAAGGTTTTCTGGCCCATAGAGCCATGGCAAACAGAGGAAGGGGTGGAGGAAGTTCACAGGTGATTCTCAGCAGGGGCAGAGAGCGATCTTTTCTTCAGCTGTTTGCTGATAAACTCCCTTCTCTCCTGAAACCAGTCAAGAAGAGGAACTCAAGAGTCAGCAGGGCTCAAAAGCCCTAATTTGTGGTCCAACTGGGTCAGGGGGAGTGACCCTGTGCAGTGGCCTTTTTTGTTTTTTGTTTTTTTTCCCTCAGGGACATGTGTGCTCCAGCTCACTAGAGCAGAGTTCCCTGCACTGAGGGGGAGGGATTCCAAAGGAGTTAGAGCTCCTGTAAAGCACATGCCTGCTTCTTCAGTCCATTCCTCCCTGGCCTCTGGCTGGATTCCTGCTGGTGTTAAGTTGCCCCAAATACCCAATCTCCTATTTCACATCCTCAGGCAAAGATCCCACAGCCAAGGTGCCCTTTCAGCTTAACTTCCCCACTGGTTGCTCACTGACAGATAAGCTAGCACCTAAAGAGGAGGGAAGGAGGAAAGTGAGAGGTGGGTAAACCGTGCCCCCCACCCCCAGCAGACCCCTTTGCAGCCTAGTGGGTCCTGCAGCTCCCCAGTATCGCGTTGGATAGAGCAAGCCCTGGGTGGTGGCTTGCCGCCTGGCCCCAGTCCTTTACTGGCAGATGGAACTTGGCTTGGCAGGGGTGCAGTTGTCCGTATGCTTAGGCTTTACCTTAGGGTGGAAATTGGAAGCTGAAAGTTTGTAAGTGTCAAGAGACAGAGAAACTCCGTTCAATGTGTGGGCTGCGAGAATGCAGAGGCTGCCCGAGCCAGGCTGTTTCTGCACAATCTACCCTGGCCTTGCCAGACTCCCAGTCTAGACCTCTCTGAGATGTTTCATTCCTTGGGCTGTGTTGAACTGACACATGAGTGCTGCTGCAAGACAGGAGGGGGAAGACGCCAGTGGACAAAATGTTCCTGCGCCTGGATGGAGCAGCCACAGCGCGGGCCGGGTCTTTGGGAACTGAGATGAAGCCTCTGCCCTTTCTTTAGCCAGTCCATATCTTGAGTAACAAGTGAGGTTGCTGCCGGGATGAACTGGTTTTAATTTACCTTTCTGAAGTGATGAATGTGCTTAAAATAAGAATGGGTGTGATGAAGTTCACACAGTTACTTTACCAGGCTCACTTCTTTGGGAAATGAACGTGTACTCCTGGAGTTAAACTCCAACACCTTCCCTTCTTCCCTGTCACTGGCAACCAAAGCAAATACGTGGAACCTCCTTATAGGGATTATTATGTTATGTGGAGTTAGTTGATATCCCAGCCAGTCTCAGGTAATTTCCCCAAGGAGTGGTCCCCTAACTATGGCTTCCAAAGGTAACCTTGTAGGTAGGTGCCAGATTGACAGAACCCGAGAACTGGGCCTCTATGTATAAGTTGGTCTTGAGTATCAAGAGACTATTTTAAAATGTGTACAGAAAGGTAGCGATTGAATGTTTGTCTTGGAATAACCCTGGTCTCTGCATTCTCCCAGGAGCCCTAGCCTAGGGAAGATGATTAAAAATAGATCTGAGTAGCACTTCCTGCTTGGCAGATGGCTGACAGCGAATGCTGGGACTTGCGGCTGACCTTTCCGTGCTGAAATCTGCTCTGTGTTTCCATGATGCTAATTGAGTCCCTCTCTAGACCTAATCAAAGACTCTTTAGCTGGTTGCAAAAAACCATGGTTTGCTGTCCTGGCTGGGCTCAATTCATGGAACAACATGAAAGTGCTGGAATTTGCATGGAAACACCCATTCTGTGGTCCAACTGGCTGGTCCTTGTTTAAAAACTAACAAGTTCTGCTTTCAAATTTACTGCCCAGTGATGTTAGGGATCCCACACCCTCTCTATCCCCATCAATCAGGAAAGATTAGCGGATAGGGGAGTGATAAGAATGCCCTGTGTTTAGATGTATGCACAATGCTCACAAAGCGAGTATACCTGAAGGAGAAGCAGGGGCTTTTTGAGATTTGGGCTCTCTGTCGGCCACTGTTGTCTTTCCTCACATATGAAATGCAGATAATACTACCTATGTGTCCCCCTGGGTTGCTGTGAGAGTGAAAGGAAATAGTGCTTATGACTGTGGCCTGAGGCAGTATCCAACTATGGACAACACAAGATATGAGCAGGTGGGGACCACTGTTGACTTCTCCTCAAGTTGTTATTCTCACCTAGGAAAGAGATGGGGATATAGATAGGTTGTGCGGTGGAGTCCTTACAGCAGTACCTAGCACTTCCGGCTGCTTAAGGCCCCACTGATGGAGTAACCTGCTGCTTGCTTGGACTTCTGCTGGCCTTCGAGGCCTCACAGCCTTCAAGCTTTCTTCCTGCCCACTGAAGGGCCTCTGCTGTGATGGGCCCACCTACAGCGCTCTCATCCTCTCTAGTTCCATACATCTCCTCTAAACTTCTTGAATGTCCATAATTTATTACAGTGAATTGTATCATTCTATACTTATTTTATGAATTTTAGTCCCGTTTTCTAGTTGGCTAGATTGTAAGCACCTTCAGGGCAGAGACAACTAGCTATATTATCCATGGCACCCAGCAAGGCTCAGGATACTGCCGCTCATTAAATATTTGTTGATTTCTAATTATGGAGGCACATTATTTCTTTGTGTGACCATACCATAAGATGTGAGTCATTCCCTTATTATTGGACATTTAGATTTCCCCCCTAACTTTTTACTGTCATAGACTACTTTAGTATGTCAATCCAACTTTTTTGCCCAGGAGAAGATTTTCCAATACCTGATATTTCACAATGAGCCTGACACTTCTATGTTGGCCAAGGAGGAAGGTTGAGCACCAGAATATGTGGAAGGAATTTAAGTTTCTGTCTTGAGGATGAGAGTCTTAAGCAAGGAATTATCGGATAAAATTGGCCAACTGATGAGCAGAAAAATCCTGCTTTTTATGCAGATAAACAGGAAGTTTAAAAACATGAGAGAAAATGTTTAACTCTGAGTAAGAAGTATTCACTTAATGTGTGAGGCGGCTATTCTCTTGAGAATATGGACGCACAGGATGCTCAGCCTTGTGAGAGACCTTACTCAACCCCTCATTTCACAGATGATGAAATCCCAGTTTGGAACATTAGGGATCTGTCCAAAGACATCATCCTAGTTGGGGGTGGGTTATCTAGCTTTGCCAGGCAGGAGTGGGTAGGGAATAGGTAGGCTGGTTATTCTGACCCAGTTATGTTCCATTTCTAATACCGAGAATCACCAGGGCCCAGCTTTTGCACTTTGGCAAGCATCCTATACTCAAATCTTTCTAGCAGGTACATGCGCATGTCTCTTTCATAAGACTCTTTGGATGTGATTTCTTCAGTCCCCATAATGACTCTTACTACCAGGACCCTTTTAAGTAACATTGTATCTTCCTTCATAACTGTTTCATAGAACTGTACTCCTAAACCCAGTCCCTGAGGATATATGAACACAGATGTTACAGATGGGTCTATGCTAATATGCTCACTGGAGGAAAGCCTAATGCTGGGCAAAGTCCACAGCAGAGAAGAACACATTCACCCACCTACTTCAGCTTGTACAGGCAACCTGAAGCCCAGTGAATTGTTCGAGTAAGGCCTCATGCTTTGATTAGTATTAGAAGGAGAGGAAGGTGTTGAAAGTGTTGAGGAAACGAATTCTAGTAAGAAATGAAAAACAAGGGATGGAAGGCAGTGGTGAACATGGTCAGGGATTCAGCAATAAAACCATGCCACATGCAGAAAAGTTCAAGGGACAGATAGAAGGAGGTAGATGTTGTTTTCCCATTTTGCAGATGAGGAACTTGACCAGAGAGGTGAACATAACCAAGAGTACATGGCAGAGAAAGTGCCAGAACCGGGAACTGAATCTAGTTCATCCAACTTCTAATTCTGTCATTATACCAAGCTCTACTGAACTGGGAGAAATTTAGCCCTTGGAAGGAAACCTTGATGTGGACACTATAAGAATGTTAAATCTATAACCTAAAGTCTTACAGCACTGAAGGATCTAAAGATGGAAGAAGGCTGGCCTCTTCCCTCAACCCTGGTGTCGTAACTCCAGCTGAGCTTTTGGATCTTCTTACTGGCCAGCTGCTTAAAAAAAAAAAAAAAGAAAGAAAAAAATGAAAGATTCAGGGAGCTCTAGGAAGACTGAGCTCAGCTCATAAGGAATTTTGGCATTGTCAGATCTATTGGCAGTAGAATGAGCTTCCTGAGAAGGGTAGTGGGTTCTCTATCCCAGAAAGTATTTAAGGAGAAGCAGAAATGTGGGCAAGAGACAAGCTTCAAGTGAGTGGTTGACCTTTGGAGGTCCTTCAAATCCCAGTGGTCCATGAGTCTATGAAATTAAAACTGCATAAAGTCTTATGTGTGTTTTGTTTGGGTTTGAGATCCTCCATTGTACCCAAACTATACTCCACTGTGTGAGATTCTAGTGGGCTGCAGTTCCTTAAATATTTCTCTTTACAACTCCTCGAGCGTTCTTCTTCGTACTCTGATACTCTGATCATTCTCTGCCATGAAGTTCAGATGCCAAAGAAAGATGGGATTTTAGGGCTGACTGGTTAGCTCAGTTGGTTAGAGTGTGGAGCTGATAACACCAAGGTCTGGGGTTTGTTCCCAGTACCTGCCAGCTGCCAAAGGAAAGGAAAAAAGAAAAAAAAAAGAATGGATTTTAAGGGGCTTCTTAGCTTTTACTTATTGTTTTTTCCCAAGGGTTGTGAAATAAGTCACTTATTCAATAGTGAGCTGGAAAGCTGTTTTTAGGCTGAAACTCGGAGAACATTCCCTAAGTGGTCTTCAGTCAGCCTTAAGCATTATAGGTCTACAAATTTAATTTTATCCATTCACTCAAGAGTGACCAAGCTCTGGTGAAGTAATTCACTATAACACAGAACTCACAGGAAGCTAATTGGTAAGCCAAAATTCTAATTCATTAGTTTACAGTGGAGCAGATAATCCTGAAAGCTTGGACTGTGTTATCTTCCTTGAAGGTAAACCCACTTGAGCGAGAGAATTAAATTTAGGCAGTTGCTAAGTGAATATGGAGTGAAAGCAGAGGAATTTGAATAGTCTAAGAGATTTTCATTAGTTCTGACAGATTGATACATCCTTCTTCATCACAGAGACATTTTCTAAGTGAACACCCTCTAGAAAAATCTTGGGACTTGGAATCAAAAGCTGTAAGTTTAAGTTCTGACCTTGATTTACAAGCTGTGTGAAACTAGGGAAGTTACTTAAACGGCTCTGGGCCTCAGTTTCCTCCTCTGTTGTTTTGGAGGTTGGCTTAGTTTATGTGAGAGTATTTTGTACATTCTGATGTCCTACATACATGTAGTTTTAGTCCTAATTCTAGTCAGGCTCCCTTCTTTTTAGGAAGTCACTTGGACAGCATTATCCCATTTTCATTCTACCCTAGACGTTGGAGCCAGACTACCTGGATCTCTGCATCATCCAGAGGTTGTTTGACCCTAGGCTTATTTCCTAACCTACTCTTTGCCTTATTTTCCTCATCTGTAAAATGGGGAAGATGACTGTACCTATATCATCGGGTTGTTGAGAGGATTAAATTACTTCCCTTTGAATTGGAATTTGAACCCTGCCTGGCACATAGTAAGCAACATATAAGTGTGAGCCATTACAGTTATCTCTCAGTTTCTACTTTATTGTTACAAGCCACCTTGACCTCATCGATATAAACCCTCCCCAATTTCACTACAGTGGTTGCTTGTTAGAAAATATTTGGAAAGCAATCCCCTCTGTAGTATGTGGCTTTGGTCTTGGAGGGTGGCTTTCTCTGGCCTTTTTGCCTAGGTTGGTAGCAGGGGAGGACTTCTTTTGGGGGTTCGTAGGTTTTGCCCACTGGTTAGACATCCTTTGTAGCGCAAGGACATTTTCATTTGCCAATGCCCAATTGGCTTTGGGAGCACGAGTGTAGACTGAAACATAAATCAGAAAACTCATGTTTGTTCTTCCTAGGCATATCCATTTGCACTTTAACTCTAGCAATTCTGAATTGTTTTCAAAGGCCTGATGGCTTTGAGAGAAGTCTGAACTCCAATATTTCAGCCCTCTTAAAAAGTTGTAGTTTTATATTTGAACTGCAGAGAGCCCAGCTATTAATGGCTGACTGCTACTACATCCTGATTCCACCACCGCAATCTCTACTTCAGAAGCCAGCCTCCCTGAACAGACCTAGTGAGGGTGACATGTCAGCCTTTCTTCTGTAGAAGATGGGGAGATCTGATTAAGGGCATCCTCCACTCTTTATCCTTCTGGAGAATGCATGTTTTCCATGCCTCACTCCTCTGTGGGGAAGGAGGCGGGGAACGCAGGATGTTGAGAGCTGGCAGCATCTGTTTTCCCACTGGCTGCATGTTTACATTGGCATCTAGCGTCCTAACCCTTTGCCACAGACTAGAGAGGCTTGTTCTGTTCTTGATTCAACAGAGGACAGCCATGCTGCCCAAGCTCCAGCTAGGCCCTTAGGACAGATGGGAGAGGAGCTTGTGGGGTCTGTAGCTGCAGGGGATTCGGAAGAGTGGGGAGCTGTGGCAGGACAGACTAGTCATGCATCTCCCATTTTAAATCCTGAAAGCCTGTGGAGGTGTTAAAGGAAGCAAACATTTATTAAATGCTTTTTGTGGGCCAGGCTCTGTGCTTAATATGCACACATTCATTTCATCGTCACGGCATCCCTCTGGAATACAGCATTGTGGAATAAGCATTATGTTTCTACCTTTTGTAGATGGGACGCTGAAGCTCAGAGAGATGAAGCGATTTGCCCAAGGTTACACAGCTAGTGAGGGTTGGATCCGAGGCCTCCCAGGTTCCAAAACCTGCATCCTTTCCACTGAACATTAGGCAAACATGATACCATGAGGGAGCAAGTCTTGCAGATCTTTCTCTGGCCCATTCCCTAGGACTATTTCTGAAAGTGGCCCAGTTCGTGTCAGTCAACAGGAAGGTGAATTTGAAAGGTCTGATCATTAAGTGATTTAGATCCCAGCCTTTTAGCAGTAAAGTATGGCCCCCTCACCACCTTTTGTTTTTGCAGTTCCAGGCATCGTGAATGCTCCCATGCCCTTGGAATTTTATGACTCCACACCGCAGATATTTCCTCCTTTAGAGCCAGTCCCTTCCCTGCCCCTCCCTCCATCTGTTTAGGGAATGTGAGAGTGAATTGAGACCTACCAGGCCCTGGGAGGAAGGGCCTTGAGCAAGCCATCCCTCTGCCCCTAGGCAGCACTCATGGCTTTTAACCCCCACCTCAAAGGTTTCCAGACAGGTATGTGAAAGCTTTTCATAAATCATAAACCATACAAATGGCTTTGTTCTATCCTAGTCTTTCCCACTGACCTATGTCCCAGTGTGGAAGTCACACAGAGTCAGGAAATTCGTCCTTTATAATTAACTCTCTTATTTCCATCAAAGTCCACTTCCTCTTGTTCTCTCTGTAGAGAAGATGGAAGAAATCTCCTTTAGTCTTCTTTCCTCTAAGCTGAACGTTTAATTTCTTTAAGTTGTGCTGGGGTTCTAATTCTGGAAGTTTTCCTTCTCACTTTCTCCATTTTCTTCCTCAAGGGTGAAATCCAAACAGAATCCATTGCTATTATGCTTGGGTTTCAACTATTTGGAATAGGGCCTATGGCTTACTTTGACCCTAAATAGGAAACCTCACTGGAAAAGAGTGAGAATGGAAAAAGAACTGATCCAACCCTTCCCTGCAGAGTGTCAGATCATTTGAGTTGGGAGTTTTAGCCAACATCCCAGGGGCAAGGGTTTTACTAATCCTCTTTTGTATGTCTCCCTAAACACTTCTGCTACCTACTCACTGAGTTGCCTAAAAGAAGGAGATCATTGTAATTAGCCCTTAAAATGTATAGTGCCTTGAGCAAATCCATAGAGACAGAAAGTAGATTTATGGTTGCCAGAAGCTGGGGGCAAGGGAGATGGAGGGTGACTGCTAATGATGTGAGATTTCTTTTTGGAGTGTGAAAATGTTCTGGGATCAGATAGTGGTGATGGTTGCACTACCTGTGAATATACCAAGAACCACTGAATTATATACTTTCTTATCTCCCCTCCACCCCCACCAAGTCTTCAAGTACAACCAAAGAACTTTAAAAGTGTGATGGCAAGGGTTCTGGTCCCCTTACTGGGCAGCCACAAAACAAAACAGTTATTGGTGGGGTGCGACGGTAATGTGAACTATATCTCAGTTTTTAAAAATTCAACTTTACATTTGTGTCAATAAGTTCTTCTATAGTTGTATAATAGAAACAAATTCTAACAAAATATATAGAGGCTTGAGGTTTATGAAACACTTTTATATACAACATTTAAATTATTTCTCATACAAATCTGGTATGAGTGAGAGTACTATTTTATTGTGCCCATTTTACAGATTAGAAAATTGAGGCCCAGAGAAGCTAGTTGGCTTGTTCGAGTTAGTGACGTAGCTAATACATGGCAAAGCCAGGGCTCATACCCTGGCAATTTAACTCTTTGAAGCCCATGCCATTGACACTGTGTGGGTGAATGGTAGAATAGAGAAGCAAGTCCTTTAAGAGGGGTGGACTCACAGAATATTATAACTGGAAAGCATCATGGGGAGCTTCAGTTCCATCCCTTCATTATTATGGAGACATTGAATTATAAAGTGGGGAAGCCTTGCCTTTTGGCATAATAGGAAAGAAAGACAGACCAAAGTCACCAAAGAAAAAAGTTTGAAGAACTCAGTAGGTTAGTGTCAGCCTTTTCATATCTCTTCTCCAGCCTCCTGAAAGGGCCAAAGAGGAAAGATAGGGGACGTTTTACTCTGCATTTCATTTACCTTGTTTCACTTATTGTTCTCAACAACCCTATGAAGTAGGCCTGGTTTCTATTTACAAAGGAAAAAGATGGGGAAGCTGAGAGAGGTTAAATAGATCTTCCAAGGTCAAGTAGCTAGTGAGTTGTAAAGTCAAGATTTGAACCTGAATCCTCTGATGCCAAGACTGGATCCTCTTACCCTCCGCAGACATGCAAGGGATCATCTAGCCCCCAGATGTTACAGCAGGTTAAGCAGATGGACACCTGCTTCCCTCATCTCTCTGTGTACCTGCTCACATGCTCAACTGCGGCACATGCTCAGTTGACAATGGTTGACCTTCCCAGTGAGAGGAGGGGCCTGAGTCTGAGAATCTCTGCTCCTTGGCTGGACCCTTCGTGCTGGGAGGAGTCTGTTCAAGTGAATAGAACTTCGAGGCGAGGACCTGCACCTATCACCAAGGGGGAGAAACCCTCATGTTTGCTCTGTCGCCACTTCCCCACCAAAGTATTCATTTTTCAGTGGTTCTCCTACTTTTAGAAGGTTGCTGCCTCCCAGACTTTCAAAGAGTCCAAAAATCAGTGGTTTTGGCTACCAAACAGGAAATTCAAAGCCCGAGATTCAAAGCCCTTTCCGTTCCATTGAGCTGGCTGGAAGGGCTGGGCCTAGAACTATAACTTTACTTTAAAGGACTGAAGAAAAGTTTTGCGTAGTTTAAAAAAACAAAGCAAAAATTTTCCTGGAGGCCAGTATACCAGCCTTGGTTGATACACAACATGGAAAAGAGCTGCCTTGTTGCCTGGCAGTAATGACAGCAAACAAATGTGTCTGACAGTCTGTTTGGCATCTCCTGGTCTGAAATTCTGTTTGCTTCATTCTAATTGCTTCCTTAACTTCCTTTCAGTCTCCCCACCTTCAGTACCGCCCTCACTCAAGGGACTGCCAGGCCACGCCAGGTTGTGCCAGGCTGGGCTGGGCCCCACAGGATATGGCTTCCCAGCAGGGCTATTCTTGTCTATTTGCAAGATGCCTGTTGTGCTCAGTGGCTGTTTTTCCCATAATCAATGTTGACTTGGCAGAGGCCCCAGGGTGGAAACCATGGTGGAAGAGCTTCCAGAGCTCGGCCTCAGAAGATGTAGCTAGTCCTAAGTGCTAGGCTTAGGAAACAGATTCAGAGACACTGTCCCTCAGGGAGTACCTGAATAGGCCTTGCCACTGGGACAGCCCTGATTGGGCTCAGTACCCTTTGCAGAGTGTGGGCCTCTGCCAGCATAATCTAGTAGAACAGGCCTGGAGGAACCGTATTGGTCCTTGAAGGCACCTCTGGCCTGACTAGCGTCTCTCTGCTCTGCCATGTGCCCTCCCCCACCCCTACTCTCTCTAGGAATTCTTAATCTGTGTCAGGCTAGAGAAAGTTACTCCTGGGCCCTGCCCTGAAGCAGACCAACACCCCAGAACAGTGGTCTCCAAAGTTTTAAAATTACGTACCCCTCTCAGTAAAACATTTGAATGTGTATTACTAGTATAGGTATACTTCCTTATAGATTGTATTTGTGTGCTGCTATATAATATGTATGTTATAAATAAATGTAAATTTTGAATAGACATTTATGTATATATAATTTTAAAGGATGAAAGAAAAAATAAACAATTGGAGGTATATGTGATCAAATGTGCTCCTTAAAAAAAATTTTTTGGTTTATCACTTTCTGATACAATAATTCAAACATGTGTCCTAAGAAGAGTATAATCAATCAGTCGTTCTTGCAAACTGTTCAGGAAAGTGTTTTTTAATAAGGGCTCAAATTCCTTTGAAACTCTTTGGAATGTTTTTAAATCGATTAGGGAATTGCTTACAATCCTAATTATACAGCTCTAGGAATACAGTATGCAGATACATATTTTAGAGGTGGCTTTTTTTTTTTTTTTTCGTGACCGGCACTCAGCCAGTGAGTGCACCGGTCAGTCCTATATAGGATCCGAACCCGCGGCGGGAGTGTCGCCGCGCTCCCAGCGCAGCACCCTACCAAGTGCGCCACGGGCTCGGCCCAGAGGTGGCTTTTTTTTAAAAATTATTTTTATTAATATTATTTTAAAAGATGACCAGTAAGGGGATCTTAACCCTTGATTTGGTGTTGTCAGCACCACGCTCACCCAGTGAGCTAATCGGCCATCCCTATATGGGATCCGAAGCTGTGGCCTTAGTTTTATCAGCACCACACTCTCCCGGGTGAGCCACAGGCCAGCCCTTAAAAAATTATTTTAAAATTAAATTTACATACAGTAAAATTCACTCTATTGGTGTATATAGTCTTATGAATTTTGACAAATGTATAGTCTTATAAACTTAGTCTACTACATTGTCTTATAGTCTTATATATACAATGATACATCAGGAAAAGTTCAAGAGCTGGCTGGTTAGCTCAGTAGATTAGAGCACAGTGTTGATAACACCAAGGTCAAGAGTTCAATTCCTTGTACTGGCAAGCCGCCAAAAGAAAAAAAAAATTCGTGGAGGGGGTTTGGCTGGTTATCTCTGTTGGTTAAAGTGTGATGCTTATAACACCAAGGTCAAGGGTTTGGATCCCCATACCCACCAGCTGCCAAAACAAACAAACAAAATGTATGGAAAGATTTGTATTATCTTTTAATTCCATTTTTCCATGAGCTTTTTGAAGAACCTCATAGTATTTATAGTGCTTATAAGACTTTTTTCTCTTACAAGGCCAAAGAGTAACTTTCTTCTTCACCAAGATAATAGAACAGTTACATCTCCTCTGTAGTTACCTCTATAGTCAAACATTCCCTTTACCATGACCTCTGGCAACCACTGATCTTATCGTAATGCATTTTATATTCATCCATGTTGTTCTGTGTATTAATAGTTCCTTTTTATTACAGAGTAATATTAATGTATTACTGTTTATGCAAACATCAATTGAGAGACATTTAGGTTGTTTCCAGTTTGGAGTGATTATGAATTAAGCTACTAAAAAACATCTCTTACAGGTTCTTATGTGAACATGGCTTTTCATTTTGCTTGGGTAAATTAAACTGCCAAGCTCTTTTCCAAAGTAACTGTACCATTTTGCAGTGTATGAGTTCCACTTGCTATGTATTCTTGCGAGCACTTAATTTTGTCAGTTAAAAAAAATTATTTTACATATATATATACACACACACACACACTTAAAATACATATATATACGTATATGTATTTTGTGTGTGTGGCTGGCCAGTATGGGTTCAGAACCCTTAATGTTGGCGTTACGAAACTGGGCTCTCACTGAGCTAAGCAGCCAGCCTGTAAAATAATAATTAATTACATAAAAATAATAAATTTTAAAAAATTAACCATTCTAATGTGTAGTGATTTATCAGTTCAACTTTTTTCTTCTTTTATAGATTGTTTTTGATGTAGTATTTAAAAACTCTTTTCTAACACAAGGTCACAAAGATTTTTTTCTAAATTTTCTGCTAAATATCATCCATTTTGAATTTTTTGTACAAGCATATCATTTTTAAACCACAAAAATTATATAATATGAAAACATTGCCAAATGCAAGTTCTATCCATAGCACAAGTTTCAAGTACTTTGCTGTAAAGTGAACTTCTTTGTGGTGCTCTGTCCCATTACAAAAAATTACAAAGATCCTACTGTTTAAAGATCTTGTTTTTATAAGATCAGTCTTACTGACATTCCGCAGCACAGAAACAACAGTATTCACAATGTGCTAAAAGCAAAAGAAGAGCACCACTGTCACCCCCACCGCCACCCCCACACACAGTGAGAGGCCCATGCCTTCAGGGAGCTCACAATAGATAAACAAACCAATTTAAATGATTTAAGGCCAGGGTGCTAAGTGCAAAGAAAAGGACAGCACAGAGAACAAGAAGAGCTGGGAACGGGGCATCAGTGGGTACCGCTTCCTGGGGAGGTCAGGGAAAGCCTTACAGGATAGGGAAGCTGCGCTGAGGCTTAGGCTTGGTGAGGTGGAGGAGGCCCCCCACCCATCAGCAGGAATAGCTTGGGCAAAGTTGGTGAAATGCAAATTCTGTGAACTGCATGTGGTTAGGCCTGAGGACAGAAAGGGAAAGTAGCAAGAAAAGAGGCTGGATAGGTGGACAGGGCTAGATCTTGAAGCTTTTGCTACCCTTGAAACCCTGGGGTGTTTTTGTGCTCCATTGTTGAACCAACCGTTTGGCCAAATCTAGACCTGTGTCACTGGGACAGTTTCTCATCTAGACACTTGGCATGGACTTCCAGATTCAAGGCTTTGAGGCTGTGACACTCATAGCTACTCAGTTGTAGCCTGGGTGCTCTTGTGTTTCAAGATCTAGAAAACATCCCCAGCGATGTTTCAAGATCTAGAAAAAGAGAGAGTGCGTTTGGGTCTGGGGAGCGGCTGGGGAACATCTGCTTGCTCCTTGCATCTGCCCCTGGGAGTGAAGGCATCTGGTGCATTTGAATGGATTGGAGGCAACAACAATCCAGCCGCCCCAGAAGCGGTTTTTCCACAAGTATAGAATTTTGCCTTTCTCTTTGGCTGGGGGCAAAGATCCCTGAAGTCCTATACATGTGACAAAATGACTGTCTCATACATGTCCTGTCTTGTGCTTTTCCTACCCTCTGGTTATCTAGTCACCCCCAGGTTTCTTCAGCCACTGAATAACAGAGATCCTGGGAGAGTCCCTTGTTTGTTCAGAGCAGGCTAGGATGTTAAATTCAGGATACAATTGTCAGACCATATTAAAAATGCAGGCAGCAATGCAGAGCATGGCTGGCTCATGTCAGCCAGACGTCTGAGTGTAACCGAGGAGGAAAACACGGACAGGGCCTGTGTTAATGGAAGTAGGCACCAAGTTGCATGGCAAGCTCTGGCTCTTGTTTCTCCTGTTCCCTGTCACCCTCCAGCCAGAAGAAAGAAGCTCATATTTAAGCTAGAGGTTAAAATGAGATTGCTGCTTAATGAGCATTTCTGTGATCTAGAGATCAAGGTGCTTACACCTCAAAAGGAGAGCTCCCATGCTGCCATTTAGGAGGATTGTCTAACTGTCATGGCAGTTAGGATCTACCAGAAGGCAAGACAACTGATAAGTGGGGGTTTGATGTTGACTCTTGTGCTGGAGACTCATTGCTGCCTTTGAGGGCTTGGTCCAAGAGGGCAAGCAAAGTGCTGGTACTGGTTTCCCTGCCCTAGCCAGCCTGGGGAGTTGTGGCCAGCACAGAGGGCGGAAACTGAGTAGGACCAGGGAAGGCCAGTGTAGATTCATCTCAGGTGGGTTAATTATATCAGGTGATGTCGGGGGGGAGGAAGTTTTTAACGACATATTGGGGTTTGGTTTTTTCCCCCATCTTCTCACCTAAGCTAGTGAAAACAGTCCAGATGTGGGCTGGTTGGAGCTCTGAAGCTCTGTTGATTCTGCCTTCTGTCCACCCTCCCTGCCCCATCCCCCGTGCCATCTGCCAGCTGAACCGTTAACTGGCTCAGTGCTCCCTTTTGCTGTGTCAATCCTAGAAGGTCATGCTTGTGATTTGGGGTTGGTTTCTCAAGTGTGCAAGTGAAATGGACATCTAACTATTGATTTGTTTTCTTGCATTTCAGTCGTTCCAAGGAAGTCAAGGACGAGCATACCTCTTTAACTCAGTGTAAGTGTCTCTGCATGTACAGACAATAGACCCTGCCTTCTCTACCACAGTAAAAAACCTGTGGAGCATCACTCTCCACTATTGGTAGTCAGTTACCTTTGGGGAATTTTCTAGGCAGCTTTTGTGGCTGAAAATAATACATTCACAACACTACCCTCAGCAGGCACATCAGAGCATTGTAGTCCATACGGAAGAAGCTAAGGAGGTTCTGAGAGAGAGCCTCAACATGTTGGTCTCATAACCAGATCTGGCTATGTCACTGGGAAGAGAACAAGGACGAACAAAAGATACCAAGATGAGCTGAAGGACCTAAGGAGGGAGGGAAGGCCCAGTTAGTGAAGAGTCTCCACCCCTTACTGCAGGTGCCCAGTGTACACGGCCCTGAGCCATCACTGGGCACCTGATAGGACCTCTTCCCTGGGAAGGGAAGGTGAGGCTCACACAAGCCTGATGAACTGTAAAAAGGGATGTCTAGCATATTCAGCTGGAGATGGGTTCTCTGTGAAGGTAGATAGCATATTGTTCCCTGGGGCTCACGCATCCTGGTGATCAGGACAAGACTGTGCTATCATGTTTGACATCTTCGGCTTAATTCAGTTCTCAGTAAGGTCTAGTGACTTCACAGTGTGGTTGTCAGTCTGTCCCCTTGAATCATATGATGAAAAGCATTTATTAGAAAAATTAAAGTCTAAACAAAGTCTCAACCATAAAGACTATCTTAGTAGACCCACCGAATGAGAACTTGCAGATCTGAAACTCATTCCGACTGACATATTTCCGTGTGGCTGCCTTTTTTTTGGAGGGGGTGGGGGTTGTTATTGATTTCAGCTTTATACTGTCATCTTGGTGTTGGCTTCCCTTGGGGCAGCCTCGCTCAGTCAATTTTTGCTGGAAGCTCAGCTTAAACGACTGACGTGCACGTGACTGACTACCTGTTCTCTCTCTCCATCCCTTGACATAGAGTTAACGTGGGCTGTGGGCCTGCAGAAGAGCGAGTGTTGCTAACAGGACTGCATGCAGTCGCAGACATTTACTGTGAAAACTGTAAAACCACGCTGGGCTGGAAATATGTAAGTACAGAGGAATCTGATTGGTAGAGGACCTCTGAAGGCAATAGCCGAGAGCCTCGTGCTACAAGAATGCTTTCTTCTACTTGCATCCCGTGACCTGTGGCACTGCCTTAGACAGGACAGGAAGCTGAGCCCAGAGAGCAGTACCAGGCACAGTCTTCGGCCAGCCACACTCACTCTTCCTTTTTGCTGACACTCTCCTCCTTTCATTCCTTCACACCCGTGCCTGAGACACACATACACCCACACACACCTCTTCAGATTTAATCAAAAATAATAGCACATAACATTTCCTGACAGCCTACTATGTGCCATGCATTATTTTATTTACTGTTTACAGCATCCTTAGAGGTTAGGTGCTATTTTCATCTCTATGTTATGGATGGACATAATGAGACTTAAGGAGGTTAATAGTATGTGCATGGTTACCTAGCCATTAAATGGCTTCAGAAAAAGCCTGAAGGATTAGTCAGAAATGCTACAGAGCAATAATGATGTGTCATTGTAGGTTCATCAGTTGTAATAAATGTACCTCTTGTGTGAGATTTTGATAGTGGGGGAATCTGGGGGCGGATGGTGGTATGTGGAGTCTCTTGGGGGGAATTATATATATATAATGGTATATTTTATATATATATATTTTGTTCAGGGTTCTTTAGAGAGAACCAATAGAATATGTGTATAAAATATATGAGAGGGGATTTATTAGTGGTGTTGGCTCATGTGATGGTGAAGAGTCCATGACATGATAGGCCATCTGCAAACTGGATGCTGGCAGCATGGCTAAGTTTGAAGACCTCAGAACTATATATACGCAAGAGTAAAGTATAATTCCATTTAAATCAAGATTGAAAGTGAGCTGATCATTAAAAACAACTGCTGCAGGTGGAGCCTGCCGCGGAGCTTGGCAGCACTGCCTTTAGATGCCATTTTCCACATCTCCCTTGAAATGTTCAGGATTAGAAAGAAAAAACCTAGATAGTGTACTTTGTGATGCTAAGATGGTTTAGCCACAGCTCCCTATGGCTGGCTTGGTTGTTCCTTGTTTCTGGGAGAAACTGGCCTTGGCCATTCTACTCTCTCTCTGCAGTTTCCTGCGCTGGGTGATCTGAGGGGACACAGTCTGGTTTTGATTATCCAGAAATGTTCTGCCCCTTGTTCTGTTTCCCACCTTCTTGGCTGTCTTATTCCACTGAGGATGTGTTGAATTAGAGACAAACCTGAGCTGGCTAGTTTTGCTTCTTGCTTGAGGTTTAGGTGAAATGATTCACTCATTTGACAAAGTTTTACTGAAAGCTTGGATAGAAAAATGAACGAGATGCAGCCCCTGCCCTCTCATGATGCCAAGGAGGAAAGTGACATGTAAACAAAGGAAACAGCTTGATAAGTGTAGTGATATGTGCAGGACAGGAGGGGAAGATCCAACTCCCCAAATACATGCTGATCATCTCTTATATGCCAGGCCTTCCATTCCATTTTTCCTTTTGACCCTCCAAATAATCTTGTGAAGCAGGTCTAAATATCCCAATTTCATAAGTGATTAAAAGGAAAGTCAAGTGGTTAAGTGATGCTTCCGATGCTGGGAAGCAGTAGAAGTGGGATCAGTTTCTATAGACCCCAGATCTAGTGCTCTTTCCACTGGAGTCCAGTCCTGACATTTTGCAAGTGCCTGTGTGGTTTGGGGACTGCTGAATTTTCTTTTTTCTTACTCTTTGTTGTTGTCTTTTTTTCTTTTTTTCTTTTTTCTTTTTTTGCTTAGTAGGAAAACCCTCACTCTCTTAGTTTTGCTTTCTCTTCTCTACCCTGAACACATTGCTATGGAACAATAGGTCTTATTTCCAAGCCACATTCCTGTGTTGTGTGTGCATATGTGCACATGCACGCACGCGCGCGCACACACACACAGCCAGGGAATAATGAAGTGTCAGGGCAATTGCTGCTGAGCCCACAGCTCTCGTGTGTGTGGCGTGTTTGCACATTCTCTATGCCCTTGCTTCCTCTCCCTTTTCCATTTTGTGCAATGATTCTTGCACAAAGTCTGAACTCTTGTTCTGAAACCCAAAGCCCCTAAGATGTTCTTAGGTACTTATCCTTGCAAATAAGACAGCCCACACCTACACAGGGCTTTCTTTCTGTGGGGCTTATTAGCTGGGAGAGCCCATAGTGCTATAAGTTTAGAAAAGTAACCTGCCAGGTGGTTTGTATTGAGTTTTTCCTCTGGAGGCCTGGCAGTTGGGTGGGGCTTAAGGGCTGCCAGTTTCTCCAGCCTGTGGTTTATATAGCTCCTGTCTCCCTGGAGAGAGGCAGTGAAAGAAAAACAGCCTTGACTCATCTGACATAGAAATGGCAAGAAAAATGAAATAAAAAGGGGACCTGTTTGGCCTCACAATACTTTTTTTTTTTTCTCTTCCTAAGTGTCTTTTTTCTTTTTTTTTCTTTTAAATTTTTTCAAAGATGACCGGTAAGGGGATCTTAACCCTTGACTTGGTGTCGTCAGCACCACGCTCAGCCAGTGAGCGAACCGGCCATCTGTATATGGGATCCGAACCCGGGGCCTTGGTGTTATCAGCACCGCACTCTCCCGAGTGAGCCACGGGCCGGCCCTAAGTGTCTTTTTTCTAAGCCTAACATGTACAGTTTAAAATTATAACAAGACTTCTGTGTTCCTAGAAACTAGTGGGAATGACAGAAGCTTTATAGATTTATCCATAGAAATCAAGGATCCCTAGAGCACAGTGTTGATAACACCAAGGTCAAGGGTTTGGATTCCCCTACTGGCTAGCAGAGAGAGGGAAAAAGAGAGAGAGAGGTGTTCCCTAAGATTTTATACACACACATACATATAAGTCATTCAGCAATTATTTATTGAAGATCTCTTATATGCCAGGCCATCTTTGAGGGATACAGCAGTAAACAAAACATGAAAATCTTTACCTTCTGTGAAGTTTATATTATAGTCATGGGAGGTAGAAAATATGCAAAATAGAAATGCAAATTATAATATGTTGGAAAGTGATAAGTATTGTGGAGAAAAATAAAGTGGGGGAAAAAGGGGAGAGAGAGTGCTGGGTTGGAAGTTGGGGTTTTAAGTAGAGTAGTTGGGAAAGACCTTATTGAAGTGGTGACATGGAGCAAAGATCTTATAGAAGTTCTGTTGTGGGCCGGCCCGTGGCTCACTCGGGAGAGTGCGGTGCTGATAACACCAAGGCCCCGGGTTCGGATCCCATATACGGATGGCCGGTTCGCTCACTGGCTGAGTGTGGTGCTCACAACACCAAGTCAAGGGTTAAGATCCCCTTACCGGTCATCTTTAAAAAAAAAAAAAAAGAAGAAGTTCTGTTGTAACATTGAGGAGTCCTGGTGCTGCCTCAGTTCTGCAGTTACGTGGAGGGACAGAGTGCTGGAGCGGTGGGAATTCTCTCAGTGAGTCCGAGTGAAGCGGGGACCATACCTCAGTGGTCCTGATGCCTGTCATCGGCAACACTTCTGCTTCTATGCTGTGAAAATCACCTCCCTGTCTTTGGTCATTCAGTGTCTTTTCTCCTCCTCTGTGTTTCCTAGGAACATGCTTTTGAAAGCAGCCAGAAATATAAAGAAGGCAAATACATCATTGAACTAGCACACATGATCAAGGACAATGGCTGGGACTGATGGAACAGCATCCACCCAACCCAGTGTCCACACGAACGCCATCCAACCGAACATTCTACCCAAGCGTGAGAGAGTGACTGAACACTGGTTCCATCCATTTAGAGGCCTTGCCATCTGGGGAATCCTCCCACCCTGATGCCATCTTTCTGGTGACCGGCCTCTAAATCGCTGTCTCTCTGTCTCTTTGCTTTGTATCTGTTTGTGAGTTGATCCTGGCTTCTCCCTCTGTTCTAGTGTTGGCTGAAAACAAAACAACGAAAGGAACAGATCCTCGACCGCATGGCGGCAGCCTACCTTGATAAGGGCCCCAGGGCCCACGCAAGAGCTGCCTGATGGCCCCTTGTCAGGAGAGCAGTAGCTCGGGGGAGTGAGGAAGAGGGAAAAAGGGGAACCCTGAGCTTCCTGGGGGTGAGCAGGGGGCGGGAGGGTGGGGGTGGAAACAATTGCACTGTTCCTGGAGATACCTGGTGACTTAGGCTTGAAATAATCAACTTGTCTAAAAGGACAAAGAGAAAAAAAAATACCTCATGACTGCATTCTCTCTGATCAGAAGCTTCTGTTCTAATTGGGCCAGGTTAGCAAATGTGCACAAGAAGTAGGCCTAATTCTAGCTGGTGTGGCAAGGGCCTGGTTCTCCTGGGCAGGGTTGGAGAGTGTCCTGGCAGCAGTGAGTGACTTGGGTAAGGCCCACATGGTTTTGATGACTGATGCCTTGCTCAGCCTCTGGGTGATCATCTTTGCCTCTTTAGCCACTATAGGTGAGGGGAGAAGGAACTGCTATTAGCAGCGGGTGCAAGATCCAAATATCCCAAGGCTTTGACCACAACCAAGAATAGTTAGTAATTGAGGAGAGCAGGGAACAAAAGGGGCTGCAGTTTGGGAGCTCTTGAAGAAATCGTTCAGATATTGAGCCAGAAAAATAAAAAGTAGAAACCAGTTAGCAATTCTGACTGTCTGGCCTTTTCTCTGAGTCCTGTGGCAAGGGAGGGGGTTGGGTAGGGGCAATCCCAGGGGTAGTTGAGATTTGAACCAATACAGGTTAGGTGCATCTTTCCTCTGTGGAAATGCAGAGGCTTCAGTGGGATCAGCTGTTCTTTGTCCATAGAGGCTCAGGTGGTTTTCTCCAGTTCTGTCATTGCAGACTGTGGAAAACGAAGTTCCAAGGCCTTTAGCTTAGTGTTAACCTGCTGATGGATTCCGCATGCCCCTGGTTGTTCTCCTTGGACCTCAGTGTCTTGTGTGAAGAGAAATCTCCTGTCAGTGTGGTCTGGCAGTAGGGAGGGGTTACAGATTCCAATATTACCCCCCACTCGTCCCCCTGTCTTCCACCTGCCTATCCAAACTTTTTTACGTTAGGGAATTGGAGAATAAATCCCTTTAAGGCTCCTGAGAGGAGGAGTTTGTTACATTTAATCAACACTGTGAAGTCTGTTCTGCAGCAATTCAGCCAGTACAAGGTGCATGCCTAAACTCATTTAACTGGGTTAATTTCATTTCTTAGGCTGAAAATATTAAGATATGTGTGTGTCAGGTAATCCTCAGCATCGCATTCTCCAAGTAGACTGATCCTATAGGAAAATTCACCTGAAAAGTCTCAACAAGAGTGAATTCATGGAGCTCATCTGTAAAATCGATTAACCGGGATTAAAGCAGCCAACCCTGGACCTTTTCAGAATTGCATCTGCAGCAGAACCAAATTTCCTTAGGGAGGTCAGATCGTGGGACTGACAGCAGGGTAGCTCGGGGTTCAGCAGGACACTGTCTCTGTAAGACAAAAGATTCTTAGAAATCAAATTTTGTCCCCAAGGCTTCTTGTCTAGACCTTTCCAGTGCTTTAGCAGCCCTGGGACAGTAAGTTGTTCTCCCCACTTTACTGCACGGCAGATTGAGGTTCAGAAGAAGTATTCAATTTCTGCTCATAGAGAAACAGTTCCTCTGGCTCCCAAGCCCAGTGTTCTCAATAAAAAAACACTTTTCAACTTTCACATTCCTAAGCTGACTTGCCAGCACAGAAATCATGGATTTCCCCTCTCTACCCCTTCTGAAGGAGTAGCCTGCTTTTACGGATTTTGATTAGATGCTTTGCTCAGGGAATGTCCTGGCTGTTGATAGTCCTTTCCATAAAAAGAAAATGGGGGTTAAACCTAGGTAGGTGCTTTGTCTTTAAAACTAAAAATGTAACATGGCGACATACACAAACCGGACACAGAGAGCCCTAGAATTCCCCAGGGGCAGAAGAGGAGACCAGTGCGCCACTGTTCTTCCTTGGGGATAGGGCCTTTGAGTGTTGTGTGGATCAGAGCAGGCTCCGGTCAGACCCTGGTTCTGTTTTTTTTTTTTTCAGATCCTATCCATTGAGCATCCAGTGGGTGCCTGGCACCATACTTGGTGCAAGAGATTTGAGTAGAGTGTTTGATTTTCCATAACTACAGTGGAAAAAAATAAAACTCATTAGGCTTTCCCTTTGGGTCAGTGAAACCAAAAGTGCTTCTTAGAACTTTGGCTCCATTCGTGGCTTATCTGTCTAACACTTAGCAGTATTGGAGAGGCCACCACTGAGCAATGGAGATGCATTAACTCATGGCTTCAGTCAGTTCATTCTTTAATTTCCTCACCAAATTATCGACTCAGAGCATAACCAAAGACCTCATTCATTCACCCCAGGTAGGTTCAGGGAACTGGAGTTTGTTGGTAAAGTTTGGACAGGGGTGCCAGCAGTAGGGAAAGGGTAAAGGAGAGGTGAGAAAGGGCACAGCATGAAGTTCTATACCTCAGCCAGCAGCTGCCTTCATTTAGAACTGAAGTCCAGCCAGCAGACTCTCCATTTCCGTCTCCCTATGCCACCCTAGGTCATACAGCCTTGGTCACCCTGGAGTATACCTAGACCCCCCCGGGATATTAGTCTCAAGTTGCTGATGGGTTGATTTGACGTGAATCAAGTACAGCCAAACTTGATGCCCACAGGTTGTCACGTGGGCCTGACTGCCCCAAATCCTATGACAGTAAGATCACGTAGATAAGATAGAGTAAATCTTTACTGGTGGATTAGTGTGTACAAAAGAGGTGTCCCCCTTATAAAAAAAATTTTCATGTGGATATATATAAAAGAAAGTTACTTGTGAAATATACTTTTGTAAATAATATTTAATTTTTTAAATAATATATTTGGTGCTGTTTTCTCAGATCCCCTGAGAGCACTTTTTATTTTCATTTTAAATTCTATGGTTTCCTCTGCATTTCTTGAAGTATATTTTAAGGGAAATAGTGATCACCAATGTACTTTTTTTTTTTTTTTTTTTTTAAAGGTCGCTATCACTTTAATCTGGATTGAGGCTTTAAAGCAATGCCTCTCTGCATTTTTTCCCAATGGAACAGACTCTGCAGTACATTACCAGGTTGAGAATTGAAATGTTTTCTCGCACCAGTATTGGCTAGAAAAGAAAATAAATAAAACCAAGTAAATTTAGCAGTAACAACTTAGAGTGATTCCTTTTGTCGGAAGAACTTCCAACAGATTGGACTCTTGTTTTTAAGTGTGGGTGTGCGCACGCACGTGTAAAAGCACTTTGGATTGTGCCTCCTGTTTTCTTTTTCACTGGGGACACTATACAGTTTACACCTCAGTCGCACAAAGTTTTTCTTCTCTTTCTCTCTTTTTATTTTTTGTTTCTGAGGTGACCAACAGCACAAACCACAAGGATTTTGTTTTCCTGAGTCTGCTGTTGTGCCGGTTTGCTCCTTTTTCTCTCTGTGTACAAGCTCCACTTTTACAGACTGTAAAGGAAATCTGTTTGTGAAGATCAAGCGGAGTCAGATCTGTGCTTCTGAGAGGTATGCCAGGGCTCCAGTTGTTTCAGAAGCCCCGTCATGTTAAACATTAACTGGTTTGGGTTAAAAGAACATTAATAAAATAATGCACATATCTTGTAGGTAAACAGCTTTTTTTTTTTTTTTAAAGATCAGATTGCCTCAGGTTCAGGAAGAGGCTGGGAAATCAAATCTTGAACATAATCAATTTACGTATTTTTAAAGAATATGCCTCACATGAGAAAACATGCTAGTTCTCTAGCTAGAGAAAAAAGATGTTTATTTTTTTTAAAAATTGAAATAGTCATGAAATCTACTTGCAGTAAAAGGTAAAGCTAAGAAGAAACAAACTATTCTCATATTACCAAATTCTATCTGCCCGTATGTTTTTGTATAACATTTTGGTGAAAGTGGGAGTCAGTTCCCTTTCCCAGCTTGCAGAGACTATCTTTCAATACAGAATCTGTCTATTTACGCTGTGTTTACAAAATGTATTTGTTGGGTTTGGGGGTTTTTGGTTTTTTTTGTTTTCTTTTGTGGCATTTTTCAGGTCACTTTGCTTCAATAACAAAGGTAATTGTTTTCAAATAATCTGTCTTCACCTTTTCCTGTATTTGTACATAGTGATTCAGTATTAGAGAAAAGTACATTGTTTCTGTCATATTTCCAATCTGTGTTGGTGCTCATTTGAGAAAAATAAAGTTTTCAAATATTAACTCTTTGGAGAGCTTGTCTGTCTTCATTGACCCAGTATGTTATATCTTGACATTTAGCATTTAAAGTACTTAAAGGCCCGCAGGAGGTCATCTGTCTGACCCCACAGATCTGTCATCTGAGACTCTAAGGCGTTATTTTTCCTAAGGATAGTTTGCCAATTAATGAATAAAAAGCAGGTCTGCTGCTTATCTGCAAATGCTTCTCTTGGCTTTAGGAACCATAAATGCATGAGTGACCTTTATCCAGTTCTGTATACTAGCCCCATATTCTTAGCCTCTGCAAGGTCCTCTGATAACACCAGTTTTTTTGGTGGAGATAGGATTGCATCAAGAAAAGAAAAAGTAAAACAAAATTACTATGTCAAAAGGGGAAGTATCATCTCTGATCTGCTCACAAAGGGAGATCTATATTTACTTATAATATATGGAATATCAAATTTTCTCACTCATTTGACAAATATTTCTTAAACATCTGTGATTCCAGACACTGGGCTGGGCAATTCTGTCATCCGAATAAATGAGCTGTCTTTGTTTTCCAAGTACCCTTCCTCCAGTCTTATTCAAGTACACACACAATCTTGTATATCCAGTCATTAGTACAGCGTTGTGTTTGGTGACTTCAGTTAACATAGGCTAAACATTTTTGTGTGGGCATCATTATCATTTTACACTATAAAATACCTTTTTAAAAGCTTGCCTCCATATCTTATGGAGTTCCCACCTTATATAGACAGCCTAAATGGCAAAGAATATATGAAAACTATACAAGTGTGTGTTTTCATGTTGGTAATATTTTAAGAGCCGGAGGGCTAGCCAGTCAGCTCACTTGGGAGAGTGGTGCTGGTAACATCAAGGTCACAGGTTTGGCTCCCCATACCGGCCAGCTGCCAACCACCTCCCCACGCCCCCCCAACCCCAAAAAAGCCTGTTTTATTTAAAAAAACACCTCTCCTTCCCATGGATTTTCACCTACCCATTTTAGGCCCAGCTACAGTTGACTTTTGTTTGTCCTTGAATGTATTATCTTCTTCCTGTGACCTGTTTTGCTTCAGTGGATGTGCCTGTTATCATTTCAGTCGTGTTTGCCTTTTGCAGACAGGAATGAGAGGAAAAAACATGTGCAGGAAACAGCGAGTCTCAAGCCAGCGACCCTTGGGTCCTCACTCTTCTAAGCTCTTGTTCCCCACGATCGCTGTCTCATGTCATCCTAGGAGTCCTTACCATCCTGTGGGAAAACAGTGACAGACACAGATTATCTCCATTCTGTAGATGATGAGGTTTTGCAAGATTTCAGTACTAGTGACAGGGTTAGGAATCAAAGCCTGTCTGTCTTTTCAACCCTGGGTTCTTCCCCTACGCCTGTTCCAAACTTCAGCCTCTCTCCTCCAGCCTTGTGAATTCTGCTGTGGCTTCACATGACACTTTCCCCGTCTGCCCACCTTGGCTGCCTAATTAGTAAGAGCTCAGGGAATACAAATTAGAAAATTTACAAACAAAATGGCTACAAACGTCAATGCTGCCTAAAAAGCATTGTGTGTTTTTTTTTTTTTTTTTTTTTTAAAAGATGACCGGTAAGGGGATCTCAACCCTTGACTTGGTGTTGTCAGCACCACGCTCAGCCAGTGAGCAAACCGGCCATCCCTATATAGGATCCGAACCCGTGACCTTGGTGTTAGCAGCACCGCACTCTACCGAGTGAGCCACGGACCAGCCTAAAAGCATTGTGTTCTATATAGCTAAATATAAATTGGGCTTTGTTGTATTTTAATACTCTCTGATGATTATATGTGTAATCCTTAGCCCCTTTCATTAATAGTAGGTGCTGAATAAATGCTTGATGGACATTGAATTAATGGGGATGGCAGAGAATTAAGAGCTTAAAAAAAAATCTGGTTAAACATGTTAGTATGTCTCAGAGGACAACGGAGAATTTAAACGTAAGATAGATGCTTCCTAAATGAGGTAGACGGTTACACCATTAGCGATCAGTTTATTATTTGCATTTATTCCACAAGCATTTTTTAGGACATTTATTATGTGCCTAGTCTAGTAGGGAAACTAAACTGAGGGAGCAGAAAGCCAGTGGCACCAATTTTGCAGAGTGGGAGAATGAAGGGTTATGCGAGGCCCTCTCTGCTTTTGGCCAAATATCCAGCTGCATCAACCAAGACCCTCAAAGTGGACCCTCACAGGCACCTGCTGTCTGCTGAAGCAATTGCTCATAAATCCGTTAATCTGAACTCAACAAATGCTTCGTGTCCTAGAGCAAGGCACAGGGCAGGCTCTGGAGCTAGAGTACCTGTGCTCAAATACTGATTCCATTAGAAAGAAAATCTACGGAAAAGGCTCAGTCCAGTGCCTGACACTAGCAAGGAGTCGATAAGAAAATTATTATTATTATTATTACAGATGGCTCATGTCTATTTTGAATTGAGAACGGACCAAGAAGAATATTCTATTTGCTCTTTACATTGTATGTTTAATTTTCACAATAGTTCCCCTATTTTACAGAGGAGGAAACTGGGGCTCAGTACAAATAATATGCCTATGGAAGAGCTGGGATTTGAACTCTGGTCTAATTCTGAAGCCCACACGCTATCTGTGGCCCCCGCTTGCCAGCAATATCTACCAGACAGGAACCTTTCTGGCAGGTCTAAGCACACACCCAAAATGTTGTGGCTATTTTATTCTCTCATGTGTTATTCTTTTCTTCAAAAGAGGGAAATCCTGGCTGTTCAAGCATTAGTAGCACAAAGCTTACAACTGAGGAGGAGTTGAGTTGTATTATTCCTTTATTTTACAGGATTTCAGGCCTGCTGATTGCGACTTTATGATTTTATATTTCTTTTAAAAGTAAAAAAAAATATGTATCTTTTGGTTGTTCAGAATGGTTTAAAAAGATAAGAATCCAAAAACTTGCCCCCATGAAAGTGACTGAGGTATCCTCACACCTGACAACAGCTCTATGGGGCCCCTGGGGCTAACTCTCCAGGCCAGCTTGAAACAAGCCAAGGATTGAAAGTTCGTGTTTCATGAAGACACTTCTTATTCCCTGGTGATATGGGATCCTTTTAATGAGAGACAGAATAGCTACAGAAGCTGAAGTTTTCAAGGTATTAGCAAATTATTTGAAAACTATGACAGAACTATTGAGTTATATTTATTTCAAATTAAAATAATGTTAACGATTTATCCCAAGCTCATGAGCTCAGAAATTAGCAGTGTCAAGTGGAAAGAACATTGGCTTTGGACGTGGACAGATGGATATTTGAAGCCTGACTGCATGCTTTTACATCACTTTGAGAAAGTCACTGCGTTTATCAGGACTGGTTTCTACCATTTGTAAATTGAGGATACCAGCAACCACTTCAGGTATTGTATAGGTCTTAGCAAGTGTCACTTGTCTTTCTTTTTGCTGAGTGGTTGGAACTCATTGTGATGAGCACTGCTAACACAGGATATTTAGGATCCAACATTCTTCCCTCTTAACCTCACCTCTACAGGGAAACTGACATTCAGAGAGGTTAAGTAACCTTGTTTACTGGGCCTGGTAAGTAGCAGGACTAGGACTTGAACCCAGACCATCTAGGCAATTGGGCTAATGGTCCCTGCACCACGCTACTTGCTTTTACTTCTACAGGGGAGTGTGTAGGTTTATGACAGGAAGGGAAGGCATCACCTACAAGATTCATCCTTGAATTTCGTGGTACCATATTTGGTGATCTTCAATCAAGCAAAATTTACTCATTCTCCTTGCACTCTGGCCTGGTGTGCAGGCAACATGCTGGGGAGGAGGAGGCAGAATGCTCTCAGACATGCTCACCTCCCCAGCCTCCCCTGGACCGCCTGCCTCAAATTCTGAGCCACTTCTCCAGAGCAAGGACACCCAAGCAAAGCAACCAGGCAGTCAAAGCAGGGATGTTTTATTTATGGCTTTAATAATCGAGTCTCTCGGGAAAATTTTGGTTTCCCATTCCCAGAAGCAAAAATGCTTTACAGAATGTTCTTAAAATTTATTGCTGTTTGGTTTTTTCCTACCACATGATTTGAGCCACCTTAATAGGTTTTAAAATGTCCCTTCATAAAAGTAGACAAAATGATCTGAGCCATCATTCGTTTGGCTGGTAGGTTCTGTACCAAACCAGAACACTGTCGAAAATTGAGACTGTATATTGATAATGCTGCTGCTGATGACATAAACTTATGGTGAACACGCCATGTTTATTACCAAAAGTGCCACAAAGCCAACAGAACCTTGTTTTAGCTTTGTCCAGTTCCTAGTCCCTTATTTCCACGGTAATTGGAGGAAGAGGCACCCACATCTCCCAGAGGCACTCAGGCTTGAAGTTGTTTCCATGGCGACGAGACATACCCTAGGTTCAGATTTCACTTTGTTTTAGATCTCAATGATATTATAAAAGAAATAGTTTACCTGCGAGAATGCCAGCGATCTGAGAGAGGAGGCTGGAGGCACTGACCTTCTGGGGCCCTAGCTAGAGGAGGGACCTCTGAGAGTTTCTGTTGACCAAGGTCGGTGGGTAGTCAGCCTGCAAAGAAAAGGTCAGAGTGACCACAGAGGTAACTGGTGTGGACCTGTCGTGTCCAGCCCATCAGATAATTCCTCTTGCTTAAGGTAGACCCAGGTTTAGCCTGAGGGAGGCTTGCCTGAGAAAGCAGGGCTACAAGTCAGGCAGAACTCAAAATGAGAAAAAGATCCTTCCTGCCAGTGGGCAGGAGACGCACAGGCATGGGCGGGTGGCTAACATGCGGGGCACTGGAGTCAAACCCCGGGGGTTCTGTCGCTTGTTAGTTGTGTGACCTTGAATAGGTCACTTGCCTCCTAAGGTTCAGTTGACGCCTCTTAAAGTCCTCAGCTGTGAGGACTGAGGTAGCGCCTGGCACTCTAGAGCTATAGAAATGGCATGGATCATGTTATTCAAAATGGTAAAAGGCATGTGAAATACTGGACAAATGAGAAGGATGATTAACAAATGGATGATAACGCTTTTTTTCTGCATGTACTTTCTAAACATGTTTTATATATCTTTCCAGGGAATTTGGCAAATGCTAAATATTCTCAAAGACAATCACTCACATGTTCTTTCAGCAAGTACTTGTAAGCCAGACATTATGCTAGGGATAAATAGACAAGGTCCCTGCCCTCAGGGAATTTTTTCATCCCCTCTGAGAATGCTTGTTTAACAAGGGGGAATGGGTAGTTGCTGAGTAAAGTAAGAGCTGCCACAGCAATTACTGTTTGGACTAGAAAGTAATGTTCTAGGAAGGCTTCCCAGGGTCTGTGCTGTGTGGCCTCTCTTCCACTGGGTCCCTGCAGCACTTGAGCCAGTCCTCTGCTATGGCCCATATCAAGTTGTATTGTCTGTGTCCCTCCCTAAGAGTCCCTTGAGAGAAAGGTCCCAGACTTTTTCCATTTTTTTTTCTTTTTTTTTTTGGCAACTGGCCAGTACAGGGATCCAAACCCTTGACCTTGGTGTTATCAATGCCACACTCTAACCAACTGAGCTAATTGGCCAGCCCTAGACTCTCTTTACAGCTGCCCAGACTATCAGCTCGGTGAATGTTTGATGAACAAATAAGTGGACATAAGGATAGTCATCTCTCAAAAGAATTATTCCTTTCAAACCCAACCCAAAAGGAAGCACTTTATTGAACGTTAGGTAGGGGGAAAGAAAAGATTGCCTTTGCTTTTACCTCATTCCACTGGAAACAATAAGATAAACGAGAGAGAAGTTTAGAAGACAGGAAAGGTATGTAAAGCAGGCATGTTTTTTACATCTCTGGTGGGGAGTGAAGGTTCTCAAATGGTTCCTTTAGGTCCAAGCTAAGTACAAGTGGTGCAGAGTATGGGGTGGCTGGCAGACATTCACAGAACAGCAGAAAGGCAGATTCCTCCATGGAGTATGTCGGACAGAGAGCTGAGCACAGTGTTGGGGGAACAAACATGAGTCACTTCAGCTGGCTGGTCAGAGGGTGATGTGTTTTCTGCTGCCCAAGGAAAGCCAGCATGGATGCAGGCAACATAAGGGCTCGCTCATCATAGGCTGGGTAGCCAGTGAACATGGACTCCAATCCTTTCCGTGGGGTGCCTTTAGGTTCAGCCTCTTCATCTCCAGGCCTCATTAATCTCTCTCATCAGTTCTTCTTCTTTGTTTTCCCTAATCTCTTTGGTCTGGAAAATCCTTTTCAAGTGAGGGATGGAGATGGGGAAATATTTCTTTCATTTATGGTTTTTTCTCCCAAATACTTTATTGCCTTTTTTTCTTATCCTTGATGGCCTAGGATTTTGAAACTCAAAAGCCAGGGGGATACAAATATTTTTTTCAAGTCAGATATAACTTACATATAGTAAAATTCACCCTTTTAAGAAACATGTAGAGTTCTATGAGTTTTGACAAATGTATACAATCATGTAAACATCACCACAATCAAGATGTGGAATATTTCCATCACCTCAAAAACTCACCTCTTGTAATCAACTCCTCCTAACATCACCAGCCACTGAAAATTCTATTTGGTATTCCTATAGTTTTGCCTTTTCCAGAATGCTATACAGTCCAGCTTTTGTCACTTAGCATAATGCTTTAGAGATTCACCCACATAGGACTGTGTAGTTGGCTCAGTTAGTTAGAGTGTAGCCTTCTAACACCAAGGTCAAGGGTTCAGATCCCTATATTGGCCAGCTGCCAAAAAAAAAAAAAAAAGGTAGAGATTCACCCACGTTGTTGTATGGATCAGTAGGTTATTCCTTTTCAATACCAAATAGTGTTCCATTGTATGGATATACCACCATTTGTTCACCAGCTGATGAACATTTGTGCTGTTTCCAGTTTCTGGCTATTATGAAAAAGCTGCTCTAAATATTCATGGGCAGGTTTTTGTGTATATATTTTCAAGTCTCTTGGGTAAAGTTCTAGGAGTGGGATTAGTGGGTCATATGGTAAATGGACATTTAAATATGTAAGAAACTAACAAACTGTTTTTCCAAGCAGTTGTGCTATTTTACATTCTCACCAGCTGTATGTGAGAGTTACAGTTGTGCCACATCCTTTTGTGTCCACACTTAGAATTGTCCATTTGTTTGTTTGTTTATTGATGCATCCATTCTGATAGATGTGTATACTTTTTTTTTCTTATGATTTCTGCCCCATCCCTCCCTGGGAATAAATGTACATCTGACCAAATGAGGTATGGTGCCAAGAGGAAATTTAAGACTGACTTTCCTTGTGTTTGTTTGTTTGTTTGTTTTAATCAACAAAGCAAAGGCAAAAGAATGAATTTCCATAATAGTTCACAAATATTTTTAGTTCATAAGAAAACACAAAGATGGGCCGGCCCGTGGCTCACTCGGGAGAGTGCGGTGCTGATAACACCAAGGCCACGGGTTCAGATCCTATATAGGGATGGCCGGTTGGCTCACTTGGGAGAGCGTGGTGTTGACAACACCAAGCCAAGGGTTGAGATCCCCTTACCAGTCATCTTTTTAAAAAAAGAAAAAAGAAAACACAAAGATAGGCATGAATAAAGAAATGAGAGAGCAGGTATTAGGAAGAGGGATCCAGGTATGGGATCTCATGCCTTTCCAGTATGACTACTTTTTGTCACCCAGCTAAATAGGAAACACTCCCTTTGGTCAGGTGTTTCTGGTTAATCTATTTGGAAAAATCTACTTCTCCTGTGCTGTGTAGATTATAAATCAACCCCTTTTTGTTAAGCTCTGTTATCCAACCTAATCTCCATTAAACCAGAAATGCCAGCTCTTGCATAAAGATGGCTGGGATGCTAGCATTGGTAAAATAGCCACATGTAAAAGAAAAAATGATAAAGGATTGCATACTTAAAGGAAGATCTTAGCCTTGATCCAAAATTATGTTATCTTAGTTGCTCTAGAAGGTCATTTGAGAAATCATTTTGTTATTTTCTTGTCACTCTTCATTCACTTCATTGGCATACACATTTGTATATTTATATACAATTTAATAATTGCAATTTATAATCTGGGCCATTTAGTTCAAGGCTCTGGTGAGACTGTTTTGACCTCTAAAAGAGGCTGCTTAACTTGGGATCTAGAAAACGCAAGTCTGAAGTGTAGGCTACAACCCCCTCCTCCTGCATGAGAACTGAAAGGAAGGCCTTTCTTCCAGCTGTGTGTGGGACGCTCACATTGGGGGCTCTGTTTACCCAGGGTTGCTTCTTGTACACCTCTGTGCAGCCGACAGAAGGAACAAAACACCCCACAGCCTACCCCGAGAGTCTGTATGTCCCACTTCCTTTCTTCCAAGGAGAAATTTTCTGCTTGTATCCTGAACTGGCTACACCAATCAATCACCTCTCTTTTGCCAAATGCAAGAAAGAGTGAGGGGCTGTGGGGGGCAGAGATGTGGGAATTTTGAAGAATTCAAGTAATCTGCTGACCAGTTGGCAATGCTTACTTTTGGTTTCTAGGCAATAAGTCATGACTTATAAGCCAAAGGCTACTCCTAGTCTCAGACACCATCTGGATCCATTTTCCCCGAGGCCTTGTATCCAGGGTGATCCAGTACGATGGTAAATGTAAGGCCTGCTGAAATTGAGTGCCCACGTTTGAGAACCAGACTCCAGACATTTGGTTTAAAAAGTGATGATGACACAATGGGGTCAAGTGAAGCTGTCAGGAAAATAGCTGCTAATAATAGTTCACATGGATTGAGCACTAGCTCTGTCCTGGCCACCAAATGCTCCACATGTACTCTTTCATTAGCTGTCACATTAACCCTTTAAGGTAGGTGCTATTATCTACTTGGTTTACAATAAAGAAAATTGAGGTTTCATGAGAAGGTGACTTCTTAAGGGCTCCCAGCTAGCAGATGGCAGAGCCGAGTTTTAAACCCAGATAATGTGACTCTGGAGTCTTCATTCTTAACCACTATATGTTCTACCTCCAGCCATAGCCCCACTACAGCAAAACGCCCCAGGTAAATAAGTCCAACAACGGGAAAATGTGAGGACATAATGTTCTCCAGATTTCAGAATCTACTTTGAAAATCAATTCTTTTCAAACAGCCATTCATTTATTCATTTAACAAATATTTATGAACACATACAGATGCTGGGTGCAACAGGCACAAGATAACTGTGGTTCCTGCCCTTGTGGACCTTACAGTCTTAAAGAAAGATGGTTTGTAAAGAGAAAATTACAATACAAAATGATGTGCTTCATCAGAGATATGAAGGGGTGATGCCAGAGAAGAGGAAGACGTGCCTAATTCTGATTGTGAGAGTGAGGAAGGGCTGAGTCTCAAAGAAGAAGTAGGAATCGCCAAATGGACAAGTTGTGTGTGTGTACCTTCCTATTTGCAGGGGAGTTGCATAGAGGACAAAGGGAAGCGGCATTCTGGGCAGAGGGGACATCCCAGATCCAGGACTCAGCCCTTAGAGAGCACGTGAGAGAGCCTGAAACACAGGGTTCAAGGGAAACAGCAAGAGAGGAAGATGGAGGCTGTGCCAGGAGGCTGGGGCCAGGTGTTGAAGGGCCTTGTAAAGAGTTTGGGTTTAAGTCACAGGCAAAAAGAAGCCATTCAAGGATTTGTTTGTTGGTGTTTTGGCAGCCTGGCCATGACAGGGATCCAACCCTTGACCATGGTGTCATCAGCACCACACTCTCCCAAGTGAGCCACTGGCCAGCCCCCTTAAGTTAAATTTTTTTCTTTCTTTCTTTTTTGTGGCTGGCCTGTACGGGGATCTGAACCCTTGACCTTGGTGTTACAAGGTCACTCTGTTCTAACCAACTAAGCTAACTGAGCAGAAGCATGACGTGGTCAGGTGAGCATCACTTTCCAACTTGGTCAGTTATGGAAGGAAGGATTAGATAGACGCAAAGGCTGGGTGGAGGCAGGGTGCTAGTTAAAGAGGATGTAACAATATTGCAGATGAGGACAGATGAAATGCCTAAGCCTGGGCAGCACCCATGGGGACAGAGAGGATGAGACAGATGAGAGTGTGACTAAGGAGGCAGAATCCGTGGGATTTGCGGACTGTGTCACCATGAGGTAGTATCATGGTTAACTCACAGGCTGTTGGTTCCCTACACTTCCTAGCCGTGTGACTTGGTCACGTTACTTACTCCGGAAGTCTCTTTACCAGTAAAATGGGTTTAATAATAGTACCTACAGCACAGGGTTGCGGTAAAGAGCAAATGGGATCCGTGTGCGTAGAACAGCGTCTGGCACAGTAAGTGCTCAACAAAATTTCTCTTTTCATCCTTTTAGTGAGAGAAAGGGAGGGATCTAGGCTGGGCCCCAGGCTCCCGAGCTGGGTCACTGTAAGAACCCAAATGCCCCAAGGGATCACACCAAGGAATGTAAGAACCCAAATGCCCCAAGGGATCACACCCTGATCACATAAGCCCTTCTCGGCCACACCCCATCATGGCGCTGGTTGCCCTCTAAGTAGGGATTGTATTTTAAGCCAATCAGCCTTCCCTAAAAGCCCTATATATATGTGTGTGTGTGCCACCTAATAGACGGGCTCTCTCCGGTGGATCGTCAACTGGTGTCGACTCGTCCTTTCAGTCACCACGTGGAGAGCACTCTCCTGGAGAAGGCTGTGGTCTGTTAGAGCACGCACTGAGAACATTGTGAACTGATCTAACAGACCACACCTAAGATCTGATGGACTTGTTTAGCTGTGGAAGCGGTAAGTGATGCTCTTGAATAGCTCCAGGTTCTCTAGAGCAGGAGAAAGGCATGGACTGGGTCATTTCTCCCAACAGTCCCATCTCGTGAAACAGCACCACCATCCTCCTAGTTCATTGGGTTCAAAATCTAGGAGACAGTTTTGATTCCTCTCTATCACCCCCATATCTAACCCATATGCAAGTCCCACTAGCTCTACCCCCCAAATACTGGCTCTGTCAAATCTGACCAGTTTTCACCATCTCCAGTGCTACAACTTGGTTCAAGCCACCATCTTTTGTGCCTGAACTCCTGCAATAATCTTAACTGGTCTCCTCACTTCCACTCATGCCCCTCACGGTACATTTGCAAGAATAGCCACAGTGATCTTTTCAAAGCGTAAATCAGACCTTGCTGCCTCTTTGCAATTAGATTAAAATTCAAACTCTTGAAGGTCCTACATACTGTGACATCTGCAGCCTTGCTCCCCACAACCACATGGACACTCTTTCTGTGCCTTGAACACATCAAGCTTGTTTCTGCTCAGCGACTTTGTATTGGGATCTCCTCTCCTTAGGATGCTCTCTCCCTGGATCCTCTCGTGCCTGCCCCCTTCTCACCCAGCAGGTCTCTGCTCAGATGTCATCTCCTCCCAAGGGCCACCTCTGGCCACCCCACCTCATCCCTCACTCCTCCAATCACTCTTTATCCTATTACTTTGTTTTATTTTCTTTACATCTGTTTTGGTCCGTTTTGTGTTGCTATAACAGAAATACCTGAGACTGGGTAATTTATAAAAGAAAGAGGTTTATTAGGCTTGCGATTCTGGGACAGCTGCATCTGGCATGGGCCTCAGTCTGCTTCTACACATGGTGGAAAGTGGCAGGCAGACGGTGGGTACAAGCAGATTACATGGTGAGAGGAAGCAAGAGAGAGCGAGAGAGAGAGAGGAGGTGCCAGGGTCCTTTAAACAATCAGCTCTCACGGGAACTAATAGCACGAGAACTCACTCACTACCCCTCCTCCCCGAGGGAGAGCATTAATCCATTCATGAGGGATCTGCCCCCAGACTCAATCAGTTTCCAACACTGCTACATTGGAGATAAATTTCCACATGAGTTTTGGAGGAGATAACACATCCAAACTCCATCAACATCACTTACATCTATTTCCTTCCTTCCTTCCTTCCATCCATCTCTGTCTCTTCCCCGGTCTCTTTCTTTCTATCTCTACATATAGGTGGTTTCCACAAGGGGCAGGACCTTGCTTTGTTGCCTCTATATCCCACATACCTGGAATAGTACTTGGCACATAGTAGGTTCTCCATGAATATTTTTCTTAATTACTGATTGAATGACTGAGTGAAGTAATTACAGTAAGTTGTGTGTTATCTCAAGAGCAGTAGCACAAGGGCAGTATTAGTGATGGCTGCTCAGTGATGTACTGGAAAAGATTTCCATCTGTCTGAGATTTAAATTCAGTCCCGCCTGATAGCCAGAACTTGGACTAGACTTTTCTCAGGATTTTTACCAGTCCAGTATGCTGGGATCCATGCCCTTTCCTGAGTCCTGAAGTGTCCTCCTTTCACTTGGTTCTTAGCAGTACACAGATTAGAGAGCTACTATGGCCAAACGGTTGGTGAAATGGAGACTTGGCCACCATTCTTAACAGAGCAATCAATCACCTTCATAAAAGTCCCTGCCAAAATTCTACTCAGATTATTTTATAGCTGATGTAATAACAAAGACTCCCATGTGTTGTGTACCTACTGCATTCCATCCATCTTGCATACCTCTTGGCTAATTCCTATGCCAACTCTGCAGAGTAGGTATCCTCCTGCTCTTCATCTTGCATATAAGGAACCTGAGGCCCAGGGAAGACCCATGTCTTGCCCAAGGTCACAAAGCTGGTAAAGGGGGGAGCTAGGAGCCAATCCAGGTCTGTTTGGCTCCAATCTCTGGGCTGGTTTCACAATAGTCTAGAGGGCCAACTTTTTAACCAAGGAGGTAGATGGCCTGATATCCACCTAGCTAATGCTAATTTAGGAAAACAATCCTGAGATAAAGAGTTATGGGGAACAGACTTTGTAATTAGCCTGCTGGCCCAGCAGGAATGGTGAGTTTTATCTACTGCAGGTCACAACTATTTGGCTTGCAGAGATTCAAGGGCGGGACTGTGGGGTCCCTGGAAAAAACTTTTTTTAAAGACAGTGAGTCCATGAAGGCCTTCTCTGTGGGAGGGAGAGCGATGTCCTCACAGTGAAGAGAACATGCTAGGGGACAGCAACAAGAAGCTTGTAAGGGAAACAAGCAAGCGAGAGAGGTCCTGGGATGGAGGACAGGTGGATGCTGGGGTGGTGGAGAAAGGGGACAGAAGTAAATGTATCCACAGCAGGAGAAGTGGAAGACGGGTGTGGTAGTTCCCTTCTCCCAGAATACTGTTCACTGCACCTCTGGCTGAGATTCCCTTTCATTCTTCTCAAAGCCTTTCATTGAGAGAAGGGAACTTTGAGCTGAACAGTGAGAGGAGAACCCTCATGGGCAACTGCCACCCAAATCCCACCAAGTCCTTAAGCGTCTTCTCCTCAGAGAGGCCTTCTCATCTAAATCAGACACCCCATCACCATTATTCTCTGTAATTGTACCTGAGTGCTTCCCTTGTTTTTATTATTGATTTATTTGTTTGTTTGTTTGGGGCAGCTGGAGGGTAAGGAGATCCGAACCCTTGACCTTGGTGTTATCAGCACCAGGCTTTACTGAGTAAGATGACCTGCCAGCCCCCTGAGTACTTCTCTCAACACCATTTCTCACGATTTGCAGTTACATATTTATTATTTTTCATGTTCATTGTCTGGCTCCGTCCCTAGGGCAGAGATCATTTTTGTTTGATTTGCCAGTGTGTATTCAGAACCTAGAATGGTGCTCATCCAAGGTCAATGTTCCAAAAGGATTTGTTGAGTGACTGAAGGGGTAAATGGTGTTTGGGTGGCTGATCCTTATACTGGGTGGTCTTTGTGGCGTGTAAATAAATTACAGTGTGCTCATCCCCCTCAAAATGTGCAGATAGGTGGAGTCAGGTTAGAGTTAACACAAAAGACAGGTCTAGAGGGGTAATAAGGACCGCTCCTCAAGAGGTATCGGGGGCAGCGCCTACTCTTTCGCTGACCAACCAAGGTAAGGAGAATTCTGGCTGCTTTCGTGGAAATGAGCCCAAGTCAACAGAGCCCCAGCTCTCTCCTCTCCCATGTCAGCCCCTAGTTAGTGCACAGTTGGGGGCAGATTGCAGAGGGGGTGGTGGCAGGTCATGCTGGGGCTTGCCCCACTTTGTGCTGCCAGCTCTGGCTGGCTCCCATCAGACATACGCAAGCTTCTGGCAAGCAAGAAAGAAGCAGGCTGGAGCAAGAACAGCGTCTGCCCCACCCCCAGACATGAAGTAGTCTGCTGAGGGGAGCCAGCTGGTACCTGGTGAAAGCGACCACTACTTGCCATGTAATAATCAGGTGTTTGGGGGCAGGTTATTCTCAGCAGGCTGAAAAGCAGGGCATGCATGATATTTTGTTTCTCCTTTGGCCTTCCTGATAGCAGGTTCACCTTGAGGCCTGGTTGACCTGATTCTTTTAAGGGGGACCTTGAAATGCAGATAAGCACACAGTGATGGGACAGATGGAAGCCTTCCTACCTGTTGTGTACCCGCTCTTCTTGGTGCCAGCCTTTGTCTATGAGCCGTGAGACTTCTGAGAACTGTCATTAGGGAAGGTAAGTGAAGCCAGGAGAGTCCTCAGTTTGGCCTCAGCAGGACGCATCACATCCTCTCTTTAGGCTGTCTAAATGGTATGAATCCAGAGAAGGGAAACAAAGTTCTGCCTATTCTCAGGAGCCTTCATACCAGAGACTTTATGTCACAGACCTGCCTATTTAGAGATGCTGGCCATTTTTTCCCAGTAGTGTGAGGGGTTTGGATGGCCTTGGTTTGCCCTGACATTTCCGCATCTTTTTTTTTTTTTTTTTTTTTTTTTTTTAAAAGATGACCGGTAAGGGGATCTCAACCCTTGGCTTGGTGTTGTCAGCACCACGCTCAGCCAGTGAGCGAACCGGCCATCCCTATATAGGATCCGAACCCGGGGCCTTGGTGTTATCAGCACCGCACTCTACCGAGTGAGCCACGGGCCGGCCTGACATTTCCGCATCTTTTATTTTCTGGAGAGAAAATTAAGACCATTTATTGGTCACCTACTATATTCCAGGCACTGTGCTAGGCATCCTTTCCAAAGATGCCTCATTTCATTTTCATTAAAACCGTTTCAGGATATATTGTTATTATTATCCCTTTTACATACATGAGAAGATGAAGGTTCAGAAAAGTAGAATAAATTTACTAACTCACTCAGCTAAGAGGCTGAGTCAGAATTTGAGCCCAGGGTGTCTGGCTTCTTAACCTGTGTGTGCTTTCTATTCAGGGCCCACAAGGGATGGGAAGGCTGGAACAAATTACAGGGTGACCTGAGCATATTACTGATCAGTAGGAATCTAGTGCTAAAGAGTGCTTAGCTTGTCTGCTTCTACTGGGGAAAAAAAGAGGAGCGGGGAGTGGCATTTAAAAAATGGTTTTGAGGGCCGGCCCGTGGCTCACTCAGTAGAGTGCGGTGCTGATAACACCAAGGCCACGGGTTCGGATCCTATATAGGGATGGCCGGTTAGCTCACTGGCTGAGCGTGGTGCTGACAACACCAAGCCAAGGGTTGAGATCCCCTTACCGGTCATCTTTTAAAAAAATAAAAAAATAAAAAAATAATAATAATAAAAATAAAAAATGGTTTTGGGGCCGGCCCATGACTGACTTGGGAGAGTGTGGTGCTGATAACACCAAGGCCATGGGTTCGGATCCCATATAGGGATGGCTGGTTAGCTCACTGGTGAGCACGGTGCTGACAACACCAAGTCAAGGGTTAAGATCCCCTAACTGGTCATCTTTTTAAAAAAAAGAAAAAATAATAATAATAAAATAAAAAAGGTTTTATGTGGTTTTTTTTGGGTTTTTTGGTTTTTTTTGCTGGGGTTCAATCTGCTTTAACCCTACACCACCCCCATCCCATCCAGACAATCTGGGCCTCTTTAAGTAGGCCACCTTGTTACTGTAGCGACTGAGAAAAGGTGACCTTGGTAGGGACTAACCCTGGCTTGGCCCAGAACTGGCTGTCCAGGGTAGCCGAGGGATCTGCATTATTGGATGAGATAACCACACTCTTTCAGTTCTGTCTAGGAATATCTGTGAGAATAAAGACTCCAATAAAATGAAAGTTAGCCTGCATGCTTGTCTCTTGCTCTAAGGGCAGCTCAGCAAGACAGAAACCCCAAAGCGGCAACTTGTCTTTGAGGCCAGTTGTTCAGGATCCCCACCTCTGCTCAGCTGCCCTTTCCAGGGAAAACCGAGTCCCAGTGTCTGCTTTCTGGGATGGAGCATTGGCAGTCCAGCTCCAGGAAGGTTGCTGCTTCCTTGTGTGAGACGCATTATCAAACCGTAATCATACTGGGAGGGGAGTCAGCCAAAGCAGTGGCTATTAATAGGGAGGGAAGAAAGCTGACTCAGAAGGAAGCTGCCTTAGGCTGGAGGGGAAAGCCCGGCCACCTTGGCCTTCAGTCCTTAGCAGGAGGTCATTAAGAGAGACCTGAGCTCATTTCATTCCTGGGCAGGAGTCAGCATTATCTGGATTTCTCAACTTTGGAAATAGAAACCCGAAGCAGTCCTGATCAGAGACTATTTAGCTGTCTTTCCCGGGTCCTTGGGGAGTCTCAGAGTCTTGAGTACAAATAGCTTAAATAGCCATGACTCAGCAGAGCAATAATTCTTCCCTCCCGTTGTCATCTGTTGATGTGACTTGGGGAGGGGCGCCAGGGCTGCATCTCTGTGGCCTCCCTCAGCAGACAAGCAAGCCAGTGCGGACCCAGCCCTTAGCTGGCCAGAGACGTAGGCAGAGACCTCCAAGTAGACGTCAATCCATAGGCAGAGACGTCCAAGTAGACTTCCTGGCTTCTGGATCAGGCTTGGGGATGTGGGTGTTACAGAAAGGTGGAAGCGGAGTGGCGAAGGACCACAGCGAATGAAGGGCGTGATGCGCCAGGGCCTTGAACTGGAGGCAAAACGTTAGTAAATTCTGCAAATGAGACGCATTTCTCAGGGAGTTAAGACTATAGCCATTTTTAGACTCACCATCATCTGGAACTGGAAGCAGGATAGATCCCAAAATCTGGCCCAGAGTATGCCACAGGAGAAACAGAACTGCCCCTGGGCCCAGGATTCAGAGTATCCTTACTCTGTACCAGCCACGACACACATGCTGTACATACGCTGCGTCACCACAGTTCTCACCAAGGCAGCAGGTGGGGATTATCAGAGGGGAAGACTGAGATTTCAAAAAGAGGAAGTGACTTAGCCACATACCTAGCAGGTGACAAAGACGGGGCTAAGTCTGTCTGATGCCAGAGGAAAAGCCAGGCTGCAATGAGCTGCCTCTGTACCCAAGGCACATCCCCATCTTTTCCACCTTACCAAGACCCAGTTGTCCCCGACTTTGTCACTACTTCAGTGCTCACACTGAAGCCAAGGTGATGAAAGTGTGTGTGCATGCTAGGTAGGAGGTGCTGGGAAGCCGGGGGAGTGATATGTCGTAATCTTCTCACCTTTCTTTTAGTTGGTTAGGTATGCCTAGGTGTGTTTCCTCAAACTGGATCATTTTTGCTCCTGATCTCTGAAGAAGGAAGTTTGGGTGGAGGAAGGACATGAGAAGTGTTTTCTCTTCCTTCCTAAAAATATTTATTAAGCACCTATTAGGCTCAGCTTTGGGTGACCTGGGCACTTTCAGATTATAGAACAATTTAATGGCACCATTGATCTGGTATTTTTCTCTGCTGTTCTTCACATATCCTTAGAGCTGTGTTACAACACCAAGGTCAGGGTTTGGATCCCCATACTGGCCAGCCACACACACACACACAAAAAAGTTACACAGGTGCTATAATCTGCATATGTAGATGTATCTATAAAATATATTTTTACAGAGTGAAGAGCACAATGTTAAGGAGTGGCTTTCCTTTCACTGATTGTCATGTGAGTCACTTTATGAACCTGAAAGAGATCCCGTGACCCCAGCCACCAGGTGCCAAGCTCTAGCAAGTACCTGAGGGAAGTCTTCAGCCCCCATCTGTCAGTGGGTTTGAAATACAGTGGTGGGACCAGACCAGGCTTATGAGAATTTGTTCATTATTTTATATCCACATCATGGCCCATCCTGAGAGGGCTGGAGAGTAATTTCCAGGCCCTCAGGCTCTAAGCTATTGTTTTTGGGTCTTATCTACTCTTTTGGTTAATTCTTTTTTCTTCCTTTTTTTGAAAGGCAAACAGCCTCGCAGCACGAACAGTCAACAGGACGGTGGCAGCGTCTAGTTTCAGACAGCTGCCTCCTCTCACTGTAGTCAAAGTTAATTAATCCTCACTGTACCTTGAACTAGGTCACCTGCAGGGCTGTGCTGCGGCCTGATGCGGCTGTCAGCTGAGGGTGTTTCTAATCTGGCTCTTGTCCTGTCCTGGGCAGTGGGGGTGGGAAGGGGTATGTTTCATCTTTGCCTGGGATTCTCTCCTCTTCTCTTCCAGGGAGGTGATCATTTTCAGATCTGTGGGTGGAGAGGAAAATCTTCTCTTCCAAAAATAATCTCTTTCTGCAGTGGGGTTTGAAGCTGGACCAAGCTGCTAGTGCTATTTTTACCCAGCTTGCAGATCAGGGTGTAAATAGCAACTCTGGCTGGTTTTTTTTTTTTTTTTTTTTTCCCACAGCTGACAACAAAGTCAACCTCCTCGAGGCAGAGCCATTTTGGCATTTTGCACAGAGAAAACACAACAAAGTTTGCCCTCAGGCCCTGGAGATGATGCCTTGAGCATTGGGTCAGTATACAAACAGGGGTGGCATCTCTTGGGTTCTGTTATCTCTGTCTCTGCTGTAAACACCAGGCCCCATGATAGCTGCTTGACTGAGGCTGATTTGAAGAAGTGCAGTGCAGAATCACAAGGGAAAAGGAAGGTCCATAAATCCCTGCCAGTGCATGCTGAATGTTCCAGAAGCTTGAGCAGCTCTAGGTACCAGCTGACTGTCTCCCTTGCCCTCCCTCTTGCATTAACAAGCCCTTCCTCCAAGGTCGCTGCCCTGGCAGGGTTTATACTCAGAATGTAGAATGTCTCTAAAAATATATGCCTCCTAGTTCTCAAGTGAGTGGAGGCCTCCCAGCCTGTGGTACTGGAAGGAGTCCTTTAGAGGTCAAAGGGAAATGACTGGCTCTCTCCACGCCCCATGTCAGCAGAAGCTGTGAGAAACTAACCACGTGGATGAGTGGGAAGTTCAGCCTCATAGAGGGCCCCTCATTGGTACTGTTCATGAGCGAGTTAAACTAGGGAAGACTGAGATGTGCCCATCACAGCTGGCAATTCCCTATTGCTTTTCTACTAGGGAATGCTTAGCCTTTAGTTGCTTTTTCCTGAGGCCAGGTTTCTCACCCAAATCTGTCCCTGGGGTCTTTGGCTGGAGATAAAAAAAGGAGTTATAAGTCAGCGGGAGGAACGGAGATCATTATGAATTACATAGCAACTCCTTTTGGAACTGCCCATACCCTTCCTCTAGATACACATTAATCCATCAGTCAATCAAAGTGCTTCTCGAATATCTATCGCATACTAAGAAGTGGGCATTTAGGCACATGGTTCGAATTTCATGTTCTTCCAGCAGATGATTTTGTGTGGGGTAAGAAAAAGGATTGGAGGACAGGTAGGCAGATGAGTAATCCCCAAATCTGCTTTTTTGGAAGTGGTCTCTGTGCAGCATCCTCAGCATTGATTCTGGGCAGCCGTTGATTGCAAAACTCACTGCCAGTTGTTGATAGCTAACGTGGCACCGGAGAGCTTCTGACGGTAAAAATAGGGGCAGGTAATAGATAAGAAAAGAGCTTTGCAGTTGAGTAGACAGGATGGGAACATATTGTCTTAAACTGCTGCGTCCTAGGTTTCCATTGTTAGCTTGGGTTCTCTCCCAGGACCGGCCAGAAAAGTCTACTTAGTGACCTCCAGGAAAAAGTCCACCAGGGAGACATGCAGAAGTAGAGCAAAGATTTGTCTTAGCAGCCAGAACAGAGATCCACGATGGGTTCAGGACATCCCAGTTCTCACTGGGCTCAGACACATTAAGCAGCCAACACCACAGCTTTCAGTAAAACTCTTTGAATTTTAAATAATTTTGGCTAATATGGGGATTGTTATTGTCCATTTCAGCTGGTAATTAGTTTGTCTACCAAACTTCAAAGCTACAAGCAATGATTTTTTGAGGAAGCCTCTTGAAGCCTAGATAGTAAATGTTTACCTTAAAAAATAAAACAAAACCACTCACAAAAGCAGAAGCAGGAAAAAGTGCCCTGATGAGTAAAACCAAAAGCACGTGGCAGACAGACACAGCACAGCACTGACCATTTGTTTTGAACAATGGTTGCAGCCTCAGCCTTGACATTGGGGAAGTTGGGAACATGGTAACAGATTTCTTATGTCTAGTATTTCCCTGGATTTCCTGGAATCCAACTTAAAGTGCCATTTCCCCTTGTGCCAGCAAGGAGTTAAACTTTGTTTCTGCTCTCCCTGTGACTAATGTGCACTGTGTGGCTCTGAGATCATCGAGAAAGAAACTGACAGTCGGCGTGGGAAGTGTGTGAGATTTCAGTGCTCTTGAAATGCCTTTGATGGGCATGGTGAGCGAGCAAAAGGATTATTGCCACCTAGTGCCCCTGATTGTGTAATTTGTCATGAATCCTTGTTTCTTCCTTTGAATTCTGCAGGATTTAAAATGAAGATCCGTAATTCCTCTGGGAGCTTGATATTGCCGTGATGCGTGAGTTATTCTATGGAAAGTGATATTTTAGACAGCAAATTTCAACACTTTTAAAAATAACCCATTTTGATTGAAAACAAAGCAGAATCAACTGACCTGACCAAATCACACGTGATGTATATTAGGTCCCACTCCTGATGTTTTGTGTCTTCTGAAGGGGGACCAATTAGCATAATGCTTCTGGCTTCTCTCCACCCCCTCATCTTCCCTGAGAAGGAGGCTGGCTTCACATGACTGGTGAGTTTGGAAGGAGAAACTGTGCCTCATCTCATCCCCTCTGCCTTTCGTCTTCGCAGCAAGTTTTGCTCCTGCAGGGTAGGAAGGGGAGGCCCATTCCAGCCCAGCTGCCTGCAACCGAGGGGCCAAGTCTGTGTAATTCTGAGGTTGAATATCAGGAAGGTCATTGTCTGATGATATGAGCAACACTGTCTAGTATCAGCTCTATCCATAATAAAGGTTATTTTTGGTCCTCATGTAGCTTACTGCTATCTTCTGGTTCTATTCAGAACTCGCAGAGAAGGGAGGGGGATTCTAACTGGGGTCCCCCTGAAGACCTCAACATATTCCCAACGTAGGGCTTCCTGGTGATTAGAAAAAGCCCTGCGTTGGGGTGAGATCTCACTTCTAGATCCACATCATTACTTTCTTACTCAACACCAGGTTCCTTAGCTGCCAAATGAGTGAAGGGGAGTGTATAGAAGGTGTTCCTTCCAGCTGAAATGCACCCATTAAAAAGTTATTTATTGAATGCCTACTATATGCCAGGGGATACAAGTGATCAAGAGAGACATTCTCAGCTGTCACACAGTTTATAATCTAACTAGAGTGTATCAAATAGAAAGTTGAATGTTTCAAGTGAAATAAAACAACCTCAACTAGGCTTAAGCAATAAAAGGAATTTATTGTCTCATTGGAGATCCAGGCACTATTTGGTCTAGGACTCATACAACATGGTTCCATTCGTTGGCTCTACTTACTCTGGTTGAATTCATTCTTTAGCCACCACATGATGCAATCCCTCCTCTCTCTTGGCAGCTTCAAACTTTCCATTATGGCTGCAGCAGACCTAAGACATAGCATTATCAGGCTGAGAAGAGTTTGAGTCCCAGCAATGCCTGCAAATTCCTAAGGTCCACTCTGATTAAACCATCTTAGGTCATGAGCTCAGTGTGATAAGAAACACTGACTGGGCCACTCTTGGATATGGCAAAGTTGGACCTTTCCACATGGCTCAGAAATCTGGGCACGTATTAGGAAGGGAGAAGGGGCCTCAACCAATAACTGTCCATGATAGAAGGAAAAGACAATAAAATTATAATTCTGCTCTGAGGGAACATGCAGCCTGTAGAAAATGGAAACATCTTGTTACTACCTGGCAAGTCAAACACAGGCCTGGGAATACAGAGATTTGGATTCCAAATTCTGTGCAGGCCCCTATACACATGGCCCCTATCCACATGGACATTGTAGAGGTTAATAGACTTTGCCCCTTGATCTGGCCCCTTGGCAATTGCCCTTGGGTTGGATTCTCCTGTCCTGTGATCCTTTTTCTCTTTATGAAAAGGAAGATAATACGGACCTGAGAGGGGACGCTAAAAGGATAGCTGAGTGATATCTCCAAATCGCACGGTGCAGGTCACAAAATAAACCTAAGCTGTCTATTAGCCTGTGCTTGTTATTCTTTCAGATTTAAGGACATTCATCAGTGGTTTAGAGACTAAACATTAACCACACTGGGGTAGATCAGCACTACATGAGCTATGAGCCGTGAAGATACACAGGCCTTCAGTGTTCTAAGTTCAAAAGACCTATGTGAAACAAAATATAACCCAAATGAATTACAAATGGACAGAAATGCAGTCAAACAGGCGGGGTAGGGAGCACGCTCCAGCTAGTCACCACAGCCAGTTCTCAAGAGGTCCAAGTACTTGCCGAGCAGCTTGAAAATACCAGTGGTTCCTGAGCAATCCTTTCTTTCTTCATTTGACAAACATTTTTCAAGGCTCTTCTACACAAGAAGATGCAGTAGGAACACACAATCAGCTTATGAGGCAGCCACTTAAATCCTTTTTAGAATAAGGAAGGGATCTCCCTTTACAAATAAGCAGATTATTATAAGAAACCATATGCAAAGTTAAAATGAACTAAAGACCTACTATTTATTATACCAGAGACAGAAAAGGCAAAACTCATTTCATTTGGGGGATGGAAGTTAGCGGAGTGGGCCATGCCTGGGACTGAGTGAACTGACCTTGCATTAAGGCAAACACATATGGCTAAGTTGAGAGATTACAATCAATAGTACAAAGTCTTTTTTGGTCTCTCAGATCAATATGACTCTGTCTTCTGAACCAAACTACTACAGCAGCAGTTTATTTGCACCTTTCCTACTGCTCTCATTCTGACATGTCTCTCAGTAGATTCCTTTTTTTTTTTTTAAAGATGACCGGTAAGGGGATCTTAACCCTTGACTTGGTGTTGTCAGCACCATGCTCTTCCAAGTGAGCAAACCGGCCATCCCTATGTAGGGATCTGAACCGTGGCCTTGGTGTTATCAGCACCACACCACACTCTCCTAAGTGAGCCACGGGCCAGCCCCACAGTAGATTCTTTATTTATTCAATTATTTGGTCATTCAATCATTGAACATCGATGGAGGACTTGATATATGCCAAGTACTGTACCAAAGAACAGGTACAAAACAGAGGGAGACATGGTTCCTATACTCTAGGAGTTCAGTCCAGGTGGGGAGGAGGCATATAGAAAATAATTATAATATAGCTTGAGAGGTGCTATAATAGAAGCATGCCTTGAGTGCTTAGAGGTGAGGTCTTCACAAAAAAGTTGCCATTTGAGTGAATCTTGACAATAACAGGAGTTTTCTAGGCTGAATTTCCTCAGCAACTGGAAAGCCCCTGAAAGAGGAGCCAGCTCGGTGTACTGGGGAAATGGTAAGTAGTTTGGTATGTGGGGGAGGGCTTAGGGTATGTAGGGAGAGTGTCAGAAGAGGAGGCTGAAAATGTAAGTTGGGTAAAGGGTAAGTCATGCAGAGATTCATAGATCTTGCTATGGGTTTGGACTTTATTTTTAGAGATAAGAGGTATTTGTTGAAGCAGTTTAAGTAAAGGAGTGACAATATTAAGTTTGGGCTTTAGAAAGACATCTGGCAGCAATCTGAAGGAAGAGTTGTCATGGGAAGGGATTAGGGACAAACAAGTCAACAGGGGGCTATTTCAATAATCTAGATGAAAAGTAATACAGTCTTGATTACTGAAAAAAAGAAAACAGAATGAGTTGAAGGAAGAGTTGAGAGTTTGAATCCATAAGACTTAACTGGGTGGGAGGTAATGTGGGAAAGGAAGGAGTTAAGAATGATTTAGAAATCACTAGCCTTTGCAGTTGAGGGAATGAGGGGTCCATTAACCGCAGCAGGTGACAGAAGAAGAAGAACAGGAGGAAAGATAATGACACGCTGTGTTTGAGAGGCCCACATGACATTCAAGAGGACAAGCCTGATTGACAGAAATATGTCTAGAGTCTATGTGAGAGATTGCACTAGAGAGTGTCCTGGGGACATGTAGGTGCCAAGGCCATGGACTTAAATGGCACAGCCCAGGTTGAGCTGGAGAGTGAGAAGAGAAGAGGACATACCTTAAGGAGCACTGATGTAAGTGGACTGGCCAAGGAAGAGGAGCCAGCAAAGCAAAGTGAAAAGAGGCCTCCAGAAAAAATCCAGGAGAACTAGGAGAGACTAGCGTCTTGGAAGACGAGACACAGGAGACAAGAGAAGGAGGCAGTCAAGTTGGACAGAGCTGCTGAGAATTCCAGTGTAGCATTTGTGACATTGCCCCATTAAAGAGTAAAGCTTTTGACAATAGAAGCCACTGACACGGTACTTTGCAAAAAGCATGCAGTATCTATGCAACAGTCTACAGAAATGCATATGGATATACCTGTTACCATCTTGTGTATTTCTTTGCATTTGGTCTTCAGAAGATACTTCTACATGGTTAATATTATAAAATGAAGAAGCTGTGGAAGTACAGTTTATCAAAAAGGGGAGTTCTGTTGCCCTTGCTGGAACACAGAAATTGGTGTCAATGTGTTTGACCTTCAGAAGAGTCATTCCGAGGGCAAGTTCATGGTGTTTTAGGAACTAAGCAATGTCTTCTTTGAATGTCATACAATGTTACTGTTCTTTTGCATTTGCTCATTCTTCTAACATCCTTTGAGCACCTCATATGTTCTAGACACTGTGCTAGGGACAAAAGACATTTTCCCATCCCTCAAGGAGCTCATAGTCCAGTGGGGGACATGTACAAGGGAATAAAATGAAAAGACACCGTGAAGTGCTATGATCGAGGTAAGCACAGTGTGCAACTGCAGAGGGTGGCAAGGTTAGAGAAGTCCTTCTAGAAGAGATTATGCCTGCCAGGTGATACAAGGAGGGGATGAGGGTCCAGATCAAGGGGAGAGTAACTGTAAGGCAAGAAGGAAGAGAATTCAATATGGTGGAACATAGAGTATAAGGCGAGGAAGAGCAAAAGGTGAGCTGGGAGAGGTGAGCACCTGTGAGCCCTTCTAAGGAGTCTGAACTTTATTTTTTTTATTTTTATTTTCTAAAGATGACTGGTAAGGGGATCTTAACCCTTGACTTGGTGTTGTCAGCACCATGCTCACCAGTGAGCTAACCGGCCATCCCTATATGGGATCCGAACCCGGGGCCTTGGTGTTATCAGCACCGCACTCTCCCAAGTGAGCCACAGGCCAGCCCCAGGAGTCTGAACTTTAGCCCAAAAGCAATGGGGAGCCACTGAAGCATTCTTCTAGAGATTTCAAAGGAAGTCCTTTGCTTTTGATATTTTTCTTATTTCCCATTCTCTCTCTCTGTGCTTTTTCTTCCTTCCTTCCCTACCTACTTCCTTTGTTCCTTCCTTTCTTCCTGTAAACTTGCTTTTGGAAATTGCAGTTGATCTGGCCTATATCTAAAAAGGATAAGGTCAAGGGATTTATTTATGGTTTGTCCAAGACGGGGGTGGAGAAAAAGTGGGAGTTGTAGATCCCTGAAAACTGACTTTGGATGGCAGTAAGAAGCAAAGTGAAAGGATCCCAGAAGTAATGCATATCACTCAGAGGCTCTCCTTCCACCCAAATCTGGAATTGCCTATGTTCGGTTTTATCTTTTGTTTTTCTTATTTATTTGACTAATTAACTTATTTATTTTTAAAAGATGACCGGTAAGGGGATCTTAACCCTTGACTTGGTGTTGTCAGCACCATGCTCAGCCAGTGAGCAAACCAGCCATCCCTATATAGGGATCCGAACCCATGGCCTTGGTGGTATCAGCACCGCACTCTCCCGAGTGAGCCGCAGGCTGGCCCTTATGTTTAGTTTTATTGAGGAGCTGTTACCTCCAAGTGTGGACAGAAATCTTAATTGTAGAAAGAACTATACTCCTGTTACTTAAAGTGGGGTCCTGGATCAGCAGAATCAGCATCACCTGGGAACTGGGTAGGCAAACAGAAATCGCAATCCCCACCCAAAACCTACTGAATCAGAATCTGCATCTTTAACAAGATGCCTGGGTGATTCCCATGCACATTCGAGTTTGAAAAGCCCTGATCTCCAAGATAGGAAAACTGCCTAGTTGGTAAACGTTATGTCACTATGTTGCAATCTGTACTTTGTTTTGCATGACTGATTGACGCATAATCAGTTTGTCAGCCTCTGTGATTACGAATTATGTCCAAAAGTAAACTCAATCAAGGGTTAAACCATTTCCACTCTAATGAATATTTCTAAGAAATCCCCTCTGAGCCTATGATGCTGTGATCTGTTTAAATAAAGCGCTTGCTATCTGGCTGATTCAATCTTTTTTTTTTTTTTCCTATTGTGGCAAAATACACATCACATAAATTTATCATTTTAACCTTTTTGGGGGGTTGCCAGCCAGTGTAGGTATCTGAACCTTTGACCTTAGGGTTATAACACCACACTCTAACAAACTGAGGCTAGCCCCTTAACGTTTTTTTTTTTTTTTTTTTCCCATGGCTGGCTGGTAAGGGGATCTGAACCCTTACCATTTTTAAGTGTACACCTCAGTGGCATTAAGTACATTCACAGTGTTGTGCAGCCACCATCATCACCATCCGTCTCCAGAGTGTTTTTATATTCCCAACCTGAAACTCTGTACCCACTGAACAGGAACTCCCCATACCAGCCAGCCGCCAAAAGCAAAAGCAAAACAAAACAAAACAAAAACAGTAACTCCCCAGCATCCTTTCCCTCCAGCCCCTGGCAACAACCATTCTACTTTCTGTCTCTATGCCTTTGACTATTCTAGGTACTTCATAGAAGTGGAACCATACGGTCTTTGTCTTTTTGTGACTGGCTTATTTCACTTAGCATAATGTCAAGTTTCATCCACGTTGAACTATATGTCAGAATTTCCGTCCTTTTTCAGGTTGGGTAATATTCCCCTGTATGTATCTACCATGTTCTGTTTACCATTCATCCGTTGACAGACACTTGGGTTGCTTCCACCTTTTGGCGACTGTGAAAAACACTGCTACGAACATGGCTGTAGAAAGATTCATTCACACAACCAGCATTCATGCCAGGCATGCAGGTCCCCCTCCCAGCTCACCCACTTTATTTCCTAGAGGTGTGACACAACAAACACAGAATTCATAATTAATGGATGCTCTCAATGGATTTTCTTTAATACAGCAAGTCTCTAGTTAACTCCACATTAAGAAAAGGAAATTTGCTTTTGTTGGGAGCGAAATGTCGGTTGCATTTAGTGTCTCTGTCTGGGAGCAGTAGCCTCCTGAATATAAACTCAGAGCCAGAATCCAGACATTAATTTGTGTAGCTCAGGTATTGATTTGGTGACACCACTCTCTTCCCCTGATGCTATTCCTATCAACCCAAATTATCTGTGTGAGTATAGGAACCATTTTTTCTGAGTGTACTGGGCAGCTGGTGACAAGCTGCTTGCTGATAGGCCCTGACAGAGATGAACAGTTGGCTGCTCCTGGGCAATAGCGGCTTTGCCTGCCAGATTGTTGCTGGGCAAAGGAATCTGCAGCCCTAAAACCAAGGGCAGACACCCATGTAGACAGAGTTAGCCCTCCAGCCTGATTTCAGCGACTTACAACGGGGCTCAGACAAGGGGAAGAGGCCTTGAACTCGTAATTCTAAAGAATTATATAAAGAGTAATATCTCCCCCAAATGATCACAGTTTTCTTCTAGAGTCTCAGTTACTTGTGTCGCTCCAGGAAGCTGGGGGGACGGGCTCCCCTTGGGTGCTTTCCCTCAGACATCCAGCAGGGGCGCCCTGACATACCCCCTTTCATCCCGCTGTTTCACCTCTGGGAAACTCTCTGGGTTGTCAGATATGTGTGTGAAGATAAGAGGGTTACAATTACATCAGCTCATTTGGAAAATAAACACTGAAACTCTGGGTTTCATTTTCTGTAGAATCACTTTTGCTTTGCAAACTAAATCTAGACTTAACAAAAGAGGAACACAAGGACAGGTTCACCGTTTTCATGTTAATGCCTGGCCCTCAAGGATGATTAACGTTAGAAACTGAAAACACATTTGGGCTAATCGTTTATGAGATCTGATTAAGAGCTTTACAAAGAAGATTTGCACCACCGTTAAGAAAGGCTCTAGAAATTTAGGAGAACGCGCATGTAAGGAATGTCCTTTTACCCGATTATAAAGATTATAAAAGAAGAGCTAGAAAACACAGCTTAATGCACAAGAAAGGAAGGGGTGAGGACCTGGCCTATATGGATCCAAAGAAAAAAGTTTGTATAGGGCCGGCCTGTGGCTCACTCGGGAGAGTGCGGTGTTGATAACACCAAGGCGACGGGTTCGGATCCTATATAGGGATGGCCGGTTTGCTCAGCGGCTGAGCGTGGTGCTGACAACACCAAGCCAAGGGTTGAGATCCCCTTGCCGGTCATCTTTTAAAAAAAAAAAAAAAAGAAAGAAAAAAGTTTGTATATTGGTGAGCACATTTGAAGAATTCCCATGAGAACCACTGACTAAACCAAAAGATGTAACATCTGATGAGGTTATCTGTATGCAGCCACAGAAACGTGTGACGTGTGTGTTGCTGGAAGGATCTAATGAAAGTCTGGGAACAAACATAAGATGATAAAGTATTTTAGGCCACTGCCTAGAATTTACAGTTTGTCTCCTCCTATGTTTATCCTGATCTGTCCACTTGAAATGCCCTTCCCTGTCCTTCCCTTCTCTATTAAAATGTGCTTATCACCTTATTCAAGAGGCAAGTAAAATCTCACTGCCTGCAGGAAGACTGCCCAGACTGACTCCTCTCAACTATAATCATTCTTTTGTACCCTCTCCAAATGTGTGTGTCCTATATGTCCTAAGGCAGCCCACATGGCATTAATGACATATTTTTTAATGATTATTTTCATGCCATTTTCACAGGTGTGATTGTGTTCCTAACCCAGTCTATAAATAAGCTCCAGTCTATTCCTTGAGGTAGGGAATATTTTGGAGGAGGGAGGGTGGTGTGTGTTCGTTGTTTTTGTTGGCCTTTCCTCTTGGGTATGCTAAAGCCGTACTTCTCAGTCTTTAGCATGCAGGCGGAGATCTTGCTTGCTAAAGTGCAGATGCTGATTCCGTAGGAATGGGTTGGGCCTGAGATTCTGCATTTCTAACCAGCTTCCAGGTGATGGGGAAAACCCCACTTTGAGTAGCAAGGCCTTGTAGCACCCAGTATAGTGATTCAGCATAAACAAATAAGACTTTATATTGGTAGTAGTTCCTAGGAAAATTCCCTTCTGAGGTCTGAGCTCTTCAAGCACATGCTACTTTGCAGTAAATCTTTTCCTCTTTGATCCTTGGTCGTCTGTCTCCTAAATTAATTGAAACCTGAGGACACGCTCTTGTTATAGTGCAGTTGTGTGAATTTGTGCCGAAATTCTAGGAATACAATTGGTTTTACAAATGTAATTTGAGAGGATTGGGGAGTTATTTTGGGTATGCATGACCCAGCCTTGTAATGCTAGGCCCCTCTTGATAAGAGCCACAATTATACCAGCTGGTGCCATAAAAGGGACACACGCTAGCCTGCATAGAGTGCTGAGAGCTGTAACCTCCCCTTCTGGATGAGGGACCTTCACTTTTCTCCCAGGTAGGATAGGTAGCTGGAGGCAGAAACAAAGTTTACTTTGATTTACCTATGTCTGTTACCTGGGAAAGTTCCCATTCTGTCAGTGGAAGAATTTCCTCTTAGTTTCACCTTTGAAACTAGGAAAATTAGTCTTTAACCATACTAAACAGACTTTAATAAATGCTTTTAAACTGGGAGGGACAGACCAGAAAGATAAGCTGGCATGGTGAAACCATGAAGACATCTGTCTGCACTCCTAGCATGGCGCCAACAAGAGGACAAATCAGGTCTCCCAGGGCCTGGTTTATTTGTCTGTAAAATCAAGATATTGGGCTGGAAGATTCCTATCAGCCCTAACAGTCTATGATGATTCCAATCAAGGTATCAGGGGAAAGGCACAAAAGACAAGAATTTCACAGCTGGCTACTTGACAGCAAAATGTGACTGGGAGTCTCTTGGCTGGTTCTTATTTTCTTTCTGGTCTCAGCCCAAACACTTGCCCTGATATGGTACTAAGTTATCCCTTCGTAGAAAATTTGGTGGCTCAGGGCCAGCTTGTGGCTCACTTGGGAGAGTGCGGTGCTGAGAACACCAAGGTCACGGGTTTGGATCCTATATAGGGATGGCTGGTTAGCTCACTGGTTGAGCGTGGTGCTGACAACACCGGGCCAAGGGTTAAGATCCCTTTAGTGGCTCATATCTGCCTGTCTATTGTAGAAGGACCTAAAAAGATATGCCCTGTGCTGCCACCTAATGGTTGCTATTCTTCAGCACTGTTTGGATATTGTAGTATCTTCAGGACCTTTATACATAATCCACCAGCTCTGAGAGTCAAACAGGAGAGAATAAAAATAGTGTACTTCCAAGTGCCACCTCATTAAGGGAATCAGGGACTATGACTAAGACCTATAAAGTCTTAAACTCTGTAATTTCCTCCTTATTGTTATTTCCTGTCTGTTTCCCTGTAGCGATTAGCAGTAAAATTGTAAAAACAGAGAAACAAGGTGTTTTCAAGGGCAGCAAGGAAGCAGAGAACTGGGGAGACAGCACCCCAGGGTTTGAGGTAAATAACTCTAGGAGATGACGTGGGTGGAAGGAGCTGAATAGCTGCTAGGAAAGAGGGCAGAGTCCTCAGGCTTGTTTGAAAAAGGAAAGAGGGGGAGGGGGGGGATGAAGTTGCCTTCTAGTTGGAATGAAGGTAACAGTCTTAACAGCATTGTCATTCTTTCCTGTTTTGTCTTGAGATGTACAAGTCTGTTTGTAAGCCAGGAAAATGAAGCAAAGTATAGTCATCAGCTAGTGTTGCTGTTTAGGGGCCTTTGTTAAATGATACTCCTCTAGAGTAAGGATCCCAAGCAGAAATGCCTACAGAAGGTGCAGGCAGATAAAGTACCTGAATGCGGGAAGTCAGGGAAAGGGCTGTAGGAAGTGGTAGGGATGGCGGTAAACTGGAGACCACTCACGCCGTCTAAGGAAGCAACAGCTACTCAGCCCCAGGTGATTATGGGCCTAACCAAACTGTGTACCCACATTGCCATATCTTCCAAATTTTTAGGAGAAGCTGGAAATCTAGATTGTTATGTGAAGTCTCCTTATTTTTATTTTTAAAAATTAATTATTATTACTTTTTTTTGGTGGCTAGCCGGTATGAGGATCTGAACCCTTGACCTTGGTGTTACAATACCATGCTTTAACTGACTGAGCTACCCTTATTTTTAAATGCTGGCAGCTAATGTTGCTTAAAAACGAACAATAGCAGCACTGTGTGAGCCAAATAAAACATGGCAGTGAGACATATTTACCTAAAGGCCAATTCTGAAAACTAGGATCTAGAGCAATTTGCATTCTGGAATCTTGAAGCACTAACATGATCCTTTCAAGGCATGTGGTCTTCTATCACCAATAACAAAATACAAGAAGACAAGCAAATACCAGAAAAATTCGGGAAGTGTAAAATGCTTTGTGTTTATATTTGTGAGAGCTATCATATCTAGAAATCTCCAGAAAGAGCTAGTTTGTTAATTTCTCATATCCAGCAGGAAAGTCTTGAATGTATTTATTCAGTAAATCAAGAAGCATTTGTTGAGCTCCTAATGGGTGCTAAGTGAAGATAAATAAAACTTTTTCTGTAAAGGGCCAGATAGTAAGTATTTAAAGCTTTGAGGGCCATACAGTCTCTATCACAACTACTCAGCTCTGCCTCTGTAGTGGCAAAACAGCCTTAGACAATACATAAACCAATGGATATGGCTGTGTTCGAATAAAACTTTATTTACAACATGCAGCAGTCCAAATTTGGCCCTTAGGCCATAGTTGGCCAATCCCAGATCTAGTAGATTTAAGACAGATTGCGGCCTAATGCAACAATTTTCTTTAAGGAAACTTAGGTTTATGTTTTGTCTATTTAGACAAGAAATTAGGTAACATTAATATGATTTTAAGTTATATTTGTAAGTAGGATACCCAAAGTAGCTTTCTATTATTATGTAGTATAAGAAAAGCTATCACAACTATCCTGCCAAAGTTACTATAAACATTGGAGATGATGCTGGTCCTACCTACTACTGATGTTAGTTTGCCAAGGCTGTGTATGAGTTCAGTTTAGGATGATTTTTCACAAAGGGAACCATTTACACAGGAGAATGTTGAATTTTTGGCTGAGATAGTTATCTCAATGGAGTGATTCAATTTCTCTATGTTTTGATTGGAACTGAAACTGTTATAACGAGGCAACGTGAAGCCCAGCACACCTGTTTGTGTCCTGAGTCCTAGGACTTATTACCCGGAACTTTCAAAAATATGTTCTCAAGAGAGCAAATGAAGCAATATATCATTTTCATCTTTATATTCCCAACGAAGTAATAACACATAGAATATGTTCCAAAAACATTACTTTATGCATGGCAGGAATACAGACTATGGCCATGTTAACTTCTGTAGAGACACTTTTATGAAATGTCCACTGAAGATGCCTAGCAATTTACAAGGCTGTGGAAGATACTGTTTACTGGGTACCAAAAAGCTATTCATAGCCCCCTTTACCTTTATTTTCTTCTCCTATAGACTCCCTTGCAGGTAAGAGTGCCATGTGTTTCAGTTCTGATCAAAAGATATCAACAGGCTGGCAGATTAGCTCAGTTGGTTAGAACACAGCCTTATACACCAAAGCCATGGGTTCGGATCCCTGAGCCAGCCAGCCTCCAAAAAAAAAAAAGATATAAACAGAAATCAGAAATGTCTGCTTGGGGTTTCTAAGAATAGAAAAAGAGATAATTTAATTTGGCCTCTTGACCTTCCCCTTTTCTTCCTGAGTTAGAACACAAGACCTTAGAAGTTTAGCAGCCGTCTTATGACCACGAAGACAAAAGCAACAAACTAAGTTTGGTGGAGTGGAGAGAAAAAGACCTGATGATATCATTGAGCATCTCCACCACCCCGGAACTGAACATCTTTGGGTTTCTTATTACATGAGGAAAAAATGTGGTCTTTGTGGGATAAAGCCATTATCATCTTATTTTCTATTACTTGCAACCCAACCCAATCCCATCTGTTTGGGGCGTTTGGGGTTGCCTGGTATTCTCACCTCGCATCCATAGGGCTCAGGAAATGTGAGTGCAGCAGTGATCCAGCTTCTGGTGCAGTTGTATTAACTCCCCAACTCTTCCTGTGCATCTGTAAAAAGTGGGGGTTAAAGTTATGTAAAAGCTTGTTACAAACTCAAATAACATATGAAGATCAAAGCCCACTGAGTTTCTCAGGATGAAGTCCTATTACCATACATCAACATCAAGTTCAAAGAAAATGTTCTACAATACAGCTCCTTAGAAAATCAAAGGGATTGTAAGCAGATTTTTTTTTTCTTAACTTGTTTTAGGTAGCAAAGATTTTATGCCAATAAACTATCCAAAAAGTATTTTAAAATATATGGATATACTCTACATTTTAGAGTTTCATGTACCTCAAACCCATCAAGATTTGTGACAAGTGCATTAGATTATTACAAAGACCTTTCAAATCCTGGAGCTCCTACTTGCCAAATTTAGGACAATTTGAGCATCAAAAAGGTAATGATGGTAATGGTTATAACACATTAAATGAAACGTAAAAATTCTATGAGTTCACAGTGATTCAGAAGCATGGCAACTAATAAACAGAAACAAATGATAGAATTTGAGTTTGCAACTGCCAATGTAATAATTGATTAAGGCTGGGATCAATGGATGATAAAGCCATTGAGTTTAAGGATCTTGGAGAACAGGATAATCACATGGTATCAAAGTCGTACCCGCAAATCAGTTAATAAATTTAAAGGGAAAATGTGTGTTTACCATGGAGAGATCTGGTATATACCATTTTTTTGACAGCCGGCCAGTATGGTAGATGCCATCTTAACCAAGAAATTAAACTTGGCGGCACCAATGTTAAGACAATGGGTGGCCTCCTGATATTATGCACTAAGAAGTACACAACACTCCCTATGTAGAATTCTTGCCAGAAATGTTTAAGCTGAATGTAAACATATGTAAGCAATCAGGCAAATCCAGAATTTGGGAAAATCTTCAAGATAACTGGCCTGGATTCTTATAAAAGTTCAGTGTCATGGAAAACACCAAAAATGGGGATTTTTCTAGACTAAGGGAGACTAGAGATAAGAATCAAATGAATGTGTAAACCTTGATTGGATTCTGGATTGGAAGGGGAAAATCTACTATAGAAGACATTTCTAAGACCATTGGAGATTTGAATATAGATAGTATAGCAAATTGCATTATTGAATTAGTGTTAATTTTCTTAGGTGTGATAGTAGTGGTATCATGGTAATTTAGTAGAAATGTCCTTTTCTAGGAGATCTGTATTGAGATATTGAGATATGTTCTAGGAGATCCATATTGAGTGACATGTCATGACGGCTGCATCCTACTTTTTTTAAAAATGTGCTCTAGAGCTGGCTGGTTAGCTCACTTGGTTAGAGTGTGGGGCTGATAACATCAAGGTCAAGGGTACGGATCCTCATACCAGCCAGCTGCCAAAAAAAAAAAACAACTGTGTTCTGTTTGTGTGTGTGTGTGTGTGTGTGTGTGTGTGTGTGTAGAGGCAAACGTGACAAAATGTTAATAACTGGTAAACCTGTGTAAAGGGCTTAGGATATTTATCGAACAATTCTTTGGAGGTTTAAAACTTTTTTAAAAAAAGAGAAAGAAGAAAAGTCATGGACTTCACACTATGACTTGGAATCCCAAGATAATTATTTTGACTGTTATTCATAGTCACTTCTGGGCAGATATAAAAATGTGTTAGCTAGACATCCTGACACAAAGTTTAGGTGTCACATAAGGATTATTCAGCAAAAATGTTTTTGAGTGCCTACTATAAGCCAGACACTATTTTAGGCAACTGGGATACTTAAGTGAGCAAAAGCAGATCTCTGGTCCCATGAAGCTTATATTTCAGTATAGAGAGACAGAAAGAAACAATAAACATAATAAGTAAATAAATTGTGTGGGGGGAAAATAGTAGAACAAGAGTTGGGGGGTTAGTTGTGGAATATTAAAGTGGAGAGTTAGATAAATAAATGAAGAAGCACAAAGATTGATATGAGGGATTTTGAGATAATGTCCAAATCTTCTACACTATTTTAGGATATGATGGTTTAGTTTCACCTGAAGAATATTGCCTCTCTTTATTACATAGTTATTTCAGTTGCATTGCACACAAACTGAGGCCGAATTCCAACTAGGGTGACCAACTGTCCTGGTTTGCACAGGACTAAGGGGTTTCCTGGGACCCGGGACTTTCAATGCTAAAATTGGAATGGTCCTGGGCAAACTGGGATGGTTGGTCGTTCAATACAGCTACTTACCACCTGTGTGAACTTGAGCAAATTTTTTAGCTTTCCAGAGTCTTGGTTTCCTCATCTATGAAAAGGATTATACATGTATATACATACTACACCATGAATGAAACTTGAAAACATTATGCAAGATGAAGGAAGGCAAAAGGTCACATATTATATTACTCCCTTTATATGAATGTCCAGAATGAGTAAATACATAGAGATAGAAAATAGATTAGTGGCTGCCAGGGCCTGGGGGCACTGGGGAATGAGGAATAACTGCTAATGGGTATGGGATTTTGGGGGGGAGGATCAATAAAAATGTTCTAGAATCAGATAATAGTGGTTGTACAACTCTGTAAGTATACCAAGAAAACCACTGAACTGTACATTTTAAGAGGATTAATTTTATGGCATATAAATTATACCTCCATGACAGGGCCGGCCCGTGGCTCACTCAGGAGAGTGTGGTGCTGATAACACCAAGGCCACGGGTTCGGATCCCATATACGGATGGCCGGTTAGCTCACTGGGTGAGCGTGGTGCTGACAACAACAAGTCAAGGGTTAAGATCCCCTTACCGGTCATCTTTAAAAAAAATTAAAATAAAATAAACCGAGAGCCCTTTGATGACAGAAACTATCTAATTCGCTCAGGGCCAGCTTCCCGGCCATGCAACCTGTGCGGCCACATGAGACCCCGGGCTCAGAAGGGCCTCACACTTGGTTTCCTGTTCTGCTTTTGTCATCTTGAAATTCTTTGAACCATCTTGAGATACTGTTTGAACAGAATGCAGGCGCCCCTCATTTCCATTTTGCACTGGGCCCTGCAAATTATGTGGCTGTCCTGAATCCACCTTTGTACCCCCAGCACTTAACACAATTCTGTTGCACCGGGGGTGTTCGGTAAAGGTTAATTCCCTTTTCCAGCCTCACTACTCTGAGAACAGGACATTGAGCTTCAACACCGATATACCTAGAGCCACCCGTGTGCCAGGAACTGTGTTAGCAGCTGGGGATACAGCGGGGAGCCAAAGCAGGTGGCTGAGGCTCTCGGCCCCTTCCCCACAGGACAACTGTTCAGAAGGAAGCTGTTCACGGAGGCAGACGTGTCTCTCACTGCTTGTCTCCAACAGTAATGACAGCGTCTGACTCATTTGTACTTTTAGTGAGGGAAAAACACATCACCTTGGGATCCTGATTTTGTGAGTTCTCCTTTGATACAGGAAATAGAAGGTGCTGATGAGTTAGGATGGGACTTTAGTTCTTTTCCACGGTGTGAATAAAAAGTCAAACTCTGCCCTTTTCAGTCTGTTTGTGGACTGTCGTGTTGACATCTATAATTAAAAAGATCTGTCAGCACCTTTTAATTCAGTTCAGTTTCTATGTACAAAACACTATGCTAGGCACTGCTGGTGGGAAGACTGAGGCAGGATCTGTTTAAGCTGCATCACATGAGCTCATTTGACAAAGATTATAGTGGGCTACAACTTCATGGGGAGTCAGCAGAGAGAACAGTAGGCAAAACTCTGAAATTCCTGATAGACCTGGGTTCCACTTGCTAGTTGTTCTGTTCTAGCAGTGAGTCCTGGGGGGCAATTCCTTAATCTCTCTAGACTTGGTTTTTATTGCTTAATACAACCCTGGTGTCACAGGGCTGTTGTAAAGAATAAATGAGATAACACATGTATAACTTTTAGCACAGTGTCTGGCACTTAGTAAGAAGGCCACAATAAAAATAGAACCTAAAACATCCCATAAAACTAAGCCATTTTGCGTCATAATGTCTAAATAGGACTGTTCCTGGCACACAGCCACATGTTGTAAAATACCTCTGTCTACAACTTCTATTTTTCCAGCTAGACACAAAGGCAAACAACTCTAGCCAACACCACCTGACACTGAACTTAGTGAGGTTCCTTTCTTCCCTCTCAGCCTTGGTGGTGACCCCTCTCTTTGCCCCCACTGCCCCAGGAATGCAATGTGCTCGCTCTTTGGGGAAGATAATCAAGGGGCTGGCAGCCTACAGCTGCTGGTGGGGGCACTGGGGTGAGGGGCCTTGACCTTTCCTGACATCTTCAGCTTCCTTAAGATTAATTGGGTCTCCATTTCTCTCTAACACAGTCTGCCCATTGAGCACCTATGAACTTGTGCCCTGGAAATAGACAGGACTGGGTTTGAATCCCAGCTTCATGACTTACATTCTGACTGACCTCTATTTACTCTACCTGTGTAATGAATATTAGCTACTTGTCTTCAGGCTGCTATACAAAGTACTACAAACAGGGTAGCTTATAAACAACAGAAATTTATTTCTCGCAGTTCTGGAGGCTGGAAGTCTGAGATCAGGGTGCCAGCACGGTCAGGTTCTGGTGAGGGCTCTCTCCTGGGTTGCAGAGGGCCGACTTCTTGTTGTGTTCTCGTATGATGGAAAGAGGGTTGGAGAGCTCTCTGAGGTCTGTTTTATAAGGAAACTAATCTCACTCATGAAGGGTCTACCCTCCTGAACTTAGCACCACCCATAGGCCCCACCTCCTAATACAATTGTGTTGAAGGTTTGGATCTCAACATAAGAATTTTGGTGAGACACAAACATTCAGTCCATAGCACTACTCATTGGATTAATGAGATAATGTACCTGAAATACCCAGCACATACAAATTACTAAATAAATTTTTTTTTTTTCTTTTCCTCCTCTTCTTCGTTATTATTTATTCTGTGTTTCCCTATTTGAGCAAAGGGGTAAATACTGGTTCTGTCTCTCCAACTCCTGTCCTAATAATCTACACGGATATTCTACTTTCCAGCGTTATTTTGCTTAGCATTTAAGGATATTCTTGTTTTATATCCATTGTCTGATGTTCCCACTCTAGTACTAATTTGATGATGAAGTGAGTCAAAATTTGTTAATAATTTTTTTTTTTTTTTTTTTAAATGACCACTAAAGGGATCTGAACCCTTGACTTGGTGTTGTCAGCCACGTTCTCCCAAGTGAGCTAACCAGCCATCCCTATACAGGGATCCAAACCCACGGCCTTGGTGTTATCGGCACCGCACTCTACAAAGTGAGCCACGGGCCAGCCCTAAAATTTGTTAATAAATTTTAACGTTATTTAATAAACACATGTCCTCTAGCAGAACTTCACAGCTGACCCCCGATTCTAAGGGGTATCCCTTAACACTAAGTAAACAGGGAGGAGATTCAAACCACTTGGCCCACTCGCCAGTGTTTTCAAAGATCATCCCAGCTTTATTTTTCCAGGAGGTAGAAACTAGTTCAGCTGAGAAGATCATGGCACTATTTGGGAATGTTCTTGAGATCTTATATATGGCTGGGATTAACCCTGAAGCCAGTACCCACTGTCTGCAAGATACTGTGCACTATAAATGAACAAAGCACAGATATTACCTTTAGGAGTTTAAAGTTTTACAGGGGAAAGAAGATATGTATATAAAGAAATATAATGCAATATAGAACGCAGTAAGTATCATAAGACAAATACAGAAAAAATACAAATGAATTTCAGAAAAAGATTGATTTCTGACTTGTGGAAAAGGTAGCCCTCATACTTGGGTCTTGAGAGATGTGAAGAAAATTGGAAGTGCAGAAAAAAGAGTGTCAGAGAAGGGAAAATTACTACCAGTATTTTTTTTTTTTTTAATTGATGGCAACAGTTTGCACTTCATGGGAGATTCTACATATTTCCTCTTTGTTTTAGGAAAAATCACTGATGGATCTTTTGGTTATGAAAAGCAAGCCCTAGGACATAGAAGGAAACCAGAATTCAAGAGGAAGCTGAATTTCTCTGCAGAAGCCAGTGTTGGTGTCTTCCCTGAGATAAAGTTGTTGTTCCCATGTAAAATGATATTTACTTCCTTTGGGCAGGTCCACAACAGGAGTTCTGGGGTGCTTAGAACTCAAAGAAGTAAGAAGATAGTGAAATTCAATGAAAAGAGAGTGGTCAGCAATAGAGCAGCAGGCTGTGGGTCAAGAAGAGATGGCCAGTAACTCAATTCCCCATAGCAGGAGGGGCCAACAGACTTTAGAAATAGCAGTGCCCATGGGCCGGCCTGTAGCTCACTCGGGAGAGTGTGGTGCTGACAACACCAAGGCCACGGGTTCGGATCCCATATAGGGATGGCCGGTTCGCTCACTGGCTGAGTGTCGTGCTGACAACACCAAGCCAAGGGTTGAGATCCCCTTACCGGTCATCTTTTTTAAAAAAAGAAAGAAAGAAAGAAATAGCAGTGCCTCTTCAACACCTCCATTATCCCAAAACCTTCAGTGAAAGTTATTGATTATTTGACAAATAGCTGTTGTGATCAAGACTGATCAGGTTTTTGCTCTCATGGGCTTACAATCTAGTGACGGAAACAGATAATAAATAAACAAGTGATTAGATAGTAATAATTGCTTTGCAAAGCTTCCAGACAGGTTGATATGATAGCCAGCCAGGGAAGGCCTCTCTGTGGAGATGACATTTATGCTGAGACCTGAATGACAAGCAGGAGCCAGCAAGTGAAGATACAGAGGAAAGAGCATTGTGGGGAGAGATCAGCCAGTGCAAAGGCCCTGAGGCTGGAACAGGCTTGGCTTGCACACAGAGCCAAATGGCCAGGTGGCCAGAGCATAGGGCAGGGGAGGCTTGCAGCACACACAGTAATCAGAGGTTGATTTACTCTGAAGCTAATGGAATTACATTTTGTAACATTTCAATAAAAAAGCAAGAAGTTACAGATTTCTGATCTGAATATAAAAGGCATCTTCCTTTGAAATCTTTACATTTATCTATTAAGAAATTGAAAAAAATAGTAGGACATGAAATTAAAGTGAAGATGCATGACTTAATCTATAGTAAATACTCTGACACTGAGAAGTAAGTGAAACAAAAATTTTAGGTCCTATGGAAAATACTAATGTGTTAAGAGAAAGAGACAAAACTTGAGTAGAAGCAATGAATAAATTCCTAGCTTGTTTGATAATCCAGTTAAGGAAGATGAGAGAATCATAGGAACCCATCAGAAAAAGATTTTGAGGCCAGCCCATGGCTCACTCGGTAGAGTGTGGTGCTGATAACACCAAGGCCGCGGGTTCGGATCCTATATAGGGATGGCCGGTTTGCTCACTGGCTGAGCGTGGTGCTGACAACACCAAGCCAAGGGTTGAGATCCCCTTACCGGTCATCTTTTAAAAAAAAAAAAAAGATTTTGAGTTCTTCCTACCTTAACATGAACTACTGACATCAATTAAAGTAACATAACACTGAGAATTCACCACTGAAACAAGAACTTCAACAGCAAACCGGTTGATCGTTATTGTCAAATCAAAGAATATTTAAGATGAACCTTAATGAGAAAACATGAAATGCCTTGCAATCTTAAGTCATCTCTGATAGAAACTTCATAGAGGTTTGCCCAAATTTGACAACAGCCCTAAAATTTTACATAATGGTGAGATCTGTAGCTGAAAGAAACTCTTCTAAACTATGATAAAAAAAATTTTGGAGATTCAGTATCCTCTATTCTCTCCTTAGAAAATAAAATTTCGGGGCCGACCCCGTGGCGCACTCGGGAGAGTGCGGCGCTGGGAGCGCAGCACTGCTCCTGCCGCGGGTTCGGATCCTATATAGGGATGGCCGGTGCGCTCACTGGCTGAGCGCGGTATGGCCGGTCACAAAAAGACAAAAAAAAAAAAAAAAAAGAAAAGAAAATTTCGAGTGATATTAAAAATTGATGTCATATGAAAAGACAAAGAACATGTAGCCAAAAAAATGTAGAGAAAAGTATTATAGATGTGTTAAATAGTAAATTTATAAAAATACATTCTGTTATTTTTCTGAACTGGATAATATTTCTTGTAAGCTTTTGTAAATTTGAAATTTATCGTGGTTTCTCCTTGGACTCTAAATAAATATTCATCTTCAATTTAATTTTTAATTTGTGATTTTATATTTTTTTCTTAAAGTGGCTCCTTCACCCTTATAAATTATATAAGTTTCAGGCCCCACAAAACCTAAATCTACCCCTGGGTAGAAGAAGAGGTACGGATCTGTTGGCTAAGGGAGGGATCCGGTTTTTATTCTAGGTATGACGGGAAGCTCTTCAAGGGTTTTGATTAGACGAGTGACATGAGCTTACTTATGTTTTAAAAAGATGGCTCTGGCTGCCGGGTTATATACAACAACATGGTTAGTGGGGACATAGAGAGGAGGAGCTGTGTTCATGTTTATGGTGATGAGGTATGGGAAGTGGCCATATCTGTGTGACAGCCAGAGTCTGGAGAAAAAGCCAGGACAGGGGTTCAGGGCAGGAGGTGACAAGCTCCAACTGGGAGAAAGTAAAATAGCCCTAGGTGGGTTCAGGAATATTGAGGAAGAGATTGAATTTCCTATAAGATGGGGGGCTTGAGTTAAGAAAACTATGATCTGAGAAGGCTAGGGGACTTAGGGACACTGGGAGTGCATGACTGGCAGGGAGAGAATAAAAAGGCACAGAGGGAGCAAAACACAGGACATGCAAGGGTAAAGGGACAGGTGAGAAATTAGGTGGACTGACACAAAGGACGGTAACAATAATAATAGCTCACACTTTTGTAGTGTTTACAGGGGGCCAAGTACTGTGCTTTGCATGTGTTAACCTATTTCTTTTAGAAAGACAGGCTGCAGTCAGATCATGGTATGCTCTAAGTGCCAGGTTAAGGAACATGGTCATGTTTGTTTTTTTGTTTTTTTTTTAAAAGATGACCGGTAAGGGGATCTTAACCCTTGACTTGGTGTCAGCACCATGCTCAGCCAATGAGCGAACCGGCCATCCATATATGGGATCCGAACCCGGGGCCTTGGTGTTATCAGCACCACACTCTACCGAGTGAGCCACGGGCCGGCCCAACATGGTCATGTTTTATTGATAGTGGGGAGTCACTGAAGGTTTTCGAGCAGGTATTACCAGGAAGCAAAAGAGAAGAATCGAGATTGCTTAGCTAGGGCAGTTTGAAGACCCCCTGGAATTATGAGCAAATATTGGTGTGAATAGCCATACGCTCTTTTTCTGGGGAGTGTTCATACTTCCCATCTAACCTGAAAGGTGCCTGAGACTTCAAAAAAGACTAAGAATCACTGATTTAACAGTTTCAAGCCTAGATGACCAACAGGATGGTAGTATCATTATTGAATAAAGGATTCCTATGGCAAGAGGTAAGGAGGCTGGAAAAGTGTAGAAATGATCACGTCCCTCTGAGATATGTTGAGTTTTCAGTGTTGTATGTAGGTGGATCTCCAGTGGGCAGTAGAGACTCAGAACCCAGCCCTCCAGAGAACGGGCAAGGCCATTGCCACAGGCAGGCGAGTGATCTTCCATCACAAGCTGGAGTTTGAATGACATTGTCAAGGAAAACAGAAAAGAGGGCCAAAGACAGATCTCTGAGTATATTTAATGTGTTTGCTGTGCTTTTTCCTAAGTGCTTTCTGACAGATTATTTTTCTCTACATAGGAAATTCACATTTTGAACTTTAGTTCCGAAAATACACTAAATCACACTTGGGCTTCTAAGGAAGGGCAAGAGGGGTACACATAATGACTACTTATGTGATTCACATCTCATCTGAGAGTATTACCTCTTCAAATGATCAGGTGCTCCTGACCCCGTTCATAAAATGTGAGTATTTTTGAGCTAATTTAGGAAGTGTGTAGGATAATTGTTAGCCCTCAGAGGACCTACTTCTAGCCCAGTGTTAAAATCTCAGGAACCCGCAGAATCCTTCCTCTCTCTGCAAAGAAAAAAAAGATCCCTGCTCATGCCAGGAAAGCTCCTTAAAATATTACAGTAGATTGGTAGCTTCTCTCCTGGAACACTGATCACAACCCAGGTATGATATTGTGCAGAAATACCCCAAACGAAAGCCATCATTTTCCCAAGAGTCTGTCTAATTTTGTGTGGGTGTATTACTTCAAGAAAAAAGGAGCAGCAGTTTTAGTCTGTAGTACCCAGAAGTTCCCTGGTAGCCAATATCATGGAACTTTGTAGAAGCCGTAAAATGTTGTATGTAAGCGGTCATTGTGATCACCACAGCTAACGTGTTGAATGCTTACTTTGTACCAGGCACTGGATTACGGCCATATATTCATTACTCATTTAATCCCCACAAGATAAATTTAATTACGAATTTTATTTATGATGCAGAAATTGAGGCTTAGTGAGCAAAATTCATGCTCCTAACTGCTGCCAGACTGTTTCTGCTTTTTTCTGGGGCAGACTCATCTGCAGACCTTCATATGACTATGTCCAGCCCTGTGGGACTGGGCCATTCATACAAGGGGCAGTAGGAAGTAGAGCCAATAATAAACACCCTCAGAACCCCCAGGCTGCATGGTAGCTCTGCTTACCACAGCCACTGTGCAGTATTTTCCCACCCGGCTCTGAATCTTGCCTGTCTGGATCTAAAAGCCTGCTTATTGTTGCCACTTCCATGAACTTCAAACACTGCTGGCTTCTCTTAGGAAGCAGCTGGGTTTGGCCCACTCCCTGATGAGATTGGGGCACAGCTAAACAAACGAGGGCCTGAATCCACCGTACCCCATGAGGTGAGGCCAGTTCTAAGAGGAATACACTCAACTTGGAGGAAGTCTGCTCAGGCTGACAGGACAAATCCTGGCAGAGCAGGGATGCAGAGATGTCTGCGCAGGGGTCAGGGCTGCAGATGGAACTAGACTGCTGAAAGGGAGCAGGGAGAGTGGCAAGACTAGCTGCTGTAGGGCAAAGGGTACAGCCCGGAATATCAGGGGCTTCCTGATAGGAAGATAGTCCAGTGATGAGACATTCAAGAAGGGATGGTTATCCAGTTAGCTTGGTTGGTTAGAGCACAGCCTTGTAACACCAAGGTCAAGGGTTCGGATCCCCATACCAGCCAGCTGCAAAAAAAAAAAAAAAAAAAAATGGAATTCAAGAAGGGTCAACATTTAAGAACCAGGACTGGTGTCATGAGGTGGCCTTTCTACACTTCTACCTCTGTTAGGGTTTGTATTTATGTGTTGAAATGCTAAGCCCCAGTACCTCAGTATGTGATCTTATCTGGAAATAGAGTTGTTGCAGATATAATTAGTGAAGAAGATGTCATTAAGTTTGGCCCTAATCCTGTATTACTGGTGTCTTTATAAAAAGGGAAATTTGGACACAGACACACACACAGGGAGAATGTCAAGTGAAGATGAAGGCAGAGATTAGGGTGGTAACTCTACATGCCAAGAAATGCCAAGGATTACCAGCAAGCCACCAGAAGCTAGGGGAGAAGCGTGGAACAGATTCTTTCCCACGGCCCACAGAACAAACCAACCCTGCTGACACTTTGATCTCCAGCTTCCGGCCTCCAGAACTGTGAGACAATAAATTTCTGTCGTTGAAGCCACCCAGTTTGTGGTATTTTTTTTTCTTTTTTTTTTTTTTTTGTCGTTTTTTCGTGACTAGCATTCAGCCAGTGAGTGCACCGGTCAGTCCTATATAGGATCCGAACCCGCGGCGGGAGCGTCGCCGCGCTCCCAGCGCAGCACTCTACCAAGTGCGCCACGGGTTCAGCCCCGTATTTTGTTATAGCAGACCTTGCAAACAAATGCACCCTGTTTCTCTGAAATTGTAGATTTATTCCATTCTGCTTCTGGCCTATCTAGTCCTGGCTTCCTGAACCAACACCCCAGAGGAGGTGGAGCTGTGGAAAGCTTTTCAATAAAAATGGCTCCTGCAGAGCTTCTAGGTATGCAGAGCTCATTGGAAGTGAGCAAGAAGAGTGTCATGGGGACCCTCAACTCCACCTTGCACTGTGAGGACACTCTCTGTCCTATGTGCAGTGTGGCTTAAGGGAGAGGTTTCCCAATGTATAGCCGCCTACTAACTCGCTTGAGGGATCAAAACATTCAACCTCAAGTCTGGAACATGGAGTTTCCTTAACATGGCTCATAGCAGTCTTTGCACTCAGCCTCTCTTTCCATCATCGTTCAGGCTGGTACCGACTTGCCTTAAGTTATCTGATAAAGGCAGCCAGTTTCCATGGTTACCCACAAGCATGCAGCAAGGTGCCATTCTTAGGAGGCCTTAGGATTAAGCAAATAACAAGACAGGGCCTCTGGCACAATAAAAATAACCTGGATTCAGTCATCAGAATGGGATACTGGGGGCAGCTGGGTCTCAGAAGCAAGTCAGAGCCCAGTTATTAGAGATGGGCATAAAGCCAGAGACAGAGCAGCAATCCTTTTCAGTACAACTGTCTGCTGAATGCTGAGCCCTTCCTACAAAGTGCTACACCAAGCCTTCCCATGCCTTACCTCCTTCTGGTCCGTGCTTACCAGAGCACTCTGTTTTATATATGAAGGAACTGAGCTTATGTGACCTGTTGAAGGCCACACAGCTGCTAGGTACAGGGCAAGGATTTGAACCCCAGTGCTGAATATCTTCCATCTATCCCTCCAAAACAGCTTTCTGCTCTTCTCCAGCCCAGAGGCTGACCTGTATGGGCTGTGTCCACAACCTCCCTTACCCCCTAGCACTTGTTGGGTATGTTAGTGGAGAGCCCCACAGACGAGAGGGAAGAAAGACAGGTAAGAGAGAAGAAAGGAGAGATTGCTTTTGGCTCGCTGTGCCACAGTGCCTCTATAGAACCCGCTCCTTTCATTTCCTTCTCTTGTGTCTTTGAGTCTAGGGCTACTACCACCCTATCCCTTGTGTTTGCTCGGAACCCACACTTTTGTAGGAAACCCCTTTATAATAAGTCCTTCTTGAATTATCTTTTTTTTTTTTTTTTTTGGTAGGGGACAGAGGCCAGGCACAGCTGGCCAGTAGGTACAGGGATCTAAACCCTTGACCTTGGTGTTATGATACCATGCTCTAACCAATAAGCTAACCTGCAGCTCTTGAATTATCCTTTCTAGTAAGATCCTGACTGCTACGCCAGGTCTGTCTATTGCTGAGAGCTTTGCCCTGATCTCCTATGTTATACTTTTCCCCATTCCCAGCCAGCGTGATAATATTGAGTCCCAGAGCACCGGGTCTGTGCTCCTTAAACTCCTGCAATCTAAGGTCAGGACTGGTCTCTGAGACTTAAAGCTGCAGGAAAGAGGTGCTGAGCCTAAAGTGGGTGCCCAGTGGTTTTAAGTGTGGGAAAAGGCCACGGCAGAGGCTAGAGAGTTGAGCAGGGTCTGAAACTCACCTGTAAGGACTTTCAGTTCTCACACGGTCCTTTCTGTGCTGGCAGCTCCCCAGTGCTTTGCTGATGCACTGAGTTTAGCTAACTGTTCAGTTGGATGGAACAGTCCCCACAAGACTGCCTTTACTTCAGACAGCAGCCGCAAGTTCATGGGTTCCCAGGACCACCCTCGCTTCAGACTAGCTGGCTACGAATTCAGAGGTTCCCACAACCACCCTCAGAATGACTCACAGAACCCAAGAAAGCGCTATACTCATAGTTACAGTTTTATTATAGCAAAAAATACAAATTAAAATCGGCCAAGGGAAGAGAGATGAGGGCAGAGTTGAGGAGGTGTTCAAACGTGGAGCTCCTGTCATCCTCTCCCCATGGAATCAGGAAGTCTTGACCATGATACGTGCTAATGTACATACAGTATTGCCAACAGGGAAGCTCACCCAAGCCTTTGGTGTCCAGAGTTTTTATGGGAGTTCAATCACATTCTGTCCACATGACTGACTTTTAGTCTCTAGCACCTTCTAGAGGTCAGAACTGACATGGCATGACCCAAAACCCCTCATCCTAAATTACATTGTAAGACTGTCCACTGGCCAAAGCCCCTTCGCAAACAAAACATCCTATCAAGCAGAACATTCCAGGAGCACAGCGGTCACCTCTCAGTAGCTGAAGGTGAAGGCCAGACCTCTCTCTTTCTTCATTACACAGCCACTTTGCTCCTTTAGTGTCCATCAAAACTTCACATTGCATGCACAATGTATTTCTGTATTTTTAGGTTAATTTCTACTTTTATACACGTAACCCATGTATATAATAATATAAAAAGGTAACATTGCCTAAAGATTTCTAATTTAAAAAACACAGTCCCCTGACTAATCCCTAGAAACCTCCCAGTTCTGTTCTCTGGAGATAATCCCCTCAACTCTTAGCTCTGCCTCCTAACATTTATCACCATTTTCTAAATAATACGCTTTCCTTCAACTTCTTGGCTGGTCGAGTTTAGCTCTAATCCATTGATTTACCACTGTAATAGATGAGGGTTTCACTTTTCCATACCACCTTTCCTTTCTGCCATGTTCCCTGCATTAACATATCGACATTTTATGTTATATCAAAAGTCAGTGTTTGCATATTGTGGCCAAGCAAATATTGTTGACGGACAAGCAAAATAGTATTCTCAGCCACTCTTCCTTGTAATATCTTCCATTTTCCTATATTATAAGTTGCCATGTTTTTTCATTTGCCTATTTGTCTATGAACCCATTCAATTTTTCCCCAAGCATTTCAATTACCCCTGTCACTTACATATCAACAATATCTTCCAAATATTCATATGTTTAATTTCCATAGTTTCCCCAGAATTCTCCAGAACCTTCCTTTGTGCTCCTGTCTGGTCAGAGTTCTCTCTAGGGTTGTGCACAACGGCCAATCTGGAAATTTTCAGCCTTTGATTTTTATATGTCATTAAAATGTCAAAAGCAAAACCAACAACAACAAAAACCCAATGCTTATACACTACACCTTCTAAAATTTTATTTATTTCTTATTTTTTTATTTTTATTTTAGGCGTCTGGCCAGCATGGGGATCAGAACCTGTGACGTTGGTATTATAAGGCTGCATGCTAACCAACTGAGCTAACTGGCCAGCCCCTGTTTATTATTTTTTGCATAAGAAGTTCCTATTTACATTTTAAAAAGTAATTTATTAACTCACTATTTTGAAAACTGGAAACTATAGGGAACGAACCAAGCATTTATTCTGCCATTCTGCTTTTCGTATTCTAATTGTATCCTTGGGTAATGAAATGGTAAATGAGGAAAAATTTTTGTAATGAAGCTCTTCCAGCTAACAAGTGAAAAAAGAATGTTTGAATTAAAATATCACCATTTTGTAATTATTAATAAATTAATGGATCTAGGCATTGAGTATCAATGGCTGCTGATATCACAAAAAGAGGGACAATCAGATGTTATGTACCTCTTGAAGAAAGAACTTAACATCGCCTTTTTTTTTTTTGCCAGAAAAATCAAACTTGCATCTAATTAAGCATCTATGTTCAACTACCAATATATAGGAAATACAGATTTAAAAAAAAAAAAGTAAAATTGCACAACAGGGATGCAGGGATATAGTCAGCAAAACCTGTATTATGGGAAACTTTATAGACCAAACAACCCAGTTTATCCTACTGATAAATTGCAAGGAATACACAAATGGGATAGCAGGAAGAAACCTGAAATTTAAAGAGACTTATTGACTATTTGCAATATGTGGGCCTTATTTTGATCAAACAAGTTAAATAAAATTATGGCATTTATGAGATACTGGAAATTTAAATGCCAACTAAATATTTGATGATATTAAGCAATTATTAATTGTTTATGATTGATCAGATTGTTTTTTAAAATCTTTATCTTTTTGATATATATGAGGGTACTTCAAAAAATTTGTGGAAAAAGAGGCTTCCGGTCAAGATGGTGGAATAGACGGTCTCCAGTGTCACTCTCTCCCGCAAATCAACCAATTTACAATTATAAAAAAGCAATGACAACCAAGCTGGGGCTGCTAAAGCTCAGGAGAAAAGGAGGAGAGACCTATGGAGTGCATGAAGGTGGGAGAAGCCACGATGAGAGAAAGAGCCACTCCAACTGTTTTGAGCCCCAGCTGCTTCAAGGCCAGAGCTGGTGAGCGCACAGAGCAGGAGCTGACAAAAGCCGCAGCTGTGCCCTTTGGATGAAGTTGCTTAGAGGCAGCAGTGGAGAAGAGGGCCTTGGTGACCCCCAGGCCAGCAAGACCACTAATAGGGTTCCCATGGACCCACATAGGAGCAAGGAGCCACAATAACTGAAAAAAAGGAGCCACTCAGAGGCTGGTGAGTCATTGCAAGGGACCGGCATATGGCCTGTCCACAGGAAGTGGTTGGAGGATGGGCAGTGGGGGAGACGGGCCCACCAGGAGAACACTGGGGCACAAGGACAGCTGATCTGCCCTCCCATCAGCACAGGATCAATCAGTAGAGACTGGTCAGGAATATAGAATTGCATGGGGTGCAGTTTGATGAAAAGAATCAGGCCCAGACCAGAGTTTCTACACAACCCAGGTGCACCGGATCTCACGAGAGTCAGAAGTACCTCAAAAGTCAACCATTAAAACCTGAGCTGCACAAAAAGCCTTCACTGGGGAACCAGCAGCAAAGCAGCAATTTAGCTCAACCACACAGCTCAAGTACTGGTCCCTACATTTTAGAAGTAAGCAAAGGCCAACAAATTAGTTCCAATGCAGAGTTTAAGTGGTAGGAACAGCAAATAATCCAACACAGAACTGAAAGAAAAAAAGTACCCACAACCAGAGACAAAGTTTGATATTACCTAATAAAGGTCTCATTTTGCCAAAGAACAGTTATAACACCTAGAAGGACTAGAAGTTCCTTGCGCTACCAAGCCAGAAAGAGGGGAGGGCCAGCGGCCTTAACCATGCCCCCTGTCACCCACAACCAGTCCCAAGGGCGGGTGCCTTGGGCCTTGGCCACACCCCCCCAACGTACACAACCAGCCCAGCAACAACCAGTGAGCTGCCACAGAAAGCACCCTGGGCTCTCCCAAGCTGGGGAAAAGGGGGGCCTCGGGCCTCAGCCATGCCTGCCTGACACGCACAACCAGCCCAGCAATGACCACCAAGCCTCAGCAAGAAGGGTCCCAGGTTCCTGAGCTGGGGTGATGGTGGGGAAAGGTCTTTTGCCACACCTCGGTGACATCTGCACCCAGCCTGGCAATGACCAAGCCACCACTGGAAGGACCCTGATCTCCCCTGTGGGAATGAGGGGGGTGCCACAGGCCTCAATCCCGCCCCTCCTCCTCCCTTCTTCTTCCATCCCATTTCCTTCCCCTTTCCTCTCTCCCTTTCCCTCCCAACTGTTCCACAACATCGTTGAATGTAAAAAATATATATATCAATTTTTTTTAATTGTGGAAAATAAAATTAAAAGATAATACGAATCTTTCCATGAACTTTTTGAAGTACCTTTGTACTGAAATAATTACAGATAAATCAATTTGCTGTCTCGGATCTACTTCAGAATAATACAGGAGTTAGAGATGGGGGAGGCAGGTGGAGGTATAGATGAAACAAAGCTGGCCATGAGTTGATAATTTTTGAAGCTGGGTAATGTTACACAGGGGTTCATCATTCTGTTTGCTTTTACAGATGTTTGAAACTCTCAATAACAAAGAGGTTAAAAATGTAATCTCGAGATAGTCATATCCCAAACCAAATTAAAAGTCTTATAAAGCATAGGCGGACTATGGCAAAAATGACCAGTCTGGCTGTGTTGATTTTAAGACATGGTCCCCAAATTCTTTGAAACTCTTCCTGTAAGGGGTGGGCTCTGTGTCCTCTCCTTCTGAATCTGGACAAGCATGTGGTTGTTCTGCCTTACACAGTACAGAGGAAGTGATGCTGTGTGACTTCTGAGGTTGGGTCATTAAAGGTCCTGCAGTTTCCTCCTGGTTCTCTTGAGACACTTGCTCTATGGGAAGTCAGCCACCATGTGAGAAGTGGGACAACACTGAGATCACCTGCTGGAGAAGCCATGTGCAGATGATCTGGGAGACAGCCCAAGCTGAATTCTCAGCCAATTGTCAGCGTCAACAGCCAGCCATGTGAGTGAGCCATCTTGGATGTCCAGCCCCAATCGTGCCTCAGATAGCTACGGCCCCAGCCAACATCTGATTGCAGCTGCCTGAGAGATCCCAAGAGAAAACTGCCCATCAGAGCTCTTCCCAATTTTGACTCAAAAAATCACAAGCAAAATAAAACAGTTGTTTTACACCACTAAGTTTCGGGGTAATTTGTTATGCAGCAATAGTAACTGAAACAATGATCATGTATAAGAACCAAAATTAAGGGTATGCAGAACAATACAATTGCTTTTCACTTTTTAAAATCATAAGCATTGTGGTTCATGGATATCTATATTCTCCTATATGAAGCGAAGTGTAGAAAGAGACTTCGATAACTTCTAAGAGTCCTTTTAGGACCCATAACAATAAAGTGGCAAATATTTACTTTATTCATCCAGTTTTCCATTTATGTGCAAATTATCTTTTATTTTTAAAAATTTATTTTTTATTGATAATTAACACATTTATTATTCACATGCTAAGAAATGTACTAATACTTGCAACAAATATTCGACCCAGGCACTGTTGCTAGGTGCCAGCTCTGTTCTCATATCACCTAAAGGCACTTGTAGATCCAAACTTAAGCATGGGACAGGCACAACAGACTGGCATCTCCGTTGCTCCTTCCCCCAACCCCTTTCATGCTTTTGCGGGCTGAATAGAGTCAGCACTAGAGCACTCTTTTTTATGGTTTTTCATCTTTTCTTTTTTTTTTTTTTTTTTTAAGGATCCGAACCCAGGGCCTTGGTGTTATCAGCACCGCACTCTCCCGAGTGAGCCACGGGCCGGCCCATGGTTTTTCATCTTTTCTGAAGATAAGGACTTTTTATTCAGTATCTACCATATACCATATGGAACTCTATTCAATTAGGTATATAAATATTGAGGAAACTGGCATGAAAATTGCATGTAGTTCCATGGCGAAATTCCTTCAAAATAAACATAATGTATTTTATACAATACGGTTTGGGACTCTTAGGCTACATTTCTGGACTCGCATCTTGCAGTTTGAGCTTTGTCTTCAGAATGGAAAGGAAAGAGCTAAACGGAAGGGAAAGTTAGTGTCTTCTTTGCTTAGGCAACACCATGAGAGTATGAACTTAAGAGAAACTCATCTGAATTTTAAGGAAATGTCCTGGGTGAACCTGGGTTGCAGTTCAAAAGTTTTGTTTGTGGGTAAGAAGGGGGTTAGCAAGAAATTGGTAAAGGACTGCAAAATACAACTACGTTGTGTAATGTCAAATATACTAATTATCCTTATTTGAGCATCACATATTGCACACAGATATTGATATTCAACACTGTATCCCACAGATGTGTACAATCATGTTTCAATAATTTTTTAAAATTTTGTTTGTCATGGTTTCATTAAAAAAAAACTCATCGATTTAATGTTTATCCTATGAATGTGGTGTGTGTGATTTTTTTCATTACACATCTACAATACTTAAGTCAACCAATATGATTAGTCCGCTTCCTCTGATACTTTTCTGCCTAAGATAGCAAGCTAAATTAAAAATCAGATTTGGGGCCGAGCCCGTGGCGCACTCGGTAGAGTGCTGCGCTGGGAGCGCAGCGACGCTCCCGCCGCGGGTTCGGATCCTATATAAGGATGACCAGTGCACTCACTGGCTGAGAGCCGGTCACGAAAAAACGACAAAAAAAAAAAAAAAAAAATCAGATTTGTTCTAGAGATATTAATATCATAGTAAGGTTAGGAGTTAGAGATCTAACTTCATCTCCTACTGGAGTTCATATTCTCTTTGGTATGTTTGTCATAGTATTGCTAATGTCTCCCAAATCTATACCTACTGCCCAGACTTCCCCTGGACTGAGCCCCAGACTTGCATATTCCACAGCTCTCTTGATATTTCTGTTTGGTTACCAGCTAAAAAACTAATTCTAGCTACCCAAGGAAAAGGAAATCTGTTGGAAAGCTGTGAGGGTCTCAGAGTGTAATAGAAATTGGATAGGCTAAAAAGGGTGAAGAAGTTAGAAAGGAACTTGACACTTCCGGAATGGCTTGGTAGCAGGAGGTCCTCAACTGTCTCACTTGATGTTTCTCTCATCTCTGTGTCACTCCAGGTGAAATTCAAAGTCCCAGAGAGAGTTTAGTTGGCCAAACTTGGGTCACATGTCAACTCTTTGGCTGAACCAGTGACCAGACTGGCAAATATGTGATGTTTAGTAAGGCCCATTGTTCGTGTAGATGTGTGGAAATAGGCATTCCTGTGCACTACCTGTGCTAGTAAATTGGTCCAGCTTTTTCTGGGAGTCGATGTGATAATGCATCAAATCTTTAAAAATAAAAAATAAGATAAAACACACACACACACACATGCACACACACACACACACATATATATATATATATACTCTTTAATCAAGAAATTTCACATTTAAGAATTTCTCTAAGGGAAAAAATTGAGTGAGGAAATATACGAGATATCTCATAGGTAGATAGTTGGTTATTTTATTATTGTTTAGAATAAAAAAAGTAGAGGTATCCTACTTGTTCAACAATAGGAAATTTATTAAATAAATGATATAACCATGTGCTAGAGTGCTTTACAGCCACTGGAAATTATGATGTAGTCTCATATTTGTTTACATGAATATATGAGGGTACTTCAAAAAGTTTATGGGAGTTGGCTGGTTAGCTCACTTGGCAGAGTGTGGTGCTGATAACACCAAGGTCAAGGATTCGGATCCCCTTACTGGCCAGCCACCAAAAAAATAAAATAAACAGACCATGCAAAAAGATAATACGAATCTTTCTTATTTTCTTTTTTTTTTTTAAAGATGACCAGTAAGGGGATCTGAACCCGTGGCCTTGGTGTTATCAGCACCACACTTTCCCGAGTGAGCCACGGGCCGGCCCCATAATATGAATCTTTCCATGAACTTTTTGAAGACCTCTTATATGTCCATTATCTATTGTTAAGTGAAAAAAGCAGGTTATAAACAGTATGTAAAGTTTGACTATAGTTTTTAAAATATAAATAAATGTACATACATATATTTAAAAATCTAAAAAACATAGAACTTTGGCAAACAAGTGTGTTTTTACTTCTATAATCAGAAAAGACAGTAACTTAAAAAAAAAGAAAAGACAGTAACTTTATTTCAAAAGTGAGTGTTAATATGTAAAAGAGTCAATATTATTTAAATGTCCTTGGAATTCATTTAATGTAGATTATTTTCATAAAATCATATCTCACCTTTAACTTTGTGATACAGCCTGCAAGATTTTAATTGTCATGATGCTACATTATTAAAAAATAGCAGCATTGGTGATAATTACAGTTAACATTTATAGAGTGCCAGGCACTGTTTTAAAGCTTTCTGTGCATTATCTCATTCAGTGCATGCCACAGCCTTATGAGGTTAATATTATTATTGGCCTTACTTCACAAATAAGGAAACTAAGGCCACATATCAAGTCAGTAGAAAGTACAAGATTCCTACTCAAGTGTATTTAAGTCCAGAGACTGTGCTTTTAATTTCTATGCTGTATTTCCTCTACAATTAGGAAGTTAAGTCTGAGCAAGGTCATTTATTTATTTATACCATTGTCTTGTTCCAGAAAGGATTTCAGGAATCTGGTTAAGTAACTCATCAAAGATCACCCAGATAGTAAGTGGCAGATCCAGAAATCAAATCTCTTTCTCTCACGAACTGTACAAACTATGAGATAACACAGATGTACAGTCACATCATGTATTTTACCCTTAACATGAGAAGGGGAAATGGGGGCATTTTCTTTGACTGGTTTCATGTTCGCTCTGGTTGGTTATGTTTCCTTTATCCTTTGAGGAGGGACTGAATAGGACAAGAGGAATTCAGGAATAACAGGACTGAGCAGTGAGGGCATGGGCTGCCCGTAGTGGGCAGATGGAAGAAAAGGCCTGAGACTGTCCTAAAACGTGTGCTTAGGACATGGCAGGCAGCCTGTAAACACTGCTTAGTAAATAAGCAGACTTCGGGAGGAAGGGTAAAAAGAGCAAAACACAGTAAAACAAGCCAACAAAGGAAGAACTAGGAAGCCATATATGAGAAGTGGAGGGAAAGTTAACAGGAAGACATTTATAGCTGTTTAAAAGTAAGAATAAAAGGGCCAGCCTGTGGCTCACTTGGGAGAGCGTGGTGCTGACAACACCAAGTCAAGGGTTAAGATCCCCTTACCAGTCATCTTTAAAAAAAAAAAAAGAGTCAGAATAAAACAAATAATAATTGAATTTGAGAGTGCCAGTTTTCAAAGAAGGAAAGTATGAAAGGTAAACATTACCAAAACATTTATTTTTTAATAAAACACATATCCCAAAGTATCTCAAATTAGGGACAGTCCCTTCGAGTCTGAGTGGTTAACAGTTTTCTCAATCCCTCTAGGTCCCCCTTTCTTGGGTCTGTAGCATCGTCCCTCTTCATACAAATACTTAATCCATTTTATTTTTCCCTTAAGAACTCAGTCCAAACAGTGTTGTGTAAAGAACTGTCTTTTCTTGGCAGTAACTTGAAAAATATATAAAATGAACATACACTCATTCTTTTTTGTGTGGTTAAAAAATGAAACATTCATTTGCTTTCAGTTTGAATTATTATAAAAACATTGCAGAACTTATTCCTAATTTTTTTTTTCTTTTTTAAATGAAGGAGCCTGTCTCAATTTAGTATCCTTAACCAAACATGCTTTAGTCCCAGGGTAAGAACTAGCAGTAAAGAAAATACAGCTCTTTTTTTAATAGCAGCTCTTTAGCCCTGGCTGTTCACTGAAAGCTAACTACAAAGGCAAAGCGCGTTTGAAACTCTTCTCATTAAGAACCATGATGTTTTACTTAAGTTGGACTTAGCCGGTCTAGATAATGTGAAACAGGAGTCACTTATTGAGAGGTAGGGACAGGAAAGGGAAATGGCTGACCTGTAACTAGAGTTCTCCAAAGATGACAGGTACACTTATTAATCTCCTGGGACCTATATTCATTTAGCAACTTGAACTGACCAGCACATGTGTTGAGTAATGTTTAAATCATTAGAGTGCACATATATGAACTTAACATCACAGGAATTTATTTCCTCTCCCATTACCCCTTTCTGGACATTTCCTTTCTTTACCGAAACTATGTGAACAACATTCAAAAAAAGCAACTCAATACAGGCTTGTTGGAAAGAATCCTGCCGGATATTGATGATTCGGACTTCTCTTTTGCCACCAGACATGGACAAAGAGTTCTCTGTTGCAATTAAATGAATCTAGGACAAAGAAATTTCCACATCTCCTTTAGTTTGAAATTATTCCTTCTCTCACCAAAGAGCATATAATATATATATATTTATTTAAAAATATATGCATTGTTTTTTTAAAATGTGAGTGATTTAGTCTGTTTTAAGGATTAAAAAGAAAACTCTCTGAGATCATTGAAGGACCTGCAAATTCTACAAAGTAGACAGCAAAACCATGATGTTCTTGAAATATATAGAAATATGCACATGGTAGAAAATGTATTATTATGATAGCCAATGACTAAAAACCTGACCTAAATTAAACGGAATTCCTCATTAACCACTTTGTAAAGCCTCAGGTCAACTACAAACAGCCCTGACACAAATGCACCAAAGGCACAAATTTATTAGACTTAAATGCCCAGTAAAATGACTTGAGACATAGAAGATCTGTGCACTGATGCTATTTTTTAAAATTATGACTGATAACAAGCTCTAAGAAACCATAAAAGAAAAATGACTCATTCCAAAAAGGCATTTTTATAAAGGAAGTGGATATAGAATTTAATGGTGACATTTAGTCATTATAAAGCAGATAATCTCATGCAGAGTAATCCAATATTTATAACAGCATCATTGTCAATTGAATTAGTAAAGAATAAAAGTGAATCAAAGGTCTTTGATGAGCAAAGAATGACGAAGTAGAAGCTAGTAATGGCGTAGTTAGCTGTCAGGAAAGAAGAAACCGAGGGGAAGATTGTAATTGTTGTAGTTGTCTTGTTTTTAAATCCACTGATCTTTAGGTCTGCATCATAATAGAATCAGACTTTGATTAGTTAAGTATATAGAGAAGTTCAGATTTCTTGACGGCCAAATCATGTGGATTTCATTGTCTCCTTTATTTTCCTCTTTGGATTACCCATTTAATGTACTAGATTCTCTCCTGAAAGATTTCCTTAAGATTTTTTTGTTACAGTCTTTTGTTTGTGACCTGTCCTTACACGATAATTGTTAGGGGCTGGCCAGTTGGCTCAGTTGGTTAGAGTGCATCCTTATAACACCAAGATCAAGGGTTTGGATCCCTTTACTTTCCAGCTGCCAAAAAAAAAAAAAAAAAAAATACAGTTGTTTACTACACTCTCAAAAGCCACAAAGAAGGAGTGTCTCCATTGTTCCCTGGTGACACATTCCAGTCTATTCAAATTGTGGACCAACTTCTTTTTCTGTTGTTTGTAGTCTAAAGCCTAAAAGACTCTGTACTACCTTCTGAGGACAATTCAGGTTTTGTAAATGTCAGAAACATATGTAAGTAATCAAACTCCATTGTATAATATATTGTGTCAAGAATGAATTTTTCACACATGGTGTGTTAGTGAAGAAATAAAACCTTGAAAGTAAAGTGCTTTCTATTAGGCTACTTAATACAGAAATGGTGTACGCTCCAGGGCAAAAATTAACTGATGCATAGGCATGACCTATTGACTTTTAATTGAAACCTTGCTTATTTTACAAGTGTAAATCTATGAGCTAAATCACATTTTGAGTCTACGGATTTACGACTGGAATAAGTTTAATGCTGAATTAGCCCTTATAAAATGTGCTTTCTTAGAATAATAGCGTTAGCTTCCAAATATATGTTCTTTGATTGCTTTATTGCACCCAAAATAAAATTACTGAAATTTGGCGATAGCATAAAACATCTATTTTAATTAAAAAATAGCACATATTTTAGAATAAAGTATGCTCAGTAATTGTCCCTAAGACCCAGAATCTGGAAATGCATTCATAGCATCACTGTATAGCAAACAAGTTATTTCATTTTTAGGACAAAAAAGATGAAATATTAATCCTTAATTATTAAGGCTATGTTTTACAGAAACTATAGCATATGTTACAAGGCTTATTTTCTTTGAGAATATCTCCTTTGAATTTTCATTTATTCCTTGGGTTTCATAGTTTGATATTACACAAATGGCAAATATATTTATCTAAAATTTTTAAAATGTTTTTCTCATGACTCTTCTAACTCCCCAATTGGAATTTTAGAAGATCAAAAGAAAAGTAATCAATAAATGCTAATTTATTAAACAGTAAAAGAACAGAATGCCTGGCTTCTTTAGTTCTAATTAAGACCTGCATGAAATCAAAAAAATGGAAATGTTTTTAATGTAACTCATTTAAAATCTAGCCAAACCAGAGAAAACATCAATCTTCACTTGGTATGTCACTACCAATTATTTTGTAATATAAGAAAAATTGGCCAGAAAAATAATTCCTTTTTCTTTAAATAGTTTTTCCCTACCAAGTACCACTAAGAGCCCCTTGCTTAAGTACCCAAATGGACTAAGTTAACATCTACAGATAGTGATTTGCTGTTAGGTATTAGGGGAAACAGCGATGAACACATGGTGCAGAGATGTTCATTTGTTCATTCACCCACAAATACTCAGTAGCCAGTATGTGCCAAGCACCGTGCTTGGTTCATCCAAGAGCCAAAAGCCTAACAGAATAGAATAAATCATCAAGTCTCTCTGTAGTGAAATTATAAGTGGATCTGTAGATTGTCTTTCATTTTCAACCCATTGTTTCACTGAAATTCATATTTTTAGACATTTTCTCTCATATTGAAGGCTGAATATAATTTTTTAGAAAAAGGTTTAATTTTAGATCTTCTGCTTTGTAAGCACAGTTTGAAAATGTCTCTTTCACATTGCCCCAAGTGAATTGTCCCATGTTTTTGGGTCCGAGTTCTGAGGCTGTCAGATCTCATCAAAGCCCTGTTTAAGCCGCTGTCGGTTGAAAGGGTTAGTAAGATATCTGTGAATGTTGAGAGCACATGAGTCAGGTATTATTTTGATCAGAGATTTTTGACCAACCAAGAGGACTTAAATTGACATCTATCCAAAATCATGGATCATTTGATGGCAATACGTACTCTTCTGTCTGGGATATTTGCCTATGTACCTGTCTGTCAATGCTAATCTCTCTTTTTGGTCTAAAAATTAAGATTATTCTTAGCTTTTTTATTTTCAAAGCTATTTCCTGCTACCCCTGAAAAAATAGGCTCTGTTTGTTAGTATTACTTAGATTAGACTTTCTAGTTTTTTTGTTTCTTTTTCTTTTTTTTTTTTTTTTTTCAGTTTATAGTCAGACCCATATTTTATCTGCTTGATTTGAATTCTCTAACCCTGGTGAAATAGGATTCTCTAGTATTAAACAAAGATGTCGCCAGGGTAACGGGGCAAAGGAGTGGTAGGATATGCTAAATAAGGCTCTGAGCTGCTTGAAAGATTATGTGGAAAGTGCCCAGGAATAACCAAAGGCACTACAGAACATCAAGGAAGGGCAGTCTTTGAATGAACATATATCAAAGAAATAAAAATGCACGTAGAACAGAGCAAAGCATGCTATCCTTTGCATAACAAAAGGGTAGAGATAAAAAATATATTCATATTTGATTATATTTGCATGAAGAAACACTAGAAGAATAAACAAAAAACAAAAATTGTGGGCCGGCCTGTGGCTTACTCGGGAGAGTGTGGTGCTGGTAGCGCCGAGGCCGTGGGTTCGGATCCTATATACGGATGGCCGGTTAGCTCACTGGCTGAGCGTGGTGCTGACAACACCAAGTCAAGGTTTAAGATCCCCTTACTGGTCATCTTTAAAAAAAAAAAAAAAAAAATTGTTACACATGGAGTGGAAGAGGTAGAGGGGGCAAGAGAAGGAGTGAAATGTATGTATATACACCCTCTTATTCAGTTTTGACTTTTGAATCATGAGACACAAAATTAAATTAAAATAAAAATTACTTGGAAGATCAGGATCCACAATCAGTAGACTGGGATCTATAAAGCTATCTTTAGGCCTTTCCTGGTAGATCTTCATACCAACTGCTTTTACCTGCTCCACAAATCCTCAACCCACTCTCCTCTCATCCTCAAGTACTGAATTTTCTGCAGGCTCCACCTGTATCTGATGCAGGTGTCAGAAAACTCAGTCCAAACTGATCTAAGCAAAAAAGGGAATTTATTGAGGCAAGCCGAAAAATTCAGGTCTACATCTTCAGGCATGGCTTGACTCAGGAATTAAAGTAGCGAACACTAGGATCCAGTCCTCTGTTCTGCTTTCTCAGAGTTGGTTCTGTTCTTAGACCCTGCCAGTGGTCCCTGGCAGCTATAAGCTGTCAATATCACAACAACCAGTTACAAAAGAAAAATCCACTGTTCCTGTAATAGCTCCAATGAAAGTCCCAGAATTGAGTCTTATGGGCTTTGATTGGCCTGGTTTGAATCATGTGCCCATCTCCCAACCAATCACTGTAACCAAAGAGATAGCATGCCATCATAGACTTAGTCTAGGTCACATGCTCCACAGTGACCACAGGAGTGAAGTGCTTCATCTGAAGTGCACAGGTATAAAGAAGAGGAATAGTCCCCAAAAGTGAAACTGGGGTGTATTGTCAGGAAGTGTTAGATGTCAGTTAGCCAGTTAGATGCTGGACAGTAAAAACACTAAATGTCTACCACACCACCCCTTCAGAAAGACCCCCTCCTAGGGTTTGAATGTCCCATCCAAAAATCATATTGAAATTTAATTGCCATCGTGACAGTATTAAGAGGTAAGACCTTTAAGAGGTGATTAAATGGATTAAGGCCATTATCACAGGAGTGGTTATCAGGAGAGTTCGGTCCCCTTTTTTTCTCTCTTGTGTGCTCTCTCCCCACGTGATGCCTTCCATGTTCTACAATGCAGCAAGAAGGCTCTCACCAGATGCGGCCCCCTTGACCTTGGACTTTGCAGCCTCCAGAACTGTGAGCCAAATAAATCTCTTTTATTTACTAACTGCCCAGTCTATGGTATTCTGTGAGAGCAGCAGAAAACAGATTAAGATACTCACTCCCATATCCCGTAGGAACTTGACTTTCCGTGCTTATTCCTACCAGACATCTCAAGTTTTGGGGAGATGATAAAATGTAGCTTTTCAAAAGAAATTTAAGACTCCTGAATTAAAATGAGTCTCTTGGCTTGAAATAGGCTATTCAGAGAACATTTTACTTTTTAGGGCAGGTTAGAAAAATTGCTGCTCTAACCAAGAAAGAGCAGAAGTTCAAAAAAAAAATTGCTTATATCCCAAAGACTGAAGTTTATGAACCAGTTAATGATGAACAGTTTAATAGAACAGCTTGTTGAGTCAGACAAGACAAAAAACTTTTTTTGTGCGGTTTTTTTGGTTTTTTTTACTTTTTGTTTGTTTTATCTTTTTTTTTTTTCTTTTTTCTTTTTGTGGGTTTTTTGTTGTTGTTGCTATAAAAGCTGGGTGATTATTTGGACCCTTAAGCCCTCTTTTTTTTGTTTTGGTTTTTACATTTTTTTATTGAATCATAATTGATTATACATATTTTGGGGGTTCAACATTAACATATGTTGATCAAAAATATTATTAGCATATATATTTTTACAAATTGTACTTATTCTTTATGCCTCTTGTCCAATCTCTCCCCTCCCCCTCTCACGTCTGATAACCCTAGATTTTGTCTCTCCTTCTTTTTTTTAAATTTTATTTATTTATTTATTTATTTATTTATTTTTTAAAGATGACCGGTAAGGGGATCTTAACCCTTGACTTGGTGTTGTCAGCACCACGCTCAGCCAGTGAGCAAACCGGCCATCCGTATATGGGATCCGAACCCGGGGCCTTGGTGTTATCAGCACCGCACTCTCCCGAGTGAGCCACGGGCCGGCCCCCTTGTCTCTCCTTCTGAAAGCGTAACCAGGCAGCAGCAGCCTGCCTGGTTGACGGAGGAGGGGTCGGTCCCCGGCTCCATCTGTTTTTACATTCTAAGTTGTTGCAGAGCAGTTGTAAACCTTCTTTTAATATGTACTATTTCTGAATGATAACCCTAGCTGGTCTTTAAATACTCCACAAGGAAAAGATTGAAAGGAGGTATTCTTTCCAGGGGAAGTCCTCAAGTGAAAGCATTCCCTTGGCCAGGTTGTAACCTGCTGTTCCACGGCTGGTCTCAATTAGCTTTCCACCGTCACTGCCATGCATTTGTGAAAATGGTAACTGTGGTAAAAAACATGCCCACAGGTCTGTGGAAGATTTCCATTTTCTCTTCATTTCTGGCACCACTGGAACACTTCCGTCCAGCACACATAATCAGTTTGAGTGCATGAAAAATCCTACTATATATAGTATGAGTGAATACCAGGATGCAAACTATATATAGTTGAGCTAAATAACAAGTGTGGTCTCATGTTCCTCAGCTTGGCAGTGTTTAAGACATTAGACAGTTCTTTCCAGTCACTCCTTGTGGAATGCTGGTTCTTACTGGTGCTCCTCTGTGCCCTTACCTTCATCTGGCCTGTTTGTATAAGTCCCTTTCTGGGCTTTTGTCAAGTGAGAGCTGTTTCTGTCTGACCCCATGTACGAGGATGGCTCTGGCATTTCTAAGCAGGAAGAGCTCAGGGCAGCAATCTGGCTGGAATGGAGGAAGCGTGAGGAATTGCCTGGAATCTTTTTATGGTGATTTGGAGGGTGCTGATGGAGATTACAGAGGAGGAAGGGCTAAAGTACTCATCCTAGGCCATCTTTTGGTGCTGTCCCTACTCACACACAGTTTTTTTTTTTTTTTTTTTTTTCTTGCAAGCAGTTGCCAAGCCAATTAAGCCAAGGTCACCCAACAGAAAATCTCAGATTTTTCTCTGAACTGCCCACTTCCATCAGCAAGGCATTGAAGGATTTTACAAACATTTTTCAGACATTGGGAGTGCCAACATGATTGAGATGGTCCTTGTTCCCAAGTTCTTCACAGTGGCATGGGGTTAAAGGGACATACAAAATAAAGCCAAGCTATATGCATTGGCTCCTATGTGAGTGGTGCTTTGTAAAGGTTACAGTGCGGGCACAGGGAAGGTTCCATTTGCCTCAGCTCTGTGTCCCTACTTCTATCTCCCCACCTCTGCATCAACTCATACTTCATTCTTTCCCACATTCAACTCATTAAACAAGTATTTGTTGTGTACTGACTCTGTGCTAAGTGCTGGGTCTACAACAGTGTTGAGCTTTTATTCCAGTGGGGGGAAATCAGATAATAAACAAGTAAACAATTAAGATATCAAACAGTGAAGGGCCAGCCCGTGGCTCACTTGGGAGAGTGTGGTGCTGACAACACCAAGTCAAGGGCTAAGATCCCTTTACCAGCCATCTTTAAGAAAAAAAAAAGATATCAAACAGTGATAAATAAAAAAGGCTACAGGATAGATAGTGACCGTGGGGGGAGGTGAAAGAGGAAAGATTGCGACAACAGGCACAGAGGAGTCTGGGGAGGTGACATTTGAACCGAGACCTGACTGGAAGGAAGAGTGTGGCTGGCAGGTGAAAGTGGAAGGGCGAAGACTGTGAGGTGGGAAAGAGTTGGTGGAATTTCAGGAATGGAAAGCCCAGTGTGACCAGAGCCTTGCTCGAAGCGGGAGAGAGATAGGACTTGAGGTCAGAGAGATCACCACGGGTTCATCATGAGGGCTGGAATGCCTTGCTAAGGCACTGGAATTTTTGTTTATTTCCTTGCTGTTGTTTTTTATATTTTTATTAAGGCATTTGAATTTTATTTTCAGTGCAATTTGGAGAGGGGAATGCAGGGTTCCAGTTATCAGATATGCACGTTTCTTATCTGGGGTACAGCATATAAAGGAAACAGGATTAGTAATTAAAACATTACTAACATTACTGCTTGGTGAGCTCATAATTAAAGCAAAGATAAATAAAATGTCTTGAGGGACATTTTACATAGACTACCCAAGGGTCGACAGCACTGGGGATTTTTCCTCTCAAATGTCTGGATATTTGTGAGTACCAGATGTACTAAACTCTCTTGAACAATTTTTAATTCCTCAAGTCTCCTTGTTTTTTAGGTTTGACAGGAATCCCTGCCCTGGCCCATATTCTTTATCACCTTTCCTTACTTTTACAACTTTCATACATCCCCAGTTTATAGGTGATATTTAATCACTTCAAGAATTGAATCCAAAGCCTATTGTAGAAGAGATCCTGATGGGAGGTATACAGTTATATAATCTCCTATCCATGGTTAGTGAACAATTCTCAGCATCTACCCCAAAGAGTGAGACTTCCTGACTTGGTCTTCTGGCTTGGGTAACCCCAGGTTAGTCTTCCTTTCAGCCGCGTCACCTTGTAATCACTGATCACAATATGTATACGGTTTTGATGTAAAATAAAATCTTTATCCAAAGGATCTATCCACCTAGCACCTTTGGAACCCATAGAAGGAGGGCAGTGACTCTTCTTTTGAAACCTCATTTGCTCATTCATGCAAGTCCACGGAGCCCAGGCAGGCCACTGGGCACAAAGGGATAAAACAGATGGCATTATACCCTCCTAGCCCCTGAGTCTGATAAAGCTCTCATGTGTATCTCTGGTCCTTAAAATGAACAAATTGTCCACTTACAAACTGTATACTTGTAATTACCAAGATATACAGGGTGGGTTCCCCAGGCAGCTTGCAAATATCTGTCCTTAGTTATTTTCCAAACACTAACAGCCACCACAGTTTCTGGTTTCTCCCCTCTCCTCCGTCTTCCTCCTTCCCACCTCCAGAGCGCTTGCTGCGGTTGCCATGACAACCAGAATGAAAAGCCTTGGAACCTTATCGCTTACTATGGGTACAGTCTCCCCATAAGGATGTTATTGTATGTCGGCCAAACTGGACTCTGGGAGCTCTTTAAATACACCATTAAGTCATTTTGAAATTGGAACTCTAGAGGCAAGAGTCTGATGGTAGTTAGACAGGACCTAGGATTTCTCAAATCTTGCTTTCTACCAGCCATCCTTTTCTTATTCAAAGAAAGTATGTGCACTTGTGACAACACAAGGTATAGAAATGCTTTTTACTAACTGGGGCTTCTCATCTAAACCCTAGGTAGAATTCTAGGGAGTACATCCGGGCCTGGTGGAGGTCCCTTTTGGCCTAAACTAGGTTGGCCTGCGAAACCTGCTTGACCACTAAGACATTAGAAAAAAGATCCCCCAGTTCCAACCTGTCCTCTGAGCCCCAGGCTCAGGTAACCATCTGCCTGCTTGACTTTTCCCCTTGGATGTCTCATAAACATCTTTATCTTAGCAATCTTTCCACTCCTATTTTCCCCCTAGTCTTCCTCCTCTTTATAAATAGCTCCACCATCCAGCCAGTGGCCCATGCCAGAAACCTGGGAGGAGTCCTTGATTTTTCCCTTTTCCCTACTTTCCCCTGGACCCGGTCCTTATCCAGTCCCATCAGCTCTACCTCTGACTTACAACTCGAACAGATCTGCTTTTCTCCATCTCCACGGCCACCCCTTCAGGATAAAACATAGTCATCCACTGCCTGGATTATTTTAATGGCCTTCTCACTGTTCTCCCTGATTCCACTTGTTTCTCCCTAAGTCCTTCTTCAGAGAGCAGCTAGAGTGATCTTTTAAAGAAATAAATCGGATCATATGACTCTGCTCTTTAAGAGTCATCTCGGCTTCCCATTTTATTTGGAATAAAATCCATACTCTTCACCCTGGCCTGCAAGGGCCCTGCCCTGCATTCTCAGAGCTCCCTGTCCAGCCTCACATTGTACCTCTCTCCTCCTGGCCCCTGCTCCAGTCACTCTTGCTTTCCGTCAGCTCCCCGCGTGGCTTGCAAATATCTGTCTTTAATTTCCTCCAAAGTCAAACAGCTGCCATGGGTCCTGATTTTCCCACAAAGCTCTTTTCTCCACCTCCAAGCCTTCACACCTTCAGCTACTTCTGCCTGGAACACATCTCCCCCGCTCTTTGCCAGCTCTTTCCATGGTGGCTGTTTCCTTCTCAACCTTGAGGGCTCAGTTAAATGTCACCTCCTCAGCAAGGCCTTCGCTAACCACCCTGTCCAAAATTGCCCTCCCTCATCAACGATTCTTATCAAATGGCACGTTAGTGGAGCATAATTGATATCTGTTAGATGTGTGAATGATCCTACTTGAAATTCCAGCGGTGACTTCTGCAGCCAGGAAAGGAGTATGAACCTCTTTTTCCTCTTCTTCCTTCACTCTCAGTCAGGGTCTTGATGGATGGAATTCTGCTCCGATGGTACAAATGAAGAAATTTTAATGACGGGATTATTAGCTGAGGCATGGTCAGGGTTAACAGAACCAACTCAAGATGTTTCCATGCCAGAGACTAGCAAGATCAGGAAGCTGTGATACTCCCAGGACTGAGGGACAAAGGAAGGGACAGGTGTTTCCAGAGCCCAGTGACAGCTGCAGCTGTGGATGAGGTGTCCCAGCTAGAGATGTGGTCTTGGAGGGACACAGCCACTACCAGATTGGCAGAAGCTAAACAGGACAGGAACCACTGAGGAAATACCCCATCCTGCCTCTCCTCGTGCTCTCCCACCTCTGATCCATGCCCCTCCTTGACTAAAGCCAGCTGAAAGCCAGCCAGTAAGGGAGCCCAGGTGAATGAATCACTTTGTAGGAGGCCGGACTCCCAGAGCACAGAGCAGGTGACAAATGGAGAATAATCAGGACAGGTGTTCACTCCCAGCAGCTGGAACTCAGTCTGGTCTTGCTCCTCTGACTTAGAAGTCAATCAGATTTGGGGTTTATGCTTGGAATTTAGCTGCTGTTTATACCATTGCAACTAAGGAAAAACCATTTTGATTTTCTTTTTTTCAAAAGATGACTGGTAAGGGGATCTTAACCCTTGACTTGAGTGTTGTCAGCACCACGCTCTCCCAAGTGAGCTAACCAGCCATCCCTATGTAGGGATCCGAACACACAGCCTTGGTGTTATCAGTACCACACTCTCCCAAGTGAGCCACGGGTTGGCCTCTCCATTTTGATTTTTAAATAACCAGCTTACTAATAAACTTGAGTACACAATTCGCTAGGGTTTTAGAGCCTGCCTTTATAGTGAATGAGTGGGTGAAGTGTTTTTATTATTAATAAGCACAGCACAACCTACTCAAGAAAAAAGAAAACTCCAAAATCTTATTTGGCCACCTCATAAATTGAATTATAGAGCTGTTTGATGATATGCGTAATATCCTCACAAAATATAAGGGACCAGTACAATATTCGACAAATTTGATTTTGAGGTTCTGTGAAATCAGTTGCAGAGAAAATATAGCTAGATTTTTTTTCTGAGTGAAAAATGCTGTAAGCCTTTGAGTTATAGTTTTCATCCTGCTCTGAACAGTTGCTGTGTGAGTGGCCATATCCAGCCCATTTTACTCTACAAATACAGAATTGCACCCAGGTTTTTTTTATGGATATTGGTCATCTTGGAGTTTTTGTAAGGTTTTACAGATATATACTGGGGGAAAAAATAAGAAGTGAAATGAAAGTCTTTCTAAAGGTTAATAATGCAACTTGCAGTAAAAATAATTTCATCTTTATAACTTTAGCAGTGGGAGCTAGGGTTGGGTTACATGGCTGAGAGAAACCACAGTATCTATATATAACTCCTCTCTAAAAATCTTTGTTTTAGAATATGGCTTGAGAGCTCAGACAGCTATAGTGAATGATTTAATAGGAGCAGAGAGGCCTTAGGACAGAGAGGCAGCTACCCAATCTATTGTATCTATTAATTAAGTGCTAGATCTCTGAATGGAGCTCCATAGTAGCAAACAGCAGCCTCATTTCCAATTCATTTTTCTCTTAGCTTAAACTATTCTAAACATTAGAAACAATAATTATCAATATTAAATTAGGATGTTCCCCCTGTGTCTATTCTCTGCACTGTGTGACAAGAAAGCATGCAATCTATATATTGTGCTTATTGATTTATTTGTGTTTAAAAATAATAGAATACTGGTTTAGGAGAGCCTGAATTTTATCTTTCCACTATGTAGAAAAGAGACAAATTGCTCTAACCCTTCAAATGTTAGAAACACAGAGGCTTGTAAGGAAAATTCAAATTTGCCTCTGATTTCCCTGAATTCAGAGATCTTGTATCAGAAAATTCTCTCCTAAGAGAATTATATATCACCTGGCATATGTCCCAAGAGAAGCAGTGTGGATGATAAAGTAAAATATAAGTTCAGTGGAAAAATACTTGGAAAGCCACTCTGTAACAATAAGTCACCCCAGACTTTATTCCATAATGATATGCTCTAGGTATTTCTGCCTCCACTGAATTAACTCAGCATTATTCCTCTTTTGGAAATGACACGTACTGTTGGGGTGTATCCAGATGAAACACACATCAGCACAAAGCACAATGCCTTTAAAATGTGTTGGTTTTTTTAATGTACATGTTAAAAACGGCCTTTCTTTCACTATATGTGGACTGACCTTAATGGGTTGACCAGATTAAAGGATGCAGTAGAAAGAAAGGCATTTCCATATTTATAGACAAGAGAGCACAGCGTAGTTTTATGAAAACTAAGCTTAAGAAATGCAAGGCATTTACTGGTTTCACTCAAAGCCTTTCAGATGCAGGAGAAATATGTGTGAGATTTGGACTTTCATTTATCCAAATATGAGGAATTTGTCTGCTAGAGTCAACCGACCAACAGTGGTTGGAAAGAATTAATGCAGGTCCTACTTGGCAGGCTTCTTGGTAGAGACCCATATGCTCTCTGACACTGATTATAATTATTTTTCCATCATTCCCAGGTTACATTCTTAGCAGGAATGTGAGCCAATTCTCTCCCTAGGAAGACTTCTGCTGTGAAATCATCTTTGGCAATGAATCTTTCACCAAAGATCAAGAACTTGACATTTATTTTTAAGCATGAGAAGAAAATGTGTGCAATGTTGGAAGCAAATCTAGGGGCAGAAAGGGCTTCTAAACAGTTGCTGTGAGGACTGGCAGAACAGGAAGAAATGTTGCTAATGACTACTATGGAAAATGCAGACTATATAATGATAAGCTTTAATATCTTTTTAAAGTAGAAGGGTGGGGGCAACTTGTTTATTATTTTAAACCAGGCCTGTCTTTATAATTTTATATCCAACTGATCATTCAGGAAGGTTGTTAGGACAGAGGTTGAAACAGAAACTCAGGATAATAGTCTATGAAACAGAAAAGGCAATCATTTTCATTCTAATTGACCAAACCAGCTGAGATAACTAAAAATAAAAATTTTTTTCAGGGCCAACCCCGTGGCTCACTCGGCAGAATGCAGTGCTGATAACACCAAGGCCACAGGTTTGGATCCTATATAGGGATGGCTGGTACGTTCACGGGCTGAGCGTGGTGTAGACAACACCATGCCAAGGGTTAAGATCTTTTTAAAAAAAAAATTTTTTTTTTCGGAAAGGGCACATGCATTCTAACCTGTAAATTCATTAATCTGGTGTGGGGGGTAGCAGGTTTCCTTGGTGGAAAAGTTCGATAAAGTACTCTGCATGAGAATTTTCAGTCTTCAAATTGTCTACCTACAGTAAGGAAATGTCTTCAAAATTAATTTTAAAAACAACAGATGTTGAAAATGGTGTGACTATCAGAAAATTACCAAATTAAACATAAAAGAGTGTTACCTTCTCTCCTGAAGGACGATTATTTCTATCTCATGGTTTAGTGCACTGTAATGATTGATTTCTCCATTAGAATCAAATGCAGAATTTAATTAAGTAAATCTTCTAGGTTACATGTCTTAAAATTCCACTGGCTGAAGGAATCATCAGAGGAAGTAATAAGTACTTTAATAAATGACTTCTACCATAAATTTAGTTCAGATGTAAATTAAAGTCAGCACAAATCTCATCATGGGCAGTTTATAGCCTCTGGGTTGAATACGTTTGGAGATCGTTGAGCTTCCTGGATCTGAAGATCTGTGATTTTTCCTATACCTGGGAAGTTTTCTGCCACTATTTGTTGAATATGTTTTCAATGGAATCTCCATTTTCCTCCCCTTCTGGAATCCCCATGACTCGGATATTTGAGCGCTTGAGGTTGTCTGATATCTCTCTCAGATTTTCTTCCATGTCCTTGATTCTTTTTTCTTTCTTTTTGTCTGCTTGTGTTATTTCAAACAGCCCATCTTCAAGTTCAGAGGTTCTCTCTTCAACTTCGACAAGCCTGCTGGTTAAACTCTCCGTTGTGTTTTTTATTTCGCTGAATAACTTCTTCAGTTCAGCAAGTTCTGCTACATTTTTTTTCAGGACATTGATTTCCTTGTACATTTCTTCTTTCAGATCCTGTATACTTTTCCTCATTTCATCATGATGTCTAGCTGAGTTTTCTTGTATCTCATTCAGTTTCCTTAGAATTATCACTCGAAATTCCTTGTCAGTCATTTCAAGGGCTTCTTGTTCTATAGGATCTAGAGTTTGAGATTTATTAACTTTCGGTGGTGTACTTTCTTGTTTTTTTGTATTTCTGGTATCTTTTTTTTGATGTTTATTCATTGTGGCAGGGGGTTGCACAGACCACCGGTTTGAGACTAATGACTAACTAGGATGTTGCTGTGGTTGCCAATTTGGTATGGCTCCCTCCGTGACTGCTCAGTTGGCCTCTAGTGCCTTGTGTGTGTGGTTGCCTCGGGTCTTGGGCTTCTCCCGGGAGCCACCTTTCTGGTCAGCTTGGACTCTGTTGGGCTGGTGGATCACGTACCACAGGGTGTGTGATCGCTGTTGAGCTTTCACTTCCTGTGCAGGACTTCTCCCTGTTCCGTGTGCTCTGGCCCAGGCTGTTAGATCGTGCAGTGGCGACCCCACCGGGTGTGTGGTTTCTGTCGAGTCTCCGCCTCCCTGGCCGCACGTCTCCCCCCTCTGTGCACACTGTGCTGGGCTGGGGCGTGTCTTCTGCAACCCTCGTCTATCAGCTGGGCCTTCAAGCCCCTGCTCGGCACCGCCTCGCCCAGGAAGTCTACCAGGTTTCTGCTAGGCACAGACGACCGGTCGCTCTGGGTGCCTTTGTAGCACTGTGTAGATCTTTCTCGGGTCTTGTTCACCTTTGTATCCCCCCGGTATAAACCGAGCCTAGCGCCCGCCTGCAGCCTGCTCTCCGGCAGGTTCAAGCGGACCTGGGAACTCTCCTACCACACTATTCCCAACCAGAAATTCGTTAATATAGCCTCTGGATGGGTAAATATTTTTTTGCTGAGCAAGACTCCTTTAAGCTTTTGGATAAAGTTCGTAATGGCATTCCTCTTTCTACCTTTGCAAAATATTTAGCCCAAATTGATGTGTACATGTTTATATAAGAAAATGAGATCAAATGAGAAGTTCTGATTTAAAAAGGAAGCCACATATTATTGAAAACTAAAATATATCATGGTAATGGACTTGTGAATACTGCAAAAGTCATTGCAGGAGGATAGATTCCCCAACCTTGTAATAGAGTTTTTAGAGATGGAAAATGTATAGTTTTGTTCATGTTTTAACATGTACACTTACATTTGGTTGCATAATCACAATTCAATTTTCATCACAAAATTTGACTGTCATTATTATATCAATAAAAAAATATATTTCTAGAAACCACTACAATTACTTATACTTAAGGTCTATTTTTATCTTCTTAGTTGGGCATAACCAATACTTGTTTTCTCATTGCAGGTAAAGATGTTAATGATAGTGGGGGAGGAGGGAAATAACATTTACTAGGCAAATGAACATATCCATCAGTAGGAAATGAAATTAGAAAGCTAATGAATTCTCATCCACAGTCTGCCTTATCTCTTCCATTAGAAAAACAACTTTTATTAAACTTACTATAAGCAAGGTTGTTTGCTAAACATTTTACATACATTCTCTTATTTAATTCTCATAAAAATCTTAAATATTTTATATATTTAAGCCCACCACCAACCCAGTGAGAGAGGTAATAATACCCTCATTTTACACTGAGAAAACCGAAGCTTAGAGAGCTTATTTGCCTAAATTCCCATAGAGAGGAATTCATCTCTTGTGAAACTACCTGTGTCGGTTGGATATTCCAGGAAGCAGACAATGAGATGGAGTTAAGAGCACAAGCAGTTGACTGGGGTGAAATGCCTGCTAAGGAGAGAAGAAGCAGGATTGAACAGAGAAAGGCTTTGGACCATGATGTTGACCTGACACTTGTCAAGGTAAAATATGAAAGAAACAGGGTTGAACAGAAGCACCTCAGAATGCAGTGCAGATCTGACAAAGTTTTGACGAACTCCATGGGAAGCTCTGGAGCAAAGATGGCCAATTAGAGGAGATCCACGTGAGGCGGAAATAGTCAGCCCCTAGTACTTCCGCTACGTGCAGTTATTATCTGGGGGTTGTTCAGGAAGAGTATGGCCTCAGTTTGAAAACTGGGCTAGATTCTAAAGATGTCAGCTAATACTCTCCTTGCAGCTGGATGGAAGTTCTTTCTTGAAGGGAGAGCCAAGTGGTGCATCTTCGTGCCTACCACAGTCCACCCCTGGCACCATACAGATCCCCTCTCCATTCATGTTTGGGGAGCGACTCCTCTGGGGTTCCAGGGGGCCTCTCTTCTTCCAGGGAAACTTAGAAGAGGGGCATTGGTGGAGTAAACTACAGCCGTTGTCACTGCAGTTGGTCTTGGGGCTACAGCAGGCACTCATCTTCTCCCTTCTCCACTATCCATTCTAAATTTACTCACCCTCAGTTATCATCCCTGCTGGTCTCAGCAGCTTGCCTGGTGGTGTGACACAACCTTCATCCTTGAAGGGTCTGAGCAACTGGCAACCATGCCTTTCTCAAGTGGGTTGCTGCACTTATCCATGTCCATTCTTAGTTGGGCAAGGGTGTACCACAAAGCACCCTAGTGGGTCACCTGAGTTCTGTCCATTTTCCTCCTTGCCCCCATTTTGTAACAGCAGCCGTACCTTCTCCCAAATAAATTCAGGGCCAATTACCCTTGCCAAGATGCTGACTCTTCTTGCCTGTTCATGTATGGACACAAGGAATTCAAAATGCTTAGGCAGGAGCCATATCTTGTAGCTCAAATGGAACTCTTGCTGTGTCCCCAGTCATGACATTTTATTGGGGCAACTGCTGCAGCATCCTGCTCCTTCATTCTTGTTTTGTTTTTTGTTTTTTTAATTATACATACTAAGCAGTATCCTTGTTGACTGTCCACCTGTCTTGCTCTTTGGGATGCCATATTCTATGAACCATCTGACATATCTTTTGTGGTCAAGTCCCCTTGGCTGCCGTTCCACTTCACTGGTCATTACAAGTGTTGGCCTAAAAGAAACTGAGGCCAAACATATGAGATTTATTGAGCCAATATGACGATTGCAACTGGGAAAATGCATAGGTCAGGTTACCCTGAGAAACGTGCTTGAAGAGGGCCAGCAGAGCTCAGCATTTTTATAATCACAAGAAGGGGAAGGAATCAAAGGATAGCCCTTCTCTAATCACTTCATCAGTTTTTCTATTAGTTGTACATGACACAGAGATTTGGGATTGTCACTAGGTTACATCCTACATGCAGGCATCTAGTGTAAGGGTTAAAAGAAGCATTCCAGGTCATTTTATGACTTTCTGGTGGCATAATGCCTGCTTCTTAGTAAAATGGTTTCATGATAACATTTTCCAGGACGTAGCACATGACTAGCGGCTTATCCGAGATCTCCCCAGGCACGATAATTTAGTTGACCTGGTCAGAGCAGGTTCTTTTAGTTATCAAATGATCATTGCAGTAATTACAATGATTATGACCCTGTGGTGAAGTGCTGCCCCCTGGCCTCTGTTGCTTCAGGGCCCCATCATGCCAATTTCTATCAATAAGCCAAGCTCTGTGACAGTTTCTCCTACCACAGACTTTGCCACCACTGAACTTCTTACTGATGCTGGCACCCCTCTCACTAGCATTCCTGCTGGTCTTGGCAAATGAAGCGTACTCTGAACCTATGCATGTAACATAATCCTCTGTGGGTCTTCTGGCCTCACATAAAGTGTCTATTACAACATGCCCTCTTCTCTCAGCTGCTTTATTCCTCCCTCCACCATCTGCTGGGGCAGTTCATACATTTTTACTTCACTCAGCATGGACCATTGTTTTCTCCATGATTCTAAAAGCCACGCTAGGCCCAGCCCGTGGCTCACTCGGGAGAGTGTGGTGCTGATAACACCAAGGCCACGGGTTCGGATCCCTATATAGGGATGGCCGGTTAGCTCACTTGGGAGAGCATGGTGCTGACAACACCAAGTTAAGGGTTAAGATCCCCTTACTGATCATCTTTTTAAAAATAAAAATAAAAATAAAAAATAAAAGCCACAGCAGCAGTGAGTTTGCATCCTCCCCTGGGGCCCCTGCCAGGGTATTAAATCCATATCCTGGGAGAGTAGGAATATGGGATTTCAATACGCTGTGCTTTAGCCAGTGTTATGTTCTGGCCCCCTTGATCAAGCACCCTCAAAAACCAGTCCCACATGTACTATCCGGCTCCTTCTGGTACACAGTAGCTCATTCTTGAAGCTCCATTGGGGTATAATCCTTTCCTCCCTTGTCAGAGCCATCTGAATTATGCTGCCATTTAACATAGTTGTTGATCTAGCGCCAGGAGAGGTGAGTCAGATGCTGGGGGGGATCCCTGTTGTCTTGTGAGGTTGAAGCTTCTACTGCATCTTTCACAAGCTCCCACATACCATCCTGGATGGGATCCTTGCAGGCTGAGTGGTAGACGGTCAGGTCCCTAAACCCCCTCTTATCACCTGCTTTCTCAGACCACTCCTGGAAACAGATGCTGATGAGTGAGGAAGGCCGATGCTTTACTGGGAGAGGGGGTAATGCCTGTGAAAGATAAAAGAGAGGAAGCTGGATTATGCAGGGAGAGTGTTAGAATACTGTGTAGGTCTGACAAAATCTCAGCCAACCCACCAGGAAGCTCTAGAGCAAAGATTGCCCGTTAGAGGAGTCCTGTGTTGAGAAGAAATGGCCAGGCCCTAGTATTCCCGCTGTGCTGTCATTGGCCAGGGGCTGCCCAGGGAGAGCATGCCCAAAAGCTGAACTTCAGATTCTTTCTCGGTAGCAGGCTCCATGGCTGACACTCCATCATATCTACAACCTGTGATCAGTGATATAAAAACACAGGTGAAAGTAGATGAAATAACTGCTCTCAGAAAGAGGCTGTATGCTGCAGTGATTCAGAGCATCACCCTGGGGTCATGACGCCTGTGTTTTGGTACTTGGTTCTACCACGAACTAGCTGTGAGGCTGGCTGAGTGACTTAACCTTTCTGTGCTGCATCTCCTAAAACGGGGCTAATATCTCCTTCCTCAAAGAGTTGTGGGGAGGCTCAAATGAATTATTGTGTGTAAAGTACTTAGATCACTGTCTAGCACTTAGCACTCTATAACTATTCACTGTTTAGGATATCATAAACACATGACTTGCATACTTTACATAAAAATATACCAGAGTTTTTAAGTCCAAGGAATGAAACTAACTTTTATCAGGTAACTTCTCTCTGCTAGGCACTATAATAGCTATTTTCTTATGATATCCCCTTTAATCTTTGCAATAACCCTGTGAGGTAGATATTACTATTTGTATTCTACTGAGGAGGAAACTAAAGCTGGCAATACATTATTAGAAACAACCTGGATATTCAGTTTTTGTCCTCACATTTAAAAATGTCATGCAGTTGTGAGTCACCTTGTGAGGATCCCGTAACATCCCTGTCTGCACCGCCAAAACTACAAGTGCACTGTGACCAACCCGTGCAAGGAAGGCCAGACTGCAATCCTCCTGCATAGTCCCATGCCCATGGTTATGGGCTCGCATGCAATCTTGCTACTACTGCAGTTTTGCTGTGTGGCTCTTTCAGAGCTTAGTGCAGGCAATGGGTGATATAAAGGACTATCATTATTTGCTGACCCAGCATCCATTACCTTTGGTCAACTAACAGCATCATGGCTTCCTTCCATGGAATTCTGTGATGTTGGCTCCACCCTCAGCTCCAGGAGGGGGTGTGTGAGCAGCACCTGGATAATCAGAGTTGCATTCCCAGCCATAGTGATTGGTTTGGAAGAGCAAGGACATGTGACCAGTCTGGGTCAACGTGTGTTAGGCCCAAGACTTAACTCTGTATTAATGAGAGTGAGAAACCTTTTCTTATTTTGTTTGCAGCTACAAGGAAATTAACCTGCCACTGCTGGTCACCATCTTCTTCCCATGAAGTGAAAGTATGCCTGAGAATAAAGCCCAACACAGAGGCAGGAGAAGCAGAGACATCAAGAGAGCTGTGGTCCTGGCTGGCCAGTTAGCTCAGTTGGTTACAGCCCAGCCTTGTAATACCAAGGTCAAGGTTCAGATCCCCCATGCTGCCCACCTGCCCCCCACAAAAAAAAAAAAAACAGAAAAATGAGAGCTGTGGTCCTAATAACATAATTTGATCCCCCGACTCCAGATATACCTGAAACCAGTATGTTCCTGGGCTTTTTCTTTATGTTAAATAAAATATATGGGAGGCCTTTGTTTTGGACTGAGCTCCTGCACTAGACCCCAACAAACCAGACCAAACTAGAATGGAGACACTTGTTCTAGACACCACCCACACAACCAAAATGAACATAGGAACAGTCTAGTTTTCCAAAAAATAGGAGATTCCCAGCAGCCAATCCACAGGGGCCCAGTCGACCTGAGTCAGCGTGGTAAAGACATTCCATCTGCTTTAACCCTATGAGAAAAGTAACTCTGAAATGACAGGTCTGCTTTTCATTCCTTGCTGCTGCTTTCTTCAGCTTTTTCTGCCTATAAAGCCACCCTCCTCTGCTCAGCTCATCAGAGCGCCTTTCTATTTTGTGGATGAGAAGCTGCCCAATTCGTGAATCACTAACATAAGCCAATTAGATCTTTAAACTCAGTTTGTTGACATTTTGTTCTCTGACAGTTCCACAAGCCAATAAATTCTTTTTTCTTTTAGATAGTTTGAGCTGGGTTTTCGATCACTTGATAGTAACTCTTGATAGTCATTCATGCAGTCAGTCAATACCGAGTACCTTTTGTTTTTTAATTTTTATTGAATCGTAATTGATTATACATATTTTTGAGGTTCAACATTGAGATATGTTGATCAAATCAATATTACTAGCATACATATTGTTACAAATCACACTTATTCTTTATGCCCCTTGTCCAATCTCATCCCATCCCCCTCTTTTTTTCTCCCTTCCCCCTCTAATTATCTTAGATTTCTTCTCTCCTTCTGAAAGAGTAATGGTTACTCTGTTGATCTGTTGCCTAGATGATCTGTCCAATGTTTGAGGTGTGTTCAGGTCCCCCAATATTATCGTAGAGCAGATGCTTCTTCTGTCACTCTGGAATGGGCTTTGTGGAGAGAGACATCCTCTTCTTTTCTTTGGTCTCTGCTGGTGACTCTCCTTGTGTCAATGTACTGCAGTGGCTGGAGGACCATCTGCACAGTGGCTGTGGTGTCTAGCCACTTTCGCAGCAGCCATGATTATTGTGGTGGCTGTGGTGGGCCACCTATATGGAGGTGATGTTTTTGGCGTGCTCCTTGGTGCTGGTGGTATGCCTGGTTGTGGGATGGGGTTTGGTCTCCAGATCCATGCCTCAGGTCCCTGGGTGGCCCCCAAGGCGCTGGAGGTGTGCCTGGACAGGAACTAATTTTTTGTCATTTTCTTACTTCTATAGTTGGGCAATTTCCTGTTGGGACCAGTACTTGAGCTGTGTTGTTGAGCTAAATTGCTGCTTTGCTGCTGATTCCCTAGGGAAGGCTTTTTGTGCAGCTCAGGTTATAATGGTTGCCTTTATAAGTACTTCCAGCTCTCCAGAGAGCTGGTGCCCCTGGGTTGTGTAGAAACACTGATCTGGGCCTGAGTCTTTCATCAGACTGCACACCCTGCAGTTCTATATTCCTGACCAGTCTTCTCTGAGTGGCCCTATGCTGACTGGGGAGCAGATCAGCTGTCCTTGCTGTGCCCCAGTGTTTTCCCAGTGAGCCTGTTTCCTCCACCAGCCATGCTGCAAACACTTCTCATGGGACAGGCCATGTGCCAGTCCCTTGCAATGACTCACTGGTTTCTGAGTGGCTCCTTTTTTTCTGTTGTTGTGGCTCCTTGCTCCTATGTATGTCCACAGGAACCCTATAAGTGGTCTTGCTGTCCTGGGGGCCACCAAGGCCCTTTTCTCCCCTGCTGCTTCCAAGCAACTCCATCTGAAGGGCACAGCTGCTTTTGCCGGCTCCTGCTCTGTGTGCTCAGCAGCTCCAGCTTTAAAGTGGCTGCTGCACAAAATGGTTGGAGCGTTTTTTCTTTCTCTCATCTTCGCTTCTTCTGCCTTCATGCACTCCGTCAGTCTCTCCTCTTCCCCTGAGCTCCAGTGGCCCCAGCTTGGCTGTTGTTGCTTTTTTATAGTTGTAAATTGATTTGTGGAGAGAGTGATGCTCAGGACCATCTATTCTGCCATCTTGACCGGAAGCCAATATTGAGTACCTTTAATGTGCCAGGCATTATTCAAGTGTAGGAGCATAGCAGTGAACAAAACAGACAACTCCTTGTTGGCCTGGAACTTACTTACATTCTAGTGGGAAAAAAAGAAGAAGAAAAAGTAAATATGTAAATATCGTGTAACAGTTGGTGACAAGTTCTGTAAGCTGGGGAAGGGGAAGGAAGTGTCATAAGGAACTCAGGGAAGGCGTCACTGATACAGTGACTTTGAGCAGAGAGCTACAGTATGTGAGGGAGTGAGCCATAAGATAAGTGACAGGAGAGTTCCAACAAGAGAGAACAGCAAATTCAAAGGCCCTGAGGTGTGAGCGTATGTGTGCAGAGCAATGAGGCCAAAGTGTTGGGTGAGGGATGAGCAAGGAGGTGGGGGTAGAAGATGAGGTCGAAGAAGGAGCAGATTCTAACCATCCAGGCCCTTGACCACCATTGGAGCTTTATGGTTTTTACTCAATGCAGGATGAGAATCCATCAGCGTTTTTTTAAAAAAGGAATGACATGAGCTAACATAATTTAAAATGATTAATTTGGTTGTTGAATGGTGGGGGCAGGGGCAGAAGCCAGGAATCCAGGTAGGAGACTATTGCAATAATCCAGATGAGAGATGTTGGTGGCTAGGGCAGGGTGGTAGCAGTGGAAATGGAGGGAGGTGGGCAGATATGGGGGTATAGTTTGAAGGCAGGACAGACAGTATTTGCTGATGAATCAGTTATTAGGATGAGAGAAAGAGAGGGATCAAGAATGACACCAAGGTTTTTGGCCTGAGCAAGTGGAAATCTTAGATAAAATTACACTCTTTTTTAAAATTAAGTCTGAGATGCCTATTAGACATCCAAGGTCTGACACTCAGACCTTCAGGGGAGAGGCCTGGGATAGAGATATGTGTTTGGGATTCACCAGTGCATGATGGTATTTTAAGCTGTGAGACTGAATGAAACATGAATATAGACAGAGAAGAGATATGAGGGCTGAGTCCTGGGATACTCCATGTTCAAAGGTCAGGAAGATGAGGAGCCAGGAGAGAAGACTCAGAAAGAATAGCCATTGAGATAACCACTGTTGTATACAGTGAAGAAAATGTTTCAAGGAGGTAGTGAACAGCTATTGCAAGGTACTGACTGCTGGGACAAGAAAAATGAGGGTAGATATTTACTGCTGGATTGCGCAACATGGAGCTGTCAGCACTTACTGCTGTCTTACACACTAGTGATTGACATTTATTTTGAATCTCCTCCTATTCAGATGTAAGCTCTGCAACACTCGTTTCATTTACTACTGTACCCCTAGTGTCTAGAACAATGTCTGGTATATAGTAAGTACTTAATAAATATTCCTAAGGGCTGACAGGTTAGCTCAGTTGATTAGAACATGGTGCCCAAAACACCAAGATCAGGGGATCGGATCCCCTCGCTGACCAGCCACACACACATGAAAAAACCCTCAAATATTTCTTGAATGGAAAAAAAACAAAAAAGGAAAAGAAAATTTTATTTCTCAATTCCTCTTCGTACAAAGATATCTTGCTTTTCATATTTTGATGGATGAAGTAATGGTGTAGCACTAGATTTTGAATTACGTTCAAAATTTGGCAAGGGATTGAACCCCATGAAGCTTTTGTTTTCTTACCCATAGAAGGAGATGGATAATAACAAGATAAGGTTTGAGACTTTTCCGAGAACCATGCCCAGTACATAGTAGATACTCAATAAATACTTTGTAAATCTGGAAGTGTCACATGAACCAGACCACACAGTGGCATGCAAATTTATTCCAGACAAGTAAGTTATTTAATATGGGAAGTTTCATTTATTTGAAAAGTGATTTATCTCATCTCTGCCCTGTCTATATTCACGTTTCTTTCAGTCTCACAACTCTAAGTACCAGAAAAAAGGAAACGTTGCTAGCATGTTGCATTTCCAACAAAAAGCACTTGGGTGTGTCTCAAGATGTATTCAGATTAGTCTGCTATTACGTTGCTATTACCACTGTTGCACTTTTTTTTTTTTTTTAAAAGATGACCGGTAAGGGGATCTTAACCCTCGACTTGGTGTTGTCAGCACCACGCTCAGCCAGTGAGCAAAACGGCCATCCCTATATGGGATCCGAACCCGGGGCCTTGGTGTTATCAGCACCGCACCCTCCCGAGTGAGCCACGGGCCGGCCCCCACTGTTGCACTTTAAAATGTAATAGCTTTGAGGCTTTTTTTTTTTCTTTAGTCACTTGAGTCTTATTGCAGATTCTGTAGTTCAAGTCTCATTACATTATAGACGTAAGATAGATAGACTTTGGGGAGACTGCTCCCCCTGGACCTATACCTTCCCCTAGGTCCCTGATCTGAATATTACAGAAGGCACCAGAGTAGCATGGAGCAGATGTCAAGGCTTGGACAGATGACGATTTGCTCTGATCCAAGTGTTAACCTCAAAACCAAAGTTAACCAGGAAGGTCCTAAAAGACCTTGTAGGTTTAAAGTAGGTAAAGATTCTATTTTAAAGGAGATTGGTCTTTAGCAGGGGAAATATGTGCTGAGGGGGAAGTTTTTAAAAGGGGTGGGATAACCAGTCGGAGTTGAGTTATTCCAGGTTATCACTTAAGCAGCCTGGGCATGCAGCCAAATCTTTTGGGTTAATATTTCCTCTCCTTTGTTGCCCAGGACTAGGCAACAATACAACGTTCTGTCATTTTGCATTTCTTTGTCTATTAAACAGAGTCAATAACCTGTAGTCTCTTTGGACTCAGAGTATTTGGCCCTCATCTTTCCCCCAGTAGATGCACAGAACCGATGACATTTTGGTATTGGTGTGTTGATACTGGACATGGTAGGGTGATGCCAAGATGGTAATTAAAGTTCTGCTCCCTTGGAAATTAGCGTTTACAGAAGGAACTGAACATGACAAGACGCTAAGAACTTGAAAGACAAATATTTAAAGAAAACCTCCAAGGACAAACTTTTCCAAGTAGGGACAAAGCAAACTCTTCCTGTGTCCCTTAATAATACTATTTTTTGGCTGTGAAATAAGGGTTATTATAGTGACAGGGGAAAAGACGCTGAATCAGAAAGGATGTTGAAATGTGGCAACAGGAGAAGGGGTTTTAAGTCTTCAAGTGCACCCTTCAAGATGTCTCAAAGCTTCACATTGTGAACTCCTCTCTTGTACTTTGGCTTCACAAGGGCGATAACATCTCCCAAGTGGCTATGTCTGATTGGCATTTGTCATTATTATTCTTTCATTTACTTAGTGCTTCCTAATATTAGACATTGTGCTAAGTGTTTTACATATGTTATTCCATTTACTTCTCACCAAAAATAAAAATAAAAATAAAAAAATAAAAAATAAAAAAATCCCTACGAAGTAGGAACTATTAACATTCTCACTTCCTACAGAGAAAACTGAGGCTTAACCCCAGCATCGGGAAGACCTTGGTGATGTGTAGCATCTGGATAATGGGCAAGAAATCACTAGCTGAGTCTCTAAGAAAGAGGAACCAACATGGTGAAGAGCAACTTAACAAAGGTAAAGGGTAGTTATCTTGGAATAAGAGGATGTAGAAATCAGAAAAGTGCTTTCCTGATGTTTCCAGAACTCTTTTGATAAGAAACATAGACATTGGAATTTTCATTCGTTCATATTTTGCTTCCTTTTGGAAGTTAGGAACTGTATTGGGACCGGGGATACAATAATGAACAGACGCAGGTCACAGGCTATTGAAAGACAGATGGTTCAAATGATTGTAATGTAATATGAGAACTGCTTTGATATAGAGCAGTGTTTCTAAAACTTTTCTGAAGATGGGAATCCCCAGGGCTGCTTGTTAAACATACAGATTAATAGGCTTCTCCCATAGAAATGCTGAGGTTCTGACACCTGTTTTTTTAAACAAACACTATAGCTGAGTCTTATATTCAGGAAAATTTGGGAAGCACTGATGTGAAGGTGTGTGGCCAAGTGCTCTGAGGAATCAAAGGTGGGTGTCTACCCAAACTGGGGAGTTAAGGATGGCACTGTGGATTAATGTCCCCGCAAAGCTTAGCCCCCACTGTGACAGTGTAAAGAGGGTGGGAAATCTGATTATGGTGATTGAAAGATGGGGTCTAGAAGAGGTGATTAAATTGATGATTTAATGGTGACCATGGCTGTGGTTCTGAGGGCTTTAAAAGGAGAGCACACAAGGAGCTATTTCTCTCTGCTCCACCACTTTCTGCCATGTGAGACCCCTGCATTGCTGTAAAGACACCACCAAAGAAGACCCTCACCAGACGTGGCCCCTGGACTTTGGACTTTCCAGCCTCAGAAACTGTAAGTAATAAATTTTGTTTTCTTATAAACCACCCAGTCCTAGGTATTTTGTTATAAGCAACAGAAATGGACTAACGCAGGAGGCTTCACAGAGGAGGTGACAGCTGAAGAGGAGGTGTGGAAACAGGAGTCGTTCCATCCCCGAGCAGTTCCAAGGCGTGAAAGTGTGAGCAAGCGCTGACCTATTTGGGGTGCTGAGAGCCACCAGACACCATCAGAGCACAAAGTATACGAAGGGAAATAGCAAGAGATAAGGCTGGAGAGAACACTGGAGGCCGGGTTATGAAGATCCTGGAGTGCCGTGTGAAGAAATTTAGATTTTCTGAGATGCTTTTAGACTGCCTTGGATTTTATATTATTTATATTTTTATATTATTTATAATATTTATATAGTAGTGTATATATTTATGTTATTTATATATTTCTATACTAATATTAAATATACTAACATACTGTTTATATATTATATACTATGATATATTATTATATTTATATTTACTGGAATTAATTCCTTTTTAATTTTCTTTAGACAAGACTTGGTGGGATATTACAGAGGAACAGGAGACTCATTTCTTTGGTCCTCAGCAAAAAGGTGTTGGCCACACTGCTGGGAGCAAATGTGACATTAGTGAAGGGAATCAAAATGAGAGAGCCTAGACAGAGAGGTGGACTGCAGAGGATGAGCTGGGAAAGACTGGAGCAGCCGTCTCTTCCTTCTTAGGACTTCTCTGAAAAAAAAAAAGACTTCTCTGTTCAAACCAATGAGGATTTTCTACTGTGTTTTTATAAGACTCAGTGCTTTCTATACAAAACCAGACCTAAATGCTCAGGTATAAAATACTGAAACTCCAAAATACTTTTTAAAATGTCTTTTAATTCTTTGCAATCACAAAGTAGAAGAAACTCTCTATATGATTTCAAAAGAATACTACATGCTCAGATGTGCCCTGCTCCAGGGAAGCCTTCTCTGCTCCTTTTCCCCAATTCAGGTACCTCTTTGCACTTCTGCAACACCCTGTGTTTGTCTAACCATATTGCATATGCATATTATACATATTTATTTATTTGTTCATTATAGCATATTATATGCTTCTTTGCCTCCTCCACATCATTGTGAGCTCTTCAAAGGCAAAGAACATGAATTATCATTTTTGTATCCATAGAAGTGAGCAAAGGCACATAATAAGTGCTCAGTAAATGTTTTCTGAATGAAAGACAGATTAAGAGAGAGTGCTATGTTTATTCTTTCTGTTTGTTTGTTTGTTTGTTTGTTGACAGTTGGCCGGTACAGGGATCTGAATCCTTGACCTTGGTGTTATAACACCATGCTCTAACCAACTGATACATTTATTCTTTGAAAAGATACATTTTATCATCTATACATTATCTATACATATAACTACACATTTTATTTTGACTGCTTTGAACTGATTTTAGGGATAAATGCCTTGTCTGCAACAACGTAGAATCCAGCGACTGATGTGGTTTAAAAGCACAAAAATATGCTCTTCTGTTAGTGCCAATTTATTTAGTAATTTCATAGCTATAGTTGGTATACAGCACATTAAAGCTACACTGTTCACTGAGAATTTACAATGCTATCATATATGTTTTAAAGAGGAAATCTCAAGTCAAAAGTTCTAAAAGAGAAAGGCAAAAGCTTTTAATATTAACTTCTAAAAGCTTGTCATTTGGCTAAGAACAATTTTTATTCAAAACTCATTAAAAGATTAATGTGTAACACATATAAAAAATCTCCTAGAACAAAAAGCTATTACTTTTTATTTCACATGCATCAATTCATTTTAGATAGGAAACATTTAAATATATTTTCCATTTCATCTTTAATTTGGCTTAGCCCTGATTTTGTAGACTGGCTCAATATCCTGTGATTATTGCATCAAGACAATCAAATATTTCAAAACAACAATTTTATAAAATAATTAGATTTCTGGAAAAATAACTCGCGTTTTCCTTTTGTTGTGTCGCTTCACATTTTCACTCTTGAAAACTTTTTAATTGCTTTTAATGTTTACAAATCTATTATTTTAAAAATAATTTTATCTAGAAAAAACAAATTACTCTATGATTTCTTTAAAATAAAGCTTTGGGTGGAAAACTTATTTGTATATTTATAACAAGTAAAACAGAAATATCAAGCTTCAAAAAAGATTAACTTTGGTAAAAAAAAAAACCCACATCTTGCTGAATGTAGATATACAGTGTTCTCTATAAGAACAACTTATATTAAAAATCTGTTTTATCTATAAAAATCTTAATTGAATGGAGAATTGTACATTTGTCAAACAGTTTTGTGAAAAGATTAATTCATTTTAGGAAAAGAAGTAAAATTAATAAACAGAGAAAAAATAATTTAGAAAAAATTAGTGTAAGTCCATTAGCAATTTGGATTCAGGTGATTTATCCAAGAAAGCAGCTATTTGTATTTATGAAATTGGGGCAAAACGTCAGCAGTCTTCATTTTCTTTTGTGGGGTCATCTTACTTAGAATCATGGATGGTTGAAGCAAAACAGAGTCTTAGATTTCATCTGGGTCAGGGGTTCTCTACTCTTATTGTACATGGGAATCACCTGAGCAAGTTTTAAAAAATGCCCAAACTCAGGAACCGCCCCTCACTTCTCCTTTACCCCTCCCATCTAACTCAACCTGTCTGGGGTGGGACCTGGAATCAGTATTTTTTTTTCATTGTGGCAAAATATGCAAAACATTAAATTTACCATCTTAACCATTTTTAAGTGTACAGTTCAGTGGCATTAAGTACATTGACATTGTTGTCTACTATCACCACTCTCCATCTCCAGAACTCATCTTCCCAAATAGAAACTTCAGACCCATTAAACAATAACTCTCCATTCTTCCCTCCCCCTATCCCTTGGCAACCACCACTCTATTTTCTGTCTCTATGAATTTTACTTATTTGAGTTATAAGTGGAATTATATAGAATTTGTCCTTTTGTGTCTAGCTTATTTCACTTAGCATGTCTTCAAGGTTCATGTCTCGTAGCATGTATCAGAATTTTCCTCCTTTTCAAGGACGTATAGACCACATTTTTTAAAAATCCATTCATCTGTCAGGGGACATTTGGGTTATTTTCACTTTGGGGCCATCGTGAATAATGCTGTTATGAACACGGGTGTGCAAATATCTGTTCAAGTCCCGGCTCTCAAGTTTTTGGGGTAGATACCTAGAAGTGGGATTGCTGGATCATATGGTAATTCTGTTTTTTTTTTTTTTTTTTTGAGGAACTGCCATACTGTTTCCCACAGCTGCACTATTTTGCATTCCCATCAACAATGCACAAGGACTTAAATTTCTCAGCATCCTCCCCAACTTAAGTAAAAATTTAACCTTTTTTCATATAACCCTTGATATTAAAAATTTTCTAACCCCCTCATCTTGAATTATTCTGTAGTATTTATAGGTTGCATGGTCCTTTCTTGGTCCAACCCAAATGCTTAAATTCTTATTCTTCTATCTTAAACATATATCTTCTCTGATTATAAATGCTACCTAATAGTAGAAAATCTACGATTTACATAATCCATATTTTTCCAGGCTTCCCCAAGCTGAGAGTACTAGTGGGGCCACATTAACAGCAATACCTTAAATCGCACTGGCTCTCATTTCCAGACAAATCTGATTTCTTCCTGCTCTGCGCTGCCCCTGCTGTTCTGGAAGTCCTCAGGATGTCTCTGAGCTGGAAACCAGTCACTGATGTAATTACCTGGGAGGCCACTGGAGGGCAGCATCTCTCTCTCACCCCGGGACCCCAGGCCTGGAGAGGACCCTGCCATCAGGCCAAGAGCATTCCCAAAGTGGCAAACTCTCAAAGTAATGGCAACTACACACAAACAGGGGGACTGTCTGTCTTCCAAACTCTTAGTCACAGTTTGTCACTTCGGTTTCATAGAGTCCCATGTAGAAACTCAAGCACAAGTCCAAGTCCAAGATTAATAGCGGATTGAGAAAATGAAAAAAAAACAAGAAAATGTCCCCAATGCCCTGTTAATGGTAGCTAACAACTAGTTTATAGTGTTCGCCCACTGAAGATAAGCAATTGTCACAGAATAACACCAATCAGCAGATCAGGTCACTCTGTAACCATGGTGGAACAGAAAATACAAGATCATGCCACAGTCATATCTGAACATGGACAGAGACAAGGACATCAAACAACCACAAAAATAACCAAATACCACCCACCCACCCCCTGTTTTAGCTACATGAGTGACTCTAGCCTCCTAGATAAAAATTAAGATACCAGGGCAGGGTGGTTAGCTCAGTTGGTTAGAGCTCAGCCTTGTAACACCAAGGTGAAGGGTTTGGATCCCTGTACTGGCCTGCCACCAAAAAAAAAAAAAAAAATTAAGGTACCCAATTATCAAATTGCCCATGCTTCTTAACAGACCTCAATCTCAAACAAACCATTGATTTCCCCAAAAGTGACCAGCATAAGCCTGAATCCTGTAACATGATGCTCCCAACTCTTTCTTACCCAGACACCTCCCAGTTCCCCTAGCGTGCGTTCTCCCTCGCTGCAGCAAGCTTATAAGCCTAATTTTTTTTGGCCACAGTTGTATTCCTGGTAGCCTTGAGCTGGCAAGCTTTAACATGATGGAGGCACCGTGCTGCTGTCCCCATCCTGATCACTCTGCTTCCTCATTGCCATCTTCTCCCTTCCTCTTGAAAATCTTCTCATGCAAATTGGTACCTGTGTTTCAGGTATAATAATTTTTTCTGTATTTTCTGAAAATTTACTATGAACGTGGATTTCTTTTATAATAACGAAAAGAGTTGTACCTTAAAACTAACAGTACCTAAGAATATACTCCAATAGCAGGGAAACTTTGAACACCCCTCATCCCTTTTTCCTTGGTTTGCCCATCAAAATTAACCACCTCACCCTTTCTCTTTTTGTCAGTTTTCTACCTCTTTATTGCATCTCCTCTTTTACTCTCAAAATGCTTTTTTTTTGGCTCATGCACATATTTTCACTTATTTCATTCTTCCTTCTGTAAGTTCTAAAGTAAGGCTATGAGAGCCGGCCCGTGGCTCACTTGGGAGAGTGCAGTGCTGGTAACACCAAGACCACGGGTTCGGATCCTATATAGGGATGGCCGGTTCGCTCACTTGGGTTAGCGTGGTGCTGACAACACCAAGTCAAGGGTTAAGATCCCCTTACCAGTCATCTTTAAAAAATAAATAAATAAATAAATAAAGTAAGGCTGTGCGCTCTCAAATGGATACCAGCTTGCAGCAGACATGGCAGAGCAAAGCACTCAGGCCCACTGGGCAGAAATCACTACTTAATCATGACTCTCCTTCCCACTGACCCTGAAATGACCTCAAAATGCTGCCTATGCAATTGTAGTTCCAAGAACTGGCAGCCACAACTGACCCACTGGGGCTGATCTTCTAGATGAAAATGATTTGCCATCTGCTGACACAGGTAACAATCTTGAAAACTAGACTCTTTCCATTTGTAATTTTTGCTCATTTCACTTGGACTGGGATAATACTTGCTCTTGAACAGTCTTGAAAGAAAACGATATTGGAAGGGTGGTATTTAAACTACTTAGATTAGGGCCGAACCCATGGCTCACTCAGGAGAGTGCGGTGCTAGGATCGCCGAGGCCGCAGGTTCAGATCCTGTATAAGGATGGCCAGTTCACTCACTGGCTGAGCATGGTGCAGACGACACCATGCCAAGGGTTACGATCCCCTTACTGGTCACAAAAAAAATAAATAAATAAAATAAACTACTTAGATTAAAATAATAATAATAAAATTTAAAAACAAGAAAATTTTAATAATAAACTACTTAAAGAAAAAACAGAACAAAAAAACAAAAAATAAACTACTAAGATTATAATAACAAATTTGTTCATTTTTCTTGTTTTCTAAATTAGTCATTATAGTTAGGAACATGTAAGAAATGCTGCTAATTACAAATAGATCTATTTTATCTGATATGAGAACTTTATGTACTAATAAACTGTTTTCCCTTTTAAAATCTTTTAATCCTAATTTTGAATATATACATTGTACTTATTTAGAGTACTCCCCAATTAATCTCAACCAACTAGATTTTTTAGAGCTCTTACAACTACATTTAATAGCTCAGCCATATCTCATAAACATGTATATCCTTATTTATGTTTTTCTAAGTAAGTCTGAATTGAAGTTTTTATAACTCATCAAAACTTTAGTTCTGGGGCCGGCCCGTGGCTCACTCGTGAGAGTGCGGTGCTGATAACACCAAGGCCCCGGGTTCGGATCCCATATACGGATGGCCGGTTCGCTCACTGGCTGAGCGTGGTGCTCACAACACCAAGCCAAGGGTTAGGATCCCCTTACCGGTCATCTTTAAAAAAAAAAAAAAAAAAAAACTTTAGTTCTGAAAAATACATTTCTCAGACTAGCTTAAAGTAACATTTGGGAACCATTTTAATTTTTGGTACAGAACTCTGTACAATGTGACCACTGGAGACAGTTCTGTTTTTCATGTCTTCCTTCACGTTCCTACCAGCATTAGATTTTTTTTATCACTAAAAAGCTGACCAATTCCCTGGGTGTTGGGGCCCAGATGAAAATCTTTGCAGGTTCAGAGAAAGCAAAATTAATGTGAATAAAAGACTGTGGACACAGATGGGGAAATACGATAAATGTTCCAGGTGTATTTCTGCATTCCTGAGGCATATCTTTATTTTGATCAAAAGACCTAAAAATTTATTGAGAGATAAAGGAAAGGAAAAAATAGTTTTGCCCTTTCTTTACATTTAATTGTTAATTAATATATGTTTATTCTTAATTTTGTACATAATCAAAATAAACATTTATTGTGGGCTTTCTTTGTGCCGTTGTAAGACCCGTTCACCAAGCACAAATCCCACACGCCGGAGTGGCTCACTTCACAAAGACCACAAGACAAGAGACGCTGCAATCAGGCAAGAGGTATTTTATTTTCCAGCTAGCTGGGGCCCTTTGCCTTTCGGAAAAGCGCCCCCCCCCCCCCCCCCCCCCGCTCTTTACATTGGAGTTTTTATACACTTTCTTTGGACAAAGACTTTATTCATGGTCAGGCTTAACAGGCTAGCACCCCGATAAGGGACTGTTCGTTTTTTTTTACTCACTTGGGCTCTGCCAGGTGTCCTGAAGATAAGAGGGCTGGTTAGTCCTTGAGAGCAGCTGGCCCCTGGAATATGTGTCTAGTTCTGCTTTGACCTCTAAAAAGCTGCTTCACTTAAAATAGCTTTAGATATGTTTTCCTCAATTTTAGTAAGTGCTTACAGGAACAATTTGTGCAGGTTAAGTTACATTTCAGGCAACAGTGCAGGTTAAAGTTACATTTTTCTATTACAATTTCCTACAATACCATGTCCTCTTTTAATAGTTTTTTTTAAAAAAGTTTCATGTGTATGTTGTTCCTTAAACAACCCTAAGAGATAAATACTATTCTCATCCATGTTTTACAAATGTGCAAACCGAGCCACAGAGAGATTAATCAATTACCAATGTAGCCCAAGTAAGTAAGTAGTAAAGCTAATATTAATCTCAGAAGCCCAGCTCTTGTAGCAGGAACCTCTTCTGTGCTGGGCACAATGTCCTGAGATAGTAATCAGGCCTCCACTCTCTTTCCTGATCCAAGCTGGGCCAAGCTGGGCCAATTGTCCACTTCCTCCCTGTAATTCATGTTCTAAGCCAAGGGGGATTGAGAGGGTGTCCTGACCAGACCACCCATGCCATAAGCTTCTTTGTCGTTCCTGCCCCTGCCCCTCCAGATCTGCCCTGCTTGTAGCTTGCATCCCTGCCTGCTTTTCCAGCATTTCCATAAATTCTGTAACCTCATTACATCCTTCTAACAAATTCTCTTCTGCTCGAGTTCCCAGATTATTTTCTGTTTCTTGCAACCAAAGAACCCTAATACATACCATTGGAAGTTAGGGGTGATGTCTATTTCTTTCAGTTCTCTCTGCTGCACACATAGGAGGTACACGTTGAGAGGGCGGGCTCTGAAGCCCAGTGTCTGAATTTGATCCCAGCTCTGTCACTACTACTTTTTTACCTATAAAATGGGGCTAATACTAGTACCTCCCTCAATGGGATGTTGTGAAGATTAAATGAAAGAAATATGTAAAGTGCTTGGAAGGGTATCTGGCATATACGAAGCACCCAATAGATATTACCTCTTACTATTATTATCTATATTACTAGTAAATTTAATTTATTCTAATTATAAATGAAATATACAGTGCTAATTTTGTTTCAACATAAAAATGTAATCTTCCATATACATAAATCCTCCCATATTTAAGCAAAGTGGTACTCTAATTTAAAAAATATTCTCCAGAGAGAAAATTTCCCAGCAAATCCATATTTATGAAAAGATGCACTTTGGGATCTGCGACAGTCTCTCATTTTATTATCTATTCTACCTACTGAAATATCACTTTTTAACTGCTGCCTGAGAGACAATGCTGTGATATATTAATTTTTCATATAAGTAGGTGAGTAGATATAATGAAACATTGTAATAAATCTTCACTCATGCTGCGAAGATCATCTCGAAGTCCATGTAGACAAAGCCACTTCGGTTTATTTTGTATAATTCATGAACTTTTAAAATGTGAGTTCTGTGTAAAATTTACAGCATTTTTTTTCTCTAAGAAGAAGGTTGAATTCATCTTGAACTTTTTAGGTGTAGCTGCCGTGGATAGCAATCATTGTCAACTTTGTGAATTAGCTAAGTGAGAAACATGAGTTATCTTTTTCAGAGTTGGCCAGTTAGCTCAGTTGCCCACAGTGTTGATAACACCAAGGGCAAGGGTTCGGATCCCAGTACTCAGCCAGCTGCCAAAAAATGAGCAAGTTGTTTTTTTCTGTTAATCTGAGTTATCTTAATTGGCTCCATCAAATTCATCAGATAAATATTCAACCCTCAAATTGGCTTTCCTATTTAGAAGATCGAAGTATACTCTGAGAATGGGGTTCAGATCCCTGCACCAGCCAGCTGCCAAAACAAAAACAAAAACAAAAACGAAGTATACACCAAGAACGGTTTCTGTTAAAAAGGCCTAGTGACTTCGTCTGAAAAAAGGCAGCTGTCTGTTAAATACCATACCATCAAAATTAGGCTATCAGTGAATATAATTTCTTTTTATTATGAAAATTAAAGTTTTAATTATTTTCTTTCATTTGATGAGGGTACAGGACATTCTCCCTCCCCAATTTTTAAAGTGTATTACTGAATAAAGATAAATAGAAATGCCAATAAATTTAAAGAATAAAATTTAAAACATTAAAGAATCAGTTTTTTGTTTATTGTTACCAAACATTAATAAACATACTGAGCTTAAAACGTATTTTTGTATTTTGTATTATTCCACACTGAGTCATTTCCCCTAGAATGTGTGCTCTCTGAGGGTAGGATAGTGTCGTTTGTTTCTCCAGTGTTTCAAGTATTGTCCAGAAAATCAGGATTGCCAAATATATTCTACATTGAATTGTTTTTTTGAAAAATTTGGTAGGGGAGATTACAATAGAACAAGAAACTTCTTGTGCAGCCTCAAAAGGAATATAATTTATACACTTGCAGGAAAAGATTGATGTATCTTAGTGAATTGAGATGCGTGTGCAGACACAGACATACACATACAATATTTTAGAAATAAATAAATTCAGAATAGGGCTTCCCAGCCTTTTTCATGTCATAATATGTAAAGAAAATGACAATAGTTGAACAGCACATTGGAGTAAATTGACAAGACTGCTCCCAGCAGAAGGAAACAACCCAGGCTAGGCACTGTGCATCTCAGACTTCTACCAGCTCCCCTGAGAGTTCAGGGGTGTGGTTCAGGGGTGTGCTAGAGCCAGCTCTCACCAGCTCCTGGGAGCCAAATGTGCATATCTCTTCCCCAGTCCACAGTTGGTGACATCTCACTGGTAGTATGAAATTGTCCCTGGTAGGAGTATTTATACCACAGAAATAAAAAAATCAGCAAATGCTACAAATCAAGGCTTTTTTTCTAGAGGGCTGGTTATTACACATTTACCTGCACCTCACTGACCAAAAGGAAGAGGTCTATACCTCAGAACATTATAAGCCATTGTGGCATACTTGTTGGGCAGCTCTGCAATAAAGTCTGGTTTTTCAATTCTCCAAATATAAGTACAATCACGCGCTGCATGACGACATTTTGGTTAATGATGAAGTGCATACATGACAGTGGTCCCATAAGATTATAATGGAGCTAAAAAATGCCTATGGCCTAGTGACTTCAGAGCTGTGGTAACATCATAGTGTAATTACATCCTTTTTTAAAAATAAACTTAGTGTAGCCTAAGTGTACAGTGTTTATAGAGTCTGCAGCAGTGTACAGTGATGTCCCAGGCCTTCACATTCACTTACCACTTGCTCACCGATTCACCCAGAGCAACTTCCTGTCCTGCTCTGTACAGTGCCCTATACTGTATTTTTACTGTAACTTTTCTATGTTTAGATACATAAATACTTACCATTGTGTTGCAATTGCCTACAGTATTCAGTACAGTAACATACTGTACACGTTTGTAGCCTAGGAGCCATAGGCTATACCATATAGCTTAGGTGTGTAGCAGGCTACACCAGCTAGTTTGTGTAACTACAGGGAAATCACCTAACAATGCATTTCTTAAAACATTTCCATCATTAAGCAATGCATGACTGTATTTTTCTAATATAAATTGCATCAGGCAGCCACTGACTAATTTGATTTTATTATGCAGAATAAAAATTTCAAATGTTCTGAGAGAAGCTTGAATATAATTAACTTTAGGGTAAATCCACTTTGAGGCTGGACTATCATGCGTAAACCATGGCAACCTACCTATAGGTAAGACAATTTGGAAGGGGAAAATCCCTCAGTGAAATTTAGGTTTTGCCCAATCACCTTACGAGTGAAGTCCAGCAGCTGACAAGTCCCATGTTCTCAGACAGAGCTGCCATCACATTCTTGTTCCTGTACCTCCCGGAATATGAATAAGTGAGAAAAAATTTCTTATCACAAAAACAGAAACCAAAACAAAGAAACAAGACAAAGAAATGTAGAGGTATAGAGATAATGCAGGAAATGAAAAAAAACATCAAAAGTAAAACTATTAAAAACATTCTCAGAGAAATAAGGGGAGATATGCAGTTACTAAATAATACAGAGTCCATGGAAATTAAAAATATTATAGCAGGAGCAAAAATGTTAATAAATGCATTGGAAGATAAAGTTGAGGAATCTTCTAGAAAGAAGAACAAAAATGGTTTTTAAAAATAGTTAGAGCATGGAGCCGATAACACCAGGGTCCAGGATTCAAGCCCTGTACTGGCTAGCTGCCACCCCCCCCTCCCAAAAAGAACAAAAAGATGAAAATTGGACAGAAAAAAGTAAGAAAAGTATGGGATCACTACAGAATGCCCAACATCTAATATGGACACTTCCAGGGCAAGAATTTTGTATGTTTTGGTCATTGCCTAGAACAAAACCAGACACACAGTAGGTCTTCAATAAATAGTTTTGCAATGAAGGGGGTTGAAGAAATAAAAACCAGAGAAAACAGAAAGGAATAAATTATCCAAAAAATAACACAACTAAATCCAAGTCCTGCAGGAAACCAATTTCCAGAGTAAAAGGATTCACTCAGAACAAGCAATGGGGAACAACCCATATCAAGACACATGATTGTGAAACTTCAGAACGCCAGAAACAAAGGGATTTTCAAATCTTCCAGAGAGCAGAAAACACACATGGAAAGAATCAAGAGTCAGAATGGCTTTGAACCCCCCAATAGCAAAGCTGGAAACATGCATTTTAGATACCAGTTAGGAGTCCTCATCATGTGATTTTTATACACCCTTTCCAATGTCCACTGATATAGAGAAACCCACTTCATTCATGCCCAATGACAGAGCATTCTACCTTAATATTGTACAAGATTATTCCTTACTTGCAAGCACATACATAAACTAAATGCTTTCAAAATATTGTTATCAGAGATGATCAGAAAAGCAAGTTCACATTTAAAGTTTTATGGCTAGATATTAACTCCCTGGTGCTAAATTAGAACGAAATCCATTTACTATTCAGGCTATGTTGTCTGCCCTTGTTGCATGCAATTGCAACAAGGAAAAATTGGAGGCAAAAAGTGAAAATTATAGAACACAAAACTGATTCTCAAATGTTCCTCCAACAAAGCAAAAATTAATAACCTTACCTCTGGTCAGTATTCACGTGGTGATCAGGGTTAGTTGTAGTGCCATGAGGCTCCATGTGGCTGGATTGTTGATATTTTAATGTCTGGACCCTTTTAATTGTAAGTGACAGAAACTCAATTTAGTTTAAGCGTCAAAGAGAATGCATGGGCTTCTGGAAATGGGCAGTCCAAGGGGTGGGTGCTGCTTCAAGCATTAACTGGATCTGAGAGTGCAAATCATGTCACTATAATCTCTCCTTTTACCTTTCTCATTGTCTCTCTTCCAGTTACTCCTGTTTGTTTCTGTGTGGCTTCATTTTCAGGCACGTTCTCTCTACATACAGAAGGTGGCAAAGATGGCCACCAAACAGTTCAGGCTTATGTTATTCTTTTTTTTTTTTTTAAAGATGACCAGTAAGGGGATCTTAACCTTTGACTTGGTGTTGTCAGCACCACGCTCTCCCAAGTGAGCCACAGGCCCGTCCCTGAGGCTTATATTATTCTCATGGCTAGCAATTCCAGAGAAAAAAGGGCAACTCTTGCTGTACCAGCATTTGCATCAATCTGTGCAACTTAATTATGTCACTTGCTCCCTCCTGGACCAATTGTGTGTGGAGGGGAATGAGGTACTCTGATTGAGCAGCCTGGTTCATAAACCCTTAAGATTTGTTTTAGGGCCAGATGGTCAGTACCTGTGGGGTGAGGGAGAATATAGAAGTTGGAAATCAGGCAGGTTCTGGATATGCACCCATGTATCTGACAGGCCTACCAGAATCTCACGGTGTGGGAGAGAACAGCTTTCAAAAGAAAGGGGTCAGAGAAGACTCCCTCCCCCGTCAAAAAAAACCCAAAAAAGATGACCACTTACGTGAGATATCCCTTAGGAGTCAAAATTCTTCACTCTGTAAGACACTAAATAAAATTCAGTGGTTTTAAGAAGAGCACACTCAAGAAAATTGTCACCTTGAAGTGATGGGTGACTTAATCAGAATTTTAAAAAGAAAAACCTCAACCCACAGCATTATCTAAATTACTTGAGGTATAGCATACAAACTCATTGGTTTCTAGGAGATATGTAAATGACTCACTTGCATTTTTAATTTGTAAGTAAATGGTGCCAGGTTTCCAGTTAGAAACTGAAGCCAAATCTTTATCTGTAGAACTTCACAGAGAGAGGCACATCTTAGAGACAAATACCAATCAATAATACAAATCATTCTTATCCAAACTCACCCCAACATTCTACCTAATTTGCTCGTCATGATCTTCCCACAGCCCTGGGAGCTTCAAGTCAGATGTGGACTCTTCCTTTTTAAAAAACATCTCCCTTGTACTTTATTTTTTAATTTTTTAATTTTTTTTAAACCGGTAAGGGGATCTTAACCCTTGACTTGATGTTATCAGCACCACACTCTGCCAAGTGAGCCACGGGCTGGCTCCTCCTTTGTACTTTATATAGCTCTGGGACATGATCTGATGAAAACACATTCTATTCAACTTTTATAGTAAAATCTTTCCTTGTGTCTGTCAGAACCCGCTTGATTCCCAACTTCTATATCTTCCCTCTCTGCACAGATACCATCCATCTGGCCCCCAAAACAAATCTCAGCCTCCAGAGGCATTCATGCCCGTCACCCAGAGACTTGGTGCACAAAGTAATCCTCATTGCTAGACCAAATCTGACCTCATGTTCCAATAACGGGGCTCTGACTTGTCTCCAAGACCTTCTGGTAACTAATTTGTGTAATGACATCTCTGTCTGTTCTCTGTGCCTGAATCTCTGACTTGGAAACCTACTGAGAATCATGCTCTTTCTAGACCTGGAGGCCCTGCCTCTTTCTTATAAGTCTCTGTTCTTTTCATATCCAGGGCTCACAACCTCAGTCTCAATATCTGCTGGGTGACTCGGTATTTGGAGATCCAAGCAGGATACATCAACATGTGCCATCTGAGACGTTCCAACTTCTTTCTGTCGAGTCAATGGGCACTGACTGCTTTCCTGCATTACTACCTGTTGTCTCTTGCTGCGTCTTCCAGAGGAAGATTTCCTCCCAGCACCTGCATCTATCTCTGTCTTTCTACATCTATTTTACCTCAGTGGAGGAACCCACTTCCAGTGCTTGCCTTTCTCTACGTCTCTGAGGAGAGCAAGATTATTTTCTGTTGTGCTGCATTTTCTCAATATCCCAGGTCTCATTTCATGAAAAATTACTCTTTGAGAAGAACTTTTATTGATAGCACCAAGGTCAAGGGTTCCAATCCCTGTACCGGCCAGCTGCCAAAAAATAAAAAAATTAAAATAAAAAAAAAAGGAATAGTAATTTTTTTTTTTTTTTTTTTTGTCTTTTTCGTGACTGGTACTCAGCCAGTGAGTGCACTGGCCATTCCTATATAGGATCCGAACCCGCGGCTGGAGCATCACTGCACTCCCAGCGCAGCACTCTCCTGAGTGTGCCACGGGCTCGGCCCAAGAATAGTAATTTTTAATTGGGTGCTGGGACAATAAGGCCAAGCTGGATTGTAGTAATTTTTACACTTTTTTCATGCTGCTCTCATAAAACAACTTATCCTTAACTTCCCTTGTCTTTCTGGATTTTGTCATTTTTGTCTCTCCAGCATCCTTTTCCTCCCCTTCTGTAACAGCATGCTCCTTACTGTTGGGGCACTATCCCTCCCCCACTTCACAGGGCTTGGAGTCAGGATTCTCTGACAGCCTTGGTCTCAGGGGCAGGCACAGGACCAGGATCTGGCCAATTAGAGTTCCTCCCTCTGACCAGAGTGATTGATTCAGAGGGTGGGATCTGACCAACCATAGACCTTCCCTGGGATTTGATGTACACATGTTTGGAGAGAAAAGCTGAGGTAGGTAGGCTATGATGTAGGCCTCAGGCTACTGAGGCTATCTTCTGCCATGTGAAAAAAACCTGAATGCACCAACCACGCCAAGTATGAGAAATGAAAGGCAGAAAGTCTTAATGATATACACAACCATGTCCTTCCCAGTATGGGAGATAATAAACCACTTTTTTTTGCTTTGCTTAAGGTAGTTTGAGTTGAATTTTTGTCCTTATAATTAAGAGTCCCAACTAAAAACAGCTGGCCCAGTTGGCTCAGTTGGTTAGAATAGGGCGTTACCAGCCAGCCACCAAATAGTAATCAAAAAAACCCCAAAACCCTAAAATAACTTTCCACTTCTAGACATTTACGTATCTAACCCAAATTCATTTGCTAGAGGTCTGGGGTTAATCCCATCTTTATCCTTCCCTTCAATCTCTAACCCACCTGTTGGACAGCAAATCTAGGGAGTGTTTCCTTGTAAATTGTGTTGAAGCTAGGAGGCTTAATCAGAGCTTCCCCCAGTCCCCTCAGATCTAGGCCTTTCAACCCATCTTTAGAGAAAGTTGGCTCTGCCAGGAAGACACTCCCTCAGTATGTAGGATCAGGACCTATTTCACGAAACCTGGCACCAGCAGAACAGCAAGCACAGCAAGCACAGGTCATTGTGTGAGCCCCTTTGTCAATGCACTGCTCTTGCTTCCTGCTTCCAATGGCTCATCCTGTCACTAATCAGGTAAGTCACTCATCTCTCCCCAGGGGACGAGTAAGCAAGGATGGTGCAGAAAGGGGTGGAGCAGGACGAACCCTCAGAGATCAGTTTCTACAAGTCTTTCTTCTATGGAAATATCAAGGAGTCACGTGGCTTCCTGTGTTGTGATCCCTCTTCCTCTGATCATAGGACTTTGTCCTAGCTCCTCCCATGCTATTCTTAGTGCCTCATCCCCACCCCCGAGTTGGCATATGACTCAGAACAGACCAACCAGAGTCCATCTCTAGACCTTCCCGTAGACTTCCAGTCTTCTCTGTTGGTTTCCTTTCTGTTGGTTTGCCATCTTTAACATCACTCCCCTTTCCTCAGAGCCTTTGTACAAGCTCTTCCTCCTAGATGGAATGCTTTTCCCTATCATCTCACTTGACTAGTATTTTTGTCCTCCTTCAGACCTCAATTTAAGTATAAATTCCTCAACCAAAATTTACCTCCTCAGAGAGGTCTTTCCTGCCCATGCTATTTAAATCAGGACGCCCATGGTGATTCTCTATCTCCGCCCCTTGTTTGCTTCACAGCAAGAAGAAATGGTCACTATGTTTTAAATACAGACTGATATAAGAAAATAGAATATATTTGCAGCTAAAAATTAAGATGAAAAAGTATATTGAACTATCTTCTAAAAAGATACTTTAAAAAATATTCTATAAGTGGGACCGGCCCATGGCTCACTTGGGAGAGCGTGGTGCTGACAACACCAAGTCAAGGGTTAAGATCCCCTTACCGGTCATCTTTAAAAAAAAAAAAATTCTGTAAGAGAAAAATTGTCCCAAATCTAGACTGGGGCAGAATATTTTTTGGAATATAATTCACAAGCTACTTCTGGGAAGAAATTAGCATTCCTGATAAAATGCTTAAGAAATTTTTTTGAATTTTGAATTAGGACTTGTTCTGGGAAAACCAATCACTCAGCCATTTAATTGAATAGAGTGACCTTCCACAAACATTCTTTTATATCTAATCTAAAAATGATTCACCTTTCTATTTTCCTGTAAAATATTTCTACGAAGAGTGAATCTTTGAATTAGTCTGCTAGAGGCCTTTTCCTTACATTCAGATTGTAATAAATCTTTGCCATGTGCTTATGACTAAATTGTCTGAAAAGTTTTGCTTCTTAAAAATAAAACAAAACAAAAACGTGTTGTAGTACCTTTTCTTGCTATATTTGTTCCAAACTTATTTGGGGTCTTTTTCACACACTGGACTATCAGTTATTAAACTGTAAGCTCCACTAAGACAGGGACCAGATTTGTGCTACTTGGTGCTTGTCCCCAGGAACAACTGAACATTGTCCCTGGCAAGCAGTAGGAGCTGCAGTGACATTTGTTAAATGAATGAGTAATAAGTGAACAAGTAAAATTTAAATGTGTGCATATTGACAGACTAGGTAAATCTAAACAGATTGGCCTGTGACAAATAAACGTGAAAGAAAGAAGTCCTTTCTTTTCCCATCTCTGACCTGCAATGTGAATGTCCCTGAGCTTCCTCAGCCCTCTCTGACTCTTAAGAATGTCATCTTTCAAATGTCATCTCATCCAAACAATGTACATTCCACTACAAAAACATTGGTGAGTAAAATCATTTTTGACTGAAGGTTCATGGGAGAGAAAAGAGGGGGTTATGCAATACCACTAGCAGCAGCTTCCAAAAACCTGCTTGAAGTATTTCTCTCTCCCTAAAGTGTCTCACCTTAAGCAGCAGGCTCACTTCTTTCTCTCTCATCTGTTTGGCTTCTCTCCCCATCTCCGACACACACTCTTCCTCTCTTCCTCCTCCCCCTTCTCTTTTTCCCCATGATCTTTCCCTTTAGGTCTGTTTTCTGTTCTGATGTGGAACATGTGGTCCTCTTTTGGCTTCTTCAATTTGCACCCCTACCTACTCAGTAGGTACTCTGAAGAACAGCTTTTCTTCAGGGGACATGATTAACAGAATATGGGAGAGAGGGAGGAATGACAAATCACTAATCATTTTTCTTTTTACATATTCCTTCTGTCCAAAATTGCATTGGGGGAGGGGTGGTACGGTAATTGAGTGTGCAGTATAGTAGAGAATACACCAAAATGTGGAGCCTGCACCCAAGGGGTCTGCAGGGACAGTCCTTTGTACTTAGATTGTCCATTTGTACTTATATGAATAGATTTGCCTTGGCTTTTGTACTTCATTAGTGCCAAAATGGCTAGTTACAAGTCATTAACAACTCAACTGGTTAAGGCCTCTCTGTGTGACTTCTAAAAGAATGTATTGCAAGTACCCTCTGTGTGATTTTTAACTCACTTAATGCTCACTTGTTTAAGGTGTCTTTTATTGTCTTCCAGATGTAGCCTTTATCCATTAAAAAAAAAAAAGATGTATTGCTAAATCTTCCACTGGATCAGTAAATGCTCAAGATGCAATAGGGCTCCCGCAGGCCTTCCTTTTGCCAACGTGGGCTGCCACTTATATAAATATAGGTTTAAGGGTGCTGGAGAAGGAATTTCCAGCATTACACCATTCAAGCAAGTGTTCAGTGTCCAGCCAAATAGCAAATTCTATATGGGACAGAAATAGATGGAAATGTGTTATTTGTGGTTCAGCTTGCTTTTTTTGACTGAGCAAAGAACTGATTTCATTTTTATAGCTTGCTCTATTCTCCACAGTGAATTAAAAACACAGTATAGAAACTTTAAAAATAAAATTTGTTATTCTCAGTGGCCCCAAAATGAATATTTAAAAGAGCCTAAAAGCGACATATAATGCAATTCACTGTAGTGCTGCTTTTAGTATAATTTGGGTCTTTTTTAAAAAAAGAAACACAGTGCTTATTTACTGATTACAAAAGTAATATGTTTATTTAAAAAAATTGTTAATGCATGAAATAAAAATTATTTGTAATCCCCAAACCCAAAGATAATCACTATTTATATATTGATTTCCTTTTTTTTCTTTTTTTGGGCAGCCAGCCAGTATCAGGATCTGAACCCACAACCGTGGTGTACTATTGATATATTGGGATATTTTCTTTTAGTTTCGTTTCGTTTTGTTTTTCCTGCAAATAGGACGAGTTTCAAGGGCATATGACCTATGTAGTCACACAGGGCCCACTTTCAGGAGGGTCCCACACTGTTTGAGGCTCTACTGTTGCTCTCTTGGAATTCTTAATAATTTCTGAAAAAGGGGTATTGCATTTTTATTTTGCACTGTGTCCTACAAATTATGTAGCCAGTTCTGTCTACAGGCATTGATGAAACACACATACTTATTATATTTATTATAAATATATTTACAAAGAATTTTAATGACACAGATTATATATATATAAAATTCTTTGTAGGGGCTGGCTGGTTAGCTCAATTGGTTAGAGCATGGTGTTATAACCCCAAGGCCAAGGGTTCAGATTCCTGTACCAGCCAGCATTTCCCCACCAAAAAAGTGCTCTGTAAATGTTAATATTTGTATAATATTTTATTACATGGGAACATAATCACTTATTTAACTATGTCCCTATCTTCGGCATCTATGTTGTTAAAATTTTTATTCTGTTATAAATTTTAAAAATATATTTCTTACTCTTTCCTTAAACTAACATCCCAGAAATAAAATTGAAGAGATTAAGGGATGTAACCATTTTTGATCTTTGTATTTAAATCACCAAATACCTTTCCAGAAAGATTAATAACATCAGCAGAGTGTAAGAAAGTCTCTCTTTATACCCTCAGCAGCAAAGAATATTATAATTTTAAAATATTTGGTAATTGAATAAGTTAAAATATTATCCAATCATTTTGATTTCCATTTCTTTGACTATTAGTAAAAGGGCTTTTAAAAATTTATTTATTAGTCATTTTCATTTTTTCTTGGAATTGCCCTCAGAGCCCAAACTTCTCGACATGGTTTTTAAGGCTTTGGTGGCCCCCCACGGTAGCTTTATCTCCCACCACTCCTCTCCTTCCCCCACCCTATTCTAAGCTACAACCATATAGAATTTTATTCAGTTCCTAGAATTTGTCATGCTTCTTGCTTCTGGCACCTTAAACATCTTTTCCTATGTGTCTTGTCTGATTAACTTCTATTTGAACTTCAGTCCTCAGCTCAAACATCACTGCCCCTGAAAGCCTTTCCTGACCCCCAGATTAGATTGGGTGCCACTGCCAGGGGCTCTCAAAAACAACAACAACTTCTTCAACTTTTTATTTTGGAGTAATTTTAGCTTTACAGAAGTGCTGCAAAGATAGTACAGAGAGTTCCCATAATACCCTTCACCCAGCTTCCCCAATGTGACATCTTACATAACCATGGTACTTTTGTCAAAACTAAGACATGAACATAGGTACAATACTATTAACTAACCACAGACTATATTCGGATTTCACTAATTTTTCCGCTAATGTCCTTTTTCTGTTCCAGAATCCAATTCAGGATACCAGACTGCATTTAGTTATCATGTCTTCTTAGTCTCCTGTACTTCAAATCTTACAATACTTATTGCATTTCATTCTAATTGCCTCCCGTTCTAGAATATGAGCTCTGTGAGAGCAGGGACTGTGTATTTTTCACCGTTGCATCCCCGGTTCTCGGTGTCCACAGCAAGCAGATGGTTTATACGATCAAATACAAAGCAAGATTTTTCTGTAAAGAATGTCTTAAAAATGGGGGCACCACCTTCCATGTAGGTTCTTATGAAATCTCTTACAGTGTGGTGCACTTTCTCAATTATTTAATTTAGAGCAATAAAGTACTATTCAAGGAACACACGTTAGCCTGAAATGACCTCATTGAATGCCTGGATGCTTATAGAGAGCATCTGTTGGAATCTGTAAGAATAGAGACAAAGACACTTTAAAACATTTAGTAATCTGTGTTTTGGAGTCTGTGACCTAACAATAGTAAGGACTAGATGTCCTTGTAAACAGGCTTTTAAAAGTAGATGTGGGATAAAAAGGGGATGGAGACAGAGGGACAAGGCTTATTATAAAGTTCACTTTAAAAAGCAATTCAGCTATTCAGGGAAGGAAGTGGAGCACCTCCCTGGTCAAAGCTACAGTCACCTCTTGCCTGGAACTGCTGCAATCACCTCGTAAATGATGTCTCTGAACCTCTCTTGTCTATCTCTAATCTGCCCTCCACCAACATAAAGTGAGCTTTTCAAAATTCAAAATCACCACGGCTGGCCAGTTAGCTCCCTCAGTTAGAGCACAGTGATGATAACACCGAGGGCAAAGGTTTGGATCCCCTAACTGGTTTCTACTTAAAAACCTACAATAGCTTTCCAGTTGATCTTTGAATAAAGATCAAAATCACCAGTGACCTACAAATCCTTGAATGCTCAGTGTCCTGCCTACCTTTCCAGCCTCAGACTGCAAATATCAGTCCAGGCCTTACTAACCCCACTGTGCATGTCCTCCGGGTATATGATGTCAGCAAACAACTGAGCCTTTCTTAACAACCCTTGTTAGAGTTAAAGTTATAGCTATAAAGTCTATCAGGGCAAATCCCGTGTCAATTTTTGCTTCCCTTTGTATTTCCAATAGCTAGCAAAGTACCTGGCACAGGCAATTTGTAAGTACTTGTAATTATTTTAATACATGAGTGAATGAGTCCCTTCAGCAGAGAGTGAATTATCTAACCAGCAGTCTGTCAGAGTAACCTTTAATATTTGTACTTTTCGGCTTCTGGGACCCAAACTTTAGTTTGAGTTCTGGTGTCATGAGAATTGGTCATCCAATTTGGCTAAGACTGTTCAGCTTTACCATTCTGGGATCAAAAATCTATCCAGCTTAAGTGATGCCTTATTTGGAGATCCTCCATTCTAGATATCTACATCAAGCTGGTCATCAATAACCAACATCTACCATCTGAAACTCTGAAAAAGTCCTTCATCTCCACCTAATTTTAACCTGATATTTACCCCATGAGAATTCTCCCCCTCAGCTCTCTTGGCCACCAACGAAATGAGTCCTTTGTAGGTTTCCCAAGTTCTTCCAGTGGTTAAAGGGATTCCAGCCGCCTTGCTTGGAAAGGAGGGCTCAGTTTTCAGTATGTGTATCTCACATAGAGAAGGAACGTAAAACTTGGTGCAGCATATACTTAAAGAAATTTGCAGAATAGTGTTGCTTCTCTGTATCTCATTCCAGTTCTGTAGTTTGTGCCCCTCATGTTGTAAGCATGAAGAGTGATTTGGAGTTACCAGGCAGCTGCATCCGTTATATAGAAGGAACTGCCAGCTCTCTGTAATGTGTACTTCATATAATCTGTTTGTGGAGGAAAACTGAGTTAACAGCAATTATATCTCCCAGGGATATAATGCTCTGTGTAATGTGTCCTGCCTATTACTTGCTTAGAGAAAGTTGTTATTAGAAGTTTTCTCTTGAACAGAGAAGCCATGATGCTTTACATTTCCCATGCTATTTCCTTATTCCCTTACACTAAACCATAGCCATATCTTAGAATATAAATCATTCTCTCACGTGCCTTGCTTTAAAAAACTGTTTCTACTTCAAAATAGTTAAAATTATTAATATCTAGCAAAAGCCAAATAACCATAAAGTGAAAAATTGGTAAAACTTCAAGTAAAGACTGAAAGACTCAGAGATGAGTTATTCTAGTCAGAAAGATCCGTGTAAGATCCATTCATTCATTTGACAAAGTGCTGATCTAGGTGCTGGAGACACACAGTGAACAAGACATATTGGGCCCCTCTCCAAGGAATTTAAACATTACTGGAGAAAATTTAAAAATTAAGAAAAAAAGGGAAGACAAATGATAAACAAATAAATAATTTTTTTTTTTTTTTGGTGTCTGGCCAGTAACAAATAAGTACTTAATATTATGTCAGATAGTAATCAGTCATATGATGACAAATAATGAAGAGGGGATACATAGAGAGTGATGAGATACTCTTCTAGGTGGCATGGTTGGGAAAGGCCTCTCTGCAATGGAAGCCTAAGCAGATAGCAGAATGAAAAGAGGTTTCCACGTAGATGTCTGAGGAATAGCATTCTGCCATGCATATTCAGGTTGTTTGTTAGATCAGCTTTGAACTGAGAATAAATAAATAGAACAAGGGAAGAAGAAAAGTTTTTGCCTTTCTTTCTTTCTTTTTTTTTTCAATCTCAAAAATATGTAAGCCTGGACCTCTCCTAAATTCCTTTTCATGGTTAGTTGTGTTTTTTACATTAATCCACTTAGTCAGTGTTGAAGGTACGTCCTCCTTCTTGAATGCAAAATTATCTCGAATCTTATTTTAGTGCTACACTTTGGTATTATTGTCATTTATTTATGCATCTCATATCCATTTAATATGCTTTGAAAACAAAGTCTATGTATTTTCAGCATTGTATTCCTTGAAATATCTAGCATAGTTCCTGTTACAGAGTAAGCAAATTATTTGTGGAATATAAATTTTTATTTTTATTACCATAGATAATTTTTGAACAAAATTATCTGACTGTTCAAAATTCCTAAACCAACAAGTAAGTGTTTTGTTTGGCCTCTTTGAAATTATTTCTATGGATGCATTGATTTTTTTAAAAAGAAAATATCTGGTCTTAGACAAGTTTACCTAACCTCCCAGAGCCTCAGCATAAAACTGTTAGTTCTGTAAAAAACAGGAATAACAATTCTTATTTGACAGTACTCATTGATGCAAGGATTTTTTTTTTATTAAATTTTTATCTTGTCGATATACAATGTGGTTGGTTATTGTGGCCCATCACCGAAACCTCCCTCCCACCCAACAATGTCCTTTCTGTTTGCTTGTCGTATCAACTTCAAGGAATTGTAGTTGTTGTTATATCTTCTTCCCCCCCCGCCCGCCCCCGGTTTTTTTGTGTGTGTGTTTGTGTGATTTTATTTATTTATTTTTAGCTCCCACCAATAAGTGAGAACATGTGGTATTTCTCTTTCTGTGATGCAAGGATTTTTACTTTTATTTCTCTATTTATGTTTTGGTGGCTGGCTGTTATTTTCTTTTCTTTTATTATTATTTTTTTGGCAGCTGGCCAGTATGGGGATCTGAACCCTAAGAATTTTTAAAAGAACATAAATCATCTGGTACAGGACCAGACATGTAGTAGGATTTAATAAATTGTTGGTCATTCAGTCAAGAAATTAGGAATTTTCAAGGTTGGTCTAAAACCAGGTTATTTGTTTTTGTAAAGAATGTGCTAGTTATTTGTTGATGGCATTTGTTCTATTTCGTACAAGGAAACCATAATATCATTACAATATCTTTTTCTCAATTGGCTTTATTGAGGTATAATTTACATGTAATAAAACTCACCAACTTTCAGTGTGTCATTTTTGACAAATGCATATGGTAACCACCACTGAAATCAATATGTAGAACATTTCCTTCACTATAAAATTTCCCTTATACTTATTTGAAGTCAATTCCCTCCTTCCACTCCCAGCCCCTGACAACCACTGACTTGTTCTCTGCAAAGTATCATTTTTATTTATTAAACAAATATTTATGAGAGCCTTCTATTCGGAAGTCCTTGAGCAAGATATTTCATAGAATACAAAGGTAAGTAATACTAAGTTTGTGTTCTTAAATATCTAAAAATCTAGTCTAGTATTATGTAATTTTGAGATTACTGTCTACATATAATATGGGACTGAATTTCAAAATGAATTATGCCCACTGAAGAAGAATAAGGAAGAAAAAATATTACAAATGTTTCCTGAACTTTTACAACTCTGAACAAAATCATGTACCTTCTTGAATGCCATGAATTATGATTTCTTTTTAAAAAGGCACAAATTTATGATTGCAGGATGTTCCTGATAATTTTTTTTAAAGTAAACTCTTTTAAAAATTAAGTAACATACATACAGAGAAAAAAGTGCCGAAATCATAAATGTATAGCTTGATTTTTCCAGATTATTTAATGTCAACCTAGAGAAGCTCTCTGACCAGTACGGCAAAAAGGCAACATCCTCAAGTCTTTTTATTTAGACAGAATAATTACACTATTGAAAGAAAGAAAGAGATAGGAGAATTATGTTCTGCAAAGGCTCACAAAGAATTGTGGGAACAAGTACTGAAAAAATGGATGTCACATTAAAATTCATGAGGAAATGCCATTTAAGTTCCATGAATAACAAAGTGATTATTATGCAGGATCAGGTTTTTCTTTCATCATTACAGAAAGGCACAAAATCATTATCACGATGTGCCGTGTGTTTTTCCTTTGTTATTAGATGCTGGGACAGGCCTATTAAATGTTCTGTGTTACCCAGGGGAATGGTCACATGGTGAGTAATGGTGGTCATGATGCATGTGGCTTTCCATGGTCTTTGTAAGTGCATTTAGACCACAGGAAAGGAACAAATTTAAAAGGAGGGCAGAGTGTCTTGGTGGGCATTTTCTTGTGATTACAGAGAACTGAGTCTACCCTTAACCTTACTGCCCCTTGCTTCATGCCTTACACCTGCCATTTCCAGAACGGGTAAAGCTGGTACTTGAGTTCAGAGACTTTTTGGTCGATACAATGGGGACTATGGTTAATTTCAAAAGGGGTGATACATGCTAATTGAGGAAAGGCATTAACAGCAGGAGAAAAAATATAATATGGAAAAATAATCCTATAAAATTGTGTATGGGGGGGTCAAAAATTTACCCACATTATAATTCCAATATGCAAAGAAAATGTTTTTTATTTTCTGTAATGGACCTAATTTTCCTTGCAAGCTTCCACCTTGCTCCATAGTGGGAAGGAAAAAACCAACCCAGACTTTAAACCTATCAATTCAAGATAACAACATTTTTTTAGTTTAAATAAATAGTTGCTTTTGAATAATACATATTCTTTTGAGTAAGTGCAAAATCTTTCGCATTTCTTCTCTCTTACCCCTGCTGCTTTTCAAAATAATGTCTAGTTGTACAGAAGGATTTGTGATCTCATGGTGGCAAGGAGAGGAGGGGCCTCAGCTCCATGTGGGGGTCTCAGGATCAAATTTGTCTTTGCAGCAGAGTGGTGTGTTTGTGGACTGGTGTCCTTTGAGGACCACTTTGAGGTGTAGCAAGTATTACCTGGCCTTTGAGCAGTGTTCTGATGTCATCACTGGGATCTATGGTTTGGGCCATCTGCTCTACACATTGTAGCTTCTTCATTTCCACTAGACTCTTCCACATTTCTGTGCTCTCTCACTGTGATCCCCTGTAAGTTTACGTAGTCTGAAGAGCCAGGGTCACTGCCTCAGGCTCATCTATCCATCCACTTCTGTCACTGCTGAAATCTCTGTACTGGATGTTGGATCAAGTCAAATGGAAGCAGGGCATGAACCCTTTTACTTTCAGCTGTCTCCTCATGCTATCTAACATATCTTCCTTCTCTGAACAGTTGCCCTGCAGAAGGGCACTCAATACATAGAGGTCTAACTCCTCTTTTCTCTTTCAGGACCACCCTCCACCCTCTTTTTCTCTTTGGATAGGGCTTCCTCTATATTCTCTTGCCTCACTGGAAGGAAGTGGGCATTGAAAGGCTCAAACTTAATGGTAGGGAATTTTTTGTGCACAAGGGAAGAATCTATTAGGAGTGGTTCCTGATAGAGTAGCTATAAGACAGCTGGGAACTAGGGTTTACAAAATATTTTTTTATTCTCCCTGAATATTGTTCCAGTTTCTTTTGGGTGGAGCATGGTAAAACACTATTTATATATGCCATGGTATTCAAAAATTGTAACCAGCAAGGAGAGAAAAATGAAATTTGTGATTTAACTTGGATTCAATTTCCAAGCCAGTAGAGGTGGGGTAAAAACAGATTAGTAATTCAAGAGAAGGCAGGAAAGTATAAAAAAGGAAGTAAAGAAAAAGCATGGTAAGGGCAGGCTCGTGGCTCACTTGGTAGAGTGTGGTACTGATAAAACCAAGGCCATGGGATTGGATCCCTATATAGGGATGGCCGGTTAGCTCACTTGGGAGAGCGTGGTGCTGACAACACCAAGTCAAGGGTTAAGATCCCCTTATCAGTCATCTTTAAAAAGAGAAAAAGAAAAAAGAAAAAAGAAAGAAAAAGAAAAAGCACGGTAAATAGAAAACATAGTCTTAGTAAAATCTCAGCATTTTAGTAATCCCTAGTGTCTAGGCTGTTTCCCTTGTGTGTGTCTGTGTGTTTACTTTGTGATGAGATTGTAAACCCCGTGGCACTGGATAAAGCTTACAGGTATTTTGTAAGAAACAAGTTTAACTTTGCTTTGTTGAACTTCATGTACTAGAAGAAAAAGCACTTTAAAGGAGATTTTTTATAAAAGCCTACTATTGAAGCAATTATCTATATTTAATAAATAGAAATAAAGTTAGTAACAAATTCAATAAAAAGGCCACAAACAGTTGGTGGAAAGAGCAATGGCTTAGCGATTAAGAAAGCTATACTTGACTTTGCTCTGGCCTCATCTACTTGAATGACCTTGGGCAAGCCACTGAAGTCTTAAAGTCTCAGTTTCCTCATCTCTACAAAGAGGAATAGCACTCTCTACAGTTTAAAATTGGATAATTCTAGATAGTGCAGAAATAGACAGTGTCATTTGAAAATGCCTCAAAATCCTGACACTGCTAAATGGAATAAAATGAGAGATATAAGAACCAAGACACAATTGTTCTTTTTTAATATGGTGTAATATTTGAAAAATAAAGTGAAAATACCTAAAAAAAAAAAAGTTGAAGAAACTCTCAAACAAAATCTATCCCAGATTTTAACTCTTAAGTTCAGGGCTGGCCAGTTAGCTCAATTGGTTAGAGTGTGATGCTGATAAAACCAAGGTCCAGGGTTCAATCCCTGTATCTGCCAGCTGCCAAAAGAAAAAAAAAAAAAAGATAAAATTTAAAAGTGTAAGTTCCTTCCTTGGCTAAATTCTTCACCTATGAAAAAATGGTGATGGAACAATTGGACATATATTTAAAAAAATAATTTTGGCCCATACCTTGTAGATATTAAAAATCAACTCAAGATAGATTATAGACCTAAGTGTAAAACCTAGAACTATAAAATCACTAGAAGAAAACATATGAGAAAATCTTTGGGACTTTGGATTAGGCAAAGATTTCTAAGATACCACATCAAAAGCACAATCTACAAAGTAAAAAAATTGACAAATTGGATTTCATCAAAATTAAGAATGTCTCTTTGAAACACACAATTAAGAAAATTAAAAGACGAGACACAGACAAGGCCAATATATTTGAAAGGTACATATCTGAAAAAGAACTTGTGTCCAGAATGTATAAGGAACTATCAAAATTCTTTAATAAGTTAATAAGCAACATTTTCCCCCTACAAACAAGGGGGCGAAAGATTTAAACAGACACTTTACCAAGAAAGATATATGGACTACAAATAAATACATAAAAAGATGTTCAACATCATTGTCATAGGGATATGCAAATTGAAACTATTATGAGATTCCACTATCACCTATTAGAATGGCTAAAACAAAGAAACTGACAATACCAAGTGCTAGCAAAGATATAGAGCAACTGAAATTTTCATACAGAGCTAGCAGAAGTGCAAAATAGTTCAGCCACTTTGGATAAAACAGTTTGGTAGGGTTTTTTTTGTTGTTTATTTATTTATTAATATTATTTTTTTACATTCTATGATGTTGTTGCAGAGCAGTTGATGGGGAGGGGGAGAGGGGAAGTGGAAGGGAATATGGTGGGAGAAGGAGGAAGGAGGAGGGGCATGGTTGAGGCCTCTGGCAGCCCCCTCATTCCTGCAAGGGAGACCAGAGGACTTCCAGCAGTGGCTTAGTCGTTGCTGGGCTGGGTGCAGATGTCAGGGGGGTGTGGCTGAAGCCCTCGCCCCCCTACCACCCCAGCTCAGGAGCCTGGGGAGCTTCTTGCATCCCAGGCTTGGTGGTCATTGCTGGGCTGGTTGTGGGTGTTGGGGGCATGGCTGGGGCTCTCAGCCCTTCCCCCTCCTTGGCTTGGAAGCCTGGGGGACTTCCGGTCCTTTTAGGTTTTATAGGCGTTCTTTGGTGTTGTGAGACCTTTACTAGTTAATATCAAACTTTGTCTTTGGTCTGTGGGTATTTTGTTTTTTCTTCTAGTTCTGTGTTGTGTTATTTGCTGTTCCTACCACTTAAACTCTGCACTGGAACTAATTTGCTGTCCTTTGCTTGCTTCTAAAATGGGGGAACTTCCTGTGGGGACCAGCACTTGAGCTCTGTGGTTGAGCTAAACTCGCTTTCCTGCTGATTTCCTGGGGAAGGCTATTTGTGCAGCTCAGGTTTTAATGGTTGACTTTATAGATACTTCCAGGTCTTGTGAGATCCAGTATACCTGGGTTGTGTAGAAACTCTGGTCTGGGCCTGAGTCTTTTCAGCAAACTGCACCCTACACAGTTCTATATTCCTGACCAGTCTCCCCTGAGTGGTCCTAAGCTGATTGGGGGACAGATCAACTGTCCTTGCTGTGCCCCAGTGTTCTCCCAGTGGGCTTGTCTCCCCTACTGCCCATGCTCCAAACACTTCCCATGGGACAGGCCATGTGCTGGTCCCTTGCAATGACTCATTGGTCTCTTAGTGGCTCCTTTTTTCAGTTGTTGTGGCTCCTTGCTCCTATGCGGGTCCACAGGAACCCTGTTTGTAGTCTCGCTGGTCTGGGGGCCACCAAGGCCCTCTTCTCCCCTGCTGCCTCCAAGTAACTCCACCCAAAGGGCACAGCTGTGGCTTTTGCCAGCTCCTGCTCTGTGCGCTCACCAGCTCTGGCCTTGAAGTGGCCGGGACTCAAAACAGGCAGAGCAGTTCTTTCTTTCTCTCATCGTGGCTTTTCCTGCCTTCATGCACTCCATAGGTCTCTCCTCCTCTTCCCCTGATCTCTAGCATCCCCAGCTTGGCTGTCACTGCTTTTTAATAGTTGTAAATTGGTTGATTTGTGGGAGAGAATGATGCTGGGGACCGTCTATTCCTCCATCTTGACCGGAAGCTCTGTTTGGTAGTTTCTTATAAACATATTTATCATTCGACCTAGCAATTCCACTCCTAGGTATTTACCCAAGAGAAATGAAAACTTATGGTCACTCAAAAACCTGTATGTGAATGTTTATAGTGACAATATGCATAATCATCAAAAACTAGAAACAATATAAACATCTCTCAACTAATGAAATGATAAATAAATTGTGGTTCATCCATCAATGGACTATTACTCAATAATAAAAAGGATTAAGCTATTGATACACACTACGCCACGGGTTAATCTCAAAGCAATTATGCTGAATGAAAGAAGCCAGACCAAAAAAAATACATACTATACAATTCCATTCATACAACATTTTAGGAGGGGCAAAGCTATAGAGACAGAAAACAGATCAGCTGTTGCCAGGGTCTGGAGGTGAAGGAAGGGGTTGACCAAAAAGGGGTTCAAGATAATTTGTTGGAGTGATGAAACAGTTTTATATCCTAATTATAGTGGTGGTTACACAACCGTATGCACTTGTCAAAATTCATAAAACTCATAAAACTATACACTTAAACTATACCATTTGGAAATTATGCCTCAATAAACCTAACCCCCCCAAAAGACTTTTCACAATACTTATTACAGATTGAATGGTAACACTTAAAATTGTAAGCTCCTTTTTTTCTTCTATGAAAAAATTATAACTGAGAAACCAATAAGAACAATAAAAATTAAGATATTAAAATGAAAAGCACTTGCAATACAAAATCTATGTGGCTTAAGAGAAGTAATACTAAATATGTACAGTATTTCAATGATAACTTATGCTTTGATCTTTTTCTTTTTGATTTTATTTTGATTTTAAATGTAAACAGAATTTTATTTTTCAGAGAAATAGTACTGTTTCATTTTTCTTTCAAATAATGTTGACGCTGAAGTTTCTCTGATAAACCCAGCTTGCCACCTTCAGGCAACTGAAAGATTTACAGAGACCACAGCCAGAGATATAGCATTAATTTTGCATCTTTCTCAATAATCCATAATCAATATCTTGATCACTGTATTAGTGACTCTGTGAAATTCACTCTATATAGAATCTTTCTGTAGCATTTACTGGAGTCTTCCCAACTTCCAAAGCTCAGTTCGAATGATACTAACTTCAAGAAGCCTCTGATTACTCTAGCTAGTTTTCCTCCACTAAATATTTTACGTACTTGATTACATGTAATCTCATTAATAGCAATGACTATATCTTACATATATTATTATGCCTCTGTATGGCTATTAAAAAGGGTGCATATAATAGTTGTGCATTCTAATATTTACCAAATGAATACATGAATGAATAAATAGTAAGCAAGAGTAAAAATTGAGCTTTAATTTAGAAGAGGCCCTATTTTACTAGCAAATTAAGGGGAATTTCACGAATATGTTGAATATTATATGTGTACAGATAAAGCATCAATTTTCATTGACAATAACTAGAAATGTCTCAATCTCTATTAAACTCTCAATCAAATAATATCATTGATGAATGATTTAAAGACTGCTTGGTAAGTGGCCCTGTGATAATTACTCAAATTTTAATATCTGGACACCTGAAATATAATATTAAAAAGAAAGTGAAGAAAGTATGATGACGATATCTTTTACTTTTGGACTGAAAGGTAGATACTTCTTTAAGTTCTATGATATGGCCATCTAATTATTTTCCTCCAAATCCCCAAGTTGCTAACATTCTTTGGGCATGTTAATAGAATATGTACCAGTGGCATGCCGTGCACTACTGTCAACTCAGAAAAATTCCCAATTTTTTTCTGTCTAGTTCTATCTGGTTTAGGAAGTAAGGTACTTTTTTTTTTTTTTCCTTTAAAGATGACCGGTAAGGGGATCTTAACCCTTGACTTGGTGTTGTCAGCACCACACTCTCCCAAGTGAGCTAACCGGCCATCCCTATATAGGGATCCGAACCTGTGGCCTTGGTGTTATCAGCACCACACTCTCCCAAGTGAGCCATGGGCTGGCCCTAGGAAGTAGGGTTCTTCTTCATGCTTACATTCTCTCAGGAATGTACCAGCTCCCACCTGTCTTTTTCAAGGTCTACATGTATCCAGGACTGCTAAATGACAAACTGGTTATAGGTTTTTGTTTTTTTAATATTTTTAAGGGGAAGGAGTGGCCCACACTTGAGGATGGCTCGTCTTCTTGAATCTCTTCCATTAGAACTTTTTTTTAAAGTTTATTTATTATTATTATTTTTTCACATTCTAAGATGTTGTTGCAGAGCAGTTGAAGGGGCCGGGTAGAGGGGAAGAGGTAAGGAAATAGGGTGGGAGGAGGATGGGGGAGCATGGTTGAGGCCCAAGGTACCCCCCTCATTCCTGCAGGGGAGACCAGGAAGTTTCCAGCAGTGGCGTGGTCATTGCTGGGCTGGATGCAGATGTCATGGCTTGGGAGCCCAGGGCACTTCTTGTGGTGGCATGATGGTTGTCACTGGGCTGGTTGTGGGTGTTGGGGGCCATTAGAACTTTCTAACAAAAGATCTTCTTTCTGCCCACTTTGAGGGCTCTTTATTTCTTCTTTCAATCCTTCCTTTCTCATTTCATTCTCCCTTCTCCCTGCCCTCTCCATGGGCCCAGCCTTATCCATCTGAAAGAGGAAATAACTAGTACTTTGAGGAGGCTCTGGTTTTGGCCCTTAGGTCAGCAGTGTCCTTGGATTTTTGTTTCTGCTTTGGTGAGGGCCAGTGAGAAAGAAAGACCCTTGGTTTACTAGCAAGATAGAAAAAGGGGAGAAAAATACAGAAAAACAATCAAACTTAGGGATACAAATCTGCCACAAATGAAAATTTATAATACCAGTATTTGTGTGTGTGAGTGTATGTGTGTGCATGTGTGTATTTGGTGGCTGTCTGATACGGGGATCCCAATCCATGACCTTGGTGTTATAACATCGCACTCTAACCAATTAAGCTAACCGGCCAGCCCCATATAATCCCAACCTTAACTAAAAGTTTGTTCTTTCTCCTCCAGTTCTACACCCTTTCTCAAGATTTGAACTTGCTATTTCTCTCTTATCACTACCTCTCTTTCAACTCTCTTAAATGCCTCTTTTAATTGTACCCCAATAATTTCATCGACCAAATCTTTTCTTTTCATTTTTTTGGCAGCTGGCAGGTACAGAGATCTGAACCCTTGACCTTGGCGTTATCAGCACCACGCTCTAACCAAGTGAGCTAACTGGCAAGCCCTCAAGTCTTTTCTTAATCATCACATATACACTGCAGCAGGGGCATCTTTTTCCAGCTATTCCTTTCTCTTCCTTTCACTTACCTTAGTTGATTCTAACCAAACATCTCCAAATGAATTAAGTACATTTTCAGTTTATTCTCTAATTCTCTTCTTATCCTCTTATAATCTGGCTTCTGTCTGCTTCTCTTTATGGAAACAATTCTTGTTTTGGTCAAATTAATGAGTTTTTAAAAAATCCATGTATTTTGATACCTTCACTCATTCTCTTTCTGTGAGCAGTTAGGGTCTTTTATTATTAGGTTTCTACATATCACCATTTGTCTATTGTTTCAAACTTTCTGGTTGTTATTGTTCTACTTATTCCTTTTAACCATCACAACAGTAGTCCTATACTTTCCTTTCTTTCCTGAAGATAATTTTAAAGTTCTGTTGGTTAGCTGGTTAGCTCAGTTGATTAGAGCAGTGTTATAACACCAAGGTCAAGGGTTCAGATCTGCAAACCAGCCAGCCATCAAGAAAATTTTTTTAAAAAAATTCTATTCCATTTTTGTAAATCTTTAATATTGACTCTCCTTCCTGTCTCTTTTAGATGCTCAGAAACAGATTGCTTGGTTTCAAGAGCATTTTGAAAGACTACTTTATAAAGCAATAGCAGCAGGGTGCAATTCACACTTCTTTAAATATCATTTCTTTTAGGTTTTTCTTGTGACCTAGAGATAACAAGAAATAGATTCAATGTTGTTGGGGACACTGACCTTTCTTCCCACACTCATCCCATGTATTTTCTATTTTTACTCTATATTTGTGTCTTGTTTGCCATTGTAATTTGTAAACTCACTGGGCAGGAAATAATTGTTGATCTTTCAATCTGGAATAGCCCGAAGCACATGGTTATTAATGGTAACACATTTTAATGTCCTTGGTTGTAAAGTGAACAATGTTAAATAGCTTCGTGTTTTTCACTTTTATTTTTTCTTCATTCTTGGCATGCGGGTTTTATTCTGGATATTCTCATCAGGTGGTTCTCATAAGAATGTAGGCAGTTTCATAAGTTACGAACATTGGAAGAAAATACATTATTTAGGCATCAAGATCTAGATATTTCCATTTCCCATTATACTACACATAGTGGTTATTAGTGTGACTTTGAATCCTGGCCCTCTTAGCTCTATGTTTTTTCACCATGGGCAAGTTTCTGAGCCTTGATTCTAACATGTGAAAATTAGGGTAGTAATAACCTACCTCTCTTTTGTGAAGACTAAACGAAATAATTTATATTAAGTGTTTGACTTCTAAGTGCTCAATTTATTAAGTGTAAATTGTAACTATCATTGGTCTGAAATGATTCTACTTATTTTCTTAGAATGTGACTTTATTATTTCATTTATATAGTTGCCCTGTACTGAAATAATTATTGAGGTCATCACTACCATGCCAGTACTACAAATGTGTTTACTTTTTGCTTTTCTGATTTGTAATTTTATTTTAATTTTTTTGTGTGTGTGGCTGGCTAGTTTGGGGATCTGAACCCTTGACCTTGGTGTTATGACACCATGCTCTAACCAGCTGAACTAACGGGCCTGCCATAATTTACAATATTTTGAATTCCAAAATCCAGAAGGTTGGGAGAAACCCTTAATAGACAAGAGAAACCCGGGATGTTCTATTACCAGATCTATTCCTGTAGTACCTAGGTTTTCAGATATAAAGTTGTAACTCACTTGGTGTCATTCAAAATCTGATAGCCTTGTGAGATAGGAGATGCTCAGTTTCCATGGGTTCGGGTTTCAGGACACACCTCTGGGTTTGAAGCCACTCCGCAAGGTCTTAAGCCCCTACTTTAGGCCCTCCCCTAGGGGAGAGCTACTGTTACTTGTTGAACCTACTTTTGATACCACTACAGAGAGATTGAGACCACAAGGGGTGGATTTATGAAAATCCAGTGGCTGAGCATGCTCCGTAGAAAGGAGTTATATAACTCTAGTAGCTGAGCATGCTCAGTAAAAGGAATTTATACAGTCTTATATAAGACTGAACATGCTCAGTGTAAGGGAGTTTATCCTTTGAATGACTTTCCAGTGGTGTTGCTGAAGAGCACTGAATATTCTTGAATGTCTGGTGCATGTGATAGAATTTGACCAATGAACATGACCTGACAGGAGACCAACTGACCATGTGTAAGACTAGGTTACACAACTGGGAACTACCTCCTTAGTTGGATATTCATTAGATAGCATGAATATGTATTAGATAGCGAAACTATGAAAGTGGAATCTCAGCAGAAGGTGGGGTTGTTGCTCATTTTCCTGGGGCCAACCGGCACTTTGCCTGCTGAGGTGTGTATGGTTTACTTTTGTGTAGGGCTTACTGTTAGCAGGTGGCTGCTCACTCTCTAAGCCAGCCTGAACTCTGTACTAAACTTTAAATGTGTATTTCTTACTTTTGTGTTAAACCTGGTGTGGGCCCTGCTCAGTCTCTGGGGCTAGGCTGCACTCTCTCTGTGAAATGCGTATCTCTTATTTTGTTACATTAAACCTGTTCTCACTTTCTACTGTGACTCTGCTCTTGAATTCTTTCCTGTGGCCGAGTCAAGAACCTGGTAAGAGAAAAGGTTGGGTTGAGGCTGACTATCGGGCCTCCCCAGAACTTCTCCTCCAGTATCACTTGCATTTTAGGAGTTGCTGATCAGTCCCATTTAAAAGGAGTTGGGCGTGGGGGAGAAGGAGTTGGTGTAAGAACATTGTAAATAAGCACAGAAAAATATTGAGTTCCAACAAACTTATCTTTTGAAGTCTGGTTAAAGGGAAGGAGCCTTTAGTTGATGGTGAAGTGATAGCTGTGAGTTGTCTTCTCTGGTAGTTAAGTGTTGGTTAATTCTAATAGCAGGAAAGGTTGAAAAAGTCCAAGAAACAGTCTTCTTCACATTCCGTTGATTCTGTTACACTTGACATTATTTTAAAAATCAGCAAGTTCTGGGCTGACCCCGTGGCTCACTCGGGTGAGTGCGGCGCTGGGAGCGCAGCAGTGCTCCCGCCCCGGGTTTGGATCCTATATAGGGATGGCCAGTGCCTCACTGGCTGAGCGCGCTGCGGGCGACACCAAGCCAAGGGTTCCGATCCCCTTACCGGTCACAAAAAAAAAAAAAAAAAAAGAAAGAAAGAAAGAAAGAAAGAAAAAAGAAAAGAAAAGAAAAAGAAAAAAAAAATTGGCAAGTTCTATAACAGAAAGACCTGCCCCTCAAAGTACCTTTACTGAAAAAGTCACCCCACCTCAGATGTTGTATATCTGATGAACTTTTCAGCTATTGTGGTTTCCAAGGAGTGCACATTTATTAAAAGTGAGTTTAATCTCCAAGGAGATCATTATTCATTCAGCCATCCAGCAAATTCAACAAATATTGACAGCCCACCTTTAACTACTGAGCTGGGCACTGGGTGTGCAGAGGTATTCTGAAGCTCCAGCTCTTGTGTGGCTTTACTGTTCAGTTGCGGGAGGGGAAAACATGCAAATAAATTAAAACGCAGAGCCCTACAAAGGAAATGAACGGAGTTGGGGGCTTAAGTTTTGGAAACTACAAAATTATAAGTCCCGCTCCACAACTCAGTCGCTGTGTGCCCTGAAGAGGTCACTTCAGATCGGGAAAGGTGAGAACGAGTTGCAGATCTCCGAACTCTAGGCTGGTTCCAGCTCCTTGCAAAGGGTCATATGATGTCAGGTGTGTGAACGCAGAATAGGATGCAGTCATCACAGTGGCAGAGAAAAGGGATGTCGCTTTGGCACACAAGTGAAGAAACAGGAGGTGGCCTTCAGGCCTCGGGGATGGCTTCGCGGCCGGAAGTGGAGCTCACGTGGCTGTTGGCGGGAAACCCCTGGGTGCGGGGCCTCGGCTCGCGGTTCAGCCGCGCTGGTCTGGGAGCTTTCGGGCCGCCTGGCGCCGCGTCATCTAGAAGCCCCCCCTCCCCTTGCTACGAGTCGCACGCGCGGAAGTAAACACCTCGACGTCATCAGGGAGCGTCTTCGCCTTTCCCCTCCCATCTCCCCAGATCGGTGGACGTGCTCACCTCCGCTCTGGGCCGGGTCTATGTCCCGGTTTCCCGCCGTCGCGGGCAGGGCGCCAAGGCGGCAGGAGGAGGGTGAGCGGTCTCGAGACCTCCAGGAAGAGCGGCCCTCGGCCGTTTCCATCGCTGATAGAGGTGCGGTCCGCGGGACGCTGCTGAAGCCAGCGGGAGTTGCAGCGTGGGGGTTTTCGGGGATGAAAGTACGCCTGTGGCCGGCCGAGAAGAGTGGGGAGGAAGGCGCGGCGTTCTCCTGGCCCTCCAAGTCCGAGGCCAACTTTGCGTCCAGTGAGCACTTTGGCTTAGAGGGGGGCGGTCCCAAACCCAAGTTGGGTGAGAACCTTGCTAGGAGTCAAAAAGTGAGCCCCAACGGCCAAGTGCATTCCGCTCTTAAACAGGCTTATAAAGCCTTTGTTCTCTACCCAGTCATCGCCCCCGCCCCCCTTCGTCGGGCCGCCAGCCTGTCTTTGGGTACAGTATGAAGGGAGCCAGTTTCCAGGAGCCAGTTTCCATGGTTACCCACCACTTGGCCTTCTGGGATATCAGTCACACTCTGAACAGGGACCTAACTTGAACCGTGAATCAGAAGCAAACACGTGTGGCTTCTAATTCAGCTGAGAGTTATCTGCCCTATTCCAGTTTTTGGTCTATTGTTTAATAAAATTGGGTTTTGTGCTTCTGTGTAGGTATGCGTGTATATATGTTGCCTTGTGCTAGGTCTACTTTGTTAGGTACTTTGGGTTATGCGTTAACAAATGCTCAAGTGGTTAGATTTTACTAAAAATTTGTCCTGGGCTTATAACTCTCACTTATGAATTGTACATAATGTGATGTAACTGAGAAGTCATGGACTGATCCCTTCCAGCCTAAAGTTCTATTGCTTTTCTCTTCTCAGTTCTGAGAAATTGAGTCAGAGATCTTTACAGGCTTTTTAATTGCACAATTGTTTTTCCTTTTACTACAGAAGAGAAAGGATGCACCTCACAGGAGGGAGGAACTACTCCAACTTTTCCTATTCAGAAACAAAGAAAAAAGCTTATTCAAGCTGTAAGGGACAATTCGTTCCTTATTGTTACTGGAAATACAGGAAGTGGTAAAACAACTCAACTCCCCAAATACCTATATGAAGCAGGTAATTTTATTCTGGGATAATATTGGGAGTATTTTTTAAATATTCTTTTCTTAAAGGCTTCTGTACTGTATAAATGCCCACTATTTGTTTTACAGTCCCACTTCTTCTCTTGGCACACCTCCCTGTGTCTCCCTTGATTCTTTATGGTCTTATTTCAGATTTAGGAATTAGTGTGGATGGCAATTTTTTTTTCATTTTTCATTACTATAATAATTCCAAATAGAAGAGTTACAGGTAGCTATTAATTTTTTCTATAGAATTAGGTCATCTTGCTATATCAACCATTGGAGATGGAAATAATTTTGAGGTAGAAGGGATATGTTGCTGTACGTTGCTGACATTAGTATTTCTTGGTTCTTTCTCCAGAGCATTATCAGGTAAATATTTTATTCCCTGACTGCCAGCACCAAGCCAGCTAACAAAGTGTCTTTCCTTTTAGTATGAAAAAACTTTCTATTATAAGGGTGGTGAAGAGCAAAGTTATATTTGATATGATCCACATAAAAAATAAAACCTCCAAATTACTTTACTTTTATATTAACTTATTCTAATGTATCAAATCTAAGATGCCATCTATTAAGACTTGCCAGTGTTTTATATGCTGTTAAGAAGGAAAAAGTGCCATCAGTTGTAAGATGCATTTCCAGAGATTTTAAGATGGTGTGAAATGCCTATAGAATCTATGAAAGATTGGTATATTTAAATCCAGTTTTACTTCTGTGGCAAAGGTAAATTTATTTAAGGAAGACTGTGGAGCTTTACGGATTCCTAGGTTTTAAAATTATGGCTTACTGTTTAGAGTAAGTCATTAGACAGAAATTGAAAAAAAAAAAAGTCAAACCTAATTAAAACATGTACATTTTGAATGGTTATTAATATGTATTCTTAATACTTAAATTTCCATGGTGTAAATGTAACATAGTATGTTGTTAATTTGCAGGGTTTTCTTTTGGAAAGATTCAAACAGTTTGTAGAAATAATTTAGCTTTAGTAAGAAGAAGTAATTGCTAACATTGTGTTTTTTTATCTCTGGTTTTAATAGGGTTTTCACAACATGGTATGATTGGTGTGACTCAGCCACGAAAAGTAGCTGCCATATCAGTTGCTCAGAGGGTTGCCGAGGAAATGAAATGCACTTTGGGATCCAAAGTAGGATACCAAGTTCGTTTTGATGATTGCAGCTCTAAGGTACAAAAGTTTTGTTGGTTTTCATTTAGGTACTGTAATCTTACAGAAAGAGTAGAGAAAGTGCCGAAAGATTTTTAACTTCAAAATTCCATATATATTTTAGAGAAACAAACCCTCAGATTAGAATTAATTCTTGTTGTGCATTTCTAATGCTTTAGCTCTGAGTGTCTGATATTTGTCTCATTTTCTTCCTTCTCAATTAGTTTATTAGTGACAATTATGTTTATTTTTCTTAGGATTCTCTCATGTATTTTTAGCTGTAAAGATCCTTGACATGTAGGTTACCTTTATATTGTTTAAAATTTTTATTGTAGTAAAATATACATAACATAAAATTTGCCACTTTAACCATTTTTAGGTGTGCAATTAAGTGGTGTCAAGTACGTTCACAATGCTGTGTAACAATCACCTCTATTTTCAGAAAGTTTTCATTATCCCAAACAGAAACTCTATATCTACTAAACAGTAGATTAAACACCCTGTTTCCCTCTTCCCCAGCCTCTGGTAACCTCTGTTCTACTTTCTGTTTCTACGCATTTGCCTATCCTAGGTACCTCATAAAAGTGGAATCACAAAGTATTTTGTATGTTGTGCCTTCCTTATTTCACTTAACATGTTTTCAAGGTTCATTGAAATTGTTTGTATTCTTGAAGTCAATGGAAATCTGACAACTTAATTAACAAAGTTAGCAAGTATTAAGCATTTTCTATATGCATGCACCAACAAATTTCAAATGTTTTTTCTTAATAGTTAATACTTACAGTTTACATTTTCTCAGGATTTCTTAATCCTGCAGTAGATACAAAATAATCCCTGATTTTCATACGGTCTGTAAATATCAAATATGGCGCAGAGTGACTTTCCCCAAAATACTATCTTTGCCTTCCTAGTGGTCACTGCCAGAGAATTTCTCCTCCTTTTTTTCTTCCCTTGTTTTATGGATATCACTGTTGTTACTTCTAGACTTTGGACATTATTCTCACCTTGTTTGAATGCTAGTCGAATGACACTATTTTTTTAATAGAAGAATGGATAGGGAAAAGGAGAGAGTGAATGGGAAGTGTGCATTTACATTTCTTCTACCTTTTCCCCTGAATCCTCTAAAATAGGGACTGAGGCAGGGAGTTGAATCCCAGTTTACTGTTGTTTCCCCGGCTTGCTCACCTGGAGCCATTGCATTATCTTGCCACTTTCCAATGACTTCATTGTATCTCCTTATTCATGACTTTTGTTCTTTATTCCAGGACACCCATCTTAGTTCTTTGTCTCTGTATAGATCACCTTTTGTAATTTATCATCGTTGTTAAACTATTTTATGAACTCTTTTATCCAGTCAGATTAGTTTGATCATTTATTTTAGGGGAATTTTTTTTATTTTTGCCTTTTTTGGGTTTTTTTTGCAGCCAGCCAGAATGGGGATCTGAACCCTTGACCTTGGTTATTTGGGGGAAAAATTTAGTTGGAGAAGTAGTGGTGAATTTCTGTGATACCATAAGCTGATATACTCTGCTGTTTTAATGTTAGGAAACAGCAATCAAATACATGACTGATGGATGTTTACTGAAACATATTCTGGGAGATCCAAATCTTAACAAATTCAGTGTCATTATTTTGGATGAAGCCCATGAGAGAACTCTAACTACAGTGAGTATTTTCATATATTGATTTTTTTTATTAGCAAGTAGTTTACTTGTTTGGGATAGATTTTTACTGTATAGAAAATTGCCTCCTCTTATATTTTAATCTACTGAAATAGGAACTTCTTAGTCAGGATAATAATATACTTAAAGTAGGTTGGCTGTTAGGTGCACTTGTGACTTATTAGAAATTTACTTTTTTTTCAGGATATCTTATTTGGTTTATTGAAGAAGCTATTTCAGGAGAAGTCTCCTAATAGGAAGGAACATTTGAAGGTGGTGATAATGTCAGCAACTATGGAATTAGCCAAGCTCTCTGCGTTTTTTGGAAATTGTCCAATATTCGATATACCCGGAAGGCTTTATCCAGTCAGAGAGAAATTCTGCAATTTGATTGGCCCACGAGACAGAGAAAATACTGCATATATTCAAGCGGTATTGCCTGGCATTCTTTTTATGTCTTTTTTTAATATCTGTGAATCTCGTTAACTGGGTAGTTTGATAATTCATTTGTCCCCTACTATTTTAATAACGGCTCTCTTGGGTCCTAGGACTTTTGAGAACCAAATTTAATTTTTACGTGGAGCAAGGGGAGGTGGTGATGGGGAATGTCTGTATTTCCACTAGCATATTATGCTTGTGTTTCTTGCTTTAGATTGTTAAAGTGACTATGGATATCCATTTGAATGAAATGGCTGGAGACATCTTGGTTTTTTTGACTGGTGAGCATTCAGTATCAGATTTTAAAATGTTTACTGTTTGTAAGCAAGAAATGTGACACCAGGATAGAGTACTGCCTCTTTTGGGAAATCTGGGCTCTTCTAAACTGTTGCCCTCACTTTTTACGATTATCTGGATAGTTTTTAAATTTATTTGTTTATTTATTTATTTAATTATTTGCCAGCTGGCTGGTATGGGGGATCCAAACCTGTGAATAGTTTCAAATAAAAGATATATAAAACATTAGGTTTGTTAGTAAATATATGTAAAACACACTAACCTTTTAGTAGAAAGAAATTAGGTGGTGAAGTTATTATTTTTATTGGTCTGTTTTATATAGAGCTGTAATCTGACTAAACAATCCTGGGTATGAATGATTAATTCCATCTTAAAAGACATCCCACCAGCTCCTTTCTTATTTGGATGGTGGGATGGTACTGTGTGATAGCAGTATATAAGGTGTGGAACCCAAGTATCATAGACAAGCCTGTGGCATTTTTTGCTCAAAAATAGAACAGTTAAATCCCAGACCAGGGTAACTTTTTAAGTAGCAACACCCTACTGACAGGAATGAATCATTTCATTGCTCATTTTCTACTCTGCTTTGTACTAGTGACAGAAGTGAGACATTGTAACAATCTCTTTGCATTTTGGAGGATACTTAAGTATTTTGAAATATACCTAATGCAGCATCTCCTGGACTTGCTTTCCTGTGTTAACGATTTAGTGAGTCTTCCTCAAATACTGTGTTAATAAGATGAAAGGCTTGAACGTGATAAGAGTTTTATTCCTAGGGTGCTGGCTGGTTAGCTCAGTTGGTTAGAGCATGGTGCCAATACCAAGATCCAGGGCTCAATCCCTGTACTGGCTAGCTGCCAAAAAAAAAAAAAAAAGATTTTTATTCCTTTAGAGACTTAAATTTCTTGGAAACTGGTATTTCTTCTACTTAGAATTTTATTATTGAGATTTAGTACAATTTATGTGTTCATCTTCTTTAGATCAAATAAGAGATTTAAAATAATTATTAGGCAAAACTAATTTTAACCTGAAGTTTTTTTATTCTTAAATTGATCGTTCTATTCAGTTGCTGAAGTTATTTTTCCTTCCCATTTCAGGCCAGTTTGAAATCGAAAAGAGTTGTGAGTTACTTTTTCAGATGGCAGAGTCTGTTGATTATGATTACGATGTTCAAGATACCACGCTAGATGGCTTGTTAATATTGCCGTGTTATGGATCTATGACAACAGGTAATTCCTTACTAGAACAGAAAATTTGACTGATTTTTTAACAACTTTTTATTGAATAATCACATATATATGGAAACATGCACAGATCTTGAGGATTTAGGTCAATAAATTTCACACATTGACCTCACCTTAGTAACCAATACCCAGATCATGAAACAAAACATTAATAGAACCAGTATCCCTTGAGAGAAGTGATTTTTGCTTGAAGTCTTTTCTCATTCACTTTTTCAAGAACCTTGGGTATTCCCCTTGGTATTATTAAGAGTGGGCTATGTCCTCTCCCATCAGAACGAAAATATTGGTGGGAATTATTTGAAATGAGGATTACAGTTTCTTGATAGTAGTACCATAAATCAAACCTAATTTGTCATTGCCACAGAATTTCTAGAAGTCATATATATATATATAGATATATATATAGATATATCTAAGACTAAACACAGTGGATTGTTTTAAGTAGCCATGCATTAGTCTGCTTTTCAAGAATGATTCTGGTTTTTTGTGAATTCAAGCAGCAAATGCAAACTTTTATTCTGATATTTGGTCATTATAAATATTGTTGAGTGAGGTTTAGAACTTGTTTTGTAAAACTTTTATTATAGAATTTGACTAGTAAAATTAAAGGGCAGTTAACATTAGTCTCCCATTTGGAGTTTGACTGGGATTATCATTTAAATGTTTCTGTATTTTATGTGTATTATCTTTTTTGTTGAGTAGGCGATTCTTACCTTTATATTAATAAAAAAAAGTTTTGAAATATATATGTCAGTAAAGAACCACATGCTATTTTGGAAATCTCTTTTATGATGATATTAGTCCTTGCTCTCAATATTAAAGCACAGGTTTCTATTTTAGATTTTTTTTATAAATTCAAGAGAATTCTTAGGGTCATTATTGGAGATTTAAGGTTCTTATTGTTTTGTGGAGATTTGATCCACTGAACCTTTTATAATTTACTTTGTAACTGATAAATTTAAAACCCAGTATGGTTACTTTGTTATTAACTATTAACTAAATATGTATATGCATTTTTTTCTGTATAAAGTAAATAATTTCATTATTCTTTCTGCCACATGGAAAATTATGTTCTGTATCTGCTGTTGTCTCTTGTTTAACTTCCTGAAATCTGATTTTTATACTATTAAAGGTTGCTATTGACTTCCTGTTTCTCAAATCTTTGGCTTTTTTCAAATATTACTCTGTATTTTGATTTTTTGATATGAATGATATTATCCTCCTTCTTGAAATGCTGTCCTCTGGTATCATCTTTAATTATCTGGTTCTCCTGATTACTCTTTCTCGGAGGCTGTTGTTAGCCTTCACTACACTCCCCACTTTTGGTTCACCCTAAATGTGACTCTGTTTTCTTAGAATTCTCTGTTTTGGAGAAGTTGGCTCCTATGTCTCATCTGTCACTTCTGTGGATGACTTGTGAGACCTTTCTCTAGTTCAGTCTCACTCCTGTGCTCAAGAAATCCTGCGTCTCCTCATTGGGCTTTTTGTACATCATATCATCCCAGATCATTCAATCCAAGCAAGTGGCAACTTCCTACTCGTTTTCTTTTACCTTCGCCTCGTCCAGATCATTCATTTTTCTTTTTCACTTATTGCTAGAGTTGGGATCCTCAGTTTGCTTTCCTGAGTTCTTTATATAGCCTGTTTTCCCTCATTTAATTTACCATCCTACCTGCAGTGGTAAGTGTAATTTTCCAAAAGCACAACTCTGATTGTGTTAGTCCTCTGTGCATACCTTCAGCCATTCCCTACTGCCAACTGAATTAAAATACCAATTTAATAACCTGTTGTTTATTATCCTTTTAGCCTGACTTCAACCTGCTTTCAGCTTTAATTCCCAGAGTATGTGGTTTTCTGTGTTGGCGTATGTGTATAAAGGGTAAAGACATGTGACTGGATGAGAGTAGAGCTATTGCTGAAGGGTTTTGTTTGTTTTAGTTTCCCTTCTGATTCCAAGGACACTATGAAGGGTGAACTATTGATGATCCATTATGAGCATAATATTTATCGTAGCATTTTATGACAGTACAAAGAGGTATTCAGATGGAGCTGATGACATGCTGAGTAATGGCTGAGGTGGAGCTGGATGAAGTAGGGAGAGAGTGGCAGGTGCCTGGGAGCTTAGGCTTTCTTTTTAGCCTCGCTAATACAACACAGCACTTATTTTCCTTATTGTTGCTACTTTGGGTGATGGGGAGAGACACTTATAATGTTATTTCCTTTATTTTGTAATATGCTTCAGAGACAGAAAACCACACTTGGGAGTCAGGAGAGGGAAGAAAGTTTTCCCTGCCTGTTGCCTGTAGTAAAGGGCGTTCAAAAATGACCTATATCTAGGTTTAGTGAGTAGGTAGAAATTGTGAGGTGGATATTTTATATTTGCTGTTATTTCTAGGCTAGCCATGAGGGTGGCTGCCTGTTTGAAAAGGGCATCTTAAAATATCTCCCTAATTGGGCCGGCCCGTGGCTCACTCGGGAGAGTGCGGTGTTGAGAACACGAAGGCCCCGGGTTCGGATCCCATATAGGGATGGCCGGTTGGCTCGCTGGCTGAGCGTGGTGCTGACAACACTAAGTCAAGGGTTAAGATCCCCTTACCGGTCATCTTTTAAAAAAAAAAAAAAAAATCTCCCTAATTGACATCCAAAAATTATCATCTGTCAAATGTAGAGATGTGCTATAGAATCCCTTCTGCCAAGGTTATATGATCCTGTTTCCTGGGGCTGGAGTGCCCCTAACCCCCATGCTTTGTGATGTTCTCTCAAGCTCAAAATGTTGGAGTTATTTTTTATTTCTTTTCCTCCTCACCTTTTTTGTGACTCTGTGTTTGCTATTTCCTTAACCTGAACTCTTCTTTTCCCTTTTATTCTCCCCTGACTGGCTGAAATCCTTATATTTCATTTCACTAGTGTAGCCAACTCCATAAAAACCTTTCCTGATTTCTGTCCTCACCACTGGCTTTGATCTCTTCCCCATTAGAAACTCTCTGTGCTTTGCTGTGCCTCTGTGGCACATAACACATTCTACCTTGTGTTATAGTTGTCTCATCCCCTCTACAAGATAATGAACTTCTTGAGGGCAAGTACTATATATTGAGAACATCCTGATTAAATATTTGTTAAACCGAGTTTCCGATTTACTTTCCACTGACATTCTTTTAATGTCTTACATCAAATGCTGTATCTAAAACTTTGTTCTTGCTTCTGTCATACCATCTTTCTCTTCTTACTTCCCTGTTTTTGTTCAAGGTATTGATTGCAGTTTGTGTATCTTGTCATGCACCTAGGGAAAGTTGAACCCCACAAAAATTTAAGAACTGAAATATACCAGTTATTTTATAAATGACAAATATGTGCATGGAATTAGAGAATTTTAGCACTGGAAGTAATTATCTAATTTAGTACTTCTTTGCCTTTTTTGAAGACTTAAATTTTCTTTTAAACGGTAATGAAAACCATGGCTTTTTTCCTCTAGAAAAATGCACATATACCCACATATGTTTTTGCATAATCAGACTTCTTTATTTTACAGATAGAAGCTATGTGATGTTCCTGTGATCACATGGCAAATCTGCACTTAATAACTGGTTATTTATTCAGCAAAGGGGGATAAAACAGTATGTGTTTTTCCAGAATACGTGAAGAAAAGGAAAGGAGCTCTAGCTTGGATTAGTGTACAACATTTTAAAAGAGAAAGACTGCTCATTTAGATAATTACATAAATCCTCAAATAGTTTTTTTTTCTTTCTTTTGTCTGCAAAACAAAACATTACCTCGATATGGCAAGTACCTAGAATTTGACTTTGTCTGTGGTAGTTTCCTTGGATATAAACATTAAAGATGTGGAAAAATAAGGCTAGTGAACTTCACATATAAACTTTTACTTTGTCTGGAGTCTCTGCAAATGGTAAAATTTTATTTCGTCTTATAAAGAAATATGTAATTCATACTTATTTTTTACAAAATCAGCAAATTAAGGAAAATAATTTAAATCACCCAGATCCCACCAACACTAAGTGATAATCACTATTAACAATTTGAAGTATATCATCCTGAACTTTTTTTTACATATTTAAATATATATTGTTTAGTTTTATTTTTTAACAAAAAATGGTGTTATGTTTTATATGCTATTTTATGAGGGGTTTTTTTTGTTTGTTTTTGTTTTTTCTTTTTCAGAAATTTATTATTTTTTTGGTGGCTGGATGGTACAGGGATTGAAACTTAGACTTTGGTGTTTTCAGCATCATGCTCCCACATCTAACCAACTGAGCTAACTGGCCAACCCAAATTTTGCAGAAATTTTAAAAGTGTAGAAAAGTACAAAAGAAATCCATTTCCCACTGTTCAGAATTAACACACTTAGTGTCTCAACATATTTGCTCTAGTTTTCTTTAAGAAAAATTACTTAACTAAGGAAAAAATAATGCTATTTCAACATAAACAGTTCAAAGAGTGTGCAGAATTAAAAAGGTAAAAGTAATCACCTGAAATTCCTCTATTCAGAAGTAACTATCAAGAAAAACATTATTCAGAATCTGTATGTGTGCATGTATGTGTGTGTACACATATAGGATAAGTAGGTAGGTAGATTGATAGAAATACTTTTTATAAGTGAGATTATAGTACTAGTTGTTTTTTAAAAAGTGTTTACTTTTGAATTTACTTGAAGGAATTGTTAAACTTCAAGTAAATTGTTCTTTACCACGTGACATAGTATTTTATAAAAGATTGCTTTAAGGATTAAAAAGCTGAAAAATATTAAGAAGTTGAAGTCAGTATTTTCTTTTTAGACCATATTTGATTGGAAATCTTATCTGTCGACTCCCTGATTTGAAAGATGAGGACCTAAGCACTTTTACTCTTCTATATACTCCCCTTCTGATGTTTGTTAGTTATTTTTATATTGTTCAGATGTATTCATTGTTCACCATCAGTTCTTTTACTATGGTTTTCCCATTCCTAAGTTACTTGTTTGTTAATTTTAGATTGGCTGGATTTTTTTTTTTTTTTAATAGAAGGGCTCATGAGTGCTATATTATTTTTAGTTCTTTAATGTTTGAGAATGTCTGGCTTTTGCCTTTATACTTGAACTACATCTTGGCTGGGTTTTATGTTCTTGGGTCACACTTTCTTTTCCTTAGAACTTGGTAGACGTTGTCCAGTTGTCTTCAGGCATTGAATGTTGCTGCAGAGAAGTCTGAGGCCAGCCTGATTTTTTTTCCCATCCTTGTAAGTGATTTGCTTTTTCTGATTGCCTGAAAATTTCTATTTTTATCCTCAAAGCTCAGTAGTTTTAATTAGGATTTTTTTGATGTTGAGTGTTTATTAAAATTTTCTGGAATTTGATGTGCTCTTTTAAAAAATCAACTTTATTGAGGTATAATTTACATAAAATAAAATATGCCTGTTTTAAGTGTACTGTTCATTGAGTTTTGATACTGTATAAACTTGTGTTACCATCACCACCACAAGCATGATGAAGAGCATTTATGATGTGCTCTTTTAATCTATATATTCAGTTCTTCATTTCAGGGAAATTCTCTTGTGTTGTATCTTTGAATATAGCTTATATCCCATTTGTTAGTTTCTGTACTTTAGGGACACCAGTTCTTCTTATGTTGGATTGTTTCTGTCTTCCATATTTTTAGTTACCTTTTAGTTCGTTTATCTTTTCAGCTGCATTTACTTATTATCTCAAGCCTTCTCAGGGTCAGGAGTTTGATTTTCAGCTGTGTTAATGAGAATTCTCAAGGTATTTTTGACTCACCCAAGTGACTTCTTGAGTTGGGTCAGAGTAAGTTTAGCTTAGCAGCATTGTACCTCTTTGATCTATTCTAGAAACATCTTTTTCCCCCCTTTGATTAACATTTTTTGAAGTTTACTTTTATATCTTTTATTTTTGTTAATTTTTATTTTTTAGAGTATTTTCGATCCACTCAGTTTTTTAAGTTTATTTCACTAACCTATATTCCCTTTATTCACACACAGACACATTTCTGTTTTGGGCTTTTTGGGGCAGTAATTTGGGACAAGAAATTCTCTGAGGAAGACTCAGTTGGCCTTAACATATATTATATACATCTTTCTTAGGAGCTTTACTCCATTCAGAGTGTTGAATGGTCTTTCCTTAATAAGCTTATTTCTTGGTAGACTTTGGAAAATTTTCTGCCTCTACACCAATTTTTCCCCTCCTTGTTAATAACTTCCTAGTACCTTACCAGGTACTAGGATAGGAAGGATGAGGTGTATCAGGATCATTCATAGGTAAGAAAATCAGGGAATAGAGGTAATCAGGAGAATTGCAGTGTTTTAATAAAAGTATTCAATTTTCCCTTTTCTTCCTAGAGAGAGAGAATTTGCTTTAGGAATATAAGTATTTAACTTTTTCCCAACCCTTTATAAGCAAGCATAAAACTTCACGTGTTTATAACAATGTAATATGGTGGTAAAGTGTGTGGGTTGAAATGTACAATATGAAATAAATGCGAGTCTTGTCAAAATAGCCATTTCAGGACTTTTTAATTGATTACAGGAAACCAAATTGTAAGTGAATCAGAAATTTTGCTTGAACTAAAGGCCAAAACAAATTAGGGACTTTTATTTTATTTTATTTTATTTTATTTTATTTTTTTAAAAAGATGACCGGTAAGGGGATCTCAACCCTTGGCTTGGTGTTGTCAGCACCACACTCAGCCAGTGAACTAACCGGCCATCCCTATATGGGATCCGAACCCGTGGCCTTGGTGTTATCAGCACCACACTCTCCCGAGTGAGCCACGGGCCGGCCCAAATTAGGGACTTTTAGAAATGGGTTGATTGAAAAACAGACTTGATTATGAGTAAATATGTTCAGAAAGAACATTTCTAATTAATGTAGAATTTTAGGGTAAAGTGGGATTTTGAACACAGAAGGATCTTAATTTATTATTTATATAATGCATTTTTAATTCATCAATTTATTCAACAACGATTTATTGAGCACTTACTCTGAGCCAGGCATTGATCTGAGTACTGTGGATATGCCTTAAATGAAAGAAAGCCCTTGTCCTTGTGGAGCTACATTATAGTAAATAGGTAATAAATAAATGTGTAAACATATAATTTGAACTAGAAAGTAGTATGTTACTCATATGAACCATCTAGAAGAAATGAACTACCTAAATATATGAAATGCCTAAAAAATAATATTAACCCTTATCCTTTTCATCAGTCTTCAAATATGAAATAAATAGGTTTTTTAGATTTATATCAAAATACTCTACAGTTATCTTTTATGAGGTACCTATTCTAGTACTTTTTTACTTGAGAAATTAATTTCTCAGTAATATGGAGGAATAACAACATTGCTTAACTTTGTTTTAAATTTACCTGTCTCTATGGAAATCTTGGGCCAACCACTTGAGCTTTTTGGGCTTTAGTTTTCTCATCTATAAAATGAGATGGTTGGCCAAGTTCCATTAATTTAAAACCATACTCAACTATGCTACTCTTTTTCTCCCTCATATTAGTTCAACTTTGGTCTGGTTTATATATTAGGGGCTGGCCAGTTAGCTCAGTTGATTAGAACATGGTGTTGTAACACCAAGGTCAAGGGTTTGAATCCCCACACCAACCAGTTGACAAAAAAAAAAAGAGAAATATATATTGGGAGTAATGGATCTTTGTAAGATTTTATTTGAAAACAGATTTTTACTTCATTTTCAATAGGTTTTCTTGGCTGCTGGAAAGAAAACAACTCGAGATTGTTCATGTACAAAAAGTGAATTTTCTAAACTAATATGTGCATATGTTCTGGAAATCAAATGACTATCAGGCCTTTAAAAAATATAAAGTATATGTATGTACTACTTTACTAATATATAATAGTAAACACATTTAAAATAAAACATTTAAAAGGATGCTATGAAATATATAGATGGAAATGCTAAGAGTTTCTTTTCATATCCCAGGAGCTTGGCTTGTGTACTCCCTGGAATGATTATTCATAATTTTTGGATATCATTGACAGAGATGATCCACCAAACTCTCTTGCTTTGAAGGTCATCAGTCTTTTTCTTCATCCGACCTCAGCCACCCATTGAAATGCTTACATCATAGAATTTGTTATTACCATCATTTCTGAATCTCAATTTTAGACATTTGCTCTCTGATGATTACTTACCCTTTTTCTGCCAACTCACTTACTCTGTTGTTCCTAACTCAGCAATTTACAGAATGCACTGAGACTTGTCTTTCACCAGTCTTCACTTATCTCCTTTCTCCCATACTGCAATAATTTCCTTGCACACATTCTTATTTCTTTTGCCCTGTTTTCTGCTTAACCTGGCAGGAGAGCAAGAGTGACCAGAAAAAAACCCATCTTTCTATTTATTTCACAGTCATGACTGTTAAGGCCTGGGAGGTGCCAGGAACCTAGAAATACTCTTGTCTGTGCTCATGGCTGATTCATTCTTTTCTCTTTTTTTTTTTTGGGGGGGGGGGTGTTGGTTGGCCAGTAATAAGGATCTGAACCCTTCACCTTGGTATTATAATACCCAGATATAAAGGATTGAGCTAACCAGCTGGCCTCACACTTTTCTCTTTTTAGGCTAGCTTTCTCTTTTTCATGTACATTAGTTACTTCCATATGGGTCACAAATTTATTTTCCTCTTTGCAAGAGACTAGCCTAATCAAATTGAACATCTCTTGGACCTTATTCCAAATTCACCAGAGAATCAGATTGGCCTTGCTTAGGGGAAATGTTTATCCTTGATGGTATAAACTATGTCCAGAGGAGCAAGGTACCATACTACAAGCATGGCTGCTGGGGCTCACTGTTTGGAATGTGTGGGTAGTAGAAATGAGTGTGGTGTTACTTCTTTTGAGAAGTAGTCATGAGTTAGGCAGACACCTTCAAAAATAAAAATTGCTTATCTAATCAGTTTTTAAGGCAGAGTCCATGGATGGGCTTCAGAGAGTCTCTGAATACCCTGAAATTGTTTGAAATTTCTTTATGTGTGTATATATGTGCCTTTTAATGGAGAGGAAGTCCATGGTTTTTCTATATATCCTCAAAGGGAGCTATGACCTAAATAAAGGACTCTGCTGTAGGAGTTCTTTTAGCAATAATAACCTGTGATTGCATGGATTTAGAAATCTTAGCAATGAAAAGTAAAGAAAAAATAGTTTTTGCTATTATATTTTGTTTTTTTAAAAGATGACTGGTAAGGGGATCTTAACCCTTAACTTGGTGTTGTCAGCACCACGCTCAGCCAGTGAGCTAACCAGCCATCCCTATATGGGATCCGAACCCGTGGCCTTGGTGTTATCAGCACCGCACTCTCCCGAGTGAGCCACAGGCCGGCCCTTGCTATTATATTTTGAATTTAAGTTTTTTTTAAATCTAATATTATTGAAGAGGTGAAGAAAACAAACTTTTAATGAAAGAAATCAGTTCTTCAAAACTTGAGTTTGACAAATGCATGTTGTAAATTAGTATTTTCACTTACCTATATTTTAGATCAACAGAGGAGAATATTTTTGCCACCTCCACCTGGAATTAGAAAATGTGTCATATCCACCAATATCTCTGCAACATCTTTGACAATAGATGGAATCAGGTACAACTTTTGATATTCTCTTAAAGTCAAGGAAGCCAGTTGGCTAATTATAAAACAATACTGAGTTTGCTTCTCTGTGTCCTCCACTAATTCTCTCCTCACCTACTTTTTAATATTCTTAATTTATAATCACCTATCATTTTTTGTAATTATTGATTGCTTTGAACAGGAAATGGAGTAGATGGTGCACACTATATTTGTTTACACTTTTTAACTACTTGGCAACTTGAAGCTTTCTCTTCCCAAATTTAAGCTTTTGTGTAATGCTTCATGGGTTTCACTAAGTAGGACACCAAACCTATTTTTGTACATTACCATTACCAGCATATACCTTAGATGATCTGTCTGATGTTCCCTTCTATCTTGCAGCCCTACTTGGTAGAGTAACTTTGTTCTTCTAATGTTTTTGTGCTGGTATTGTCTCTCACTTTTCCCCTTTTTGTGAAAATGAACTATGATGCAAGTCCCTTATCTTTTTTGGGGTGCAATCAGTGATGCCATCAAATTTTTGAGTAAAATTAGTAGAGAAAAACTTGGAAACTTTTTTGGAGGGGAGGGGGTGGGTCTGTTGGCTGGCTGGTACAGGTTTCGAACCCCTGACCTTGGTGTTACCAGCACCACACTCTAACCAACTGAGTTAACCAGCCAGTCCAAGAAACACTGGGAAATTTTAAGTCTGGACTGGTAGTTCGTGTGAAATTCTTTCAGACTGTTGAACCACATCCCTTTTGGATATTTATCATTTACCCAATATATTTTATGTCCTTAGCTAAGTCTTACTCTCTGCCACAGGAAGTCTGGACCTGAATCCCAAAGATCCTCTATATTTTTTTTAAGTAAAATGGTCATCCAGATCTGAGAGGAAGTCTGATTGCCTCTGCTTTTCTCCTTCGCTTTAAAAATAGTGGTTTCATAAGGGATTAGGGGAGCAGCTCTCCTGAGTAAATTGAAATTTGTAATTTTCTGTTTCCAGCACAGGCAAAAGCCATTAAATAGCATGTCTTAGTGAATGATAGATTTACTGCTATTCCTTAGTTCCTTACCTGACTTGTCCTCCTTTTAATTGGCTTAAAATGGTATGTTAAAAGCTAGTTGGAATTAGATTCTGAACCTGTTAGGACAGTCTAGAGCTGACTTTCAAATTTGTTTATTTTTTTATTGAGGTGATATTTACATAACAAAATCAATCATTTAAAAGTGACCAATTAAGTGGTATTTTGCACAATATGGTATTGTGCAACCACTACCTCTATCTAGTTCTAAAACATTTTATTACCCCAAAATAAACCCTACACTCATTGAGTAGATACTCCACATTCCTCTCTCCTCCCCTGCCCCTGGCAACCACCAGTCTGCTTTCTGTTTCTATGTATTTCTTTTTCTGGATATGTCATAGAAATAAAATCGTATAATATGTGACTTTTTGTGTCTGGTTTCTTTGATTTAGCATAATGGGGTTTTTTTGTGTGTGTATGTGTGTGTTATTTTGAAAGTTTATTATACAATCCCAGATATTTTTTTTCTGGTTTCTAAAGTTTACAGGGGAGGGGAAAAAAGAAAAAAGCCCAGGATAGCTTTTGCCCCACAATATTAGCTGCCTTTTATTTTAATATTAGAAATAGAAACTTCTTTAGAATTTTCATATTTTAGAAAAGCAGTTTCACCATGCTTTCATTAACACAATAAGAAATTTTGAGAGCATTGGTCTAAATGAAGACATTTGAGGGGTTACTTTGAATTCTAGAAGTTGGTAATAGCTGGATAGCCTACTCATTCCTTACTTATAAAAATTTGTATGTCAAGTGAATTGAAAGATATTAAAATATTTTTTCCATATGAATAAAGCAAAATATCTCCATGTACCAATTGAATAACTAATGAAACACAAGAAACATTCTTGGAAAGTGGTTTATAAATCTTTTAAATAACCTCACCTGTAAATATTATATAGTTTAGATTGCTTTCCAGTATCTGATATGACAGTGAAGGTAGGTTTTTTCTCTTTTTGAGTAATTGTATGTTGAATATGTGCACATACCTACCAAAATAAAATCATGGCCTCAATTGGTAGTTTACTGTAGGTTTCCAGGCAGATAGTCCAAAAAAGCAGTTTACACCTAAATGTAGTATGACTGGTTAAATAAAGTGAACCTCCCTCTTCCAACTGTAGAGGATGAGGAAGAGCATGTAGTGAGCATTAGCCAGGCAATAAAGCCTGTTGTAAATAAAAGCCTATGAAGCTAAATAGCTTTACAACAGCTCTTTTTGACAGTGCTGTGCTGGATATCATAATTTGCTTTAGAGGTCAAGGTCAGATGTAAGGCTTTCAGAAAAAAAAAAAATTTGACCCCAAATAAATATGATTAGCATTCTTTGCCCCGTTGAATAGAGCTGAGATTTGAAAGGAGTTGAGGTTCAGAAATGAATAAAAAGGTACCTGGTTCCTGACCCCCTCATTCATGAGTGCATGACCCTGGACACTCAGGGACATATCCAGGTACTCAGCATGGAGAAGTAGGTTGCCCTGGGGCTAAGCCTTGGCCCTGGGAATGGACTTTATTGGGCCTTTGTTCTATGGGGCTTTTAGCATAATGTTTTTGAGGTTCATCCATGTTGTAGCGTGTGTCAATACTTCATTCCTTTTTATGACCCAAATAATATTTCATTGTATATATACTGTAAATTATTCTTCTGTTAAAGACATTGAGGTTGTTTTACCTTTTGGCTATTGTTAATGATGCTACTATGAATGTTTGCCTACAAGTATTGCTTTGAGTACTTGTTTTCATTTCTTTTGGGTGTCTACATAGGAATGGAATTGTTGGGTCCTGTGGTAATTCTGTGTTTAGCTTTTTGAGAAACTGCTAAACTGCTTTCCATGTTGAACCATTTTACATTCTCACAAGCAATATATGAGGGTCCCAATTTCTTGACTTTCATAAATGGCATTGCATTGTGTGGTCGTTAATTTGGTAGAAAAGGAGAACCCAAAGTGGATAAAAAGGAACAAGTCTTCCCTTATTTTCTAGAAACTTAACTTGCTTTCCTTCTCCTTAGATATGTGGTAGATGGTGGCTTTGTGAAGCAATTAAATCACAACCCCAGATTAGGGTTGGACATCCTGGAGGTGGTTCCAATTTCAAAGTAAGTCTCTATGTTCAGCCTTTTTGTTCGAAGAATAGTTGATTAGATAATTTCTGGTTGGTTTGGGGATAGGAAGTAAATTACTTGGGAAACTCACAAAACATTTTGGAGACTTTTGTTTTTTTCTTCTGTAGGAGTGAGGCATTACAGCGAAGTGGCCGAGCTGGCAGGACTTCCTCAGGAAAATGCTTCCGGATCTATAGTAAAGATTTCTGGAACCAGTGCATGCCTGACCATGTGATCCCTGAGATTAAGAGAACTAGTTTGACATCTGTAGTTCTGACCTTAAAGTGCCTTGCCATACACGATGTCATAAGGTATGTGGACCACTTGTAAAAAAGAAAAATTTGTTATGGTGGAGGCAGGCTATTCCTCAAAAATTCTTTTGCAGTATTTGACTCATATATCCCTGAGAGTTGAGACTAACCTATTTTCAAGGTTGGTTTTCATACTGGATGCTTTTCTACTAAACCCAAATAAAAGCCTTCCTCGCATTACTTTATTGGGATTTGATCCCTTGCTCATGTTTTAGGCTTGGCTTAATAGGGGGCCTTGTACAGATATTTATTTGGATTAATTAGTGACTACTGTTTATTTGTAATGAAAGATGTATAATGACCCTAATTCTAGTCAGAAACTATTTTTTTGTAGCTTCTTTTGTATGGCAGAATTTAATGATGATTTCTAATAACGAATATGAATTAAAATGGTTCACAATGAATATGTCATTACAGACCATTTCATTTTCAGTTAGAGGGTAGGACCATCCGCATAACGGGTATTCCGTAAGAGTTTATTGAATGATAACCTAATATCTTTTGTTTTCAACACAGTATTGAACAAGATTGCATTTGATAACTTTGTGAATAAGGAAATAATCTAGAGATGATAGTACTGAATAGGGTATTGTTGTCAAATAGCCAAATCCAAAAAGTATCAATTAATTGCTTAGTTTAGTCTAGATGGAGGTTTTAGTGGTAGTGCACTGAACTTAGCTCTTTCCTGATAAGCATTTTTAATGAAGATGTTGAATGAAGGTATTGAAGTTATGAGTATCAGATTTCTGGAAAGTGTCTTAATATCTAATTGGTAGGTGATTAAAACAAAGCTTTAGAATGATCACAACAGGCCAGAACCTTGGGCAAAAATCAACAAGGAAAAAAAAAAAAATAGAAATTTGGGCTGACTGGTTAGCTCAGTTGGTTAGAGCTCAGCCTTGAAACACCAAGGTCAAGGGATCAGATCCCTGTACTGGCCAGCGCCCTCCCCATAAACGCCCCTCAAAAATAAAAAAAGTCTGAAAGGATACATCTTATATCTGGTGTTTTGGATGTACAGTAAGGAAATTCATGAGGGAAAGATCTGCAATTAGGCTTTCCATTTAGTTCAGTTGGTTAGAGCGTAACTTTATAACACCAGAGTCAGAGGTTTGAATCCCCTTACCAGTCAGCCGCCAAAAAAAAGAAAAAAGATCTGAAATTATCAGATCACCGCAAACCAATATCAACTTGCAGTTATGATTCTGTTTAAAAAAATATTTTTTAAAATCCCACTGGTTTTTTGGCTATAAACTTTGGTTATATCAATAAACTAATGTCTAGATGACAGGGAATTATAGCACTCCTGTTCTGTGTCGGTTACTCAGCATTTGGAGTTCAGTTTTGGATATCATCAAATTTTATGGGAAGTTTGACAACCTAGAGTGTTTCTAGAAGATGGTAATTAGCTATGGTGAGTCTCTTAGAAATGAAATAATTTATAATAAGTGCTTGACAGAATTGGTAATTGGTGGGATCAAGGGAGAAAAATAATTTCACTTTTTACAGATCTGATAATACTATTATATAGAAGAGGAAGCTAATTAGTTTGGTAGTGCTCTAGTACAAGGGCTGAAAACCACAGTCAAACCTTGCTGACCGTTTTTGTAAATAAAGTTTTATTGGAACTCAGCCATGCCCATTCATTTACATATGGCTGCTTTTGCTACAACAGCAGAGTTTAGTAATTATGACAAAGACCATATGGCATGCTAGCCTAAACTTTGTACTATATAGTCCTTTATAGAAAATGTTTACCAACTCTAGCTCTAGAAGCTACTGTGACCTGTTGGTACAAGTTGTAGGAAAGCTAACAGTAGAACAGTCTAAGAGATTTTTGTGTGTTTTTAAATAGAGCTGTCAGGAGGGTGTAGGGGAGGAGAAGTTGTGGACTAACAAGTACAAAACTGTGCTATCTACCCTAAGTGAATCACTGTGTAGTATATGCATTTTTTCCCCCCCAGCCACTGGCTGGTTTGGGGATCTAAACCCATGACCTTGGTGTTATAAGAATAAGACTGTGCTCTAACCAACTGAGCTAACTAGCAAGCCCAGTAAATGCATGTATTGAAACAACACACTGTACTCCACAAAAATAAACAAAATTGAAAAAAATAGTTAAAAAAATAAATTAATAAAATACAGCTGTCAGTTTGGAGTGGACATTTATGTAAGGTATTGGATTTTTTGTTCTTTATTGGACCTTTTTCAAGGCGAGAAATTGGAATAGATGATTTTTCGTCTTAAGACTTAAGGTAGGCTGCCTGGTTTGCTCAGTTGGTTGGAGTGCAGTGTTATAACACCAAGGTCAAGGGTTAGAATCCCTGTACTGGCCAGCCTCCCCTCCAAAACAACACTAGGGCCGGCCCGTGGCTCACTCGGGAGAGTGTGGTGCTGATAACACCAAGGCCGTGGGTTCGGATCCCATATAGGGATGGCCGGTTTGCTCACTGGCTGAGCGTGGTGCTGACAACACCAAGTCAAGGGTTAAGATCCCCTGACTGGTCATCTTTAAAAAAAAAAACAACAACAACACTAAAGGTAGAAAAATAATTCAGTGCAGATGATATTAAGTAATTATCATTCCTATTTTTAAAAAAATATATATTCACACTTGGTTATATGCCACTCTGCTATCCTTTGTGAATATTATTCTTAATTTTTTGGTTAATTTTCTTATGTTCATTAATGGTATCATGGTAATGTAAGAGAATGCTCTTATTTCCAGGAGATGCATGCTAAAGTGTTTTGGGAGTGAAGCAGCCTTGTATTTGTAATTTGTTTTCAGATAGTTCAGCAGAAAATAAGTACATATAAATGTATACATATGTAATGCAAATATGGCAAAGTTAATTGAATATACTTCTTTCATCTAAAAGCATTTGTGGTACTATTAAACAATGTGTAATTTTTGGCCACTTTCAATTAATTTTTCTCCACTTTCATAAAAATTTAGTAAAAAAACAATTGTGGACTTCAGAAGAGAGTAAACTTGACATTGGCTGTGAAGGATGTGGCAGAAATAAGATAAGGAGAATGGAATGGTGAGAGTATTCTAGCTAACAGGAATCAAAAGTGCTTCTTGAATTAGCGGAGTATGGTTCATAAGAAATTATTTCCTCTTATGCTGAATGCTAATCGTGATCATATTATGTTTAAAAAAAGAAGAGGACTTGAAAAATAGGAGAAGTAAAACCTTTAAGAACATTTTCATCATGTGTATAAAATCCTGCTCTGTTCAAAGAATGGCCTTTCATTTCATGTTTCATTTAAATACACAGGTTTCCCTATTTGGATCCACCTAATGAGAGACTTATTTTGGAAGCTCTTAAACAACTTTACCAGTGTGATGCTATTGACAGGTAAAAAAAACCCAACCAAAACAGACATTGATCTCTTTTTAAACAGGGCTCTAAATACCTTTCTTTATCAGTAGAAAATGATTTGTTTAAATGGAATGGATTGTTTTACTTGAAATTAGAATTTGTCCTCAGTCTTTCTTCACAATTCTGATTTAAAAACTGCTATAAAACCATTTTCATTTAATATTGGTATTACTTAACAAGTAATTTCTGAGTACTATTTTAGTGCCAAGTGTTATGCTGGGTACATAAACACAATAAGAGAGCCAGCCTTGTTCTCATAATTGTGTGTGATGGGGGAGGGTTTGATTATTCTTCTCTCATTTTTTCAAGGACTTCCTCTATGCTTCTGTAGCATGTTTGTATCTTTTTTTATACTATTTTATTCTGCCTCGTTATTTAGTTTTTCGAATGTATTAAGGCTCTTGACAGGGGATTTATCATTTTTATGTTCCTCTTATCAATTACAACAGGGTTTTATTTTCTTATATTGAATTGAATTTCTGGAGGCGATTTAAGATTATCTAGATTATATCTGATTTATTCTGAATGATGAAGATTACATTTGGATTCTCCCAAATGTAAGAACTCTTTCTTTCTATTAAGGAGTGGCCATGTGACCAGACTGGGTTTGTCGATGGTGGAGTTTCCTCTCCCTCCACATCTGACATGTGCAGTAATAAAGGCTGCCTCGCTGGATTGTGAAGATCTACTACTTCCAATAGCAGCAATGTTGTCTGTGGAAAATGTCTTCATTAGACCCGGTAAGAAGCTTATTGATAAGTTTTTTTGTTTGTTTTTTCTAATTAATAGACTTTACTTTTTAAAGGAGTTTTAGGTTTACAAAAAAATTGAGTGGGAGATACAGAGGGTTCACATTTACCTCCTCAATCCCCTATAGACACACAGTTTCTCCTATTGTGAGGGTACTTCAGAAAGTTCATGAAAAAATTTGTATTACCTTTGAATTCTGTTTTTCTATGAACTTTTTGAAGTGCCCTCGTATTAATATATTTCATTTGCATGGTATATTTGTTACAATTGAACCAATATTAATACATTATTAACTAAAGGGATCACTCTTTGTGTTGTATATTCTATGAGTTTTGACAAATGTGTGATGACACATATCCACCGTTACAGTATCATACTTAATAGTTTTATTGCCTTAAATTTCCCCTGTGCTTCACCTATTCATCCCTACATTCCTTCCCATAACCCTCTGGAAACCACTGATCTTTTTACTGTCTCCATAGTTTTGCCTTTTACAGAATGCCATATAATTGGAATCATACAGTACTTAACCTTTTCCAATTGCCTTCTTTCACTCTGCAATATGCATTTAAGTTTCCTCCATGTCTTCTTGTGACATGATAGATAATTTCTTTTGACCTCTGAATAGTATTCCACTGTATGGAATTTGTTTGTTTACTCATTCATCTATCGAAGGATATGTTGGCTGCTTTTTCATGTTTTGGCAATTATGAATAAAGCTGCTATAAATATCCATGTTAAGGTTTTTGTGTGAACATAGGCTTTCAACTCATTGCTGGATCATATGGTAAGAGTTTGTTTAGTTTTGTAAGAAACTGCCAAGCTGTCTTCCAAAGTAGCTGTACTGTTTTGTATTCCCACCAGCAGTGAACCTGAGAGTTCCTGTTGCTTCACATCCTGGTGGTATTAGTGTTTTGGATATTGGCCATTCTGGTAGGTGTGTAGTGGTACCTCATTGTTTTATTAATTTGCAGTTCCCTGATAACATAAGATGTCGAGCATCTTTTTATATGTGTATTTGCCTTCCACGTATCTTCTTTGGTGAGATGTATGTTCAGGTTTTTTTTAATTGGGTTGTTTGTTTTCTCATTGTTCAGTTTAAAGAGCTCTTTGCATATTTGGGATAATAGTTCTTTATCAGAAATATCTTTTGTAAATATTTCCTCTAAGTCTGTGACTTATCTTCTCATCATCTTGATGTCACCTTTCACAGAGCAGGAGTGTTTTTTAATGAAATCCAGCTTATCAATTATTTCTTTCGTAAATCGTGCCTTTGGTCCTGTATCTAAAAAGTCATTGCTATATCCAAGGTCATCTAGGTTTTGTCCTATATTGTCTTTTAGTAGTTGGATGTCTGGTTGTTTTAGCACCGTTTGTTCAAAATTCTGTCCTCTCTATTGAAATGCCTTTGCTCCTTTGTCAAAGATCAATTGACTGTATTTGTATGGATCTGTTTCTGAGCTCTGTATTCTGTTCCATTGATCTGTCTATTCTGCCAGTACTACACTGTCTTGGTTATTGGAGATTTATAGTAACTCTTAAAGTTAGGTAGGGTCAATTCTCTGACTTTTTTTTTTTTTTTTTTTTTTTTTTTGGTGGCTGGCTGGTTCAGGAATCAAACCCTGGACCTTGGTGTTGTCAGCACCACCCTCTAATCAGGTGACCTCATCGGCCAGTCCTAATTCTCTTTGTTCTTTCCCTTCAACGTTGTTTTGGCTGTTCTAGGTATTTTTCATTTCCACATAAACTTAAACCCAGTTTGTTGAAATCACAAAGTAACTTGCTGGGATTTTAGTAGGGATTGTGTTGAATCTATAGATCAATTTGGGAAGAAGTAACGCCTTGACAGTATTGAAATCTTCCTATCCATCTGTCCATTTTTTTTAGATCTCCAGTAATTCACTGAGCATTTGTTGAAGATTTACCATATGCCCAGTCCTGGAACAGGAAACTAAGAATAAACACTTTTTATGTTTTGTTATCCTTAAACTTAGTTGTTTGGCATAGGGAATATATAATGTTCCTGGCTGAGAGTTAATATCCTTTCACTGGTAAAGGAGGATAACAGGGTGGACCTTTGTTCTTTTATAGTACATTAGTAATATATTAACCTTTTTTTCTAGAATCAAAAGAAAAGATTGTTCAGCCTTTATATCCTTAAAGAATTCTTTTAAAGTTTCCGTGTAAACTTCTGTTTACTTCTTTTTTGGTGTGTTAGTATGGGATACAACTTGATTTGATACATGTCAGCTTAGCTTTCATCTAATGGGGTAATTTTTTTTCAGGAAGCTCATGAGCAGATAATACACTTTGTCTGTAGACTAACAATAGACTAGTGTGTGCTGTCTTACTGGCCTTATCCATTTATAGGCTGTGAGTGTTGGGTTCAGAATGGTTTATCATTGTCATGATTATAATGGAGAATGCATTTTTCTATAAAAATACTCTGTAAATTAATCAGTGTGCTGCCTACCCCAAATATGAGTAGATTGCCGTGTTAAGTGTCAGAATCTTGATTCTAGTAATACTGTTAATTCCAAGTATTTTTTCCTAGTAAAATACTACGTACAATAAATAATGTTGACTGGTTTTCATTAGGTAGTATCAAAGCTGAAAATACTCTAAAAACTATTACAGAGTATTGAAGTGGTAGTCAAGAGTGTAGGTTTCTGTCCAACTCCACTGCTACCTAATTATGTGACTATGGGCTTACCTCGCTTTCCTAGACTTGATTTTTTCATTTGTAAAACCAGGGAGTTAGATTAAGGTGATACAACTCTCCTAGTCTTTTAAGGATATAAAAAGAAAATGTTTTTTTCCTTATTGGAATATTTAAATAGACAAAACCAGTCTAATGTTAGCTTTTTTCTTTTTTTTGGTAACATTTTATTATAATTTCAAACTTGAAAAGAAACGTTGCAAGAATAGTAAAAGAACTCCTTTATACCTTCTATCCAGTTTCAGCAGTTTTTAACATTTCACCTCCTTTGCTTTATTATTCTCTGTCTCTCTCTGTCTGTATCTCTCTGTATATGTATATACACACACAAAGGGTCTTCAAAAAGTTCATGGAAAGATTCATATTATCTTTTAATTTTTCCACAGACTTTTTGAAGTATCCATATATATGTATATACATACATACATATGCTTTTTTTCTTTTTCTGAATCATTTAAGAGTAAATTGAAAACATTGTGCTTCCTTATTACAAAATACTCATATTTACTAAGAACAAGAGCAATCTCTTATTTAACCATAGTACATTTATCAAAATTAGGAAATGTAACATTGATATAATATTAGTGTCTAATCCAGAGTCCATATTCAAATTGTTCATTTTCCCTAGAATATGTAAAAAGTAGTTTCAAATTGCTAAGCTATAACACTGTAAAAGGCAACACTATATAACTAGAGTTCAATATTTGTTTATAGTTTTTTTAAGGTAAAATTTACATAGAAAGAAATGTATGAATCTTAAGTGTATCATTCAATAAAATTTCTGAAATGCATACACCTAGATAACCCACATCCCTCTCAAGAAATAGAACATTTTTATCACTCCAGAAAGTTCCCTTATTGCCACTTCCCAGTCAAATATCACTCCACCTCTCCCCAATCAGTCACTTTTCTGATATATTTTTTTGGGTGGGGGGAATCTTCACCTATTCTGAAACTTCGTATAAGTAGAGTTATACAATATGTACTTTTTTGTGTCTAGCCTTTTTTGGTCGACATAGTGTATGTGAGATTCATCCATATTGTTGTATGTATCAGTGCTTTGTTCTTTTTACTGTTGAGTTGTATTCCATTGAATGAACATACTACATTTGGTTTACCCCTTATCCAGTTGATAGGTGTTTGTATTGTTTTTGTTTAGTGCTATTTATGAGTAAAACTTTTGAACATTCTTGTGTATCTTTTATAGCTCTATACAAGTTGAGTATCCCTTACCTGAAATGCTTGGGACCAGAAGTTTCTGATTTCAGATTTTTTTGGATTTTGGAATATTTGCAGAATACGTAGTGGCTGAGCATCCCTACTTTGAAAATATGAAATCTGACATGCTCCACCAAGCATTTCCTTTGTACATCTTGTCAGTACTCAGAAAATTTCAGATTTTGGAGCATTTCAGATTTTTGGATTAAGGATGCTCAACCTGTATTTTTATTTCTCTTAGGTAAGGTAAATGCCTAGGAAAGAAATTGCTGTGCTATTGAATAGGTGTATGTTTAACTTTAAGACCTGCCAAATCTTTTCCCAAAGTAGTTGTTCCATTTTAAAATCTCACCAGCAATGTTCAAGAGTGCAGCTTGCGCTACGTCTTCTTTAGCATTTGGTATTGTCAGTCATTTTCATTTTAAACATTCTATCATGTACCTCTTTGTGGTTTTAATTTGCATTTTCCGGATGATTAATAATGTTGAGCACTTTTTCATGTGCCTGTTGACCATTTATCTGTCTTCCTTTGTGAAGTATCTGTTAAAATATTTTGCCCATGTCTTAAATTTTAAAAAAATAATAATAATTTGGTGATTCTTTGTTCTGCCAGCCCGGGTCTATGGTTGAGCCCTTCTACTTTTAATTTTGTTTATTGTACTTGTCAGCTCCAGTGGTCAGCTGATGATTGGTTGGAGGTTATACCTAAGCCACTTAAGCCAGTGGTGATTTCACCTTTTACTGTTGGATCTGTGTTGTGTGGTTTGGAGACTACTTTCATGGTTGATGGAGTTTATGAGTTTGTCCTTTGTTCAGCCAAGGACCAGTTCCCCTCTCCCTTTGCTCCTCAGAAGACATAACTATGGGCATGTGCACAGTCTTCAGAACACGGATGACTATGGTTTTATTAGGTTTCTCTGAGTCTTCTTTACTGATTTGTTAAATTTTTGGTTGGTCTGCCTCTATTGGTATCAAACCAAGTTGTTAGTCTCCACTGATTGCTAACTGATTGCTCTATTATTTCTGACAGTGCATAAATTGCTCCATATTCTGATCCAAATAAAATTGAGCACCTTGGCAGAGGCAAGATATTACAGATCTTTGACAATGCTTGTGCCCATCCTCCCTTGGGAATAATCTCTTTGCTATGGAGCCGGAGTTGGTGGGTAAATGGAGGCCTGCTCTTCACTGGCTGCCCCACCTGGATCCTCTCTATAGAGCAGAAGCTTGGGATTGGGGGGTGGTAGGAACTGGTGCTGCGGCTACCACCACTGCATCTTCCCCAGTACAAAGCCTGATGAGATGCCATCTCTGGATGTTCACTGGCTGCAAACAAACAAAATAACAAACCAACCTGGGAGCTGGTAGTAGTGGGAGCTACCACTCAGCCCTAAACCCACTGTAACAGCTCTTCTGCAATGCAAAGCTGTGGGGGAATAGGGGATGGCATTCTTCATTAGCTTCCCTACAGAACAGGCACTGGTAGTGAGGGAAAGAGTGCCACTTTCAGGCTGCCAAGCCCTCTGGAATAACTCTTCCACACACAGAGCTGTGAGGGGACGGGGCATGCTTCTTCTTCCTACTGAATTCCATAGATTTTTTGTAAGCCCTTTGATCAGTCTCCAGAGACTTCAAGTGATTTTCTTTGGTAATTTTGTCTAGTTTAATGGATGTCTCTCTGGGAGAGAGGTTTTGCCTAATTACTAAACCACCATTCTATATATGTGTGTATAGTCAAAAATTCAAACACTACAAAAGAATTTAAGTGAAAAGTAAGTCTCCCTCTTAAACTTATCCCCAGGTCTGAGTCCTAGAGGCAGCAACTGCTACCAACTTTTTATTTATGCTTGAAAAGATAAGCCTGCTAGATACATAAATTACCTAGGCTTTTAAACTTGGGTAATCAAGAACTTCAGCTGCTGGAAAGTGCAGCTTCAGTTTTTGAGCATGTGATTTGTTGAGATCTTGTCACACCCCAAATGTGCTGCATTGGCTTTTCACCTGCTTTGAAGTGCACTTAAAGTCTTTATAGGTTAAGCAATCCTTTCTGGCTTGGGTCTTAGTTGTTGTAGATCACCTACTTCAGTTTATTTATACTTATCATTGGTAAAACTGGCTAGTGTTCTCAGATCTGAACATTGAGTTAAGATTTTAAACATCAGAACAATGATTCTTTCAACATGTATAGTAATCTTTCTCTTTTGCCGTAGTAAACTGTGTAGAAATATCTGCTAGAATATCTATTGCTTTACAAGGCAGACAATGGAATGAGGGCTGTTAAATATTTTTTAGGTGGCAAACAGCATTGCCTTATAATAGAACAAATTTAAAATAACATTTAAAATTTTTATTTTAAATGTTTTCATTGTTATATTTTTAGAAACAAAGGCTACATCATGTGTGTGTGGCACTTAGCCTTGTTCCTCTGCTTCAACTCTGAGGACTGTTATTATTGAAATCTTTTTTGTGTAATAGTTTTGTTTTCTGATTGATTATTGTATAGAAAAGTACTGAATTATCTTCCCAAGGGAAGAAGTTCAGCTGGTATTGCCTTGTTTTGCTGCTTCAGCTTCTTACTTATAGTTGTTGCCTATGTGACATCTACCTCTTTGATGAGGTAAAACTGATAATGGACTCTCATCTGGGGAAAGTTAATAAACTAAAGAAAATGTCAAGTCTACTGAGAAAACAATCAACAATGGATAAACTATCATTTAATCAGAGGATAAACTTTCTGAGATTTATCAACTGTATGTAATGTGGGTTTAGACTTTCCTATACCTACCCTGAATTTATGGTGGGACTTCGTGCGAGTTTTAATTTTAATTAATTAGGTTATATTTGAGGGAAGAGGTAGGAAAAAGGAACAAGAATATGCTCTGTCTTTTCTTTTAACTTTGAAAATAATGGTGGGGAGATATACAGACACAGAGAGAGACAGAGACAGACACAGAGGAGAAACAGAGAGAAGGTAGTAATGTACAATGGAGAGCCAAGAAGCTCTCTAAATTTTTTAAAGTTTAAGCAGGCAGCCACTCTAAACAACAACTGACCATAGAGAGTTAATCTTCATAAAACATGAGCTGAGTTTAAAATTATAATCCACTAAAATTTGTTGCAAAGTTATTCTGACATCCTAAGAGATGATGACCCATCTATGTAAATTACTGTAGTAGGTATTACAGCCAAATTGAAGGTTTCTAGGGTTAGGTGGAGGCAAGAAGGGAAGAACTGGACCCTGGCTAGAAGCATCTCTGAGGCTTCATAACCCAGGGGAACCAGGCAGCTGGGGCTCTGCATTTCTGTAGCAGGGAACACCATGATTCAAGTATTCCAGGAGTGCCTGGCTCATAAGCTTGTCTCCTAGTGTTGGAAGCCAGGATGGAGTTGATGCTGGAGTCTGTGAAATTTGACTTTTGGCATAATACCTTCTGGGGAATGGTAGTTGGGTGCTTGAAATGAGATGACTTGGGTTAAGAATCAGTATCCTTGAGCAGTTCGATAGCAGAGCCATTTGTATGGTCTGAGATAAATTGTATTCTCCTTTTGTCTCTAGCTGTTACCTAGGTAACATAGTTGGAAGCTACTTAAAGACTGGGATGAAAGACTTTATACGTTCATGAATATTAATCAGGTTGCTTTCCTCCTAATTGCCGCTGTGCAGATTCACATTGGAGAAAAAACAAACAAGGTGAGTGTAGGCATTTAATGTAAAGTAGAGCTAAATTGCTTCTCTAATTCTCCTTTTAGTTGATCCAGAGTACCAAAAGGAAGCAGAACAGAGACATCGAGAATTGGCAGCTAAAGCTGGAGGATTTAATGACTTTGCAACATTAGCTGTCATCTTTGAACAATGCAAATCAAGGTATGTGAGGTACTCTTTTGTACTGGAAAATGTCAGTTTGTTATATATCTCCAATATGTACTTACTGTGTCACTTTAGACAGTAAGATTCAATGGGAATGATATTGACCTCAAGGTATTTTGAACATCAGTGAGATTATCTATATGACTGTTACTTAGTAGGCATTTCGTGTATAATATTGGTTTTCTTTTTTCTTTCCCCAAACCTTTCCTGGAAATGTCCTTATAGAATTTTGCTTCTATATAGATAGGATAGATGAGAAAATGAGTAGATGTTTGTTAATGTGTGAATATGTATATATGTATATATAAATAAGTCCATTTACAAATTATTTTTTAATTTAGTCAGAGGCAGTTAACATTAATTTGTTTTTTTCAAATTTCCTAAAGTAGATTTTTAGTACTTAGACAGGTCTCATAAAAGAGCTGACAGTTTTCACTTAAGGGTTTCTACTTTTGTAATAGAGATGAGAAGGTTAAGACCGTTTTTCACTTATAGAAAATTTTTTTTTCCTTTCTTTTTTTATATAGACATAATTGATTATACAAATTCGTGGGGTATAAAATTGACTAGAGAAGATATTTTCATTATACCATTATTTTTGTTTTGCAGTGGAGCTCCAGCTTCATGGTGCCAAAAACATTGGATTCATTGGAGGTGCTTATTTTCTGCATTTCGTGTGGAAGCTCAACTTCGAGAACTAATTAGGAAGCTTAAACAGGTGATTACTATAATGGATTCTTTCTTGAGTAGCATTTTAGACCTGTGTATTTTACATTGAGTTTTCATTGATATACTTTTTACCACCTTTTCTACTCTACTACCCTCCCTTTCTACTTGCTTCTCTGTACAACCAACTCCTGATCTCATAAAAGACTCCGAGTAGTGATAAAGGAATTTTACCTGTAGAAATGGGGATATTATTTAAAGACAGCTTTACTGATGTATAATTTCATGTGCAATAAACTGCACATATTTAAGATATATAATTTGATGAGTTTGATGTCTGCATAAACCCATGAAACCATTACACAGTCAAGATAATAAACCTATCTGTCACCTCCCAGAGTTTTCTGATACCCTTTTGTAATCCATCCATCACGCCTCCCAGGTCCCCCTGCTCTTACCATGCAACCACTGATCTGCTTTCTGTCACAATACATAAGTTTGTATTTCCAAGCACTTTATGTAAATGGAATTGTATAGTATGTCTTCCTTTTTGTCTGGCATTTACTCAGCATAGTTATTTTTTCAATTCCATATTTTTTTTTATTGTGGTAAAATACAATTAACATAAAATTTACCATTTTTAAGTACACAAGTCAGTGGCATTAAGTATTTACAGTGCTGTGCAACCCTTACCACTCTGCATCTCCAGAACTTTTTATCATCCTGTACTGAAAGTATACCCATTAAACAAGAACTTCTCATTCCCTTCTCCCCTCAGCCCCCAGTAACCACTATTCTACTTTCTCTCTGTTTCATTTTGAATGTTTTCTATTTGCTTTGTCTTCAAGTTCACTGATCTTTTCTTCCATAATGTCTGTTCTGCCATTAATTCCATCCAGTATATTTTTCACCTCAGGTGATCTGATTTTCATCTCTAGATGTTGGATTTGAGTCTTTAAAAAATTATTTTTTATTTTCCAGGTCACTACTTAACTTTTTGAATATATGTAATCCAATTATAATATACATATAATTAGAATACAAATATAATATAATTAATGTCTGTGCCAGTTCTGGGTTGGTTTTGATTCACTGATTTATAAACTCACTATGGGTTGTATTTTCCTGCCTTTTTTTTTTTTTTTTTAAGGGTTTTCCTTTTATTAGAACTCATATCTTTTTGGTATGGGGATCTGAACCCTTGACCTTGGTGTTAAGGCTATGTTCTAACCGACTGACAGCTAACTGGCCAGCCCTGCCTTTTTTTTTTTTTCTTCCCCTGTGTGTTTTTTGTTTTTGTTTTTGTTTTCCCTGCCTGTTTGCATGGTTGGTAATTTTTGAATGGATGTCAAGCACTGTGAATTTTACCTTGCTTGGTTCTAGATATTTTGGTATTCCAGTTACTTAGAAACTATGTGATCCTTTTGGGTCTTGCTTATAAGATTTGTTAGACTCTTCTGAGTACTTTTCCCAAAACTGTGTGAATTATGAGGTATTCTAGTCTGGCGTATAGGAACAGGCACCATTCCTAGCCCTATGTGAACACCAAGTACTGTTACCTCTTATCCTTCTGGGAGTTTCTTTTCCTGGGCCATTAGTTTCTTCACATTCATGAGCAAGTCAGTACTCAGCTGAACACTTAAGGAGGACCTTCTGCAGATCTCTGGAGTTCTCTTTCTGTAGTTCTCTCCTGAACTCTGTCCTGTGAATTCTAGCCACCTTGGTCTTCCTGGACTCTCAGCTCTTTCTCCTTAACTCAGGGAGTTCTCTGGATCCCATTCGGGTTTTTCCTCACTGCACTTTGGTCTGGAATCTCTCTCAGGGCTGTAAGCTGGGACAGTTGTTAGGCTTACTTCATTTATTTTCTGTCTCTTGGAGTCACTGATCATTGTTGCCTGATATACAGTGTTTTAGAAATCATCATTTCATATATTTTGTCCATCTTTTGGTTGTTTCAGGTTGAAGGGTAAATCTGATCCCTCTTACTCCATATTGGCCAGAAGCAGAAGTCTTTATAAATGTGGACTTTTCAAAATAAAAGATTATTTCAAATTGTTCTGTGAGATTTACCACCGTGTATATATTCTTTCTACAGCAAAGTGATTTCCCAAGAGAGACTTTTGAAGGCCCTAAACATGAAGTACTACGAAGATGCCTTTGTGCAGGCTATTTCAAAAATGTAGCTCGAAGGTAAGCAATATGAGATTGAGATATGCATCAAGAAATACTATTGTATTTGACTACAATATTGAACTATTGCTTTTTTTTTTTTTTTTTTTTTTTTGAGGCTGGCCAGTATGGGGATCCGATACAATACTGAACTATTTACTGTTAAAGATTGAAGGTTTGATTTAAGCTCTTTGATGGTGATGACATCAGTTACAGTTAATTTTTTCATTTGTGCAGGTTGGGGGTATTGCTGCAGTGGCTCAGAGGGGGTATTGAAGCTCAAGCAGGGTAGGAGGGGAGTGTATGTAGGGCAATTGTCCAGCATGGATTATTATCACCTAAGGCAAGGGACAAGGGTTTTCTTGCAGATGGGTGGCCCTTTGTGGAGTCTGAAAGCCACACAGGTTGAGGATGGCATCTTTGAGGAAGGATTGCTTGGTTTTGAGTGTCAGAGGTCAAGCTGGGTGGGGAGAGTGTCTTTGAAGGAAAAGGATAACAATGGTGGTGACTGGAGATTTATTATATACAGAGGAATTAATCGTGTAACTAAATATGTTAAGGATGGGCTGAGCCGGTGGCGCACTCGGGAGAGTGCAGCGCTGGGAGTGCAGTAACACACTCCCGCCGCGGGTTCGGATCCTATATAGGACTGGCCAGTGCACTCACTGGCTGAGTGCCGGTCACGAAAAGGACAAAAAAATAAATAAATAAATAAATAAATATGTTAAGGAAATAGTGAAGCGTGTTAGAAATACTGAAAGGGAGAAAATGAGAATTATCTCTGTAGAGCTGGATTGGAATTTCAGTGTATTATCATGAAGTTATGATTTTTAATATAGATGGTAAATGGATATAGGAATAAAAATATATATTAATGTCTGTATATATAATATGTACTTGTATGTATGTAAATATTTAATATGTAAATATACATATATATCCTGGCTCTCAGAGGAACTGGGAGAAGTGACATCATAATTGCAATGCATACATGTAGTACCCAGATCTTACTTGGAACAAACATCTGCCACTTAAAGGAATCAGGGCTCTTTGGAGAAATGGGGCTGGTAAAGTACAAGGTGAGCCCAGAACATCTTATTTTGCCATCAAGCAGAGAAGGGATTAATGAAGGTTGAGGCCATGTCAGAAGTACATAGGAGCCAGCTTGAAGAGGTCCCATCTGATCAAATATGGGACATTTTGAGCATCAAAATAAAGACTGATAGTAGTGGATTATAACATACTTAATAAAATGTGAAATAATGGGTCTATAATGATATAAATTAATAAATGAATAAATTAAAAGTTTAATGAGGAATGGAGTTATTTACATAGTTAAGCACCTCTTTACAAAATTCTCATTAATTACAAAGGAAAAAAACTAAATTTACAGTGGAGAAGCCTGGCAGATGCTACCTAAATCAAATCAATCAAAGAGAACATCATCAGTAGTGAAACAAATCAAAATCTTCCTTTTGATAGGATACAGTGAGAAAAACACAGTATCACTTCTGTGATGTTTCTGCCAGAGATGCATAACTTGAATCTTAGCATCCTGAAACAGACAAACTCAAATTGAGTGGATTAAACACAAATAACTAGCCTATAATCTTTAATGGTGTTAAGATCATGAAAGTCAAAGAAAGACTGAGGAAGTAAGTATTCCAGAATGAAGGAGACTAAAGGGACATAAAGAGTAAAGGCAATGCATGGTTCTGGACTGGATCCTTTTTCTGTAAAGGATGTTAGTAGCACATTTGGTGAAATATCAGTGGGGTCAGAGGATTAGCTCTTAGTAATGTATCAGTGTTAATTTCCTGGTTTTCATGGTTGTATCATAGTTATGTAGGAGAATGTCCTTGACTATAGGGAATACACACACTCAAATATTTGGAAGTGATGGGGCATCAAGTTGGCAACTTATCCTCAAATGATTCAGGTAAAAAAGATTTTTGTACTAGCAACTTTTCTGTAAATTTAGATTGTTTCAGAATGTTAAATATATGGTATGTCTTGGTTACCTGCTATGTGCCAATAGAGCATTTGATTGCAGAATGGTACAGTCCTGACACTTTTTTTTGAAGTCGAGGCGGGGGGGTTGGGGATCTGCACTCTAACCAACTGAGTTAACTGCTGGCTAGCCCCCCAACATCATTCTTGATGATACCTAAGTGTAGTGGATGATATGGATATGTAAATGAATAATTATAATGCAGTCTGATCTGGGCTATAAAAAGAGTATACATAGATAAAATACTATAGGAAATCAATTGTAGTGACTATTGAAGTAGGGCTATTATTCTGACAAGTTTTTTGTAGTATAGGGAAGTATAGAAGAGGAAGAATTTGAAGTTAAGGACATGAATTAGAAAAATGATATATGAAATTTTCTAATTGTTAGATTATAGAATACCCCCAAATCACTTATTCCTTTAAAAAGAGATGTAGCATGATATAAAGAACACTGTATTTCATGGGCCAGCCTGTGGCTTACCTGGGAGAGTGCGGTGCTGATAACACCAAGGCCATGGGTTTGGATCCCTATATAGGGATGGCCGGTTAGCTCACTTGGAAGTGCATGGTGCTGACAACACCAAGTCAAGGGTTAAGATCCCCTTACTTGTCATTAAAAAAAAAAAAGAACACTGTATTTCAGTCAGAAGATTTATGTTTAGGACTTGGTTTCACCATGTGTGATCTTGAGAAGGCTAGCTAATTTATTTGAGTCTCAGTTTTGACCTTTTAATAAAGTGCCTGGCTCTCAAAGCTCATAGGTTGTTTTCAGGCTTTGTTATGAAAGCATTTTGGAAACTCTAAAGCATTGATATTACTAATTATTGACCAGAAATGCTTATACTTAACTGAAATGACTGTTTAGCTTTTGTCATTAATTTAAAATGAATTGATAGAGAGGTTATAGTGACGAATAAATTTAAACCTCTGCTTACAGCACTCTTTATAGTAAAACTTACTGTAATTGTTCATGTTGGACTTAATGCTCTACTTCATTGTTTTACTGTTCTTTTTTTTTTTAAAGATGAGTGGTAAGGGGATCTTAACCCTTGACTTGGTGTTGTCAGCATCGCACTTTCCCAAGTGAGCTAACTGGCCATCCCTATATAGGGATTTGAACCTGTGGCCTTGGTGTTATCAGCACCACACTCTCCCAAGTGAGCCACGGGCTGGACCTGCATTGTTTTACTTTTCTGGTCTTTATCATTTTTTTTGTTTATAGATCTGTTGGTAGAACATTTTGCACAATGGATGGTCGTGGAAGCCCAGTTCACATTCATCCTTCCTCAGCAGTAAGTACCTTATTTTTAATAAAGGGAAGAAACTTATAAAGGTGTAGGAATAAGTAATATACAAATGTCTTCTACTTTTCTCTTTGAGATTAAATTTACATATATCTATTTTACATAGAGCTGTAAGGGTATTGGTTGGCCCATGCCTCCTGTGTGATTAATAAAGATAGAAATTAATTTGGAAGGGTTTGGGCTATTATTTGATTGGTCTGGTATGTAATAGGGTAGGTTATTTAGTTACCTGTCAAAATGAATTCTTTTGAATAGCTTCATGAACAGGAAACCAAACTTGAATGGATCATTTTTCATGAAGTATTAGTTACCACCAAAGTCTACGCAAGAATTGTGTGTCCAATCCGTTACGAATGGGTGAGAGACTTGTTACCCAAGTTGCATGAATTTAACGCACATGATTTGAGTAGTGTGGCTCGACGTGAAGTAAGAGAAGATGCACGAAGGAGATGGACAAATAAGGAAAATGTAAAGCAGCTAAAGGGTGAGTGAATCATTTGTTCTACTCTTTATCACTATGCCATACTGCTTCCTAGTAGTACTTTACTATTTTTCTTTAGTTTATAAAGTTTTGTGAATTACTACCTCAGAACTTCCTTTTTTCCAAGGGGCTTTTTCCATGAAATGTTAGGTGTCTCGTTGAGAGGCATACATAGTTGTGGTACTGAACTGGGACAGAAAGCTTAATTATCAGTTTACATATACAAAAGGCTATTAGGTAAAGCTTTTTGAAACTTTTGAATGATGGAGCATATTGTATTATCTTTATTTAAGATCACTGGGAAATACTCATAGCAAAGATTCTACCCAAGAAATCTGAGTTTTTAGAAATATTAGCCACTGGGTGTTTTGTTTCAGTGTTATAACACTGTATCACATGCTTGAATTAGGGTTAATTTTTCTGACTTAGCCTCCATGTTCTTATTTTTTAACCGTACATAGATGACATAATTTCTTTTGAAAGGACAAAATTTTAATTTCTCTTTATTCTTTTTCCTTTCTTTAAAAAAAATTTTTTTTTTTAATTAATTTTTTTGGCAGCTGGGCAGTATGGGGATCTGAACCCTCGACACTGGTGTTACAACACCGTGCTCTAACCAACTGAGCTAACCAGCCAGCCTTATTCTTTTTCTTTTCTTAACACTGAAAAATCAGAGCATCTCTTTCTTTTAACACTTAAAGTATGGAATCTCAAAACTAAGTTTTATTGGATTAATTTGTAATGTTTTCAGATGGAATATCAAAAGAAGTCCTAAAGAAAATGCAAAGAAGAAATGATGACAAATCCATATCAGATGCACGGGCTCGTTTCCTTGAGAGAAAGCAGCAGAGGACCCAGGACCACAGTGACACACTGAAGGAAACAGGCTAAGCAGTAAACCCTCCAATTCAGGAAGTAGGAAGAGCAGCCAGGAAATATGCTTCTACTTTGCCAGTTATGTCAGACAGCACTGCCAAGAGGAAGTGGTCAGCAGCTATTATTAGCCTATGAGCTAAAAGCAAATCAAAGCTCATCAATACCAATAAATGGAATTTTCAAAGAAAAGGTTGGGTTGCAGTAGTCATAGGCAATGTTACATGAAATCAGTGAAAGACAGTACATGTAATATTTTCCTCACTTCAATTTTGCTGGCCTTAACTGGTATCAAACGCTGTCATTGAGATATTTTCAAAGAACAGTGAATTGTATTTAATCAGCGTGTATTCCATTTGCATTGAAGCATTAAAAATTATTTTCCTTAAATCTCTTTAAGGCCTTCTTGTTGCTATTAGAATAGTGTTATATCAGGTATGTGACCATTTCCTTCAGAAGGCTGAACTTAAGAGGTTTTTACTCAGCAATACTTAGATGTCTGTTTAATTGCTACAGAGCTTTATAGATAGAGAAAAGGCTTAATCAGTTAGTAAATAAAATTGCCTATGGCAGGATTCTTTCTTGAATTAATATTAATCCTTAAATTGATTTTTCTGGGATTATACAAATTCCTTTTTATATAAAGTATATTGTTTAAAACCGTAGCTATAGCCATTAACCAAAGGACAGATGATATATATATATATATATGTTCTTTTTAGCTGTACCTACATACTTGTATCAGCACCATGTATGTGGGTATGACAGTGCTTTCAAATAGCCCCTCCACCTGGCCTACTCTCTTGCCTCCAGCTGCTTGGGTAGGACCATTTAAACATCTATTATGTCGATCTTGAGACAGGATTTTCAAAGCAGCCAACACTACTTAACCAGTGTTTCAAATTGGAACCTTCAGGCTAGTTCATATCACACTCAGGCCACACTCAGCACTTGCCCACTCTTGTTTACTGCCTTGTATTCTAATTATCTGTGTATTTGTCTGTCTCTCTCACTAGATTATACGCTCCTTGTGGGCAGGGACTATGTCTTTTTCATCTTTGTGTCTGTCATGGCACCTAGCATAGTGTTTTGCACATAGTCACTCGATGTTTGTTAAATAAAGCTATTAGTGTCATTAAAACTCAAAAGACAGTATAATGTGTGTTTTTAGATATTTTATGTAAAAATTAAGAATCTCAGTTTTTTGTAGGTAACTAACTCTTTGTTATTTCCTTTGGAATCTAAACAGTTTTATGTTTCAATATTTGAAACTTGAAGCCTTTATTGAAAGATCCCGAGGACCCAAATTGATGTGTTTGTCCTAGAAATAAGGGGAATGGTGATGATTTCTCTGAACCTTTCCAGCATTGTTAATTTGTTCATTTTTATCTTTAGTGCTCTAGACACTATTTTAGCATATTAGTCATTTAGTCCTGTCAGTTTCTCTTCTCAAGTTTATGTATCAGTGCATTTCCTTAGATGTGGTGGGGTGTGTGTGGATTCTTGGAATGAAAACTCTTTTAATTCAGGAATTAAAATTTATTAAGCACACTTTCTAAATCTACAGTCCATGCTCAGATGTCCTTTATAGAATTTTTCTCCAGTTTAGGATTTAGTCGAGGATCATGTATTGTATGTAGTCTCCTTTAATCTGGAAAAGGTCCTCAGTCTTTCTTTGTTTTTCATAGCATTAAAATTTTAAAATACAGGCTAGCTATTTTATAGAATGTCCTCAGTTTGAGTTTGTTTCCTGATGATAATGCAATTTTGACTGGAATACTGCATGAGCGATCCAATATTTTTCCTACTGTGTCATATCTGGAGGTGCATGGCATCTGCCCATTATTGGTGATATTAATTTTGATTACTTGGTTAGGTGTTTGTTTTTATTTCTTCAACCTAGTTATTCTTAAAATTCATAAGTAATTGAGGGGGGAGGAGGAATACTTTGAGATTAGTTAAAATACCTTATTCCTCATAAACTATGACTCTTTAGATCATCAATCAATTGCTGCTTTTTGCCTGAATCAGTTTTATTCTTATGGTTGCAAAATAGTGATTTCTTTCTGATTATTTTCTATATTTATATAGTGGCATTATAAGGAGGAGCTTTCCTTGAAAGATGAAGTTCTGATAAATAGATGGGTGCTAGGAACAGCATGGATCAAGACAGAGAATTAGAAAGCCCAAGGGGTATTTGAGAGAGGTGGCAAACAGTCCAGTTTACTTGGTGCATAGAGTATATTTAGGAGAGTAGCAGGCTGAAAATGTTGGTTGAGGTCCTATTATGGAAAGTTTTGAAAGCCAACCTATGGAATTTGGAATTATTTTGTGGGATATATAGATTTGTTAGAGGGAATGACATCATTACAGCTTTGAGATAATTGTGACAAAGGTATTAATAAGAAAAATTTCCATTTATCCATTGAGAGGGCTGTGAGAGTAGTATCAGGGGAATACTGGGTTTAGTTAGGCAAAAAGGTGGAAGGAGCCTTGGAGGAAAGTGGTGGTTATGGAGGAGTTTGTTCTTAAAAGAATGAGAATTCACCTCCACATTACTAAACAGAAAGAAACAAAGACATGTTATAACAGAAAAGTGGGCAAAGGACTTGGTCATTCATTTCATGAAAGAAGATACATGGTATTGACCACCTGTCAAAAAAAAAAGAAACATGAATGGTCAATAAATAAGGAAAGATGATTGAATCTTACTGGTAATCAAGGAGATGCCATTCATTCCCATCAGTTTGGCAACAGTTGATATGCCTTAAAAGTATTGGCATAGAAAAAATTGCTCTTATTTTATAGAACATTTTGGCAATATCTAGTAAAGTTGAAGATGTGCACAACCTGTGACCCAATAAGTCCACCTCTAGATTTAAATCCTAGCAACTCTTTTAGGTTATATAAAATATTCGGTTCCTCATAACATTTGACTCCTGTAGATTTATGTTGCTGATTGATGTTAAAATACATAAAAATGTTAAATACTGCATTCATTAAAATGCTAAAAACACCATTGTTTCTAATAGTAAAATTTAAAAATAGTATATACATAGCTATCAATAGGGAAATGGTTGAATGAATTGTGATATGATTTTTTTTTTTTTTAAAGATGACCGGTAAGGGGATCTTAACCCTTGGCTTGGTGTTGTCAGCACCATGCTCAGCCAGTGAGCAAACTGGCCATCCCTATATAGGATCTAAACCAGTGGCCTTGGTGTTATCAGCACCGCACTCTCCCGAGTGAGCCATAGGCTGGCCCTTGTGATATGTTCTTATGGTCAAATTCTGTACAGCAGGGAAAGTGATTTTTGAGACTCGTGATGCCTACTCCTAAGTGTTTTGCAGAACACATGAACCAGTTCACATCTCTATCCCTAATGCAGGAAAGTGCCTGTCTTATTGCACCCATGTAGTCCCTCATAAATATTCCTCTAATTATAGACCAAAAAGGCACCTCATTATCTTAATTTGCATTTTTAGATGTTTAACATTTTTTATACATATTCAAACTGTCTATAGGAAATAAAATTATCTCATTTCAATTTTTATTTTTTCTGGCCACTGGCTAGAATCTGAACCCTTGTCTTTGTGTTACAACACCACTCTCTAACCAACTGAACCAACTAGCTAGCCCTCTGATTTGAATTTGATAAGGCCAGATAGTGAGTACTTTAGGCTTTCTGGCCATACAATCTCTGTTTCAATTACTCTGATTAGTATGAAAGCAATGACAGTGCATAAATGAATGAATAACACTTTGTTCCAAGAAAACTTTCTTTATGGAGAATGAAATTCAAATTTTATATAAATTTTAATGTCAGGAAATATTTTGATTTCAGATTTTTTTGCTACTCGTACTTGAATTCAGAAAAGCTACTTTTCACATTTCCATTCTAATTAAAATGATCATTTCATTTGTAAGAAAATAATTTAATGAAATGTCAGGTTTTTTGGTTTTTCCTTTTTCTCTTCTTCATGGTAGAGCTGATGGGACTAAACATAATGTTAGGAATAGAAAATTCATATTATAATCTTTATTCTTCCAAAGATTTTCAAAGTAGTCCTTATTGCTTGTTAGCTATTCCTTTAAACTTAAAATATGAATAATACAAAGTTCCCTATGAAGCTATTAAAATTTTTTTAAAGAAAATAATTGATCACGTTACTTGTCCAGATAAAGTCCACATATTTTTCCTAACCTAATAATACTGTTACTTGGTTGTCAGCTAAAATATAGGAAATGAGATGGGTTAACCCAAAATATAGCCCAGGATTGGTGTTTTATATTTTTTAATCATTGTTGTGCTAACTCCAGGTGTGATTATTAACAACATAAGTTAGCCTAGGCTTCAAATTAAATGGGTGGTATAGTCAATAAGTGCTGGAGAAGTCAGGTAAATGGATTTTAATCTGAGTTTTCAAGAAAGAGTAGGAGCTGGACTGAAACAAAAAGGGAGACAGAATTTGTGTGGTTGGGAAGAGGAACCAGTTAAGCAATGGAAATATTATTGGTGTCACCTTGAGAAAACCTTTTCTGAAGGGTTTTGCAATGTCCAATCTATATCTTGGGCTAACACAAAGTAGGACAAATGAAAAATAATTTGAGTGCACTCACTCTTGCAGATAGAAAAATTTGGAAGTCAGTTTGGCCAGCTGCCAAAATAAAAAAATTTTTTTTTTAGTCAGCCTGGCTGGAATTTTCTTTTTATAATGTGCATTTGTAGATTACCATTGTATGCCAGTCTGCTACAGTAATCCACCCTTATCCTCAGGTGATATGTTCCAAGACCTTCGATGGATGCCTGAAACCACAGATAGCACCAAACCCTGTATGTACTGTTTTTTCCTACACATACATACCTATGGTTTAATTTATAAATTAGGCACAGTTAAGAGATGAATAACAACAGCATAATAAAATAAAACAATCATGACAATATGCCAGCATCACGACTCTTGCACTTTGGAGCCATTATTAACTGTAATAACTAAGGGCTACTTGAACACAGGCACTGTGATACCTTGACATGCTACTCAGAAGTGTTCAATTTAAAAGTTGTGAATTGTTGGGCTAGCTGGTTAGCTCATTTGGTTAGAGGCGTGGTGTTAAAACGCCAAAGCCAAGGGTTCAGATCCCTGTATTGGCCAGCTGCCCTCCCCCCCAATAATAAGTAAAATTTATGAATTGTTTATTTCTGGAGTTTTCTGTGTAATATTTTTGGACCATGGTTGACTGCAGGTAACTGAAACCATGGAAAACAAAACCTCGGATAAGGGGGGACTGCTGTACTCTTTAGTTACCTTTATTTAGTTCCCTTTAAAAGAAATGGAGGGGCTGGCCCGTGGCTCACTTGGGAGAGTGTGGTGCTGATAACACTAAGGCCAAGGGTTTGGATCCCTATATAGGGATGGCCGGTTAGCTCACTTGGGAGAGCATGGTGCTGACAACACCAAGTCAAGGGTTAAGATCACCTTACGGGTCATATAAAAAAAAAAAAAAAAAAAAGGAAGGGGCTGGCTGGTTAGCTCAGTTGGTTAGAGCTCAGTGGTGATAACACCAAGGTCAAGGTTTAGATCCCTTTGCTTCCAAAACAAACAAACAAACAATAAAAGAAATGGACTCTTCCCTGTACTGGCCAGCCACCAAAAAAAAGAGAAAGAAAGTAATGGAATCTTAAAGCCTTCCTTAGTAATGAGGAGTATAATCTGATCTCCAAATCTGATCTCGTGGCCCAGCTAGGTAGTAACTAAAATAAAGAGACTGTTAAGAGCTGTCCTTATCAAGTTAGTTTTTATTTTCACCATGTGGAAAGCTGTGAGTGGCTGGTGGACCTAATCTAAAGAGACCTTTTCATGATTCTTGGTGCTAATAGGGCTGGCTCTGAAAAGAAAAATAAAATTTAAATCAATAAATATCAGGTGGCTCAGATGAATGCTACATATTTTTCCATCACTGGCATGTTAGTAGTTGAATGGTTGTATACTGTATAACTTAAACTCATAGGTATTTGGAATATGAGCAACCTGGGAAAGAAAGCAAGCTTTTGGTTTTACATAATCTGCTTTTATCAGTCATGACAGGATGAAGTAAGGCATTTTAAAAGAAGTAATTTCTAGTATATCCTACATCTGGTATTCAGATCAGGCTATATCTGCAGGAGTGCTATACAAAAACTACTCACTGTTTTGAACTGTTACTGGGCACAGATCTAGCTGCCTGCCCACTTTCAAAAACAAAACACTCAGGGCTGGCCCCTAGCTCATTTGGGAGAGTGTGGTGGGATGGCCAGTTAGCTCACTTGGGAGAGCGTGGTGCTGACAACACCAAGTCAAGGGTTAAGATCCCCTTACTGGTCATCTTTAAAAAAAAAAAAAAAAAACACCTCAAAAATCAAATGTTGGTGAAAATGGAAGTCAGCTTTTATTCAGGAATGCCATTGACCTGAGGAGAGATGTTAGGCTAACCCCTCTCTCCAGTAAACCTGAACAATTGCCAGACTAAAGCCATCTCAAAGACTCGGGTTTACTGAGGGGTTTTTTAAGAGGGGGTTGAGGGAATGGAACACAGGAAATGAAAAGCAGGAGGAAGGGGGACATGAGCTGCAGGGGCTCCATGCAAGGATCCAGGTGCAAGGTCTCACTGCAGCTCCATCTTCAACCTTGCTTTTATCTCAGGGTCCTGCCGGAGGGGTGGAATCAGCATAGCTTTACTCATGTCTTCCTTGGTTTCCCACGGTCTGGACAGTATGTGCAAATCTGCATTTCCAGGCTGACTGGAAAACGACTTTACATTTTCATGTAAATAATGTCATCTTACCCCATAAACAAGGTTCAAAACCATGGGAAAAGAGGGAACTCAAAGGAATGCATGCCAAGAAAAATACTGTCCTTTGATAATCTTTTAAAGCCCATATGATTTTAGGTCCCAACTTGGCTTCAGTTCTCTGAGCTCCAACAGAACCCGAGGTCTTTAAGATTCAGAATTGCTTCCTCATACCAATTTTTTTTCAAAAAAGGCTTTACAAAAGACTTTACCATTGTAATTTTACATTGTAGGTACTAAAAAATGTTTGTTGAAGTAAATTAGATTATAATGCCTTGAAATTTTGTTACTATTGAGTTAACCAAAACTTTGCCAAATCTTAGTCCTTAATTATTCTGTTCCAAGGAAGTGAGTTTACTACCATTAATAAGGCTGCATATGTGCATTGCTACTAGTAGAACTATACCTAGAGTGTGACAAAACATTAAAATTGCTGAGAGAACCTGTTTGTGGGTCATGCTTTACTTTCAACTGGAGACAGTAATAACTTTAGGAGGTAACTATATATTTAGAAATAGAAGGGGACAAAAGTCCATAACAATCATTCTCATACCCTCACCCTCATTGCCTCTTCATCCTGCAGATCCTCTGAATCTTCTTCTGACTTTTGTTTTTGGATGTAGAAGGGATGTTGTGACTTGGCATCTGACTCCCTATTGAGCAGCAGGGTTAAAAATGTCTCTGGGTTTTTCTGTCCACAATGCTATGTGAATCACTATATTTAAACCAACTTTCATGAGATGACTTTTTAAGGTAATGTCATGAGCCACTTCATTCCTCTGCTGGGATCTGACTTAACCTTTAGAAAACTTGGGAGGGGCATATATAATGTACCAGATTCCAGGTTGGATCCCCATGGGGCTAGTCTTGGCTTTTCACTTGGAACATGCTAAATGCTGATACGGAGTACAGATTCACTACAGATCTTATTGCCATCCATTATATATTATAAAACTTGTCTATACAAATATATGAAGAGTTAAGATAAGCCTGAGCAATGAATGATGTATGTCAACAGTATCAGTTCAGGTCCATTTCATACTAAAATGAAAAGGCTGTTATTTTTTTTTTCTTTTTTTGCAAATGTTTATTTCATCCTGTTCTGGCCAGCTGCCCCCCCAAAAAAGTTTCTTTCATTTTTGTGGGGATGCTTGCCTATAATAAATACCTTGCACGGGGCCAAAATACAGTGGGCACTGTATGTTGATTAATATTTGAGACCCAAGAGATATTCATTTGCTTACTGGCATTTGATACACGGCTCTTTATCTTGCTTGAAAAGACAAAGACCTAGTCTAATCCTGCTGGGAATCAATCAGTGGCCCTAGGGGGCTGAGATGTTTCCAAGCATCTGTTTAAAATAACAAAATCTGGGGTTGGCCCATGGCTCACTCACCGATTAGTTCACTGGGTGAGCGTGGTGCTGACACCACCAAGTCAAGGGTTAAGATCCCCTTACCGGTCATCTTTAAGAAAAAAATAAAATAAAATAACAAAATCAGTTATCTTACTTGAGTAATGCTATAGTATATCCTTCATGGCTTTATTAAAATCTGAATTGTAAATATTTGGTACAATGGGTAAGTTTTAAAGTTCTGCTTTAAAATTAATCTCTGAATATCTGGGAAATGCCTTTGCTTTCTTGACTCTTGACATTAAAAGTTAGATCCAGGGCTGCTTGCAAGTGAACAGCTAAAAAGGAATCCTACAATAAAAGGGTTTTTTTGGTTGTTTTTTTTTTATGTGTCATTCCGCTGGGGGTAATATATACGAGGGTACTTCAGAAAGTTCATGGAAAAATAGAATTAAAAGGTAATACAAATCTTCCCGTGAACTTTTTGAGACTCCTTGTATATAATAGTTCCTGGCTTAAAATAAAAAATTAGTGGCACAATACAGGTTTCTTGTATAGATTTTGACAAACTGGCACTCAAAATAACAGACCATGCCATGTAGTTTTTACTTTTTTTTTTTTTATTTTTTTTTTATTTTGTCGATATACATTGTGGCTGATTATTGCTCCCCATCACCAAAACCTCCCTCCCTTCTCCCTCCCCCCTCCCCCCCAACAATGTCCTTTCTGTTTGCTTGTCGTATCAACTTCAAGTAATTGTGGTTGTTATATCTTCTTCCCCCCCCCCCCCGGTTTTGTGTGTGTGTGTGTGTGTGTGTGTGTGTGTGTGAATTTATATATTAATTTTTAGCTCCCACCAATCAGTTAGAACATGTGGTATTTCTCTTTCTGTGCCTGACTTGTTTCACTTAATATAATTCTCTTGAGGTCCATCCATGTTGTTGCAAATGGCAGTATTTCATTCGTTTTTATAGCTGAGTAGTATTCCATTGTGTACATGTACCACATTTTCCGTATCCACTCATCTGATGATGGACATTTGGGCTGGTTCCAACTCTTGGCTATTGTAAAGAGTGCTGCGATGAACATTGGGGAACAGGTATACCTTTGACTTGATGATTTCCATTCCTCTGGGTATATTCCCAACAGTGGGATAGCTGGGTCGTATGGTAGATCTATCTGCAGTTGTTTGAGGAATCTCCATACCATTTTCCATAGAGGCTGCACTATTTTGCAGTCCCACCAACAATGTATGAGAGTTCCTTTTTCTCCGCAACCTCGCCAGCATTTATCGTTCAGAGTCTTTTGGATTTTAGCCATCCTAACTGGGGTTAGATGGTATCTCAATGTGGTTTTGATTTGCATTTCCCAAATGCTGAGTGATGTTGAGCATTTTTTCATATGTATGTTGGCCATTTGTATATCTTCCTTAGAGAAATGCCTGCTTAGCTCTTTTGCCCATTTTTTAATTGGGTTGCTTGTTTTCTTCTTGTAAAGTTGTTTGAGTTCCTTGTAAATTCTGGATATTAATCCTTTGTCAGATGTATATTTTGCAAATATTTTCTCCCACTCTGTTGGTTGTCTTTTAACTCTGTTAATTGTTTCCTTTGCTGTGCAGAAGCTTTTTAGTTTGATATAATCCCATTTGTTTATTTTTCCTTTGGTTGCCCGTGCTTTTGGGGTCGTGTTCATGAAGTCTGTGCCCAGTCCTATTTCCTGAAGTGTTTCTCCTATGTTTTCTTTAAGAAGTTTTATTGTTTCAGGGTGTATATTTAAATCCTTAATCCATTTTGAGTTGATTTTAGTATACGGTGAGAGGTATGGATCTAGTTTCATTCTCCTGCATATAGATATCCAGTTATCCCAGCACCATTTGCTGAAGAGGCAGTCCCTTCCCCAGTGAATAGGCTTGGTGCCTTTGTCAAAGATCAGATGGCAGTAAGTGTGTGGGTTGATTTCTGGATTCTCTATTCTATTCCATTGGTCAGTGTGTCTGTTTTTATGTCAGTACCATACTGTTTTGGTTATTATAGCTTTGTAGTATAGCTTAAAGTCCGGTAGTGTTATGCCTCCAGCTTTATTTTTTATGCTCAGCATTGCTTTGGCTATGCGTGGTCTTTTATTGTTCCATATAAATGACTGGATAGTTTTTTCCATTTCTGAGAAAAAGTCTTTGGAATTTTGATAGGGATTGCATTGAATTTGTATATCACTTTGGGTAGTATGGACATTTTCACTATGTTGATTCTTCCAATCCAAGAGCATGGGATATCTTTCCATCTTCTTGTATCCTCTCTAATTTCTCTCAGCAGTGGCTTGTAGTTCTCATTATAGAGATTTTTCACCTCTTTGGATAACTCAATTCATAAGTATTTTATTTTTTTGGTAGCTATTGTAAATGGGCAGGCTTTCTTGATTTCTCGTTCTGCATGTTCACTATTGGAGAAAAGAAATGCTACTGATTTTTGTGTGTTGATTTTGTATCCTGCTACTGTGCTGAAGTCATTTATCAATTTCAGCAGTTTTTTTGTAGAGGTTTTAAGCTGTTCGATATATAGGATCATGTCATCTGCAAACAGGGACAGTTTGACTTCATCTTTTCCAATCTGGATGCCCTTTATTTCCTTCTCTTCTCTGATTGCTCTGGCTAGTACTTCCAACACTATGTTGAATAGGAGTGGTGAGAGTGGGCATCCTTGTCTAGTTCCTGTTCTTAAAGGAAAAGCTTTCAGCTTTTCCCCATTCAGGATGATATTGGCAGTGGGTTTGGTATATATGGCTTTAATTATGTTGAGATACTTTCCCTCTATACCTAACTTGTAGAGGGTCTTTGTCAAGAATGAGTGCTGAACTTTATCAAATGCTTTTTCAGCATCTATAGAGATGATCATATGGTCCTTGTGTTTGAGTTTATTAATATGGTGTATCACATTTATTGATTTGCGTATGTTGAACCAACCTTGCATCCCTGGAATGAATCCCACTTGATCGTGATGAATAATTTTTCGTATGTGTTGCTGTATTCCGTTTGCTAGTATTTTAGTGAGGATTTTTGCATCTATATTCATCAAGGATATCGGCCTGTAGTTTTCTTTTTTGGTTATATCTTTACCTGGTTTTGGTATCAGGATGATGTTTGCTTCATAGAATGAGTTTGGGAGATTTGCGTCTGTTTCAATCTTTTGGAATAGTTTGTAAAGAATCGGTGTCAATTCCTCTTTGAATGTTTGGTAAAATTCTGCTGTGAATCCATCTGGTCCTGGGCTTTTCTTTGTTGGGAGCCTTCTGATAACAGCTTCAATCTCCTTTATTGTTATTGGTCTGTTCAAATTTTCTACGTCTTCATGGTTCAGTTTTGGGAGCTTGTGTGTGTCCAGAAATTTATCCATTTCCTCCAGATTTTCAAATTTGTTGGCGTATAGTTGTTTATAGTAGTCTCGAATGATTCCTTGTATTTCAGATGAATCAGTTGTAATATCTCCTTTTTCATTTCTAATTTTTGTTATTTGAGTCTTCTCTCTTCTTTTTTTTGTTAGCCATGCTAATGGTTTGTCAATTTTATTTATCTTTTCAAAAAGCCAACTTTTTGATTCGTTGATCTTTTGAATTGTTTTTTGATTTTCAATTTCATTTAGTTCTGCTCTGATCTTAATGATTTCTTTCCTTCTGCTAACTTTAGGTTTGGATTGTTCTTGTTTTTCTAGTTCTTTAAGGTGAAGTGTTAGGTTGTTCAGTTGCCATCTTTCTATTCTTCTGAAGTGAGCGTTTAATGCAATAAATTTCCCCCTCAATACTGCTTTTGCAGTATCCCACAGGTTTTGGTATGATGTATCATTGTTTTCATTAGTTTCAATAAATTTTTTGATTTCCTGCTTGATTTCTTCTTGGACCCATATGTCATTGAGTAGAATGCTGTTTAATTTCCATGTGTTTGTATAGTTTCCAGAGTTTCGTTTGTTATTAATTTCTAGTTTTAATCCATTGTGGTCTGAGAAGATACATGGGATAATTCCAATTTTTTTGAATTTATTGAGACTTGATTTGTGACCTAATATGTGATCTATCCTGGAGAATGATCTGTGTGCTGATGAGAAGAATGAATATTCTGAGGTTGTTGGGTGGAATGTTCTGTAGATATCTGCCAATTCCAATTGGTCTAGAGTCTTGTTTAGATCTTGTGTTTCTCTACTGATTCTTTGCCTAGATGATCTGTCTAATATTGACAGTGGGGTGTTCAGGTCCCCTGCAATTATGGTATTAGTGTCTATTTCCTTCTTTAGGTCTATAGAGTTTGTTTTATAAATCTGGCTGCTCCAACATTGGGTGCGTACATATTTATGATTGTTATGTCTTCTTGATGGATCAGTCCTTTTATCATTAAGTAGTGTCCCTCATTGTCTCTTTTTATGGTTTTTAGTTTAAAGTCTATTTTGTCAGATATAAGAATAGCTACTCCAGCTCGTTTTTCTTTTCTGTTTGCATGGTAAATCTTTTTCCATCCTTTCACTCTCAGTCTGTGTGAATCTTTATGGGTGAGGTGGGTCTCTTGTAGGCAGCATATAGTTGGGTCCTCCTTTTTGATCCAGTCAGCCAGTCTGTGTCTTTTGATTGGGGAATTTAAGCCTCTTACATTAAGAGTTGTTATTGAAAGGTGTTGATTTATTCCTAGCATTTGTTGGTTGTTTGGTTGTCTTAGGTCTCTTTTGTTCCTTGCTTTCTGATTTCCTGATTGGTTTCTGTGTTTGTTGGTTCCTTAGGTTGTAGATAGGGTTTTTGTTTGCTTGTTTTCTCTTCATGAATGCCATTTTTATTATACTAGTGGGTTTTGATTTTTCTTGGGTTTTTAGTGCAGTGGTAGTTATTTTTCAAGAACCAAACCCAGTACTCCCTTGAGGATTTCTTGTAAGGGTGGTCGTGTGGTAGTGAACTCCCGCAGTTTTTGTTTGTCTGAGAAATATACTATTTGCCCTTCATTTCGGAAGGATAGCCTTGCAGGGTAAAGTATTCTTGGCTGGCAATCTTTGTCTTTTAGTATTTTGAAAATATCATCCCATTCCTTTCTAGCTTTTAGGGTTTGTGATGAAAAGTCTGATGTTAGCCTGATTGGTGCTCCCTTATAGGTGGTTTGACGCTTCTCTCTTGCAACTTTTAAGATTCTCTCTTTGTCTCTGAGTTTTGCCAATTTGACTATGACATGTCTTGGAGAAGGCCTTTTTGGGTTGAATACGTTTGGAGATCGTTGAGCTTGCTGGATCTGAAGATCTGTGACTTTTCCTATAACTGGGAAGTTTTCTGCCACTATTTTTTTGAATATGTTTTCAATGGAATCTCCATTTTCCTCCCCTTCTGGAATACCCATGACTCGGATATTTGAGCGCTTAAGGTTGTCTGATATCTCTCTCAGATTTTCTTCCATGTCCTTGATTCTTTTTTCTTTCTTTTTGTCTGCTTGTGTTATTTCAAACAGCCCATCTTCAAGTTCAGAGGTTCTCTCTTCAACTTCGACAAGCCTGCTGGTTAAACTCTCCGTTGTGTTTTTTATTTCGCTGAATAACTTCTTCAGTTCAGCAAGTTCTGCTACATTTTTTTCAGGACACTGATTTCCTTGTACATTTCTTCTTTCAGATCCTGTATACTTTTCCTCATTTCGTCATGATGTCTAGCTGAGTTTTCTTGTATCTCATTCAGTTTCCTTAGAATTATCACTCGAAATTCCTTGTCAGTCATTTCAAGGGCTTCTTGTTCTATAGGATCTAGAGTTTGAGATTTATTAACTTTTGGTGGTGTACTTTCTTGATTTTTTGTATTTCTGGTATCTTTTTTTTGATGTTTATTCATTGTGGCAGGGGGTTTCACAGTCCACCGATTTGAGACTAATGAATAACTAGGATGTTGCTATGGTTGCCAATTTCGTATGGCTACCTCCGTGGCTGCTCAGTTGGCCTCTAGTGCCTTGTGTGTGTGGTTGCCTCGGGTCTTGGGCTTCTCCGGGGAGCCACCTTTCTGGTCAGCTTGGACTCTTCTGGGCTGGTGGATCATGTACCACAGGGTGTGTGATCGCTGTTGAGCTTTCACTTCCTGTGCAGGACTTTTCCCTGTTCCATGTGCTCTGGCCCAGGCTGTTGGATCGTGCAGTGGCGACCCCACCAGGTGTGTGGTTTCTGTCAAGTCTCCGCCTCCCTGGCCGCACGTCTCCCCACTCTGTGCGCACCGTGCTGGGCTGGGGCGTGTCTTCTGCAACCCTCATCTATCAGCTGGACCTTCAAGACCCTGCTCGGCACCGCCTCGCCCAGGAAGTCTACCAGGTTTCTGCTAGGCACAGACGACCGGTCTCTCTGGGTGCCTTTGTAGCACTGTGTAGATCTTTCTCGGGACTTGTTCACCTTTGTATCCCCCCGGTATAAACCGAGTCTAGCGCCCGCCTGCAGCCAGCTCTCCGGCAGGTTCAAGCGGACCTGGGAACTCTCCTACCACACTATTCCCAACCAGAAATTGGTTAGGCTTTTTTCCGAACTGGTGGCCGCAGAGATGATATCTGCCTCCCAGTAACAGGAAGTTTACCGGGGGCCGGAGTCCAGGGTGTGGTGGAGTGACAGTCGGCCCGCCCGTACTTCCTTGCCCTCCCGACACTGGCCGGGGATGCCCCACGCCACCAACCCGCCAGAGAACCTCGGAGGGAGTGGGAGGGAAGGCTGGTCCGCAGGCTCCGGAAAGCCCCGCGCCAGGTCAAGCAAGTGGGAGGGCTCAGTGGCAGCCGAGCCGGGCGGAGCTTCCCAGGCCTGGGAAAATGGAGGCAGCCCCAGGGCGGTGAGTGGCCTAGTGATGCAGGCGGGAGTCGGGTGGGCGTCTGCCGCCCACAGGACTGGTCCATGGGTCACTCACAGGGTTGTGCCAGGTCGGGCGCTCACTCTCTGCCTCTGGTTTGCCGCCCTTCCTGTTCTCGGCCGCTGCCGCCTCGGGCTGTTCAGTCGCGGCGCGGCTCGGGCGCTCTCAGGAATCTTCTTTAATGTCGGACTGAAACCTCGAATCCTGAATAGGGCAGCTGGCCGCCTTCAGCGCGGCCCCGGCCTCCGGGATCCTGTCTGCATCCACAGCAGCCCTGGCGCTGTGTTCCCTGTTTCGAGACTCGCTTTTGCAGCTAAGAAACAGTTCTTTTCCTGCTCCACACTTCAAAGCTGTTGCCTGTAAATGAGGCAGCCTCTCCTGCCGAGGGCAAAGTGGCGGTCAGCCCCCACAACTGGCCAGCAGCAGCGGTCCTCCCTTTAGAGACGGCAAGAGGAGGGTCCACAAGTTTTCCGGCTGCCTGAGGCCCAGTGGCCGCCTTTTCCACCTCAGCTACTCCGCGCCAGCCGCCGCAGCCACTGCCATCTTGAAAGTCCGAGAAAATTTTTATCGAAGAGTACGTAAGCATAGCACTGGCCTCAAATCACATCCTTTCAGCATGAGCCCCGGAGGCAAAGCTTCAAATTCTAAACTGATAATGAAAGTCCCATGTAGTTTTTACTAATAGCACCTGCTGTGACTCACGGCAAGGACCTAATGTTGATGAACGTTCTGATTAAAAAAGCTTCAAATTGAAAGAACGTGACGATTTTTATTAACATAGCTATCTTGCTAAAACATTTTCTGAAACCAAAAGCCAGGGTGATGACTCATTCATAGCAATAGTTTTATTAAAAGACTATGTCATTGTTAGAAAAAAACATTAGGTAGCAGGATTTGTTTTCTGGTTTATTAGATTATCTCTTCTCTTCTCTAACTTAAGGTAGTGCCTGAAAACAAAGCTATTCAGGTATTGCTTTGTAACTTGTTAACAGTGCCTTTGTGGTTTCTAAAACAGGGATTTGAAAACCTTTCTCCTGCTTCTACATAGTTAGCAAGAACAGCATATTCCCATAAAAAGCATCTGTTATTACTCTACTCCAAATTATTGATATTCAAAAGGCATAGGTGCTTTTTTAATGTTTTTGTTTGTTTTTAATATTTATCTGGACTTTTCCCCTCATGAAAAAATTTGGATTTATTAATTTGAAGAGTACAGTGTTCAAAATGATCTAGAATATCCCAATTTGTTTTACTTCTCCCTAAATGATTTCTCAAAACAATATTCATTAATTTCTGAGTGTGATGACACAGCAGTCACTTTAACAGAAACTTAGTGCACTTTTTCTTTTTCCACACCAAATATCTAAGCTAAAATCAATTGCTTTTGGGATTCTACATGTACCTAAAATTACAAGGTCTATATGAAAATGCAAGACACTTACTAGCAAATTAAATTTTAGTGGCCTGTTCATGATATAGCTCTTTGTATACTAGATTCTGAGACTGAAAATATAACTTGATTAAGCTACTGCATTGCTGTAATAAAACAATAACTCCCTCAGAATTTTAATTTAGAATTTGTCTACTTCCAAAAAGGATTTAAAGGAGCTACTATTAAACACGTATTATTAAGGTCATTTCTAATGTTGCAGAACACAGAACATCTTTAACTATTTGGCTTAACAATACAAAATGAAATTTTGCAAGCATAAATTATTCACTCTTATGGTGGCAAGGCTTTTCTCTGCAGAACAGTCTCTGTGCTGTCTCTAACCTGCCAGATTCTTCTCTCATCCTCAGTATGTGACAGTAAATATTTTGGGAAAAACCTTTAAATGCAACTGATATGATTAAGCAAACTTCTCACGCTAAACTGCTTAACACACAAAATTATTGTATACCCAACAGAGTTTCATGTTGTTTAACTTCAAAGGGCACCAGAAATAATTACTGTAGACTTGGGTTTTTTCTCAAGATCTTTCGGGGGTGAGGTTGGGAATCGCATTTCTTATAAAGATGAAAGGCAAAGAACGAAATTCTTTTATCTTTTATTGTATTGGTGCTATCATGAAAAATTATTATAGCTTATACTTTAGCAAGAAAGCACTAGGAAGGTTATTACTAATCGATAATGAACTATAGATACCTTCATGCTGTTAGAAGACACGATGCTCCGGTTTTCAAGCGCTTATATCCCCCGCTGCTAACCTACAGGCAATGTTGAAGTGGTCCCTCTGAAATACACCGTTAATAGTTTATCCCTCCCCTCCAAGGACTTTTAGGTTTTACCAATTATACTTAACCTAATTATCTAAACCTTTGTGACTCATCTTATTTGATGTGGCTAAAAAAATCCTGCTACAATTTTGGTCCAATCCTTCAGCGTTATTTCTGATGCTCAAAATCTTTAACAACCACACAAACTGAGCACTAAATGAGGCCGATACATGTCCGCCAATATGTCCGCAGAAACGCTAAGGAGAGCTATCACAAGCCCAGCTGGAGATACCCTAGAAATGGCCTTCGCTGTCCTTTGAGCTAAATTATCTAACAAACGCTGAAGACAATGCTGGTTCTAGTTAAGAGTCCGCGCGCCGGGTTCTCCAACCGCCACAAGGGCGTGTGGCGGGGCACCTCATCCCCTCCCTGACATGTAAGAAGCCACCCACTGGGTGAAACTAGGCGGGGGAGGAGAGCCGCAGCCAGCTGCCAGGAGAGCGCGCCGCGGCGAGGCCGATTCCCTGAGTCACGGAGAGAGCAGGAGGCTGGGCCGGTCTGCCCACGCCACGTCCTCTTCGTGAGGGACTCAGATGAAATGGGAAGGGGCCACAGGGGAAGGAGGCAGCACTCGCCATGCCGCAAGGTGGCCCAACAGCCACCTAGCTCCCAGGAGACGCTGCACTTCCCTAGAACTCGCCTGCCATTCTGGCAGCAGCCCGCCGACCCTTCCCTCCCAGCATCACGTGCACCTGGAAGTACGTGGGTGGGACCTAAAGCACCTACGGAAATGACGTTGGCTACCCCAAGTCGCATGATGTGGCAAAATGCAAAAAAAGGGGGGGCGGGGGCGGTGAAGCAGCAGACTGGGAAAAGTGATGAGTCTAAAAAAGTAGTCCCCGCGGTTCCTCTGTTTCCCCTCAGGTGGCATCAGTAAGGGAGACTCAGCGCACTGCGCCCCGAATTCCTGCGCCCGGCAGCGGCGCGGCGCTCCGTGGAGGGGTACATGAGGCGGAGGGCGTGAGGTGACTGGGCGGAGTTCTGTCGCCGGGATCCTTCCGCAGGGCTCAACCGTTTCCGGAGTCTGCGCTGCTCCCGGTTCCGCCATTGCGGCTCTCCTGGCCCCTGGAGCCTCCGCCCCCGACCCTAGCTCTTTCGTCTGCCTGCCAGTTTCCTGCGTCCCTGGAGAGTAGCCTGCTGGGCCCATCCTCCCCCCTTCCCTTCTCCTCCTCTCCCTTGGAGAGCCCGGGCAGCCACTGGCCCGCAGCCCCAGTGACAGGAGGAGACCGTACCCCCCGACAGCGCCATGGCCCAGATTCTGCCAATTCGTTTTCAGGAGCATCTCCAGGTGCGGTGGGCCCGGACTGGTGAGGGCTGTGGAGAGGGTGGTAGGAAGGAAGAAGCTGGAGTCTGGGTCTGAACGGAATTGGGGGGGGTCGGTGTTTGGGGCAGATGGGGAAGGGGACACTATCTTAGAAAGCTTAAAGGGTTAAATGATGTGGGGCTTGGATGGAAAGGACGAGATCGGGGTGCAAAAGGCGGCGAGGCCAGGCTGCGTCCGAGGGCCTCTCTTTCTTCCTGGATGGAAAGAACTGAGCGTACTGACTCCCCTACTCCCCGTTTTATTCATTTCATTCATTTGGGTTGGGGGGCAGGAGCGGGGGATTCTTCCATATTTCTCTCGGAGCACCAATTCTCATCACGCCTTGAGCCAGTACAGGACTGTCACTTTCCATTCCTCTTCTCTTTCCTCCATCGTATCTGCACCCAGGAGTTGTGGGTCGGGTGGGTCGGGGAGGAGCAACCTTTTTTTCCCTCCCTCTGCGGCTCTCAACTGAGAAAGGCACCTTCCCCAGGGGTTGGGGGGGAGGACGACGGCGGCCTGTCTCTTACCTTCCCCGAGGCTATAAGAACGGAAGGTCACTGAAGGAAAAGAGGATAGAATGGGGGAACGCATTTCTCAGGGCGGTGTCAATCTGAGTGTGCGGTCAGTGTCCCTAGGGGAACTCGCCTTTTTCCCCCTTTATTTCTCTGAGGATGGTGTGGCTCTTTGGTTCTAGAAAGTGGGACAGAGTTATCCAGAGGTTATCTTGGGGTCTTCTGGAGTATAGCAGATAGTTGTGGGACGGGCGTGAGTACCTCCCTCAGGATTGCATGGAATTGAACCGAGCCCTGGGGATAGAGCACACCTACTCTGAGACTTGCGGGGGGGTTATTTGGTATGTTCTTCCCCACCGTTCCTTATCCTGGAGGCAACATACTGTCTTACCTGGCAGCATGCCAGTGACTGGACTAGGCAGGTGACCATTGGAAAGCCTCACTGAATTGTCTCTTCCGAGCTTCTGATTTGCGTGGTTCACCAATCGTGGTTTTTACTTTAGCTGAAATAATTTATTTGTGTTAGTTTGCTTTCTTCCCTAATATTCCCTTAAAGAAGCCTACCTTAGCTCAGTCTTCTGAAGGGCTAATTTCATAGTAATAGAGGATGCAGTGGTTTGACATGAACACTAGTATTAGTGATCTATTGGACGGTTTACCATTGAAGGCATTTTTATTTACATTTCCCCATTGGTATTACATACATAGAGAATTCTTGTTAATAAAAACGTTTAATATTCAGACTATGCGTAACATAATTTTTATCTCTTTACAGGTATTATCATGTTTGCTTACACTAGCAAGAAATTTATTTCCTTTAAGGCTTGAAATGTCAGGAATAATAAATCTTTACCTGTAAAACAACTTAAATAATGTACTTCCTTAGTCATTTATGGTTTTCAAATAACTCATCTGAAGTAATGGAATATACCCTGGCAAAAAAAACCACTGTTTTACAAAAGGTTAAAAATGTTAAGTGACAGAATGGCCATGAAGTTATTTTTCGTGCTCAATCCAAATTTAATTGCTGTAGTTACCTCTGTTAAAGTGGAGTGGCAAGTGAATGTGGAGGGTTGGGAAGGTACTGTTCTTGAGTGTGAAGGGAAAACACACTAGAGTGCATCTGAAATATCTTTCTGCAGACAAAGGTTTGTAAACCATACATAAGAAAAGCGGGTACAGCTGGTATTTATTTTACATGACAGATGTATGGCTATTAGTAAATCTTACTTGTTGACCATTAGTGGTTTGAGTAATGGCTTTTCATTTCTTTTAAAGAGGAGAGAATTATTAAATGATGCGAAAGATTGGAATCCAACCTTGTCATTAATTGAAGACAGATTTAATACAGATCTGATTTCTAAGTGGTTTGAAATTTCTGCAAATACTTGAGTGAAGCTATTTCCTTCTTAAATAATTTGGAGATTTTGAGTATAAAGCAGCTTTGCAAAGATACTTGAAAAATTTAGTCTTTTTTTTTTTTTTTTTTTTTTTTTCCTTTTTTTGCCCCTTGCAGGGCAGGGGATCTGAACCCCTTGACTTTGGTGTTGTAACACTGTGCTCTAACCAACTGACCTAACCAGCCAGCCTACTCGTCCATTTCTTTTGAGTGCTGTGTCATGCCTAAACTTAAGCTTAGCTAGTATAACTATGCTCCAGCTTATAGTGATAATTGCAGAAAGAGCCAAAATCACCAACCACTTCCAGGATAATATATCTCCTGACTTCACATTTTTATCCTTGCCTTTTTAAAAATTAATAAGGATTATTTTTATTGGCATCTTAGGGCTTTGACCACTGAGCTTCTGCTGGTTAGCTAAGTAGCAGAAAACTTTCTGAAACAGTATGAAAACTGGAAACAAGAAATGAGGAACTTGAGGATAGAGTTAGCTTGTGAAACTTTTTAAAATCTACCCTCTTAAATTTTTTTCACCTTTTTAAAAATTTTAATTTATCAATATACAGTATAGTTGATTTTCTTGTCCCTTTATCAATTCCTGCTTTTCCTTCTTCCCTTTCCCTCCTCCCCCCATCAATATCATATCTGTTCACATGTCTTAAAAAAATCAAGGAATTGTGATTGTTGTCTTCATTCCCCACCCCCCCTGTTCATTTATTTATTTACTTATTTACTTTTATTAGCTCCCACAAATAAGTGAGAAAATGCAGTATTTCTCTTCTGTGCCAGCTTATTTCACTTAATATAATTTTCTCTAAGTCCATCCTTGTTGCTGAGAACTGTAGTATTTCTTTTTTTTTTTTTTTTTTTTTTTTTGTAGCAGAGTAGTATTCCAGTGTAGATATACCACATTTTCCTTATCCACTCATCTTATGATGGGCATTTAGGCTGGTTCCAACTCTTGGCTATTGTAAATAGTGCTGCAATAAACATGGGCGTACAGGTATCCCTTCGACATTTTCATTCCTCTGGGTACATACCCAGCAGTAGAATAGCTGGGTCATGTGGTAGATCTATCTGTAGTTGTTTGAGGAACCTCCATACTATTTTCTATAAAGGCTGCACCATTTTGCAGTCCCAGCTTGTGAAACTTTTAAAAGGTGAAGTGTAAGTGAATTTATTTTTATACCGATAACTACATTGGCCAACTGAAAGATCTGTCATCAAGGCTTGGAGCTACATCAATGAATGTTAATATTTTAAATTATGAAGGATTTTTTTTTCATTTTGAGGATGTTTACACTGATGGCAGCTAACAAATAAATGAGTGCTTATTTGAGCAAGACGTTGCTAGAATTGCAGATTCTGGAAAAAATCTTAGGTTACATATAAAATATGTTCTGCAGTTCCCAATTCTTGGCACATTAAGTATCTTTATGCTGACACATTCCATTGTATTCCTGGGTTTTTGGGGTCTTCAATTAAAAAGTCTCCCCACCCTGTTCTTTTCCTTTTGATCCATAAATGCAGGCATGGAATGTGTTTTTGAGTTGAATGTTAGGGGTTCTCGCTATGGTTATTTTGGTTTGCAAAGAGAAAGCAATGCTGAGTACTACTGGGATATACTGTATGCTTAGCTGTACTTTCTGGGAGAGTTGTATTGCCTGGAATTATGCTTCAGTTTACCCTAGGAATAGCTTCCAAGTTTAAGATGTATCATATTTTTCAGAATATTCTTTTTTGGGGGTGGGGGAGGTGCTGGCGAGTGCAGGGATCCCAAACTTTTTCAGAATATTCTTATTGGTTAATTTACTCAGCTTAAAGGGGTGTGCTATCTTTAGTAAAAGGAAATAATGTAAGACTTGAAACTGTGTGTTTGTAGAACCACAGTCATTTTCATTCTAGTGTGCAGTGAAATTCACGATTTCAGGAACCTTGGTAGTTTGCTCTTGAACAATTGTTTCTGATTATAATTGGAATTTGTACTTTGGTTTTAAAAGGTCCCATTTACATTGAGTCCTCAGCTTCTTTGTAAAATTATTTTTAAATGCTTGTATTCAACCCTATATGATATGATATTTGAATTATATTTAACAAGGTGTTTTCTGTCAGTCTTATTGATGCAGCTTTTGCTCTTTGAGAGTTACTGTTCAATAGAACTTTCTTCAGTGATGGAAATGTCTGTTAACTACATAGGGATACTGACTACTTAAAATGTGGCTAGTGTGACTGAGGAACTAGATTTTTGCTTTTACTTTTTAAATTAATGTAAATGTAAATAGCCACATGTGGCTATTGACTACAATATAGGACTGCACAATTATAGGGCACACTGGTGTGTTTTGTAAGATTGAAAATATATCTGACCTCACACATTTGTTTAGAACATTTTTTTAGCTAAAATTAAAACACTTGTTATTCAAAAGTATTAGCTGAATATTATCTCCTTTGGAAAGTGGTGAGGATGAATGATGACTAGCAGCAGACTTCTTGAGAGCCTGTTAGGTGCTATAAATGATCTTCGTTCAATCCCCCCAGACACCTTTCTTAAACAGTTGAAGAGAATGAGACTCAGCATAGTGCCCAGGGAACATAGCATTAGAATGAATTTTTTTTTTTTTAAAGATGACTGGTAAGGAGATCTCAACCCTTGACTTGGTGTTGTCAGCACCACGTTCACCCAGTGAGCTAACCGGCCATCCCTATATGGGATCCGAACCTGTGGCCTAGGTGTTATCAACACCGCACTCTCCCTAGTGAACCACGGGCAGGCCCTGAAATTTGTACTTGGGTCTTCTGACACACAATATTTTGAAGAAATGGAGTGACTGGCCTTAAGAGGAGAAGTTATGCAGTTTCCTCGTGTGCTTTTTTCTGTTGGGCTTCGGTCCAGAGTGGTGACCTCTGTGTACTTGTTTAAAATGTGACTAATGTGGTATAGTGGACCGAACGGGGGTCTAGAAGTTACTGAGATCAGTGCTGTCCAATAGAAAAATAATGTGAGCCACATATGTAATTTAAAATTTTCTAATAACACCAAGGTGTCAAAGGGTTTGGATCCCCTTACTGGCCAGCTGCCAAAAATAAATAAATTAATTAAATTTTCTAGTGACTATGTTAAAAGTAAAAAAAAAAATTTGAAATTAAAAAAAGTATATTAGTTTCTTTGATGTTTGGCCATTTAGGGGATCTGAACCCTTGACCTGGTGGAAATTAATTTTAATATATTTTATTTAACTCATTATACCTTGGAGTTATAATACCATGCTCTAACAAACTGAGCTAACCTGCCAGCCAGTATCATGCAGAATTTAAAACAAATATTAATATGATACAAAATCCATCACGGTCTAAAACTGCCTCCAAAAAGAAAATTTTAAATTAATCTTTTATTCCATGAGCTCCCATTATATGCCATTGGTACAGTTTTTTTGGTTTGTTTTTGCGGCTGGCTGGTATGGGGATCTGAACCCTTTGGCCTTGGTGTTACAACACTGTGCTCAAACCAAATAGCTAACAGCCAGCCCTGCAGTTGGTATATTTTTAATTAGTGTTCCTTAATCAGATGCATTTGAGAAACCTAATGAGTCATGTCTGATAAAATACCCATATGGAATGCTGGTCAGGCCTCTGTTACTGTTATTATATATGTTATCCTTTAAGGTGGTAGTGAAGTGAATATTCTCACTTAGATGGGAAATAAGTTAATAGTTGGTATTTTAGTCCTTTTTATTAAAGTGAGGCTGTTTCTCTAGATTCGTTCACATGTATGCCATGCTGAAACTACTTTTATCAACTTGTCTTGTAAGCCATAGCAAAGTTGACAGCTCTAGGTGTCTTTTTTCCCCCTCCTTAGCCAAGTGCCTGTGGCTAATGCTCTTAACTCTAAGGGATGGCTGGAAGCTTGGATCTGAATGTATTACGCAAAACCCACCTGTCAGACTTGCATTTTATGAGTTTCTTTTTTGTTGTTGTTATGGAAGAGACAATGTAAGATATTTTGTCCTACCTTTGAGGGAATAAGTATTCATCAAATCTTAATTGCCCTGGAAATCTAATCTACCAAAATCAAAATACATTGACCATTATAGCTATTTGAACACCTACTGTGTGCTAAGACCTCTGTTAAATATTTTACGTTCATTATCTCATTTAATTAGCAAGAGAACTCCTTCATGTAGGTGGGGTTAGCATAGTTATCTTACAGATGGGAAAACTGAAGTTCATACCAGGCGTCTTTAAAGAGTCACACAGCTAGCTCTAGTGCATGGTTGCTCAGACTTTAATACTTGTTCTTTCAGTGTGACCCATTGTCTCATTTGGTGAATGATCTGTATAACTTGAACTGCAGAATACACCACAATTGTTTGTATCTATGCTGCGGTGGTCTTTGATACATACATTCTAGCAGTAGTCTGTTTTTAAGGCAATAATTTTTATATTAAGAGAAAAGTAAGGGCCAGTGAACTAATGTTTGACTTTCTGTGCTTTAAATGATTATTTAGATGATATCTTTTATAAGGGCTTTATCCAAGTTCCCACTGGAAAATTGTGCAGAATAGTTGGGATCGGGTTAATTTGTGACCAGGATTATCTACATTCCTCTCATAAGACTGAACTTCTCAAGCTTTTCTATAGACTTTTCCTGAATGACAGGAGTGAATGAATGTGTTCCAGTCTGAAGCCACTTCTGAAAGCAGGAAACTTCTTTTTTTAATTTACTATAAATTCATGTTTTTATGTTTATACTAATAAACTTGAAATAGAACTTGAGTGGAACTCAAGGTAGATAATTGTGCTTAAAGGGGTTGAGGAAGGAAGGTGGGAGTAGTTTGTGTAGCATAATGGTAGAAGAGAAAATGGTCACAAGCCTCTAGGGTTGGACTTTGAAAGCAGAACTGCCAGTAATATTAGTATTTCCTGTTCTGAATCCTTAGGTAAATAAGGATTTTCTTTAAGTTCTGAAGTAAAGCACATTTTAAAGGTTATTTCTGAAAGAATAGGAAACAGGTACATTAAAACCACATTTTGTCACATTAAAACATTTAAACTGTGCAGTGTCCTCTTCTGGAAAATGTCTCAGATGTCTAATCTGAGCTTTATCTTCTTGTCATGTCAGATTTTTAGCTCATTTCAACTTCCTCATTTATTAAATTAAAATAATACTTCCTGATAATTGTGAAGTTAGAGTGTAGTATGAGTTTGTGTTTATAGCATTATAGTTAGCCCTTACAGACACAAATATTAAAATACAGACACAGGCCTTCCCCACTATCCTGGGAGGAGTCTCCGATTATTCTGAGTTGCACATATGTGCCGTGTCAAACCGTCTCCTCAGTAATTGAAGCCAAGATGGTGGAGTTACATAGTTATGTCAGATTCTTTCCTCTTTTCATTTTCTACATCCAGTCCATTTTTGGAGTAGGGAATTGGGAAGAACCCTCATAGTGATGCACACTGGGGTTTCCAGGGATTACAATTTTTGATGACCCTCATCTGTTGAAACTGTGGGAATCATAGTAAAAAGTGGGAATTGGCTTGGGAGTTGCTTTCATTTATTTCTGACCAGTTGCTCATCTGAGAAAGGGGACTTCAAAAAAACAAGCCAAAAAAATCCTTTAAAAACTGGACAGAGTGAGGGCTGTCTGGTTAGCTCAGTTAGTTAGAATGTGGTGCTAACACTAAAGTCCACAGTTTGATCCCTGTATTGGCCAGCCACCCCCCAAAAAAGAAGGTGGACAGGGTGAAGGATAGATCTCATTATTTGAGGATGAATAATTAGGGAAAAAACAGTAGGTAGTCCCCACTCTCCGTCTGCAGTATTTGGCCATATTGAACTATGGAAATCTAAATCGGGTTTCTTTATTTTTTTTAGCAGCTGGCCAGTACAGGAATTCAAAACCTTGACCTTCGTGTTACAAGGCGGCCCTCTAACCAATGGGTTTCTTTTTTTTAACCATAGAATATCCTTTAGGAAAGAGAGCTTCTTTATCAAAAGCCCCAAGCCCTCTGAGCCTAAAACCTGTTTTTTTCCCTTATAAGTTGTTTCCTCAGTAGTAATGACAAAGTTGTAGTCTAATGTAAACAAAGGAGACAATTTCACCCGAAAATTGTACTTAATATTAAATTGGCTGGCCAGTTAGCTCAGTTGGTTAGAGCACAGTGTTGATAACACCAAGGTCAAGGGTTCAGATCCTTGCACTGGCCAGCCACCAGGAAAAAAAAAAACCCAAACCCCACAACAATGAAAAATATTGAGTTGATGTTAAGTTGCCAAAGATGCTCAATAGTTGTTAATTGAAAACAAAAGGTAGTCGTTTGATCATTTTAATATTGTTTTGAACTCCCTGGATTTGTTAATATCAAATGATTTTGAGATAGCCTGTAACTCTTCATGCTGATTGTTAGTTGTTTCATTCATTTAATTGAACTTGAAATTCGTAGCATTTCAGTTCGTAAGAAAATATTCCAGTGACTCAGTTGTAAAATAAAATGGTCTGGTCTTGTAACTTGTATCACCTGGTAGGCTGATCATGCTTTAAATGATTGACTCAACCACATAATGTCTAATTTCCTGGCAGGTCTCTCAGTATAGGGTAGAAAAATACATGATTATGTGTAGTGGTGATAGGATTGAACTGAATGTTAACACTGGGCTCCCAATTAAACATACATTAAAAAAAAAACCAACCATGGGTTGGCCCCGTGGCTCACTCGGGAGAGTGCGGCGCTGGGAGCACCGAGGCCGTGGGTTTGGATCCTATATAGGGATGGCCGGTGCGCTCACTGGCTGAGAGTCATGTGGACCACACCATGCTGAGGGTTGCGATCCCCTTACCAGTCAAAAAAACAAACAAAAAAAACCAACCAAACAAAAAATAAATAAATTCATTTTGTGAAGTCATTGGTATCATAGAATGAAGTCTCTTTTAGGACCTTTACAGTTTTAATAGTAAGGAAACTGACAAGATGTTTTAGTTATTCATGCCAGGAAACTAAGCCCTTGGTGTCTGCCCAAGAACATCCATTTCATCCTTTGGAGGTCTTTATGTTAAGTTAACACTAAGTTAATTATAATCTCCAATCCTTATAGTAATCCTCTTTTCTGGCTCTTTGAAAGGCAGGTTTGGGTATATTCTGCTCTTCCTCAACCCCTACCCCATCAGTTGTAGCTCTGGTAGCATTTGGTTGGTTTTTTTACACAGCAAAAGGAACAATCTTGTAAAGTCATACCCATCTCGAAGGTTTGTGGCATATAAAACTTTCCTATATTCCCCTGCAGCTTGGTCAGAATTGACCTTCTCTGGTATTTTATCTAATTATGGATTATTACTTTTTAAGAATGAGCTTAAAAATTTTTTTCCAATCAGCAGTTGGTTACAGGGAGGAAACATTCTTTAAATCTTTGAGTCTCCTAGTAGTTTACCAAAGCTAACAGTCTCACAGTCTCCGACTGTGGCTCCATCCTGAATGTATTGCTACAATTTGGAGTTCGTGACCAGAGTCAAAAATTCTAAGAGACAGTGATTCTCTCAAAGGCTAACATATAGTACAAACAAATCTATATGTTCCTGTGTGGGGTCAGCAAGGGTTAAAAGCATTTTGATTTGTTGCATGAAATCTGTGGAGCCCACAGAAAACAATGGCTGTTATCCTGTTGATGGAAGAACTAAAGGAATGTTACATTCTCAGCATTTTTCTTCATTTCCCGTAGAATACAGTAACTGCAGTTTTTATTTGACGTTCTGCTAGATTCCAGGAAGGGCTCAATGAAGTGACTGCTGTCAGCATTTTTCTCACTGTGATTGATACTAGTAAAGGTAGAGGATGTTTTGGAGCTTTTAAGGGAAACTATGATGAGTGAAATACTTCAGATAGGAAATTAACCAAATCTTCAAGCACATACTTAAAAATACCTGTATTGGGAGATTAATGATATCATAATGACATCCAAGTATCAGCGAGTCTCTCAAATTGTTGACCTTTTGACTCTCTAGTGGTAACACTTATTAAGTCCTTCTCAAGATATAAGATTCACTTACAGAAAAAGTGACCAAGGACTATACACAGAACACTTACAAAATAGCTTCATCTGAAATACATAGCTCATACATACTTCCTTCACGTTTTCACTATTCAGATGAAATAAGGAGGAAGGATCTGGAAAGTGTAAAGCCAAGCACTAACTGTGAACATAAGTCATAAGTCCTCAGTAATGCTGTCATAAACACAAGGTTTTTTTTTTTGGTGGGGGGGGGAAGGTTGGCAGTTTGCTGGTACAGGGCTAATGTATTTTGATTTTCAGCTGATACAGCTGGTAAGTGAGTTCTGTTCCAAGTTCCAAGTCATTCATTAGGAAGCAAACTCCTTGGGTATACTTATAGAGAAACAATTTCTGATGAGTGTTTGCCTATCTGATCAGATGTAAGAATTGCTGGTTGAAATTAGTAGGCTCACAGCAAACCTATTACTTCTGTAATTATGTGTTATTTGTAGGCACAAACACAATTGCAATTGATTGCTGAGATAGAGGCTTAGTGCTAACATTTTCTGCCCTTCTTAATAAATATATACTATGGGTTAAAATATTCATGGTTCAGGGCCGAGCCCGTGGCTCACTCGGGAGAGTGCGGTGCTGATAACACCAAGGCCCCGGGTTCGGATCCCATATACGGATGGCCGGTTCGCTCACTGGCTGAGCGTGGTGCTGACAACACCAAGTCAAGGGTTAAGATCCCCTTACCGGTCATCTTTAAAAAAAAAAAAAAATTCATGGTTCATTTGGTCCTTTTAACAATATTTTTATAGTTCAATCACTAATGTCTTCTAAGAAGATGCTGACTCACCACAAAGCAAATTGGCCCACGTAGATTTGAGTATGTATCATTAGTATCATGATGTCCAAACCAAGCTGTTTTTATAACAGTCTGTATTATGATACCATAGTCCCAGAACTAGAGAAACAAAAAGGATAGAAATCCCTAAAATATAGAGTGCTTATGTGCTCCCACACTGTTCTAAGTGCTTGATGTGTATTAAAGGACTTTCACGCAGTACCATGCCTTTTCCCCCCTCAAGCAAAGAGGGGCACTTTCTTTCCCTTTTCTGTTTGCCACATTTACAATCAAATCAAGTATATTTTCAGAACCACAACAAGAAAAACAAATTGTGAAGCCTTAAAAACTGAAGAGCATTTGACTTACATTTCTGAATCTAATATTACTGAAGTTTTCAAAAAAAAGTTTGTAGTGTATTTCTTTGATTTTAATATAATCTCTTTGGTGTTCTCACACTTAACCATTTTTGGAATTGGGAATGCAACTTACAGTTGTGTACTCTTTTTCTCAAAAGCTTCATGAAATTGATGGAACATGTTAGAAATCGAGGCAGTGGTAGTTTACCAAGCACGGATTGGTGATTTGGGCTATCATGACATTTCACCTCTAAAGCACAGAGAGGGGCCTCCCTTTTCTCGTGTTCTTGAAGACATTGCATTTTATTACATCTGCACACCTGATGGAATTGTCTTCCTCTATCCCTTCTAACCCTGGGCCTTAGTCATTTGAATGTTTAATGGTTTTTTTGAGGGTAAAGAGACACCCAGACAGGAGTTTTTCCTTGTGGTCTCTCTTGTTCTGCTTGCTAGCATTGAATCTTCCCGGTTTTGGGGGGGGGGGGGGGGTTTCGTTTGTTTTTTTAGTCTTTGCAGATCTGTGGAGTCTGAAACTTGAAAGTTTTATTTTTTTTCCCGACTCACTTCTCCTTGTCTGAAATCCTTATAGGTGGCTCTCTTTACCAGTTGTCCTTCATATTTTGCCAGAGTTTGCCATTAAAAAAGTTTTCTTTTTCTCTTTGTTGGACTCCCAAGAAAAACTGAAAACAGTGCTATCCAGTACAACTGTGCAGTGACAGAAATGTTCTACATTCTGTGCCATCCAATACAGTAGTCACATGTGGCTATTGAGCACTTGAAATGTGACTACTGTGACTGAAGAACTGAATTCTAAATTTTACTTAATGTTAATTAACTTTAAATTAAATAGCCACATGTGACTTAGTGCTGCAGCAAACCTCTTGCTCAGTTCTGATTGGGCAGACACCTAGTTCACAGCTCATTTACAGGGGATAAAATATTGTGCTTGAATTATGTCAATCTGTGACTGGTTTGATTTTCATCCTTAGCTTTCGAAGTTCTATTCTTCTTCCTTCCTGCCCTACAGGTAAATTACCTAATAAAAGTCTAATTCCTACAATTTTTAATATTCAAGTTTTATAACCTATAGAAGAGTAGAGATTTAATTTATTTCTAAAAACTTTTATATATATATGTGTGTGTATATCTATATGTATATCTCTCTATATATATATTATTTTGGGGGCAGGCCAGTACAGGGATCCGAACTTCCGATCTAGGTGTTAGAAGGCCATGCTCTAACCAACTTAGAAAAACTTTTTTTTTTTTTTTTTAAATAAATGTTTAAGCTTTCTTAGTCATATGCCCATCATCTAGATTTTTAATAATATTTTGCTCTATTTGCTTTTTTGTTTTGCTTAAGCATTCTATTCATTCATTCATTTATTTATTTATTTTGCTGATGGCTGGTACTGTGATCTGAACCCTTGACCTTGGTGTCATCACCACCATGCTCTAACCAACTGAGCTAAATGGCCAACTCCCTTGCTTAAACATTTTACAGAAATTCAGGCTATCATGACATTTCACCTCTAAATACTCCAGCATGCATTTTTAGAAAATAAGGACCTTTTCTTGTAATCACAATATCATTTTAGCTCCCTAATATTTTTAGTAACTCAGTGTCTAAAAACCAGTCCATATCCAGATTTCCCTCTTTGTTCACAAATGCTATTTGGTTTATTTAAAATAGGATCCAAGCAAGATCTTCATGTTGCTTTTAGTTATGTCTATGAAGTTTCTTTTAAAAAAAAACAAACATTTCTGGGCTGGCCAGTTAGCCCTGTTGGTTAGAACGCAGCTTTATTATACACCAGGGTCACAGGGTCAGATCCCCATACAAGCCAGCCACCAAAAAAACCCAAAAAAACAAAGAAAACCCAAAACATTTTTGCATAGTTTTAGACTCACAGAAAAATTGGAAGAATAATGCAAAGAATTCCCATGTACACTGTCCATATTCATCAGTTGTTAACATTTATTCTTAACTACATTTATTCTTTTTTGTCTCTGTATACCATTTTTACTGAACTGTTTGAAAATAATTTGCAGACATGATACCTGTTTACCACTAGATACTTTAGTATGTATTTGCTAAGAATAACAAAATGGTCTTCTAAAACCACACTACAGTTATCAAAGTCATGAAATTAACTTTGACAGAATACCGTTATCTAATCTCAGGCCTTATTCAGATTTCATTAATTATTCCAATAATGTTCTTTATATCAAAAGAAAATCCAGGATTATAATTTCATTGAGTGGCCCTGCCTGTCTCTTTAGGTTTCTTTAATCTGGAACTCTCTTTGTATTTCAAAACATAAATTATTTTTTAGTAGTACAGATCATTTATTTTGTGGAATGTCCCTTGATTTGGGTTTACCTAATATGTTGTCATGATTATAATTTTGGCAGAACACCACAGAAGTGATGTTGTGTTCTTTCTAGTGCATCATGTTGGAAGCACGTGCTGTCAATTTGACTCTGCTAGAGTCTAAATATTAAATATTAAATATTAAAACTTTGCATGATGAAGGTTGTGTGTGACAGCTTTCTCCACCATAATTCTGCTTTTCCCTTTGTATCTTATAGGGAGACACTTTGAGACTAAATAAATATTTGTTACTCCTGGAATTTCATTCATGAGTTTTAGTACACATTGATGATTCTTTTCTCAATCAGTTATTACAATGATTGCCAAATAATTACTTTTTAAAAATTCCATCAGTCCTTCACCATTTTTGAGTTAGCTTTCTTCTGTAAGGGACAGCTTTTCCTTTTCCTTTTTGTCCCCCCATCCGTGTGCTACCTCTTTACCTTCTACATTGAAAAAAATTTTTTTATTTTTTTTTCAGTGCTCTGGAAATTAATTATTTTTTATTATTTGTATTTTTTGTTATTTAGATTATTGTGGACTCCTAGATTTTGTCTCTTGTAATTTATAATTTCCTGAAAAGTAATTCATGGTATACATACAGTAAAAGAAATGTTGTCTTTCTGTATAAGAAGAGTCTAGACTTCATAACTTTAGTTAGGCATATTGAAGAGCAGAGGTGAAAGAGGCTTTCATTCTTTAAGAAAGTTCTTTTATTTGAGGAGCTGAAAGTTTAGTTGGATAAAGTGACCTGGAATTGTGGGTCACGGTAGTGTATGTGTGCTTTGAACCAGATGGCTTCAGCTCTTCTGCACATTGAGAAGAAAAATGCTCTGCCTGCTTTTTATTTTACCTTCTCTATCTTAGTCTTGAGCTCTTAAGGGTAAGGAGAATTTTTGATGATGTTGACCTTATGTCATCTGTATTAGTTTCCCCAGCTTATTCCTCCAAAAAGGTGTTGGTGACATATTTGCCAAGTTTGTTAGAAAACCTTAGTAATAGTGTAATGTGTTCTATGATGCCCCTAAAAAATAAGAATTAAAATAGGGTTACTTAGCATGAACATGTTACATGGTTTTAAAGATTCTGGTTTCTGTTTAATTAGACAAAGAGCAGAATTGGAATTCTTAAAGTGTACTTTCCTTTTCTCCCCCCCTCCCCTCCCAAAGAAAGCACCTGAATTAAGCACCCAGAGACCACTAATCTATTATCAGTAGTTCAAAGAAATTGACACCCAGAGTTTCAACCAGCCTGGTGGGACAGCTGAATTAAACAGATAATGAAATACAAGTGCAAAAAAGCTAACCTTGAGCCGGCCCAAAGTACTGATATATTGTATGTACTAACAGTACTATTGAGCCATTTTTGTCAGGCATTGTTTTCATTAGCACTTAATGTTAAATCCTCACAACTCTGAGGTAGGTACTGTCATTCCAGATGTTTCAGATGAGGAAACATACAGAGATAAAACCGATTTGTCCGTGGTCACTTTAGTAGCAAAAACGTACTAAACCCAGACATTTTGGTTCTTATGAGGAATCTACTGAAGCAACTAATTCTGGATGTCACTTGCACTTTATAATCAAAGTTATAAGTTTGCACTGTAATTGTCTACTTGAATGAAGAAGCTTCTGTGTTCTCTATATTATGGGGAATCTGAAATAACTACTATTTCTCACTACAAAAACTAAGAATGGGATGTTTTACTATATCCCCTCTCCCCCCAGTCCAAATTGGAGTGGGGAGGAGAGGGAAAAAGAAACATTTTTGTATCATTGTAACATGTAAATCCAGTATACTCCAGAGTTTTGTGTTGGCTGATTAAAAATAAATGTTTACTTACCTTTTGGAATCTAGGTTTAAGAGTCAAGTCTTAGAGTGGCGCCATTGCAGACCAAATTCTAATCTGGAAACAAAATGAGTTATAAAGTATGTTGCTTTTCTATAAAAAGAAGGATACAGTTAATGATTTGTGTGTTTTTTGTGCATTGGTTCATTGGTGTTTTTTTGAAGAAGAGAAGATGGAAGTATATACTTTCATGTACTGTAGGATATCTGAGATATGTATCTAATTGCTCGGGGGAAAGGGTATTATTGGAAAGAAGGGATGGGTGACTTTTCACAATATACCCTTTTGTATAGTTTGAATGCTTTACCAAATGCTTGCAATAACTCTCCCAAAAAATAAGTAACGTCTTTTCTTGGACCCAAGTTTATTGACTCCATATTCTTATAACAGCAAAATTAAAGTTCTTTGAAATTAAAAAACTTTTATAGAAACATCTAACCATATTTCAAAGTAGCACATCTCCAGCTTCAACAGTAGCAACATTTTGCCAATTTGAGACATAGAAAATGTGGTTGTAGTTCTGATATTATTGTATGCCCTCTGAAAATAGCTGCAGGTTTGGAGACTGTTATGTGTCCTCTGAATTTATCAGTGGTCCCTTTCACTGTCTATAATTCAGTTTCTGTGGTATCTCTCGTATATCATCACACTTTTATAATTGGCTAAGAATACTTTATTGTTAGTATGTGCTACTTTGAAAATAAAACTAATTTTAAAATACTGTGTTGCATTTTTATCAGCACCATGCTCTAACCAAGGGAGCTAACAGGTCAGCCTTAAAAATACTTTGTTGGATTTTTGAAGTTTTAAACTATACCAATATTACTAGATATAGTTATCTAGTATGGTAATCCTTTTATATGATCCTGTTCTAAGGTAGTATGGTAGTCCTTTTATATACTCCTAAGGATCCTATTCTAAGGGTACACAGAATTGTGATTAATGATGATGGCTTGTCCTATAACTGTATGTTTTCGCATGCTTCCCTTTTGAATATATCAAAAGAAAATAAGAGAAGAATTGGTGAGTGCTCGGGGCATTCTCACTGAAAAGTAACACCAGTAAGAGAAAAAAGTCTTACTGACCTTACTTGAAGAGGTAGAAGCTAATGTAGCTTTCTGTTAACTGATAGGAATAGGTTACTTGAAGTTCCTGTCATTTCTTAGCAACTACGAAAGGCTTTTTGGGAAAGAGCAGTTTCCTGTTTAGTTGTGCAAATGGCCATCATTTAAGTGTGCTTTTTAATATGTTTAAACATGTAGCATTGTTAAGTTTGGCACTTGCCTCGTTTAATTTTGTGTTTTATTTTTATTTTTGGCGGCTGGCCAATATGGGGATTGAACCCTGGACCTTGGTGTTATCAGCACTACCCTCTAATCAACTGAGCTAACCAGCCAGCTAATTTTGTGTATTTTAAATAAAGGATGTACGCCTATGTCACATGGAGTATTTTGAATAGTATTAGTACATTCTTGATGGAGAAGATCAAAGATATGCATAGCTGTCTTGGTAGAATGTGCTTACTGAGAGAGAAATATAAGGAGTACATAGATTGCAGGCAACCCTACCCCTTTAAAACCAAATCTTTGGGCCGGCCCATGGCTAACTTGGGGGAGTGTGGTGCTGATAACACCAAGTACATGGGTTTGGATCCCTATATAGGGATGGCCGGTTCATTCACTTCAGGGAGAGCATGGTGCTGACACCACCAAGTCAAGGGTTAAGATCCCCTTACAGGTTATCTTTTTAAAGAACAAACGAAGGAACAAACAAACCAAAAACCAAATCTTTGCTTTTTCTACAAGTGAAACACCCTGAGGCTGAAGGTCAGTGCTAACTATGTAGCTTGTTTTTCTTAACTGAGTTTTTCTGGGGATCTAGCAAGGAATAGGAAACAGGTTGCTTGACTTTCCTTTTTTCCTCCTGTTCACCATCTTTTCTAACAGTGTTTTCTTTTCTTACAGTTGTCTTGCACCTGCCTCTGAAATTGAGGGGTAGGAAGGAATCTGTTAGAGTCATTTGTGGGTTCAGTTAGTAGTGTCTGTTTTGCATCCTTGCTTTGCCTTTAATTTCACTATTTGACTCACACTATTTTTACGGTGACTTTTTCAAACACTGGGACCTAGGCTGTGACAGCTGAAACTTAAAATTGCCTTAGTTGAAGGCTTGATAGAGACTTGGAAACAATAAATTCTTATTTACAGAGTAGTTTAGAAGGTAACTTGCTGCTGTTTGGTATATAGCTATATGAACTCCATGAGCCAATGGAATATTTTTTACCGATTATTGGAAAGGTAACTATTGATTAAACTTACAAGAGTCTAAAAGACCCTCTATTTAAGAAAATAGATGTGTATACCGCCCTACGTCTCTGAAACTAGATGGATAACCTGGTTCGTAAAAGGCCTTCCTGAAGTCCGCCCACAATCTCTTTGTATGTTTATCTTTCTCCATTTGTTCTGGAAATAAAAGTAACTGTAAAAGTTAAAGTCAGGAAGAAATGAAAATTAATAATTCATAAAGTTCTATTGTAACCAAATATGTTATAAGTTACATACCTCACAGCTGGCGTATTTGCTTTGCATTGCAGTATATACTTAAGCTTGTAAAGCCGGTTAATCTTTCACCTTTATTACCCTGTTTGTATTAATCGTTAGACAATTGTTTGACTCCTTGCCCCTGGAATTCAGGGACTGAGTTACTGTAACTACACTTTATAACTGGTTATGCCTAGAGTCATTGAAGTATAAGAGGAACATGAAAGTAAAACATAGCCTCTTATTCTTATGTTGTATCTTATTCAGATTCTGGTCTGGTTATGTTTAAGCACTATTAGCAGAAGAGTTTGACAGAAGAGTTTAGATAAAGTACAGTTAACTTGGCTCAGCCAATTTATGAGATAACAGTGACTGGTGTTCTCTGGGGAAGGAAGTTGTACAGCTGGGAGACAAGGGTGGGAGAAAGACTTGATTTTTTTTCCATGTTTTTCTTTTTTGGATTTTGTACCATGTGGATTTATTACTCATGTAGGAAAGGGGAGGGAAAACTAGTCTGGCCAAGGTTAATAAAATAAAACCCTCAAGTAGCCTCTTTTAGTTGGACTTAATCTGTCATACCACATTTAGGCATAAAGTGTATTAAAGATCCATTATGGTAGAAATCTCCTCCCAGTAACAGTTGACTTTTGTTCTTACACACTTAATTGGTTTTAAAAGACCTACCATCTTTAGATCTACTATATTTGTTTAGCAAATACTTCAGTGTCTTCTGAGTATACAGAGCAAATCTAATTCTGTTATTTTCTTTGTTAAAACCCGGAAGTAGCTCCTTTTGCCTATCAGGATTCTTACGGGGGTACATTTAGCTTGTCAGTCTGGCCCTTGCTTGTCTCTGTAACCTTAATTCTCTACTTCCCAAGCCTTTCATAGTTTAAACTCTTGATGTTACAAAAGTTTTTGTAGTTCCCTTAACAGACCAGAGTTTCACCTCTCTGGGCCTTAGCACATGTTCCTTTTTTTGAGAATTTTCTTTTTTCTTTTTTTTTTTTTTTAAGATGACCGTAAGGGGATCTTAACCCTTGACTTGGCGTTGTCAGCACCACGCTCACCCAGTGAGCTAACTGGCCATCCCTATATGGGATCCAAACCCGTGGCCTTGGTGTTATCAGCACCACACTCTCCCGAGTGAGCCATGGGCCGGCCCCCTCTGTTGGGAATTTTCTTATCTACCTTCCTTGAACACATTGCTTTAGCTTTGGAGCCTTCTTTGACAAAGGTCCCTCTTTTGGCACTTTTTGCACAGTTTTGTAACTGTTTACTTGTCTGCTCTTTCTAGTCCAACCAAGTTCCTTTTTTTTTTTTTTCAAAGATGACCGGTAAGGGAATCTTAACCCTTGACGTGGTGTTGTCAGCACCATGCTCTCCCAAGTGAGCTAACAGGCCATCCCTATATAGGGATCCGAACCCATGGCCTTGGTGTTATCAGCACCACACTCTCCCAAGTGAGCCACGGGCTGGCCCCTCCTTTTTTTTTGTTTTTTTTTTTGGCAGCTGGCTAGTACAGGGAACAACCAAGTGCCTTTATATCAAGAACTTTGTAACATTTTAAATCTTTGTGTTTATGCTATAACTTAATTTTCAGATTCCTGAAGCCTAATGCATGTGAACAGGTAACTGTACTAAATGTTAAGGCAAGTGGGTAAGGGGACAGGTCCAATAGCTCAAAGATCTTAAACTAAGAAACGTGATGACTTCGAATCCGTTGAAACGTAAATGTAACCTCTCAGATGTTGATCTTTCCTTAACTTCATTTGTTCTGTCTCTTAGTCATAACCATAAGGTTAAAATGAAACAATTGAATGCCATATTTGTTGGCAGAATATAAGGTCCATTATTTGGCTATTAATTTGCCTCACATTAATCAGTGTAATGGAGTTGTCACTGTTAACTTTGATGCATTAATGGGTAAGTGAGGATTTGTAATGATAATATGTCAAGTCTTTGTAATCCACTTTCTAATAACATGATTTATTTTATTTTTTTCAGCTCCAGAACCTGGGTATTAACCCAGCAAACATTGGCTTTAGTACCCTGACTATGGAGTCAGACAAATTCATCTGCATTAGAGAAAAAGTAGGAGAGCAGGCCCAGGTGGTGATCATTGATATGAATGACCCAAGTAACCCCATTCGAAGACCAATTTCAGCAGACAGTGCCATCATGAATCCAGCTAGCAAAGTAATTGCACTGAAAGGTATAAAAGATTATGGGTTTTTTTCCTTAAAAGTCTTCCTATGTATGTTTTATGCAAATGTAATAATTAGGGTCTATCTTTTTTAGTATATTGATTTAAATTTAGTTAAAGAAAATCTGCAAAGTTAAGGCTAATACTGAACTTGATTTTAACTACTTTTATGACTTGTACTTGGAATGTTTCTGTGAAATGTCTTAGCATAGATCTACTTGGAATAATTTTTAGAAAAGATGCATTTAAATTTTATATCTCTGGTGTGATAAGACTATGCTAAAAACATCTCTCTACAGAGGATATCAATTAGTGATTCACGTTCTAGAATAAAACATACTTCTAAACTAGCACCTAAACATTGGAGGATTTTGTTAAGGTGATAAACTTACCTTTCATTCTGTGCCTTTTTTGTACTTCAGGTTTGTGTTTCATTAAGTTTATCAAGTTTTAAAAATGGTTTGAATTTATACTTTTTGTTAAAAATACTTGTATATATAGGTGGGTGTTAAAGCTTTAGAGTCCAGGATGTTTTAGTTTATTTAGACTAACTTTTTTTTTTTTTTTTTTTTTTAAAGATGACCAGTAGGGGGATCTTAACCCTTGACTTGGTGTTATCAGCACCACGCTCACCCAGTGAGCTAACTGGCCATCCCTATATGGGATCCAAACCCGTGGCCTTAGTGTTATCAGCACCACACTCTCCTGAGTGAGCCACGGGTCGGCCCTAGACTAACTTTTTAATTGTCACAACAGGGAACAACTGTACAGCCTGTCAGTCTAAACAATGCAAAGAATCTTGTACCATCTGGGAGCTTATATTTTTTTCCTTTGAACTTTTGAATGAAAATATAACTGACCCTTTAAAACAGAAGTTTTTAAGAAGGCTAGGTGACAGACTGACTCTAAAAAATGCATTTATTTATTTTTTTTATTTTTTATTTTTGTCTTTTTTGTGACCGGCGGCACTGTGCTCAGCCAGTGAGCGCACCGGCCATCCTTATATAGGATCCGAACCTGTGGCGGGAGCACTGCCAAGCTCCCATCCCAGCGCCACACTCTCCCGAGTGCGCCACGGGGTCGGCCCTAAAAAATGCATTTAATTGCCTATTTTTTGCTTTGTTTTTCTTCTGGATAGTAGGACAAAGAGTTAAGTTTATAGTACTTTCTTGATAAATTTGTGGGTGAGTTGTTAGAGGTGCTGAACATTCTAAACAGACTTTTTTCCTTACATGATTTAAACTTTGTATTTACTAATAACACTGGTTGGAGAGTAAATGGGGAATAGAACAAGCATATTCAAACAAATAAGTCAGTATCACATATCTAAGATAGGAGTTGATCTCATCTCAAGGAAAGATGGTCCAGCTTTTACCTAGGGCCACGTTTTGTGGCAGTGAGCATTTTGCTTTATTTTAAAAAATATACTATACTTTTTAAGGTATTAAGCTCCCTTCAGTCTCCTTAAAGAATTTTAAATTTAAGGCGTAGCAACTCTCACACCTCTCTATTAAAAGGCCATCATTTAAATTTTGTCAAAATTCTTTACTATTTTTAATGTTATTGTTATCTTATTACATTTCTTAATGCTTTCTTATGTGTGCAGATGGTGAGTTATCTTAAATTAGATTGTATTAGTTATTGTCCTGTTCTATAAAAAGAATACACTGAAAAGATTTTCAGAGCATTGTGCAATAGTGTCATAGATTTGTGCCTATATGTCTGCACTATGGAGCTGTCATCCCTTGCCTCCCTCCCCAAACCATGCCACTTACATATATGGTACTCCAACCCCTCTCATGTAGAAGAGAATAAAAAATCTAGTAATCTGGGGATTGGGGAAGGCAGCAAAGGAAAGGAAGTCATTCAACATACTGCTTCCCTCTGAAGCCAGTTTTAAACCCCTGGCTTCTTTTTATAAACAGGACTATAACTCTCACAATTTTCAAGTCTGCTTGTGGTTTATATACTGTGTGGGATGGGAATAACATTCCTTGTTTTATGGAAGAAGTTTTTGACCATGTGGTAAGAAGGGTTGTGGTACAAAGCTGTGTGTCTCCTCCCAACCCCTACTATTTTGTAGTTTTTGTCCTTCAGGAGCCAGATTCTCTGTGGCTCAGAAATGGAGTTTTCCTTAGTCTGTAAGGACTAATCTTGACAGCCTAGTGATAACTGTGGGCTTTGACCTCTATTAATTTAAACCAAATCACTTTTTGGACTGTGACAGATTTCAATTTACAAGTACAAGCCCTTGCATCTGACTCAGCGGACTCTTAACACTCAAGGCAAATTTCATCCTTCTTTTACTAAATGCTTGCTTTCTTAATCGGATGAAGCTTGAACTTTGTTCTTATCTCCAGTATATTAACAGCATCTGAAACTGTCCCGTTCCTTTGTCTCCCTCTCCTTTCCTCCAGCACCTCTACCTTCCCATTGTGTCTTAAACCAGTTAAATGTAGCATGCACTTCTCTTATGTGCTAGTGGTAACAAGGCAGAGTTCAAGTAGATTATCTTTTCAAAAAGCAGTTTTCACAAGATTTACTTTGGATGAGAGATGACTGCCTTTATAAAAGTAGGCATTTTCCCGATGTTTGTATCAGATTTGCTTTGTCCTGTGTACATTCAACTAAGTTTATGTGTAAAGTAAACATAGTTAATTACAAGTATGAAGGTTACAACTTTGTTTTCCATCATGTTTAATTAAGAAAGCTGTTCTTTAGACTCATCTTCAGTTGAGATTTAGAATTCTGTGGAAGTCATACTATTTGTTTAAAATGTGTTTATTAGAGGTAGTATAGTTTTTGCTTAAGATGTAGACATAGATTGTTTGCTTCGTCTCAGCTATTCTCTCTTTAATGGTTGCTGCTCATGATAGAACCATTTTGTTTGGAAGTTAACAGAGCTTGTTACAAAGTTAGTCTAGCTAGGTATTAGTTCCTACTGAAGTTTACCTTTTTAATGATTTATAACTCTTGATTTTGTTTTTAGCTGGGAAAACTCTTCAGATATTTAACATTGAAATGAAAAGCAAAATGAAGGCCCATACCATGACTGATGATGTTACCTTTTGGAAATGGATCTCTTTGAATACGGTTGCTCTTGTTACGGATAATGCAGTTTATCATTGGAGTATGGAAGGAGAGTCTCAGCCAGTGAAAATGTTTGATCGCCATTCTAGCCTTGCAGGATGCCAGATTATCAATTATCGTACAGATGCAAAACAAAAGTGGTTACTTTTGACTGGCATATCTGCACAGGTAACATTTTTCTAGTTTTTGATAAAGAGGAGGTCTAGAGAACTGTTGTGCCCAGAATGCAGTTTATTTTGCAGTTAGGTCTTCTGTACCCAATCCTGTTGAATTTGACTTTTTAGGGGAGACTTTTTCCCCTCCTTTTCTTTTTCTCTTTCTTTTTTTCTTAAGAATAAAGGCTGCTGGCTTATTATATTTATACTAAAATACTATATGTTTTTTTAGCTCTTACTTGCAGATTGAGTAGAAATTGAGTTCCTCTATGAATGATTTGGGATTTTTACTATAGGGTATATGTACTCTAATGTAGGGTGAATACTTCTGTATCTTTTTCTTTAAGATAGTGTAAAAAGATGGTTGTATATGAGGTACATTTTAAACATTTATGTTAAGCTTTAGGACAATAATGTTTGGAGGTAAATTTTAAGTGGAGGTATCAAATCAACATTGAGAGACTAAATAGTAATCATAAATCCTGCTGAAGAATTAAGTGCTTTAATTATTTAACTAGTTGATGAATTTGGAAGTTATTGGTTCATTGGGTCCCCAAACTATTCTCTTTAAATCCTTTTTAGCAAAATCGTGTGGTGGGAGCTATGCAGCTATATTCTGTAGATAGGAAAGTGTCTCAGCCCATCGAAGGACATGCAGCTAGCTTTGCCCAGTTTAAGATGGAAGGAAATGCGGAAGAATCAACGTTATTTTGTTTTGCAGTACGGGGTCAAGCTGGAGGGAAGGTAAGTTTTGGCTTTGGTAAATATTTTAGTGAGAGCTTTTCTTTGTGTTTCTGCTACTAATTAGTCATCTAATTTCAAAGTAGTCTTCTCCCTTTCTTGTTAATTTGTTTTTAATATTTAGATTTGTGATGACTTAGTTTGGTTAAATTCTGCATCTAATACTTTTCTAAAATGAATAATGTTCTTTGACAACTTTTTTTCTTTCAGCTGTTTACATTAATTATTTTGATTGCCTTTACCAAAAGTCTGAAGTTGGTGTTTTTCAACTTTACTGTGCATTAGAGTCATTAGGTTTGCTAAAATGCAGATTTGTGTGCCATACATACAGAGAGTTTGATTCAGTAAGTGGCACTCATAACCTGCATTTTTAAATACCCTACATGACTTAATATACATGGATTGTGGACCACAGTTTGAACACATTGCCTTAAGCGGTTTCAACCCTGGCTGTACATTGGAATCACCTGTACAAAGTACTTCATATGTTAAGAGTTCTTAGCTGCACAAACAAGGCCTGGTTGATTAGAGCATGAAAAATTTAGTGAAATGGTATTGGATACTTTACGATAGCTAGGAAGGCTGTACAACCAACCTTGGAAAATGTGGAGTAAAACGGAAGAATGAGCAGCAGCCAGGATTCCAGCCAAAAACCATGCCACAGAACTCATGCTGCTATGACTGCACTGTTGGATGCCTGTAAACTCAATTTGACTACTCTTTCCACTGCCAGAATAGAATCTCTGAAGTCTTAATAACTTTGTGTCCCTAGCTCCCTGTTCAAAGTCCCAAGATAAACATCTTAGCTCTGAAAGTTTTGGAAAACAAGTGTTTAGTGTTTGGTGCTTCTAAAATGGAAGGCTGGCTCTACCTGCCCTAAAAACTTTTAAAGAGTACTCTCCCTTCTGTCCCCCCATCAGGAGGAGGGTTTAAATTCTGGGCAGACTAAAAACCTTGAACTTCATCTTTTTTAGAACGTTTGTATTTTCTTTGGTAAGTAGTTTTAAAAAATAGACAGAGATTGCTTAAAATATGATCATCTATAGCCTCTCATCTGGGAGGGAACATATTCACAGAGAGGTACAATTCTGCCCAAAATTTTCAGGGTAAGAATCCCTGAACCAGGGAATAATACTATGACTAGGATAGAAACTGATATTTAGATCTGAATTGATAGAATTTAAACAAAAATTTTTAGAAATTTAGATTTCAGAAATTAGATATTATCCTTAAGATGCTTGGCCAAGACATTTTTGAAAAGTGCTGCTGGGAAAAACCTTCAATATCTTTTTTTTTTTTTATGGTGGCTGGCCAGTAAGGGGGTCCAAACCCTTGACCTTGGACTTATAACACCAAGCTCTAACAACTGAGATAACTGGCCAGCCTCTTCAATATCACTTTGATAGTATCTGAAAACATGTTGATAGGTTCTTGAGCCTGTTTAATACACAATGCTCTTATCTTTTATAGTCTGCCATGACTTTTGAAGGAAGAAACCATTTTTTCAATATGGCTAGTTAACCTAACGAAGGATAGACCCTATAACTTTCATATGGTATTTATCTTGGAAATGGAATTGTGTTTTGTCTGAGTCCATTCCTGATATGACTAAGGAAAAAATATATAATACTCTCATTGACATTTACTTTCTCTTGCCTGGCTGATGTGCATCAGGCATTTTAAACTAAAATATATTCTCATCCAGTTTATGGGTTGGATGTGAGTAGAGAGACAACTCAGCTTAGGTATATACTTTCTTCCTGCGTGAGAGTAGATGTATAGGCAGAGCAGAGTTCAAAAACTTAAGTTAGATTTCTATTTGGAAATACTAAATTATAATTGAAAGCCATGAGCAAGTACCTTTGTAGATAAAATATTACTATTCTGTGCCCTTTATTCCAGGTAGATTATTTGAAGTGTGGTTATTTTAAATATTTAACTGAGTTTTAAGAAAGTGTTTATTTCAATATAATACATATTCATAGGAAGCTGCAAAGATAGTAAAGAGAATGATCCTGTGTGCCATTTATCCACTTTCTCCCAGTGGTTACATCTTACATAACTATAGTATAGTAGAAAAAAACAGGAAATGACATTGGTACATTTGTATGATTCTGCCATTTTGTCACAAGTAGATTCCAGATACATTAACTATTCCATCATCACAAAGATTTCCCCCATGACTTTATAGTCACACCACTCCCACTCTCTCCCACCATCCCTAACCCTTAGCAACCACTAATTTATTCTTCATCTCTATAATTTTGTCATTTCAAGAATGCTATGTAAATGGAATTATACAGTATGTGACTTTGAGATTGACTTTTTCTTTTCCCTCTGCATAATGTGTATGAGTGTGCATTCCTTTTTATTACCAAGGAGTATTCCATGGTATGGATGAACCAAACACAGTTTAATATCCACTTATTATAGGGTACTTTGGTTGTTCCCATTTTGGGGCTACAAATAAAGCTGCTGTGATCAACTGCTAAAAAGATAAAGGTTTATGTAAGTTTTATTTTCTTGTGAACAGTTACATATCATTGAAGTTGGCACACCACCTACAGGGAACCAGCCCTTTCCAAAGAAGGCAGTAGATGTTTTCTTTCCTCCAGAAGCACAAAATGACTTTCCTGTTGCAATGCAGGTATGTTAAGCAAAATAAATGAACTTTTTAAATCTCTCCCCTTAAAACAAATTAATCCGAACACTACTCACAGTTGATATAATTTAAATCGTGCTTAAAAGAGTACTCTTTATTCTAAAATAAAGTTTATTCGTGAAACCTTGTAAAATAATACTCTGATTTTCATGTAATATGTAAACTGGGTTACCCTAAGTTGTTCAGAATTGTCTTCTCTTTTATCTTACAGATTTCATTCATATTCTTGTGTTTAGGTAAAAGCTTGGGATATCCCGTATTTAATTGTACTGTAAAAATGAGGGAAACCTTAAATACTTGAATTTTTTATATAAGCCTCTTCTCAAAGTTCTAGAATTTCAGCATCTCTAAATGTTTTTATTTCCTATTTGTAGATTGATTATTGTACCAAAGTGTTGATTTTCTTTATACAGATCAGTGAAAAGCATGATGTGGTTTTCTTGATTACTAAGTATGGTTATATCCACCTCTATGATCTTGAAACTGGTACCTGCATCTACATGAATAGAATCAGTGGAGAAACAATCTTTGTTACTGCACCTCATGAAGCCACAGCTGGGATAATTGGAGTAAACAGAAAGGGACAAGTAAGGAAACCTTGAAACTTTAAGTTAAGCAATAAAATAAAACAACACTTTACCATTAACTGTCTTTGAAAAAGTAAATGGTAACTTTGAATATCAGAAAGTGATTCATACATAAAAATATAGGAGAATATGAATACAAAATCCTCTTTAATCCTTGTCTCAGAGAGAGAAACTGTTTGACATGTAGCCATCTATGCATCTTTATTGTTAAAAAAGTGACTCTCCATGGAAAGAAACTAGTAGGGTCACATTTGATAGACTATACTTTTTAATGGGGTTTTCTTCCTATTATCTCCAAGACGAATAAATTGTCAAGTACAGGGAAAAGAATTCTACCTCCATTGCTTTTCCTAACTCATTAATTAAGTATCACTAAATATTTAATGTTAGAAGATATGTTACTGTACCTATTGTGGGTTGCCTAGGAAGGTTATCCAGTTAGATAGGGAAAATATTAGTTATCCTGAATTTGTCGTATTTGACAAACCTCTTCACACCACCTAGCAAGTGGTTCTTTTTTTGTGTTTTCTTAGTATTTCAATGTAATTAAAAATATTCTACCAGGAGGCATCTTAATTTTCTGAAAAATGGCTAAAATTTTAAAAAGTTAGTAACTGTTATTGGTCTTGTCTTTTACTAGTTTTTCTCCAAATTAGTATTTTTCCCAGATAGTAAGCAGTGGAAGTAGATAGGTTTTTTCTCCTCTTCAATTAATTTTTGAAAAATGGTATGGATATGAAGAGGCAATTCCTCTAGGGAAAGGGAGTCTTTTCTTACCTATATCTATCCCCCACCTCAGCTACAGACCTGGTTAGCTGTTTCTGCTTTTTGCCCCTATAGAGCATATGTAGCCCTCTTCATAACATTCATACTGAATTAAAATTGCTTAACTGTCTCAGTCACTGTTCTTCATTAGGAAAGGGGCTTGTCCTGTTTAATTGTATTTCTAGCACCAGTCAGTATCTGGCATAAAAGCAATTATAAAAATTCAATAGCTTTCAGTTACTCAGTTGAATATTGTCTCTCTTGGCAAAACCAAGAGTGAATTGGCCTTTTGGTGAACTGGGTTAGTGATAATTTAATAATCATGAGGTTGTGAAACCAGGGATCTTTTTATTTCTGCTGATATACTGATATTTTAAGATAATGCTTAAAGTATCTTGAATAATTCACCATACATTTTTGGTGTTCATAACTAATTCTGGGAACTTACTGTTATTCTTCCTTCCCTCTAAATTTTGTGTGCCATCTACTTTGAATAAAATGATGGGTGTTCATAGTAACCTTAAGCCTCAGGGCTTCTCTCTACTTTTTACATTAAAAAAAGATCCAGTTACAATACTAGGTGAGCATATGCCCTGAAGGGATGACTGTATGGCTTCCTTTGGTTGAAAAAAGCAAAAGCGATCAAAATGACATCATAGCCAGTATTTGGCTTAAGTTTTGAACTTGGTAGAACTGAGTACTTTAGAAGATACAGGAACCTTCTCTGTTCCCTGTAGATCTTAAATACTGATTGCTAGAAATCTGCCCAAACAGTCGTTAAGTGTGGTAAAGATGAAACTCAGGGTTTGGTGTTTGAGGGAGACTAAGGCAGTGATCAATATGAAGCTTCAGAAAGTGTAGTTGGAACTGGATTTATTCATCTTCCTTACTCTTCCTAGGAGGTAAGAATTAAATTGAGGGTGGGGGTTGGGAATGTAAGTGACTAAAGAAAATAATTAATTACTTCCTTTAAACAGTATGTTTTAACATGGAGTAGAATGACACCTTGCAAACACATGATGGCCTAAGCTTTGGTGATGTGAGTCTGACCTATAGAAATGAAAGAATCTGGGAGGTTAAAATTCTTCATTTTCCTCAAAAGGGATAATAGAACAGGCAGAGCAGACTGTTACCTATCTATTTGGTTACTGAATTCTCAAATATTTTTTTCAGTTCTTGTTGCTCTAGAGACAGAAATTTCCCATTTTCATTTATTCAACAGATATTAAGCATGTGCTTTGTGTTACACACTGCCTGTTGCTAGTAAATGCAATTAAACAAAGACAAGCCCCTTTCTTCATATGGAATAGTGACTGAGAAACAGTTAGACAAGTAGTTATAATAGTCCAAGAAGTACCATTATTGGTAATATAAGTAGTTTGCAAGCTAGGATGTATAACCAACTCTGTTGGGGAGAAGGACGCATGGATAGGGAAGGACTCCTTTTCCCTAGGACAATTAACAGTTCAGCTTTTGGTGCAAGCAGGGCTGCATTCTGTAGTAGTGAGTTTTAAGGAGGATTGAGGGTGGATAACTGTTCTCTAAACAGAAACAATTAGAAATTGCTCATTACTGATGCTGTATTTATTAAGCACCTACTGTGTATACCTTGCATTATGTTAGGTACTGGAAGATTCAGTGGTCCCTCCCCTCTTTTGAGTATATAACCTGGGCTCTAAGAAAGTAAATGTAATTAAAGAATTACTGAAAAATTCTTATTCAAAAAAAATCTTAAAATTAAAAGGCATATACCTTAAGCTTCCTCCAGGTGAGCCCAAAATTCATAGCTTCTTCAGTCATTTTTTGTAGGTTGTCAAAATTGCATCCACAAGAATCTATAAGCCATGTGGAATTGTCATTCAGAGCTCAGTTAAATGGGAGCCTTAATCTTTGATATTGACTATGTTAAGAATGAATGAGGGCTGGCTGGTTCCGATTTGGTTAGAGAGCAGTGTTATAACACCAATCCAAAACTGCCAGCAGCCCCCCCCTCCAAAAAAAGAATGGATGCTATCTAAAGCAATTAGTTTGGCAATATTAAATAGGAAGTTGTTTATATTATAGGATGGCCATATTTCAGGAACCGCAAAATGGCTTAGCACCCCACGGCACTTGTTTTTAAATCTCTCCAGTCTTCTCTCTCCTGGACTCCCACCTTCCTTCCGGTCTTCCTCTTTCTCCAAATTAATTATTTGTTTTTTTATGGCAACAATAAAGCGGCTGTCACAAATTCACAATTTCATTACTTTTGTGACTCCAAACATATTTGGTATCATTTATATCCAAATGAACACATTGCAGCTGTTCTTTAAACTTTAAATTGCAGGTTCTATCAGTGTGTGTGGAAGAAGAAAACATAATTCCTTATATTACCAATGTCCTACAAAATCCCGATTTGGCTCTGAGAATGGCTGTACGTAACAACTTAGCTGGTGCTGAAGAACTCTTTGCCCGGAAATTTAATGCTCTTTTTGCCCAGGGAAATTACTCAGAGGCAGCAAAGGTGGCTGCTAATGCACCAAAGGTAAACAGTTATGAAAATGAAGTTGCTATAATTGGATTAATGTTAATATTCTCTATTTCTAATACTGCTAGAAGAGAAAACAGCTTTACTTGGATATAATAATGTTTGGTTACTTAGGTGTAATACTGTTTGACCTCATAAATGATAGCTACTGATTTTGTTTCCCAAAGTTGGATATTAAACAGATCCTGTCGAATTTATGGTAAGTAGAGCTGTCAGAAATTGGGCTGAATTTATTCCCATCACCTTTGATATTGGTTTATGTTGGGCTGAATTAAACCTTACATTCCTGACCAGTATTAATTATGAATTTTGCACTTAATTTAATGTAAATTTGGGATAATATCTAGCTATAACTATTTTATAATTACACTTTTTCTCTAACACATTGACATTGTAATTAAGTTGGTATATTTCTGATTCTGAATAGTCTCCTAACATTGAACCAGAAGCATGACAGACAATGATTGAATATTTACCATAGATGGAAATGATTTGAAATTTGCTATTAATAGATGGACTTATGACTTTAAGATTGACTAAGAGACCCATAGGGTTATTTATGTGATGTTTGGATCACCTTTGAGTCGTCTAACATTTCTCCTTTTTAAAGGGAATCCTTCGTACTCCAGACACCATCCGTCGGTTTCAGAGCGTACCAGCCCAGCCAGGTCAAACTTCTCCTCTACTTCAATACTTTGGAATCCTTTTGGACCAGGGCCAGCTGAACAAATATGAATCTTTAGAGCTGTGTAGGCCTGTACTTCAGCAAGGGCGGAAACAGCTTTTGGAGAAGTGGTTAAAAGAAGATAAGGTGCATTAATTCGTGTTGACATAATTTTGCTTTGATTGAATTACATAATCATGTTAGCAAGTTAAAATCATTTGAGCTGCACCAAAATGTCTCTATTCGTTATTTACTTTAGGTTTTTAAAAGGAATCCAGGATTCTTGCTTGGTGGTTAAAAAAACTAACTTGGAAGTGAATTGCTATCCTTTTTGCTTTAGGAAAAGCTTAGTGTGAGATGCTTACTTCAGCATGCAATCGTTTTTGTCAGTATATGTGACAGTCATTTGGACATAGGAATATATATACATACATATATATTTTTTTAAGGCTGGCCAGTACAGGGATCGAACCCTAGACCTTGGAGTTACCAGCACCATGCTCTAACCAGTTTAGCTAACCAGCCAGCCCTGGACATAGGAATATATTCTTATCTGCCACATTCCACACTTGATATGCGCAATAGTTTCAGTCATACAGGTATCATCTTCTCTTTTAGAAATACCAAATATCAAAATTCTAGTATTTGCTGTTGCTAAGCATGTTTGGGTGTGCAAGGAAAACATATAAAATGTTGGATCATAGTTGTGTTAAGACAGTAGAGCCATCTAATTAGCAATGAAATACTGTTTCCCAAAGTGATTTCACAGAATGCTAATTGGTGTAATATGGAGAAATATTTAACTTGGTTTCTTGAAATTTATTTATTTATTTATTTATTTATTTATTTTATTTTTATTATTTTTTAATTTTATTTTGTCGATATACATTGTGGCTGATTATTGCTCCCCTTCACCAAAACCTCCCTCCCTTCTCCCTCTTGAAATTTATTTAAATGTGAACCTCAAAAGTTTTTTTCTTTTATCTTTTGTTGTTTTTTTCTTATTCTTTTAATGCTAACCAGCTTTCTTTAGGATTTCTCTATGCCTTTTATATTCATTCAGTACTTATTAATTTCTCTTTACACAGGGCATGTAATCGTACTATGTTTTCTAAAGCACATTATTTCTTATGTGGAATAGTGGCTGAGGAACAGACAAACAACAGAAGTTGTTTATTCGTAAGGCAACAAACGAGTTTAAGCAGTCCGCTAGTGTTATTCCTTTCATACCACCATTAAAAAAGCCTTTCTTCACAAAGTTGTAATATTGAATTGCCATGTACTGTGTGCCATTGTCAAGAGCTGAGGTAGCACTGTTCAAAGCACTCTGAATAGTGAATAACTTTTAATACTATTTATTATTCCTTTCAGCATTAGTGTATGTTGCCACTATTTTTACACTACAAATTCTGAGTCTTTGTTTCTTGACCCTGCTTCTGGCAATTTTATAGGGTACTTGTATTAAGTCCATTTTTGTTGCTTATACCAAAGTACACTGAACTGGGTGATTTATAAAGAAAATGAAATTTATTGCTTACAGTTTCTGAGGCTGAGAGGTCCAAAGTCCATCTGGGGGTGGCAACAGCGACCCAGGGGTCTCCCATTGCAAGATGGTGGAAGCAGAGAGAGCAGAGAGTGAGAAACAGACTCTCCTCTTCTTTTAAAGCCCTCAGAAACATGCCCCTGACCACCATTTTTAATCCATTCACTGCAGCGTGGTCCTGCAATCCAATCACCTCTTCAAGGTTCCACCTTTCAATTACCATAATAGGATTTGCCACCCTGTTAACAGTCACAGTGGGGGCCAAGTTTCTAATACAAAAAATGTGGGGGATACAATTCAAGCTTCAACAAGTTTTAGGGGGACATAATCCAATCCACTACAGTACTAGAGGATAGTACTTCAGATTTGGGATGCTTGGACAGGAGTCTCTGCTGAAAAATTGTTACTAGCCACACTAGCAAGTATTTGAGGTCTGTCCTAATTGTTTCACATAAAGGAGTATGGGAACAGCCATGGTAACTGAGTTGAGCTATATAACAGGGTGAAAGCTTTTTTTATGTATCATTACCTTTGTGAACAGTCAGATGGGATCCATTTGTGGTAAAAGAAACATTAGTCAACTCTTCATTAGTTAGCATGTTCAGTTAAGATGTATAGACTCTGTAGAACTTCTTACTTAACAGCACTGAATATCAGTTATGGCTAGTCTCTGAAGTAACCACTAAAAGTAGAAAGTCGTCTAAAAATAAAAACATGAAAATTTTAAATTAAAAAAAATAAGAAAATCAATGCTAGTATGTAAAGCAGAAATCTTAGGAAGCTGATTTCCAAATTGGGCAGTTGACTGACTTTTTGAATAATAGAAGAGGAGGATATCTGCTTGTATACTACAATAAAATTCTAAAATTTTCTTTTGTTTTACCTTGTGAAATTAGTGTCCTGCCTTACAACCTTAAATCCAAAAGTCAAGGAGGTAACAGAGCTTAGATTCTTTAGACATATAGATTACACTCTAATTTTAATAATAGTCCTGATGGTGAAACTCATCTAGCTCCTTCATTATCAAATTTTCATTTGATAACATTACATTAAATGCTGCAGTAGTTTTGAAAAATTGGATCCATGTGGGTCTGATATCTGAATATTTTTAGTAGTTAGAAGTACAGGATTCTGCTTTAAATAAAGTATTTACATTCCTAACAAGATAGATGATAATGTCAATAAGCATGAAGTCTTGGTGGGCTTTTTATCGTTGTTTTAGTAGGATGCATGGAGAATTCTACTGAGACACTGCTGTGAATATAAGATCAAGAGTTTTTACCAACCACAACCCCTGTATATTTATAATATATTCTGGGAAATTGAGTAATTAAGTACCTATCATACTAGTTATTATTTATAGTGGAAGTAGTACCAACTGCTCTTTTATAAAACAGCTCATGGATCACTAAACAATCTCTTTCCTTTGGACAGCTGGAGTGTTCTGAAGAATTGGGTGATCTTGTGAAATCTGTGGACCCTACACTGGCACTTAGTGTGTACCTACGGGCTAATGTCCCAAATAAAGTCATTCAGTGCTTTGCAGAAACAGGTCAAGTCCAGAAGATTGTTTTATATGCTAAAAAAGTGAGTTCAGTAAAACAAATTCTCAATATAAATTGATTAAAACATTGAGAGAAATCAGCCTGTACTAACTTCGTTACTTTAATAGTGAATTTTCTTAAATTTTGGATTATTTGGAAAAGTATAAAGATTCTATCTTAGGTCTCCTATATAGATTTCACATTTATTAAGAAATGGGAATAATTACTCTTGCATGGCTTATCAGAATTTAAGATAGCAGGGGCATGTTTAACATGTCAAAACAAAATCTTTTAAATGCTCATTCATCAAAAATGGATAAGCCTATTATAAAATTTTATAGTTGTTTGTTCAAATATGTTTAATTGAGCTTCTTAAATTCAAAATGAATTTGCACTTTTACCAGTAATTCTATATTAGCAAGATTTTATTATAGAAAAAGCCTTAAATGCTATGAAAATGAGACTTTGCAGCAGGGTTTAATTCTTTGTCCATTTATAGGTTGGATATACACCAGACTGGATCTTTTTGCTGAGAAATGTAATGCGTATCAGTCCAGATCAAGGACAGCAGTTTGCACAAATGTTAGTTCAGGATGAAGAGCCTCTTGCTGATATCACACAGGTAATGGCACTAAGATGTATTCTGTAGAAGCTGATTGAAATGGAGAGTGGAGTATATAACTTTAAACAACTTTGGAGAAGAATAGGTTAAACTTTTCAGTTTGTAGAATTTAGAGATATGTCTCTCCTCTCTACACGGATAAACTCAAGTGTCTTACAAAAAAAAGCAAGTTGCAGAAGAATGTACAGTATGATACCATCTATATGCAGTTTTAAAACATGCAAAGCAAATACTGTCTTAGAGATGTATGTGTATTGAAAATATGAAAAATGTATGGGAATGATAAAACAGGATAGTGGCTGCCACAGGTTGAGGGGAGAGGGAAGAGATACTATGGGAGGTATGAGTCAGAGTTCTTTATGTTTTTGTATGTTTTTAAAAGTTCATAAATTTAAATCTATCAGTTTGACTGTATTCTGCTATTATGTAATATCTTGAAGTATTTTGTAGTTATTTTTACCAGAACTAAAAGTAACTTCTCCAGAGGCCAAAAGTTCATTCTTAAAGAAGTTATGTTGTCTAAATAATAATCTTTAAATCTGGTATTTGGTTTATTATTTATAAAAAAAGAGATCATGCTTAATTTCATTTACATATTAACAATATATTAAAACAATTTCTAACAATTTTTTTTTGTAGATTGTGGACGTCTTTATGGAATACAACCTAATTCAGCAATGTACTGCATTCTTGCTTGATGCTCTGAAGAATAATCGCCCATCTGAAGGTCCTCTACAGACGCGGTTGCTTGAGATGAACCTTATGCATGCACCTCAAGTATGTGTTTTCATTCTTTTAGGCATGTTTCCACCACCATTTTAGTTACTGTGCAGACTTCTCAGATTGTTATTCAAAACTATTGAGATGCTTTTTCTTCAAGAAAATTTAGCTGATGTTCCTTTGTACTTTATTTCCTTTGCTAATTCACTGTTGAATCCTAATATGTAATCTGAATATCAAATTACTGATATAAATGGGGTGGTAAAAAAACTAATTCTATTTGTGGCTTTATAGGTTGCAGATGCTATTCTAGGGAATCAGATGTTCACGCATTATGACCGGGCTCATATCGCTCAGCTATGTGAAAAGGCTGGCCTCCTGCAGCGTGCATTAGAACACTTCACTGATTTATATGATATAAAGCGTGCAGTTGTTCACACCCATCTTCTTAACCCTGAGGTATTTCAGTTTCTAACTTAACAGATGGTTTTACTTGTGATTATTTGGTATACTGAAAATGTGTTTGTGGTACTGGATGATAGTAATTTCATACCACCATGAGGTTCAACTTTATTTCATTTATTGATTCATTTATTTATTTTGTCTTCTAGTGGTTAGTGAATTACTTTGGGTCCTTATCAGTAGAGGACTCCCTAGAATGTCTTAGAGCCATGCTGTCTGCCAATATTCGTCAGAATCTGCAGATCTGTGTTCAAGTGGCTTCTAAGTATCATGAACAACTGTCAACTCAGTCTCTGATTGAACTTTTTGAATCTTTCAAGAGTTTTGAAGGTAATTAAGGGTTTTTGAGTTTTTAAAAATTACTCAAGATAGCCAGGAAGAGGTATGCTTATGATCAGGCTATTAAAAATTCTTTCTGAAAGTTTAATTTTATGGGACATTTTAATATTTTAAGTTTTATTATTCAATAAATATTGTCAAGACCCTTTTACATCAGATCTTAAGTATATGCAGTGAACAAGACCATCTACTTATACTTTGTCAGTGAATTAAAGGTAGAATTTTACGATAAAAATATATAGTGGCTTTGTCATAGTTGTATAAGATGAAAATACTACTGATCATATATAATATTTCATGCTTATATATCTGACTTTTTTTTTTTTTTGGCAGCTGGCCGGTAACAGGGATCATACCCTGGATCTTGGTGTTGTCAACACCACGCTCTAATCACCTGAGCTAACCGGCCAGCCCCATGTCTGACTCTTATATTGGCAAATGATTCTAGCCAAGGATATTTTGTGAGTTGTCACTGTATAGCAGGGTTTCTCAGCTTTGGTATTATAGACATTTGGGGCTGGATAATTCTTTGTTTTAGGGGGGTCATCCTGTGCATGTAAGATATTTAGCAGCATGCCTGGCTAGATCTAGACCCACTAGATGCCAGTAGCATCAGCTCCACCAGTTGTGACAATCAAAAATGTCTCCAGACATTGCCAAATGTCATGTGGGAGGAAAATCATCCCTAGTTGAGAACCACTGCTGTACAGAGTACTAAAGTAATCACTTTTCGGTGGCTCTCATGTTCATTAGCTAAATTCTGGTTTCCAGTTACCTTTTCTCCTCTCCCTTTGTAGTCATAGTGCTCTAGACAGAAGTAGTAAGAGATTCTACTAGTTTTCTTAATTTTCTCAGTTTTTGTATGCTAACTATGCACTAAATTTACACTGTTCAGTACAGTAGCAACTACCCACAAGTAGTTAAATTCATTAAAATTAAATAAAATTTAAAGCTTAGTTCTTCAGTCACATTAGCCACATTTTAAGAACTCAATAGCCATATGTAGTTAGTGGCTATCATATTGGACAGCACAGATAAATAACATTTTCATCACTGCAGAAAGTTTTATTGGACAGCACTGCATTAAATTCTTTCTAAATTACTTTTGTTTCCTATTAATTTATAGCATATGGAAAAACACCTGGTATTAGGGACTTCATTTAAAATTTCTCATGTGGAATATGGTGTAATAATTAGCTTTGGTGTGAAGTAGCCACCCCTATTTCTAAACTACTGGAAAACATTGAGTTGAATATTCTGTTTTGTAGGGATTAACGTGTAAATCCATTTTACTGAACTAGTTACTGGATTAATTAGTATTCTTATTGAGCTTTTTAAGCAACCAATTTATATTTGGGAGTATCCCGTATAACAGTGTGTTTTAATTGCTTGACTGTTTTTCAGTTCTGTCATTCTCAAAAGTGCACCTATGCTTAATTTCAATTATTTGTTTCTTTAAGGTCTTTTTTATTTTCTGGGATCCATTGTTAACTTTAGTCAGGATCCAGATGTGCACTTTAAATATATTCAGGCAGCTTGCAAGACTGGGCAGATCAAAGAAGTAGAGAGAATCTGCAGAGAAAGCAACTGCTATGATCCTGAGCGAGTCAAGAATTTTCTCAAGGTAAGTAGTTTTGAGTGATGTGCTTTCTGGTTGGGTTGAAAGGTCAGCAGTTTCACAGGGGCTCCAGTCTTAGTTCTAGAATATGTTTTTCCCCTAAATGTGAAGTTCTTAGCATTCTCAAATTGTGTGCTGGATTATTCCTTCCAAACTTAATACTCTGTGGTTTCCTTTGAAATAGGGAAGGAAATTGGTAAGTAATAAGGAAAAAAATAGCACTATCTCAAAGCAATTTCCTTTCATTTTAATTTTGTAGAGAAAATTTTATGGTTATATACTCTCAATATCATTTTAGAGTATCATTTAGGCTTTTTTTTTTTTTTTGGTGGCCGGCCAGTATGGGGATCTTGGGGATCTGAACCCTTGACATTGGTGTTATAACACTATGCTCTAACTAACTGAGCTAACTAGCCAGCCCATTTAGGCTTCTTTTGAGTATTAAGATCAGCCTGCCCTCAGTGTCATTTTGAGGAGTCTCTGTTGTAGGCAAAGAGGTCTCTTGTCAAGGATATAAGTTTACCTCTATCATCAAATTTGCCTGACTCTTAGAAATGAAAATTTTAAATGTATATTATTCATAAACTAAAGGTAAGATCAAACCAAAAACGCTCATCTTTGTGATACATGAATTCATTTATATTATTAGCACCACGCTCTAACCAGCTGAGCTAACCGGCCTCTCACTATGAATTCATTTATAGAGAAGTAAGCACTGCCTGTGTTGGAGTAAAGAGTAATGGTTAAAATACTTGAACTCTTTAGAACGGGCAGTTAATTTTGTCTAATGTTTAACTTAGCTTTAGCTTTATTCTCACACCTACCAATTACTTTGTGAGGAAAATAAAGCTTTGAAGTTGGCAGCTGGCTGTAAAAGATCAGGAAAAGTATAGAACACTCAGATTATTGCCCTCTCCCTGCCAAGTATATATAAATATACACATATACATATGTGAAATGATACCAGAGAGTTCTGAAGTATTTTTTGTCTTCTGTAAGATTTTTAAATTGAAAGTAAAACCGAAATGTTTATTGTGTAATTCTTTAGAAAAAAATAGGTTTTTCCTACCCCCAAATTGTCATCATTTGTAGATAATCTATAGTTGAATTCCCTTAGGAGTTTTAGTATAATGCAGTCGAAGTGCTGAAATTGCCCTACATTTTTTTTGGTGGCTGGCTGGTAGGGGGATCCGAACCCTTGACGCTGGTGTTACAAGATGGAACTCTAACCAACTGAGCTAACTGGCTGACTCTGCCCTACACGTTAGATTAAAAGATAAACTTTCCAAAAAAGCATAGCTTTATAATGTCTTGGCCATCATGAATATTCTGGGAAACTTGGCTTTCTGATGTTTTGAACTCCAAATTTTTCTGGTGTCAAAAAAACTTCCAAATGAAAAAGATATGGTGCTCTATATCTGACTAGTGTACCCGTAACACTGGTTCACTTCCTCTTTTGAGTATCATTGGTTTCCTTTTTAAAAAAATACTACTGGATTCTTTCTTCCAAGATTTCTTTTTGTTTTTAAGCTTTCAGCTTTTATGATTCAGTTGAAATTTTTTTAGCCTTTGATCTTAATAGTTGGATTATATATGTAAAACAGAACTAAATTAATTTAGTTAAGTATCATTTAATTACAGTGTTCTTGAGCTTCAAAAAAAATCATTTGGATTCTAGGATAGTGCTGCCTTAGATTATTTAGCCCATGGATTAATTAGATGAGGATTCCCTCTGCACGCCTGCGAATTAGGTGCAGGCTTGATAAAGTTAGCGGGGTTAGTGTGGGTTATGAGCTTTTCAATCAGAACTGTTTCAAATTCTACTTGGGCATTGTTTGTTCATTCAATGTCTAGGTGTTACTTCAGCCTCAGTTTCTTCAACCATAAACTGTGTTTATCAAGTACCCTGTGTGCTATAAATATTTAAGTGGTAATCATTGTTAATAAGCTGTGTTGGTGGGCCTTGGAAATAAGGTGGAGTCAGCCTACATGTGATTTCTATCAGGCAAGTTTTGTTTGTTTCGATTTTAAGTTGTTCCTGAATCTTTGAAGGAATTTAATTCCAGTCTAAATTAGAGGTGAATCTAGTGTCTTATGTTTAAATAATCTGGGATGGGAGCTTAATACGAAGATGCTACTTTTGTATTCAGCCTCTCACCCCAGTGGTGAGAATGAACATATTATTTACTCACTTTTCCTTATTGACATGTAGTGCACAGCTACAGTGCCTTTCATCATCACTATCGTCAAACTTAAATTTTAGAGATACTCTAGCTGCATGTTAATTGACTGGAATTATATGTAAGTTCTGTGATCTTAAGAAAAATACCTCTCTGAATCTGATCTTGAATATTCAAGTGCCGTTTGTTTGCCTAGCCACCAGCGATTCAGAGATTGATAGATCATAAGCACTTCTTTAAAGCACCGTGTGAGCAGGATGAACTGGTAGCAGCAGCAGCATTTGACTTATGCCCTAAATTTGTGGAAATGTAGTTCCCTGTAGAAAGCATGGATGTGTTCTTCAGAGTCATGATCTGCTCCTTGCTACCTTCCGTCTTATTTTCTACCATTCTTTTTCTCCTGGTTTTGCTTCAACTGCACTGCCCTGCTTGCTGTTCCTGGAATTCTCCCAACCCTCTCCTGCCCCAGGGTCGTTGCTTGTGCTCTCGACTACTTTTCTTTCAGACCTTCTTGAACTGCTTTCTTACCTTCTCCAGGTTTCTAATCAAATATCATAAGAGAGGAAGTCCGAGGTTACCCTTTCTAAAATAGAACCTATTCCTACCCTATTCACACCTCCCCCTTATCCTGCTTTATTTTCTTTTATAACACTTAACCACTATGAGACATTGTTTCTTCCCACTAGAATGTAATCCTTGAGGGAATGGACTCCACTTACTTTGTTCCCTGCTGTAACTCTAGTGCCTATGCACAGAGTCTGGTACATAGGTACTCAGTAAGTGTTTGGTAAATGAACAAATTTATGTTGAAGAAAACCTCTGTATGTGTTTATATAATTTCAATTTTGATCTTAAAATCTTTAACCATTACAACTGGAGGTTAATTATTTACTAAATAATTTAAAATGTTAATATTACTTGTAATAATATTACTTCTATGAAACCATGTGCAAATTTAGGCAATCAAGAAAATACCCTGAGCTGGCCGGTTAGCTTACTTGGGAGAGCGTGATGCTGGTAACCCAAGGACGCAGGTTTGGATACCTGAACTGGCGAGCCACCAAAAAAAGAGAGAAAGAAAATATCCTAGTTTTTATGTACTTTTTCAGTCTTAAATTTTCTTGTGGAATACAGTTAGTATTCCACAGAAATGGAATTCTTTGACACAGAAGTTCAAACACCCATGCATGAGAAATAGAATAACCTTAGATTACTTGCTGCAAGTATGTTTTTGTCCTAAGTGGCAAAGTAATATTTTATATGTATATTAAACGGGGTAAAGAAGATTTGTTGCTCCACTAATTTTCTGATATTTGTTTAGTAGGAAAAACATTACCTACTGAAACTTTTTGCAGAGGTAGATACAAATAGATTTTCTGTAGAAATGACTGTAGCAGCTATTAGTACAGAGTTTCCATGGTGTTAAGCAGTACTTGCTTTAGACTTTCCTTAATGTAAAAAATCTGCAGCTGGACTTCCACTTCAGATTTACAGCCATTTTTATTTTTTAATTTAGGATGGCTCACAGATTTACCTTGGTGTTCTCTGAACATCTCATAGACTAATCTTCATATTATTTATAATTGGTTCACTTAAATGTCCTAGTCTTAGCAGTCATTTTATTCTAACCCTACAAATAATGTTCTTAGTGGCTGTCATTGGGGAAGGTCCTATCCTGCTTAGATCTACTTCCTTAGCAGACTGTCTTAAAGGAATCATTTATTGAGGAATGTTTCACTGTATATAAATGAATTCCTGATGGAAACTGTTATTTTTTGTGCTGTACCTTATGTCTGTGGAATATAACAGGACATGTATCAGGTAAATTCCCAGTACAGGTCTTCCCTACCTGTCTATAAAATGTTCTCTGTCAATCTATAAATAGGACTGTAGTTTGGTATTTGTAATGGTAAAAGCAGTTGGCAATTTATAGATGTCTTTTCTTTAAATGCTCTTTCTTTTTTTTTTTTTTTTACCTTTTTCTTACAGCAACATGTGGTGTATTTAAGTCATGGCCATCACCATCATGTTGCTCCTTGTAGGCTTTATATAAGAGAGTGTTAGAGGCTGGTTATATAGATTGGAATTGGGGAGGGGTAGAAAATTAATCATTAGTTTGAAATTATTTTTGACAATGTGGATTATAGTTATTAAATCAACTCCAAGTTCAATTAGAGTGTTAATATGAATGAAAGTCCCAATTGTGATGATTTTATAACATGAGTGCCACTAGTTGCTCACAAATCTTAATTCATTACTTTGTTTTGGTAAAGGGGTATGTGCAGGGAGGAACCTGGTATGTGAATCTAGTTATTGCTTTAGTAAAAATTTACTGAAACTGGGATGTGCACAATCAACTATTGGGACGTTTATTTCTTTAATAGAAGAGCCAAGTTTGTGTGAGCCTCTCCCATATGCATAGGACATAATGTTTTACATAGATTTGAGTCCTTGTACGAAGGAGGAAATTAAGTCTTCTTTTTGTTCTTTTTTTCAGGAAGCAAAATTAACAGATCAATTACCCCTTATCATTGTATGTGATCGATTTGACTTCGTCCATGATTTGGTGCTTTATTTATATAGAAATAATCTTCAAAAGTATATAGAGATATATGTGCAAAAGGTAAATATTTAAAAGTATAATCTTATTGTATATTTATTTCTCATATTCTGGAAATCTTCATCCTTTCAAAACTCTGTGCACAATAAGAGGGGTCTGCTATAGTAGCTTTCAATACTTTTCCCAGCATTATCTTATTATTATTATTATTATTATTAAAATTTTACATGCATGCTAAGTGTGTAAAACATAGGAATAGAACTGCTGAGGTTGAAAAAGTTGGGTGGCCTAGGGCCATACTAAGTTGGTAGGCTGTGAGGTATCCATATAGAGCCCCTAAGTTCCAAAACAGTTTTCAAACCATCTTAAATATTGATATTAGAAACTTTACCTTCTAACTCTAGACATAATAAGATGCTTTTGCTATAATGGGAGCATTTTTATTAGATAGCTTTCCATAGTCATTCTTTGACTTTAGTTTCTTTGGACTTATTTATCATTTAGAGGAATGATTAGATCACTAACTGAGCCAATAAAGGATAATATGATTCCAATACTTATTAGACCATGAAATCTTTTCTTTCAGCTGGACTTCCTGCTAAATTCCTCTATCTAGTTGTAAATTTAGACTCTCAGTTTATTACTAAATTTAAAAACTGAGCTTAAAAGAGAACGGATTCTCTTTTAACTCCTCTTTGCTTTGCTTCTTAAAATAATGGCATTCCTTTTTTTTTTTTCTCACCACAGGTGAATCCTAGTCGACTTCCTGTGGTTATTGGAGGATTACTTGATGTTGACTGCTCGGAAGATGTCATTAAAAACTTGATTCTTGTTGTAAGAGGTCAATTCTCTACTGATGAGCTTGTTGCTGAGGTTGAAAAAAGAAACAGGTGTAGTACATTTATTCATAAATGGAATAAATTAGTAATCTTTCTTAGCATGGTAATGGATAAAAATATAGCTAGTCATTTGCCTCAAAGCTACTCAATAACACATGGAAAATAATTCCCTGGAGATACCTAATTTAGAGGTGATAAGCTAGCTGATAGTACTGTGGAAAAATTACAGCTATCCTATAGAAAATCTACTAACTTGGTTGATCACTTTTTTTGCATGTTTATTATTACAGCTATGTGGTTTGACTTTCTGTTTTTAATGTAAAGTATGTAGTAAACCTCCTTTTAGTTAGATAGGATACCAGTATATTTAACAATTAATTCTTCACTGATAAATAGTGTGGTGTTTGTTCACGTATAAGAGGGAAAATAGTTCCCTGTGCAACTCTTGGTTAAACTGATATTTAATTTATAGTACCTTAATATGATAATATGAATTATGAATTTCCAATAGTAGAATACAGTATAAGTGCTTTTAAAACTTACTAGACTATGAAGTCTTTTTTTAGCTGGAACATTTTGAAGAACTAGTGTTTGGGAAGTGCTGATGTAGTAATTGAGGTTGGTGGATTGGTATAATAGAGGGAAGTTACTCTAGCTGCATGAAAGGATATGAAGAAAACCTGTGGGGTTTAATTTTAACCTGAGTTAATGTAGGTAACCTACTATGGCATTCATAGGATTTGTATTAGAATGTTTCAAATATGGACAAATTCTGCATTTAAGGACAAAAGAGATATATAGTATAATACTGACTTAAAAGTTTGAGCTTAGTTTGAAATGATTTTAAGTTATAACAATTAAACATTTAGAAAGAGGTTGACTTTAAGCCTAACACCTGAAAAAAATCTTATCACATATTCCAAGCAAATGGCCAGATAGTTTCTGCTAGATAATTGGTCTTCAAATGACAAATTATATTGTGATAAGCTAGAGTCACATCTAAGTCACTAGTCTAGACATACCTTAGCTAATCTTAATTCTTTCAGTTGACATGGCACATCTGCTTTGGTTGCACGTATTTATAGGATCTTGATTTTTGCCTTTATTAGTAAAAAAAAATTGTCTTTACCCTAATGGGAATGTTCATAATGACTATGTGAATTTGATAGCCAAAATATGGAATAATGCTTTTTCTCTGACTGCTTTTAGTATTTAAACCATAGGTAAAAGAGGCATGGTCATCAGGACCATTGAAACATAAGCTATAGCTTAACAAAACCATGACCCTTGGTGGAATGATCATATAACACCTAGAACTATTAAACGCAGAGCTTCTAAAGCTGCCAGATTTTATTCCCAGTATATATTTAGGGTACAGCTCCCCCTTTGCCTATAGGTAACATCATATGTTAATGGTGTTGAAACTGAAAGGAACCTCAGATAATCTGGCCTATATCATACCACATCCCCATCTTATCCCTAAACAGCATTTTATAAAGCCTAGATGTTTTGTCTAGTATAAAGAAAGGGCAATCTGTACATCTATAATTTATCTTATATCCAGATATAAGCAGATAGGTATATCTTATGGCAGATAGGTCTGGGAGAGTGAAAACCAGTCTTATATACCTTCTGAGTAGTCTTGGGCAGCTAACTCACTTAACCATCTCTTAAGTCTTAATTTCCCAATATGTAATACGATTGAGAATTAAAAATAATGTATGTGAAAGCACATAGTAGACCGTAAGATACTTATATAGTTAGTATGTTAAGAATGTGTTATTTGTAATACAATATGTGTTTCTTGTTTCATTTTTTTACTAGATTGAAACTGCTTCTGCCTTGGCTGGAGGCCAGAATTCATGAGGGCTGTGAAGAGCCCGCTACTCACAATGCATTAGCCAAAATCTACATAGACAGTAATAACAACCCAGAGAGATTTCTTCGTGAAAATCCCTATTATGACAGTCGTGTTGTTGGAAAGTATTGTGAGAAGAGAGATCCACATCTGGCCTGCGTTGCGTATGAACGTGGCCAGTGTGATCTGGAACTTATTAATGTGAGTACTGCTAGCTGAATGTGTACAGAGAAGGCTGCATTTTTTTTTTAACCTATCATATCATGTCAGACTAGTGAATTTTGAGAGTTTCAGAGCAATTTTAGATTATATGGAGCATTTTTGGATGGTGGGTACTTTTCAAAAACTTTATTTGGAGATAACTGTGAACCTAAAAATGCCCAAAATTGCAGGTCAAGTCTATATACACATTTATTCTGATTGACCTATTAATGTTTTAACCCAACTAGCTTTATCAGTTTGTGTACTCATACATGCACCAATCATACATAAATGTATACACACATAATTATTTAACCATGTGAAAATAGGTTGCATACATCATGGCCTTACACCCCTCCCGAGTGTATTTCCTAGGAATAACGATATACCCTTTTATAACTACATTGTAGATAACCAGTTTCAGTCAGTTTGATGTTGATAGAATACTTTTAAAAATTTGTTTTGTTCCAATTTTGTCAGTTGACCAATAATATCCCTTATAGCAGTTTTTTTTTCCTCTAGGATAATACATCGCATATAGTTGTCATGTCTCTTTAGTCTCCTTTAATCTGGAACAGTTCATCAGCTTTTTGTCATTTTTATGACACTGATATCTTTATAAAAAATAGGGTTTCCCCCCATTTGTAACTTTTTTTATTGAGGTGAAATTCACATAATATATAATTAACTGTTTTAAAGTGTACAATTCAGTGGTATCTAATGCATTCACAATATTTTATAATCACTGCTTTTATCTATTCCAAGTTTTCATTGCCTCAAAAAGAAACCGTGTATTAAGTTCCCTGTACCACCTCCCCCCTGCCCCTGACAACCACTAAACTGTGCTATCTCTGTGGATTTGCCTATTCCGTATATTTCATTTAAATGTAAAGTCTCTTTTTTAAAAATATAATGTTTCTCACTTTTAGTTTCTCTGATAGTTCCTGGAGATTAGATTAGATTAGATATCTTCACCCAGAATACTGCTTAAATGATAGTTTGTGTTTCTCATGCTATTAAATCCAGAGGTACACAATGTTCATGTGTCCCCTTTGTGATGTCAGATTTTGTCAAGTTGTACAATTATTATTTTTCCCCTTGCAGGTATTAAACAGTCTGTGAGTAGACATTTAAGACCATGCAAATATCCTCCTGCTCTCTCCATTAGCTTAGAATCTATTGATTCTTGCTTAAGCTATTAATGTGTTGGCTGCAAAATGAAGATTTTCCCACTCTAGCACTTTCTCCATATTTATGTCAGCACTCATGTATTCATGGACTCACGGATTCCTGTTTTATTCAGTGGGTTATAATCCATTACTATTATTCCTTTTTTGGCTGATGGGAATCTCTTCAATCTGGCTCCCATGTCTTTGTGTCATGGGCCCATAATTCTCAGAGCACTTTATTTTATGGCATATGACACACCAGGCTCATTTTGTACCTTCCCAACCCTGGAATCAGCCAATTCTCCAGGAAACCCCCAATCCCTGGAATGGTATTAGAAACCAAGATCTAGGCTCTAAGTGTACTTGCTTCTAGGATCTTTCAGTGGTCAGAGCTAGTAAATATATGCATCTATGTACATACATTCATTCATATATTTATGTACACATTCATACATATACACATGGAAAAACAGACACACAAGAATAGCTAGTAAAACACTGAAAAGAAAGCTATGAAAGTGGACTAGCATATATTGAAGCGTATTGCAAAGCTTCTATAATTAAAACTGTACAGTACTGGTGCATGAATAGACAAGGCTGGTACAGTAGAATAGAAAGTCCAAAAATAGATTCAATGTCAGGATGCTAATTTATAAAAGCCTCCAGAAATTAGTAACTATTTTTTTTTTTCTGTTGGTTGAATTTTAATAGGAATAATTTGGGTGTAGTCTACTCACGATAATGTGTAAACGTAATGGATTTCTTTTCCTATAAGATAATAAGCACAGTTTAAATGATAGGAAATCACTTTTAAAATTAGAGTCATTCTAGGGCCAGCCCGTGGCTAACTTGGGAGAGTGTGGTGCTGACAACACCAAGTCAAGGGTTAAGATCCCCTTACCGGACATCTTTTTTAAAAAAATAAAATTAAGTAAAAAATTAAATTAAAGTCATTCTATAAAAAGTCCTTACTTTTTTACCCTTAAATTAATCTTTCACATCTTATTTAGGTTTGTAACGAGAATTCCCTCTTCAAAAGTCTTTCCCGCTACCTGGTACGCCGAAAGGATCCAGAATTGTGGGGTAGCGTGCTACTGGAAAGCAATCCTTACAGGAGACCCCTAATTGACCAGGTAAAATTGGCAAATGTGTTTAAGGCTCCTCTTTTCTTATGAATAAAATCTTTTCCCTCATCGTATACCCAAATATACTCAAATGGATTATATTTAACTCTGAGAGAAGGCAATAAAAAGTAGAAGAAAAGTAAAATTATGCTATATATAAATGTATGTGAATTTATATAAAATATATATTACATATGTTAAGAAAAATAAAATACATCCCAAAAGACATTTAATTATATAAAACTCTCTCGGTTCATCATAGTTAAAAGGAAAGCAGCAAATTAATCATTAAGGATTATTAATACCTCAGAAGTGATTAAATTGATTGGAAACATTCATGACAGTAAGTCAGCAAAGGATAAGGATTGATAAGAGAAAATACAAAAGACCAAGTGGGTAAATGTTATTAAATCTCACTAATAAGCATACAACTGCAAATGAGATGTGGTTTTGTACCTATATAGAACTGAAGACATATTTTTACCCCCCAAAATTTAGAGGTATTATTATAACGATTCTTAAATTCTCCTGATAGAAGTATAAATAAAACATTTTGGAAAAGAATTGATGGAAGGCTATTTATTTTTTCCTCGGAAGCATTTCTAAGGAACATTCCAAGTAGATACAAAGCTTCCTGGAAAAAATATTCACTGCACCATCTAGGAACCATGCAAATAGCCAAAACCAGAAGAATTACTGATTGTATAATTCCACATATATGTAGCCATTAAAATGATAATGATGAGTGTTAGTGTGAATAACTTCTAATCAGGGAAAAGATAGAAATTATATAATGAGGGTAATTTTTCAACACAGTAGAATTACATATAGTCTGTGTTCATGTAGATTTGTGTTGAAAGACTTTTGGTGGTAAATTTAAAGGTATTTTTCCTCCTTCATTCTTTTCTACCTATGTCATGTTGTCTAGTGTAGTGAGAGGCCAACTTATTATTAGATAATATCTTTAAAAACCACCTTGAGTCTCAGTACTTATTCACCATATATCCTCTCTAGGTTGTACAGACAGCCTTGTCTGAGACTCAGGACCCTGAAGAAGTGTCAGTAACTGTCAAGGCTTTTATGACTGCAGATCTTCCTAATGAACTCATTGAACTGTTGGAGAAAATTGTCCTTGACAACTCTGTATTCAGTGAACACAGGTATGTTATCAGAGGTATCCACCGGCTATTTATATTCAGTCTTTAATTATGGCCTGTCAGTTTGGAGAAGGAACAAAGAGACAAAGATTAGAGAAAGTTGCCTGAATTCTTATTCTAATACCCCATCACTTTTTACCCTACTTCCTGAGACAAAACCCCTGTATACCCACAGCCATAGTGGTTATTTTTTTATGACTGAAGCTTTTTAAATGTCCTCTTTTTTCTTAAAGGAATCTGCAAAACCTCCTCATCCTCACTGCAATTAAGGCTGATCGTACACGTGTTATGGAGTATATTAACCGCCTGGATAATTATGATGCCCCAGATATTGCCAATATCGCCATCAGCAATGAGCTGTTTGAAGAAGCATTTGCCATTTTCCGGAAATTTGATGTCAATACTTCAGCAGTGCAGGTAAATCTTAGTTGAATTGCTGAATGTAGTGCCTTCCCTTGATTCAATGTCTGCATTGTCCTTTGAGGGTGGGCATAATAGAAGAGCAATGAAATGCTAACAGCTTAAATGTAATTGCTGTGTGTAAGATCCATTTTACTGTAACCCTAATTCAAAAATCGGTTACCTAGGTCTTGATTGAACATATTGGAAACTTGGATCGGGCATATGAGTTTGCTGAACGCTGCAATGAACCTGCAGTCTGGAGTCAACTTGCAAAAGCTCAGTTGCAGAAAGGAATGGTGAAAGAAGCCATTGATTCTTACATCAAAGCAGATGATCCATCATCCTATATGGAAGTTGTTCAGGCTGCCAATACTAGTGGTAATGACTGCTTATCTTTTTGTGTTTGAGACCTCAGGAGTGATGAAGCTAAGCATTAAGATATCTGTCTGTTCTGAATTAGGTAGGAGTTGGATACTGCATGGTTACTTATCAAAACTTTTAGCCCTCCATCTTAGTCCAGGTAAAGAGAGGCTGCATTTTGTGAATTTATAAGATCTGTGGGGAAGATTAATTTTCTGCTTTGAAGTCTCATGAAATCCTGATAGGGCTGTAATCTTATAACTTTAAGGAAAAAAGAGAATTCAGCTATTCATTTGGTCAATAATAATATAGAAGTGTAATAGAATTTTTACAATTTTAGACGAATTGCATGGTTTACATTTGACATTCTTTATAACGTTTCTTTGAAAAGGAAATTAATAGTAATTCTCATTTACTTGTGTGAAACGATAAACTAGGATGTTAGTGTTTGGATTTATTTTCTCTTTTTCTATACTTAGGAAATTGGGAAGAACTGGTGAAGTACTTGCAGATGGCCCGTAAGAAGGCTCGAGAGTCTTACGTGGAGACAGAATTGATATTTGCACTGGCTAAAACAAACCGCCTTGCAGAGTTAGAAGAGTTCATCAATGGGCCAAATAATGCTCATATCCAACAAGTGGGTTTCCTGTTCAGATTTTTTTTTTTAAGCATATAAATAAATAGTTGAGCAACTTTATTAATTTAGTAGTAGGATTAACACATAGTAACTGAAGAATTCTAAGGAAACTTCTTACAGAAAAACAAATTGTTTCTCAGCATTAAGATATGAATTTGGAAAGAAGATTGAGCTAAGGATGAATTTGGAAAGAGGACTGAGCTAAGGCAAATATCTTACTGAAAATGGATTATCTTTTGTTTTTTCCTCCCAGGTTGGTGACCGTTGTTATGATGAAAAAATGTATGATGCTGCCAAGTTGTTGTACAATAATGTTTCCAATTTTGGACGCCTGGCATCTACCCTGGTTCACCTGGGTGAATATCAGGCTGCTGTTGATGGAGCCAGGAAAGCTAACAGTACTCGAACATGGAAAGAGGTAATCTAAATATAACTTTGAGTGAAGAATTCAAGATTCTATTTAAAAATGCTCTTGAGGGCCGGCCCGTGGCTCACTCGGGAGAGTGCGGTGCTGATAACACCAAGGCCCCGGGTTCGGATCCCATATACGGATGGCCGGTTCGCTCACTGGCTGAGCGTGGTGCTGACAACACCAAGTCAAGGGTTAAGATCCCCTTACCGGTCATCTTTTAAAAAAAAAAAAAAATGCTCTTGAAACTGATCAGTTGAAATAACCAGCACATGTTTGCATTTGAGTTCACATAAAGGAAATATTTATTCTAGGTCTGCTTCGCCTGTGTAGATGGCAAAGAGTTCCGTCTTGCTCAGATGTGCGGGCTTCATATTGTAGTACATGCAGATGAATTAGAGGAACTTATCAACTACTACCAGGTAATGAATAGGAGCCTTTTATATGAAGTGAAACCCTTTACCACAGATATTGTCATCTTTAATTGCACATTTCTCTTATTTAGGATCGTGGATATTTTGAAGAACTGATAACCATGCTGGAAGCAGCATTGGGACTTGAACGAGCTCACATGGGAATGTTTACTGAATTGGCTATTCTGTATTCTAAATTTAAGCCACAGAAAATGAGGGAGCACCTTGAGCTTTTCTGGTCCAGAGTGAATATTCCTAAGGTAACCAACCCTTAACATTGTGAGGCAACTCTACAGCTAAAACTAATACTTTCAGTATCTTTTTTTCCCCCCCTCGAAGACTATTAGTTGGAATTTGAGACCCATGTCTAAAGCAATTAAATCTTTCTTAATATAGGTGCTAAGAGCTGCAGAACAAGCTCATCTTTGGGCAGAACTGGTGTTTTTGTATGACAAGTATGAAGAGTATGATAATGCCATAATTACCATGATGAGTCATCCAACTGATGCATGGAAAGAAGGGCAATTCAAAGATATCATTACCAAGGTGTGTACCTTCTTCAAAAGATAGACTTCAGAAGGAAAAAGCTCATTAGGCTATAACTCCGACTTCTATATGGATTTTTCCCATTTTAGGTTGCCAATGTGGAACTATACTACCGAGCAATACAGTTCTACTTAGAATTCAAGCCTCTGTTGTTAAATGATTTGCTGATGGTGCTGTCTCCACGGTTGGATCACACTCGTGCAGTCAATTATTTCAGCAAGGTAATAATTTTAAGCCAAAGCTTCATAGCAAGGAATTAAGACACATTTAAATAACTTTTTCCCCTGGAATTTAAATGACGTGCTACATTTATAACAAATTCTTTATTTTAAAGGTTAAACAGCTACCATTGGTGAAACCATATCTGCGTTCAGTTCAGAACCACAACAACAAATCTGTGAATGAATCACTGAACAACCTCTTTATTACAGAAGAAGATTATCAGGTAAAACCTTTTGATTCTTGCACATATTCTCAAAACTTTGGTTATGATTGGGTGGTAAAGTTGGTTATGTTTTCAAGTAAAAAAGCCCATTATCCTTTCAGATTGTAAACATTAGGTACTTGTATGCCTAGGATCTAAATTTAGTAAGGTTTCCAGGATTGATAAATCTTACTTCTTCTAATTAACTGCCAAGTTTCCAGAATTTTGCTTAGACCTTGCATAAGATACTGCTTTTTAGAAAAAATGATATGGTTACTTCATCTCTAATATCAAGATAATAGGTAGAGCCAAAACTCATTTGATATTAACTGTATTTTACTATTCACTGCTTTTCTTACCTAATATCTTATTAGTATTTGTCTTTTAATAAACTTTTTCTTATGAAGGATTTTATGTAAACAAAGGTAATCAGAGTTAAGGTTAAGCTAGTTGCCTTTTTTCCCTTTCTTACTGTCAGCATGATTTTCTCTTAGGCCCCTGCTGATCCGTACAACTGAATATCATGCTGAGTTGTATCAGTAGTTTCCTAGAGCACAAACTCTTACCCTCCAAATTACAAATCCTCTCAACTTTATAATCATTCGTGTTAGTCCTTGATACTGAAAACCCTGGAGAAAATTGCACCTTTAGAAAATTGTACAGTACCTTTGAAGACTTTATTTTTATAACATTAGATTAAGGAACTTGATTAATAACTGTTCACAGATTTCAACTTTGTAGTTTGATGCTTCGGTCTAAGCTGTCATATGTTATCATCGAATGGGTTCATTGATCAAGAAAGATAGAACATAAATGTTAAACTACAATGAAACCCTGATTTGTTATTTGGACGGTTTTATTTCTTTAAGGCTCTACGAACATCAATAGATGCTTATGACAACTTTGACAATATCTCGCTTGCTCAGCGTTTGGAAAAACACGAACTCATTGAGTTCAGAAGAATTGCTGCTTACCTCTTCAAAGGCAACAATCGCTGGAAACAGAGTGTAGAGCTGTGCAAGAAAGACAGCCTTTACAAGGTTGATGGAGTTGGTGGGGGTGGGCTGTTAAACCAAGCCTAAAATGGTATATCACGATTATGTTCTATAAAAAGTATTAGCTTTGTGAATATGAGAATTGACTTTAAGCCCCCATTTGTGGAGCTGGCAATTAAATCAATGGATTTTAGGGTCTGTCTTATGTTCAAGTCAAATCTCTCTGTTTTAAAAAAAAAAAAAAAAAAAACTTTTAGGCTGTCCTTTTCCTTTCCTTTCAAATTTTTAATTTAAATATATAACTGGGAGGGTTTTTTTACCCTCGCAAACCCAGGTTTATGTTTTTGGAAAGTATCTATTCTATTACTTGGTTTACCAGTTCAGCATACTTGGGTTTAATACATTTGACCTTCATCATTTCCTTTGAATAGGATGCAATGCAGTATGCCTCTGAATCTAAAGATACCGAGTTGGCTGAAGAACTCCTACAGTGGTTTTTGCAGGAAGAAAAAAGAGAGTGCTTCGGAGCTTGTCTTTTTACCTGTTATGATCTTTTAAGGCCAGATGTTGTCCTGGAAACTGCATGGAGGCACAATATCATGGATTTTGCCATGCCCTATTTCATCCAGGTCATGAAAGAATACTTGACAAAGGTAATGACTCTTCTAAGTGTTTTCTGAACTAATTATCTTGCAGCTATGTAAAATTCTACATGCACGTTTTTTTTTTTGTTTTTTTCTCTGCTAGAAGTCATTTAGTTGATCATAAAATATTCCTGTTCTCCAGAAATTTTTTTAATAGCTGACAAATGACATCGATAAAAGAGGGAATTCAAACATAACATGTCAGAATGTTTACCCTCAAGGTATTTCCAAGGGTGAATAGTAATCTATATTTTATATTTTAAAAAAAACATTTGATAAAATTATTTTTCAAAACAGTATCTTTCTCAGAATCAGTTTATGTAACTTAAATGTCCATAACTAGTATTGTAGAGATTCCCTTTTATTTGGTTGGTTTCTGACTTTAATGTCCATGCCTCTTTCCCCTGGGGAAGCTGCATGTATATTCTTAACATCCTGTTGATCTTCACAATTTCTTGGTAGTTTAACTCCTAATTTAAAAATATCAGGGCTGGCTGGTTAGATCAGTTGGTTAGAGCCAGCCTTCTAACACCAAGGTCACAGGTTCGGATCCCCATACTAGCCAGCTGCCAAAAAATAAAATAAAATAATAAAAATATCATAGGAGGTTAACAATTAACCATGTTTCCTAAAAATGCATTAAACAAGCTGGGGGTATAATCAACTTATAAAATTTACAATTCATCTTAGTGTCTCTTTTTGATATTAGAATATTTTTACTCACCCTGTCTTCAATAGTCACTAACTTTCTCACTGTAAAACATTTAAAAATGGTCTTAAAGGATCCATTTCATCAAAGCAAAACATGCTTAAAATCAGAGTCTCACATTTGATCTCTTCAGCATGCCTGAGTAAATGGGGGGAAGAAAAGCATTACTAACAATCCCCAGTATACTCAACTTTTCCTTAGGATACCACCTAATTAGATATCATTGCATTTTTAAAGAATTAACATTTTCTGTGTAAAGTTCCAAGTAAGAGAAAAAAAGTTGCCTTATTTTAACCATACATGAAAATACCTTCTTTTCTTATGCATAATGCCAACTTGTGAGAACTGGCTGTAAGCTGCTGTTAACCTAAGTGCTATAAATTTTACTAGTGAAAGCTGCTTTCTTTCACACTGACTTGTAGTATAAATTCTTCTGCAGTAAGCTCTGAAGTTAAAAAAAAAAAAAAAATTCTTAATTTTGCTTCCAGTATGCCCTTTATTTTCTCTCTCATACCTTTTTTAGTGGTTAGATGTTCTCCCCCCCAAACCTTTGTTGCTGATTCTACCTTTTTATGCTCAATATGGAATTTGATTTTTTTTTCTAAGCTGCACCTTCTGAATTCCTTTGCAGGTTGATGCAATAAAGGAAAAGGTGAAAGTTGATTCTTTTCCATCTTTAAGTCTGGAGGACTAAGTCTAAGAAATTTGCATGATTTTTTTTCCTTTCTTTTCTACACTGCTGCTGCTGCTTTTTCCCCCTCAATAAATTTTCACTAAAGCCTCTGCAAGTTCCTTGAAACATAACTATAATAGAGCTGTAGGACATTAGTAGATGTTTGCTACTAATTGGCTAATAGGCTTTAGGAAGGGCAGGAGGCTAATCAGTAGTTGGTTCACAGTCTCTCTTAAATATATTATTAAAAACTGAGCGTGGTGAGTTTCCATATTAATTCCAAAGTATCAGGAAATTTCTTTTCCCTGTCAGGGTATCTGGATCATAATAGGACTTTCTTAATACTTGAAATAAATTAAAACAGCCTCTGGTTTTATTTTGTGAGCTTGCCTGACAGTTGTTGAATTTAATATGTATATATATGCCCTAAAAGGCTTTTTGGGGTTTTTTTTTTTTTGGTATTGAAGGACTGTGATCCAGTTTCTGATCTCTTGATTCTTACTAATTTTTTGCTGAAAGTAGATACAAGAGATACTAGCTGCTTCCGAAGAGACTTTCCTCATGTTTCTCCAGGTGTCCAGTTCTTATGGTGCTAGTCCACTTTTTAAGAGGAATCAAAACCTTTTTAATCATGAGAGCCAAGCTTGCTATAATTGTTGCTAAGCAACATGGATTATTTATGTTTATAATGGAGCAATATTAACTTCTACATTTTGTAATAAGGCACACCTCTGAAGCTACCTAAAATTTGCTCTCTTGTTTATCAGTTGGCCTGTCCAAGAAGGTCAAATTTAGGCACCTTTGCTTGTCTCCATCCCAATATAAATGGAACAAACTTACAAACTTTTGTCTGGTATTAAATTGTGGTTAGAAAAGGGTGGGAAGGTAAAGGAGAGTTGAAACAAATTTAAAAGAATTTGGGTGGAGGGACAATGCCTTGGGAATATGTTGAACCAAACTGGAGTCACCACTGGAACTTAGGGCAAACCTGAGTAAAATGCATTGTGTGTGAGACCCTTCAGCAGCTAGTAAGCAAGGCAGTTAGAAAGCGTGTGTGTGAAAAACAGGTAATTGAACTGCAGTGTTTTGCATTGTTTTAAATCAAGCATGTACAACAGTCATTGCAATTACATCATACTACTTTTTAAACTTTTATAGCATTGCTGTGGGCTGTGTGTGTTTCTTGAGAGCCTGTATAGCAACAGTCATCTTCAGATCTCACTTCTTGCTTCAGTACTTTTGCCTTTTTTTCATGCACACATACACCAAAATAACTGACTGCATGTTAACTTTTCCTCTGCAGCATATTGCAGTCTTTGTGGAAAAGCCTTTTACATTTTTGTGAATTTTCAGTAGCACAGATGGAACTGAATTCAGTGACATGCTCACATGTAATTTTTCTTTTTAAATCCAAGGATCAGAAACTTTTTGTTACAGCTCTTAATGAAAGCTTGTGTTCATAAGAGACTTCTTTGGTTTTTCTTTTTTAAGCAATCTAAATTGGGTCAGTAGAAACAAAAATTGGATGTTCCTGTGCCAGAGACTGTCCCATTTATATAGAAAAACCAAAATTTTTTGCTTAGCTTGATGCTATCTATACCTTCAGAATTTTTATTTCTTCCTTAGGCCCAACCTGCCTATGTCTATGCCTGGGCATTGTGATGTTGCTAGCTCTTCTAAGTCTTCCGTATATTTCTGTAATAGGCCGGCCTTCAGTGTTCAACATCTGATTTAGACATTAACTTTTCAACACGTGTTCACTCTAAATTCTTTTCCTTGAAAGTCTGGAAATGTATTATGCAGTGGTGGCTTTTGATTAATTTTTCTTCTTTTTCTTAGATGTTATTAATATACAGGCATCCATGTATTTTTCTATAGCTCATTCTTGGATACTGGTTAGTTAGCAGAACCCCATCTGACCTTTGGTGGCACGGAACTGTGCTTTAAATTCTATAGCTGTAATAATTTTTGTTGTAAGTTTGGATGCCACACAGCGGGTATTTCGCATGGTACTTATACTCCATAATAGTCTTCAATTCGATATTGAGGTAATTTGTAACACATGATCACTTAGGCTATGAAATAGGATAATAGTATATGAAAACAAACTAACCCCCCATCTTCCTAGGGTAGAAAACCACATTTCATCCAAAGGTGTCTAGAATTTACTTAGGCTTACTTTTCTCAAACTTTCAGTTCCCTGACAAATGAAGATGGATTCGACCCATGTTTATGGTATTTAACATGAAACAACTGAAATAAGCATAAAACACTGTCCTAACCTTAAAGGCCTATGTGAAAACTCAAAGACACTATTTTAATCATTTCAAAGAGAAAGAAAGTGCTGCTTTAACCTTATTAGGATTTAGGATCAGGTTTTTACATTTTTAAAGTCTGCATGTCTTTTTTTATGAATGATTTTTCACTATTTGCCTTTCTGAAGAACATGCAGTAAACATTCATAAAACGTTCCTCTCTGCACCCTGCTTCCTGTTCTCTCCCAGCACACTTATGACCTTGAAAACCACTAGTACTAAACAACATCAAGATTTGGAATTTAGTTTTACTTAGACTATAATGATAGACCAACTATCAGACTTTGGTTGAAATACCAAATTTTAAATAGTTTAAAAGACAAATACAGTGTATAGTGAAAGAGACTCCCTCATCCCAGGGCCTTAATGTCCCTTCTTTCTAATTTGTCACGGAATTACAGAATCAAATCAGAATTAAACCCAGAAGGAACTTTGTAGATCATTTCATTCGACCTCCTCATTATACAAGGAGTCTTCAAAAAGTTCATGGAAAGATTCGTATTATCTTTTAATTCTATTTTCCCATGAAATTTGTGAAGTACCCTTGTTTAGAGAAGGAAATTTGAGAACCAGTGCAATGGTTTGCCAAGGTCACACAACTAGTTAGTGAAAAGATCTAGGCACTCCAACTCCTTTCTTACACTATACGTTTGAACTCCTATAAAGAATTATTTCTCTCTGATACTGTCAAACTCTAGATTGATTTAGAGTAGCTAGCATGTAATAGCTATTTACTACTTTGGCTTAATTAAAAGCAATTTTTTTTTTCTCCGCAAAGAAGTTGGGGCAAAGTCAGGCTTTCCTAACTAGTTCCTGGAAAATAGAGCCATGTAGTGTTAAAACATGCAGCCTGTCTATAAAGTTTGAATATGGAGCCACTTGAGTCTTATACTTCAGTCTGCACCTGTAACCAGTATCAGCAGAAGCTGTGCACAGTTGGCAAAAAATAGCTTATTCTGCACAAGTACTTGCCCAGTCCACATGTTGACTCATTGCATTTTTTGAATACCATTTCCTTTGGGAAGGAAGTCTTGGCTGGTTCATGAGTTCATTGTTATCTTTGATAAGTTTTACAATTCATTTGGAAATAAAAGTGGTTCCTTCTCATTTTCTCCCTTCCTCAGGCTGCATCCTAGCATGCCCAGTTTTAGCCTGGCGTGAGCTTTTATGGCATTTATAAATCCCTCCTTCCTGAGGGTTTATAATGACAGTGCTGAAAACCACCTTAACATTACCATTGAATTTGAGGGGGCCTGAGAATGTCCTTTCTAGGCTGTTTTATTTTGACAGAATATAACATACTAAGGCTTTTCCACTTTCTGCCATAGACCTAGGTTTATAATACTTTTGAGGTACTAATTAACATAACCTGTTTTTCTCCAGGTGGATAAATTAGATGCTTCAGAATCACTGAGAAAAGAAGAAGAACAAGCTACAGAGACACAACCCATTGTATATGGTAATCTCTTTTTTTAACCTCAAAGAAATACATTAGATAAACGTTTCATTCTTTAGACTGGACCTCAGAATAGAAATATAACAAGCTTCTAAAATGCAAAAGTCTCTCTGAGTTAAGGGATACTCCTCGCTACCATCATTTTTTTTTTTTTTTTTCTGAGAACTGTCTTAAGGCAGGCATTAACATTCACTAAAATAATATTAAATACAAGGGAAATCTCAAAAACAGTCCTTTAAGAACATAACCTAAATTTTCCTGGTTGCCTGATCGCTGATTGATTACTTGCTCATAAGTTACTGAGAAAGAAATATTGATGAATTCTATTTTCAGAGAGCAAAAGGTGATAGAACATGCCAAAGCTGTCTGTTTAGCATGCTTTACATAAAGAATACACACATCCTCACTTTAAATTCTAACTGGGGCAGAGAACTGAGTTTCCGTTTGAGAACTTTCCAGACAGACAGGATCTTCAAACTCTCAAGTGAATGTTTAAGGCAATTTAAATTCTTACACCTGCATTCTGAATTACTTCCCCTTTCCATTTTCATCCTTGGTGAACAGATTAATTTGAATGAATTTGAAGGGTATACAGGTAGGTTAAAGCACTATAACCAAGTGGTCTGTGAAGGGGAGCATAAAAATATGACCATATCTCAGGCTACTAAAGAAAGTGATATTATACAAATCTATTATGCCATTATCTCTTTTTTACTATAGATAAAATGTATTTTGAGAATGGTAAACTGAAAAGTGGATTATTAAAGGATCCACTATTTGTTAACTTTTTAGGCAGGACCCTTCTTAGGGTAAGATTGTCATGCCAGAATTGTGGCAACCACAAGTGCCCCACACAACTCAAGTTGTGATTATGTTCCTAAAGTTGGGAAGATTGGAGTGTTCATAATCTTACAATGCTAACAGTTTCTCTCCTTCTCCTGCTTCTTTTTTGTTTTCTTCTTTAGGTCAGCCCCAGTTGATGCTGACAGCAGGACCCAGTGTTGCAGTCCCTCCCCAGGCACCGTTTGGTTATGGTTATACCGCACCGCCCTACGGGCAGCCACAGCCTGGCTTTGGGTACAGCATGTGAGATGGAAAGTTGATCCTGTAGTCACCTATTTTCGTACTGAAACATTGGCTCTACCCACTTCTCAGTTTATAACCGGGAGAAACAAGCAACGTGTTCTTGTTACCTTTATTTCATGAAGGACTACTTTTTGTTTCTAACTAAAACTTTGTTTCACATTCCACATCATTTTAGAATTTATTTTCAAAGGGGAGTAGTTTCAATGTTTTATTCACTTGAGCTTTTTTTCTTCCCCCTCATTCTTTGAAGAACGGCTTAATATTCAGTCTGTTGAGAAAAACCTGATTTGCACTCTGTAGTGTTTAATGAAACAAAGAAACTCTAACATTGAATCTCTTAAATTTAGTATATGTAAACAGCTTACAATATGTATTGTCTAAATGCATTTAAATCTCTTTTATTCAAAGAAAAGCTAAAGCAAAAATACTCATCTAAGTGACCGCGTAGGACTGTCAATGCCAACAAAGACAACACTAATCAGCATATCCTACATTGGATTGCAGAGCTCTCCAAATTATTTGAAAACTTGCCTGATTTTTAAATGAGCGTAAAAGGCCCTCTAACCTATGCAGGTTTCCCCATTATGCATATAGAAAATGCTAGTGTGTTTTGCTCACTTCATATGTAACAGATGCCCTTATGTTGTGCTGTATCCTGTGCTTTTTCTGTGGGACCATTCCATCCAGGAACAAAGCACCATGATTCCAATCTTGTGTGTATTTACTAACCCTTCCCTGAGGTTTGTGTATGTTGGATATTGTGGTGTTTTAGATCACTGAGTGTACAGAAGAGAGAGAACTCAAACACAATATTGCTGTTCTTCAGTTTTGTTTGTGGAATTTGAAATTACTCAAATATAAAATAAATTACTGGACTGTGGAAATAACGTACAATTGCAGTTTTAATTAATTACCTCTCAAACCAAAAGAACAGTAGTTTTGGTATTTTCATATTGGATACTGAGGCAGTACAGGGAGACATGAGAGGAAAAGGAATAAGGATTGGGACATGTGAAGACACTGCATTATATCATGTGCATTACTGTAGTTAATGAGGTATGCACAGTAGTCTAAAAACCAGTTACTACTATGGTGGGCTACATTTCATCTATCTCCAACATTTTAACCAACTGGTACTTTAGGTTTTTAAGCATTTCACTTAAATGAACAAATCATGGATGTTAAGTTATATTAACTTGAAATAAAATGTACTTATACGTGTAGTTAACATGCTGTTTCTCACCATGAACTATTATGGGTAGTTTAATTTTTCTTTTTCTTTTTAAACCAGTGTGTGAATCCAACTCCTGCTTATGGCTGAGAATGTCACTTAAAGTTCATTTCACTCTCCCCGCGTAATTCTTAATACATAATACATACTTAATACATAATACTTAATACTTAATACATAGCTCCCTGCCTCCTCTTGTATTGCTCTACAGCTCTTAGGCAAATTACCACGAGCGCCATGGAAAACTTTTTAAAAACTTAAACCCATGTGCCCTTCTCCCACCTTTAATCCATTCCCCCATCCCCCGCCACCATCTTCATATAGGAAATCAGAGTATTAGCTGGAAAAGTCCTTTTGGTTTATCATAGTGAAAACATTTTGACATTCAGGCTCTGTGGCTATACTTGTGTTCCTGGTTCTCTGTTCCCTTTCTTCATCATTAACAACTCAAGAGGGAGAATAGTAATGGTCCCTATGAGCTCATTCTTTTGAGAGTTAAAATTTGTTCTCATGGACCTTTCCTATATTTCCAATCAACTGGTTTTTTATCAGTGGAATGACTGTTGTCTCTTTTCCCTTCCCTAATAGAAGCAATTTAAAATACTGCAGTAAAGGTTTTCTTATATAGCATACTAAATACTTTTTTTCCAATAACAAGAGACTTGCTTTGATCAACTGTGCTGTGTCCTGTGATACTGAGTTGTCACTTAAACCACCCATAATGGGCTATAGTAGAAACTATATGGCTAGGTTCAAACCCTGAGCAAGCTGAACTTCTCAGCTTGTTTCTTCATGTGTATATTAACACAGTACTTTTCAGAATTATTTGGTAGATTATGTTTAAATGCCCAATACAAGACTGGGCAATTGTAAGTGTACAATAATTCGTGAATTAATTGATAATAAACTATTTTAAGCCAAGGGGCTTCTCTAACATTACTTGAGTTTATCAAAGATGATCTAGAAGGAACTAAAAACAGAAAACAAGGGTATTAAAAGTTCTTACCATTCTCTAAATGTAACTTGAGCAGAAGGAAAGAAAGGGCAAACAAGCTTTCAATGATCTTCCTGCCTGGTATCCACATATAGCCACTGTACGAACAAATCTGTGATACTTGTTGACAGCTATTTCAACATGGCCATTGATACAAAAACACAAGAGACTGATGATATCCAAGTAGTGCTGCTTGACTCTTCTGTAAATTTGTCATGCAGACATTCTTACTCTAGATCCTTTAATACTCTTAAATTATTGAAGATTCCCAAAGAGCTTTAGTTTGTCATTTATATCTATTGATATTTAGTGTATTAGAAATTAAAACAATTTTAAAAAATATTAATACATTTAAATATGAGGGTAGCTCAAAAAAGTTTGTCGAAAAATAGAATTAAAAGATAATATGGGACCAGCCCTTGGCTCACTTGGGAGAGTGTGGTACTGATAACACCAAGGCCAAGGGTTCAGATCCCTATACAGGGATGGCCGGTTAGCTCACTTAGGAGAGCGTGGTGCTGACAACACCCAAGTCAAGGATTAAGATCCCCTTACCGCTCATCTTTAAAAAAAAAAAGATAATATGAATCTTCCATGAATTTTTGAAGACCCATGCAGTAATAAACTCACTGCATATTAACATAAAAAACATGCATTGGTTATATGGAAAATATTGATTTACTGAATTATATGGTTCTTCCAAACATTGACACATTATATTTAAAAAAATCGTATTTGTGAGAAATACCGATCTCCTCATAAAAGTCTTCTTGGAGGCAAGGCAGATATTTTCGAAAATAGCGTCAGTTGTCCTTGAAGTTACTGACTCGTTTAGTTTATCTGTAAGGAAATGTCTGCCAGACACTCAGGTTTGAGTAACTATAATTTTTCAGTTGTTCTTGCAAATAGAAGTGTTACTAGCAGCTAGTTCAGCTCACAACTGAGTCACACAAGTCTTTTTCCTTAAACCAACAACCATACTTTGGTGTGCAGCAGAAGTGTTTAATGTTACAAAGACTCTTAAGACAAAATACTCATGTGTCAAATATAATTTTTTTACTGATTCATCAAGGACATTAGATGAAAGTGCTTGTTAGTTGTGAGTGCGGGGCAGTGAACAATACAATGACTGTACAGGTAGGTCTTTGTTTTGTGGGAGGTTGTATTAGTCCATTTGTGTTGCTGTAACAGAAATACCTGAGACTCGGTAATTTATAAAGAATAGAGGTATATTTGGCTTATGATTCTGGGACAGCTGCATCTGGCACGGGCCTCAGACTGCTTCTACTCAAGGCAGAAAGTGGCAGGCAGTTGGTGGGTACAAGCGGATCACATGGTGAGAGGAAGCAAGAGAGAGGGAGAGGAGGTGCCAGGGTCCTATAAACAACCAGCTCTCATGGGTTAACAAACAGAGCAAGAACTCACTCATTACTCCCCCCACCTAGGGAGAGCATTAATCCATTCCTGAGGGATCCACCCCCATGACTCGATCAGTTTCCAACACTGCCACATTGGGGATCAATCAAATTTCCACATGAGTTTTGGCGGGGACAACACATCCAAACTGTATCAGAGGTGCCAGCAGTTTTCCCCACCACTGCTTTTGCATCATCAGTGCAAATGTCAACATAGGGAAAAATAAAATGTCTTCATATTATAAAGTAGTTTTGACCCTCTGGAGACCCCATGGGTTCTATGCATACTTAGAAAACTATAAAATAAGATGAGTAATATAAAATAAATACTAAATACCGGTGTACTAGAAAACAAGTATATTTCCAGAATTACCAGAATTTCTATACTATTCATCCTAGTATATATTCTATGACTTACTAGTTATTTGAATTAGCCACCCTAACCCGTCCTGTTGGGAATGTCCTGATGGCTCTTTGAATTTGGAGCCATCGGGCTCTCTGAGGCAAGACTCAGAAATGACTTGAGCTACAATCATACATTTAGGATTGAGTTCAATTCAGTTACATGTTGTTGCATCACTGCTGAATCCAGTATAAACATTGTTTAGAAGCAAGTTGCTACTGTGGCATCATTCACAGTTGCAATTTCTCCTGTGCTCTCATGGCCTGTGTAAAAACTACAACATACTAAGTATTAGAACTTTCAAGACTAGCTGCAGTAGTCTTTAGCATTTCTGCCCACAGACTCCACCACTCACCACAGACCCTGAAATTGTGCTGTCTTGCTGCTTATGTTGAAGTTAACCATGGAGTTAGAGCCACTTAATGTGGATCTGTTACCAGAATTCTCCCTGCCATCATAGTTCTTAGGGATATACTAAATGTAGAATTTACTGTCAGGATCCTCCTGAAAGGCTTTTAAGAAAAATGGATTCTAGCAAGATGATGATCAGGAAGCTATGTGGCTTTAGGGAGCTGGTACCTTCTGGGAGCTGTAACCTTCATATCCTGAGCAGCTGGTATAACATAATTATTAGATTTATATCAAGTATATAAATATCAAAAATAGGGGGGAAATTACCCTTAAATAACTGAATTGCCTAGTTCCGTAAGTTCTGGGGAAAGAAACATTGGGGATGACAAAACACATCTACTTCATAGCATAAATTCTTATTGGGCCTATTTCCTCCTTCAAGGTTCATAAAGGTTACTTCAGAAGATTCAATAACTTCATTGTTAGAGCAAGTTTCCTAGGTTATGATTTATAACAACTGCTGATAACCTTTAGCCAGTGTGTGTCAGGGGAAATGAACATGAAACACTCGACAAGTGGGCTATATCACTGCGATAAAACCTCAACTTTATAACATAAGGTTAGATTCTAAACCATGAGACTCCATTATGGGTGGCTATACATGACCTTTTAATAAAGCAGGCTATCAGTCATCTAAAAAGTGACAAGGAAACAAACTGCAGTTCAAATCCATTGGGAATATCTTTGGATCTCTGATCCTCTGAGGGGGATAGCAGCAAAGTCTCTCAGAAGAAAAACTATAAACACACAAAGGGACCTAACTACGCACAGGGATATGCTGTTTCTCCCCTTTTAATCCAAATTTATCATGACCTGTTTCTCTCACCTAAAATATTTTTTTTTAGCACCTATCACTTGAACCACCAAGAGCATTTAAACAACAGTATTTTTTTTAAGCCCAAGATGACAACTGTAACTGCCAAGTACGTGATAGAAGAACAGGTGAACAGATTTTATTTTCATCTCAAGAATATTTAAATTGGGGGGGGAACTTCAGCTTTTATTGTTAGAATTTGACATGTTTCAAACATGTGATAAAGGGATCACTGTCATCAAACAAAAGTCCACCTAGTAAAGTTTTAGGTGACCAGTGACTTTGTCAATTACATCTGCTGGTCCTGGCCCAATTCCTAGGACAGTTCGAGAGCCTGGTGCAATCTGTGTACGTCCAGCATCTTGGATTAAACTTACGGTCAGTCCCAGCATTTTTGCATGGGTCAATAATTCAACCAAGGTTTCTTCATCAGGGGCTTTGACCACTACTTTGGGCTGGCCACAGTATTCCCACTGTTTTAGCACTTCAGGGTTTCTCCTCTGAATTTGCTTATAGGCAGAAACTGCAGCATGAGCACACTGGGCAGCCACTTTTCCTTTTCCCATCTTCAAGTCATTTCGAACCACAAGAATCATTTTGTACTCTCCACTCTCTCCCAAGATGCTTGCTTCGGTTCCAGTCTCTGTGTCTATCTCACTTGTCATTCTTTTGGGGAACATCCCAAAACGTACTCCGAGGCTCCAGCCCAGGCACATGCCACAAACAACTCCAGCAGCCAAGCTGAGTGTACCAGGGTGAGCCAAATATTCCATAAGCAAGGATCTGGAGAACATCTTGAGGAAAAGGAAAAAAGTTATCACTACCTAGCACTGAAAAGTTATAGGCTTATCAGATAAACACTTTCTAGGCAGCAAGCAACATTTTTGAACTATATAAAGTCATTCTGAAAAAAGGCAAAATATAGTTTACATCTTATGCATGTATCCTGTTTTCCACCGTTCTCCACCCCCTGTGTACTAGAAAAGATTCAAGCATCCACATGAAGCAATTTAGGTCATTTTGAACCTTGATGTGACTAAACACATCAAGTTCAAAATCTCTGTTCCTTAGTCTTCCCTAAATCTTATGGAGAAAGGAAATGTTATGTTTTACCAAGATGTCTAAAAGATCTAGAGAAACCTAAAATAATTCACCCCTCTTCTCCAATACAGTGCTTATTCATGTTCTCATAATGCAGTGGTTCTCAACGGAGATGGTACCAAAGAAGGTCCCCTCAGAAAAACCTCAGAGAAGTTTCTGTTGTCACAATAATTGGCCAGGGGTGAGGTGTGCTGACATTTACTAGGCCTGAGCAAGGATGCCAAAAAATCTTGCAAAATGAAGAGTTGTCCTGTTGGACATTAGTGCAAGTAAGAAACTATTAACACATGAGATTAGACCCCAACTTCATTTTACATATGAACACAAAGTAATTTTTTGCAGTTTTAATATATACATGTTTGACTTTGCAAGATGAGGTTACGTCTCATAAATCCGCTGTTACATTTAATACACCGAATCTACTGATCATCATAGCTTAGCTTAGCCTTCACTAAATGTGCTCAGAACACTTACAGTAGCCTACAGCTGTGCAAAATCATTTAGCACAAGGCCTATTTTATAATAAAGTGTTGGCTATCTCATGTAACTTTTTGAATACTGTGCTGAAAGTGAAAAACAGAATGGTTGTAGGGGTACTCACTATCAAGGCACAAGGCTGAAAGCACGCTGGGCTGAAGAATGTTTGAAGCATGAACTAAAACTAATTGCTGGATGACAGGGATGCTACAGTGACAGGGTCATCATTTCTTCTGATGAGGCTTGAGAATAGTTACTAGAAAGCACTGGGGCATAGACACTTGATGGCTTAGAAGGAACAGTGCTCTTCAGGAAGATATCAAGTTTTGACTGTACAGGTGTTTTTTTTTTTCATTATATATTTCTCTATAACAAGCATCCTGTATCTGCCTGTCTGTTCCTACAAATCTGTGATTGAGGTCCATTTCTACTAACATCCGCATACCACTGCTAATAGTAGCAAATGCCTCCACCAGTTTCTTTGCTGTGAACTTTCTCGGTACCTCAGATATAACTTCTTCCTCTGCTTCAATTTCTTCTTTCTTCCTCCAATTTGATCAGCTCGTCATTGCAAAGATCTTCAGCTACAACTACCCTATAATTTTTGCAGCTCTTCCCTAAAATTTCTGACACCTTCATTACTGGCACTTGCTGCTTCACTGCTGACCTTCACATCATGAAAATTACAGTGCCTTCTGAAGTGATGGAACCAGCCATGACTTGCTATAAACATTTCCAAATATGCAGGATCATCAGCACACTCTAGTATATCAAAAAGACTCCTTGCCTTAGCCTGGATTGTCAGTAGGCTAAATGGCATGCACTCTGTATTTCTCGTCTTCTATCCACATGACAAGTAATTTTCCCACATCAATTGTCCCAGCTCTTTTCTTCATGATGACAGTGAATTTAAGTGATGCCAACAACTTCAGTTTATCACTGATTCCCTTCTTGTTCTTTAAAATGATTAAAACTGTGGACTGTCTGACATGTGATGGCTATTACTGGCTTGCTGCCTTCATCCTGGACAATTATCCTGAGTTTCATTTCAAGAGTAATTGCCTTCCTCTTCTTCATCTCACCAGAAGCAGGAGGCACAGATGAGCGTTTTGTAGACATGATGGGATGCATAAACGTAATATCCAAAAAAACACTGGCAACACAATACAGTGCAGAGTATCAGATGCTTACCCTCGTGATTGCACGGCTGACTGGGAGCTACAGCTCGCTGCCGCCACCCAGCATCACCAAAAACTATCTTGTTGTTAGCCCAGGGAAATATCAAAATATACAGTACAGTTTCTACTGAATGTGTATCACTTTCACACTATTGTAAAGTTGAAAAATCATAAGTTGAAACAAACAAAGGGTGGGCGGGGGGAAGAAGACAGAATAATCACAAAAATTTCTTGAACTAAGTCAAGTGAACAGATACGATGTGGGGGGGGAGGGGAGTGGGTGGAGAGGAACAGGTAAAGGGACATGAAAATCAACTACAATGTATTTTGAGAACTAAAATTTTTAAAAAAGAAAGAAAAGAAAAATCATAAGTTGAACCATTATCAGTCAGGGACTGTCAATACTGAATTTTCCAGAAGTATAACTATCATATAATATGAAGGAAGATCATCCTTTATCATTTATTTAGAAAATCCTGTTACCCAGCAAAGCTGTTCATATCTGAGTCACCAATAAAACATATCAGTCTACATTTGAGGCCACTGGATTTATAATGCTTCTATGTATAGGTACAAGCAACCATCAGTTTCTTTTTCTAGGAGAGGAGTATCCAAGCATTTATATAAACAGGGCCACTATATTTATAGTGCTTATAAATGGTGCCCTTGGAATCCTGCTGAGCATAATCCACACGAAATAGATGACAATCCAGGAAACATTTATTTTATCATAAATTTCCTTTTTATTCTTTATGTTAAGGTTAGGATATTTTATTAATGTTTTTGAAATTATATGGTAGATAAATTATGCAGTATTATCAAATACTTTCATTTCAGGATAGTATAGCAGATGTTAACAAACTATTTTTTTAGATATAATTCACATACCATAAAATTCACTCTTTTAAAGTAGACAATTCAGTGGTTTTTAATATATCCACAGGGAAGGGTTTGATCCCTGTACTGGCCATCCACCAAAAAATAAATTAATAAATTAATAATAATATATCCATAAGGCTGTGCAACCATCACTGTGTGAACATCATAGAGCATAATTACACAAACCTAGATGGCATAGCCTAATACACACCTAAGCTATATGTTATAGCCATTATAATCTTATGGAACCATCATCGTATACATTATATGTTCTTGACCGAAATACTGTCATTTTCCAAAGTGGCTGCACCATTTTATATTTGTTTTACATTTATACACAAATGATTTCTTATAAAAAGTGTGTGCTGGCTCTTCTAGGGTTGAGAACTACTGCTCTAGTGCCTTAGATGGTCTCTAATTCTGAAACAAACAAAAACAATGCCCTTGCAAACAGATCTGCATATAAGTCATGGCTGTCTCCAGATCTCAAAACAGGGGTGGGAGACAGTAGTTTTAAGGAATAAGCCTGGCCAAGAGGCCTCCAGTAATGGTTAGAGAACAAGGGATTACGGATTACACTTAATCTCTAAAGAAAAGAAAACAATGTCTATAAGTAAAATGTTTATAATGTATCCAAATCATAAAAGTATAAGTTAACACAGTACACTTCTGCACTTATGTATTGCTTTTTTTTTTTTTTTTTAAAGATGACTGGTACAGGATCTTAACCCTCGACTTGGTGTTGTCAGCACCACACTCTTCCCAAGTGAGCCACGGGCCGGCCCTATGTATTGCTTTTAAAGGCTGGATGTAAGTCAAAGGTACAGTTAATAAAAAAGTAAAACAACCTGATACCCCAAGTTGCAACCTCAAATTTAAACCTTGCCCTAGAGGAGAAAAAAACTAATTTCCCTGAAATTGCTACTTAATGCTATAAAACCTACAACTACCTAAGTACATTAGAATCCTTTACTTTTAAGACACTCTCTGAAACACCTACCAAAAAACCCTTCTGCATCCCTTTCTCCATTTGCAATCCTTTCTGGAGCTACCTTCTTAAATGCCCAACTTCTACAGGCAAGAAAGCAGGATGACAAGGAGAATGTGGTGAGGGATATATCTCCTAAGAAAATGTGGTCAATTTGCATAACACACTTTGTCCACTGGTATTAGCAAAAAAAGGGTTACTGTCTTTGGTGGGGCAGAAGCGAGTTTGAGGTGGGGTCAAGAAATAGAAACAGCAGAAAGCAAATGCAATGGATATAATGGGATGATGAGAAAAAGAAAAGGAAGAGGTTTTTTTTTTTCTCTTAAGAAAGCATGAGTATGTTTAAATATCAATGGGATGGAGCCAGAGGATGGACAGGTGGATGCTCAAGATAGATAAGAGAGAAGCCTTCATGAAGGAATTTGGTTTTGGAAAGGAAGAAGGGCACCTTTCTTAATGTGAGTTTTAGATTCAGGTAGGTCAGTGGATTTGGAGGAAGAAGTTATTCATTGGCAGGAGGGAGGTCATATGAGAAGTCAAGCTGGAGGAGAGACCAGAAAGACTGTGGCAAAACACAGCAGGATTGTAGAGGATGTGTTGAAAACATGGTTAAGATTAATGATGATTCTATAATGGTACAATACTGACCATTGTGATTTTCCCAGTAGTACTTACAGGACAAAAGACTAAAACTACTTAATCACTGCCTCCAAACATACAAACCAACCTGCATCCACATTCATCCTTCACCCACCCCTCCTATTAGAATGGATAGTTAAATTTATCCAAGTTTGAATTTTGCCAGGAGTAAGCACCAAGACAAAATGGTGCAAGATAATTTACGATAAGGGCAAGAATATTTAAAATGATAGACCATGAAATCTATATGCTTAGAGAATGATCTAACAACAGGAAGGTAAGGGCTGACAGGTTACTTCACTTGGTTAGAGAGTGGTGCTGGTAACACCAGCCAGCCAGCTGCCAAAAAAAAAAAAACCCAAAAATACCCGGGGGAAAATAAAAAAGGACAGGAAGGTGACAGATGTTATCTATCTAGACATGTTATATTCAGAAGTGTGTCACTAAGTTCATCTGCCTCCTCAATTCCTTTATTTTTATGATACACTGCCTCCTTACTTCCACAAATATTGATTGACCCCCGCTTTAAGGGATACAGGAGTGCACAAAGCAGAAAAGTCCTTTCATGGAGCTTACATTCTAGTAGTGGCATTTTATTTTAATAAAGCTTTATGTTTTTATTGCTCAAAGTTTCAACAATACTTTGACATGTATTGTGTCAATTGATCCATATAACAGCGAGAAGTTAGGATTATTTCCATATCAAAAATGAAGAAATTGAGGCCAAAAGAAGTTCAATAAAACAAACATTTACTGGCTAACTACATGCTAGGCATGCACCTTGTTAGGCTGAGAATATAGTGATGAACAGTACAGGCACTGTCATAGTTGTCTATAGATGAGTGGAGGAGACAAAATAATTACAGGGGTGGTGAATATTATGAAAAGGTGTTAGGTGAATACATAAAGAACTTTAGCTCAGTTCAGAAGGTCAGGGAAGGCCTCCTTGAGGAAATGATATTGAAACTGTAACAAAGGATGAATAAGAAAGAAGAAGGAAAGATTATTTCTGGTAGAAAGGACACAAAGTGGAAAGCCATAGGAGAGAAATATGATATGTCAAATGACCTGAAAGCAGTCCTGATAGCTGAAAGACGGAAGGGAAGAGTGGCTGAGGATAAAGCCAGAAAGAAGGGCAGATTTCAGATCAAAGAAGGCTTTGTAAGCCATGTTAACCAATTTGGAAGATACCCTAAGGACAACAGGAAGCTGATACAGGAGAATGAGTTTTGTTTTCTAAAAGATAACCTGGGACTTCAATGTAAAGAATGAATTACAAGTTGACGAAAATAGATCCAGGAAGATAATTAGGAGGCTGCTATTATGTAAAATAGTAATAGTTAAGATCTACTAAGTGTTTTGCTATATATTAGGCATTGAGTAAGCACTTTACATGAATTGTCTCCTTTAATGCTCCCCAAAACCCTTTAAATACAGACCCAACTTAAACATCAACTTTGCCATGGTGCAAAAGAGAAGCATTCAGTAGAAACCATACTTTGAGTACTTGTACAACCATTCTATTTCATTTTTAGTAGAGTATTCAATAAATTACATGACATAGTCAACACTTTATTATAAAATAGGCTTTGTGTTAGATGATTTTGCCCAACTGCAGGCTAATATAAGTTTTCTGAACATGTTTAATGTAGACAAGGTTAAGCTATGATGTTCAGTAGGTTAGGTGTATTAAATACATTTTTGACTTAGGATATTTCCAACTTACAATGGGGTTATACAGACATAATCCCATCGTAAGTCAAGGAGTATCCGCATATATAATTTATACCCCATATAATTCCAAAAAAAGTTATCTAAAATTAAACCTTTTTGTTTCTGATTGTCAGAGAAGAAAGATGGAGACCTCTTTAAAAAGATGATTTTCTCACTTATTGGAGGGAGCTAAAAATTAATATATAAATTCACACACACACATACACACACACACACACAAACCGGGGGTGGGGGGGAAGAAGATATAACAACCACAATTATTTGAAGTTGATACAACAAGCAAACAGAAAGGACATTGTTGGGGGGGAGGGGGGAGGGAGAAGGGAGGGAGGTTTTGGTGATGGGGAGCAATAATCAGCTACAATGTATATCAACAAAATAAAATTAAAAAAAAAAAAAAAGATGATTATAGGTGGGTCACAGGTGACTCATATTTTTGAGCATTTACTTTTGCTATGAACATAAAAAGAAGACATTAGCCTCATTTTCATTTAAAGATGAAAAAAATAAAGACCAGACAAAGAAGCTGCTTATCCACAACGACATAATTAAGTGGCAGAACTATAAATAAAACATACCCACCTATTCTCCTTATAAAGCCACCAGTGAGAGAAAAAGAGCCCATACCCATTTAAAGGTTATGATAAAAAGCTTCTCATTTTCTCAACTTTGTATAAAAACAGATACACCAGTAAGAATGAAAACAGAGAACAGTGAAAGTTCCAAAATTACCAAGTTTGTTTATTGCTTATGGGGTCTTTAACTATAAAATGTTAAAATTAACACATATCTTTGTTCTGTAGGATGTTCTAATCTCTTATCCACCTGATCAGATTATCATCTAACTCCTCTAAAAGGGTATTCCAGTCTGTCCCTTTTTCTGCATACCTACTATAAACATATCAATAAGCCCAAAGCTTGAGACTAAGGTAAAAAAAAAAACTACAGTATTCTTAGTCTCATTGATAATCCCATGCAATGACAGCACAGTAAAACAAATACAGTTGTGCGTTGCTTAATGACAGAGTAAAGAAGTGTGATTTTGTCACTGTAAACAACACAGAGTATACTTACACAAACCTAGATGGTATAGACAACCACACACCTAGGTGCACAGTATAGCCACATGGGACCAACATTGTACATGTGGTTTTATCATTGACCAAAATGTCATTCTGTAGTACATGACTGTATATCCTATACAAGCCTCCTCTCGGTGCCTTCTAATGCTCTGCCTGACTAAACGTGATTCACTAGTGCTCTTGATACTATTACCTCCTGAACTATGCTCCACCCATTAATCATCCTCCAGTGGCTAATGCCCCTTTGCACTTTACAAACTAAAAACAAACAAAAAAACCTTTCCCAAATCTTTGACCCTCCAAACGTCTTCAATTATCTACCTCTATTTCTCCTAATCACTCACTGTACCTTGGGTGCCTCTTCCCCACTCTATTGAAACCGCTAAGCAATCAGACACTTCCTAACTGCCAAGATAGTTGCGTCTTTTTTAGGCTTCATCTTGAGTTTTCTGCACAAGCACTTAAAAATTTTAACCTTCCTCCCTTAAATTTTTTAACCCAACTTTCACCCGTTCTCATCCTAATACCTTTTTTTTTTTTTTTACAGTCTCCTTCTCTAACTCTTCTACCTCCTCTGTTTGCCTCTGATATACCAGAGGTCTTCAAAAATTCATGGAAAGATTAGTATTACCTTTTAATTACATTTTTCCACAAGCTTTTTATAGGATGTTCACATGTATTACACAAGCTTACAAATTTGGCCCTCTTTTCAGTCTATAAAATAGCTGTTAGCCACATGTGATTATGTAAATTTAGATCAAGTAAAACTTCAGTTCCTCAGTTGTACCTCACCACATTTCAAGCATTCAGTATCTCAACATCATGAAAGTGGCTAGTGTCCACTCCGTCAGAGAGTGAGATATAGAACATTTCCATCATTAAAGAAAGTTCTATTGGACAGCGCTGGTCGATATGCTCTCTTTCCATTCAATCAATTAATATTCATTGAGGACTTACTGTGCTTCAGGCACTATTTTGGATCGTGGAGATAGAGCACTTAAAAAACAAACAAAAAAACAGTCCAACTCCTCATGGAGCTAACATTTTAGTGGGAAGAGACAGACAATAAACAATTTGCCACATGAACAATCTCATTTATTACCAAATCATCATATGCCCAGGACATCTAAAAGCCTCTCCTTGGCTCCAATCTTGAACATCCATCTTCCGCTAGATTTCACCACTTACAGAACTATGAAATCTTCTAAATTGTGTCCTGAACTGAACTCAGTATCTTCACTTCCCACTCAAACTTTCTTTTTCTATATTCTTGATTTCTGAATAAACCTAGACTTTTCCTCCTCCTATGTCCTACCACATCCAAATCCTGTCGAATTCATCTCCACTACCAGTGCCCTAATTATCTCTTGCCAAAATCCTCCAAAATTAACTTCTCTATCTCTAATGTTCCCACATTTGCTTCACTCTTGCCCTAGTTCATCCTAGTCCATACTGCCATTTTAATTATACTTCTAAAACTCATGTAATTTCCCTGCTCAAAAATCATTGGCTAAACGCGTACAGAATAAAACATAACTATTAGAACGAATTCAATGCACTTCTAGGTCCTTTCAAGCAGCAATCTCACCCCATAAATCATTCTTTTCTTCTCCATTTAAAACAAACGCATAAAAACATTCTATTCACCCGTTAAAGGCCCAGTTCAAACGACACTGTTTAGTCTTTACCACTCCCCAGTCAGACGCAATTATTTCCTCTTCAGAGCTTCCGTACCACTTAAATATAGCACAGTGCCTGGGGTATAATACTTCTGTGTGATGCGGGGGAACAAAGCTTTCGACTACATTCTCAGAAACACTTTCTTTCCACGGAGGGCTCAACAGCTTGAAATGCTGTGGGTATTTTCGCACATTCGGAGAGAGCGCATCGATGCTGCCTGAATGTAGGCTTTGCTGGGAGAAATTCTGAGTCCTCCCCTGTCCGGCAGCTTGGTCCCTTCTTCCAAAGGACGGCTCGCAGAACAGGAAGAGGGCTACAGCGACCACTGGGCGGAAGCTATGAGGAAGATGAAGGGTGGGTACGACGAAATGAGGTGGAAAGAAACGTTCCAACTGTAGAGAGGATGGAGAATGACATCCCTCTCCGTCCTGTAAGCCACCTACCTAGAGGACCTCTTCTCACTCGAGACTTGCCGTTCTTCACTTCTGGGAGGCCACCACGCTTCTCTTGCGTGAGCTACCTCTTCCGGGGTTCCTGGACAACAAGTTCCGGATCAAGAACCACGAAGAGAACATTCATTCTTCCTCTTGCCACTCCCACAGAGCCCAAACCGAGAGCCGAACTGAACTCCCGCGAGGATCAGCCGAGGTTGCCGAAAGGAGCGAGGAACGTTTCTCTTCTGGAGGCGGTCTCCGGAGGGGGAACCGGACCGGAAGTGACGCGAGTGAGTTCCGGTTGGTCGGATCCCGGCGGCGGGTGTGAGAGTCGGTCGGAAGCCGCTTCCAGGATCCTGAGATCCGGAGAAGCCGGGGTCAGAGCGGGTAGGTAAACGAACGCGGGGAACTGGGGACAGAAGTCTGAGACTGTCCTCAGAGCTTGGCTTCTTCCGGAGCTCTTCCACTTAGTGCAGATCTGAGGCACCGTGATTTTGACTTCCAGCAGTGTTTTAGAGCGCTACCGCCAGGCTATCTGGGACATCTCCTCACGGTTGGTTACCCAGACATTGAACCCAGACACTGGGTTCCTGACGGTTCGTACTAAGCTTCTGTAGAGAACTCTTTCCTCTCAGGGTGTTCAGGACCTTGGAGTTAAATCGAGGTCTTCCCTGCTGATGACAGAGCTGTTTCTCAGGATCTGTCAGGTTCTTGCCCTCCCCAGCCACTAGCGCATGATGCTAAACGTTACCGCTCCTATATAAAATTCGGGCGAGAAAGTGCCGTCTAAAGCGCTGGTGGAAGGGGGTGGTCAAAGGAATGGGCCTTCGCTCCAAAGAGCCCTTGCAGAAAACGGATCTCCCGCTGCTTTCATGAAAAATACAAGTAGAGTTCTCTGCTTTTTCCAAAGCCCTGACCCCTGTATTACATTACAGTGGAGGTATTTGCAGTAAAACATGAAGGTTGACTTAATCACTAAAATTCCAAGGAGCCATATGTGGCCCTGTGTCACACTGCTAGATTACTTATGACCTCCGGTAGATTTTACACAATCATCTTTTGTTTTGCTGCAACTGCATGCAAAAGCCTACTAATATGTAGACTGGCACTGTTTATGTATCTTGGCAGCATCGCTTCTTTTCCTATCTTTAGTGTCTTTCAGTTCTCCTTTGGGGCTTGTCAGAAATTTTGTAGAAAGATTGCATTGATAATTTGGAGAAGCTTGCACAAGTATTTCTAGTGCTGTAATGATAGAGAATTGAATATTCCGACTGATACTATCTAAAATTGTATTGTCATCTGATTTTAGTTGTGTATTCTTAGCATGGAGGATGATAGGGAGAAACTTTTACTAGGCAGCATTTTATGCATTCTAGATTATGTTTTTATTGAGCTTCGGAAGAGGGATGGTGGTACCCAGAAAAATGTGACCAACTTGTGTAGGTGTGAGATGACTCTAAAGTAGAAATCTTTCGTGTATTACTTCTTTGCCTACGTTATTTTAAAGCACTAAAGCATTTTTTTTTCCTTTGAGGGATATATCCTACTTGAATACAGTTAATTAATACAGTTCAATTACTGCGACTCACATTCCAGAAGAAAATACTGGATTTCTGAAATACTTCAATGAATGGTTTGATGCCTTTATTAGTTTACTTATAGCTAGTTCAATCAGTTTGTTGTTTAATTCATATAATGTTCTTATTTTTGAGCTAGAAAAGTTTTTTCACACTTGTCTTTGAAATGAAGTGACAAGATTTTTGAGATGTGAAATTATAAAAGTAAGATTTATCATTAGTTTAATCTGGCAAACTTGCTTACTGATTGTATAACCCCAAATCTGATCTTACATTCTTCTTATTCAGTTCAGTTACCCAGGAACTGATTATCCAGTTTCTCACACTTTTCCAACTTCTTACTGCTATTGGCTCATATCACCACTTTTTATAATTTTGAAGATCGTTAAACATTAAATGAGAAGACTTGGATCGAAGTCTGGGCACCAGCATTTATTGAGTAATGATTGGCAGGTTGCCTGACTTTCTGAGCTGGTCTGGACTGTGTTGATAAAAGTACTGCTCACTTTATTTCATAGGATTGTCACAAGGATTAAGTAAGATAGTAAATGTGAAAGGATTAAGGAAGATAGTAAATGTGAAATAACTGTATAAATGAAAATATGGTAATATCGTCATTTTATTCTGAGAGTGGTAAATATATCAGTGCAGAGCACAGTTACTTTGCATCGTTTTAAAATTTGATGTTTTTCAGACCGGCCCGTGGCTCACTCGGTAGGGTGCGGTGCTGCTAACACCAAGGCCACGGGTTCGGATCCTATATAGGGATCGCCGGTTTGCTCACTGGCTGAGCGTGGTGCTGACAACACCAAGCCAAGGGTTGAGATCCCCTTACCGGTCATCTTTTTAAAAATTAAAAAATAAAATAAAATAAAATAAAATTTGATGTTTTATATTTATGTGAAAATATTATCACACACTTTTCTGAGATGATCTTAACTCTACTTTTGAACATAGTAAAACTAGTCAAGGATAGTTTGATACTGTGATCTATTGAATTAGTTACACTGGTTAATAAGTAGGTGGCTGGGAAATGAGTATAGTTTTGCGCTTAGGAGTTTAAATCTGATTTTTCTTGGTCATTGTGTATTCTTTTTTTTTTTTTTTTTTAATTTTATTTTGTCGATATACATTGTAGCTGATTATTGCTTCCCATCACCAAAACCTCCCTCCCTTCTCCCTCCCCCCCTCCCCCCGACAATGTCCTTTCTGTTTGCTTGTTGTATCAACTTCAAATAATTGTGGTTGTTATATCTTCTTCCCCCCCCCCCCCCGGTTTGTGTGTGTGTGTGTGTGTGTGTGTGTGTGAATTTATATATTAATTTTTAGCTCCCTCCAATAAGTGAGAACATGTGGTATTTCTCTTTCTGTGCCTGACTTGTTTCACTTAATATAATTCTCTCAAGGTCCATCCATGTTGTTGCAAATGGCAGTATTTCATTCGTTTTTATAGCTGAGTAGTATTCCATTGTGTAGATGTACCACATTTTCCGTATCCACTCATCTGATGATGGGCATTTGGGCTGGTTCCAACTCTTGGCTATTGTAAAGAGTGCTGCGATGAACATTGGGGAACAGGTATACCTTCGACTTGATGATTTCCATTCCTCTGGGTATATTCCCAACAGTGGGATGGCTGGGTCGTATGGTAGATCTATTTGCAATTGTTTAAGGAACCTCCATACCATTTTCCATAGAGGCTGCACCATTTTGCAGTCCCACCAACAATGTACGAGAGTTCCTTTTTCTCCGCAGCCTCGCCAGCATTTATCGTTCAGAGTCTTTTGGATTTTAGCCATCCTAACTGGGGTTAGATGGTATCTCAATGTGGTTTTGATTTGCATTTCCCGGATGCTGAGTGATGTTGAGCATTTTTTCATATGTCTGTTGGCCATTTGGATATCTTCCTTAGAGAAATGCCTACTTAGCTCTTTTGCCCATTTTTTAATTGGGTTGCTTGTTTTCTTCTTGTAAAGTTGTTTGAGTTCCTTATATATTCTGGATATTAATCCTTTGTCAGATGTATATTTTGCAAATATTTTCTCCCACTCTGTTGGTTGTCTTTTAACTCTTTTAATTGTTTCTTTTGCTGTGCAAAAGCTTTTTAGTTTGATATAATCCCATTTGTTTATTTTTCCTTTGGTTGCCCGTGCTTTTGGGGTCGTATTCATGAAGTCTGTGCCCAGTCCTATTTCCTGAAGTGTTTCTCCTATGTTTTCTTTAAGAAGTTTTATTGTCTCAGGGTGTATATTTAAATCCTTAATCCATTTTGAGTTGATTTTAGTATACGGTGAGAGGTATGGATCTAGTTTCATTCTCCTGCATATCGATATCCAGTTATCCCAGCACCACTTGCTGAAGAGGCAGTCCCTTCGCCACTGAATAGGCTTGGTGCCTTTGTCAAAGATCAGATGGCAGTAAGTGTGTGGGTTGATTTCTGGATTCTCTATTCTATTCCATTGGTCAGTGTGTCTGTTTTTATGCCAGTACCATACTGTTTTGGTTATTATAGCTTTGTAGTATAGCTTAAAGTCAGGTAGTGTTATGCCTCCAGCTTTATTTTTTTTGCTGAGCATTGCTTTGGCTATTCGTGGTCTTTTATTGTTCCATATAAATGTCTGAATAGTTTTTTCCATTTCTGAGAAAAATGTCTTTGGAATTTTGATGGGGATTGCATTGAATTTGTATATCACTTTGGGTAGTATGGACATTTTCACTATGTTGATTCTTCCAATCCAAGAGCATGGAATATCTTTCCATCTTCTTGTATCCTCTCTAATTTCTCTCAGCAGTGGTTTGTAGTTCTCATTATAGAGATTTTTCACATCCTTGGTTAACTCAATTCCTAAGTATTTTATTTTTTTGGTGGCTATTGTAAATGGGCAGGCTTTCTTGATTTCTCCTTCTGCATGTTCACTATTGGAGAAAAGAAATGCAACTGATTTTTGTGTGTTGATTTTGTATCCTGCTACTGTGCTGAAATCATTTATCAATTCCAACAGTTTTTTTGTAGAGGTTTTAGGCTGTCCGATATATAGGATCATGTCATCTGCAAACAGGGACAGTTTGACTTCATCTTTTCCAATCTGGATGCCCTTTATTTCCTTCTCTTCTCTGATTGCTCTGGCTAGTACTTCCAACACTATGTTGAATAGAAGTGGTGAGAGTGGGCATCCTTGTCTAGTGCCTGTTCTTAAAGGAAAAGCTTTCAGCTTTTCCCCATTCAGGATGATATTGGCAGTGGGTTTGTCATATATGGCTTTAATTATGTTGAGATACTTTCCCTCTATACCTAACTTATAGAGGGTCTTTGTCATGAATGAGTGCTGAACTTTATCAAATGCTTTTTCAGCATCTATAGAGATGATCATATGGTCCTTGTGTTTGAGTTTATTAATATGGTGTATCACATTTATTGATTTGTGTATGTTGAGCCAACCTTGCATCCCTGGGATGAATCCCACTTGATCGTGATGAATAATTTTTCGTATGTGTTGCTGTATTCTGTTTGCTAGTATTTTAGTGAGGATTTTTGCATCTATATTCATCAAGGATATCGGCCTGTAGTTTTCTTTTTTGGTTATATCTTTACCTGGTTTTGGTATCAGGATGATGTTTGCTTCATAGAATGAGTTTGGGAGATTTGCGTCCGTTTCAATCTTTTGGAATAGTTTGTAAAGAATCGGTGTCAATTCCTCTTTGAATGTTTGGTAAAATTCTGCTGTGAATCCATCTGGTCCTGGGCTTTTCTTTGTTGGGAGCCTTCTGATAACAGCTTCAATCTCCTTTATTGTTATTGGTCTGTTCAAATTTTCTACGTCTTCACGGTTCAGTTTTGGGAGCTTGTGTGTGTCCAGAAATTTATCCATTTCCTCCAGATTTTCAAATTTGTTGGCGTATAGTTGTTTATAGTAGTCTCGAATGATTCCTTGTATTTCAGATGAATCAGTTGTAATATCGCCTTTTTCATTTCTAATTTTTGTTATTTGAGTCTTCTCTCTTCTTTTTTTTGTTAGCCATGCTAATGGTTTGTCAATTTTATTTATCTTTTCAAAAAACCAACTTTTTGATTCGTTGATCTTTTGAATTGTTTTTTGGTTTTCAATTTCATTCAGTTCTGCTCTGATCTTAATGATTTCTTTCCGTCTGCTAACTTTAGGATTGGATTGTTCTTGTTTTTCTAGTTCTTTAAGGTGAAGTGTTAGGTTGTTCACTTGCCATCTTTCCATTCTTCTGAAGTGAGCATTTAATGCAATAAATTTTCCCCTCAATACTGCTTTTGCAGTATCCCACAGGTTTTGGTATGATGTATCATTGTTTTCATTAGTTTCAATAAACTTTTTGATTTCCTGCTTGATTTCTTCTTGGACCCATATGTCATTAAGTAGAATGCTGTTTAATTTCCATGTGTTTGTATAGTTTCCAGAGTTTTGTTTGTTATTAATTTCTAGTTTTAATCCATTGTGGTCTGAGAAGATACATGGGATAATTCCAATTTTTTTGAATTTATTGAGACTTGATTTGTGACCTAATATGTGATCTATCCTGGAGAATGATCCATGTGCTGATGAGAAGAATGAATATTCTGAGGTTGTTGGGTGGAATGTTCTGTAGATATCTGCCAATTCCAATTGGTCTAGAGTCTTGTTTAGATCTTGTGTTTCTCTACTGATTCTTTGCCTAGATGATCTGTCTAATATTGACAGTGGAGTGTTCAGGTCCCCTGCTATTATGGTATTAGTGTCTATTTCCTTCTTTAGGTCTAATAGAGTTTGTTTTATAAATCTGGCTGCTCCAACATTGGGTGCGTACATATTTATGATTGTTATGTCTTCTTGATGGATCAGTCCTTTTATCATTAAGTAGTGTCCCTCATTGTCTCTTTTTATGGTTTTTAGTTTAAAGTCTATTTTGTCAGATATAAGAATAGCCACTCCAGCTCGTTTTTCTTTTCTGTTTGCATGGTAAATCTTTTTCCATCCTTTCACTCTTAGTCTGTGTGAATCTTTATGGGTGAGGTGGGTCTCTTGTAGGCAGCATATAGTTGGGTCCTGCTTTTTGATCCAGTCAGCCAGTCTGTGTCTTTTAATTGGGGAATTTAAGCCTTTAACATTAAGAGTTGTTATTGAAAGGTGTTGATTTATTCCTAGCATTTTATTGGTTGTTTGGTTGTCTTAGGTGTCTTTTGTTCCTTGCTTTCTGATTTACTGTTTGGTTTCTTTGTTTGTTGGTTCCTTAGGTTGTAGATAGTGTTTTTGTTAGCTTGTTTTCTCTTCATGAATGCCATTTTTATTGTACTAGCGGGTTTAGATTTTTCTTAGGTTTTTATGGCAGTGGTAGTTATTTTTCAGGAACCAAACCCAGTACTCCCTTGAGGATTTCTTGTAAGGGTGGTCTTGTGGTAGTGAACTCCCGCAGTTTTTGTTTGTCTGAGAAATATACTATTTGCCCCTCATTTCGGAAGGATAGCCTTGCAGGGTAGAGTATTCTTGGCTGGCAATCTTTGTCTTTTAGTATTTTGAAAATATCATCCCATTCCTTTCTAGCTTTTAGGGTTTGTGATGAAAAGTCTGATGTTAACCTGATTGGGGCTCCCTTATAGGTGATTTGACGCTTCTCTCTTGCAGCTTTTAAGATTCTCTCTTTGTCTCTGAGTTTTGCCAATTTGACTATGACATGTCTTGGAGAAGGCCTTTTTGGGTTGAATACGTTTGGAGATCGTTGAGCTTCCTGGATCTGAAGATCTGTGATTTTTCCTATACCTGGGAAGTTTTCTGCCACTATTTTGTTGAATATGTTTTCAATGGAATCTCCATTTTCCTCCCCTTCTGGAATACCCATGACTCGGATATTTGAGCGCTTGAGGTTGTCTGATATCTCTCTCAGATTTTCTTCCATGTCCTTGATTTTTTTTTCTTTCTTTTTGTCTGCTTGTGTTATTTCAAACAGCCCATCTTCAAGTTCAGAGGTTCTCTCTTCAACTTCGACAAGCCTGCTGGTTAAACTCTCCGTTGTGTTTTTTATTTCGCTGAATAACTTCTTCAGTTCAGCAAGTTCTGCTACATTTTTTTTCAGGACATTGATTTCCTTGTATATTTCCTCTTTCAGATCCTGTATACTTTTCCTCATTTCATCATGATGTCTAGCTGAGTTTTCTTGTATCTCATTCAGTTTCCTTAGAATTATCACTCGAAATTCCTTGTCAGTTATTTCAAGGGCTTCTTGTTCTATAGGATCTAGAGTATGAGATTTATTAACTTTTGGTGGTGTACTTTCTTGATTTTTTGTATTTCTGGTGTCTTTTTTTTGGTGTTTATTCATTGTGGCAGGGGGTTTCACAGTCCACCGGTTTGAGACTAATGACTAACTAGGATGTTGCTGTGGTTGCCAATTTGGTATGGCTCCCGCCGTGACTGCTCAGTTGGCCTCTAGTGTCTTGTGTGTGTGGTTGCCTCGGGTCTTGGGCTTCTCCGGGGATCCACCTTTCTGGTCAGCTTGTACTCTGCTGGGCTGGTGGATCACGCACCACAGGGTGTGTGATCTCTGTTGAGCTTTCACTTTCTGTACAGGACTTCTCCCCGTTCCGTGTGCTCTGGCCCAGGCTGTTAGATCGTGCAGTGGTGACCCCACCGGGTGTGTGGTTTCTGTCAAGTCTCCGCCTCCCTGGCCGCATGTCTCCCCCCTCTGTGCACACTGTGCTGGGCTGGGGTGTGTCTTCTGCACCCCTCGTCTATCAGCTGGGCCTTCAAGACCCTGCTCAGCACCGCCTCGCCCAGGAAGTCTACCAGGTTTCTGCTAGGCACAGACGACCGGTCTCTCTGGGTGCCTTTGTAGCACTGTGTAGATCTTTCTCGGGTCTTGTTCACCTTTGTATCCCCCCGGTATAAACCGAGTCTAGTGCCCGCCTGCAGCCTGCTCTCCGGCAGGTTCTAGCGGACCTGGGAACTCTCCTACCACACTATTCCCAACCAGAAATTCGTTAGGCTTTTTTCCGAACTGGTGGTCGCAGAGATGGTATCTGCCTCCCAGTAACAGGAAGTTTACCGGGCTGGAGTCCAGGGTGTGGTGGAGTGACAGTCGGCCCGCCCGTATTTCCTAGCCCTCCCAACACTGGTCGGGACGCCCCACACCCCCAGCCCCGCCAGAGAACCGCGGAGGGAGTGGGAGAGGAGGCCGGCCCGCAGGGTCCGGAAAGCCCCGCGCCAGGCCAAGCAAATGGGCTCAGTGATGGCCGATCAGGGCGGAGCTGCCCGCACCTGGGAAAATGGAGGCAGCACCGGGGCAGTGAGTGGCCTGGTGGTGCAGGCGGAAGCCGCGTGGGCATCCACCCCCCGAACAGAGCTGTGCCAGGGATCACTCACAGTGCTGTGCCAGGTCGGGCGCTCGCTCTGTCTCTGGTTTGTTGCCTTCCGTGTTCTCGGCGCTGCCGCCTCGGGCTGTTCAGTCGCGGCGCCGCTCGGGCGCTCCCAGGAATCTTCTTTAATGCCGGCCTGAAACCTCGAATCCTGAATAGGGCAGCTGGCCGCCTGCAGTGCGGCCCCAGCCTCCGGGATCCTGGCTGCATCCACAGCAGCCCTGGCGCCGTGTTCCCTGTTTCAAGACTCGCTTTTGCAGCTAAGAATCAGTTCTTTTCCTGCTCCACACTTCAAAGCTGTTGCCGGTAAATGAGGCAGCCTCTCCTGCCGGGGGCAAAGTGGCGTTGAGCCCCCACGACCGGCCAGCAGCAGCAGTCCTCCCTTAAGAGATGGCCAGAGGAAGGTCCACAAGTTTCCCGGCTGCCTGAGGCCCAGTGGCCACCTTTTCCACCTCAGCTACTCCGCGCCAGCCGCCGCAGCCGCCGCCATCTTGAAACTCCTGGTCATTGTGTATTCTTATTTGTGAATTTCCAAGTGTAGAAAAAGTTTTTGTGCTTATATGTAGCTAACTAAAAGTTAGAAGTAGCCCTACCTTACTTTATTAAGTAAGAAATCTTATTATTTCACTGAAACCTACTGAAACCCAATATTTAGAATTAGAAGAAATCTCTGTGAAGTATAGTTAGGTTCTTCCCTTGTACTAGAGGAGAAAATTGGGACTCCAAAATAATCAGTAATTGGCTTGCCTGAGTTCATCTGGCTTAGGTAGTGCCAGAACCAGAACTGGAACTAAGGTCCCAAGTGTTCTTTCAGTTTTGCTGAGGTTGTCTCCAGACATCTTGATTAGGTTTGATAATATTTCCTGGTTCGCATGAAAATGTTTTCTCTTATGTATTAAAGGCATACACACATATATGCATATACACACATACACACAAACAATTTTTTCCTTTTTATCTAGTTTAGTCTTATAAATTGTTGGAAAATAAGAGCTGCTTGGCAAGATTTGCAGTGGAATGGATTAAGGAAATAAAATTAGTTATATTCTTCAGAACCGTTTTTCTGAGTTCATGCTTCATTACTTTCAGGTGTCTTCATTCTGGCAAGTGGAAATGACAGAGGATCCTTGTAACACATGTATGTACTGAGTTTTTGCTAATGATAGGAGGGAGCTGTATTAATTTCTTTGCTCCTGCTAAAAAAATTGATCCAAGTTGTTTGTAATTTTAATATTCTGTTATGTTAATTATTATCTATGGAGACATTTCTCTAGTTATTTCATTCTGGGTAAATGGCTGCTATAGAAGAGTTAATTCTTGTTAGGAACTCTTTTTGGTTCCATTGATTTCACAAAACCCATTTAGTCTCTCCTTTCTAGGAGATGATAGTGCTAGGTATTACTGTTATTCTTGTTTTTTTTTTTTTTTTCTAAGTGTCCTGTGTGTGCCTCTTCCTTTTTGATGTGGAAATAAACCCTAGATTAGAGAATCCTGACGAACAGGATGAATTGAAGTGATAATTTTGTTGTGGTTGTGTTAGTTGAAACTCTCCTTTCACAAAGACTTGCAAATATTTGGGGGAGTAAACTTTTAAAAAGCATATAGCCTCAAGAAACTCCTTATTTTGTTCGGGAAAGCAACTTGGGATAGAGTTTGCTGAACTGAAGTTATATATTATGTAAACCCTTATATAAAGCTCTTTTTAGAATATTAAGCTCCTTGATTTGTAGAATCAAGGAAATATGAACAGGAGATAAAAGGTGTCAGATAAAAGGTGATACTTAAAGTTTAAGGCATATTTAAATTAAGCAAAGGCAATCCATTGAGTAACTCTATCCCAGTTTGTCTACCTATAGTTGATAGAGAATTTGTTAGTATTTCCCAAATACTTAATCTTTCCATTAGTTCATTGTGATGTGTTCTCTTGTTTGGGGGGTTGTTTAATGATAGCTTTGGTTGTTATAGATTATCTGCAAAGACTAGGCAGGAAGTTTTAAGAGCCAGGACTATAAAGCTAGACTGCTTTGGTTCAAATTCCACCTCTATTACTCTGCAACCCTTGGACTTGTTAAGTACTTCTTGCTGTCTCAGTTTCCTCCTTGACAATGAAGTCAGTACCTTTATTATTAGGGTTAAATGAATAGATTTAAGTATAGCATTGAGAACAGTGTCTGTGGCATATAGTTAACTATGATTATGATCATTATCATCATGTGGCACATTGAGCTGTTCCTAAGAACTCTTTCCCAACCCTCTTTTGAAAGCATGTCTTTACATTGCTGCTTACTTAATTATTGTTTGCTCATTATTAATGAAGTTTCAGTAAATAAATATCTCAGAGTATACATTTCATTTCATGAATATTTTACAACATATGTGGGATTCTTAATCAGAGGAGGCATTCTTGTAGGCCATTCTCTTTACCTTTCTGTATTATTGTTAACAGATTACATTATTTGTGTAAGTCATAACACAGAATTTGGGAATTGAAAAAGAAACCGACCAGTTATATATATATATTTAATGATGTTTTCTAGCACTTTCTTTGCATGGAAAGATCATTTTCCAATGACATCTATTGCCTTATCTGTCCATTCATACAGTCAATAAATAAACATCTTGTGTCCTTGGCTTTATACCATATTCTGGGGAAAACAATGGAAAACAAGAAGTGTTATGAAGGAAAGAAAAAAGGTTCTGAGAGAGTGTTAACAAGGTGGATATATGCCTCTTTGAGGCTGGAGCACAGTAGACTTGGAATAAAGTGTCTTCAGATGAGGTAGGAAAGATATGCAGGGCCCAGGTCATTCAGAGCTTTGCAGGCCATGGGAATGAGTTTGAATTTAATTTCGAGTACAATAGGAAATAATTTTACAAGTTTAAGTAGAGGAGTAATGTGATTTTTAAGAAGTTCACTCTTTCTCATGCATGAAGGATGAAATAAGGGGACAAGAACAGAAATGGAAAGAGAAGTGAAGAGTCTACTGCATTAGTACAAGTGGGAGATGAATACAGCCTGGATTAGAGGGGTGGCAAAGAAAATGGAGAGCAGTGTATGGATACTAAATATATTTGGAATAGGGCTTGGTTCAGGATTAGATGACTGGTAAGAAAAGGAGAAGAGTCAATGATGACTAAGCTTCTAGATTTAGTAACTGGGTGGGTGGTTGTGCCAGGTACTGGGAGAGGGAAGGTTTGGGAAAGACCAGGTTTTTTTATTTGTTGTAAGAAGGTAGATAGGTATGCAGAGGAAAAGACATTACATTTGAGATACTTAGGAATTATTCAAGTGGTGTTATTACGTATATAAATCTAATGGTCAGAACCAGAAATACATATTCAGGATAGTATTTTAAAACATGGAACCTGATGAGTCACTTGGGGAGACAGGAAAGAGGAGAAGGCTGGGGTCAGGTAAAAGAGATGAATCTGGCAGAGGAGACTTAGAAGGAGTGTTTGAAAAAAGAAAGGTCAGATACACAAAACTAACAGTGGTTATATCTAGCAGGGAGAGCACTAGGCAGATAAGGGATAAAGGGGAGCAAGATTTATTCAGTTTTTTCATATATATTATTATTGTTATTTTAAAGTACATAAAAGTTTTTACTTGTTCAGAATTCTTTTAAGAAATGGTTGGCTTTGTCAAATGCTGCTATCATTCTAGATGAGGACAGAATAAAGTTGAGTAAAGTTAAATTGGTTGATCTGACTAACCACTTCTACCTTTATTGTTGATTCTAGGTCCTTCCAGAAACTTTCAGGTCTCCAACTTACAAAAGGCCTTTAGTCAAGTGAATATCCAAGGTTCCCTTGCCCCTCATAAGTTTTCAAGATCTATTTATAGGAGATTACAGTACTAGCTTCTATGAAGCAGAGTTTTCTTCAGTTTTTATTAAATAGGGTTTTATTTTCTGTCATGATTTAACTGATAAAACTTTGTAAAAGATTGTATGCAATTTATACATAAATATATTTATTTGTATCCCAACAATTATTTGTATGCCAAGATTACTTAGTGCCTTTGAGCTTTATTATGTTATATAGTAAACTTTTATAGATATTTTTGTTTCCAGAAACGACATTTTAATGAAATGGAAATCAATTTGATGTATCTGAAAAACCCTAATTTTTGAAAATTTAAGTATTCAGATTTGTCAGTAACCTTAATATCTATTAGTAAGTGAAACATGCTGAGCAGACTCCTACCTCAAAGTATTTGTACTGCTTTTTTCCTTTCCCTACAGTGCTCTTCCCATATTTTTTCGTTACTGCTTTCTAATGTCAAATTCTCAGAGAAAGCTTCTCTATCCATCCCATTAAAAATTGTGCACAAGCGTGCATATGCACACATGCCAATTTTCTGTATTTTTTACTGTAGGACTTATCGCTGTCTGTCAGATGTTTGAAGTTTTGTCTGTTCACTGCATCTCTAGCATCTTCAACAATGCCTGACACATAGTATACACTGAGTAAATATTTGTTAAATGAGTAAGTGAAAAATTGATTTTTACTGTTGTATCATTTTTATTATGTAAGTGAACCACAATTTATCAGCTATCCTGATGATGAATGTTTGAGTTGTTTATACCTTTTGGTAGCTTATAGCTTTTCCTGGGCCCCTCCCTTTACACTGTTCTATCCTAATAGCCCTGACACTCTGGGCCTGTGATGGGGAGGGGCAGCCTTGAAAATCTCTGAAATGCCTTTGGGGTTATTCTCCCATTGTCTTGGTGAATATCACATGGCTTCCTTCTATTCATACTGATCTCCTTATCAAAAGGTCCTTGGCCACACCCTTGGTTTTCTGTCCTAAACAGGCTTTCTTATTCCTTACTGAGAATTTTTTAAATCTTTACATTCTGCTTCCATCTATAAATCGTTTCTCTCTTCTTGCATTTTACTGCAAGCAGTTAAGAGAAGCCATACAGCACCCTGAATATTTTGCTGCTTAGAAATTTCTTCTGCCAAATATCCTAGTTCGTTTTTCTTAAGTTCTGCCTTCCATAAAGTCCTAGGTCACACACATAATTCAGCCAAGTTCTTAGCCACTTTAAAGCAAGGATGACCCTTACCTCAGTTTCCAATGCCTTATTCCTCATTTACTTCTGAGACCTATTCAGAATGATCTTTACTGTCCATATTTCTACCAACATTCTGTTCACAACCACATATGTAATCTCTAAGAATACTGAGGCTTTTCATACACCTCTTGTCTTCTTCTGAGCCCTCATTGGAATTGCTTAATGCTCCATTCACAATAAACTGGGCTTTTTTTTTTTTAGCATTCGTTGCAAGACTGTTCCAGCCTCTACCCATTACCCAGTTCCAAAGCCACTTCCACATTTTTAGATATTTGTTATAGCAACACCCCACTCCTAGTACCAATTGTATCTTAGTCTGTTTAAGCTGCTATATCTTATTTCTCACAGTTCTAGAGGCCGAGAAGTTCAAGATCAAGCCACTGGCATCTGGTGAGAACTACTCTCTTCTTTCAAAAGGGCACCTTGAATGCTTGAATGCTATGTTCTCACATGGTAGAAGGCAGAAGAACAAAAAGCGTGAACTCCTTCAGTCAAGCCCCTTTATAAGGGCACCTAATTCTGTTCATGTGGGAGGAGCCCTCATGTATTAATCACCTCTTAAAGGCCCCACCTCTTAATACTATCACATTGGCAACATCACATTTTAGGGGGGACACAGTCAAACCACAGCAGTTATATACCCAAGAATAGAATCGCTAGCATATGGTGTGACAATATTCAACTTTGCAAATTGTTTCCCAAACTTTGCTGTTATCATACTTCCTGTTTTTTGCCAAAGGAATACATATAAGAAATGATGTGGTAGACTGTAAAATTGAGTGGTGGGTTGCAGAATGGCCACAAATTCTTCCTGCTGTTGGATGCATTCCCCTTTGCAATGTGATTTAATTCCAGAGTCTGTCTTTCTACCCTTTGATTCTGTATTTGGATATGTGACTTGCTTTAGTCAGTGGGACACTGGTGAGTAGACAGAGCTACAAGCTTGAAAAGCACTTGCACTTTGAGACTTTTCCTCTCTTATTGCTCTTTGGAGCCCTGAGCGCACTGTGTGAAAAAAGCCCAGGCTAACGTACTGGAGGATAGACGACCATGCAGAGCAATCCCAGCTGAATAAGGCCTGCTTAGCTCAAGAGCCAAGCCAGCCAAGACCAGGCATACCCAACCTAACCCCCAGAATCATGAGAAATGTTAACTTATTTTTTAAGTTGCTAAACATCGAAGCTAAGTTGTTACACAGCAAAAGCTAACTGGTACAAATGGTATCTCATTGTGATCTTAATTTACATTTTTTGATTGTCAGTGAGGGCAAGTAGATATCTTATTGGCCATACATATTTCCTCTGCTATGAAATCCCTCTACATGTCATCTGCCTGTTTTAGTTATGTAGGATGATTTGTCTTTGTCTCTTTCTTTCTGTTTGTTTTTTTTTTGGCAGGGGTAGGAGGGTGAGAGTTGAGGGGAGGTCGTGGCCAGTACAAGGCTAAACCCTTGACCTTGGTATTAGCAGCACCATGCTCCCCCAAGTGAGCTGACTGGCCAGGCCTTTTTCTAAACATTATTGATTCTTTATATTCTGCCTACTAGTCCTTTATCAGTTATATGTTTCTCTGGTTTATCTTTTCACATTCTTAAGGTACTTGTGGTGCACTTAAGTTTTGATATCAGTGTTTTCCCACTGTCAGTCTTTTCATTTATGGATAGCTCTTTTGTGTATCTTAAGAAACCCTTCCCTATCTCAAGGCAGAAAGGTATTTATGTTTTCTTCTAAAAGTTTTGCTTTTTCACTTTTAAATCTTTTATCCATTTGGAACTGAATTTTGTGCATGGCTCAAAGTAGGAAATCCAAATTTTCTTTACTTACTTGTGTAACCAGTCTCTCAGTGCAATTTGTTGGATAGTCTCTTCTTTCCCCACTGATATGGCTTGCCACTTCTGTCACAGTGAGTTCTAAATATACAAGGATTTTTTTGCAGGCTGTCTTTTCTGTTTCCAGGTCAGTTTCCATCTCTATGCCAACACAACACTGCCTTTATTATTTACTTCCATAACGTTATACATCCATACAGATATGTATTCTGGGTATAAGTACTCTGTCAGATATATGTATTGCAAATATTTTCTCTCATTCTGTGGCTTACCTTTTTGTTTTTTTAGCAATGTGTTTCAAAAAACAAAAGTTTTTAATTTTGATAAAGTCCAGTTTATTAATTTTTCTTTTATGGTTCATCCTAAGAAATTTTTGTCTACCTCAAGATTGCAAAGATTTTTTTTTTTTCTGTTTTTTCCATAAGCTTTACATTTTTAGTTCTTACATTTAGGTCTATGATCCATTTCAAATCAATTGTATATACTGAGAGATAAGAGTCAATGTTTATTTTTTAATAAGAATATTCCATTATTATAGTACCATTTGTTGAAAAGACTTTACTTTCACCATTGACTTGTCTTGTACCTTTGTTGAAATTAATTGTTCCTATGTACATGGGTCTCTTTCTGTATTCTGTATTCTCTTCTATTGATCTATGGTCTACCCTTTTACCAAAACCACTGTGATGATAAGTGTCGCTTTTTAGTTAGTTTTGAAATCACTCAGTACAAGTCCTTCAGCTTTGTTCTTTTTTTTTTTCCTTCTGACCGGTAAGGGGATTGTAACCCTCGGCATGGGCTGTCTGCACCATGCTTAGCCAGTAAGCGCACCAGCCATCCCTATATAGGATCCGAATCCATGGCCTCGGCACTACCAGCACCGCACTCTCCCGAGTGAGCCATGGGGCCGGCGCCAACTTTGTTCTTTATCCAAATTGTTTTGGCTGTTCTAAAATTTTGCACTTCCATATAAACTTGAATTTGTCAGTTTGTTAACTTTCTATTTAAAAAGCTTGCTTGAATTTTGATCGATATTGCATTAAGGCTTGCTTAGTACATTTTGTGTTGCCATGACAGAATACCTGATATAGGGTAATTTATAAACAGTCGGTATTTATTTGGCTCCCGATTCTGGGTGCTGGGAATCTAAGAGCATGGTGAGGGCCTTGGTGTTGTGTCATCCCATGATGGAAGGGAGAAGGACAAGAGAGCCTGAGATCAGGAAGGAAGGGGTCCAAATATATCATTTTTATTAGGAACCCACTCCTGCAATAATGGCATTAATTTATTTGTGAGGGTAGGGCCCTCATGACTTATTCACCTCTGAAAGATCCTACCTCTTAAAGATATCATGACAATGACAATTAAATTTTAAAATGAGTTTTGGAGGGATATTCAAACCATAGCAAGGCTATATACATCAGTTTGAGGGAAACTGACATAGTAACAATATTGAGTCTTCCAAACGATCAACAAGGTATAGCTACCCATTTACTTAGGCGTTCTGTAATTTATTTTCTTACTTTTTATTTTTAGAGTAGGTCTTGCTTATATTTTGTTAAATTTATATCTGAGTGTTTCATGTTTTCTGATGATATTGAAAATGAAATTCCAAAAATGTATTTCAAGCATACAATATTCTACTTGTTTCTTCCAAGTATATAATAGAGTATCGGTTTTGATCTTTTCTCCTGTGACATTGCTAAACTCACTTATTGCTTCTAATAATTCTGAGCATTTAAGATTTCTCTCTTCTTTTGACCCATAACTTATTTAGTGCTGTGTACATTAACTTGTAAAAATGTAGAAATTTTGTACTTCATATTTTTGTTACTAAAATTTGACATAATTTCTGGGTTATGCCCATTCTTTGAAATTTGTTGAGAATAGTTTCTTGGCTTAAACATGGTAAGTGTGGCTCATGAAAGATATGTATTCTCTAACTGTCAGATGCTGAATCTTACATATAGTCTTACATTATATTTGTTATTTCTATTGTTAAAATCTTCTGTCTTTGCTGAATGTTTTCTGTTTGTTTGGTTTTTTCTTTTTTTTGCTTGAAATATCATTATTGATAGTTGTTTTGAAATCTCCCTATTTAATGTTGGATTTATCCGTTTCTCCATATCATTTTATCAATTTTGATATTATAAATTTTGATTTTTTGTTAAGTGTATTAACATTTAAAATTCTTATATCTTTCTGATAAATTGAACCTGTTGTCATGTTCTTTGTCCCTAATAATCGTTTTTGTCATAATGTTTGTTTTTTCCTTATTTTCAACCTTCCATGCCATTATAAAACAGCATAGACTTTCTAAAAATTCAGTATTCAGACTGTCTTTAAAGTGATGAGTTTAATGTATTTAGATTATTGACATACTTGGACTATTTTGACTTCTTTCTATCAAGTACTATTTTATGCTCTCCAGTGTTAGAACATTTTAGCTCTAATCTTTCTCTTCTTGGTTTATAAACCATTGTTTTCTAAATTTCAGTTCTTTTAAAAATTATTGTCACAAATTAGACGACACTTTTATTATTTTATGTTATGCTTGTTTATGTGTACCTACATATTTATCATTTTATTTTTCTACATTTCTTATATTTCAGCCAATTTGGGGGGAATCATTGGTTTCTTCTTATTGTATGGTCTCAAGATGTTTTCTGTTTTAACATCTGGTGATAGACTTCCTGTTTTATTGCTTACCTAGTAATGTCTTTATTTGGTTGGGTACACAATTTGAGAGTGGTAACTATTTTATTTCAACACTCTTGTAATATTATTCCATTGTTTTTGACTTCCATTGTTGCAATTGAGAAGTCTGTTTCATTCTAACTGTTCTTTCATTGTCAGCTATCTTTCTTTTAAACTTTTTTTGAGATCAAAATCTCTTTGTTTTTGTGTCTGTAGTTTGATTGCAGTGTTTCTGGACAGGATTTTTTTTTTTTTTTTATCAGTTCTGGAAAATTTAGCCTTTTATTAAACTTTTTGAATTTACGTTTTCTCCATTTTTTGTATTCTTCCGGGATTGCACTTAAACAAATGGTAGACCTTCTCATCCTATCTTCTGTGTCTCTTATTTGTTTATATTTTCCATCTTTTCTCTGCTTCATTTTTAATAAGTTTTCTGGATATCTCATCCAGTTCACTTCATTTATGTGTAATCTGTTATTCATCCACTGGTTTTTTATCTTCAAAAGTTATGTTTTTTATTTCTAAATGTTTATTTCATTTGTTTTTTCTTTCAAATCTATTTAGTTTTGATAGTTATTTTTATATGTTCATCTTTGTAATTGCCTTGTTCTTTTAACATTTTATACATAGCTATTCTATAGTATATTTATTCTGCATCTGAATTTCTAATATCTGTTCTTGTAGAGGAGGTGGCAAGAATAGGTGTGTGGGGGGGTCTGCATTCATTGTGACTTGCTTTCTGGTAACTTTGTGAGTCTATTGATTGATTTTATTCTGTGGGAGTCTAGTGGGCCTAATTTATGAAGAGAGTTTGCTTGTACTTCTGCTTGGAGTTAGATGGACACCTCTGACTCAGGACTACTTCAGTGGCCCTGTAGGTTTTAGACCAGAGAGAAAGTTACAAATTCATCCTCCCACCTCAGAAGTAAGTATCCCTACAATGATGTTGCTATAGGAGTCTTGTCTCAGTATATCCCTGGCCCTTCCAGTTGCCTGTTGCTCCTGTTAGATTTCTACAGCTCAGGTTCTCTTCTGTTCCCACCATGGCTCACAACCACTCTAGTTCTTGGGCCATCCAGTCTCTGTGCCTGTTGTATAGTTTGCTTATTTTTTGTAGAGATAGAGGGGACCTTAAAGACTTCCCTTTTTGAAACCAGTGATGTCTCAGAGAAAATACCTCATCCAGATCTATTTTATACGGAGAGGAAGGTGTCTCAGTCTTCTTAGTACATGTACCTGACTTGGCAGAGTAAATGTTCCTGAGAAGTGTAATTGACATTTTCCCAAGTGTGCTATTTTAGTTTATTATTTTATACAACCCTATCATGAAGCCATTTGGATGCTGAGAATTCTTTGATATAAATAATTGCACTGTAATTTATCCAGTACGTTCTAATTTTTTAAAGATTGAAGTGGAGGTCCCTGGTGAATATTACTGGGAAACTCTTTAATATTTAAGGGAAAATAAAACCCAAAGTATTCTTTAAAGAGTGCAAAGAATGATAGTTCACCATTGTAAAAAGTGCTGCAGGTAATTCTAATCTTAGTAAATGTTGAATGACTACAATACCAACAGTGATGTCTGATTATCTATCTCACAGGTGGAGTGGGGAACATTACTACTATTTTAACGGATGGAGAATATGTAGCAGGTTCTAATATTTTCCCAAACAGTAGATATTAAAAATATTCTCTTTCATAGATTATAAATTTTAAAATTATCTTCATCAAATCCTTCATTTTGTTATAAATAATGTGAAGCATCATGGACCTTTGTCATTTGAAAATATTCTGTGATTTAAGTTATTTTATTATTAATGACTTGTAACGGCTAGTTTATATTCCCCAGGTATTAAGCTGCAGTAAAGTAGGAAGGGTCCGTTAAGCAACCTGAATTTAAAATTTTGTCAGAGAAACACACAAATAGTAATAACCCACAAGGAAATGACCAAAATAGACAAAGGTGAAGTCATCTGAGGTTCGTGCATAGTCACTTCAAGTAGTGAGAAACAATAGGGATGAGTGCTCTGTTAATTCTAGTGTGGAGATCATTTATCAATACTGGGACAAACTAACCTTTGGGCAATTTTTCATCATTTTTTTCTAGGGCTCTGGAATTCCTTGGTGACAATTGAAAATACTCTCACTGGGTTTTTTTATAGTAGAAAAAATACAAATTTGTACTTGGAAAAGTGAAGTTGAAGTGAAGTTGAACTTCTGCTTTGCCTTTTATATGCTGCTGAATTGCTCTTTGGGGCCCTTTGAGCCCTCAATTTTTCATTTGTGAAAAGCGAGGATAAAAATAACTGTCCTATACAGAAGGCTGTTAGTATCATATTAATCTATTTGTAAACTATAAATCACTATAGAGAATCAGTTATTACATAAATCCACAACCCTACTCTTGTACTAAGTAGAATTTTTGCACTGTTAGAAAAGAAAGGAAATTATGGTCATCATTTACTCCATTGCAGGGCCTGATAACTGAATGGGGAAAGAGAGAATCAGAGATGTGAGGTGAAATTCCCAAAGTTTTACAGTTAGGGAAATCTCCCAACTCTAATCTGGTATTTCTTTCACTGTCTTACTTCTTGACCTTACTCTTTCTTACTCACCCATCTTTTTGGTGAAAATGTTTTGCTGAGATTGCATTGGTTATGAAAAACTGAATGAACATTTAGAAGTAGATTAAGAGAAAAGAAGAAACGGGATATTCCAATCTGTAATTGTACAAATTGTGCATTTTCTCCTTGAAAATCAAGTCATGTTTTAACATGAAGGAACGTAAAATGATATTTTCACATATGGGGAGTAAGAGGTAAAAAAAAAAAAAAACCTATAAAACATATCAGACTCTCAAAAAGGGAGTCTCTAAAATGTCTTCCAAATTGTGTCCTTTTTAATTGGGATTTTTACTTAAAATTTTATCTAACTAAAAATTAGATATACAGCATTGACCTTTTCAATTATTAGAAGCCTGTGATGAGTTGAATGTAGTTTACACATCATTAAATTAAATTGAGGCACATTTTAGGCCAGAAATATGTATCATCATAGCCTGCTAACCCACGGTAGAGCTAGGGCTAGGGCTTACAGACCCCGTTGTCCAGACTGGGTCACAAACCATTTTCACACAGGTCTACAAGCTAGGTAACAGGAAAAGGTCTTTGGAGCCGTGGGTGAAGAAACAATAGGCTTTATTTTGAGATGCAAGCTCTGCCCACCAGGAGTTCAGAGTTCAGAGCTGCTGGCTCACACACTGAAGAACACACAGAATAGCAACAAGCTAAAAATACATGGCCGCACATGTGGACTAACTCCACCCCCACACAACTTGTTTACAAAGAATGTGGTGCACCACCCCCAACCTGACCTGAGGCGAGGGGGCCTGACTAAACTACCATGTTTTCCTCACAATCCACCCCCTCAGGGTCCCTTGCTATACAATCTATGAGTTCAGAATCTTCTGCAATGTTCCCTTAGTAAGGATAAATGGCTCTTACGTTCATATAACCTGTTGTCTATTAAATATGCCTTAAGGCTTGTCCTGTAGTTCTGTCCTTTTAACTTTTAGCTGCACATGTCCGGTTAGTAGTCATCGTTGATGTGATTTTCCATGGGAATCCTGTAGTCATATTGATGGGAAGTTCAGTGCATATTCAGTAGGCCAACACATTGATCACACAAACATATGTATGTACCCAGTCGACTCTGGTGCAGTGCCAGCAGCCAGCACACTGTGGGTGAAAAGACAGAAGGGTTGTTGGTACCAATAGGGGAAGTTCTCACCCCTCTGGTAAGATACATGCCAGTTTGCCATCCTGAGAAAGGATGGTTGTGGAAATAGGTATCTTACCTGGTTTATGAACCATATGTTATCCACTAACACTGTTGTATCTGTAGGTTCTACATGTAACAGTATAGGGGAACTCATAATTGGCCATAATGTTAATACGAATGTGCCCTTTGGAATAGGGTGCTTATCAGTTCTCGGCCATGTTACCTTTACTCGAGGAGGCCAGGTACTTATCATCCAAGGTGAAACTTGCAAGCCTTCCTGTAATCCTTTCCCCCAAGACCCTATTAGACCTACCCAGCATATATGGGGGGCTCCTATTCTCTAAGGCCATTCCCATTGTACTGTCTGTCCCTGTTGCAAACAGGTTGGGCTGTAAGAGAATATTTCTATTCTTGCCGTTCCTGGCTTCAAAAGCTTATCTTTAGTAGTGACTTGCAGTTGTATAGGTGCTGCAGCCCTATGCAACAGAGCTTCCACTGGAGAGGGCCTGCCCTTGTGGGATCTCTCATTTAGAATCCTGACCGTCGGCCATAATCACCATGTCCACCCCTTCAGGGATGGGGGTTGGGTAGATAGCCTTAGTCCCTTTTTTAAAAGACCATTGTATGGTTCAATCATTCCCGCTGCCTGGGGATGATATGGCACATGTAACATCAACTGAATAGACAACTGGGAGGCCCACCTCTGAACCCCATGTCCAGTAAAGTGGGTTCCGTTATCACTCTCTGTGACTACAGGCCAGCCATACATGGCTGTAAAGCTATTCAGTGTCTTCACAGTGTTTACCTGGTCTGGGGCCTTACAAAGCCATACAAACAGAAGACCAGTAGATGTATCAACAGCTGTGAAGATGTATCTGTAATTCTCTGACCTTGGCAGTGGTCTGACAAAGTCCACTTGCCATTGAGTCAGGGGCACCATTCCTCTAGTTGTTTGCCCATCTGTATGAGGCACCTGCCAGGGTGTGGACTCTCTTGAGCACATACTGGACAAGCACAGCAGGCGTTCACTACATCTTCCCATTTTATAGGCAAAGCCCATCTTTGAGCGGCCATCCACATGGTTTTGCTGCCAGCATGCTGCATTTGTTGATGTAACCACTGGGATACATCAGTAGCTGGGGCTCTCTCCAGCCATCTTACCTTAGCCAGAGCATCAGCTTTATCATTTCCTGGACTGGCTAAGGGGAAGTGTCCCATGACATGGAAAAGAGTTACTTCTTTCTCATGTTCCAATTCCCATAACTCTTGCCACATAGCTTGTCCCCACAGGAGTCAGTGGCCTATCATCCACCGCTGATATTTCCAAGTAGAGATCCAAAAGGTTAAACCTTTGTACACAGTCCAGCTGTGAGTACAGATGGTTAATGGCCCAAGCTCATTTTTTATCACCATCCATACTGCTCTCAATTCAGCCCATTGACTGCTTTGCCCTGTGCCATTTTCATACCACATGGTATCTGTTAAGGGCTGGAGGTCCCATGCTGGAGCCATCTGTATACCAAGCTTGCTCTGTGATAGGTCCCTGTCCCTCATGGAAAGGTGTAGCCCTCCACTTCCATGGGTAGGGGTTCTGTCAAAGTTTCCTCCACAACCTCTACTGAGCCTAGCACAGTTGGCAACTCTTTGGACAGAGGACTCATTGACACTGTGCTCCTTTGTTCTATATATGCTCCCCATTTAGACAGAGTGGGAGTCTGAGCTATGCCTGTTTTAGCGTTGGTTGCCCACATGTGCAGCCAACCTAGTATGGGTTATGTCATCCTTACTAGGACTTTGGCAGTTCCTGTGATAGTTTCAGTGACCATCAAGGCAGAATACACAGCTGCTAAGTGTTTTTCTCTTAGGGAATAACGCATTTCAGCACCCTTCCAGAGCTGAGACCAGAATCCTACAGGTGTTTGGAATTGGTCTTGTCTCTGACACAAACCCCATCTTAACCCCTCCTGGGTTATATGTATGTCTAACTCAAACGGTTTAGTGGTGTCAGCCACTGATAAAGCCTGTACTTGCTGTATTGCCCTTTTTGTAGCCCGGTAAGCCTGTTCTACTTCCTCAGTCCAATCCCAGAGGGCTCCTTTCTTTGTTAACGCATACAGTGGGTATGCCATTTGAGCCATATGGGGTACAAAAGCTCTCCAATACCCCAGAAGTCCCAAATATGTCTGTGGCTGAGCTACAGTTAAGGGTCAGGGATATGCCTGTATCTTGTCTATAATAGCTTCTGGGATGACTCTCATCTTACCTGACCAGACCACTCCCAGGAATTTGACTGACAGCCAGGTCCTTGCACTTTGGCTCTGTTCATGGCCCACCTACATTGTTCCAAATGACTTAGCAGCATTGGAATTGCCTGGATTAAATCTGTAAGAGAGTCAGAGGTTAGTAACACATCATCAATGTAGTGAAACATTGTAACCGTGCTGGGTTCTGTCCACTTGGCTAGGACCCCAACCACTAAACCATGACAGATGGTTGGGCTATGCAGACAACCTCAGGGCAATACGTGAAAGGTCCACTGCCTTCCTTCCCAGGTGAAGGCAAACTGATCTTGGCTATCAGCTGAGATTGGAATAGAGAAAAAAGCAAGGTCCAATACATAATGATAAGTCCTCAGCTGATCCATCAAGTGGTGAACTGAAGGCACAGCTGCATGCAAAGGAGGCACTACTTTGTTTAGTTCTCGATAATCTACAGTCATTCTCCAGGTACCATCAGGTTTTTTCACTGGCCATACCAGAGGATTAAATGGGCTATGAACCAGAAGAATAATGCCAACTTTCTCTAACTCCAATACCGTGGCACCTATCTCTGCATGTCCTCCTGGTAGGAGATACTGCTTTACATTAACTACACATCTTGGCTGGGGTAACACCTGTGGGTCATGTTTAGCATTTCCTCGTAACACAGGCTTTACTGTCCGTATTCATAGCTGAAACTCTCCGACAGTTGTTTGCAGGTGCAAGCCATAAAGTACATCCATACCCAAGATGTACTCAGCTACTGGAGATATATATACAGTATACACACGAGGAGGCAATCGTCCTATGCTTAATGGCAGTGGCACAGCTTTCACTTCAATAGTATGTCCTCCATATCCATCTATATGAACTGTGGCCCCTGGAAACTTATCTGGATTGCTGTGTATCAGGCTACATTCTGCACCTGTATCCACCAATGCCAAAACATGCTGTACATTTGTCCTTGACCAGTGTATTGCTAATTCAACATGAAGCCTCCGGTCCTCACCTGCCCCCAAAAGATGAGCACCTTGACCTGTTCCCTAATCGAAATGGAACAGTTCATCCGCCTCCTCAGGAGCAACCAAAAAATCCTTAAAATCCACTGAGCGTACCTTGCTACTTGTTTCCAGACATTTAGTGAAACACCGTTCAGGTAGCAATTGTTGCTACAAGGCGAACAGGACCACATTTGGCTGCCGGTCAGTTTTCTTGCTATCAACCCTTGCTCCAAGCAAGTCAAGCAACATCTGCTTACAGCTAGTCTTGCTTGGTCCCTTCAGGATAAAATCCTGAGTATTTCTTGGGGGTTTGGTCTTAGCCACCTTTCGGACCCCTTTTGCTTGTCTCCTATCCTCTACTTCATCCAAGCCGGCTATCATGGTTGTTACCTCATGTATAGGACAACCAATGTATGGGGCCAGTATGGCCATTAGTGACCCAAAGGACTTTGACAGGGCATTTTGCAGCACTATGTTTCTCATGCTGCCTGTAAAATTGTCATCATCTGGGCCATGAGTGTTCACATTAAACAGAGACTGCTGCATTCCCAGCTCCCAAATTATTTGAACCAACTCAGCATACATTTGCCATTTACTAACAATCTCAGGCAGTTCTCCAGCTTTCGCCCACACAGTTCAGGCAGCTGCATTCACCCATTCCATTCAGGACACAGTTCAGGCAGTTGCATTCACCCATTCCATTAAGGAGTGATTACCTGGCCCTTGTGCATATATATTCACATTCAGGTCTTCATAAATTTTCACAGAACACATTCTTTAACTGGCACAACCTTGTGGTAGATACTCTCAGAGAATCAGATGATCTGATAGTCAATCCAGTACTGTGCATTATATTTGAATTATCTTTGGCTTTATACCCTGCACAAGTGGAAAACTGTATCAAAGCCTTGCTGGTCAAAATATATTACTCTCTTAGATTATTTATTCAGTTTCCAAGAGTAAATTGCAATTCCTTAATCTTAATAGTTTTAGGGAAGTCTGTAGCTATTTTGGAGTAGTCTGTGATTGAATATACTAAATAACCCAATTAAGGATAGATAACTCTGAAAGCAAGAAAAGTAACTAAGGCATCATACTTAAATTGGCTGTTGTATGAAGAACAGTGTGTTTTATTGAGAGTGCTGACTTAATATTTTTGTGAGAAAATAGAATTCATTTGAGTAGATGATTTTCATTAAAAAAAGTTTGTCCATTTCATTTTAGAATAATGTTGCCAAGAAAATGAGAATCAGTGGCTTCACTGCTGTTTCTTTGCCTTTTCACCTTGTTAACTTTTCTAATAATTCTTATATTACTCAGAGAGTTGATATTATGTCATCCCTAAGTGTTTTCTGTTTTGTTTTGGGGGACTTTCAGTAATTTAGTTTCACATTGTTTTTACATTACAAGTGTGGCTAATGTTTAAAATGAATGGAGTATTATAGTCTTAGCACTGGATGTACAGCCTACAAAGAACCTTTGTGAGCTGATTTTAGCAGTGTTTTCTAAACATGTCTGCCAGAAACAAGTAAAAAACTGACATCTTTTAATATAAACCTTTTATTTTAAACACTTTAGCTGCATTTAAAATCTGCTAGTTATAGCCTTTTAAAGCATTTCTTGTATCTAGATATGTATTCACAATTAAAATTATTATTTGATGTTTTGAGTTATGCTTCTGTTCTATTTCCTTCATCTTACCCCATCCACAGTCCTGTAAAGTTTATGTCAATAGCCTTGTTCTTGCTAACCAAACTAACTTACATACATGCATTCCAACTGCAAAGAAGGCTCTATTGAATGTCAAGAATATGTGTTATTCTCAGCAAAAGAAACAATTAACAGAGTTAAAAGACAACCAACAGAGTGGGAGAAAATATTTGCAAAATATACATCTGACAAAGGATTAATATCCAGAATATATAAGGAACTCAAACAACTTTACAAGAAAAAGCAAGCAACCCAATTAAAAAATGGGCAAAAGAGCTAAGTAGGCATTTCTCTAAGGAAGATATACAAATGGCCAACAGACATATGAAAAAATGCTCAACATCACTCAGCATCCAGGAAATGCAAATCAAAACCACACTGAGATACCATCTAACCCCAGTTAGGATGGCTAAAATCCAAAAGACCCTGAACGATAAATGCTGGCGAGGTTGCAGAGAAAAAGGAACTCTCATACATTGTTGGTGGGACTGCAAAATGGTGCAGCCTCTGTGGAAAATGGTATGAAGTTTCCTGAAACAATTGCAGATAGGTCTACCGTATGACCCAGCTATCCCACTGTTGGGAATATACCCAGAGGAATGGAAATCATCATGTCGAAGGTATACCTGTTCCCCAATGTTCATCGCAGCACTCTTTACAATAGCCAAGAGTTGGAACCAGCCCAAATGTCCATCATCGGATGAGTGGATACGGAAAATGTGGTATATCTACACAATGGAATACTACTCAGCTATAAAAACGAATGAAATACTGCCATTTGCAACAACATGGATGGACCTCGAGAGAATTATGTTAAGTGAAACAAGTCAGGCACAGAAAGAGAAATACCACATGTTCTCACTTATTGGTGGGAGCTAAAAATTAATATATAAATTCACACACACACACACAAAAAAACCGGGGGGCGGGGGGAAGAAGATATAACAACCACAAGTACTTGAAGTTGATACGACAAGCAAACAGAAAGGACATTGTTGGGGGGGAGGGAGGAGAGGGAGGAGGGAGGGAGGTTTGGTAAGGGGCAACAATAATCAACCACAATGTATATCGACAAAATAAAAGTTAAAAAAAAAAAAAGAATATGTGTTATCCTGTTTGAGGACATTTCAGTCTTTTAAACAGGCTGGAAATATTTTGAATTTACTTCCACTTCTGGAAATCTGAATTGTTTCATCACATATTTCCAAAATTAATGCTACCTCATTGAACTGCAAAAAGTTGCTCTCCTTAAAAATGATTATTTTAACTTAGCTATGTAGGCTATAGTCCTTTTATCTGGGATAATAATTTTTAACAGATTGTCCTTTTAGTACATTTCAAAATGTTTAAATTGATGAAAAATAATTTATCTCTGTTATCAAACATAACAAAGATTTTCTGATTCTGTGGATGCTTCAGTTATGTTAAGCGCTTGGGTAGTATTCACTATGGTTACTTTGAAAAATAGTGACATTCATGATAAGGACATGGAGAAGCTAACTACTATGTGCCAGCCACTGTGTGGGGACACTTATGTATAATTTCTCTTGAAGCAGAGAAGCTAAATTTATAGTCTCCCAAAGCAAAACAAAAACATTTCAGAATGACATGAAAATAGGGATGCGGATACTATATAAATATGTTTAAGGGCTGGCCAGTTAGCTCAGTTGGTTACAGTATGGTGCTGATAACATCAAGATCCAGAGTTCAATCCATGTTACTGGCCAGCCTCCCAGAAAAAACAAAAACAAAAACCATATTTATATATATGTTTAAATGCGAATTACTTACCCAAGGTCACATAAGTCATAAGTGATAAATGATGGTGGCAGGATTTTTTTAAGCTGAAAAAAATAAACTACTTTGAGTTGTGAAAGAGAACAGAATTAGAATGGGTAGATGGGTTCAGTCCAGGGGTATGGTGTACAAGTGAAGTACATAGTCCAAATGCAGCTTACCTTGATATGGCCTGAAATCAGTAAGAACATATTAGCAGCTTTCAGGCACCAACTTTTCCTGTTTTCCTATGAAACAGGTCATTTTATAATGATGTAGATGATAATGAGTGAGATTAACAGGGCATGTTATACTAGGTTAAGTAGTCATTGTTGCAATTTGAAGACACATGCACTAAAGTAAGTAGGGTATTTCCTGGTTAAAAGATAAGCTGGCCATGCAGTTAAGTCCTCTCAGGGCATCTGGAAACTTGTTATAGATGTCACATTTCAGGGTCTGATCCTAAACTTTATAGTTTAGTGTCACCTCTCCCTGGGTGACAGAGACACAAAGGATTACTCAAAGCCTGTTTCTCCAGAGTGATGAGAGGTCCAAAGGGGTTAATCCCAGGAGGAATTCCTTAAAGGGAGAAGTATCCTAGGAGTAACCCCAAATCAGGTTTTCTCTCAGTTTTTATTTTCCAGGCAAGAAAGTTACAGAAAAGAATACAGGCGGTTAATCAGTCATAGTAGGAGTCAAAAAAAATACGCTATATGAAGTACAAAAAGAAACAATGAGATAATCGTCATGGCAACACTTAGTCCCCTAAGAAACTCAAAGAAACATCTGAAGGTGAGATGTGGAACATCCCCCAATCATTAACCTTGAAGCTTGTAGCTCACATACTTTCCCATCATTAGGTTTAGCTGCACCAAGGACGACTGCCCTTAGGGCAATCACTTTTGCTGTGTTAACATTTTTTTTATCTACAACAGAGACTTTAGTCCTTTGAAAGTTTTGTTTTTCCCAAATTTAGCATTTCTATGTGTAATTCTAAAAAGTTAGGTTACTCCTTAAACTACAGGGCTTTGACCCTGCTAAAAACTAAGGGCTGTGGCCCTACTAAGCTAAGGGTTAAGGTCCTGTGCTTTATTAATATTAGTATCCTCCACAGTTTAGAAATTTGAATTAAAAAAACATATAGGGGAATGGACTCTAGGGGATAGAATTACTCTAACCATATTCACAAACCACAGTACCAGTTTGCTCATATTACAAAGAAAAGTATTACTATCCTGCAATCTGGACCCACTTGTTTATGCTAATCATTTATTAGTCTGCTAGGGCTACCGTAACAGAATACCACAGACTAGGTGGCTTAAACAACAGAAATTCCTTTTCTCCCAGTTTTACAAGCTGGAAGTTCAAGATCAAGGTGCCAGCAGGGCTGATTTCTGGTGAGGCCTCTCACTGTGTCCTTGCATGGCCTTTCTTCCATACACAGAAGGAATCCTACGCTCTGTCTCCTCTTCTTAAAAGAGACAAGTCCTTAATAGGGTACCACTTTTATGACCTCATTTGCTGTGGATTGATTGAATTGTGTCCCACAAAATTCATATATTAGAAGCTTAATTCCCAGTGTTACTGTTGAGGGTGAGAAATCCTATTATGGTAATTGAAAGGTGGGACCTTGAAGAGGTGATTAGATTGTAGGACCATGCTATAGTAAATGGATTAATAATGGTGGTCAGGGGCGTGGTTCTGAGGGCTTTAAAAGAAGAGCACATGAGAGATTGATTAGTCTCTCTCTGCTCTGCCATTTCTGCTGCGAGAAGCCCCTGGGCCACTGTTGCCACCACCAAGACCCTCACCAGAAGTGCTCCCTGGACTTTGGACTTCCCAGCCTCCAAAACTGTAAGCAATAAATTTCATTTTCTTATAAATCACCCAGTTGCAGGTATTTTGTTATAAGCAACAGAAACAGACTAAGACATCATTAAACCTTAATTACCTTCTTAAAGGCACTGTCTCCAAATATAGTCACATCAGGGGTTAGGCTTCACCATATGGATTTGGAGGGACACCATTCAGTTTATTACAAGCATATTCTCTCTTTATAAGCTAATCTATATGAGAAACCAGATTATAATCAAAATATTATTTGGGAACATGGAATTAAATAAAAGTGAATGTCAAGATGATCAAAGGCCTTGATAATTACGATGCTGTGTGCCCTAATAGACATGATATTTGTAGGTCAGGTGAACTGCTGCTGCACTGTGCTGGAGATGTATTTACCATTATTGTCTGTCGAGCTTCTTTTCTTTATCCTAAAGCCAGTCTCCTTGAATTACTTTGTTTTTTATTCAGGCAATATAGTTAATAAGTTTATGGTTATGAGTTCTGTCTAGTAATGCCTCCCATTAACAAAGAGAACTCACACCAACCCGTACTCCCAACTTGATGAGCTTTGAGTTGAGCCTTCAACTCTTAGATCACATTTATGAATCATCTCTTAAATGACCCCACTTCCATTGATTGTGCTTGTCCTTTTCAGATTTCTAAGAAAAATAATCTTAAATTTTGTTTTGGGTATGGGGTTATGTTTCCAACAGGTCAGCATATTCTCTACTATTATTAAGACCACCTTGTATCTGGGTTCTACCTCCAGGTTTGTCACTAACTTGTTCTGTGAAATTATTCAAGTCACTTTACCTCTGAAATGTTTCTTTATATGTGAATTACAGGGGTAGGATAGGCTTGAATATTCTCCTAGCTCCCTTCTATGATTCTAATTATTTTTTTCAGAATATTCATAAAGCACTGTCATCACTGTCACATGGAACATCATTCTGCTTTTGAAAGAAAAAGATTTGTCACTATGTAGAGTATATTTAAGGCTCAATGAATAGATGACATCATTAGGGAGAAAATATAAAGAGAACACAAAGAGGAATCTAGGACCAGGCTTTGAAGAACTCCAGAAGTGGAGCAAGAGAAGCTGTCAGTGGAGTAGCCAGAGAAATAGGAAGAAAAACAAAAGAGAGTATTTCAAGAAAGAGAGAATGGATACTTGTGTTCAGTGAAGGGAAGAGGGGGCTGGCCAGTTAGCTCACTTGGGAAAGCATGGTGCTGGTAACACGAAGGTAATGGGTTTGGAACTCCATACTGACCAGCCGCCAAAGAAGAAAAACAACAAAAAACAAAACAGAACAGTAAAGGTGAAGGTAAGAGGTTGAGTGAGATGTGTCCTTTGGATCTGGCAACATGGAGTCATTGGTGATCTTGATAAAAGCAATTTCTTTTGATTTTTCAGAACAGAAGGCATATTGCAATGTGTTGAGCAGAAATTTGGTGATGAGGAAGTGGAGACTGTATGTAGGCAACTCTTCTGAGAACTATCTATGAGGAAGGACTGAGAAATGGGAAATACTGGATAATGCTTATTTGCTGGTGAGAATAAAAGGGGAATGATTGATGACACAGACAGAGAACTGAAGGAGCAAAGCCCCTGAGAAACTGAGAGGGGATGATATACAGAATGTATGTTGATGTAATGGCCTTTGGTAGATAGAGGACACTGCCCTAGTTGTAAAGAGAGGAAAAATGCTAACATGGGTGAAGGTGTAAATAGTTAGCAGGTTTAACAGTAGAAGGATTAGGGAATTCACCCACTGCTTTTGTGATTAAAAAAAGAAAATTGCTCAGAGTGAGAAAGGAGAAAGTGGGGTAGGAAATTTGAGGAGAGAAAAGAAGGAATGAAGGAGTTGTGAGAGTAAGAAAAAGTTTACTAGTAGGAATGAGTATCAATTTGAGGCTTGAGATTTGGCATCTCAAATAATAACTGGAACATAATGGGCACTTGATCATATTTGTTGAATGAATAAGTGAATTTAAAGTGGCTGTGGAATTGTGTGATTTTTTTCCAGCTGCTCAGACGTAAGAATGTGGGTGGTTCCGGGGGCATTGCAGTTTTGCAGTTTTGCAATATGTGTGATTGGGGAAGAAGAGGCAAAAAATTGATTGTGTTTTCAAGGGGATTTTAAAAGGCCAGGAGTAATGTAAGATCCTTAGAAAATGATTAAAATATAAAAAAGTTTCAATGCTTTTATAAGCTTAACCATATAGAGCCCCAGTGGTTCTTTCCTTTCCTTGTTTGGCTTTGATTTTTTGTTCTTTCTTTTGAGAATGGAAAAAGTTTTTGAAAAGTTGTTTTTAAAACTGTGAATTTATTTTGCTTTTGAAGTAGACTGACTAAAAGAAAATAACTTAGATCCCTAGGTTATTTCTTAACCAAACAAAATTCCAGACTGTTATTTTATGTTTTCTAGAGACAATTTTTGAGGAGGAAATGTCAGTAGGCTGTTCTTTTTTTAGCACATTGTGTGAGAACGCATTATTTGCTCAAATGAAAATTCCTGTTGCAATATCTTAAAAACAAAACCTTCAAATAATTGTGCAATACCATTATTATAAGTACAAACTCAAATGGACTTGTTTTGAATAAAACTCTTTCACCTCTTGAAGATGACACTATGGAAAGAGTAAATATGGGGAAATGAGTTCAATCATCAGTGTTTTTTAGGGGGGGGAAGGTTTTAGAACGTTCTCTTCATAACACAAGCCCTCTTGTGTGCGGTTCATCTTTTCACCACAAATTAATTAAATTTTACTTATTGTGATGTAGGTAAATGGCTGACTGTTCATCTCTAAAAGAAATTGCCTACAGGGTTTGGCTGAATATGAACCCACACAGTTTTAAATATTTACAGAATTTAAGTATAGCTTCAAGTTAAATAACTGGAAGGTGGAAAATCTTTAACTCCTTTATATGATTCCATTTCAAACATCCTCAGTTGATTTTATTAATAAAACCCAGTTTTCTGGAATAGATTTATTTTGTAAACCTATTGTGATGCCCTGGTCTTATACGTTTTTACAGAATAACTTTGTCTTTTTTTGTAATTGCTTGGACTACATTGCCTTTTTGACAACAGCTTCACAGAAGTATGACTTAAGTTTGGAGAATTGAACTTTCAGCTCCTGTGAACTCTTTTGAATGTGTTGCCTTTTGAGCTCCCATAGTTCTTCCTCATCATCTTCTTTGTCGGGATAGCTAGTATTGAGTTCATATGAAAGGTGAGGCAATGTATACCCTTTGATGTGTGTCATGTTATCCCTATTTTACAAGTTAAAGAAGCTGATGTTTAGAGAGATTTACAAACTTGTCTGAGTTCACTGAGCAGTTGCTTGTGAACCTTGGGTTTAAACCCAATTCTGTGAGACTCTAAGAATCTGTTTTCTTCCCATTAGATTATACATTGTCTTTCCATCTAATTTTATTAAAAACTTATTCTATTATAATTGATCTCTTCTGCTTATTTGGCTTCCCTATCACACTGTGACCCTCTTGAGAACAAGGACCTTTCTTATTCATATTTATATCCTTAGTGCCCATTTGAGACCACAGTAATTTTTAAATGGGTGTTGAATAAACAGCATTGTCCTCCCTGATAGGATGCAGTGAGGCATGTGCTGTGAAGTTTGTTTATCTAGATTACTGCTTCATATACCTCCTACCCTTTTGATGTATTGGCATTGATAGTTACACACATGCATGTATGCACAGACGTACAGGTGCACACACATTATTATTATTATTATTTTTTTTTTTTTTTTTTTGTCTTTTTCGTGACCGGCACTCAGCCAGTGAGTGCACCGGCCATTCCCATATAGGATCCGAACCCGCGGCAGGAGCGTCCCCGCGCTCCCAGCGCCGCACTCTCCTGAGTGCGCCACGGGCTCGGCCCGCACACACATTATTTAATCCACACCTCAATCCCACAAAGGTAGCAATTATCGTCCTCATTTTTTGGATGCAGAAAATCAAGACTTAGAGAAAATGAAACTTGGTCAAGATCACATGACTAGTTAGTGGCAAATCTGGGATTCAAATCCAGATTTTCAGACTTTAAGTCTTATAATCATCTACTCCAGGCAATCTATGCTAATGGAAACCTACGCTTTATTTCTTGATATGTTTATTTGCTCATTGAGAAATGAAGGCAACAGAACAAAGTTATCCACAAATGGATTATATCTAAAAGAGGATCCTCTCTCTTGCAATGATGAATGTATGTATGCTCTTTGTTCAGTCATTTTACAGTCTTTCTCTTGTTTTCCTTTAGGAGGCATAAATTTTGGAAATTGTTTTTATTTATTTATTTATTTATTTATTTGTCTTTTTCATGACCGGCACTCAGCCAGTGAGTGCACCGGCCAGTCCTATATAGGATCCGAACCCGCGGCGGGAGCGTCGCGGCGCTTCCCAGCGCCGCACTCTCCTGAGTGCACCACAGGCTCAGCCCGGAAATTGTTATTATAATCAGGAGTTTAGTCAAGGAATAAAGCAGCACCAACTAACAAACTACTGGAAGATTGAACCCAGGACCATATCATATTCTAATCAATTAAATACAAATCTAGCATGATTCCTGTCACATACAGAGTGTTCAGTCAACATTTGTTAAATGAGTATGTGAACAAACAAACTTACACAAGTATCTTATAAAGTGATTCTTGAATTTTCTTTCTTGATAATATAATCCTACAACTCATAAATCTGACTGAGTTCTGAACTGTTACTGAATCTGCTTGTAAAATAGAAAAATTTGAGCTGCTTGGTCATGAAAATATTCTTAAGCTTGGGGCTACTATTAAACATAAACAAGGAAAGAGATTTATAGAAAAGTATACCATTCTTTTCCTATGAATATATTTGGAAGTTTTGATAGTTCCTGCTGATGACTTTTTTCTTAAACAGTGTTATTGAAACATAATTGACATACCATACAGTTCACCCATTTAAATGGTACAATTCAGTGGTTGTTAGTACAGTCACACTTGTGCAATCATCACCGCGATTTTAGAACATTTTCATCATTCCCAACAGAAACTCACAACCCATTGGCAGCCACTCCCCATTTCTCTCTGACTAATCTACTTTCTGTCATTATAGATATGCCTATTCTGGACATTTCATATAAATGAAAATCAGAACATGATCTTTAGTGACTGGCTCTTACTTAACATAATATTTTCAATGTTCATTGGTGCTGTAGCATGTAGCAGTACTTCATTTCTTTTTATGGCTGAATAATATTTCATTGCTCAGTTATACCACATTTTCTATATACATTCATCAATTAATAGACATTTAGGTTGTATCCCCCTTTTGACTATTAATGACAATGCTCCTATGTATATTCATGAATAATTCATGGATATGTTTTCATTTATCTTTGGTAGATACCTAGGAGTGGAATTGCTGAGTCATATGATAATTTTATGTTATCCCTTCTGAAGAACTGCCAGATTATTTTCCAAAGCAGCTGCACCATTGTGCATTCTCACAAGGGTTCAGGTTCTCACAAGGGTTCAGATTCTCGCAAGAGTTCAGATTCTCACAAGGGTAGTATACAAGAGTTCAGATTTCTCCATATCTTCAGCAATACTTGTTATCTGTATTTTTTATGAGTATTATAACCATCCTAACAGGTATGAGGTTGTACTCATTGTGGTTTAATTTGCATTTCCTTGATGGCTAAAAGTATTGAACATCTTTTTATGTGCATATTATTAGCCATTTGTTTATCTTTGGAGAAGTATCTGTTCAGATCCCCTGTCCATTTTTAAACTGGTTTATTTGCTTTTTTAAATTGAGTTGTAAGAGTTCATTATATATCATAGATAAGCTTCTTATGAAATACATGATTTGCAAATATTTTGTCCTATTCTATGGGTTTACTTTTCACTTTCTTGATGATGTTCTTTGAAGCACAGAAGTTTTAATTTTGATAACTTTCTTATCAATTGTCTTTTTATAAGAATCTGGGCAAATTTTGAGATTTTATTAAGGATTGAGTATCATAGCCTTTATTGATGTGCTTTTTGAATACAAAGATTTGATTTACTAACACACCTGAAGGATGATAGTCACAGGCGATCTGGTGTTTTGTGTAGAATATATTTCAGCACAATTGATATGTTGTAGTACAGTGCTTTAAAGTGGAAACATTGGTTTCAAGATGGCGGTGGCTGCGGCGGTTGGCGCGGAGTAGCTGAGGTGGAAAAGGCGGCCACTGGGCCTCAGGCAGCCGGGAAACTTGTGGACCTTCCTCTTGCCATCTCTTAAGGGAGGACCGCTGCTTGTGGCCGGTCATGGGGGTTGACCACCACTTTGCCCCCGGCAGGAGAGGCTGCCTCATTTACAGGCAACAGCTTTGAAGTGTGGAGCAGGAAAAGAACTGTTTCTTAGCTGCAAAAGCGAGTCTCGAAACAGGGAACACAGCACCAGGGCTGCTGTGGATGCAGACAGGATCCTGGAGGCCAGGGCCACGCTGAAGGCGGCTAGCTGCCCTATTCAGGATTCGAGGTTTCAGGCCGGCATTAAAGAAGATTCCTGGAAGCGCCCGAGCCGCGCCGCGACTGAACAGCCCGAGGCGGCAGCGGCCGAGAACGGGAAAGGCAGCAAACCAGAGGCAGAGAGTGAGCACCCGACCTGGCACAACCCTGTGAGTGACCCCTGGACCAGCCCTGTTTAGGGGGCTGACACCCACCCAGCTCCCGCCTGCATCACCAGGCCACTCACCGCCCCGGAGCTGCCTCCATTTTCCCAGGTGCTAGCAGCTCCGCCCGGCTCGGCTGTCACTGAGCCTTCCCACTTGCTTGGCCCGGCGCGGAGCTTTCCGGAGCCTGCGGGCCGGCCTCCCCTCCCACTCCCTCCGCGGTTCTCTGGTGGGTTGGTGGCGTGGGGCATCCCCGGCCAGTGTCGGGAGGGCAAGGAAGTACGGGCGGGCTGACTGTCACTCCACCACACCCTGGACTCCGGCCCCGGTAAACTTCCTGTTACTGGGAGGCAGTTACCATCTCTGTGGCCACCAGTTCGGAAAAAAGCTTAACCAATTTCTGGTTGGGAATAGTGTGGTAGGAGAGTTCCCAGGTCCGCTTGAACCTGCCGGAGAGCTGGCTGCAGGCGGGCGCTAGACTCGGTTTATACCGGGGGGATACAAAGGTGAACAAGTCCTACACAGTGCTACAAAGGCACCCAGAGCGACCGGTCGTCTGTGCCTAGCAGAAACCTGGTAGACTTCCTGGGCGAGGCGGTGCCGAGCAGGGTCTTGAAGGCCCAGCTGATAGATGAGGGTTGCAGAAGACACGCCCCAGCCCAGCACAGTGCGCACAGAGTGGGGAGACGTGCGGCCAGGGAGGCGGAGACTCAACAGAAACCACACACCCTGTGGGGTCGCCACTGCACGATCCAACAGCCTGGGCCAGAGCACACGGAACAGGGAGAAGTCCTGCACAGTAAGTGAGAGCTCAACAGCGATCACACACCCTGTGGTACGTGATCCACCAGACCAGCAGAGTCCAAGCTGACCAGAAAGGGGGCTCCCCGGAGAAGCCCAAGACCTGAGGCAACCACACACACAAGGCACTAGAGGCCAACTGAGCAGCCACGGAGGTAGCCATACCAAATTGGCAACCACAGCAACATCCTAGTTAGTCATTAGTCTCAAACCGGTGGTCTGTGAAACCCCCTGCCACAATGAATAAACATCAAAAAAAAGATACCAGAAATACAAAAAATCAAGAAAGTACACCACCAAAAGTTAATAAATCTCAAACTCTAGATCCCATAGAACAAGAAGCCCTTGAAATGACTGACAAGGAATTTCGAGTGATAATTCTAAGGAAACTGAATGAGATATAAGAAAACTCAGCTAGACATCATGATGAAATGAGGAAAAGTATACAGGATCTGAAAGAGGAAATGTACAAAGAAATCAATGTCCTGAAAAAAAATGTAGCAGAACTTGCTGAACTGAAGAAGTTATTCAGCGAAATAAAAAACACAACGGAGAGTTTAACCAGCAGGCTTGTCGAAGTTGAAGAGAGAACCTCTGAACTTGAAGATGGGCTGTTTGAAATAACACAAGCAGACAAAAAGAAAGAAAAAAGAATCAAGAACATGGAAGAAAATCTGAGAGAGATATCAGACAACCTCAAGCGCTCAAATATCCGAGTCATGGGTATTCCAGAAGGGGAGGAAAATGGAGATTCCATTGAAAACATATTCAACAAAATAGTGGCAGAAAACTTCCCAGGAATAGGAAAAGTCACAGATCTTCAGATCCAGGAAGCTCAATGATCTCCAAACGTATTCAACCCAAAAAGGCCTTCTCCAAGACATGTCATAGTCAAATTGGCAAAACTCAGAGACAAAGAGAGAATCTTAAAAGCTGCAAGAGAGAAGCGTCAAATCACCTATAAGGGAGCCCCAGTCAGGCTAACATCAGACTTTTCATCACAAACCCTAAAAGCTAGAAAGGAATGGGATGATATTTTCAAAATACTAAAAGACAAAGATTGCCAGCCAAGAATACTCTACCCTGCAAGGCTATCCTTCCGAAATGAAGGGCAAATAGTATATTTCTCAGACAAACAAAAACTGCGGGAGTTCACTACCACATGACCACCCTTACAAGAAATCCTCAAGGGAGTACTGGGTTTGGTTCCTGAAAAATAACTACCACTGCCATAAAAACCCAAGAAAAATCAATGAAGACGTAGAAAATTTGAACAGACCAATAATCATAAAGGAGATTGAAGCTGTTATCAGAAGGCTCCCAACAAAGAAAAGCCCAGGACCAGATGGATTCACAGCAGAATTTTACCAAACATTCAAAGAGGAATTGACACCGATTCTTTACAAACTATTCCAAAAGATTGAAATGGACGCAAATCTCCCAAACTCATTCTATGAAGCAAACATCATCCTGATACCAAAACCAGGTAAAGATATAACCAAAAAAGAAAACTACAGGCCGATATCCTTGATGAATATAGATGCAAAAATCCTCACTAAAATACTAGCAAACAGAATACAGCAACACATACGAAAAATTATTCATCACGATCAAGTGGGATTCATTCCAGGGATGCAAGGTTGGTTCAACATACGCAAATCAATAAATGTGATACACCATATTAATAAACTCAAACACAAGGACCATATGATCATCTCTATAGATGCTGAAAAAGCATTTGATAAAGTTCAGCACTCATTCATGACAAAGACCCTCTATAAGTTAGGTATAGAGGGAAAGTATCTCAACATAATTAAAGCCATATATACCAAACCCACAGCCAGTATCATCCTGAATGGGGAAAAGCTGAAAGCTTTTCCTTTAAGAACAGGAACTAGACAAGGATGCCCACTCTCACCACTCCTATTCAACATAGTGTTGGAAGTACTAGCCAGAACAATCAGAGAAGAGAAGGAAATAAAGGGCATCCAGATTGGAAAAGATGAAGTCAAACTGTCCCTGTTTGCAGATGACATGATCCTATATATCGAACAGCCTGAAACCTCTACAAAAAAACTGTTGGAATTGATAAATGATTTCAGCACAGTAGCAGGATACAAAATCAACACACAAAAATCAGTAGCATTTCTTTTCTCCAATAGTGAACATGCAGAACGAGAAATCAAGAAAGCTTGCCCATTTACAATAGCCACCAAAAAAATAAAATACTTAGGAATTGAGTTAACCAAGGAGGTGAAAAATCTCTATAATGAGAACTACAAACCACTGCTGAGAGAAATTAGAGAGGATACAAGAAGATGGAAAGATATCCCATGCTCTTGGATTGGAAGAATCAACATAGTGAAAATGTCCATACTACCCAAAGTGATATACAAATTCAGTGCAATCCCCATCAAAATTCCAAAGACATTTTTCTCAGGAATGGAAAAAACTATCCAGTCATTTATATGGAACAATAAAAGACCACGCATAGCCAAAGCAATGCTGAGCATAAAAAATAAAGCTGGAGGCATAACACTACCTGACTTTAAGCTAAACTACAAAGCTATAATAACCAAAACAGTATGGTACTGGCATAAAAACAGACACACTGACCAATGGAATAGAATAGAGAATCCAGAAATCAACCCACACACTTACTGCCATCTGATCTTTGACAAAGGCACCAAGCCTATTCACTGGGGAAGGGACTGCCTCTTCAGCAAATGGTGCTGGGATAACTGGATATCCATATGCAGGAGAATGAAACTAGATCCATACCTCTCACCGTATACTAAAATCAACTCAAAATGGATTAAGGATTTAAATATACACCCTGAAACAATAAAACTTCTTAAAGAAAACATAGGAGAAACACTTCAGGAAATAGGACTGGACACAGACTTCATGAATACGACCCCAAAAGCACAGGCAACCAAAGGAAAAATAAACAAATGGGATTATATCAAACTAAAAAGCTTCTGCACAGCAAAAGAAACAATTAACAGAGTGAAAAGACAACCAACAGAGTGGGAGAAAATATTTGCAAAATATACATCTGACAAAGGATTAATATCCAGAATATATAAGGAACTCAAACAACTTTACAAGAAAAAAACAAGCAACCCAATTAAAAAATGGGCAAAAGAGCTAAGTAGGCATTTCTCTAAGGAAGATATACAAATGGCCAACAGATATATGAAAAAATGCTCAACATCACTCAGCATCCAGGAAATGCAAATCAAAACCACACTGAGATACCATCTAACCCCAGTTAGGATGGCTAAAATCTAAAAGACCCTGAACAATAAATGCTGGCGAGGTTGCAGAGAAAAAGGAACTCTCATACATTGTTGGTGGGACTGCAAAATGGTGCAGCCTCTATGGAAAATGGTATGTAGGTTCCTCAAACAATTGCAGATAGATCTACCATACGACCCAGCTATCCCACTGTTGGGAATATACCCAGAGGAATGGAAATCATCATGTCGAAGGTATACCTGTTCCCCAATGTTCATCGCAGCACTCTTTACAATAGCCAAGAGTTGGAACCAGCCCAAATGTCCATCATCAGATGAGTGGATACGGAAAATGTGGTACATGTACACAATGGAATACTACTCAGCTATAAAAACGAATGAAATACTGCCATTTGCAACAACATGGATGGACCTCGAGAGAATTATGTTAAGTGAAACAAGTCAGGCACAGAAAGAGAAATACCACATGTTCTCACTTATTGGTGGGAGCTAAAAATTAATATATAAATTCACACACACACACACACACACACACACACACACACAAAACCGGGTGGGGGAGAAGATATAACAACCACAATTACTTGAAGTTGATACGACAAGCAAACAGAAAGGACATTGTTGGGGGGGAGGGGGGGAGGGAGAAGGGAGGGAGGTTTTGGTGATGGGGAGCAATAATCAGCCACAATGTATATCGACAAAATAAAATTAAAAAAAAAACAAAAACGTGGAAACACTTATATGTGTAATGTGAAGTATGAAAGAAAGTACATTTAACATATTTTAAACTTTTAAAATATTTATCTACTATGTCATATCATTTTATTCAGTAGAACTGTTTCCTAAATAAATTCATATATGGTTTTGGATCTATGTGTCAACTTTTGTGACGTCTTTTGGTAATATAATCCATTTTTTTCCTGATAATATTATAAGGATTACGAAAGATAAAATGGTGAAAAGTTAAAAAGTTTTAATCTGGAAAATGACTGGAATAACTCTTTGGAAAAGGTTTACAGCAACATGGCTTTTATATTTTTACTACTTATATTAGGATTTTTATACAAATTGTGTAAATCTTAGTTATAAAAGAAAAAATAAAGTGTAAGCAAATTATACAAATAGCTTGTGGGGTACATATTACTGCCATATTATTCCTGTATGTAATTTTATTTAATGACAGCTGCACAAAGAAAAGTATGTAACATTGCTGGATTTTATTTTGCTGTATTAGCTCCTCAAGAGTTACTGATCTATGAAATGGCAGAGAATGGAAAAAATTGTGACCAGAGACGTGTAGCAATGAACAAAGAACAGCATAATGGAAATTTCACAGGTAAAGTGTGGTGGTTTAGAGGGAGGAGATCTGCGGTTTTAAATTATGTATTTTTCATTTTTATAAAACAAATATATTACTTCTAGTATTTTTATCTTTTATTAATACCTTCATAGTAAATTAAATTATGGATCAGGGCCTGTAAGGTGATTTTTCACAGTGGTTGCAGAAGCAGCCTGGACAGTCACATAAGTCACATAGGATTATTACTTGTTGTTCTTATGGTATGGTAAGTATTTATTTGGCTTTGCTCAGTGCTCAATTCATTATGCTATTTTCTAACTTTAGAAGTAGATTATAAGGTTGCTTATTATGCTCTTCTTAAGAATACAGTTAGCAAAAAGTTAATTACTTTAAAATTTTTGTTTGAGATGAATAAACTTATATTTTAACCAAATTGGATTTGTTGATAAATTTCAGTATATTTGACTTTTATTTATACATTTATCCTGAAAATTATGGCTTTTATTTATGTGGGTGATTTAAGTAGGAACTTTGCTTCATGCATTTAAAGGAAAAAGAAAGGTTTTTCTTTTCTGGTAATTGTACTAATTTTCTTTTTAACTTCTGAGTTGTTTGGTTTCTCAAACACATTGCAAATAATACTCTAGTGTATTATTATTATTACATCATAGAAATTCTCTTCTGTTGGAAGAAGTGCAGGCTATCTGAAACAGTAGTTTCCATTTGTTTATTTTAATAACTGTTGCCTTACAGAGGATTTTTTACAGCACTGATCTGACTTTTGGGTTACTTTGATTGTCAGTAAATTTTGTATCATTTCACCAAGTTTCAGGATTCAGAGATGGACGTCATAGCATCTCCCAATTAGGAGCTTTTTTGTGTGTGCTATTTTTTCTTTCATTTCAAGAAGCACACACATTTTCTTCTACTGTTTGCCACATTTAAAATTAATGTTAGCATGTCTTACTTACTCTATTGTACTATGTATTGTTTACTTAATATTCCTAGAGATTGTGCTATAACTATACAAGAAGAACTTATTCTTTGTTATGGCTGCATAGTATTCCATTCCATTGGATGAGTGTGCCATACTTTAATCACTCCTTGGTCCTCTTTTGTTAACATTTAAGTTGTTGGTAATCTTTTCCTAGTGCAAATAATGCTGCAGTGAATAAACTTGTACAAGTCATTTCAGCTTATATGTAATCATTCCTAGAAATGGAGTTATTGGGTTACTGTCTATGTCCATAATTTCAATAGATGATGACAATAATAACTAACATTAATTGAACACTTATTAAGTGTCAAACTCCTTTGAGAACTTTACTTATAATAACTCATTTAATCCTTACATTGACCCTGAAAAGTAACTACTATTGTTGTTCTCATTTTACAAAAGAGAAAACTGAGGCACATAAATGTTAACTAACTTTCCCAAGATGACATGACTGGTAGATGGCAGAGCCAGGACTTGAAACCAAGTAGTTTGCTTCCACGTTTAAGATCTAAACCACTTTGCTCTACAGTATGATGCTAATTTGATATGATGCCCTTCACAGAAGGTGGACCAATATAGACTTATTCCAGTTATGCAAAAGAGTAGGAGCTTGTGTCCTAACAGTAAAATAATTGCAAAAATAATGTTAATATTGAGCAGAATCACCTATTCCAGCACTTGTCATTTTCCCAAAATCTATAGTTCTATACTAAACTCAACTGCTGGAATTTTCTGTACCATTTTTTTAGGACCCTCTACAAAAGATTCTCATATCTGTCATGTCAGGGAGTTGGCAAAGGGTAAACTCCCCCCCCCCCCCCCCCGTTGTTCTGTAGGTAACACTGATTAAAAAGTGGCAACTATAATAATTCATTTCCTTTCTAAGCCACTAGATGTTGCTGAGTTTGGACTAGTTCCTATTTCTCAATACTTTAGGACTTGCTTTTAATGGTTACTCAGGACATAAATAAAACTTCGTTTTAATCCAGTAGGTGTCTAAGCACTTGTACATTGTACCATCCCTCTCCAAGAGTGCTTAAGAGAATATTCTGCAAGGTTGCCACTGATTGAAATAGAAGAGATAGGCAGATATACAGACAAATGAAATGCTGTTGAAGCTTAAGTTATGGTGTCCTACCACAATCCTTGCCTTTCTGTTACAGATTTCAGACACACTTGTAGTAGGACAGCTGTGTTAACTAGAATTGTGTTCCAGAGGTTGCATTCTCTAGAGAATGATGATCTCAGGTTAGTACTCAAACTGCTTAAAACTTGCATGAACCAGATATGAATCATGTTGTTTGTGCTTTTGAGATTTGTATGTAGTCTTTCAGGTGTGGGACGGGAAGGTGGATGCATTTTTAAAATAACTGGAAAGAGAGAGCATAAATATTAGAAGTTCTGTTTTAATTTCTGCACTACTGTTTTTCAGACCCCTCTTCAATGAATGAAAAGAAGAAGAGGGATCGGGAAGAAAGGCAGAATATTGTCCTGTGGAGACAGCCACTCATTACCTTACAGTATTTTTTTCTGGAAATCCTTCTAATCTTGAAGGAATGGACCTCAAAGTAAAGAATCTTTCATTACCTCCCTCACTCCTCCCCGTTGTTCATAGGATAAACATTAACTTTTGTATAAACCTTATTTACTAATTTTAGAAAGCTGCAATAATCTCCTACTCCCTGACCTCTGTTCAGTCAAAATGGATGAATTAAATTTAGAATATTATCATAGGAATATATTTATTCTCTTTTCTGTAGTTTGAAGAAAAATAGATTAGGGAAACATATTGCTATTTGCTCACTTGATTATTACATTTGTCCAGTGTCTCATGTTGACTCTTTCATGCAAGGGAGAACACTTGCATGAAAGTGATGGTTATCCTCCTAGTTTTACCTTCAGGAGAAAGCAGGCCTGTGTACGTTAGATACACTGGTTCTTAGCAGGAAAAGGTTCAGGATTCACTGGCACTTTTACTGATAGTTTGAGCCAATGAAAAAGGACTCTGCCATGGAAATGTGTTCTGTCTTTAAATTCAGTACTTGTAAGCCCTGTTTCAAATATTATAAAAAGCAAGTTGAACTTTTACACACCTTATTTTCTGGTGTGCCCTTCCAAGTTATTATGTTACATTTTTATTGTACTTAGAGTTTATAAAGCATTTTTTAAACATTTTTTAGCTCATTTGATCCTTACAGTACCTTCCATGAAGATAAAACAAGTGTATGATTATTATGATTTTGAAAACAAGAAACAGAGTCACATTGGTTAAGTGTCTTGCTTAAAGTACAACACTAAGGGTCTCTGACCCAGGTCCTCTGACTTGAAGGCCAGTGTTCTTTCTATTATACTACAGTGCCCCTTCAAATTAAAAGTTGGGATGTAACCAAGATCAGGCTTTGGGGAAGGGAAAGTCTACACTGGGGTTTATGATAAGAAATTGGGTTCTATGCCCATGTGTCTTCCCTTGACCCCTTTCTGCATTCCCAAGAAGCCATGGTATTTAAGGACAAAAGAGTTCAGCCCACAGACTGAAGCCCTAAGAGCTATATAACCTAAGTGCTTCAACAAGAAATTGTGTTGAGAATGATGACTCCTGAAAGTGAGACTAAGATGTTTTTTTTAATTTTTTTTTTAAGATTATGGCATCGTCAAAGCATTGTGGTGTCTTTTTTACTGCTGCTTGCTGTACTTATAGCTACGTATTATGTTGAAGGAGCACATCAACAGGTAAGAGGTTCAGCAGTTCTATCTCTAGTCTTGCACATTCTCTAATTCCAGACAGTATCAAAATGGCACTAATGTGGATTTCATAGAATTTTTACACTCAACAGTTGTAGGCTTGGTTTTGTATTTTTAATTTATCTCATAACTGATATCTTAATGTCTTATTTTTAGGGCCATACACTAAAAATACTCTTGCAATGTTTTGTGGCTGTTCTGCATTTATTTGGTAAATAGGATTTTTTTTTATCTTCAAAGAATGAAATGTAACTTTTCTGACAGTGTTCAGTCAAAGCAGCATGAATCTTTCAGTCACTGCCAAAGTCTTTGTATGTTCTGTAACATACTTTTGTGATCCATCTAAACAGACCTAGGTTGAGGATTAGGTTTTATTTGTGTAAAAAGACAAGTTCATTTGCTTGTAGTCTATAAGTACACATTACTGATGGGAAAATAAGACATTTTGTTAAAACCTTTTGTTAAAATAGCAAAACAGGGATCTGGCCAGTTAGCTCACTTGGTAGAACATGGTGCTGATAACACCAATATCAAGGGTTCAGATCCCCAAACCAGCCAGCTGCCAAAAAAAATTAAAAAGCAAAACATTAATGTATTATAATGGTTCTAAAATAGTATCATTTTATATTTTAAAGCAGTTTACCTCTAATCTCAAAGAAGTTTTCAGTTTTAAATGCATTTTAAATATTTTTTTTAAATCTGTGTGTGCTATTAAGAGTTTGTAGTGAACTGTCTTGCTGAGTTTACTTGCCAAAGCTGGAGAAACTTTTCCAGAAAAAAGTCTAGAATTCTTCTAGCAAGTTTTTACATTTTTGACTTGCATAATCACGAATGTATTCTATTAAAAATATTATGTAAATAACTACCTCTCTATTACTACTGTGTATTATCACACTTTCTTAGAGTTTTTGTAAGTTTTCAGTATCTTTAAATTTTTATTCTCATAATTATCTTTTTAGTAGTTTGTTTTTTTCCTATGTTCTCTAAATAATAGGACTTCAAAGGTTTAGAGACGAGCCTTTATTTGCAATAGATGAATTTTTTTGCTGTCTCTGCTATCGCATATTCAAGAGATTAGGCCTCTTCAAAGGGCTTTTAGTCTTAATACTTTATCCCTATTTGAAACTTATTTTAGCTGGTTTGTTTTATTTTGAGGGTTGTTTATAAATAACCACATTTCTATATAGAGAATACATGTTTTCCACCTCATTTCTTTTGTTTTTCAGTATGTGCAACGCATAGAGAAACAATTTCTTTTGTATGCCTATTGGATAGGCTTAGGAATTTTGTCTTCTGTTGGGCTTGGAACTGGGCTGCACACCTTTTTGCTTTATCTGGTAAGAATAACTTTCTTTTAATTAGCAAAAATGAAAGGGATTTTCTCTTTTTATTGGTGCTTTTACTTCAGAAGTTAAAATTCTAAGATTTATATTTAATTACCTTTGTGTTTTATAAGTAATCTCATTGTCAAATTGGTGCTTTAAGATTGATTTAGACTTTTGTTTTCTTTTGGGGGATTTTGAGGATTTTTCAAAAAGAGAAGGAAAAAAAAAAAAGTTAAGAGGTTGTTTATTTAAGTCAGGTCAGCCAGGAAATTTTTTTTGTTCTTGATTTTGGAATAATGATTCTCTTGCTTATGCAATTCTCATTTTAATAGTTGAAGTTAATTTAGGGGCCGGCCCGTGGCTCACTTGGGAGAGTGTGGTGTTGATAACACCAAGGCCACGGGTTCAGATCCCTATATAGGGATGGCCGGTTAGCTCACTTGAGAGAGCATGGTGCTGACAACACCAAGTCAAGAGTTAAGATCCCCTTACCGGTCATCTTTAAAAAAAAAAAAAAGTTGAAGTTAATTTAAATGCACAAAATCCCATGTGAGGCTTAGAATGAATTTGGACAATTTACTTTCTCTGTTAATCAGCAACAGAGAAACAGTGTCTTTCCTCACATCCTCAAACTCCATGTATGCACTTGGATAGTTATTTTGGTATTTTTATTGACTGTAATTGATGAAGTATTACATGTGTAGTACTCAATGCTTTCTTAAATCCTTTGAACCAAAGTATAAAAAGTGCCTGTTCATAAAAATATCCTTTTACTAGTTGAAATAAGAGAGAATAAAGGTAAGTTTTTCTTTGAACATTCACAAATATACTGAAATAATATCAGATCTCGGACTAGGGAGAGGAGAGCGAGACACCTAAGACACAAATTTTAAGTAGGCACTCTCAGGGCCGTATGAGTACAAGGTTGATTAATGAATGTCTCATTAAATTTTGTGCCATAGATGCCTTGCTTGTTTCACTCTATTCCTGTCCTTGAATAATAAATTGAAAACAATTTCATCCTTGAAAACAGTTTGATCTTCATGGGAAAAAAATAGGTAAAAAGGTGTCAGTGGTGCTGATTGCTGAATAAAATTCATCACTGTAAACACTTGCAGTCTCTATGCTGTAATGAATTCGTTTCTGAAGCAGTTATGATAAATATTGAAGAATGATTGCTTGGCCCGGTGGGATATTGACTAAGTGGTCTGAATAATACTTTGGGAATTTATCTGTAATACGTAATTTCTCCAAGTTTATGGGAGTTTAAACCTTGGAATTTTAGGGTGATGTTCATGTTTGCTTGCTGATTTTCTTTCAAATAAGAACATAAATTCTAAGGAAGTAATCCATATCATTGTTTTTCTCATAATTTCATTCTTAGTACTATAACACTACATTCACTAGTACAGTTTTAGGGAGAGGGGAAAAGAAGGAATTAGAGTTTACAGTATACCATTCTGTTCACATCTAGACCTGTCCCCTGATATTCTATGGAGAAAACCAGATTAAGGAACTCATTTGTAGCATCTGGTTACTTTGGAAACATCTAAAAAACCCAGATAGTAGATTCTCCTGAATCTTAAAAGGGACTCAAAATGAACCCTTTTTAAATTGCATAAGCACTTAGGATAAAGAAATTTGAAACATGGAAATTTCATATTTCCTGTTTCTTTTCACATTTATGAGACATCTTCATAAAATGACATTTATAAAATGTCTTCATGTGAAAGCATTATTATTCTAGTTCCATTGATCCAGGTATCCAATATAGGATTTAGAAACATACAAATAAGAATTTATTACAAAGTTGACATGGGGGAAAATCGTCTTTTTTCCATAAATTAAGTAGGTATTTCTGCCCTTGATCAGACTGCAAATTTAATGGAATGTAGTTAGCCTTTTCACAGTTTTAAAAGGAATTCTTGTTTGTATCCCCATATCAGCCAGCTGCCAAAAAAAAAAAAAAAAAAGGAATTATTCAAGTGCTCTTTGAAGAATGGTATCTCTGTCTCTCATCACACTTAGTATTATTTCTATGAGGGTACTTCAGAAAGTTCATGGAAAGATTCATGTTATTGTTCAGTTCTCTTTTTCCACAAACTTTTTTAAGTACCTTTATATTATACTAGTTCAGCAGGTATGATGGTATATAATCAAGGAACTTATGAAACTGTGTTGCATTATACATAAAAGCTTTTACATAAAGCTTTCTATGTATTTATATATAAATTATTATTGTACTCATTTAAATTATACATAAAAGCTTTGTGGCATTATCACTGCTGGTAATAAAGTGGGGTGCAGTGTGCATCATGTGGCTTTTATCAGCATTAAGTACACTAGAATTTTTTTATTGTTCTTTTGTGAGTAGCAGTTTTTTGTGAGTAGCATTTAAAATTCCTTTAAATGCCTTAATATATGTAAAAATAACCAGATCTGCATTTTATGAATATATAATTCTGGCTATTATGTGGGAGATAGATGGAAGGTGGGAGAGGAGATGGGCAGTCAGCATAATCCTTATAAGAGAGACATAGGTGTCCATGGAGGTGACAGGAAGAATGGAGAAGACTAGGTATTTATAAAAAAAGAACTTGCAGAGAGAAGCCAAACAAAATGAAGACAAAAAATGGTACAAGTTTTTAATGTTTTATAAGTGGTTGGAGGCTAGCTAGTTAGCTCAGCTGGTAAGAGCATGGACTTGTAAGACCATGGTCAGGGGTTTGGATCCCAGTACTGACCAGCTGCCAAGAAAAACGAAGGAGTGGTTGGAGTGGCAGTAACATTTGGAATGAAACAGGACAAATCTGAGAGAAATTTTAGAGGTAAAATCAAGAGTGTGGATACAGAGGGAGAAGGAACCAAAGATAACTGTTGGTTTTTGTTTGTTTTTTTAAAAAAATTTTATTGTCTATATTTAGGGTTTACAACATGATGTTTTAAGATACCTTTATATAGTAAAATGGTTACTATAGTGCAACAAATTAACATATCCATCATCTCACTTAGTTACCCATTTTTCCTCCTCTAGCAAGAACAGCTATAAATCTATTCAATCTGGAATACAATATACACTATTATTAACAATAGTCTTTATGTTGTACATTAGATCTTTTGACTTGTTCATCCTACATATTTGCTACTTTGTATCTTTTGACCTACATCTCCTCATTTCCTCCCCTCTGCACCCCGACCCTGGTAACCACTCTTTTATTCACTATCTCTATATATTTAACCTTTTTTTTTCTTTTAAAGATTCCACTCATAATTGAGATTGTGTAATATTTTCCTTTCTGTGTAACTGTTGGTTTTTGACTTGAGTGATTGAGTAGATGTTGATATCATTAGCTGTATTAGGAAATAGATATGTATTCACTTGTTCACATTCATTACATATTATAAGTATCTGCAAAGAAAAATTTAAAGGGCTACTGTAATGATGCTGCAAGATAGGTGAGATCTTAACCTTATCCAGGTGGGTTGCTGGTGCCGATAGTTGGATGGAAAGAGAAGGGAAATTTGTAAAAAACTAAGAACACTTAAAAAAAAAAATAGGCTTTTTTTTTTTTTTAGAGCTATTTTAGGCTTACAGAAAAATTAAGCATAAAGGACAGAGTTCCTATATACCTTTCCCCACCCACACAGTTTCCCCTAATATTAACATCTTATATTAGTGTGATATATTTGCTGTAATTGAGGAACTAATATTGATACATTATTAATTAGAGCCCATAGTTTACATAAGGGTTCACTCTTTGTTTTGTACAGTTATATGGGTTTTGACAAATGCGTAATGTTTTGTATACACCCCTCTATGGTGTCATACAGAATAGTTTCAAAGTCTTAAAAATGCCATGTGCTCCACCTATTCCCTCTGCCTCTCCCACACCACCCCAAACCCCAGGCCACTGATCTTTTTACTGTCTGTATGATTTTACCTTTTCCGTAATATCATACAGTTGGAATCATAGAGTATATATTCTTTCTGACTGGCCTCTTTCACTTAGCAATAAGCATGTAAGGTTTTTCCATGTCTTTTCACAGCTTGACACCTCACTTCTTTTTATCTCTGAATGTGATATTATGATATGTATATTTTGAATTTCGTCCACAGTTTCTGGTTTGTTTTAACGTTCCCCCACCTTTCTGTCTTGGAGCTGGCCATAAAGAAATTCTCTGATCCACCTTATCTGATTGTAGGTCTTAAGACTACCCCATTTGAGAAGGGGTCTCATCCCATACCAGGAGGAAGGAAGGCAGCACAAAGAGGCCAAGAAGGACCTGAACAAAGAGGCCTTGCTGGTTTATCCCACCTGGTCTGTTAGTGTTAGATTATACTCTTTTTGTCCAATCACATTTGTACATGGTTGTCCATGCTTCAGTCAGGCCTAAGTGGTGAAGCTTCCATAAAAACCCAAGAGCACAGGGTTTAGGGACCTTCCAGATAGCTGAACATGTGGAGGTTCCTGGAGGGTGGCAGGCCTGGGGAGGACATGGAAGCTTCATGCCCGTTCCCCCGTACCTTGCCCTGTGCATCTCTTCATTGGTATCCTTTGCAATGTCCTTTACAGTAAACCAATAAACGTGTCTCCCTGAGTTCTGTGAGCCACTCAAGTAAACTAATTGAGCCTAAAGAGGAAGGAGGGAGGTTGTGCAAACCCCCGATTTATAGCTAATTGGTCAGAAACACAGGTAAGATAACCTGGGTCTTGCTTCTGGAATCTGAAGTAGGGGGGCAGTCTTGTGGGACTGAGCCCTCAATCTGTGGGATCTGATGCTATCTTCAGGTAGATAGAGTCAGAATTGAATTATGGGACACCCAACTGGTGTCTGCTTCAGGACCGATTGTTTGCTTGCTTACTGTGTGGGGAGAAAACCCCACACATTTGGTCATAGAAGTGTCTTCTGTGTTGTTGCAAAGTAAGAGTATAGGGAAAAGCACTTTGGCTGTTTGTTTTTTTCCCACTCACTAAATAATAATTCCATTGCATGTTCATACCATCACAGTTTGTTTGTCCATTTATTAAAGGATATCTTGGTTGCTTCCAAGTTTTGGCAATTATGAATAGGCTGCTGTAGACATTCACATGCAAGTTTCTTACAGAATGAATTTTCAACTTATTTGGGTAAATACGTAAAAGGACACTTGATGGATTGTGTGTATTAATTAATGTTATAGAGAAAAAGAATTGGCTTCATATATTAACCCTGGATGCTGCAACTTTGCTGTAATTGCTTAATAGTTCCAAGACTTTTTCTTGATTCTTTAGGATTTTCTACATAGACAATCATGTCATCTACAAAGACAGTTTTATTTCTTCCTTCCCAATCTATATACTTTTTATTTCCTTTTCCTGTCTTCCTGCATTAACTGGATTTCCAGTATGATGTCAAACATTAGTTGTGAGAGGGACATCCTTCCTTTTCCCTGTCTTAATGGGAAACCTAGTCTCTCATTCCTAGGTAGGAGTTAGCTATAGGTTTTTGTAGGTATTCTTTATCAAGTTGAGGGAGTACCCCCTCTATTTCTACTTTGCTGAGTTTTTTTTGTTTTGTTTTGTTTTAATCATGCATCAGTGTAGGATTTTCTCAAAACAATCAAAAACAGAAAATGGATGAAAGGCCAATATAGCAAAAAAAAAGTGTGTAGAGGCTTGGAGGGGCAATCAGTTAAACTTGAAAAGAAATATAGACAGGTCTTGTCAGTTAGCTTAGTGTTGTAACACTGAGGTTAAGTGTTCAGATCCATGTACCAGTGAGCCACCCCAATATATATATATATATATATGTGGAGACCTCGCGTACGTATGCCATTTCTATTTGACCAGATTATCTTTCATTCTTAGATCTTTTCATTTAGACACAGGCTTTCCTTTTGGGATTCTCTGGGCATAACAGGGTAAAATGAAGAAGAAAGAGCATTTACAAAAAATTGTTTTCAGAGAAGTAAAGCAAAAGAAAAACAAAAGATGTCACTGGTCTTTACTTTTCAGTTAACTGATTGGGATGGAAATCAGATTGCAAGAGGTTAACTACTACTGCTAAGAAAGAGATCAAACATCATTGTCATATTCATCAGACTAGTACTAGCTGAAGTCAATTATATTATTTTTTTACCTGTGTCTGGTGTCCATTTTTGTGGTATCCCTACTTGTGGGAAGATTTTACATCCTCACCCTGTTGAACTCCATTCATATGATTTGCTTTGACCCATTAAATGTCAGCATAAGTTACAGGTGTTGCTTAAAATCTGTGGGTTGTTTGTTATTACTTGTATATGATAGTCTAACCTATCCTGACTGATATATTAGCTGACATTTATTGAATATTTACTATATGCTAGGCTCTATGATCATCACTTTACATGAATTATCTCACTTATTCTTTCCAAGAGCCAAGGTAGTCAATAGTGTAGCAAATGTGTAGTAAAAATTTTCATTAGTGAGTCTGTATAGACTATCAATTTGTGAATTTTGGCAATTATAAAAAAGAAAAAAATAGAAAACTAGAGACAAAGTAGAGTTAAAGGTTTAAAAATTTGACCCACTTTATTACTTAATAGAAGCTATTCCAAATAATCTCTGGTTAGATTTTTTAAATTTACTGTTTTCTTGGTTGACATAGTTTTATCCTTATAGATCACAATTTCTTAGTTTTATATCTACAAAATGTAATTGTGTTTGAGAAGTCTTAATTAAACCTACTTTCATTTATGAGCCTTTACATAACCGTCACTTAGGGAAATGCAACATTCACATTCTCATGTCCTGCTTTTTTGTGCTGATGAAACAGACGCCTCTGCCTCAGTGAGAGAGCAGGTGCCCATGTTAGGAGAGGAGTTTGGTTAGAAATATAGCACTCCTTTTGATGATAATTTGTAGCAAAATGTGTAAAAAAAAAAAAAAGCCAATTTTAACAAAGAGAAAAGATTTACTTTATTCTTTATCATGGAAATCATGGCTTAAAAGTGAAATATGAAAATTTTTCTTGAATAGGCAAAATTTCCCAATTAGGTCATTAAAAATTTTATTTAAAATGATTTCCCCAGTGTACAAGTCACCTTTTTTGGAAGTATAATTTAGTTAATTATAATTGATTGTATCCTAAATGGTCATATGCAAGAATCATTATATTTCCAAAAATATTAGATGCCTATATATTTGACTTTAAAATGGAAGAGTTGTCTTGATTTCTAACTTTATCAATAAACAATTTTATTTATATTTTTAGATATAATTGAAAGGTTATAACTTCAAATTTAGATGTCCCTATTACTTCTTTAAACATTACAAGTAAGAGTTAGTATTTGTTTGATTCACATTAAATTTAATGGAAATCAACAGGGAAAAATTACTAGTTTGGGCTACCATTAAATTTCATCAGTGGATTTGGTAACAGTGTAAATCTAGTAGTTTGAGAAACAAGATGTCTAGCCAGAAAGGAAGAGTAAGATGCTGTCGATTCAAAAATAGTGGTTGCTAGACAGAAAGGAGGAGATGAAGGGGAAGTGAATGGATTCCTTCTCTCCATGGTTCAAGGGGAGTTAGTTGGACTGATAGGTTAGTTGATTTGTTCTGTTAATTTTAATGGTCAAGAAATGAGCTTAAAGAGGCCTGTTAATTCCCAAAAACGTTATGCAATCATGCGTCGCTTAGCAAAGAGGATACATTCTAAGAAATGTGTCCTTAGGTGATTTTGCCATTGTGCAAACATCTAGAGTGTACTTAGCACAAACCTAGGTGCTATAGCCTACTACACACCTAGGGCTGTAAGGTATATAAGCCTATTGTTCCTAGGCTACAAACCGGTGCAGCATGTTACTGTACTGATTTGTAACACAATGGTATTTGTATATCCAAATGTATCTTGTAGAGCAGTAAAAACATAGTTTAAAAGGTAAAAAATGGTATACCTGTATAAGGCATTTACCATAAATGGAGCTTGAGGGACTGGAAGTTGCTCTAGGTGAGTCAGGGAGTAAGCAGTGAGTGAATGTGAAGGCCTAGGACATTACTGTCCACTACTGTGGACTTTGTAAACACTGCACAATTAGGCTACACTAAATTGCTCTATCTATGATGTTACAACAGCTAGATGTCACTAGGCAATAGGCATTTTTCAGCTCCATTGTAATAGTCTTACGGGACCGCGCTAGTATATGCAGTCCGTATTTGATTGAAATGTTATGTTGCGTGTCACTGTGTTTGTTGTTATGTGTCTTTGCAAGCAAGCATTTTTTTTTCCTGGCAAAAGGGCCTGCTGTATACATCAGATTATCTAAAGACTATATAATCCATTAAAGGTTAAGAACCACTCTTCTAGAACTTTTTTCCCCCTAAGTATGTCTATATTTGGCTGCCACTAGGTGGCATTGCTAATACAACCAATGTACTGTACAAATATATTTGCAGGTTCTGTTCTGGATAAATACATGTGTGTAGAGCAACTTCACCCAAAAACCAAACCATGAAATGGCTCTACTTTGCTTGGAGACTTTTTCTCTTATCTGTCTCTATCTATGCTTACCTGAGACCAGTTAATGCATGTAATGAAAATAACTTTTCTTAATAGTTTCCCATATTTATTAATTAGTTCAGCAGCTTTCATTCAGCCTTTCTTTTCATTGTAATACACATATTTACATGCAGGATATAACTCCCATGGCATGCCCAGTGTCAGGTACAATGCTAGACTTATTAACTTTAATTCCATTCTTTTCTTTAATATTCAGGAATATGCAAGAGATTGAAGGCGATTTTGTTTTGGGGTTAAAATATTTCATTTCTTTTATGGGAGGAAATAGGACACAATCAGAGTCAAATTGCTGAATTTGAATGTCTAGTTCAATATAACTAGTTGTATGATATTTGGCAAATTTCTTAACTTTTAAACCTCAGTTTATTCAACTGTCAACAGGGATAATAATAATAATAATAACTGTATCAAAAGCCTATTTTGAGGATTAAGTGAAATAACATGTACACTTTTCAGCTCCATGAGTAGTAAATATAATGTGCTCAATAAATAATTGCTGCTATTATAGTTAGCATTATCATTATACTTACTGCAATTTATTTTTCAAAAGCAATCATTTCCAATTTACATGCTTTAGCTATTCTTAACAAATTATAAGGAACATTTCCCACAATTGATTTTAATATAGCATTATATACCATTATATATTACCACATATACCATTATGCATGGTTGAAAACCACTGATCATCATTCCATTTCTAGTCATGATAGACTAGGCAATTTGGACCAACTCTCCCATGAAAGTATCTTAAAATTATGGCTAAAAATTTAAAATATATGTTTAAATGCATCATAGAGTTAAATGAGAGAAAAAGAATTACAAGGTTAAGATCTAGGTTAAAGAGGAAACCCAGAGAGGAGAGACTGGCCAAGAATAGGCACCGATGAAAAAAACCTACAGGCTTTGGATTGGAACCCTAAAGGGCCACACTTTAAAAGAAAGGATGATCTAGATATAAATCAGCCCTCATGGGCACTGAAGCTCGGGATTAAATAATTTTATTATCTTCTTAGAATTGCTAGTGGGCCCGCCCAGCTACCCACTAAAAGAAGCAAACTTATTTATTTGCTTATTTTAATTGTTTTTAGGGGCTGACTGGTATGGGGATCCAAACTCTTGACCTTGGTGTTATAACACTACACTATAACCAACTGAACTAACCAGCCAATCCCAATTAGAAGCAAACTCAAGTCTGGACAAAAATAAAATCATTCTAGGCTTTACATCATCTCTATCATCTTTCATATGTAAAGTCCAGCACTCAATCAAAAGTAATCAGATAAATGAGGAGACAAGTTAATTTAATCAAAAACAAAGACTGGCAATACAAGCAGATCCACATGGGATCCATTTAATGGAGTTTTCAGACATGTGCTTTAATCCAAAGTTAATATGCTGAAGAGAATAAAGAACAAATTTGAGGATTTTGGCAAAGAACCAAAAGCTGTAAAAGAGAGACAAATGGAGATTCTATTTTTTAAAAAACGTAACTGAAGTTAAGAACTCATTTAATGGGCTTTCAGGAGACACAGCTAAGAGAGAACTAATAAACTGTAGAAGAGGCCAGAAAAAAATATCCAGAACAAAAAAGGAGAGATGGAGAAAAAGACATTATCTTCAGAGGACCCCAGTAAGACTGATTTCCTGCTCTTTTGATTTCGTTGAGAAGTTATGTAATAGTGGAATGATATCTTTAATATAACTTGCAAAGGAAAATGACTGCTAACAGAGTATTCTATACTCAGTCCCATGAACTAAGTAAAATAAAAATATTTTCAGGGCTGCCCCATTACTCAGCTGGTTATAGCGCAGTGTTACAACACCAAGGTCAAGAGTTCAGATCCCCATACTAGTCAGCTGCCCAAAAAAAAGATATTTTCAGAAAAACAGAAACAAAGTTTGTCACCAGCAAACATGCTCTAAAGGAAATACAAAAAGGTATTCTTTGGAAAGAAGGAAAATGATATTAGATGGAAGGCCAGAAATGCAGTAAAGAATGAAGAGTAAGAAAAGGGTAAGTATATAGGTAAATTTAAATTAATATGACATTATAAAACAGTGTTGATAATTTCTTGAGAGATTTAAAATATAGAGAGATAATTAAAATACATGATCTACATATCAGACAGAGGAATTGAAATTAAACCTCTCTAAGGTCTTTTCATTGCCCTGGGTAAGGCAGAATACTAATTTATATAAGACTTTAGTAAACAAGGATTTATATTATAATCTTTAGGGTAAGCAATGCAAGAATGTATAACTACCAATCTAATAGAAGAAGGAGAAAATTGAGTGATTTTTTTAAAAAAGCCAATCAAAAAGAAAACAAGAGAGGAGACAAAAGGAACAGAACATAGGTGGGAGAAATAGTAAGCATGCCTTGTTAGATTTAAATCCAAATATACCACTAATTATATAAATGTAAATGGAATTGATTTTTCTCCCAGTTATCCAAATCAATGTAAAAAAATTCAACTATTTTCTTTTTACAAGATACATACCTAAAATATAAAGACACAGAAAGATTAAAAATAAAAGGCTGGAGAAAGATATGTCATTCATTATAACCAAGAAAAGTCTTGTGTATTTGTATTGAAATCGAAGTAGAGTGAGGCAAGAAGCATTAATAGATAAAGTGGTCCATTCTTAGTAATAAAAGATTCAATTTGCCAGAAAGATATAACAGTTCTAAATTTGTATGTACCTAATAACACAGACTCAAAATATGTAAAGCAAAACTTGGCAGAACTACAAAAAGAGAGGGATAACTTCCACAAACTTACAGAATTAATAGGAGAGTGTAGCATAGTTGCTGGATATAACGCCAATATAACAATTGTATACATTGAAATACAATGTATACAATTGTATTTCTATATGCCAGAATAAACATTTAGGTAATAAATTTTTTTTAGGTACCAATTATACCACCATTAAAAAGCAAAAACTTAGGAATAAATCTAGTGAAACATGTGTATGGCCTCTACATAAAACTGTAAAACACTGGAAGGAAAAAGATCTAGATAAATAGAGGCATATAACATGATCGTGGATTAAAAGACACAATATTGTAAGGCTGTTAATTCTCCCCAATTGTATCTGCAGAATTAGTGCAGTATTAGTCAAAACTCAAGCAGATTTTTTTGTGTGTAAATTGACAAGCTGATTAAAATTTTTTTGGAAATGCAAAGAGCAAAGAATACCTAAAAAAACTCTAAGAAAAATACTTTGGAAGTACTTTACTGTGTTCCACTGTCTGTTCCTGCACCAATACTGTATTGTCTTAATTATAGCTGCTTTATGAGTCATGATAACCAATAGAATATGTCCCTCTTTTGTATGTGTCTATTTCTTGATCTGGATAGTGGCTATTTTTGTCTATAATAATTAATTAAACTATGTATAATGCACCTTTCTATATGTGCTATCCTTACATAAAAAAATTAAAGATACTCTTCATTAGTAAATACACTCTCTTGCTTTAGAATTTTAGTCATTCTTCCCTAAATACATCTGGGTATAGTCTGCTGTAGTTATTTTAAATAGGCATCTAACTATTTCCTAAGATCAGAAAGGTTACATTTAAATACAATTCATTTTTCTGAGCTCTTTTTCAGATACGTACTGAGAACAAATGGGCACAGTCTCAAAAAACTGAGTTCTTTCATAAAATCATCACGTAGTAATTCATTTCAGTTTATTTCAAAAATCTTGAACATTTACTCATGCAAAACATTCTGTAGTACCATATGAATTACAAAAGGAATTAAACATATAGAGCAGAAGATATATATTACATAAATAATTATACTGCAGGACATAGTAATAAAGACTATCATAAATTGTTATGGAACCCCTAAAATAGGTAAGAATTTGGTTAGATGAAGAACTAGGAAAACTGCATGAAATGGGTTTGTAGAGGGGAAGGCAGTCTGCACAGAGATATTACAGGAGGATAATGTAGGGCTTCTCACTCTCTTGCAAATGGAAACAAGATTCATGTAAAAACAGGTTGGTTCCAATTTTTGTAATGCTTTGAAAGTCAGATTACAGAGTTTATATTTTACATCACAGTTATTCAAACAAGCATTAACATGTGTTTTAGGAACCTAAGTCTGGCAGCATTGTGTAGTGTAGATTGGGTGAGCAAGAAACTGAAAGTAAGGAGTCCAGTTAGAAGGTGGCAGTCCAGGTGAAGGGTAATGATTGCCTAATCTAAAGCAGTGACAGTAGGAAGGGTTTGATGTTTGGAGGATTGGATAGTGTGTGGGAGTAGAAGTAGCTGAAAGAAGAAAAACTGTGCTACTATGTGAGCTTTACTTCTAAAATATAAGCTCTTTGAGCAACAAGATTTTTCCCTGCTTAGCTTATTGTTGTATTCCAGGTATCTAGAACAGTGCCTGGTGCATACTAGGTGCCCAATAAATATATGTTGAATAAATTAATGTAAAATAAAATCTCTGAAAAACGTATGGAGGAGGAGTAGACAATAATTGGACGTCTTTTATTGGCAAAACAGTCTGTTTTAATATCTGAGTCTTATTTGTGACTACTGATGAACAATTACCTAATCTATATGTAGCTTTTTCTTAATTTGCATAGTAGTTTTATATTGAACATTAGTACCTCCTTTTTATTTCTCTAGCAAATATGACTGCATCTACTTCCTGTTATATAAATAGCATTTTAGTATGATGTTTGCACTCAATTTACTTAAATTTACATAAACAACAGGGACAGTGATTTAAAAGGTGGTTTTTATCATTTTATTCAATGTATATCAATATGCATATGATCTGTGGCTTATCTTTATAGTAAAGTATGTTATGTTTTGAGATCGGGGAAGAATCCTTACTAAATAACAAATTAGAGGTTAAATAGCACTTGTAAATTGCATTTATTCTTCTGATTTTATTTGCAGGCATGTTTTTGTTCATTTGTTTGATATCTCTCGAGCAAATTTTGCCTGGAAAGTAGTGCCAGTTACTGATTTCATTCACTTACTTTACCCATGTTTTTATAAGTAGATCAGATGCAAAAAAAAAAAAAAATCTTCTGTGGCTGGCAGAGTTTTCTAAGATAGCACCTTCTAAGCACTCTTTCTTTGGTTATTAATTCCCAGAAATCCACTGAAAGATTTATTTTAGTCTTAGCAAGCATACAGCAAGTTTCCTTTTGGAAGATCAAATATACAAGTGTTCCAGGAATGCTTATTTACTTATTAATATAGTGGAAATTATACTCAGAATAAAAACAATAAGTTAATATTTGCAGAAAGGGAACATAGCTTCTGTTTTGTTTTGTTTTTTTCTTTTAAATTTTAATTTTTATTGAATCAAAATTGGTTATACATATTTTTGGGTTTCCACATTGAGATATGTTGATCAGATCAATATTACTAGCATATATATTGTTACAAATTGTAATTATTCTTTATGCCCCTTGTCCAATCCCTCCTCATCCCCCTTCTCTCCCCCCTCCCCACTCTAATCACCCTAGATTTCTTCTCTCCCTCTGAAAGAATAATGGTCACTCTGTTGATTTGCCGCCCAAACGATCCAAATGCTGAGAGGCATGATCAGGTTCCCCAATACTATCATAGAGCAGATGTCTCTTCTGTCACTATGAAATGGGCTCTTGGAGACAGACATCCCCCTCCTTTCTTTATCTCTGCTGGTGACTCTCCTTGGGTCAACTCACTCCAGTGGCTGGCAGACCATCTGCATGGTGGTTGTGGCATCTAGCCGCCTACACGGCAGCCATGGTTATCGTGGTAGCTATGGTGGGCCACCTACATGGGGGAGATGTTTTTGGCCTGCTCTGTGGTGCTGGCAGTGTGCCTGGTTGTGGAGAGTGTCTGATCCCCAGTTCCATGCCCTGGGTCGCCGAGTGGGTCCCAAGGCGCTGGCACAGGGTACCTGGTTGTGGAAGGGGAGTCTGGGCCCCTTCTCCATGCCTCGGGTCCACGGGCAGACCCAAGGCACTGGTGCGGTGTGCCTGGAGTTGGAGAGGGGTCCGGTCCCCTTCTCCATGCCTCAGGCCCCTGGGCAGGGCCCTGATGCGCTGTCCCCGAATGCCTGGTTGTGGGAGGCGGGTGGAGTCGGGTCCCCAGCTCCTTGCCCCCGAGGCGCTGGCGCAGTGTTGACCTCTTCGGTACATCTCTTTGCAGCCTGTTTGAATGAGTCAAAATTTCTACATTAATAATGGTCTATCCCAGGGCTAGAGAGCACACTTTTTCTGTAAAGGGCATATAGTAGTTATTTATGGCATTGTGGGCTGTATAGTCTCTGCACAACTCCAATCTGTTATTGTAATGAGAAAGCAGCCATAGACAGTACAATTAAAAAAAAAAAAAAAAAAAAAAGAGGGCTGGCCAGTTAGCTCAGTTGGATAGAGTGTGGTGCTCATAATATCAAGATCTAGATTTGAATCCTTGTACCAGCCAGCCGTTACCCCTCCACCGCTAAATTACAAATATGAATGGATAAATGTGGCTGTTTTCCCATAAAACTTTATTCACAAAAACAGGCTGCAGGCTAGACTTGATCTGCAGTTGATGTAGTTTCTTAGCCCCTGCTCTAACTCACTGAATTAAAACATTATACCAGAAGTATATTGAGCCTGGGAGCCTTAATGAGCTAGCTGATTTCTAAGATTTTTATATGACACTTTGTGCATTTGATTAATCCATTTGCTAAATAATAATTATCACTTCTGTCTTTGTGATCAGGAAATATTAGCTACCAATTACCATCCTATATAATGTGATATATGTATAGCTTTTGACACTAGGTGGAGCAGTTTCCTGGAGGAAGGCTTAACAAAGCTCTATAAATAACTCTTTCAAATAAGCCCAGTTTCTAGACAAAGAACTGTGAGGAGAAGAAAAAGTATCAACAATAATTTTATAATTTTAAAAGGCACCCAGATATTTAGACTTCTATTAATAGAAGGCCAAATGTATTTTACAGACAGTTTTGTCTTTGTCATGTAATTTAACCATTGGATTTCCTCACATTTAGGGATAAAATGGGAAGGACTTTTGCATGTTTTAAGCATAAGAGTTGTCCTTTCTAGAAGCAGTTTGGAAGTAGAAAAGTTTGGAACTATTCAATTACAGTATAGAATAGATCCGTTTTTATTAGAAGCTATAACATCAAGGTGTTATCCTTTGAATGATATTTATGAGCCATTTGTTTAATATGACCATTTAAAAGAAAAAATACCAGCTCTTTGTTATAAATTAAATACAAAGAAAATTAGTTGTGAGATATTTGCCCCTACATGAAATCAGAGGCCTCCTTCTGCTTTAAAGTTTATTATTTCATCACTAAAATATGTGATAAAAATTGTACATTTAAAAAATCTGACATGTTGACTGCTTTCTCACATTTATGAACACCTCTGTATATGGCACCCTGTTTTGTTTTTTGTTTTTTGTTTTTGTTTTGGCAGCTTGTCGGTACAGGAATCAAACCCTGGACTTTTGTGTTATCAGCACCACACTTTAACCAGCTGAGCTAACCAGCCAGTCCCTGATGAACAAGTACTTTGTAGTATTTTATGCTGTTTTAAAAACATTTTTTCCTTAGATATAGACATTTCTGATACTTTATTGCTATTTATTGCTGAAAATAAATGTTATTGGAAAACTACATGGATATGGATTGAAATGAAATAGTTAAATAGTTTTAGTAAGTAAAATGTTATAGTAGTTGTTAATGCCATGAGATAGAATCATTCTTTTTAAAAATTGGTCAACGGTTCAGATCCCAGTACCAGCCAGCCACCAAAAAAGAATTTTTTTTAACCAACTTCTTCGCTATCATTTCCACTTGACTTCTGATTATTGCTTCATTGATTACATATTTACTCCTCTTTAAGACAGAATGATGAAGAAATTACCTAAACTTGAGGTTCTGATATGACTTGATATTGCTCTATATAGGTATAATGACTGTGGCTATAAGTGTGCAGTGACTCAGGGCTCTTGCGGGAAGACCAACTGGCCCTTCTTAAAAAATGTCTGTTTGCTTTTTGTTTGATGAGGGCATGATAGCTCTTCTCCCTGTCTTACCCCAAGGAATGACTCATGTATTAACTCTTATGAGCATCACCACATCAAAAGAAGAAACCAGGGTCTCCAAGGACATAGGGCTGGGTTTTCGCCGAGGAAAAGGGGAATGCACAGACTGGATAACTTCCTGCCCTTAAGTCACTATTTATTAATGTGTGCTCAAACGAAAGCTAAGAAGATTCAGTTTAGCTTAAATCTGTTCTGTTGGATATCAGTTTTAAACAATTTATACTAACCTTTCTTATAACTTTCTCTATTAATATGAAGTCTATTTCTCCTGAACACTTACATCAACTTTATGATCAAAAGTTGCTTAGGTTTATTTTCTATATATATATTTTTTGGCTGCCGGCCTGTATGGGGATCTAAGCCCTTGACCTTGGTGTTGTCAGCACCACACTCTCCCAAGTGAGTTAACTGGTCAGCCTAAATGTTGCTTAGGTTTAGAGAAAAAAGATAAAACATGCCTTTACATATGGATTAATTTCAGTATAATAAAAATGGCTTCAAAGACAGTACCTTATAACTTGGAGCATGAACTAATACTGTAGAGTTTTTACTACTTTTGTTTTGGCTCATAATTTTGGATTTAAACTTTTTCAATATAATCTCGTAGTTTTGACCTGTGATCTAGGTAGCACAGGCATTATTATATTATTAGGCTCTTTGTTAAATGAGGAAGATGAGAAGAAAGACTTATTATATCTACTAAGTTACCAACAGATTTAGAAAACTGAAACCTGTATTAATTAATGCCCAGGTTATTGCTTTTTTTCCACACTGTATTATATTTTATAGAGTAGGACCAGGGGCATAACTTGAGACCTTCTTCACAAAAAGAGTATAAACACTAGTTAAATTTTTCAGTGCCCATTTGGAATCAATACTTTCACACTCTAGCCTTCTAGAATTATTTGCTGTAGATTATAGATAAGTTGTTTTCTGACTCTAGTGAGAAAAGCAATGATTAAAAAACCTCGGGAGAAGAATTCCTTTGTGTGCAAAAGGTTTTCTGAAGTCCTCTAAAAGTTGAACTAAAAGAAAACAAAGGTTTTGCAAGTCATACAGACAACCATTTGTCATCTCCTTTCGTTTATTTATCACCCAGATATTCCTAATGAATCACATTCCAGACTAACCACTGACTCCTTTTGTTCCTTAGTGAAGGAGTGTGGCAAACAAATGTTTTCCCAGTGAATCAGCACAGGATTCTTGATTTTATTACCTTTGCCCTAAACTTTCCAGACAAAACTAATTGGAAATTTTGCCTTTGGGATCTCACTTGACTTCTGTGTATAGATGATGGATTAGGCTATAAATTGACGTTACAGATGTTTTACAAACAACTCCAGTCTTTAGGAATGTTTTATCAGTTCTGAGGGAGCCGCCTAGAGTGGAAGAATGTCTGTCTGTCTCTTTTGTCTGGTCTTCTTCCTTACCAATACTCATAAGCACACACACATTTGGCAATCTTAATGTGATGTTGTATTCTTCATCTCGGTTAATAAATAGAGAGGCTTGGCTAAGTTAGGCTCATTAATTAACTAATATGACTATTTTAGGTTTTTAATTTTTAAAAGATGTCTCTAAGAAAAGGCCCTAAAATAAGCCCGGTGGTATCCCAATCTGGTCTGATGGACTATATACTGTATTTCTTGATGAAACATAACCATGAGTGTAACCAAGTATATGAGGAAGGTGCAATTACAGTAAATAATCAGCTGCTCTAGTATAAATCTAAAGAACTTGAAAAGTTCAAAATCGAGAAAATGGTTTCCTTTGTTTAAAATGAAGCAGCAATGTACATACTAGTTTATCATCTTACTAATATAATTTCTTTTACAGATTTAACTATGTATGTATTCACCCCTTCCTTACAGACCATAGTTTGTGTTTGTGGAACCAGGACTTCTTTCTATTGCTGTATATAAATACTATATTATTATTAGGGTACTACTTAAAACTTCTCTTTAGTACCAAATTAGGATATTTTTGTTTTGTATAATTTCCAGAATGATACCTTTTACCTCTTTAGAACAATTTTTTTTAATTCTAAATTTATCTTAGAAATAGCAGTATATTACTATTCCTAAAACTAGAATAAAAATTGATTCCCTAGAATTCTCTCAGTTAACTTTTTTAATCACTAAAACTTCCTGTTTTATATTACTCATAAAAGAATATAAATTGTGCAAATGTAACTTTGTATATTTATCTAAAAATATTTTTTTAAAGATTAAATATCTTTTTTCACAAATACTTACCTGCTCTTAATATATCTCCTTTGATATAACTACGGTTTATTTTCACCCAGACATACTCTTGCCTGGCCAAGCACTGCATCTTTTATCCTGGACAAGGCAAATCATTCCATTATCAAACTTTGGAAAATATAATGTAGTACAGCTCATGAGACTAGATATATGGGACTTTGAAATGAAGCAAAACCAGGGCCGAGCCCGTGCCGCACTCGGAAGAGTGCTGCGCTGGCAGCGCGGCGACACTCCCGCCGCGGGTTCGGATCCTATATAGGACTGACCGGTGCACTCACTGGCTGAGTGCCGGTCACGAAAAAACGACAAAAAAAAAAAAAAAAAAAGAAAGAAATGAAGCAAAACCAGATGTCCAGTATGTCACAAATAGCTGAACTATCTTGTTTTGACTTCATTTAGAATGACTGTACTCAATTACACACACAAAAAAAGGAACTTCATTTGCCACTTTTTTTTAAAGAAGTACTCCCTGTATTGATCTTTATTTTGCCACATGGCATATCCTTTTAAATGTGTTGAGACCCGTTTTATGGCACAGCATAATGCTCAGGTGTACTTGAAAAGAATATGTATTTGGCTATGGGGTGGGTGGAATTTTCTCTATGTTCAAATCTTCTATGTTCACATGATTGTCAGTCTACTGTTCCATCAGTTAATGAAATATGAATGTTAAAATTTCTGACATTATAATCAGGGATTTGTTTATTTCTCTGTTCAGGTCTTGAGTAGTATTAAACAGGAAGTTTAAGTGATTGAAAAAAATTAAAATCTTGATACTGTCATATTGTATGCAAACACATTTAGACTTGTTCTGACTTTCTGATAATTAGCCCTTTTATCACTATGAAATGTCCTTGTTCATCTCTGGTAATATTCTGTGCCCTGAAGTCTACATTTAATATTAAGTTAACTGCTCTCATCTTTTTTATGATTATTTTTTAAATAGTTATCTTTTTCTATTCCTCTACTTTTACTTTTCTGGGTCTTAGTATTTATGAGTTTCTTATACACAGCCTGAAAATCTCTGCCTTTTCATTCTTGTTTGATCTATTTGCAATAAAAGCAGTTGTCAGTATAGCTGAGTTTAAGTCTACTCTTAAACTACTTTTTACAACTATTTTTTATTTCTTTTTCCTCTTTTTCTGCCTTCCTTTGGACTGAGTTTTTACTATTTCATTTTAATCGTCTTGTGACTTTGTGTGCGTGTGTGTGCGCGTGCGTGCGTGTGTGCGTGTGTGTGTGTGTGCACGTGTGCGTGCGTGCGTGCCTACGTGTGTGTGTATGTGTGTGTCTGGTTGGTCCCGGGATCTGAACCCTTGACCTTGATCTTGGTGGGATGCTACATTTCTTTTCAAACTTTTTTAGTGGTTACCCTAGGATTTGCAATGTACTCCTATAACTTAAAAGGTGAACTGTTGAGTCTTATTTTATCATTTCATATCCAGTGTAACAACCTTACAGTAGTATTCTTTGTTTTCCTCTCCGCATGTTTTATGCTTTTGTTGTCATACATTTTACTTCTAAATATGTGCATGTCATAAACACAGTATTTTGTTATAGTTTTTTCTTTAAACAACTAGTTATCTTTTAAAGAGATTAAAATGAAGGGGGAAAGTCTTCTGTATGTCCAGGGTTCTTCACTCCTTTGTGTAGATTCAAGTTTCTGTCTGGTATTACTTTTCTTCCATCTGAGAACTTCTTTAACATTTACTATAGTGTTTATCTGCTGGAACAAACTCTTCTGGCTTTTGTTTATCTGGAAAATGTTTTTATTTCATCTTTAGTTTCTAAATATATTTTCATTGGGTTCTAGATTCACAGGTGCTTTATGTTTTTTCTTTACACCACTGTAGAGAAGTAATTCTACTGTCTTTTGATTTGTAGTATTTCTGATGAAAAGTCTTTTCTATTTTTGACTGTAGATAATATGTTATTTTTATCTACTCTGATTGTTTTTAAGATTTTCTCCTTATCATTGAGCTATAGCAATTTGATTAGGATATGATTAAGATGATTTTTGGCAATTTGATTGTATGTTTTATTTTTTATGTGTTGATTACTGACTGGGGTTTGTTCAGTTTCTTAGATCTGTGGGTTGATGGCTTGATATTTTTCATCAATCTGCAAAGTATTTGATGATTATTTCTTCTAGTATTTTTCTGCATTTTCTGCCCCCAGCCCCCAGGATTTTAATTGCATGTATTTTAGACTGATTGGTATTGTCCCACAGGTAAATGGGATTCATTATTTTTCCAGCTTTTTCTTTCTGTGACCTTTAGGTTGGACCCTTTCAATTGACCTACTCTCAAATTCTCTAATATTGTCTTCTGGAGTGACAATATTACATGCTGATAATTCAGCCAATGAATTTTTCTAGTTAGATATTATATTTTAGGCTCTAGAAGCTCTACTTGGTCCTTTTTTTTATCCTTTCCATTTCTTTCCTTATTGTGTTTATGTTTTCCTTTAAATCAAGGATCAGCAAACTTTTTATGTAAAGGGCCAGTTAATAAATACTTTAAGCTTTGTAGGCCATAGTGTCTCTGCCACACCTACTCAGTTTCACTATTACAGCACAAAAGCAGCCAGAGTTGATATGTAAATGAGTAGTCATGGCTGTATTCTTTGAAATTTTGTTTACAGAACTGGTAAGGACTGGATTTGGCTCATTTGCTGAAGTTTGCCAACTCCTGCTTTAAATCCTTGAACATGTTTATAATCACTGTTTTAATGTCCTTGTCTGCTAATTACATTATCTCTGACATTTCTGGATCTGTTTCTGTTGACCAATATTTCATCTGTTTAGGGGTTGTATTTTCCTGCTTCACATGTCTAGTAATTTTTTATTGAATGCTGGACATGTTGTATTAAATTGTGGATAATACAGGTTTTACTGTCTTCCTTTATAGAGTATTGATTTTTTTTGTCTTTGTTTTGGTGAGCACTTATCTGTGGATCAATTTGACCTGTTTAAGGCTTGTTTTAAACCCAGTTTAGGCCAATTTTAAGTAGCTTTTACTCCAGGGCAAGTCATACTACTTAGTCATACTACTAAGGCATGACCATTATAGGTTTTTCCCTGAATGCTGAGTCTCTCCAGAGCTGAGAGACTTGTTGAGCACAAATGTTTCCCAGACCTGTGTGAACTCTGGGAATTGTTAAGCTTACAAATCCCTGGTAACTGTTCTTTTCCCACTAGTTGTTCTTTGCCTAGCCTCATGGAGTCTCCCCTTAGCATTTTTTGGCATAGTTTTGTATGCCAAAATGTCAAGGGGAACCCTGTGCAGATTCTAGAGTTCTTTTTCTGTGTAGCTCCCAATTCAAACTGCCTCAAGCCTCCCTGAACCTGGATCTCCTTCTCAATTCAGCAAGACCACCATGCTTTGCTTAGGCTCTTCCTCTGATGATCCATGATCAGACCTTTTTGGAGACACAGAATATGTCTGCAGATGAAAAGCCAGAGTCATTATATGGTTTCCTCATTTGTACCCCTTCTCCCAGTAATCAAAAGCCCTGTACTGCTTGTGGTACAGTGTCTGAAAAGAATTGTTACATATATTTTGTCCAGTTTTCTAGTTTGCTGTAGGAGTGAAAGACTGATATCAGTTACTTCACCATACTCTAAGGCAGAAAACTTTGAGCCGCAAATCAGGATCCCTAGCCATGCTCCCATGAGAGTTGGAACTTGCTGCTCAGTATGTATGTTAATTTTATATTTTATGATGGTTCTATCCAGTTAGCCTTTTCTGTTTATACAATAGCTGTTTGTGTCTTTACCTTCTGGTTTCTTTGTTTGGTACGGTTAAAAGTGTGATTCTGTCATATCTGATACATTGTAGTGGGACTTGTACTTTTTAGAAAATACACATAAAAAGTAGTTTGAATGTGTAACTTTTAAAATTGTTTTAATGAAAATTTTTGGTTTTTAGTTTGGATTTTTTATATAAACATTTATTTCATTCAAATTTGTTATGTTTAGGAACTATTAAGCTATAATGCTGAAAAGAACTTATGACATTTCCTATCAGTTAATATAGTTTAAACTAAAATGCCAAGGTATAGGCTAAACAGGCTCTTAAGAATAAACAAAGACAAGAAACTGAATTGTTAGTGTTCATTTTGTCTGGGAACCACCACATCTGCCTCTAAGGCTGAGTAATCATGACTTATTTGTGTGGTTATGGAAAGTATATATCATTTGAGTTGAGTGAATGAACACAGTCTTCTTTAAGGAAAAAATTCTCAAATCAGATGGTTGGAAATCTCCCTTTTTAGAATCACTAAAAATCAAAACTATGAAGAAGTCTTTTATTTTACTGGATGATGTGTTTAATCTGTTGGGGTGCTTTTTTTATCTGTATTTCTGGAATGGAAATGTTTTTTCTTTACCATGTATCCAGAAATCTCATTTTAGCATCCAGGGTAATTCTATTTTTGTTCAATTACAACTCATTTCTCGAGTTCACTGTAGACTGTACCTGTAGCCAAAGAAGCCAGTCATGTGGGGACAGCATGGACACACTCTTGAATTTTCTTTTTTTTTTTTCTAAGTGAAAAAATATGGAAGTTTATTGTAGGGCACCTAGGGAATTTTCTTTTTTACTTACTGGCATCATATGTCTCGTGTTTTCTAACAGTAAAGGTGGAAGTTACAGTTTTTTTTTTTTTTTTCTTTTGTTAATTGCATCTGATAGTTGGCTGTGATTGTATAGTGAGCAATTTTTCTCTTATTTTGCAGTTATTCTGAATACCAAAAACTTTTTTTTTTCTTGGCAGCTGGCTGGTACAGGGGTCTGAACCCATGACCTTGGTGTAAGAATGCTATGCTCTAACCAGCTGAGCTAACTGGCCAGCCCTGAATACCAAAAACTTTAAGCTCAGGGGGTTTTTTTGGTAGGATTACAAAATAATAATCCTTTTTCCTCCTCTGTGAAATATCCTTTAGGCACATAATATTCAAAGGAACAGTTGTAGATTTCATTGCTAATCATAACTTGTCAAAAACCTGAATAATCAAAAGCATTCTTTTTTAGGTATTGTGTAATTATTTTAAAACTTAAGTGTTAATATTTATGCATTTCCAAGAATTAAAACCCAAGAAAAAAGAAGAGCAAATAATAAAAATTGACGTAGTTTTTTTGGTCCAGAAAAAAACTGATAGTTAATTGATCCATTGCTAAGTTTAGGACTTCATTTTTTTTTAGATTTTATTTAAACACAAAATGTCTATTGTATTTAGGGATAAATGTACCTTAGATTTATGAACATCTTTTTTATATTAACATGAAACAAAAAAAATTTGTTATCGGGCCGAGCCCGTGGCGCACTTGGTAGAGTGCTGCGCTGGGAGCGCGGCGACGCTCCCGCCGCGGGTTCGGATCCTATATAGGACTGACCAGTGCACTCACTGGCTGAGTGCCGGTCACGAAAAAACGACAAAAAAAAAAAAAAAAAAAAAAAAAAAAAAAAAAATTTGTTATCTTCATAGCAAGTAGGATTTTTTTAATGTTTTATTTTCATCACTACATCTTATGTACTTTTTCTTTGCACCACACATTCTTTCACTGTGTAATCTTAAAAGACTCTCTTATACACCAAGACCATTTTCTTTGTAACTTACTCATTTATGAAAAACCAGTGGAGAAATCTTTAATAGATACTTTCACATTCAGAAATACTCACACAATATGGTTAGTAACAAAATCTCATGAGTGCGTGAGTAATTTTATTATACAAATAAAGTTTGGTTTGTTTTTTTTTCATAGCAGCTAGTAGCTAGAGAGCATCTATCAATCTATGCTTAGGGGACCCGGGAATTTATATTTATAACCAACTTCTCCCTAGATGACTCTCATTCAGACACTTCATCTGTGCATTTAGGATCCATTGTGTTTAAGACTTCATCACACATCTATGTATTAATATATTTTAATGTATATGATTATTGTTAATTTGTAACATTTCAAAATAAGAAGAACAAAGCAGCACAAAAGTTACTGTAGAAAAATTACTTTAAAAGAAAAGCTCACTAATACTGATTATACAGTTTTATTTTTGCTTTAGTATCTTCCCGGGAAAGATAAGTAAGGTAGTTAGTTTATCAACTCTTTTTAAGTAAGGACAAAAAGTGTTATTGTCAACTTCTGCCTTAAAGAACAGGGGCTCGGGAAGTTTTTATCACAGAGGATAACATTGACAAGTGAGAAACATGGATAAATAAAATTAAAATCAAACCAAAAATCAGATCTGTAGTTGCCAGGAGATAAGATTGCAGGGAGGGAATTTGCTACAAAGTATCACAAGGGAACTTTTTGCAGTGATGGCAGTGTTCAATATCTTGATTAGTTGTGATTATATGGCTGAATATATTTGTCAAAACTCACTGAAATGTAGACCTAAAAAGAGTGACTTACTCTGTGTAAATTATACTTCAATAAATCTGAATTTTAAAAAAAATCAAGCTAGGAAGAGATTCTGGGAAGGATTATATTATCAAATTACTAACTGCATCTTGAAATATTTATTTAGATAGAATCTGTTCTTTAAAAGCTAAGATTTTTTCTTGTACTATATAGTGATAAATGTACTGTTAAAATAACAAGTATTAATAATTCCTTTTTTATTAATATATCTCATCAGAGGTTTCTTGTATTTGTTTTATAGGGTCCACATATAGCTTCAGTTACATTAGCTGCTTATGAATGCAATTCAGTTAATTTCCCTGAACCACCCTATCCTGATCAGATTATTTGTCCAGATGAAGAAGGCACTGAAGGAACCATTTCTTTATGGAGTATCATCTCAAAAGTTAGGATTGAGGCCTGCATGTGGGTAAGATGTACATTTTCATGTTTGTCTAAAACTAACCTTATCACCTTGATACTATGTTATACCTTACTGAAATGGAATCCAAACATATACCTAGTCAATAAATGACTTTTGAAGTCACCAGTTATGTACTTCCAAGGCAAAAGAAACCTTTTAGAGCTCTCCTGTTTGTGAGTGAAATTCAGAAGAAAGGCTGAAGCCATATGTACCATGAAGTGACTGATTCCAAGTAGACAACAGCAGGGAAAAAGAATACTGTATAGAGGAGTAACTATACTATTTTGTAAAATGTGTTCCAATGTTTATATATCTGATAAATACTTAGCAAGTGGATGTATAAAAATCCTATTATATTGGTAATGTTATGTGTCTCACTCCTGGGTTAAAATACTGTGTTTGTTCTTGGGGTACTCATTTCATTTTCTGAGCTGATATAATGCTAAAGTAAACTCAGACATTTCTTAACATAAACCAAGCTTTATTGTAGTAAAGGTATCAGACTATATGGTTGTATATAGTGATCTGACTTTCAGTTGTACCAATCATACTTTTTGTTGTTGCTTAAGTTTATTTTAGGAAATTTTTTGGACAGCATGTTCAATAGCAAATTATTTTAATCCATACAAAGCCTTTTTTTTTTTTTCTGTATGCCTAAATTCATTCAGGAATAATTCATTTGTTAAAGATGCCTGTTACCATTTTAATTATTTTTTTTAACTCATCATATGGGTTCATTAAGTTATGTTCCTGTAACTTATTTTTCCCTAGCAGTTTCTAAGGAAATTAAAGATTATGGAACAGATCATTTAAAAATCTTAACTTGGGCTGGCTGGTTAGCTCAGTTCGTTAGAACACAGTGTTATAACACCAAGGGCAAGGTTTCAGATCCCCATATCGGCCAGTTGTCAAAAAAAAACTTAACTCATTAAAATGAACATGAGTAGCATGCCCACAGAAGAGGCAGCATCTTGAAACACAATTAAGTGTTAGCAATTATGTTTTGCTTTATAGGAATTATAAAGGAAATGCCACACGTTGATTTGTTGAATATGAAAGACAGGAAAAATTGTCATGTTTCCTGTTGCTCTTTTATAAACACTGGAAACACTTTATCATACAAGTTGCATATGTTTTATAAATTTGAAATTAGTCTTTTGATGAAAAATTGTTAGAATAACAGAAGATACTTGGAACATGCTAGAAAAAGGACTATGTATGTAAACTTTGGTTTTCTGTTTTTCTTAATATTATACTTTTGTTCTTTCAAAAATTATTTATGTGGCTGGATTAACACTAACGCCAACAAAGGAAAATTTCTATCCTAGCTGGAAGTGATAACTGCCTCCTCCAAATTCTCATAGTGCTTTATCATCTGTAGTGCTTATCTGGCCTGACTTCGTGCATGCCCTAAACTATTGACCTGGCTGCTCTAGTAGCTTTCTTCCCTCAATAAAATTTAAGCCCTTAAAAAATATAGACTGTACCTTAAATTTATTACCCTCACGGCAATTAGCATTAGTTTTTGCATTTAGTAGAGGAATGTCAATAAATACTGATTTAATGGTCAAATGTTTGTTTTCTTTTTTGTTTCCTTCTGTGGAATGGTCTCTTGTCATGTCAAAAATATAGCACACATCATTATATGTTTAAATTGGTTCCTATTTTTCTCAACATTTACAAGGTCAGCTTTTTCAACAAATGCTACTGGGAAAACTGAATATCCATATGCAAAAGGATGAGGTTGATCCTTACCTTACTACACCATGTATAAGAATTGACTCAAAATACATCAAAAACTATTTAAGAGCTAAAACTATAAAACTCTTAGAAGAAAATATAGGGACAAGTCTGCGTGATGTTGGCCGTGGTTTCTTATATATGACAACAAAAGCACAGGCAACAAAAGAAAAAGTAGATGAACTGAACTTCTTAAAACCTCTTGTGTGTCAAAGGACACTGTCAAGAGTGAAAAGGCAACCTACAGAATGGGAAAAAATGTTTACTAATCGTATATTTGGTAAGGGTTTAATATCCAAAATATTTTTAAAAGTCCTACAACTCAACAACAAAAAGAAACAACCCAATTTAAAAATGTGCAAAGGATTCGTATAGACATTTCTGTAAAGAAGTTATGCAAATGGCCAAAAAGCACATGAAAAGCTCGATATCATTAGTTTTATTGGGGAAATGCAAATCCATACCACAAGGAGATACCTCTTCAAACCCATTAATATGGATATTATTTTTTTAAAAAACAAGGGAAAGGAAAATAAGTGTTAGTGATGATGTGGAGAAATTGGAACCCTTATGAATTGATGGTGAGAATGTAAAGTGGTTCAGCTGCTGTGGAAAACAGATTGGCGATTCTTCAAAAAAGTTAAGCATAGAATTGCCATATGACTTTGATGGAGTTTGGATGTATTGTCCTCCTAGAACTCATGGAAATCTGATCTCCAGTGTGGCAGTTTGGGTCATGGGGGCGGATCCCTCATGAATGGATTAATGCTCTCCCTGGGGGTTGGGGGATTAAGGAGTGAGTTCTTGCTCTGTTAGTTCCCATGAGAGCTGATTGTTTATAGGACCCTGGCACCTCCTCTCTCTCCCTCTTGCTTCCTCTCACCATGTGATCTGCTTGCACCCACTGGCTGCCTGCCACTTTTCGCCATGAGTAGAAGCAGCCTGAGGCCTGCGCCAGGTGCAGCTGTCCCAGAATCATAAGCCAGATAAACCTCTGTTCTTTATAAATTACCCAGTCTCAGGTATTTCTGTTATAGCAACACAAAACGGACTAATACAGACCCTCTTCCAATTCCACACATACATAAATATCCAAAAGAAATGAAAACAGAGAGTCAAACAGGTACTTGTACTTCACTGTTCACCAGCAGTATTCTCAATAGCGAAAAGGTGGAAACAACTTTGTGTCCTTCAACTGATGAGTGGATAAAGAAAATGTGGTATATACATGTAATGAAATATTCAGCCGTAAAAAGGAATGAAGTTTCTTCTGATGAATGCTACAGTATGGATGAACAATGAAACATTATTTTAAGTGAAATATGCCAGACACAGAAAGAAAAATATTGTATGATTCCACTTATATATCTAGAAGAAGCAAAATCATAGAGACAGAAGTAAATAAGAGCTTTTCTAGGTATGAAGAATGAGAAGTTAATGCTTAATGAGTACAGAGTTTCTGTTTGTGTGGTGAAAAATACTGGAAATAGTGATCACAGCATTGTGAATGCAGTTGATGCCAGAGAATTTTACATTAATGGCACACAGTCATAAAAAGTCAATAGTACCAAGGTTGGGAAAACTTGATATAGAGTATTTGGTTGTTTTGATTCTTATAGTTTACCTGATCCCATTTGTGTCCACATCCGTATATGTTTTTTCCAGGGGAATGTCTTGCTTGATTAAAAAATAATATCTTGTTTAAAAAGTTTTATCTAATTTGTGCTTTGCAAATCAGAGTATATTTACACAGTTCACTATCATTATAAATATATTGAATCAGTAAAATCATTAACATACATAGTACTTCCAATTATAAAACTCAGCCTCAGTTTCACCTTGTTCATATAGGTTTTTGGAGCACATAAGATTAATTGTTTGATATTTCTGATTAGTAGGATACCTTTTTCAGTTTGCATCTTTTTAAACTTCCACAATTTGGCTATTTCACCAGTGCCAGCCTTCTCAAATTTTCTTTTCATTCATGAATTCTACAAATAGTTATTAAGCGTCTAAACACTAGGGATTCAGGGTGAATCCTGAATACTTTATGTTCTAGTGGGGGAAATTATTATTATGGAAAAATGTGTATGTAAATACAAACTGTAATAAGTGCTATGAGGGAGAAATCTACTGTATAGCACTAGAATTTGCCCTCATCTGAGATTCAGGGAAGATTTCCATGATGAAGCTGTGCCTCAGTTGAGATCTAAGGATAATAAAAACTAAAGGGGTGATGGGGTGAGGGTGGGGGTGGCAGCAGTTCAGGGGAGAGAAGAGCATAGGTGGTAACATTCAGATAGAGAACATAATAACTTTCCAAGGTCATTTAAATTAATGTTTTATTATTATCATTGTGGTTGTGGTAAAATATACATAACCTAAATTTTATCATTTTAATCATTTTAAGTGTATGATTCAGTGACAGTAAGTACATTCACAATGTGTATAACCATCATCGGTATCTCTTTTCAGAACTTTTAAAAATTATCCCAAACAGAAATTTTGTTCCCATTAAACAATAACTCCTCATTCTGTCTTTGCCCCCACCCCATAACCTATATTCTGTGCTACTTTCTGCCTCTTTCTGTGCTACTTTCTGAATTTGTCTATTCTAGGTTATCGCATTTTGTCTGGTCATTTCGTGTCTGGCTTACTTCACTTAGCATAATGTTTTTAAGTTTTATCCATGTTGCAGCATTGTCAGAATTTCATTCCTTTCTAAGGTCATTTAGAAACTGACCTCAGTTGAAACTGAAAAAAAAAATTTTTTTTTTTCTCTCTTTTATTTAAAAAACAATCTGGTAATTTTACCAGAATTGGTATACTTGTTTTTTAAACATTGCTTCAAGAGCCCTGAATTTCTCAATGGTTTCAAGGTTACCCTGCAAACTTCTGCTTATTTAACCTCTGATTCATGTGTGTAGTTGGAATATTTAATAGGAAAATGACTTCATGTTTAAAGAGTATTAACACACTAATATAACACTACTATAATTTCTGAGTAGTCAGCATATATAAAAATTTCTGCTTTTCATATTTTCACCATTAAACTTATATTTCCCAATATAAAAGCAAAGTTCCACTGATTTGCTTGTTAATCCACTTGACGTAACTTTTTAAATGCACAAAAATTCAGAATTTTTCTCCTCTCAAATATCTTTGAGTAAAATTCCCACTGTAGGAAGATGCTGTGTTTATCACTTGATTTGCGTATTTTATGCATATTAAACTCTTCTCTGCTTTAACAAGTAGAGATTGAAGGGTAACAAATTTGTATGTGGTATATGGTTTTTAGGAGAACTTTGTGAATTATTGCTTGACTAAATACCACTTCTCTTTCATTTGCAGTCAGTAAGCCAGTCATTCTCTCCTCTTAATTAAACTGGGGCTGACAGTTTTTAGTGTTCCATGGTTTTGTATGTAAACAAATATAAAGAACTTTATACAATTATTATATATTTGAATTTTATAAAGAATTTTAAAATTGTTTTATAAGAATTGTGAAATTGTGAGACTTCAGTATCTAATTTCAAATAACTTAATAAATTTCTGTGTCTAGGATATAATGTGTTTTGGGAGACCAGTCTGGATGATTATTATTCCCTTTTAGTTATTTGCATAATAACATATACTGACTCATGATCACCATTCTTATTTCTTGCTAATATGGGAAAATATGAGAATTAAATTAAACGATAATAAATATGGTCAACTGAGTGTAAGACAGTATATAGCTCTTGATTTCATTTTAGTCTGCTATTTTACTTCCTTTTTAACTTTAAAGAAACTTGTCATGAGTTTGAATCATATGAGTGCTTTCAGAACTATTGAACATTTGACTTAGCATTTGAACTTAAGAGGAGTTCATGTTTTGAATAAAATGTTGTAATTAACTTTCCTTTCTACTTTTTATTTTGGAAAATTTTCCAAAAAGTGCAGAGAATTATAAAATGAATTTAATATACACTCATCCACCTTCAGCTATTAATGACTCATGGTTAATATTGTTTTATCTATACCTTTCCTCACTCTCTTCTTAATTACCTTGAAGTAAATCTGAGATATCATACCACATTTCATCTGTAAATGTATTAGCCTTTAGGGCTTGAAAAACATTATCATGCCTGAAAAAAATTAGCAATAGTCTCTTAAAATCTCTTATCCAGTTAGTGTTCAATTTTCTTGATTATGTTTATTTTTATGTTTTTCTTTCCAAATTTATATTGAAGAAACTGGTTTGTCAAATAGTTTCCCATAGTCTGAATTTTACTGATTGTATTTGTTGACTTAAAAAGAAACTGAGACCAAATACATGTAGCAGGGATTTAGCGAGCCAGTATGATGATTACAACTGGGGAGACACGTAGATCAAGTTGCCCTGAAAAAGTGTTCCAAAAAGGGCCAGCAACCTCGCCAGCATTTATCATTGTCAGTCTTTGGGATATTAGCCATCCTAACTGGAGTGAGATGGTATCAAAGTGGTTTTGATTTGCATTTCCTGAATGCTGAGTGATGTTGAGCATTTTTTTATGTGTCTGTTGGCCATTCGTGTATCTTCCTTTGAGATATTGCAGCACTATTTACAATAGCCAAGAGTTGGAACCAGCCTGAATGTCCATCATCTGATGAGTGGATAAGGAAAATGTGGTATATCTACACAATGGAATACCACTCTGCTTCAAAAAAGAATGAAATACTATCATTCACAGCAACATGGATGGACTTAGAAAAAATTGTATTAAGTGAAATAAGTCAGGCATAGAAAGAGAAATAACACATGTTCTCACTTATTTGTGGGAGCCAAAAATCAATAAATAAATAAACAAATAAATGGTGGGGGGAGGAAGACAACAATCATAACAATTCCTTGAACTTGTTAAGACAAGTGAAAAGAAATGATGTTGATGGGGGGAAGGGGGGAAAGAGGAATTGGTAAAGGGACACAAAAATCAACTACATTGTTTATTGATAAATTAAAATAAATAACAAAAAAACAACAAAACAAAAACAAAAACAAAAAGGGCCAGCAGAACTTAACATTTTATAATCACAAGAAGGGGGAAGGGTCAAAGGAGAGAGAAAGAGAAAGACAGCCCCACCTAATTATTTCATCAGGTTTTCTATTGGCTGTAAATAACATGTAGTTCTGGGATTGTTATTACTAGGTCGCATCCTATATTCAGGGATCTAGGGTAATCTAGAAATATTCTAGATTATTTTATGGCTTTCTGGCACCATTATGGCTGCTTCTAAGTAAAATAGTCTTAATGATAATGTTTTCTCTAGGACAGGTAGATGTGCTTGCACAATAATTTAGCTGACCTAGTCAGAACAGATTCTTTTGGTTATCATATTATAGTTGGTGTAGTTCAAACATATTCCTCTGTTCTCTGTGTTTCTTATGAGTTGATAGATTGAGAGGCTTGAAGGTTTTGTTTTTGCTTTTTTGTTTTACAGTAATACGCTTTATAGCTTTGTGTATTTCTATCACAAGGCACAGTGATATATGGTTGTCTTTTTTTGTGTATGATATTAGCGCCACTGATGATCCTTTATTGTATACATTATTAGGCATTATAAATGGTGGTATTCCAATTATATCATTTTTTCTTTAGTTATTAGCTGGAATACTTTTATAAAGAGAAACTTATCACTAATTTGTTTACACTGAGATATAGCTCATTTAGGAAAGGGTAAAGGCTTGATTCTTCCTCCTTATTTGCCAGTTTTTGAAATAATTCGGTTCTCTAGCATCCTCCAAAGTTGACCAACATTAACTTTTCTTGTTTAGCAATACAGTATATGGTTTTTGCTTTATTCCTATATCCTTCTATGTATGCCTGTCTCTCCTCCCTCCTTTCTCTCTCTCTGTTCTTTAAATATACTTATTCTTTTGTCACTTACGTATGCTATTTTTCAGAACTCTTGTTTCACATGTGGCCATGTAGTTACACTTAGAGATTGTTGGTTCCACCCATTGTGAACACAAATTGTTTGAATTTGATAAGGTCCCTTGGGAATTCTTTTCAAGGCATTTGGAGGCAGAACCATAGGTAGAGCAAACTGAAAGGCTTACCCTTGTTTTGAGAACTAGCAAAGCTTTTTTATTTACTGTGACTCCAGGTGGAGAAGGATGTCTGTGGGGCTCAAAGTTGAGAATTTCCCTAAAGACTATATGCCTGTTGGATTACTACCTTTCCTGAATTTAAGCCATTTAAGTCTAACCCAAGTTCTTGGTTCATTAACCTTTATTTTCATTCTTATATCCTAAGTTGATTGAAAAAAAAAATCTCTTCAGAAACAAAAGTCCACAAAGTGACTGAAACATGAGTCATTCAATGTCCTGAGGAAATAAATATTTTTCCTGTAGTGAAAATTTATCCATCTTAATGTTGAGTTTGTAAGGGGCCTCCTGACCACAGTTTGTTAAAAGTTTTAACTCAGCACACACAAAAAACATATTGGGATTAAAGCAACATCCGAGATACCTAGATTTTTTAGAGAATATTGAACAGCTGTACTGGTGAATTCTTATTACCAGATCATTTGGATATAAGCAAAGGCTGGGGAGAAGGGAGCTGACAAAAATAACGTAGTCTAAGTACAGACACTATACTATAGAACTAACATTAACATTAGTGTCTACATTGTGCCAGGAATTGTCTAAGAGTTTTATGTATATTATCTTGCCTGGCATCATATAGGTCAGAATTAGGGCCAGGATTCAAACTCTTATCCTTTTGATTATGTAGCATATGATTTCCCCTGCCCCCAATACACTGCATCTCAAAATGCTCTCAGTGATATGGAAAAGTATAGATTTGATCTACTAAGTGTCACTGTGTTGAGAACAGAACCTCATTTTAAGTATTTTGGTTTTTCACCTAGGGTATAGGCACAGCAATCGGAGAGCTGCCTCCATATTTCATGGCCAGGGCAGCTCGCCTCTCAGGTGCTGAACCAGATGATGAAGAATATCAGGAATTTGAAGAGATGCTGGAACATGCAGAGACTGCACAAGTAAGAAAAGTGATGAAAAAATAGAACACTAATTATCCCTAAAAAGGTTATTATTAATGTAAAATTGTTACTAGTTACTTGAAAAAGAAAACTGCCAAGTAAAAACAAAGTGAAATATGACTTGGATAGAATATTCAGAAAAGCTGATATATAAAAATGATAATAATCTTGATCTTAGAATAGAGAATTACAGAAGAGTCAATGAGACAACTCATGCTAAGCTGAAACACCTTGTCAGAAACCAGGGTAATTCATGTTGCCAATGATATTAAGGAGCTGAAACATATTTGTTCCATTAGGTGTTTATAAGTATTACCAAGCAGACTGCTGAATAAGTAAAGGGGACAAATAGGTAAACCAGGCTCCGAGTCCAAAATAGAACTTCTGACTAAACTTTTCTAAAATAGCATCAAATATAGTTTACCATGTTTAGAGGGAAAAAATGTTTTGGAAACTGCTAATTAAGAAAGGACAGTTGGGATAAACATATTCTTTGTCATTTTTTCCCAAACATATTAGTAGCGAGATTGCAAGAAGTCATTTTCTCCCCAAAGTAACTTTTAAATGTCACCTATTTGTAAAAAGTATATAAAGATTCTACTCATTCATCAAGATTTTTTTAATGCTGCATTCTTCAGGGAGCCTTCAGAAAAACAAACTCCTATCTCACTTCATCTAAAATTAATCTCACCTTTCTCTGAACTTTGTACAACTTGATTTGTATCTCTCTTGAAACCTTATAATATGGCTATTTCTTTTTGTTGTTGCTGTTGCTGGCTGGTATAGGGATTGGACCCCAGACCTTGGTGTTATCAGCACCACCCTCTAACCAACTGAGCTAATCAGCCAGCTTTTTTTTTTTTTTTTTTTTTTTAATATGACTATTTCTATAGTGGCCATTTACCCCCTTGAAAGTAGCTTTGTAACTTCATCCTCATTCTGCACTCCACAGTGCTCAGAGCTGCTGAAATGTTTGCTAAGGTAATATATGAATTATATCAAATTCTTGTATAGTTATTAAAGCTTTAAACTAGTAAACAAGATGTATTATTATACTTGACAATAGTAGAACTTTCTTTTTAAATAGTATTTAACAATTCAAACTGTTCAGCAATTCAGACTAGTCTTTGCCTGGGTCAGATTAATGACTCTTTACCATTGAGTGTTCTAGAGAGGATCCTCAAAATGTGCAAGGTAACCTTCCGGAACAGACAAAAACTAAATTCCATGCTTAGGCAAGCTATAACATAATTGGCTGAGGCTTTTTTGACCTGAGTACAATCTGTATAACAACCTCGATCTTAATGTTACAGAGTAGGTGTTTTATTCTTAGGAAAATTCCTAAGAACGTTGTTATATGATTGAGTTGCCATTTTAGGGATGGCCTTAGAAATCAAAATACGTAGATGTAAGTAAAATGGGCATACCAAAGAGATTTTTGAAAAATTATATATAAAATGCATCTCCCTCCCAGATTTGTTCATTAACCTATGAAATTGTTTGAAAATTTTCCTTATTGTTGTGTGTTTGGAAGTACATGTGCCCAAATAACTGCACACACATTTTTTTTTTTTTTTTGGCGGCTGGGCTGTACGAGGATCCAAACCGTGACCTTGATGTTACAAGGCTGTGCTCTAACCAAATGAACTAACAGGCCAGCCCCTGCGCTCACATTTTTTTGAAGAATGAGTTAAGAGTTTTCTTTTCAGAGGAGTCTTAGACCTAAAAATTTATTATCCTGAATGGAAAAAAATCATATTTTAACATCAGATGGACTTTTCGAAAAAGCATTATCAAATAGAAACCAAGTATAGTCATAGTTTTTAATTGAGAACAAAACATTCAAATATGAGTGTATTAGCCAAATATAAAACAAATGAAATAAAGAGCCACGACCATCTGTTCTGCATGGAAAGAAGCAAGTTGTCCTCGTATCTGCTTTGCCTTTTTCACCTAATATTATGCCTCTCTTCCTGACATCATAATGCTTATATTAATGTTAATAATTATTTGTTATACTTCTCAACACGTTCGTGGTGCTTTGAATAATCCTTTTTTTGTCTCCGTTACACAGTGAGAAGTGTAACAATTATTACTAATGTAAACAATTTTTAAAGTTATTTTTAATGTTTCTTTAATCCAGTATCTAATATGATCCTTGTGTTAACTCTGAGGTAGTATGGAAAGGTACCATTCTTCTGATTTTATAGAAAGCTGTAGATTTAGAAGTTATTTCCTCTCTCATTTCACATGCTTAGAGCCAGAACCAAAACTCAGAATGGCAGCATCACTGGTACGAGGGTACTTCAAAAAGTTCATGAAAAAATACAATTAGAAGATAATATGAATCTTTCCGTGAACTTTTTGCAGTACCCCTGTATATTTCAATTGCTGAAACCAGTCCATCCGCAGAAGTAGATGGGTGAGTATCCCTGCTTGGGACAACTGATACCTCCTTGGGTTGTGGCACTAATTAATATACATCATTTAACAGCTCCAAAACTCTTTTTCATCTATATGAAATCAGCAAATTGAAGTAGAATCAGGTAAGGTGGCTTGCAGCTATAAATTGTTATGCTATGACATGGATGCCGAATGGGTATAAATATTGTTTTCTCTTAAGCTGACTAATGTACTATAATTACTTTTCCTTTTTTAGAAGCTTTTTGTTTTTCTTGGAATTAACATTTTGTCATTAGCATAGTTTCTTTTAAATCTCTGGTTTGTCTATCTCCCTTGTACTAACCCTGTGAAAAGACCTCCTGATATCACTTTTCATTTGGTAACACCTGTAGAGTACTATCAATTCTATTCTTTCATGGAATCATCATTCTGAAGCCGTCCATGTTCTGCCCTCCAATCTGGACTTGCTGTTCTCTTTGCCTTCTGCACAGTTGCTTCTCTCTTGCTTTGGATTTCTTGTCTACCCCTTTCTTGATTTACTCCCTCATTTTGTTTGAACACATTCTGCAGTAGCTTCCTGAGAAAGGGTCAGTAAATGGAAAATGTGAGACCTTACATTCTGTTACATTCTTACAAGCATGTTCTTCATTCATACATAGCTGATTGACTGAATATAGGATTCTAGATTGAAAATCATTTTTTGTGCTTAGAATTTGGAAGGCATTGTTCAACTGTCTTCAGGCTTCCAATTTTGGCATTGAGAGGGCTGATGCCTTTCTGAGTCCTCTTTATAGGAGTCTGTTTTTGTTTTATTTTTTCTCTCTAGAAGCTTTTAGGTTCATTATCAGAGGGTTGAGTCTTTTTAAAACTTATTCTGCTAGGTGCTCAGAAGACTTGTCAGTCTAGAGTCCATTAGGTTTGGGGAATTGTTCTTGTATTTTTTTTTTATGAGTTTACCGTCTTTAGTCCCTATTCATGCTTCCTAGAATTCTAGTTACTTTAATGTTGGGCCTTGTAAGTCAGTGGGGAAAACACACACTGTCTTTCCTCTGCTATCACTGCAAAATCATCAACACAGAAGACCAACTTCTGTGACAAAATGTGTGGAGACCTCTCCCACCAGCAAGTAAGCCAGCGATTCTTCAGTGGATACCAGCTGGGTATCCTCCAATTTAACTCTGATGCTATTTAGGCGGAGATAGTGTCAGATCCCGCAGGTTGAAGGCTCAGTTCCCAAGACTGCCCCCAGTTCAGATGCCAGTCACAAATCCAGACCTTTGGAACTTCTGGCCAATCAAGGTTCCCACAACCCCCTCCTTGGGTTTGATTCGTTTGCTAGAGCGGCTCACAGAACTCTGAGAAACACTTACTTACATTTACTGGTTTATTATAAAGGATATTAGAAAGGATACAGATGAAGAGATGCACAGGGTGAGGTATGGGATAATGGGCGTGGAGCTTCCATGTCCTCCCTGGGCACACCACCCTCCAGGAACCTCCATGTGTTCAGCTATCTGGAAGCTCTTAGAACCCTGAGTTTTTATGGAAGCTTTATTATGTAGGCATTGAAGCATGGAAAACCATGTAGAAATATGATTGGACAAAAAAGAGTATAATCTAATACTAACAGACTGAGTGGAGAAACCCAACAAAGCCTGTTTGTTCAGGTTCTTCTTGACCTTTCTGTGCAGGATTTCTTCCTCCCAGGAGTGGGGCAGGGCCCCTCCTAAGATGGGGATCTTATGACCTACAATCAGCCAAGGTAGGTCACAGAATTTCCTGCCTCAGGGAGAAAAAGGAGCAGGTGAAAGGTGGACAGGAGAAGGTCAGAGAGTAGCATGAGCCAGGAACTGTGGGCAAAAACCGGTATATAAATATCATGTCACAGACCTCCTATGTCCATCCTTTTCATTTTTTATATTTGTGCTCCTAATATTTATCTGGTTTTCCTTTCTATGAAATTTCCTCATATTTATCTTCTACCTCTTATATTGAAATGTTTTTCTCTTATCATATATTTGTTTTCAAAAAGCAATTTGTATTATATTTCTAAGAAAAATTTTTGTCTTACCTTTTGAAGGTATTTAGTTTCTTCAAGTTTCCTTTTGCTCCAGGCATTGTCTTTTCTGTTTGTTTGCTCTGTTTGGAGTTATAGAGTTTTCTTGTTTGTCTGTTTATATATAAGAATAAGGTACTTATATGCTTTTTGTTTGTTTGTTTTTTGGTTTTTCTGCGGCTGGCTAGTAAGGGGATCCGAACCTGTGACTAAGAATAAGGTACTCAAAAGCTGAATGGAAGCTATGTATGTGGAGGCCAGGTGTATTTATGGTGGAGCTTCCCTGTTGTACAATCAAGTGTCAGGTTGGCTTATTTATTGAGAACCTCCATTTATCAGTATCTTGTTTATATTTCCTTTGGGGTAGTTCAGTTTCTCCAATGATGGATCCTCCAGTTTCTTACCTTGGGAATACAGACAGTTGCCAACTTACAATGATTTGATTTGGATTTTTCTACTTTACAATAGTATGAACGTGATACACATTCAGTAGAAACCTTACTTTGAATTTTGAATTTTGACCTTTTCCCTGGCTAGCACTATGCGGTAGGATGCCCTTGTGATGCTCGGTAGTGGCAGTGAGTCCCCCTTGAGTCAGCCACGTGATCATGAGGGTAAGCAACCAGTACTCTATGATATACTGTGTTACCAGATGATTTTGCCCAACTGTATGCTAATGTAAGTGTTCGGAGCACGTTTATGGTAGGCTAGGCTAAGCTGTGATGTTTGGTAGGTTAGTTGTATTAAATGCATTTTTGATTTGCAAAATTTTCAGCTTAATGATGGGTTTATCAGGACATAACCCCATTGTAAGTTGAGGAGCAACTGTATTATTCTTACTGCTGACATTCTAAAGCTAGGGTGGGAAAGAGACGTTAGAGATCTCCATTTAGTATGTGGACTTTCATTTAACTCACTTTATGTTCAGTCTCTGGATACCTGCACAGACACAAGCACAAATATGTACTGAATACAGAATTTCTGGTTCACTTTGCCCAGAGACCATATATACTTAAGGATTCCTGCAGGGCTGGTGTAGGTAGCTGCCTGGCTGTGCTAAGCAGGGGTAGGACCCAAGAGTCTTCTTATACAATCTCCTTGTTTTTAGGCCTACTCCAACCTCTTCTGCAGTTGTGCTGAAGAGCCTTTCTAGGGTTCTGTGGGGCAAATCACTTTCCTTCTGTTCCACATCCTTCCCTGCAGGCTCTCAAGTATAATCTTTTCTTCCATCTGTCCGTGTCCTCATGTAGTAATGACAGTTTTATCAAAGACAGAGTTTATGTTTCTGTTTTCCATATTTGGGGGTTATTTTTAAGAGAGGGGGTATCTGTTGCTAGGTAGCAAATCACTCCAGTATTTAGTGGTTTAAAACAAGAACACACATCTGTTTAAAACAGATGTGCCAGTAGCGCCTTGTCTCTATGTGATATCTTTCAAGGATCCCATCCATGTATTCCTCATATTGGTTAGAATATCAGACTTGATGACTCCTTTCATTCCATGCAACATTTTATTTTGGGATTATAAGTAATGCATTCCATAAGCTTATTGCCATCTAAAAGCTCAATTCCAAAAACTAAGATCTTCTCAAATTTAATGAAGAAGTAAATCATCCTTCATCTTATTATCCATGTAATTTGAGCTGTTAAAGGCTTTGACCATTTCTTCTCTCAGTCTTTATCCACGATTAAGGGTAATAATCTTTTTCATTCATCTCTTATGGCCCAGTTATTTTAGTTACTTTTTGTTTGACTGGATCTTCTATATAATTCCTCTTCCTCTGTTTTGAGTCATGGAAACCAGAGTACACACAATACTTCTGATGGTTGTGAGGTTTGGCTGTTTTCATCCTATAAAGCCAATAATTACAATAACTATTTTAGGATAAACTATACATTTCTTATTTCCTAATTTCATATTTGCTTATACTGAAAAATCAGGTAAGCAAAATGTGCTTATTCTGTTTCACGACCTGTGAGTCAGAAATCATATACTCTTTATGAACATTTTATTTTAGATTTTTACCCAAAGTTGTATTTATATGTACTGTCAACCAATTATGCAGTCAAACTAGAAAATAATTAAGTGAAATAAGTTGATAAAAGAGAAAAGAGTAACTCATCTGTGTCGTTTGGGGTCTTCCCTATAGTCAGTAAAAATTTGTGTATTAGGCACTTGAATGAATTACCTCACCACAACTGTGAAGATGTTAACCCTAATTTGAATAATGAAACACAGTGAGGAACATACAGCCAGTGAATCTCAGAGCCAATCCTAACCCAGTTTTCTGACTCTGAGATTAGGGCTGTGCTTACCATATACATTTAGCAACGTTTTCATCCAGGTTAATGCAATAAAAAATGAAGAACTATCTCTGTACCAGACAGCTGCCCCCCCAAAAAAGGAAAGAAAAACTCATTAAAAAGGTTTTGCCTATATTTGATTTTATATGATTTTTTTTCTTTATTCTCTTTCATGCTTTTTCACCAGTTTCCATCAATTTGTGGCTTACAGATTTCAGTGTATGTGTGTATAATTTTCTCCACATACGTTTTCCCAGTTTTCGACAACAGGTTGTGTGGGATTTTTAATTTCTTTGTATTTGTTTTGTGGTGGAAGGGATGGGAAAGAACAGTTGGGGAGGGGACTGTTGCCAGTTTACCATGCTGTAAATTATCTGAGAGACTACTAATCTTTTAATTCATTATTCAAAAAAGACTTTTTTGCTATGGCTTGGCAAAGAGAATTTTTTTTGTTTTTGTTTTTGTTTGTTCTTTTCTAACACTGTGGACTGTTACTATATCCAAGTGAGATCTATTATGTCTCAGTTATTTTGATGCACTGTTGCATCAAAACATTCATGTTTTTGTTTCTAAGGTTTTTACCATGCAAATAAATTTATAACAATTTAAGAGGATTTTTTGTCATTTTATTTTTAAATTCACTATCTTAAAATTTTTCTAATGTTTTCAATCATGAATTTGTCTTAGGCTCTTTGCTTTTATTATTTTTTCCAGATTTATGTATTTTTTAATTACACATTTGCTTCTAAAAATAAGATTCTTATATTCCTGAAGTATTATAAAGTAAAAAGCAAAAGCCCACGCATCCACACTCCAAGGTAGGCTAATCATCACTATATTCTAGACTGTTTTCTTTGCGTATATAACATATATAACTTTTTATAAAAACTAGAATATACCATGAATTTTAGTCTTAGCTTCCTTTTTCACATATATATCATAGATGTTTCACACTGATATTAAAAATTATTTTCTTCATGATGCTGATAACACCAACACGAAGTGTTCTGATCCCTATACTGCCCAGCTGCCCCCACAAAAATTATTTTATTATTTCATTGTAGAAAATTGGTAGGTGCCCTTCAGTCTATTCTCTATAAATATTTATAAGAGTGAAATCATGTCTTATTTTTGTTTTGTGACTTATTTTGCATATAAAAACACTGTGAACATTTTTCCATGTCACAACTTTTTTCACATCTTTGCTTTTTATAATTTCTTTCTTTCTGATTACAATGTATGTTTCTTATAATAAAATGCTGAAAATATGGCTAAACAAAAAAGAAAATAAAAATTTCGTCTAACTAGTTCATCTATTCATCCTTTATGTTTAGTGTATTCTTCATTTTTTTACAGATTGACATATTTAAGGAGATGTCATTTGTCATATGCCGACAGCATTTTTTCCTAATTTCCAGTATTTTTCCATATTATTTATTATGTATGTTTTGTTATATTCTACTTTTTGGATAAAGAAGTTTAAATGTTTTTTTAATTCTAATATCTTAGACCTTTTCTTTTAGAGTAATGACTAAAATTATCTTTCTGAGCCCTTAAGATTCTGTAGTAAATATTTTTAATTAATTAATTTTTTTTTTTTTTGGAAAGCTGGCCAGTACAGGGATCCAAACCCTTGGCCTTGGTGTTAACGACTCCAAGCTTTAACCAGCTGAGCTAACTGGCCAGCTCTGTAGTAAATATTTAGCTGTATTTTCTTTTAGTACTTTTATGGTCTTATTCTTTTACGTTTAAATCTGTAAACATTAGAATATTTTTACATATGATATGATGAAGGAATCTAACTTTTCTAAGGCAATTAACTAATTGTATATTGTTCCAACAATATTTTCCAAGTGATTTTAATATGTTAGTTTTGTCTCATTTTATTGTTGTAATTGAGATCTTTTTTCCTATTATATTTTTGTAAATAGTTATTAATGGTATATAAAAAGATACTAGATTTTTATTTATTTGGTAAGCTGTAACTTGTGATTTGAAAGTTCTTATAGTAATCAGTTTAGCAAGATTCCAAAGTTTATTAGAACTTGGTGCTGGAATTTGTTCATGGATACATGGATTTTTTTGAAACCCCCCAATTTGATAAGAGCAGTAAAATACAGAAAAGTTTGGATCTGTTGCTAAAACACCAAATTAAATAAAATGAACGAATATGAGTGTGTATTTAAATTTTAACATTGCCAAGAATGAGTTAGAAAATGTGTTTTTTATTTTTGAAGGGAAAGCCCTTTAGTAGAATAAGTTTATCAGCAGGAAAAGTTAAAAAAAAAAAAAAAAAGAAAAGAAAACTTGGCTCTTGTTGCTTTGCCAATGTGCTCTCCAACTAGGTTAAAGGGTATATGATTTTACTAAGAAATTGTTACTGGGTAACAATTTTAAAGCTAAGTATTTGCTTAAATTCCAGTTTTGACTAATGGTTAGATTTCATACTATAGATGTTTTAAGAAAAAATATTTTTAAAAAATTTTTTTTTCTGATTCTTTATGACACCTGATTTATTTTTGTGAGTACAGTATTGAGATTAGACAGTATTTTTCCACTAAGCTGACTTCCTTTTGCTCCTGGCTTTCTATCACGTTTTCACTAGATGTCTGTGGGAGTAGATATGAATGAATGTAGCTTCCTATGACATTGAGCAATTCTAGAATCATTTATAAAACTTAAGTCTAGATGGCTGTGTATGTGCTTCATGGACTATTTCATGCAAGATTTAATTATCCCCTTTATTATCTTTTTCTCCTTTGTTCCTGATTTCTGTTAATGGTATCACCATCCTCATAATCACTTCTGGTCAAAATCTGAGTCATCTGATGACTCCCTCGTCTCTCACATCCAGTCATTCTTCAGGTTTGTTGATTCTACCTTCATATGTGCCCTTTCTTTTCCCTTCCCATAGACCTTTATCAATCCTTACCTGAATATTTCCAGTGTCTTCCTAAAAGAGCTACTCTTTACTAGTTTTTTTCCCCCAATCTTTTCCCAAACAAAGCAATGAAATAATTTTCTGAAAAAATACCCCTGCTCATGAAACTTTGCTGCTTAAAAATTTTGGGTGGTTCTCAATTGATTAGACTGAAATCTAAACTATTTAACTTAGTTTCTTCATTACCTGGCCCCAATCTACAAATCATTCTTATCTCTCTTTAACAATTTTTTATCCTTTTCATTGATGGTTTCAAATTGAACTTTAAGAAACTACTAGAATACCCATTCAGCAACAAAAATGTGTGTGTGCATGCGTGTGTAAGAGAGAGAGAGAAAGAGATTTATTTTACTATTTTTTTCTCTTTTGGTGGCTGGCCAGTAGAGATTTCTTTCAAAAACAGAATTCTGAAGTTTTTAAGATTAGAAATTACTGCTCTGATAAATTGGAATAATTCAGGTTTTTCCCCTATAACCATGTGGTATTGTTCCTTTTCATAACTTTGCTTACAATGTGTCATTTCCTCCCAACTGCCTGTCCACTTTTCCAGTTCTTTTTTACCTTTCAAGTTTATGTGCTGCTGGCTTCTTTATGAAATATTTTTTGACTCCTTCTCACCCCTACTTCATCCCCTTCTGTCCTCCCGTCAAATTGTCCCTTCTGAATTCCTATAGCACCCCAGCTATATCTTTCTTGTATCACTTATCACTTTCTACCTTCTTTTAAAACTATTTATGGACTTTTCTTATCTCTCCCAGGAGTCTATGAACTCCTTGAGAGGAGGCCTCAAAAATGTGTGTACATACTTTCAACAATGCCTGTCTAGTCTTGCACATACTGTCCATGCAGTAGATACTTTGAATGAATGATAAAATATCAATTAAGAGAGAAAATACCGCATACATGAAATGTGTTCATTTAATATTCGATCTTACTCTGCTACAAAATAAAATGTAAAATGCCATGAACACAAATTATTTTACATAAGAAAGGAAGATTTAATCGCTTTTCATCTTTAATTGTCATCTGAGAGTAAGGGTTGAAGATAATATAAAAGACATCAAGCAAAATGAGTTGCAAATTTTAATTCACATAGAGTAAAATAACTTGTTAAAAATTCTATGCTTTGGAAACAAATGAAGATTCTTGTGGTAATTTGTTTATTCTATAAACCACATAACCAAAGAAAAAGAAGAATTAAAGACAATAGGAATAAAAGAGTTTGAAAAATAACTTATTTGCTTGATATATCCTAAAAGATTAGGGCAGCTAGTATTACTGAAGTAATGGGAAATGGGAGTCTGGGGTAGGTTTGTGGTATTTTTGTATTTATTGCTTGTACGATAGAGCAGGAATGTTGTACATATTTACTTGGAAGAATATGTTTTGAATAAGTTTGCTTTCCTAAATGCCATCTGTCCAAATAACCTGCTAGTGTATTCTTTTTTGTTAGGTTGCTATGTGAAATTTACTGTTTCATATTATTGCTCTCAGAAAACGAAATTAAAAATCAGAAATTTAAAAGTCTTAAAACTTCATGTTTTAAAAGAATGCAGATTTTCCTCCATATTTATATTGATTAGCTTGTCTTTGTACTGAGTATCATTCATGAGTCTGCAGACCTTCTTAAGTTGAGCTATTTTATAGTTTTTGGATTAATCTTATTTTAAGGGAGGATTTTTAGTTCTATTTAGGATTGCAGTATTTAAATTAATTAATATTTGCCACCTAATCTGTATGTTGAAGCTAACTCCCCAAATTAGGTTTAAATACTAATATCTTTTACCTTACTAGTTTGTATTAAATTTATTTTAAGGCTGAAAAAAATTTTTAGCTTAATAAGATTCTTGTGCTATTTAGAATTTTTAAGTTGTTTACATTATTTTCCTAATGAAAACATATAAAACAATAAACATTCATCAGTTGTAATGGTAGTTCTCATTCTTATGGCCAGTGCGTTTTCTTTTTATTCAGTAAAACAGGCATTTTATCTAGTGAACATCCCCTTCAGAGTGCAAAGTGAAAATGAAGGGGTTTTTTTTATAATGATGGAATATGTGTTTGATCATTTGAGTTTAAAGAGTATGGGAAAGCATTCGATAATGATTATTTATAGACTCACTAAAGTGCTTTAGCATTCCACTTATGTTATTCTCTATTAAGCACATTTTCCTATAAAGTGTTCGCAGTTGCCTACACCATGTCAATGTCTGCTGGTTTTTCCCCCCGGTGAAGTATCTATTCCTTTACATACACAGATTTATGAAAGAGTTCATGGTGTAGATGATCTGAAACCAAACAGGACTCATTTTGATATACTTTAGTGCCATTTGAACACTCTGGGTGTCAGTTGTTACAGGGACCTGTTTTTGACTCTGTTGAACCTTACTGGTTGTGGTTTTGTCTGGCCATCACATGACTTCTCTGAAAATTCCCCCTCCCCTTCATTTCCAGTAAACTGTATGAGCAGGAGTGAGTCAGAGTGAAACCAGCTTCCCTGTAACCACAGGGCTTGTTAAAGAATTTGTCAACGTGGACTCTAGAGGGTTTGCATTAAGCTTTGCAGTAACTGCTATGGTTTGTGTTGCGTCAGGAGTTCCTCAGAAAAGCTTCCTGCTCTCATGATCTCTTGCTTGTTTGCAAAGAGTTAAACTGATAAACACAATGAACATTAGGGAGATAATAAACATTAGGGACACATGTTAAACACATTTCTTTATCATTAAAGGCATTGTCAAAGCTACCAAGGCTTACTTTAGTTTTTCTTTTCAGAATCAACCAACCACACCCAATAACGTTTAGTTTTTGAAAAGGCAGGACTGCTAGATGTTCTTTCATAGCTGGCTCATGATTTTACCACAAAGCACCATCAAGATTAAGCAATTTTAAGTGGTCTCTTGATGGATTCTTTTGCAGGATATTTCGACTATTAGCGCAGTTAGATTTTGGTACCACAGGTCACTTACTTGCATTTTGTTCAGCAAGAAAAGATAGCACTAATAGTACTGTAGTTTCACGCTTAGCATGATTTATGGTGGAATTCTTCATGCCTTCTTTCATTTGCTTTCTCAGGAAGCTTTTACTTTATTTGAGCTCTTCTCTTGCCATCCTACTCCCAGACATTAATCTTTCTCCATTTTCTGGCTCTTCTATGTTTTAATCCATTCCTATAGTATTAACTGACTGAACAGGAAAGATAGTTGCAACTTGATGCAAGCTGCTGAATGAATGGCTACCGGGAAATCTGTCTGCTCATTGTGTATTGCTGACTGTTTATTTTTACGTGTACATTTCTGTATTTAACCTTGTCATCTTTGGCCAGACTTATTTATTTAAAAAATAATTTAGAGAAAACGTTTTAATCCAGCCTCCTAAAAATTATTTTTATCCTGCTTGCTTATTTGTAACAAAATATATGTAGGGGGAAAAATTCTAGAAAATTTTAAGCTGATGTTCCTCACAGGAAAGAATATAGAATAAAGGAAGTTTAAGATTGTTTATGTTCTAGCCATGCTCCCTAACTCTCAGTTATCAAATTAAAATAGAGAGAAATTATTTGTTTTGATGACGATGTAATTCTAATTGAAACCAGATGATTTTCAAATGAAAATAAAAGGTTAATACAGCCTAGTCATTAACAAATCATAGTGAGTAATAAATATTTAAGGTTTTTCTTGTTAGTTTGCTTTGGACATTGGAGTATAATATAGTTTTATGTCTGCTTTGTTCTTTTCATTTCCACACCTGTTTACAGATATGAAAAAAAAAAAAAAAACTTTAGTGGGCAAGCATTAGGTTACCTTTGTTAAACTAATTTAGAGAGTTTTTTTTTTTTCAGGTTTGTGTTTCAAACGCCCTTTGTAAAATGCCTTTAGAAAAGTGCCTTTCATTGAAATTTGGACCGGCAGATTGTGTATGCTTCTGTGTTTTTGCTCATGCATTTGCAAATTGGTAACGTGCTAAATACAAACCTATATCCTCTGTGATAACTACTGAGTGTTCCTGGGAGTCCTGACCCAAGATAAGAGTTTGATGGAAGACATGAACAACAAAATAACTATTATGCTCCTTTCCTATTGCAAAGGTGTTTTTATTTCTAATTAGCCAAGGTACTTGGTTTGTCATGATAGATCTGCAGTTCTTTCTTGCTAGGTTTTTAAGGAGATTTCTCTCAGTAGAGTCACATTCCCATTTTCCCATCTTGGATCTTAACAGTATAAAAATGATTGTCATGCTTTTAAACTGAAGCACTATGTAGAGATCTCAGGAAGTGGGCATGATTATTAATCCAGTGCTCCCCTCAAAAGTAGAAAAGTTCTTTGTCCCATTCCCTGATATGGGTGTGCATTTGTGAGTTTATCCAAATTTGTAAACGTTTATATTTTTAATACTTCTTGCAGTAAAGACTTTAGGAAGTTTATAGCCTGTTAAATAAAGCAATGCTTCCATTGTTTGTTTTAAATTTACCACTCTTGAGTATTAAGGGGTTCACCTTCATTCTAGTGTGGTAAGATTTGTTAAACACTTTCCATTTCCTCTTTTCATGTTTTTCATAGCTTTATAGATTTTACTCAGATCCCTCTTCAGCCATTCTAGAGAATGTAATTATTTACTTTTTATATCCAACAGCCCCCAAATCTCTTTGGCAACTGTTTTTCTTTCCATGGATTTTTATCTAATTCTTTTATATCTTTCCTAACATGGAATTATCATAACTGCACATTATTTTCCTGAGGCACTTATATTACTGTATTTGTTTTTCAGATTTATAAAACCATGGGACTGTTCAGCTCATGCATTTTGCTGACGTTTTCAATATAAACAGTTTAAGATTACTCCCAGTTCCCTTTTCTTTGTTCATAATTTATAGCCCATCATTTTATATCTAACTAATTTTTCCCTAGATGTGTTCTCTTACTGTTATCTGTTTTGAAAATGACCTGCCACCTTTCTTCCTTGCTCTAGTTTGCAGTCTTTCAGTTTATTGTCATGAATTTGGCACTTCCTACTTTAGGAATAATTTCAACTGTAGATTTAGAACTTAAACTCTGTGCTTCTTTTTCCAGAGCCATTAATAAGTAAGATTGGTTCTGTCTCGGAAAAGTATCCCATTATTTACATTTCTCATAATAGAGAAGTTCCCATTTATCTTTATCCATTGTTTTCAGTCCCTTTAAGTTTCCTGTTCCTGAAGATTTGTGAATTCCATACTGACTTAGTTTTTATAGCTTGGGATGTTTAAGTCAATTTCATCTGAACCAGTTTGACTTTTTCCCCCCCACAAACTAGTGTTATTGTTATGTTTCATACATAGCAGATTGTCATATAATTTTTGGTTTTTCAATTCCAGTTTGAATTTGAGAATATATATTATTAGTTACTTGTAGCAAAAAAAAAATCAATTACAAACTGCTAAAAATAAAAGATGATTTCCCCCCTTATTATTAACTAAGATTTAGGAAATACTCTTTTGGGTGAGACATTAATTATCAGATGAGGAGATACTGGCTTCAGACAGGAAAAACAAGAAAACACATGTGTAGTGTGTCCTTCTTTACTTTGTTCTTAAAAATCTTGCATACTCATTTTATTTTCCAAGTGTTTAGAGCATTGGTCTTCTTGGGCTAAAGAGTCCATTCTTATTTCAACTAGATGCTAGGCAGGCACCAATATGAGTATATGCCATTCTGCCTAAGAATTGCCATATGGTTTTTTTCAACAGAAACCTTAAGCAGGGAGAGAGAGGGAGAGGAAAAGGAAGCAGCAGATACTCGTCAGTATTAATGCTGGTAAATTGAAATTTTAACTTGGCTGCAATAAGAAAAGGAGGGGGAAAGCACTGTATGCTTGTCTGAGCTTCTAAAAATAACTTTTCTCCTTTTTATCTAAAATGGAAATAAATTCTGGTGGTCAGCTCGGAAAAGGCCTCCTGGAACCGTATTTCTTTCATCCTTTCTTTCCTCCTAGACTTCACAAGAAATGCTTTATGTCTAATGGGTTGTTTGTGAGTTTTAAGGTTAGTAACCATAGTGAGGTGACTGTTACAGGTATAAATAACTAAAAAAATTCTTCTTATTATCCAGAGACAAGAGTATGTCAGTTAAAAACCAGCATTCATGAAAAGTAATCTCACTCATTTTTACTTTCTTGTGCTGGAGGACTTGATAAACTAATTGGTGGAGCTGTGGAACAGATATGATAAGTTTTCCTTTCTTTTTTTTTTTTTTTTTTGGCAGTTGGCTGGTATAGGGATCTGAACTCTTGAACTTCGTGTCACCAGTACCACACTCTCCCAAGTGAGCTAACTGGCCAGCCCAAGTTTTCAATTCTTTTTTTTTTTTTTTTTCAAAGATGACCGGTAAGGGGATCTTAACCCTTGACTTGGTGTTGTCAGCACCACACTCAGCCAGTGAGCGAACCGGCCATCCATATATGGGATCCGAACCCGGGGCCTTGGTGTTATCAGCACCGCACTCTCCCGAGTGAGCCACGGGCCGGCCCAAGTTTTCAATTCTTAATGCATTTCCTTCCTTCCCTCCTTCCTGCTTTATTGCCCCCTTCCTTCTATATTAACATGTTTCTCTTTTTTAAAATTTAAAACAAATCAAAAACCTCTTACTTTAGTTCTGAGATTACACTAGAGCTGTGTTCATCATAAGATCTGACTGAAAACTTGGACAGGATATTTTATTTCAATGGGTGTCAGATTTTTTTTGTCTTTTGACATTTGCTAAGCAGTATAACTTCAGTCTAAACAATTTTGGCCATAATCAGTTTTATCTCATAACTATCATGGTGATAGATAGTATTATCACCATTTTACAGAAAAGGTGAATGAATTGTGTCTCAGAGAAATTAAAAGATTTAACATTATCAATGCTCTATCATGTTGATGTCTTGGGAAGACTGTAGAATTGGCATTTGTATTCTGTTTCTCTCTATAGCATTTTTCATCTTTCTTGGTTTTTACTCTCTGTTGCATTATAGGTTTCATCCATCATCTCTCTCCTCTTTTCTCTTTTCCTATTGCACCATCAACACCCACCACCCCATACACATACTAGGTTATTTATCCCCCACAAGGAAAAATGTACTGGAACTCTTTTCCCCTAGATCATCAGCATTACCGACTTACTCCCTCACCTCCTTGAGGATTTTGATCAAATTTCTTGGATCCCCTTTACTCTGAGGTCCTATTTAAAATTATGTCTTCCTTTCCATCCCTTCCCAGTTCTATTTTCTACACACTACTTTTCATTTCTTTTTTTTTTTTTTTTTTTGGACTGGTAAGGGGATCGCAACCCTTGCATGGTGTGGTCTGCACCACACTCAGCCAGTGAGCGCACCGGCCATCCCTACGTAGGATCCAAACCCGCGGCCTCAGCGCTACCAGCGCCGCACTCTCCTGAGTGAGCCACAGGGCCGGCCCACTACTTTTCATTTCTAATGTACCATATAATTTACCCATTTTTATAGTTTAGTTTATGTCTCCTCCCACTAGAATGTGAGCTCCCTGAGGTTCCAGATTGTTATCAGTTTGTTTCAGTGTTACATCCCTGGCTCCTACAGTAGTGTTTGGCGTGTAGTAAACATTTGATTTATTTGGTTGAATTTAATTGCTTTTAAGTAAGTGCAATCTCAGTTATAATCACTTTTGAAAACTGTTTGAAAAAATCACTATCTATTAAACATATACATACCCTTTGATCCAACAATTCCTTTTGTAGCTTTATACCCACCAAAAGATGGGCCAAAAGACTTGTACAAGAATGTTCATAGCAGCATTATTCATAATAGTCCCAAACTTTATGCAATCCTAATGTCCACCAACAACAGAGTAAAATAAATTGATTGTGATAAATTTGTACAATGTAATAATATACAGCAATGGCAATAAATTGATCACTGCTACATGCAAGAGCATGAATGAGTCACCTGAAGATAATGTTGACCTAAAGAAGCCAGACATAAAAGAGAACATACTGTATAATTCCATTTATATAAAGTTTAAAAATAGGGAAAGCTAAATATGTGGTAGAATTCAGTGATAGTGGTTATTTTGGGGGAAGAAGTAATTACTAGGAGTGCCACTAGTGGGGTTTCTGGAGTTCTATATCTGGAACTCAGTGGTGGTTACATGGGTGTGTATGTTATAAAATTCCATCAAAATATACCTTTTAAATTTGTATACTTTCCTGTATATACGTTGTACCTCAGTTAAAAAAATAGTTGTACTATCTCTCTTCCCCCCAAAAAAGTAAAATTGGTAACAAATATTATCTATACATCCAGAAATCCATTTAATCCTGATCTTGACCTAGAAATAGTTGATAGATTTCTATTTTTCACACACACTCTGAAATGTGTGTTCACAGTGGATCATATGTTCTAAAATATTTATATTTTTTAAGTGCAAAAAATCGTATTGATCAATTCTTTCATTTATTTTATTTATTTTATTTTTTATTTTTTTATTTTTTCAAAGATGACCGGTAAGGGGATCTAAACCCTTGACTTGGTGTTGTCAGCACCATGCTCACCCAGTGAGCTAACTGGCCATCCCTATATGGGATCTGAACCCGCAGCCTTGGTGTTATCAGCACCGCACTCTGCCGAGTGAGACACGGGCCAGCCCTGTATTGATCAGTTCTCATGTAATTTTTGAAAGGTGTGATTTGGATGAAGTACCACATGAAACCTACTACAGGGCACAATTGCTTTTAGATCAATGACTTTTGGACCTTGTTTTTTACTATAGCTCACAATACAAAATACATTGTACTACTCAGTCCAGAACTTGTACATATGTATAACTGAAATAAATATTTCATGAAATAATATTTACTTGTATCACATGTGTGGTTTCACAGTTTTATGTTATTCATTAAAAAGCACATTGTTATTTGTGACTAACTAAATTTTCACAATAACATTCAGTTTAATGAAACTGCTGTTATAATATCAAGGTCAAGGGTTTGGATCCCCATGCCAGCCAGCTGCAAAAAAAAAAAGAAAGAAACTGCACTAGATAATATAAATATATGAGTATGAACAAAAAATCTGAGCTTTTTTTTCAGATTTCTACTTATATCTAGTTTTTCAGTACTTATTAAATTTAGCTAGCTGCCAAAAATAAATGTTTCTTACTGTTTCAAAGAGTAGTCAGATCCTTCGTTTCTTTTAATTGTTAAGCATGCCTTCATTGATTTTGATAGCTATGATATCTGATTTTTATATTGCATGTTTTATACATAAAGTCTTCTTAAAACTTCTAAGTCTCTAAGTTATTTTCAGAATAAAATTTCTTTGCTTTTCTGAAATAGATCCATGTGATGTATTCTGCTTGCAATATTATAGAGTTTTATCATAATTTCTTATGTATAGGAATTCCAGTGCTTTTCTCTGATTTTACAGTTGGCTTTATCCAACTGAGTTCTGATCACTTTTTGTTGGTAAATGCATGTTATTTTGTAATCTAACATCTTGTAGGATGTTAAAATTTTAAATTTATTAACTACTTTCTTTTTTTTTATTGAATCAAAATTGATTATACATATTTTGAGGGTTCAACATTGAGATATGTTGATCAAATCAATATTACTAGCATATATATTGTTACAAATTGTAATTATTCTTTATGCCCCTTGTCCAATCTCTCCCCATCCCGCCTCTAATTACCCTAGATTTCTCCCCTCTTCCCCCTCTAATTACCCTAGATTTTTCTCTCCTTCTGAAAGAATAATGGTTACTCTGTTGATTTGTTGCCTAGATGATCTATCCAATGCTGAGAGGTATGATCAGGTCCCCCAATATTAACATAGAGCAGATGCTTTTTCTGTCACTCTGAAATAGGCTTTGTGGAGAGAGACATCCTCTTCCTTTCTTTGTCTCTGCTGGCGACTCTCCTTGTGTCAGTGCACTCCAGTGTCTGGCAGACCATCTGTGTGGTGCTTGTGGCATCTAGCCACTTTTGCAGCAGCCATGGTTATTGTGGTGGCTGTGTGATGGAGTTTGGATATGTAGTCCCCTCCAAAACTCATGTGGAAATTTGATCCCCAACGTGGCAGTGTTGGAAACTGATTGGGTCATGGGGGCGGGTCCCTCATGAATGGATTAATGCTCTCCCTGGGGGTTGGGGGATTAATGAGTGAGTTTTCACTCTATTAGTTGCCATGAGAGCTGGTTGTTTATAGGACCCTGGCACCTCCTCTCTCTCTCTCTCTCTCTCTCTCTCTCTCTTGCTTCCTCTTGCCATGTGATCTGCTTGTACCCACTGGCTGCCAGCTGCTTTCCGCCATGAGTAGAAGCAGCCTGAGGCCTGTGCCAGATGCAGCTGTCCCGGAATCATAAGCCAAGTAAACATCTGTTCTTTATAAATCACCCAGTCTCAGGTATTTCTGTTATAGCAACACAAAACGGACTAAGACACTGTGGTTGGCCACCCACATGGAGGTGATATTTTTGGCATGCTCCTTGGCACTGGCAGTGTGCCTGGTTGTGGAGTGTGTCTGGTCCTCAGCTCCATGCCTCGGGTCCCCAGGTGGGCCCTGAGGTGCTAGCGCCATGTGCCTGGTTGTGGAAAGGAGGTCCGGTACCCTTCTCCATGCCTCTGGTCCCCGGGCAGGCCCTGAGGTGCTGGCGCAGTGTGCCTGATTGTGAAAGGGGGGTCTGGTCCCCAGCTCCAAGCCTCCTGTTAGCAAGCAGGCCCCAAGGTGCTGGTGGTGCATCTGGGACAGAACTAATTTTTTGTCCTTTGCTTACTTCTAAAATGGGTGGACTTCCTGTGGGAACCAGTACTTGAGCTGTATGGTTGAGCTAAATTGCTGCTTTGCTGCTGTTTCCCTAGGGAAGGCTTTTTGTGCAGCTCAGGGTTTAATGGTTGACCTTATAAGTACTTCCAGCTCTCCCGAGACCCGGTGGATCTGGGTTGTGTAGAAACTCTGATCTGGGCCTTAGTTTTTTAATCAAACTGCACCCTATGCAATTCTGCATTCCCAACCAGTCTCCTCTGAGTTGTCCTGTGCTGATTGGAGGGTGGGTTGGCTATCCTTGCTGTGTCCCAGTGTTCTCCCGGTGGGCCTGTCTCCCCCATCGCCCGTGCTTCAAACACTTTCCATGCTCTGGTCCTTTGCAATGACTCACCAGCCTCCAAATGGCTTCCTTTTTTCAGTTGTTCTGGCTCCATTCTCCTGTGTGGGTCCATGGGAACCCTATTAGTAGTTGTGCTGTCCTGGGGGCCACCAAGGCCCTCTTCTTGCCTGCCACCTCCAAGTAACTCCATCTGAAAGGCACAACTGCGGCTTCTGCTGGCTCCTGCTAGCTCCTGCTCCATGTGCTCAGCAGCTCCAGCCTTAAACCAGCCACAGCACAAACCCTCAGAGCAGTTTTTTCTCTCTCATCGTGGTTTCTCCTGCCTTTGTGAACTCTGTAGGTCTCTCCTCCTCTTCCCCTGAGCTCCAGTGGCCCCGGCTTGGCTGTTCTTACATTTTTAGAGTTGTAAATTGGTTGATTTGTGGGAAAGAGTGACGCTGGGAACCATCTGTTCTGCCATCTCGACTGGAACTCCTATTAACTACTTTCTTTTACAGTCACCTTATTTCATCAATATTTCTACTTTTTCTTGTAATTCTAGGATTTATTTTCTAACCACAAACAATATTTATCCCATAGGTTCTTTGACTTCATTATGTTATAGTTCAAAAACAGAATAAATGATGAGGATCCTACAAGTCTAAATAAAGAGGACCTACTCTAAAATATAAGCAATTACTTTAATGATATTGTTTAGGAAGTCAACAGTAAGATAAAATATTTTGTTCATTTTGAACTCAATTAATGCTGTATGTTTTTAAAACATGTTTTAGTCTGGTGAAGAGAAAAAAGATTTGAAGATTATGAGTTATAATTGCCCACTGAAGATTATGAGTTACATTGCAGTTTCTGTGAAGATAATAGTTCATTGTATTCTCCTTTTTTTTTTTTTTTTTTTTTTTTTGGCAGCTTGCCAGTACAGGTATATGAACCCTTGACCTTGGTGTTATAACACTGAATTCTAACCAAGTGAGCTAACTGGCCAGCCCTATTATTCTCTATGTGTATGTATTTCATTTCAGAAAAAATTACATGGTTATTAAGGTCTTAATAACAAGTTATTATTTTTGAATCATTGTCCACTATGCTGCAATAGCTTATAATATTAAGTTATCATTACTATTTAAGCGTTTCTGCTTAATAGAGTTTTTGTTCTTTGGCACACATATTTGACTAGGACACAGTCACCAGCAAATAATTTTTAGGTGGCATGCGAACTTCACAAATACAACTTACTTTAACATAAGTTCCCATTATGTGTGAGGAATTATTATTGAAGCAGTTGTTCTGTGGCTTTTAATATTGGCTGTGGAGCCACTTCAGCATCAAATCCAAGAAGAGCATTACTAGCTCAGCAGAAGTTTTAACGTATAATGGATTAAGAAGGCAGGTAATTTAAACTGCCGTAAATTATTAACCAAATACACATTTATCTCCAGAAGGGATTTTCCATTGCTTTTAAAGAGGTCTTTTCATATGGTCACTCATCATGAAAAGGGAAAGTTTAACCATTACCATTTGAAGATAAGTATTATTTCATATATTTAGATCCAAGTTTACATTATTGGATTCAAAAATTAGCGTTTTGCAGACTAATTATAATTAGCCTTGTAGTTTCTCTTTTCCCTTAAATTGTAAAAATCTTTCTTAGGAAAAAGAAATGTGAAGCAACAATGATTCAGGAATATTGATACTTTATGGCTTTGTTTTTCTTTATTATTAATCTTTGGAATCTCATTGATAAGAAATCACTGTAACTTTTCTTCATTGGTCTTCTTCTGGTGTTTGGGAAAATGTTCCTTATGTCTTCTGCTCTTTCCAGAAGCATAATTGGTTACATATGCAATCATTATAGGTGGAGGTGGGAAAGATAATTTTATTCCTGTAATTGGTTTATTTATGTGAAAAAAGGTAGAAAATGATACATGATTACTAATTGTAAGTGCATGATATTTAGGTAGAGTATGAAACGGTCTTCTCAGGCACTTAAATTGTGAAATAGGTAAAAGTTGTGAAATGTGAATATAGAGAAATGAAACTATTAAAAGGAATTTGTTTTTAGTTGAACAGATTTTCTGAAAAAAAGAAGAATGACAATTGAGGAAGTAATTAAATTGGACTTTCTACATTATTCCCACAAATACTCCAAATTTATTAAAATGAAATATTAATCTTCTTTAATATTTAATTTGAATATTGACTAGCTAATATACTTTTTGTTAATCTTTTCCTTCTGTTTCTCTTTAAAATATTATTTATTATTGGTGCACATTTTTACTTGGCTAATTTATTTTACTTGACAAAAGAATAGCAAATTTTGTTTAAAATGGTTCTTTATAACTTTAGTAAAAAGAGGTTTTTTGGTGTGCGTGTGGTGTTTGGCGGGTTTGAGTGTTAGAACTGAGTTTATTGATAAATAGTATATATAGAGTAAAACTCTATATATTTTAAAGGCAAGTGGGAATATAAAGGTGTTAATTTATGGACAATATTATTCTAAAATCAACATCATAAGAAAGAGCTGCCAGTTATACAAATAATGAAAAAGTACTGAAGTTGTTTAAAAAAAATAAAAAACTTTTAAAACTACAGAGGAACAGGAAAGTAAAATTGTGTTTAACGTGTAGAAAATTTTGGACTATAAAAGAATAATGTTTTCAGTAAAATTATTAAATAAAGTCTTTAAATCCATATCAGCAAGTTTTATATGTGTGCCTTTAAAAGCAAGATAAATTTAAAATAAAAAACAATAAAATACAATTGTGTTTGTGAAATCTAAACATGAATTATTTTACTTTTGTACAATATTTTACATTTGGTACAAATACTAATAGAGTGCTTCCCCTGAGTTTGTTTTCTGTACACTGGCAAGGAGAAAAAATCAGGAAAATACTCCATCAAACTGCATATTCTGCTACTGTTCATTTAACTTCAGTAAATGTTCATGGATTATTCCAGATATAAATATAATTTTAATTCTGAGAATATTCTGAAAGACCTGGAAAAAATTATAGGAACTGAAAGTAGCATGGTCACTGTGTGTGTTAAATACATAATAAAATTTATGAAATCCACTTTCAGTAGATGACTTTCAGCCTTTTTTTTTTTTTTTTGACCCATAAGGGGATTGCAACCCTTGGCACGGTGTTGTCAGCACCACGCTCAGCCAGTGAGCACACCTGCCATCCCTATATAGGATCCGAACCCGTGGCCTCAGTTTCAGCCTTTTTAAAAAGTAAAACTCCCCATTAAAACAAAAGTTTATTTGTTTTCCTTGTAATACATGGTAGCTCCAAATTAAAAAAAAAAAAAAGTAATAAGAGGTTTGTACTTTACTTGTTTGGCTAGATTAACTCTTTTTGCTTGAATAAAGATTGTTGAAGCACCCTTAAGGATAACTGGTGATGGGCACCTGGGCATCTTGAGAGAGCAAGGATTCTGTTTTCCTTGTTTTTTCATTTCTGCTAAATAAAGAGATTTGCGCCAAAGGGGGAAAATGACTCCTTATTTATTATTCTCCTTTGTTAATAATGATTGCTGTATCAAGTTGACTTATTTTTCAGGATGTTTTTATTTTTTTATTTTTTCAAAAAATTCTTAATGAAATCTCAGCATGTTTTAAAAACGTGTGTCTGGGCCGACCCCGTGGCGCACTCGGGAGAATGCAGCGCTGGGAGCGCAGCGACGCTTCCGCCGCGGGTTCGGATCCTATATAGGGATGGCCAGCGCGCTTGCTGGCTGAGCCCGGTGCAGACGACACCAAGCCAAGGGTTGCAATCCCCTTACTGGTCACGAAAAAGACAAAAAATAAATAAAAATAAATAAATAAAAACGTGTGTCCTTAAACTTCTGTAGTCTTAAATGCCTCTTTAGTGTATATGAGGTGATCTGCATACTGTTTAATCCTTTTTTCTTTGTATAAACCAATTGACATAATCATACCCCTTTTTCAGTTTAAATTGTATGTAGGGCTGGCTGGTTAGCTCAGTTAGATAGAGCATGGTGTTGTAACACTAAGGTCAAGGGTTCATATCCCCATACCAGCAAGCTGCCTGCCTGACTAAATAAATAAATATATATATACACACACATATGTGCATTTATACATATAGTAACTCGTATCTGTGCTATAACATTTCTTGTCATTATGGCTTACCAGTTTTTACTTTTACTTTTACTCAGTGGATTATAAATTTAGTAATTTGGGGATTAATTGTATAAATTGTTAAATAGTGGAAATGTATTTGCTTTAAAATAAGCTGTCTAGGAAAACTGATTTCATTATGTATTCTTAAACAATTTTAAAAGCAATACAAATCAGTTCACACTTAATGTGACAGATGTTAATTTAAGAAAAAATTTAATCTTTAGTTAGAAATCTAAATAAAAATAAATATGCCCTTTGCTGCAGTAGTTCAGTTGTTTAAAAATATTAAATCTGATGTAAATGACTTACTAAAAAAGTGAACCTATCCCAAAAAGAAAAATTAACTGTCTCTTTGGAAATAAATTGTAAAATTGCAAAATTGCATTGTAGAATTTTGCTAATGATTAACTTTGAGGCCTATGTGTTTGAAATTGAAAGTGTTTATATTGACTGGTAATATCTTTTTAAATATAGTTTAGCCTGGCCAGTTAGCTCAGTTGGTTAGAGCACAGTGTTATAACACCAAGGTCAAGGGTTCGGATCCCTCTACCAGCCAGCTGCAAAAATATATATATGTATATATGTTTATAGTTTGTTGGTTTAATTCCTTTGACTTCATCACCATCCTCAGCAAGTAGGGAAAGGGTTTTTTTATTTTCAGTATTGACTATTGTGGTAATTCGGTAGGACTATTCTACATAGTATATTTGTCAAAGTGTTTTTTTAAGTAAGAATACACACATTCTGTATGAATTAGAGAATTATATGTGTTTTTCAACCAATTTACTTTTCTGGCTTTGAACCTAGTTCCTATTCTATGAAGGATCCTTTTACCTTCCATATTCTGACCTTTCTATAAGATTATTGTCTATTAGGGCATTGGACTAAAGAGAGGGGAAGAAGCTCTATAAGGTGAATACTTTTTAAAAAAGCTTTCATCATTAGCTAATTTTTTAAAATCTAACAAACTATTTTCATTGGAATTTGGATTAGACTGTATGCCATTTCAAAACAAGAAAAGAATTAGTGTCAAATTTCAGATTGAGACTTCTAAGAAAAAAATGTATACATGAGTATTATATCATCAGCATCCTGAAAGAAGAAAATCATAGAAATAAACTAACCAGCCGAATGCTTGTATCAGCATGGGAGGAGGTGGCATAGTGAAATAGAAAGCACTGATTTCAGAGTATGAAGATTGAATCATATCCTATCTTTGTCCCTTACTAACATTGTGATCTTGAGCACTTTACCTTTCTGGGCTGCAGTTCTGTGGTCTATAGATTGGGTATAATACTATCTGCTCTGCCTATACCAGGATTGTTGAAAGGCTCAAATAAAATGTTTGTGAAAACATTTTATAAAACCTGTGCAAATGTAGGATGTTACTTTGTCTGAGAGGTAATGAATGCTTAGTTATTGCCACATAACTTTTTTTCCATCTTCCGGCTACTGATGATCAGCAGAGGTGTCTTCATTGGCTGTCTTGAAAGTGCTGTGATTTCCTCCTCTACTATGAATCAGGGATTAAGTCTGGCAAGTAGTAGAAGGAGAGAGAAAAAGATAGATGAGGTAGGCTAGTATTTCCAAAAGAATGAGTTGGGTCATGGTTTTATAATATTTTGTACATCCCTAGAAAATTCAGAGAAAATCCTAAAAATAAAGTGACTGTGCTTCGGTTTATTCTTAAAATGTGGTAAAAGTTTAACGTCAAGGATGTAATCTTTTATCAGGATTTTATTTGCATGTTTTCCCATGAACAGCCTGCAATGATTTTTTTAATCATTCATCTTATTCATTAAATGAATCAGTGTCTTCAGACTATGAGATATTTAATATAATAAACTCTATAAAGAGACATCTTTTCTTCTTCCTTGTACTTTTCATTAATCTTTTAAAATCCTCTGTGTTACAGGACTTTGCCTCCCGGGCTAAACTGGCGGTTCAAAACCTAGTACAGAAGGTTGGATTTTTTGGAATTTTGGCCTGTGCTTCAGTAAGTGAATTATATTAAAAGTGAGAAATTTCACTAAATGGTAGGGTTATATTTTAATCCAATTTGTTTTTAAAGATAAAAAATGCTTTCACTTTTGTTGGGTATGTAATTTTGTGATTCATTCATCTTACTCATTAAATGACTTGTTTTGTGCTGGATAGGGTCACATCTTGTGAATTGGCTTTTAAGTATTTCATCACGCAGTGATGACGTCAGACCTAAATGAGTGCTTGATTCAGTAAGAACAAAAGAAAAAAAATCCATTCTTCTCATGAAGATTTATAATGAAGTGTATTTAATAGTGATGACTTTGTTCTTTCCACAAAATTATAGACAGGAAGTGGGGGTTTTCCCCCCAAAAATTTTTTTTCCAAAGTTTCAAGTATTATTTACAAGGAATAATTTATATAAATCCTTACTTAAGTGATGTCAACTCCTGGATAGGTAATGGAAACATCTATGGCAAAGTTTAGGACATCTTTGGCTACAGTAAACTGAGAAGCCATTTGTGTCTAAAACTAAAAGTCTTAAATTTCAGATTTGTGAAATTGACATTTCTTGGTGACTTTGTTTATCCTGATTCTTTTCTAACATAATAGAAACAGTTATATTTGAAATGGAGCACTTTAATCAAAGTTTTCTTTGGTAGCCTGTACACAATTGTTGATAGTTCGTTCAGTGGTGTATTTGGCACCTGTTGGATATGATAAAAGCTGTGATTATGAATAAAATTCCCAAAATTATTGTCTGCTGACATACAGCTATTTTATCCATTATGTACTAGAACATGAATACATCATTGAATTCTCTCCCACCTTAAGCGGAGGAAATGGCCAAAAATTAGGGCATTTGGTGCTAAAATTTATTATGTGATACCAGCATTATAGAGAGATTCTAAAATACACATATGCCTAAATTACGATATATTGATCCTGACAATACTAGAAATTTTCATATTCTAACTTCCTTTTAATGCAGAAGCTCTTTCTGTATTAATCAAAACTATTTGAGCAAGTTACAGGTATGTCGTAGTATGATGCAGCGGAAAGAGAAAGGGCTTTGGAGGCAGGCTTACTAGGATTCATCAACCAGTTTTGCTTCTTATTAGCTATGTAACCTCAGTTAACGTTGCTGTCCTCGAGCCCCTGTTTTCTACTTTTTAAAATGGGGCATTAAAATACTCATTGCAAAGGCTGATATGGGAATTTAAGATAATATATGTGAAGTGATTAACAGGGCATAGAACATAAATACTCAACCATTTTTTATTGTGATTCATCAGCTTTGTGTCAGCCACCACATTCTGGGAGTAAAGTGAAAGGTTCTTTACTCTCTCCTCAAGGATCCTGAAGTCTGGTGAGAAAGTCAATTGAAGTACAGTGATAGATAAAAAGTACTGTGGAAGCCCAGAAGAATGAGATTAAGCTGAGACACCCAGTGCATAATAATATCCTTAGTTTAGGGGCTAACAGAACAAGATTGGCAGCCACACTGCCTGGATTCAAATTCCTGCTGTACTGCCATTTACCCTGGACAAATTGCTTAATCTGTCTATCTCACTTTTCTCATCTGTAAAATGGGTATAATGGTATCATATGGCATTGTAAGGATTAAGTGTGTTAATGATGTAAAGCCCTTAGAAAAGTACCTAAGAAGTCCAAGCACTCAGCAAATGTTAGTTCTCATTATTCCTGGAGAAAATGCCAGTACCTTTGATTTATTGAAGCAAAAAATATTTATTCTTTGGCACTCATCTGTGCCTTTGTCTTAACTGCTAAAAATCCACTTCCTATACTAGCTACTCTTCTTTATATTTAATTATGTGTAGTCAATATTTAACAGAAATTGAAAGATCAATTTGGTCCTGTAGGAATTTTTTCTAGGAAACTTTTAATACTTATATTTGTACATACTTGATTTAAAGTGAAAAGGAATTTATTAATTATTTTATTGTTAACATTTAAACTAATAAATAAAACTCGTAGTTGAAAGAAAATCTCAAAACAACTGCATAGTTGTTTTAATTCTTATCTTCTTTTCAGTACATTTAGTTAGCACTTGAAAAAAAGAATAAATATGCATATCTAATACAAACTTATTGAGAATGTTCAACATAGAATGAGGTGTTCATCTATGATAGAGATTAGAATGAGAAATAAAAATAAAAATTAGAATGAGAAATTCTAATTTTTATCTATTCTGATTTACATATCTTGTATACTTTATTTTTATTTATTTATTTATTTATTTATTTTGTCTTTTTCGTGACCAGCACTCAGCCAGTGAGCGCACCAGCCATTCCTATATAGGATCCGAACCCGCGGTGGGAGCGTCGCTGCGCTCCCAGTGCCACACTCTCACGAGTGCACCACAGGCTCGGCCCATATCTTGTATACTTTAAATTCATTTCCATTTCAACATGAGTTGGAACCTGATAATAAAGGAAAAAATTATAACTCAGAGTTGTGAGGGTCACATGAGAAAATATAAGAAATGGCAGATGTAATGCTGTGCAAATGATATTGTCATCACATGTTTAAAAGAGATGAAATGGCATAAAGCATTTGAATTTGGATGAGAAAAACAAAAATGAGTCATTGAATCCAAGTGTTACTAACAAAAGAAAACTTGAATTCTAATTTAGTCATGGCATTGTTTTTAAAAGACAATATGTGACAAATATTGCTTGAACAATGAGGCTTTTCTTTCACAGTTCAAAAATGAAATTACATAAATTAATTCACTTATAAATGGTTCAGCCAACAGCCACACAAGGGCAGAGTACTTCTGCAGGAGAAAAGTGGATGAAATGCTCAAAAGCAGCTTGTGGTTTCTTTGCATTTTTACATGAAATTGTCTTTTAGTATTCTTAAAATGTGGGAATGTTTGGAAAAGGTATTTGTTGTGAATCACTTCTTTGTCTGGGACTGAAGATCCAAAACATCTGAATCTATGCTCTCAAATTTCCATACTTGATTTTCTTTCTAAAATATGTCACATGGCCCCACAGCTTTGGTCTCTCATAAAATAAAATACAAGTAATGAATTTTTTTAGGTTGAGAATAAAAGCACATCAACCTATAAATGTATTTGTGAATTTAATAGAATGTTTGCTAAAGATGTGAGCACTTTCTATATAATATCCATATTTTAGAATAAAGATTTTAGAACCCTAGTAATTACTGAAATAATCTTAAGGCTCTTTCTTCACTCATACCTCACCTTAGAAAACAGCCACCAAATGACCAAAAATCTACTAAGTGGGATTAAATTCCTGCAGATCCCCTGGATTTATCCTTTTTCTTAGGTGATAAAAGAAATATATATGGGGCATTAGCCATAAGTAATACTGCTATAAACAAAAGGACAGCTCAGTTTGCTGTGAGCAGATTGAACAGCCTAAGATGAATATGAGATTCAGTTTATAGACACATTAGAATATTTGCCTAACCTCCTTCTGAACAGTCTAGTACTGATCAGGGAACTCATATCTTGCTTTGCAGTATAAGCAAGGCTTAAAGCAGAACACCACATATCAATGGGTGATAAAATTAAATTGTTCTTTGGATTATGTATGGAAGTCCTTTTTTTCCCCTCTCTTTATAGATTCCAAATCCTCTATTTGATCTAGCTGGAATAACATGTGGACACTTCCTTGTACCTTTTTGGACCTTCTTCGGTGCAACCCTGATTGGAAAAGCAATAATTAAAATGCATATCCAGGTAATTATACCCCTTGATTCACTGCCTAATGATGATGAATCCATTATAAGGCACTGAAACATATGCTCATGCCTAAGCAAATTGTTAAGTTACTGTTTCTGCTGCTTTTGTTGGTAGCTTACTTAGCTAATAAAGCATGGAATGTCGTTTGAAGGTTAATCGAATCTCCTTGTTTTCTTTCTTACCTCCCTCCCTCCTTTCTTTCCTCCTTCCTTCCTTCCCTCCCTCCCTCCTTTCTTTCTTTCTCTTTGTCCCTCTCTCCTTCTCTCCCTCTCTCCTTCTCTCCCTCTCTCTTTCTCTCCCTCTCTCCTTCTCTCCCTCTCTCCTTCTGTCCCTCGCTCCCTCCTTCCCTCCCTGTGAAACTATTTTTCCAAGACATCTACCAAACAAAAATAGCGTTTCTGTGCAGGAAGATGCACATCATTTTCACATACATAGTCCCCAAAAATGTTCTTTCTTTACTGGCCACAAGCTGAGAGAGTATTGCCTTTCACTAATTCTTATTTTCTTTCACATATTCTATATAGCACTTCCTCTCATGGCACCGATACCCTTTACCGAAAATAAGCCAGATGTTAGTGTGGGGAAGAAAGGAGACTCTGAAGAGGCGAGGAGATGTGGGTTGTGGTTAGAGAAGTGAGAATCTGCTAGTTCTCAAAGCCACTCTTAACAAAATCCTAGGATAGGGGGTCTGTGTGTATATATACTCTGTGTGTGTGTGTGTGTGTGTGTGTGTGTGTGTGTGTGTGTGTGTGTGTGTGTGTGTGTGTATGAATAGAGGAGAGAAAAGAGGCTAAGAACTTAAATATGATAATACCAAGGTCAAGAGTTCAGATCCCGAGACCAGTCAGCTGCCAAAAAACAACAGCAAAAAAAGTTAAATGAGGAGAAAATGGATAAGTACTTCTAGAACTGTGATATGAATTATTTTCTTCTGATGACAAATCTCACTAGAACAAAATAAAAATTAAGCTGGAAAGAATTTGTTTTTAATCAGTGTGGTTTGCAACAAAGAGAGATATTTATCAAAAGAAAGGCAAGAACAGTGAAGTAATGTGATTCCATAATAACTAAAAGTATATCCATCCCCCAAATTTCTTCTTAAAATGTCTCTACTTCCTGACGTTTGAATAGAGGAATGAAACAAGAAAACTTTAGCCTCTTTTACCTGTCCAGTTTTTAATCTTAGATTTTGGCATGTGGGATGAGTTTATTGAGTCTCTCCTGTACTCTTCTGCTATAATAACCACTCAGAATTTCAAGGATTATGTTTTCCTACTATAAGGAATATATTTCCTTCCACTTAGATGAAGTATTTTGTTCTAATGAACACAGGTTTTTTAATATTGGAATGCTAGTTACTTTGGTTAAGACTTAAAATACCATACAGGATTTTTTCAAATAAGAAAATATTATGGTGAATAATAGATTATTTTGCAAAGTCCAGTTAGCTCAGTTGGTTACAGCATGGTGCTGATAACACCAAGATCCAGGGTTCGGTCCCTGTACTGGCCAGCCACCAAAAAATATATATTATTTTGCAATGTATCTGAATATTATTATTTTTAAAATCTTTTTAGTTCTTCTGGGGGAAGAGCAGAACTATCATTTAGCTTTTTGGAGTCCTTAGTACTCCTTAATACCTAAGGAACAATAAATGATTATTTTAATTCCTTTTATAAGAGCAAACTTCTCTAGTAATCCATAAATTTTGTTTGTCCTGCTTTATAACTCTTGAATATAGTAACTTTCTATAAGTTATAATAAAATTTATTATGCTATAAGTACCCTATGTATAGTGATAGGGTATGTAACTTATCAGAACTGTTATTTCAGAAAGATTTAAAACTAGTATATTTTAAAAATCTTCGGTAGATTTTTTTCAAGTTATGATAATGCTTAATTTTTTTGCATAGTACTTCACACTTTAAAGCACTTAGTGTATATTATGTGATTTAATTCTTAAAATCTTGAGATAGGGGAATTACTGCACCCATTGTGTAATTGTCAGATTTGGCAAATTTAATAAGTAATAGTTGCCTAAAACAGTAAGTAGCAGCTGGAATTTGTTTTGTTTTGTTTTGTTTTTGGCGGCTGGCCAGTACAGGGATCCAAACCCTTGACCTTGATGTTATAAGGCTGTGCTCTAACAAGCTGAGCAAACTGGCCAGCCCTATAGCTGGAATTTAAACCCAAGTCTTATTGGCTTGAAGTTCAGTGTTTTTTACATTCTTTTGCTTTCCTTCTTAAGTATAAATTTATTTATATGATTAAGGGAACTAAAATGTTTAATGCCTGCTATTTATCAGGACTTCTGGGAGGTGATTTGCGTTGGTTATCTCATTGCCAGAACAGTCCTGTGAGGTAGTTATCCACATTTCATAGATGAGAGAACTGTGTAAAAGGTAAAATACTTATCTAAGGCCCTGAATTTGAAACCAACCTCTGTGAAGTCAAAGCACATTCCCTGTACCAGTGTGGAAGAAGAAAAAGAAAACTGAAATCCATTTATGTTTCTGAAAGGAAAGAATCTGAATTTCTTTACTAAACTAAGGCCATGGAATATATTTGCTATGTTCCATTGTATCATAGTGACATACTTCGTACAGGCATGTCACTTGATGTACATCCAGATGTAGCTTAGGGTAACAAACATTTCTCATTCCTTGGGTAAGCAACATTAGTGAGTAATATAAACATTTTAACCACTTTTGAAATAATAGGGGGGAAACCCCCCACACAGATTTTTCTGTACTCTAAAGTAAATCTGTCTCATCTGCTTTTTTTTCTTCCCTTTTTCCTCACTTAAAATCATACAATTTTCTTTGATAAATGTTGTTATTTTTATTGATAACTTGCTATCTGTTAACCTGCCCCTAAAAAATTTAAATCAGTTCACCTACAATGTTAGTTCAGGATTTCCCCTTCCACTTGACAGGTTCAAGTCCTCTGCCTGTAGAAAGATCCTTAGAGATACTGTTTTTCTCCCAAAGTATGAAGAAAGTTAATATACTCATTTATATTACTTCATGTACCACATAACTTACTGTTTGTTGCCTCTGTACCTTTCCATCCACCAACACACACATATACACAGAATTACAAGCTCCTGAAGGGCAGAGATTTTTTTTTTTGTAAATATAAAAAAAGATTAAATTTTATTAATTAAAACATGAGATCTATGATACATTGTGAATGAGGGCAGAGATTTTTGTCTCTTGGTTCACTGAGGTATTCTGATGCCTAGAATAGCATCTGGCATGTAGCAGGCGCTCAGGAAATATTTAATAACTGAATCTGTCTGAGATTCTTCTTTCCAATGAAGGGCCTTTCCTTTATAGATGGTTTCTTTTTTGTTCATTTTGGCACCATTACTTCCCCCTACCCATATCTTTTTTTTTCTTCCTTCTCTACCCTTTCCCTTGTTTCTGTGCACGAGGTTGAGAAGGCATTTTGGTGGTCTTTGCCTTTTGTTTGGTAGAATCCCCCACTCATACCTCCAGCCAGAAAGCTTCTGAGACATATGTTCTTAAATGTCTGACACATTTTATATTTTGCTCAGCAGAGTGAATTTTCAAGCTGTTACATATAAAGAGAAAATTTTGTTTTGTTTTCGAGCAATGAAATTGTGCAATTTTATCTGAGCATTGGCTTATTGTGGATGTTAGGAAATGATGGTAGGGAAGGCTCATGGTGGTGAAATCACTGAGAGGCAAAACCATTAGCTCTGTTAATTAGTAAAAGATTTATAGCTCTGAATAACTGGCTTTTGGTATATATCTCCATATATTAATGTTTTTCCCTCTAAATGGTCTGTAACAATTGTCTTGTTAGCTTCATATATTCAAACACCATTTGTGTAACTGCCTTATTAATTAGTCTTCCACCTGAAATAGTATGCTTTAGTCTAAACTACCCACTTTCCTGAGATTCATAATGAATGGGTAAAAAGACTATTGTTATTTATTTTATTTGCTTCCCCTTCCCTTTTTCTCTAGGCACAGCTCTTGTAATTACTTTCTAGAAGCTAAAGTAATTATTTAACAAGCAATAACAGAGCACTAAAGAGTTTGTTATTAGGAATTTGGAGAGAGAATCCAGAATTATTCATATTTAATGAAAGAATTATTATCCAGCCTTTAAATTTATTTTGTGGGGGCAAGGGGCTGCAGCTGGCTGGTCCAGAGATCTGAACTCATGACCTTGGTATTACAAGGCTTTGCTCTAAACAACTGAGCCAACTGGCCAATCCTCTCAGCCTTTATACCTAAACTTTAAATAGCACCTTCTTGAATCTCTAATCAATCATACAATTAAATGTGACCTTTCCTTTCTCTGAACTTCTATGACACATTGTTTTGTGGGTTTGTTTGTTTGTTTTACCATTAATGGCATTTACAGTTTTATGTTTATGTGTATATGTGCACATACACTTTTTTTTTTTTTTTTTTTTTTGATACCTGGTCAGTATGGGGATCCAAACCCTTGACCTTGATGTTATCAGCACCACACTCTAACCAAATGAGCTGACTGACCAGCCCCTAATTTTTAGATATATTTTTTATACTTACCATTTTTCAGTAAACTTCTTCAGGGCTTTGAAGAAATATCCTCAGATATGTGTTCCCTGAAAACTTTTAACAATGCCTTATAATTATTCATAGTAATTACTTTATGTTAACATTTGTTGAGTTGTGTTGAGAATATTTGCTACCTGTTAGCTGTAAAGGCATCTTTACTTTTGAGTATGGTAAGATATCAACATAAGTAATAAAGAAAGTACCTCTTTAATACCAAACTGAAAATATCCCGAGTCTGCTAAGGATACTTTAGCTCTAAGCCTGAAAGGCCAAGTTCATTCAAGATCTGAGAATGGAACTTTCATAGTATCTCTGTGAAAACCTTCCATGAAAGACATGCAGTCTTTTCAAGATCCTCTGGTTTAGAGCTAGCCCAAACCCTTGTCATCTGGGTAATCATCTTTGATTTAAGCGGTGAGGGCTATATGAGAACCCATTGACTTGAGTTACACACACGATTCTAAGATACATAGAACATGTGAATGTCCACTATTCCCTCCCAGTCTTGGGTTTCATGACTCATATTTTCCCACAGACATTGTCATGTATCTAGTAAGACTAGAGGTGTGCCTAGGGAAAAACATCTTTAAAATACAAAGTAGGTAGCATTTGAATTAAATGATGTGTTTTATTTTATCTTAAAAGAAATTTTTAAATTGCAGTTTTGGAGCCTTTTATCAGAAGGTTCCACAATTAGACTGTTACTAGAATTGTGAATTTATATGTATGTATTTTGATTACTAAATATTAATTTTAACTGGGTGTTTTCGTTACAGAAAATTTTTGTTATAATAACATTCAGCAAGCACATAGTGGAACAGATGGTGGCTTTCATTGGGTGAGTAATTCTTTAAGGACTCATATTAATATCATCACTGTTTGAATGGGAGTAAATTTGTGGGAGATTGAATTGGGATAGGATTTTCGAGATAGCTCTTTATTTTTTGACAAGCAAAAATCTTTTGCCCTTTAATTAGTTAAATTGAAGAAGACCTTTTGTCCTATATCAGGGAAGGATGAAGCTCATGCTTAATTGTAAGCCAAACATTTCTCAAGTCATATAATTCTTGATTTAAAAGAAGCTTTGGGGTTTGAGTCTGTAGCCCCTCCAAAGAAATCAGAAATTGTCTTTAAATAAGAGACGTGTGTATGGAGCCGACCCCGTGACGCACTCGGGAGAGTGCGGCGCTGGGAGCACAGCAACGCTCCCGCCGCGGGTTCGGATCCTATATAGGAATGGCCGGTGCACTCACTGGCTAAGTACCGGTCACGAAAAAGACAAAAAAAAAAAAAGTGTGTATCATTACAGTTTAATGGGGCTTTCATACAATACTGTGACTTTTGGCCAAAATAAGATGCCAGATACAGTTGCATTTAATTTAAGTATAAATCTTTACATAAAATTTTAGTATTTCATTAAATAAGGCATGATAAGATGGTATAATATTACCAAAATATGTCCAGTCTAAACCTATTACCTCACTAGAGAAAAATTAGGTCATTTAAAAGGCTAAACTAATTAGGTCATTTAAAAGGCTAAACTATCCAATTATTTTATTTTCATGTTTAGTTTTAAGAAGTGAATAAAGCAGTTTTAACATGCAGTTTAAATGATAATATCACAAAATTGTGGAGCTCACTTTAATGAAACAATAAAGACAAGACCCATTTTGTTTGGTTAATCAAATTAACTTTCAACTGGATTATGAATACTGTCAGGTATTAAATTGAGATAAAACCAAAAATTGTTGGGTTTTTGGTTTATCTTTCATTATGATTTTTTTATTCAGTGTTTACAGGAAAGAGGTATTTTTTCATTTAATAGTACAACTGCCCCATGGTTGAAAAGTGTCAAGTTGAAATGCCCTTTGTTTAGTTTGAATGTAAATCTTTATCTTAGCCACTTACAGAACAAGGCCTATATAAAAATTTTTGCTATTTTAAAAAAATTGCCACTTAGTGGTGAGTTTGTGAATATTGATGTTGTTATTCTTTAAATCATACATTATATATTATATTCATTCTTTTCTGTACATGGTATGTTTTGTGATAAAATAGTTTTGGGGCTGGCTGGTTAGCTTATTTGATTAGAGCATGATGCTAATAACATGAAAGTCTGGGGTTCAATCCCTGTACTGGCCAGCAAAACAAAACAAAAAATAGTTTTTAATAATATTTTCTAGTTCAGCTTTAATGTAATAATTAAAGAAAAAAAAATATTCTTGAGAATATACTTGAAGAGCCAGTTATTGGTTTTATTAATTCCTAAGCTTTTGATTATTAATGTGGATTATAACTTGTAGATTAAAATTTAATTACTCATTTTTTGCTGCCTGAATTTTTGCAAATAAAGCACTTTATGTATTACCATATATCACATTCAAAGAGAAAGAAGGAATATTCTTATCCCTTATTTTTTAAATACAAGGAAAAGATTTTATCCATTCTTAGAAATTTCTGCTCCACCTTAAGAGAATTCTAAAAGGACATGTAGTTAACTACCACAACTACCCACACACTGTAAAGTGACAGTGCATGTAATACCCACATTCTTTGTTTCTCCATTTCTCGTATTGAACATTTATAGAAGGAAATTTTTTGGCTATATCTACATCCTCATCACTACTACCTTCTGTTTCCCCAGGCTCTGGAGTTTTTAAGAAGTTATATTACTTAGTTACCTATGTCATCTATCCACATCCATTTTCACTCCCTTCCAATCTGTTTACCATACTGAAATCAGTATCTTTTTGAAATTTTAATCTGGGCAGGTCCTCATCCCCCAGCTCCTCCTGTTCTTGAAACCCTCCACTTGTTTTTCCCTTCATTCTTAAGATAAAGCCAAAACTCCTAGGGCCGGCCCGTGACTTACTTGGAAGAGTGTGGTGCTGATAACACCAAAGCCACGAGTTCAGATCCCTATATCGGGATGGCTGGTTAGTTCACTTGGGAGAGCATGGTGCTGACAACACCAACTCAAGGGTTAAGATCCCCTAACCAGTCATCTTTTAGGGAAAAAAAAAAAAAAAAAAACAACTCCTTGACAGGGTTTATAAAGCCCTGTATGGTCTGTCCCCTCTAGTTTTCTCTGCTCAAACCACTGTAGCCATACTTGAGCCTCCCATTAGTGGTCTTTGCTTGTGCTTTTCCCTTTGCCTGGTTCCAGATTTCTCAATCTTGGCACTGTCAACATTTTAGGCCAGATAATTGTTATGGGAAACTATCCTGTGCATTGTAAGATATTTAGCAGCATTCTTGTCCTGTACTCACAACATGCCACTAGTACCACCCAGTTGTGACAATCAAAAATGTCTTCAGGCATTGCTAAATGTCACACAGGGGAGCAAACCTATCACCCCATTGAGAATCACTGGCTATTGCAGTCTCAGAAAGCTTTTTCTGACTAGATCAAACACCCCCTTTACCAGGGACCTCTCTTCACAGAAGCATGAAGTACATACACTTATAGTTGTATTTTTATGTTTGTGTTTGTGAGTGTATGATTATTGTCTTTTTACTACTAACCTGTAAGTTGCTGCTTCTTTTTTTTTTCTTTCTTTCTTATTATTTTAACGTGTAAGCTTCTTAATGGCAGAGACCATTTCTGTTTTTGTTTACTATTATGTCCACAATACCTGGCATCTTGGCTGACACATAGCGGGTGCTCAGTAAATATCTGCTGAATAAATGAACATATGGTGTCCCCAAAAAAGATCTGGCCAATAAAAATTAGCAAATCATTTGTATAGCCCAGATTCTACTGTTTCCTCAGCCTTTAGAATTTCTAAGAAATTATGTTATTTATCTACAGTAAATAGAAGTAAAAGTGCCTTTAAGTTTAGGCCAACATAGTTAAGTTACAATACCTTATGTTTTTGTTTTTGGGGGGTTTTTTTTGTCGTTTTTTCGTGACCGGCACTCAGCCAGTGAGTGCACTGGTCATTCCTATATAGGATCCGAACCCACGGCGGGAGCATCACCGCGCTCCCAGCGCAGCACGCTACCGAGTGCGCCACGGGCTGGGCCCTACCTTATGTTTTAAGAAGATATAACAACCACAATTACTTGAAGTTGATACGACAAGCAAACAGAAAGGACATTGTTGGGGGGGGAGGGGGGAGGTTTTGGTGATGAGGAGCAATAATCAGCCACAATGTATATCAACAAAATAAAATTTAAAAAAAAATAAAAATAATTAAAAAATAATAATTAAAAAAAAAAAAAAAGAATACCTTATGTTTTCAAAATCAGTAATTCCTTTCTTTTAAACTCCACTAGCTTGACCTCTCAAAAAATTCCAGTGATTGAGGCTGGGCCAGTTTGCTCAGTTTGTTAGAGTACAGCCTTATTACACCAAAGTCATGGATTCAGATCCCCTTACCAGCCAGCTGCCAAAAAACTGAAACAAACAAAAAAAATTCCAGTGATCTTTTCCTCTTAAAAATAAGATGGTTTTGCATAAAGTTATTCTAATATATTCAAGACCTACTGGATTCAGATTTTATTGAATTACATGGTTGGTGTCTTATTTTTTAAATTACTTTTAGGAGACAAATGTTGCAATGTTCTGATATCCTCATCTTTTTCCCAGCAGTGTCTACAGGGATTACCCCAGCTTCTTTTCTAGATAATATATTAAACAGTGTAAATAATCAGATTTGGCAGGTGACAGTAATGCTATATCATCAGATGCCAAAGGGTATCTTTTTTTTATTATTATTATTATTTTTTTTTTTTTGGTGGCTGACTGGTAGGGGGATCTGAACCCTTGACCTTGGTGTTACAAAGCTGTGCCAAAATCAACTGAGCTAAACACCTTGAAACATATTGATTATCCATATTTGTGTGGTACAGAGTTGAATGTCAATGCGTGCATACCATGTGTGATGATCAAATCAAGGTAATTAGCATATTCATCATTAACATTATCTTTTCATCAGATTCTCCAATTTAGTGTGACATGATTGGTTTTCCCACATTTTGAAGTAGAAAAAAAATATTTTTTTAGGAAATGCTAAATGAAGAGAATGAATTTTTAGCAGACCCCAATTTATGATTTCATATAATAGTAAATAGATTAGCAATTTTTTCAGAAAAGAGAGCAGTTGGACTGACTCACTAAGCCAGTTGTTGAGTTGAACTGAAAGCAAGTACTACTCTAACTTGCTGTAGAAACATTTTCCTTTAATCGTTAGTTCTCCTCTTTATGCTGTTAAAACTCTAAATAGTGCATAGCAAATCATCAAACTAAACTAGTAAAGTTTGGAATGCAGTCTTTTGAAGGATATTTGAAACTATATGCCCACAATTAAAAGAGTGATGAATTGCATGGTAGGGGAAAAAAATCAAAAGACAAGCAAGAAAAAAGTCAGCAACAGTTCAAATTTAAAATAAAATTAAGAGAAACTAAGACAAGGAAAAATAAAAAATGAATTCCAAGAGTAAGGACAGCTGAGGAATAGTATAGTGAAATGAGCACAGGCTTTGGACAAAACAAATCTTGATTTGAATATGAACTCTGCCACAGGCCAGTTACTTAACTTCTCTCTGCATCCACTTCTAGTTGCTGTTCTTTCAACCATATGTCTTTGAGTAGCGGTTCAGGAGGCCACTGATAACTTTGCAACTCCAGTCAAAATGTGAAATGTCCTGAAACCAAATATTTTCCAGTTTAATTGAAACACATTCATATCAGTGAATTAACATTTCAAAGCATGTAGATTTTTTAAATGCCTTTTGTCTCAAGTTTGATAATGCCTGGGTTTTCAAAGTCTCATTTTCCAAAGTTTCTACTGACTGTGAGTGGAGAAGATAGAATGCTAGTTGACTATTTTGTGTGTTCTCAGAGAAGATTGAGGAAAAGCCTACCTCTCCCTAAAGAAAGTACCCATCTTACTTTACTTTTTGATCAATAAAATGCCTTTAGCCAAGACAAAGTCTTCCATCAAAGATTATACAAGTAATTCTTGAGGAAACTATTTTTTGAACACAGTGGGCACTTTATATATATTGTAGTATTTATTATTACTGTTTACTTCTAATTGCAGCCCTGTATGATAGGTATTTTCCCCCTTTTACTGATAAGAAAATTGGCTCGGAGAGGTTATAAATAACATACAACTTTTTATTTTAGTTTTATTAACCTCATAAAAAGAGGTAATCTGTTGGGACTTTTCACTTAATATTATATTGCTAATATTGTTGTGTGTTGCTGAAGATTATTCATTTTGACTACTGTATATTATTCTGTTGAATAATTAATCATCACTCTCCCATTGATGGACATTTGGATTGTTTCCATGTTTCTGCTGTCTCGACCAATGCATCTACAAGCATTTCTTAGTGCAGGATAGGTGGTGTATAGGAAAGAGCCTAAAAGAATGATGAAAGGGACAATTCAGAAGAGTGAAGAGATGAATTAAAAGAGACATTGGGTGCTGGCCAGCTAGCTCAGTTAGTTAGAGCTTGGTATTAACACCAAGGTTGAGGGTTCAGATCCCGTACTGGCCAGCCGACAAAAAAAGAGAGAAAGAGAGACACATGGGGTATAAGCAAGATAGCCCAACTCTTAGTTTTGTGTAGGGCCAAATTTAGGCAAAATCACCTCACAGGTGTGCCTGTGGCCTACAAGGCTGCTCACTTCCCACCTCCTCCAGGTGCCATGGACAGTTACTATTGACAGTTACTTGATCAGGTTTAGTTTTACAGAGGTTTGAGTGATAATACTGATGACTACCCGAAGGGCTTGTAACTATGGAGTGGCCTAGCTAAATATGATACCCTAAGTATGCCTTTGGCCTGTGGTATTATAAGTACAGTATGTCAGTGTATGACAGTCCCAAGGTTCCAGAGAGAATATAGACCCTACGCCCCAAATTTACATTTTAATAGTTTCCATCCCCAACTGGAAATAATAATTAATAGATTTCTTTCTTGGACAGTTCTGGAAAGTAGTTGCCAGTGTCGACTGTCATTAGGTTTAGGGGAAGGTATCCTTATCTATTCCTAAAGCAAAGGATTAGTCTAGTTATATTAGCTATATATGTAAATTTAAACAGATTTAATGAATTAGTTATGTATTCTGAGAGAGGTTAGACTATAGAAAAAGCCTTTTAGTTTATGGTACATTTAGCAGGTGGATAGAGGAAAGGTTCTTAGGGGTATAATAGAGTTTTTCACTCTTTGGTAACCTAGGTTGAAATAAGGCAAGGGATAGAAACAGGGAACTTTGTAGCTTGAAAGGCATATATTTGTTGTTTATTACAATTTAAAACTAATTTTTATTTAATTTTAAACTTTCTGCAATGGGAGAGACCTGTCCCTTTTTTTTTTTTTTTTTTTTTTTTTTTCGGCTGGACCATATGGGGATCCAAACCCTTGACCTTAGTTGTACATATTTTTAAAAGAGCCTAACTAAATCTAACTTTAAAAATCATGATTAAAATGACGTGTTCCAGTATTCTCACCAAATAGAGGATGAGAATTCCCAGAAAATAACATTAAGCATATGACTTGCAACAAACCATATGCAGAACATTGGCTCATTGTCAGGTTGCCAGGGTCTTATTGGAAGGCACAGTCCCCAGTTTTACCACACAAGAAAAGTTTCCATAACTCAGTCACTGAACTTGAGAGCTGGGGGATGGGGTTGGCTGGAACAGGGCCTTTTTACCAGATACAGAATGTTCCATGCTTTTCTTTGCTGTCTCCTATTTCTGAGTTAACTTGGTGTTTGACCTCAGAGTCGGGCTTGCCTGTGGCAAGAGAGATCATTTTAACCAGTGAGTAATTAAATACTTGAATCTGAATATTGTTTCTTGTTCCTCACTCTATGGAAAGTGGTCAGAACTAGCTATGTGGGCCTGGACTTTTTCTTCTACAGAAAGAAAATCTGTTCTTTCATTTTAAAATATAAAATGGTTCACATATGCATGTTTGATTCTCTCTGATGTTGATCACTGGAAAATAATCAGAAAAAATTTTGGGAGTATGAAACACAAACATTTGTATTAAGACCCTAGCTGCTGAGACTCATTTGTACGCTCTGATTTTAACATAACCTTCTGCAGTTTAGGAAAACTCCTTCCTCTTCATGTCCATGGTAGTTTATACTCTATATCCTCCTATTTTGACACTTAATCATTCTACGTTTTTGTTATAGATATTGGGAGGAAGCATAGTTAGATGTTAAAGCAGGAACTCTGTAGTTAAACTGTTAGATGAAAAATGGACATTTCCATTAGGAAGTTAATTGTTTACCATAACTGGAGCATTTCAGTAGAATGATGGAAACTAAAACCCAATTATATTGGATTACATGGAATGTGAGATACAGGAAAAGGCAGGCCATGGTCATGCCTGACACATTTTAATTGTTCCATAATTATTTGTTGACTAAATGAATTCATTCTTTTATTAATCGGAGAGACCACTGTATATTTTAGGCTGAGGAACAAACTAGTCAAAAACGAGAGGTGGAAACTACAAATGAAAAAAAGGAAAGACGTGGGAAGGAAATTAACATTCGGTAACCACCCACTGTGCCAGATGTTTTACATAAATTTTTATTTAATATGTATAACAAAAGCTGTGAGGTATTATCACTGTGTAAATGGGGAAACCAAGGCACAGAGAAGTTTGGAATTCATATAAATGGTAAGAGGATGGATGGAGATAGGTCAAAAACCCAAGTGGTCTGATTATCCTCTTTAATCAGTTCTTACTTGAAAACTGGAGTGAAGATTCCAAGACTTTTTGCGGTAGAGAAGGGAGACTTTGAGGAAGCACTATAGAGGCAATGAGGTCATTTGCTGGAAGTTGGAAGTTTGGACTAGAGCACCAACTTTAAACAGCTCCTATGTGAGTTTGATAGGGAGCCAGCATGAATTCTTTCTGTCCGTGCTCCTTGTTCATATGTGCATCCACCTATGTGCAGCTGTAGCTAGTTAACTACTGTTGTTACTTTTAGAGAGAAACCTACTGGCTTCTGTACTGTAGATTTAAAAGCATTTTTTCTTTCTCCTAGCGGCACCCTTCTATAAATTCTGTAAGGGCATAGATCATGACTTGACTTTTTTTTTCTTAGTTAACTACTTGCATTTAGTGATTTTTCTGCCTAACTAATATTTGGATTCCAATCAATACAGTTGGTTTTTTAATCTACTCACCAGCATGCCACTTTCATTGACCTCAAGACCAATGAGCTTCCAGGCCATCTCACCTTAAGTTTAAAATTCTGCAAACTCAGGGCTGGCCCACGGCTCACTTGGGAGAGTGTGGTGCGGATAACACCAAGGCCATGGGTTCAGATCCCTATTAGGGATGGCTGGTTAGCTCCCTTGGGAGAGCGTGGTGCTGACAACACCAAGTCAAGGGTTAAGATCCCCTTACCGGTCATCTTTTAAAAAATAAGTTAAATAAAATAAAATTCTGCCAACTATTCTCTATTCTTGACCTTTGGGTCTGCAGGTCTCTGCTGCTAGTTTTTCATTCTTAGATCTCAGTGGATCTTCAAGCCATCAACAGATCTGTCGCTATAAAAAGCTGCCACCAATCTGCCATTTTCTGTAAGTGAAATCAGTTGATGTTAACAGGGCTTTGTTTTGACAGCCAGTCTGTTTTAGTTGGTTCTTATAGACCACTCCTTTAGCTCTAGCCTCATTAACATAAATGCCTGCTTGACTCCTGCTGCTCATGTCTGCATTCTGAAACAAGATTTTGTTTCCTAGAGCTTCTCTTTAATGATAGCTTATTTCAAAGAGTACCTGCTAATTATAAGGAGGTCTTACCTTCTGATTCTTATAAAAAAACAATTCCAAATGTTCGAAAGCAAGGACAATTGCAAATTCTTTTGTGAAAGAAATGTGCTGTGAAGCAGCATCAATAATACACCTGAAGTTTCTGGATAAAGTAGTGGTCTTCCTTTTACACAGCCATGAAGAAATGGATGGTGTCATGTGTTTATAATACCACTCAGCACACAATGGACTAACTTGAGTACAAAAGAGGTTTTAATCACTTGAAAGGGGCACAGATGCCATTGAAATTCAAGATGTTTTAATCCCAAATCCTGAGGTTGAATCACAACGAATTTTAGAAGGTGCCAGAGACTATCAATCCAAACTTGTGTATATGAAAAAGCCCTAGATTTGCTTGTATAGTGCATAATTTTCATGCTGAATTTATTTTATGTTGGGATGCTCTTCCAAGATCCTAGGATGTAAAGGAACTTGATTTGGGTGGACTACCACATTTCATATCCAAAAGCATGTAGAATACATCAGTTTGTTATCAGTTTGTTCTTATCAGCTTCAAAGAGTCTTACTCTCGATTCAGTTAAATGGTAGAGATAATAACATTTTCATTCCACTCACACAGGATTACTAGATCCCATTTCTACTTGGATAAAAATCAATTTATACAAGGGTACTTTAATAAGTTCTGGTATTATGTGTATTATCTTTTAATACAGATCTTTCCATCAACTTTTTGAAGTACCCTCATATAAATTGGTTTTCAGTTAGCATCAGTTCATTTACTTATTCCTGGATTAATATTAAATAACAATTGGTGTCTTTTTTTTTCCCCCTCTAATTTCAGAGGGCCAGAAAGCTATACATGTTAATGAGAGTCAGCATGATGGCCTTTGGTCTCTTCAGAAAGATTGCTTGATAAACACCCTCCACCCATTTCTGAGCAGTCTACCTTAGGAGGAAAGACAGTTTCATGTGGAGGGTAATCTATCATTGTTGAATCTGGCCAGGAGTCTGAGGTCCATTCTGAGTCACTATGAATAGAGCTCTAGTATTGCTTGGTCCCCAGGGAAACTGGTGGTTAAATACTGTGAGAATCTTTATCAGACAGGAAATGACAACTCATTAAAATACTAACCGTTAAGCCTGTTTAGATCACTGCCTGGGGGTTAGGGAGGAAAATTTAACTCTACAGTGTTTGACTAAAATGTGCACATTTCTGAAAACAGAGAATTATTTATAAGACTGTTACCAAGAAAGGGAATTACTAGTCCATCTTGTTGCTGAAGTTCTATCACACCGTCATTGCCTGTTTTGTACAGAAGACAGATCAGCACGTAATGGGGGTAGGGTGGGAAGAGGCTTTTATTTCATCCCTGAAAATGCATCCTACTAGTACCTTAAATATAAAATTCAGTTTCTTCAGCAGAAGAGTCCCTTGGCTTCAGTTAGAAGGGGAGTCATTTTCTATTTAGGTCTCTACTCCTATGCTTCTGGTCTGAATCTCAATTGATAGAAAAATTCTCTGGAGTCAGAGGATAAATTTGATTTATTGATTTATTTACAGTGGTCCTCATTCAATTAAGAAAATTCTAAAGGCCCTGATATTCATTTGGTACATTATTAAGTCTGTGGGCACAGGGTTTTAGTCTCTTGAGCTTTGGCTATCTGGATTCTTAAAGGCTCTCTTTATAGCTGTCCATTAGAAGGATGAGGAAATGGCTGGCCAGTTAACTTAGTTGGTTAGAGTCAAGATCAAGGGTTTAGATCCCTGGACCGGCCAGCCACCAAAAAAAAAAAAAAAAGAATGAGAGAAAAGGAAACATCTAATCTGCATTTTTTGTAGAAATAGCTTTTTTTTTTTTTAAAGATGACCAGTAAGGGAATCTTAACCCTTGACTTGGTGTTGTCAGCACCACGCTCACCCAGTGAGCTAACCGGCCATCCCTATATGGGATCCAAACCCATGGCCTTGATGTTATCAGCACCATACTCTCCCTAGTGAGCCACAGGCCAGCCCAGAAATAGCTTTTTTTCCCTCTGATATATTAACAGTCTTTCATTGAGTTCGTCTGCTAAGCCATAAGATGTTTTTACCTTTTAGGATCAAGGTATAACATTTGTACCCCTTGTAGTTTAGTTTTATGGTCTAAACCAATAGTCTCCACTATCAAAGTGCGACTGAAATAATAGAAGTTCTACTTATATTTATTTTCATCTTATCTTATTTTCTTTTTTGTGTATTTTTGTAATGTATATAACATTATTGTGGTAACATATATGAAAAATATATATGGCTATACATATATTGAGGATGTAGCTTTGCCCATTGGTCTGATGGGCACTCTCTCAATCCACATGTCAGAAGTCATGGATGGTACAAAGGTAGCCTATGGAAAGAGTGGGAGTTCCACCATACAAAAGGGGGCTTACTGTGGGCCCCTCAATTATTTGTTCACTTTTAGCATATGGCAATTTATTGTAATTTTTCTGCACCCCATTAATCAGATTTATAGGTTAGAATTCCTAGTTTTAACTAAACTAACCCTCACAAAACAGACAAGTGTCTTGAAAAGATTTCTATAAAGAAACAGTAGAATGAAGATAATACTAATAATGTTCTCACAAGGAACAGCAAAAAAAGTTGTAGCATTGACATTTTACCTGTTCTTAGTACAAGCTCTTCAGCAGCCACATTAGGAGGTAAAAACAATGACAATCGAATTTAGATCCTGAAGAAGTCAGACAAAAAGTTTAGAAATCATCAATCTTGGGGTGTCCGGTTAGGTCAGTTGGTTAGAGCATGGCTTTGTAACACCAAGGTCAAGGGTTCAGTTCCCCTGGCCAGCAGCCAAAAAAATGATAGTGACCGATGAATTCTAGGCATGCTTGGAATGGGTGTGTGCTCCATATTAACCAACAAATGAAAATGTAAGCATTATGAAAAACAGGACTAATCACTCCACCCACTTCTGTACAACCTCTGCCAATTGTGATGCTTCCTCTGGAAGATTTTCTGGCATTTGTTGATACAGAGAATAATGCAGACCTTTATAATGAGGAAATATGGGGAGAGATTTCTTTGGCTGGCCTGTTAGCTCACTTGGTTAGAAGAAGTATGGTGCTGACATCACTAAGGTCAAGGGTTCGGATCCCCTTACCAGCCACCTGCCAAAAAATAAAATAAAATACAGATTTCTTATCAGCTAAGTTATTTCCAGAAGCAGAGTGACATATGTATTAAAAACTATAGAAAAATAATAGATTTTGTTTGCAAATTGGTCAGGGCTTTTGACGGAATTTTGCCCAAACGTTATTTTGAATGGATTTTTTTAAACAATATTTAAGTTTGCAAAGAAGTTTGTTTTGGGTCTGTTTTAACAGATACTTAGGTATGTACGCACAGGAAAATATTGTTCCCATGAAACCAATTTTGAGACCTGAGTGGGTTTGGAGTTTTGTGTCTTTTTCTTTTACTTTTTTTCCCCAATCTTTTGCTTGCATTTCTGAGGATTTTTTTTTAATCCTTTTTTAAAATCAGTAACAAAAGTGCAAGAATTGCCATTAGGTTAATTTGTTGGAAATTTGTTTTTTGATGTTATATTTGCTGTTTGTGCTAAGAATAAAAATATCAAGATTTAGAAGAGAGATTTTCCTTAGTAGTTCAAGTAATCTTTCCTTATGTAATACCAGGTGGGAGTTCAAATAGCTATGTACAGTAGAACTAAACGACATGAAAATAAAAAAGCAATTCCAGCAAAATAGATGTACAAAAAGATGGCTCTGAGAACTGAAGATTCATAGGAACTTTCCTTTTTCATATCTTCTACCCACAAAGATTGTTCTACCCACTGTGTTGAAGGTCCACAGCAAGGAAAACAGATGAGATCAACTTTTTTCTTTCTTTCTTTCTTTCTTTCTTTTAAGACTTTCTCACCTAGAGCAAGTGACTTTTATTTACAGGGCCAGTTTAAGTATATTTCAGTCCAACAGCTGAGTGAAAATAGCTCATGTATGTTTGTTATCCTCCTACTTTATGTTCTTCTATATCACAAAACTGTAATTCTTTGAACTTAATCAGAGCCTAGAGGGCAGGTGGAAGACTTCACTCATTCACTGTGGGCTTAGATGAGAGTCCTTAGCCAGGTGTGCAAGGTTGCCCTGAATTTAGTGGCTTTCAAAGAATGGTATTTAGGCTATTTCCTAAGCCAACTATAGAAAGCCACTGAACTGTGTTGCAGGTTATCCCTATTCCCCCTAACCCATGTATGTACTTAGTTAGTCTTACATGTCAGAATGGACTCTTGCTTCTCTGGTCTGCTGCTTGAAAATAACCTGAGGAATGAGGTTGCCATTCTGGTATTATTGTTTGCCTTACATGCATATTAAGAGTGGCAGCTGTAATGTCAATTTTTATCTAGTCCATTACTAAAATAGCTTTAGTGATAATTAAGAAAACTCTAATATAAAAGTGTTTTGTATAAGCTGAGGCATCAGTAGTCTAAGCCATTGTTTGTAGAGGTAAAGAAATGAAAATAGAACTAAAATTTTGATGAATATATATAGAAGATTAAGAGTATCTGACAAGCAATTGGTTATATAATACTGAATACCTAGATTTCAAATCTGTTAACTTTAAGATTTATTCAGGCTGGCCAGTTAGCTCAGTTGGTTAGAGTGCAGTGTTGAAACACCGAGGTCAAGGGTTTGGATCCATATACCTGCAAGCTGCAAAAAAAAAAAAAAAAAGATTTATTCATATCATGTTGGATTTGCTCATGATACTTTCTCCCAGACTTTTTGATGGTTAATATACTGCTATAAAAACTTTTAACCTCTTATCTATTTTCAGCTGTTTCCCTAGTCTCTTATGAGAATCTGCATAGAGACATCCCCCACACCACCAAAAACTCCCCAAAGCACATAATACCTAGCACCTTGGTAAATTAATCTCAGCAGTAGTCCCAGAATAATTCTTATAATGACATATATACTCTATCAGCTAAAGTATATATCTCTTTAATGGACTTATGATGGCAAATCATTTATCTTTACAAATTATTTTTTTCTTTTCAAATTATTTTGAAGGGAATCTAGAATGATTGTTGCCAGTTCCTACCTCATTCCCCTCAGCAGCAATAAAAAAAAAATTAGAATCTTTCTTTCTTTTTTTTTTTTTTTAAAGATGACCAGTAAGGGGATCTTAACCCTTGACTTGGTATTGTCAGCACCACACTCTCCCAAGTGAGAGGCCGGCCCTGAAAATTAGAATCTTTCTAATATTTGGGCCATGGTTCTAAATTTTCTCTTATATAATGGCTTAACTATGGCTATCCTTGGTAATTTAAAATGATGACATAGAGTATTTTTATTAAGGTGAATGAATTGATTAATGAAAAGGAAAGTTCTTATAAACCTTCAGTTTTCATAGCCATCTTTCTATGTATGTATTTTGCTGGAATTTTTTAAATATTCATGTTGTTTAGTTCCAATGTAAATGGATGAGCTATTTACATTCCCACCAGTATTATATAAGGAAAGATTACTTGAACTACTAAGGAAAATCTTCCAAAGATTTTGTCCTATTGTTGCCCCTTTGTAGTTAAAATCATTGCTGAGAAACAGCAACACAGCTCATACGCAGCTCTTCTGGTCTACCTCACAAATGTAAGACCACTTAAAAGTCAGTGAGACTGGAGACTGGAGATGGAGACCTCACTGCTATTCTCCATCTTTGATGCCTGTCCTAAGTCTTCTGATCTAATCCGCGCAGCCTTCGCCTTTACTATATATATCTGTTCAGGCCTTTTTACATATCCTTCGGTATTCATTAAAGTACCGTTTTGACAACTTCACCCCACACTGACCTCTCTTTTCTCCTTCCAATTCCTTTTAGCACATATGTATCTTCTGTACCAAAAAATTTAGAATTGAATTGTAAATTCTTTTGCTCACAGATCAGTTCCTCTGTGTGTGTATGTGCTGAGTCCCCATAATGATTTTAAGTTCCTTGTAGTAATAGACTATTTCTTGCAGGTTGTTTGTTTGTTTGTTTGTTGTTGTTTTTTTCCATAGCACCTATTACAGTGTATTACAGTGTTAGACACAAAATAGGGATTCCTTTAAGTGTTTGGTGGTTGATAGATAATAGGATCAAAGAAAACTACCAGCCAGGAGTTAGAAAGTTGTTACCTTCTGATAAATAAAGTAGCAAAAAACGTTCTCCTCTGCTTTTTATTTAAAAAGTAGCAACTGAATTGTTCTAGAAAAGAGGTAAGTTATCAGTATACTTACAGGGGAGAGCATTAGGCACTGTTGCAAATACATATTGGAATACCTTTTGCTGGCCCAGGAAAAAGTTTGGGCTTATTTGGCTTTTAGCCTTGGTTTGACAGATGAGAAAATAAAGGATACAGAAAAGAGAGATGTTTGATTTTCTAAACTGCCCCAAGTTACCATTTTAAAAATGCCTGCAAGCATGTCTAAAACGGAGCCTGGTAGCTACAGTTGCCAGACCGGTTTAACAGCACTGCCTCCATGTATTCTGGGTGAGAGGGAGCTCTTAGTACAAACTTATCAGAAATCACTATCCCAATAATCTCAGAACAAGTTGTTTAGTAATGTACTGGAGTTTCTGTGCAAACCATCTACCATAAACCATGAAATGATTCAAGGTTCATAGGTCCTTCTTTGTTCCTTTGTTAATCACTGACTTCTGACTAGTGGGAGGTGCCTCCCAAATTTGCTAATGCATTCTTTTTGAATAAGGATGACGCACAGATTGTCCTAATAAGGACTTGGGTTGAGAAAGGACCGCCCCCTCTGAGGAGATGGGGCAAGTCAGAGAGAGGGCGGGCAGTTTCTTTTTTAACTGGGGATGACACAAACATAAGTCATTTCCTTATTAATCGGTTCAAACCAGTTCTTACAGGAACTGGTGTTGATAAATGTGGGACTTCTCAGAAGTCATTCATTTTATTCTTTGTACTGCACCGGTGTGCAGTATCAGCTGAGCTTTCCTCACTGTGAGGACTAACTCTTCTGCTAGAAGTGGTTCCAGATTTACTTTCTCCCAGACATGTTGGTGGGAGAGATTTTTCTCCTTTAAGGGATTGTTAGAAGGAAGAATTTTTATCCACTAAAGAGTTCACAGGATTTCAACAGCTCTGTGTTTTATTTTATTTCTCTTCCTATCCAATCCCTGCTATTTGAGTCCAGGCGGTAAGTGGATTTTCTTTAACATTTTTCCTGCTTTTCTTTCCAATGTATCTTTTTTCCTGGGGCTACTGTACCCTGCTTCCAGTGCTGTCCCCGGCATAGGTCCGTCTCTACAGAAGCCATTCCAGGAATACCTGGAGGCTCAGCGACAGAAGCTTCATCACAGAAACGAAATGGGCACACCACAGGTGAGACTTTATTCCAGCTGCTTCTTCTCCCCCTTGGGCAGTTTCAGGCTGAAATTACATTCACAGCTCTCTTTGACATTTTTAGGCAAATAGAGTGAGGTCTGTATGCTAGTCTTTCTTAACAGAAGTTGAGGCTCTGTCTACTGGGAAGCTAGTCTTTGTCTTAAACCAGAAAGTGTAACTTCTATTTTGTGTGTCTTCTCTCCAAAACAAGGGTAGGGTAATGGAAAATAATGGTTCTGTTATGTAGAATGAGTTGTTGCCTTGGATTTAAATGTTTTATTAGTAGATAAACTTCCTGAATGGATTAAAAAGTTAACATTCACAGCATATCAAAGTATAGACTTCCTGAGATAATTTGAATACTCCGTTTTTGCTTTATTTATTTTTCAGCTGTGAGAAAATTATCTTCCTCCCGCCCCCCATAAACCTAGGCTCCTAACAAGGCTGAATTTAAAAACTTCAACTTAGACTAAGCCTCCCTTTTTTGTAAACAGTTCTGTGGCAAGGGGAAATGACTGGAAGAGGATGAGTAAGCAATAACCTGAAATGGGAAACTTGAAGGAAGCACAGTGGCTTTTTTTAATGGCCGTATACTCTTTGTGTGGCCCTTTGCTGCCCTCAGTTGATAGATATATTCATATTTTAAAAGCAGCTCCCAGTTCTGCCACAAAAATATTTAATGGTGTTGACACGACTCAGCAAGTATCTGCATGGCGATTTCAGACAGCAGAATTTAATCAAAGACTATTCTTAGGTCATAGTAAAAGACGAGAGATGACCTCACAGTCTTCCCATTCTAAACTATATGAATCAACCCTGACTTTACATCCAACAAAGTGAAATCTGGGCAGCTGGGTGTAAGAAGACCTGAGTGTAGATTTCAGGGTGTCTGAGAACACAGACTTAATTTTTAATTGTTTAGGCTTTATAGGTCATAATCTTCAAGTTCTCATTATTTTCCTTAAAACATAGTCAATGATCCCCTTTTTACTACTCAACTAATGAAGCCTTTCTCGTTGGATTGTTCTGCATTTATTCTTTCAGGGAGAAAACTGGTTATCCTGGATGTTTGAGAAGTTGGTCGTTGTGATGGTGTGTTACTTCATCCTGTCTATCATTAACTCCATGGCACAAAGTTATGCCAAACGAATCCAGCAGCGGTTGAACTCAGAGGAGAAAACTAAATAAGCAGAGAAAGTTTTTAACTGCAGAAATTAGAATGGATGGGTTCTGCCTTAAATTGGGAGGACTCCAAATCAGGAAGAAAAATTCCCTTTTCCAACCTGTATCAATTTTAAAAACTTTTTTCCTGAAAGCAGTTTAGTCCATATTTTGCACTGACATACTTTTCCTTTGTGTGTTAAGGTAAGGTATCCACCTTCACAGTTCAATCCATGTTGTATTTTTTTAGGGTGGAATGTTAAGGCCTCTGTATGTTACTTTCAAAAGGCCCACATGGTACAATTAGAGAGTTCCCATCACACAAAAAAGTTCCTAAGTATGTTAAATATGTCAGGCTTTTTAGGCTTGTCACAAATGATTGCTTTGTTTTTCTAAGTCATCAAAATGTATATAAATGATCTAGATTGGTTAACAGTCTTGCATGTCTATCATGGTACAATTTAATATGCCATTCTACCCAGCCCTTCCTCTCCCACTCTCAAAAAAAGGCCATTTTATGACGCATTGCACACCCTCTGGGGAAACGGATCTTTAAATTTTGAGACAGTATAAGAAAAATCTGGTTGGTGTCTCACGAATGAGCTGACACCATTTTTTATTCTGTATATTTAGAATGAAGTCATGAAAAATCTTTATAAAGACATCTTTGATCATTCCAAAATTGTGTCCGTTTTCTTCAGCGTTTTGATTTTTTACTTCCTTTTAGCTTCTACCAACTGGATGGCGGCCTTGCCAAATCCACCAACAACCAGAATTTCTTAAACCTTCATTTCTTTGCATGAAAGAGCCACCACCGAGGCATCTTTTGTTATGCTGGAATTGGGCAGCTACATCCTATTAAATGGCACCCCTGGGATTGGCCTATCCTGGGATTTCTTGGTTTTCACAAGAGAGGAAAGGTGATAATATACAAATCAAAGGACACTAGAATGAGAAATTACTCATTTTTTAAAACCACACTTATCTGTCTTAATTTTAGCTAGCTTGTACTCTGGTTTTAAAAGACAGAAATTTACTTTTTTATGTAACCCAATTTTCTTGCCCTTTCTGTAAGTGTTTTATTCTTAATGTGATTTTTTTTTTTCCTCCTTTGGGATGTTTCTGATTAAACTTGTTCATTTCATTTTGTTTGGGAGAAAAATAAACAGTTTTTTCTTTTAGGTAAATTGATACTGACATTGTGTCAGCATAGAATAGAATTGGGGTTAAATCTCAACAGGCCAGAAATGCCTAACTTGTTTTATCAAATCCTGCCTGAATGTCTCCTTGTTTTGCCTACCGTCGTGACATCTCCATGGCTGTACCACCTTGTCGGGTAGCTTATCAGACTGATGTTGACTGTTGAATCTCATGGCAACACCAGTCGATGGGCTGTCTGACATTTTGGTATCTTTCATCTGACCATCCATATCAAATGTTGTCATTCAAACATTACCCAGCATCATGGTTTACAATCAAAAACTCTGGTCCTTATGTCTAGTGGCACTTTGAGTCCTTTACGCCATATTGCAGCAGTGTCGAGGATTTTATAGGGAATTGGGATAGTGTCCATGACCACAACTAAATAAATAAAGGACAAGTAACCTGCTTTGTGGGTTTTGAAAAGGTTATTACTTCCTTAACAATCTTTTATTCCCCCAGGGACTTTCTAGCAGTATTACGGTTAACTTGACCTTACTTGAAAAGTAGTATCCAAATGCTTTATTTTGAATAGATTCACATTAACCAACATAATTTTTTAGTTTCTTTAAGGCTAGCATAAGTTCCAAAGTCAGTTTCCAGTTCTGTTTCATCTTCATCTGCATTTTATTTGGTGTTTGTTTGAAGAAAGGAAAGAGGAAAACAAATATGAATTGTGTTATTTATACTAAATCTTTGGGATTTATTGATAAATTTGTGTCAGGGTGGTGTATTAAAAAAAGAAGGCTGAAGGTCCAAGTAATTAAATATATTTGACTTACGATGACTGTTTATTCACTATCTTTCAAATGAATTTGCTTTAAAAACAAATGAAGAGTAGCTCTCCTTTCCTCCTCCAAGTGTTCAGGTGTGTCTGCTCAGACGTTCCTGCTGGATTCTAGCTGGAGCAGTGATACCCTTCTGTTCCAGTGGTTTGTTTGTTCCTTTCTTGTATTCACCAAAGTGAATACAACTACATGATCCCAAAGATATACTTACTTAAATCCAGCTGATGAGAGCAGAAAATTTACAAGTGGATGGTTTAATATTACTGTAAAGAAGAGGGCCTGGGAATTCTTCTGATTTCATCCGTACTTCAAGTCTCATACTGTGCCTTACACATCTACAATGTTTTATCATGTCCCAAGTCAGTGACTGTCAAGCAGTACAATATATATTTATACACTTTAAGTACTGAAGAGCACCTCCCTTAAAACAGACAGTAGAAACATGTGCAATGTCCGTTTTCCCACAGTTTTCTGTATTTTCTGTGTGTGTGTGTGCGCGCGCGTGCGTGCGCACGCCCGCGCATAATCTGAAGTGTGGGGCTCAGAGGAAAGAAAGAATTTTACTTTCATTTGGATAGTGGCCATCTATCCCCATTCTGTAAAAATCCAGAAAAAGACAAGGCTGGAATGAAGTTTCTTAAACATACTAATTGATTGTCAAAGTGAAGGCAGTAGTGAGTGCTACTACATAAACCAGCTCAGCCTGTGTCCCCAGCGTGCGCTGTGCTGTCTGTAGAACAGCATGAGGCTTTTCTTTCTGTTTTTACTAGTCATTCAATAGTGACTTATTAAGTACAAATCATGCACTCAGCTAAATAAAATAATCAGTTGCCCTCTTGTAACCTAGGGTGAATTGTGTTTAGACTAACCCATGTGTAAGGAGCTCCTAGGGATTTCCAACTTTTTAGTGTCAAAAAGCCTTTCATATATTGTGATTTGTCTCCATGTGCAGTAGTCTGTGGCTTTTTTTTTTTTTTTTTTTTTTTCTTTTCTTTTGCTGCTAGCTGGTACAGGATAGAATCCTGGACCTTGGTTTTATCAGCACCAATTTCCAACTGATTTAAACCGGGCAGCCCCAGCAGTTTATGTTAATGATGGTTTAGCTTTCTGCCACATGTTCTATGTGACCTAAGAAAGTTTTTAACTCTGAGCCTAGATTTCTTTCATCTATGAAAATAAAGATATATGGACAGGTTGTCTAAGGACTAAATTGAATAACATGTAAAGTATCAAAATAAATGTTAGTATATTCCCAATTTTTAATTCATCAAAGACTGAGCATCTGATACACAGGCAAGAACTTCACAACATTGCATTCACTCCTCCGGAAACCAAAATATGTCTTTAAATGCTCTTAGCATATATGCCCTTGTTTTGGAGTAGATACTCTGTCAGACTTTTGGAGTAAGTGAAAAGGAATTATTAAAGAAGTTGATATCAAAAATTCCAAGTCAATAAGGAGAAAAGCAGGAACTACTGAATTAGTGACTTGATTACTGAAACCAAAATCTTATTAACTTATTTATTTCTTCATTTAATTTGATGACTGGTACAGAGATCGAACCCTGGACCTTGGTGTTGTCAGCACCACAGTCTAACAAAACCTTATAAAATTAAAAATAAACCCTCAGGTAGCCTACTCGATGTATAAAGCACATAGATGCAAAATTTAGTGTGCAGTAATAAAATAGTTTTATAACCTCACCTTAAACTGTTGACATTTTCTAATTTGTTTTCATTATGAAGAATGTTAATACTAAGAAATCTGGAAGGAAGAGAAAAATATCAACTTTTAATACCTTGTTACAAAGCTCAATCTAGAATGTCCAGTGCAATTTGCTGAATAAATAGCTTTTAAACCATAAAAGGATTGATTTGATGATATGCAAGATCTTCCTCAATAGACCTAAAAGTCTCATTCCTGTTAGAAAATAAACACAAAAAAAATTGGTTTATTTTATTCATAAATTAATGTGCTACAAAAAATTAAAACAACCTAAACAGGAACTTAATTGCAATCTTTGAAAGCTGAGTAACATTCCATCTCTAACATGTTGATCAAATCTTCTCTGATATTTACAAGACATGGTAAATGAGATACTACACAAACCCATAGCATCTGAAGATGTGTTTTTCCTTTATTCTCAAAGACAACAAGAAAAGAAAGCACATAATGTACTTTAAACTCTAGAAGCAAGTGAAGAGTCATTTGTGCCTGGTAGACAGGGCTTTGGGTTACTGTCCCTCCCTTCCCCACAAGGCCAAGTTCACCTGAGGTAATACATTTGCCTTGGGGGTGAGGCCTTGAATTGCTGCAAATAACCTATATGTATTTGCATATTTAGCCAGTACTCATGAGAGGGATTATACAAAAACGTGTTCTAGACAGCTGCTTACTCATTGCCTTTAGAATTGTGTGGTGCTGGGATAGGCAGGTGCCAACTGTTTGCTCATTCTCTTTGACCCACTAGCCTTGCACAGTTTGCTGTGTGGGTGTTGATATTGCTAGATTAAACAGGGGAAAATTGTTTTAAATGCCTCTAAACACCTGCTCTCCACCCAAACACCCTGGATTCATTTGATATCTGGGATTCTAATTGTAGTCAGGAGACTGGCCCAAACTGCGCCCAGAGTGAGTCAGTTGCAAGTGGCTGGCTGACTATGGGAACAGAAATGAAATGCGGCTTAGAGGGTTTGTCAGCCAAACCCGCAAATGTGTGGCTTTTAAAACATTGGACATCTGTTCCTCTTAATTTAAAATAAACTTTCTTTAAAAGCACAAAGTTGCTTGGCTCCTTGTTTCTTTGTGTCAGCAGCAGTTGCTGCTGCTCTAGCTTAGGAAGCCTAGAATCAGATTTAGGAAATTTGGAGTCTTTAGAGCACACTTCAGTCTAGAGAGTGGGACTGAATCGCTTTGGGAAGGGAAGAGGATGGTTTTACAGTGTAGGATTTGTGTGGAAATCCCCTTCAGGGGTAATCAGCCCAGGTGTCCAACCTGTTTGTTAACCATTTCCAAATGACTCAAAGGACATAGAGGGAGTGTTTGGACACACTCCAGCACTATTTCTACAATTTAGATTTTATTTGCATTGAAAACCACGTTCCTAAATTCATAAGGGGAAAGCTCTGGCTTATGGGCATTTTTGACTTTTTACCCCTGAGCTACCCATGTAAGGTAACAGAGCCATCTCCTTTTGAGAGTTCCCGGAGAGGGTATCGTTCTGTGCAATTTGCTTTGATGGCCTTCCACCCAAAACCCTTTGAGGAACATCCTTGTTCATTCAAGGAGGCCTCTGCGGGCCACTCCTCTCCCCGCACCTAATCCCAAATGTGGCATTTCCCGTTGTTGCCATGTACTCCCCTTTGGGGTACAGAACATGAGCAGCTTTTTCCATCAGGCTACCTTTGACTGACCCAGCCTGACAGCATTGCTTAATTGTGTTCCAGTCTGTTTCCGATGGGGAAAAAAAAGGTTTTAGGGGAGTGAGGCAATTAGGGATTTGAAAAGAGGAATGAATGGTCCTGCCTTTCTCTGAAGGTCGGGGATGACTGTTAGATCACTGCTGTCTTCTTTTGGCTCCTCACCATGTTGTGTTGGAAACAAAGAGCAGCTCAGGTTCACTCCTCTTGGCAGTCGTACTGAATTGAAGCCTGGCTCACCATGTCCCCAGAGAACTGTGTTTTTCTCAACTTTTTCATTACTTAAAAAGACGAAGGCCAACAATAACGAAAAGAGGCCTTTCTCTGCCTTTCATTTTTGAGTGCACCTCACAGTCACTTTCACTTGAGTGATGACTTACAGCAGCCAAACTTTCCCACCTGCCCCCACATTGCTTGGCCACACTCTCTAGGCCTGCAGACACCTCTGCTCCTTTCTACCCATTGCACTAGGTCCTTCCCTCTCCCATGTCCACTCCATGGTATTTTCTTTATACACACCGCACTGAACACTGGCAATCAAGATTAGCTCCCAGGAACCTCTGATGTGCCCTGTACCAGGAAGCACAGTGGATTACTATAACTTTGATAATGATTGCTTGCTTTGTACCAGGCACTGTTTTCAGTGCTGTTTCACATGTATTGTACTTAATCATTTAATCCTTAAACAATCCCATGAGGAAATTAAGGAAATTAGGTTCAGTAATTTGTCAGGGGAAACAAGGAAGTAGAGCAACCTAGGCCTTCTGCCTTTTACTCTCTTCTGTAGAAATCAGTGCGAAAGTCCAAGTTTCAGCATACTTGTTTCATCTTGTGATCACAATGTAGTTGATGGAGAAAGGGAGACAACAGGAAATCAAGGCTACAACCTAAAAAGTTTTGCCATTTAAATAGATGAGCAGCCTTTATGCTTCCCTATATCACAGAGTTGGAAAAGCCAGTTCCATTCTTAGCCATCCTGTGTGGGCAGGTTCCCAGAGTGGTGTTTGTTAGAATCATGATTACAAAGCAATTTCTATTTGTACAGTTCTTTTGTCTTTTTCAGAGTACTTTAACATCTTGAGTTTGGTTTTTGTTTTGTTTTTGATCTTCATAACAACCCTTTGAAATCATTAAGGCCAGTAGTGGCATTAGCCACATTAAAAAAAAGAAAAATAATTTATTCACGTTTTAAATCTATACTGGTTTAAGGTCCTGTGGGGAAGAGGCAAAGCTGTTGATACATGGTCTCCCTGCAGGAGCTTAGGGTCTTCTCAAAGGTGTTATGTATTCATGCGGATAACTACAATATAGCAGGAGATGAATGCCATAAGAAAGGAATTGAGGAAGAGAATTGTTGACTAGGAAGGATCAGTAAAAGGTTTCCTGAGGGGGTAGCATTTGAATTGACAAGGTAGGGGTAGGGAGAGGAAAGGTATTCTAACCAGAGAAAGTTGTGCGAGAGACACCAGGGAAGAACAAATAGAGGAACTATTTGTAGGGTGAGTAGAAGAGACAAGACCAATGAGCCAACTAAAGTCAGTCTTTCCACCCAATTCTTGTGTTATTCTTTGCCTTAGCTCCCTGGTTTTTGCCATGAAAGTACCTTCCTAATTCACAACTAGTTTGTCTATTTCCATGTGTTTGGTCTGTTTGCTCCCCTAGAGTGTAAGCCCCATAAGTGTTCACTGTTTGCCCAGAGTCAAGCACAGGGTCTGGCACTTGCTAGGCTCACAGTATTTGCTGAATGAATATTGCAGTAATCCAGGTGAAGCAGCAATGGGGATTAAAGGCAGGCAGGAGATGCTTCCTAAGTGGAAGCCAGGGTACTAGACTAGACAAGGCTTGAATAAAGGAGGTGGAATAAAGGTGAAAAAAAAAAAAACCTGAACAGAGAACCCTGAAAAGAGAGCCATGCCAATCAGCCAATCAGTGAGCCAGGAATATAAAAGGAGCAGCAAGTTTGAGGAGGAGAGTATTCTGTTTTGAACATATTGGGGGGAAGATACTGACCAGTAGAATAATGGGGCCTGTAATGAGCCTGTATCTCAGGTGTCCTAACTCCTATGCTCCGTGAATGTGCTATTCATTAGACCACTCTGGAACATCTGTGAGTGAATAAGCTGGACTTTTTCAGAGAATTTTCTAGAGTAATATGTTCTGTACTTTCCCATCAGTGATAATCTAAGCCTTGACTTGTTATGTAGCACTGTTCTTGAAGAGATAGCACTGTGACTGGACCTTGGGGTCACAGGAAACTCTTTTAAAATTCCTCTCCCCGGTTGTATCCTGCTGGCTTAACCAATGACTCCTCCCTATGAGAACTGGGAGGATGGTAATTCCTGGATAGATTGTGTCTTTATAAGGAGAAAAGTTTGGCAATGTGATTTCCTGTATGATTCTACTGGAGTCCAAGATTCCAGCAGTGCTAGCCTTGACAGCAGCGGCAGCCACCTAGAACCCAGATGTCATGAGCGCTTCCAAGTTAGTGTGAGGGCACCTTCCCAACTGCCCTTGCCAAGCCAATAGGCAAAATCACAACTTTATTACACCTTCCAGAGCATGTGGTCAAGGCAGCTTTCCATTTGGCTGCTTTGGTGCTGGGGTTGTTTACATGATACAGTAAATGAGTTATTGCCTACTGAAGCTGGCTGCGTAGGAGCTAAGAATAAACAACCTATGACCACAATTACACCGCTCTTCAGGAGCACCAGGGTTCACAAGGTGTGATTTACTTGAATAATAATCCTGTGGTGGAGAAGAGGTAGAAAACGAGTATTCCACTTTCGGGTGGTACATAGTTTTTGAAGCCTAGCAGGATTGGGATGTCACTGTTCCTGGCTTTCTGATGGAATCAGACATAATTACATGCCTGTCTGGAAAAAGATGTGTATGAGAGGGCTTTGCACAATTGCAGAAGGAAAGAGGAGTGGGGTGCTGAAAAAGAGTGCTTTTAGAAAAATGTACAGATCCAAGAAATTTTCAGATGTTCTGCATTTTCTTCTTCAAATGTAAAGAATTTATTCAAACATAAAAGATACCTGTGGTCTCTGCAGGAGGAAGTAAAAAGTTGTTTCATGCACAAAAGTTTTCCTACTTTATACACTTCTTTTTAGACTGCTCCTTTTTGGGTGGTATATTTACTAGTCCTCCCTGGAGTAGGCAGTGTTCATCAGAGGAACATGTTGAGACAGTAGGACTCCAAAGTTAGCCTTTAATTTCTCACTTCCTCCTCTGCCTCCTGGATGAACCTGGAACATCCAGTAGTTCTGACATCCCATTTATGTGATCTTTTACAGAACAAAGAAAGATGTTTCTTACTACTTACACCCCTTTTACCGCCTTCTGATTCACTAGACTTATTCTTTTATTCTTTAGACTGTCTCCAGGTGTTAACATCCTTTTAAAAATCATTTTAGTTAACCTTTTTTTTGGGGGGGGGGGGGTAGCTGGCTGGTACAGGGAATGAACCCCGGACCTTGGTGTTATTAGCACTACGCTCTAACCAACTGAGCTAACTACCAGCCCATCTTTATGTTAGGATTTTAAGGATTGTTTTTTTAAAAAATGCAAGCAAAAGATGTGAATAATATAAAAAGAATGAACTCCCTTCAGAAATCCACTCCTCAAAATAAATGGCTATGAAGTCTACTGGGTATCCTTTGTCACCTGCTCAAAATGCTCTAACCCACTTATCCTTGGTCTTGGGGCCTGGTTGTCAGGGCAAGCCTGTCTCCTCATCTCTGTCTTCAGTGCAGTGATAGACTGCTCCATCCCTGTTCTTTCTGAAAGAAATTAAACATCATCATATAGTCAAATCCATGTTTTTCATAATAACATTTAACAGACATTTCTGTATGTCTCAGCTACTATAGCACACATAAAGGGGAACAGTGGGCGATGGGGGAGTGACCAAACTTTAGAAAGCTTAGAATTCCAGGATAAGGAGTTTAGATTTCAGGCAAAGACTTGCCAGCAAAGGCAATTCTTCATTCTCTTAATATATTGTTTGAATTTATATTCTCTTAAATGGCTTTTAATTATGCAAGATGGCTTCTGAGACAAACTTTTTAATTTTATTTATATTTTCAGGTTCTTAGTTTCATCTAATGGCTGTGCGATCTGTTGCTAATAATGGGAGATTTAACGGGCATCACTCTGTGCCTGTAGTTTGGCAGCTTTACATCTCTTCCAGAGTTTTTAAAACATTTATGTTAGTCTGTCCAATAAATATGGAGTCTCTACCACGTGCCAGGCATACACTTTGTAGCAAAGGATATACCAAGTGGTGAACTCCTTGAGGACAGGGGCCAGGTCTGACTCAACTTTGAATCACCCTATCGTAGCATAGTGTCTTTCCTTGCAGGTGTTCAGTGGATGTTTGTTGAATTAAGCTCACATCCTGCTTCTTTCATACTGATCACATGAGTCAAGCTTAAGCAAAGCCCTCTTTTTTTCCGAAATGGAAACTCCCATCTTTTGCCTTATGTCATGTTTCTTACTATCGTGTTCTCATGACCCTTCACCTAGAAAGGATAAGCTTTGTTCAACTCCATTTTCTACAATTACCAGGACTTTGCTCCTGAAATATGTAGAACAGCCCTGTCACAGAAATACATTGCGAGCCATGTATCTAATTTTAAAGTTTTTAGTAGCTACATTTTATTTATTTTTGGAGACTGCTGGCACCAGGATCCAAAACCTTGATCTTAGTGTTATCAGCACCATGCTCTAAAGAAGTGAGCTAACCAGCCAGCCCAGTAGCTACATTTTAAAAGTAAAAAGAAACAGGTAAAATTAATTTGGATAATTTACTTAACCTAATATATCCAAGGTATCATTTTAACAATTAATTTAAAATATTAATATTTTACATTCTTTTATTCATACTGTCTTTGAAGTCTATGTGTATTTTACACTTACAGCCCTAGCCACACGTGGTTTATGGCCACCTTCCTGGAGAGCATGGCTATAGAATCTTTGAATTTTTGTGTGCTCACCATATAAGTAATCAAATTCAAACAGGATAGGCAGCCACAAAAATATCCATTATATTGGCTTCATTTTTGGCAAAGGAGATACATTTGGATAAAACAGAATTATTTGCTAAGTGATAGGTGATTTAGCTCACTCTTTCTTTTTAAGCTTTTTTTTTTTTTTTTTTGGTGGCTGTCCGGTACAGGGGTCAAACCCTAAACTTTAGTGTTATCAGCACCACGTCTAACCAACAGAGCTAACTGGCCAGCCCTCTTTTTTAAGCTATTCTTATAAACTATTCTTAGATATTTTATCATTGGGTAAAGTCTATAATTCAAAAACCAAGTCTTTTTTTGAAATGCTTGTAAGTTATTAGCAGTTCTTTGGGGGCATAATCAGTTACCCTAACCTTCCTTTTCAACGCTTCCTGCCTCAATGGCTCTCTAAATGATTAGGACTTTGTATCTTTTCCCCCTTTTCCATGGCTTGAATGACACATTTTGTTCTACACTAACCCAACGTGTTGCCCAGAAACTGGAAATATTTACATTGTTTATCTTAACTCCTTGTGCAAGCATTCCTGTGTGTAGAAATGGGATTTCATCTATTATTAATAAGGCTGAATTGCATCATCTGAAGCATTTCAGGGCGTAGCAGTAGGAAGTTAATTGGTTAAAAACAAAGCCAAGATGTTTTTTAGCTCACATTCCTAAAATCCATAGGAAAGAATGTGATTGATATAGATGAGCAAATATCTCTTAAATTAAATAACTGATTGTTTGCCTAAAATGATGAGTTAGTGGATAAAGCCATATTTGGTTTGTAGGTGGCAGAACAAAAAAGGGTTGATTTCCAAACCTTCGGTTCATGGGGAGAGAACTGTGAGACAGGGACATATGGAACATGTTTTAAAATAAAATTTTGGGCAGGAATTCAAGTGTGATAGACATGGTGGTCAGGTGAAGAATCACTGGTATGTACACTGCAAAGTAGTGTCTACAGAACCACAGAGCCAGTAAGGAGACATTTCAATGTTTAAAGCCCAGACTAGAGCTCAGCTCATTGTTCTTTCTTGAACCAGATTCTTTCCTGTAAAAAAAGTTGAAAATGCACACAGGCAATAAGCAATAATTAGGAGGCTAGAATTGTAGCACCAGACATCCAAAGAAACTTACTACACTGTGAGCTTCATTTAGGCTGTGTGGTATTGATCCCTATATCCTTGACATCTTGCTCAGTGCCTGGCACTGAATAGATATTGGTTGAATGAATTAATTCAACTGAATGAATTCAACAGTGAATTGTTGGCACATTTAGTGAGTTCTAAGTGATGGGTAAGATAAAGGAGAAAGATGTTGCAGATTGAATAGCATTGGAGCTGGCAGGGGACAAAGCTGGACAAAAAGAGGGAATGCAAGGGAAAAAACAGCTTCTACAGATTAAAGTGCTCTTGAGACAAGCACAAATGGGGGAGATAAAAGAGGGAAAAGGCTTGAAAATAAGAAGCCGTTTGAAGGGCTGGCCCATGGCTCACTTGGGAGAGTGTGGTGCTGATAACAGCAAGGCTGCGGGTTCGGATCCCTATATAGGGATGGCCGGTTAGCTCACTTGGAGAGCGTGGTGCTGAAAACATGCCCTTACCGGTCATCTTTTAAAAGGAGAAAAAAAGAAGCTGTTTGAGATTACACTGTACTCTACTCACTGTCCATAGGGATGCATCCTGGCTCTGAAGGATAACGTTTGACAAGATAGTATGCCAGTTACCCAGTAATCTAGGAAATTACACTTTCAAAGTTTGCTGGATCTGTATGCCCAGGAGCTTATGATTCTAATGTTGTCCTTGCTGAATGGCTATTTTCTCCACAGAAATCAAAGTACAGTATGTTTCCAGTGCTACCCTATATCTTGAAGCTTTAACATCATCTTCCTTCGTTAATTTTTATCTTAAAATCACAACTCTAAGAGCAAAATTTTTTTATTCCAAATAGACAAGAAAAAATGATTTCCCATGTAAAAGTTTAAAACAAGTTTAAAAATATTTAGGTATCCACATGTATCAAATAATGTAGTTGTGGATTACAAAAAAAGTCAACTCACATAAAAATGGACCCAGAGCTCTGTCAAATTGGGATTTACTACTAATAAAATCACTGCCATTGATTCCATAAGTTGCCAAGTTAGAAATATACTTGCCTCTACTGCCTTCATGAATTCTTTTCTCAAATATCAAATTATTTCAACTTAGGACTTTCTTTAAACTTAACTTCTAGCAAAGTTCCTTAGAATCAGCTTAACCCTGGTGAGATAATTCAGTTACACATCTTCACTAATGCCAGTTTATTCTGGAAAATTGTTTCAGTCTTTAGATCTCTTTAATGATAAACAATGCTTTGTTTTGTAGAAATTGAGATCTAATTTTTTTAAGTATACTTGGGTTAACAAAATGCAGCAGTGGGGTGTGCCTCTTAGCTGCTGAAGAGACCACTTTTTACATTCCTTAGAAATAAGATATGGTTCAGTATTTTAAATCATAGCAACAGTTGATAAGAAAAACAGCAAAAAGGTAATCATTTCCATATGGAAAGAAACGAAGAAACCAGTGAAGCTGTGAACTGTCATTTTTCCATATAAAAATAAAAATCACTACTGGTAGATTTGGCAAAAAGGGCAACTGTTCCTATTTGTCTCCCATTTTACATTTGTTAATACATTGCATGTGATGTGTTTTATTGAAATACACCATTCCCCTCAAACTCAGTTGCCAGTTTTCAAGAGTGTTTAGTATGAGTAAAATCCACATCTGTGTGTGTCAATTTCATCAAGCATTGTATTTCCTTGGTGATAATTTTCTCAACTTAGGCAAAAATTTGGGTGAAAGTTCTTATCTCTTTTGCTGCAAGGCATATAACAGTCATCCACACCAGGTAAACACCTGTAAATAATTTTAAAGCAATAGTTGAATAAACTCAATTTCTGCTCTGACATTCCCAGATCCAAAACAAAATCTGACGCAATTTTCTCATGCCCGGAAAGTTTAAGAAAAGCAAATGAAGTACACATTTACTTATTTACTTCTTTATTTAAGCCTGATAAGCAGTTACTACCAAAATCCTGACATTTATTGTTAAATAGCTGCTTACGGTGGAAAATCTTACCCTGTTACAGAATATCCAAAACGTTCCAGATGTTCACACTGTAGCATTTGACAACATCTCCCTCTTGTGGTTCAAAGCATTCATTTCAAAGATGAATATATTTAAGTACAGAATTTCAATTGCTTAGCTTAAAATTGTGCTTTGAAAGTTTAGTTCATATTTAGTGACTTCTTTTTGGAGTAAAGAGGAAAGATTTAGGAACATGGAGACAAACAGAATATTTCCTTTTCTTGGATAGTTCCAGAGTTCCAACATCTCAGCAAAGTATTTCCAAAATTCTTTATAGAAGCACCAATTTTTTTCTTACAAATGAAATACCAAGTAGATATTTTCATTGAAACATGCTATTCTCCATTCCGAAAGTTTTCTTCCTTTTCTGTGTGTACAGTATGCAGAGCGGAATCAGCATTCTACTCTGTTATTTGAACAGAAAGGACTTTGAAAACCTTACAGAGAAAGCAATATTGAAAATATTTCAGTCCACAAGACAACACACCATATCCCACAAATATGCACAATTAAAAATAAATAATTTTTTTTTAAAAAGCAAATATTTTAGTCCAAAAATGCCTTAAGATGCTTTTCCCCTTTGTTCAAGATCAGAGGTTACAGTAACTGGCAACAACCTGCTCTAACAATGTAAAACTGTCCAAAAAGTCCTCTTCTTGAATTCCAAATTTTGAGTACTGATGAATGTAGGCTCTGGTGAAAAAAAACATAAAATGTAAAGTAAAAAATTTCAGGCAAATGAGTAACTTTTAAAAATCAAATAGACTTTTTCTAGCTCATGAATATTTGAAGATTGCAGAATCTCTTAAAAGTCTTATATTTTTTTCATGGTTTAATCCTAAATTAGTGAATTTTCAAAGTTAATGTCAAGCTCTTTATCCTTTTATTGCTCAAGAGAGTGACAATAAGAAGCACACAGAAAAAGAAGCATGTTCAGGTTTGGTGGTCCATCCACACATACTTAACACCCTGCAGGAGAGGACTGCGTTGAATATAAACTCTAAAAAGTGCCTAAGAAGTTTTTTCTAAGGCTTGAAACTACAAACACATCCACTGAGTTCTAGGAATGTACAGAAGCCTCCCAAGTACTTTTCAGACAACATTTAATTTGTAGTTATGCTGGGGTGGTTCTCTCAATTCTTCTCTCCCCCACCCCATGTTCTGAGACGAGAGAAATTATATCCGAAATGAATATTAAGGGCAGACATGAATTAAATTGTCATGATAATGACTACTACTATTTAATGAGAGTGGGAAGAGAATGACACCAGAGGAGGACAGACAGTTCATGGTCCTGAGGAGTGGGGGTTTACGGACTGGCCACATGCAGGACGGCTGGGCCCTTGGGAATCCCAGCTGATCAAAGGAGAGGCCTTGTCCAATCATTTGAGGAATTTTTAAGTAATTGTGGTAGAAGTCAAGAAATCTGTTAAAACATTTCATAGTATTAAGTAGACATTTCTTACTATTAAGCAAAGTTGAACATACCATTTATCTTACTGAGAAATACCAAGATCTCTTCTAATTCTCCCAAGGATCTTATTTTTGAAAACTATCTCATTGTCCCTGTCTTACAATGACATTTCTACTTTAATTTCATTTGGTGTAGAAACTACTCATTTAATCAACAACAACAATACTATCAATATAATATTAATAATATCAAAAAAGCATTGAGCATTTACTAGCCAAGCAGGCACTATACTGTGTTTTACATGATTATCTCATTTAATCCTCACCACATATTTTCTTAGTCAGGACCCATTATACAGATGAGGAAATGAACCTGATGTAACATGCCTAAGCTTTCACACCTACAAAGTGGTAGCCATGCTCACTCCAGATCCTACTTCATGCTATTTTTTGTTTTGTTTTTTCCCCTGTGGCTAGCCACCCGGGATTGAACCCTGGACCTTGGTGTTATCAGCACCATGCTCTAACTGAGCTAACCAGCCAGCTTCCTTCTTCATGCTTTAACACTATATTATCTGCCTAAGGTTAGAAAGGTTTATAGACTTAGTTTTTACTTACTTGGAAGCAAACATATTCCATGCTTTGCCCACAATCACATCAAGTGGTTTTACTAAGAACTGGCTATTGCTGACCAACGCTGCAGACTTCTCATATTTGTTAAAGGCTCGCTGGGTTTTCCACACTTTGAAAGCATTAACAGGCTCTAACCAGGAAGTATAGAGAGCTGGATCTTTAAATCCCTCTAGAGTAAAAACAACATAAGCCATTCTTTACAGCATGAATTATTAATAGTGAAAACAAAATAATAAATAGGTATTTTCTCACCCATTTCATCATAAACCTTTTTAAGCTAGCATTATATTGCTTTTGGATAAATGATCTATATTCATTGTACAAAAAAAAAGTACAGTAGTAATAATTCACACCATTAAGTATTAAAAAGAAAATTTTAAAGTCACCAGAATTGCTGAAATGCAACTACCCAGAGATGATGACAACAAACATTTTGTTTACCCTCCTGTATGTGTGTAATTTTACACACATGTTCTTCTATAATCTGCAATTTTCATTCACTGATATGTTGTGAACCTCTTTCCTTTTTTTGTGACCGGTAAGGGGATCACAACACTTGGCTTGGTGTCGCCCGCACCGCGCTCAGCCAGTGAGCGCACCGGCCATCCCTATATAGGATCCGAATCCCTATATAGGATCCGAACCCACGGCGGGAGCGCCACTGCGCTCCCAGCGCTGCACTCTCCCGAGTGAGCCACAGGGCTGGCCCATGTGAACCTCTTTCTATGTCAATAAATATCACTCATCTTTAAAGTCTCCTTATATGAATATACCATAATTTATTTAAGAAGTTTCCTGATATTGGGCATTTCAGTTGTTTCCACATTTTGTTAGTGTGAGAGATGTTGCAATGAATGTCTTTGCAAGAACAACTTGTGCTTTTGTGTCATTTGCTATGGGTAAATTTTTGGAAGTTGGATTGCTTTTATATCCTTTTTAAATCCCCTTATTTTAAAATCTAAAATGAAAAATCTTGAGAGAGTATAACATCTGATTGACTTGAAATTATCTGTTTTTACTTCTTATTAGTTCTTTATCTAAAGGGAATTACAGAGACTAGATTGGTTTTCTGCATATCACAGCAAGAAGTCCCAATTTGATACTGCTGTAGTCATTAAATAAGGATAGAATGGCCTAGAGACCTGCCATAGAAAAGCAAAGGTAATGCAATACTGCTCTTTCAACTTCCTGAAAACAAAATCCTTGTCACAGAGACCCACTGGTTGTCCAGAAATCCTATTCTCTCCTTCTTCCTTAGTAACAGAATCCCAAATTTTAACTGCACTCTTGGCCACCCTTGTAGCCAGGTATGGCACATGACGTGTCCCAGTCAATGGGACAGAAATGCAAATGTGATGTGTGACTTTTGGAGGAGCAGGCATGCCCTTCTTTGCTCATTCCTGTGTGATTTGATGGCTGAAGCTCATATGGGTATCTTGGACTATAAGGAGGAAGCCACAAGGTAAGGACCAGAACAACCAGATGTTTAAATGATAGAATTAAACTTTTATCTTGTTTAAACTACTTCTATTTTTGTTTCCAGTCACATACTAACTGATATAATGGTTATATTTTACCACTAAAACACACAGTTATTACTTTCCTTTATATAAGAATAAATACAGGGAGTTTTTTTTTTTTTTTTTTTTTTTGTCGTTTTTTCGTGACCGGCACTCAGCCAGTGAGTGCACCGGTCAGTCCTATATAGGATCCGAACCCGCGGCGGGAGCGTCGCCGCACTGCCAGCGCAGCACTCTACCAAGTGCGCCACGGGCTCGGCCCAATACAGGGAGTTTTTAACCATGTGTACCATGTACCACATACATGTGCAAAATCTACGTCATTGTTTTCACCTTGACTTCTGCTTACCCACATCTGCACTATGCACATCTTTCCCACGAAGGATGAGCAAGTTAGCAATGGAAGTGTTAAAATGAAGCTCCTTGTTGAAAGACGTTTTACCAGGAGGAGGAAGTCCTGACAAAGGAGGCCGAACTTGCCAATCAATACCTACCAAAACAAAAAGAAAAACAAGAGATTTTATAAATGGCTTTGAACAAGATCAAAAAAGTGTCTTGTGGTACATGTATTTTACATAAATTTTTATTTGATATGTAAAAGTTGATTTTTCTGCTAAAATTTTAAAAATTCTTATCTGGTTGACCTAAAGTAATTTAAACAACTCAGTCTTAAGAAAGGCGTGAAATATTCATCACCAAATATCAAAGGATGATGGTAGGTACATAAAATGGAATTCTACTCAGCAATAAAAAGCAACTAATTATTGATAAATGCAACAACACTGATGCATCTCAAAAGCATTATGTTAAATGAAACAAGCTAGACTCTAAAGATCACATACTCTACGATTCCATTTATGTGACATTTTGGAAAAGGCAAACTAAAGGAACAAAATTCAGATCAGTAGTTGCAGGGGCTAAGGGTGGAGGGAAGAGACTGCCTACAAAGGGTAGTATAAGAGAACTTTCTGGGACGGTGGAAATACTCTCCCTCAATTGTGGTGATGGTAAAACACTATGTATGTTCGTCAAAACTCATAGACCTAAAAAAAAGCATGAACTTCACCATATATACCTTGATGAACAAACAAAAAAGACAAAAAACTGTTTGAAACATGAAACAAAAATAGGATTGAAGATTGATTACTAAAATGGAAATATTAAGGAAGTACTCAAATTATATATGGGATACAAATAAAATTCAGTGTACAATAACAGATTGACGTTCAGCAAAAACAGAAATTTTGGTATGAGGAATTCAATAATAATAAGACGAGCCAATCTTAAAAACTGGAAAAAATTTGAATAGAAATTTTACCAAAGAAGATAAACAAATGGCTAATATGCACATGAAAACATGCTCAAATCATTGACATTAGGAAAATGCAAATTAAAACCACATGGAGATATCACTATAATCAACAAGACTTAACAATGTCAGATATTGGGAAAGTAATGGAAAATCTGAAAAATCTGAAAAATCTGAAAGTAATGAAAAATCTGCTAGTGGGAATGTAAAATGGTACAGCTGTTTGGAAAACAGTTTAGCAGTTTTTTTAAAAGGTTAAACATAGGGCCGGCCCGTGGCTCACTCGGGAGAGTGCGGTGCTAATAACACCAAGGCCCCGGGTTCAGATCCCATATACAGATGGCCGGTTCGCTCACTGGGTGAGCGTGGTGCTGACCACACCAAGTCAAGGGTTAAGATCCCCTTACCGGTCATCTTTAAAAAAAAAAAAAAAAAGGTTAAACATAGACTTATCATTAAACCTGGCAATGCCACTTCTAGGTAGATACCCAAGAGAAAAAAAAAATGTTCACACAGAAAAAAATTGTACACAAATGTTCATAATAGCCACAAAGTGAAAACAATCTAAATGTCCATCAACTGTTGGACCTATAAACAAAATGTGGTATATCCATTCAATGGAATACTATTCAGCAATACAAAGGATCTAACTACATATATATAATATACTACACGGATGAACCTCAAAAACATATTAAGTGAAAGAAGTCAGACCCAAAAGACTATATATTATATAATTCCATTTATATGAAATGTCCACAATAGGCAAATCTAAAAGACAGAAAGCATATCAGTGGTTGGGGCTAGGAATAAAAACAGGGATTGACTGCAAGTGGACATGAGGAAACTTTTGGGGATGATGGAAATGCTCTAAACTGGATTGTGATAATGACTGCACAACTGTGTAAATTTACTTAAAAAATCACTGAATTGTACTCTTACAATTGGTATATGGTATTTAAATTATATATCAGTAAAGCTATTAAAAAATTTTTTTTTTTTTTTTCGTGACCGGTGCTCAGCCAGGGAGTGCACCAGTCATTCCTATATAGGATCCGAACCCGCGGTGGGAGCGTCGCCGCGCTGCTAGCGCAGCACGCTACCGAGTGCGCCACGGGCTCAGCCCCTAAAAATTTATGATATGCTATCAAAGTAGTACTTGTTAGATAACTTATCACCCTATATTATTCAGAAATAAAAGATAAGGGATGCCCACTCTCACCACTCCTATTCAACATAGTGTTGGAAGTACTAGCCAGAGCAATCAGAGAAGAGAAGGAAATAAAGGGCATCCAGATTGGAAAAGATGAAGTCAAACTGTCCTTGTTTGCAGATGACATGATCCTATATATCGAACAGCCCAAAACCTCTACAAAAAAACTGTTGGAATTGATAAATGATTTCAGCACAGTAGCAGGATACAAAATCAACACACAAAAATCAGTAGCATTTCTTTTCTCCAGTAGTAAAAATGCAGAACGAGAAATCAAGAAAGCCTGCCCATTTACAATAGCCACCAAAAAAATAAAATACTTAGGAATTGAGTTAACCAAGGATGTGAAAAATCTCTATAATGAGAACTACAAACCACTGCTGAGAGAAATTAGAGAGGATACAAGAAGATGGAAAGATATCCCATGCTCTTGGATTGGAAGAATCAACATAGTGAAAATGTCCATACTACCCAAAGTGATATACAAATTCAATGCAATCCTCATCAAAATTCCAAAGACATTTTTCTCAGGAATGGAAAAAACTATCCAGTCATTTATATGGAACAATAAAAGACCATGCATAGCCAAAGCAATGCTGAGCAAAAAAAATAAAGCTGGAGGCATAACACTACCTGACTTTAAGCTATACTACAAAGCTATAATAACCAAAACAGTATGGTACTGGCATAAAAACAGACACACTGACCAATGGAATAGAATAGAGAATCCAGAAATCAACCCACACACTTACTGCCATCTGATCTTTGACAAAGGCACCAAGCCTATTCACTGGGGAAGGGACTGCCTCTTCAGCAAATGGTGCTGGGATAACTGGATATCCATATGCAGGAGATTGAAACTAGATCCATACCTCTCACTGTATACTAAAATCAACTCAAAATGGATTAAGGATTTAAATATACACCCTGAAACAATAAAACTTCTTAAAGAAAACACAGGAGAAACACTTCAGGAAGTAGGACTGGGCACAGACTTCATGAATACAACCCCAAAAGCACGGGCAACCAAAGGAAAAATAAACAAATGGGATTATATCAAATTAAAAAGCTTCTGCACAGCAAAAGAAACAATTAACAGAGTTAAAAGACAACCAACAGAGTGGGAGAAAATATTTGCAAAATATACATCTGACGAAGGATTAATATCCAGAATATATAAGGAACTCAAACAACTTTACAAGAAGAAAACAAGCAACCCAATTAAAAAATGGGCATAAGAGCTAAGTAGGCATTTCTCTAAGGAAGATATACAAATGGCCAACAGACATATGAAAAAATGCTCAACATCACTCAGCATCCAGGAAATGCAAATCAAAACCACATTGAGATACCATCTAACCCCAGTTAGGATGGCTAAAATCCAAAAGACTCTGAACGATAAATGCTAGCGAGGTTGTGGAGAAAAAGGAACTCTCATACATTGTTGGTGGGACTGCAAAATGGTGCAGCCTCTATGGAAAATGGTATGGAGGTTCCTCAAACAATTGCAGATAGATCTACCATACGACCCAGCTATCCCACTGTTGGGAATATACACAGAGGAATGGAAATCATCAAGTCGAAGGTATACCTGTTCCCCAATGTTCATCGCAGCACTCTTTACAATAGCCAAGACTTGGAACCAGCCCAAATGTCCATCATCAGATGAGTGGATATGGAAAATGTGGTACATGTACACAATGGAATACTACTCAGCTATAAAAACGAATGAAATACTGCATTTGCAACAACACGGATGGACCTCAAGAGAATTATATTAAGTGAAACAAGTCAGGCACAGAAAGAGAAATACCACATGTTCTCACTTATTGGTGGGAGCTAAAAATTAATATATAAATTCACACACACAGACACACACACACACACACACACACACACACACAAAACTGCCGGGGGGGGAAGAAGATATAACAACCACAATTACTTGAAGTTGATATGACAAGCAAACAGAAAGGACATTGTTGGGGGGGAGGGGGGGAGGGAGAAGGGAGGGAGGTTTTGGTGATGGGGAGCAATAATCAGCCACAATGTATATCAACAAAATAAAATTAAAAAAAAAATAATAATAATAAATAAATAAATACCTTGAAATAGAAAAAAAATAAAAAATAAAAAATAAAAATTAAAAAAAAAAAAAGAAATAAAAGATAAGTATAATCAACTTTATCTGAAAAGTTTCACAAAGAAAAAAAGGAATGAATAAACTCATCCAAAGTTGGGCCCTTGAAAAACTGAGGTTCCAAAAATCAGAAAAAGGAAAAGCTAAGTAAATAAAATTAATAATGGGGTGTGGGGCTGGCCAGGTAGTTCACTTGGTTAGAGCATGGTGCTGATAACACCGGGGTCAAGGGTTCAGATCCTAGTACTGGCCAATTGCCAAAAAAAAAAAAAAAAAGGAATGGGAGATAAGAAAAAGAAAAGAAAAGCATTATCAAAAATAAAGATAAACCCCACTTAAGGTTAATATTTAAATAGTAAACAAAAAAGTATAAGGAATACTGGGAAATAGTAGAGAACATTTTTATGTAGAACATTTTTATTCTGAATCAAGGCTCAGAATCTACAAAGGCAGATCTACATGTTTGCTCACATAAAAATGTACGTAAAATTTCCATATGGTGAAAGATACCATACAAAAGAATGATAGATAAAAATGTCTGCAATTCATGTAACAAAAGGAGTATATATACAATATTGTATTTCCTTTAATCTAAGACACCATGATTATAAGGGAAAAAATGTTTATTAAATTATGTCACAAACATCACTTAGAATTTTTAATTTCATACTTATTGAAAAAGTTCTTTTAGAGTAAATTAGGTTCAGCTTTCAAAAATCATATATCATTCTTGAGCATATATAAGAAGAAAAATATAACAAAATAAATCAGTTAAGGCTCTCCTAAAATGTTTTCACATTCAGTGACTTTGTCATTTTTTGATGATTTTTTTTTTTTTTTTTTTGTCTTTTTCGTGACTGGTACTCAGCCAGTGAGTGCACCGGCCATTCCTATATAGGATCCGAACCCACGGGCGGGAGGGTCGCCGCCGCACTCTCCTGAGTGCGCCACAGGCTCAGCCCTTTTTTTTTTTTTTTTTTAAGATGACCAGTAAGGGGATCTTAACCCTTGACTTGGTGTTGTCAGCACCACACTCACCCAGTGAGCCACAGGCCATCCCTATATGGGATCCAAACCCATGTCCTTGGTGTTATCAGCACCACGCTCTCCTGAGTGAGCCACAGGCTGGCCCTTTTTGATGATTTTTTAATGATGCCTATTTTTTTCACAACTATTGTCCTCCTTGCCTCCAGAACACGGGTGAATATTCACGGGTAATATTCCTTAAGGGAATATTAAAAAACTAAAAGCCATTGGCTCATAAACTGGCTTTGCAATCACGTACAGCACATCTTCCTAGAACTCCTGCTTAAGGAATGTTGCTAAACTTGTCTGTAAGATCTGATGACTACCTCTCCCCTATTCCAGCAGAAAACTAAAGGTTTATTTTCAGGAGAGGATATGATTGAGGGTCTCTGGTCTGAACACCAGGCAGAGTTAAGGGCAGGGTACTACTCTGAAACCAGAGAGATCAAGTGAAAACCACGAAAACTTTGATCTTCTACTCCTCTTCTCCCAGATAAGTGGGGCTACGTCTAAACCGTCCAAGCAGAATATCCAACACAGAAGACAGGCCGAGGGAATCTTCAGGATGACAAATGTGCACTGGCTGTAGAGGGCAAAAAAATCTAGACTGAAGCAGGTCAGAGGCTCTAGGAAAGAGATAAAACTGATAAAACACCTGAATTAATAGCAAGAGAAATCTTATTTATTTATATATTTTTGGTGGCTGGCCAGTACAGGGATCCAAACCCATGACCTTGTGTCATAGGACTGTGCTCTAACCAACTAAGCTAACTGGCCAGCAGACCAGAAAAAACTTAGACAATACTAGAGAAACATTTAGGGTTGAATAACTGACAGGTACACAGAAAAACTAATACACAAAAGAGGCAATTTTTAATTCTAAAGAAAATAAAAAATTATACAGGAAAGGAAAAATAATTACAGCATACTACATGGCTTGGCTGTGAACAGCATTTACTTGGTCATAATAATGTAAAGCTGAATGGTGACTTAAAAGATGGTACTATGATATTGGAATAATAAGGAAACAAGGGCGTTTCTGGAGCTTAGGGGCCAGTGTGTGAAAAAAGCTAAATCCTAACTTGCCATAGTGGGAGGTAAATAGGTAATGTCTAAATAACTGAAAAAATCAATAATGGCAATGGATGGATGAAAACAGTAAAAGAGCCAGCAAAAGTTCCTGAAAAACAGCTGCCTCCAGGAAGAATATAGGGGAAGGTTGTGGGCTGATAGTTTTTACAAACAGTCTTGTAGAATTATTAGACTCTTTCATCTATGAACATATAATATATTGTGGCACTATATATTGTAGAAAACTATGTAGCTATTAAAAGAATTAGGCATGTCTAAACATACAGAATTAGAAAGTGGGCCACAAAATATTACGCTGAAAAAAAGTTATAGAACAAAAAATACGTATAATGTGCTACCAGTTTTGCAGGGGTTTTCTTGTGGCTGGCCGGTACAGAGATCCAAACCCTTGACCTTGGTGTTATAACACTGTGCTCTAACCAACTGAGCTAACTGGCCACTCCTCCATTTTGTTTTTAAAAAGTCTGTTTATATACACCTTCAGAGCACTCACTCACTCTAGTTCTCACATAAATAATCCAAACTAGCAAAGATAAATCAATTATATAAAATAAAATTTAAAAACAAAATGTTCTAAATGAAACTTAATAATAAACAAGTAAAATTATTATTTAGCTTGTTTCAGAGGGCCAAGACAAAAGCCATGGAAAGTTATACCTAGGCCTTACATTTCGATCAAGAAATAGCCAACATCTGGCTGTCTCATTTGCTCAGTTCGTTAGAGCGCAGCCTTGTAACAGCCAGGTCAAGTGTTCTGTTCCCAATACCAACCAGCCAGCCACAAAAAAAAAAAAAAAAGAAAAAGAAAAAAAAGAAACTGCTGACATTAATTGAATCGACATCACATTTAATCATGAAACTGCTGAATTGTTATGAACAAATGACTCCTGTGTGCCTTCCATTTTTCCCCTTTTTGAAAGGGAGTGTCTACCAGTTATCCTATGCCTGTTCCACTTAGTTCAGTGTATAGAAGGCAAGGATCTATACTCATAGGGCTATACTCAAGAAATCTCACTGGAGGAGTGAAAATCCACTGCTTTTAGAGGACAAGATTCTGGACTGCAGGCTCATGTGCTAATGGGATATAACTTCTGGGGACCGTGGGAGGGGATGAATGTCTTCTGCATGGCAGAGAATGGTGACCAGCCTCCAACATGAACCCCAGTGATCTTTGCCTCCTGGTAATCATGCCCTTGGGTAGTCCACTCCCACTCTGGATAGAGTTTACCTTAATAACCAAAATAATGTTGCAGAAATGATGGTGTGTGACTTCCAAAGCTAGGTCATAGAAACACACTGTTAACTTCTGCCTTGCTCCCTCTTGAATCACCTATCTCCCCTGTTGCTAGGACATGTAGAAACAGACATACAGCTGATGGTGACAGAAATGGGGTCAATCTTGACAGAGATAAGTCTGATAACATATGAACAATTATAAAACTAGATCTTCCAACCTGGTTTGTGCCATAAATATATGTATTCATACATACATTCATAAACTCATATATGTATATATGAAAAAACTTGAATGTTCAAATTCTACCTATACCCCCTCCTACAACCAGGCACACTGCACCCACACCTCAGAGCCCACCTGGGGACCTTAGGCATGGATAAGGGGACCAGACTCCCCTCCCACAACCAGGCACACCACACCAGTGTCTCAGGGCCCACCCATGAACCCGAAACATGGAGAAGGGGACTGTACCCCCTCCCAGAACCAGGCACACTGTACCAGTGCCTCAGGGCCCACATGGGGACTCGAGGTATGGAGTTGGGGACTGGAACCCCCTCCCACAACCTGGCACAACGCGCCAGCATCTCAGGGCCCGCCTGGGGACCCAAGGTATAGAGCTAGGGACCAGACACTCCCCACAACCAGGCACACTGCTAGCGTCTAGGAGAATGCCAAAAACATCACCTCCATGTGGGTGGCCCACCACAGCCACCACAATAACCATGTCTGCCGTGAAAGCAGCTAGACGCTACAACCACCACGTAAGATGGTCCGCCAACCACTGGAGTGCATTGACACAAGGAGAGTCACCAGAAGAGATAAAGAAAGGAAGAGGATGTCTCTCTCCACAAAGCCCATTTCAGAGTGACAGAAGAAGCATCTGCTCTATGGTAATATTGGGGAAGCTGAACGCACCTCTCAGCATTGGACAGATCATCTAGGCAACAAATCAACAGAGTAACCATTACTCTTTCAGAAGGAGAGAAGAAATCTAGGGTAATTAGAGGGGGAAGAGGGGAGAAATCTAGGGTAATTAGAGGCGGGATGGGGAGAGATTGGACAAGGAGCATAAAGAATAATTATAATTTGTAACAATACATATGCTAGTAATATTGATTTGATCAACATATCTCAATGTTTAACACCAAAAATATGTATAATCAATTTTGATTCAATAAAAAAAATTCTACCTAAAACTGTGAAAAATATTGACAATGTCCTGCATGGAAAATGACTAAGCAAACTGTGGTTTATTGACCTAAGAGAGCTCAGAGCAGCACGTCTCACACTACCCTAAGGAACACTGTGTTCCTTGAGATATTAACAGATAATGCAAGAAAAACAGGTACTGTGGCCAAAAAATTCAGGCAGTGCTACTTTAAGATGTGAACATTCTATTTATCTCCAAACCTCTGGCACTATAATCTAAAATCCATAACATATTATAAGTAAATGTACAGAAAATCCATTCTCATAGTATCAAACATGTTATTTTATTTTATTTTTTGTGGCTGGCCAGAAACCTAAGTTATTTTAATTTGCAGTATAAATCTGCTACTAAAATAATACATAGTAGTGATTTCTAGTTAAACATGACAACTGAATGTACCAGTTTACTACTACTCTCTCCCCAAATCTCACTAAAACAATAAAAAGATTTCTTTTTTTTTTTGGTGGCTGGCTAACCTTGGTGTTATAACACCACAGTCTAACCACTGAGCAAACTGAACAGCCACAAAAGTTGTTTTTATTTTCCAGTTGGCGGCTGGCCAGTATGGGGAACTGAACCCTTGACCTTGGTGTTACAAGGTGACCTTGGTGCTCTAACCAATTGAGTTAACTGGATAGCCCCAAAAGTATTTCTTAAAAGGCATAAATAAGAAAAAAAGGGAACAGGAGAGAAGATGATGTCAATAAAGTTTTGGAAGGTGGAAAGCAAACGAACTATAGGTTACTGACTGAGCAACCAGGGAAAGCGGAAACTTCTGCTGCCTACAGTGGAGGTCCTGAAAGCAGGCCGAATACTTCCCAAAGTAGAAGAAACGGGAGGATTAGTTAAAATCTGTATGAGAAGCAGGGAGAGCCCCAGATCCTTCCCCACTCCCTGTAGCAGGGGGAATGCATCCCTCCATCCTAGAGGGAGGTTTCTGCTCTGAAAATGCAAAATCGGTGAGGTTCTAGCCTCAGTGACACCAGGCACAGCCATGCATAGAATCTTACAGAAAACCAGGTCATTAAGTGAAAGCTCTCACAGGGAAAGGTCCATGCTCTTCCCTGTCCAGCTCTGAAAAGGCTGCCAGCCAGGCTTATTATGCCTTCAGGAAAAGAGGCTGGAGGAGGAAGGTAACTTATCCAGAGATGGGATAGACCAAGTGAGATATTTGGGAGCCCACCAATAAAATGACCAGGCAGATCACCTTACTGCAAAACCACACAAGTCTGCAATGTCTCTGTGGTGTTATAACACTCTGGTTCATTCAGTGCCCAGAGTGACTCAGTTAGCAAGTAATTATTGAGTATTGACTATGTGCTGGCTCCAAAGATATAGCTGTAAACAAAACAAATAAAAATCCCTTCTTCGTAAAGCTTACATTCTACTGAGATAAACGAAAGACTCACACAAAGGAATTTCATAATGCTAGAGACAGAGGAAATCCTAAAAGCTTCAAGAGAGAATAAAACAGGGTTAGGAACAAGAATACCATGGGACTTCTTAGCAGCAATACTGGAAACTGGAAGATAGTAGATAAATGCCTTTGAAATAATGAGTGAAAATGATTCCCAACCTAGAATCCTACACCAGGCCAAACTAACATTCAAATGTAAGAGCAGAACAATGACATTTGTAGTCTCAAAAATTTCACCTTACCTATACCTTTCTTAGGAAGCTCCCAGAGGGTATGGCCCGTCAATATCAGGGAATAAACCAAGAAAGAGGAAGATCTGAAATCTAGGAAACAGAATATAATACAGAAAGAGGCAAATAGAGATGCAAGAGCTGGCTGCTTATCAAGCCTGGAGAACAGTCAGTCCAGACTGGAATATGAGGATGAAGGCCTTCTAAGAGGGACATCTGCAAGCAGATAAGGAAAGTAACAGATTACCTGATGGGTCTGAACATGTTGGGACGGGATTCATTTTTATGGAAAGGTTTCAGGATAGATTAGTGACAGGTACAGAGACTATCGACCAAATAAATATAATTGTTACCAACTTTAGTAGGAAAAAATAAATTATACAGTGAATAATATGTATATAGCGAAAGTAATACAAACACTGAAAACTGATCAGAAGGGGGTGTAAGAAGATTCAATCCTCAATTTTCACATTAGGAAGGAATGGATAATATCTAAAACTGGAAAATAAAACAAATGACAGTATAAGATACTAAGAAATATGGAGGCAAATTGCAGAAGAAATAGCTACAAACATTGAAAGTAGTTTCATCTAGGCAATGGGGAAGTGTAGGACAGGGGACTGCTGTTTTCCTTGTCATAAATTCATACTGGACAATTGGCTTTTTAGAAAATTGAGATATAAGGCACATACAGTGCAACGTATGGGTTTAAGTATACACGTAAGTAAGTTTTGACTACTTGATTTTTTAAAACTATGTTCATATGCTACTTTGATTAAAATAAAATAAAAATTAAAAACAAACAAACACATGGCACTCTTCTGAAATGGTTTTTGGTAATGAAACTGTGAGTAAGAAGCCCTCCTGGGATGTGCTTGTGAGTTTCTACAGGAGACTCCCTGGCCAGAAGAAGGGACTATTATTTCAACTGGCTCAAGCCAGTTCATACTAAGAGCTCCAGGACAGGCATTTTTCCAGGCTTGTGGGCTACATATTTTTAAAATACTCTTTACCTTCTTCCATTTTCGCATTTGAAATTAGCATCTGTCTCAAATGCTTGAGGAGACCAGCCCAAGTAAACGTGCTGTATGCCAGGGAATTCGCAGACATCTGAGGAATGTTACAAACACCCAGCATCTTGAATTCAGGATGGGGAACGAGATTCTCCATTAAGTCTCCTGTAAAGAAAAAAAGATCTGAATTAAAAAAAAAATTTTTTTTTTGAAGGTGACCAGTAAGGGGATCCTGACCCTTGACTTGGTGTTGTCAGCACCACACTCACCCATTGAGCTAACCGGCCATCCCTATATGGGATCCGAACCTGTGGCCTTGGTGTTATCAGCACCATAGTCTCCTGAGTGAGCCACGGGCCGGCCCCTGAACTAAATTTTTTTATTCCACATTGTTGCCATTGACCAATACACAACAAAGATTTGATAGTATTCTTGGCCAAATGTGTCTTCTCCTCTAAGGCCAAAATTGCTTAAACTTTAAAATATAAGTACAATTTCAGAGACAATGTCTATTACAGACCACATCTTTGCTTCATTTTAGCAACCATTTTAACATGGGTGAGAAAAAACACTTTGCCAAAAAGGAAACAAGAATTTGGATGCTGAGTAACTGGAAATGTGAATGAAATATTTAGCTAGCCCCCAGGAAAACAAAGCAAGCATGAGAGCTGATACACTTTTCTTGTTATTCTGTGTTCACTAAATATTCCTTTAGGAGTTTTCCTAGATCTTTTATTTATATTATCTGGTTAAATGATAATCAAAACCTATTAATATGAAACCCAACTTGGAAAGAAGACAGAATTAGTAATTCCTTAAGACAGGAATGTGCCTATCTTTAGAAAAAAAATTAAGGAGAAAGGCTAATTTGCTTTACAATCACAGCTGTCTTATATGTTTATAGAAAATACCTAGAGGAGAGAGAAAAATATATTACCATAACAGGAAACGTAAATTTTATAATACCATTGAGAGCAAACTCACATCCTACTTCCTAAAGAACAAATTTTTACACAGACATCTACAAAATGCTGAACAAATGGACTTATACTAGGGGAGTTTCCTCTAAACATAAGAATCCTTTTCTGTTAACACACTTGGAGTTGAATTCTATTGCATAGCAACACACAGCAAATCATTCCTGAGCACTAACGCATGAATTATTCATTGCTGCAACCTCCTCTGCCCTCTAGCTTTCTTGTTCAACTACTCTCACCTTAATCATTCTTGGACCTTAGTGAGAACCTAATCCACAGGCCTCCTCTCTTCTCAATCCATCAGTCTTCCTCTTTCCGGCAAAATCTCACTTTCAGGTCAGCCCCATTCTCCACATTCTGTGTCAGAGCACAACTGTAGGAAAGTCACTCCACATGGCAGACTGGGCCCCCTCTGAATCCACAATTTCCAAACAGAACGCCGGTGCCCACGTCTGTGTCTCAGGCCCGCACCACTTTTCTGAACTCTACACCCACATACTCTCCATTCACCAAATATTTTTACTGAGCGCTTAGTTTTGCCATGCGTTGTTCTCAGCACTGGGAAGATAATGGTAAACAAACTAGACACAAATCACAGTCCTTATGAAGCTTACGCTGTAGTGGAAGGAGACGAGTAATAAACAAATAAAATAAATACTTTGTCAGAGAAAATGCTACAGAGGAAAATAGAGCAATGTAAGGGGGAATAGGAGATTCAGGCCGGGTCTGGGCAGACTGTAAAGAAGATGGTTATGGAAGGCTTTGTTGAGAAGATGATGTCTCCTCAAAGACCTGAGTGGGGAGATGAGCCAGTGGATATCTGAGGTCATTCAGTGCAGGGACCCTGGGGCCAACCATGTCTGAGGAACAGCATGGAGGCCAATGTGTAGGAAGAGAATGAGTGAGGAAGAGAGTAGAACACAAGACCTGGAAGGCAGGGGAGGCCAGACAGAGCAAAGCCTTGCATGTGACTGCAAGGACTCTGGCTTTAACTGTGGGTGACATGGGAAACCCCTGGGAGGTTTTGAGTAGGGGAGTAACAGGATCTGACTTAATCCTTTTAAAAACCATAAGGCCAGAGATCAGTCTGGGTGCTAGACTGAAGAAAAAGTGTGGGCTGGCAAAGTGGGAATGCCACTAACTGCCCACACATTGCCACTAAGGTATAGCAAAGGTACCTCATACTCACCATGTCTAAGACCCACCTCTTTCTCTGTCCCCTCCTGCGCCCCACAAAACCAGGTCCTTTTTTAGTGTCCCCAGCCTGGGCTAATGGCACCACCATCCACACTGTTGTGTAAACCAGGGCCCAGTGAATTATGCTCTACCACTCTCTTTCGCTCATTCCTCATGTCCAATCCAGCCCCTAGTCCTGTCCATTTTATGTCCCACCCCCCAATCTCTCCCAGGTCCATCCTCTTTACTCTGTCTCCATTTGTTTATTTCCACATGGCAAGGACCTGCTGTATGACAGGCTCTGAGGATAAGAGCGGTGAATATGGTAGACAAGACCCTGCCTCATGGAGCTTCTACTCTAGTGGATAAAAACAGAGAATAAAAAGTTAATAAACAGAACAACATGAGAGAGTGATAAACGTTGGGAAGGAAATGAACAGAATGATATCATAGCCATTCACTCCTTGGGCCGAGCCCGTGGCGCACTTGGTAGAGTGCTGCGCTGGCAGCGCGGCGACGCTCCCGCCGCGGGTTCGGATCCTATATAGGACTGACCGGTGCACTCACTGGCTGAGTGCCGGTCACGAAAAAAAAAAAAAAAAAAAACGACATTCACTCCTTGAACAGGATAATCACAGAAGGCCATTTTAAGGAGCTAACAGTGAGCTGAGTCCTGATACATGAGAAGGGAAATGGTCAGGAGAAAATTTTCTGGTAGAGGGAGCAGGAAGGTAGAGCCCCTGGTGAGAATAAGCTGAGCTATATGAAAAAAAATGAGGAGACCCCTGAGGCTGCAGCCCGTGAATATGGGGAGAATGGCAAGAGAGAAGGGAAAATGGGAAGGCAGAAGACACATCCCATAAGGCCTTCCTGAGCAATCGCTGGCTTTATTGTAAGAAATCTAGAACTAAATTTTTTAAATTGAGCAACTAAGGCATGAAGGAAGGAACAGGCTTCTGGGGGAAAGCTAAGAGATCTGTTCTAGACACAGTATGTTTGGGATGTCCATGAAATGTGTCCATATATGTTTAACGAAGGCTGCTGGACACAGAAATCTGAAGCCTAGAGAAGTGGTCAGAGTTGGAGATAAACTGGCAGGTTGGAGAATACAGATGGTGTTTAAAGCTATGGGACTGGGCTGGTCACCTGGGAAGAGGGTCCAAGACCAGCATTTAGAGCTTGGGGAGGGGCCAAAAATAAAAGGAAACAAAAGGAGTACTAATTGAGATCAAAGGAAAATCAGGACTGGGGCTCTCACAAAACACAGCGGAGACTTTGAACTTGAGAGTTCAGCTATCCCAAATTCTACTGAGAGGGTGATAGAAACAAGGACAGCAAAGTGTCCACTGAATTTGGCAACATGGGCTACTTGTGACCTAATAAAAATTTCAAAAACATAAGGGTGGGGGGAAAAAAGTAGAAATGAATGGGTTAAAGAGTGAATAGGAGGCGAGGAAATGAGGACAGCAAGGATAGACACCCCTTTGAGGATGCTGGTTCTAAAGATTAACAGAGAAATGGGGCAATCACCAGATCACCAGAGGGTGATGTCAATAGAGGGCCTTTTTTTCAATGTGAGAGATGCCAGAGGATATTTGTAATGGGAGTAACCTAGGAAAGAGGCATAAGTTAATGATACAGTACGATGAGAGGTGAGTGTAGGAATTAAGTCCCTGAGCGGGAGAGGGCATGGGACCCAGAACCACTGACAGGAGCAGGACACTCTCCCACTGTGACACAAAGTGAGGTGCAAAGGTGGGCCCAGAGCAGTAAAGTTTGTAGACTTGATAGAAGGAGTCAAGGGAGCCCTGACTAACTAACTACCTTGATTTCTTCAGAGCAGCGTGAGCTCAAGCCGCCACACTCTCCAGTAATGAGTGAGTCAACCCGCAGACTCACCTCCAACCAGCTCTCTGCAGGCAGTCTGATGAATCTTTTCAAAAGTTAAAGTGATTATGTCACCAACCGATTTAAAACCCTTAGATGGCTTTCCCCTGTTCTCAGATTAATAAGGAAGACCTTTAAATGGCTTACAAAGACCCGCAAGTTCTGCCCCAGCTCCACTCTGCTCTCAGATTACAAATATACTCTACAGCATTCTCAGAGTTCCAGTGACACTGGATCCCTCACCATTTTTGATGTGCCATGCTCCCTTCTGCCACAGGGCCTTTGTGCATGCTATTCCCTCTGCCTGGAACCCTCTTCTCCCTGCCTTTGCTTAGTTAACTCCAAGTCATCACCCAGCTCTTGGCTCAAGTGTCATTTCCTCAAGACAGCTTTCTCTGCTTCTTCAGCCTAGGTCTGGTTCCTGCATGACAGATTCTCTTAAAACTGTACTTCTTTCCAAAAAAAAAAAAAAAAAAAAACTGTACTTCTTTCCTTCACAGCATTTAACTCAGTTTATAATTATACATTCTTGGGGTAATTATTTGTTTAATGTTTCTTTTTCACACTGAACACAATGTCTGTGTTGGATCCCCATTGTATCTCCAACATTTAGCAGAGTCCCCAGCACACAGGAAGAAGTTGATAAATATTGGTTGAGTGAACAGACATGCACCCAATACAGTAAGTCCTATGAGATGCACAGAAATTAGCAAGACACACATCTCTAAGGAAGCTGCAAATGAGTGGGGACTACAAAACATTCACATGGCAAAATCCCTCTCTAAGGAAACACATGGGACTAGCTATAGTGGTAGCATCTGGAAAGGGGTAGGAGGGAGACTTACTTTTGATTGCATTTTCTTTTTCTTTCTTTTTTTATTAAAAAATTTTTTTATTTTACAGACCCCCACAATGAAGACGATTGCACATTCTTTTATACTTGAATAAATGTGTATATGCATATATATCACCTTTAAAGGTAAGCAAACATACTTAAAGAAATAATAAAGGCAAAAAACATTAAATGACATAAATGAGATATAGAATGCCACAGGAGTTCTGAGAAAAGAAGGTTACTTCCAGCTAAAGGCCTCAGCAGGAAAGCTTCATGGAAAAATTATCACTTGAATTGGAATGTGAAGGATAAGTAAGTTTTTAATAGAGGTAAAGAAGTGAGGGAAGAAGTGATTTCTGAGGGGAGGGAATACTGGGCTAAGGGACCAGGGCAGGAAGTACCAGACTGAAGAAGGACACTCAAGATACGATGAGAAACAGATGGGGTCCATGCAGAGAAGGCAGTGGGAGATGAATTTAGAAAGTTAGGATTCAGGGCATAATGAATGCAAGGAATGTCAGGGTAAGGAATGCTGACAAATCTGTCATGTAATGCATGAGCCACAGAATAAGCATAAGAGGGCAGAAGAATTAGAATTGTGCTCTGGGGAGGCTCATTTGGAGCCAGTGTGCAAGATGGACCAGAGAAGGAAGAGGCAGGCAACAGGAAGGAAAGCAGGATTAATACCACCTTAAGACAGGAATGTCAGGGCTGGCCAGTTACCTCAGTTAGTTAGAGCATGGTGTTGCAACACCAAGGTCAAGGGTTTGGATCTCTGCACCAGCCAGCCACCAAAAAAAAAAAAAAAAAAAAAGAAAGAAAACATATGCCCAAACAAAAATTTGTACACCAATGTTAATAACAGTATTATTCATTACTCATTATAGCCAAAAAAAAGTAGAAACAACCAATGTCTATCATCTGGTGAATGGATAAACAAAATGTTACATATCCATACAATGGAATACTATTTAGCCATAATAAGGAATGAAGTACAGGTACATGTTGCAACCTGGATGAATCTTGAAAACATTATGCTAAGTGAAAGAAGCCAATCATAAAAGGCTGCATATTGTATGATTTCATTTGTACAAAATGTCCAGAATGGGCAAATCCATAGAGACAAAAAAGGACATTAGTGGTTGTCTAGGGCTGGGGGAAAATGGGAAATGGCTGCTAATAGGTACAGGGTTATTTTACTGAGTGATGAATATAAGGTTGTATATAAGTTTATGAATATGCTTAAAAACATTGGATTGTACACTTTAAATGGGTGAATTATATCTCAGTAAAGTTGTTATTAAAAAAAAAAAAGAAGAGAAGGAATCCTGAAGGATGGAGTCAACGGATAGCCACCACTCTTGAGAATTTAGCAACTTCTCAAAACTTGCCAGTATGACAGTGAAGAGCTAAGCAGGTCTGAAGGAAGATTTTTGAGATGAGGGAGATCTGAATGTATCTTCAGGCAGAGCGGAGGAGACAATGAAGAATAAATTTTGAGACTTACAGAACATAAGACTTTCCTACCAATAGCATACAGGGAGCCACATACCTAGTGGGTTTCTTCTGTAGTGAAATGAGCCTTCTGCAGAATAAGTAGGCTGGAACACACTTCCCAGCTGATGTGCGAGGACTTGATTTATATCTTTGAAGGATATCTGCTTGATATTCATCAATTTTGCACAGATCTTATGAACAGCATCATTCTCATGAATAAGCAGAGCATCTGAAGATCGGTACAAGTGAGAAAGAGTCAAAATGGAGTTGTAGTTCTGAACGATAACCTAGAGAGAAAAAGAGCAGAAATAAGAAAGGCAGGAGAGAACAGTAGTTAAGAGTGTAGGTTCTAAAGGCAACCTGCCTGGGTTCAAATCCTGGCTCTGTCACTTTCTAGCTATATGACCTCGGACAAGTTATTTAGTCTCTCTATGCCTTGGTTTCCTCATTTGTAAAACGGGGATGGTAAGTATACCTAATGACATAATGCAAGTAAAGCACCTAGAACAGTGCCTTTCACGTAGTAAGTGCACAACAAACATTGGCTATTACTATCATACTTCTTTCCTAAATCATTTCCTATAGTGACTTGTCTCACCTTCGTTTTGTTTTTTTTACAAGGCTGATTAACAGAAAATTGGCCTATGTAAAAATTTCCTCCCAAAGGAAAGAAATGAAAAATATTTGAAGATTAGCAAGTCATCAACCCCAACATGAGGTCAAGGTTCCTGCTTTACATACTGTAGCCAGAGGGACTAACCCAGAAATGGGCTCCTGAGAGAAGAAGCACAGTCATCTTCCTTGGAATTTTTAAAGACAAAGACAACTTACTTGTTTGGAAAAGTTTAAGCAAAGTTAAATGAATTGTTCATCAAAGTTCCACATTGTATAATCATTCTTGAAGCTGTCACTTAATGTTTCCAAATAAAGGGTAAGATTAATCTTCTAGCTACATTTACTTTGATTGCAAAAAATAGAAAACATAAAATTTTCAATTAATATGTTCATACCTCACCAGTTCCATAAGGCCATATAATCTGATTCATTTTCAAAGAGTTTGAGTACTGATCTTGCAAATTCTGTGTAACGAAGGCTCCTAGCCCTGATCCTGTGCCCCCAGCCATACTCATTATGATGAAAAAACCACTCAAAGAGTCACATTTCTCTGCTTCCTTCTGGATTATGTTCATTATAGATTCTTCATGCCTGGGTCCATGAACAGAGTAACTATGCGATGGTAAAAGAGACAAATACAAACACTTTTCAATTTAATCAGAATGATGCAATGCAGAGAAAAAGATATAGGATAGAGAGGTCTTTTCAAAGCTATGGAACTAAACTAACTCTTATGAAAGGTATAGGTATCATGACTGACAAAATTTTAAATATGCAAGTTAAATATATTTAACAAGACTGCTAGAAGAGTGAGTTTATAGTATACAGAAAGTTCTCTTTTATACGCCATTCCTTTAGCTGGAGCTTTCAGTTACCAGGTAGTTCTACAAATTCATGGTACAACATATTTAATATTCATAACAGTAATCCTAAAATAGTAGCTCTGAAACTTTGCTGCACATGAAAGTCACCTGGGGAGCTTTCAAAAATCCCAACATCTGGCTTTACCCCAAACCATTAAATCAGAATCCCTGGAAGTTAGACATCGGGATTTCCCAAAGAACCCCAGGAAATTCTAATGTGCAGTAAAGTTTTGGAATTATTGTCTTGTAGTATTCCCTATAACTGGAATACCTGCCAGATAAGGATACTGTATTGATAACAAGTTAGTTCGCAGCATGTTTGAAGAAGATGGAAGACCGTGCAGCAAGAGACCCCTGTTTTCATTATTTCCTGTACCCGAAGCACAGACATAGAGATAGGATGAGTTTCTTCTGGGTGAAGTCAAATTCTAAATTTTATTTATTTATTTGTTTTCATTCTTTTTTTGTGTTTTTAAATTCTAAATTTTAAGATAGTAATTTCAAGATTATGTGCTCAGTATATCAACTGTGCAGTTGTAACTACACTATTCACAGACTACTATGTAGCTGTAACTAAACTGAACATCATGAGAAATTATTCTTTTTCACATTTTTTTGGGGGGGGGGGCAGCTGGCCAATACAGTGATCAAATCCCGGACCTTATCAGCACCATGCTCTAAACAATTGAGCTAACCAGCTAGCCCTGGGAAATTACTCTTACCCATATGCCCAGTTGTTTCCAGAACCTTGTTTTTGACAGAAGCATGCATGCTGACCATATTTCCATCGGCCAGACTGAGCAGCCTTTGACAGTGTTTGATTGATAACTTTAGGTTCCATGTCAACAAGTACAGCCCGGGCAACTGGAACTAGAAAAAAAAAAAAAAATACATTTCGTATGTCTTTTTTTTTTGGTTTTTGGCTGGTATGGGTATCCGAACCCTTGACCTTGGTGTTGTAACACCACGCTCTAACCAACTAAGCTAACTGGACAGCCTCTCATATTTCTTATTTGGGTAACTCACAGCATAAACTTCTAGGTCCAGAAAAAAAAAAAAAAAATCCAGGGGTTAAGGATAGAAAGATATGTCATACTGCTTAGAAATCCAGGTGGGCATGGGCAGGTATATGCAGATGTTCATAAAGCTAAGCAGGATGAATCAGTGTGGGCTAAAATCAGGTGGGTCAGGTCTACAAACATCAGGGATGAAGACGGTGTCAAACTAGCCCCAGAAGGACTAGTGGGAGACAGAAAAACACATCAACACTTAATCACAGTATGACATGATAAAACCCACAACAAATCCACACCAAAGGAGCAGTATATTCAGAGGTACAGAATAGCACAGACACAACATGCAGCTCAGAATTGTTGGGGCAGAAGATGGGTAAGTAGGGGGTAGAAAAACTGATGGAGATGAAAAGCAGACAGGGCTAAGATCTTGGAAATCCTTACAGTCAATGCCAAAAAGCTTGAACTTTATCATATAGGCAATGATAAACCACTGAAAATTTTCAAGCAGGTTAGGAATGCACAGATGTATTTTTTAATACAGCAGTGTGGAGAGCAGATGTGATAGACACAAGACTCCAGACAGGGAAATCTAGGAGTGTCTTCAAATAGTCCAGGTGAGACAGGACAACAGCCAGAACTAAGACAATGACAGTTGAAGATGGAAAAGGGAGAACAGTTTGAAGAAATAAATAACAGGAGGTAAAATAAACAGATCTTGATGTTTGATGGTATGTTGGCGGTGAGAGCAAGTTTTAAAGGAAAGATAATGAGTGCTTTGGGCATGGAGTTGAGTTTGAAACTTACATGGGAGATGCAGGTGGAGATGTCCACTAATCAGTTGCATGAGAGTGACTGAAATTGCCCAGAGAGAACTATACAAATATGGACAGAGGAGAGCCTGAGATGCAATCACTGGAGAAGAAAAGTTCAGTGAGTAAAGAGGAGTTTTAAGGAGGGAGTTCTTCAGTTAATATTATCAAATCCAGTAGAGACTTAAGTGAATTAGAAAAGAAAAACAGCAGTTGGATCTGGTAACCAGGAGGTCATTGGATACTTTTCTTAGAGCAGCTTCAGTGGTGTTGTGGGGGCAGAAGCGGGATTCTAGTTAGTTAAGCAGAGTTCTTCTTTGAGAATCTTGGATGATAAGGCAAAGAGATAAGACGGAAGAAGAAAGCCAAGTCAAGAGATAAGTTTTGTTTTGTTTAGTTTTAGATTGGTGAGATTTGAGCATGCTCACATACTGAGGGGAGGATGCCACTGGAGAGGCAAAAGTTGTTAACATAGAAACAAAGGGCTGAAGGCAAGTGAGATGGGAAGAAATGGGGGTCAGACACCATGTGGAGGGTCTGGCCTTGAGGAGGCTGGTTATGTCAGAGTAACGAGTGGAACACACATACCTCCATTTTCTTCCTCACTGAAGAATCTTTCTTTGCAAGATGCTTGATATGCCTCAGTATCTTTCCTAGAGCAGAGTACCTGGGAACAGTGTAAGTCGCTAAATAAGGCATCAAACACTTCAAAACCAATCTGATTGCCACACTGACCAAGTTGCACTGTTACTATTGACATGATGAGCCACAAACTAGGCCTATTCCCTCAAAAAAGTGAGCAACCTGTAATAGAAAAAAACATAGGCTTTGAGAAAAAAATATAGGCTTTTTTTCACTACATTACTAATAAGAACAAATAAAATGTCATATGTGTTAATTATACACCAATAAAAAATAATTTTAAAATGCCATATATGTATATGGTGTTGTAAATGAAATAGCCACGTTGTCTAAGGAGCCAGTCATTCACGGAAGTTTTTCTCTTACTCTACATGATTTTGGTATGTGTGATATACTGGTTGTATATATTGAGCAACTATTTTGCTCAATAGTTTCCAAAATCTGATTTGTACTATTTTCCTAAGCATGCATTTACAGCAAAACAAAAGAAAACAAATGCTGGTTGAACGAATTAACGTACACACTTCACACCACATGGACACATAAAATGCAGACGTTAGCTCAACAATCGTACATTCAATCAGCATTAATTTTCTCTTTTCTCAATAATGACTATCTTTCTCTCCACTAACCAAACCACCTTTCTGGCCTGGTAACTTTACTAAGACTTATAAGAAAGGCTTTGTGTTTAGCTCAGGAAGGACAGCAAGAAAGATGAAGCTTAGAGAACGAAGACCAGATGAAATGTCACAGCAGGTCTTCATCATTTTTAACAAAGAAAAGAGGCAATTTTTGATAAAGACCTCACATCAGGTTTATGCAGTTCTGGAAATGAGCAGCGGTTTGTAAACCAGATTCTATACTTACAATTTTAAAGCTGCAATGTAATGTAGGTGCTATTACCCTCATTTACAGATAAAGAAACTGAAGCTCTGAAAGGTTATGTGACTTTCTCAAGGCCACCGAACTAGTCAAGAGCAAGTCAAGACTTTCCCCACCGGCCCCAGGAGCCCCCCATTAAAGCCACTCACTGACAGTCCCCGAACCAGCAGTTTCTGTTCTGTTCAAATTTCAGAGGACCAACCCTCTCGCTACGCGCATGCTCAATTTCAACACTGAAAAGCTACCGAGGATAAACGCTCATGTTCCGCAAGTGAAGAGTGTTGTGTATTTTTTTCCTATTCAGAAAGGTTAATCACGCACGTTCAATTTTAATTTATCAACTTCAGATATGGTACGCATGCTCACTGTTCATCAAAAGCTTTAGCTAATAATGCGCATGCTCAAATCTCCAAGCGCGCTTTCGGCGGGTGTTTTGCGCATGTTTCTGTCATACCTGGATCTGGCGATGGTTCTACGCATGTCCGTTGCCCATAGTTTGGCTTCATGGAACCGTGTACGCATGCTCTAGCGCTGAACTTGAGGAGCCAGTCTAGGGCCTAGGCGCAGACGCACTAAGCCTAAGCAGCCGGTGATGGCGGCGGCGGCGGCAGTGGCTGCGGCGGGTCCGGGCCCATGAGGCGACGACGGAGGCGGGACGGCTTTTACCCAGCGCCAGACTTCCGAGACAGGGAAGCTGAGGACATGGCAGGAGTGTTTGACATAGACCTGGACCAGCCAGAGGACGCGGGCTCTGAGGATGAGCTGGAGGAGGGGGTGAGGCCCGGGGTCCCGGGGGGCCCTAGGTGACAGGGCCAGGGCGGCGGCGCGGGCCCAGGAAGCCCGGCGTGTCCTAGAGTGCGGAGACCCTGGGGGGCGCGAGTAGTCTCCGGGAGGAGCTGAGTCCCTGCGCGGCCAGAGGCGGGGGAGCGGGCGGGGCGGACCTGGCCCTAGGTGTGAGGCCTCTGCAGGGCTCGCAGGTGCAGGTCGCGCCCTTAGCCCCAGATCAGCGCAGCCCGAGCAATTTGTTTGAAGAGGGAAAGAGAAAGGGCGCGTGGTCGATTCCTCGATCTGTTGGACTTGAGTGTGGCGGGGCGCGAGTGATGTGAGCTGAGCGTGTGTTGGGGGTTAGGGAGACTGCGATCACCGGGTGTCCCGTAAGTACAGGTGAAGTGCAGAAGGGTTTCGAGTGTAAGATTTCAAGTTTTAAATCTTCAGACCTCCCACAACCACCTCTTTTCTCGGCCTGTCGCTTCTCTCCTAGGAAGCGCTCAGCTGTTAGAAGTGACAGCTGAAAACTTCTGTCGGGAGTAGCACTGCCGCTGCTGTTACAGCCACCAGGAGTTTTATTTCGGGAGCAAGGGGGCTCTGCTGCATCTTCCAGGGTTTGTTTGTTTGCTTTTTTTTTTTTTAAACCCCCTTCCGTGTGACTTTTTTTTAAAAAGTATTTATGATGACACACGGCATTTGTAACTTTCTTCCAAGTTGAAGATGTCTGTATTTTTTCAGAATAATTTATGTCATTTTGGAGTGGAAAAAAAGTGTTGACAGCTGTGATTTGGATTGCCAAAAATAAATTGCTTGAACTGAGACTTGTGAATGGTGGTGTGAGGGCTTTCCTTGCTATAATTTAGGGTGTTGAATTTAGAATCGTTTTTTTCTAATGCACAGCTTGGTTTTACCTTTACTGTTTTAGTAGTTTGTTATTCTTTGTGGAATATCATTCTTTCTTCAAGATAAACTTATTGAAAAATCACAGATTGCACCTGAAGTTCAAAAGTGGTATTGCCGTACTATATCACTGATTCTGGACAAATTATCGTCAGTGGTAATTTAGGTTCTAAATTTCATTGTCTAGATGAGTACATGGATTAATGACTGTTTGCGATGTTTGCTCTAACTGCATAGGGGCTTCCCTTTCTTTCCCTCACCCCTCGTTTTTCTCCTCTGGCAAATAGATATCCCTTACTGTTGACAAAAAATTGAGATTCTGTGTATAAAGAACTTTGAACACTTTAAAAACTAAGTGGGCTAGAGTAATAGTATTCTTTTCATAACCAAATGAGACTAAATAAAAATCACAGTTGAGAAGGTGGGTAGTGAGGTGCGTGCTTTTCAAACTTTTTATATGGAATTCCAGTTAACCTCTGAATGGAACATAGTGATAGACTAAATACGATTTGAAACAAATACGGGATTACTTTCATTACACATACCATATTTTCATCAATTACATTGATTGGTTCCATATGGCAGTGGCTTTGGAACAGGGCAAGGGAGAAAACTGGATAGGAAGGGTGTAGCTGAACGGATAGAATTTCCAGACTGGGTTTATCATCCTTTGAAAATACAATACTGTATTAAGATTTCTGTTATAAACCGGGACCTCTTTTTTTGTGTGTGTGGTTGTTTTTTGTTTTGTTTTGTTTTTTCTTGTTGTGTTTCAGGAATAGGTGTTCTAGGGCTTTTGTTTTGCTGGGTACAAACAAGTAGGATTTTGAGAGAGTGAGGACGTGGCCAGAGAAATTGGTGAAAATATAAAATAGAGATATGGCCACAACCTCGAGGAGAGGAACTTTAGGGAAAGAGCAGAGTTAATTAAAGAGGATTTTGAGGAAGAGCCTTCAGTAAAATATATCTTACTTAGCAATACTTTTTGGAGATGAAAATGTTTCTTTAGAGTGTGTTATTCTTAATAGGTGCCTCAAGGTGGACAAGGGAAGAGTTGGGGTGGGATTGGGTTGGCAACCCAAGAGATTCAGTGACATCCAGATTACCCTGAAATAAAAAAGTAAAAATAAAAAATTCTGAAAAATAAGAGAAGTTTAGATTCTTAGAAAATCTTCTTATATTTCCTGTTTGTGAATTTATAACCTTTAATTTATTACATGAACTTTTTTAACATTGCTGCATATCAGAGTAGCCTTACTTCTTCATTTTATAGTAAGGAAACTGAGGCATAGGCCAGAGAGATGATTGCCCAAGATTACATAGTGGTAGTGTCTTCTGAGTCAATTCAGTGAGCTTCATTGCACAGATTCTTTATTGCATTTACTGGTCTTGTTCATAATGTACTTCTTTGTTGTGTGTCAAAAGTGAATTCAAATCTCTTTGGCCATACTCACTGACTATGTGAGCAAATTGCTTAATCTCTCAGACACTTTCTTCTTGTCTGTAAAATGAGGGTACATGAAATAAAGTATATAATGTACTCTAAGAATATCCTGGCATTTTAAGCAATTAGCTAGTTCACAGAAATCTAGCTTGTCAGTGTTACTCATGGACAAGGAACTGATCATTCAAGTTTACCCCTGTCTATGCCTAGAGACTTAATAATAAATGCAGTTACACTAGATGTGCTGTATTTTTAGAACTGTGTTAACATGGTTTTGGTTTTTTAAAAAAATCTATTTAGAGATATATGCCTTTTTGAGTGAATTCATATTAGTAAATATATGTATTTTCATAGGTTATTTAATTCTTCAGAGAGTAAAAGATGAGACTGAACTGGTATATTTATGTACAAGGTCGAATGCCTGCTACCTAACTAAAGAAAGACTGAATATCTCAGAGGAATGTATATTAAAGTCAATGGGTAAGAGGGTTTTTTGGGGGAGAGCTTGTGTCTTTTTTGTTTTTTGTTTCATCGGTGATGGCATCATTTGGGGCAGTTAGCTGAAATTAAGGGAAAGTTTTCTTCCAGAGAATTTCATTAGATTGTGAAAATGTTGGAATCTTCTCTGCTTTCTGTATCATTAAAAGAGTAGTAGAAAACTGTAATGCAATTTTAAAAATTCTTACTTTTTACACTACTAATTCAAAATTTTGAAATAATCAGAGGCTTACTGCACAAGTTTTAGATTGAAACATCAGATTTTTATTGAGCATGAAGTTTTAAAATGTTTGAAAAACAAAGTGCTATATAGATGGTATGTACTGAAATATTCATGATTATGAAAAATTATAGAAAAAAAATCTCATTATCAATACTTATCTTGCCTTGTAATATATACTTACCAAAAGTGGCAACAATTTTTATATAGTCCAAGATTTTGGGCAAGGTTTACCCCTTTCTCCCAATTCATCTGAGTTTTTTTTTTTGTTTGTTTGTTTTTAAGATGACCGGTAAGGGGATCCTAACCCTTGACTTGGTGTTGTCAGCACCACGCTCACCCAGTGAGCAAACTGGCCATCCCTATATGGGATCCGAACCCGTGGCCTTGGTGTTATCAGCACCGCACTCTCCCGAGTGAGCCACAGGCCGGCCCCTCATCTGAGTTATTGAATCTTATAAGGAAACTTTAGTGAAGAGCCAGGCAAGTGGATAATTGATTTAATGAATATCTGGATTAAAGATAATTTCACCCATAGTGGAACAATTTATTTAGATTTTTATAAAATGTGCTTTCTTTCATTGGGACTTTAGGCTTATTAACTTGAATTTATATACATTTTTAATTTAAAATTTTGCAAATAGTCATTCTGGTGGGCTAGTTTGAAACAGTGTATCTTTGTATAGTACCTTAGATGAGCAGGGTTCCACTTTATCAGTCATGGTGACACAAAGAAAAGGCATTGGATGGGTCATAAATCTAAAGCAGCAGAACAAAGTTTCCTGTGAAAGAAAGTTGTCAGTATGTACATGTTAGCTTGATGCTTCCGGTGTGAGACTTTTCCAAAGGTAACACTCAGTAGCAGAGAAGAATTGTGCCTCAAATGCTTCTGTTCCAGACATAACGGTAGGAAGTCATAAGTACAGATGCAGGTGGCATTACAGGCCTGGCCAGCTCCAGAAATGAAACATAGCCACAGGGCATATCTTATGAGGTGTGCTTCAAAGCCATGGTTCAATGTTAACTACTTTGTGGTCTTTAATTTAGAATTAAGCAAAACTAACATTAAAGAAAAAATAATTATGTAGTGCCAGTTTTATCACGTCTTAGAGAAGTCAGTCTTTTGTCTTTAAGTGAAGCCATCACATGGAGCAACAGAGACAAAACAAAAACAAAATAGTTTAACCATAACTGTCCCCACTCCTCACACACAGAAGAAACTGTATCAGTTGAAATTGTGAGAATCCTTTTTTTTCTTTTTACCTTGATACTGCCCCATCCATTTGCCTCTCTCTATTCATGATACATACATTCCTCATGTCACACATCATCTTAACTTGTTCATACCATAAGCAGATTATGACTAAAAATTTGTTTTGGGGGGCATTTGAATATCTATCCTGTGAGAATACTATTGGTTTTCATTGTGTATCTCTTGGCTATGTACTGCTACCTTTGAAGAAAGATATGTTCACTTAATGTCTTTTGAATTCGAAAATTTTGACAGATTACTTAAGACTTCTAATTTTTAGAGCCTTTTTAAAAATTTTATTTTTAAAAATATTTATTTTTTTATTTTTGGCAGATGGCTGGTACAGGGATCAAACCCTAGACCCTGGAGTTATCAGCACCATGTTCTAACCATCTGAGCTAATTAGTTGGCCAGCCCAGAGCTTATTCTCAATTAACTGATATCCTTTTGTGTAAACTAAAAGAGTTCATAATTAGATTGTTTTCAAGAATACTCATTTCCATGCAGTATGTTGAAATATCAATAACTCTGAATTTCTGTCAAGTTTGTTTTGTTTTGTTTTTACAATACAGTGACTTTTAGTGTATTTACAGAGTTGTACAACCATCACCACAATTTAGTTTTAGAAAACTTCCATCACCCTAAACAGAAACTTTGGGCCCATTTACAATTACTTCTCATCCTCACCCCTAACCCTAGGCAACCACTATTCTTACCATCTCTATAGATTTGTCTTTTCTGGACATTCCTTATAAGTTGAATCATACGAGATGTGGCTTTTTGTGTCTGACTTCTTTCACTTAACCATATTTTTGAGGATCACCTATGTTGTAACATGGATCAGTACTTCATTCCTTTTTATGGCCAAGTAGTGTTCCATTATGTGGATATACTGCATTTTGTTTATCCATTCGCCTGTTCGTTCATATGAGTTGTTTGAATATTCAGTTGGAATGTGAAAAAAGCTTTTATGAATATTTGTGCCCAGGTTTTTGTGGAACATGTATTTTCATTTCTTCTGAGTGTCTACCTATGAGTAGATTTGCTAGGTCATATGGTAAGTCTATGTTTAACTTCTTAAGACACTGCTAAACTATTTTCCAAAGCAGTTGTAGCATTTTACATTCCCACCAGCAGCATATGAGGGTTCCAGTTTCTTTACATCCTTGCCAAACTTTATTTTTCTGTCTTTTGGATTATTGCCATCCTAGTGAGTGTGAAGTGTTATCTCAGTGTGGTTTTGATTTGCATTTCCCAGACTAATGATATTGAACATCTTTCCATGTGCTTATTGTCCATATGTATATGTATATCTTATTTGAAGAAATACCTATTCAGATCCTAACCCATTTTTAAAATTGGGTTGTTTATTTTTTTATTATTGAGTTGTAGTAGTTCTTTATAATATATATATACTTTTTTTTTTTGGCAGCTGGCCGGTATGGGGATCTGAATCTTTGACCTTGGTGTTATCAGCACCATACTGTAACCAAGTGAGGTAACTGGCCAGCGCTTGTTTTCACATTCTTGATGGTGTCTTTTGAAGCACGAAAGTTTTTAATATATCCAATTTATCAATTTTTTTTCTTTAATCATTTGTGCTTTTGGTGGTGTGTATAAGAAGTCATCACCTACCCCAAGATTATAAAGATTTACTCCCTCCTATGTTTCTTCAAAGAGTTTTATAGTCTTGACTCTTACATTTAGATCTTTGATCCCTTTTGAGTTAATTTTTGTGTATGTTGTGAAGTAGGGGGTCCAAATTAAAATGTATATTTAAAATTAGCCAGCTGGACTCAGTTTAGAAGATCCCAGTTTTGTTGACAACACCCAAAGCATCATAGTCAGGATCGAGTTGAACATATGCCTTCTCTCCATCAGGCCTGATGAGAGTATTGACCTTGGCCACATCAGTGTCGTAGAACTTCTTCACAGCTTGTTTGATCTGGTGCTTGTTGATGTTGACATCCACAATGAACACAAATATACTGTTGTCTTCTTTCTTCTTCATGGCAGACTCAATGGTCAGGGGGAATTTGATGATGGTGTAGTGGTCAAGCTTGTTTCTCTTGGCACTCTTCCTATGATATTTGGGTTGCCTCCAGAGCCTTAGTGTCTTGGACTGCCGCAAAGTGGTTGATGTGTGGATCTTCTTTCTTTTGTGGCTATGGATGCTGTTCAGTACTGCCTTCTTGGCCTTCAAAGCTTTTCCTTTGGCTTCTGCTTTGGCAAGGGCAAGAACTTCCTTCTTTGTCTTTGGTGCCATCTTGTGAAAAGCTCCCAGCACCTTTTATTGAAAGACTCTCTCTTTGCTATTGAATATTTTTGGTGTCTTTGTAAAAAATCAGTTGCCCGTAAATGTAAGAGTTTATTTCTGGGCTCTGAATTCTATTCCATTGACCTACATATCTGTCTTTGTGCCAGTATCATTCTGTCTTGATTGCTGTAGCTTTGTAGTAAGTTTTGAAATCAGGAAGTGCCAGTCCTTCAACTTCATTCTTTTCCAAGATTGTATTAGCTATTTTGGGTCCATTGCATTTTTATATGAATTTGAGGATCAGCTTGTCAATTTCTACAAGAAAGAAACCTAGGGTTTTGATAGGATTCAGTTGAATCTGTAGACCAATTTGGTTAGTGTTGCCATTTTAACAATGTTAAGTCTTCTGATTCATGAACATGGAATGCCTTTCCATTTATTTAGATCTTCTTTAATTTTTTCAGCAATGTTTTATAGTTTTCAGTGTACAGGTCTTATACTTTTGTCAAATTTTTTCTAAGCTATTCTTATTGATGCTATTGTGAATGGAGTTCTATCTTAATTTCATTTTTGGGTTGTTCATTGCTAGTATATATAAAGTTAATTAAATTTTCACCCGTTTATTCTGTGGTCAGAGTAAATGTTTGGCCAGCATGACTCCTAACTATTTGAGAGTACTGCCTATTTATTTTGCCTTAATCAGCTACATTGTACACTGCATATCTTGGACTAGTTGTGGTTACCTTAGGCTTAGTTCATAGTATAATGTTAGTCTGTGTATCAGAAGCATATCAGAATAGCACTTGTTTGATTTAGCCAATTATTCTTAGAATGTCATGCTTTTAGTTTCATAATACACAAAATATATTTTTTTAATAGATAAACGCAATTTTTGAAGGAAAAATCTCTTGGTTTTTTTTTTTAAGATTATCAATGAGTAACCTCTATATTTTAGTTGTCATATAAAATTAAAAGTGAAATTCTGATAGTATTGTTTGGAGACTTTATTTTGTTCATCGCCATATTTGCCTGTTATTCAAGTAAAGAGAATTTTTAAGCTGGTTTATTTTATTCTCTTTCAGTTATGAGGCAAAGTATTAAACTTTAAAATTTTCTATTTATGAGATTATTTCTAAAACTTTAACATATTTTTCAGGGTCAGTTAAATGAAAGCATGGACCATGGGGGAGTTGGACCATATGAACTGTAAGTTTATATGAAAAGATTTTCATTGTGCTGTCTTTCTTACAAGTAGGTTATATCAGTTTCAGTTCACAGCCATCATGTGATTCCCATAACCTGTTCTTATATATCTAGTGATATTTATAAACTTGGTTTATTGAGTTTGGCACTAAAATCTGATCAATATAATAATTTACCCAGAGTTTTGAGATGGATATTGAGAAAAAGATATTCACTCAAATTCAGATTATACTGAATATGAATCTGAGTTGGTTAGGAATTTTTATTAGTTTAATATACAGAACTGCATTTCTAACCTTTTCTTACTGAAAAATTGGTAGATATGCCCAGCTTTAGGGCATCATTCAAACAGACTCATGCTATCTTAAGTCATTTTAGACAAGCCCCATTAGGTGAGTATGGTGATTAATCTGCTCTGTACCCTACCCTTACGTAGAAAGACTTAGTGTGGGATGAGACTGAGTAGATCACTCATATAGAAAACATTTAAATGACAGATACAATTGCTGTCCCCATAGGAGTCTTTAAATCAAGGTAATAATTTGGAAAGCCAGACATGGAAAGATGCATGGATATTTTATTAGCAAGAATTTTTATAGCATAAAGATGTGAACTAATAGGGTAGTTTTAGAAAGATCCCAGATTTTCTGCTGAAGTTGCCAAATGAGGTTGGGTAATACCTAATCTCATAGACATTGAACTAAATTTGAATAACTAGAAGACTTTTTTTTTCCTTTGTTGACTTAAACTTGTTCTAATTTACTTTAATTTGGGGGTGCTTGATGCTTATGAAAATAATCAATGGCACATTCTATGAACAAGCTCATAAGAGATTATCAAACTACCCTAATCTTGACCTGCCTTGTCATTGAATCATCAGTTTACTTAGAGCACAGATACTAAATTTGCTCTCATATACTGTTTTCCTTTTACCTAATTGGATTATATTTCTCTTTTTCCTCTTTCTAACAATATGCTGAAGGTAATTTAACTTTTGCAAATTTACTTTTGGTTTTGCTTTTCTTCCCAGTGGCATGGAACATTGTGAGAAATTTGAAATCTCAGAAACTAGTGTGAACAGAGGGCCAGAAAAAATCAGACCAGAGTGTTTTGAGCTACTTCGGGTACTTGGTAAAGGGGGCTATGGAAAGGTAGGAAGTATTTTTGAAATGAGAGCTGTTGTCTGTCTTGGGTAGATTGATTTTTATACCCTGGTTCCAGCAGTCATCTTCAATATTTGTTTGTTAGCCATCAGCAAAGGATATGAGTGTGACTGTTTCCCTGGTATGATATACAAAAGTTCAGTTTCCCTTCTTGTCCTGCCACCACACATGTAAAAGCCTGGCACATAATAGGTACTCAGTCAATATTTTTTGAATAGTCAACTGTTCCAGGCAAAGTCTGTTATTGCTGGATTTATTCTGTCCTTTGGTTAAGTGTTACCCTGTATAAGGTATCCTCTTTAAAAACAAACCACACCTTACTTTCAATAAGCATGCCACTTTAAGTTGTTATCTCTTATTGAGACAATCTGAATTGGTTTTCTTTGATTTACAATATCTGGAAAAATAGAATAGAGTTAGGGAAGCTGAAGGAATATAAAAAGGGAGAAGAAAATTGAAGAAAACTTCTTAGTTTCATAGTTTATCCTAAGGCATTCTAACTTATGATCTCACCTTTACGAGTTCTGCCCAAGAAAACTTACATCCAGACATTCTCTATCGAAAGACAATTAGATAACAACATGGTTAGGATTAAGTTTAAGAACTATTTATGCTATTGTATAATGATAATTTTTGCGTAGCGTGACATTTGTAGCTTCTTAGGCTTAAGGGAACATTCTAATATGTTCTAATCATCCTGAATGTGTAACACATGCACTTTGAATCTCACATATTTTAGCTCTTGCATGAAAATATTTAATAACTAGCCATTTTAAGAATGGTAATTTTCTGTCAACTGTTATTAAATAGTTTTATGTGAAGGAAGAACAGTGGAATCCCTGAAAGAAATTTACGAGATATTTTATAATTTTTAAATTTGGTATTATGCTTCTGGGAACCCTGATTATGTTCTAAGGAAACTACGATTTTCTGTGTAGAATAACATTGAGTCCTCATCGTTAGATGGTCATTGCCCAACTTTGCCACCAGATGGCAGCAGACTAAACAGGAAAGTCCCATATTTAACATTTTACTACTAATTTAATGTGATCTATTCTTTCAGCTGATCACTTTTGTACACAGTCCTTTGTGGTACTAATTCTTAAGCATATAAACTACTGTATTATTTTCTTATAAACAGGAATTAAGGAAATATGACTGACATAGTTTGGCTTTTAATAATACACAAACACTTATTTTTTTATCCAGGTTTTTCAAGTACGAAAAGTAACAGGAGCAAATACTGGGAAAATATTTGCCATGAAGGTGCTTAAAAAGGTGATTCCCCCACCCCCCTTTTCCCCCACACTATATTCTTAATTGCTATAATAAAATTTTGGCCAAAAATGCTCAGTCAAAAAATGTATTTCTAACATAATTATAATTCCTTTTAGAATGCGAGATTTATTTTTTTGTTGCTATTTCTGTTTTATTTCTGCTTGATGAGGGTGGGAAGGAGAGCACTTTCAGTTCTTCTCTGTGGTAACTCTTTTAGCTATTTCTGGTCTCCATATTTCTAAGTAATAAGCATGTACTGCTATCTCTTAATTCAGCAGTCTTAGAATTATGTATTGATGTCCTACTATGATAGTTAAGGATTATATTCTCTCTAACTGCTCACTCCCCCTCCTTTCATTTTGCTTTGCTTTCTTTGAATCTACTATTATCTTCCCACATCTTCCAAGAATTCTGTAAAACACCTTTCAGTCTAATGTTCTTTGATCAGACTTATTAGGTAATCTGTCAGTTCCATTTATTTTCCTAGAGTTATCCATTTTGGAACTTTCTATGCCCCCGTTTCCTTCTGGACTGGTAGCTCTCTAGGCATACTGTCATTGCTGGACTCTCCCTTCACCACCATTCTTGGAATCTTCTCCGTTCCTTCAATGTTCCTTTGTTTCCTGGGTCCCATATCATCCTTTTTCTTAGTTTATGCCCTTGTTCCCTTATTTTGGTGACCATCTACTAGTGGCTACCTGAGAAATGGTACATGAAGGTAAATTTTTTAAAAATATTGCATATTTGAGAATCTCTTTATTTATTATACCTTTATAATTGTTTGTTTTTTGGGTATGGTTTTGAAGTTGAAAGTCATTTTCACTCAGAATTTTGCTCCATTTTTGTCTATATTTGAGAGTCTCTGTTGAAAAGTCCCTTATCATTCTGATTCCCTTTACATATGGTTTTTAAACAATCCTTTACATATGGCCTATTTTTCTGTGAAAATATTTAAGATTTCCTTTATTTCTGATTCTCTTAATTTTTTATAGTGATGTATCTTGCTTTAACTCTTATTATTTTATTCATTTCTACTCTTTTAAAGTTTTAATCCTTAAGGTCTAGGAAATTTTCTTGTATGATTTCTCCGATAATTTCTTTCTCACTGTTTTCTCCTCTTGGATGTTGTGCCTCCTGGACTGATCATCTAATGTAGTAGTCCATTTCTGTTGCTTATAACAAAATACCTGGAACTGGGTGATTTATAAGAAAACAAAATTTATTGCTTACAGTTTCTGAGGCTGAGAGGTCCGAAGTCCAGGGAACACATCTGATGAGGGTCTTCTTGGTGGTGGTGACAGTGACCCAGGGATCTCACATGGCAGAAAATGGTGGAGCAGAGAGAGAGAAACTCGTGCTCTCCTTTTAAAACCTTAAGAACCACACCCCTGACCACCATTATTAATACATTCACTATGACATGGTCCTACAGTCTAATCACCTCTTCAAGGCCCCACCGTTCAACTACCATAATAGGATTTCTTGCTCTCAACAGTTACAGTGGAAATTAAGCTTCTAATATATGAACTTTGGGGGACACAATCAATCCACAGAATCTAATTTTTCTTATCTTTTCCATTTGTCCATTTCTGTGGTTTTTTTGTTTGCTTTCTTTCACTGAATTTTTTTTTACTATCATATTTGTGGTTCCCTAGCACTCTTTGTGTTGCTTTCTCTTATTATAGCAACCTGTTTTATAAGTATATTATCTTTTCTTATACCTCTGAAGGTTTTAATTATAATCCTTTGAAATGCTCTTTTGTTCCAGACATTGTGTCTCTTTTCTGCATTCCTATTTTCTTTGACTTTGACTCTTTCTTCCAGAAGTTAGAGGGCTTCTTTAGATATCCGGTGTCTCTCATTGATTGTTCATATATATGAGTGGAGCTCTGAAAAGCCGATTAGAAGTTCTGTGTGTGTAGGCTTCTGTGTAGCGCAGTCAAGTGGTTAGCTGTCAGTTGACCAAGAACTTCCAAATAATAGTGTCTGTATGTCTTTTTTCTGTGGTGGATCAGTTGGTGCTGAGAAAGATCCTCCATTTTCTTGCTTGGAAAAAGCTTTCTGGAGCTGAGTGAGAGAGAGGAGATGGAGATCTTACCTTTCGACATGTGGACATTTAGATGGCCAGTTAGCTCAGTTGGCTAGACACAGCCTTATAAACCCAAGGTCACAGGTTCAGATCCCTCTATCAGCCAGCTGCAAAAAAAAAAAAAAAAAGCAACCAGGTAGACTTTCATAAGTCGAGTTTTTACTTTAGCACTTCACTCTATATCTAATCCTTCACATTTTTTTCTGGAGAGTACACCTCTCCTAAGGGTAGTTATTTGGCTTAATGAGGGATGGGGACTTTTTTGGTCTGTTTCTTATACAGACTTTCAGATAATCTCTCTCTTTTTAGCCTTCCACCTTCTGCAGTCTCTCTCTCTCTCTTTTTTTTTTTTTGGTGGCTGGCCAGTATGGGGATACAAACCCGTGATCTTGCTGTTATAAGGCTGTGCTCCAACTTAGCTAACTGGCCAGCCCTTCTGCAGTCTCTAATGCTTCTATTTTTGTTCCTTTTTATTTTTGCCTTTAACTTTTGACTTTTGCTAGAGTCTTCTTTTGAGTTATTCCCCTTTGCAGGCATTTAGGTTTGATCTTACCCAACTCTACTAAGACATTGCTTTATTCCCATTGCTTTATTCCCACTCTATCTTTATCTTTTGAGGTGTGGGGTCCCACTTGTCTCCTAGTTTTGTTTTTATTATTTTTTGATGGCTGGTCAGTACAGGGATTAAACCCTGGACCTTGGTATTAGCAATACCACGCTCTAACCGACTAAGCTAACCAGCCAGCCCTTTCATCTCCTGGTTTTACTGAAGATGGATTATGTATGTTCAGTTTCTTGTTCTTATTATTTGGGATCAATTTCTGAAAAGATTCCACTGTCTTAAAACAAAAGTTTAGTAGAGAACTGCTTTAAAAGACAATCAAAATGACTTTTTAAAAAAATTATAGTTTGGGCTGGCCAGTTAGCTTAGTTGGTTAGAGTGCAGTGTTACAACACCAAGGTCAAGGGTTTGGATCCCTGTACCGGCCAGCTGCCAAAAATAAAAATAGTACAATAAAAAAGAATTATAGTTTGTAACACTTTGGTTCTTATCTTTCTAATTCCACAATTTAAAAGCCAAGGAACAAATATGACCATAACTTCCTTGGCGATGGTCTTAAAGAAGTCATCTAGGTATTCCCAGCATCGGTTTCTGCTTCAGTAAGTTGGGATTAATTCTGCTATCTGGCTTTCCTGTTGGAATTGTTTGAGATAAATGATTTTTTATCTCTAAACCTGTTTGGCATAGAATTGAAGACAATATAATAATGTTTGCTCTAGAAATGTTGAAAGAAGTACTGGACAAGATTCCTAAGTAATTTATTCCTTTTGATATGTTACTTATTTATACCTGATAATCAGGGATGACCATCTTAGTCATAGTTATACCTGAGTGAAACATGTTTCTGGCACTGGTACCTTCAGTGAAAAGAAGAAAGTGTTGGGTTTTTTTCCACTGATGGTGAGTGGTGGTGGTGTATTGGGAAATCCATAGACTTAATTACTGCTAAATGTCAGGCTTCATTTTTGGACCCAGGCATCTTAGACCTAAGCTACTTGATTCTCCTTTTGTTTGGTTGCCATTTCTTCCTCCTCTTGGGGTTCTTTCCCCAAGCTTGTATTTAGAGGATCAGATACTGTCTCCTTCCTTGCTGTCTTTGAAAACAAGATCACAGTAAAAATGATGAAAGTGAAGAGGTTAGTTTGGTTAAATCCAGGGTTTGAATCCCTAAATTCCTAGATAAGATGACTGGAGGCTCCCTTTGAGTTTCTTCTGATTTTATCCTGGGGGCAAAGAGTACTAACCCCTCTGACCTGAGTATGTGGTAAGAATATACCTCTTCTCAGCATTTAAGATGAAATCAGTAGAACTGGATGTCCCCTTATCTTAAGTGAGTTGTTTGCCTCTGGTCGTTCTGTCTGGATTCCCCACTTCTCCTGGGACTGTTTACTTTTTACAGGAATGGTCCCATTTGAGTATTTTGCTCATGGTGAAATGTTAAGGAAAAGACTATCAACAACCATCTCCAGTTGCAACAAAAATGTACTGTATGCCCATGGCATTAATTCACCCTTCACTGTACTGTGGAAGCAAAATACTATTGCCCATGGCATTAGTTCACCCTGCATTGTAAATTTTAGAACCTCTGGTCAAAGGCTTGTGGATCACAGGTGGGCCATACTTTTTCATTTCCATCTTCTGTTGAACCAATCAAGAATCTGCTATGTGCCAGGCATTATGCTAGATGCAAGGATTTAGCATTTGAGACAAATGTAGGTTCTGCCTCTCATTTTGCTTACTGCATAGTCCAAGGGAAGAACTGACAAGCTTTTTCTTACAATTACTGATGTACCCTTTGCTCAAAACTGTTTCTCCTTTGAGGTTTAAGCCTATATCTCTCTCACCTTTTATCTGCCATCTTCTGGTTTCTCTCTCTAAATTTCTGAAGACTTGAATACCTAGTTCAGTTCCCCCCCCCACCCCCCCCACTCCCAAGTCTTACCATCCTGGGTGTTTTCACTGTTCTTGTATTGAATAAGTAATCAATAGCCTAGCCTTCTGATTCCTTGAAGATCTCAATTCCCGTCAGCTTTCACCTCCATTCTGCTTCACCAGCCCTATGGCTGTATTCTCCATCTCTGAAATACTGTACGTTAACAAAACAATAACTTTCTCACTTCTAACTTCCTTTATTCCTACAATGCCTGTTTTTTGGGCCCTAAACCCTTTAGTTCTCTGACCTCTCTTTTTTTCTCAAGTTCTTAGCCCCCTTCTTATTTCTCCCACTTTATTCTGAATCTAGCCTAATCATCATGATCTGCCACTTCATTCATTTGCTAGCCCCATTGACCTTATGTTCAGGAAGTACCTAATTTGAATCTGCTCAGTTGTCAGCAGTGCTCCTCTATTCCTATGTCTCAGCTATACAGCATTACTGGCAAAAATCACACAAACCTGTAGATTACTGTTGGGAAACGTTTGTAATCCCCAATTCATTTGGATCCTCAGTATTCTCCAGCAGTTTTTCTACATGTTCCTAGATAAATCCTTTCATTCTGTGCAACTGTTTAGAACCTTTATTATCAGCCCCTCTATTCCTTTTAGCCAACTGCTTCTCTTCCTATTTGAAGTTTTCTTATGTGATTTCCTTCTACTTCCTGTTGTAGTTCCTGCCTCAGCACTATAATAATCTGCATTTTTACCTGTCTTTACTTTGTTCTCTCCAGATGTGTTTTTCTTCCTTTCCAAGGCTAATCCCTTTGTTTTGGACCTCATCCCTCTCTGCCTGTTCAGGTACTTTGTTCTGTCACTTATTCTCTCTCTTTCCATCCTCTATCCTGACTTGTTCTTTATTTAGGTGTATTTGTGTCCCTTCCATATTTAGCTAAACAAAACCTTCCTTTACTCAAGGTCTCCCTTGTAGCTACTGCCCCCTTTGCCTCTTCATAGCTGAACTTCTTGAGAAGTGGAGCCCACATTACCATCTCTTCTTTCTCACATTTTATTCTTTCTTTTCACTCACTGTATTTTGACCTCATGACTCTACTATTTCAATAAAACTTCTGTCCCCTAGGTCATCACCAACTACCCAATTGCTGAATCCAATGTCTTTGCTTAGTTCATCCTTAATTTACTTCTTTTTTTCACTGAAGCTATTGACCATAGCATTTTGAAACTATGCTCCCTTGACTGCTATGATTCTACTTTACTAATTTTTCATCTTGTCTCTTAGTCCCTGGCTTTTCAGACTTCCTCACAATTGCTTATTTCTGAGTAATTAAAAAATATTATATCTTTGAAATTTTTCGAACTTTCCAGAGAGTTGCAAAAATAGTACAGTGATCACCAGTTTTTAACATTTTGCTAAATTTTGTCTGTCTGCCCCTCCCTCCTTCCCTGCTCTCACATATACATATGTATATGTATGTTTCTGAATATTCAGATTTTAAATTTTAATTAATTTTTTTGCTGTACTATTTGAGAATTGGTTGCAGACATCATAGCACTTCACCCCTAAATTCTTCAGTATGTGTCTCCTAAGAATAAAGGCACTTTTATGTATAACCACTGTATAATTGTCATTCTTGGGACACTTAATGTTGATAAACAATACTGTTTACTAATACGCATTCCATATTCAAACTTCCCCAGTTGTCTCAGTAATAACCTCTATAGCAGTTTTGTTTTTATCTTTTAATTTGTTTTTGTTTTGGGGCTGGTTGGTATGGGGATCTGAACCCTTGACCTTGGTGTTACAAGGCTATACTCTAACCGAGCTATCAGTTTTGTTTTTAATATCCAGGATTTAGTCAAGGATCACACATTGTATTAAGATGTCTTGTCTCTTTAGTGTACTTTACTCTAGAGCCATTTTCCAACTTTTTTTTTTCTTTCATGACACCGACATTCTTTTGAAGAGTCCAGAGCAATTGTTTTGTAGAATATACCTTAATTTGGATTTGTTTTATTGTTTCCTCATGAAAATACTTTTTAAAAATAGGTTAAACACCTTTTGCAAGAGTGTTACATAGGTGCTGGTGTATCCTCAGTGTCTATCCCATTATTTGGAGAGGTTGAGTTTGATCACTTGGTTAAGGTGATGTCTACCAGATTTTCCAGTGTACAGGTACCTTTTCCCTTTTGTAATTAATAAGTGATCTATGGCATAATAGAGACCGTGTGAATATCCTGCCCCTAATAATCTTTTACCCACTGATCTTATCATCCATTATTTCTTGCCTGACTCAAATATTACCGTAGTGATTATAAAATGGAGATATTTCTATTTTTATTATTTTATCTATATTGTCATTCTCCTATAAAGAAATTTTCATACTCCCTTTTAAAAATTCTTTTTAAAGAATCACTGTGGACTTTTTTTTTCATGAATGTGTTATCTATTTCTGTCATTATTCATTTTGGTCCTCAAATTGTCCCAAATTTTGCTATTGAGAGCTCCATTAAAATGACTTCTACATTCTTTTAACATTTCCCCATCAATTTTTGAGTAATACCTTACTTTCTGATGCAGTAGAGTGTTTCAAGTTTGCCTTGTACTTTTTCTGACTCTGGCCTAGAATCATCTGTTTCTTCAAGGAATCCTGGTTTGGTTTGTTTTGGTAAGGAATGGTATTTACAAACCAAGATCTGGGTTGCTAACTATGCTCCTTGCTACTAAGCTGTCATTGTTTCTGGCTCTTTCAGTGGACAGAGCCAGGAAGTTTTTGTTTTTAGTCATGGCTTCATGTTGATACCCCTAATTCCAGTCTAGTTCCACAGGGTCTTCTTCCCTCAGTCCATATTTGCGTCTCTTCTTTACTAATGAGAATCCTGATAACAACATTAATAAATGTATTCATTTGCTCGGTTTTACAATACATGCATAATAGTTTGAGAATTATAATACCGATGTTACTACCAGTTACAAACCGACTTAGTATGGTTTAAGATGTCTTTGCAATTTTTTAATGCTTACACGTAGGCCATTTAAGAGTGCGCAGTCTAAAGTTACTCAAATATCTTTTTTTCTTCTTCTGTGGTAAAGTTATCAATATTCAATTAAATTTATGTATTTCTGTTGTATTGTTTTATTTCCCACCCCCATCCTTGGGGTTGATTTCATTTTGCTTTTGAAATGTATAAAATATTAATATGGTTCAGAAATCAAAATCTCCATTTTATTATTACAATAATAATATTTGAATTAGGCGAGAAAAAAATGGATGGTAAAACCATTAAGGTCTTACTCCGAAGGTATAGTTAAAGTTTGTCTTAGTTGTGTTCATTTTTGCAGATACATATATGTATTCTTAATTCTCCTTTACACAAAAGATAGTATACTATATATGCTGCTATACTTTATATGCTTTTTCGCACCTTACTATCATAGAGATGTTCTTTGTTTTTTTAGTTTTTTTATGTACTGTATAGACTCCAACCTATGTATGGGCATTTAGGTTGTTTCCAGTGTTTCACTTTTACAGATAATGTTGCAACTAATAACCTTGTTTATTTGTTTTCCATATTACTAGAGTTGTACCATGAGGATAACTTCCTAGAACTTACACTTAGCATGTCCGAAACAGGGCATCATTTCCCCCCAATTTTGTTTCTGCTTTCATTCCCTGTTATTGAATAATACATCTATTCTATTACTTAAGCAGAAACTAGAGTATTTTTTCTCGTATCCAGTTAGTCAGCAAGTGCAAATTATATACCTGTAGACTTTCAGGTTTTTTTTCTACCTTCATTTTTTCTTACATGTCATCTTACTTTACTGTACTAGCCTAACTAATCTCATTTCTTCCCTAAAACTCCACACTGCTACTAGAACTGTCTTTCTCAAAGCCAAAGGATATTCATTTCACTCATCTCAACATTTCTTCTTTGCCTCTAAGATTCCAGTGCCTTTGTCTAGATGCACAGGCCTTCCATTTCTTGGCCTCTGCCTACTTTACCAGCCTAATCTATCTATAACTACTTCTAACCATAGTGAACTACTTGTAGATTCCCCAGACCTGTCCTATCAAGCCTCTTTTGCACTGAAATGCCTTTTTACCTTCCACATTTGATCTTAATAGCTTTTCAAGATACAGCTTAGGTATCACCACCTCCAGGAAGACTTCTTGCCAGGTCAGATGCAGTTCCCCTGTTCATCCATAGCACCTTGTGCTTACCTCTAGTGAGACTTGTCTTTTTTCCCTGAGATTTTGGACTCCTATGGACAGGGCATTCCTTTTGTTCTGCTTTCTTGGCACAGAGTCCTGAGCATAGTAGACACCCAACAGCTAGTGAATATATGAATAAACTTGATCTGTTTACAGATTTTTTTTTAACGTAATCTTTAGGTTTTCATTTACATGTTCACTTAAAAAAATCCAAACAGTGCAGATGTGTATCAGAAGTGAATGTCTTCCATTACCCCAGCTTAGTTTCTAGTGGGTATTATGAGTAATAGTTCAATATAGGCAAGGAAAGCACAAAATAGATTTTCCAGTTATTATAGAATAAAATTGTTCACTATTTTGTTCTTATAGATCATCTCTTTTCCTTTAGGCAATGATAGTAAGAAATGCTAAAGATACAGCTCATACAAAAGCAGAACGGAATATTCTGGAGGAAGTAAAGCATCCCTTCATTGTGGATTTAATTTATGCCTTTCAGACCGGTGGAAAACTCTACCTCATCCTTGAGTATCTCAGTGGTCAGTACACACAGCTTGATGTAATTATTTGCATTTGCTCCAGAAACTGGGTCAAAACAGTATTTTCCTATGGAAAAATGCTTTTTCCCATTGTGATCAAACAGTTCTTAAAATTGACGAGTACATTGAAGTAAGGAATTCAGATGTGACCAAATGTTTCTGTTTGCAGACAAATATGAAGGAAACCTTAAAGGTTAAGTCTTTTCCCATCTGTAAGATTTTATCTTAATCCCTTTGTAATCAATCAGTTAACAAACACCTAATTGATACAGAGCCATTAAATTGTGCTGGGGTAAGGTACTGTGAGTCAAAGTAAGCATTAAAATATTCCTCTCTAAACTGAAATGGAAAAACTTACTGAGAGTATTGTTTAAGGTACTTAGTATTTTTGGAATTGCATCCTTAAACAGAAAAATTTTAGTTTAATGTGGTGTTAGTGACAGGGTGTGCAGTTTACATTGGAAATCGTCTACATTTTCTAGGACCTACTCCCTTCTAGGAAATTGTTGCTCCCCATATCATTTCTAGTTCACAGGTATCTATTTCTAGCAAACACACTTGAGCTTTCTGAGAAACAGAGATTTTGCAACAGCTTGTAACATGGAACAAAAAACTGCAGAATTCAGCAACTTTTTAAGCAACTTTTTTGTGATTATTGCCATTTTTTTCTTGTAACTTTATTTTGATATAATTTCACACTTATACAAAAGTTTCAAGAATAGTACAAAGAATTCCCATATACTCCTCACCTAGATTCCCCAAATATTATCATTTTACCACATTTGTTTTGTTTTATCCTTCTATGCATATGTGTATATGTGTATACATATACACATATGCATACATATATACATGTACATACAAAATTTTTTTTGAACCATTTGAGTGTTACAGACATTATTTCCTTTTACCCCTTTAACCCCTGCAGTGTATATTTTCCGAAATCAAGGACAGTACCTTACATAAGTGTACTAGAATTATCAAAAATAGGAAATTAACATTAATATGATAATATCTCTACTTAGTTTCCTTAAATCTGGAACATTTCCTCAGTCTTTCTTAGTCTTTCATGATGTTGCCATTTTTGAAGAGTACAGGATAGTTATTTTGTAGAATGTATCAATCAGGTTTATCTGATGTTTCCTTAGGATTAGAGTCAGGTTATGCATTTTTGGCAGGACCATCAAAGTGGCATTGTGTCTGTCCTTCTCAGTGCATCAGATCAGGAGGTACATGATATTTATATCTTTGTTTCCTTACTTGAGATGTTAACTTTGGTCACATGTATAAAGTGGTGTCTACTGGTTTTTTTCCTGGTGAAGTGTTTCCTTTGTAATTAATAAGTATCTTTTGAGGAGATACTTTGAAATTATTTTAATATCTCATCTTTCATCAAGCTTTCACATTCAGTTTTGGCATCCATTGATTCTTGCCTGCAACAATTAACTGTGATGTTTGCCAAGTGATTTTTCTTATTTCTTCATGCCTCCTTCATTTATTACTTGGCATTCTACTGTAATAAAGGGCTTTCCTTTCTCCCCCATTTAAAAAATTTATTTATTTATCTGTTCATTTATTTACATCATTGTGGGCTCATGGATTCTAAGATTGATTAGTAGGATATAACCCTTTATTATCATTATTTGTTTTGGTACCAAATTCTGCTGTGCTTTTTATAAGGTCACTGTCAGGTTTATTCAGTTTATTTAAGGGTTCTGAAAATATGGAATATGAGCATTAACTAAAATTAGTGATGGTGATTTAATTTAACATTTTTCTACTTATGGGTAAAATGTTACAGAGGCTTTAATCAAGTTTTTTTTTTTTTTAATCTCGGGTATGAAATCTACACATATTTTGAAGTTTGTAGATGTAAAACCTAGAATTCCAAGCCAGTTCTAGTTTTTTTTTTTTTTTTTTTTTTAAAAAGATGACCGGTAAGGGGACCTTAACCCTTGACTTGGTGTTGTCAGCACCACGCTCAGCCAGTGAGCAAACCGGCCATCTCTATATGGGATCCGAACCCGGGGCCTTGGTGTTCTCAGCACCGCACTCTCCCGAGTGAGCCACGGGCCGGCCCAGGTTCTAGTTTTTAAACGTATGTATTTCACAGAAGAATAAGAACGCTGCTCAAAATAGAATCCTGCGGACTTAGTTTTAAAATCTATAATTTTTAATTATGTTTTTAATTTTAAGGGGCTGGTGTCTCTTAATTATGGTTAGAAGGAAAGCACAAACTCTCATTGGAAGTGAGCTGGAAATAAAGATTGTTTTATTTCTAATGTGTTTTTCTTTTCTTTACAGGAGGAGAACTATTTATGCAGTTAGAAAGAGAGGGAATATTTATGGAAGACACAGCCTGGTAAGTGAAATTTTTGTAGTTGCATGGATTCAGGTAATGATTTATGTAATTAAAAGCAAAATCTCATTCCCATTGTGGGCAGCCAAATGATTCAATAAATTGATCTGGAGCCAGTCAGTCACTCAGGAATTCAAGGGGGAGAAGCAGCTTTGGTACTGGGCAGCTGTTGGAGGTCACATCATTCCTTTGCCCCCAGGCCTTGGGTGGACCGCTCTTCACACCAGTTCCTAACAGAACCATTCTCATTGCGGCTTTCTTTCCTTGAATTGGTAAGCTGCCTTCCTTGGCTGTGGGTGAGTGTGGTTTCCCAGTGAAACTTTATGTGTGGAACAATGGAAAGTATCAGAAATCATCTCCTCTTTTTTTACACTTTCCAGTTTCCAAGGTGCAGCCTTAGGGAGGTGAAAAGCCTGCATATATCATCTGTGGATTGATTGTATAGCTAGGATGGGATCTGCCTTCCTATTTCTTAAGATGGGGGGGCTTCCTTTTGCTGGCACTTTCTTCTTTTTACTGGGGTTTTTCTTCTTGTGAGTTTCTTATTATTTTTCTCGTTTTTTTTTTTTTTCCTCTTTGTTGGTGTTTTCTTTGGGGAACGAAGGCCCAGGGGGTGAGTGTGGAGGGCAGGCTGGCAGAATGGGTGGCACACCAGCCTGATGAAGCAAGCCTGCAGCTCAGCTCGAAGTGTGCACCTGCCCAGAGCACAGGGGCATGAGCCATGTAAGGAGTAGCTGCAGGAGGGACAGGCTGCCACCTTCCTCTCTACCCCACCCCCATAAAACCAAACCCCTGGGCTGCAGCCACTCACTTGTTGTGGCAGGAACTTGGGTGTTTTGAGCTGTTTCAAATTTAAAAATACACGTTTTTTTGTGAAGCAACAGTATTGAGTAACAATAAATCAGTTTATCCTACACATTAATTGAATAGAAAACAACACTTAAATGTTTTTTCTACCTTAATTACCAAAGTGCATTCCATTGTTTAATTTCAGGCCTTTTCTAACACAGAAGCTGCATTTAAGAGCCTCAGGGATGAAGTGCCCTTTTTTGGAGGAGGCTCTCTGAGCCTTGTTGGAGGCTGTGTTTGTGGTGGTGCTGGCTTTGAAACTGCCTCAGTCCTCTAGGACACACCCTCTCCATCCTGGAGTAATCTGCAGGATTGCAACATTGTTATGCAGCCAATATTGCAGTGCCTTGTGCTTTTCGAATCCAGACAGGGTTGATTCAGCCCTTTATTCTTTTGAGGCAGATAAATTTGAGTGTCACACAGTTTATAGTTGTGGGTTGGCTGGCAAGAGGGAGGGCAGATACTGTGGGCATAACATGTCTGTAAATATGCAGCTGTAGTAAGTAAGGGATGAGTGGGTTTCTAAGGGTCAGGTTTTAAGGTATCTTTTGAAATCAAGACTTGATCTGTGAGAATAACAAAGCTCCTTTTTCCTGTGGGATTTTAAAGTTGGGGGTGGATGGGAGAAATCTGCTTTGATCTGAATGACTATTGGCTCAATGCCTACACAGACTGAACAAAACTTGACCAGTGACAGATTAGCATATTCTTGACATCTTTGCAATTTTAGCAATATGTTCTAATGGTGAAATAAAACATTTTATAGTTTCACTGAAACAAGTGAAACACAAATATCCAATGCCTTATGGCAGCATCCTATGCCATTTCTTTTCCCCATATCTCCCCTCTCCCCACTAATTTGGTCTTTGGTGCATGGCTGTTTCTTTCAGGGAATTTTTCTCCATACATAAACTGTTTTGGGTAGATTACACTTCTTAATTTTATTAAATCACTTTTGTTTCCAGCTTTTACTTGGCAGAAATCTCCATGGCTTTGGGGCATTTACATCAAAAGGGGATCATCTACAGAGACCTGAAGCCGGAGAATATCATGCTTAATCACCAAGGTGGAGCTATACCGTAAACAATTCTATAGTAAATAATCATCTCTAAATCCTCCCACACAGCTCATGGCCATTTTCAAAGCCCCATAGTCATCTCTGTATTTTATACATTTCCTTGCTCAGAATTTATGGCATCTTAATACTTGTTGATGTTTGGTATTTAGGTACTTACAGTTGATAAGATTAGAGGGAGTTGGGGATAATAGCCACTCAACTGCCTTTTTTTGGTTTAATTCTTACTCTTTATAGCTTTTCATTATTTAAAAAAAAAAAAATCGTTACAAGAAGTGTTGTGAGCCAAAAGCCAGTCCAAACATTAATTTTGGTTTGTTCCTTAAATTGAAAAGTGACTCTTCAATAAATTGAGTTTTAATGATGGAAATAGAGAAATATTACAAGCAGTACTTTTTATGAAAAGTTTTACAAATGCTGGAAAAAAGAAAGGATTGGACTTGAACCAAAATATTTGATGTAGCCTCGCAAATAAGATGTTTAGTAGTAGGCATGTTTATTCTTGCTATTGCTTGCAACAACAAGCATAAACATCAGAGAGACTAATATTTTGTACAGATATAGGTATAGCAAAGTGAGCCTTGACTACAACTGCATGCTGTTACAGACAGCTTAATTTATGCTAGAGTAATGCAGGCTGGGTAGATTTGGCAATTGACACACCCAGAAGGAGCAACCAGCCAATTCAGGTTTCTAGGGGGCTGGTAACAGCTGCAGATCCTTAGATGTCTATAAAATGGTCTATGAGGTAGTTAACTGTTTCAAACTCTTAGACAGAAAATGGTGTATAGACAACTGAGGCCAATATAAATGTTCCAAATTGTGCTTTTTTTCCCCTTTCCTTTTTTAAAATTTTATTTTTATTTATTTATTTTTGTGACCGGCCGCACCACGCTCATCCAGTGAGCACCCCGGCCATCCCTATATAGGATCCGAACCTGTGCTCCCAGCGCTGCTGTGCTCCCAGCGCTGCACTCACCCCAGTGCGCCACGGGGTCGGCCCTTTTTTTTTTTTTTTTAAAGGGGAATTGATGTACTTAACCATGTACATCACGGGAATCAGTGTCTCTTCTTTCCTCCCATCATCACCTCCCCCCCTTTAAACCTGGATTCTGATTCTAAATTCTAAGGCACAGGATAGAATAGGGGAGTGATAGAATAGTTAACTTCTTTGATCCATAAGCTTGAGTGTATTAGGTGGTTCTGGGCATAATTCTTATGTATCAGAGACTAGTATATATGTATATTTGAATCAATAAGCCATTGCCTTTTCTTTTCTCTGAAATGAGCCTTGAATAGTAGGGCCCCTGGAGTTGTTGAACCATTGGTTACCTAATGACAGTTCAGTAAAGCTAAACTTGAACTGGAATGATCTTTGTGTAAAGTGTGAGTTTTTCACTTTCTGTATCAGAGATGATTGTCCTATACTATATAGCAATTTCACTTCTTTCCCCTAACTGGTAGCATTGGCAGAATAAGTTAACTTGTTATAGTGACTTTCTGAGACCATTTTAAGAACTCCCAAGTCACAGTTCACTATGATAAAGGCTAAATATTTGAAGTATAGTGGCACACCTTTGTTTAAAAGGTACAAAATATGTTTATTAGGGTCTACGTACTTAAACCAGACTTTATAAAGAAGTCTTCCTGGGACTTCTCTTTCTTGGGATGATAGGGGATTCTGTGTATAGGTAAACCTAGAGCCTTAGACAAGCTGTTTCATTTTTTTCTCTATCTTTATTTTTTCTTTACTAGATAGATTATATCATTGGCGAAAGGTGACTCCACCCTAGCCTTAAAAGAGTTAGCGTTCCATTTTATGGATGACACCTTGTTAGTTCTCAACATCTTCAAGAAAGTTTAAGGCAAGAAAATTTAAATGTAAGGATAGATTATTATCTTATGGGATATGTTCAAACACTGCACATACTTAGAATTCTCAGAATAATCATGCTGTAATCTTTCATTGTAGGTCATGTGAAACTAACAGACTTTGGACTATGCAAAGAATCTATTCATGATGGAACAGTCACACACACATTTTGCGGAACAATAGAATACATGTGAGCTGCGTGTTAAAAGAAATATAACTGGTTTAGGGGTAATACCTAACTTTTACCTGGTTTAAGTAATAGTGTCTAATTTTTCTGTATGATTACTGGCTCTGTATATTGTTTTTAAAATTCTAATTCAGATGATATGTAAATAGATGAATTTTTAGGCATTTTATTTTTCTCATTGTAGGGCCCCTGAAATCTTGATGAGAAGTGGCCACAATCGTGCTGTGGATTGGTGGAGTTTGGGAGCATTAATGTATGACATGCTGACTGGAGCAGTAGGTGCACAGTTAAAAGCTGCATGTATTATGGCCTGTGCTTTTTGAAAATGTGATCAATGGAGTTATTTTCAAAGTCCAGAGATTTGTTATCAGCAGTTTAACACTAATAATGCCTTATGATTATATAAGATCCCATACTTTTAAAAACATTTTTTTAAATGATCTGTGTTATGGCAGTTCTATGAAATATATGTAGAATAGATAATGCCCTTATTTTATAAATGGAGAAATTGAAGCATAAAATCATGCATCTCACCAATTATCAAACAGTAAGTTAATGGAAATCCAAGCTTTCTTCCAGGACATTGCTACTTTCTCTGTCCCTTGCTTAAAAACTACAGGTCTTTAGCAATCAGCTCATTTCACAGCATACATTTCTGATTTTCATGCATAACTGACTAATTCAGGAACTGGATATTGTTATTTGAAATTTGTTTTTTAAATGCTAATTTATCTCTCTTCTACTTTTAGCCCCCTTTCACTGGAGAGAATAGAAAGAAAACAATTGACAAAATCCTCAAATGTAAACTCAATCTGCCTCCCTACCTCACACAAGAAGCCAGAGATCTGCTTAAAAAGGTAGGATTCTTAAATAGACACTCACACTACAAGCCTAAACAATTAGAATATAAGTAGATAGAATTATATGTGTATTTTGAATAAAAAATCACACACAGAGATTGAACAAAAAAAGCTTGCATTGTTGAAGGCAAAGAACAAATTTGTTTAAAGATTTTCTTCTTATTCTCAAACAACAGTAATTAATAAATTAATTTGGAAGAAAAATAAATAATATTTCCTTTAGGCAAAGTAGACAAGCAAATTCTTAAAAAAAAAAAAAAAAAAAAAAAATCAGTTGGACTAAGTAAGGTCTTCATTGGTGTTTTTTTCCCTCCCTAAAGCTGCTGAAAAGAAATGCTGCTTCTCGTCTTGGAGCTGGTCCTGGGGATGCTGGAGAAGTTCAGGTAGGGAAATGGCATGTTTGATGTATGGGGGAAGATAATGCAAATTTTATGTGTTTGTGATGGATGTATGTAGTTGCTTACAAGTTTAGCTTATTTTGTGATTTGTAAGTTCAAAAAGGTAGTTAACTTGTCAATCTGGTTAAGTCTATACCCCTCGGCTTTTCTCTCTGCTCCTTTTGTTCTAGGCTCATCCATTCTTCAGACACATTAACTGGGAAGAACTTCTGGCTCGGAAGGTAGAGCCTCCCTTTAAACCTCTGTTGGTATGTATACATGAAAGCATATTAATTTGAGAGACCAGGTACTTTTTTAGAATAAGAAAAAATCTCAGAGCAGTCAGAAATATATTTATTAACAGTTCAAAGAAGTTTGATCTATCCTCTTTTCTCTTCAGAATCTTTGTTATCTACTGTCTCTTCAGGAACCAATGCCAGTGGCAACTGATGACTTATTAGCTATTTTTAAGTTGGTTACCTAAGACAATTAAATATTTCAAGTAGTTGGGATTTTTTTTTTTGGCTTTGTTTTGTTTTGCTTAATTCCATTTTAAATTTGATTTTCTGGGAATTTTTTTGTCAACATATAGAATACACGTGTAAGATATGTGTCTTAGTTTGCTAGGCTTGCCATAACAAAGTACTGTAAACTGGGTACAAACAGAAATTTATTGTCTCATTGATCTGGAAGCTAGATGTCCAAGATCAAGTTGGCAGGATTGGTTCCTTCTGAGAACTGTGAGAGAGACTATATTCCATGCCTCTCTCCTAGTTTCTGGTGGCTTGTTGGCAATCTTTATCATTCATTGGCTTTTAGGTATATTATCTGGAATCTCTGCCTTCATGTTCACATGGTGTTTTACCTGTGTGCACATCTGTGGTCATATTTCCCCTTTTTATAAGGAAAACCATAAAGAGCGTTTAGGGTCCCTCCTTACTCAAGTATGACGTCATTTTAACTAATTATATCTATGATGACCCTTTCCAAATGAGGTCACGTTCTGAGGATCTAGGGGTTAGAATGTCAACATATGAATTTGGAGTGGGGGGGAACACAATTCACCCATAATAATATGTTTATGAGTGAATGAGTTAGTGTGTTAGTTCTTGTCTTTCTCCCACCTTGGTTCTGAGAAAATAGTTTCTTTTCTCATTTCTTGGGATGTAGGTGGAGGAGGAGGAGGAGAATAATGATTATTATCTGATCATGGAGCACAGGTGACCTGATTTAAAATGTCAATATATATGTACGATTGTAAGGATAATTAACTGTCATATACCTACTGCCCAGCTTTGAAAATGATCAGATTCTTTTTTAAACATAAATATCACCACCATGCCATCATCACACCTAAAAAATTGACAATTCCCCCAGTTGTTTCTTTTTTTTCCTGTTTGTTTCAATAAGGATTCAGTCAAGGATTATACATAGTTTGGTTACTATCTCTTGGTCTCTTTTCATTTGCAGATATCCCCTCTCAAAACTGGGCCATTTGTCCTGTAGAATTCCTCACACTTTGATATTGTTGATTTTATCTCCATGGTGTTACTGATCATGTTTGTCTGTTCCCTGTATTTCCAAAAACTGGTAGTTAGGTTTAGGTGCTTGATCTGATACATACAATACTTTGATCAGGAGGTATAATGTGTAATTTAATTTCTTTTAGTGACGTTAGTGGTCATTGATCATTGCTTATGTCAGTAGTTCTCAGCCAGGGGCAATTTGGCAATGTCTGGAGACATTTTGGTTGTCACAACTAGTGGGTAGTGGCCAGCACAGGACAACCCCTACAACAAAGAATAGGCCCAAAATGTTGGTAGTGCTGAGGCTGAGACACTCTGGCCTGAGTTCCATGATTTCGTTAGGGGTTTGCAAAATGGTCTTATTCTAACTGATATTCCTACTTTTTCTTTATTAGCTGGAATTCTTCCATAAAGAGACACTCTTTCATCAATTGTTTGGTTACCCAAGGTACAGTTCATACAGGAAAGGCAGGATAAATGTTTGATTCTTTCCCAGTTTTCAAAATAATGAATTAGTTCCCTAGCATGTTCCAAAATTGACCAATAAATTTTGTGGTTTCTTTTTTAGTATCATTATGAACTCATGCATTTTAACATATTTGTGTTTTAATCCATTGCATTTCTTTTTATTGATGCTCAATTTTTCCCACCTTTGGACACTGGGTGCATCTTCATGTTGGTTTTTCAGTCCTTTTGACATGACCACATAGGCTGATGTTGCACCAGAAAGCAAAACAAGGAAACTGATGTTCTTTTCTTACCTTGCACATTTCCTACTCCATACTTGGAACCAGCCATTTCTCCAAGGAGTGCTGATTCCTTCTAGGGGGAAATAGAATTTAGAGATCACAATCTGGGCTTTAAGAGTGCTCAGTGTTACTGGGTTGATCATTGTTACTATGTTTCGAACTTTTTATTCAGAAGTATATTTTCCAAATAAGGTCAATGTGGTAAGCTTTTATTATTAAGTCAGATTTTCTAAGCTGGTATTTTTTCCCCTATATTTGGCTTTAGAATCTAACTAGATTGGGTAAGGAAGAAGGAATTAAGGAAATAAATCTGGTGGTTAGAACTTAGATGATACTATTCTTTTGCAAGAAATATACTCATGTAGAGGAGAATATTATTTTTGCTCCCTGAGAAATCTAATGGAGTGAAATAAGCCATGGGAAAAAACTTATACTGGAGCATCTTATATGTGTGATATGTGTTTTAACTCTGCTTCAGTAGTTTTTCAGGTTTATTACAAACCTGCAGCAGCCCACTGAGCAAATGATCTCTAAACAGGGATTTAGCCAGTGGACAAGGCATATTAAAGCTTTGTGAGACAGGAAAATTGATATTCAGGTTTTTAATAGGAATGATAACTGTATACTAAAACCTATTTTAATGCATGTTTAAAATTTGAAGAAGTAATTTGACTCTTGATACTTTCCACCTGCATTTTCTCTTCAGTGTGCTTGTTAAACTATTCTGATATTTATTACAGTCAACTCCTGCAAAAACAGCTCTACCTAGAGCTTGCAATGTGTTTGACTGTTGTGTATTATATAGACTAGTTATGATTTTCTAATCATTTCATTTTTATAAAGCAATCTGAAGAGGATGTGAGTCAGTTTGATTCAAAGTTTACACGTCAGACACCTGTTGACAGCCCAGATGACTCAACTCTCAGTGAAAGTGCCAACCAGGTCTTTCTGGTAAGTGAAAGAATTTCCATGTAGTCATGGGAAATTTAAGAATGAGGATAGGCTTCTCAGTGAGACAATTCAGTTTGTTCGCTTTGCTGTTCATGTAGGTAACCTGGCTGACTTTTTTTAAGCCACCCCTTTATAAATTATTGGTACTTACAAAATTGATTTTCATAATTCAACATTTCATTTTAGCAATTAGAGTGGTAATATATGATTCTTTGGTATGTATGATTCCTTTTTTTGGTTGGGCCACTGACTTAAAGTGATGTTTAGCTTAGTATCTCAACCAAAAACCACACAGCCATAGCAGTGGGAGAAGAGCTCACTATTTCATTCCAGAAACAGCTATAGACTTTTGGTACTCTCCACATAAGTCTGTAGGGGATTTTGAATATTAATTGTAAATATTTGATCAAAATATATTAGTCCATATGTGTTAGAAAATAAATTAATTCTCATTGTAGAAGTATCTGTATGGATTACTGAGTTTGTCTCCTCAGATAGAAAAGGAAAGCTTTTACATATCGCCCAACAAAAATGATAGATTTATATCAGATGACCATCATTGCATACTGTTTTACCTAAATATCATATATGCTTATGTTTATTTTATTAGTATACTTATGTGCCACATGAACATCCACCTCATTTTGTTTCCTTTGTCCTTTTTTTTTTTGGATTGCCTCTAGAGAGAATGGAATATTTGGGAGGGTTTTTCTTTCTTTTTTCACTTCTTAGCTTTCATTAGAATGAGTAACTAAAATAATGTATGCTGAAAGAGAAAAAAGGTATTGAAGTACAACAGGGATCGTCTACAACAGCATTTGAAAACAAGCTCAAGGAATAGAGAAAAAAACAAAAGTGAGGCTATCACCAAAAAGCTTGCTTGTTACTTTAGGTTTTGTGAGAGACTGCAGGTCATATATGTGTGGTGTCACCAATAATATGACCACATCTAACATTTTCAAAAATGAAATTATATACCTATATAGAATGTATAAAACAAATATTTCACCTATCCCGTAATTTCTAAAGCATGCTTATCACATATTGACTGAAATGTATATAAACATTATTTTATGATAGGCAAGAACATCTACATTATCCCAACTATACAAAAAGAAAACAGGTGCAAAATAGTGTTAAGGGACTTCTGTGTGTGGGTGCGTGTGCATGTGTGCGCACATACTTATGTCTCTAATTGCCATTTCATCCTTTTGGCTGAACTTTATTCATACATTACCTGCCCTTCTTATATTCTCCTCTGTTATGAAAGCAATCACTATCCAGTCACTCAAGCCAAACCTTCTCTTTCACCAGCCCCACACCTGTAGGCATCAAGTGTTTTGTTTTTTTGTTTTTGTTTTTTGGATGGCTGGCTTTACAGGGATTCAAACCCTTGACCTTTGTGTTATCAGCATCATGCTCTCCCAAGTGAGCTTAACCGACCAGCTAGTTATCAAGTGTTAACAAGACATCTTCCTAAACTTCTCTGGAATTGATCTCTTCTCCATTAGAGTCACTTTTTGCAAATCCATTTCTTCATAAGTCTGGCATGTGAGACTTTAATAGCTCTGCCATAGTTTTCTCTTCTTCAGTCAGTAGTGACAGCTAGAGTAGTCAAAGTCATAGAGACAGAAAGAATGGTGATTGCCAAGGGCTTGCCTGCTGAATCAAGAAAATTAGTTTTGATTTCATTTTCTAGCCTGCATTGAATGTAATCCACATCATTGTCAGTTTTCTGGAATATTTTCTTCTTAAACAAAGATGCTTTTTGCTTCAGTTTCAGCTACATAGTTTCTGCAGCCTGCCCATGGTTCTTTCCAAACACCAACACCCTATAAGCAATATTGCACTACTTAGAGCTATTTACATAGCAGAGACAGTATCGATAGGGTTCTAGGATTTGAAACAAAAATTTAGTATAATCTTGAGGGACTATATTACATCTTTGGCAGCAGTTCTTGGTTACACAGATCATTTTTCTGGTGAGATGGAGCTACTCTAAGAATCCGTGACAATCAGTTCCAGCTTATCGACCTCCGCCTCCATGTTGAATCCCTGGTGTGTTTCTGAGTTCACTGGATTTATCACTAACTTGATTCTCAAACTTTTTTGTTTTCATACTACTCCCAGTGTAACAAATAGTGGTGTATCTTATGGGGTAAGGGGGGTAAATTCTCAAGTTAGCATGGAGTACAAAAGTTGTGTATAGTTAAAATTACTCTTAAGTCACCATTACAATGTGCTTTTGAGTAAACAACATTGAATAGTGATTTTATAAAGGTATGATTATATAGTAATATATAAGAATAGAGCATATATGCAAAATACAATCTTAAAGTATTTTTAATTACATAAGAGAAGAAAGATGAGTGAGCATGTTATGAGATTCATGTAAGTTTGATGTGTGAATGATGCAAAGTCACTGTATTCCCCTTAGGGTACTGCTTTCTTTTCTTTCTCTTATGTACTAATGATGTGGATTTTATACCTTTAATTTAACACAGAGACATTTTCCTCAGTTGGACATTGCAGAGTTTCAACTAGTTTGACAATTTACTCCCCCATAAAAACAGTCCAAAAACATCTTACTTAGCTGCAAAGAAATCCAAAGTTGTGGAAATCAAAAGTTATATAGTATACTTAAGCTTTCATTGCCAATTAAAATATTATTGAGCTTTTCTCGGGCCGAGCCCGTGGCGCACTCGGTAGCGTGCTGCGCTAGCAGCGTGGCGACGCTCCCGCCGCGGGTTCGGATCCTATATAGGAATGGCCGGTGCACTCACTGGCTGAGTGCCGGTCACGAAAAAGACAAAAAAAAAAAAAAAAAATATATATATATATATTATTGAGCTTTTCTTAATTATTTATATTGGCTAACTAACTAACATAAGAACAATTGGTTAAGTTGTAGCCAGAATTCTGTCCATAAAGTGGATCTCTTTAAAAGTTAATAAAAAATGGTAACATTCCACTTATCTGAAGATTATGGTTCTAGCAACTTAAGTTCAACAAATATTTAAACTTTTCTTTTAAGACCCTATCACAGAATTTAAAGGAAATTTAAACATGATTAAGGCACAGCCTGGTCCTTTTGGTAGTTACAGCTTTAGCCCACTACAGTATGTGGAGAAATGGCCTCTGAAGTCCGCATGTAACTGTCACAAAGCATATGCACTGCAAAATTGCACTTCATTCTTTGGGACTTTTCCCAAAGCCTATTGAATCTTATTTACTGGAATGCATAATGCTCACTCATAGGTAATAATAAATAGAAGGCAAAATAGGTACAGTACTGATTGTTTAAAAAATGAACATTGACAGCAAGAGACATGACAGCTGGTAGCCTAATAGCAAGGTCCAAGAGAGAACTAAAGCTAATAAAACTTCATTTTTCCATTACAGTTGAGGATTTTCATAATTTTGACACTCATCAAGAAAATACCAAATTCTGTCCAATCATTAGCATAAAACCAGAAAGATCACAAATGCCAAGGCATAGAATTCTATTTGTACTTTGGCCTAATTATGAGAAACTGTCTAGGGGGGATGATGATCTTAGTTGCTTATATGCATGTGGCTGGAAACACTCTAATTTTCTTTGTATTTCTCTTAGTATTTAACATTTTAATGTGGAGCCTACATTTTTCCTACTCCTATTGTAAGGTGGAATTCTGTATGCTGGCATATGGGGTTCAATAGACTACTTTCTTGAGGTCTATACCACAAGAAATGGCCAGAAAGAAGATAACAAGTGTGAAAATGAGATAAAAGAGATGGGAGTATATACACTGGTGATTTTATGTGTGCATCATTGTGTCGGTGTGTCAGAGACTGAACAACCCCCATTTTCTTGATATATATTACAAAATGTGAGTGTAGTCCACTGTTAATGTCTTTCAGGGTTTTACATATGTGGCTCCATCTGTACTTGAAAGTGTGAAAGAAAAGTTTTCCTTTGAACCAAAAATCCGATCACCTCGAAGATTTATTGGCAGCCCACGGACACCTGTCAGGTATTTCAGACTCTGCTATTCTGTCTTTTTTTTTTTTAACCCTATAAGAGCACTGCTTAAGAAATTTATGCCAAGTTACATGAATGAAAGATCTGTCATATTCTCTTGGTTGACATAAAGCACAGCATCTACATCTTATCTTGCAAAGGACTAGTCTGTGACTAATCTCCGTGTTATATAGTTTACCTTCCCTCCTGAAAGTAAGCTGCCACACTAGCAAATGTCCTTTTTATCAATTCACTTCACATTTATTGTGCACCAGCGGCTGTGCTGTATGTTATACACACACACAAAGTATGTATAACACAGAATTATTTCTATCCTAATAAAGCTTACAATTTAGTAAGAGTCACAACAAAGAAGGAAATACACACAAAAAACATGTAATTACAGGTAGTGCCAAGTGCTATAAAATAGAGTGTGGTGGTAGAAAGCAGAGAAAAACAAGAGGGCTTCTACTCATGGTGCCTCATGGTGAAGTAACATCTAGGAATGAAGAGAAAGAGCCAGCCATACAAAAAATAGGAGGTACAAGAGTGTTGTAGGCAGAAGAACAGCAAATGCAAAAGCCCCGAGTGAAGAAAAAATTTGGCCTTTCCTTAGAAGTAAAAAGAGGTCAATGTTCCTAAAGTATGGCAAGAAGTAAGAGAACTGCAGAGATTTGGAAAGGTATTTTATTTTATTTTTTGGCAAGAACATGCATTTTTTTATTTTTTATTTTTTAATGATTATATGTATTTGTGGGATACAGAGTTGCATATCAACATGTGTACAATATGTGGTGATCAAATCAGGATAATTAGTGTATTCATGTTTACAAAACATAATCAATCTTTGTGACCCTTAACTAGTTTCTTGTCAACCCTTCTCTTCCCCTTTCCCACCTCTAATAACCATAATTCTGTTCTCTTTTGAAAGTTTAACGTATTATTGCGATTCTCTCTTCCTTTCTTTTCTATTCTCTTTCTTTCTTTATTTTAGCTTCCATTTATGAGTGAGGACATGCAGTATTTCTCTTTCTGTGCCTGTCTTATTTCACTTAACATAATTTTCTCTAAGTTCATCGATGTTGCTGCAAATGGCAAAATTTCATTTTTTTACAACAGAGTAGTATTCCATTGAGTATATATTCCACATTTTCCTTATCCTGTCATCCTGTCAATGAACATTTAGGTTGATGCCAACTCTTGGCTATTGTAAATAGAGCTGCAAGTAAACATGAGAGTGCAGGTATTCCTTCAACATGATGATTTCGGTTCCTTTGGGCATATACTCAGAAATGGGATTGTTGGGTCAGATGGCAGTTCAATCTGTAGTTGTTTGAGGAAACTCCATACTGTTTTCCATAATGGCTGTACTAATATACAGTCCCACCAACAGAATAGGAGGGTTTCCCTTTTCCACATCCTTGCCAGCAGTTTCTGTCTTTTTGATAATAACCAGTCTAACTGGGGTGAGATGATATCGCATTGTGGTTTTGATTTGCATTTTCCTGATGCTTACTGATGTTGAGCATTTTTTTCATGTGTCTGTTGGCCATTTGTATATCTTCATATGAGAAATGTCTATTCACTTCCTTTGCCCATTTTTTAATTGGGTTACTTGTTTTCTTACTATTGAGTTCTTTGTGTATTCTGGCTATTAATCCCTTGTCAGATGCGTAGTTCACAAATATTTTCTCCCATTCTGTAGGTTGTCTTTTCACTCTGTTAATTCTTTCTTTTGCTGTACAGAAGCTTTTTAGTTTGATATAATCCCATTTATTTATTTTTTCTTTTGTTGCCTGTGCTTTTGGGGTCATATTCATAAAGTATTTGACCAGTTCTACTTCCTGAAGTGTTTCCCCTATGTTCTCTTTTATTTAAGTCTTTAATCCATTTTGAGTTGATTTTGGTATATGGTGAGAGGTACGGGTCTAATTTCATTTTTCTACGTATGGCTTTCCAGTTTTCCCAGCACCATTTATTGAAAAGGCAAGTCTTTTCCCCAATGTATGTTCTTGTTGCCTTTGTCAAAGATCAGTTGGCTGTTAAGTACTTGGGTTGATTTCTGGGTTCTTTATTCTGTTCCATTGGTCTGAGTGTTTTTATGCCAGTACCCTGCTGTTTTGGTTACTGTAGCTTTGTAGTATAGTTTGAAGTCAGGGAGTGTTGTGCCTCTGGCTTTATTTTTTTTGCTTGGGATTGCTTTGGCTATTTGGGGACTTATGTTATTCCATGTGAATGTTAGGATTGTTTTTTCTATTTCTGTGAAGAATGTCATTGGTATTTTGATGGGGATTGCATTGAACCCATAGATTGCTTTGGGTAGTATGGACATTTTCACAATGTTAATTCTTCCAATCCAAGCACATGGAATGTCTTTCCATCTTTTTGTGTCCTCTTTAATTTCTTTCAGCAGCGATTTTGGAGTTCTTGTTGTAGGGATCTTTCATCTCCTTGGTTCAGTTAATCCCTAGGTATTTCATTGTTTTGGAGACTATTTTAAGTGGGCTTGTTTTCTTGATTTCTTTTTCTGCTAGTTTGTTATTGGAGTATAAAAACGCTACTGATTTTTGTGTGTTGATTTTATATCCTGCAAGCTCTAAGAGTTCTTGATAGAGTCTTTAGGTTTTTCTATATATAGGATCATGTCATCCACAAACAGGGACAGTTTGACTTCAGCTTTTCCAATCTGGATGCCCTTTCTTTCTTTCTCTTGCCTGATTGCTCTAGTATTTTATTTTAAATGCAATGGGAAGCTGTTTTAAATGGGGAAGTAAACTGATTTTTTGTAAAAAAAAAAATACTATTTAGGGTTTTAGGGGTCAAATGTAGAGGTAAAGAGACCAGTTAGGAGACTCTGGCAATTATTCTAAGGGAGAGAAGGCTCAGCTTTTGCTTTGCTGCTATCCACACAAAATAAAATTAAATGAAAATAAATATCATATTGTCATACTCACTTTAAATGTCAGGGAATTATTTCTTGCTGAGATGACGCTTGAGACAAATGAATGATAGCTCTTCCTTGTCTTAAAGCCCGGTCAAATTTTCTCCTGGGGATTTCTGGGGAAGAGGTTCATCAGCCAGCACGGCAAATCCTCAGACACCTGTGGAATACCCAATGGAAACAAGTGGAATAGAGCAGATGGATGTGACGATGAGTGGGGAAGCATCAGCACCACTTCCAATACGACAGCCGAACTCCGGGCCATATAAAAAACAAGCTTTTCCCATGATCTCCAAACGGCCAGAGCACCTGCGTATGAATCTATGACAGAGCAATGCTTAAATGAATTTAAGGCAAAAAAAGGGTGGGTAGGGGATGTGAGCATCATGCAAAGTGAAACAAGAAGACTCGAAATGACAGTTTCAAAGAGTCAGTGTCATTACGTAGAACACTTTGGACAGAGGAAAAATAAACATGGATTTTAAAAAATCAATCAATGGTGCAAAAAAAAAAAAAACTTAAGCAAAATAGTATTGCGGAACTCTTAGGCACATCAGTTAATTGATTCCTAGCAACATCTTCTCAACTTTATCAAGGATTTTCATTTTGATGGCTCGAAACTGACAGTATTAAGGGTAGGATGTTGCTTCTGAATCACTGTTCAGTTCTGATTGTGTTGAAGAAGGGTTATCCTTCATTAGGCAAAGTACGAAATTGCCTATAATACTTGCAACTAAGGACAAATTAGCATGCAAGCTTGGTCAAACTTTTCCAGCAACATGGAATCAAAGACAAAAGAAACTTATCAATCGATGTTTTACGTGCAAACAACCTGAATCTTTTTTTTATATAAATATATATTTTTCAAATAGATTTTTGATTCAGCTCATTATGGAAAACATCCCAAACTTTAAAATGCAAAATTATTGGTTGGTGTGAAGAAAGCCAGACAACTTCTGTTTCTTCTCTTGGTGAAATAATAAAATGCAAAAGAATCATTGTTAACCACAGCTGTGGCTCGTTTGAGGGAATGGGGTGGACTTGGGGTTTATTTCAGTAACCCAGCTGCAATACCTGTCTGTAATACTAGAAAAAAAAAAAGAATCTATTTAATCATTTCTACTTGCAGTACTGCTATGTGCTAAGCTTAACTGGAAGCCTTGGAATGAGCATAAGTTGTATGTCCTACATTTCATCCTTGTTCTGGGCCTGCATTGCACTGGAAAAAAATCACCACCTGTTCTTATACCAGTATTTGGTTCAAGACAACAAATGTGTTCAGCCTGTGGCTGAAGAATGATGCAAGAGAGTCAGGATAAAAAATGCATACTGAGGGCGGCAGAGTGAGGGAGATAGGGATATTCAGGGGAGGAGGGTGTTGCCGTGGTCCACTCTCTGTCTAATCTCTTTACAGCAAATTGTAAGGTTTTAAGTTTTACTTCTTTTTACTGTTTTTGCTATCTACCTTACATTTTTTTCCTGAAGTTTCAAAAAGGTCTAATTTTTTTCTCCTATACTGGGGCTACATTTTTTAATTATAAAAATACTTGATGGCCTTTTGATGAATGTCTTCCACAGTGAATAAGAAAACTTAGTGGCTTAATTTAGGAAACGTGTTAACAGGACACTATGTTTTTGAAATTGTAACAAAATCTACATAAGTGATTTACAGGTACAAAGAATGAAAATAAAGGTAACTTTACCTTTCTTAAATACTTTCCTGCCTTAAAGAGCATTTCCATGACTTTAGCTGGTGAAAGGGTTTAATATCTGCAGAGCTTTATAAAAATACATTTCAGTGCATACTGGTATAATAGATGATCATGCAGTTGCAGTTGAGTCTAATCACCTATTTTTGTCTTTTGTAATGTCTTCAGTCTGAGTGTGCAAAGTCAGTTTGTAATATTTTGCAACCCTAGGATTTTTTTAAAATAGATGCTGCTTGCTGTGTTCTCCAAACCTTTTTGAGCCATAGGATTCAAGCCATAAAATTCTTTATGCATGTCGAATTTAGTCAGAAAAGAGCAAGCCTTTGCTTATTTAAATTGCAATTTAAGTGAGATGGGATGAAATCCTATGACAGTAAGCAAAAACAGAACCATGAAAAATGATTGGAAATATACCTTTTCAATTGTGGCAATAAATCAAAGAATCAATAAAAGTTCTTGGACAGAAATCCTTTTTTTCAGTCACTCCCCCCAGACCCCCTCCTCCCTTATTGCAGCAGCCTACTAAGAACTTTATAACTGTAGCTGGTAAATTAGAAGCTACAATAATGATTAAGGGCAGAAATTGTACTTAAAGTGCAGATCTTTGTTCTCTTGACAATTTGTGATGTTGCAAAAAATAGAACCCAAAAAACTATGATGATATGTACATGCATTATTTCAGACTGTAAGTGGCTTGTGCTACTGATACTTGTTTTCAAATATGTTTACTCATTGTAGTGTTGACTGCCTGACCAAATTCCAGTAAAACACTTACACCAAAATATTCCTCCTTAGTTCTAATTGCTAGTAACGTGTGCACTGTGATTGGCTGGCTATAACCACCCCATAGTTAACTGTTTTCATAATTGGTATTGCCAACAATAGTGGCAAACCCTGCAACTTTTCTGCATAAAAAGCATTAATTGCACACCTACCATCCACACAAATATATAGTTTTTCTTATTTCACATTAAGTGAAATTAATTTCCCATGCTGTGGTAAGTTTATTGAGAAATTGTTTTATAAATGGATATCCCTACTGTGACTGTGAAAACATGTCAAGTGTCACATTAGTGTCACAGACAGAAAGCACACACCTATGCAATATGGCTTACCCTATATTTATTTGTAAAAATCCAAGCATAGTTTAAAATATATGATGTCAATATTACTAGTCTTAAGTTTCTAAGAGGGTTCTTTATGATTATACAAGGTAAGTGTATAAAAGAGATTAAGTGCTTTTCTTTCATCACTTGATTATTTTCTTTAAAATCAGCTATTATATTACAGGATATTTTTTTATTTTATACATGCTGTTTTTTAATTAAAATATAATCACTGAACTGAAATTTACTAATTTGATTTTATAAGGTTTGTAGCATTACAGAAGAACTGGGATTTATAAATCAGCTGTGATTAACAATGTAAAGTATTATTGAACTTGAAACAGATTTTTAGGAAAATCATGATTTTTCCCCCCTTTATGATCTTATCTAATTTCAATCCTTCAAGAAGGATTTTTCCAAACTATTTTTGAGACAGAAGGTAATTTCAGGGGCAGGGGAGAAGGATACATGTATCATACTCCATAAATTCAACATTCTTTACTATAGGTAATAAATGATTATAAACAAGATGCATCTTAGTATTAATATACTGAGCCTTGGATTTTATATTTAATATAGTACCTATATTGAATATTCAGTTAGTCATATGGTTCCTAGCTTACAAGGGCTAAGGTCTAAGATTATTCCAATGAGAAATGTTGAATTTATGAAGAATGGATTTTGAGACTTTGAAAATGGTTAATTTCTCAAATAAAAAAATCAATGTCTAAACATCTCCCTTTTTCATAGGAGTAGACGCTAGTAAGCTGGACCAAACTATCTTGAAGTATTTGTCACACATGACCTGTGATCTTTTGCTGATTAATACAGTACTTCTTGTGTGTGATTCTTAACACTACAGCACAAGTATTATCTCAGTGGACTATCTGGAGTAACATCTGAAAGATGGGTTCATCTGTGTCTGTGTTTGCTCTTTAAACTATTATGTTTCTCTTATTCCAAGTTGGCTTTGCATCTATCAGAGTAAATTCTTCAGCTGCCTTATTAGGAGTGCTAAGAGGGTAATACCTTTTCCTGCTTTTCATCATGTATTTAGTTTACTGTATTAAGATATTTGATTTCGGATTGAATGAATGTAAATAGAAATTAAATGCAAATTTGAATGAACATAAAATAGAAGTGATTTCTTTTTTAGTTTTCCTAAGATAGGAAGAAATAACTTAGTATATACCATATCAGGTGTACAAGTGGCTTAAATAATTTCTTTTCATTAACATACCAGATATGTTCAAGTTCTCATATTTAATAAAATGTTTTTGTAACAGTTGTAAATCTTTCTACTGAGAAATTGAAGCTGTTTAAATATATAACAAGTTTTAGTATTGATTTTATATATCAGATGCTACACCTTTGATTTTCAAGTTACATCAAGTAGCAGTCTTGCATTGTTTGCTTTAAAAAAAAAAAGCTCATATGACAAGTTATGTGAAAGCTAGCTTCATGTAAAAACTATAGGAAGATTTTCTTGTGCTAACAGTCAACAATTTATTCACCCACACTTGTCAGCTTTCATTTTGTAATTTGATGTGTATGCACAAAATAATGTAGTGCACAAATTTAACTAATGTCTCAATATATTTAGTATAAGATGGGCATTTTATATAAACCACAGTTTACCTGTTAGATAATTATATCACACTTGCCAAGGTGATTTCTCTACAGAAGTTCTCAAACTATACCTTTTTATAAAACATAGTAGCATCTTCTAATGCTGGCAAAACAGTCTTTTAGAGGGCATGATCTGAATTCACGGAATAAATGGGTTTTTGAATCTATGTTACCCTTTGTTAAAGGTGAAGGACAGAAATAGAGAAATGTTTCCAGTTCATCAGCATTGTCAGTGGATGGCATAGCTCTCCTATTATATTTTCCCCCTTTTCAATTCACATGTAAACTATTCCAAAAACACCCACCACTGTCTACCATGGACTTTTTTATTTAATCATGTTAAGAAACAAAGCTGGCTTAATAGCCACAGGGTAAATAGGTATTGTAATAGGGCTGACGTAACAGTAGTAAAAAGCTATTCCTCTGTTTTGAACAAGAAGTCATCTGGCTAAATTATAATCCCAAATTGCTTTTACCCATCTCCTGTTATATATGTAAATAATACAACCATTAGCTTCACCACAAAGCCAGGAAGGTTTAAGGCCAAGTAAGTGTGTTTAAATATTTGCAGTGGTTCTCAAAGTAGATAATACAGTTATATTGTAACTGTATGAACAGAAATAGTTGTACTTGTAACCTGGCAGTATTTAGTTGGAGAAGAAAGTTACAGGCTTCTTAATGTTTTTTTTGTCAATTTGGGTGACCATAGAGGCATGAAAGTGACTTCACCTATAGCTGGTTGGTCACTATCTTTATAAATCCATTTGCTGGTTTAGCCATTGTCTTATCAATATCATAAATTTGTTTTTACCTCTGACTCCTGACTTCTTCCCACTGTCTTTTCCTTGTGTACAAACTGATGGGAATAGAGAAAAGGGCAGAAACCTTAGATATAACCAATAGCAGCCCTTGACTTCTGTTACAGATTTCAGAATCTTCCTTAGCAGTATCAAGGAGAGAGATAAAGTGCTTCATATTTTCTTTTCCAAACGCTACACAAATACCTAAAGACAAACAAACCACAATATGCAAAGCTAAGGCTGCTGTCTCCCAATTAATTAATGGTGATTCAAGCATAAGATTACGAAACTTTTATGGAGAAGACCAGATACCAGGGCAATTCTTTTCTAAGCTTTTAGGGAGTTGCTCTTATTTGTTATACTGTTCAAATCATCAAGGAAGCCAGCTGTTTATAATCCATGTGGATTATTTTAATATTTACTGCAGGATATTCCATGGCACTGTACAAAAAGCAAGATCATGAACATTAAAGCTGATGGCAGGAAGCATGTATGAGGTCCACAAACATTGAATTTAAATCATTTATTCTCACTGATTACTAATTATACTACAGAGACTAATACAGTATTAAAATATATCATCCTCAGTAAATGAATCTTTACTTAGAAAACTGATAGTTACAGGTAAAATACAGAATTCTGAACTTTCATTTAAGAATACAAATTTTATGAAAATTTTAAGAATTTTTAGAATGGGAATTATAAAAGTCAATGCTAAAGAAAATTCTACTTTCAGATAATATGTTTCTTAAAATATTATGAAAAATATTCTTTATTCTGAAAACAATGTCAGGAAAGAATACCTGAGTTTCTTTAAATCCACTAGTTCTAGTTCCAATTGCTGCTTTGGTAACAAACAGTAAAACACATTTGCATTTAACACTGCAATTACCTGTCAAATAAGACAGAAAAATGTTGCATATGCATTAGGTTGAACAATAGATATATTTTAAAACACAAGGTTCTTTCACTTAATCTTGATTAAACTGGACTCCACACTTCAGTCTTCTTATATTCTAAAACCATTTGGAAACATTTTTCTTCAAGCCCTGAAAATCCACTGTAATGCCTTTATCAATAGCCATGGTAACCAAATGAAACTAGTGTTTTGTGGCCTTAATAGTTCATACAACTTAATATATTTGAAGGTGTGATGAAGTGGCTCCATCTTTCCATTTGTTTATATGGTCTGAAATCACAGTTCTGCAAAGCGGACATGTTTTCTCTCTGTTAAACCATAAGGTGATGCACTCTTCACAAAATATATGCTGTAAGGTAATTAAGAACTAGATTTTATACTTGATAAACATTTAAAATTCATCACGTTGTAGAGAATCATACTCCTTAGAGCTGAAAGGGATTTTGGAGAACGCTACTTCCCTCATTTTACGAAATGAGAAAATGGAGAAAGTATGACACATTTAAGAAAACAAAGAGTAGTGTTAGTGGTAGAACCAATAGTGTTCTTGTAACTGTATTATCCATTTAACCATTTTTAACAAAATACATCCTATCCCCTACGTGATACCTTTAAGATTAAATATAATGACTTAATAGCTTAATAAAGTCTGAGTTACCAGTAACTGCTATAAAATATAGGAAAGGGCCTTGCACGATCCAATAACAAATATTGGTATTGTTCTAAAAGACTAGTATCCAATTATAAAAATAGCCTGTTTTCCAATCACTTTGGTATTCAGTCTGCCAGTTGATTATTTTTCCCCCTGCATACACTCCTCTGCATAAAAATTATCAGAACATAAGGGACAAGAATTAGCCAATCTACCAAACACCTAATCACAAATAAATTACTAGTATATACCCTGAATGCTTCCTTCTACTAAACACTGTAGATTCTTTTGCCTTATAATAAACATAAATGTAACTTTTGCAAGTCACAGAGAAGTGTTTAGGTTGCTTAAAAATATATAATTACCTGACAGATGAGAAGAATTGGCTTCTGAAATTCAGCTTGACATACTGAACAAATATCATCCACATCTGAACACTGTCTCTTGCTGGCAGCCACTCCATAACTCTACAAAGATAATAGCTCTGTTCATCTACAAACTTCTCTTCCCTGTTCCTCAAATACATAGGTGAGGCTGTACTTCTCAAATCTCCCTGGAACCAGGCATTTCAAAACTTTTCCAAAGGATACAAACAATTCAAAGCTCAACCACATATGTAGAACCACATCTTGACTGCACCAAGGTAAAATCATTAAATAATACATAATAGGATCTTGCAAGATAAGTTAGGTCCACTGGATTCCCAAATGATGACATTGCTTCAAATTCAACAAAACTGGCTTAAGAGACTAAGCAATCTGAAATGTAACTATTATAAAATCTATATTCATGTATTATATGACCTAGGACTGCCAAATTAACCCCTCTTATTACCTATGGTAGTGGTTCATGAAGTCAATTCAGAGCTTGGCTGGCCAGTTAGTTCAGTTGGTTAGAACACAATGTTGGTAACACCAAGGTCAAGGGTTCAGATCCCTGTACCAGCTAGCTGCCGAAAATAAATAATAAAAATAGATTTCTGTGTTCCACAGATTGAGTAGGCCCAGATATATTGGATGTGACCCAGAAATCTGTATTTTTTTTTTGAAAAGCCTACAGGTTAAGTTCAAAATGAAGGTTTGGGGGCCACTGAAAAGAGTCCTGCCACTAAATCTAAAAATAATTTTAATTACTATCCCTTATTATCACAAAAGTCAGAGCATTTAGTACTAGGGAAGAATGATAAAATTTTACAAAGGAACTGTATCTGCAAAATGTCACCTGGGTAGAATGCCTTCAGAACTAACTAACTGGGGCTGGCTAGTTAGCTTAATTGGTCAGAGTGTGGTGCTGATAACACAAAGGTCCAGGGTTTGATCCTTATACCAGCCAGCTGCCAAAACAAAACAAATTGAACAATAATGCAATTCTTCGAATTTCCTTTTAATGTCCTTAAAAAAAAATTTTTTTAAAAAGCTTTTCACTTCCTCACCAAATTTAGCAGAACTTAGTCATTAACCAGAATGACAGTTAAGAATCTTCAGTGAAATTTGGAAGAATCAAAATGTTACAAATGAGATCAGCTTTCTGTAGAAATGATAGGAAGAAGGTGGCTTAAGAAACAAGTTCAGTCATGGTGATGAGGGTAAAGCATGACTTGCCTCGATGTATCTGAAGTTATGATCTAAAGTTCTTGTACTAAATGTCTAGGGCTAACAAAATCAAACTAAAATTCAAAGGATAACAATATTAAAAATTGAGGGGTTTTTTTGAGGCTGGTGATACTAAAAATTCCAGAAACAAATTAGGATACTGTTAGATTATCTTGGTGCCAGTGTCATTTAGCAGAGTACACTGCAGATACTTATGCTGACAAGCTTTTAAAACATCTCTCTTGTCTGGCATTTTGGAGACTGCCACCAAGTGAAGACTTATCCTGATGGTGATTGCCATCTCCCTGGTAAAGTTAAAGGTATATACATGTTCAGGACATCTCAGAAGACTCAGGAATAAATCAGTGTTGATGACTGATATTCTTTATACTTCATTTGTCTCACAGAGAAAATAATCAGGGTACTTTTTTAAGGGTATTTCAACACAAATCTTGTTAGATTAATTATAGTAACATGGCTGATGTTCACATAATCATCAACTGAATTAACTCTGACAAAGCTGAACTCTGAATTTTATTGTCTTGTCTAAAGAAAAGAGAAATCTGCATTGGATGTAGCAAAACTTGTTTCTACGTTGCTAACTCTAAGGGAAAAGGTATCCTGGCCAGTTAGTCTGGTCCACTTTGTAGACATAAACCTTTTTTATTTTCATTCTTATTTATTTTTAGTCTTTGGCAGCTGGCCAGTAATAGTATGGGAACCTGGACCTTGATGTTATCAATACCTCACTGTAACCAACTCAGCTAACCAGCTGGCCCTATTTTTTATTTTTTTCAAGGTTAGTCAAATGAAGGACTGGGAGTGGAGAAGGAACAAAGAAATCTGTAACTGGTTGTGATCAATTACTTGTAAACACCACCGCACCTGGACCAGCTAACCTTTCTTATTTTTAACTACATTATTAGGTTGGCTTTCTTGTAAGTCAGTCCCCTCAGTCCTGACCAAATAATCGTTTAAGGATCTAATGGACTGCAAAGCTGAGGATCAAACCCTGATGTAGGTACCGAGAACCACTGAGGCTACTAATAGTAAATTAACCTTCTTTATGACATCCCTGCTCTGCAATTTGTAACATCAATGGGTTCACATAGTAATCAAGTTTATAAATGGCACTGGAGTCTCAATTGTTAAATTTCATGTTGTGAGCTTATTTGAACACACAGAATTTAGTACTGGGGAAATTTCCTCCAGTGAGAGAACCACAGGGGACATGAGTTTTGATAGTGAGCTTTCTTAATGTACACAAATTATAGTGGAAGCATTTTCATAGAAGCTAAATGAGTTAACAGAAATACACAACGCCACCATTTGTGGATTTAAAAAGGAGGAGACCCAAAAGTTCATGACAAAATTTTTAAGGAAGTGTTTCTAAACCCTTAAAAAATGTCAAGTGATTTTGAGAAAAGACACTCTCAAATACATAAGCACTGCAATTAGCAGGTATTTGTCAACAAGCAATTCAAGAAACTGATCATAGAAATAAAACTCCTAAATCATATCCCTAAGTGCCAAAGTACTAGAAAATAATCTCAAAGTAAAAGAAAAAGATCATCTCATAAAATCCATACTTGTAAAACTGCTAAACAAAAAAATTTCTGTAATGAAGAAAGATAAAAGTGTTTTTCTTTAACTGATAAAAAGACTTACTGGTCGTGTAAAAAATATCCGCAAAACCCGTCTGAAAGTTCTCAGATGTCCAAAAAAGTCCAAAAGCTGAAAGATGAAATGAATGAGATAAATTATTAATTTGAAGAGCCCTATCTGCTAAACCCAAAGATCAAAGCTGAAATCCTTTATGGTTTTTTTTTTTTTTTTTAATAAAGGTTTTCTTTTCTTTTTTTTTTTTATTTTTGTCATTTTTTCGTGACCGGCACTCAGCCAGTGAGTGCACCGGTCATTCCTATATAGGATCCGAACCCGCGGCGGGAGTGTTGCCGCGCTCCCAGCGCAGCACTCTACCGAGTGCGCCACGGGCTCGGCCCCATTTTTTTTTTTATTTTTTTATTTTTTTATTTAAACTATCATTTTTTTATTTTACTAGAGCTTTGTGGTTTCTTTTCTTTCTTTTCTTTTTTTCTTTTGGTGGTGGTTTGTTTTGTTTTTTTCAGCTGGCCGGTAAGGGGATCCAAACCCTTCATCATGGTGTTACAAGACTGTTCTAACCAACTGAGCTAACCGGCCAGCCCCAGCTGAAATCCTTTAATGTCAAGTTCTCATATTAAGCTAATGCTTACTATCACATCTAATATCATTCTAAATATATTTAAAGTCTACTGAATATTTTAGTCAATTTATAGATTTGAGCCAACTCTTAACCAAGGTGAAGTACATTTAAATACCTAGAGTTACAATTTGATCTAGAAAAATATAAACTATTTCAAAGAGAAATTTTATCTGGTTCACATGTTTTTAACATTTAGATTGTAAAGTTTTATAAAATGATTATTAAGTTGAGGGTAGCACACATGGAACAGGACAAGATGCTCCACTAGTTTGAGAATTATGTGTATGACAAATGTTACTTTTGAGGATGGGTATGTTCTATTCCACTTGTTTCCCTCCCTTAGATAATCTATGCTATGTGGGGGTCCATTCTCCCTGCCCCCCAAAAAACAGAACCACTGGATTAAGATAGATAGTTCCATTTCTAAATATAGAACTTGCCATTACTGCAAACTGATATAAACTATAAAACATTTAAAGAGAAAAGTAGTAGAGTGTAAAATCAGTAAATCATCTGAATCACCGAGCAATAACAAGATTTATAATGTCACCTACTTTTAGTATGAGGTAGAGTAAAGCCAGCAATATCCCAAGACTCCATCTAATTACATTACCAAATTCTCCATAGCTTATAAGGTAACGAAACCAAACTGGTATGGGAACAAAAGTTCGGTAATACTGACACAATTCTTCTAAAAGCATGTACCAGTAACCCTAAAAAGGAAGGAAAAATAAACAATAGAGCTACCCAAGCTACTTAAATAGCACAAATACTTAATATTGCATTGAGATGCATTATAAGTATATAATAATAGAATAACTTAATAATGATTAAGATTATGACTGACAACCTCAGCCTGGTTCTCATTAGTCACTGGGTGGTTTGCTTTCAAAGAATTTCTAAATAGCATAGCGAAAATGTTCTATGTATATACTACAAGTAAAACTTATATGTTTTTGCTGTTTACAAAAATTTAAAGTTTTTATCGAGTATGGGAAGCCACTGAATAATTGTGTATAGCCAATTATCAATTGACAGTGCCCTGGAGAACAGAAATACAAATCTAAATACAGTCATGCACTGCATAACGACTTTCCGTCAACAACGGACTGCATATATGACTGCGGTCCCATAAGACTGTTATGGCTATCATACATGTATGTGTGTAGTAGGTTAACCCATCGAGGTCTGTGTAAGTACACTCTATGATTAATATTCACACAACATTAATGAAATCACCTAATCATGCACTTCTCAAAACGTGTCCCCATCAGTAATACTTTCCCATATATGAGGTGGAGGACTGATTTTTTATTATTCTGAAGCAAATATAATTCTGATTTTATCCAAATAGATAAATATTTAAGTTCAAGTCCTTGAACAAATGGTTGCCAGGCTGAGATTATATAATTAAAATTAGGTTATTTAGCAAACCGGAAAATCACAAAAGGAGTCATTTAAACGCAGACTAAGTAGGATTAATGTGATTTGCTAACATCATTCTATAAAACATAAATTAGTTTCTTACCTTGGATTTAAAAGGCATGATGAAAGAAGGCACCAATAGAATAAGGCATTTTAAGTCCATGAAGAGGAATTTCAGAATGAAATCTGTAATTCCAACAATCCAAAGTACTTCCCAGAAGCTCAAATGGTCCAATGTAGGGTTTAAAAAAACCAAGCTAACAAGAGAAAAATAATTTACCAGGGCAACATATAAAAGTATTGATAAGAATCTCAATTTGATATATAATTTTTTACTTTAATATACTTTAATTTGATATGTAAAAAATATGAGTTTGGAAGATAATGTCATTGTTCACATAAATGGAATGGAAGATCATTTTGCTTATTTTAAGATGTTTTAAATGTTTGAAGTTCAAACCTTCCTTTTATAGAATAAAGTCTTCTTAACTTTTCATAGTTGTCACCTTTCTAGCCTGTAAACTAAAAAATTCATTAATACCAGACATCTGCTATTCTCTCCTCAACCAACTCCAATCAGGATTCCATCTCCTCCTTCCCACTGAATTGCTTTTGTCAAGATCACCAACTCCCTCTGTATTGCTAAATTGAAAGATCATTTCTTTTTTTCTATCTTCCCTCCCTGAATTATTTTAGACTTATAACACCACATTCTTCTAGTTGTGCTCCTATGTCACTGATGGTTTCTTCATAGTTTCCTTTGCTGCTTCTCCTCTAATTGTGGTCATGTGTAGTACTGGATCCTCTTCTCTATCTACATTCTTTCCCTGGTTAGTTTTGCCCAGTCCTGTGGTTTTTAAATATCAGCTATATGCTGATAACACCAAAATTAATAGCCCTAACCTCTACCCTGATCTCATGTTCTAGTTCTAGAAAAACTTCCTTAATTTTTCTTGGCCTCTCAAACTTAACATGTTCAGAACAAAATTACTGATTTTCCCCTAAAAAACCTCAAAACTTTCTTCCCCAGTCTTTCCCAGCCCAATAAAATGGCACCACTATTCAGCCAGTTGCTCACACTAAAAACCCAAAAGTCATTCTTGTTTTTTCTCACCCACCTACCCAATCCAGTTCAACTGAGTGATACTGGCTCCACCTCCAAACTATATCCCAGATTTATCCATATCTCCAACTCCATTGAAACCAGGACTTCTAATTAATTATCTGATAAAAGCTGAAAATTAGGAACACTCCCATCTGACATGGAAACTTATCAACTACTGTCCTTTAGTGAGTCATCTCCTTACTTCTAGAAATAAAAAAAGACCAACAATAACAACCTTATAATACTAACAAATATTGATTATATAAACAAAAACTTAGGTACCAAAAAAATTTAAAATTTATTGAGCACCTGCTATGTGCCAAACCACTGTCAATACAAATCTGAATAAGTCACTTAAAACTTAAAAGGAGACAGGTAAAAATTGAACTGTAATAAAGTAATTATAATGTGCAAGTAAGATATATGCAAAGTGCTATGGATACATGAATTCATAAAAAAAAAAGTGATTGTGTACTTGGACCAGTAATTACCTGTAATAAAGTGACTGAGAATGAAAGGTGTAATATAAAAGAACAGAAGATCCTGTTAAGAATACCAGTAACCACACACACTGAATCTTTGAGGACCTTTCCTGAAAAATAAACAATTTTATAATTTGTTACTTTGAATTATGCAAGAATTTTAAATATCATTGAACTGTCTTAACGACTAATTAACTTAGAACATTTTTCTAGACTAATCTTACTAGAAATACAGAATACCTGTTAAATCATAATCACAGTCACTCTGTTTCATATATCTTTAGTGAATAAAACAAACCATGTTTAAACAAAATTTAAAAATACAAGTTTCTTCACTGTATGAAAAACAATACCTATGTTTCAAAGCCAAATATTCTACAAGTTGACATAAAGGACCCACCTAGAGCAAACTTTACCTCTGCACACAGAATATCAAAAATGCATATGTTAATCAAGGTTTATATGCATAATTTTTTAAATTCTCAGATAATTCAATAAGGCAATTTATTTATTTATTTATTCTGACCAGTAAGGGGATTGCAACCCTCGGCACGGTGTTGTCTGCACCACACTCACTACCGGCCATCCCTATATAGGATCCAAACCCGCAGCCTTGGCGCTACCAGCACCGCACTCTCCTGAGTGAGCCACGGGGCCGGCCCATAAGGCAATTTATTTTTAATCTCACTTTTAAAGTCAAATTTCAATTACTAGCTTGATTTTTATTAGTTTTAAACTGAATTAAATCTTTGTAGTTTGATTAGTTCTACTATAAATTTCACAGATATAGCCCTGTAAAGTTGCATTAAGGTGAAATTTTATAAACTCACACTATTTTTCCCAATGACTTATATGACTAGGACTCTTATAATTTATGCTATGAAAAAACTCCTTGAGTTTAATTTTCTTTAAATAAGAGAGCCCTAAACAGTTCAATATCCATTTATTGAGTGATACTTTTTTTGTTCTGTGGCTACCTGGCATGGGGATCCATGACATTTTATTTAGTTATTTTAAATTATATAGTGCCACAACTCAAGTTTTTAATGGAGATTATATTACTTAATATGGTCAAATTAGCTCATAAAACATAAAGGAACTTGACAAATCAGATCAAATAGTGTGTTCTAAACTTTAAATCCTGTCTACTTTATCAGGAACTAAACATACAAAGAAAATAAAGTGAGGCAATTGGCATTAGGACAGATAATTTATTCCAGGTCATTTAGATAAATTTAATATATCACAGACATTATAATATATCCTGTTATTTCCTATTTCTCTCAGAGGTTATTTCCTATTTCTCTCAAAATTATTTCTCTAAAATTCTGCAGAGAGAAACTTAATTTTTTTAGTTACTTGTTATACTTACTCTTAGAAAAACCTGATTTACAATGCTTTTGTTTGCATACATAAAAGTTGTTAGCAGCCCAATTCCAAGAGAAATTCCTGTTAGAAAATAAGTCCCAGTTAATTGAAAGAAAAAAAAAAATCAAAGGACTACATAAGTTAATAATGACATGAATTAAAAGGAAACAATTTAAAAGTTAACAGAAAATAAGTAACTGAAATGCATAAGTAGGTTACCAATAAAGAAATAACATTAACTGAATTTAGCAGTTAAAGAAGTCAATGTTTTATTATATGCCCTACCTGTTATATGCTGCATAACAAGTTTGACACCCAGAATCAAAATATATGGAAGACTTTTTTGCAACCACTTGAAGAGATAGCGGAATTCTGAGAAGGAGCTACCACCATGTTCTCCAGACTCCGTGGCAGTATCATCAGGCTGCCTTGCTTCACTGTGGGAGTCACTCCGTGAGCGACTGTGTATGCATCCATGGGTACAGCTATGGACACCTGACCGTATATTTCTGGAGCTTGGATTTTCAGCACACTCTTTAGGTATGTTGTTTATCTGGATATGAACATCTCCAGAATGAAGACGAGAACCTTCTATCAATCTTGAATGAACACACTGGGAGGCTGAGGCATCATCACTGCCTGTAGTTCCTGGAGGACTGCGCAGTTGGCTACAGTTGGCTTGCATGGCCCTTGAATACTTTTTCTCTGATCCAGATTTCTTTGCTTTAGGGCTCTGTCTCCTAAAAAAATCAAACAGCAGAAAATATTCTAAGCGAACAGTTAAATACCAGCAATGTACTGCTCACTATGTATCCTTTATTCACTAGGGAGTGGCTGAAAATCAGCAGATGAATTTTCAGATTATCATTTATTACTAGGCCCCTTCCTCTTCCCTTAATGCCAAGGCTCTTGGGCCCTGTACAAATGAACTTTTAGGGAACATTTCGTTATGGGAAAAAAGTTGAGTTTCAGATGCCTCCAACTGTCCAATGGCAGAGGGCATCAGCAAAACAGTCACGAAGTGTGGGTGCCCAGCAGACGTTAATGAGCACTAGTACTCATACTGAATCCTTGACCTTTACTCTGTCCAACTGGAGCAGCTTCATCTCTGATGTAGAGTCTACATCAAAGAAGTTTCATAAGGAAGAGTGAGTCAGTATTTTTTAATGCTTGGAAATACTAGGAAGAAAAAAAACAATCTTAATACCTTATTAAATATCATCATAGATAACTAATAAACATTTCATTTAGGTGACCTACAAATTTCGTCTTATGCTGAAACAGCTTTCCCGAAGCTCACAAGGTATCCAGTAATTAATGGTGCTACCAAGCTTATTACCTCTCTTCCCAAAAGAATGTTATCTAAATATCTTTAAAATAGGGATACTTTGGGGAGTCACCATGTAATTGCTGGATGACTCTTTAGTCTGAATAAGGATAGTTACACAGTCTGCCCAATAAAAATGCACCTGTAGTTGTGTGTGTGTGTGTGTGTGTTGCAGGGAGGAAAAGAGGGTAAGCAGTAGGGTCGGAAAAGAGAACACTGGCAGGGAAAGATCTTAGGACTTCACAGGACGAGGAAGGTGCCCCAGTCGGAATCCCAGCTGACGATCCCGAGCCAGCGCCGTGCTTTTTGCCGGTTCTCTAGGAGGAAGCTAGAGTTAACGTCAGGGCATGTTTTATGTCATCCTATTTCGCTCCTAGGTTGGAATGCTGTTGCAGTCACTGTGTGGCGGTTTGGGTTTTGGTGCTTTTCTCTAAAGGCTTTCGCCCAGGCTCCGACGCCACGGCTGCTAATTCCTCAATCCTGTGAAGGGTGACGTTACACTGGGCAGTTTCGGTGTCTTTTCTATAAATAGAAACAGAAGTGCCCCACTATCCTTAATGCACAGACAAGGAAAAGGAGAAAAACGGAAAAAAAGTAAACATAACTCTTCCGGATCCCCGAGGACAGAGTTCTCCACCCCCGTCCGCGCCTCGAGTGCCTCAGTTATTTTCCCCGGAGCCCCTCCGCCGCGGCCCCTCGCCGCCGCCGCCGCCTCCGCGCGCTTCCCCCAGGCCTGACCTCTCATGACCAGGAGCGGACGGAGGCCTCGGCAGAGACAGCGGAAACAGCGGCACACGCTGCCTCGAACCCTTCAGCCAGAGACATCATCGTCAAGCCCCCCGGCGGCGACGCGCGCGCTCCCCGGATGTCCTCACGAGCGCGCCCCGCCCCCGCGCCGCGCGGTGCCGAGACGGGCGTGCGCGCGGCCGGAGCTCGCGGAGGGTGGGGCTGTTGGCTGCGGGGAGGAGCCGACTGCGGGCGTGTGCACTGCACGAAACGTCCCCGTTCCGAGTTGCCCGTGTGTGTGCCGTCCACCACACGCCCCGGAGATCCTGGCCGTTTTGAGGTTAACAATGTTTAGGCTCCGGGAACTTGCCGTCGGAGGCGGGTCCTGGAGCTGGGGGCCGTCCCGGCCGGGTCCTCCCCTCCCGAGGCTGCTCGTCTCTCGGTACCGGAGCTGAGGAGCCACGTTGGCGGGGCTGGGCGGAGCGAGAGCGCGAGCGCTAGGGCTTCCGGGGTCGGGTGGCGCGAGCTTAACGCTTGACCCACTCGTGGCTGGGCGGGGAAGTTTTCCCAGAATCGGGTCTTCGTTACAATCCCGAAGTTGCGCTGCGTGAACGAGCCCCCGCCCGAATCTGAGCTCAGAAGCAAAGTACGGGAGCGTTTGCGTGGGGGTGGAAGTGGAAGTAGGATTTGAAAAACACCGTCTTGTGTGCGGTATAGGGAGCTCTCCTGTCCTCGCAATCGTGCTGTTAATGGAAAACTTCGAAAACTTAAAAGTTAAGGGAAAAAATGTTTTTTTTAAAAAATCCGCCTTTATGTATTCAATGCAGGTCCCTCACAAGCGCTAATAATAGCCTTTCAATTCTGAACCTCAAGCTTCTTCCTACATGTTGTTTTTAATCTTGTATTTGTAGACATTGATGTTAAGTAACAAACATCCTTTCTATAGTTCATGAAACTAAGTATTCCACGCTATGAGGACTGAATTTACCTGGGCGGGGGGTTCCGTCTTTCCTCACTAGACTTAACTTTTTTTGGCGACTGGCCGGCAAGGGATCCGAACCCTCAGCCTTGGTGTCATCACACGGGGCTCTAACCAACTGTGCTAACCGGCCAGCCTAAATTTGCATACCTGTACATACGTTATCAGATGAATGTCTAGTGAAAAAGTGACATTTTGTTTTTATCCACTTCCTGATTTAAAACCTTTAACAACTACCTTGCTCAAGTTAGTTTGCTGGCATGCGATTTTTGAGACTCTTTAACTGTAAAATTGTTTGCACTTGATTTTCTCCCACATCAAAGTACAACTGGATCCACTGTTTAACCTTAATTATCTACTTGGTGGCTGTTCTTAAATCAGGTTAGTTCTATTACCAGATCATTTCCCTTGGGTAGAAAGGCACTTAAAAAAAAATCCAAAACCGGGATTAGATCTGCTTCTCACTGTTTAAGAAATTGGCTTTTTTGTTTCTTGTTTTTTGTTTTGTCAGTTTGGTTGTTTGACATACAGTACTTAAGTCTTTCTGAGCTTTTCTAATGTTAAGTCTTCCTAACAGATTAGATTTCTGGGTCAGAAAAGCTGAGGGCCAGGCTCTGGGCTAATGAATTTTCCAGAGACTTATTTGTGTATATTCTACTATTACAACTACTACGTGGATGTTTTTATTTTAAACTTTAAAATGTATGAGAATTTAGGAAAACAACAACAACAAAAAATAAACAAAAACCAATCTCTTAATTTAGCTACAACCACAATGGAGCCCCTGTATGTTTTAGTACTTTGATAATTTTGGTGCATTTGTAAATTTAGTGTACCTAATGTAATGTTTAAGTTCTCTTTTTAACATATTCCTAACATATTGAAGTTTGAAAGTTTATTCAAAGTTTACTAGTGCACTTGAAACTGCATTTCACTCAGCTGACTTGACAGAAACATAACATATTAGAAGTAGAGAGTACTGAGTTGATGAGAAAGTTTGATTTGGTAACAGATAGGTGTCTGATAAATTTTCGTTCCACTGGCATCTGGAATGTTGAAAGTGGACATTTTAATTTTAATTGATTAATTCAAAAACCATTTGCTGAGGACTTGCTAGGTGTCAATAATCATACTAGACGTTGGAGAGATGGACATAGTAAAGACATATTCCCCATCCCACAGTGAAGTAAGTGGTTAGACCTGTCTACAAACAAATAATTACAGTATATTGGAGTGAACAGTATAATTGATGGTTATGTGTGATACAGTGTAAGCAAGAGGTAGGAGCCTTTGTCAGGCAAGAAACGCTTCATTAAATTTGTGGCATTTGAAATGAATCCTGAAGAATAAGTTGAAATTTGCCATGACACAAGCAGTAATAGGGCATTCCAGATGCAAACAACATTATGTGGAAAGTCGTGGTATTGAGATACCATGGTCCTTTAAGGATTTAATTTTTCATTTTTGAGGGAGTAGGATGCATAAGAGGGGATAGTAAGAGATAACTCAGGTAAGTAGGGGCTAGAAAATGAAAGACTTTGTGGGCTTCATTTAGGAGTTTGTTCTGTAATTTATTCTAATAGTCAAAGGGAAGTTACTGAATTTTAAGCAGTAGCCTTATGTGACCAGATTTGTGTTTTTCAGAATGTTTACATGCTAATAGATTATAGCAATGCAAGCTCTATTAGGAGACTGTTAGGGGTAGTTCAGTATGGGAAGAGAAGGTCTTGAACTTGTCAGTGCGGTGGAATTCAAGGGGAATACTGAGGGGTTTTAAGGAGACAGAATCAGTAGGATTAAGTGTGGTAGGCTTGTAGTTATGCCCACCAACCCCTCCCACCACCCACACCAATTTTTCACACCTACCTGTATCCATACCCTTGGGTAGTCTCCTCCCAGACTAACTTACATGACTTGATTTGGCCAAAGTCATTCTCTTTTTTAATTTTTATTTTATCTATTTTTTAAAGTTGATTATCTCTTATAACCTTACGAAGTGTGTTTTTCTTTGCACTTTTAGCTAAAAATCCACGCAAATTAGCAATGTAGATAAATTTCTTACACAAAAATGTATTTGTATCATGTGGCTCAGTGGTTAATCTGCTGGAAAATAAAGACATACTGTTACCGGCCAGCTGCCAAAAAAAAAAAAAAAAAACCCAGATGGATTTATTAACCTACATTTGATCTTAAAAATAATGGACTTTAGATTGAAAAATGTTTGGAATCTTAAAATCAGTCATTAAATCTGGAGAGTTTTGTCATAGATCAAAGATCATTCAAAAACAGAAAGTAGTCACCCCCTTTCTTGTAGAACTAGACAATGAGCTTTAGATGTAACCCATGTCCAATGGAAGCACTTGGTGCTTTACACAGGACAGTACTGAGCAGGAGGTAGGAAGGATCTATTGGCTTGTTTAATGTTCTTAGAACTCTTGATACTCACGTAGGGTAATTATTAAAGCGTGGACTGTGATGCCAAACTCTCTTGAGTTCGGCTTGGACATCTGTCTCTCCTTCCTCGTCTTAATGGGGGTTGTGGTGAAGAATTTTTAGTTATTTACATAATTATGAGGAATAGACATACACATACAAACATTCACATGCACATATGTGTGTATATATCTGTACACACATAGTCTGTCAGGTAAAGCATTTAGAACAGTCTAAGGACATTGTAAGCACTATACATGTTAATTATTATTTATCTTTACAAATCAAATTAATATTCCTCAAATGCCTACCAGTTCCAGATTTTTTTTCTCATGAAAGAATATCAAATTTTATTTAAGCTGCTTTTATCATCATTAATTGTCTTGTCCTTCTTTTTTTGTAAATAGGTTCCTGGACCTGTAAGATGAGCTAGTTGCTCAAGGAAAGAATCTCCCAATTTGTTCAGATCCAGGAGGAATAGACCAGCTTGAAAAATGTTAAAAAAAAATTAACCACTCAGGTCATAGTATTCTTCATAAAATGGCTATAAGAGGCAGCAGTATTAAGGAACATGAATTTATGAACATAGTCACTGCTACCCCCCCCCCCCCTTAGTTTGATTTAATATCCTCCTACAATGGAAAATGATTTACAATGAAGAGATGAACTGGAAGGAATAGGAAAATGGAAACAAGATATCATTTCTTTTTACTATCCAACAAATTTACCCTATGTTTCAAAATGATGTTTGGTCATCTACAGTAAATGAAACAAAATGCTTTTTAAAAATAATGTAACACTTTAAACTATTTTTACTACCAAACTCTCACTCCCCTGTAAACACATTCATCTGACTGAGCAAAGGTTTATTTAAGCTCCATTTACATCTATATTGTTTTTAGCTCATTTCCTTTTTAAAAAAGCAATTGGTGAGTTTATTTCCCAGTTTAGTTGTTATAATAAAATATAAAAGGCATTTCTGTTTTGGCCTCTGGTATAGCATTATTGAATGCTACGAAACTCATAGCAAAATATAAGACAGTATAAAATTAGAAACCACTGGTGTTTCTTTAGCAGCAGTTACCACTCTTGCAGTTGTTTTTCCCCTCTTGCTGCCAGCACAAATCTGAAAGTTACCTCTGTACCAGACAACAAACCCCAAGTGTGTTTTTTTATAACAGCTTTATTATTCACATAGCATAACATTCACCCTTTTATACAATTCAGTAGGTTTTAGTATATTCACCGAGTTGTGTAATCATTATCATTATAAATTTACATTTTCTTCACTGCAGAAGGAAACCCTGTACCCATTAGCAATCACTCCCCATTTTTCTTCCAATACCCCCAGTCCTAAGCAACCACTAATCTCCTTTCTGTCTCTATGATTTGCCTATTCTGGACAATACATATAAATGGAATCATACAATATGTATGGCCTTTTGTGATTAGCTTCTTTCACTTAGCATAATATTTTCATGGTTCATCCAGGTTACAGCATATATTAGTACTTCATTCATATCCGTTGTATGCATATATCATATTTTCTTTATTCATTCACCAGTTGATGGACATTTTGGTTGTTTCTGCCATTTGGCTGTTACAAATAATACTGCTACTAATATTAGTGTACAAATTTTTGTGTGAACGTAATGTTTTCATTTCTCTTGGATCTATATATCTAGGAGTGGAAATGCTGGGTCATATGGTAACTCTAAGTTTAAGTTTTTGAGGAACTGCCAGACTGTTTTCCAAAGCAGCTGCACCATTTTGCATATTCACCAGAAGCAAATGAAGGTTCCAGTTTCTCCACATTCTTGTCAACACTTGTTATTATCTGTCTTTTTGATTATAGCTATGCTAGTGGATATGAAGTGGTATTTTGTTGTGGTTTTGATTTGTATTTCTCTAATGGCTAATGAGGTTGAACATCTTTTCGTGTGCTTATTTGTACATCTTGAAGAAATGTCTTTTCAGATGCTTATTTTTAAATTGGGATTTTTGTCTTACTGAGTCATAAGAGTTCTTTGTATATTCTGGATACAGGTCTCCTATATGAGATATATGATTGGCAAATATTTTCTCCCATTCTGTGGATTGTTTTTTCAACTTCCTGATAGTATCTTTTTAGGCACTAAAATTTTTAACTTTCACAAAGTCCAGTTTTTCTAATTTTTTCTTTGGTTGTTTGTGCTTTTGATGTCATATCTAAGAAACTTCATTAAGAAAATTTACTTCTTTGTTTTTTTCCTCAGAGTTTTATAGCTTTAGCTCTTACGTTTGTCTGTGATACATTTTGAGTAAATTTTTGTATATGATGAAAAGTAGGAGTCCAAATTAATTTTTTTGCAATCTAATTTTCTCAGACTATAGAATTAAAAGACTATCTCTTTCCCATTGAATTTTCTTGGAATCTTTGTAAAAAATCAGTTGTCCTTAAATGTAAGAGATTATTTCTGGGCTCTAGTTTTATTCCATTGATCTTTATGTATGTTCTTACACCAGTACCATACTGTCTTGATTGCTGTACCTTTGTAGTATTTTTTATTTTTATTTTTTTAAAGATGACCGGTAAGGGGATCTTAACCCTTGACTTGGTGTTCTCAGCACCACGCTCACCCAGTGAGCTAACCAGCCATCCCTATATAGGATCCGAACCCGTGGCCTTGGTGTTATCAGCACCACACTCCCAAGTGAGCCACGGGCCGGCCCCTTTGTAGTATGTTTTGGAATCAGAAAGTATCAGTTCTTTCTTTCTTTTGCTTTTTCAAGATTGTTTTAGCTATTTTCAGTTCTTTGTATTTCTTTCACTCTTTTTCTGCCTTTCGTGGTTTTAAAATTGAGCATTTTATTTTTATCAGTTTTTTTCTCCTTTCTTAGCTGATCGGTTGTATTTCTTTTTTTTACTTTCTTTAATGTTCTCTTGTGTTTTTATATGAATTTTAGGATCAGCTTGACAATTTCTGCAAGAAAGGAAACTGGAATTTTGATAGGATTGCCTTGAATCTGTAGTTCTATTTGGAGGTTATTCCAATATTAAGTTTTCTGGTCCATCAACATGGAATGTCTTTCCATTTATTTAGGTCTCTTTAATTTCTTTCAGTGATGTTGTGTAGTTTTCACTGTACATGTCTTACACTTTTTTTGTTAAATTTATTCCTAAGTATTTTATTTTTTTAAGGCTATTGTAAATGGAATTACTTAGTTTCATTGTTGTTCATTGCCAGTGTATAGAAATACAATTGTTTTTTTGTTTATTGATCTTGTATCCTGCAACATTGCTGTACTTGTTTATTAGTTCTAATATAATTTTTTAATGGATTCCTTAGGATTTTCTATATATAAGATCAGGTTATCTGTGAACACACAGTTTGACTTTCAACTGTGATCTTTGACAACCAAGGTCAAAGGTCGGATCCCCACACCACCCAGCTGCCAACAACAACAGCAGCAACAAAAAAAGTTGATCCATCTCAACTGTGATCTTTGAAGACTCTTACACTGTGGGAAAAATTCAGTCTGTTGTTTATATTCATTGAAACTGTAGACAATATGACAATAGAAATACAATATGTATCACAATAGAAATACTTCTGTGTCATGTTACCAAAGTCTTATGGACAAACACTAAAGAGATTTTTTGAAAGGATATCAGAGAACTCACAACATTATTGGGAGAGCTGGAGAGTCACACTTGGAAAATATGCAACAATCAAGTGGGGCCAGACAGTGGAAAACACAGCTGAGGGCATGCCACCTGAACAGTCTGGTGAGGTCTTGACACCTCAATATCTGGACACTTGACAGCATCATCAAAACTGGACTCCAACTGCCATTGAGTCATTGCATCCCCCACTCAAGATTTCGAGTTCTGAGTGAGAGAATCTGATTGGCCAAGCCTAGATTATATTCCTGTACATTTGCTGAAGTACTTTAGCATTTGCATCTCTCCAAGTAAACTGGTAATTAAGCTCCTGAAACTGAGCCTCAAGAATTACTTCTGTACTAAAATGGCATAATGACAATTGACTGACCATTATGAAGTAATATATTTAACTCATTCAAGATTTAGTATATCTACCTCATGAGGCTTACTAATACAAATAGTTTGAAGGTCGTACTGGATTTTTAATAGGATCAGTGACCCAGTTTACTTGGAGAGATGCAAATGCTAAAGTACTTCAACAAGTGTACAGGAATACATGAAACTTTATAGGTTTTCATGGTGTGAAGCTAAGACTTGACTCTTACTAAAGCATATATTTGTATTAGTCTATTTCTGTTGCTTATAACAAAATACATGGAACTGGGTGACTTATAAAGAAGAACAAAATTTATTGCTTACAGTTTCTGAGGCTAGGAAATCCAATTCAAGCTTCAGAGAGTGTAGTGGATTGAATTATGTCCCCCCAAAACTCACTGAAGCTTGAATTGTGTCCCCCAAGTTTTATGTATTAGAAACTTAGCCCCCACTGTGACTGTTAAGAGGGTGGGAGATCCTGTTATGGTAATTGAAAGGTGAAGCCTTGAAGAGGTGATTGGATTGTAGGACTGTGCAGTAGTGAATGGATTAAAAATGATGGTCGGGGCGTGGTTCTGAGGGCTTTAAAAAAAGAGGAGTCTGTCTTTTGCTCTCTCTGCTCTCTCTGCTTCCACCATCTTGCAATGTGAGACCCTTGGGTCACTGTTGCCACCACCAGATGGACTTTGGATTTTCCAGCCTCAGAAACTGTAAGCAATAAATTTCATTTTCTTTATAAATCACCCAATTCCAGGTATTTTGTTATAAGCAACGTAAACGGACTGATACAATGAGTTTTGGGGGGACATAATTCAACCCACTACAATACTCAATGGAGGATCTTCCCTAAATAGAAAGGGTGATGCTGGGCAGCCAATAAAAAATAAGAACTGTCCACTTTAATTTATATTATTCAAAGTTGAGATAGACGTATTTTTTTTTGGTATTGCTATTTACCATTATTATTGTACTCACAATCCCACATTTATAGTTAAATCTACTTTCCTGCTTTATTTGTATAAGTAACATACTAGCAAAAATATAAATTATGTAGCATATAATTTTAAAGTCACCACATACAATTTCTCTGGATTTCATTAGATTCAAATATGCCCATCATTTTCTTTTTTATTACTTTATTCCTGATTCTGAAATATTTATATTTGTTAATTGTTTGTCACAATTCTTTAGAGAAATACTTTTCATCAATTAATAATATATAAAAAATATTTTGTAGAGTTTTAAAAGTGTTTGGTTATAAAGGGTCACTAATCCTATTAACAATTCAGTACGACCTTCAAACCATTTGAATTAGTAAGCTTATGAGGTAGATATACTACATCTTGAATGAGTTAAATATACTACTTCATAATGGTCAGCCAATTGTCATTATGCCATTTTAGTATAGAAGTAATTCTTGAAGCTCAGTTTCAGGAGCTTAATTAGCAGTTTACTTGGAGAGATGCAAATGCTAAAGTACTCCCTGATGTAAATTATATGAATGTGTAATGTTTCTTGTAATATATCATATATTTACTCATTACAGCATTATTGATATGTGTATAGATGTGTAGAAATGTGCTCTATATATGCATGTATACACACTTATGTACAAACAGCATCTTTTCTCCTTGTATTAACTATTTTTTCTTAGTTTTTGTATTCTTTATTTTTTTTTAATAAAGAAAAGAGGTTTATTTGGCTTACAATTCTGGGACAACTGCATCTGGTGCAGGCCTCAGACTGCTTTCCTTTTCCGTGGAGGAGAGCAGCAGGGCAGCCAACGGGTGCAAAGATCACATGGCGAGAGCTTATTTTCTGTATTCTTGATGCTCTGGCATCTGAGGCCTTGCTGAATGGGAAGGTACTGCTCCTCCCAGGGTTAGCTAATTCTTAGAGACAGTAAACGACTCACCTGAGAGCATACCTTTCATAAGCAAACCAGCCATCCAAAGGCTATATCCCTCATTTCCCTCCTTTATTCAGTACTTAAGCTATAGGCCACTAACCACCTGTCCTAATCGTCCCAGGGCCAGTTACCATGTAACTTCTGGCAGACCTCACACCCCAGAGCCCACTGAAAATTATTCAAACTAGCCAATCCTAAACCTGTTTACCCTGCCTTGCCTGTTCCTTCTCATGGAAACCATATTAAAACTCTTGCCACATTTCCCCTCATTCCTTCTCCCTCCTGACCAACCCTGGTACTTACTTCTCTGTGCGGCCTGTGTGGCGTGGCATATCTCCAGTTTCTAGGGATCCGTGAGTATAAAATCTTTCTTCATGACAGTCATCTCTATGTCTATTTTAGCATACCTGATTAAAACAAATCCCAGGTACGTTTTAAAACACTCCTACAGAGATGAATGTGCTGAATCCCTCATTTGTGTAACTAATGACAATACTGGTTTTTTAAAATTATTTTATTTTATTTTTAATTTTATTTATTAATATTGTTTTTTTTTTACATTCTAAGATGTTGCGGAGCAGTTGGAGGGAGAGGAGAAGGGAGAAGGAAATAGGGTGGGAGAAGGAGGAAGGAGGGGGTGAAAATGGTATTATCTTATATATAGAATACTTGAAAATTATTCATGTCCAGTAGGCTTTTAGCTGAAATAAGGCCTAAGAGTGGAAATATTTCCATAAATTTTTTTAGTGGACTAGATTAGGACTAATTTGGAACAAGCTGATAGGGCAAGTGCAGAACTTATATTTTACATATGTACATACATATATATGTGGTATGTGTATATATATATTTTTGGTGGCTGGCTGGTATGGGGATCTGAACCCTTGACTTTGGTGTTATAACCCCTTGCTGTAATCAACTGAGCTAGCCTGCCAGCCCCCAAATAATATTGTAAATAAATATGCTTTTTTAGATTTTCATATTTTTTTTATTATGTCAGACTGCTAAATCCTTTAATAATCAAATGTGATTATAATGTGAATGAACTCGTGTTGTTGCTTATTTAGTTATGCATTAAAGGGAATAGGGCTGGCTGGTTAAGCTCAGTTGGTTAGAGCCTGGCCATGTAACAGCAAGGTCAAGAGTTCAGCTCCCCAAACCAGCCAGCTGCCAAAAAAAAAAAAAAAAAAAAAAAAGAATTTCTAAGTTATGAAAACATACTAATTTGGGGTATTTTGTGTAGATCAGCAGTACCTGAGCTGTCTCCCAGCTCACTGGAAAATGAGATAAACTTGGAAACACTCATGATTGAATGTTTTTATTGCTTCTATTTCTTTTTTGTATTTTAATTGATTAAAGTCAAAGATATTCTAAATTCCTAGACTGTGGGTGGCCCACCACAGCCACCACGATAACCATGGCTGCCATGAAGGTGGCTAGGTGCCACAACCACCATGCAGATGGTCCACCAACCATTGGAGTGAGTTGACAAAAGGAGAGTCACCAGCAGAGATAAAGAAAGGAGGAGGATGTCTGTCTCCACAGAGCCCATTTCATAGTGACAGAAGAGACATCTGCTCTATGATAATTGGGGGACCTGATCACGCCTCTCAGCATTGTACAGATCATTTGGGCAGCAAATCAACAGAGTAACCATTATTCTTTCAGAGGGAGAGAAGAAATCTAGGGTGATTAGAGGTGGGAGAGGGGAGGGGAAAAGGGATGGGGCGAGATTGGACAAGGGGCATAAAGAATAATTACAATTTGTAACAATATATATGCTAGTAATATTGATCAACATCTCAATGCTTAACCCCAAAAATATGTATAATCAATTTTGATTCAATAAAAAATTTTCAAAAAACACACAAAACACCAAGATCAGAAATATCTGAAAAAAAAGAGTCCTAACAAAGTAGTTACTAAAAAGTCTGACAAATAATTTCAATACTGCATAGCCAGCAATAGTTTGTCTTTATTTTAATCGATACATCTAAAATTGCTTGTGTGATGCATAATTTTAGAGATTACTTGTTTAGACAAATATTGAACTCATATAAAATAGTTTAACGAGGGCTGGCCTGTGTCACTTGGGAGAGAGTGGTGCTGATAACACCAAGGTCAAGGGTTCAGATCCCCTTTCTGGCCAGCTGTCAAAAAAAAAAAAAAAATTAAAATAGTTTCACAAAAACTTAAGAGTTTCTATATGAATATTATATCTCTTTATATTTTTATTAGTTGTATTGTTAAATACATATAAAATATGTAGGGAATAAAAAAAGTGAAAGTCTTTTGTTCTTTTTCATCCCCAATCCCATTTTTCAGTGGTAACTACCATTAACAGCTTTGTGTACGGCCTTCTGTATCTTTGTCTATGCATACACTAATATGTTCTTTACAAAACGTTTTTGTATACAGAGTCATGTGCTGCATAACGACATTTTGGTCAGTGAACGACATATATGACTGTGGTCCCACAAGATTATAACGGAGCTGAAAATTTCCTATCACCTGGTGCCATCATAACATTGTAGTGCGATACGTTACTCGTGTTTGTGGTGATGCTGGTGTAAACCAACCTACTGTGCTGTCAGTCGTATAAAAGTACAGCGTATACAATTATGTACAGTACATGATACTTTTTAATGTTTTAAACTTTTTGACTTTCATAATAACACATTTAAAAACACAAACATTAAAAAGTTTTTTTAAAGTTTATAAGGTAAAAATGTTACAGTAAGCTTTTTTATTGAGGAAAGAATGTGGCCTAAATGTTCAGTGTTTATAAAGTCCACAGCAGTGGACAGTAAAGTCTTAGGCCTTCACACTCACTATTTACTCACCAACTCACCCAGAGCAACTCAGACCTGCAAGCTCCATTCATGGTAAGTATCCTATACAGGTGTGCTATTTTTTATCTTTTGTACTGTATTTTTACTGTATCTTTTCTGTGTTTAGATATGTTTAGATACACAAATACTTAACCAATGTGTTACAGCTGGCTCCAGTATTCAGTACAGTAACATGCTGTACAGGTTTGTAGCCTAGGAGCAGTAGGCTATACCATATAGCCTAGGTGTGTAGTAGCCTGTACCATCTCGGTTTGTGTAAGTACATTCTACAGTGTTTGCACAATGAGGAAATTGTCTAACCATGCATTTCTCAGAATGTATCCCAGGTGTTAAGTGACATATGACTGTATATTTTTAAACAACATCGAGATATTATGTTTTCTGCAACTTGCCCCCCCCCCCAGTATTTTATAATGAAAATATTCAAATATGGAGATAAGTTGAAAGAATTGTGTTGTAAACATTCATGTAACCACCATCTATATCCTGCAGGTAACATTTTGGTATATTCACTTTATCATGTAACTAACCATTCCATCTATCCATCAAACCATCTTATTATTTTATTCATTTCAAAGCAAATTGCATATATTGATACACTTTACCTTTAACCATTTTAGCATATGTATAGTTAACTATAGTTGAGGTGTTTTTTGTTTTTTGCTTTTTTTTTTTTTTACAATTTTTTAGAAAGAGGGAAATGCACAAATCTTGAATATATATTCAGTGAGTTTTGACAACTGCATTCTCCTGTGTAACAATGACCCTTATCAAAATATAGAACATTTCATCACCCCTAAAAGTTCTCTATGTCCCTTCCCAATCAATTCCTGTCCCCAAGCCTTGCCGGAGACAGTTGCTGTTCTGATTTTCTCACCATAGATTTAGTTCTGTTATAGAACTCTGTACTCTTGTAAAAGGCTTCTTTAACTCAGCATAATTTTTTTGAGATTCATTCATACTGTTCATTCATTCAGACTGTTTGAGATTAATTTATACTATTGTGTACCAGTAGTTTGTTTTGTAAAAACAAGTGTTTTGCTGTGTTTTCAGAAAAACATAAAAAATAATAGTTTGGTTTTTTTTCATTGCTGAGTAGTATCCATTGTATGTCCCGCAATTCATCTATTCTCCTGTGGATAAATAAATTCCCACTAATCCATACAGTAATTCCTCCTTATCCTCCAGGGATACATTCCAACCTGAGATAGTACCAAACCCTACTTATGTACTGTTTTTTCCTATATATCCATCTTGTGATAAAGTTTAATTTATAAATTAGGCACAGTAGGAGATTACCACCAGTAATTAATAATAAAATAGAACATTAATTGTGGCCAGGGGTACAGGGTTACGTTTTGCAAAATGGTTGCTCCCACAGTAACAGTATGGATGGGAATGAAGGGTTCGCAGGCAAAGATCAGGGGTAGAGGTTTGCTGGGCAAATAATACCATAGGTTTCCAGTAAATTGATGATGAGAGATTAAGGATATTGAGTATCATTCGTGTTCTGTCCCCCACCACAAAATGACATTTAGTGCAGGACTGGAGGAGGGGATTAGGAGATTGCATTTTATTTGGTTTCTAAGTAGCAAGGTGGTCCCATATATTTCATTCCCTTATGGAATAATTGGGAGCAGGAGAATGGCCATACTTATAATAAGAAAAAAGGAGCACCAAAAAAACTCCATGTTCAAAAATATTTTCCACACATTCTACGAGTTAAAAATTATTGTGGCTTAATGAGTCTGGGTCAATCCAAACTGATGTTTAGTAGATACATGTCTTCAATGTGAGCCTATCAGAGAGAAACCAAAATATGTGTGTGTGTGTGTGTGTGTGTGTGTGTGTGTAATTAAATATTGTAAATGACTACTTTTATATACAAATGTAAATTTTCTTAAATTGTAAAAAAGTAATATGTGGTCAGAGTTTAAGAAATACGCATAAAAAAGAAAAAGAAATATGCATAGTGCAAAAAGATCTATACTAAAAAGTAAAAGTCTTCCTTCATATTGATCCCACAAGTAATCTTGGTTAGAAGATTTTCATGTGATCTCCTGTTTAACCTCATTATTTTAATTTATTTTTATGCTTTTTTTATTAGCTTTAAATTTTTAAAATTAATATACTTTTATGTGAAGCTAAATAATGTAAAGATGTGTGAAGAAATATTAATGATTTTCTTCTCTTTCCAACTTCAATTGGCTGACTGGCAAAACAAATTGAACAACTTGGGGTGTATCCTTCCATCCTATTGTACATGTTTATGTACATAAATAATGGCTTTTCTTAAAAAAGGGGGGGGGAGAGGGTCATATATTTTGCATATGTAACGTCCATGTGTCATAGACTGCCCTTTAGACTTGTGTCATCCAGTACAATAGCCACTAGCCACATGTAGCTATTGAACACTTGATTGGAAATCATCATGTCGAAGGGATACCTGCACTCCCTTGTTTATTTACAATAGCCAGGTGATGGAACCAATCTAAATGTCCATCCGTGGATGACTGGATAAGGAAAATGTGGTGTGTATACACAGACACACACAGACACACACAGACACACACACACACACACAATGGAATACTACTCAGCCATAAAAAAAGAATGAAATTCTGCCATTTGCAGCAACATGGATGGATGAGCCTGGAGATAATTATAAGTGAAACAACTCAGGTGCAGAAAGAGAAATACTACACATTCTCACTCTTAAGTGGAAGCTGAACCCATAAACAAAGAGAGACAGAAGTAATGAAACAACTGTCACAATAATACGTTGAACTTTTAGAAGGAGAGAAAAGAACTGTGGTTCCTAGAGGTGGAAAAGGGGAGGGGAGGCCGGAGACGAGAGGGATAATGAGGGTTTGGTCAACAGACACAAAGAAAGCTTATGTAGTGTAATGATGAATGAGCTAATTATCCTGATCTAACATCACGCATTGTGCACAACTATTGGAAATCAACTTTGTACCCCATGTATATGTATAATAAACTATCTTTAAAAAAAAGAAATGTGGTTATTCCGAATTGAATTGTGCTGAGAGTAAAATACCAGATTTCTAAGACTTAGTACAAAAAAAGAGAATGTAAAATATCTTACGAATTTTTTTATTGATTTCATATTGCAATGATTAATTTTGGGTATATCATGTTAAATAATATTAAAATTTATTTCACCTGTTTCCTTTTACAATTTTTAATGTGACTAAACTACACATGTGCTTCACATTTTATTTCCATGGGGCAGTGCTGCTCTGAACTGATAGGTGAGGATCCTAACACTTATTTTAGATGTGTAATAGTCTACACTGTGGTAAAATAATTCATTCACCACTTCTCACTGATATATTCAGGTTTTCGTAGCTTTGTTTGTATATTTCATTACTGTTTTATCTTTTGCTGAAACAAATCATCTGAATTTAGTGGCTTAAAACAACAAATATTTATTATTTCTTGCAATTCTGAGGGTTGGCTGGTCAACCCTAAGGGTTCACTCAACTGGGACTGGATGGTCTAGGATGGCCTCACATATCTGGGCCTCAGCTACGATGATTGGAATAACCTTCTCCACGTGGTCCCTCATCCTGCTAGTCTTGTGTTCTCATGGTGGTGGAAAAGGTTCCTAGCAGCAAGAGAGAGAAGCTTCAATGTGCAATTCCTTTTAAGCTTCTAATTGTGCTATATTTGTATTGTTCCACTGGCCAAAGAAAGTCACATGGCTGAGTTTAGGATTCAAGGGGTAGAGAAATAGGCTTCATCTCTTGGTGGGAGGAACAGCAGATTACAGCGCAAAGGGGTGAGCAGACAGGGAGATGTGAACAAAATAAAGGCCATTACTACAAAGATCTAGGATAGCCACAATAAACAATACCACATGTCCTCAGTTTACTTATCTTGTGTATTGATGCTCTTATTTCTGTAGGATATAGTCCTACAAAACTGAGACTGTTACCTCAAATATTATTTTCCAGACGGTTGTAGCAATTTACATTCCCACCAGCATATACAAGTTTCCTTTACTCATCCTTTCCAGTACTGAGTATTGTTACTCTTTATAATTTTTGCCAATCAGTGAAAAGTGGTATCTCCCTCTTGTTTTAATTTGCATTTCTCTGACTAGTGAGGATGAGCATCTTTTCATATTTTTATCCACCATTTGCATTACCTTTTATGCAATTTGCTTATTTGTATCTTTTGTCCATTTTCTGTCGGTCGTTTGTTTCTTATTAATTTGTGGAAACGTTTTATGTACTAGTGACTTTAACTCATATGGGTTACAAATATTTTTCCAGTCTATTGTTTCTTTTGGTTTTATTTATGCTTTCACCATAGAAAAAAATTTTAATTTTTGTCCTTTATGATTCTTCTTAATTTAGGTCTTCTCACACACACCTCCATTTTTTATTATTTTATATTTAGATATCTAATTCATCTGAAGTTTATTTTTGTACATGATATGAGATAGAGGCTGAATTGATCAGGATTTGCAATCAGCTCTGTATAATAGATTCCCTACTACAATCCCTTAACCAAATAGGACTTGTTTATTTTGTTTTGTTTCTGTTTTGTCATGTACCTTGAAGAATAAAAGTAAAAGATGAGGACTGGCATGGTGGCTCCACCACGCTGTAAGAGATCCAGGTTTCTTTTCCCTTCTGTTCTACGATCCATAGATTATTTTTTTCTCATGCAACACAGTTTCTGTACTAGAAGTGTCACATTTACATTACAGGTGGAAAGAAGATAACAGGGTGAAGGACAAGAGGCGGGTCCCTTGTCATCAACAAAATGATAGCTTTCCTGTATGCTCCACCCATTAAAATTCTAATTATGTTTTAGGGTCTTTCTCTTGTCTTTGGTTTTCTGTAATTTTACTATAATGTGTTGTGATGCGGATTTCTTTTTATTTACCTGGATTGGGATTCACTGAGCTTACTCAAACTAAGAATTTGGGTCTCATTAATTCTGGAAAATTCTCAGTCGTAACCTTTCAAATATGGCATCTCCCCCATTTCCTCTGTTTTCTCCTTTTGGAACTCCAGATGTACATTGGACCCATGCACTTTATCATCCATGACCCATATTCTTTCTTTTATGCTTTCCATTTCTTTGTCCCTGTGCATTCTGGGGAACTTCTTTGGGGCTATCTTCTAGGTCCCTAATTCTTTGGCTCTACTATTCAGCTGTTTAATCTTTCCATTGATTTTGTACTTTTAAATATCATAATTTTCATTTCAGAAGTTCTGTTTGATTCTACAAGCACTACACACTCTTATGCTATGTTTTAACTAAGTCAAACTGCTTGCAATTCCCCATATGTTGATAGTAGTTAAAAGCTGGATGATGGGTACATGGGGATTCGTTATATTCTTTTATCTATTTTTAATATGTTAAGTAATTTTCATAATAAGTTAAAAAAATCAGGGTGGGAGGGAAGCCTCATTAAACTTTAAAAGTCTCAGGACAATTGAACAATAGGCCATATGAAAACATGGGAATTTAAATGGAGCTTGGAGAAGACAGAATTGTGAAACTTTTCTTCAGATACACTGGAGGATTCCGAATGGGTAGAGGACAGCAGGAAGGGAGGCTGTTGACATGTGGGAGACAGGACAGAAGAGATAAAAGTAGGAAGTGGGGTTCTAACCCATAGCGGGAGGACACAAACACAGTCTATCCAATTATCCTTAGGGCTCTAGGATCAGAGAACCATTAAGAATCTTCTCATATGCTTCCTTCATTAGGATGTCAAGGGTTGCAAGTGTCTGGTTTCAGAGAATTTTGGAAAGCAAAAACTCTGGCTTCTGCCAGGGTAGAATCATAGCTCCGTTCTGGCTAGTCTAGTATAGCCAGTCTGACCTCTTGGTTTAAGTGGTGTCATCAATCAATCTATGCCATGCCTTGCTAAGAGAAAGAAGGTAAAAGGCAATGAAAAAAAGAATAGTTCAGACATCTTAAATGATGTGATCCTTTCCTCACATTTTCTTTTCTGTCATGAAAATTTTGGAGGAAATTTTAATTTAAAAAAATCAGCAGAGCCTCACATCCAGTGATTTACTGCATGCAAAGCAATCCCTAAAATATGTGCTTGGAATCACCAGAGTTTCTCTTATAAACATTTTAATAACACCTCATTCTTTAAAAAATGTGGTTACATATGTCATGTTATTAGATCTTTATAGCAATTGTCTTGGGTGAGGCACTTATTATTACTAGGTCATTTTACAGAAGGAAAAAAAACAACAACAAAAACCCAGTACTTTTGTGCTTTATTTTAGAAGCTATGGGTTTCTTCAATTTGACATCCCAATCCTGGCACATAGTGGGGACTCAATAAATATTTCTTATATGAATGCCATTTAAAATATGATTGGATGTATAAGATTTTGATTTTTTGTACAGATTTTCAAAAAATGAGGGCTGGCTTATTAGCTCAGTTGGTTAGAGCACAGCCTCATAACCCCCAGGTCACGGGTTTGGATCCCTGTACTAGCCAGCCACACACACACACACACACACACACACACACACAAAAAACCCCACAAAAAATGAGATTCTCTTTTGGTTTATGCCAACGTACTCTTTTTGAGTAGGGAGAAATCTCTTTACAGTGATTTAGACAAGTAAATTTTTATTTGGAAAAACAGAATTGGCACCTTGAACTGTTAGCCACCCCTAAAAAAGTGATGTCAAGCTGTCACAGATTTATTTATTTTTTTAAAGATGATAAGCTGTCACAAATTATAATTAAAAACTTAATTGACTACATATTTTCTTTTTGGCATGATAATAAAATATTATATAATATTTTTTCAGGGAAAAAACTTTGTTATTAAAATTTAAACCAAAACAGTAATAACTCATTGTTTTAGAATATAATTTCTCATACAAAAAGTTTGATAGTGAACTATAGTGGGATTAACCACACTCTTTAGCATTTACTGAGTGATACTTGAAGTTATCATAAATGAGAAAAAATTATTAATCGTATTGCTGCTGAGGTATCTAGAACCTTACAACAAAGGTACACATGAGGGCGCTCTAATCAGTTAGAAACTGAGAGTGCATAAGCATTTGTCGCTAGGAATTAGACTTAAGTAGTCAAAACCAGTACTATTACAGATGGAAAAATTAAGGTCCAAAGAGATTATGACTCTACATACAATATCCTTTATGGTAAATAAATTAGACATTAGGATTTTTTAAAAGATTGTACAGCAATCCCTTGTCAGTGAATTTATGCAGGGGAATTTTGACTCATCCTGACAACTCTTTATTTAAGATCTTTAACCATGACATGATATAATTTATTGTCAATATTAAATGGGTTTGGTGATAGCATTTATAAGAGGTAGGAAGAAACAATTGTAATATGTATTTCTATGAATTTTTCTCTAGCATATGTTAATTGTGCTTTGTTTATACTTAAAGCTGATTTTTTTTTTTGGTCTTTTTTTTTTTTTTTTCCGTGACCGGCACTCAGCCAGTGAGCGCACCGGCCATTCCTATATAGGATCCGAACCCGCGGCGGGAGCGTCGCCGCGCTCCCAGAGCCACACTCTCCCGAGTGCACCACGAGCTCGGCCCCTTAAAGCTGATTTTCAACTGATTTCTTTGGATACAATCCTCGGTCTTTTCCTCATTTCTGATATATTGCTAGTTTATTCTTTGGCTTTCATATAAATACAAAGCTACCAGGCTGCCTGCAGATTTTCCAAAGAAGGAGGCCTGTAAACACCCACAAAGATTTTATTACAGAGAAGCTATGATGAGAATATAGAATGTAGTTTTAAAGAAAAAAATCAGTATGTATATGGCAATATTTGCTTTATAGGCAAATTTTTTTCAACTTAAGTACTACTGTAATCACAGGAAGATTTGCCTGATTAGACCCCGCATAGGTTGACCAGTTCCACATTTCCACTTTTTCAAAGGAGTTTTTTTTTTCCCTTAAAAAAATAAACTTTTTTCCCTCAAAACAAACAAGCAAAAAAAAAAAAAAAAAAAGAGTAAATAATGAAACAAAACCAAACCCAGGGCTCTAAATGAAAAAAATCTCTCTTTTAAGGGGCTAGGTAACAGGAAAGAAATTATATCGTGAATCTCGTGTTCTGATTTGTCTTTGCCAATTACTTATATGTATAAATGTTTCAGTTCAAGACATGCTAGACATTTGATCACATAAGTTTATTTGTATTTTATGAGTCAGAAATTAAGACTTTTCCTATCCTAAAAGTACTTGCCAATTCTATAATAAAAAGCATGGGATTTAAAAATCAAGAATGCAAATAACAAATTACATTACAAACACTAAATTTGTATATTTATAAATTTTATCTATATTTTGTCAAATATATACCAGACAGGTAAAAAATTTAATAGCATGCATGTAACTTTATATGATCTGGCTCTGCTCACCACTCTGCCCTCATCTCTTATTATTCCCACTGAGGCATTCCGTGTTGGCCACACTGGCCTTTCTGCACAGCAAACATGACAAGCTTCTGCCTAGAACGCCACCATTATATTTCTGTTCCCTTTGCCTAGAACATTCTTATTTATTTCTTTTCTTTGACCATTGGAACAAAAGCTCTAAGATGTAAGGGCTCAGCTGTATAAGTTTGTAAGGGTCTCAACAGAAAACAGATGGTACACTCAGAATAATTCCAGGACACTTCATATAAATGGAATTATACATTATGTGATGCGGTCTTTTGTGACTGGCTTCTTCCACTTAGCATCACCCCCAAAAAGAAACCCCATACCCATTTGCAGTCACTTCCATTTCCTTCATCCCCCAGCGGTAGGCAACTGCTTCTCTACTTTCTATCAGAACAGGATTTGCCTAATCTGAACATTTCATATTAAATGGAACCATACAATATGTGGTCTTTCCTAACTGGCTTCTTTCATGTAGCATAATCTTTTCAAGTTTCATCCATGGGTCAGTACTTCATTCCTTTTTATGGTTCAGTAATATTCCATTATATGAATATAATGCATTTTATGTATCCATTCATCAGTTGATAGACAGTTGAGTTGTTTCCGCTTTTTGGCTATTCTAAATAATGCTGTTATGAACATTCATATATAAGTTTTTGTGTGGACATATGTTTGTTTGTTTTTCAATTGAAACGATTGTATATATCTGTAGGGTACTGTGTTGAGTATCTGTAGGGTACTGTGTGCAATATGTGATGCTCAAATCAGGAGAATTAGTATATTTGACATTACACAACGTGACCATTTTTTGTAGCCCTTTACCAATTTCTTGCTAACTCCTCCCCCCCCTTCCTCCTCCCACCTCTGGTAACCTTAGTTCTGTTCTCTTCTTTTGAAAGTTCAATATATTATTGTGATTGTTGTATCTTTCTTTCTTTCTCTTTTCTTTTTTCTTTTTTAAGCTTCCACTTGTGAGTTAGGACATGCAGTATTTCTCTTTCTGTGCATGGCTTATTTCACTTAACCTAATTTTCTCTAAGTTCATCCATGGCACCTATGTTTCTGTTTCTCTTGGGAATATGCCAAAGAGTGGAATTCTGGGTCATATGATAACTCTATGTTTAAACTTTTAAGAAACTGCCAGACTTTTAAAAAAAATTTTATTTTATTTATTGAATCAAAATCGATTACACATATTTTGGGGGTTGAACATTGAGATATGTTGATTAAATCAATGTTACTAGCATATATATTGTTACAAATCATAATTATTCTTTATGCCCCTTGTCCAACCTCTCCCCATCCCCCCTCCCTCTCCCCTCCCCCGTCTAATTGCCCTAGATTTCTTCTCTCCTTCTGAAAGAATAATGGTTACTCTGTTAATTTGTTGCCTAGATGATCTGTCCAATGCTAAGGGATGTGATCGGGTCCCCCAATATTATCACAGAGCAGATGCTTCTTCTGTCACTCTGAAATGGGCTTTGTGGAGAGAGACATCCTCTTCTTTTCTTTGTCTCTGCTGGTGACTCTCCTTGTGTCAATGCACTTAAGAACTGGTTTCCAAAGTGGTTGCAAATGCTTTCCAAAGCATTTTACATTCCCACCAGCAAGGTATGAGTGTTTCAGTTTCTCCACATTCTCTCCAACACTTTTTATTATCTGTCTTTGATTATAGCCATCCCCATGAGTGTGAAGTGGTATCTTTTTGTGGTTTGGATTTGTATTTCCCTGACGGCTAATGTGTTGCTATGGTTTGAATGTTTGTTTTCCTCCAAAATTCATGTTGGAGGGCCGGCCCGTGGCTCACTTGGGAGAGTGTGGTGCTGATAACACCAAGGCCATGGGTTTGGATCCTATATAGGGATGGCCGGTTAGCTCACTTGGGAGAGCGTGGGCCTGACAACACCAAGTCAAGGGTTAAGATCCCCTTACTGGTCATCGTTAAAAAAAACCCAAAAAACAAAATTCATGTTGGAACCTAAGACCCAATGTGATAGTATTAAGAGGTGGGGCCTTTAGGAGGTGATTAAGTCCCTTAGGAGTGGGATTAATACCCTTACAAAAAGGCTTCCCACAGCATTCATTCCTTTTTTGCCCTTCCCCATTCTACCAGGTGAGGGTGCCACTACGAGAAGATGCCATCAACAGGCCCTCACCAGACACCGAATCCACAGTGCTTTGAGCTTGGCCTCCCAGCCTCCAGAATTGTGAGAAATAAATTTTTGTTGTTGGGGCTGGCTGGTTAGCTCAGTTAGTTAGAACATGGTGCTCTAACCAGGTCCAGGGTTCGATCTCTGTACCAGCCAGCTACCAAAAAGAAGAAAGAAAGAAAGAAAGAAATTTCTGTTGTTTATAAATCACTTAGTCTCAGGTATTTTGTTACAGCAGCACAAACAGACTAAGACAAAAGTTGAGTGTATGTTCTTGTACTTTTTTAATTGGCCATTTGTATACCTTCTTTGGAGAGATGTCTATTCAGATCTTTTCCCCATTTTAAAATTGGGTTATTTGGGCCAGCCCCGTGGCTCACTTGTGAGAGTGCGGAGCTGGGAGCGCTGAGGCTGCAGGTTCGGATCCTATATAGGGATGGCTGGTGCGCTTGCTGGCTGAGCGTGGTGCAGACCACACCGTGCCAAGGGTTGCAATCCCCTTACCGGTCAGAACAAAAAAAATAAAAAATAAAAATTGGGTTATTTATGTTTTTATTATTGAGTTGTATTATTTTTATATTCTAGATACAAGTTCATTGTCAGATATGTGATTTGAAAATATTTTCTTCCATGCTGTGGGTTGCCTTTTACTTTCTTGATGGTATTCTTTGAAGCACAAAAGTTTTAATTTTGATGAAGTCCAATTTATCTATATTTTCTTTTGTCACTTCTGCTTTTGGTATTATATCTAAGAAGACTTTGCCTAATCCATAATCGTGATGATTTACTCCTATTTTTTTAAGTATGAGTTTTATAGTTTTAGCTTTTACAATTAGGACTGTAACATTTTGAGTTAATTTTCTGCATAGAAACTTCAATAAATATTGTTAAGTAAATGAATAAATAACACTGTTAGATTTAAACTATTTATAATCACCACTACTGGTGAGGATGTCTAGGAAATAAAAACTCTCATGCAATGTTTTTGGAACATAAATTGGTACAAACTTTTTGGAGAGCTGTTTGGCAATAGTTCCCTTATTTCAGGGCTAAAGGTTTAAAGTAGTGAAGTAAAATGACTTTTAATTTCACTCAGTGCTTTTAAATCAAAGCTTTCTTATTGATACTATTAAAACAACCAGCTGCTTTTATTTTTGAAGGCATTAAAGTTTGATCCAGATTTAATTCCTAGAAATTTATCTTATAGATTTATGGTAGAAGTTCTCTTAATCAGCCTCTACTTAACCACCTCACCAGAATAACCAATGCTTCTCTAAACTACATTGACATTCAGATCCCTGTACTGGCCAGACACCAAAAAAAAAAAAAAAAAAAAAAAAAGTACACTGACAGATGCCCACAGCTCACTGAAGTGAAACACACTTTAAAACAACTGAAATAGGAAATTGTAAACCATGTGCTTTGGGAATAGTTTATGCAAGAAACATAATGTGAAACTATAATAAGTGAACTCATTCTCAAATAAAAGGCCATGACCCTTTGTCAAAAGATTGGATAATAAAAACACTTTTATGTGTTTTAAGTTAATATATAACATTTAAAGCATGTTATATTAATTTGCATTATTCCTTGCTCAAACTGAGTAGTCAACCAACTGCTAGTCCCAATAGCGTTGGATGAAAGGTCTTCTACACTACTCATTCAAGAATATGCATTGCAGCATTACATGAAATAGTAAAAATTTGGAAAAAAACAAATGTTGAACAATAGGGTGTTGGCTAAATGAATTACGAATTGTCATATTATGAAATGCTATGCAACTATAAAAAATTATCTAGATCTGTTTATACTGACATCGACAGATGTCTAACATATTAAATGAAAAAAGTAAGTTACAAAGAATGTATAGTATAAACTCATTTTTATTAAAATAATCAAAAAAACTTTATATATTGATATAGCCACGCACTGTGTGAAAAGAGAAAATGTTAAATTAAGAGTTTTCTAATGCTGTTCCTGCCCTTTCAGCCTTTCTAAGGAGGAAGGATCCTTTATTAACTTGACTAGTTAGTTGTTCAACTGTGCGGTCACTTTGGCTGCAAAGTGGAAAAGCCTACAGACTGCTTTACTTGTGAATAGGGAAACATAAAAGGAAAAGATACAGAAGAGGAAGGAGATTTGAGACAAGCTAACTGTGAGTTTGGAGGAAGAGAGAGAGAAAGAACGAGTAGTTTTGTGAGATGGAGAAAAATGGCTAATGTGAACATTTTGGAAGTTTTACTGTGACATGCGATGTAACTTTCATGTTATTTTCTCAAAGCTGCAATGAAGTTCTTCATTGCTCTCTGAGGCTTTTGGAGTTGGTACTGTTTTTTAAAAACTATTTCCACAGATAGAGGCAGACCTCATGTGTGGATAGAAAAAATACCTGAAGAAATATATACCAGGTTATTGATAATGATAATCTCTGGGGAAATAATTTCATGGGGAGCTCTCGTTTTCTATATCATGTATTTCTATAAGGTTTGAATGATTTGTTATGAGCATGCATTCCTTTAGTTAGTAGGAAGCAAAATGTAAAACCGTGGGGTTTGTTGCCTTACTTCAGGGCTAAAAGTTTAAAGCAGTGAAATAAAAATGACTTTTAATTCTACTCAATGCTTTCAGATCAAAGCTTTCTCATTGACAATATTAAAACAACCAGCTGCTTTTATTTTCAAAGGCAATAACTAAACATAAGTTTCATTAAAGATGTTTGCTCAAGTATTGTAGCACTTGGGATAGTCTGCTGTGTGGGGTGGGAGCGCGCGCACGCGCGCGCGCGTGTGTGTGTGTGTGTCCCCATATTGTTTAACACTTTTTATCAACTTATTTCATAAACCTTCTGCAAACATTTTCAATGACTATTTGCTTGTATATGATTTTATATGTTGCAAATTGACCTTAGAAATTGTAACAAATAGTTCAGTCAATTCACTCTGCTATTTACACAGTAGATCCTAGTTCATATCATCTGTGGGAACCAGGATCTAGAGAGCAGTACTAACGCGCTATCAGTTTTTCTTTTTTTGAAAGGATGCTTCTTCCTGGATTTTAATGTTTTAATGGGGAAAGTAATAACAAAGTTGCCAGATTGTATCCTTTCTCTGCATGGTGGTTACTTGCATTGATTGACTCTTGGTGCAATGCAAGTTCTTGGTTGCCTGGGTTCAAATCCAAGTTCTGTGACCTTGAGAAAGTTAGTTCACCTATCTATGCCTCAGTTTTCTCCTATATAAAATGAGGGAATAATACCCTCCTTCATAGAGTTGCTATAAAAATTAAATAAGGAAATATATACAGTGCTAACAGCAATGCACCTGGCATAAGCTGTGTGCTTAACAAATGGTAGCTAGTAGTAGTTTGCTATTATTGAATTTTCTTTTCTCCAGAATTTTGGAACTATATCAGAAACAATGAACAGCTGTGAATTTTACCAAAGTCTACACTGCATTCAATCTGATGTCAATCTAGTTGTAATCATGATAAACTTGAAATAGTATTGTGAGGGTCTTTTTGTTTGTTTTTTGTTTTTTAAGAAGTTGTGAAAGGAGTGCAAAGAAGTAAGAACTTACACAGACTTAAGTGGTGGAACAGTATTTCCTTCCACCTACCCCTCCATTCCTGTGCGGTCATCAGCATTCATTGCCTCAAGCAAAGGAAGATGCAGGTGAAAAGCTTTTGAGTTATATGAACCTGGGCTTTTTAGTTTCAAAAACCCAAGGCCTAGAAGATTCATGGTTAGAATTCATGCCATCAACAGTGAATTTGGAAGAAAAGATGAAGAGCCAGGCTTCCTACTCCACTCTGGACTAATAGAGTGTCTACAGGCCCCACAGGGTGTGGGCACAAAGGAAGTGTGCACATGAGTCTGTATAGATGGAGTGTGCAGGCAATAGGCCTGGGAGAGAGCCCAGAGGCTGCCTGCTCCACCCATCCTGGCAAAAGGTGCCAGCAGACCTGAAGTGGCCCTGCAGCCAGCACCAGGGAGGCACCCCAGTATCCAGGAGGACCAAGAATGAGGATGTCTCAGCACATGTTGGCCTGAAGAGATGGCAACTAGAGGCCCCAGCATCAGGCTCGCCTCTGGAACATCTGTGCAGTGCAGGAAAGGCAGGAGGGGGCATTCTGCATTCACTGAGATGAAGTTTCTGCCATCAGCTGGAATGGGGGCTCAAAACAGAAATTAAGTACAGTGACATAAAAATAAAGTTAATTTCTTGCACTCCTGAGTTAAGGCTTTAAATCTATAAAGATCTAAATATGTTCCAAATATCTCACTGGGGTGTTTTGAAATGTCATATCCTTCTTGTATCAGAAAAGCTGTAGGCTGTCTTTCTAACATGACTAGAAAAAAGATGTCTTTGTCCATGATGCTAAACACATATTAGGTAGGGTGGTAGATGTTTTCACCATAACACTGCAGAATTAAAATAGTACTTTAATAGGTACAAAACAAAAATTCATATTTATATTCACTAAAAGGCATGCTCTGGAATGTTCAGAGCAGCACTATTTGTAACAGCCAAATTCTAGAAACTAAACAAATGTTCATTAGCCACAGAACAGATAAATAGTGGTACATTTAAACAATGGAATAGCATACAATAATGAGAAGGCTCAAACCACATGCAACAGCATGGCTACATTTCACCATCCTAAATGGAGCGGAAAAAATCATTCGCAAAGGTACTAATGTATTATCCTATTTATATAAAGTACAAAAGCATGCAAAATTAATCTATCAATTACAAGTCAGGATAGTGGTTCCCTTGGGGGGGTGGGGTGGCTACTGACTAGGAGAACATATGAGGGGAGTTTCTGGGGAGCAAGTAACATTCTGCTTTTTGATCTGGCTGAGGATTACATAGATGTGCTCAGTTTGTAAAAATTCATTGAGCTGTACATTTATGATATATATGCCTTTAAGAAATACTATGGCTATTATGTTACACTTTCTTCCTTATGTAAGTCAATTGTGAAATTTCTGGTTGATGATTTGTCAAAAGCAGAGAAATAGGTAAGGAATAAAAGATAAGCCGTGAAAATGTGATGATCAGGATTAAAAAACATTTTTTTCTTTACATTATATTGATAGAGATTTTTCTTCTACTTAAAAAGATGATAGATTGCTCAAAATATTAGAGCAATTTTGTAAAGACTCCTGAATTTGAAAGAAAACTACATTTTGGAATACCCAGTAGTTAAGATGATTTCCATGTATAGATGCTAAATAGTCTAGACTTGCTTTAAGAAGATGGGCTTACTGGAACACCACCATTTTAGATAATTCAGCATTCAGTGCAGCAGTGAAAACTTAGCACTTTAAATCTGGCTGCATTGTAGATAGAGACTGACATGTTAGATTTAGTACAACTGTAGAATTAATGCTAAAAACTCCCATGCTGCACAGTTTTCCCATATGCTACATAAAAATGCTATATAGTTTCTCACTCAAAAGCTGCTATATTAGGGTGCTAGCTGATTTTATGCATTCAACTTGCTTAATGTTTTCATTTATATACAATAGACTTTTACACCACATCAGTCAAACAATCTATTGCAAAATAATTTACAGTAAAATCATAATAAATTTATACAAAGTATTGATTTAGCATTACTTTTCAAACTGTGAAAGTCAGTGAACCATAAATCTGTAAATAAATTGGCAAACTAAAAGACATAAATGACAAAAAAAATTAGCCACTGTGTTGTGTATGTGCTTTTTAGATAGCTATATGGGGGAAATATATGAGAAGAGCCTTCATAAAATTTTAAATTAGTAACATAAAAATAACACCATGCACAAAGAAATAGACTATCTCAACAAAATTGTAAAGAAAACCACCCGAGAATCTGGTTCATAATCTTGACATACTGGAGTCACAATTCAGTTGAATGATACCCTGCAAAGGAAAGCATCTTCACACTCTTATGCTTCCAGAAAATTTTGGAGACAAATCTATAGTACGATCTATTTAATTCTTAGAATATTATGTTTCTGTTTGTGTGCATATGTTTAAATGTCTGTCCTATTTTAAAAGCCCACATTGAAGACATCACCTTGGCAATATAATAGTTCAAGTCCCCAGTGGACATTTGAATCCATCCTGCTAGGTGCGTTACGAGCTATCACCCAGCCTGGGTTCGATCACCTGCAGTGATGGAACTCACTACCTCCCCATAGGTTATGGTCTGTTTTGTTCTAGCTTTGACTGGTTACTTAGAGATTATGGCAATGCTGTGGTTCAGGCTTCATTTTGGTCAGAGAAGAACTTTTTTCTAAGACCGTATTTACTAGACCCTTTGCAGCCTGATCTCAACGGTGTCAACTGGGCACAAGAGAGACCCCAGACAAGGGAGTGGCTAAGTTAGTGAAGGTGCCATCATCATTGCTTGGAAAAAACATAAGTCCTTTGCTTTGACACGTTTAGTGAGTAGTTGCTGTCTTCATTAGGTGCTGTTAGTGTGGGGAAATAATCAGGGTTTTCATTTGGAAAATTTTGTCATAAGACTGTACATTCCCATTAGAGTCCTGTGATCCAATTGATTGGACTACTTTAGGTTTAGTTCATGGGCCCACCCTTGACCCAGTGCTCCGGGGAATGAGCTGCATTAGGTCTGGTCATGGGCTTTAACTCTAGGGCCAAGGGTAGTATCCTATCAGACGGTGTTGACTGTGAGAGGGTGAGTAGAGGATCACAAGGAAAATTAGGACTGTGGCCAGGGCTGCTGTGAATGATGTGCAGACCATGCGCTGCACAGCTCCAAGGGCCACCATACACATAATCTGCATGTGACTGGCATCACTTGGAGTTGTGCAGTGCACAACCCGTATGCAGTAAGTGTGCAGTAACCCTAGCTGTGACTTGGAAAAGGAGTAATAAACACTTGAGAGACAAATTACAAATTTCCACTATTCTGATTAACTACACTTGCTTACCTATTTGTTCCCAAAAGGCTTATAAGGTACTTATGTTCCTCACTCTTGTTTATTTCAACGATCTATTTATGTATTCTGTCTCTCCAACAGTGGTTTTTCAACTCTTTTTTTCCTGGTGCAATATACATAAAGAATGATTTTCATGTAAGTTTGTACCTAGCATACATACAATCCTGAAGTGTCATCTGAAACTCTGCCCCTTTGTCATTCACTCAGGAAAGCATGTCCAGGGACTCAGGAGTATCAGGGGAGAGGAGAGACACGAACCTGGTGAGGAGTGCAGTGCTCATGGTGAGGAGTGAGTTCCTCCCTTCCCCATAACAAGCCAAGTAAAATGGGAGATGCTTAGAGGATCTCTGAGAGGATCAAGAAGCGGTGACTGGCATTTCATTATCCCAGGTGGACTTCTACCTAGGTAGCATACCTGATCTACTACCTGTGCCTGTCTGAGCAAGGGAAGAGAGAATAGGGAAGAGAGGGAGAGGCAGACACAGGGTCTGATGCAGCAGGCTGCATTCCCCTGTGTCAGGTCAAGGACACGAACATTTCCCAAGGGTTGGGGGGAGGCAGCCTGCAGAAGGCACCTACTCATCCAAGAGAGCTACCCCCCAACTGAAGGTACCCTGATAGCAAGAGATGGTGGGTATCCACTAGAGCTGTGGAAACTTGGGAGCAGAGGTGTAAGAAGTGAAGCTGGAACCAGACCTCTCAAGACAAGGAACTGAGTTGTGATGAAGCCCCACCAGACCCTCCATAGAACCCATACTGTAGCCGCTGGAGGGAATGGGCAATTGGGCAGCTGCCACACAGAAGATAGCTATGGCCATCATGATGGCGAGCTGATTCCTGGGTAGCATCCAGTCAATGACAGAGCACAGCAGGGATACCAAGGCCTGGCCATTTCTGCCCGGTACAAGACTCCTCCAATGTGCAGTCTTTGCTACAGAGCTCCCCATAGGTTAGCTGAGGCTTTGTCAGAACTTCTTCACAGTCTGAGGCTCTCCCTGCTACATTCTACTTCCCTCATCCTGCCCTTTATCCTTCGTAGGTATTACCCCTCAAAAAACCTCCTGTACTACTAACTCTAACACAGCATCTGCTTCTTGGAGGACTTGACACAGTACCCTTGACCAGTTAGCATTTATCAAAGAAATGGCGACAAGCTACATCCATACCCAGTTAGATAAAGGGAGCAACCATGCCCTCTTCTTACCCCTCAGCCAAGGCCAGCAGCTAGACCAAGCCCTGAGTGGAGGGGGTAGAACTTGAAATTGCTGCTGAAATAGCTTTGTTCTGAAGAGAGGAGTGAGGGAACAGTTTTTGAATGGCAAGTTCCAGAGGAATAAATAAAAGATAATTTCCAGAGGGCAAGAGAAAAAAGCATAGCCAAGAAATACGGTTCAAACACACGTATATATAACATATGTATATATTGGGGTGGGGGATGGCAATTACAGGTTTATGGTCATAAGTGAATTAATTAATTGAACAACCAGGTATTTCTTGACTCTTGAATTTTAATCACACCAAGTATTTCCTAACATTATGAAAAATTTGTTTTAAACCAACAGCCAATAAAATTCTTAATGGTAAAACACTAAAAATATTTTCATTAAAATAAGGAGCACAGTAAAAAGTCTACTAACTCCATTGTTATATGATATTATTCTGGAAGTTCTTACTAGTGCAATGATACATGAAACAGAAATATGATCAGTTAACAAATTATGACACATCCATAAATGAAATAATGAAATATTTTATATTCGTATTTATATTTTATATTTACAGACACTCGAATGATGTTTCCAAGAACTTTGAAAGACATAAGAAATTTTTATAATATTATTATGAATGAAAATATAGGATGCAAAACTCTGTGTTTATGGTCATAGTTAATATCAGAAGCAATGAGACAGGAGGCTGGCCAGTTAGCTCAGTTGTTTAGACTATGGTGTCATAATGCCAAGGTCAAGGGTTCAGATCCCTGTACTGGCCAGCAAAAAAAAAAAAAAAAAAAAAAATGTAATGGGATAAATCAGCATCATTTTTCTCCTAACAGGATAAAGAACATAACATCACTTCTATGATGTTTTTGCCAAAAAAGCATAACTTGAACCTTGTCATGAGAAAACATCAGACAACAGAATTAAGGGACACTCTACAAAATAACTGGTCTTTATTCTTCAAAACTGTCAATATCAAGACGCACTAAAAAAGACTGAAAATTAAAAAGACATAACCATTCAGGATTTTCTTTTGTTACGAAGGACAATGTTGGGAGAATTGGTGAAACATGAAAAAGATTAGATAATAGTATTGTATCAATATTAATTTCCTGACTTTGATCATAGCACTGTGGTTACTGCAAGACAATTCCTTATTTTTAGGAAACACAATGAAGGATTGAGGTGTAAAGGGACATCATATCTCTAAGTTACTCTGAAAAGGTTCAGAAAGAGAGGGAGGGAAGGACAGGGCAAGTGTGATCAGATGTTAACATCTGGGAAATCTGGGTGAAAGTTGAAGGGAATTCTCTGTACTATTCTTGCAACTTTCCTGTAAGTCTGAAATTATGTAAACACAAACACTTAAGAGGAAAATATCTAGTGTTATATTTGTTAAAGATATATATTATGAATATAAAAGACTGGGCAGAAAAAAAAAAAAAAGACTGGGAAGAAATATACCAGACTGCTTTTTCTTAGCTGAAAGATTTTTGAATGATTTTTGGTATATTCTCTCTTTCTATGAATTGTGTATATATAATGTTTATGATTTTTACACAGACTCATTTCTGCTAGCATTTTAAAGCCTACAAGTAAATGCCTATAAATAAAACAAAAAATAATTTTTACTTACCTCGTTGCCTGCTATTTTCAATATTTATAGCAATGTAATGATTAAAGAATATTTTTCCATTCGAAACTGACTTACAAATGATTACACCCTTGCCTGCATCAAACAATCATGTAAGTGGAATGAATAATGAAATCTGACTTTACTCACCCACCCCCACAGCCTTATTAGAAAGGCTAGATTTGTAGATTAGTTATTTCATATTTGGGCTTAAAAGAGCAACCTAAATCATTTATATGTATTATCATATTAATTCAATGTAACTTTAACTAAAGGAAAGTACTAGATTGCTAAGAACTATCAAATTTATGATTCTTTTTATATCAGACTTTTTATAGAGAAATATTCTATAAAGGTTGCATAGAACCCGGATCCTACAAAATCCAGGTTATAGATTTCACATCTATAAATCAACAATTTGATCTTTATATGGATGCATTCCACTATATGCCTCATAATAAAGTTAAATTTAAAACTATGCAGGGTTTTTTTTCCAATAAAACTGTAAAATCCTAGTGCAGAAGTTGTCAACTCAGCCTCATGCCTGTAGGCAGAACCATAATTAAGTCATCCTAGACAGGTAATTGTCTGTCTCAGGGAGAGTCCATAAGATGCTCAGTAATCCATTCCTGTAATAATCTTTCATCAAAAACTTCTTTATTATGTCCAATTCAAGTCTTGTCTTTTCAGTTGAATCCTAATTCATTTGACTCTCTGCTACATATAGGAACTTATTCTACTGTAGAAACATGCAGTAAATGTCCTGGTGCTGTAAGCTCATTTTACTATCATCCTGATGAGAAAACATTGCTTCATTGTATAGTCATTATTGTTATTTGCACATATTAACTGTATTTTCTTTCTTCTGTTTTATCAGAGTGTAATGATTTGCTGTTATAATGTTCATTTAATTGATATACATATATGGTGCAGTATTCTGACAAAGCAAAAGGTGACCTTCATGCATATAACTTCCAACCATACTAGGTTACAGTAATTTGAGCTCATAGGATGACTTATGTTGAATTAAATTATTGAAGAATGCTGAAATGTATGTAGATCAGAGAATATGACCATCCACTGTCATTTCCTTGATTTCTAGTGACCTGTCATTTTACTGGTGTTTAATTATTGTTGGTATCTGGCACGGTATTTAGGACTGGGGGTAGAAATGAGCATGAATAATAATCTGGTCACTATGCTGCATCTCCCATTTATAAAAAAGAGGAAGGTGCTAGTCTTTTATCACTCTGGACAGCATGCTGCCCCTCATTCTTCCCTTCCACGCTGAACCACTTGTAGTTCCAGATTACCTGAATATTACATGTAAGCAAGGATGGGTTCTCATGAGAGCAGCCCTCTCTGAAAGATGGGGAAATATCCAAGGTACCAGGCACATAGGGTATGGTCAATGGTGAATGTCAAGAGATGATACTAAAAGGGCCAGATGAGACTAAAAGGGCCACATAGTGAAGGGCCCTGTATGCTACACAAGACAGTTTGGATTTTATCCTGAAGAAGAGTTACCTGAAGTGTTATGCAGAGAGATTGAAGAAGCTCTATGCAGATTTAGATATTAGAAAGAGCACTCCACAGGAGAGGAGTGGAATTGGAGGGATGAGAGTTGGGTGGCAAAGCCTTGATCTAAGGCAATGACACAGGAATGAAGCAAAAGGAATGGAACTGAGAATTATCAAGGAGGTAAAATAAAGAGGATTGGGTGGTTGATTGAATATGGAAGGAGAAAAAAAGATAAGGATGACGTCCAGTTTCTGATTTATACCTTGGCATGCATGGTGATGCTAGAGGCTGCTACATTACACTGCCTTCCTAAATCATTCCATAGGGTTTCCTCACTGAATCAGGCATGATTCTTGGTTGGAAGTAACAGAAACCATCTCTGGCTATGTTAAGTAAAGAAGTAATTATGGAAGGTGTGAGAGAGAGAGTGCTAGTTGTTGCAATTTCTAATCTTTCTTTGTTACTCAGTATTAGAACCTTTGACACGTAAGACCACATTTCCCAGCCTCCCTTGCAGCTAGATTTGGTCATGTGACCAAGTTCTGGCCAATGGGATGTAAGCAGAAGTATCCTGAAAGGGTAGAGGCATGCATTTCTTCCCTTGTCCCCATTACACAGTGATGGCTGGAGCTCCATCTTGGACCATGAGGAAGAAGTCCATAGCTTAGGAAAGGCAAAGCAGACATCTAGAAGTATTCCTGGTTCCAGATTACTGTAGAGCCACCATGGCATCCTAAAATGCCCATGTCTAGACTTTTATGTAAAAAAGTTATAAACATGTGCCTTGGTTAAGTGCCCATTATTTTTGGTTTCTGTTACATACAACTGAATCCATATCTCAATAATACAGGTAGGCCCTGGAGTCTCACCAAAATGACAGAAGGCTTGGAGAGCTCTGAAAAGAGTTAGATACAGGGGAGCCATGGCGGTGAGGCAGCAGAGCCACATCGTCTCAGCACCATGCTGACTCCCAGATTCCTCTAGTCTTTGGTTCATTCACTCACGATGCAAATTCCTGGCAGGGGGCATTTCATTGCTGACATTAGCCCATGTGTCTGCTCCCTAGGGGCACCAAATGACAGCTGGAGGATGGATCTGGTCCTCTGCTTCTGTACTGGGCATCAGTAGTGGGAGGTGTGTGCCAGGGATAGCCCTCACATTAACAAAACATACAACACAGAATTCCTTCTAAAGGAGGATTGAGCTGCTGATAGGAAAAGAGAAGTGGGGATGCTGGACAGCCAAGATAACAACAAATGTCCACTACATTCAACTTCTCCTTCCCTTTACTGAATTAAGGCAAATTAAGAGAGGCTATCATGATTTATTTTCCATTGAACATAAAACTTTCCTATTTCAGAGGATCCATCTTGCTATGAAACATTGCATTTTTCTTTCACAATACCCTTACTTTAAGTGCCACACATTTATCATTCATTTTTCTAAATTCTGTTGCAAGCGAAGATATTCACAGGTTACTTATAGTACTCATATGCTATACCCTCCTTTCTGGCAATAGCATCATGAAAAATAATGGCAACATTGTATAAAAGCTACAATCAAAATTCTGTCTTTGGATGTTTAAAATACTTAAGAATAGACGGAGTATTTTCTATGTATGAAAAGAAATTCTTAGCAACTTAAAAAAGTAATTGGTGTTATTTCAAAAGCCAGTATCGGTCTTGACAATCTTGTATTTTACTTTTTTTTTTTTTTTGGTGGCTGGCTGGTATGAGGATCTAAACCCTTAACTTTGGTATTACAACACTGCTGTCTAAACAACTGGCAATTTTTTTGCATTTCGGGGTTGGGGGGAAGAAGCCAAAAAGAATTTAACCACTTACTTGAAGGAAAAAATTTTAACGATTCCTGCTAACAGGAAGGCTATCAGACGGACTTAAAATGCGGTTGCTGAAAATGAGTATGTTTTGTAATCAGCTCAATCTCATTACTGTTCTGTTGTAGTTATCTGACAATTTCTGGAAAATGATTCTTAATACTTTTTTTTAATGCCTCCCAGATTAGTAATACTAGCTGAGATGCCAATAATTTATAAATAAGCCCTACTGTTGCTCAGAATTAAGAAACCGTTCAAAGTCACACCAAGTAAAACATCTAGTTTTGTAACTCCAGTACTTTTATAAAAATACCTCCACAAAAGTATCCTTTGTGTATAAAAAAGCTAGGAAAAAGTTTTTTTCCTCTTATTCTCCCTCCCTCCTTCCCTTTGTTCATTCCTTCCTTCTTTTCTTCTCATTCAAAGCTGACTTAATACTTAAACATGAAGTTTTGTACCATTTCTTTTTTTTTTTTTTTTTTTTTTTTTTTGTCTTTTTGTGACCGGCTGCACCGCGCTCAGCCAGCAAGCAAACCGGCCATCCCTATATAGGATCCGAACCCGCAGCAGGAGCACTGCTGCGCTCCCAGCGCCTCACTCTCCCGAGTGCGCCACGGGGTCGGCCCATGTACCATTTCTAATGAAAAATCATGTGCACTGCTGGAGCAAGTGTTTTAAAAATTATTTACTATGCTAATGGAAAACGTAAAGAATGTGGAAATTAGCCTTACGGTTACTCCCTGAAGATCTGATATTTGTGTTTATGTTCTATTATACAATTGTAGCTGCTTTGACCATGGGTTTCATTTTAACTGAATCATCTTTTAGACAAGCTTTTCACACTGAAAAGCAAGAAGCTACAAAGCTGATAACAAACTGCTATTTCTTTAATTGACTACATGAAATGTTGTCAAATTATCCACCACAAGCAACATTTATTTCACTTATGACATAAATTGTGCCAAATGTTATATTGTGGTAGGAACTGATTTAGAATTTGAATAGGTAAAACATGCACATGATATAAAATTTAAACCATATAAAAGGATATACAATAAAAAGTCTCCTACCCCCATCTCTGTCACCCAGTCATCTAACTCTTCTTCCTAAAAGCACCGTTACCAGTATCATGTGTATCATTGCAGATATTATCTGTGCATATACTAACACATTTTAAAAGTTCTCTTTTTTATGGAAATACATTGTACTAAATACACATTTTTAATTGACTACATGAAACATTGTCAAATTATCCACCATAAACAACATTTATTTCACTTGTGACATAAGTTGTGCCAAGTGTGTCACCTCCCTTTTTTCCCACTTAATGTACCCAGGAAATGTCATATTACTTGCAGTGAATTAAAAATGGCTGAAAAATCTTTGTCATTATCCCCATAGAGTTTATTTCCCCGCCCCTTGAATCTGTGTGGCCCTTTGACTGCTTAGCCAATAGTCAAGTAACACTGTGCCAATTCCAGACTTCAAAAGAACTCGTTCTAGGGCCGGCCTGTGGCTCACTCGGGAGAGTTCAGTGCTGATAACACCAAGGCCACAGGTTCGGATCCTATGTAGGGATGGCCGGTTAGTTCACTGGCTGAGCGCAGTGCTGACAATACCAAGTCAAGGGTTAAGATCCCCTTACTGGTCATCTTTAAAAAAAAACCCCAACTCGTTCTGTTTCCAACCTCTTGGAATACTTGCTCTCGTAATGCATGTTTCTGGGGAAATGCAGCTGCCTATATCAGAAGTCCAAGTACCATCAGACCACCATACTGTGAGGAAGCCCAAGTTAGTCCTGTTGAGAGGTCACATGGAAAGAGAGAGACAGAGAGAGATTGATTCCTGGCTAGTTTTTAGCTATCCCATCTGTTCCATCTAAGACACAAGACAACATGAGGGAAGATACCATCTTGGACATGCAACCCAGTTGAGCCTTCAGATGACTTCTCTTCCAGCCACCATTGTATTGCAGTTGCATGACAGACTCCACGAGAGAATTGCCCAGCTGAGCAAATCAACCCATAGATTTATGAGATTATAATAAACTGTTGTTTTAAGTTACTAAATTATGGGTGGATTATTACACAGCAATAGATAACGAGAACATTTGAATATGTAGAGCCTTCCATTTTTCTTACTGGCTAGATAATATTCTGTTTTTTGGATATACCACAATGTATTTAAACAATTTCAAATGCTTTCCTATTAAACAATAGTGCAGTGAATATCTGTGTACATATGTTATATTACATAGTGAAAGCATATCTGTAGGACAAATTCCTAGAAGTGGATGGTTGGTTTAAAGTATTTCTGCATGTGTAATTTTCTTACAATGGCCCCACAGAGTTGTGCCAATTTTCATTCCCTTCAAGAAAGTATGAGAATGCCTCTTTTTTCACAGTACACCAATACAGTGTGGAATCAACTTATTTGCTTTTTTGCCAGTCTTATAGGTGGAAAATGGTGTCTCAATTGTGGTTTAAATGTGCATTTTTTTTATTATGAGAGAATTTGAGCATCTTTTCATATGTTTAAGAGTCATTTGTATTTGCTTTTCTATGAATTATATGTTCATGTCTTTTTCTGTTAGGTTGCTGGTCTTTTAAAATCGATTTGTTAGATCTGGTTTTTTTCTTTTGGTTTTTTCTGTTTTCTTTTTTTCCTGGTTTTTCTTTTTGTTGTTGTTTGAGCTCTTTAAGGAAACTATGTCTTTGTGATGTTTATTGCAAATTTTTCCTGGTTTTTCATTTTTTCTTCTGTTTATAGTGTTTTTTAGCCATGAAGAATTTTAAAATTTTTTATGAGGGCCAAGCCCATGACTCACTTGGGAGAGTGTAGTGCTGATAACACCAAGGCCACGGGTTCGGATCCCTATGTAGGAATGGCCAGTTGGCTCACTTTGGAGAGCATGGTGCTGACAACACCAAGTCAAGGGTTGAAATCTCCTTACTGGTCATCTTTAAAAAAATAAAAAATAAAATAAAATAAAATAATAATAAAAATCTTTTATGCAGTTGAATTATCAATTTTATTTTTGTTAGCTTCTGGGTTTTGTGTCATACTTAGAAAGGCATTTAGTATTTCAACAATACTTAAAACATTTACTTTTTCTAGTACTTCTATGATTTTTTATATCTTTTATCTATCTGGAATTTATTTTGGGGTGATGAGTAAGGTAGGAATCAAACATAATTTTCTTCATATGAACACCCACTTGATCTATCTAACACCCTTTACTACATACAAAGGTCCTCCAAAAACTTTATGAAAAGATTTGTATTGTCTTCTAATTCTGTTTTTCCACGAACTCTTTAAAGTACCCTCCTACATATATTCCTTCTTCAAAGTATCATTAATAACCACATTAAGTCTAGAAAAAGAACGAGCATATGTACTGTATACATCGTGCCAGAAACTGTGCAAAGTATTTTACATACTTTATCTCATTTAATCTTCAAAGAAACCCTAACCCTATGAGATGTTCTTATTCAACAGCTGAGGAGCCTGTTCTTGAGAGAGGATTAAGTAATTTTTCAAGGGAACAAAGCTAGAAAGTGGCAGAGCCGGGATGTAAACCCAGTTCCACCAGGAACCAAATTCTGTTCTCTTACTCATGACACCATACTGTAAGTGGGTTGCCCAGCTTTAAACCACTATGACATTGAGCTTGCTTCTTCATAATAGTCACTGAACAACTATTTGAGTTAACAAGTTAATAAAAGTCCCTTTTAATGACAAATATTGATGAGACTATTATATGGCTCCAGAGAAAAGGCCTGTTGGGAAGTAAGTTGCCTGTGCTGCAAGCCTGCTGATGCTGGTGGGGAAGTACTTACAGGTCACTGCGTCCTGTCCCCTGTGTGTGTTATCTCTCTGGTCCAATCAAGGTTGCTGAGCAATGTGTTTGGCTAGCAAATTATCAAAGAATGTTCAATTCAAATCCATTCCACTTATGGACTAAATTTCTGCATGAATGTTAATTAAGCACACCCTAAGTTTCTGTATTTTAGAAAAGTGGAAAGTTAACATTTTACATATGTATCACATTTCATAGTTTAACAGAAGTTATTTTATTTAATGCTCATAATAGCATTGGGAGGTAGGTATTATTACTCTCAGCTAATTGGTGATGGAAAATCAAGCTTAATATCACATAATAATATATAGTTTCATTCCTGGATAGCTAGACAAATTATAGCCTTAGGTTTGCACATTTCTATTACAATTTTAAATGTTTCTAATTCTTATTTTTTGTCTTTTGGGTTTTTTTGCAGCTGGTTGATAATAGGATCTGAACCCATGGCCTCGGGTAATAAGGCTATGCTCTAACCAACTGAGTTAACCCGCCAGCCCTCTAATTATTAGTTTGAAATTGAGCATCAAAATTCTGAATTCCAGGAAGATAGTTGCAAATAACAGCGATTAATAACAAAGCCATTAATCTATATATTTTTCTTAAATCCTGGTGACTTGGCTGTAATTTGTTAATAAATTTACGTGTCATATTTCTTTTTCTCCTGATTTTTAAAAATTTATTTTCCTCCCCTTAATATGGACAATAAATATTTTAAGTCAATACGGAAGGAAAATAAACCACTGATGTGAAAAATGGATATTTGTTAGCAATAGTACAGAAATAATGATGTTTTGTTAAGTATATTTGCCACTTATCACATACTTTATTAATAATTTATTTGATTTATAATGGGCCAGCAGATAGTAAAATAGCTTAAAATCTACAAATGTAAAATGATCTGGGAACAGGAAATCAATTAAAATATTTATGCTAGAGAATCAGGGGGAGGGACAGGGACAGATTTGACAAGGGGCATAAAGAATAAGTACAGTTTGTAACAATATATATGCTAGTAATATTGATTTGATCAACATATGTCAACATTGAACCCCCAAAATATGTATAATCAATTATGATTCAATAAAAAAAATTTTTTTTAAAGATATTTATACTAGAGAATCATGTGGCGATTCAATAAAATAATTCAAAGTTTAGTTTGGAAAAATCATTTAATTGTTTAAAACAGTATATGCAAACAACAAAAAGTCCAATAACTTGTTGGATTGCATATGGCAAGGTGCTAGTTTCTAAAACTGGGCTGTGAACTGGAACTCACTCATGACTTGGGCAAGCAGATGCTTTATATATCCTGGGATAGCTGTGTTGCCAAGCGTCTCTTTCACATCTGTCCCTGAGTTTCCATTCTCAGTGCTACTGTCCTATTTTAGCTCCTTATGCCTTCTCCCACGGTCTCTGGTAATAATCTTTGAATTGCTCTCTTTCTTGGAGCTTCTCCTTTGACTTCTTTGCACAGAGCTCTGGGTTATCTAATACAGCCCTCTCGAACTGTTCTTCACAACCTCTTGAATGAATCCAACCTTCTCCACTAAGCATCCAAAATCCACGGTGAATTCTAGCTTCACTCCCTGTCTGGCCTGAATAACTCATGTCTTCGAGGTCTCAGAGGCCTGGGAGTAAAAATGATGGATTCACTCTCACAAAAATAAAACATTTCCTAGTGCAGCCCCACCCCCACCCCCTACTCCCACTGTTGCAGAGACCGCTGTTAATTGTGAGGCTCCTTTCTCTTTTCTTCTGCTCCATTGTCCTTCTCTAGGGTTTTCTGCTGAAGTCTCCACATCCTGTTGAGCCCCTTAATAAGAATAATAACACTGAAGGTGATTATGAGAAAGACGCTGTATTCAACTGTTCACATGTGTTACCTGAGCACATCCTCACGACACCCTGTGAAGGTACCAATAGGAACAAGCCAAGCTCTTCACCACCACACTAGGAGGACACCTGATGTCACCATGCACCATTGAGGATGAGGACTTCTGCAGGTGTCATGCCGTTCAGTTGCTTCTCTCGTTTCTACCCAGTGGTACTGAGCTCCCTGCTTAGAAGTCATTGGTGTCTAGTGTCACCAAAACCTCACCCTGGACCTGCACCATTCAGGCTACTCATGAACTGGATGCTTTAATACATCAAAGCTTTACTCCGTCCTCCGGAGCCCTCCTAGTGTCACAATCCTGTAGGGTCCCTGCCCGGGTGGGCAGAAGACATTCTCACCCTTTAAGCTACACTCCGATACCAGGCCACCCAAACTGTTCCTATGGCCATCTTGTCTCTCCAGATGCTTTCAGCAATTTTAGTGACGACAGATCTTTCACTTTTAACTTTGGACCCCTCCTCTGTCCTTGGCACCTAAACACAGGCTCATGGGTGGGGATGGAAGATCTAACGTGAGCAGTGGCCATTAGGATGAACTCAAAATCATCCCCTCCTTGACTAGGGAGAAGCATTTTTCACTGAATGCTTCTGTAAACTGCTAGAATACATGTCTTCCTTTTTCAATTAAAAAAAAATCTAGTTAAAAATAAACAATTATTTATAAAAAATACCAACTCCTCCTCTCCTCACCCCCCAGGGCATAGTTATCAGACTGAGTTTGTGTAATTCCCCCTCAGGAGGCTGCTCGGTCTCTCACGTGAGCAGATCTCTGGCAGGCTTCCACTCCTGGGACTGCTGAGTCGAGCCCCATTCAGGCTCAGGGTTGCACCCCACTATCCCTCAGTTCCCCCGCAAACTAAACCAAGTGGAAACACACCTAAACCAGCCCGTGCTTTCTTGCAGAGCCTTTTTCCATGGTCTTTCTTTCACCTAAGCCTCCTCATCACCTCTACCTTCTAAAATCTGATTTTTTTTTTGGCATTTGGCCGGTACGGGGATCCAATCCCTTGACCTTGGCGTTATCAGCACCGTGCTCTGAGCGAGCTAACTGGCCAGCTCTAAAATCCTGTCTTTTAATGTTCGGGTCCAAGGTCCCTCTTCCAGGAACCCTTCACTGAGCACCCGGAAGTGAACTCTATCTCCCTGCTCTAACCCCCTAAATACTTTAAGCCACTTTCCTGGCACTTGCAATACTTTTTTTTTTTTTTTTTGCCTGCCCAGCGTCTCTTCCCACCATCTCCACTAACAGGACCTACCGTCACCTCTTGTCTTCTTCTTGCTGTGTCATTCTGCTGGATACCAACCACAGTACCCCATTTCACTGGACACTCAGCACTGCCAAACATAACACCCTACAGCTTGGGCATCAATGGTCAGTGGGGACAGGGACATACGACTAACACAGGCCAATCAGGATCTTTCCCTAGGGTCTACATTTACAGAAGTGAGGAAAAGGAGTTCTCCCTTTTCTCTGGATCAGAAACTAACATGGAGCTGGCTAGTTAGTCCAGTTGGCACAGCCTCATAACATCAATGTCATGGTTTGGGATCCCCAGACCAGCCAGCCACCAAAAAAAAAAAAAAAAAAAAAAGAAGAGGAGAAACTGACGTGGTATTAGCCTAGTGGTACCTTGCTGTGTGTGTGTGACAGAAAAGCCAGCTATTTTGTTTGAGACCCTCAATCTACCACATCCTCCCCATTTGCATGAGCCCATAAATCCCTTTTACTGAGTAAGCCAGTGGGAACTGGTTGCTGCTGCTTGAAACACAAAGAGCCTGGACTTAGAAGAACCTGCCCCTATAATGAATATGACTGTTTTATTTTGGGACATCTTTTTTCTTACCTACTAGATCACAAGCTCCTGCCAGCAAAGACTATACCTTTTTCATATTGGTCTCTCCCCAGCATGTAACACAATGTAAGCACTTACAAAATATCAGCTCGATGTTATGTTCTGTGAATGAGTAACTTTGTATGCTATGTCTCAGTTGACAAGCTAAGGCTAAACTGTTTATTTCTTCTTGGATACCTTGTATCCACATAAATTTAGCTGCTACCATGTACATAGTGTTGTTTTACTATATTATATAGTCTGGTCTGTATGACAAGACTATACTAGCTAGGGTTCTCTGGCCAAATTAAGAAAGAAAGAAATTTATTGGAAAGATATTCGGAGGAAAAGCTGAGCATCCAGGCTTTGGAAAAGACAAGAACCTGGACTGCTCTGAGCATCTATTGCCAGACTCCCTGGGTCGACTGTTGTAAAGAATCAACTCTGCTACTTTTTGATTCCAGTCACTCCACCTAAGAGTCATATTTCCAAGAGAGATGGGCCAAGGCTGTATCATGTGCCCACCCCTGGTCCCAGGGGAAGGATCTAATCCACTTAAACTACACAGACTTAGCCAGGGGAAGGGTGATTTCTCAAAGAAAAATTTGTACCAGAATACAAGATCCTGGACAAGCAAGTCCACCTTAGGCACGTTCTTTAGTTAGACACAATTTTAAGTACTTTCTATGAGATGGGATTATGAGGGATAATAAAAAGTATAATATGCTTGCTTTCAAGAATGAAGAAACGAGACTTACACATGGGAATATACATGTAATGAACAAACCAAGGCAACATAATATTAGCATTGAATTGAAGGTACAGGAGGTGAATGGTATGGTAGCAAGGATTTGCTTCCTGAAGACTCGTGGCCATTTACCAAATGTGCCCAGCATTTTCAGGCCTCTGTTTCCTTAATCAGAAATGTCCTTTCATCCTATCAAAATTCCATTTATCCTCTCAAAGACCACTTCTTTATGAAGACTTCCCAGTTGGGCCCCATCAGAAACTCTACCCTATCACAGAAGTTTCTCTTTGCCTCTAGAACATAGCATTTGCTTCATTCTTCTGTATTTCCTACCTGTCTTTCCTCGTCACCCCTCAAGAATAGGGATTGCAGCTGGCTGGTTAGCTCAGTAGGTTAGAGCATGGTGCTGATAACACCAAGGTCCAGGGTTTGATCCCTGTACCAGGCGGCCACCAAAAAAAAAAAGAAAGAAAGAAAGAAAAGAAAAAAGAAAAAAAAAGGAAAAGAATAGGGATTGTGTAGCTTTCTCGCCCTGCCCGGCTCCAACCCATACTATGATGGTTAATTTTATGTGTCAACTTGCCTAGACTATGGTACTCAGTTGTTTGGCCAAACACCAGCCTAGGTGTTGCTGTAAAGGTAATTTTTAGATGCGAGTAACATTTTCAATTAATAGACTTTGAGTAAAGCAGAACATGCCATACTGTGGATGAGCTTTACCTAAGCAGTTGAAGGCATTAAGAGCAAACACTGAGGTTTTCTGGGTAAGATGAAATTTTTCTCAGGACTGCAAGACAGAAGCCCTGCCTAGATTCCAGCCTGCTGCTCTGATGAATTTGGACTCAAGACTGCAAGGTAACATCAGCTCAGCTGAATTTCCAGCCTAGCCTGCTGGCCTGCCCTACGTGTTTCAGAGTTGCCAGTTCCCATAATCACGTGAACCAAGTTCTTAAAATCTCTCTCTCTCTGTTGTTTCTTTGGAAAACTCTAATACATATGCTTACCTTTAAAAACAAATCTAAAAATTCTTTTTGAGTTTTGCGTTTCTTCACATATTTAACAAGGACCTATGTGCCTGGCGCTGTTTTAGGCCCTGGGGATACAGCAAGTGTATAAAACAGACAAAAATCCCTGTGCTCGTGAGCTTACATAGTAGAGCCGGAGGCAGATCATAAACAATAAATACAATAAAATACATAGTCTATAAGATGGTGGCATGTGCTGTGAATAAAAATAAAGCCAGGGGCAGGGGGGACAGAGAATACCACCAATGGAGGCAGCGTGTTGTAATGTATAGAGTGGTCGAGGAGGCTTTATTAAGAAGACATCATTTGGGCCGAGCCCCTGGCGCGGCGCACTCGGGAGAGTGCGGTGCTGGGAGCGCAGCGGGCGCTCCCGCCACGGGTTCGGATCCTATATAGGACTGGCCAGTGCACTCACTGGCTGAGTGCCGGTCACGAAAAAAAAAAAAAAAAAGACATCATTTGAATAAGGACAGGAAGAAAATGAGGGATCAAGCCCCGTGGAGGGATATTTGGAGGGGGGTGAGTGAAGATGCTCCAGGCAGACAGAACAGCACTGGTGAGTCTGTGAGGTGTAGACATGCACCACGTGTGTGAGATATATTAAGGTGGCAAGTACGGCGGAAGTGTAGCGGACACGGTAGAGAAGGTGAAGTCAGAAGATCATGTAAGAGCTTGTGGGCCACTGCAAAGATTTTTATTTTTATCTTAAGTGAGATGGGCAGCAACTGGAGGGTTTTGAGCACAGAAGAGATTATTTCTAAAGGAGCACTGACTGCCATGTTGAGCATGGATTCTAGCAGGGCAAGGGTGGAAACAGCAATGATGGTGGCAGGAGAGACGATGAGACAAGGTAGATTCTAGAAATCTTTTTGGTTGTTTTTGGTCTTTTGGCAGCTGGCCAGTATGGGGATCTGAACCTTCCTTGGTGTTATAAGGCTGGTGCTCTAACCAGTTGAGCTAACTGGCCAGCCCTCTAGAAACCTTTTGGAGGTTGAGCCAACAACCTTTGCCAACATGGAGTATGAGAAAAAGAATGGAGTCATGGGTTTTAAAATTAAAGTAATATGTGAACATAGTAACAAATCAAATTGTACAGAAGATCTTGCTATGAAAGGCAAGTGTCTCCCCCACCCACCCACAGTCCCACTCCCTACAACCAACTTCTTTTTAACAGTTTCTGTTTTGATTATCTCTACAGCTCAAGATAAAATGTTGTAGTTAACTCAGCAGCTACGCTCAACTCTCTTCTCATTTACCCACTCCTACTGCAAAGTTTAGAAGACTAGAGCTTACTTTCTCAGCCTGCCTTACAACTAAGGTGGTCATGTACCCTGCTCTGGACCTGATGTAAAAAAAAAATTGCTAACTTGGTCTCCTTAAGAAAAAAAAATAGCAAGAAACAAAATCCTAATAAAACATATTTTTAAAAAAGTTATTGAAATGTGCTTTCTTTGTTTCTTTCCAGATGGATACAATTAAAGGAGAAGTTAGTCGGATTTGGCAACCTTTACTGAAATCAATAGATATTGTTATTACCTGCAAGGGATTGGATTTATCTTGTTTCCTTCCCCAGGAACGAGTGGCGGTTGTGAAGTGTATTTTTTTTGTCTTTTAGGTTCTTGTGATATTCTTAGTCAAGACTTGGGATGGTCTTGCCTCACCTATGTCAATTCACTTCTCCGTGAATATATCACAGATGTCATTAAAATAATTAAAATGATATGGATTGATGAAATTAAAAAAAGAAGTCTGTAGGAGTGAGGAACTTTCAGAAAAACTTTTGTTTCTTCATAAAGGAAATAATTCACAGCCGATGTTCCCCGTTCCCTTCCTTTGAGCCTCGGCCGTGGATGTGATGACCGGAGCCACAGCAGCCATCTTGAAGCCAGAAAGTGATCAGCATGAAGACAAAAAGCCAATATGCTGATGACGGCAGAGCAGAAAACAAAAGTGCTTGAGTTCTAGAAGCATCTTAGAGGAGCCGAACCAGCTGCAATAACCCCGTCTCCAGATTATAAGATATTAGATGTCTGTATATTTTAAACCAGTCATTCTTCAAGTATAATCTGTGAACCAGCAGCACTTCAGTATCACCTGGGAACTTGTTAAAGATGCAGATTCTCAGGCTCTGCTCTAGACCTTCAGAATCAGAAACTCCATGGGCGGGGCCCGGCAAGCTGAGTGTTTAACAAGCCCTCGAGGTGATTCTGAGACACACAGAAGTTTAAGAACCAGGCTTAAACCAATGCATGTGGAAGTTTAATGTGCATAAAGATCATGTGGAGATCTCACTTAATGCAGATTCTGGTTCAGCAGGTGTACTGAAGCAACGGTTAGATCAGGATTCCCCCTTTAGAGACTGACATGCCCATTTCCCAATCTGGGGGTGTTGGCCGATGAAGGCCCTCAGCTGAGCACCTCTCTGAGAATTGTCAAGAAAGCTATCTCACCGAAGCTCCTGGAAATAAAGTCCTGGCCCCCTTCCTCAAGGCGGACAACTTTAAAGCGCTTTCCAACCTGCAGACTTCCCCATGGAGTCAGCTGGAGCCTCTCGCAACTGCTTCATAGTTCAACTTCTCCCCCTCACAAGCCTGCTTTCCTCACCTCTCATGGGTGTTGCTCCCTAGATACACTCGCCACATTTAGCAAATATAAATATCGAACTCTCAGCTAAATTTGAATTTCAGATACACAAGAATAATTTTTAGTATAAACATGTCCCATTTTCAAACTTAACCGGGCATCCCGTATTTTATCTGGCAACACGATCCCTAGAGCACTCCCAAATAAACTTCCTGCATGTAAATCTCAGACACAGAGTCTGTTTCCCAGAAAACCCAATTTATGTCCGTTGGTACCAGGAGTTATCATGAGAAGCAAACTCTAAAATGGGATCGTAGAGCTGTTTCATCCAACAGCTGGCTTACAGTGAAGACCTGATCACTAGCACAGATGTTGACACTTGGCGAGAGGTTGTGGTGTAATTGCTAAAACGGTCAGCAGCAGGGAACTAGAATGGAAGACTGGTGCAAGGGGGTGGACTGCAGGGGCATTTGAGAGTTTCAAGGGGAACAGTAATTATATAAAGACTTCGGAATTAGATGGCTGTTTCTTCTGGCAATTGATATGTTGCAGAAAGACAGTGAAAGGCTGAGGGTCATTAATCACCTATATAAGGTGAAGAGGAAAACCAGAGGCACTCTGTGGCAGCATAAATAAGACTCCCACCTGCAGCTGGAAGGAAAAAAAGGCTGAGGAGAAGGAATTGATTATAAGAGTAGCACAGTGCCAAAGAAGGTTGGACACTCTATCTTGCCATGTCTAATATACCAGAGTCAGAGCTCTGATTGGAAGGAGTGGGGACTCTGGGATTTGGGATGAGGACATCTTGATCAGTGAACTCAAAGTCCTCTGAGTCAATGCACTAGAAATTCTTCTGAATCCTCTGTATTGGGCCTGCAGAAGTAGCCCATCTCTTGTTAAAGGCTAGCACTCCCCCACTCCCCTTTCTTGAAGATGATATAGGGAATTCTGCCCTGCACGATAACCCACGCCCTCAGTAGCTCTACTACCAGTTCCTCTCCTGACTACAAAACCAGTAGCTAGGATCAGATTACAACAAAGTCCAGCAGGGGAAGTGCTGGGCCTACTGAGACAGAGGAACTATACACCAAAGCTGCAGGATCTAGATAACATACCAGTTGGAGCCACTAAATTATATATGGGACTATACCTTGAGGGTGCTGGATCATGGGCCACTGAATAAAGTTGGATTACAGGAAGTTTATTGATGGGGGACTGTAAAGCTAGGGCTTACAGACCCCTCAAGTCTCTTGCACAGATTGGGTTACAAACCCTCCACACGCAGGTCTGTGAGCTACATAATAGAAAAAAAAAGGTTCTGGGAGCCGTGGGTATAGAAAAATGAATGAGTTTTATTCAGATCTAGGAACAACTGTCCTAGTGGCTTCTCTGAGAGTTCTGAGAAGCCGTGTGGATCAGAGCTGTTAGTCTTTTACACTCAAGTCCACAACCCTGGACACCTGGGTGCCCACACACAACTTACATTAAGTAGTAACAAGGAACACCTGAGGATATTTACAGCAAATGCTCGGCAAGGTTCTGAACATCTGAGGGGCCTTGACATTTTCCTATTTTTCCCAACAATCCACCCCTTCAGGGTCTCTCGCCGTACAGTCTATGTGTTCAGAATCTTCCGCGATGTTCCCTTAGCAAGGATAAGTGACTCTTACATTCACACAACCTATCGTCTGTCCAATATGCCTTAAGGCTTGTCCTTAAGGTTTGTCCTGTAGTTTTGTTCTTTCAATTATTAGCTGCACATGTCCGGTTAGTAGTCATCACTGGTATGAAGTTCAGTGTATATTCAATAAGCCAACACATCGGTCACACGAACATATGTCTGTATCCAGTTTACTCTGGTGCCCACAATCAGAACACTATGGGCGAAAAGACAGAAGGGTTATCGGTGCCAGTAGGGGGAGTTCTCGCCCCTCTGGTAAGATACATGCCAGTTTGCCATCCTGAGAAAGGATGGTTGCGGGAATAGGTATCTTACCTGGTTTATGAACCATACGTTATCCACTAACACTGTTGGATCTGTAGGTTCTACATGTAACAGTACAGGGGAACTCATAATTGGCCATAATGATAATACAAATGTGCCCTTTGGAATAGAGTGCTTATCAGTTCCCGGCCATGTGACCTTTACTCAAGGAGGCCAGGAACTTGTCACCCAAGGTGAAACCTGCAAGTCTTCTAATCCTTTCCTCAAGGCCCTATTAGACCTACCAGCGTATATGGCGGACTTCTATTTTCCAAGTTTATTCCCATTGTACTGTCTGTCCCTGTTGTAAAGAGGTTGAGGCCGGTAAGAGAATATTTCCATTCTTGCCATATCCTGGCTTCAAAAGCTCGTCTCTGGTAGTGACTTGCAGTTGTATAGGTGCTGCAGCCCTGTGCAACAGAGCTTCCACTGGAGAGGGCCCGCCCTTGCAGGGTCTCTCATTTAGAATCCTGACCATCGGCCATAACCGCTATGTCCACCCCTTCAGGGATGGGGGTTGGGCAGATAGCCTTAGTCCCTTTTTTTAAAAGACCATTGTATGGTTCAATCATCCCAGATACCTGGGGATGATATGACACATGTAACATCCACTGAATAGACAACTGGGAGGCCCACTTCTGAACCTCATGTCCCATAAAGTGGGTTCCATTATCACTATGACTACAGGCCAGCCACACATGGCCGTAAGGCTATTCAGCACCTTCACAGTGTTTACTTGGACTGGGGCCTTACAAGGCCATACAAACAGAAGACCAGTAGCTGTATCAACAGCAGTGAAGATGCATCTGAAATTCTCTGACCTTGGCAGTGGTCCGACAAAGTCCACAAAGTCCACCTGCCATTGAGTCAGGGGCACCCTTTCTCGAGTTATTTGCCCATCTATATGGGGTACCTGCTGGGGGGTGGACTCTCTTGAGCACATACTGGACAAGCATGACAGGCATTTACTACATCTTCCCATTTTATAGGCAGGGCCCATCTTTGAGCCGCCATCCACATGGTTTTGCTGCCAGCATGCTGCATTTGTTGATGTAACCACTGGGATACATCACTAGCTGGGGCTCTCTCCAGCCATCTTACCTTAGCCAAGGCATCAGCTTCATCATTTCCTGGACTGGCTAAGGGGAAGTGTCCTGTGACATGAAAAAGGGTTATTTCTTTCTCATGCCCCAATTCCCATAACTCTTGCCACATGGTTTGTCCCCACAGAGGTCAGTGGCCTACAATCCACCATTGATATTTCCAAGTAGAAATCCAAAAGGTTAAACTTTTGTACACAGCCCAGCTGTCAGTACAGACGGTTAATGGCCCAGGCTCATTTTTTAATCACCATCCAAATAGCTCTCAATTCTGCCCATTGACTGCTTTTCCCTGTGCCATTTTCATACCAAATAGTATCTGTTAAGGGATGGACAACAACAGCTGTCTGTGATGCTGAGGGTCCCATGCTAGAGCCATCTGTGTACCAAGCTTGCTCTGTGATAGGTCCCTGTCCCTCATAGAAAGGTGTAGCCTCCACCTCCATGGGTAATGGTTGTGTCAAAGTTTCCTCCACAACCTCTACTGGGCCTGGCACAGCTTGCAACTCTTTGGACAGAGGACTCATTGACACAGTGCTCCTTTGTTCTATATATGCTCCCCATTTAGACAGAGTGGGAGTCTGAGCTACACCTGTTTTAGCGTTGGTTGCCCACGTGCGCAGCCAATCTAGTATGGGATATGTTGTCCTTACTAGGACTTTGGCAGTTCCTGTGATAGTTTCAGTGACCATCAAGGCAGAATACTCAGCTGCTAAGTGTTTTTCTATTAGAGAATAGCGAACTTCAGCGCCCTTCCAGAGCTGAGACCAGAATCCTACGGTGTTTGGAATCGGTCCTGTCTCTGCCACAAACCCCATCTTAACCCCTCCTGGGTTATATGTACGTCTAACTCAAACGGTTTAGTGGTGTCAGCCACTGATAAAGCCTGTACTTGCTGTATTGCCCTTTTTGTAGCCCGGTAAGCCTGTTCTACTTCCTCAGTCCAATCCCAGGGGGCTCCTTTCTTTGTTAATGCATACAGTGGGTGTGCCATTTGAGCCATATGGGGTACAAAAGCTCTCCAATACCCCAGAAGTCCCAAATATGTCTGTAGCTGAGCTACACTTGTGGGTTGAGGGTATGCCTGTATCTTGTCTACAATAGCTTCTGGGATGACTCTCGTCTTACCCGACCAGACCACTCCTAAGAATTAGACTGACAGCCAGGTCCTTGCACTTCGGCTCTGTTCATGGCCCACCTACATTGTTCCAAATGCCTTAGCAGCGTTGGAGCTGCCCAGGTTAAATCTGTAAGAGAATCAGAGGTTAGTAACACATCTTCAACGTAGTGAAACATCGTAACCGTGCTGGCTTTGTCCACTTGGCTAGGTCCCCAGCCACTAAACCATGACAAATGGTTGGGCTATGCAGATAACCTTGGGGTAATACTTGAAAGGTCCACTGCCTCCCTTCCCAGGTGAAGGCAAACTGATCTTGGCTATCAGCTGAGATTGGAATAGAGAAGAAAGCATCTGCAAGGTCCAATACATAATGATAAGTCCTCAGCTGAGTTGTCAGCTGATCCATCAACTTGTGAACTGAAGGCACAGCTGCATGCAAAGGAGGCACTACTTTGTTTAGTTCTCGATAATCTACAGTCATTCTCCAGGTACCATCAGGATTTTTCACTGGCCATACTGGAGCATTAAATGGGCTATGAACTGGACGAATAATGCCAACTTTTTCTAATTCCAATATAGTGGCACCTGTCTCTGCATGTCCTCCCGGTAGGCGATACTGCTTTACATTAACCACACGTCTTGGCTTGGGTAACACCTGTGGGTCATGTTTAGCATATCCCCGTAACACAGGCTTTACTGTCCGTATTCATAGTGGAAACTCTCCAACAGTTCTTTGCAGGTGCAAACCATAAAGTGCATCCATACCCAAGATGTACTCAGCTACTGGGGATATATATACAGTATATACATGAGGGGGCAATCGTCCTATGCTTAATGGCAGTGGCACAGCTTTGACTTCAATAGTATGTCCTCCATATCCATCTATATGAACTGTGGCCCCTGGAAACTTATCTGGATTGCCGTGTATCAGGCTACGTTCTGCACCTGTATCTACCAACACCAAAACACGCTGCACATTAGTCCTTGACCAGTGTATGGCCAATTCAACGTGAGGCCTCCGGTCCTCGCCTGCCCTCAAAAGACAAGTACCTTGGCCTGCTACATAATCAAACTGGAACATTTCATCCACCTCCACAGAAGCAATAAAAAAATCCTTTAAGTCCACCCAGCACACTTTGCTACCTGTTTCTGGACGTTTAGCGAAACGCTGTTCAGGGCATAATTGCTGCCACAAGTCAAACAGGACCTCGTTTGGCTGCTGGTCAATTTTCTTTTTATCAACCCCTGCTGCAAGCAAGTCAAGCCACATCTGCTTACGGCTAGTCTTGCTTGGTCCCCTCAGGATAAGATCCTGAGCATTTCTTAGGGGTTGGGTCTTAGCCACCTTCCAGACCTCTTTTGCTTGTCTTTTCTCCTCTACTTCACCCAGGCTGGCTCTCATGGTTGTTACTTCATGTATAGGACAACCAATGTATGGGGCCAGTATGGCCATCAGTGACCTGAAGGATATTGACGGGGCATTTTGCAGCACTGTCTCTCATGCTGCCTGTAAAATTTTCATCGTCCGGGCCATGGGTGTTCACATTAAACATGGACTGCCTCATCCCCAGCTCCCGAATTATTTGAACCAAGTCAGTATGTTTGCCATTTACTCACGGTCTTGGGCAGTTCTCCAGCATTTGCCCACAGATTCGGGCAGCTGCACTCGCCCATTCCACTAAGGAGTGATTACCTCGCCCTTGTGCATATCTGCGGCTATTCTGCAGCCGCTGCCTCAGGGATGGGTGCACGGTTATGGAGGCCAATTGTTCCATCTCCTCACCAGAGCACATCACACTGTCCACCCCTAGGTCCCACAACCGCAGCAGCCAAGCAGCTAGGGTCTCCCCCTGTTTCTGCCGGAACTGCCTCCCTAAATCAACTAATTCAACCTGGGTATGTGGGACATAGGTAGTGAATTCAGCCCTCAGCTTCCTCAACAGTGGCAGCAGCAGTGACCTCTCATGAAGTTCCTGGGGGCCCTGGCAGCAACAGCCTCCAGCAGCAGTAATGGCCATCCCAGAGGCATCCTGGGGAGCAGGGGGCACTGTGGACCAGAGCCACTCACCCTTTATACTTCAGTCTGATAACCCAGGGCACCTGGGTGCAAGTCAGTCAATCAAAGAACACCTGGGTGCCCCCACATATCCACAGACAATAGCCAAGGAACACCTGGGTGCACATGCACAGTTATACTCACATCAGATGCTTAGCAAGATTCTGAGCCAACCCCCCTCCCCCATCCTGACCATTTACTTTTCATTTTCCCTACACTGGATTATTGGACTTCAGTATAAAGGATGAGTAGCTCTGATCCACAGGCCCCCCCTCCCCTGGGATGCCCCCGGGGGGGGGCCACAGGGCAGCCATTACTGCTGCTGGAGGCTGTTGCTGCCAGTTGTTTCTGCCAGGGCCCCCAGGACGTTCCAGGAGGCCACCACTGCTGCTGCTGGATGTGCTGTAAGCTGCTACTACTGCTGAGGAAGCTGAGGACTGACTGAGCTCGTGTCATCTGCCAATGGCTCCCGGGATCTTTCCCAATTACCTAGCTTGCAACCTGGGGTCTGTGAACCAGCTTGTATATTAGTGGTCTGTGAACAAGTCTGTACAACAGGTTTGAAGGATCTGTGGGCCCTAGCAATACAGTTGCCTTTTTGAGGTTTGGAAAAAGCAATGGTCCACTATAAGTGAAGTAGAAGTACTAGAACTATCATAGAAAATGGTGGAGAAAGGAATCAAAAGGCTCAGAGAAGTGGGTATGTTAGAGTGGACATTGTGTATAATGCCAGCAGCTGTGTTCCGTGTGAGGGTGTAGATAACACTGTATTTATCAAGCAATTACGAATGTGCTGACCGAGGGGCACTAGCATTGTTAGGAAACTCATTGTGGATTTGTAAAGGCCAGTGTTTGGTTTTTAATTTTTTTTTTTTTTTTGGTGTCTGGCCTGTATGGAGATCTGAACCCTTTGACCTTGGTGTCATAACATCACGCTCCAACCAACTGAGCTAACCGGCCAGCCAAAACTTTTTTTTTTGGCAGTGGCCGGTATGGGGCTGCTGAACCCTTGACCTTGGGGGCTATACAGCTATGCTATAGCCAGCTGGACTAACCGTAGGCCAGTACTGATGGTAGCAAATGCTGTTCCAAAACTGGGCTCCCTGAGACGAGTGGGTAGGATTCCAGGTGGCAGCACTTAACCCTCAGAAGCAAGGTGGGCACAATTATCACAATGAATAACACCACAGACACAGTCAGGAGGACCTAACCTGAGGAGAGCTATGGAGAAGGTTTATAAGAACATGATATTTTCAGGGGCAAGATAGATGGGGCAGCCAAAAAGCAAATTGTTTTATCTGTACAACCAAAAGAAATCAAGGATGGAGGGTTAGGAGTTTGAGGGCAGTCACCTCCATAACCCAGTGACTGAAGGACAGGTCAGGTCGCCAGGAAAAAGCACCACAGCAAGTGAATATGATCATGATTTCCTCAATCCTTTTTCAAAGGAATCAATGGCCATTTCCTCAGAAAAGGTAATACCCCCACATTTTGGGAACTGTTGGATCTAAGGTCTGAGTTGGGGGGACCCAAAGCTTCATCATGGTCTCCCTGTTCAAGTGGGAGTTTATGGGAGCTAGGTAATAAATGCAGTCTTTGGCCCAGATCTAGCTCACAGTGGGTCCAGGGACCCACCTGACTTCCTGTCTCCAAATGTATAGTGCCAGTGCGTAAGGAAATGAACACACTTGGGAGTAGGCAGAACCCCCCCCCAACCCCACACACCATTGCTGTCAGGGACTAGGCTTTTACACTGCTTTACAGGCTGTTAGCCTATAAATTAGCCTGTTACTGGTTCATGGTTGCTGGTAGAATGAGACTCCTGGGTCAGAGAAAAAGGACTTTATTATGGTACAGCAAGCAGCATGAGAGTCATGCTCATTCCCCTTGCCCCCCAGTTTCCATAGGGCCAATGCAGAGGCTCCAGACAGATGCCTATATGTGCAGTGGGTTGCATTATAGGAGAAAATCACAGACCCTAGGGAATTTTTATAGTAAATTTTTGCATTTTTATAGTAAGCAGTATGCAAGCCTGCTCTTTGTCATGGAGGGAAATGTTAGCTCATCTCTGAAGGTTCCTTGCTGCATGCACAACCCTAAGAGAGCTCCTGGGTAGAGAGAAGTCAGGGCCTTGCATTCTTGGCATAGTCAGCAGGAACGTGCAGGGATCCAGAGAACCCACGGCAGAGCCTTGCTAATGATTTGTTTGTTAGCCAGTAGGATAGAGGCTATTATTGCAGAGAATGCCAAGTAGAAGCCCCTGAAACTACTTCCTCTGGCTCCATCCAAGAGAGAGTAAATCGAAAGCAACATTGCATTCCAGGGAACACAGCAGAGATTAAAGCCACCTTTAAAGACCTAAGGAACGCAAGGATGAAGTTTCCACACTTAATTCACCAGTCTGACCTCAGCCCAGATGCCAGACAATTCCTGAAGGCTGGCAAACTCATCCAAGTAGTAGCCCCAATTGCACTTGCTGTGTCTTGTTAAAGCAGATTAACAAGGCCTCAAGTGTGTGGTATTAGCCATTAATCTGGCAAATGCATTCTTATCCATCCCTATCTGGAAGAAGTTCATATTTGCATGGGATGGACAACAGTATATATTTATGGTCTTGCCCTGGGGTTATGTTAACTCTCCTGCTCCCTGTAACAATAAATTCTTAAAGCACCTTGACCACCCACACGCTCTGCAGACTTATTACCCTGGTTCACTATATTAATGACATTATGTTATTTGGATCAGTTGAGCAAGAAGTGCTAATACTTGTTGGAGGCCTGTTTTTCTGAGTAGACATTCCTTGGATTGTTGTAAGTCTTTTGTTAATTTACAAAGTTCTGAAAAAGTTGATTTTGATACTCCCCCCGACCCCCCTGCCCCGGCGTTCTTGTTGCTTTTATTTGGAAGTGGATTTTCAGGACGCACGTATTCCTGAGGGTTCTACAAAGATTCAGGGGCCTGCCACACAAGTAAAGTTTTTAGAGGTTCAGTGGTTTCAGGCATGCTGGGATATTCTCTCCAAAGTAAAGATCAAATTATTCCTTCTTGCAATTCTCACCACGAGGAAAGCACAATGCCTGGCAGGCCTCTGGAGGTTCTGGAGGCATCATACTGCTTTAAACCTTACTGAGTAGCAAGAAGTCCACCAGCTTTGAGTGAGGCCCAGAGCAGGAAAGGGCTCCACAGCAGTTCCAGCCTATAGTACAAGCAGCCCTGTTTCTTGGGTCATGTGACCATGATATCTTATGGTGTTAGGGGAATCTGTGATAAGAAAATGCCTCATGTGAAGTTTATTCCAGCCCCAATATGAAAATCCGTACTGAGACACACAGGGCTCTGGAGCAAGGTCATGTCACCTGCACCAGAGAATTATACGCTATTTAACAAATAGCGCCTGACATGCTACTGGGCTCTGGGAGAGGACAAGTACCTGACCGTGTGGCCAGAGCTGCCCATTGAGTCATAGGGTCAGCAGACCCAGCAACAATCCATTGTAAGATAGAAGTGATACTTCCAGAATTGGGCATATGCAAGGCCAGAGGGCACAGGTAAGTTACATAAATAGGTGGTCCACATCCCCATGTCATCTACTACTGTTGCAGTGGCACCTCTCACTCAGCTGTGTTCATTCTGATTTCCAGAATGTCAGACTAAGGACTTCTGAAAATCCACTTCTAAATAAAAGCAACAAGAACATCAGGGGATGGGGGGAGGGAGAGTATCAAAATCAACTTTTTCAGAACTTTGTAAATTAACAAAAGACTTACAACAATCCAAGGAATGTCTCCTCAGAAAAACAGCTAAATTCAGCAGAAACTTTAGGAGTTTTATGGTGTTTTAACTTGCCTCCATCCCACCCCCACCTCCCCAGCTATGTAGTAACCTTGAAAACCAACAGCTTCACAACTAAAATACCTGTGAAAATCAAACACCTAGCACTACTGGAGGGGCAGAATGGGATTGGAGCTCTGTAAGAGCCCCACCCCCCGATAATTGTCACTATTTGACCTGTCTGGTGGCTCTCCTGAAAGCTCCATTCTCAGGACTTGTCCTATTTGACTTGACTCAGAACTTTCGCTGGGCAAAGAGCACTATACCTGGGCATTTGTCTAAAACAATGAGTGGCAACTGCTGAGCATCACAGCCCAATGTGGTGCTAGAAGTTGGGGCTAACAAGAGGACCACCAAAAAACTTAAAAGGAACAACTGGGGCTTTGAAAGATTGTAGAAGGCTTTTAAAAACTCTAAAATATTCCTGAGAGTCTAGAAGGGCACATGCATGTGCAGAGCTGTGCAGATGCCCAAGAATGTCCTGAAAAGGCCCTAATTTCTCACTGCTGGCTAACTCTGAGACTCTGCACAAGTAGGAAGTTATGGCTAAGGCAGAGCTGTAAACTGCCTGTTGGAACACTAAAAGTATGTCTCAATACATACACACATAGCCCCTTAACAAAGGCTGGGAGCCTTATTGGTTCAAGGAATTTAAGGAAATCTTTGTACAATCATTCTATGACCACTAAGCTAACAGAAAAGAGACTTTAGTGGCCGCACATGACAAAGGATACAGACTTCACAGAATCAGCTCAGAAAAGTCACTGAGCAAACAGTACCAGCCACAACCACCACCACAACCACCACTAAACCCTAGGGAGGGGGATGCTGATTTTCTGAATTACCATGCTATGTTATTTTAAATGTCCAGTTTTTCACAAAAAATTATGATATACAAAAAACCCAACACAAAACAGGAAAGTATGGCCCATATGCAAGGGAAAAAGCAGTCAATAGGAACCATCTCTGAGGAAGCCCTTACTAGACAAAGACTTTAAATCAACCGTCTTACATATGCTCAAAGAGCTAAGAGAAACCATGGACAGAGAACTAAAGGAAACTTCCCCAAACAGAGAATATCAATAAAGAGATTTTTTTTTTTTTTAAAGAAAAAAAAAAGAAAGAAATTCTGGAGTTGAAAAGTATAATGACTGAAACTTTAAAATTCCCTAGAGGAGTTCAACAGCAGTTTAGAATAGGCGGAAGAAAGAATCATTGAGCTTGAAGATAGGTTAATTGAGATTATTCAGTCTCAGGGATAGTAAGAATAAAGAATGAATTAAAATAAGCAGAGCTTAAGGGCCGGCCCGTGGCTCACTTGGGAGAGTGTGGTGCTGACAACACCAAGGCAAGGGTTAAGATCCCCTTACTGGTCATCTTTAAAAAAAAAAAAAGAGCTTTAGGTATCTGTGGGACTGCATCTAGCATACTGACATGCATAAAGCAAGACCTAGAAGGAGAGGAGAGAAAGGGACAAGAATATTTCAAGAAATAATGTCAAAAATGTCCTAAATTTGATGAAAAACATTCATCTGCACATTCCAGAAACTCAGTGAACTCTAAGTATAATAAGCTCAAAGAGATCCACACCTAGACACATCATAGTCAAACTGTCAAAAGCCAAACACCGAGAATCTTAAAAGCAGCAAGAGAAAGTGACTCATACACACAAGAAGTCCTCAATAAGAGAAAATAAAACCAAAAATCAGTTCTTTGAAAAGATCAAACCTATGGCTATGTTGGGGAGAAGCCCTTCTGACCAGCTGATGGAGGAGGAAAAATACTGAGATTGGCTCGTGGATGGGTCAGCCTCGTAAGTGGTTTCAAAGTAAACTCTGCTAACTGTAGTCTCACTCAGGAGTAGCCCTGAAATAGGGAGCGACAGGAAGTCCTCCCAATGGACAGAGATTTGGGGAGTGCATTGATTGTCTACTTTTCGTAGAGAGAAATATGACCCAAGATGAAAAATATATATGGACTCATGGCAGTGGTGAATGGCTTTGTTGGTTGCTCAGAGATCTGGGAAGAGAAATATTAGAATATGGGGGGCCTACGGCTCTAGGGAAAATACACATACATAGATCTGTAGGAGTGGCCATGAAATGTGAAGATCCTTGCATCACAAGCCCACTAGAGAGCAGCCACCATGGCAGAGACACTAAACAACCAAAGCACTAGGCAGAATGGTCCAGCCGATTGATATCAGTCACCCCATTGCTGGCACAATGTGCTCATGAATGGAGTTTGTTTGTCCTCTTGGGCTGCTATAACAAAATACTGCAGTAAATGTGGCTTAAACAACAGAAATTTATTTTCTCATGGTTCTGGAGGCCAGGAAGTCCAAGATCAAGGTGCCAGCAGGGTTGGTGTCTGGTGAGGACTCTCCCCTTAGGTTGCAGGTGGCCACTGACTCACTGTTTACATGGACTTTCCTTAGTGCATGTGCATCTGGGTGGGGAGTGAGGAAGAGAGAAAGGTAGAGAGAAAGAGAGAGAAAACACATATCTTGAGTTTGGATTTTCCTTTCTTGCTTGCAGTGCCTCATCCAGCACTGCTGTTCAAGGTTTTACAGTATTGGACCCACCGCAATGGGACCCTATATGATATTGCATTGACCCAAGGAGCAATGGAGGTATGACAGCAAAGGAGGTATGGCAGGAGGCACTTTATCTTGTGATCCAGTGGGCCTATCACATCCCAAACCACCTAGAGGCATCTGGCCTGACAGAGTAATGAATTGGGTTTTGGGGGTTTTTTGAGGCTGGACAGTAAACCTTGCTGTTAGAAAGCTGCACTCTAACCCACTGAGCTAACCGGCCAGCCCCTGAAATGGCCTTTTTGAAAGCCCAGCCACGACACCAGCTTAGAGATAATACCCGGTGAAGATGGTATCCTCCAGGATGCAGTATTCACCCTTCACCGATGACAATTCTGTGGTGTTTTGTCCCTGATAGGTAGAATAAAGGAGTCTGGGAGACAAAGGGTAAAAGTAGTATGGGCTGCTTATCATCACTTCCAGTAACTCACTGGGGAGTTTGTGCTTCTAAGTTCTGCAGATCTAGAGATCTTTAGTTCCCAGAGGGGAAATATTTCCACCAGAGGACACAAGAGTCCTATTAAGCTGTAAGTCAATTTAAAGACTTTATGCCAGGATACCACCAGGCAAGGAAGAGAGTCACCATCCTGGTAGGAGTAATTGACCCCGATTATCAGGGGAGATAGGACTTCTGTTACAGAATGGAGGCGGGGAAGAATAAGTTTGGCACTCGGGTGATCCCCCGGGTTTCTCTTGATATTCTCCTGTTCAGTCTTGACAGTAAATGGACAAATGCAGCATCACAGCCTGAGAAACATGTGCTAATCAGGGACTCATCCTGCTCGTGGGTGAGGATCAGGGTCCACCTGTCAGGCCGCCTAGACCAGAAGAGATGCTGGTTGCAGGTGAAGAGAATCTAGATTGGGCAGTAGAGGAGGAGGATAATGAGGATCAATCGTAGTCTTGGTTCCAGCTGCAGTAGTGTGGGCACGGGTGTGGCTCAGCCCACCATCTCTGTAAGTTTCCTCAGGAAAAGAGACCAGTTAGAACCCTGGGGTAGCTCTTCCTAGATGGAGCGAACTCATAACGTGAAACAAGTAGAATCCGGAGGTACAGGAGTGAACTGTAGGGGATGCCGTGGTTGCTCAGATTCCCCTTTCAGGACCGAGGTACTTGTTTGCCTGGCTGCTGGGAGTGTTGGCAGCTGAAGGTTCTCAGCTGCGTCCTCCTCTAGGAATTTTCCTCAGCTAAAGAGAGCCACCTTACCCAAGGTCATATCTTGGGGGCAATCACATCCAATGACTGCTTGATGAGAGGGTCTAAAGGCTCAGCAGATGGGATTACCCCGAAGGCCATTCCAGCTGCAAAGCTCCCTCTAGGCTCCGCTATGGCTTCTGCTGCAATTGCATCGCAGATCAACTTCCCCCTGTACTCAGTCCTACTTCCCTTTGTGCCAGGATCATTGCTTAATAAACCTCCTGCATGCAAATTTCAGAATCTCAGGGCCTGTTTCCTGAGGAACCTGACCTACAACACAAGGTCTATATGCATATGGAGTTTGGGGTTCAGTATTTCTTACAAATTCCCAGGTGATGCCAACGCTGTCCATCTCTAGAATTCTATTTTGGGATCAGATTTATTAGGATATAATTTACATAGAGCAAAATTCACCATTTTCAGTGTACATTTTAGTGAGATTTCACAAATGTATAGTCATGTAATTACCTCCACAGTCAAGATATAGAACATCACCCCCAGATGTTCCTCACGCTCCTTTGTAGTCAATCTCCTCTCCCCACTCCCAGCACCTGGCAGCCATTGATCCGATTTTTGTCCTTTTGCTTTTTCCAGAATGTCATACTACATATAGGCTTTTGAGAATGACTTCAATCACTTAGCAAGGTGTTTTGAGATTTATATATGTTGTTCAATGTATTGGTAATTTACTCCTTTTTATTGCTGAACAGTATTCCATTGTATGGATGTACCATAATTTGTTTATCCATTCCCAGTTGATAGACATTTGGATTGTTTCCAGGTGGGGGTGATTATGAATAAATCTGGTATAAACAGTTGCTTGCAGGAGATAGATTTTCATTTCTCTTGGGAAAATACCTAGGAGTGGGCTTGGTGGGCTGTATGGTAAGTATATGCTCAACTTTAGAAGAAGCTGCCACACTGTTTTCCAAAGTGGCTATACCACTTTGTTTTCCCGTCATCAATGTATGAGAGTTCCAGTTGCTCTGTATCGTCTCCAGGACTTGGTATTGAATGTTTTAAAAATTTTAGCCATTCTAGTAGGTGTGTAGTTATAGTGTGGTTTAAATTGACCTTTACCTAGTGAAGTGTAATGAAGTGAATCTTCTTATGTATTTGTTGACCACTCATACATCTTTTGCAAAGTGTCTGTTCAACTCTTTTGCTCATTGGGTGGGGTGAGGGGGTTGCTTGTTTTCTTATCTATTGAGTTGTAAATGTCCTTTATATATTCTGGATAAAATGTTATTTATGTAGTCTTTATCAGATATGTGTTTGCAAATATTTTCTCCCAGTCTTGTCTTTTGTCTGTGGCTTGTCTTTTTATTTTCTAACACTGTATTTTGCAGAATAAAATATCTAAATTTTGATGAAATCCAATTTATCCATGTTTAAAAATTTATGATTAATACTTTTTATATCCTGTCTATGAAATCTTTTCCTATCCTGAGTTTGCAAGACTTTCTACTATGTTTTCTTCTAGAGGTTTTAGATTTTAGATTTTACATTTAGGTCTATAATTGATTTGTAATTTTTTATATATGGTATGAGGAAAGGGTCAAGGTTTTTTGAAACATTTTTTGAAAAGACTGTATCTTTACCATTGAATTATCTTGGCACTTTTGTCAAAAAGCAATGGACCATAGACGTGTGGGTCTCTTTCTGGAGCCTCAATTCTATTTCATTGATCTATATCTATCCTTATATCAATATCACACTGTCTTGGTTACTGTAGCTTTATAGTAATTCTTGAAATCAAGTAGTGTGAGTCCTTCAACTTTGTTCTTTTTAATCAAAATTGTTTTGGCTATTCAAGATACTTTGCTTTTCCATATAAATTTCTAAATCAGCTTATCAATTTCTACCAAAAAAGCCTACTAAGAATTTGATTGAAGGTGGAGGGAAAAAAAAGAATTTGATTGAGATTGTACTGAATCTATAGATTAATTTGGGAAGAATTGACATGTTAACAATATTAAACCTTCCAATCTATGAACATGGTATATCTGTCCCTTTGTTTTGGTCCTGTTAATTTCTGTGATCAATATTTTATAGTTTTCTGCATACAAATGTTGCCTATTTTTGTTATATTTAACCCTAAATATTTCCTTTTTGGGTGGTATTGTATATGTACTTCAGGAAATTTCAATTTCCAATTATTCATTACAAATATATAGGAATATAATTAATTTTTATGTATTGACTTTGTATACTGCAACCTCACTAAACTCACCTTGTTAGTTCTCGTGGCTTTCTTTGTACATTCTTTGGGATTTTCTAGACAGATGATCATGTTGTTTGCTCCAGATCACTTTTTGAATAGCAAGGCCTTACATTAATAGTAGGAAAGGTTTTATTATTTGTAGCTGAAACCACTTCTAACTAGAACAATAACTAGCTAACTTATGATAATATATATTGTCTTCCTAATATGAAAAAAGTGGATTTATCTCACTTTTAGCTGCCTGTATTCTCTCTCTCTCAGCAACATTCCCAATATTTCTGAGTGTCAGACCTCTTCAGGGCATACTGGCTTCTTCCTCATCTGCAGTCCCCAGTGCATATTCTGGCTATATCTTCTTTTGCCCTGCTTTACCAATCAGTACCATTTCTCCACCTGCTTTTTGTCTTCCAGAAATTTGAGGAAATTTCTTATTTGCTAATGGCTCCCATGGCAGAATGCTAGTTGTCTCCCAGAATCCTCTTCCTTAGTAACAGAACTCCCAGTTTATTTTTTTAAATTTTTTAATTTTTTTTTTTAAAGATGACCGGTAAGGGGATCTTAACCCTTGACATGGTGTTGTCAGCACCACACTCACCCAGTGAGCTAACTGGCCATCCCTATGTAGGGATCCAAACCTGTGGCCTTGGTGTTATCAGCACCGCACTCTCCCAAGTGAGCCACGGGCCGGCCCTAGAACTCCCAATTTTTAAGAGGACATGTGGCTACCTGGATTAAAGTTTAAATCTCCCATTCTTCCCAGAGCTAGGTGCAGCCCTGTGACTAAGTTTTGGTTAATGGGATATAAGTGAAAGTGTCCTTTGTTTAAAAGAAAGCATGCATCCTTCCTCCTGCCTTCCTTCTTCCTGTTAACAGTGTTGCTGATTTCCTGGCTAGAATTCCAGCCGCCATCTTGGACTGTAAGATGATCTTGGGAATAGAAACAAGGTTGACAAGAAATAAGGAGTCTGAGATCCCTACCACTGAGCTGAACACCTCTGGATTTCTGGAATATAAGAGAGAAAAAAGCTTTCTTTTTAAAGATGCTATTATTTTGGATTTTTCTGTATTCAGAAAGAACTTGATCCTGGCTTATAGCACTCCTCTCCAGTTCACTCTTTTTACTGTGGTTTTCTAAATACACCTCTCCCTTCCCCTTTATTATCGTAATTAGAAATCTTAAGGGAAAAAAGATTCAATTCATGGACCTGAACAGATATTTTGAACGTGAAGTCTAGAATTATTCTTTAAAGCAGTTATATAAGAACAACATTAAGATGGCAACAAGGGAATTCAAATAAAAGAAAAAGAGGCTGTCTGGCTAGCTCAGTTGGTTAGCATGTGGTTTTGATAATGCCAAGGTCCAGTGTTCTATCCCTGTATCAGCAGCCTCAAAAAAAACACCCCCAAAACAAATAAAAGAAAAAGAATCATCTACGCCCGCACCGTCCCTCCACTTCACAAATCAACTGTTTCTCTAGTTTCTTTTCCAGGATTCCAGATTTAATTACAATTTTATTCTCTGCTTTTGCCATTTATCATCATCATTTCCATAAGCTATGTAGTGCTTCTAATTATAATTTTAAATAGCTGTATTCTATTTTATTAAGTATATGTATCATAATTGACTTAACCTTTCCTCTATTTCTGTTTATTCAAGAATAAATTCTCAGGAGTGGGATTACTGAATCCAAGGATTTGAACATTTCTATGGTTATTAAAATGTATTGTCAAATTGTACTGCAAGCGAGTACAGAATCTCTACATAGTAAAATTCACTTCTACAGAGCTAGCACACCACTCTGAAGGACAGACTGAATTCAGATAAATAAAGGGGACAGTATTCAGGTAGGCTAAAAAGGTTGGGGTAGGGAGTAAGTGCAGGTTCACAATATTGGGATCAGATTGTGCAATTCTAACCTGAGGAATCAGTGCTTTATTCTGTAGTCAATGAGAAGTTGCTGAGGATTGACAAAATAACTATGTTGGGATGAATTTGAGGGGAAAAAGTTGGGAAAGGAAAGGTGGGAGATGGGGAGATAGAGAAATAGCAAGACCATTTTGAAGTTATCACAATATTCCAGAGATGAGAAGAAGAGATTGATGGCACAGGAGTGAAAAGCTTCCAGGTCCGTCGTAACAGGTTAGCTGGGCTTGCTGTACCCTCTCTTAACTTTTGAAAATGCCCAGAGAGACTGGTGTGAAGGGAGTGAGTTATCGCAATGGATTGTTCACAGTCAGTTACAGATCAAACTCCTTGTTCTACTCTTGCCACCTTCTCACTCCTGCACTTGACTAGTCTTAAATTTTTTTTAAAAAAAGTTTTTAAATAGAAAAAGAAAATGCCCAAAGAAACAAAAAATTTTTGTAAATATATGCAAAAAGAAATTGGCGATGATACCGTAAGTTAAAAAATGATCTTAACACTGTACTCTTGGGGGAAAAAATGAAAAACTATGTGCCAAAATAATAGTCTCTTTCTTCTAATTTGGTTGGACTGAGAACCTCTCTCTGATTCTCTTTTGAACCTGTATGTGTCCAAGAATCGAGGAAATACCAACTCGCTTCCACTATCTGCCCATCACCTGCCCTTAGCTCTGCACTGACCAGAAAAGCAGAAAGTCACCTCCCAAACCCAGAAGGGTGACCCCCCTCTAGGGAGAACAGTAGGATTGGGGGAGGGGGTTGTAGGAGTGGCCAGAGAGGACGTTAGCCATACTTCCAACACTTTAACGAGAGTGTATCTCAACATTACTCATGTAATTAAAAATATCATTAGGTAAAACAAAACCCACAAGGACTTGTGTACACTTTACTATATTTTCCACTAGCCTTTTACCTTTATCACTTAATCTTGCCTGTTTCTTTTACCAGGATTGAATGGAATACTCTTTTCTTCTTTTTTTTTTTTTTTAAAGATGACTGGTAAGGGGATCTTAGCCCTTGAGTTGGTGTGGTCAGCACCACGCTCACCAGTGAGCTAACCGGCCATCCCTATATGGGATCCGAACCCGTGGCCTTGGTGTTATCAGCACCGCACTCTCCCGAGTGAGCCACGGGCCGGCCCTGGAATACTCTTTTCTAACTCATCTTACCTCCTTGTCTCAGAGTAATGTCCACCCAAATTTCATGTAGAGACTTCAGGACTTTAAGATATTTTGCCACCCAAATCTCTGCTCTGGCTTCCCGTGTCACCGCTACTACCGATCAGGTGACCTTATTTGGGCTAAGTGGTGGGTGTCCTGCCTCAGGTTCTGCTTCTTGTTTCTTCCCTCCTTCCTCAGAGCTGACACAACTGGAACGCTCTTTCTGGGCCTCCCCTGGGTGTCTCCACACAGCTTTTGAGGGCAAGGCAGCGCTTCGGGGACGCGCCCCGCTACCCGGTCCTGGCTTCTCACCAGCATAAAATCACCCCGTTAGCAATCAGTAGCCTGTCCCTGAGAGAGCCAGTTACAAAATCCTCATTAAACCAGAAACTTTTCTAATAGGGCCGACGTCTCTAGCAGAATAAATTCTATCTTTAAGCTAAAATCCTATATTTTAAGCCAAAAAACTGGATTTCAGAACAGAATTGTATCATGTATTTTTATCACAATTTACTAAGAGGAAAACAAACGGAGATGGGTTTAGGTTTAGATTTGATAAAAGGAAGAACCTTCTTAAAATATAGATTATATATTGAAACAGGTTATTAGAGATCGCCTTACCTGGAGATCTTGAAAAACAGAACAGAGTTATTCTTCTTGAATGACTTGTCTGCAGACCAGCTTGGAAGCAAGAACTGAAATAAATGTTCTCCCGAGGTCCCCTCTGGTCTGTGTAATCTACAATCTCTCACAACCTTTGTACCCACCCACTGTCTTTATCTGAGGCCATTGGGGCATGGCAGAGACATAGCAGTTGTCAGGGAGGTGGACGATGGTCGTGACATTTGGGATGACTTCTCCATGGGAATTGAGAAGAAATGATGACTGTGCTGTCAGTCACCAACTGAGCAGTTAGTGAAAGCAGGTGGAATAGTACAACCCGTCAGTTATTTCTAAAGTCTCGATGAATCAGTCAATCCGTTCTTGAACAAACTAAGGAAAATAGTTACCCCACCCCCAAAGAAATATGATGCAGCCATGATTCCAGTCTGAAGATAATATGGATCAGAACACAGCAAAGGTGTTCTTTCCCTCACACTCCTAGGTGATGTCCACGTCTTATTCAAAGTCTGATACACACGACATTTTTGGAAAGTGTTTTGCTTGTGGCATACACTTATTGGAAATTCTATGGGATATATGTAACTGGCATAAATCTCATGATACGAGTCAGTTTTGCAAGAAATGTGCCTTTCTCCATTTTTCTGCGACTAAATTTCTCTTTTGAGTATCATTCTAAGTGGCAGATACTAAATCTTACTCAGTTTAGCTTACTAAATCTTAGTCAGCAGGGTCCCGCTGCTCTTTTTCTCGGAAATCTGCAGACTTAAACGGTGCCACGGCATCAGGGTGAGGATGGGTCGTGTATTGTCTTGGCCGTCAGTCCGTGCTAGCACCTGCTGAAGCATGTCCTGTCCTATCTGATTCCTCTGTTTTGGGCCCAGGCGGCTGTTTCATTGTCTCTCCTCCGGTCTGCAGGGCCTCTCTTGATACACTCTTTCCCTTCTTCCATGCTGCCTTCACCATTCCTAGACTGCAGAAAACGAGGTGGGGTGCCTACGCCCCCGCCCGAGATCTGTGTTACTCTCAGGTGTGGAAAGCATTTTACTTCTCCCCACACCACACTGAGGCCCAAGGGGACGCTTTGAAGCTGCCTCTGTTTTACCTGCTGAGACATGCAACCCGGGTATTTCTTCTGTGCTCTCACATGCTGGGAGAGGAGGACTGTGGCATCTTGAAACCTCGCTGGGCTCTATCCTGGGGGTACATCACAGGTTTCCTCTATCCTTGGATTCCCCATACCCACCAGGTGTGAGGGGAAGCTGGGGGTGGTCCCTGAACCCTTTCTCAGGAGCTCACTTGTGTTTAAACCTTCTTCTTGCCTTCTTTTTTTTTTTAAACAATAGAAATGTATTCTCTCACAGTGCTGGAGGCTAGAAGTCCAAAATCAAGGTATCAGCAGGGCCCTGTCCCCTCAGAGACTAATGGAATCTTTCCGTGCCTCTCCTAGCTTCCGGTGGTGGCCGTGCATCCTTGTCCCTGGCTTGCTGCTGCAGCTCTCCAGTCTCTGCCTCTCTCATCGTTGCATGGCCGTCTTCTCCCTGTGTCTGTGTCTCTTCTCCTCTTCTTATAAGAACACCAGTTGTATTGGATTAAGGACACGCCCTAGTCCTGTATGACTTCATCTTACTTTACATGTTAATTGCACCTGCAGAGAGGAGGCTAGAAGTCAAAGATCAAGGTGTCGAAAGGTTGGTTTCTTCTGGGGGCTGGTTTCTTTCTTGGCTTATACCCTAGATGAAGTTTTCTCCCTGAGTCCTCACATGGTCTTCCCTCTGTGTGTCTCTTCTTTCCTTGTGATTCTCTGTCCTCAGCCTCCCGGTCCGAGTATACTTTATCTAGTCTCAGATGTGGCACTTAGAGATCTTCCAAATTGTTCATGTTCTGAGAGCTGCGGGTTTTGTGCTTGTTGTACTCAAAAAGCCTTTTCTGCTGTAACAGCCATTTCCTCAGATAATTAATGCCTCATATTATAGCTTTAAATGGGGGTATAAAGGAACTACCAGGAATTAGAAATGTATATTAGTTTATCTAAATATGGTACCATTATACTGCTGTAAAAGAAATTTAATATTGACAGGCAATGAAAACTGGGAGATTTCAAAATTAGGTGAGAGTCAGAGCACCCATTCTATCTCCCAGGGGCAATGTAGAAAGCACCCAGCCCTCTCCCGTGGTATCTATTACTACAGGTGTTGACCAGTCTACTTCTGTACCTGGAAAACCCTCCCCAGGGAAAAAGAGAGTCTATTTCTCTGCTCCTTTGGGATTTGAGTTAGAGCCTAAGACTCCTAAATCTTGGGAGGGGGGGTCTTACTGTGGGTGCATGATGGCTGCCCACATATCCTTCCTTGGATTGGAAAACTGGGAAGAAAAAGTAGAAATAAATGACTCTCCCCTAGTTTGGAAATTAGTTCTTTCAACAGATTGTGTTAGCACTTGAAATCACTGCTTTAACTACTAAAATTGATTAAATTAGCAGTTCTGTATTTTGCCAAGATTTTTATAGGCTTTCCCCCCCCTTTTCAACAAATTAAAGGCTGGCTTGCAGGGGAGTGTAGTAGACTAGAGATATTTCTCCCCTTGTCACTGGATGCTGGTATAGCAAGCTTTTGACAGTTTTTAAAAAGAAAAACTTAATTCTTGATTACTACTGCTTATGTGTCTTATACCAGGACTGCAGTATGGGTGCGTGGGAGGAAAACTGACGTAACACTGAAGACTTTAATAAATATTTGTAATATGGAGTTTTTAAATAAGTATTTCACGGAAGCCTGTTATTATTATAAGAAATAGAATTATTTCATTTCAAGGGTAATGCTTTTGTAAACATGAGTAAACTAATTATCCTGATTTGATCACCACATATTGTACACAGGTATTGATATTCAAATCTGTACTCCACAAATATGTATAATTAACTATATTTCAATAAAAAACTGTCCAAAAAAACCACAACAAAGGTAATGCTATATCTTTGGTAGTATGTTAATGAAGTGAATAAAATATTTCATGATATGAATGTCAGATCTGGTGCAAACTAACATTTAAAACAACATTTTTAATTCAAATGTATTCTGTCATGAGATATAATAACTGCTAACAATCATATTCACTGTCCAAAAACATAACATCCCCCAAATCTAGAAAAGATATAATGTTCAACTTAAATAATGCAAAAGGAGTGGTAGAATGATGAAGAAGTATGTTGTATTATGTTCAAGGAAATATTATAACCTTGACTTCCAATTTAAATGAAACACATATTGTTACTAAACCCTGAACTCACATCAACTTTTAAAGTATGCATTTTTTGCTTGTGTTATAAGTGGAAGTGAAAATAGGACACAAAAGTCTATACATACTATATATATATAGGGTGATCACAGCAATGGTTTTTTAAAAAACTGTGCATGAATAAAGCCCAAAAGGAAAAGCACTGAAGTATTATTAATGGTTATCTTTTGGATGGTGGGTATAAATGTGATTTTTAAAATTTCTTTCTTCTTTTTGACATTTTCAAAATCTTCTGTGATGAGCATGTATTTCTTTTATATTGACCAAATGAATTAAAAACACTACTTTTAAAAGGAAGTATTTATTTCCCACACTGTCATTTGCGTTTATTAAGTACAATATTTTCTTTCTTTGTGCTCTTCGTGATTGTTCAGAAAGGTGGTATGAGCAAGAATTAAATGCTAAAGTGGGTGCTGAGATATATATCAATGCACTCCATACAGTGTTAGCAGGAAGCAGGTATCAGAAAAAGGATCAAACACACTTTGGTCTTCAAAGTAATAAAGACACTGAATAGTCATAATTTCGATTTAACTCTCCTCCCTTTGTGACTAGATTGCGTTGCCTTTGAACTGCCCACTGGAAAGAGCCAGGTGTGTAAATGCTCAGATCTTTCTAAGGTTGACAACTGCTTCCCTTCACGTTTCATTTTACATAACAATTTCAATGCAGGAATGTTGTGGTGTAAAGTGGTAGGGAAATATAAGGTGCTAAAATAAGGTGGAGTAATATAGTTAAAAGGCTGTGGAGTTGCCTGTTGATTGCTGAGGTTTCTGCAGATTTTATCTATAGACCTAGTGAATTCCACTGATGAGGAAGGCAATAGAAACCTGAACCACTAGGATCAAAAGGAGAGGATGTCTTTGATCATCTATTTGACCGAAAGTAATAGTCACAATTTACGTTAGTATTTTATAGGTGCTAAACTCATCCGAGATAACTATTTCTCATCTACTTTTAATGCAGCTGTTGGCATTGGTTTGCACAAAAGTTTGTTCAAGAGCCTTTAGGAAAACAAGTATGCTTTTGCCTGATGTACCTTCATATTGGAGTGGAAAAGAAAAATGTCAGGGATGAAACCATGAATCCTGTAGACATTGCCAAGGTAAACAGATTCATGAATTAGTTATTTTCAAGTAGATCTTAACATCTTTATAAAAGTAACTATTTCTTCCAGCCTTGTTCTGCCCCAGCTCTATGCTCTTAGAAACATCACTATTTTATTAACCTTGTATTGAGAGCCTTAGAGACAATCCCTAGTGCCATATGTCAAAGATCATCTTTAAAATTTTATAAATAAATGGCTGAAATGAATCTCCAAAGATTGTTTCAATATTTCCCTGTCAGAGAGGACACCTTGGGTAATAATTTAAGATGTTAAATAAAATATCTAGTATATACAACAGGATATAGTAGAAATCACAAACATTTAAGTCTCCAGGACTGAATGAGCCTTGACGGGTGTCCCACCTGAGAGTATTCAAGGTATGGTATAGCCCTGAAGCCTGCCAAAAAGGAACCCCAAATTTCTGAACACCACTGTGCCTGCCAGAGTCCATATGCTAAGACTAATTGACCAGGGCAGCAAGGAGAGAGATGCTGGGCTGGAATACTGGTTGAATGAGAAGGTTCCTGGGCCTAGAGAATGGCCGGGAGTGGATAGTGACTCCTAGGATCTGGCAGATCTGGAATGAGCAACACAGGTGCTGGGTGGAGCAAAACCTACATTTAAGCAAACATGGATAGATCAAGCCGGCCCAGGTGGACAAAGGTGCAAGAGTGGAACCAAGAGTAAAGAAATGGTAGAGTTGAGTTGGACAATGGGCCTAGCTGTAAGAAGGATTCTAAGAGCAGGGACTTGGTAGCCAGAAATGGGTGGAGAATTAGGATGGATAAACAAAGACAAAGTCAAGATCAGTTCATCCTCTGTAATAGGATTATAATAGTAGAGCCTACCTCAAAAGATGGCTGAAAGAGTTAGATGAAATGCCTGGGGGCGGGGGAGAGGAAATCAGAACCGAGTAACCAGAAATGGATCCAGGACAAGAAGGAGCATAGAAGAAGCAAGCAAGAAAATAGGAGTGGATGCCAGGATTCTCTGAATGGCTTTTTCTTTGTCCAGATTTTCTAATCAGTGCTTCCTCTGACCCCCGGAATCACAGAGCCTTCTGAGACTGGAGCCTTTCCTGTCACACCTTCCAGCTAGCACCAAGTCTATAGAGGTAAAATTTTATTACCACAACTAAGATAATGTTCTATATAACAAAACTGTCTGTAGCCAAATATAATGCATATCAATGGTGATTTGTTTTCATCTGTTTAGCATTGAATAAATGATCATAATGGTCATAGACTCTCAAAGCCAAAGGGACCATAAAAGACAAAATAATCCAACAACATACCTGAACCATCTACAGCATTGCTGTATTTGTTGTCTATTGCTGCACAACAAATTTTCCCCAAATTTAGCAACTTAAAACACAATTATCGGGCCAGCCCATGGCTCACTCGGGAGAGTGTGGTGCTGATAACACCAAGGCCACAGGTTCGGATCCTTATATAGGGATGGCCAGTTAGCTCACTTGGGAGAGCGTGGTGCTGACAACACCAAGTCAAGGGTTGAGATCCCCTTACAGGTCATCTTTTTTTAAAAAAAAGAAAAAAAAGAAAAAAAAAAAAAAAAACACCACAATTATTTCACAATTTCAGAGGGCCGGAATCCTGAAGCAGCTTAGCTGGGTGGTTCCAGTTCAAGGGTCTCTCATGAAGTTACGGTCACACTGTCAGCTAGGGATGCAGTCAACTTAAGGTTTGAATGCATCTAGAAGATCCACTTCAAGCTCACTCATGTGGCTGTTGGCAAGAGATTTCAGTTCTTCATCATGTGGGCCTCTCCATAGGGCTGCTTAATACATGACAGCTGGCTTCCGCCAGAGCGAGTGATTCAAGATAAAGAGGAGGATGTCATATTGCCTTTAATGACCTTGTCTCTAAGTGCTATCCCAGCATACTGCCTTATTCTATTCATTAGAAGTGAGTCATTATATCCAGCCCACAATTAAAGGAGGGGATGACACAAAGGCATGAATCCCAGGAGGTATGGATCATGGGGCCATCTTGGAGACTGCCTACCACAATTCGCTACAAGATGTCATCTAAATTTTGCATGAACAGCTCCAGGGATGGGTAGCTAGTTTAAGAGGCAGCCTAACCCATTTTTGAAGAGCAATATGGTTTAACTTATATTGAGTTAATATCTCCAGTAACTTCCATACATCAGTTTTAATTCAATCCCAAAATGTTCTTCCACAAGACAATCATTCAAATACTTGAAAACATGTCACCTTTTCAGTTATTGGAGAGAAAAGCAACTAAAATTCCTTTGACTATTTCTTATATGATAAGGGTTTCAGTCTGTTTTTCATTCTGATTGCTTGCTCGTGGGCACGGCTTTACTCTTCAAGTATAGCCCAGCACTTTACTTGGGGGCAGAAAGAAAGGGAGAAGACCAGTCCTAACTTGAGCTGGAAACTATTCGCAGAGGTGCTTTTTGCCCAGTTATATTATATCACTGAGATTCTTATCCAGCTTGCAGCTCACTGAAATTCCTAAATCTGTTGCCCTCGTACTGCTGACCCATGTATCCCTCATCTTGAACTTATGTAATTGATTTTTAGGCCCAAACTTAGGATCTTATATTTATCTCTGTTAGATTGTTCTGTTTTTCTTTTACTTGTTTAACAATTTCAAATGACATGTAAGTCATTGTCATTTATGACATGTAAGTAACTTACACGTCATTTGAAATACTCTCACATTTTCTGATGGCACAAAACATTGACAGCAAGCTATTATTAGCAAGTTAATTTCCTCAGCTCTGAGATGTCAATGATTGTAAGATGCACCATTGATTTAATAATAGTTTTTCAGGAAAAAAATAACACTACTTATTCAAATAAATCAACCATAAGAGATGCATCGTGATTTTAAAAGTATTACAATACGAAAAATATATGTATTAGAATTAAGGAAATAAAGATGTTGGGTGGTGACATCAGCAATCAAGATTTCACCAAACTAGAAAAATTGGATATATTTGAATCAGGGCCAAGAACATAACCGTGGTAAAAGTAATTTTATTTGTTTAATCATTCCTTCATTCAAATGTTCGTGGAACACATGCTATGTGTCAGAGGTGGTGTAAACCAAAAATGAATAAGACATGGACTCTGCCCTTCAGAGCTCACAGTGTTCATTAAACACGATAGTTTCAACTTCTTTCTGGAACACAATGTTATTGTTTCTCATTCATCCTCAATGTTTAAGCCCTGCATCAAGTTTTTACCTTACATTTGGGTAGATCTCGCCTGCCAAATGTGATGGCTTTGAAATTATGGGCTTAACAAATGTATTGTTTGAGTACATCTCCTTGTGGGGCCTTGGCTTTCTCTATAAATCATAAAATGAAGGGATTAAACTAGGTTTTTTCCCCTAAGGTTCCTTCTGGTTAAAAAACATAGGTGGGGCTGGCTGGTTAGCTCAGTTGGTTAGAGTGCCAAGATCAAGGGTTTGGATACCCACACTAGCCAGTCACCAATAAAGAAAAAAAAAATAGATAGGTGGTTGGGTGGGTGGGTGGATAGATAAATAGACAGATAGAAAGACAGACAGATAGATAGATAGATATCAGGAGATGAAATCGAGAAATTACTTCTGCGTTTTCCAGAAAAGAAAAACTCTTGATGAGACTTCTATATTAGGGAAGAGACAGGGTGGATAATGCATGACAATTATCACCCATTTGTTTTCTTAGAATGTAAGCAGAAGGCTGAGATCTAACTTTCCTAAATTTAATTTCCTAAACACTAAGAATTTCCTAAATTCCTGGATTGACTGATGTACTTACAACTTTATTGAGATATAATGCACATACCATACAATTCACCCATTTAAAGTGTACAATTCAATCGTTTTCAGTATTTTCACAGATTTGTGCAACTACCTCCACAATCAATCTTAGAATAATTTAATCACCCCAAAATGAAACCCCATATTCATTTACCCAGCAAGTCACTTCCCATTTACTCAGATCCCTATCAGCTCTAGGCAACCACTAATCTACTTTCTGTCTCTACAGATGTGCCTACTCTGGACATTTCATATCATCAGAATGATATGTGGTCTTTTGTGGCTGGTTTCTTTCTTACTGTAATGTTTTCAACATTCACCCATATTGTAGCATGTATCAGTACTTAATTCCTTTTTATTGCTGAATAATATTTCATTGTATGGGTATATACATTTTATTTATCTGTTCATTAGTTGATGGACATTTGAGTTATTTGGCTATTGTGAATAATGTTGTTATAAACATCCACATACAAGTTTTCTTTGTGGGGGGGCAACTGGCCGGTACCTTGTTTTGTTTTGTTTTTATTTTTTTGGTGGCTGGCTGGTTTGAGGAACTGAACCCTTGACCTTGGTGTTACAGGGCTGCACTCTAATTTACCCAGCTAATCAGCCAATCGCATGTACAAGTTTTCTGTGGATGTATGTTTTTATTTCTCTTGGGTAGAATGCTGGGTCATGTGGTAGTTCTGGGTTTAACCTTTTGAGGAACTGCCAGACTGCTGTAAAGTGGATACACCATTTTACAGTTCCACCAGAGGTGTGTGAGAGTTTCAGTTTCTCCACATCCTTATCAACACTTGACATCATCTGTCTTTTTCACTCATATCCTAGTGGGTATAAAGTGGTATCTCATTGTGGATTTGGCTAGCATTTCCCTAATGACTAATGATATTGAACATCTTTTCATTTGGTTATTGGCCATTTGTATTTCTTCTTTGGAGAAACGTCTATTCAGATCCTTTGTCCATTTTTAATTGGATTGTCTTTTTTTTTTTTTTTGCAGCTGGCTGGTACAGGAATCTGAACGCTCGATGGTTTATCTTTTAATTATTGAGTTGTAAAAGTTTTAGAAAATATATTCTGGACACCAAGCTCTTGTGATTTGCAAATATTTCCTTCTATTCTGTGGGTTGTCTTTTATCTTTCTTGCAGGTGTCTTTTTTTTTTTTAAAAGATGACCGGTAAGGGGATCTTAACCCTTGACTTGGTGTTGTCAGCACCACGCTCTCCCAAGTGAGCTAACTGGCCGTCCCTATATAGGGATCCAAACCCATGGCCTTGGTGTTATCAGCACCACACTCTACCAAGTGAGCCAGGGGCCAGCCATCTTGCTGGTATCTTTTGAAGCACAAAGTATTTAATTTTTATGAAATCTAACATCTGTTTCTTTTATCACTTGTGTTTTTGGTTTCATATTTAAGAAAGCTTTGCCTAACCCAGATCATGAAGATTTATTTCTATATTTTCTTCTAAGCATTTTATACTTATGGGCTTAACAAATTTATTGTTTGGGCACATCTCCTTGTGGGGCCTTGGCTTTTTAAATAAACCATAAAATGAAGGGATTAAACTAGGTTTTTTCCCCTAAGGTTCCTTCTGGTTAAAAAAAAAATAGGCGGGGCTGGCTGGTTTGCTCAGTTGGTTAGAGTGGCAAGGTCAAGGGTTTGGACGCCTACACCAGTCAGCTACCAAAAAAGAAAAAAAAAAATAGATAGGTGGGTAGGTGGGTGGGTGGATGGATAGATAGATAGACAGGTCTATACATTTAGATCTATAATCCATTTGAGTTAACTTTTGTATGTGGTGTGAGGAAGGGGTTCAACTTTATTCTTTTGAATATTGATATTCAGTTGTTCCAGCATCATTTGTTGAAAAGACTTTTTACTTATTTTTAAATGGTAGACTAGTTAGCACAAGTACTAATAATAGCTAAAATTTGTTGAGCACTATGTATGTGCTAAGCACTGTTCCAAAGCTTTTAAATATATTACTTTATTTAGTCTTTATACTAATTCTGAGATTTTTTTTTTTCTCCCTATCAGGGAATGGTTGGGGAGAGAAGTATGGAGAGAAGGGAGCTGAATGTTAATTGCTTCTCAGTGGTGGAAAGAAGAACCTGAAGGAGGTCATTTCAAATCTTTATTTATTTACTTTTCTTTTTTCTTACCCCAACTCTTTTATTCTTTTCCTTGCTTTTAATACCAGTGGCAGTAACTGGACTCCCTGATGTGGAAGGCATAATGTTAAGGAAAAAGCAAAAGCAAGGGAAAGGGATCTACTCAAATCCTATTTTGCTGCTATCAAAAAGAATGATATATATTTTTAAATTTTATTTTGATGTAGTGAGCTTTATTAATCTTATCCATTAGATCTTTGGCTTTTTTTACTTTTTTTTTTTTTTTTTGGAAGCGTTCCTGTACGGGCATCTGAACTCTTGACCTTGGTATCATAACATCATGTTCTAATCAACTGAAGTAACCAGCCAGCCTCAAGAAGAATGATATTCTGACCAGAAAAGGTGACAAGAAGGTTAAGAGACAAGCAAAGCTTTTGACATGGGAGATGAGAGAATACTGGATACTCTCTCTGAGTTTAAAGCTCTTGACCCAGAGGGATTAGAGATGCGAATAGAAAAACCTTACAGATGAGATAACTTATTTCTTGTCATTATATTCACTGAAATGTAAACAACGGAAGTGCTGGAAGACCGAAGACTTGCTGGTTTTCAAAATGAATAAGGTGCTCAATTATGTCAACCTTAGAAAAGAGCTTGGTGGTCACTGCAGTCAAAGTTCTAAGAATGGCTTTCAAAGTGGATGCTTTGTGATTATTTAGGAAGAAAAGGAGTGACAACTAGGAGATGCATGAGTTTGCCATTCAAATTGACATCAATTTGTTAGTAATTCTCTGTCTATACACATGCGCATTCCATTTAATAGTTTGCAGTACCAGCTCTCCATAAGTGATATTTTTAGGTTGAAAAACAATATTTGGGGCTGGCTGAGGAGCTCAGTTGGTTAGTGCACAGTCTTGTAACACCGAGGCCACGGGTTTAGTTGCTGGTATTGCCCAGCCGCCAAAACAAACAACCAAAAAAACCCCATGAAAACAAAAAAACAATATTTGAAGGGATAGAGTTGTCACAATAATATCAAAAATTATTATGCAGTCATTCTTTCCCAACAATAATTTGGCACTTCAAATTTGAATGGGGATTAGAAAAAGATTTTATTGCTGTGTAACTGCAGTCCCTTTCTAAATTGATTAATTATATCTGTTCTGTTTACATAAGAACATAAGCATTTTAGAGTAAAACCCAACTTAATAAATGACCAGACTTATTAAGATGTAATTACTTTTCTAAGTTCTATGTTTTAAAAGTCTTAATTAGAATGTGGATTACGAACGACTCTACATGGAGCCTTCAGGGAGATTTGGCTTATCTTTCTGCAATTTTATTGGTTTAAAGCTAAACATGTGTTCATGTGGAATGCAGAGTTTATAATTGGAGTCATTTCGTTTTGATAAAGCAAAGTTTTATGAAAAACAAATGCAGTATGATTATTTAAGATGGGAAAATGGGGAAGAAAAGCATTCCAAGTGGAAGGCATTTCTGATTAGGCTTTGTATTTCCCCACACATAAACAACTGTACATACGTTTTATGAACATAAAGTATGGACATGAAGTACGAATACTAGTAGACATAGTACAACAGTGTATGAAGGTGATACAAGCCAGCTGTAGATAGTGGTTATCTCCAGGGAGAGAAAAAAGGAGAAGGGAAGATTAGGGCTTCAGTTGTATCTGTAACATTTCACTTTTAAGAAGAGTGAGAAAGAAAGTGGGTTTCTGTAAAGCTATTTTCTGTATATCTGAAATATTAAATCAATTGAAAAACTGAAAACAAAGAAAAAAGCAGCTTAATTCTGATTACTTTTCTAAAGATCCAAGTGTTTGCCTCCTGTTGATTTGAGAACTATTCAAATAGGTTTAAAGGGTACTGTAGGAGTTTATTTTTAGATTCTTTGCATATACTAATAATAACAAAAGCTACAGTTTACTAAGCGCATAATAGACATCATGCAAGTTGCTTTAAATACACTCTCTGCTGCTTTGACAATAACAGTGCGAGGAAGGTGTTTCCTTCATTCCCATTTAACAGGTGGCAAGATGAGCCAATTCCAATCTATTACTGGTGATAAAATATGCTAAATGAAACTTGGACTTTCAAATGTCTAGTTTGACATCCCAAAGATCATTTCTCATTCAATAACTTCCTTTTCCCCAAGAGTTATCTTTACATTTTAATATATTTGCTTGAGAAAAGTCAGAAAACATGGACAGGGAAAAAGAAGATAAAATCGCCTATAATTTCACTGTCACGCAGAGATAATTACTACTAGGATTTTTTTTTCTTTCTGGCGGCTGGCGGGTAACTACTAGCATTTCGATGGGTGCCCTTTCATATGTTTTCCACGCATAAATTTGTATGAACTTTCAAATGCTTCGCGAAGAAACTGTGTCAAGCATTTCTCTATTAGTATTGCTTATGATGCATAATATAGAATAAATTAAAAGATTGGCTTTTATTCCATACTTGTCCCTACATATATTTTAAAGCAGAGTTTAAATGGAAAGAAAAGAAAAAACTTTCATTTAAAAAAACCTATGCAACATATAGGGAAAAAAATACGTAAGCTGTTTTTAAAGAAATTCTGATGTATATTACAGTGATACATCTAATACAAAGACCAACTGGACAACTACTACATTATGTTTACCACTCAACTGTAGAATCAATAATAAGCATATTACCTTGTTGTGGTTTCTATCAAAGAACAGGTGGATCTTCATTTTAAGAAAAAGAGAAATGACTAATATTTCAAAATTTAAAATCTTTATCATGCAGTTGTAATCCAAAATGCTCAAAAAGAAAAACAAAATTTAGGGCCGGCCCGTGGCTCACTCGGGAGAGTGCGGTGCTGATAACACCAAGGCCCTGGGTTCGGATCCCATATAGGGATGGCCGGTTCGCTCACTGGCTGAGCGTGGTGCTGACGACACCAAAGTCAAGGGTTAAGATCCCCTTACCGGTCATCTTTTTAAAAAAAAAAAAAGAAAAACAAAATTTAAACTGAGAAAAGTTACAACTTATACATTGTTTTAAAAAATTCATAAAGTTATTTTCTATTTTCCCAAATATCTTTGCTCACTTCAAAAAATGGGACATGCAGATTATCATGACATCTCTCTGCTCTTCATTCCTGGCAAATGTCCCCATGAGAAACTAAGTATTCATTAACAAATATTTATGAAGTACCCTCATGTATAAGGTACAAGGTATGCACCTTCATCAATTACATAAATCCAAAGTAACAGTGCAATTTTAGACCACTTGATATTATCATGTTATGTGTCACATATAGGAAACACTGATTTCCATTTTTTGATCTATTTAGTACTTACTATGTACCAGGTGCTGTTCTAAGTATCAAGGCTGCAGTAGTTTATTGTACTGTCTTTTCTAATTAAAAAAAAAAAATTCATATTTATACCCGATTTTGTTTTTGCATTCTGGATTCTTTTTCTTAAGGAGGACTTCCAACACTGTATAGATTTCAGACCATGCAAAGCTTGAATCTGCCCCTGCTGTGGCATCAAGAAGGTGACATGCTTCAATTCAAAATAATCTCTAAGGTATCTAATCTTTTTTTTTTTTTTTTTAAAGATGACCAGCAAGGGGATCTTAACCCTTGACTTGGTGTTGTCAGCACTACGCTCTCCAAAGTGAGCTAACCGGCCATCCCTATATAGGGATCCGAACCCGTGGCCTTGGTGTTATCAGCACCACACTCTCTCAGGTGAGACACAGGCCTGCCTTAGGTATCTAATCTTTAATGTGGCTGCTGTCTGGCTTTCATTTTTGCTTCTTGAACACATCATCATCCCAGTCCTGCTCTCTGCCAGTGGGAAAGTGTTGGAACAGATCAAGAAGGTAAGCTCATCAAAACACAAGCTGCCTTTTCTCTGTTGATTAGAGTGAATTTCTAGGGTTGCCAGATTTAGCAAACAAAAATACAGGATGCCCAGTTAAATTTGAACTTCAGATAAACGTTACATGGGACATACTTATACTAAAAAATATTTCTTGTTTATCTGAAATCCAAATTTAAGTAGCTATCTGTATTTTATCTGGCAACCCCATAAATTTCTCAAAAATGTTCCTTCCAGCACAAGGATTAAAGTTTTGTTCATCTTTTCCTCTGTAGAACTAGAACAGTTCTCAGATCAATGATTGAGGTGTCAAGAACTGACATCAGTAGTTCCTGTTAACCTTTTCCGAGAAATAAAAATATAATGCAACTGATAGATCCTCTTCCCAGAAAAATGCACAAACGCAAAACACTTTGCATACAGTTTCAGGGCCCTGAAGCCCAACTGTGTAAATGTATCCTCCTGCCCTCCCCCTACCTCTGACCCCTCATGTGGAGTTTCTTGTTTGTGGGATGCTTTTTGACTTGCAAAGTGCTTTCATCTTCACAGCAGCCTGATGATAAATAAAATCAGCCCAGTTTATAAATGAAGAAATTGAGATTAGGGTTCAGTAACAATTACATACTCAGGAATTATGATTAGGCCTCAAATGAAATTCTCCCCATTTCAACTTCTGGGCTCATTTCCACAAGCATTTTTGTATGGAAGTCAGAGTGGAAGCATGGAAAAGGCTTTTGGATGAGGAGTCATGGGTACATCTTAGTTTCTTCACTAAGTGTTATGGCCAACGTCCGACGGGTAAAAGAAATTTGCCCACAAGAACCAGGTGATAGGAAAAGGAAAAGAGTTTATTTCTGGCAGCCAGGGCTACACAGGCCAATCGAAGTGCGCAGCCCCGAGTTGAAACCTCTCGCAGCTTTTATTTTTAGCTAGGCGGGAATTTTTCACACCTGACACAATCTAGCCAATGCAAGCAAGCCAGCGGTACATAAGCTAATTTTGTGGGTAGCCCTGTAGCCCTGCCCCACCCTGGATTCCCCATAGGGACTTTCCAGCCTATAATGGCAGAGCCGCCTAAAATACGTTGGCCATGCTACTCTGTTTATTCCCCTTTATTTTAGCAAGCGATTTGTACAGAAGCAGAATGCATATGTTAAGGTCAGTAGGGGTTGGGGCATCCCTTAACATAAGGAGCTCTGTAACCTTGGCTGAGACACTTCACCTCTCTGGGCCTTAGCACATGTACAAAGAGAGAGCTGGACAAGATCCTTTGAAAAGCACTAATATTCTATGATTCTAAATTACCCCTTTTATTGTTCCCTTTTCCCTAGTAGGCCACAATAACACCTATTTTTGACCTCTAAGGTGCAGAGATTATAGATGTAGGCGTTTGAAAGGCTTAGGAGTCAGGGAGATAGGAAATTGCTCTACTTGTGGGATTCCAGGACCTAAAGCATAAGAGAGCTCCATCTCCACCTAGCCAGGGTGTGAGGGGAGGTGTAATGACACAGAGCAGTGCAGTGCCTGGCTTTGCAGGGGAGTAGAGCATTGATCTAGTCAGATTTCAGGCTCTGTTTTTACCATCACCCTTTGACTGAGTATGGGACAGACGGAGTGCTGGGGGACCCCACTCAGACCATCTGTCTTACGCAACTGCCCTTACCTACTTTCGCTGGAGCAAAGAGCTCAGAGCCACTAGTACCTGGAGGCTCTTTCCCCACTTCAAGATTTAAAGGGAAGCTCTTTCTTTGAACCTCAGAGGAAGAGGATCTTGGATTCTCCTTCTCGGTGCCTATAAGACAGACTAACTGAATCCCTGTCCCAACGGCTGTATTCTGTTCTTCCCTTACATAGGTCCACTGGATCCAGATATTCCAAAGTCCTGTGTGCTCAAGCCTAATAAACATCTGATACCTAACAAGAATCCTAACTAATAGTCTTAAGTAAAAATATTGTGTGAAGAAATATCTTGGCAGTCTGGGGGGTTTGACAATTTGGGAAAGTTTCTGAGAAATGCTAACAAACCAAATGGTTCTGCCTCACTGGCACAGTGTGGAAGGCTGTGTGGCTTCAGAAAAAGTCAGAGAAGGAAGCTGCTCTCAAGACAGGCTAAGTCTGCAATGGTACCGTGATTGACGGTTCTCTGAACGTGACGCTTTTTAATAATAAAATCAACTCTGTTAAATACATACACATATGAACTACTTTCAAGAAATGAGAAGCTGCCTAGGGTTATGCCTGTGGACTTGGTCCCCATCATCCTCTTGCTGTGTACGTCCTCTGCTGTGAAAGCCTAATTGTTTTCCTTCCCACTCTCAAGGCAGGGAAACATAAGAAAGTTGTCTTTTATATCTGACTACCAAGACACTTATAAGTATTAGACACTGGTTACACATTGAAAATGCAACAATGGACCTAACCTTGTGCATAATCCTTTCCCTCAAAAAACTTATAGTAAACAGGAAATTATAACTTATTTCATTCATTCACTAAATTGCTCTATGTTCTGAGAATTCAGCAATGAACAAAACAAATAAAAATGCTTATGTTTTTACGGAACTTACATTCTAGTAGGGGGGACAGATTATAAACAAATAAGTATAAAATATATAGTATGTTAAGAAGTGATCAGTTCTGTGGAGGAAGGAAAAAAGCAGGAAAGAAAGAGAGTGCAGGGGTTTGGGAGGAATTCACTTTTAAAAATAATGATTAGCAAAGACCTCTTTTAGGAGGTGATATTTGAGCAATGACCTAATGGGAGTGAGGAAGCAGCCATGCAGTGTCTGGGTAAAGGCCTTCCGGCAAGAGATCGGACTGGGAGCCTGCCTGAAGGACCACATGGAGGCCGGTGAGGCTGTGAGTAGTGTTGGGGTTGCAGGGAGGAGCAGTAGATGACTTCAGGGAGGTGAAGGGCAAGGAGGTGGGTGGAGAGCATAGGGCTTAGTGCTTACCTAAGGACTTTGACTGGGTATATACCCAAGAGAAACAAAAAACCAAGTTATTGGAGGGTCCTGAGTACAGAAGCATCATGATCTGACTTAGATTTTAACAGGATCACTCTAGCTGCTGTGTGGGGAATGGATTGTTGGTAGGGGGTTGGGGGCAGCCGAGTGGGGAGACAAGTTAGAAGGCCGTTACAAAAATTCCATGTGACAGGTGCTAACGTGCTTATGTACAGGGTGCTTTGGGAATGCCAGGGAGGGGCACTGAACCCTGCCTGTGGAAGGGAACAAGGACAGGTCAGGGATGGCTTCCTAGAGGCAGAATTAAACAGTCTTGAAAGTGGTATAGAAATTATTCAGGTGAAAGAGGAAAGTGCCAAAGAAGGAGGAATTGGGAAGAACATTCCTAAAAGAAACACATAAAAAACCCAGTGGAGTTAGAGAACATGACCAATTCTAGCAACAGCAAGTAGTTTAGTATGAATGGCTGAAGAGGAAATGACAGGCCAGATTATGAAGAGCCTTGATAATATATACTGAGGAATTTGGCTTTATCTTGAGGGCAGAAGGAAACTATCAAAATATTTGAAGCAGAGAGATAACACATTCAGATGGGTGTTTAGGTTACTCTGACAGTGGTCTGGTGCACGGATTAGAGTAGGAAGCAAAATTGGAGGGACGGAAACCAATTAGGAGGCTATTGTGTTGATCCACATGCAAGATGGTGGTTTTCTGCATTAGACAGTGGATGTGGCCAGCCACCAAAACAAAATAAAACAAAAAACAGAAAAACAAAAACCTATGTGTTGGGTGAGGATGTGGAGAAATTGGAACCCTTGTGCATTGCTGTTGACAATGTATGTTGCAGCTGCTGTGGAAATGGTATGGTGGTTCCTCAAAAAATTAAAAACAGAATTTCCATATGATCCAGCAATTCCATTTCTGGGTATATACCCAAGAGAAACAAAAGCAGGGACTCAAACAGATATTTGTACACCCATGTTCATAGCAGCATTATTCACAATAACCACAAGGTGGAAACAACCCAGGTGTCCACCAAGGGATGAATGGATAAACAAAATATGTTACATATATACAACAGGATATTATTTATTCTTAAAAAGGAAGAAATTTCTGACATATGGAACACCATGGATGAAACTTGAGGACATTATACTAAGTGAAAGAAGACAGTCACAAAGACAAATGCCATACGATTCCACTCACATGAGCTATCTAGAGCAGCCGAACTCATAGAGACAGAGGAACGGTGGTTGCCAGGGCTGGCAGGGGAGGGAGGGCGACGGCAGAAGGAACGAGGAGCTGATGTCTAATGGGTAGAGTTGCAGCTGCGGAGGATGAAAGAGTTCTAGAGGTGGGTAGCGGTGATGGTCACACAACAACGTGAACACACTTAACGTCACAGAATGGTCAACTTAAAAAGGACTTAAATGGTTCATTTTATGTTGTGTATATTTTACCATCATTTTTTAAATGTAAAAAGAGAAATTTTTAAGAGTTAAAAATGACAAAACAGTATTTGGTTAGAATGGACAGAATGAGGCTTGGGGAGAGAAAAGAAACAACGTGAAGGACACCCAAGTTTCTGTCATGGCCAGAGTTAATGGCAGTGTCATTTAATGAGTATGAAACACTAGAGGAGAAACAGATTTTGCGATGAAATGATGTGTTCCATTTTGGAGGCTGGGGTGCCTGTAGGCCATCTAGTGATATCCAGAAGGTAGGTGAATACAGAGTCTGGATCTCAGGAGAGGAATCCAGGCTAGAGTTTATAGATTCCTGAAGCATTCCTTCATAGAGAGTGAAGGAAGCTGCGGGAAGAAGTGGCATGCCCAGGGGTGAGGGTGCAGGTGAGAAGAGCAGAGACTTAGGACAACCCTAAGAACACTAACGTATAAATGTCAGGTAAAAGAGACTGAGCAGGAAGAACCAGGAAGATAGGAGAGTGTGGTTCCAAGGAGCCCAGGGAAGAAAGCATCTCAGGAAGAGGAAGCCATCAGAGTGTAGAAAAATCCATTAAGTACAGATCTGAAAAATACCCACTGGATTTATCAACAAGAAAGTCATTGGTGACCGTGGAAGGAGACCTTTGTGTGGGTGGTGCAGGCAGAAGCCAGATTAGAGGTGACCTGAAGGATGCACGGAAAGTGAGGAGAAGAGGACAGCCGGTGTGAACAAGTCTTCGAAGTTTGCCTAGGAAGAGAAAGAGGAGAAAAATAAATGCTCCCTATTTCCCCAGATTCACCATGCCAAGCTTTTTACACATGCTGGGTTTTTTGGCAACTGGCTAGTACAAGAACTGAACCCTTGACCCCAGTGTTACATGGCCGTGCTCTAACCAACAAAGCCAACCAGCCTGTTTTGTTTTTGTTTTTTTCCTCTTTGGAATGACCTCTCCTGCATCTGCCATTACACTATCTGATAAACCGAGACTCATCCCTGGAGGTCACTACAAGTCACCTCCTCTGTGATGCCTTTCCCATTCCTCATCCAGGAAAAGATTGAGATACAAAAGCAGACTAACAATTTGGTGCCTCTTCAAAATGATACACTTAAAATATTCGTTCAACATCCATTAAGTGGGGTTAAGGAGATACCAATATTTTTTATTATTATATTAAAAAAGGAGGTTCAGTCACTCCCTCTGTCTGATATAGAGTCAAAGTTCTTTAAAGAAATCTCATTTTTCTGTAATTCTTGTCCTCATTTCTATTTTCTTTTGCAATTTACTGAATCAGACTTTTTGGGAGACATACCAAAGGATTTAAAATTTAGACTTTTTTCAACAGTTTAAAATTTATTCCAGAAAAAACAGCTTGGTGCTATGCATGATTAGATTTCAGAATTTCAGTTGACTTCATCTGCAGCTGCTCATGGCAAAAGCAATCAACAGACATAGGTCAGCTCTAGAGAGGAGGGTTTTGTTTTCTGTGTTTTTGGTTTTTTTAAATTTCCATCTGAAATCATTGTCTTCTTTGGTTCAAACAGAACCAAATTATCTTTCTCTAGGAAGGTAAGGAGATTTGCACAGAAACCTGAATTAACATTTCTGGTTTTTGTGATGTCCCGTATATGTGTGGATTGGTGCCTGGGACAGGTGCCTGGATTTATTTCTTTTCTTTCTTTCTTTCTTTTTTTTTTTTTTAAGGTGGCTGGCTGGTACAGGGATCAAAGCCTAGACCTTGGTGTTATTCAACATCATGCTCTAACCAACTGTGCTAACCAGCCAGCCCCTTGGATTTCTTATTTCTTAATATACTTCTGTCCTCTGCCTAAACAAAACCATGTGCTCTCTTGACCTTCACACAGCACTCTACCTTGCCTCGATTAGAGATGATACTTATTATGATACTGTGATTGTTTCTGCATCTATGTCCACTACTAGACTATGAGTTTGATTAGGTCAGAGACCACATTGTCTTCAAGGTACCTAGTGGGCTCTCAATAATTGAATGAGTAAATGCCATGGATAGGTAAGACAGATTAACAGGCACTAGATCTGCACGTGGGACAGCTGTGAAGGACCCGGCGTGATGATCAGAAACACTGAGCTATCCTTACTTGCCAGAAATTCAAATAATTTAGGCACACATTGGCCTTTTTTGGGCATAGCCCACCTTAAACCCTTACCATCTCTAATTTGACGCAAGACAGAATTAGCTACAATCCAGGCTCTGACCTAGTATCTTTATGCATATTTCTTATTAAATTCTTAAAACAACCCTATCACGTAGGTGCTGTTAGCCTCTATTTTATAGGTTAAGTGACTAAATTCAGAAAAGCTAAGATCCCTGAGCCAGAAAGAGGTGGAACTGGCCTTTGAATCCATCTTTGCCTTCTCCTTCTACCATATCTCCTATTATAGTTACACATTGTATATCTCAATATGGAGCTATAAAGAACAAGGGACACTCAAGCATTATATTAATTAGAATTTTCATATGATATTCCAAAAATCAGAGACTAATTCTTTCTAGCTTCAGCCCTGAAATTGAAATACAGTAATGTTAGACATAAAAATGTATCTTGATTTTCCCCCAAGGAATTTCTCTCTTTCATCTACACACAGTGAGCATTAACAATTAATGGGAAATGCTTTCCAAACCATATAGCATCATTCTTAATATTTATGATGCCCACGGAACATATAAACATCTGTTCTGTAGAGTGATAGCTATTAAAGCATACTTAAGTGCCAAGCACTCTCTCTCACGTAGGCAAGTCAATGCTTTGTGCATTTGCCCCTCTGGAATTATCTAAATAGCAAGGCTTCCAAGAAGATGGGAGGAAGACAATTTTAGACTCAACTTAAGGAATATTAGTTCATTTCATCATGGCTGAAAGCACATAGTAATTTTAAATTGAATAAAGTTATTTTTAAATGGCTGACATGATCTTTCAGGGATGACTGCACCCCTAAAGCTGAAGTTAAGGTTTCCCTCTGAGAAATAAAATTAGAAAGGACTCAAAGAGTGATGGATGACATCAACAGGAATGACAGATCTAAGAAATCCACTGTTAAAATAAGACTGAAGAGTTGGATACACCCAAAATCCAATCAAGGTGGCCTGTGACTACACTCAGGAACAAGCCTGGGATGAGGTTATTACTAAGAAAAAATAATATTTTACTCTGCTTGTAAAAAGCATATGTAAATAGAAAGAGTGGTCTGCTTAGGTCTCTGATAGCCAAGTTGAGTGAATGGAGCCAGTGCTTTCCCCAGAATGTCCTATTTGACAATAAAATTTGTTGTGATACAATAACTGGTACGTTGGTGTATATATATACTGCTATGACTAACGTGAGCTAGTTGCTGTGTATACTATGAAAATTTTAGTTTAGCAAAGCTGAAGACCAGACCTCAAACATGGCAATCACATTACTGCCACCCAGCCTTTCCCAGCTGACACTTCAAACTGCAACAAGCACAAAATTAACATAACAGCCACCACCACCACCACCACAATGATAAAAATGGTAACTAACAATTGCTGAGCATTTATCAAATGTCAGGTGTACTTCTAAAGCTCTACACATAAATTACCCGTTGAGTCCTCATAGCAAGCCCATGAGGTAACAGAAAAACTGATGGACACAGAGGTTATATAATAGTTGCTAGGTCATATGCTAATAAGTGGTGGACCCTAAATTCTGACCTCGGTAAGCTGTCTGCTTTCTTAACCACTCCTAAGGAGGAGATGGGGGAAGGGAAACTATATATATATTTAAATATGGTGTTCACGTAGAGGTTCTTTTGGTTGCAAGATATAAAACTTCATTTAAACTATTTCAAATAAAATGTTTGGCAAAGTTCATCATAAGCCAACTAAGATGTTTTTCTCTCATGATACCTTGTGCTTATCTCTGCCATTGCATTCACTACACTGTGTTACAATGATCTATTTATATATTCATTATAGTTATCCCACTTGACCCCAATAAATTCATGATTTTTTTCTTTTTTATTTACTACTATATTCTTGGTGCAAAGAACAGTGTCTGAGAAAAGGCAGGTGCTAAAGAAATTTGTTTAACTACAGAGTAGGGTTGGGGACAGTGGGCAGGAACAGGAGTGTCGGTAACTTTAATGATTTAAGAAAACAAGAAACAAAGTCAGCCAGAGTTCACAGGAACTGAAAATTCAGGAACAGAACTCATTCCCCTACCCCGCCGTGCAGCCACGGTGTCTCACCTCTGTCCTTTTTTGCACGTGTACTCTAATTACTTTTTTTTCAAGTGGGCTTCCTTTGCTTACTTATACTTTCTACTTCCCCATAATTTTGGCTTTCGTGAAACTCTGGTTAGCCATGGTGCCAAACCCAGATCCAATTCTAGTTGACCTTCCAGTTCTGGAGCCCACCACGACCTACAGACTCAGTGCCTACTGATTCAGGTTCTCGGGAAAAAGATTCTTACTGGTTCAGCTGAGGACAAGAGTCCTCCAGTTGTCCAATAAGCTGTGGCTGGAGTGGTTGGCAAAAATGGCAGTCTGGGCTTGCCCTTTTGTCAAGAAGCAATTTCCACAGAAAGAATTGTAGGCTGGGGATGCACCCCAAAAATAGGCCTCCCACAAATGTCAGACTGATATTTCTCTTTTTGAATCTAGAAAAAAAATTTTTTTTTTTTTTTTTAAAGATGACCGGTAAGGGGATCTTAACCCTTGACTTGGTGTGGTCAGCACCACGCTCACCCAGTGAGCTAACCGGCCATCCGTATATGGGATCCGAACCCGGGGCCTTGGTGTTATTAGCACCGCACTCTCCCGAGTGAGCCACGGGCCGGCCCCTAGAAAAAATTTTAAAACCACCAAGAAATATATTTTCAATTACATTAAAAATTTACAGTCAGACGTTTACTGTATTTTAACAGAGAATTTTCTAAAGACTGCCATTTTCCAGTTGCTTGCATTTTCAATTTTGTTCTTTGATTGCTTAAAATACAGACATCTTTTCTTTCTTGCTATGCAACAAAAATGTTCTATTTTGATACGGTGTGTGTTAGAATGTTTGCATTTTCATTATGATATCAAGAAGTTAATCTGTTTCACTCTTTTTTCACTAGTGCAGTAAAGGGCTTTTGATGGTTTCTTGTGATAATCCCATTATGATTTTTACCCTCCTATTTTAGACTACATTATTTCTGATGTTTTAAGAGAATTACCTAAAATTTCACTTGTAGTTCATGATTTAATACTGATGCTGAAGTGCTCTAGATTGCCCTTAATTTCCAAATGAATTCCAAAAGATCACTGGTAAGTCAGTTGTTTTGGAATTTGAAATACATTTACCTAGTGGTCCACAAGGGATTATTTAACCTATAATATATTCACTCAGTCATTCATTCCATTAAGAGCCACTATTTGCCTGGCACTGCGTTAAACAGCTGTATGTACAACTTGAACAAAACAGATTAGTCCCTGACAAATGAAGCTTATAGTCTAGTGGAAGGGATACAAACAAAGGGGCGAAAATTACATTAGCACTCATAGTGATGGCTGACCCTGGGTTCCCGGTACACAGCAGATTCTCCAGCAATATCCATGGGATGCATAACTAAATAGGTTAAAACTGAATAATTTACATTTATTATTTCATTTTTCATTCATTATTCATTAAGTCTTTACTTTCTTCTGAGGATTTAACCTTTTAAAAACTGTAATACTAACTAAACTGATTAGTAATTCCATTCAAAAAGACAAATTTACAATGTGTGTATTTTTAAGCTTTTTATTGCTGTATAATATGTATACAGAGAAATATGCGTACCTCAAGTACAACTCAATGTACTTTCACAAACTGAACGTATTTGATCAAGAAACAAACTTTATCAGAATCCCAGAAACTTCCTCATGCCTCTTTACAGTCACTACACCCCCAAAAGAAAAGAATATTATTTGAAAATTAAAATGTGTAGGCTTGTAGCCATTTGGTAGTGTATTTCAGAGGAAGAAGGTTGTTTAAATTTTAATTTGCCATTAAAACCTCAATAAAAAGTGTTAGACTTGTCAGTCCTGATTAGATTCAGCTGCACATAATTGAAAATTTAAATTAACAAAGACTTAAATAAGGTGGTTACTTCCATTTGAAGGAGGTGTTCAGGGCTGCTTTGGTAGCTTCACATTATCAGAGACACAGGTTCCTTCTGTCTTACAGATCAGTCATTCTAGTGATAGTCTGAGATGGCTGTTGGAAATCCAGCCACCGCATCCACATTCCAGAAAGAAAAAATGACGAAGGGCAATAGCATCCCACCTCCTGGCTGATCAAGTTCACCTCTAAGGAGTCTGTCACCAGGCTGCCCGGTTTGCTCAGTTGGTTAGAGCAGAGCCTTATAATACCAAGGTCAAGGGCTCAGCTGCCAAAAAATAAAAATAAAAGAGAGTTGGTTCCCAAGTCCTTCATAATTTCTGCTTTTATCTAACTGTTCAGAATCTAGTCACGTGACCATATAGCTTTCTTTCAAGGGAAGCTGGTCTTTTAGCTGGGTGCACTGATGCCCCCAATGATACAGGGATTCTATTAGTAAGGAAGAAGGAGAGAACATATTTGGGATAGGCAACTAGTAGTGTCTGCTATAGTTATGCTGATTTTCATTATAATCTCTCACCCTACATCACACTGTCTCATGACAATTTTCTTTCTAAGAAAGGAAATTTAGGAGTCATGTACAAGAAACTGAGGGATGAGAGTTCAAATAAAGTTCTAAAATCATTTACTGTACAAATTGATCTTCTAGCCAGATTCAATTACTTGCTGCAGGACCTGGAACCAGATAGCAGACCTCCCTAAGCCCGAGTCTCATGGGTAGAATTTGGCAGATACACCTCCTTTCTAATTACAACACAGAATCATTGTTAAAAACTTTTCTCTAAAAAGTTGTGTGGGGTGTGTGTGTGTGTGTGTGTGTGTGTGTGTGTGTGTGTGTGTGTGTGTGTGTGTGTGTGTGTGTGGTATTGACTACAAAAATCAAGAGTATTCAGTCCTCACAGGCATATTTTCTTCTTTCAAGTTTAGCATTTTGAGATCAGCAGAAGGGTAAATGTAAGTTACAGTAAAACCCAGCTTATCATTACATGGATTTAAACCTTGAACAAGTTAGGTCTTGCCTCCCACAAGAAAATCTACTCACATAAAAAGGCTCATGTACCATGATTAGAAGGCAGGTACTACTCCTGTCTCCCCTTTTCACCATATTATTAATGTTGGGCTCAGTTCCAAGAAAAGCCCTCCCTAGGGCTGGGTAAGACTGGGAGCAAGTTGAACTTGGAGGCCTTCCTGCCTATCTCTTTTGAACAGGTGAAATCTGGTTAGAGTGAGCCTCCAGGGCAGTCTACCTGGGTAGAGGTAAGGACGTAAACACCAGGAAGAGCAGGAGGTAGAAGGTAAGATCAGCAGCTATCAAAAGAGCATACTGCAAAGGAGTATGTCTGGGTTTAACTAGGAGATGGGGCAGGGCAGCAGGGGTGGGAGATGAGAATTGTAGAGGGAAATACAGGAAAAGGGGAGGAGAGGGACGGAGGGAAGTTCCAAAGCAAGAAAGGGAGTTGCAATGAGCACATATAGAGCCCCAGGCTTCAAGGGGATGGCAGCTATGGTGGAGAGAGGGCCAGGTGGTGGATTCGGCAAACATGATCGAGCACCTGCCACGTAAAAGGCACTATACTAGGTGCCCTGGGCAACCCAGATATAAATCAGACATGGATCCTACCCAAAGAGTGCTGATGGTCGCCAACCTCTGTCAAGGGCAATAAAGCATAGGTTTAAAGTATGTCACAAGGCTCAAAGTGATCAGTGCTATGAAAGAAAGGTAAACGAAATATTCCAGAAATTCATGGTTGGGCGATAGTCCAGCTATGAAGTGGTGAAGGTGAGGTGATTTGCGAACAGGAGACTATAGAAGGCTTAAAGACGTGTCCTTTGAATTGGATCTTGAAGGCTGAGCAAGAGCTGTAGGGGTCTTCAAGTAACAAAGATAGAGTTTTTGGCAATGGAAAGGTATTAAGAGACACAGGTGAGCTGTGAAGAAGGTGAGGCTAAGAGGTACGGTAGGATAACAAAATTTCATTGTCCTGCAAAACATGAGAGGACACCCGGGACCTCTCAATCTAATTTAATCTATGCTGGGGAAGAGCCTCTGAAGGAAGAGCAAGGAAAAAACACCTGCTCCCTCCCTCAGTCTAGTTTCTACTTCTCTCCTAGTTTACCTGCCTTACCTTGACTTTGCCTTCCCCAGCTGCTGCCATTATCACAAGGAGACTTAGGGACACTCTGCTTCCTTTCAGCCTAGGTGTGGTGGCCGCAGACCCAGTTGGAGAGGGTGGAGTGAATTAGAGAGAATTAGAGAGAGAGACGGGTGCCAAAAAAGGGGACGAGATTGAGGGTGATTGCAACAGGTGTTTCTTTATAATAAATCCAGGAGATTTATTTATGTGATTTTCTTGATTCATATCTTGGAAACCCTTCTGGAGGGTATCATATCCTCAAGGGCTCTGGCAGGAGACTCAGGTACTGAACATGCAGCAGGCTCAGGTGGGGCGAGAGATGAAACACAACGTGGAGGTAGGAGAAAAGGGACAGGCGAGGCTCGGTCATCTACCCCGCTTCCATCTGTGACATGCAGGAAGGCAGAGCGCCAAGTTAGGGCAGAACAAGTTGATACTGGTGTGGCAAGGCAATGCATTTAAAATTTTAATCTTTTACTTTTGTTTTCTTTGTTTCCCCTTCCCTCAGCCTTTTCTCCATTTATGGCATTCATTGCCTCACCTCAGGAGGGCAAAAAAGCAGAGAAAAGGCTTTTAAGTTTCAAAAAGTCTTGACCTGGAAAGGATTCAGGTCACAGGGCGGAAAAAGGGTTCTTTTCCTTAAAACAGATAAAGGTGTCTCTGGGTCAGAGAGGAGAAAAGCAGGCAGAAGGGAAGTGATTAGATGTGGTGGCTGCCATGGGCATGGTGGGAAGTGGGCAGCCATGCCTGGCCCCTCCTGGGCCAAACTCCCGGGGGCTGAGGAGACAGCAGTGTCCAAAGAGTATCAGGTGATCTGGAACAGAAATGACCTGAGCCTGGAAAGAAGGTAAGACTCCAGAGAAATGGTTGCATCGTGTAGCCAGGTAGCAAGAGTCTTCGACAGAGATTCCTGCACACCCAGTGTCACTGCGTGGGGAGGGGGATAGCTGGAACCCCGAGTGGCACAGAATGAATGTCGACAAAATAGGAAGCTTGGCAGTAATAGGAATCTTACACCTGCCAAATCAAAGGTCAGGCAGGAAAAAGGTGTGAACCTGTGAAGACCCAGACCACAATTACCCACCCAGGGACCTTCACGTCTATGGGTCTCTTTCTAGCAATGTCATGGTCAAAAGTTTTTGTAAAATTTACATAAGTAAGATTTTAACTACAGTCAGTTAACGCCACTGTATCTTCAACTTTGGCTCCTCTTCTGTCTCATTTCCCTTCTGTCGTGTGGCATTGAAGTGGCCGCGGGCATCGTTGGGGCGCGGCTAAGAGGATTTGAAGTGCACCATCTTAACTGCAGTGTAGAAAGATGTTTTGAAATGTTTCACTAAAACAAGTGAGACTTTAGAGACTTCTAATTTGGAAGTGCCTTTTTTGTCATTAAATGTATTTTTTAAGATGAAAGAAAATTCAGGTAAGTATTGGCAGTTATGAAAAAACAAAATATGAAGCAGAGTTATAAAGATCAGCAATGAAATCAACAGACATTATTCTACCCCAAGATGCAAATTGGAAGATAAATAAATTTCAGATCATAACGAAAGCAGTGACTCAGTAAGAGGCCAAGTTAAATTTCAAATAAAAGTAATGAATAGACTTTTATATTATTTTGATCATTCAATTAGAGAAGAAAAATGGAGCATATGAACACATTGGGAAAATATTTAAATTTCTTTCTGATTTGACACAAAACACCAATGAGAGAAAATTTTAAATGCTACTGCAATGAGGTCATTGACAATAAACTGGTTAATGAGATTATCAGTTAAAAATTAAGAGATTTTTGAATTAACTGAGCTTCAGCTTCCACCATTGTACTAATCTGTTTCTGTTATTTATAACAAAATACTTGAAACTGGGTGATTCATAAAGAAAATGATATTTATTGCTTACAGTTTCTTAGGCTGGAAAGTCCAAAGCCCATTTGGGTGGTGACAGTGACCCGGGGATCTCACATTGCAAGATGGTGGAAGCAGAGAGAGAGACAGACTCTCTCTCTCCTTTTAAAGCCCTCAGAACCACGCCCCTGACCACCATTTTTAATCCATTCACTACTGCACAGTCCTACAATCCAATCACCTCTTCAAGGCCCCACCTTTCAATGACCCACCCTCTTAACAGTCACTGTGGGGGCTAAGTTTCTAATACATAAAACTTGGGGGACACAATTCAAGCTTCAGTGAGTCTTGGGGGGACATAATACAATCCACTATATTCCACCCCTGGTCCCCCCAAACTCGTGTCTTTTCACGTGCAGATACATTCATTTCTTTTTCTTCTTTTTTCTTTTTTTCATTCTATGATGTTGTTGCACAACAGTTGGAGGGAGAGGGAGAAGGGAAAAGGGCAGGAAATGTGATGGAAGAAGGAGAAAGGAGGAGGGGTGGGGTTGAGGCCTCTGGCACCCCCCACATTCCCACAGGGGATACTGAGGGGCTTCCAGTGGTGGCTTGGTCATTGCTGGGCTGGTGCAGATGTCAGGGGTGTGTGGCAAAAACCCTCACCTCCCATCATCCCAGCTTGGGAACCTGCTGAACCTTCTTGCTGAGGCTTGGCTTGGTGGTCATCGCTGGGTTGATGTGCATGTTGGGGGGTGTGGCTGAAGCCCTTGGTCCCCAACTGCCCCGGCCTGGGAGAACCCGGGGCACTTCCTGTGGCATCTCGGTGGTTGTCACTGGCTGGTTGCTCGTGTTCGGGGGCATGACCAAGGCCCAAGGCTCCCCACCAGCCTGGCTTGGGAGAGCCCAGGGCACTTCCTGTGGCAGTTCAGTGATCATTGCTGGAGTGGTTGTGCATGTTGGGGATGTGTGGCTGAGGCTCCCAGCCCTCCCCCCTTTCTGACTTGGTAGCCCAGGGGACTTCTGGTCCTTCTAGGTGTTATAGGTGTTCTTTGGTGAAAAGAGACCTTTACTAAGTAATATCAAACTTTGTCTCCAGTTGTGGGTACTTTGTTTTTTCTTTCAGTTCTCTGTTGGATTATTTGCTGTTCCCACCACTTAAACTCTGTGCTGGAACCAATTTGCTGTCCTTTGCCTACTTCTAAAATGGGGGAACTTCCTGTGGGAACCAGCATTTGAGCTCTGTGGCTGAGCTAAATTGCTGCTTTGCTGCTGATTCCCTGGGGAAGCCTTTTTGTGCAGCTCAGGTTTTAATGGTGGGCTTTATAGGTACTTCCAGTTCTAGTGAAATCCAGTGCACCTGGGGTGTATAGAAACTCTGGTCTGGGCCTGAGTCTTTTCACCAAACTGCACCCCATGCAATTCTATATTCCTGACCAGTCTCCTCTGAGTGGTCTATGCTGACTGGGGGGACAGATCAGCTGTCCTTGTTGTGTCCCAGTGTTCTCCTGGTGGGCCCGTCTCCCCCACCACCTGTGCTCCAAACACTTCCCATGGGATGGGCCATGTTCTGGTCCCTTGTGATGAGTCACTGGCCTCTGAGTGGCTCTTTTTTTTCAGTTGTTGTAGCTCCTCATTCCTATGTGGGTCCATGGGAACCCTATTAATGGTCTTGCTGTCCTGGGGGCCACCAAGGCCCTCTTCTCCCCTGCCACTTCCAAGCAACTTCTTCTGAAGGGCACAGCTGCAGCTTTGCCAGCTCCTGCTCCATGCACTCAGCAGCTCCAGCCTGGAAGTGGCTAGGGCTCGGAACAGAGTGGTTTTTTCTTTCTCTCATCATGGCTTCTTCCGCCTTCATGCACTCCACAGGTCTCTCCTCCTCTTCACCTGAGCTCTAGCACCCCACTTGGTTGTCATTGCTTTTTTATAGTTGTAAATTGGTTGATTTGTGAGAGAGAATGATGCTGGGGACCGTCTATTCTGCCATCTTGACTGGAAGTCTTAACTGAGTCCACTGCGGCGGAGCAGACAGGCCGAGTCTGTGCTGCAGATACATTCATTTCATCCCCAAAGTCTTAACTTATTTCAACTCAAAAGTCAAAAGTTCAAAGTCCCATCTGTGAAATCAATACAAGTTATCTACTTCCAAGATACAATGGTGGAACAAACATAGGGTAAATATTCCCATTCAAAAAGGGATAAATAGGCCAAAAGAAAGGTGTAACAGGTCCCAAACAAGTCTGAAATCCAGCAGGGCAGGCATTAAATCTCAAAGCTGGCAAATCGTGTACCTTGACTCCATGTTCGACCTCCTCTGCATGCTGGTGTCAGGGTTGGGTCCCCAGGCAACTCCACTCCTACAGCTTTCCTGGTCTCAGGACACACTTCAGCTCTCCCAGGCTAGCATTCCACTCTGGTAGCCCCACAGGTCTAGGGTCTCCATGGCAGTCCTGCTCTCACAGCTCTGCTAGGCATGGCGCTGATGGTGTTTCTCTGCTGCAACTCTGACCCCATATTTCCACTTGGCATTGCTCTAGCAAAGGCTGTCTAGGTGACTCTGCCCCTGTGCCAGATCTCTTCCTGGATCCCCAGTCTTTTCCATACTTCCTTTGAAATCAGGGTGGAGGCTCCAAAGCCTTCAGAGCTCCAGTATTCTGTGAGCCTGCAGACCATGTGGACGCAGCCAAGGCTTCCTGCTTGTATTTTCTGAAGCTGTGGGTCCAGCCACTCCTGGGTCCAATTTAGCGATGGCTGGAGCAGCCAAAGCAGCTGGGGTGCTGGTGCTGGAAGCAGCTTCCTGAGGTGGCCCTGGTCAGTGACCCTATGGAGGGTGCCTTAGGCCTGTTCCCCAAGACCATTTTGTCTCCCTAGGCCTTTGGGCCTGAAATGGAAGAGTTGACCCCAGAGGCTTCTGCAATGCCTTCAGGGCCCTTTTCTCCTTCTCTTGATAATCCCATACTTTTATGTTAATCTTCTTAGTACCATTGGATTTTTCTTCCAAAAATGCTCTCTGCTTCTCTACCACATGGCCAGGCTGTGAATTTTCCAAATCTTTACACTTTGCTTCCCTTTTAAATTCTGGATTTATGTCATGCCTTTGCCACCATAACTCAGTGTAGGCTGTTACAGGTAGCCATGCAGCTTCCTTAATGCTTTGCTGCTTAGAAATTTCTTCCACCAAATGCTCTGGTTCACAACTCTTAAGTTCCAACTTCCACAAAGTCCTAGGGCATGGACAGAATGCAGCCAAATTCCTTGCCAGTTCATAGCAAGGGTGATCTTTGCCCCCATTTCCAATAAACTCCTTCTGATGTCTATCTGAGACCTCCTTAGAATGGTCTTTACAGTCCATATTTCCATCAGCATTCTGCTCGCCACCACGTAATCAGCCTCTAAGACATTCCAAACTTTCCTTCGTCTTTTTGTTTTCTTCCGAGTCCTCCAAACTCCTCCAACCTCTCCTCAACAACCATAGAGCCAGCTTAGCCTAGCCAGTTGGCTTAGTTAGCTCAGTTTGTTAGAGTATGGTGTTATAATGCCAAGGTCAAGGGTTTGGATCCCATTATAGGCCAGCTGCCAAAAAAAAATTTTTCCACCGTGTGCCAGATATTGTTTGTAAGATATTCTTGTAAGCTCTTCCCAGTATTGCAGGAGCAGGAAGCCTAGTGACTACTTTCTCTAAACTCTCCTGTCAACAATCTGGTTTAGATTCAGTCAACAAGAGGCATTCTAGTAACGTTGGAAGGTGAAAGAGAAGCAGAAGCCATTGTTATTCCTCCAACATCAAAGGAACAGGGACCTCAGCAAACAGCAACGTGAAATATTTCAGTGGCTTCTGGGTGTCCTGAATTCCCTCTGCTTTGATCACGCAGGCCGCTGAGATAGCTTTTAAGATTTGTGCAACTTCCTTATTTCTTCAGATTATTGATGGTTTTCCCTGACCTTTGCTCTCCCAGCCCTACCCGAAGTGTTATAAACATCTTATTCCTCATATTAACTTCCTTGCTGCCTGAAACACCTATAGTGGTTTCTGTTTTCTTACTACATCCTGATTGATACACCTGATGGAATGGAAGCTTATAATAGAAATTAGTGTTATAGGGCCAGACCATGGCTCACTCAGGAGAGTGTGGTGCTGATAACACCAAGGCCACGGGTTCGGATCCCTATATAGGGATGGCTGGTTGGCTCACTTGGGAGAGCGTGGTGCTGACAACACCAAGTCAAGGGCTAAGATCCCCTTACTGGTCATCTTTTTTTTTTAAGAAAAAGAAAGAAATTAGTGTTATATGAAAATAAACATATTCCTCGCACATCTGAATTTGTGGTTGAGACATGTACATACCTACTTCACCAATAAGATAGGAGCACAGGCAGCTGAATCATGGATCTCTAACTAATAGCAGTGCCTCTTCCTCTGTCTCCCCTCACTATTCTGATTCACTGAGTAGATCCAATAAAATCCTGAAATCCACATAGCCCCAAAAGAGTGGGACTCGGGAAATTTGCCAGTTTCCATATCCTGGGTATAAATGTATTTCCAGATGAACAAAATTATGTTTCACGCTTGCCCTCATGTCTTTTCCATGTTCTCCTGACCCTTGGCCTTTGCCCATTTGCTAAGTCTGGTACCACCTTCTTTCCATACTGTTTCATCTCTTGTCTTCTGGCCCAACTCTCCCATTACTATTATTAATCCAACACCACACACTACAAAATATCTCTCCAATTCACCCCAGCATGCAGGTGTGGGGGTAAAAAGATACGAAAGACATAATCCTTGCCCAGAGGAGCTTACAGACTATTGTGAGACACTATAAATAATTTAAAGCCTCTGTTCCTAAATTGTTAATTACAAAACATATACACTTTAAGGAACTCCTACAAAACATAGAATTAGATACGGTGAGACTTTAATCCACAGATTTACAGTTTAACAGGCCCTTGTATATCAGGTTAACTTAAAACATGCCCATTTGGCTGTCAGTGGGCTGTCCTTAATGGAAAGGAGTTGCATCAACTGATTTATTATCCATAGAGCAAAATCCAAGGTGTCATTGTTTTGTATCTAAATTTGATTCCTAGAAGGTGAAAGAATCACTACTAGGATGAAAGAGAAAAATTCCAAAGAATACACAATAGAGTAATAAATACTTATGTTAGCCTGAGGTAAGCAAAGTTTATGTACTACTCTTTTTGAATATTTATTCATTCCACAAATGGTTTAAATTAGTACTTTGATTCAAAGGCCTCAAAGCATTATGTTTTCAGCAAAACTAATGATCATTTCCTGATAACACTGACTTATGTATGCTTTTCTTCTTGTTGTTTGAGAGAAGGAAGTCATAAAGCTAAGTATCTGGCTTCAGTATTAGGCTTCACAGATAGAGATACTACCTATATTGCAGAAAACTAGTACATTGAAATCCTTTTGTTCTTTTCATTTATCACCTACATCTAGTTGCACAGTGTAACTTGTGCACCACCCAAATAAGAATGGGTAGCCTTCTATCTAAGGATTCACTTTACTTGGTGTGCTCATTGAGTCCTGAAATCTTGTTTGCAAAGTCAGGTCAGGTTGGTTAGGTATCTTTCTTTAATGAAAGAATTCTTACCCCATAGATATGTACAATCAACTATTTCAATTAAAAAAAAAAAAAGAAAGGATTCTTAATGCCATCAAAAAGATTAGCTGAGAATCACTTGGCCCATGCATAATTTAGCATATATGTGTATTAGGATTCTTGATGCAGGTAACAGAAACCAACCTGAAGTTGCTTAAAGCTAAAGAGGAAATTTATTATGTTAATAAAGGGGTATCTCAGTAGGGAGGCCTTCAGGAAGCAAGAGGCATTGGGTACAGAGGAACTCTCAAGATTTTGGCTCTCTGCTATTCTGATTCTCTCTGCACAAGTTGATTCTTCTCTCCTTAGACCAAGTTTTATGCTATTGAGTTTTATTTTTGTTGTCATTGCTGTTTTGTTTGTTTTAAATCTGGGGAATCATAAAGGTCTCTGGACAAATGCCTTTCAAATGTCAAAGTCTACATAAATATATTTAAACTAACGAATCTCACTTTTAAAAACTAAAAAACAACTGTACAAAGAGTTTCATAGGAAGCACATAGGAGACTGGGCATTTTAGGTACATAGGAGATCTGGCATATTAGTAAATATAGATTCAATAGGGATATATTTTTGAAAGTTTATCTGTGGACCTGAACCCCTTCCCCCACCCTTAAATATTAACTGACTAGCTTTTCTGCTTCTGTAATTAACTTGTGCAAGGTTTTACAAGCCCCTGCGGGTGGGACTTTCTGGTAAGGGCAGATGAAGGACTTCCCAAACCGCCCAAAGTTCACCCAGTTCCAGGAAGGGCCTAACCACACAAGGGGTGGGCTGTTGGGCAATTCCCCAGTTCCTCATCTGTATACCACCCCACCAAAAGCTACCAGTGAATTTAAAAGTCACTTCAGGTAACCAATAAGCTGTATACAACTCATCCGGTTGCCAAAGTCTGCCTACCAAACTGTATAAAAAGTGCTCGTGTTAAGAGCTCGGGGCTGTTTCTGTCCTGAAGATGGAGCAACCCCAGCATGCTGGAAATAAGAAAACCTCTTGCTTGATTGTGGCGATCTCTGTCTCCTGGTCTTTGCGAGATGAGCCTTCCCAATAAGTAAGATTCGTGCTTTCAGGCCAGTCTTACATATCTATGGTAAAATTCTTTCTGCCTTTCCAGGAAATTATAGTATTAACTTAAAATTGTATTACTAATCAAGAAAATGAAAATTTATACAGAGAATATGAGATGCTCAGACGTCTTGTTGAAATTCTTGAGTGAAGATCAAGTTTATGGACTTTGAGTAGCAGAAGATAGCAGTAATAGACCTCTATTACTGAGTTAAACACAAACACACACACACACATACACACACACACACACACAAGTAAAACTGAATGTTGGTGCCAGGTAATTCATCCACCTCAAATATATTTTAATGATAATTACAAATTATTAAAGTATGAGGGAAATATAGAGAATAGGAAAAATCATTTTATCTTTTTTTTTGTTTTTTGGTGGCTGTCTTGTATGGGGATCCAAACCGTTGACCTTGGTGTTATCAGCACCGTGGTCTCCCAAGTGAGCCATGGGCCAGCTCCAAGAAACCATTTTAAATTGGTCTAGTAATTTTGAATTTATTGCAAGGATTGAAAAATAAGACAATATCATTTCAAAGAGTTCTTTCTCTTAAGATGGAATGTGAAAAAATCTGACATTTTTATTTTGCCTTCCGTTTGTCAATTAGTGATTTTTGATTTGGGCAATTTCCAAACATTCTGAAAAATGTTTAAATAGCAGTAAGTATATTTGCATAAAATTGACTAAAAAAGGCAATTAGAACTTGATTAATATGTAAATTTAGTCCAATACAAATACATCTATGTAGTTTTTCAAGTAAATCTCTTACTGTAATAGAAATCCAGGTATATTTATTTATTTTACAATTGAGCTAATTGGTTTATTAAATTTTTAATACGAGCAAGTGGATTTATTTTATAATATACCACCAAAAGAAAATAAATTTTTCATTTGTTACCAACTTTAATTACATGACTCTAATGGGCTGGCTGCTTAGCTCAGTTGGTTAGAGCACATCCTTGTCACCAAGGTCAAGTGTTTGGAGCCCCACACTGGCTGGCTGCCAAAAAAAAAAAAAAGGAATCTAAGAAAGCTACACATGACATCAATACAAAACGAAACTAGTTTTTTTTTCTAAGAGTTATCCTATAAACGTTTTTTTGCAGGCTGGCCAGTTAGGTCAGTTGGTTAGAGCACAGTGTTATAACACCAAGGTCAAGGGTTCAGATCCTCATACCAGACAGCCGCAAAAAAAAACAAATGTTTTTTTCCTATGTGACTTTTTTTTTTTTTTTGCCGTTTGGAATATAAAATTGAAGATACCCGTTCAAATGGTGTGAATAGCACACCTCTTATTAAAGCTGTGTGAATAGACTGCTCCATTTGGGAAGAACATAAATGACCAGGAATTCAAAATCCCAGGACAGGAATGACTTCCAGCATTGTCTTCCGGTAATTATGTAGAAAACCTTTTTGAGATTTGTTACAAAAATTTGGCAGTTAAAGTCTTTTTTTTTTTTTTTAAAGATGACCAGTAAGGGGATCTTAACCCTTGACTTGGTGTTGTCAGCACCACGCTCTCCCAAGTGAGCCATGGGCCGGCCTTGGCAGTTACATTCTAAAGCCTGATGCTATCCCTCAACCATTAGTCAGAGGGATTAACCAGTGTTTCAAATATACGTTTTAAAAATCCAGTTAAAAATTAGTCTTTTGGCAATGTATTTTATTTTTCTTATGTGATATTGGATGCATACAAAAGAATACAGGTGATGTGTGTAAATTTAAAACAACAAAATGAACTCCTGTTACCTGCCATCCAGTGCAAGGACTAGAGCATTACATTTGCCCTCACAGCACATGCTTCTTCCATTCTTCTGTGCCCCCTCCCAAGAGGTAACCACTATCCTGAATTTTTGTGTATATCATACTCTCTTGCTTTTTAAATGTTAAGTGTGTATTTCTAGGCAGTATATTATTTAGTTTTGTTTGTGAGCCTTACAAAAATGATATTCTGTATATAGTTTTCTGCCACCTGCTTTTTTCACTTGGTATTATGTTTCTAAGATTCATCCATGTTGTTGCATAGGGCTGAAGCATTGTTTTAGGATCTGCTTTTTCCACTCAGTAATGTATTTCTAAGCTACGTTCTTGTTGCTGTATATCAGTAGGGACTTGGTCTTTCTCTCTCAGCCAGAATTTCCTTACCTTAAAATAAAAATAATAATAGTAACTACTACATAGGGTGGTTGTGGGCATTAATAGGCTATTGTTATAATTCCTTTAAAAAAAAAAAAAAGTCTTCCAGGTGGCTTATTGCAGGTGTTTGTAGGTGTTCTGGCTTTTTTCTCTGGGACTTTTGAGGTCTTTATTTTTGGTGTTGGTTCAGTTTCATCACAATATGTCTAGGTGTGGATTTCTCTATCACGTATCATATGTGATGTGCTTTCTCTATCTGTGGGCTCATCTTTAATGAGTTCAGGAAAACTCTTGGCTCTTATATTTTTCTATATTGCCTTTCTTCTATTCTCTCTATTTTTTCTTTCTAGAAAAAATTAGACATGTGTTAAATCTTGCTCGGCCATTGATGTCTTTTAACTTCTCTTTCATATTTTCCATGTCCTGTACTGTCCGTGCTACATTCTGGGTGATTTCTTCAGATATAACTTCCAGGTCACTAATCCTATCTTTAGTTGTTTTTATTCTGTTTTTTAACATATTCACTGAGTTAATTTCAAAATCCATATTTGTATCTTTATCTATATCTGTATCTATTGGGCCTAAAAGTTCTATTTGGTTCTTTTACTAATCTTTCTGGTCATTTTAATAGTCCCTTGTTTCTTACTCTATTTCATTTCATATTTGATTTCTTTAAATGGCTCATACAAGATTACTTAGTAATCTGTACATGACAATTCCAGTTCTTCAGTTTTTAGTAAATATAAATTTATTGTTGTTTCTATTGACTCTAACTCAAGGTGGCTCATGGATTGGTGGGTTGTTGTTTTTTTTTTTTTTTGTGAGCTCATATTTTATTAAATTTAACCTATAGAAATCTCAAGGACCCACACTGAGAGTCACTTTCCTCTAGAGAGTCCTTGTATTTGATTCTTGGGGAACGCTAGGTGCGATTGCTCAGGGGTCTCTGAAGCTCCCCTTGCAGAACCAGGCTTAATGAATCTCAGGAGTCATTTCCGCACCTTGCAATGTGCCTCTGAGCTTAGTCCCCTTGTTCTAGAACTGTTACTGGCATTTCCCCTTACAGCTCTGGCTTTTATGTTTGCTTATGGCTCCCTGTTCTTGTTTGAGCTCACTTTTTATTTTTTCCTTTCTGACCACTTTCATGAGACTCCAGAAAAATTTTTAAATGTTAGTTGTGATTCAAATCATGATTTAATTGCATCATAGCTAATGGGCTCTTAATCTAGCTTTCAAGGCTGCCAGAAATAGATGTTCACACAACATATCTAGCCCACTAACTATTCTTAGATGATAGTTGTGAAGGATTCTTCCTTTAATGTAATATGAAGCTTCTCCTTCCACTCAAGTCCCTGTCACAGAACTTGAGTTCTCAGCAGAAGGAACACTCAGCTGGAAGTCAGAGATGTGGATTATTGTTTATGTTGCCTTAGAAAAATCACTTACCCCTGATAAATTAATTAACCTCTCTGTGTCTGTTCATTGTACTATAAAATGAGGACATAATTACCACCTTGCCTACCCACAGGTTGTTGTAAGGAGAAAATGTGCAAAAAAATACCTTGAAAAACAGAAAGATGAGAAACAAAATTTGATAATAATTACAGTAACTAACATTTATCAGGCATTATTATGTTTGGCAGTTTGCTAAGCGCTCTATAAACATCTTCTCATTGGCTCTTTACAGCAACACTATAAGATGGGTACTAATATCCCTATTTAACCACTGAGGAAACTAAAAGTGTAAAATGGTGGTACCATTATTTAGGAGCTCCTTATTTTCATTATGAAATAATATCCAGTTCAGTTATTATGATGAAGGGCAGAGGATTCCTCAGTGAAGTTAAGTACTACCACATATCAATTAACTAGATGATTTTCTTTCAAGTAATGAAAAGTATTTTACAAGGATGCATGCATGTCCCCCAAAGTGCCTGCTATACTAAAACTTCCACCCATAAGAAGTGATGTGCTTTTGATAAAAGCAACTTGAGCTATGAAGACTCCATTGCAATTTGTACAGCTGTGTAATCGAAACTGCCAAAAGGCAAGTTAATATATTATTCTGTTCACAGAATAGCAGTTTGATTCCTATGACTTCTTGGCACATCTGTTTGGGATATAAATCCTAAACAGACTGAACAGTCACATTCTAAATCTTCAAAATGCTTTACTAAGCAAAGTCTTTAGTGTGGTTAAGGGGAAGAAAAAAATTAATAGACTCCCCAGTGAGTGGAGTAGTCTAGCTCACTGCAGAGTGTCTAAGGCAGGTGCAGACAGAGACTGGGGACTTGAAGAAGGTACATTTTGAGGAAGAGGATAGCACACATGCCTACAAGTACCAGAAGGTGAACTCTCTTGCCAACTTGAGATAATTAGAGAAGGTCTTTGGGGAATAGGTTGCCCATGTTTCCAATGTGTTTAGTTTTTCTTATTGGCAAGAGTTCAAATTACATATAAGTGAGCTTGATTAGAGATGCCAACTATTACTGGCCCTGCCCACATCCTTTTCTAGTCAAATCCCTACCTACTCACCCTACTGAGTGGGCAGTAGGCCACATGACCATGACCATAGCTAATTGGACACTTGGTAAAAGGAGGTGGCCATAAACTGTATCCATGACATATGTGCTTTGGTTTAAAAAAATAAACAGAAGAACTCAAATCTTCTCTCTTGAGAACCCACAACCAGAGTCACAAAGAAAAGCTTTGATTTTGGTATTTTCTGAAAGTGGAAGGCCATACAGATGAAGGGGCTAGAGTGGCCATTATTTCCTTTTCTTTTCTTCTTTTGGCAGCTGGCCAGTAACAGGGTTTGAAGCCTGAACGTTGGTGTTACCAACACCATGCTCTAACCAATTGAGCTAAAGAGTGGCCATTTTTCGCAGCCAGGAGCAAGATGAGTAAGCCGCGAAGGCTGGTCCTGAGAGAGGGTGGTGCTGATTCACTGAGAGGTGAAAGAGCCCTGGGAGAGCTGCGGCAGTGGCTGTTCCCTGGTGTTACTGTGCAGTTCCAATTCTTCCTGAGGCTTTGTGGTTCCATTGACTCCGGTTTTAGCACATAGATGTTTTTAATACGAACCCTCCTTTTGACTTGTCTCCAAGTAGTGAGTTACTTGTCTCTAGTAACTTGACTGCGTCTCTGTTTCTTGCGACCAAAATAACACAGTGTGGGGCTGGCCAATTAGCTCAATTGGTTAGCGCATGGTGTTACAACACCAAGGTCGAGGGTTTGAATCTCTTTACTGGCCAGCAACCAAAACAACAACAACAACCAAACAAACAAACAAACAAAACACACAGTAGGATCAGACATCAATATCTTGTCTAATGCTGCTCTGGGTGTTAATACCCAGACTGTCTTAAGAAGTTACCATACTTATTTCCTGTCTTTAGTAGGGCTCCTGCGTTGCAGGTAGCAGAAAGCCACATCAAACTAACCTAAAAAGGGAAGTTCATTGGAAGGACTGGAGTATCTGATGAAACTACCAAGTCTGGCGAAAGACAAAGACGCTCCTGGGCCTCGGGAACAACTGGAACCAAGGACTCAAGCCCTGTTAAGACTCAAGCCCTGTTAGAACTTGTCTCTGCTTCTGTCTGCATATTTTAAAATTTTTTTCTTCCTGCTACAGACTAACTTCCTCTATATGATAGAAAACATGGTCTCTGAGTGCATCCCAGTTTTCTACAGACTGTATGGCTTAGTAATTAGAAAGCATAGACCCTGAGCCAAGTGGGCTGGTTTTGAATCCAAACTCAGCCAACAACTAACATGGAGCTCTTGACCTTTAAGCTTAACCTTGACTTCTATGTAACCCCTCTAAGCCTCTGTTTCCTCCTCTGTAAAATGGAAATTAAAAATAGGTACCCTCCTCTCAGGGTTGTTGTGAAGATTATATGTGTTAATGTATTAAAGCAGTTAGTTCAGCATCTGGCACTCAATTAAGTGAGTACTTATTACTTCTCTGCCAAATGTAAGACCAGAAAACACTTCCCCTTTAAGAATGTAGATCTTAGCTATTTTTGCACAAATACATTTACAGGAGAAAGGAAGGGAGGCCTTCTGTGAATTTCTCCATCAGCAAGTTGCAGGAGGTGATTGCAAGGGACTGGGTAGATAAGGCTTGCTAGGATCTGAAAGCAGATTTCTGATTGTGGCTCCATTGAACTGTTGCAGGAAGGCGCTAATAGGCCTGGGGACACTGCAGCAGGACCTAGCATTGAAACTCACTGCTAGCAGAGGCACACCCACTCATGGCCACTGGAGGGTGCCAGATCATCAGGATGGGGAGCTGGCCCAGGCAACTTCTCAACTGGCCTAGTAGACTCTTGGAGAACTAGCTAAGAGAGGAAAAGGAAAGAGTGCCAATCAAGGAGTGCATGCCTTACTGGCTTATTGGGGGCTATGCCATGTGGGAGCCCTGGAGATCTGGGACAAGACTCCAAGCAAACCTAGAGCCTTAGGAAATCCCTGCCTGGTCTTGGTCTGGGTTGAAGTCTTAAACTACCATGTCTCAAAGAGATCAGGATGAAGAAGCAGGGAATGTTACAACATCAAGACAAGAGCAATGAGGAGATTAAGAATCAGAATTGATTATAACACCAAGGTCAAGAGTTCAGATCCCCATACCAACCAGCCACAAGAAAAAAAAAAAAAGAACCAGATTTGAGTTGAAGAACCAATACAGAAGCCAGATAAGGCCAAGAGAGCAAGATAAAAAATGAAGCCTAGAAATATCACCCAAGGCAAAGGTAGCAGAACGCAGGAGCCTTTGACAGAGCATCTGTCCTGCAGGCTGCTGTTTGCGAGGGGTCTGCTGAAAGCATCGAAGCGGTTCAGACTAAACTATAAAATTATTATTTCAGTCTAAAGGAAATGCTACTGATTAATTCAACCGTGCTCCAAGATAATAGATATTAAAGCACGAAGTTATTTAATATGCAATTATCTAATATGTAAAGAGTATTTGTCAGTTATTATCTAAATTATAGTTCTTTGTGCACCGTCATGAAACTCATGATGGTATAAAGTTGTAGGAAAAAAAGAAAGCACTACTAGTCAGAAGTTTAGAGGCAATTTAGAAAAACATTTATTGGATTTTAAAAAGTATGGAAATATAGGAAAGTATGAGAAATAAAATAAAAAATTATTTGTACTTCCACCAATTTTAACTGGCCTTTTAATATTATTTTTAAAATATAATTTATGAATGTATTCAGTTAATAATCTGTCTTTCTTTTACACCCGCCATCATCTCACAAATATCTCTATGTAACAAAATTATTATTATTATTATTATTTTGGTTTAGGCAGCTCGCTGGCATTGGGATGTGAACTCTGGACCTTGGTGTTATCAGCACCGCTCTCTAACCAACTCAGCTAACCAGCTAGCACAAAATTATTTTTAATGGCTGCATATGGGAGCCATGAATTTCATGTGGATATACTGTAAATTACTTTAACACTTTTACTGTTGTTGAACAACCTATAATTTAGGTTGTTTTCAATTATACATTATATTATGATAAATAGTTTTGTGCATAAAACTGTGCTCACATTTCTATTTTCTTGGAAGCTATTCCTGAAAATAAAATTATTGGTTTATAGAGCCTGAGCATTTTAAGACTCAATACATACGTTGAAATTCTTTTACAGAACATTTGATCAAATCTACATTTCTCTCTGCATTCTCACCAGCATTCACTATTATCTGTCAAAGTTAATAGTAACATCTTTGATAAACAGTACTAGTAAAATGATAGACTTTTTAATACTTTTTAGCCATTTGTGGTTCATCTGTTGTGAATTATCTGTTCAGGTCTTTTATTTTTCTAAACTTGGATTACAGTGCTTTTCTTATAATTTATTTAAATGCACCATAATAAAGTTTTAAAGTACATTAACCTTCTCTCAGTAATTATTGGCATTTATTTTTATCATAATATCTTGGTATAGGGAAGATATTTCTTTTATGTAATTAAATTATTTATTTTGGCATTCATCTATCAATTTAATGATGCCAAGGGTTTTCCTTATCTGAGACAAAACGAATGAATATTCTTTAAATTTTCTGCTAGTATTTTAAGATTTTTATCTTCTTATATTTAATGCTTTAAATTAGTAGGATTCCCTTTTGAAGTGTGATGTGCGGTGAGAATCAGTGTACCCTATAGCAAGGCAAAGTACTTGTGACAGGGCTCCCGTCTTGTGAAATGCAGCCACTGGTCCTGGTAAAGGAGCTTCATGGTGGCCGGGGTCTTCCTGAATTACTCCCGAGTGACTCTAGTCCTATGCTAGGTGCCTATGTTAGGCACCATGAGCATCAGACACTGGATGCTTTTGTTAGTTGTAGCCACAGGAGGATTTCCAAGAACAGAGCTATTTCCTCTACCTCCTGGTACTTTGAAATAGGGAATCCACCTGGCTATTTTCGTAAACGAGGCAGTGAAATCAAAACATTCAAAGAAAGAGGCTCACCTGGGTCTATCTCAGCTTCTCCAGGCGCTAGTGGTCCAAGCACATTACAGCTTACTTTAAAAAGTTCATTGAGGGGCCAGCCCATTGCTCACTTGGGAGAGTGTGGGGCTAACACCAAGGCCACGGGTTCGGATCCCTATATAGGGATGGCCGGTTAGCTCACTTGGGAGAGCGTGGTGCTGACAACACCAAGTGAAGGGTTAAGATCCCTTTACTGGTCATCTTTAAAAAAAAAAAAAAAAAAAAAAAAGTTCATTGAAAAGTGGAATTAAAAGATAATATAAATCCTTCCCTTCCATGAACTTTTTGAAACACCCTCATACTACAGAATGCTGGATACCTGGAGATCATGCTTCCAAACATCTAAGGTGGCCATGATGGTAAACAATTTCCATTCTTAAATCAGGTATTTGACATCACCAGGCTAGCTTCCTCCACCGGGACTGATTGTTGCCAGAGCCACTGCTCTCTTATCTTGGGACAACATGTGCTGTTAAAGGCCATTGGTTTCAATAGTGTAGGGCTGTTTCAGTCCAGGTAAGTCAAAGCTGGGAAAGAAACAGGCAAGTCTTCAACTGCTAGATTAATTTATCTAACTCTATATCTGAGGGAAACTTTTCTTTTGAGAAGGTTAATTTTGGTCCAGTACAAAGCAGAGGGCTGTGAAAATCCCAGGAATAACTCAATGCCTTCAGTGAACATGGCTGGAAACAAAGTACAAGGCCACCATGTAGATAACCATGGGGATCTCTAACACAGTTCTTGGAGTTGGCCTTGAGTGGTGCTATGGCCAGTGGTGAAGGAACCTGGTTCATGGGCTCATGTCAGATTGTGGAAGTCTCTTAGGAGATTGTGCAGGTACAACACGACCTTCCAAAAGTCATACAAGATGCTGTTCATTAAATGACTGAGACACTGCTTAGGTGAAAGGCAGTGCCATAATTTAGACCTCCCAGTCTGTAAGGCAGACTTTCTTTCATTTTTCTTCTAGAACTGGGTGAAGTTGTAGGCTTCTTGAAGTTAATCTATAAAGATCTATGCCAAAAGTCACAGATCAGTCGGAGCAGATAGTGACCTCAGGTGGAGGACTCATAGAAGTGGTCATTCCACACAGGCAGAATTTCCCACTTTATTACAAAGGCACAGGGGCTGGGATGAAGGAAGTGGAGAGACTGATAAAAAACTGTCACAAAAAGGAGGGTGTCAGTTACACCTGCTGAAGTTCTCTGACTCTAAAGGAAGAATACAGGAAGAATCATCTCATGGCACCAGATCTATTGCATGATCTCATGTAACAGGGAAGCTCCTTCGCTTCTGTGTCTAAAAGCACTTCCTTCCAAGTCTCGTGCTCAGCCAGAACTCTGCAAACAGAGATCATAGGTAAGGCAGGGTTTGGCTGCGGGTGGGAGGGAGGGGAGGCATAGGCTATAATGATGGCAAAAATACGGCAATGGGGAGAGGGAGTGGGTTTTCCAGGACATAGTTGGGTTATGGGCCAGCCAGAAATCTAGGGGCAGCATGCATGATGAATGTCCCTAGTTTCTAACCATGTTGCAGTGGCCTAATGTCAGGTAGAGAGACCAGCTAGACCAGAGAAAGCTGTGTGAGCTCCCTGCATCCACCATTGTTTTAATCTAAATACTGGAACCTGCAAGCCTGAGCTCCACTGGGATGTGAAACATCTCCTCTTAAGCCTAAGGACCAGGCTACCTCCTGGGCTGGGGACCAGGCTATCTCATGGCCTGAGGCCCAGCTGACCATCTGGTATCACGGATGGTATCTCATTGGATCAAGCATTGGTAGATAAAGTAGCCCTTTCTCAGATAAGCCCAGTCACCCAGTCTACTAATCATGGAGCAAGTAGAAAATGCCAAGTGGCTGAACTGAAATATATCTTACTTTACTTGGCCAACTGTTTGGCCATCTCCAGACACATTTCTCTCAGGTTTTTTTGTTTTTGGCAGGTGATCAGTACGGGGATACAAACCCTTGATCTTGGTGTTATTAACACTGCACTCTAACAAACTGAGCTAACCAGCCAGCCCTTCAATTGTTACTTTTTTTTTTTTTTTAAGATGACTGATAAGAGGACCTTAACCCTTTACTTGGTGTTGTCAGCACCACGCTCTCCCAAGTGAGCCACGGGCCGGCCCATCAACTGTTACTTTTAAACTAACATTGAATCTTAATTCAGTTCCCTTAAAGATGACAAAGGAATAGCATTACAATTTTCCTGTTTTTCTAAAAATCTTTCCATTAACATAGATAATTTACTCTCCTAAATGAATGAGACAAAACCATAGCTACCACTGAATACAATCACCATATTTATTAAGTCTTCAGAGTAAGTAGCACAGGGCAGGGGTAGGAACTAGTAACTGGTTCCCAGGGCAATGTTTATATTAACCTTCCCTTTACCAACCCACCTGTGCCTTCTCAGGTAAAAGTTGAGCTTGTCACAGCTCAGTGATATGAACTGTCATTTTTGTATATGGGGACGACATGCTATACCTATGTCTTCTGTAGATTTATGCTTTGAGTTGCTTTACAAGTTGTAGTGGCAGACTTGCCCTGATCTATCAGTCTTCTGCCGTCAGGGTCCATATTAGAGTTCCTCAATCATACACCACAAAAACAGACTCTGGATGAATAGAGTAGAAAATAAATGTTTTAGGAGGATAATAGGCAGCTGATGGAACTAATGTGAAAGCTGGAGATTCCGCTTGGAGAAGGATAAGGAAGCAAGACAGCTCTAGAGGCTTAGGTGACAGGAAGTCCTTGACAGTCTGAGGGCACAGGGCTGGGACAATAGGTGCCAACCAGATTTTCAGTGTCTAGATCACACCATTCAAGATTCAAGTCTCAGAAGAGAGTCTATTTGCCTAGCTCCTTGGCTAGGAGAGAACAAAGCAGTTTGATTTATAGTCTTTTCAAGACTGTACACATCTGGCCCGTTAGTTTAGTTGGTTAGAGTATGGTGTTATAACGCTAGGGTCAAGTGTTCAGATCCCCATACCAGCCACCAGCCAGCCACCAAAACAAACAAACAAACTACACAGTCAGGGGAAGGTATTGTCCTAATCAAAGTGCTATTACCAAAAGAAGCCCTGTTTTGTACTAAGCTCCAACTGTCCAAAGTTGTTCTAGTCCTGAGTGTCCCAGAGACTCATGTGCTATTTCAGCAGCACCTGCAGCTATCCTAGGGTAAAATCATGAATCCACAGCACTTCTCCTGGCCATCAGGACCACCACATGCCATTATCCTCCACCACTGAGGCTGGGACTCTGGACAGAGTGAAAGTTTCCTTCAATTACAACCTTCATAGCCAACAGGAAAGACATTTTGTCTGTGAAGAAATGATAGTTTCATTTTTAGCCCCCCCAAAATGCCATGTGGATCTTTTAGTTTTCAGTTCACCAAGTGAGAGTATTTTTTTTTTATTTCATTATTATTTTTTTTATATTCTATGATGTTGTTGCAGAGCAGTTGGGAGGGAGGGGGAGAGGGGAAAGGGGAAGGAAATGGGATGGAAAAAGGAGGAAGGAAGAGGGGTGGGATTGAGGCCTGTGGCACCCCCCTCATTCCCACAGGGGAGACCACAGACTTCCAGAGATGGCTTGGTCATTGCTGGGCTGGGTGCAGATGTCAAGGGGGTGTGGCAAAAGCCCTCAGCTCCCACCACCCCAGCTTGGGAACCCGGGGTCCTTCTTGCTGTGGCTTGGTGGTCATCACTGGGATGGTTTCAGGTGTCAGGGGGCCATGGCTGAGGCCCGAGGCCCCGACCCTCAGGACTGGTTGTGGGTGTCAGGGGTATGGCTGAGGTCCCGGCCCTGCCCCCTTTCTGGCTTGGTAGCCCAGGGGACTTCCGGTCCTTCTAGGTGTTACAGGTGTTCTTTGGTGAAATGAGATTTTAATTGTTAGTATCACACTTTGTCTCTGGTTGTGGGTACTTTGTATTTTCTTTCAGTTCTCTGTTGGGTTATTTGCTGTTCCCACCACTTAAACTCTGCACTGGAACTAATTTGCTGTCCTTTGCTTACTTCTAAAATGGGGGAACTTCCTGTGGGGACCAGCACTTGAGCTCTGTGGTTGAGCTAAATTGCTGCTTTGCTGCTGATTCTCTGGGGAAGTCTTTTTGTGCAGCTCAGGTTTAATGGTTGACTTTATAGGTACTTCCAGGTCTAGAGACATCTGGTGCACCTGAGTTGTGTAGAAACTCTGGTCTGGGCCTGAGTCTTTGCACCAAACTGCACCCCATGCAATTCTATATTCCTGACCAGTCTTCTCTGAGTGGTCCTACGCTGATTGGGACACAGATCAGCTGTCCTTGCTGTGCCCCAGTGTTCCCCCAGTGGGCCCATCTCCCCCACCACCCATGCTCCAAACACTTCCCATGGGACGGGCCATGAGCTGGTCCCTTGCAATGACTTACCAGCCTCTGAGTGGCTCCTTTTTTTCCATTGTTGTGGCTCTTCGCTCCTATGTGGGTCCACAGGAGCCCTATTAGTGGTCTTGCTGGCCTGGGGGCCACCAAGGCCCTCTTCTCCCCTGCCACCTCCAAGCAACTTCACCTGAAGGGCACAGCAGCAACTTTTGCCAGCTCTTGCTCTGTGTGCTCAGCAGCTCCAGCCTTGAAGCAGCTGGGATTCGAAATGGTCAGAGCGGTTTTTCTTTCTTTCATTGTGGCTTCTCCTGCCTTCATGCACTTCGTAGGTCTCTCCTCCTCCTCCCCTGAGCCCTAGCGGCCCCAGCTTCACTCTTGTTGCTTTTTCATAGTTGTAAATTGGTTGATTTGTGGGAGAGAGTGATGCTGGGGACCGTCCATTCCACCATCTTGACTGGAAGTCCAAGTGAGAGTATTTGAGTATCTGTATCACACTCAGGGATACTTCTCCTTTCCAAAGCCACCAGCATCCTAACCTGAGGCACATTTTCATCTCACTCCAACCATCATCAGGGTGAATTCTCTTCTTGTTCATGCTATCCTCTATTCAAAGGTTGCCCCTCCTACGTCCCTTCCCAGTGTCTCAGGGAAGTCCCAAAGTCTACCACACCATATCTGTCATGAAATGAAGACTCCTGGTTTTCTCCCCTGCCACTCCAGAAATGTACAAATTAGGTCCCTAATGTGACAGAGCTTATGTATTGGCTTGCAATAGGGTGTATAAGACATGTTTGTATAAAAGGCTCCACATTGTGCTTGGAAGGCTAAACTTAGATCACAGGCCAGGGTACATGACAGGGGTTGGGGTCGGCTCAAGGGAAGATGAATTGCTTGAAACTCCAGCTTCAATCCTGTAGCAACAGAAAGCAACTGATCTGTCCTCCACCACATATGGAGCTGTTCTGATAAGAATCAGCACTGCGGGAATAAGGTCAAGAGTCCAGAGTACTCACATGGCTGAGGAATATGTGTTACTGGCATTAAAACTCTAAATGCACTTTCCCACAAAAACACTGTTATAAATAGTGGTCAGGGTCTTTAGTATTATTAGTACAATATTTCAGGTACATTAGGGTTTTGTAAGCTTTTGTGGGCTGGCCTTGAGGCAGAGCCACCATTTGTAATATTGTTTCTATAGGAAAACTTGTTCCTGGTTCCAGACAACAGACCAACAAATAAACTAATAAGCTGGGAATTGCCCGCTTTGAGGCTTTTCACTGGTAAACACAATAGATTCACAGGCTTTCATTATCCGTCAAACTGAGCTTACAGCCTTGTGGTCTAAGATGTTGGCTCTGAGCCCAGAAGCCCTCACTGCCCCTCAGTCCTCTCTCTGCTGGACACTTTGACTTAATTCTGCCAAGCCCCTAGAGTCCATCAGCCAGTGCTGTCTCTATCCCCAGGTTCACCTACACGTATTCCACTAAGGTAAAACCTGACTACCTATAATTCTAAACTTTTTCATTAAAACATTTCAAAATTACAAAAAGATGTAAGGAATAATGAATGCTTACGTACCCATCCTCAGAAATAAAGTATCGTCTATACAGTTGAAGCTCCCATAGCCTGTCCCTGGTCTTATTCCATCTCCCTCCTATTCCAGAAGTAATCACTTTCTCAAAGCCAGTGATTATCACAGCCATGTAAATTCTCAACCATTCTATACACTTATCCTGGGCTCCCCTTTGGCTAGAATGGTAGAAATGCAGAGAGTGGGAAAAGAATGAGTCTGGGGGATATAGACCAGGTGATTTTGGCCCTAATCCAAAATGTTCAGGGATGGGGACACAACCCATGTTGTAGAGATGTCATTTTACAGAATGGGGAAAACACTCAGTATGTGTCAGGCCCACATTCTGTGAGGATGCCAGGAAGGCAGGTCAGGAAGAATCAGGACAGGGTGCCTCTCGAGCTGGATTTGTCTAGCCTGGCAGATGGTCTATGTCTAGCAAGTGTGGAATCAAGGCCAGGACATTGGTAATCATAGAAAAGGGTGGGCAGGGGCCGGCCCGTGGCTCACTCGGGAGAGTGCGGTGCTGATAACACCAAGGCCCCGGGTTCGGATCCCATGTACGGATGGCTGGTTCGCTCACTGGGTGAGCGTGGTGCTGACCACACCAAGTCAAGGGTTAAGATCCCCTTACCGGTCATCTTTAAAAAAAAAAAAAAAAAAAGAAAAGGGTGGGCAGGAATGGGAAAGTCTCACCTGAGAGGCCACTTCATGGAACAGGGCAATAAGAGAGCAAAGTCCATTTACTCACTCAATTTTCATTCAGTCACTCATTCAGCAAATTAACCCCTGTCTAAGTCACAGGCAATGTGCTAAGCTTTAAATAAGAACAAGAATGGTTCCTGCTCTGAAGAAACTCACAGATTAGAAAACAAGAGACACATAAAAATAATTACAACATAATGTGGTCATTAGAAGATGGAGGGGGCTTGGCAGGGCTAGTGGGAGAGGCCTGCATCAGATGCACACACTGGGTTTTAGTTTAATCATTAATCCAGGGTGCAGCTTCTTAAGGAGGTAGCAGAAGATTTGGTGGCACAGTAAAGATCTAAGAGATGTTCTAGGGCGAAGAAAGGGGATGGGGTAAAGGAGGCCAGAAATTTAAATCCAAGCGTGAAGATAAATCAGGGAGCAGACAGGTGTCTGGAATGGAATAGGGGTTCAGGCACTGGACGGAAGGGACAAATGTCACCATGTGCTTATAGGTCCTCTTATAGCTACCATTTTAGATACCCCCTTCCTGACACCACCATTTGGAACCCACAGGCCACTCTATTCTCCATACTTTTGTATACTTCTGTGTCCTATGGAACCCCTATCTGTTGGTAAACAAATTCCCTACTTTCTCAACTTCTTCACAGAACTATCTGTAGTGGACATGTTTTTGGAGTATCTTCCCAGCTCACAAAGACCTTTGCAGCATTCTCCTAACCCATAATGATGGGCCTTGGCTACCATTTTGTTCAACACGTCCAAAACACCCAACTCCCCTAACCCTCCATTTCCCACTGACCACAGATAGCTAGAGTCGGTCGCTGCTACATGCAACCAAAGACCTAGCTAATCTCTCTCACCTCTAGCTTGAACTGAAACCTGGCTATCCCCTGAGGTCACCACTTCCTCTATATTCCTTTCAAGTAGAAGCTATTTATTCTCTCATGCCGCACACACAGGGAGGCACTGGCAGCATTCTTCCAGTTCCCCAAGACCCTGCCAAGCAATTTCTCCTCTATACTAGTATGAAAAACCTCTGTTTATTATTATTAAACACCTGGCTCACTTCTTTATCTGGCAGGGGTTTGGGATGGTGGTGGTACAGATTTTGCTGTCTCTGTGGACCACATACTCAATGGCCCAGGTTCTTGACCTTTCAAACTCAACATCTTCACTTCAAATCCACTTCAGTGAACTCCTATGGCCACAGGGTGCAATTTGTCACCACCAGAACAGTTTCACCCTGGAAATTTAAAAATCTCTATCACTGTAACTATCCATCCAGCTCGCTCCTCTGACACAGTCTGATGGGTTGAGGCCTCTACAAATTTTCAGCTGTGTTCTCAGCCTGTTGGATAAACCTTCTTACTTGTTTGCCATCAGCTCTCCCTTCCCTTCCATTCCCTGGCGATCATTGCAAACCTTTGGTACTCTTCTCAAACTCCACGCAGTCTGGTGAAACTCTGTTGTGTTGTTCTGTTCATTTATTATTTATTAACATTAGTCAACAAATATTTATTATACATCTACTACATGCCAGGTGCTGTGGATACAATAACACAGCTTTGTCACTGAGGAACTCACAGTTTAGGAAGGAGGCAAATCCAATAATTACATATGTAAACATAATTGCAAACTGCAATAAGACCTGGGGGTGGCGGGAGGTAGAAAGGGGCATTTCAGGAAGAAGAATCAGCATGGGCAAAACTCTGAGGCAGAATGGAGTGGGGCGTGAGGAAGTGAAACAGAAAGACCCATGTGGTTGGAGACAGAGCTAGAGAATGAAACAAGGTGAGGCTGAGTGAGGGGAGAGACAGGGAAGAACTATGACTGGTGAGGGATGACTAGACGGAGCATGGGGGTTTTTAGGGGAGTGAAACTATTCTGTATGATACTGTAATGGTGCATACATGACATTATACATTTGTCAAAACCCATAGAATTGTACAATACAGGAGTGAACCCTAATGTAAACATGGACTTCAGTTAATAATGAAGTGTCAGTGTTGGTTCATTAGCTGTAACAAGTGTATCACACTAATTGCGTGTTAATAATAGGGAAACTGAGTGGAGTCGAGAGGGCATATAAGGGAGCTCTGTACTATGTGCTCAATTTTCTGTAAACCTATAAAACTGCTCTAAAAATAAAGTGTACTAATTAATAATGAAAAAGAAATAAGGCGTTGTGGGGCTGGAGTGTGGAGACCACTGGCTGCTGAGAGAAAAGCAGATTGGAAGAAGAGGAAATGTGGGCAAACCATTAGAAAACTGTCCCAGAAGTCCAGGCAAGAGAAAATGGTAGCTCGGCCCATCAGGGTAGTTATGGAGCAAAAGAAGTGGATAGAAGGTGAGATTGACAAGACATGGTGAAGGACTGGATATGGGTTGGAGATCAAGGGCTACTGAGGTTTCCGGCTTGCTCACCTTGACGGTTAAATGATGTCATTCACCAGTTGTTACAGAGGATCTGGGACAATTTTATCAACACCACTACATGCTGAGAAACTGTTGAACACATGGATTCTCAGCATGCATGTAAATGTAATCCTCACATGGAAGGCATTTTATTGCCTGCTTTTCAGCTCTGACCATGATCATTCCCTGGCAGACCTTGTTTAAAAGGGAAGTCATCCCATGAGTCCTATTCTTACTTCAACCACTAATTGAAGTAGACAAGGGTAGTCGGCTTCTCTGGGCCTCGGTATTTACACCAGTAACATGAGGAAGCTGAACCAGATGGCCTCTAAAGGGTACTGCAAAGTGAGGATGGGGGATGCCAGTGGTGACTAGCAGCTAGACATCGTCCAGATACTGAAATACCATCCATGCTTGTCCCTTCCCACCTCCTGGGCTTTCACAGTGAGTGCTAATGCATCTAATTTGCTGGTCAGTATTCTCCTGTTCCTTGAAGATCTATAGTTCCTGGATTCCTGCTTCTGCGGTCCAGAACTGTGACTAGGGTCTGTACAAACCACTGTAACCTCAGGTAACCCTGAACCAACACCAAATATTTCTTTCTTTTCTTTTCCTTTTTTTTTTGGGGGGGGGGGCGGCTGGTTGGTTGGTATCCGGGATCTGAACCCATGACCTTGGTGTTCCAAATACTTCTTTCTAAATCAGGTTTGGGACACACTACCAGATGGTCTCAGAGGAAACTTAGTTCTCTGTAAGTTTTTATTTCAAAATAAATCCCGTCTTCAGATGACAGAACAAATGTGCCAACATCCTGTTCCCAAAACCAGAATAGAGAAACTCCCAGGAACCACCAGCCCTTTAGTCAATCTGCCTCCTAGAGAATGCTATTACCATTCAACATCCCTGAAACCTCACTTCCTTTCCAGCCACACCAGTAACACAACACAGAACCTATGGCCAACTGAGCCAGGCCAACTTTGCTGCTAACCCACAATCAACAGTGGAAGGGGCTGCCCTTCAATCTGACCTTCTACACATAAACTCCTGTCTGTGGGTTCCAGCAGGGGAAGTCAAGGTCATGTGCTATAGATGGCCATGATGCCTTTGTATGGCTTCTCTTAAATGCCATGGCTTCTCTAAAATGCTTCATTGAGAGCTGCCTAAGGTAAACACAATGACCCCAGAATCCAGCATAAGAGTTAGTGCTGTGTTGAAACCTATGCACTTGGGCCCAGACCAAGGACTGTCTCAGAGGATCCCTGAGAAGCAAACCTCATGGAAACTATCACTGATTTACCCCTGTCTAGGGCTATGATGGTTTCCTGGCAGGAACTTGGCACAGTCTACCTAAGCCTCAGTCTGGCTATCATTTGAGTGATAAACACAGCCCTATGCTATGTTCCAAACCAGTGCTGCTTTCTACCATACTCCCTGCTCAGAATTCCTGAATCAAACAAGTGCCCTCTAACTTTCTCTTTCACAAATGAGAAGTTCCCTGTGGATGAGGTTCTTCCACATTTAGATTGCTGCTCTGGTGTATAAAGTTTATCTCCCTATGGTAAACATGTCAATTCTATGTAATATCTGCTACACTGTAATTTCTTCCTTCTAAGGGAAGCTTATTAATTTGAGTTAAACTGCAGTTTGCTTCCCAGCCAATGTATTAATTGTCCTTGGTCAAATGCCAATCCTTGGTTTAATCAGCTCTGTCTGGACTTTGAGGGAAGGGGAGGGTCATGTGTAATTAAACAGGACAGTCTATTGCTGCTGCTCCTAAAGGCAGCCAACTTGTGGAGCATCTGGCAACTGATCCTAAGGCCTTGTTTGGACAAATCGGAATGCACCCAAAGCACTTTTGTAATTATTTCATTGATGGCTCTCTCTGACTAGATAATAAGCTGCATGGGGTGCACGTAGTAGGTGTTCAATAGTTTTCAAATTAATGAATAAATGCATTAATAAAGCTGGAAGGATATGGGGTCAAGAGAAGTTGGGGAAGTCTGGAGGGGATTTGAATGAATCAAAGGTTTGACTAAGTCAGGTTATGAGTAAGCCAATTTATGAGTATGCAGAACCTGTGATGCAGAAAAGACACACAGAGTAATGGTACAAAAGCCAGGCAGTAGTGAGTAGCAAGTGTGGCAGACACAAAGAGAGTGGCTGAGTCACATAAGAGTAAAGATTCACAAAATTCTGTGGCTGAGGTCTTGGAACTGCCTTGAATCCACAGCCACCCAGCTATTCCCGTTCTTCTGGACCCTGAATGTTCATCTTTCCCTGGGTTTCCATGAATTTGTATCTTTATATTAAACTATTTATGACTAAAGGCGACTAGAGTGAATTGCCACTTCTTCTGAGCCTCAGCTTTAGGGAGCCCCGGGGACAGTACATGAGCCCCTAGGAATCTAATTATTACATATCCCATGAAGCACGTTATCCCTTTCTGGGAAAAGAATAGTGGCTAGCCTGTATGGAGACATCCTGACATGTTTGAATTCAGAGTGGAGACACAGCTTAGGCTCAATTTAGAAAATCCTCATTACTCTTGAGCAAGGGCAAACGGATTTGCTTCACCAAATCTGCATTTTTAAATTGAAGATTAGAAAGAAAAAACAAATATTTTAGAATAATATTTATGAGGAAATCATTTTCATCATATCATCAACACTTATTGCTTGATTATTATGAATCATCAGTTGATTAATTGGACAGCTGTACCATGGGGGTAGTCAGTTACCCCCATGTTCTTGAGCCCTTTTCAGTGCCTGTGTATATTAGTTTTTTATCACTACTGTAACAAATTACCACACACTTAGTGGCCTAAACGACACAAACTTGGCATCTTACAGTTCTGTGGAAGTCCAACACGGATCTCAGTGGGCTAAAATCAAGGTATCAGCAAGGTTTCATTCCTTTCCAGAAGCTCTAGGGAAGACCCTATTTTGTAGTCTTTTCCAGCTTCTCCAGCATGCCTGCATTCCTTGGTTCCTGGTTCTTTCTTCCATTTTCAAAGCCAGCAATGGCTAATCCTTTTCACATCTCTCTGACTGACCTCAGGTGGGAGAGGTTCTCTACTTATAAGAACTCATGTGATTAGGTTGGGCCCACCTGGAAAATCCAGACTAATCTCCTCCACATCACAGTCCTTAATCTTAGTCATATCTGCAAAGTCCCTTTTGCCAAATAAGATAACATATTCACAGGTTACAGGGATAAGGACATGGACATTTTAGGGGAACAATTAATCTGCCTACAACACTGTAATTACAAATTCCTCTATGTTCTTACAAGAACATCTAGAACCAAGATAGCAGTCAAGTTTAACTAAAAAGTCCAAGTAGGTTCCTAGAAGGTGGAAACCTCACAATAAGAAATGAGGTATGGCTCTTTCCATTAAAGATCAGCATAAATGGAAGAGAATTACTTTTTGTTTTTGCACAAAATTAATGTTTATTCCACCTTTGTGTGATATTCCTGGATCCTTCACCAATGTTATATGAGGAAAAAAACAAACAAACAAACAAACAAAAACCCCAGAATCAAAACAAATGAAACACAAAAATTTTAATTTACTTGTTTCCCTACTTGATAATGCTAATGTTATCAAGTAGGGAAACAAATACATTAAAATCTAGCAGCCATCAGCAAGAATACAGCTAAGACAACGCTGTAAAAAGACAGAAATTTGCTAGATAGAAAACTGTATGCATCATACTCTTTCAAACCAGCAAATTATGTTCCTGCATACAATGGAACATAAACAGAATTTTTTTCCTATAAGGTATAGAATTGCAAGTTATTTTTTGAATATTGTGGACGGGTAAAATGAGAATTACCACTTATTGAATGCCATTAACTTCAATCTGTCAAGCATAGTGAGATCTATCTCATTTAACCTTCACAACTCTTTCCAATAGATATTATCTCCATTTTATAGCTGAGGAAACTGAGACTCAGAGCAGTTAAATAATTTGTGCAAAGTCACACAGCTGATAAATGGTGAAGCTGGAATTCCAGCAAGATTTGTCAGGCACTAAAACCCACGCACTTTCCACTATGTCACATGGCCTCCCAAATATTCTATGGGACTTGGCTCATCTATATAAAAATTTATACACCACCGGACAAAAGATTCCCTCGGGGGCTTTGAAATGAACTTTCTTGGACTCTTTAAAGATATACTTGGCATTGCACATTGAAAAAGAAAACATGATCCCAGAACAGAATGCTTCCTCTAGTTCCCTGATGTGGTAGAAGCCTGCTAGACACACTAAATTTTCTCAGAAGGAGAACATGGGCAATTCTGCCATTTTATTAACTGGGGAGGCTATGGGCCTGAGGACTGCCCATGGGGATTTACTGAGCAGATCTATTGTCTAAGGAAGTCCTCTCTTTCTGTTAATGACACTCAGATAAACCTGGATCCAAGAAGCCAGCGGCGAACACCCTGAAATACTTTGAAATTTGTCAAGTCTTACCTTCACTTTAGTGATGGGGGGAGGGATGGCTGGCTGGTGTGGAGATCCAAACCCTTGACCTTTGGCTCTAACCAACAGGTTAACTGGCCAGCCACCATCCAGTTACTATTACCAGCAGAATTATAGACCAGGCTCACTAAGGAAGCATTCTCCCCAGGGTGAGAGAACTGTAACGGCTATCGAAGCTAAGAGAGTATATGGCTTCTATATTGCAAGCCTTCCTCCTCTGCTGGGTCTGGGTACCTGTCTGTTCTCCCTCCAACTCTGCCTCTCTTTTCATATTTCCTGTGACCCTCTCTGAGGCCATCTGTTTGACTGATCAACAGTTCTCCTCCCTGCAGACTGTTTGCATGTACTTTGGTCGTCCTATCTTGTTCTGCCCTCTGATATTTACTTACTCTTGATTTCTGTTGATTAATTGGCTTTTGTCTTATTGCTGCCCAAACCCTTGTATTCCTTGTTGTGGCCTTATTCTCTCATCCCCTCAGCCTGCTGCCACATTCAACATAATGACCATTTATTTCTAGAATTCTATATAGGCAGACTCAATGTTTACTACTTTGGAGCCAGCTTTCCTTAGGCCCTCCTACAATCAAAACCCGTTTATTGACATCAGCGATATTCTAGGACTGTGACTTTTTCTTGATTCTTTCTTTTTTTTTTTTTTTTTTTTTTTTTTTTTTTTTGTCGTTTTTTCGTGACCGGCACTCAGCCAGTGAGTGCACCGGTCAGTCCTATATAGGATCCGAACCCGCGGCGGGAGCGTCGCCGCGCTGCCAGCGCAGCACTCTACCAAGTGCGCCACGGGCTCGGCCTTGATTCTTTCAATTTTTCAATATTTGTGCTTTTTATTGTGTAATGTGATTTTCGTGTTTAATTTGTATTCTTGAATTGTGTTCTTGAACACCTCAGAATGTGCTACTTTGCAGAGTTATTTATGCTTCTCTTGGCTGACACTCAAAAAGAAGGATTCATTTGTGTACTTCTTAGCAAATGCATTCACTTTATCAGATCAGCTGGACTCCTTAACACCATTCAGTAACTGAGAAGGTGGATAATGACTGTTCTTATAACCAAGTATCCAACAATAACAGCCAGCCAGCATTTATTAAGTAGCTCATGCGAGCCAGGTGTTATTCTCACATAATATTAATCTTCCCACCAACCCTCCAAGATTTGATCTCTGTTTTACAGATGAGGAAACTGAGGCTTAGAAAGGTAAGAAACTTGAGCAAAGTCTCTTAGCTAATAGCTGATAAACAGATAAGTACACGATTTCAACCCCATTTTGTTAGTTTCCAAAATGCAGACTTTTACTACCCTTTAATGCTGCTGTTGGATCAGATCTCAGTCTGCAACATTTTGAAAAGAGAATATCAAATAACCAGGTGGCAGCAAAAAATGCCATAGAAAGAAAGAATTTTGATTACACTTTCTTGATAAGATAAAACAGGATAATAATCATGGCCAAATAGGGGAGTATCCTAGAGGGACCAGGATAGGGTGCCAGTTACCCTCACTATCCTAGAGAGGTGCCAGTGTATTGAACCAAAATAGGTGGAAAAACAAGGGGAGCCAATGAATAAGTAGAGGCAAAGGGGACAGGAAGGACTATAGGCTGGAGGAATTCCCAATGTGGAAGATAGATACTCGGGGACCTCTTTATAAAATTCTCAAGCCAAGTTGCATGGGCTTGCCCATTGCAGTAACACAATCCAAAGGGGAACAGACTTGAGCAGAGACAGAGTATCAGAGAAGGTGTATGGGGGCTCCAGCAGCAAAGAAATGATCTTGAATTTTGAGGCAATAGACTTGCTTGGCTTCAGCTGCTCTTGTTCTTTCTGTCCAGAATCCCCACCCTGGTGGGGTGATGGTGACTGAAGGAGAGGAGTATAGTTGACCTGTAAAGGGTTCGGAGAGTCAGGAGTTGGGGGCAGGCGTGTTGTTGGCTACAGTGTAGAATTTCTCAACCAAGACGATGGGAGACGCCCAAATCATAGAAGCCAGCAGAGCTGAGAAATGTTCAAGAAACCAAAATCCTAGAAGCTAGGAGAGTCTAGAGATAGAATGTAAGTGGGGGATGTCACTGAAACAAAGATCCCAGAAAGTAGAGTAGTTAAGAGTACAGAATTTTTGCCTAAAACAGCTCAGCCCTTTCATAGCTCTTTTCCAATTCATGGAGGCTAAAAAGGCCCTCTAGAACACCTGTGACTGCTCATTTCCATCCTGTTGTCACGTAACCAGCTTCTGCTGCTCTGCCTAACCTCTTTGGCTGAGTTATTCACTAACATGTACTCCTTGGTCCTCTATTTTAGCTTCACCCCTGACAGTGTCCTTTAGATTTGCTCTGACCCCATGCTCTGCAGCCTGCAAGCTATTTCATCCAGCCAATCTGGTTAACATATCCCAGAACAACCGCTGAATCTTTCTCAGAGCTAGGCCCACAGTGATGTTGCTTCCTTTCTACCTGAGAACCAAGAAGTGGAGACCTGTATAGCGTTGGCTATGAACCATAGCAGTCATGCCCTGCAAAATACCATGATGTTCACTTGCAGAGGGGCCAGGTATCCATTATAGCAGAGGAATCACACATTGCTAAATTTCCCCAAATGATGAGTGGGAAACAGGAAAATTCATTTACCCAGTCACTATCCTTGAGTGTCCTTTATAACCACATTTTCAGAAGAAAGCGAGGAATTTTTTCTTACTGTCATTCGCTTTATTCATGTATACCATATATAGGAAACTACATGAATCATAAGTATACAGCTGAGGGATGGCCCATGGCTCACTCAGGAGAGTGTGGTGCTGATAACACCAAGGCCCCGGGTTCGGATCCCATATAGGGATGGCCGGTTAGCTCACTAGTTGAGCATGGTGCTGACAACACCAAGCCAAGGGCTAAGATCCCCTTACTGGTCATCTTTAAAAAAAAAAAAAAAAGTATACAGTTGGATGAACTTCTGTGAAGTAAACACACTTATTTAATCAGTTCCCAGATCCTCAATCCACTCATGACCCCACTCAATCCTCTCATGCCCCACCTGGTTACTGCTCCCCATATGATAACCACTGCTCTGACATCTAACAGCATTGACTCATTTTGCCTGTTTTAGAATTTCTTATAAATGGAATATATACTATGTACTCTTTTTTGTGTGGCTTTCTTTGTTCAACATTGTGTTTGTCAGACTCATCCATGTTGTCCATAACAATAGTTCATTTTTTTCATTACTTTATAGTCTATTGTGTAAATATAATATTCTTTATACATTCTAACTGCTGTTGGACATTTGGATTGTTTCCAGTTGTAGCTGTTATGACTAGTCCTGCTATGAACATTCTTGTGCATGTCTTTTGATGAGCATTTCTGTTGGGTATGTATCTAGGAGTAGAATTGTTGGGTAAAAGTATATGCATATGTTCAGTTTCAGTGGATACTGCCAAACAGTTTTCCAAAGTTGTTGTAACCAAGGAGATTTCTTTATACCTCCTAAATCTCCTTGAGTCAGAAGGAAAGGGATGTAGAGGTGAGCAGGTAGAAATTTGGCTGGTAGTGCCAGCAAGTGAAGTTTAAAAGCAACTCTTCCCTCCTCTCTGCCATTGCTTTTTCCAGATAGAGTTTCTCTCCCAAGGCACGGGGCTTGGACAGTAATGCCACCCAGGTCCAGCTGGCTGGTGGCATTCTGCACTACTGGAACTTAGAAAGGAGAGCCTCAGCTAAGTCAATATGGAATACCAAACCAGAGGCGTTAGTATAGCTGAAAACTGGACAGGAGATCAAAGTCTAAGAGGCGTGAAGAGGAGTCCTAGAGAATGGAGTGGAGCTGACAAAAACAAAGGAGATGAAAATATCAAGTTGACCTAGAGAGCCATGAATCCAGGGAGAGTAGAGAAAAAGCAAACAGGTGAAGAGTGAAGGGCAACAGGTTTGTGGTTCATGACCGGCCTCTATGCACCCGCCTGGGATCAGCCAAGTTTAAAGAGATGGAAAAAACAAAATAATCTCATCCTACTGAAAACCAAAGCTGAGTAAGCCTTGTCTGGAAACTTCTTTTGAGGATAATTGCAGACTTCTGGGAACTTGAATGGAGAACGTGGGGGTGGAGCAAATATAGTTTTCTGTCAGAGATGCAATGTTTGTGTAACACATTTCTCTGGGCCACTCTAGTTTGGCAGTGTAAGTAGATAATATGGGCAGTAGCAGCCCTCACAAGGAGATCATTGGGACCTCAGGTCCTTTGCATGTCTCTCAAAGATATAAGGGGGGAGGAGGAGTCTTGCATGCACTCTGAGTGGCAAGTTACTGACTCATATCACCAACCACAGCTGGGGTGCAGGCACTTTTCTGCTGAAGTGAAAAGAGATGCCTTCCTCCCACCTGTTCCATAATCTAGCCACAAAAAAGAGTGAGTTTGGGCGCTGTTTTCTTGGGCGCCTCTAACGGTACAGCACTTTCATTTGACTTTGTTTTTCACTTGAACAAAAAACAACTGAAGTGACAATGTGAGTGACTTCGCAATGTGCCATACTCAAAAACCATCACTCCTCATTTTTGCCAGGTAACTCCCCCCACTTGCCCCTAATACTAACTGTGTGACCTCAAACAAGTTATTCAACTTCTCTAATATTTAATTTTCTCATGGGTAATATGGGAAGAAGAATATCTACCTTCCAGAGTTATAGTGAGGTTTAAATAAGATGATATGCACAGGGTCTAGGAAAGGAGACAGAGTTACAGTTTCTTCCTCTCTCTCTTTCTTGTTCCCCCTCCCCTCCAGAGGAAGAGGGACTAATCTGGTTGGTTAGATTCCAAGATATTGACTGGGTCATTTTCCCTAGTGGTCAGAGTCATGTATGATGTTCTTGGATCGTGCACATGGGTGTGGCTCCCTCTGAGACTCTTTTCCTTTCTTCCCCATGGGACTTCAGTGGCCCTCCAACCCAGGCCTGTTTTCAGGGAAAAGGAAGAGCCAGGCTGATAGTCACACTGTGAAGGTGCAGCCTGCTTCAGCTGGTGTCCATTTTGACTAAGCAGAGTCCTGGCTGTCCTGGTGGTGTTAAATGTTATTTGTTTTCCTTTGCCACTGTCTCCTGTGTAAGAGGGGTCTTCAAAAAGTTCATGGAAAATGAGTATTATGAAAAAACTATGCATGGATTTCAAAAATTTTTGCACCAAAATAAACTCATACCAAATTGTTCTAACAGTCTGAACAGGATCTAGTTTGAGGCACTAGGAAGGATAAGACACCAGTTTGAAAAGAGCCCCTATCAGAGCAACATGAATTCTGCTAATATTGAAACAAAAACAAACATCAAATTGATGGTGAAGCCTGGGTGGAAGAAAGGCAAAATCATTGTTGCTTTACAAAAAGTTTACAAGGACAATGCCACAAAGAAATAAGCAGTTTACAAAGGAATAACTCGTTTTAAGAAGGGATGAGACGATGTTGAAGATGAAGCCCTAAGCGGCAGACCATCCACATCAATTTGTGAGGAAAAGATTAATCTTGCTTATGCCCTAATTGAACAGGACTGATGATTAACAGCGGAAGCAACAGTCAGCGCCACAGACATCTCAATCGGTTCAGCTTATACAATTCTGACTGAAAAAATAAAATTGAGCAAACTTTCCACTTGACGGGTGCCAAAACTGTTGTGCCCAGATCAGCTACAGGCAATTTCCATGGAAATTTTAAAGAAATGGGATCAAGATCCTGAAGCATTTCTTGGAAGAATTACAACCAGAGATGAAGCATGGCTTTCCCAGCACAATCCTCAAGACAAAGCACAATCAAAGCAACGGCTACCAAGAGGTGGAAGTGACCCAGTCAAAACAAAAGCAGACCAGTAAAGAAAAAAGGTCCCCAATAGTTTTTTGGGATGTTCAAGACATTTTGCTGGTTCACTTTCTGGAGGGCCAGAGAACAATAATATCTGCTTATTATGAGAGTGTTTTGAGAAAGTTAGTCAAAGCTTTAGCAGAAAAACACCCAGGAAAGCTTCACCAGAGAGTGCTTCTCCACCACAAAATGCTCCTGCTCATCTCTCTCATCAAATAAGGGCGATTTTGTGAGAGTTTTGATGGGAAATCATTAGCCATCCATCTTACAGTCCTGATTTGGCTCCTTCTGATTTCTTTTTTTCCCCTAATCTTAAAAAATCTTTAAAGATTTTTTTCTTCAGTTAATAATGTAGAAAAGACTGCATTGACATGGTTAAATTTCCAGGACCTTTAGTTCTTTAGGATGGACTAAATGGCTGGTATCATTGTTTACAAAAGTGTCTTGAACTTGATGGAACTTGTGTTGTGAAATAAAGTTTATATTTCATATTTTTATGTTTTAATTTCATTTTTCTATGAACTTTTTGAAGTCCCCTCATATATCTCTCCCTCCGGTTCTTGGTGGCATGGGGGTGGTGTTGGCGGTGGTGGTAATGGTTGTGGTGTAAGGTAGGATTCTGGTACTTTGGGGCCTCTTGACCTAATATTATCTAATAGGACTCCAAACCAATCATGACTTTTAACATTATTAATACTAGTAGTGTTTTGGTTAGCTATTGCTGCTTAATAAAAGCCACTCCATAGCCTTATAACACCAAGGTCATGGGTTCGGATCCCCGTAACAGTCAGCCGCAAAATAAATAAATAAATTAAAACCACTCTGAAATTTAGTGGCTTAAAATAACAGTCTTGTTTGTTTGTTTGAAATTTCTCATGATTGTGTGGGTTGGCTGGTGGGTACTCTGCTAGTCAGTTCTACTGGTCTTATTTGGGCCTCTTACTTGGCCCATAAGTCAGATGGCAGTTAGGGCTGGAATCTCTAAGATGGCTTTTGACACCTCATAAAGGATGTCTGGAAGGCCAGGCTCAGCTGGAATGCTGTCACGTCTAGTCTTCTATCACCACATGGTCCCAGGGCAGCTCTCTCTCCACCTGAACTGCTTAAATGGTGACTCAAGACTCCTAAAAGCGTAACAGTGGAGGCTGCAAGGCCTTCTTAAGGCTTAGGCCTAGAACAGACCCAGTGTTACTTCTGCCATATTCTACTCCTTAAAACACATCATTGGCCAGCCCTGATTCAAGGGGAGAGGACTACACAAGAGCATAAGTGCCAGGAGGCAAGGATAATTAGGAGCCACCAATGTAACTGACTTCCACAAGAAATATTAGTATCAGTTTTATCTGCAGTTCTTAGATTTAGTAAATGTATGCCAGAATTTACCTCTTTCCTGGCTCAGGGTGAGTTTTTTTTTCTACATAAGGTATAATCTCCAGAAAGTGTTTTCTTAGTTGTGTCAGAAGGTTGGTACTACTTCAAAGCGAATGTAGGTCCCACTTGTCTCTCAGTCTAGTTGGTACTTGGCTCTGTCTTTCTTGCTACCTAGAAACTGGTAGCTCATCTCCTTCCTTCCTTTCCAGGTAATCTCCCTCTTAGGTTGGCCCCATCATCTGTTGGGGGCCTGTTGCTGACTAAGAAATAAACAAAATAAACTAAGAAATAAATAAGTGTGGGGGTGTCAGTGTATGGGGCTAGTCATACACCTTAACAAATCTAGTTACTATCTTTTATATAATCATGCAAATAAAGCCTCTCAAATTTACCTACCTGCTCAAATTTGACCTCATAGGTTGTGGAGAGGATTAAATAACATCATCTACTTAAATTGCTTAGTACTATGGGCCAGTAAATAATAATGATAATTAGTATTATTCTGTTATTACCAGAGTCCCCAAGGTACTGTGCTAGCCACAGTAAGAATGTAATGAGATGACTTTGAGAAGTCACAGTTCCCCAGGGTAACTGAGTGATTAATACCAAAGAAAGTGGGTGGAATTGTTAACCTGAGATAGGGGGGATGGAACAGGTTATCAGCTGCCCACACATAAGATGAAAAGAGAATCAATGACTGCAGGACATATCAAGAAGAAGGAAAAATAGAAACAGTCTGAGGTCAGGGGAATAGGAAAAAGAATTTAGGGTAGAGATACCAGAACAAAAGAAGAAGAATTTATTTCTTAGTCAGCAACACACCCCCAACAGGTGATGGGGCCAACCTAAGAGAGAGATTACCTGGAAAGGAAGGAATGATGAGGAGCTGCCAGTTCCAGGTAGCAAGAAAGACAGAGCCAGGTACCAACTAGACTGAGAGACAAGTGGGACCTATATACCCTTTGGAGTAGTACCAACCTTCTGACACAACTAATGATGGATGACCCAGACAGCAAAGGGCAACGGAAAGAGACAGCCCTTGGGAGGTGATAAATCAGTTTTATCCAGAGTGAAATACCTGAACTGATCAAAAGAGCTTTGGTCCAATCACCATTGCAGTGTTAGCACTTAGTCGGACTATCGTTCACTCTTTGTAAAATGTTCTTTTCCACATCTGTTATGCTAGTTTTCCCCTTAGTTCTCCTAGGAAAAAAAAAGTAGTAATCTGTTCTGAGGACAAAGAGATTAAATAGATTTAAGTAAGATCATGGGGGTGAAAAGCATTTTGCAGACTTTTCAGTATTCTGCAAATGTTTAATGCTATTATTTTGAAGGGGAGCAGATTCAAGTGTCACTCAGAGAGGGGCGTCAGAGCCCCATGACTGACTGAGCATAGTGAACACTTCTAAAGCCAAAGACAGCAGAGGGTTGTAAAAGCCACAGAGAGACTGAGGAAGAGACCATTGCGAATTGCTGACCTTGTGAGGTCTCCACCTGGCTCTGCCCCTCATGTCTGTCCCCTTTCTTAATAACTTCAAGAGAGAAGGTATTTCATCTAATTTACTTTCAACCAAGTTTGTAAATTGAAGTTACAGGGAAAGAGCTAATGAGTATGTTTAATCATGTTATTAAATTAATAAACAAATACTTAGACACAGGTAATTCCTGTTGGAAAGAAGAGCTGAGAGTAAAGCACAGATAATCATCTCTCTCTTCCAACTTCATTTGTACAGAAAAAGAAGAATTTCTAAACAGAAGGAGAGCAAAATTTTGGAGAAAATACTTTAGAAAGTAGACTGAAAAGGAGGGCAACCATAGAAATAATTTCTTAAGTTGATTTAATCATAAACACAGCAGGGAGGGTCTATAAGATCTTTTGGTATTAATTAATGTGAATTAATTTCTACAAAGCCATAGAAATCCATCAGAAAAGATGTTTGACCCCATAATTTTCACTTATTCTTTTTTTTTTTGTCAGCTGGCTGGTACAAGGATCAGAACCCTCGGCCCTGGACGGCCTGTATCACACCGTGCTCTAACCAGTTGAACTAACCAGCCAGACTTTCACTTATTCTTTTATTCAGCAAGTATTTATTGAGTACTTATTATGTACAAGGTGCCCTCGTGGAACTCATATTCTGGAGTGTGAGACAGATAATAAAGGAATAAATAAGTAAGTAAAAATTTGGGTAATGATAAATTCTATGAAGAAAATATAGTTGGAAGAGGGGATAGAGAATGACTATGTAGCCACAGTATCCTTGTTCCCCTGCACTTAGCACAGTGAGTGGATCCAAACATGCCAAATAAATGAATGAATAAATGTTCAAGTCATCACTGTTTCATCCTAGTTTATTGCCAGTCACCCTTTACCAAGTCATTTTGTCTTCATTCTTTCCTCCTTCAGACATGATGCCCACTATTGTTTGATTTTAAATGCTACTTTAATCATGTTACTTTTCTACTCCAAAACCTTCCGTGACTTCCTATTGCCTTTTTCTTTTTAGCAAAGTTTAAAGAAAATAGTATACTTATTTGTCACTGTGTCTTATTTATTGATTAATATTATTTCTCTCCTTTAGTTTTTTAAAAGCGACTGCCTTACTGAAGATATGTGGTGGCCTTTAAATATGATTAAACTAAACAACTTTATGGAAAAGCAGATAATAAACAGTAAATCATATTTATGTCATCGCAAATCTTCAGACTATGGAATCACTAAACTTTAGCACTGAGAATGGCTTTGGAATCAGTCTAGGTCAATTCCTTCATTTCACAAATGAGGAAACTGAGAGCAAGCAGATAAACTCTTCAGATATAGAAACCTAGCCAAGTGACAGTCCTGCCATGACTAGAACTCAGTCTTCTGATTCCCACTGTCCTTTCCTCTGCACTGTTATACTTACATACATTTTTACACAGTTTAATCAGAGTATATATATGCAATTTTGTAGTCTCTTTTCCATTTACATTACCGTATATACACATTTCCATGTATGGACATTAGCTACATTCTTGTCATTTTTTTGGTAGCTACAAGGCATTCCATCCATCTTATTGAAATAAGCTTTGGTCCTTTTTGAATCATCATCCTGAGAGAAAACGAGCCAACACTAACACTTCATGTTAACTGTCTTTAATAATAAAATAATAATAATATTTGCCGTTGCTTTGTAAAGTATGTAAAAAAAAAAAATCACATATTCTTAATCTGATTTACTCATATTTTCTTTTCTAAAAGTGAACCTGATCGTTTTGTATGTTTTCTAAGGATTATTCTTATACAAGTTTTTAAAAATATATAAAAAGGAGTAAAGCATAAATATATACAAAGTATGAAATGATTTTGTATTGAAGTCAAACTCATTTACTACCAATTCAAAATACATACATATTTAGATTCCTGATTATTCTTTGTAATTCATCTTTTGATCATAACTACTCTGCATTTGAATATATAACAAAAGGCTTTGTAAAGTATCATTTCTCCCCTTCCATCCGGAAAATAGAAAGCCTTACAAAAGTGAATACTTACAAAGTTCATTCTATACTTCCCAAAACGTCTCAAGATTTACATTTTATTTTCCAAAGTCTGGGAAAATTAAGTCCAGGATGACAATCGAATGATCATTTTGTGGTGTTGCATTGTCTTATTTTTCTTGAAAGTCATTATTACAAGAAAGAGCAGATTTTTGAAAAGTTTCTAGTTCATATTTGAATTGGGTATTAAAAGGACTGCTTTGCAACCAGAGAAAACTTAAAAATAATGAGTAGCACACCTATAAATTGAGCTTTTTATCATTATTTTTGTAGTTCCTTCATTTCAGTGTTTGAAAATCATTAATTCTGGATGCTGTGTAGAACAAGTGGTCGAAGACTGAAGACTGGAAGGTGAACTTCTTATGGCCATGTGTGCTCAGATTGTCAATAATAACTGTCATTCATCAGGTCCTCGCTGTGTCAGGTGCTGTGCTAAACACCATAACTACATTAAGTCATACAATGCTCACAATGGTTCCGTGTTGTTACTCCTGTTTTCAGGTTAGTAAACAGAGGTTTGGAGAAGTTAGGTAACTCACAGAGCTGGCAGAGTCAGGATACGAATCTTTGTTTAATTCTAGAGCTCATGCTTTTCATATACTATGCTACCTCTTCATGGCAAATCACTGAGGGCAAGTACAGTAGTTTACCTTTGGAGTAGTGTCATAGCAGGGTACTATACAAAAGTTGAGGTTGTTCCTGTAAAAAGAATATGTCTGTTTATTAATTAAAATGTAACGTCTATTCTGGTCATATATTTTTAGTAACTTACCCACACTGAAAAATAAAGGTTTTAAATAAATGCATCTTGGGCTTTTTAAAGGAAAAAAAGTTATTGAATATTTACATAGTTTGTTTTTTTTAAAAGGACGCCTTCTAAAATCAAGCATCTTGGATATTACACATACCTGTTCCAGAAAAAAAACAGATGAATTTATGGTAAATAGAAGAATGACCAAACTAGTATCATACACTGCTTTTCTTCACTAAGGCTGTATTTTCAGACTTTGGCTCAGTCTTTGTTCTTGAAGGATTCCTGATTTGCTTAATTTTTGCAATAGGAAATCCCATACATTTAAAAAAAGGTAGAAAACCAGAAGACTGGCTGAAATTGCACTGAAATTCTTTAAAATCTGACCACATAATATGATGTTTTCAGTATGGCATACTTGATTTGGCTACCCAAGACATATTTATTTTGCATATTTATTTAGTTTGGTTGAGGAAGAGTATTAGCAAAGGAACCTAGAAAAGTAAAATACATGATGTGATAGTCAGCCAAGATAACCTAGAATGTCCTGATATCCTGGTATTCACTTTACATATTGAATCGAGGCTAATTTGTGTGACAAAAAGATTACTGCAGAAGCGACAGTGTGAGACTGGTCATTATAACTGCTGCCTTGGCTTCTTGGATCCTTCGCTCTAGGAAAAGCCAGCTGTCATGGGCACAAGGACCCCTGAAGACAGACCCATGTGAAAAGAAAATGAGGCCTCCCGCCAGCAAACAGCACCAACCTGCCATCCATGTCAGTGAGCCCGCTGGAAACATATCTGCTGGCCTAAGTCAAGCCTTCAGTTGACTGCAGTCATAGCTGACATCTGACCGAACCTTAGGAGAGAATCTAAACTAGAACTGTCCAGTCGCAGAAACTATGAGAGATAATAAGTGTTTATTGTTTGAGCCACAAAGTTTTGCGGTAATTTGTTTTGCAGCAATAGATAAGTCATATACATGTTACTACTTAAATATTGGTTTTCAGAAAAGCTGTTTGTTCTTTTCTTAATTTGTAGCTCATTATTTCCCAGAGATATACTTCCATCTTCCTTCCTTTTTTTTTATATTGAATCATAATTGATTATACATATTTTTGGGATTCAGTGTTGACATATGTTGATCAAATCAATATTACTAGTCTATATATTGTTACAAATTGTACTTATTCTTTATGCCCCTTGTCCAATCTCTCCATATCCCCTGCCCCTTCCTCTCTGCCACCACTGAGAACCCTAGATTTCTTCTCTCCCTCTGAAAGAGTAATGGTTACTCTGTTGATTTGTTGCCTAGATGATCTGTCCAATGCTGAGAGATGTGTTCAGGTCCCCCGATATTATCATAGAGCAGATGCTTCTTCTGTCACTCTGGAATGGGCTTTGTGGAGAGAGACATCCTATTTTTTTTTTTTTTTTTAAAGATGACTGGTAAGTCTTAACCCTTAACTTGCTGTTGTCAGCACCACGCTCTCCAAGTGAGCTAACCGGCCATCCTTATATAGGGACCCAAACCTGTGGCCTTGGTGTTATCAGCACCACACTCTCCCAAGTGAGCCACAGGCCAGCCCTAAAGACGTCCTATTCTTTTCTTTGGTCTCTGCTGGTGACTCTCCTTGTGTTAATGCACTCCAGTGGTTGGTGGACCATCTGCATGGTGGTTGTGACATTCAGCCGCTTTTGTGGCAGCCTTGGTTACTGTGGTGGCTGTGGTGGGCCACACACATGGAGGTGATGTTTTTGGCATGTTCCTTGGTGCTGGTGGTATGCCTTGTTGTGGGGGGGGCCATCTTCCTTTTTTATCACCAAGTCTTTTCAAAAGAATTCCTCCATCTTTTAACTCCTCTGACAATGTTGTGTTTTAGGGAGTATGTTGAAACATTATCTTACTTCCTTAAGGGTCTCCCCACTGTTTTCAATTTCTTCTACCATATTGAAAACATAAGTCAAACAATATGGGACTCCAGAAGCTTGGGCCAGGGTTCTTCAACCCTATTGAACCAAAGGTAAAGGCAGTAGAAAAAGAAAGGTTTAAAATGTAATTTTCCTTTTTCTATTTTGCTAATTGTACTAAGTAATTCTGCATATAAAAGAAAAATAAAATGTATTACTATGATTAAATAGTTTAGCTCAACAATTCTTTATACCCAGCAGAAAGCAAACTTCAGTGACCCCCCCCCCATGCCTATAGGATCAAGTTCAAACACCTCACCCTGTGATTTAGTTTCTACCATCTTTTTGCCATATTTTCTACTGCTGCCCTTCACATACTCATTGTTTCAGTTAAACTGAACTACGATGTTTCTAATATATGCCTTTTGCTTCCTAACTATTAGGTGCATGTAAAAACAAAACAAAGACAGGGTCTGTGATCAAAAGAGTTGGGGAAATGCTGCATGTTATAGATTCTTCTGGGAAATTTATAATGCACATTAGCATATTAAAAGCTCTGAGAAGTCCTTCAGTAAAGAAATCTGTTTAACTTTGTTTGATAAAACTTAGTTGACCTCAGTCAGGATACAGAAAAGAAAACAGTACCTATGCCAGGGAGATCAATAAAGGGAATCTAACAAGAGAAATTAGTTTTAAATTTTATGGAGAATTCTAAAGGGGATGGTGGAACAATCCAGAAATGACCAACATGAGGGAGATGGTACTCCTAGGGCTGTGAGGACTAAGGGAGGAGGTGTTGTTACCCAGATGTGGTATAGACTTTTCTGGCAGATTCTCCCACCCCAGCTAAGGTTTGAGATAACTGCAGCCTTAGCTGACATTTGACTGAAGCATTATGAGAAACCCTGTGCCAGAACCATCTGGCTAATCCAGGTCTCAGATTCCTGATCCACAGAAACTGTGTGGGATAATAAATGTTGGTTGTTTTAGGCTACCAAGTTTCAGAGTAACTTGTTACAAAGAAGTATAGATAACTAATACAGATTTTGGTACCTGGAAATGGGTTTCTGCTATAACAATATCCTAAAATGCAGAAGTGACTTTGGAACTGGGCAGGCTTTGAGGAGAGTGTTAGTCAAAGTCTAAAGAATCTTGAAGAAAAAATAAAAAAGCAAAACAGAGAAAACGAAAAAAATAAAAACAAAGAAAAAATATCTTGAGGAAACTTAATAGAAACATCATGATCTTTGATATGGTTGCAGGTGAAGGCCTGCAGGAAAATGAGGTAATTTTATTGGGAACTGGAGGTAAGGGGATCCTTGCTATATAGCATTAAAAAATTCAGCAACATTGTTTGCAGTAACTGAAAAGGAGAAAATGTATTTAATGAACTGGGTGATCAAGCTGAGGAGATATCCAATCAAAGTTTTCTTCTTGCTGCTTATAGTAAAATATGAGAAAAGAGAGGTAAACTAAAGGAAGAATTGTTAAACAAAAAGGAAACAGAATTTGCTGGTTTTGAACACTCTCAGCCTCTCCAAATGGCAAACAATGCTAAAATTAAGATACAGCTTCTCCCCTTACCATCTCATCAGAGGTCCAAGGTAGAAAAGAGCTTACCTGAAAGAGATTTGTGGATGTGGCTTTCATCTAATAGAGTGAACCCCAGTAAGATTCATAGAAAACCAACAAAGTTTTTTAAAGAAGTATGTATGCAGAAACATTGCTACCTTGGAACAAAAGTGATAGAGATAATACAAAATGAAAAGTAAGAAAGAAAATAATTTTTTTAAAAAAAGGGAAAGAGAAAAGAGATAGTACAAATTGAAAAGAGGGCTTTGGGCCCTCGAAGTTCTACTGGCAAGAAATAGGCTGAGAAAACTCCTTAGCCATAAACATGAGCTGTCTCTCATGAAAAAGGGAGGATGATCCAGTAGGCAGAACCAAGACCTCAGATATGGAGCTGAAAGCCAGGGAGAATTATTCCCAGGCCTTGAGACTGAAAGAACTTTTAACATTTGTTTAGCAAGATTTCAGAATGATAAGTGACCAGTGACTACTTTGCACCTGCCATTTCCCCCCTTTTGAACAAGACTGTCCATAACTGTTATCCTGTTATGTCTGTCTCATCATTTTATGTTGGGTGTATGGACAGACAGATAAATTGTCTCTTTGGATTCTCAAGGACCTATACTTCAGAAACTTCACCCAAGGAGCCTCAGCTGCACCTGGACTTGATTTACATGTTAAGATTCTGGACTTCAAACTGATGCTGTAATGATAAAACTTTTGATGATTTGGGGAGGAATTAAATGTATTTTGCATGTGGGAGAGACATGAATCATTGGGGACAGAGGGTGGAGTGTGGTAGCTAGCTTCCAAGATAGCCCTCAGTTATTCTTGCCTCTTTATATTTACACCCTAGTGTAGCCCCCTCCCACAATTGGCCGTGTGACCAACAGCATGTAGCAGAAGTGATGGTATATTACTTCTGAGATTAGGTTCCAAAAAGACTGCAGCTTTCATCTTGGTATCTCTATCTCTATATCTCTATCTTGGATAATTCCCTGTTGGAGAAGCAAGCTGCTATATTATGAGCAGCTCTAAGGAGAAGCCCACCTGGCAGAAAACTGAAGCCTCTGGCCAATAGCCAGCTAAGAACTGTGTCCTGACAACAACCATGTGAGTGAACTTGGAAGTGAATTCTTCAGCCCTACTCTAGCCTTGAGATGCCTGCAGCCCCAGCCAACATGTTTGACTGCAAACTCATGAGAGACCTTGAGCCAGAACCACCTGGCTAAGTCACTTGCAGATTACAAAACCTCAGGAACGGTGTGAGATAATAAAATGTTTGTTGTTTTAAGCTGTGAAGTTTTGAGGTAATTTATTATGCAGCAATAGATAACAAACACACCAGAGCTCAGGAGCCAGGACTGTCCAGCAGAAGCTAAAACCATGGAGAAAAGGGTTTGCCATCTGCAGCTGAATCACAAAGAAGATACAACCACTACTGGGGTCACTGCCTGAAGTATACAGGGAGAGAAAGAGAAAGACCTAGACTCTTTGTGGCCCCTCATCTGCCATCTTTGTTTGCATTGGCCAAACCAAACCACAAGAAAATTGGTAAGGGAGCCTGAGAAATGTCACTTGTGAGGAGTAGCCTCTTGTAATACAGAACAGAGAAGAGGGAGAGAAGAAAATGAATAAGAGAACAGGCAAATTACCACTACAACCAAGAAATCTTTTCACATGGGATTCCCAATAACATTCTTCAGAACCTTGTCCTCAAACTCCAGTTTGGGAAACACTGGCCTAAATTGCTTTTCCTAAAATCTCTGCAAGTCCAAATCTTATTAATCAATTAATATCCACACTTTACTTATTTATTTATTTATTTATTTTTGGAGGCTGGCTGGTACAGGGATCAAATCCTAGACCTTGTGGTTACCAGCACTACACGCTAACCAACTGAATTAACTGGCCAGCCCTAATATCCACTTTAAGTGCAAAGTTTTTCTCCACTAACCTTTTTCATCATGACCTGGGGTAGCCCTCTCTTCTTTCAATTCCACAACATTTGATCTACACCCATTTAGGCATTTTCAAACATAATTTATAGTTATTTAGTTCATGTCTTATCTCCTGAGAATGAATGAGCTTCTTGAGGGTCAGGTCAGGTCAGTTTCTGATGCACTGTTGCATGTTGCCCCATCCTAGCACAGAACCTTGCACATAGTAAATATCAATATGTATTGAGTAAATGAATGAATGAATATCAAAACCAGTGGTAGAAATGGCATAAAACTCTGATACCTTTGTTTATATTACTATTAAATCCCTTATAAACTCTTGGTAGAATCAAGAGATTCTGGAATTATCTTCCTATTTTCTTCGCTGGTCACATCTTTTGAACTCCTTTGATCCTTGGGAGACGAGAACAATAAAATTGCAAATCCGTTTGTATCTGAGCAGGAATAATTATTCTGACCAAAGTCCTGCCTGAAACTTTTTAGCAGGAGGGGTAGGTTCAAAGAACTGCATTTGTCTCCTCTCTGTTTTGGCCATTCTGAGAAAAATCATCAGTAAAAAAGTAATGCTCAGCATTTTGCAAAAGTGATTTCCTCTACATCCCCATCTTCCTTGCCGATGCCTTGACAGAGGGAATAAATGCAAAACAGAAAGAATGTTTTTATACAACCTTCTTTTAATCAGTTCAGGCCTCTTACCATCCTGTCTGGATTACCACAATGCCCCCAACAAGTTTCCTGGCATCTTGTTTCTAAAAACAAATCTTAGCTTGTCACTCTCTTGTTTAAAGTCTTTCAATGGTTACTCATTCTCTTCTGGATTAAATCCAAACTCTTCACGATCCAGCCCTCGGGTTACTTCTCCAGCCAAATCTTTTCCCACCAACATCAAGCTGTCCAGTCCTCCGCATCTTCCTTCTGTTGCCTCTCTTCCCCCTGCCCAGCTCCCCCCCACCCCCCGCAATCTTTTACTTGGCTCAACCCAACTCATCCTTCAAGATTTAGTTTCAACTGTCCTCCCAGGAAGTTTCTCTTGAGTCCTTCATGATAGATTAGGCTCCCTTAGCACACTTTACAGACTTCTTTGGCCCTGGGCAAATTGCTCTGTGAACCTCAGTATCTTAAGCTAGAAAACTGGGATACTACAGTATTTGCCTCACAAGCTTGTGGCAAAGATACTCAGCACTGTGACTGATATATATTAAGTGTCACATATTAGATGTTAAACCATAGCAATTATTTAATCCAATCTCTTCATGTTTGAGAAAACAGATCCACAGAAGTCAAATGACTGTGTCGAGTAGAATAAAGACTGGGAGGGGAATGTCTAATTTACTTATGAAAGTTTACAAACCTAATTTCAAAGTAGGAAATTAAGGGGAATTGGCTTCTAATTTTATATTAAAATGGAACATTTGTCAAGAAATAAACCTTGAGGTTGAGAGTGGATGTTATACTACTAAGAAAATGGCAAATCAGGGCAATGTTTGAGACACTTCAGGATATTTGACGTTTAGAACTAAAATGTTTCCTTAATTTTCTCAACTTGCTGGTTTACTTTGGGTCTGCTTATTTCCATATTCAGTGTAGTGTCTGTACATTCACTAAATAAAATGGTTTGTAACTTCTTAGCCTTTTTTTCTATTGAATTAAGTACAGCATTAAATCATTAACATGACCTTAAGAAAATCAATATTGTCCCTAGGCTAAGACCACTTACTCCACAGCTTAATTTGTCCTCAGCTTTCAGCTTTTGACTCTAGACTTGTACTATCCAACATAGTAGCCACTCATCACATGTGACGTTTGGGCACTTGAAAGGTGGCTAGTATGAATTGAAATGTGCTATACGTGAAAATATACCTAGATTTTGAAGGTTTGGTTAAAAAAAAAAAAGAAGGAATGAAAACTATGTCAATATTCTTTTTATATTGGCTAGATGTGAAATGATATTATTTCTGATATATTGGGATAAATAAAATATATAATATTAATTTCACCTGTTTCTTTTTACTTTATTAACATGGCTACTGAGAAATTTCAAATTTCTTTTTTAGGCCTCATTACATTTCTATCAGACAGTGCTGCTCTAGGCCTTGCGACTTTTCAAAATCAGGTGCAGAGTCTAAGTCTTAAGGTTGGATATTGCCCTTTTCTAGACTTCTCTGTCTCAGGTGATGTCACTCTGTCACCTTCCTGGAGGCCAAGTGGTAGTTTGTGTAAATCAGTGCCTCTACCATCCCATTCAGAATGGAGCCCCTAAAAGGCTGAAGGAGTTACAGAACAGTTTTAAATGTAGATCACAATGAATCCATATTTCAAAGAGGAGCAGACAATAGGTGATTCTCGCCCCAAAGTCACCTCTAAAATTTACCTTGAAATTCCTGATTGTCTCTCCTATTGTACTTGGGTTATCTTTTTAGACAATTGCAACAACCCTAACATTTAGGTGCTTTTACTCATATTACATACACATTTTAACAGGCATAGAGTTATAACCCCAGTTGGTCTAACTGTCCAAGTGCCCTATCTAGCAAGATTATGAGCTCCTTGCATATCCCCTATCTTGTCCATACATGACCTGACACATACTAGATGGTCAATAAATGTGTGTAGTTAACTGTATATATAGTATATAGTTAACTGTATATATAGTATATATAGTATATAGTATATAGATCATATATAGTATGATCTCAACCATGTAGGGAAATACAACCATGTAGGGAAACTGTGGAAGGAAATTCATCAAAATGTTAAAAGGTGGTTAATTTTGAATAGTGATGTTATGGGAATTTTTCTGTGTGATGTACAGTTAAAGTTTTTATCTATATACTTATCTGTATCTTCCAAACTTTTTGTTTTGTTTTGTTTTTGGTAGCTGGCTGGTATGGGGATCTGAACCTTCGACCTATATATTATCAACACCACACTCTAATCAGGTGAGCTAATTGGCCAGCCCCTTCCAAATTTTGACAATGTGTGTGTACTGTTTTCATGCATTTTCATTACTTTTTTTTTTTTTTTAAATCTCACATACCCTCTGCCTCCACACATGCATGGCCCACCCTCCCGTTGCTGACATCCCCCACCACAGTGGAACATTTGTTACATATAATTGATGGACCTACATTGACACATCACTGTCACCCAAAGTCCACACACCCATTACTCTTTAAATCACTCAAAATGTCATTTGAACAGAACATAAGTGGTTCCTGACATGCTCTTTGTGGGTTGATACTGCTCTCTTCTCTTCCTCTCTTCCCAATGGTGTTTCCATTCCCCTCACAGTTGGGGTCTCCCTCCTTCACTTTGCTTCTCTGATCTGTCCATCTCCAACAGATTTCTTTGGGGGGCTAGGGTGAGTTGGGGGTCGGCAGCTGGCTGGTTCAGGGATCCGAATCCTTCACCTTGGTATTACAACACTAACCCACTGAACTAACCATCCAGCCCCATTCTCTCAGTCTCTCTCTTCTGTTTTTCCTCTTCTCTGTCACAGTCTCTCTCTTATTCCTTTCTGTGATACTCTCTCAGATTTTTCCCTCTGGGTCATCCTCCTTCCTTGTCTTCTCCCTTCTTTTTGAGGAGATTGACATTCAAATGAAAGATCAATCAAATGTTACTTCCCCTTGTAAGTTTCAGGCCTGCCCCTGCAGTCCTGAGGAAGGTGCTCAAATTAGGGGTTGGGGGAAAAGGAGGGCAAGACTTCTAAGGGGATAGATAAGTTTTAGATGTGAGGTGGGGGAGGATATTAGAGACTGAGGAAAGCAGTGGAACAAAGATCTGAGGATTCTCTCAGGGAAAGAGAGATGAGCAGAGGAGCTCATACCTCATTGGGTCTGGGGATTCTGTCTCCTGGTGCTGGCATTCAGTTGTAAAGGATGCTGACCTTAGTTGATTTGAGCTTCTGGATTGAATTAGTCTTGGTTGTATAATTGACTTTGATATGTGGCCTTTGGATCTAAATTGGGTTTAATAAGATTTAACTGCTTCAAAGGGCTTTATAAGAATTCGTTTTATCCTTCAAATCTCATTTCAAATGCTACCTACTTTATGACGCCTTCTCTAACTTTGATTCTCCTGCTCTAGTGCTCCTATTATTGCCATAGTTGATACATACCTGATTCCAGCAACTACCCCCGTTGTACTCATATTTTATCTTATTCTGTAGGAAATGCTTCCTTTATTGTCTCTCTTCAGGAATCCTGACAGGCAGGTATCTTACTCACATTCGTATCCCCGGCCTAGCACACACAAGGAACACACTCCACTGAGCCAGCGGGTGTTCAATAATGATTTTAAAAATTATATTAATAGTTAATGTTAAGTAAGCACTGTGACAAGTGCTATATCTATCTTGTTTTGTTCACCAGACACTTTAGGAGAAAAGGACTTTTATTCCCCCACTTTACAATAACTGAGAGTAAGAGAAATTAATTTGATCTAAGGTCAAATTTGGTCTAAGTTCAACTAGCAAGTGGCAGAACTTTTTCTACAAGTTTTTGGCTTCAAGATCCAGGCTTTTAACCACCACAGATGAACAATTGGATGGAAGAGGAATGTTTTTCATTCCATGGCTAAAGGAACAATACGGAAGAGTCACCATTTATTTTACAGAGACAATTATGACTTAAAATCATGGTAAATCCTAACTCACTGATGTTTCTAACTTCTAGATCATTTTCTTTTTCTTCTTTCTTCATGTAATCCTCTCTAAATCTTTCAGGTGAAATGTTTTGAATGTTTACATTGAAGAGTAATCTAGCCAAGAACAGAGTGTTTTATGTGGAAGAGAACTAACATTTTATTTGGTTGTTACCATTCATTCATTTGTAAATTTACAAATATCAATCACCTACCCGTGTGCTGGGAACCATCTCAGGCACCAGGGAGATTGGTACACAAAGTCCCGGTTCTCACGGAGATTATGCTGTACTGGGACCGGTACGTACACTAGTTCACTTGCTCCTCACCATAGCCACGTGAGGTGGTGATGATGACAACAATGATAGATAACTCTTCACAGTGCTTATCAGTCCTGGGCACTGAGCCATGTACTTAATCTGTATTAACTAATCGCATCGAGCCAGTGACATAAGGGGTATATTTCCCCATTTTACAGATGAGGAAACCCAGACACCGAGAGGTAAGTGACTCTTCAAGCTTCAAATCCAGGCAGTATGGCTCTAATTCCCGGGCTGTGAGCCACAGAGTTATATTGTTACGTTTATGTTTCTTTCTTCATATCACAACTTTTAAATGGCTGAGTCCTGTCTCCATTCAGATCGTCTTGACTCCCAAGCCCTGCACCCCATCGGCCTCGTGGAATAAGAACGCCTTGGAATTTTCGGCAACACTTTCTCTTCCAAAGAATTCAAACTGATTTCCACGTAACTCCCATCGATTTGTGAAGTGAACCCCCTGTAGTGTAAATTGCCCTGCAAGGAGAAAGATAGGGCCAGGGCCCCGGGTCATTTCACACTGGCCGGGGCACCCAGCAGATGGCGCTATCTTAGTAGCCACCAGCTGGCTGCCCTGTCCCCCGGGCTCACCGCCTCCGCCGAAAGCTTCCCGGCCCTCCCTCAGTCCCTTCTCTTTCCCCCTCCCCACGGAGCCCGGGCCCACGTGACCTCAAGGCGGCCAATGGGTGAGCAGAGAGGGCGAGCTGGTCCCTGTGGCCGCCATTAAAGCGAAGGGAAAACCCGTGAATTCGGATTAAAGGGGGAAAAACACCGCCCGCTGGGCCCACAAAATGGGGGAGACTACGGCGTCCAGGCGGTGAGGCCGCAGGAGCGCAGACGTTAGGCCGGCTCGGCCCAGCCCAGGGACACCACGAAGACACAGCCCGCAGACGCCGCCACTGAGGAGACTCTGGGCTTGAGGACATCGCCGCTGCCGGGCCGGGGGCCTGGGCTTCTCTCCCGGTTCTCGCCCTTCTCGTCCCTCTGCGGGCGCCTCCCTGCCCGGAAGAACCCTCTAGGGCTTGGGGTCTGCCGTCTCGGACTCGATTTTGATTATTTATTGTGTAACATATTATTTTTCTTGTGGAAGGGGCACATATCTCCTCTGTCCCCCAGAGAGGGACGAGCGTCCGCGGGCTCCACGGTCCGACCCGCCGGGCGAGCGCGGCGCGGCCCTCCCGCCTCCGGCCCTCGGCCCCGGGCGGCTGGGTGCCGGCCGGGCGGCGGGGGCTGCTCGCGGCGGCGGCGGCGGCGGCGGGGGGGTGTGTGGGGAGGGCGGGCGGCCCGGCGGCCTCCTCTTCCACCGCCCCCCAACCACCACCACCCCCCCGCCCTCCCCGGTGTCTGTGTTTCTCTCTCTGGTCGGAGGCGGCGGTAATGGCGGATGGTGGGTTGTGGCGCCGGCGGCGGCTGCTGTGAGGGACGATGAGTTCCTCCTTCGTGCCGAACGGGGCCAGCCTGGAAGATTGTCACTGTAACCTCTTCTGCCTGGTGAGTGCCGGGGCCGCGGTGAGCGGGCTGTGGGGGAGGGGCCGCGAGGTGCGCCCTTGGGCCGTGGGGGAGGGGGTCCGGGTCGGAGCCAGATGCCCGAGTCCCGGGTAGGCCCAGCCGGAGCCGGCGCCCTGCGAAGCTCTGCAGCCAGCCCCGGGAGGCGGCGTTTGCTCACCCAGCGTCCTGGGCTCTGTTTACCAAATGTTGGCGTTTTTTCTTGTCTTGCTTCAGACTCTTTTTCCCCCTCTCACTCTAGTCTTCAACTTGGGCTCCTTATCTGGCAGGACACTGACTAACATTTCCCTCTTGTTTTTCTTGCTTAACTGTTGCTTTTCTCCTTGTTGACCACGTATCCCTTCTTCGTACTTCCCATTATTGCCTCTACTCCCACTGCCTTTATACCTCACCCTGGTGATTTGGTTTCCCCTGATCAAACAGGACCCCCAAACTTATGCATTACATTTTGTGGTATGAGTCAAACTAACACCGGGTTCTTCCTTCCGTGACTTTCAGATCTTTGTGTTAAAAGCAGTAGATGTCATTTCTTGTATTTTCTTTTTGAACTTTGAAAACAGTTTGCCATTTTGACAATTTCTAGTCGTCTTGCTTTTATTAGAACACTTTTTGTGAGAGTGGAGGGGACTAATGGAGGAGGTGTTGTGGTTTGCACTAAATGTTTCTATATTTGTCTGTTTTGCTTGCTTTTTAAGAATGTTTTGAGCAGGCTACTCCTTTTTTTATTGAAATGAAAAGTCTGGGGAAGCTGGATGTAGGGATGACAATTGTGTAGGATGGCCCAGGTCTGCTAACATCCAACAGTTAAGACTTTCAAAAGTACCAACTGTTGCAAATGTCTAGTCCTGAATTGGACAATAGCAGCTTAGCTTTCTCAGTGACCTAAAGCGTGGGTGACTTTCTTTTTTCGTTTTTCTCTGTGATCTGAGAAATATTAAGAGAGTATGTGATAGGTAAGTGAATTAAGTGGGCGGAGCACAACTAGTTGGCAAGTGTAAACTGCCAGTCATGTGTCAGCAGTTTCATTTTTGGCACCTTATGCTTTACGTCTTTATGTTAGAGTAAAGAATTATTGAACTCCCTTTGTCGAATTTCTTTGATGCTAAATTGAGATCTTTAATACACTTCTTCTTTATAAAATGTTGCTTTCCTTTACAGTGTCTGTTAATCAGCATCTCTACAGATGTAATGAGACATATGCCAGGATTTTTACATTTACATCGTCTTCATCTCAGTCTGTTTTTGGTACTTTTAGGATCAGGTTCTTTGAAGATGGACTAGCACAAACCTGACAGTTCTTTCTGAGCAGCTATTTGGCTTTTCCTGAAAGAGTGTGTGTGAAGAATTAACACAGATTTTTTTCAACAATTGTTCAGATGTCTTTTCATTAGAGCTATGACTTCTACAAACATGGAATGATGGGTCTTTAAGAATTAATTTTCAGTGCAGTTTGGCTTCAAGGAGCAAATGTGACCAGTTAGAATAGGATTTATGACAGAGAAGAAATACTCAGTATGTAGTATTAAAGTACATGTTTGTATTTAACATCAAGTTTCTTTTATTTCTACTTGGGACACTTTGTATTTATTGAATTGCTGTTCAGTGATATGTTAATTTTTTAACTTAAAAAAATTCTTGGTCAGTAATCAGAGTTATAAAGCTTTTTAAAATCTTAATCTGATTTTAATATCTTAAACATATGTAAGAAAATTGTAATGTCTTAATGCAATAAGAAACTTTATAGTGAATACTTTTGACTTTGAGTGAATGTGCTATAATAAAAAAAAATCATGCTTTCTTTCCTTCAGGCTGACTTGACAGGAATTAAATGGAAAAGATATGTATGGCACGGCCCGACTTCTGCCCCTATTCTGTTTCCGGTGACAGAAGAAGACCCCATTTTGAGCAGTTTTAGTCGCTGCCTTAAGGCAGATGTACTTGGTGTTTGGCGGCGAGATCAAAGGCCTGGAAGAAGAGAGTTGTGGATATTTTGGTGGGGTGAAGACCCCAATTTTGCTGACCTTATTCACCATGACTTATCAGGTGAAAACAATTTACCATTTCTAACTAATGATACAGTAACATTGTATACTTTCCCCCAAATAGCATTTGTATTACAAATTAAATTGTGGCTTGGGGGGGGGGGGGTTGTGGTACACTGTTAGGTATGAAGCCAGATAAAAATTCAGCTTTGTGTTTTATTGTGCTGTGATTATTTTATTTTACTTAAATTATTCCCATGTGTTATGTCAGGCTTTTTTAGCCTTGAGTAACTTTGTCCTTCCACCACCCAACTTCTTAATTTCTCACAGGGCCCAAGGGAGGCATGTTACTTTGACCTAAGAAAAATGGAATCGGAGTATAAATTTTCTAACAAAGCCACATAATACTTTTGAAGCGAAGTGTAACTCAGTGCTACTATTGCTCTTTTTCATGAATATGCAGATAATTGGAGTAGTATATAGAAATGTTGTTAACTTTCTGTTGTGGTTTTTTTTCAATGCATATGGTTATTTTGTTGTTATTTGAGATTGTTACTTTAACATTTGAAGGCATATGTTAATTTTGTTATTTTTGGAAAGTGATTCTTTTCTTTTAGATACTCTTCCATCATATTAATATGAGACAAGTGCCAACTTGTTTAGCTTTTATAGGGCTTGGGGTCATAATCTAAAAGGTTACACAAATAATTTCTTGTGAGCAAATCAATATGATTACTTCTTATTTTCTTGACTTTTAAGACTAAAAGCTACTTTAGAAAGAGAAAATACAACTTTGTAATTACTGAAGCTTGTGTTTATTTTGGACTGTAAGAGTCAGTGTTAACTGAATCTTTGATAGGAATGTAAATGATTAGTTATGTGCTGTGGGGTACCAATGACTTGAATAAGATAGTTTGATAATGAGTCTTGACAGGTTAATTTAAGAATTTTAGATAATTTTCAAAAAGCGTTCTTATTTGAAATTGAGTACTCTGAAGTTTCAATTATTGTCTACTTGACCTATAGGATCTATTTTTTTTTTTTTTTTTTTTCCTTTTTGGGGGGGTGGCAGGTCAGTACAGGGATTGAACCTGGACCCTTGGTGTTATCAGCACCACACTCTAATCATCTAAGTATTTTATTTCTTAAATGAAACGTAATCCAGGTGTCTGTATCTTGAACTAGGACTTAGTAAGACCAATGTTTGTGTAGGAATGTATGTGTTACATTTGTTTTGATAATTGCTTTTTACCTTCCGATGAACACACTCTTCAGCGTTGATTTTTATTTTTGAGAGTGGTTGCAATTCTTTCATGATGAAGCTTTCTTGCTTTTCTAATAAGATGCCTGCTGAGAAGTCTAGTCTTTATTCTAAGTATGTAATGTAGTTTTAAATATGTAAAACGATGTATTTGTATATAATGAATGTGTGTGTGTATGTATATATGATATATGTAAATACGTCAGGATATGGGAGGGTACTTCAAAAAGTTCATGTGCAAGATTCATATTATCTTTTAATTCTATTTTCTCCAAACTTTTTGAAGTAACCTTGTACATATTCCTTAGTGGTTTCAGTGAGATGATGATTCTAATTGTTATGCCAAAAGCTAAGCCTGCCAGCTTCCTTTTTCTTTTATTGACTTGGGTATACTTGAGTTATTTTAATCTTTCTTTTAAGTGGTCATGGTCATAAAAACCACCTTCCTAAAATGTTTAGACACTATTTTAATGTTGTTGATTAAACTGTCTATTGATAAACTATGATTGTGGATAAAATATAATTGTTGATAAAACTATAATGCTGACTTAGGGGTTTTAGTTTTCTTGATAAAGTTAGTTGGCAGAGCATCTGAACAGACCTTATTTATTTATTTTTTTAAATATTCCATGAAATATATTTTGTGGAATCAAAGATAATTTTTATTTTTATTATTTTTTTGGTGACTGGCTGGTATGGGGATCTGAATCCTTGACCTTGGTTGTTATAACACTGTTCTCTGAATCAAAGATAATTTGAACAGATATATGGGATTTCATTTTATCATAGTTGGACTCATATTTTGAAAGTGAAAAGCCTGTTAAAATTAAATGTGAGCTGTTTTGATGTATATTGTTAAATACACTATGTGGGTATTTTTTTTCATGTTATCAGTCAGATATGTTTACTGAAACTGGGTTACAGTTTTAACGTTTCTAATCGAGTTTAGCTTTGGTTTTTAGCATAATTTTTAAAAAATAGTAGTACCTGTATTTTAAAATAGATATTGATCTTGAATATGAATGAAAGTAGTTTTGGGAAATTAGATTTTAATTTTTGTCAGATTTAGTGAGTGCTATTGAATAATAACTTTTAAAAATTAAAGTGGGGAGTGATTTTATAGTAAACTGAAATAGTAGTATGTGATCATATTTACTGTTCCAAATCCTGTCCTGTATTGTTTTAATTTGTATAGTCAGTGTTTATGTAATGTTTCAGCTTTTTTTTTTAACCTGTCATTTACCTTAGAATTTTGTTACTTAAATCAGACATATCTTAAAGAATAATAAGGTCTTTTCAGATGGAGTATATTTGTCGTTCCCTTTTCTTTGCTCTAGGGACACCGTCTGCCTCCCTTTTGGGGTAATTAGTATGCCTCTGTCTCTCTAGCTAACCCCTTTTTCATTTCTTCCCATCTGTGGCACTCTGTTCCCTTCTTTTAAGCTCCCCTGAGAAGAGAGCAGCTGGACAGTAGGGGTGGCATCAGCTGCAGGAGGCAATCCCGAGTTCCAAGTGGAGGTGTAGCACTGAGGAAAGGGGAACCGGAAGGACCCAGGTGGTATCTAAAAAGCTGGTTAATTTTGCCAGAGCCTCCTCCTCACAGGCAGTGTCCTTCTGTTTGGTTCAGTATCTACCACATCTTGTTACTGAAATGTTTGTGATTATCATGATAATATTGCCCTCCTTTTTTTCTCGGTTGGGGGAGGAGGAAAGGCATTCCTTTTTGCAAAGATGAGAGTTCTCAGTTTTCTTGTTTAACTGAAATATCAGTAACAAAAATACAGAATTCCTTTTGCTTAACCTCCTTATTGCCTTTGTGTCATCCATACTGTGATTTTAAAATAAATTTTTTACCTTAGGATAGTTTTAGATTTACATAAAAGTTGCAAATTTAGTATAGAGGGTTCCTGTGTAATCCTCACTCAATTTCCTTTATTGTTTTTATTTTTTATTTAATTGTTATTTTTATTACTATTGAGAACCTTCATTGTTAACATCTTACATTTGAATGGTACATTTTTCACAATGAATAAACCAATATTAATACTTTATTTTTAACTAAAGTATATACTTTATTTGGATTTCCATTTATTTATTTGTTTGTTTATTTATTTATTCCACATTACATTTAGTTGTCATGTTTCCTTAGGTTGTTCTAGACTGTGATATCTCAGACTTTCTGTTTTTGATGATTTTGACATTTCTGAAGAATTTGGTCAGGTTTCATAGTGCACTTTAAATTTCAGGCTTTCATATCATTTAGAACTCGTCTGGGTCACCTTTTAAGTTTAGCTGATGGGTAGAAATAGAATATAAACTCATTTTATTGCTAATTGGTAAAGATCAGTTACAGTGAACTGATTCTGTTTTAATACATACTTTAAACCCTCAGTTACTCATTTTGTAGCAATAATCAATACTATTTAGCAAAGTAATTTGCAAAGGCCTGATGATTTTTGAATCAGGAATTGTGCTAACTAGTCTAGTATTAGCCTAACTGTAACATTGTAGGAACGTATTTGTTCAAAATGTCTCTTGAATCCCAAAGACAAACAGGTAATGATTTTTTACTTTTTGCTCTACTCTCTCTAGGAGTATGGATAGTTAAATTGACATGGATAGTGATTCTGTTTGTTTGCAGTTGGCTAGTGTGGGGATCCAACCCTTGACCTTGGCGTTATCAACACCCGTGCCCTAACCAACTGAGCTAACTGGCTGGCAATATGGATATGTTTTCATAGAACAAGCATTAGGGAACAAAACTTCTTTCTTATTACAGCTTTTTAAATTTTTTTAATTAAATTTTGTACCACACTTTTAGTGGTTATGTGATAGTGGGTGACAGAGATGTAAAATAGGTGGTGGGGAATATATCAGCTCAATCCCTCTGGTCAAAATTCTCTATACTGGATAGGGCCGATTGGTTCTTTTTAATGCACTGTTTGCTTCAAAGCAAGATTGTTTCATTTTCATTAGTGTGTCATTGAAGAAGTTTTCTGTGTATTTTTATTCTGTGTCCTAACATTTTTGGAATTTTATTCCTGTCATCAGCGGCTTTTATTCTTTCCCTTAAAACAAAAATAAAAACAAAATTCCCTTTTCCAAGTTTGTCATCTTAAAAAAAATCATTGTGAGTTAGACTGTGGTGAAACTCTTGAAGAAAACTGATACCTTGTGAACTAAAAACACAGACTTGGTGAGTGCTAAAAATATTTTTCCTTCTTCCTGGCTCCTGAGGTCTGTGTACTGGATTTTACCAACATGTCCAAATACTTTCATTATACTAGAATTTCATCATAATGAATACTTTCATACTAAGTTGGCCATTGTTCCAAATTTAATTTTGTTTGCTTTTATTGAACTATATTAATTATAGTGAACTTTAACCTTAAGTGTGAGCTTTTAACAGACTGACAAATAGATAAACAGCAGCCAAGTGTAGGATTCTAGTGCCAGCCAAACTAAAAAATTGTTTTGTTCCCGAGGAAGTCTAAAGAGTTAATTCATTTCTATCTTCTGTTGTAAAATTTACTTGTGGCCCAACTCTGTATATTGACTAGTCTTCTAGGTAACAACTTCATTTGCTGTATTTCTTTTTGTACTGTCCTTTTTGAGCAAGAAAGTGTCTTCTAAATCTTCAAATCAAAGATAACAGTCAACACATTAGGCTGTTTTTGTATCAAAGTTTTTCAGGTTTTGGCATACATGAGTGATACTGACAACTTAAGGCTGTCAGTAATATTTGTTTGAATGGATGGATTTTGAATGGAAAATTATTGTTCAAGACAATCACTGATCTACACATTTAAGCATTTATCTTTATTTCAGGAAATTCATGGTATTTTCTACCATGTTAACTTTTGAGCCATTCATTATTCATTAGTATATGTTGCATTTTAATAGTTGAGCAAAATTATATAGGAAAAGATTCCCTTTTTAGCAGCTGATCACTGTGGAGATATTTAAAGACATCAGTTTTGAGAAAAATGTTGAGTACTAGGTGTATCAGCTTTTTTGGTTTTGATTTTTTTCCCATTGATAATTATTTTGACCTATTACACACTTTAGCACCAATAACTATAGTTTGTATCCTCAGAAAAAAATATGGTAATCAAATTTAGCATTTGAACTTTTGTGGTGTTTTCTTCAAATAAATACTTTGTAAAAATTTTCAAGCAGCACTGATGATTAAGAGTTCTAATGCTAGTAGTAATGGAAAAGTACTAAAAACACAGAACTGAAACTTTATTTTCTCTGGGGATACATACAAGAGGAGGAAAACATTTATTCAACATTCATTAAGTAGACTTTCCATTAGGCTTTGGCTGATTAAGTTCAAAAGAGCTAGGTAAAGATTTGCCATGTGTTCCCTTCTCTCACCCCTCCCTATTATAATGCTGGTATTGTATTCAAGGACTTGTCTTAATTAATGTAAGAAGTACATATCACTGTGTCTTGGGTGGGTTGGTTGTTTTGTACCATTTCACTTTTCATATTTCTGAATACACCATGTAGAACGTATGACTATTATTACAACATCAGGATATTAGAAACTTGACTCAGTAGGCTTTCTTGTTTCTAAGTACCTTCCCCACCAAAAACCAAACCAAACCCAAAACCCTCAACTTTTCATTGAGCATTATTAGAACTTTCTCTCATTATTTCCTCAGCAATGAAAAATAAAATTGTATTACCTTAGTGTAGTTGTTGTGTAGTCACTTGCCATATAAGTGAAGTTGTACTTCAGAGATTTGTTGGCTTTAGAAAACCCCAACAGGTGACCTGTACTTCTTTGTTCTGTGCATAACTTCCATTTAGTGTTAATGAGAGTTGGGGACATGAGGGACTTCACTCCCCCACTCAAACATTAAGTTCACCTGAGTTTCTTTAGATTTAGTTCAGAGTAGTGACGGAGAAATGCTTGAAAATTAATACTGATAACTTTTCTAAACCACATTGTATTCTTAAATCATTTCACTGCAGGTTTGACTGAAATAGATTTTTTTGGGGGGGGTGAGGTGCAGAGGGGCACAACTGGCCAATAACGGGGATTGAACCCTGGACCTTGGTGTTGTCAACACCATGCTGTAACCAACTGGGCTAACCAGCCAGCCTTGAAATAGATTTTACGTGAAATTTTATAAATTATTGTATTGTAGCTTTTATGGTTTCAAAGATTTTTTATTTACTGTTTTTGAGAAGAAGGCAAATTCATTCTTAAGTTTTAAATGAATAATTTGAAGTTTATAGCAACTGTACGACTCTGATATGTGTAACGATAACTGTGTTTTGGGTCTTTGCTTTAAAACTTACATGTAGTTAAGGAAAAGATTTGGTAATGGCTAATTACATAGGACAAATGTTCCAACCATTTTGTTTCTTAGAAGGTAGGGATTTTTTATGTAAAATGTGACGAAAATAAAGGATACTAAGTAGATGATAAAGAGGTGAAGAATTGGGAGATATTTCCAAAATAATTTTACTGGAATTAAGAGCATGTATATTTTTAGTGGTCATAAGTCACATACTTTGAGATGAAAGTTTTAATGTATTATTTAATTTTGAAATGATAAGACTTGATTAAGCTGAAAGCAGATAAATTGAGAAATGTTTTTTTTTTCTCTTAGCAACGTGTAAATATGCTTGTGATCTAGACCTTTTTAAGTTATTAAAGTGAAGTCATGTGATGCTTCCCTTTTTTCCTAGCCTAATTAATTTTTTTTTTAATAAAGTGAAACTCATAAATGTTTTGGCTTTAAGTGGAAGAAGATGAGGGTGCCTCCAAGTATAGTAGAAAATAAAATTTTCCTATTTAATATTAATGCTTAATGTTAATGATTTTAAAAATTCTTTTATTTCAGTTCTTAAATATTGTCATTTTCTAAAGCTTACCTCATTTTTTAAAAAAGCTTACCTTTTTAGAAAAACCATGTCTTATAATTTAGGAAAAACTTTAAAGAACACAAAATCCACATTAACCTTTGTAGTGGCACAGAGTTTCTAGTGCAGATAAAGTCCACTGTCATGCTTTTTAGTTAATGTTTATACTACGCATTTGTTATATAAGTTCTGAATATAAACAGCGTCACTCTTAATACATGTCTCTGCTTTTATTCAAAAGCTCATAGTATATCTATAATTTTTCTATGGGTATAGTATATACATATTTAGTGTTAAGTTGAGAAAGGTTCTGTCATTTATTTTTACTTAAAAATTAAATGGAGATGACCTGTACTTACAAAATGTTTATAGAGGTATAAAGGCTGTAGGAGGATACTTAATTATATTTGAACTAAGTACTTTAAAATATTATGATATAAGTTAAAATGCTGAAGTGTTATCTATCATTACTTTTAGCAGGATTCATTGGATGCTTTGTTATAAATATGAAATGGATAAAGAGTGAAAAATTTTTTTTCTGAACTACATCCAGACTTATCTCAAAATTGACTATCTGAATTTTTTTTTTTTTTTGTAGATTAACTTGGAGTGATTACTAGAATTGCTGGCAAAATTGAGGCTGTATAGTTAGTGAAAATATGACTTTATATGACAGAACTGCCATTTAAAATTTAAGTCTTTAAATTTTTAAATTTCTCCCCCCAAGTAGAGGATCCTATACTGAATAGTAATCATGGGAATCATTTGGTTGAATTGAGACTTAAGGTGGCTGATAATGCACTGTGTGTTAAGCCCTGCACCAGTAACTTCCTTTTTATTCATCACTTAGTTTTATATTTGAATCATGGGTTAGAATGCAGAGGGACATGAAGTGTTTTGAGTTTAATTATTAACTGGCTAGTTTTTTTGGCAGGTTGAATGACTGAAGGAATTAGGACAAAGTAACTAACAGGTGAGCCAGCTTAGAAATTGGCATCATAGGTGTAGAGTGTGTTTAATATATTTCAGGTAATATGAACAAGTGTCCTTTTCATTGATACAGAAACCAAATCAGTATGTTTATGATATCATTGCCTTTGTATACCGTGGAAAAGTAGTTTTCAGTTTATTTAATAGACTGTATGGCACTTAGGTTTTTTATTCCTTGTGGAGTAACTTTGAAACCTGATATTATAATGTCTAGAGATATATTGAAGTGATTATAGCTTAATATTCTGAGGTGAAGTAGGGTTTATGAATATAGAGTTTAAACTAACATTTTTTTACTTGGCTTTGAAAAGCTGTAGTGCCACTACTTTACTTTTTGTTTCCTTTATTTCTCTTTTAGAAGAGGAAGATGGAGTGTGGGAGAATGGACTTTCCTATGAATGCCGTACCCTGCTTTTCAAAGCAGTTCACAATCTGTTGGAACGGTGTTTAATGAACCGGAACTTTGTACGTATTGGCAAGTGGTTTGTAAAGCCTTATGAAAAAGATGAAAAACCTATAAATAAAAGGTAAGTGATCTTATTTAAACTCTTACTTTATTTCTTTAGGTTTGTTCATTTTTATGGCTTCATAGAGAATGTGGAATGAAACAAGCTAATATCCTCCTCCTTATCCACCTACTCCCAAATACTCATCATCATGATTTACTCAGAAAGATTGAATTATAAATTAATGCATTTCCAGATTGTATGAAATAGAAGTATCATATATATATGCTATTTTGGCTTAGTGATCAATTCACTTTTAGTTAAAGTGATATAAGCCCATCCCCATGGCTGGCTGTTATGGGAATCTGAACTCTTGATCTTGCTGTTTCCAACACCATGCTCTAACCAAGTGAGCTAACTGGCCAGCCCTAAACTGGTATAAACATTCTTAAAAAGAATAACAGAGTTGTTAGGGAAGAAAATGTGTGCTGGTTTGATCTGAACAAAGGAGAAAATAATATTCCTTACCTTTTTCTTATCTTCTTTCTTCCCCCTTTTTAAAAAAACAAACAAACAAAAAAAAGGATTCTCATCTTCTAATAATTTGGACTTATGTGTAGTTAATTGTCTGTTTAACAGTCTTCAGGGACTGAAAGAGAGGAGATAGAATCAAATTCTAGTGATACAGCTACCTTAGCTGTAAAGAACCCCGCAACTATAGTGTTGATTAGCCACTGAGACAAACCATTCTTCACGTTTGATTAAAAGAATGACCAGTGTTTTGTCTTGAACAGTTTAGGTGTTTTCCTACATTGCAGGGGACTGGATCAGATAACAGTCACTGAGTTCGCTAGTGAGACTGCAGGTAAATGGACTATAAGAAGTACCAATGATTTACTATAGGTTTCACTCTCTCAGTAGAAGATTTTCCGAACTCGTGATGTTTGAGAGTGCATCTGAATGAGATTACCTTGAATAAGAACTTTCCTAAGTTTGTATTTGGCTAAGTTTTTTGTCATGTTGAATCTATTAGGGCCATTTCGCTGAGAGGGCAATTAAGTTTGTATATTTAGCAAGAGTTTTAAATGCATCTAGGAAGGTATGCAGGATAGAAAGATATTAGTAAGGAATTCTTTTTTAGACAACTGTCTAATATCTTACAGTATGTCTTCACATAGGAGGTTTTACTAAGTGGCAGATGAGATTGTAAGAGGAGGGAAATATGTTAATAAGGAACATGTTTGATTTTAATGTGTACTTATATCTTACCACATTCCCTCAACTACAGATATAGCCATATAATTTCTACAGAAAAGAAATATATTGCTGAGTTGGTAAAACTTTTTTGATATTTTTACTCTGTGTAAGATAGTTATCTTTAACCCCAATTTTAAAAGGCAGAGTGTGTGTGTGCGTGTACATACCTACATATATACACACACATACGCATACATGTGTATATATATACACACACGCAAACATATAGTATGGAATAAATCCTTGCTGGATATAACAAAGAAAGTAAGATCAAATGTCTGGTTCAGTATGTTCTAAGCCCTTATCTTGGGTCCCACAGTTAATTATTAGTAAAGAACCTAGTCCACAGAGACTGAGGGATTTTTGGTCTTAAGTGATGAGGCAGTAAAAGTTCACAGGAAGGACAGTAGTACATCCGTATGTATTTGTGCCAAATTAATTGTAATTAAAATATTAGGGCAAACTATAGAAATTTAATCCTTTTTTAATTTAAATTGTTTTAGATCTGTATTGTTTTCTACAAGTATGGTAGACACTAGCCACTTGTGGCTATTTAAATTCAGTTAATTGAAATTAAATAAAAATTTAGTTTCTCAGTTTTTCGGGCCATATTTCAAGTGCTCATATGACAAATGGTTCATGTATTGGGCGGTACAGATATAGAGCATTTCCATCATTTCAGAAAGTTCTTTTGTGTAATGTTGCTTACACCAGAGCCCTTACATTTATAAAATAATACTTTTGGTACTTCACTAAAGAAGTTGGACAAGTTTTTTGAAGACAGGAGATGAAAGAATATGCTTTAGATTTCATAAATAAAGCTGTGTTTATCTTCTGCCACATGTGGCATTTACATTATCTCTTGATCTCCAAAATTAATTAAAAATAAGCACCATGAGATGTAAATCTCTGGTGGAAATGTATTAGTATCTGTTAGTAGCTTTAGGATGTCCTTTGGTTGAGTTCCTTGCTACCTCTGTAAACCTGATCTTCTAGAAAAGCTAAGAGCTATTGCTATTATGTTTTGTAAGGATTCATTTCCTCTTTTCTTGTTTTCTAGGTTAGCACCGTCCAATAGAAATAAAATGGGAGCCACATATGTAATGTAAAATTTTCTAGTTGGCACATTAAAAGTAAAAAATACAAAACCCAAATATCTAGGTGAAATTTTAATAATATAGTTTATTTAATCCAGTATATCTGTAATAATATATTTCACCATGTAATTAAATATACAAAAGATATTAATGAAATAGTTTACTATTTTTGTGCTGAGTCTTTGAAATCCAGTATATATTTTACACTTAGAGTACATCTCAGTTTGGGCTGGCCACATTCCAGGTCATCGATAGTTAAATGTGTATGTTGGCTTTTGTATCAACAACAGTTCTAGGGCTTTAAGCTCAGCTGAACCTGTTAGTGTTTATTGGTGCAAGATATCTTCTATCTGAATCGTATGTTAAATTGTGAGTATACTGTAGAATCTCAAAGGCGGAGAGAAACTCATACCTTCTCGCAAGGTACCCTTTATCTGCTGTTAGGCATAGTTATTCAGCAGACTTGGCACGTCTATTAATTTTTTTCTGCATAGCCTATCTATGCTGGTTTGTCTGTAATGTCTGTCATCAAGATTGTTATGTATCATTATTTCCGAAATCTTAAGTGATGATATAATAATGCTTATGGCCCATGGCATTTTTCTGTGGTGCTTGAGTCATTAGGATTTGCATGGTCAGTTTTCCACATTTTCATGCTTTCTAGGAACATTTTTTTAATGAGAAAAATTAAGTACTAAGAAAGACTTCTTTCTCTTCCTTTTTTCTCCCCATTGAATTTTTCTTACCTTAATTTCTTACTATGGTTCTTACTGCAATTTCATACAAATCTGTCTTTTTGAACTATTGCTTTTAAATATGAAAGATAATAGAGAAAATTTTTCTGAAGGAGAGACGGGAGTAAGAAACCCTTGCCTAAGCAGAACTGGCCAGACCATGTTCAAAATTAAGGTTTTGATATGTAGAAACTCAGTTAATTTTCATAATAGCCCTATTGTTACTCCAGTTTTACAAGTAAACTTGAGCACAGAGAAGTTAAGTAATTTGTCCAAGGTCATTACAGCTACCAAGTACTGGAGCTGGATTATAAGTCATGAAAAATATGAGACAGATTGTGGGCCCTGTACACCTTCCTTTTTTTAAAAAAAAAAAAAAAACATAGAATATGGAATTTATTACAGGACTTTCACCTGTTTGTGCTATTATATTTGCTGCACCTACATCTTTTTAAAGTGATAGGAAATAGTAAAAACAGCAACAAAAAAGAGCACTTGAAGGTATAAACCAGAATAATGTTTTTGCTTTCTAAGTATTCTTGACTGTATAATGTAAGTAATGTATATCACTTAAGTGAGCAGACAGATAAAGTGTTATCTTCTTGATTTATTTTATTTATTTATTTTTTTGGTGGCTGGCTAGAATAGGGACTGAACCCTGGACCTAGATGTTATCAGCACCGTGCTTTAACCAGCTGAGCTAACAGGCCAGCCCTCTTCTGGATTTTAATATAGATCTTTTGTTGATTGAGATGTGTTAAGAATACCTGATATTGATATTATACATATAAATTTAAGAATTAAAAAAAGTTACTCTGAAGGCTGTAGAAGTATAGATTAATGCAGTGGTTCCCAAACTTCTCTGGATGTAGGAATGACCTGGAGAGCTTAGAAAAAATTGATACCTGGACTGTGGCTTGGGCTTTAGAATTTTTAAAAGATCCTAGTTGTAAGACAGTTTTAGAAAATTGAATACATGTTATAAAAAGAGTTTAGGAATTAAGATGACTGGGTTTTTTTTTTATTGTAGTAAAATGTACATTACGTAAAACTTAAATTTTTGAGTGTACAGTTCAGTAACATTAAGTACATTCAAACTGTTGTGCATCTATCACCACTATCTGTTTCTAGAACTTTATCACCCCAAACTGAAAATCTGCCTATAAAATAACACTGCTTATCTCTCCCTACCCCCCGCCCCTGATAACCACAATTCCACTTTCTGTTTATGAATTTGACTATTCTAGTTACCTCATATAAGTGGAATCAGAGAATATTTGTCCTTTGGTATCTGGCTTATTTCACATAGCATAATGTCCTCAAGGTTTATCCATGTTGTAGCATGTGACAAGATTTCTTTTCTTTTTAGGGCTGAATAATATTCCATTGTGTGTATACCACATATTGTTTATCCTTTTATCTGTCAGTGGACATTTGGGTTGTTTTCAGTTTTTGCCTATTGTGAATTATGCTACTTATAAACATTGGTGTAGAAATATCTCTTCAGGTCCCTGCTTTCAGCTCCTTTGGGTGCATACCCAGAAGTGCTGAATCATGTGGTAATTCTAAGTTTATATTTTTGAGGAATTGCCATACTGTTTTCCACAGCAGCTGTACTATTTTACATTCCTGCCAGCAATGAAGGAGAATTCCAATTTCTCCACATCCCTCACTGTATTGATCCATTTCTGTTGCTTTTAACAAAATACTTGAAACTGGGTAATTTGTAAGAAAGTGAAATTTATCGCTTACAGTTTTGGAGGCTGGGAAGTCCAAAGTCCAGGGAACACATCTGTTGAGGGCCTTGGTGGTGGCGACAGCAACCCAGGGGTCTCATATGGCAGAATATGGTGGAGTAGAGAGAGATTGTTCCTCAGGTACTCACCTTTTAAAGCCCTCAGAACCATGCCCCTGACCACCATTATTAATCCATTCACTATGGCATGGTCCTATAATTTAATCACCTCTTCAAGGCCCCACCTTTCAATTACCATAATAGGATTTCCCACCCTCAACAGTTACAGTGGGAATTGAAAAGGGGATTTCATTTAATAGAAACAGTTCAATCTGCAGCACTCACCAATACTTATTTCCTGGTGTTTTTTTTTAAATAGTAACCATCTTTATGTATGTGAAGTGTTATCTTACTGTGTTTTTAATTTGCAATTCTCTAATGATTAGTGGTGTTGAGCATCTTTTCACGTGTCTAGTGGCCACTTGTATATAATTTTTGGAGAAATGTCTATTCAGGTCCTTTACCCATTTTTTAATTGACTGTTAAGATGACTAGGGTTTTAAGTCAACATTTCTTTTAACTAGTTTTATGATTTTAAGACAATACATTCAACTTCTTTGTGCCTCAGATTTTTTACCAGCAAAATGAGATATCTTTCTGTATCTTCTACACAAATGCTAAAAATGGATTAGACATGGCATCTCCTAATGCAGTATACTTGTACATATTAAACCATTGGTACTAGAGAAGCTAACCTTAATTTATAAGCTTGTCTTTATTTTCTGCTTTAGAAATGATCTTTTGTTTGATTTCAGTACTTAACTGAGGAATTTCTTTCTACAACAGAAGATTGTCTTTTTATGTTTCATCTGTAAAATTCTGCCTCACTCATGTATTTTGTTTTGGATATTACAGTGTAAGCTCCTGGAGAACAACAGTATTCTCTACAATCCTCTATAGTAGCTAATAGTACCTTGAATGTCATTGTAGTTACATTTATTTGTTTTAACAGTACCTTTCTAAGTGCTAAGTACCAAAAATGTTTGATGAAATGATGTTATAAGTGATAACATTTTTCCTTGAAAGAAAAGCCATTCTGAATTTAGTATGTTGGTATTACCTAACATTCTCTTTGTCTTACAGTATTCTATAACTAGAATATTGCCTTTATCTTTTCTTTGGGGGCGGGTGGCTGGGTGGTACAGGGATCAAACCTCAATGTTGGTGTTATCAGGACCACGCTCTAAACAAGGGAGCTAACTAGCCAGCTCTTAGAGTATTGCCTTTGAAATAAGAATCTCAGAAATTTTATCTTATATTTAGAGTTTTTTCCTCCAGTATCATACACAAACTTGGTTTATTTTAAACCATTTTATATTACAATAAGATCAGATTCTATTGGGATACGTTTGCAGTGTAGGAGGTTATGTTTTTCTCTGATCATAGACTGCAGGATGGAGAGAGTTGCTGGTTAGTAGGGCAGTGCAGGTAAACAGTGGAAGCTGAGAGCACTGGTCATGTGTTTTGCAGTTTGGAATATTGGGTTTTTACAAAGACCCCTTGGAGACAAATTTATCACTGTACATCAAAAAGTCAAATTTTCTTTCCTGATTTAAAAGTTAAAATGGTGAAGTGCTCATGGGGCATATCGTATGGAAAGGCGGCTGGGGAAGTTGAGATGGTCTTCATGATTTTTGTATATACCAGATTAAATTTTTCTAAATAATATTTAAGAGAAGTTAAGTTAATGTGCTTCTCTTTAATATTTCCCATATTAAAATACTCTTTTTAGGAAAATAGATTTTTAGCACATTATTTGCTTTTTTTGCCAAGAGAAAAATCCATCTTGAATATCTTTATTCTCTAATATTTCTTGTATGAAATAAAACAGAGTTGAAAGCTGTATTTTTAAGAACTATACTGATTAAAGGAGCAGTAGATATGAAGATATAAAAATCAGATCTCCTAGCCTCTTTTTCTTTTGAAGGTAAAGAATAAGAGAGTGTCTCAGGTTATTGCTTATACTTGCAAATATTCTTGGAAGTATTTGCAATTCAGGTTTTAAAATTTGTTATTCAGTTACTAAGTAAGCACACAGTTTTTATAATCACTTCTATAGCATACTTATTTGATCCCTAAAATTAATCAAATTATAATTTCTCTACAGAATAGGTTGTTCTTGCTTGAGTCTCTTCCTTAATAAATGTTTCCCTTGGCATAAGTATTTTTAGTTAGTAAATCCCCTTTAAACCCTTCAAAAGAATTTACCTTTACCAGGACATATTTAAGTCTCCTAAAATTGCCTGAAAAACTTGTAAAAATCTTGAATATTGAAAAATACATAGTCGTTCTAGCTGGTTGAATGTCAGTTTTTCATTTATTAAGTTTTTAGCATTTTGTCTTGCTTTTAGACTCATGTTCTTTTTTATAGTTAAGAGAGAAAAATGCTTTAAAAATTGGTTTCTGCCTGTTGTAAATACATATGATGAGCATGATGGGTGTGTTTCTCTCTCAGAAATTAAATATTAGTGATTTGCTAAGATAAGCGTAATTTAGAAATTATTGTTATGCATTTATATGCTCTATAACTCAGCCTTGACAATTGTAAAAGATGATATCAGAAAAGAGGACACTCAGGGCCAGCCCCGTGGCTCACTAGGGAGAGTGCGGCGCTGGTAGTGCCGAGGCCGCGGGTTCGGATCCTATATAGGGATGGCTGGTGCACTCACTGACTGAGCGTCGTGCAGACCATACCGTGCCGAGAGTTACGGCCCCCTTACCAGTCAGAAAAAAAAAAAGAGGACAATCACATGAAAGAAAAGCACACATATGGCTATATGCATTTCCCACATATAGTAACAAAATTAGTTGCATGTATGGTTGTTTACATTAGATACCTTCTTTGAGAAAAAATAAATTAGGCTTAAAAGTAATTTAAAAATCGCAAATATTAATGTTTCAACTGGTATCAAGAATCATGTTTGGTGTTCTTAACAAAGGGTATTAGAGTCACACTCTTGATTTGGTTTTATCCCCAGGACTGTGTTATAATGGCCACACCATTGATTTGTTGAGAAACGTTTTCATTTTCCAACCCTGCAGGTTTTGGGCTGTTTGTATTCTCCAAATTATGCTTGCAAGCCAGCAAGTTCTTTTCTGAATTCTCTTTCTTTTAGAACTTTATCAAGTATATCTAGTAACAGCCAGTTTACATTCTGACTTGATATGATCCTCCAAGTCTGTAAGTTCATTAGGCGTGTTTTTTGTTTTCCATATTATTTCAGGTAACAGTTCTATAAGTATTTCTCCATTGCATAATAAGGGTCACCATTTTCTAGCCTCCCATAACAGTTTCTTCCTCATTTTCCTAGTGTCCTGTATTCCTTGCCACCTACCATCTGGTCCCAAAGCCAGTGCCACATATTTTAGGTTTTTTTGTGTGGCAGCACCTCACTTTTGGTTCCAATTTCTGTATCAGCTTTTGTTATGTAACCAAACCATCCCCCAAATTTAGCGGCTTAAAAATGGCAGCTGTGTGTTTTCACTAATGTATATGCAGGTCAACTTGGGGGTTGGGAGCTGGGGTTTTTATCCAATCTAGGCCCTGCTTTATTTTATTTTATTTTGGTGGCTGGCCAGTGTGGGGACCCGAATCCATGACCTTGGTGTTACGATACTGCACTCTAACCAGCTGAACTAACTGGCCAGCCCCTTAGGCCGTGCTTTAAGCTACAGGTTGGGTAGAAGTCTATTCCATATGTTTCTCCTTCTCTTTAGACAAGTGGGGCAGCCAGTGCATGTTCTTATAGTGGTGAATGAAGCACTGGAGGGCAAGCTGAATTGCGTAAGCACTTTTCAAGCTTCTGCTTGGGAAAAGCAAGTCACAAAGTAAGCCCAAAGTTAAGAGGTGGGGAGGGGAAGTATGTTTCACCTTTAACAGAAGGAACTGCAAAGCCACACCAAAGAGCTTGGATAAAGTGAGGGATGAACAAAACATCTTATAATGCTGCAGAAATTAAAATAGTGTGGTACTGGCATAAAGACAGACAAATGGACCAATGGAATAGAATAGAGAACACAGAAATAAACCCTTACGTATATAGTCAAATGATCTTTGACAGGAGTGCCAAGATCACTCAGTTGGGAAAGGACAGTCTCTTCAACACCTGGTGTTGGGAAAACTGGATATCTGTATGCAGAAGAATGAATTAATACCACATACAGAAATTAACTAAAACTGGATTGAAGACCTAAATGTAATGCCTAACTATAAATCTCCTAGAAGAAAACAGAGGGGAAAAGCTTAATGACATTGGACTTGGCAATGATTTCTTGAATATGAAACCAAAAAGTACAGGTAACAAAAGCAAAAATAGATAAATAGGACTATATCAAACTAAAAACTTGATGTCAAAGGACACAGTCACCAGAGTGAAAAGGCAACCTATAGAATGGGACATTATACTAAGTGAAAAAAACCAATCACAAAAAGACAAATACTTTATAATTCCACTTATATGAGTTATCTAAACTAGTCAAATTCATAGAAACAGAAAGTAGAATGATGGTTAGGATAGGGGCCGGAGAGACGTGGGAAAGGGAATTGTTTAATGAGTATGAAGTTTCAGGTTTGCAAGATGAAAGAGTTTTGGAGATCTGTTTTATAACAGTGTGAATGTACTTAACACCACTGAGTTGTACACTTAAAAATAGTTAACATGGTAAATTTTATATTGTATGTTTACCACAAGCAGGGGAGGGTTGAAGAATTGGGACCAATAACTCAATCTTACATAGGTATTGAAGTTATAATTCCTTTTATTAAGTGTTTTATTTAATTTTTGGTGGCTGGCTGGTATGGGGATCCGAACCCTTGACCTTGGTGTTACAACACTGCACTTTAAACCATCTGAGCTCAGAGGCCAGCCCCCCTCTTATTAAGGAATTTATAACTTGGCAGAGAGTTAAATAAACAATAGCAGTGCTGTGATAAGTATTATGATAAGCATAGGATACTAGGGGAGCACAGAGATGATGCTTAAAAGAGTCTTGAGAGATTAATAAGAAGTGGGGAGAAGTTTGTGGTAAACAAAGGGGGAATTCATGGTGTGGTAAGTATCTCTGTTTGGAGAGTTTGGCAAGGATCAGATTTTGAAGGGCCTAAACTGCTGTGCTAAAGTTTTTGGATTTAGTCCTGAAGGCCCTGGGGAACTATTGAATGATTTCAAGCTTTCTAGTTGTATGATCAAAATTAGTTTTTAGAAAGATCAGTGTGAGGCAGTAATGTGAGGCAGTAGTGTGAGGCAAGGAGATAAATTAAGAGATTTTAACAGTCGTTCAGACTGTAAAAAGACATAAAGAACTGTCATAGATATTTAAGAGCTTGAATCAATAGGGATTGGGGATGGATTGGTTAAAAGTAGGGAGTGAAGAAAAAAAAATTAGGATAATTTATATTTGTGTCTTGGACATGGACTTGATAAGAGAAGGAACATGTTTGGTTAGAAATAACTAGTTCAGATCTCGACTTTATTCTACAGTATTTAGTGTGTACCTGCTATGTGCCAGCATTACCTTGTGCCAAGGAAATATTATAGATGTTGGGGATACAGTCTGGAACAAAGGAGACAAATATCTTTTCCAATAGAGCTTACATTCTGGGATGACTGAGAAATAAGTAAACTATATATAATATGTTAGATGGTGATAATTTCTTTAGGCAGACCAAATCCCAGAAGAGGAATTGGGGGCAATTTAAAGTAGGGTGTCAGTGAAATCCTCATCCAGAAGGTATCATTTGAACAAAGACCTGAAGAAGGTGAATTTAGAGTGTTTGAGGTTGAGGAACATTAGGTATGAGGGCCTGTTGTGTTTAAGAAACAGCAGGGAGGCCAGTGTGAGAGAGAAGGGAAGTATTAGAGGAAGACCATTAAGAGATGAGGTCAGAGGTAATAGGTATTGGGGGTGGGTTGATGTAAGGCACCACAGGACATTAGAATAACTTTCGTGATGTTACCTAAGTTCTGTTCTTTTCCCCTTAGGAATTAAAAGTTTATTTTCAGTATCTAGGTCTTGTTAAAATATTCTCATAGCATCCTGTGCTTGATTTTTGTTATAACACTTACCATAACTGTAATTAAATAATTGTGTATGTAGCACAGTGCCTTGTGCTTATCCTAAAATATTTACTGAATAGGGTACAACATTTTGCTTTCATTTGGTGGTGGCTTAGTTTACAGTGCATATAGATCTGAGTATAATGGTTTAGTGCAGAGTTCTTTTAAATGTGTATGTGTTGTCTGTGTGGGGGTTTTTTGTTTGTTTTTGTTTTGGGCATTTGGAGTTGGATTTGTGTTTGTCGGTTTTTTGTGTGTGTTTTGCAGTACAGATACTTTACCACTTTCGGCAAATACTGCTGGATAGCAACAATAAAGTTGAGGTTATTACTTTAAATAAGCAGTAGCAATGGTCTATTTCTGGATGGACAGTTCTCAAAGTTGTTACTAGTTAGTAATCTCTTTACTCATCCTGACTTGATAATTATTTTAGAGTTATACCCTTTTTACCAAAACAAATGTCTATAGTCTTCATACTTCCACAACGAGTGGCTATTCCAATACGATTAGCATTTTAGTCAGAGAAACAAGCTTCATTTAATTTTTTTCTTTTCCTCTTAAAAACTGTTGGTTATATAGAGGTAGTATCTTGGGTTGGATCCTGGAAAGAAAAAAGGCACAACTGGAAAATCCAAAAAAGACTGGAGTTTAGTTTATAGTAATGTATCAATGTTAATTACTTGCTCAACAAATGTAGCATGGTTATATAAGATGTGCAGTAACATTATAGGAAACTGGGTGAAGGTTACATGGGAACTCCCTATACTACCTTTGCAATTTTTCTATAAATTTAAAATTATTTCTAAATAAAAAATTTATTAAATAAAAACGAAAACTATTGGAGTGAGGAAAGTTATAATAATCACTGATTAATGTATAGGATTAACAATTTTTTAAAATTTAAAAGTAATTTTAATATAATCAAGCAAAACAGAATGGTACTATACATTTAAAAAAAATTTAAAATCTCTGCTCAAGTACGCCAGGCTCATACCCAGAAAGAACCAGGTTGTCTTGTTTTTTAACTTTTTTGTTTAGTTCTTCTGGTGGTTACTGCCATAATTCCAGAGATACTTATCTCTGGGTCTTGATTTATTAACTTTAGACAGTGTCTACTGATTCCTTACCATGAAAGACAAAATCGGTTTTGTTAATTATATTGTTTTTTTGTTTTGTTTTGTTTTTCTGTTGGTTACTTTTATTTTTTTTTATTTAAATTTAATTTTTATTTTAAAAACTCTTTTAGGCTAGTCAAGCGCAGTATTAAGAAGGGAGAAAGAGTAGAATAAGGAGTTCGATCTTAACTGTGAAAAATCAATTGATAATTCACTACCTTCAGACCAGCCTCTGTTATTTTTATAACTTGAATAATATGCTTAAATTTCAATTTCTTGTTCTATCAGCTTTAGACATTATCTATTGACTCATATATTTTAGATGAAGAAATTCTCAGCTCTGTATTTTTCACCTCTTTTTCTACCATCTAATTTCCCCCTTGTTAGCTCTAGCATTACTTCTATTTAACAATTTTAACTCATTATGCCCTGTCTTGTCCGGAAAAAATGAGTCCTTATACATATATACAATAGGTTTTGAATTAATTAATGGTCATATTTTGAAGAACTGGTTCTTTAAAATGAATTCTTAAGCTAAATGTGTCGAGAAGGAATAAGAAGTGATTTCTTCTTAGTGTACAATCTCATTTCCTTCTGGGCCACTTGATTTTTCTAAATTTTATCTTAAGGATACATTTGCTGTCCTCTTGGGGACTTTTATGTTCCAAACTGTATACCCAGCTATACCTAAATTTCATAAGGTGTGCTATTTTGCATATATCTTTGATTCTAGGATGCCTTCAAATGTAAGACCCATCATTGCTTTAAAAAACTTCATTGGAGGGGACTACATTAAATGATTGATTGGATATAGTCCAATTGCAGAAATAATAAAATGAGAAAATATATTTAATTTCTTACATATGAAGAAAATAAATAAAAATTAATTGACCGTTAATTCTGTTGCTCACCTAGACTTATTTAACCAAAAAAACCTTTTTTCCCTTAAAAAAAAAAAAATTCAGACCGTACTATTTTGGTAGCCTGCCCCTTTCCATTAAACCCACTCCCACACTTTAACATATTTTTGTGGCTGCATAATAATTATATGTGTGGGTGTACCTAACTTGTTTAACTAGTTCCTCTATTTGCAGCTTTTTCCATTATGAACAGTGCTGTGAAGAACGTTTCTTGTAGCTAAATCTTTGCTCATATCCATGTTTCTTCCCAGTAGATGATAAAATAGAATTCTGGGCTAAAGAGAGTATGCATTTTTGTGGTATAACTTCTTAATGAAGAAAAGCAAGTTAACATATTTTTTGGCCATTAGTCATCACTAAAATATAACTTTTTCTTCTTTATTAGTGAACACTTGTCCTGCTCTTTCACCTTTTTCTTGCATGGAGACAGCAATGTTTGTACCAGTGTGGAAATTAACCAACATCAACCTGTATACCTTCTCAGTGAAGAGCATATCACCCTTGCTCAACAGTCTAATAGCCCATTTCAAGGTAGATTATTTTTTGGCTTAAGTATTAGATCTTTTATTGTTGTTTCAAGAAGATACTTTTTGAAGTTGGTGATTTTACATTTGGGGATCAATGGGATTTCCCCCTGATCTTTAGCCTAACAATAATTTTGATGTAGTTTACTTTTTTCTCCCCCGTTAGAGTATTAAGTCAACAAAATGAGTTTTTTAATACAAGTATTATAAAAAAAATTTTTTTTTGAACATGAATGGTAACATTTTAAAGTGTTCTCTTAATTAGCATATTGCAGATATACATGTTAATGTTTTCAAAGTTATCTTGTGTGATATGTCTTATAAGCCATGTATAACATAGGTATACAGGGACTTTTGATATCATTTATATGATGAAAATGGTTGAAGTCCAGAGGAAATATTTTATAGATTGCTGATTTGTTTTTAAAGATGGGCAATGTGTTCTTATTTTAATTTTAAACATAGAGTTTGCTTTTTAAAGTTTATGTGGCAGTACATTGTAAGTATTTAAATTTATATATCCACATTATTTTTCCTCAAATTGCTTTTCCTTAGTGGGAGTCAAGAGAAATAGAAAGATGCACGAATATCCCTAGTTCGTGTTGAAATTCTATTTGAGATTTGGGGGTAGACAAATTTTAAACAGTTTTTATAATAAAGTCAGTGTTGTACTTTATCTTCACAATAATGAGATATAGTAAATTGATTTTCTCTGGAATGATTATTATGGGATTCCTTGTCATTTTTAGAATTGTGTAATCACTTACCACACTGTTTAATGTGATCTTATTTGGTGAAACAGTCTTTAGTTACTTTATGTCTGCTTTGGGTTTCTAGTTATCTTAAGCCCATTTGGACTAAATGGCACTCTCACAGGACAGGCATTCAAGATGTCTGATTCAGCTACAAAAAAATTGATTGGCGAATGGAAACAGTTCTATCCCATCTCTTGTTGCTTGAAGGAGATATCTGAAGAAAAACAGGAAGATATGGATTGGGAAGATGATTCTTTAGCTGCAGTAGAAGTTCTTGTTGGTATGGATTCTGAGTATTAAAACCTAAGGGGATAATATGTAACTGTATGTATTAGTTAGATTTTGCAGAATAACACAATTCCAATACCTCATTGTCTTTCAGCACTAAATATTTATTTCTTGCTTATTTCCTACTCACATCACATAAGGGCTGTAGCCTGGCTGTGGTTTAACTCCATGTACCTTCTTATTCTGCAGCCTAGGTTAAAGGTGTGTCTGGTATCTGGGACTCTCTGTTTAGGAGAACAGAGGAATTATAGGGTCTGAGCATAACTGTGTAAGTGTATTTAAAGCTTCTGCTGGGGTAGGGTTGTATGTTACATCTGATCATATTGCATTAGACAAAACTAGTTACACGGCCAAACTACAGTCATTGGTGCAGAGAAATATATTCTGTCTACAGGGAAGCATGCTAAGAGTGGGACGAGAATGATTGTCAGTGAATTAATCTTTGAAGGCTGGAAGGTTGACAACCTATGTTATGCAGTGTTTTAACCTTTGGTAAGACAGTCATCTCTAGTAACTTAAAAAGCAAAAAATGTACCTAAAGAATTTATGTCTTTCGGGTGCTCTGCCTAGATCAGCTCTTTTCAGACTGTATGTTTTCTCATTCAGGGACCCAGGTTAACAAGGTAACCCATATCTAGGACATGCTAATCTCATAGCAGAAGAAAGAAGTAAGAGAGGCTGTAATGACCCCACAAGCACATTGAGAGAAGAAAAAACAAACTTTTCTGTCCTCACACACCATGACAATCAACATAGAAGAATGACTTCTATGACTAAATGTGTGGGGTTTTCTCCCCGCCAGCAAACAAGCAGTCAGTTCTTCAGCAGACACTAGCTACTTCTCATTCAAATCAATTCCAACACTATCTACCTGGAGATAGCATTAGATCCCACAGGTTAAGGACTCAGTCCCCAAGATTCCCCACCTTCCCCACCTCAGATGCCAGACACAAGGCCCAGGTTATTTTACATGTGCTTCTGGCTGACTGGCTATAAGTCAGGGTTCCAACAACCGCCTCCTTGGGTTCGATTAATTTGCTAGAGTGGCATAGAGCTCAGAGAAACACATTTACCAGTTTATTATAAAGGATACAGATGAAGAGATGCATAGCGTGAGGTATGAGGAAAGGGGCACAGAGCTTTCGTGCCCTCCATGGGTATACCACCCTCTAGAAACCTCCATATATGCGCAGCTGTCCAGAAGCTCTCTGAACCATGTCCTTTTGGGTTTTTATGGAGGCTTCAATGACTAGATCATTGACCATTAGTGATCAACTTAACCTTCAACCCATCTCCCCTTCACAGAGGTTGGGGGTGGGGCTGAAAGTCTCAACCCTCTAATCTTACCTTGATCTTTCCCATGACCAGTCCCCATCCTGAAGCTACCCTAGGGGCTGCCAGCTACCAGTCAACTCATTAGCATACAAAAAGACACCATTTTGGATATTCTAAGGATTTTAGGAGTTGTATGCCAGGAAAGCGACAGGAACTGGGATGAAAACCAAATATACATTATCTTTCAAAATGTCACACATATTTAAAGCATCTATTAGGATGTGGCATGTACTTGTATCCCATACACTTAAATTCCAGAGCAAGTCACATAACCAAGCCTGACAATGGGATGAAGAAATATACTCCACTTTGGAGAGACATGGAAGGTATGGGGAATGTAAAATTGTGCAGATAATTGGGATTAGAATTTATAATTCTGTATTTAATAGAATCTAATGGTAATGTTATATATGAAGATTGCTTCATTTAGGTTTTTTTCTTAATAAAAAGATTACCAGTGTTTGATTTCAGTAAACACATTACTCAGAGCAGGTGGGACAAAAAATAAAACACAAACATTTATTGGGCTTTTAAAATAGAGACATATAGAGAAGAAAACAGAAAATGGGCCCAAAATTCTAGTGCCCAGATTGCCATTTTTTTGTTTGTTTTGGTGGCTAACAGGTTCAAGGATGGAATCCTGGACCTTGGTATTAGTAGCACCATGCTCGAACCAACTGAGCTAACTGGGCCAGTTCTACCTTTGTTAAAGTTGTAAAATAAAATTTAAAAAGTAATACATGTTATAGTTGGTCAAATGTGTAAATAAAGATTTTTTAAAAAACCAAACACATTCATACTTAGGAAATCTAAAAATGAAAAGAGAAAGCTGCTTTCTTCTAAGTCTCTCATCAAAGATAACCACTACTAACAGCTTATTGTGGTTTCTTCTTTAAAAAAATCCCCAAAGAGAATATATTTATGAAAAAATATTTTTATTTACACTAATGTGATCATATTCTATCCACTTTTACATTACAGTTCCACTACAGTCACAATAGTACTTGATGTTCCTGTCCATTTCTTTTTTCCTTCCAGCTGGTGTCCGAATGATCTACCCAGCATGCTTTGTTCTAGTCCCTCAGTCAGACATTCCTATTCCTAGCTCTGTGGGATCCTCTCACTGTTCGGCTTCTTGCTTGGGTGTCCACCAAGTGCCTGCTTCCACAAGAGATCCTGCTATGTCTTCAGTTACTCTTACACCACCTACATCTCCTGAGGAAGTCCAAACAGGTATTGTATTAATTTGTTTCCTCAGCTCTGGTGCTTAATCTGTTATTTTGATGATAATAAGCACTTAAAAAATAACTTATTTCAAAATAGTTTCAAACTTATTGAGAAGTTGCAAGTATAGTACAAAGAACTCCCTCATTCAGACTCCCAAAGTGTAAACATTTGCTCCATCACCCTCTCTATATGTACATTTATTATCATTGCTTTTTCCTGAACTATTAGAGAATAGGCTGTAGACATAATACCCCATCACTCTTACATACTCCATTTACTTCCCAAAGTTAAGGACACCTTCCTATATAACTATTATTTAATTCTCCAAGTCAGAAAATCAACATTGATACACTACCATCCAGTTCACATCCCTTGTTCAGATTTTTTGCTTTCTGTATGTAGAGTAACATGCTTTTGCCTTAAAATATAAATAGGCTTACCAGATAGCTAGAGTAAGTTGTATCACAAATTAATAAAAAAACTAAATAATGTTACTTTAAACCTACCTTTATTCTCCTACAGCCTATTCTTTTTTGTTTTCAGTTGATCCTCAGTCTGCCCAGAAGTGGGTCAAATTTTCTTCAGTATCTGATGGCTTTAACTCTGATAGTACTAGCCATCATGGTGGGAAAGTACCCAGAAAATTAGCAAATCATGTGGTGGATAGAGTTTGGCAAGAATGCAATATGAACAGAGCACAGAACAAGTATGTATTTTCATTTTCACATTTAAAAATTGCATGTTGGTAATTACTTGTAGTTTGGAGATATTTAAAGTATAAACAGTCATTTGTATGATTTTTCTTTATTTCAAAATTTATTTTTAAAATTGATATTAATGTTAAATTCAGTTTTAACAGAATTTTATAAATTCTAAAGAATTTTGTAATTTCAAATCTTAGGAGGAAGTATTCTGCTTCATTAGGTGGTCTATGTGAAGAAGAAACAGCTGATAAAGTGGCATCCTGGGATTTTGTTGAAGTCACACAAAGAACAAGTTGCAGTTGTTTGAGGTAGGTTTTTTTTCCAGTCGATTGATGTCTGTGTATGTGTGTGTGTTAGTTTCATATGCTACTGAATACTTATGCCCCCCTTTGTTTGAAGTAGCTTACATAAACACAGTATGTTAGGATTTTTCTCAAAAGAAAATTCAAGAAAAGAAATTCAGTAATTTGAAGCGGCTTATAAAGTACATATAAATGGATGCCTTCAGTTTTCTCACAGTTGTCAGAGGTGGCCTGTGAAAGCTTTGTTTCCTAGCAGTCAGATAAAAGAATTTTATGTTGGGTTATTGTATATATAACATCTATAAGGTAAAAGGCACACAGATCTCTTGAGAAAAGTGTTCTTCCATGGCACTGTGCCTGAGACGTTTCTCCCAAGGGTTCTTATAAAAGGGATGATAGGATGATACCAGATAAAAATTTCTGTAGTCTTTTTTAATAGTAAATATATTGTTGAGTTTTGTGCAGTGATTTTTTAAATAATATTCTTTGGGCAGCTGTATGTGAAATGCTGAAATAAAATTCAGAAAATGTGATTCTACAAGGCACCAAAGCTATATTGTCGAAATACAAGCTTCCTAATAGACTTGGCTGAAAGATTGGTAGAAGAGTGGATGAACTTGGAATTCTTTAGGCAATTGTATTTATTTTTTATATTGGGATCTTTTGATGAGATTTGGTTATCAGAAGCTGTAAGATTATATTACTTAGAGTTTATTATTTTATTCTGCAAATTAAAAGTAGATCATATGCTTTTGCAGTCAAGTAAACAGTAATGACCTTGACATTCCTAACCAGGATTTGTGATCGAATAGATGGCCATCCCTCTTTCTTATGGAAGTGAGCCAAAGGAATGGAGTGCCTGCAGGTTAGGGCCAAGGTTTTTCTTACATTAGCTCTATTTGTTTGAATACGATGACAGACTCTCAAGTGTCCTGGTGTGTTTTTGCATAGATTGAATATTCATATGTACATGGACTCTTTGGACTAAAGAATATAATTTTTAAAAGTCTGGCAGCTATGTTGAAAACTTGCCTCTGTTGTTGATAAAGAGATTAGAATAAAAATATGGATGTATTAGCTCCTATTTAATAGTTTAAGAGAGTTGAAAACCACACCTAGTCTGAACATACTATTAAGACCAGGGGTTGTCAAACTATGATCAGTTTGCCAAATTTGGCCTACTGCCTCATGAAAATTATGTGAAATTCTAATTTTAGTGTACATAAATAAGGATTTATTGTAATACAGCAACATCCATTCATTTACATATTGTCTAGGCCATTTTCACCCCACAGTGGCTGACTAGAGTAGCTTCAACAGATTGTATGGTCTCCAGGGCCTGAAATATTTACTGTCTGGTCCCTTACAGTAAAAGTTTGTCAATCCCTGGTCTAAGATCAATAGAATGCTTAAAAGAAATTAGGCTTTTCTTTCTCCATATTGGCATTTTATTAAGCAGCTCATCTTTTTTAGTTCTTAACCTAGACTTTTGCTTTATTCCTTCTTTTTTTTTCCCATGATCAAATTCTATAAGTAAACCTAATGAGGGCGGAAGACATACTTCAAATAAGAGATGTGTCAATTCTGGTGCTCCCTTGGCTTTATTCTTTTAAAAAAAGATGTGGGTTTTAAGTATTTTGTCCAAGATGGTTTTAGAGGAAGGCACTCAAAAGTGCATGTTGTTAACATAAGTTTAAATGCTTGGTCTTTAAGCTGAACTTTTATTTTTAAAAAGTTATTTTCTTTCATATTTTCTGAAATTTCTCCCAGGCAAATGGAGATTTGTTATTCTAAAATTTTGTATGATGTATACATGTGACTGACTTTGATCAGTTTGCCCTTCTAGTAAATACAGTATTTTTAATCATTTACTTTTTTTTTGATAACTTGATAACTTGTGTTTTGTACTTCAAGTGCTCCCCCATTCCCCCCAAATTTGGTTCCTTATTTAATTCTTAAATGAGGGTGAGACAGACTTTGAGCCATCACATGCACATCCTCTTCTACCATGGAATATAGAAGGTAGGACATACACTGATAGCTGGCTGTGCTAGTAAACTTCTAGTTTGCTCTCAAATCTATCCTTACCTTTTCCTTGCTCAGTTTTGTATTGCAGGGAGTTAAATTTTTTAGGCTTCCTTGCTTTCTGGATTTGGCTAAGGGGAGGAGGCACTGACAGAAGATTGGAGGGTGAGAAGAGGGAAGAAACCAAATTATTTCCCCACCCCTTTTTAGAGCCAACTCCAACAGCAGTTACCCTGTGTCCCATTAACGTCTTGCACCATGTCCCAGATACTACTGAGCAGGTCCTCATGTGGTTCTAGCACCATCCCAAACTTCTGGGATATGGCGAGACTTCTTCATCTTATTGTCATTTCAATCCTAGAAATCAAAGAAGCTCTCTGCTGTTACTAGTCTCTGGGTTGCTTCACATTCCTCTTTTTTTTTTTTTTTTGGCTGCTTGCAGGCCCAGGGATCCGGACCCTTGACCTTGCACCATGTTCTAGCATTCTAACCAACTGAGCTAACTGGCCAGCCCACCTCCGTTTTGTGTAACGAATTTCCTCTGTGTGAAAGACAGGCCTGGGCCCTGACTGATAACATTGGTTTTTCTTAAAAATTGATTTGAACAAAATTGCATAATTATACAAGCAATTTGCGTGGATATATATCATTGTAAGAAATTTACCATACCAGCAGGCTGCAAAAAAAAAATTATACAAGTAAAGCCAAAGTTCCCCTTGACCATTCTCTTTCCCCAAATCCTTCTACTTCTCCCTAGAAGTGACTACTTGCCAATTAGATATTATCCTTCCACACTTTTTTTTTTTTTTTTTTGGTAATTTTGTGTGTATATGTGTTTTCCTCCCAACACAAATATTATTCTGATGTATTTGGCAGCTTATTTTTTCCACTTAATGTGTGTTAGATCTTTCTGTATTAGTTACTTGTAGATCTTTCTCATTGTTTTAGAAAACTTCTTGGTATTCTATTGAGTGGAAGTACCATAGTTTATTTAATCATTCTGGGTTTGATGGATACAGTTTGTTTTCAGAGATTTTTTTTGCATGTGTTTACTTTAAAAAAAAATACTACTGTGACTACCAATTATTTATTAGATTTCTTTGAACACTTACTGTGTGACAGGAGATACCCTAAGCTCAAAATACACTAGTGAACAAAGCTCTTTTCTGTTATGAAGCTGCATTCTAATGGATGTCAGACAGATAATATATATATTTTTTTTAATTTCAGTTCTTTCTAAATTTAAGAGAGGTGAGTGCTAGGAAGGAAGTAAACTTGGGTGGGTGATATGATAGAGAGTTGTGGGTGAGAGGGTTATTTAAATACTTAAGGCTTCAAAAAGAATCTACCACTTTTACACCCAGTTTTTACATGTAAAGAATGCTGGGATTTTTTGTGCTTTCACTGATCTGAGAACTGTTCTCAAAATTATTTTTTGCTATTATAGTAAGTGGAAAAGCATAAAATCATTTCAGTTGTGTTTTTCATTACTGAGATTGAATAGTGCACATTTATTGATACTAGACTATAGTCAGGTGAAGTGGTCATAAGAAAATTGCCCTTAGAGATCACACCAGGGTCCGGGGTTTGATCCTTGTACTGGCCAGCAAAAAAAGAAAAAGAAAAAAGAAAATTACACTTAGAAAGCAAGCTGCTTAATTTAATGTATTGCTTTTTAATTTCAAATGTTGGGCTGGCCAGTTAGCTTGGTTGGTTAGAGTGTGGTGTTAAAACACCAAGGTCAAGGGTTCAGATCCCAGCCAGCCAAAAAAAAGTTTAGATGTTAACACTAAAAGTATTAGAAACTTAAAGTCAATAGGAAAAAAGAATCTAAAGGGATCACTGCCTTGCATAAGGTAGACTAATTCTCAAACTTTCTTGTCTCAGAAGTCATTTACACGCTTAAAAGTTATTGAGGGCCCCAAATTACTTTTATTTATGTGTTAATCTATGTATATTTATTTTAGAGATATTTTAAAGTATTAATTTACTAAAGAAACTCAATATATATTAACATGAACAAAATATTTTTATAGACATCAACTATATTTTCCAAAACAACACAAGAAGTTAGTTGAGTAGCATTGCTTTACAGTTTGGCAAATCTTTTTAATGTTGAGCATAACAAGATAGCTAGCGGGATTCTCATATCTGCTTCTGCATTCACCCTATTGCTGTATATTGTCTTGGTTGAGGTATATGAAGAAAATTCAGCTTCACATAGCTATGTAGTGAAAATAGAGGAGTATTTTAATAACTTTTTTGGATAATTGTGGATATTCTTTGATACTACATCAAAATTTGACAAGTGGTAATTTCTTAAAGGTTAGTTGCAATGTGGAATCTGAAGCCATATGTATTAATGAAATTCTTGTACTCTGCTAGTATCTGAATGGATCTTTTTCTTATGTCTGATTTTGTAACATCATTGGTCATTTGGAAAATATCGGTTCACCAAGTTATGCAGATCTTCTGAATGTTGGCACATTTTGTTATATAGTATCGAAAATTTTCATTCTTTAATATTACCAATAATCTCATTAGAAAAGTATTTAAATATCAGAAAGCTGTCAGGCTCACTGAAGATACAGTTTTTCAAAACTCTAAATCTTGCTTGAAAGCTCAAACTTATCAATTGTTCCTCCTTAAAACAGCAAGCTCATTTTCATTTTTGAGACCCTAATAATTAAGTCTGCCAAAGAACCAAATCTTGGTTTACGTGTCAGTCATTTTCTTCAAATAAAAATTGTGTTCCATGAAAGTGGCTAGTTCAGCTTGTACCTCAAACAATTGTATGATTGCTTTTCCTCCGAGGAGCCACTGTATTTCGATATGTAGTAAAAATAAAGATGTTTTATATATACTTCCTACTTCTTCATACAGAATATAAAAAGTCATGTAGTAAGGTTTGAGATATAATAAAAATTAATCATTTTTACTGTCTTCATGAAGGAATTCTTAAGTGAAACTGACTTTAAAAAACAAGTGTGTGGTGGTGAAGAAAACAATGACTACTACTACTAGTACAGTTGGTACTGCTGCCTTGATTCATGTTTAGTTGCCAGCAGTTTTACTTTCCATTGCTTTTGCACCATCATTGTAAATGTTGACATAATGAAAAAGGCAAATAATGTCCTGGTGCTATTATGAAAATAGTTTTGAACCCTATAAAACCTCTGAAAGAGTCCATGGATCATACTTTGAAAACTGTGGTAAACACTCAAATATTTGAATAATTGATAAATGAATGATACTGCTATTTTTTCTCTTTGCTTTCCTTGCTCTTTCTTGCTGTTATTATTGATTATCTTCCTTTTTCCCCTTTCTTCTGCTGGCTTAGAAGTCGGTATTATATTTTTATTCTTTTGTTAATTAAGCATTTACTGTACTTGCAATTTTTTAAATATATTTTATTAATATTTTTTTACATTCTTTTTTCTTTTTACATAACATATTTTTTGCATTCTATGATGTTGGGGAGCAGTTGGAGGGGAGGGAAAGGAGAAAGAGATGGGTGGGAGAAGGAGGAAAGAGGAGGGGCAGAGTTGAGGCCTGTGGCACCCCCCACGTTCCTGCATGGGAGACCAGGGTGCTTCCAGGGTGGCTTGGTCATTGCTGAGGGCTGGGTGCAGATGTCAGAGGGGTGTGGCAGAAGTCCTTGCTACCCCTCCACCCCCAGCTTGGGAGCCTGGGGCACTTACTGCAGCTCTAAAAAATGTGAATTTTTTTATATAACTATAACTCCATTATCATATCTAATAAAATGAATGGCAGTTCCTTGGTATCATGATACCCTGGCCACATTTGTCTCAGAAATGTTTTTGTAGGTGGATTGTTTTACCAGGATCCAAACAAGAAGTACTCATTTGGCTAAGTTTTCTAAGTCTCTCCTGTAGTCTCCTGTCCCTTTTTTATGACATTGTCTTGGTTGAAGAAACAGGTCAGTTGTCCTGTAGAATGTCCCATGTTCTGGATTTGTCATTTAACTTGTTCTTTTAGTGTCATTTAACTTCTTCCTTTATCCCTCGCATTTCTGTAAATGGAAAGTAGCTCCAGAGCTGTGCTAATACTAGTTGTGTTAGTAACCATTAGTGACTATTTAAATTTAAAGTAGTTGGATTTAAATAAAATTAAAAATTTAGTTCCTTAGTTGCATTAGCCACATTTCAGGTGCCCAAGAACCACATAAAGAACGTTTTCATCATCATAGAAGATTCTGTTGGACAATGCTGATCTAGAGGCTAGATTCAAGTTCAATATTTTTTGCAGGACTACTTCATAGGTGGTGCTTTGTTGCTTGGATTGTGTCACATCAGAAGAGACACAATGTCTGATTGTCCCACTTACAATGATGTTACAATTGATTAGGTGGTGATTAGCCTGACCCTTTCATTGTGTAGTTTCTCATAATGTTGGCTATGAATAAGGACAGTTTTTCTTTTTCCTTTGAAATTTTTCTTGCCTTATTTGCATTGGCTAAAATCTTCAATAAAATGTTAAGTAGAAATGTTGAGAGTTAATATTCTTGCTTTGCTCTTAATCTTAAGGAGAAATTATTCAGTCTTCCATCATTAAGTATGATATTAGTTATAGTTTTTTATAGATGTCCTTATCAAATTGAGCAAATTCTCTTCTTTTCCTTGTTTGCTGAATCTTTTTATATGAATAGGTGTTGAATTTCATTGTATGTTTTTCTATATTTTTGAGATATATAATATAGTTTTCTCTTGTATTCTTTTAATGTGATAATGCTGAATTTTTTTTTTTTTTTTTTTTTCTCTTTTGAATGCTACTTTACATTCCTGGGATAAACCCCATTTGGTCGTGATGTTTTTATCCTTTTGTATTTTGCTGGATTGAAATTGCTAATATTTTCTTTATTATTTATATGTTTAATGATTTACATCTGTATTTTTGAGGGATATTGGTATATGGTTTTCTTGTAATGTCTCTGCTTTTGGTATCAGGGTAATGGTGGATTTCTCTTATGTCCTTTTTATTACACAAGTCTGGTTTTCTTTGATAACTTTCATGCTTTTTTCTCTCGTGCATAATAAAATGTCCCAGGCTGTGTACAAAAGGGTATGTCAGCATGTTCTCTAAACATAGGGTTCTTTGAAAAAGGGCTTACTGCTCATTCTGGGTAGCTCTGATTTAACAAAAAAATAAATAAATAAATTTAAAAAGAAAATGTAAAAATTCCTAATGAATACCTAAAGCTTAAACTCCATGTCCTACCACATTTTTGATAGTGATCACGTATTCCCTTTTGTTTGGTGGCCGGCCAGTGCCGGGATCCAAACCCTTGACTATGGTGTTATTAGCATCACACTCTAAGACCATGCTCTATCAAGTGAGCTAACTGGCCAGCCCCTATAAAATGTTTTTTATACTAGGAAACTATAAAAAATGTGGCAGGGGACTGGCCAGTTAACACCATGGTCAAGGGTTTGGATCCTGGCACTGGCCAGCCAAAAAAAACCCCCACATGTTTTACATATACTAATATAAGTGAGTTTGGAAACCTCCGAGTAAACTGAAAGAATTCTTAAACTCTTAACAAAATTATTAGATTTTTAGGTATATAGTTGAGAATTGCTTCAAATTATGAGGAAGAAATTATTTTAGGCATTTTCTTTTTTCTTCCATTTCTAGTCAGCTGATTCTTTTTGTAGTGGTAAGTCTTGGGAGAAGGTAAGTATGATATGAAGCCCATCAGTCAGTCAATTCCATTGCTTTCCAGACTGATCTAACTTAATTACAGTAGAGTAGAATATGCTTTCTAGCCAGTTGCTACTGGATTCTAGGTGATGACTGAGCTCAGCCAAGGCATTAATTTATAACAATTATTAACTGTAAAATATCAGGTACATTTATAATTGAATAAATTTCAAGCCTTTTTTAAAAATACTTTTTTATCCTACAATAACTAGAATCTTATTTCTGTTTTCAGATACTAAGATATTTAGATTATATAAGGTTAATCATGTTTGGCTATCTGATCACATAGCTATGAATGAGCATGAGAGAATTGATTTCTATAAATCTTTCTTTATGCTGTCATATTTTAGGTCACTGAGCAAAGTATTTTTCCCATGTAAATTCAAATTATTCTACTTCTAGTTTTATATGTGAAAAACAAATGAAATCTGATATGTCTAATAGGGTTAACATATAATCTTTGCTATAATAGTGATACTGTAAATATTAAACCTTTCTTATAACTTTTTAGGCACAAAAATCTGAAACCAAGAAATGCTGGACAACAAGGACAGGCACCATCTCTAGGTCAGCAACAACAAGTACTTCCCAAGCACAAGACCAATGAGAAGCAAGAAAAGAGCGAAAAGCCACAGAAACGCCCCTTGACTCCTTTTCACCATCGTGTATCTGTTAGCGATGATGTTGGCATGGACACAGATTCAGCCAGCCAAAGACTTGTGATCTCTGCTCCAGACAGTCAAGTGAGATTTTCAAACATCCGAACTAATGATGTAGCAAAGACTCCTCAGATGCATGGCAATGAAATGGCAAATTCACCTCAACCACCCCCACTTAGTCCTCACCCATGTGATGTGGTTGATGAAGGAGTGACTAAAACACCTTCAACTCCTCAGAGTCAACATTTTTATCAAATGCCAACACCGGATCCCTTGGTTCCTTCTAAACCTATGGAAGATAGGATAGACAGTTTGTCCCAGTCTTTCCCATCTCAGTTCCAGGAAGCTGTAGAACCTACCATATATGTTGGTACAGCAGTAAACTTGGAAGAAGATGAAGCTAATGTAGCCTGGAAGTATTACAAGGTCCCAAAGAAAAAAGATGTAGAGTTCTTACCACCTCAACTTCCAAGTGATAAATTCAAGGATGATCCAGTTGGACCTTTTGGACAGGAAAGTGTAACATCAGTTACAGAGTATGTATTTTTTTTTAATAGTCACTATTATAATTTAAGGATGGAAGTGATATAACTTCGTAATACTAGGACTCCAGGACTGGTTTCAGGATAGAATTTGCAATAATAAATCCTTTGAGTATTAACTTTGCATAATTTCTTTACTGTGTTTTTTTCCTCAGGGAACCTCTATTATGAAATACCTTAGCCACAAAAAAATTGGAGAAAATAATACATAAACACGTAGGTGTCCATCAGCCAATTTAAGGATTTTGCATACAGTTAGAACTCCTGAGTGTATTTTTCTTTCTTTCTTTCTTTCTTTTTTTTTTTTTTTTTTAAAAGATGACCGGTAAGGGGATCTTAACCCTTGACTTGATGTTGTCAGTACCACACTCTCCAAAGTGAGCTAACCAGACATCCCTATATAGGGATCCGAACTCGTGGCCTTGGTGTTATCAGCACCACACTCTCCCAAGTGAGCCACGGGCTGGCCCTCCTGTGTGTATTTTTCTTCCTCCATTCTTCCTTCCACTGTCCTGAAATTGGTACTTATTTCTACACATGTCTTTATACACGTAGCTCTAGTTAATTCATTTTAATTGCTTTATGGTATTTTCTTCTTATGAATATACCATAATTTACTTATCTACTCTTGAAGATGGATATGCTGGTTATTTTCAATTTTTTGCAATGACAAAGGATGTAGCAGTGAACTTTTTTTTGTATACATTTCCTTGTGTACTTGTATAAGAATTCCCCTAGGAAGTACATCTGAAAGTGGAACTGCTGGGCCATGAGGTATGGAAGTTGCTCTCCAAACAACTGGTATACACCCTCAACTAGCAGAGTATGAGAATGACTGTTGCTCTGTGTTTTCCTCAATACCTGATATTCTGAGACGTTTAATTTGGCTAATCTGCTGCATGCAAAATAGCATCTCATTGTCTTAATACATGTTTTCCAGATTACTAGTGAGGTTAAGCATCGTTTAAAATGTTTATTGGACATTTAGATTTCCTCTTCTGTGAATTGCCTGTTCATCATATTTTTTAGTCCATTTTTCTTTTCTCTTTTTTTCTGATGTATTCTTTGCATCTTCTGGGTATTAATCCTGTATTAGTTGTGTGTTCTATACTTATCTTCCTTCATCCGTTGCCTTCTTTGTCCACTTTATGTATGGCAAACTCTGGATAGAAGGCGGCTTTTTTTCAGGTCTCCCTTTACTTTCTCTGTTGTTCTGAATACATTTAGTCTGTCTGATGAGCCTTTTGCACTTTTATCTGTAAGTTTTTCTAAACGGTGGAAATCAACCAACAAAACACCATTATTTGCATTAGAACTGTCTCCCTTTTTATTAGTGCAAGGCCAAGTAGTGTGCAAAGATTACATTTTCCTTCTCTATCAGTTCATTGTCAATGAATTATTCTTTCTTATTTAAATGCTATTCATAGGTTAAATACTTAGACTTTATTTTTTAAAATGTTGCATTTCCGTTATTGATTTGTGTGTTTTTTCTATTAATATAACTATTATATGGAATTTATTACTTTCCTATCAAATTTCTTTTATAATTTGGACCAGTTGCTTTCTAGATTTGTTCTGAGAGAGTGTATGGGAGATAAATTTGACATCCTTGCATTTCTGAAAATGACTTGACTTTTGCCCGTTATACTTGCATTGATAATTTGGCTATGTATTGGATTCTTAGTTGAAAATCATTTTCCTGCAGAACTCTTAGGCATTGCTTTACTGTCTTCTAGTATGAAATGTGCAATACCAGTCACATTCTTGCTTACTTCCTTTAGCTTTAGAATTTTGAAATTTTGGAAGAATATGTATAGGTACGGTAATCATTTTTTCAGTCCTGTGCTGCACACTTGAAGGACTTGCTCAATTTTTGTGGGGTGGGTGGGTAAGAGGCGAGAATGGCTAGAACAGGGATCTGAACCCTTGACCTTGGTCTTATAATTTTATTATTATTTTTTTTGCTCATGCAATTTGCAGTCTGTTTTTGTCCTGCCATTGGGTAATTCTCTTTTTCTTGGATAATATCATCTTCACTTTTTTGTATTCTCTTTGGAACTTCTGTGATTCAAATGGTAAGCCTTCTGTATTTTTTTTTTTATCTCATTTTCCATCTGTCTTTTTTGCTGTATTCTGAGGGGATTCCTCAACTTTCTTGTAGCCCTTTCTTGAATCTTTTTTTGTTTCTCATGTTTTTAAAAAATTTCTAAACTGATTTTTTTTTTTAAATAACATCCCTTCTTGTTCAATGTTATGTGATTTTTTTTGTTCTCTCTAGAAATACTTTATTTTGGTCTTCATACTCTGTCATTATATTTCTGATAATTATTATTTTGTCTATACACATTTCAGAGTCAGGTTGATTGGAAATTTTGTTTATAGGTAGAGCTTGTTGATTGGTAGGCCTTGCTCATTCAATAAATATTTTAGTATATACTATGTGTCAGTGTCAGACACTTTGCCTTATAATAACTGGGTAGGGAATTTTTGGAGGAGGGGGAAAATCATCCCTAAAATTTCAGAATGAAGAATATGTTAGATTTTGTTTTCATTGGTAGTTTCTTCATTTTCTCTAAGAAGGAACACTTCTGTTGCCTCATTTTCAGCTCTTTTTTTCATGTCTGTCTAGATAAGTCCAGATTTTTTCTGACTTTTCTAGGCAATTTGACTCTCCTGTTGTTTACATAGTTTGCCTATAGTCCCCTCTTACGTATTATAGACTATGAACTTTCTCAGTGTTTCATCTGATTTTGAGCTTCTCTGAGATTTAGGGACATGTCTGGTCCATTTATTTTTTTAATTTTTATTTATTTATTTTTTTTCTGACTGGTAAGGGGATCGCAACCTTCGGCACGGTGTGGTCTGCACCACGCTCAGCCAGTGAGCACCACGCTCAGCCAGTGAGCGCACCGGCCATCCCTATATAGGATCCGAACCGCTGCCTTGGCGCTACTAGCGCTGCGCTCTCGTGCTTGAGCCACGGGGCCAGCCCTGTCTGGTCCATTTATAGCCTCTCATTTTCCCTGCCATTTAGAGTTTTATTCTCTTTTAAAATTCCTTTATTGTCTTTTTAGCAGTCAAACCCTTGTGCTTCATCTAGCATTCTGAATGTAAGCATTCTAGTATGACTTGATTTTTGATTAAAAATAATCTGTATTTTAAATTGAGGGGGCTTCGGGATATTCTTATGGTTATGGAAGACACTAGCTTATTTAATACTCAGCAGGTCTCTTGAAAACAAATGATGTCCTGGAAACAAGTTTTAAAAGATCTCAATCTTATTTGTGCTAAATGTAGTATAAAAGTCTTAAGCCAGCCTTAGCTCTAGCCTGAAACTTAGTCTTCTTGTTTCTATACTTCAGAGTGATCACTGTAAGTTAAATATTATATTAGTCATTTGCTTCAGTCCCTTCAGTAGTTTTGCTTTACACTTAGAATAAAATCCCAAACCTTTCTCCTGATGTGTAAGACAATACATTGTCTCCTGCCTAGCTAGTTCTTCACCTTTACCTACTACTCTCCTATTTGCTTCCTGATTTAGCCACACCAGCTTTCTTGATATTCCTTCAAAAAGCCAAGCTCATTCTTCCTGGCTTTTAGAATTGCATTACAAAGAGGAGGGAACTACTCACCCTTTATTACCGTTCAGTCCTGCTTAAAATTCACCTTCTCAAGAGGGGTTTTCCTGACCATTCTATCTAAACTGTGGTTTTGCTTCTCTCCCCTAAATCATTCTTATTCTGTACGTGGCTTTTTATTTCTCTTTTGCATGTATCATTATCTGAAACTATATTATGTATTTGTTAATAATATTTTCCTAAATAGAATGTAAGCTGTATGAGGGTAAGGACTTTTTTACTGCTATGTTCCTCTAGCACACACACACACATCCCCTAGAACAATCCTAGGCACATAGTAGAAATTCAGCAAAGTTTGGATGAATGAAATGACAGTATGGCTCTGCCCCTAGAATGCTTTAGTATTTTAAAACTTGTTTTCTTTCCAGGTTATATTTTCTTATTTAATGTAAGTAAAAATGTGGTATGAATAATTTCAGTTTTAAAAACTTCAAGAGTGTGTTTTTATGGGCACATTGTATTTATAAAATCTAAGAATTCTAAGCCATATCTTTAAATAAGTGCATTGGCTGTTCATGTGTATGAATATCTGTAAGTGAAATGAAGGTCTCTTAGAAGTTAATACAGCCTAACCTTAGAATCTGTTTTAAAATTATTTGACATTTTTCTCATTGAATAAGAATGAGAAGGAAGAAGCATAATGTAGAAAAGTAGTGTGCAGGGTAGAGTGGTGCTGGATCATAATTATGTAAGTTAAGGAAATAACATGCTTCTACTTCTGCTTATTCCTGGCCACCATTCTTTCTGCCTCATAGAAAAGAAAAAAAAAATGATTGAATAAAAGGGTTTAAAAAAAAAAAAAAAGATGTTTTTAAAAAAATATTATGTCTCATGTGAATATTGTTTTGGTTATGCTAGTTACTAAAATGTGTTTTGTGTCACAATTCACTTTTAGGTATAAGCCTTATTTTTGTAGTGTAATAGATTAGTAGATATGGTAAATATCTTAAAAGGTCAACCATCAGAGGCTTAGCTGCTTTTGAACTAAGGAACATTTATGGAATATAATTTTTCTATATTTGGTAGGTGAGAAGTTTTGTCTTTTTTTTTTTTTTTTTTTTTTTTAATATTTTAATCATCTGGATGATTCTGTCCTTTTCCTGAAATTATTGTTCTGTGGCATTAGTTCTTAACTGGGGCTATTTCCTATCCTCCCAGCCCCATCTCCAGGTAACATCTGGCAATATCTAGAGACCTTTTTGGTTGTCACAGCTAGGGGTGTGCTACTGGCATCTGGCAGGTAGAGGCCATAGATGCTGCTAAATATCTTAGAATGTACAGGATAGTCTCCCACAACAAAGGATTATCCAGCCCAAAACATTAATAGCATTCAGGTGCTTTAATGTATAACTTTTAACAGAAATTTGAACTCTAGAATAATAATTATTAAATTAGATAGACCTAATGTGTTTACTGGTAAGCTTCATTAGGAAGACACCCCCCCCATACTATTTTAGTCCCACCAAACCACAATAGAATACTTGACGTGGTACTCAGTGTTTGTATTATGCTGAAACAAAAGTGGGGTTTTTTTTGTTTGTTTTTTACCCCTCATAGTGAAAATGATCTTGCTGGCATAACTTGGTTAATTCAGTACCTGCTATTAGCATTGTTTGAAATGTGATATCATGAGGATCAGAAGAATAGTCATCTCCTTATAGAAAGTGGCAAAGCCAATTGACAGAGTCAGATGACGTCCCCTGCCATTAAAATAAATTCTGTTAATTACTATTCTCTTGATGGCATTTAAAATAACCTCCTTAAATTCTTTATTGAAGCACTTATGGTTTTAAAGATGTAATATGATCAAGCACCTTTCTAGTCATACACAAGTGTGTTCAGAAGCCAAGTTTGTTTTATGTAAATAAATTTGTGAATTCATATTACCCAGTTATTGTAAATTTATATTATCTTTTTCCACGCTTTGAGTTTTGAAAGTGTATTTAAATATGTAGCAGTTAATTTTAATGAAATTAATTGGAGAGCTGTTCCAAGTTTTCTGCATTCTTTCTCCTTTCTTAAGAATATTTTCTTTCTTTTTAAATTCATGTTCTTCAGATACATTTTCTTTGAATAAAGTTCAAGTTCCTCTTATATGCAAGAGGCTGTGAGGCACTGTTGGGGTATAAAATAAATTCGTTCTTGGCCCTAACTGAAATTATGGTCTAATGGAAAATAACATATTAAATTCTCTGATAGAGGTATAAATAAAATACAGTAGGGATGCAATGCCACAGAGTGGGGAATAATTTAATTCCAGTTATGGAGATCCAGAAGCTTTATGTAGTTTGATAGAGATAAATTATAGGAGTGCTGTTTAGTAGTTTGGTATGTCACGATGTGAAATGAGACCTGTAAAGTGGGGTAGGGCTATAGGATAGAATAGCAGAGTATTGTTTGTAAGTTTATATATTATCCTTGAGATGACGGGACTGTTGCAAGTTTTTGAGCAAGATAAAATAACAAGATTTTAGAAAATAAGGATTTTAGAAAAATTAACCAAGTAACATATTGAAAGATTGTTTGAAATGAAGATATACATAGTTATGAAAGGAGATCAGTTTGGACATTTGTTTGAACAGTTCAGACTGAAAGTGATAAAGGGCCCTCATTAGGAAACTCAAACAGATAGCAAGCCAGGGGTACTACAGATGCTATGGACTAGACTCGAGAACTTTGCAGCCAGTTGAATAGTAGAGGAATAACAGGAGAGTTAAAGTGTATTTATTGGGCCGAGCCTGTGGCGCACTCGGGAGAGTGCGGCACTGGGAGCGCAGCGACGCTCCTGCCGCGGGTTCGGATCCTATGTAGGAATGGCCGGTGCACTCACTGGCTGAGTGCCGGTCACGAATAAGACAAAAAAAAAAGTGTATTTATCTCATGAGATGGAAAGATGAAGAATAGGTTTTTACCCACTTTAGGCTAAATCTTACCAAACTTCGTTTTTATGATTTTTTTAAAAGTAGCTCTTCAAAATAGAAATGCTTGAAATAATTATTGATATGCCTTATGAAGTAAGGTCTTGCTAAATAATTAAAGTTTGGCTAAATAATTATGGCATATCCACTTTAAAAAGCAATGGAAATCTGAATAGGCTGATACGGGAAGATTTCAGATGGGTTATGAAGTTTAGGAACAAGGTACGTGGTGAATATATATGCATGGGTGGGTATGTGCATGGTTTTTTTTTTTTCCCCATCCTAATTAGATACTATAGTTAATCCATGTTATCTTGAAGGAGTGGGATTGAGATACTGATAATTTCCATCTATGTCTTTCAGTACTTTATGACTTTAGTTATGTGCATGTAATACATGTACACTGTAAATATATGAATTCATCTTGAAGTGCCCACTTAGAGAGATGTTCCATCAGGCAGTTGGGATCATGTGTCTGAAGCTAAAGAGAGGGAACTATTAACCCTGTTAGAGTAGATATAGAATGCAAAGGGCAAGGATGCAGAACTAGTTTCTTTAAAATAGTTGACTTTTATAGGTGTGCGCCTTCATAGAAGATGGTGGTAGGAGGAGAAATTTAGAGCTTTGGTTTATTTATGTTAAGTGAAAATTCGTTTTCCATTTGGTATAAATAAATGTTTTTCATTGATTGCTGTTGAAAGGTGGCACTATGCTTCCATAATAGTGGGTAAATGAAAGAAAGCAATATTCCTGATTTTTCTATTCAGCAGGTTTAGGTGATCATGGCTACCTAACTAGTAAGAGTAATAAAATTCATCTCTTCTAAGTACCTTCCTTATTCTTAGACTTCATTGTACAGCAATTTGTGCCTAATTTTTAAAAATTGTCTTTGTTAAAGTAAAATTCCTTCTCTAACTTTAGAATTTACTTAGGGGAGGGAGGAGATGGGAGTGGAGCATAGAGGATATGCACACACTTCTGGCAAATTTCTTTTTGTCTCTATTTTTAGTTTCTCTGTTAGTTAATAATAGCATCAATTTCAGAACAGAGGCTAAGGACCTTATAAGTTTTGAAGATAGCAAAATTTTTGCCAAGAAACATTACTGTTTATATCTTTTTTCAAGGGTTTAGCTCTTAGTTTTAGTAGAACTTGTAGTTACTTAAAATAATCTGCTATTCTTATTCAGAGGAAAACCATTCTAAATCCTAAGCAAGGAAAGAATTGTACTTGAGCATAGTTTTTCCCATGTTTGTTCTATAGTCAAGATATATCAGGATATCTTAACCATGAGGTTCATCAATGAAAGTAGCTCCTATGTTGTATTAGTGATATACCAGATTTTTATTGTATGTATATAGTTACATTCTTTCATCTCTGAAAGGTAATTTTGAATGCTTTTGTTTGATAGGAGTCTGTGATGAAATAAACTTGTTTCAATTTGTCTGTACTTTAAGTCCTTTGAGTAACTCTTCTATATTTACTATTTTATTTTAATGCAATAAAGCTATACTTTTTAGCTTGACTCAGTTTAAGGATTTATTCTGAATATGGTATATGGTACTAGAAAAAGTACCATTTTAAAAAAAAGGAGGGGGGATTTTGAGATTTATTAAACCCATTTGTTCCTTAACATTTCTTTCTATAATTGTCAATCCTGAAATATTGTCATATCTTGTCTGAAAGAATTTTTATGGAATAAAGGCATAGAAGCATATGCTACCATAAGCCATGTTTAATTCTATATGAGTACATTTTTGGATAGTATGTTATTGTCATAGTGAAAGGAAGGAGATGCAATTAATGAATGATTTAAAAGTAATTTTAATTTGTTTGGGGCTTTGCAGTGCTTTCTATTCATGACTGTACTCCATCCTCTTCTAGTTTATCTGTGTTTAGCTTTATATCTAATTGAAACTACCTCTGCAGTTAATTATTTGGCTGTATGTGAAAGTTCCTTTTAGGAAAGCAGAGGTGTTGTTCCTATTCACAAAAGTGTATGTGTACTATATAATTGAATAGTGACAAAATGATAATTTGAGTTTTTAATCTGGCATCTCTTAAGTATCACAACTTTTATTTCTATTTTTTGTCAGCTTTAAATATAGAAGAATGTGTAATGTAAATGATTTATATTTTTAAATTTATTGTGACGTGATACCCTTGATATTATTGACTACATTTAAATTCTTTGCATATCCCAATGTCTGTGAGAACAATTCAATAAAATAACAAAAATTCGTCTTTAGGCAATGCATTTGCTTTACTCATTTTTATTCTTAATAGAGTCCTGTGCAGTAGGATTGGTCCTTTTGATAATATTACTGCACACTAGTGTAGCAACTACCTGTGTAAACAGTGTGGCAGTTTTTATGCTTCTACCAGAGAACAACTTAATATGAAAAACAATTGTTTTTTTCACCTCTATACAAAGCATTACTGTCTTTTATGCTGGAGGTGAGGATATTTCTTATATTCTCTTCTCTATGAATAGTTATTTGAGTGTTAATACTTAAAATCTTTCCAGGCCTAACTTTGCCACAATCTGACCTTAGCAAATCACCATTTCTACATAATTTCCTCATAAAAGTCAGAGAGAATACCTTCCATTTCCTATCTTATGAGGTTATTTTAAGTATTAAATAAGAAAGTACAGGTCAAAATAGATTGAAATACTGTTCTGAAAGATTTATGTTAGTGAATATATATGGTAGACAATTCAGCCAGCAATTATTAGGGTGTAATGTGGTGAGGTACAAAGCTACTCTTAAGAAAATAAATGTTCATCTGTTTATAGAACTATTCTAATGATTAATTGTAAAATATATCCCCACTGATAGTTGTGTTAGCACTATGTTCCCATGGAAGAAAATTTTTGTGGGCTTGGGATTTTAGTTTATTGGATAAATCTGGAGCATATTTGGAATAGTAATGATATCTATTTGAACATCTGATAACATGTTCAGAAAATGTCAATTTTTGTTTTGACAGTATCTGTTTCTCCCTTAGTTTATAGGGGACAGAGTACACTGCTGGTGCTAGGATTTAGTGAATAGATTAATGAGATACAATATCTCTGTCATTCAAAGAATTTACAAACTGGCAAGTATCTTTATTGCTCCCAAACTTTTTATCTCTTACATCTAGTGAGTTTGTCTCAATACTCAGAACAGATAGGCACTGGCATTAGTACTTTCAAGTATGTAAAAATGGTTTATTTCAAAGTGTAAGATATTGTATTTTAGGATTTTTAATGCAAAAACATCTCAATCCTGTGTGGCTTTTAAATTTTATTTATTCATTAGCAAGTATTTATTAAACACCTATTTTGTGCCAGGCACTCTTTAGACATCTGAACTAATTCAATGAACAAAGACAAGATCCCTTTCCTTGTGTGGCTTATATTCTTGTGGAAGTGACAGTCAACTATGAACATAGTAAAAAAATTAGTGCTGTCGGGGGGAAATAGTGCAGGGTAAGGGGGATCAGTGCTGAAGTAGGAAGGCATATTGCAGTTTTAAATAAGGTAGTCAGGATAAGGTCTCATAGAGAAGGTGACATTTAAACAAAGACTTTAAAGGAAGTAAGGGAGTCGGCCATGCAGACATTTGGAGGAAGAATGTTTCAAGCAAAGGGAACTGCCAGGATTGTGTCTGGCCTGTTTGAGGAACACCAAGGAAGCCCTCGGAAGCAGTATGAATCAGAGAGAGAGAGAGAGAGGGCACTAGAATAATAGAAGATGAAGTTGGAGAGAAAAGAGGAGCCAGGTCGTAGAAGGTTTTGGTAGGACTTTGGTTTTTATGAAGAGTGAAATAATCATTGCAGGATTTTGATCATGATCTGACTAGAAGCCTGGCTGCTATTGTTCTGACAGCTTGGGAACTTCAGCTTTGGAAACCTGAGAGAACAGGAATTTGAGAGTCTAAAAGTGTTTCATACAAACCAGAAACTAATCATTATGTCTTCACACTCACTGAACACCCTGGTCTTAAGAGAGATGAAAGTCCTAATGCTTTCCAGGGTTCTATGGTACAGATCAGCTGCTTCTTGTGGCTTCTCTTATTTAAAAAAAAAAAATTTGTTTTTCTTGGTGGCTGGCCGATACAGGGATCCGAACCCTTGACCTTGGTGCTCTAACCAACTGAGTTTTGGTTTTCCTCTTTTAGCCTTAGATTTTAGCTTTCTGTGGCCTGTCAGTTTCCACTAGTTCATTTTTCCAATTTCACTGTTGTCATCTCTCTTCTGTCCTCCCTTGTCATTTTGTTGATCATCTTAGGAGAGTGTAGAGAAACATGCATTTTCAGTCACCATGTTGAACCAGAAGACTAATAAGGTATACTAGCCATCCCCCTGCCCCAAAAGACTAATAGTGTAAAAACTGATTTTCCAATATGATTAGAAAAAAACTCTGAGGTACTTGGACTGAAACTTCACTTTTCACTTTGCCTTTTAAAATGTCTTGCCAGAATTAATAGTAATAATGTTATTTTTGTGAAACACAAATCAGGCCTTCAAAAATTTTAAACTTAAAATATATCCACTCATGGCAGTAAGAAAAGGATACTCACTTGCATAGTATAAATGTATAAATTGTGTAAAAGTATCTTGTCTCACTATAAAGACCACACTTTGAGAGTCACTGTCCTAGAACAGCCCCTTTCAGTGAATGGATTTGAACAAGTTAGTGTGCTTGAGGACTTGGGAATAGAGTGAATTACTGAAAGACAACATATTTTGGTGGAAAGAACATATAGGAGACCTGGATTTTAGCTCCATTTCTCTATTGCTAAATTTGAGACTTCAATAAATCAGTCTTTCCATGCCTCAGTTTCTTCATTTGTAAAATGAGGGATTGTTGGTTAAATAATCTCTAAGTAATTCTAGACACCTTATGATACTTAAGTAGTTTTGGAAATTTTTTATGCTTTTGTGGATAATATAATTAATTTTCTAATTTTATTTTTTTATGCAGGTTAATGGTGCAATGTAAGAAACCTTTAAAAGTTTCTGATGAATTAGTGCAGCAATATCAAATTAAAAATCAGTATCTTTCAGCAATAGCATCTGATGCAGAACAAGAACCTAAAATTGATCCATATGCATTTGTTGAAGGAGATGAGGAATTCCTTTTTCCTGATAAAAAAGATAGACAAAATAGTGAGAGAGAAGCTGGAAAAAAACACAAGGTAAGAGAAATCACAGTACATCAAAAAGGGTCATAGTACACCAGTGGGTCACACTGTATAGTATATACAATGTAGTAGTATAGTAACATGCTTAGTACCACACTTCTCTCATTTTTTTGTCTTAGAATAGAAAAATTAATTATTTTAACTTAGAAAAGCACTTTTGGAGGGGCTGGCTGGATAGCTCACTTGGTTAGAGCATGGTGTTGGTAACACCAAGGTCAAGGGTTCAGATCCTCCTACTGGCCGGCTGCAAAAAAGAGAAAAAACAACATATTTTTTGAATAGCTAAATCAGGCACAAAGTGCACATTATAGCTGGTCTCTGATAATGAAAAGGTTTTTTTTGTTTACTTTGGATAAAGAGTACATTAACTTCTGTCATAACTGAAATCAGAACATTTAGGTAGACCATTTTTACAATGAGTTAAAAATATACTATAAGTGAATTACCGGTTTTCAAAGATATAATAAAATATACATCCCCGAGTTTAAAAAATACATTTTATTTTGAATATGTGATCCAGGAACTTATAGTGCCCTCAAAGTAGAAACTTAAATTAGCGAAGTGTGAGACATAGAAATATTTGATGAAAATTTAAAAAAATACTTGAGGATCTATTAAGCACAAGGTAACTCTGCTAGATAAAAATTTTGCCTTAAATAAAAAATATGAAAATGGAAAGCTGTAAAATTGTGAAAAGGACCCAATTAATTTAATATAGGAAATTAATTTCACAAAGTTTTACTTAGCCCTACTCTGTGCTAGGTACCTGAAATTTGGTCCTTTTATAAATATAAAAACAGAAGTAGCTGGGAAGGCTACAGGTATAATAGAAAGAACAGGGAGTTTGGAATTTGATAGATTTTTGCCGTATTTCCTGGGGCAGATTATCTTTAGAACCTCTATTTTTTTTTGTTTAGGAGATGAGTGTACTATCTACTCACTAACCGTGAGAATTAGTGATGGCGTATGTAGAACACTTAGCAGAATGCTTGACACACAGCTACTCATTAATTGGTAGATTTTGTTACTGGTAACCCACATGTTTCAGCCTAATATGTAATATTGTTTGCAGGCAGAAGATGGGACATCTAGTGTAACAGTGTTATCACATGAAGAAGATGCTATGTCATTATTTAGTCCCTCTATCAAGCAAGGTAAAAATTTTTATATCCCAATCAAAATATTGCATTTTAGATTGTTACTACAAACTGATCTGATATTGTTGGACTTTTAATACTCCTTTTTGCATAATTCATATGTTTCATAGAAAGGGACCTTTCTTAAAATGATGGATTTATTATTTTTTATTGGGAGAAGCAGTTTCAGGTGACAGAAATTCTGTTTTGAATTTTGGAACTTCTCTCCTTTTTTACCAATAATATGTAAAATGAGGACTTAAAGTCCCTCAGATCTAAAAACTCAATTTTTAAATTAAACTTTACTGGAATTTTGTTCTCTTTCTTCCCGTAAACATAAGTTAAGAGAACTGTTTCTGAGGCCGTTAGTTCAATAAATATTTACTGAGCACCTGTTGTGTGTAGGCACTGTTCTAGGTATTGGGGATACAGTGGTCAAGACTCTACTTTGAAAGTGTCTGGCTTGTGAATGTAAGAGTGAGACACAGTATAGTAGTTCATTTACAAAATCCGTTTAACTTTTTAAACAATTCATATTTTTTTAATTGACAAGTAAAAATTATATATTTATGGTGTACAACATGATGTTTCAATATATGTGTATGTTTTGATATATCGTGGAATGGCTGAATCAAGCTGTTTAATATATGCATTACCTCACATACGTACCATTTTTTTTGTGGTGAGAACACTTAAAATCTCTTAGCAATTTTCAAGTGTACAATATATTGTTATTAAGTATAGTCACCATGATGTACAGCATAATTCATTTAACTTTTCATGGGGGCAAAGGAAAGTTGTCTTTTGGTATGTGTTTTTGTGGAAATTTTTTTCTTTTTTCTTTTTGCTGCTGGCTGCTTGGAATTTATTCCACTTGATGCAAGGTGAACAGTTACAGGGTGTCAGGAAAGCTTGTGTGTGGCTTGGACCATAACACTTCCTTTTTGGTGTTTGCTGTTTTGGTTTTAAAAAACCCCTACTGTTTCTCTACTTGTTGCAACCTGCCTCCTAGTCTATGGGGTGGGGTGAGCAGGGAGGGGAGCGAAGGAATGGCTCTGACCACCTAGTGCCTCAGAAGCCTGGAGCTGTTGGAGACTGCTCACGTTGGGATGGGGGCCCAGTGCTGGCTTTGCTGGGCTGGCTACTGGGCTTTGTCCTCATGGCTTTACGAACCAGGCCACAGGTGATCGTGCTGTTGGAGGCTTGGGAGGGATTCTGAGTACTCTGAGGACTTCAACACTATGGCCATGAATGGGAGACCGGACTTCTTGAAAAAGAAGCTTGCCCACTAGTGACTGGGTTCAGCCTTGGGAGACCTTGGTGGTAAGGGAGGGCTTCCCCAGGGTGCTTGGCACTTGGACAAGAGCTGTTGCTGGAAGTGGAACCCAGGTGGTGCCAGTAGTGGTTGAGGGTGGCAACGAGTGAGCTGCTGGAGGGGATGGCTGCCGTGCTCTTACTAGCAGGCTTGTGGAAACCTTGACGGTGACTCCTCCAGGGCAGGTGACCCCTCCAGGTCATCTGCGTGTGATCAAGGGTAGCAGGGAAGGAGACAGACGCTAGGCTATGGAACTCATTTGCAGAGGAGACCATGAGAGCCTGCTGCACGAGGGACATGCCTGCAGAAGGGGTCTTGAGAACAGTTTGCTTTAGTATTTGCAATAGAGAGGGTCAGTTTCTGGGTGACCAGAAAAAAGAAAAAAGTCTATTTGAACGATGAGCAGATGTTCTTTTGTGAAATTTACTAGTGGTTGATGGTTCTAAGTGGCTTGGTGAATTAAAAACTTGTGTTCTTTGCCAAAGTGACCTACAAATTCAGGCAATTCCTATCAAAACTCTAATCATATTTGCTACAGAAACAGAAAAAACAATCCTAATATTTGTATGGAATCACAAAAGACCTTAAATAGTCAAAGCAATCTTGAACAAAATGAATAAAGTTGGTGGCATCACACTACCTGATTTGACAAAGATGCCAATAACACACAATGGGAAAAGGAGAGCCTCTTTAATAAGTGGTGCTTGGAAAACTGGATATGTACATGCAGAAGAATGAAATTAGACCCTCATCTCACAGCATATACCAAAAATCAACTCAAAATGCATTTTAGACTTAAACCACAGTCCTGCAACTGTAAAACTACTAGAAGAAAACATAGGGGAAAAGCACCATGGCATTAGTCTGAGTGAAAAATTTTTGGATATGACCCCAAAAACAACAAAAGCAAAAATAGACAAATGGGATTACATCAAGCTAAAAAATTTTTGCACAGCAAAGGAAACAATAGAGCGAAGAGACACCCTACAGAACAGGAGGATATATTTACAAACCATATATCTGATAAGGGGTTAATATTCAAAATATATAAGGAATTCAAACACCTCAGTAGCAAGAAAACAAATAACCTGGTTAAAAAATAGGCAAAGGACCTGATCAGACATTTCTCAAAAGAAGACATACAGATGGTCAGCAAATGTATAGAAAAAAAAAAAAAAAAAGCCCAACATCACTAATTATCAGGGAAATGCAAATTAAAACCACAATGAGATATCACCTCACACCTGTTAGAATGGCTGATATCAAAAAGACAAAGGATAAGTGTTGGTGAGGTTGTGGAGATAAGGAACACTTGTATATTATTGGTGGGAATATAAATTAGTATAGCTGTCATGGAAAACAGTATGGAGATTCCTCAAATAATTAGAAATAGAACTACCGTATGATCCAGCAATCCCACTACTGGACATATATTCAAAGGATATGAAAACAGTATGTCAGTACTTATATCTGCACTCCCATGTTCATTGCAGCATTATTCACGGTAGCCAAGATATGGAATCAACCTAAGTGTCCATCAACGAATGAATGGTAAAGAAAATGGGCTTATAGTTTTCCATTGTGTATATACATAAAATGTACATTCTTTCTATTCAGCGTTAAGGAAGGAAATCTGAATGAACCTATGGAACATTATTTTAAGTGAAATAAGCCAGGCACAGAAAAACAAATACTGCATGATCCACTTACATGTGGAATCTAAAAAATTCGGGCTCGTAGAAGTAGAGGGTAACATGGTGGTTACCAGAAGATAGGAGATTGGGGGGAAGTAGTGCGTATGTTAAATAGATTGATTTAGCCATTCCACATTATGTACATATATCAAGACAAGACAAAAAAACAATTTGAGTTCTTTGGCCTATTTACCTATCCCAGGGATTTCCCTAGGATATAGGAAATGTGTAATCCCCTCCTGGGGCCTGTGGTGTAGCAGTCTTAAAATGTGGACCATGTACCACATTTTGGATCATCTCTGAGATGGAACTTTGGAATTTTGTTTTTTAATAAGTACCCTAGATGATTTTTATATATGCTAAAATTTCAGGCTTACTGCTCTAGTGAATCTTTAGAAATGATACGCAGAGTCACTGGGAAACTGACTTTTATCTTTCTGAAAGTGAGGGTTATCTCAAGTCAAGTGACATACAGAGAATGATTTGAAAAGTTATATTTCAGACTACAAATCTTGTTTTTCTAGTGTGGGAATTTGAGAGGAGTTTAATTTTCATTGGTATTTGTATTTTTTCTTAAACAATCATGTATTTTTCCCCCCCAAAAAACTGGGGAAAAAAATAAGGAAAATAAAATAAAATTTTGGTACTGAAACAAAGTTTAACTGAGAGGTAATATTTATTGAGTACCTAAGTGCCTGGCACTGGGCAAAGCGGTTTACCTACATTCTGTCACATTTCTTGGTATATGCCATTACAGAGGCATAGAGAGGTTAAGTAATTTGCCAAGATTCATACTGTTAGTGCTGGAGCTGGGATTCAAACTAATAGTCTTTCTGACTCAAGAGTGGAGAGCTCTTAATTATTGTACTATGTTTCTTTTACATTTCAGGAAGATAGAATAATAAAAGTATGTGTGTGTACCGTAATAGTGTTTATATTTTTATTCGATGTATTAATTATTCACGTAAAGTACTTTGCAGTGTTATGGATTAGATGGCCTTTGGCGAGCTTCCTGGGGAAGCTACCACCATTCATTTCGGGGTGGGGGGGAGATGGCTGGTATGGGGATCAGAACCCTTGACCTTGGTGTTATAATACCATGCTCTAACCAACTGTGCTAACCAGCCAGCCCACAACTTTATTTCTATGAAAAAAAATTTCTAGGTTTTAAGGAAGAAACTACAATTTCTTGTTGCATAACCCCTTTGTAAACTTAAGGTTATACAGGTTGAGTATCCCTAATCTGAATATCTGAAATGCTCCAAAATCCAAAACTTTTTAAGCCTAGATGTGATGCTCAAAGGTTTTCATATTAGGAATGCTGAACGGTAAGTATAATGCGAATATTCCAAAATCTGAAAAAAACCTGTCTAAAACACTTCTGGTCTTAAGCATTTTGGATACATGATATTCAATCTGTATATCTAGTTTAAATAAACAGAAAAATACTTATTTGATCAATAATAGAGGTTTTTATTTTATTTTTCTTATTGACCTATGTAGATGCTCCACGCCCTACTAGTCTTGCCCGGCCTCCGTCAACTAGTTTGATTTATGACTCGGACTTGGCTGTCTCTTATACTGATCTTGATAATCTCTTCAATTCTGATGAGGATGAACTAACAGTGAGTATCCCATTAATGATTAGGATTATAATTTGTTTTCCTTGGTTTTATATAAATTCTTTATTTTTTATAAGTGATTTGTGACTTGAATAATGTTTTAACCCTAAACAATTAGAGCATATTTTAAAATAAAATCTTTTTATTTTTATTTTTAAATCTCATGTTTGAGTACTCTTGACATAGTATCACCTATAAACTTTGAGCTGGGTTTTTTCTTTTCTTTGAATATTTGAAGGACATGTGATTAAGCTTAATTTGAGCTCTGCTCTATGTTCTTTTTCTGCAGTTCTTAGGAAGCAGAATTTTCTTATTCTTTGATCCTCATTTGAGAAATGACCCTGGAATTGACTCATTTAGAGAATATATAAGTAATTAACTATAAAATTATATGACTTGTCAATTTATTAAGGAATACCACTTTTTAAAAATTTGTTTGGCACCACAGCTGTAATAAGACAGATACATCTATAATAATGAAAGAGGAAGAAAAAGTAGTATTTAATCAATCTTTAACACCCATTTGTAGAGAAAGGTGAAGATAAAAGAAATTAAAGCTTAAAATGAGATTCCCTAGAATGTCAAGTTTTCTGGCAAATTAATGAATTGGGTGCTGCATTACCACAAAAGGAAATTCTCTTTTCTTCTGCATAAAGGTAGCTTGGAAACTTATATGGTACATTTGGTTTCTTGTCCTATATAATATATGCTTTTAATCCTCTCTCAGTATATATATCAATGTATATGTGTATACGTACATTTATGAGTATATGAATATACATTTATGTATATGTGTGGGAGATACAGCTATACAAAAACTTCTCTATATCCCATAAAGTAGTATATTTTAGGGCACCATCCACTAGATGAATATTCTGGAATACTCTGGAACATTTATACTTTCCCTCTCCTACCGTTTATATATCAGCTGTGGCTCCTCTGAGCTGAAAAGGTTGTACTCAGAGCTCAATCTATGTATTTATCACAGTGTATAATAAAAGACATGGAACAAAATGTTGTCAGCTCTAAAAACATTGGTGATAGCTTGGAGATGCTAAAACTTAGTTTGTTTAATGTATTAAAACTTATTTTTAGTTAGGGATCCTATTGCTTTTGTGAGCTCTTTCTGAAGTTTGTGCTTAGTTTTATCTGTAACAGTATTTTTGCAGGGTAAGATTATTAAAACAAAGTAAAAGTATAAATAGGAGATCAGAATGACGATTATATAGGGAACTGTAATGTCTTCTACTTAAGAAGACAAATGCTTTGTATCTTTTACTAAGAAGCAGTTTAATGTTAATTACAAATCCTTCCTATTGCAGGTTTTCTTATTTTTTATTTACTAGTGTTTTAGTTATAGATTATTCTTACTTTGGTGTGTTTTGAAAGTACTGGTCATTTTATTCGGAGGAACTTTTTCCTCTATTAATTTGGAGGCTTATCAAATAAATATTCAGAGAAAATAAACTGGGGTCAGTTATATTTTATATCTTTAAACTATATTTAGTACATATTTGGCTCTATGGCTTTGCTCTTAAGTCACATCTGAATGATTACTATTTCAAGATCACATTGGATGTAAAATTTCAGATAAATATGTGCTTTTTTTTAAATAGCCTGGATCTAAAAAATCAGCGAATGGATCTGATGATAAAGCCAGCTGCAAAGAATCAAAGGCAGGAAATCTGGACCCATTATCTTGCATAAGTAAGCTTCCCAAATCTGTGCTCCAGATAAATTTGCAAACTTTTAATCTCAACAGAGCTCCCCGTTCCCTTTGTTTTAAACACAGATTCACATCTTTTTATTCTTTTGTTAAACTGTGTGTTTTATTCAATATAGGCACTGCAGATCTTCATAAGATGTATCCTACACCACCATCATTGGAACAACATATTATGGGATTTTCCCCAATGAATATGAATAATAAAGAATATGGTAGTATGGATACAACACCTGGAGGAACTGTTCTAGAAGGAAATAGTTCTAATATTGGAGCACAGTTCAGAATTGAGGTTGATGAGGGATTCTGTAGCCCCAAACCTTCTGAAATTAAAGTAAGTATTTTATTTTTCTAGAAAAATAATTCACTTCTTATATTTTCTTATAGGATTAATTTGTTGCTATATTCAAAAATCCTTTCATAGTGATTCTAGTTTTGTAGGTAACAAATTTGAGGATTGAATTGTGGTGACACTATTGAGAATTAATTTAAGAAAAGAATAGAATTGTATTTACATTTTATTCTATTTAAAGAAGGGGAAAAAAGAGCTGGCGGGTTAGCTCACTTATTTAGAGTGTGATGCTGATAATACCAAGGTTAACAGTTCGGATCCCTTTACCAGCCAGCTGCAGGGGGAAAAAAAAAAAGCAGAGAGGGGAAGGCCAGACAATTTGGTTTTTTGTTTTTTTTTCCTCTGGAAGATAAGATGCTAAAAGCCCATGGTCTTTATATTGTAGGATTTTTCTTATGTTTATAAGCCTGAAAATTGTCAAGTTCTAGTTGGATGTTCCATGTTTGCACCTCTAAAAACTCTACCAAGCCAATGTCTGCCCCCTATCAAATTGCCAGAAGAGTGTATTTACCGTCAGAGTTGGACTGTTGGAAAATTGGAATTGCTCTCTTCAGGGCCTACAATGCCATTCATCAAAGAGGGGTATGATGTACATTATTATTACAGTATGTGGATGCTTATATAGCTTTAATTTTTTTTATAGAAGTATCTGGCATGTTGGAAAAAGAATATTGGTTTCGAAAATTCTAAAAATTATTTTCTGGTTAATTGATTATAATGATAATGAATATAATGATAATATGGATAAACTTGTATAAACTGAGACCATTATGCTTTGATTATTTGTCTTCAGAAGCACCTTTTGTTTTGGTGTGCAATTCTAAATCACTCCCACTGGTACATTTGCCATATTTCCCATACTTATCACATTTTAATATCTGAATTTGAGATGTCTTATAATTGGTAACATTTTAAAATTACCATTGTCCCTTTTTGCACATGAACATCTCTAAAATCAGGATTTTTTTTACAATCAGTAGCATTTTAAAATCAATGAAATATGAGTATTTCCAGTATAAGAAAAATATAGATAGTAATTGTGGATGTCTACGTGTGGATAAGTGTATACAGATTTTATTTATACTCATAATTTTGGCACTAGTTGATTGATCTTTAGCCCAGAGCAAACACCTAGAGTAGATGTGTTAAGCAGAAATAAGTCTTAATTTTGCTTTTAATTTTTATACTAATTGTTATTTCAAAATTTTAAATGTTACTGAAAAACATTTGGGATATTTTTAGCTGTATTTCACATTGCTAATGTATTCCTTTATGTATGCATTTGATTTTCTTTTACCTTGGTGACAATAGTGATGGAAGTAATATGGATCAAGAATATGGCCCCGCTTATACACCTCAAACCCATACTTCTTTTGGGATGCCTCCCAGCAGTGCGCCTCCTAGTAACAGTGGAGCGGGAATTCTTCCTTCTCCATCCACCCCTAGGTTTCCAACTCCAAGGACTCCTCGGACTCCTCGGACTCCTCGTGGAGCTGGTGGACCTGCTAGTGCTCAAGGTTCAGTCAAATATGAAAATTCAGACTTGTATTCACCAGCTTCCACCCCATCCACATGCAGACCCCTTAATTCTGTTGAACCTGCAACAGTCCCTTCCATCCCTGAAGCACACAGCCTTTATGTAAACCTCATCCTTTCAGAATCAGTTATGAATTTGTTTAAAGACTGTAACTTTGATAGTTGTTGTATCTGTGTCTGCAACATGAATATCAAGGGTGCCGATGTTGGAGTTTACATTCCAGATCCAACGCAGGAAGCACAGTATAGGTGTACCTGTGGCTTCAGTGCTGTCATGAACAGAAAATTTGGAAACAATTCAGGATTATTTCTCGAAGATGAACTAGATATCATAGGACGCAACACAGACTGTGGCAAAGAAGCAGAAAAACGTTTTGAAGCTCTCAGGGCTACCTCTGCTGAACATATTAATGGAGGACTAAAAGAATCAGAAAAATTGCCTGATGAGTTGATATTATTGCTACAAGATCAGTGCACTAATTTATTTTCACCCTTTGGAGCAGCAGACCAAGATCCTTTTCCCAAAATTGGTGTAATTAGCAATTGGGTACGAGTTGAGGAGCGGGACTGTTGCAATGACTGCTACCTTGCTTTAGAACATGGGCGTCAGTTTATGGATAATATGTCAGGAGGAAAAGTTGATGAAGCACTTGTGAAAAGTTCTTGCTTGCACCCCTGGTCCAAAAGAAATGGTAAGTATGCTACTGAAATAATTTTTTGTTTGCTTATTTTCCTTTATTGTATGACTTTGTTTTTTTCCTTTGGAAAAAGTATTAAAGGCAGTTTCCCATTTAGCTAATAAAAACACTTAAACTTGGACTTAAAACTCTTTTAAGTATGACATTTTTAAAAGGAGAATTTCCTAGCAGTTTAGTTTAATCTCATCAATAAAAGTATGGTTATTGTAAATCTGTAACTATGTGGGAATATAAAAGGCACTTGCACATGTTAATTAGCAGAAAATTGCTAGTTGTCTGCTTTACTCAACATTCTTTCACTGAAATAATTATTGAGCACCTTATATGTGCCAGGCACTGTTCTAGGTTCACTGCTGAACAAAGCAGACAATCCCTTTTTTGAGACTATAATTTATAGGAGAAGAAAAACAATAAGCAAAAAAGTAATTATGTAATATATCAAATAGTAACAAGTGCTTTGAAGAAAAATAAAGCAGGATAAAAGAGTAGAAAATGCTATTTTAGGTGTATGGTCAGAGACCATATTACAGAGGGGGATCATTTAGGCAAACTTCTATGGTGAGCTATGTGGTTAACTGAGGAAAGAGTGTTTCAGGCAATGCGAAGTGCAAAGACTCTGAGGGAGTACTGGGCTTGATGTGTTGGAAGAACATCAAGGAGGCTCATGTTGCTGAAATGCATTAGAAGATGGGTAAACTGGTAGAAGATGAGTCTAAAAGGTGACCAAGCACCAAGATCATGTAGAGTATTGTAGACCATGTAATGCTTTTATAATTCTAAATGTGATTGGAAGCTGTTGGACAGTTTTGAGCAGAGAAGTAGCATGATCCTTTTTCTGTTTATTTTTTAAAAGATCACTGTGGCTATTGTGTGGAAAGTAGCCTGGGAGTTGGAGGCGAGAGTAGAAGCAGATAGATCAGTTGGAAGGCAATTGCAGTAGCTTGGACAAGATTGGAAACAACAGAGGTGTAAGTAGTAGATTCCAGGTATATTTGGGAAATACAAGGGTACTTCAAAAAGTTCATAGAAAGATTCATATTATCTTTTAATCCTATTTTTCCACGAACTTTTTGAAGTATGCTTGTAGAACCTACAAGATTGCTGATACATGTAAGAAAAGATGAGGTATCAAGAATAGGTTGAGCAACTGGATGAACGTGGGCTAACTACAGAGCAGGTGGAATATGTCATATAATAACTTGTGGGGCGGGGCAGGCAAATACACATTTGTAGATATGAGTTTTATTTTATTTTTTTATTTATTTTTGGCAGCTAGCCAGTATGGGGATCCAAACCCTTGACCTTGGTGTTATAACACCATGCTCTTACCAACTGAGTAACTGGCCAGCCCTCGAGATATGAGTTTTAAACTCAGAGGGGTGGTTAGGTCTGGAGATTGAAAATTTTTTTAATGTGTAAGTTATCAGAACTAAACCTGTGGAGATGGATGAAGTAGCTCAGAGAGTGACTGTAGATAGTTCAGTCCAAGGATGGAGATGACTGAACTTTTGAGGTAGAGAAGGGGAGGAAGATCCAGGAAAGTAAACTGAGAAGGAGGTAGGAGGAAAACCAAGAGAGCATGGTGTACTAGAAACCAGGTATAGGAAACATTTGAAGAAGGTGAGAGTGATCATCTATATCAAATAATTTCATATATCAAGGTGAAAACTGAGATAAGACCATTGGATGTGACTGCATGGAGGTTTGTAGTGACCGTAACAAGCAGTTTCTTTCTTTCTTTCTTTCTTTTTTTAATTCAAAATATTTTAACATTTACTTGTACATATTTGTGGGGTAGAGTATGTTGTTTCAGTGCATGCATATACTGCACAATGATTCACTTAGTATAGATAGCATAGTTTTGTACCCATTAGTCCACCACTTTTCCTCCCCTCTGCCCCCTGGTAATGGGATAGCTGGGTCGTAAGGTAGATCTGTTTTTAGTTCTCTGTGGAATCTCCATACTGTTTTCCACAGTGGCTGTACCAGTTTACACTCCTACCAGCGATGGGGGAGAGTTCTTTTCTCCGCATCCTTGCCAGCATTTATTTTCTGTCTTGTTTATAATAGATATTCTAACTGGAGTGAGATGATATCTCATTGTTGTTTTAAATCGCATTTCCCTGATGATTAATGATGACCATTTTTTCATGTGCCTGTTGGCCATTTGTATGTCTTCTTTTTAGGAAATGTCTGTTGGGGTCCTTTGCCCATTTTTTAATTGGGTTATTTGTTTTATTGCAGTTGTTTAAGTTACTCATATATTCTGGATATTAGCCCCTCGTCAGATGTGTAGTTTGCAATACTTTCTCCCATTCTGTAGGTTGTCTTTTTACTTTGTTGATAGTGTCCCTTGCTGTGCAGAAGCATTTTAGTTTGATGTAGTGCCATTTGTATATTTTTGCTTTATTTGCCTGTACCTTTGTAGTCTTGCTCACTCCCATTTTGTGTAGTTGGTTCCCCCTATGTTTTCTTCTAGGAGTTTCATAGTTTGTCTTAAATTTGGGTCTTTGATCCATTTTGAGTTGATTTTTGTGTGTGGTCTGGTTTCATTCTTCTGCATATGGATATCCAGTTGTCCCAGCACCATTTGTTGAAGAGGCTGTCCTTATTGTATATTTTTGGCACCTTTTGACGAATAGTTACAACCTGATCAAAGTGGGTTCAGGGGGAAATGGGATTAGAAGCAAATTTAGACAACTCTTTGGGGACTTTTGTTATAAATAGCAGAGAAATTGGATGGTAGCGTTAAAAGAGAGGGGTTTTTTTAAGGATGCATTGGGAGTGATCCTATAGAGGCAATTTTTTAATTAACGAATAATAATTGTATATATGTATGGGGTACAGTGTGATGTTTTGATATATGTACACATTGTAGAAAGATTAAATCAAGCTAATTAGCTTATTCAAAACCTTACCTACTTATCATTTTTTTTTTGTGGTGAGAACATTTAAAATATACTCTTCCAGCAATCTTGAAATATAGAATACATTATTATTAACTATCGTAAGCATGCTGTGCAGTAGATCTCTAAAACTTATTCCTCCTGTCTAACTGAAACTTTGTACCCTTTGACCAACATCTGCCTTTTCCCAAATCCCACACCCCGTCTATAGAGAGGAAATATTACTTCAGAAGAGAAGATATAATTGTAGGAGCAAAGTTATTGAATTAATGAGAGGTAATAGAATCCAGGGCACAAGTACAGGGATAGGTAGACCCTTGGAAACATGTCCATTATAAAAGAAGGAAGGCCATAGTTTATGGGTACAGATGCAGAAAATGCTTTTTTTTGGGACAAGAACAGGGGAAGTGAAAATTTTCCTGTGATTGCTTTTATAGCTGAGGATTAGAGGAGCAGTTGTTAGACAGTGGGAGACGTCAGTTGATAGGCTAGTGGTTTCCAAAGTCTAGATTCCCAGACTAGCAGCTTCAAACATTACTGGGAACTTGTTAGAAATGCAAATTTCCACACCCTACCCCAGACCTTCTAAATCAAACTCTGGGGATGGGACTCAGTTCTGCCACTCACTAGCAATGTGATCTTGAACAAGTTAATTTAACATCTTGCTTTCTTCATCTGTAATAATGAAGTGTAGCATTGACTTGTGTAGCATTGTAAAGATCTAATGAGTTAATCCATAATAATAATTATAGGCATAGTATTTAGCGCATAGTAAATACTGAATTAATATTTACTGCCATTATTAGTATGAAAGTTATCAGTTACATATTTGTCTTTCAGGCACAGCCAACCTAAAAAATTTTTTTAAATGTCTCAATATGCCACCATAACTTTTCCAACTTTTGGTTATAGACTAACATATACAGAAAGTTAACCTTTTTCAAAATGTAGTTCTTTGTAAGAATCTATGTTCTTAGGTGGTATATGTGATATAATAACTTTTATTTGGTCCTTGTGTCATTTGCTAATTCAGTCATTTTTGAACATATGTGCAAAACAATTTGCTTGGTATTTTGGGATCTATGAAGATATTCTACCTTAAATTGGAACTAAAAAATTGAGGAACTAAAACTATAACGCAGAGTTGAAAGAAGTAAATATAATCCAAATATCCATCAACAGGAGAATGGATAAGTAATTATGATAGTACAGATGGAATGTTATATAAGCTCTGAAAATGAATGAAGTTATATATGATGAATAAATAAAAATTTAAAAAGGAAGAGATATAGGTAAATGTCATAGGTGTTCAAAAAAAGGGTTGGATTATTTTAAGCCCTATGTAGTAGTAAGAACGTAGGCTGTGGAGTCAGCCTGCTTGAGTTTGAAACGTGACTCCATCGCTACTTACTATCTATCACCTTAAGCAGGTTATTTAAACTCTCTGTGCCTCAGTTTGTTAAAATAGTGTCAATAACAGATTTACCTCACAGGGTGTTGACAGGATCAAACCAGTTAATACATATAAAACAGCGAGCAGTGCCTGGCACATGGTAAGAAGTCAAACGTTAGTAGTGGTAATGACAACAGCAGCAGTAGTATTAGTAGTACTATTTATTTGTTATTATTTGTTTTTAAGAATCAACTTATTTGCCAAATAGTAGAAAATATTTACTTTTACCTAGTGTACATTTTTTGTGTAATGTCTCAGTAAACACTGTAAATAAAATGCTCTGCAGTCATAATAATGAATTTTATCTTAAGAACTTGTCCAAGAAAAAATAATTCAGAACAAACAAGAAGAGAAATGCCTCTGTATTTTAATATAAATTTTTCAATGTAAAAACAAATAATGCCAGAAACAAAAAACATAAATGTGCAATACTGAAATACTTTGATTAAATTATTGTAGCATCATAAAATAGTAGCAATGTCCTACGATAAGGCCTGTGGCCTAATGGTTTCCTTCCTCTGCCTTAGATGCTCTTCCCTTATGTATTTACATGGGGAACTCTCTTGTCTCCTTTAAATCTTGTCAGATGTCTTCTCAGTGTAAAATTGCAAACCCCTCTTCAGATTCTTCATCTTGCTTTTTCTGTTTTTTTCCATAGTGTTTGGTTATTACTTTCTAACATACTATATAATTTATTGATTAAAAAAAAACTATTTTATTTATTTATATTTGGAGGGGAAACTGAACCTTTGCCCTTGGTGTTACCAGCACTGTACTCTAACCAAGTGGGGCAACTGGTCAGCCCATTTTACTGATTGATTGTTGTCTCTTACCCCATTAAATACACCCAATGCAAGTTTTGTGTAAGGATAAAGGTTTTGTTTATATCCCAAACACCTAGAACTGCCTAGCATGTAGTAGATAATCAAGATATTGAAATATTTGTTTGAATGAGTTTAAAGGTCTACAAAGTATAGTTTGTGTATTTTAATGGCAACATTAGTTTTGTTCAAGATAGAAAAAGCTTTGTTCTAATTATAAAAATACATACTAGCTGAACAAAAATTAAGAATCTAGACAATGCAGAAAAGTAGAAATAAAAATTGCTCATATTTTTGCTCATCCCCACCATCATACCACCTCTTGATCACTCTTTTTTTCAAAAACAGCTTTATAAACATAGCACACAATTCACCTCTTTAAAATGTACCATTGAATGGTTTTAGTATTCGCAGAGTTGTGCAGCCGTCGCCAAATCAGTTTTAGAACATTTTCATCACCCCCAAAATAAACCCCATTAGTACCCATTAGCAGTCACTTCCTGTTTCCCTCTAACCTCCCTGCTGTAGGCAACCAGTAGTCTACTTTCTGTCTCTGTCGATTTGCCTCTTTTGAACATTTCATATAAATAGAATCATATAATATGTGATGTTTGGTTACTAGCGTTTTTTCATTTAGCATGTTTTCAGGGTTCATCCATGCTATAGCACATATTGGTACTTTATTGTTAAATAATACACCATTGTATGGATAATACCATACCATTTATCTGCTCATCTATTAATTTATCTGTTCATCAGTTGATTGATGTTTAGATTGTTTCCGCTTTTTGGCTATTATGAATACTGCTCCTATGAACATTCGTGTACAAGTTTTAATGTGGATATATGTTTTCATTATTCTTGGGTGGACTTGCCGGGTCATATAACTCTGTATAACCGTTTGATGAACTGCCAAACTGTTTTCCCAAGCAGCTGCACCAGTTTACATTCCCACCAGCAATGTGTGAGAGTTCCACTTTCCCCAAATCCTCATCAGCACTTGCATGTCTTTTTTATTATAGTAATCCTAGTGAGTGTGAAGTGGTATCACATTTTGATTTGTATTTACTTAAAGACTAGTGATATTGAGTATCCTTTTTTTTTTTTTCCTCTGGCACTGGCCAGTATGGGGGTGATATTGAGCATCTTTATGTGCTTATTAACTGTTTGTATATGTTTGGAGAAATGTCTTTTCAGATCATTTGCCCATTTTTTAAAATTGGGGGGTTTTTTGGTCTTTTTACTGAAATTGCAAAAGTTGTTTACATATTTCGGATACGAGTATACGAGTCCCTTATCAGGTGTATGATTTGCAAATATTCTCTCCTATTTTCTGGGTTGTCTTTTCACTTTTTTGATAGTATTCTTTGAAGCCCCCAAATTTTTAATTTTGATTAAGTCTAGTTTGGTTTTTTTTTCTTGTTGCTTATGCTTTTGGTTTTATGTCTAAAAAGGTTTTGGCTAACGCAAGGTCATGAAATTGTACTCCTTTTTATTTTAAGAGTTTTGTAGTTTTAATTCTTACATTTGGGTCTGTGATCCATTCTGAATTAATTTTTTTTTAAGTCACAACTATATCAAATTTATTATTCCAGTGGCACTAATACAGGTGGAGGTGTGCTCATGGTGATGAATTAATTTTTTATATATAGTGTATGGAATGGGTCCAGCTTCATTCTTTTGCATGTGAATATCAAGTTGTCCCAGAATCATCTGTGGAAAAGATTATCATTAAGTTGCCTTGGCACCTTTGTCAAAAATCAGTTGACCATAAATGTGAGGTTTGATTTGTGAGAGCTCAATTCTTTTCTATTGATTTATGTGTCTTCCATGATCACTCTTCAAAATCATTATATATCCTTTACCTATTATTTTTCATTCATGTCTCAGCTTATGAAGATATTCATTTTTCTTCCTTAGCATTTGTCACAATATGTAATTATATTCTTTTTCATGTCAGTCTCACCCCCACTGATTGTATAGTCCCCAAAAACATAAATAGCAATTTGTTTACGTAGTATTCTCAGCAGCTAGCATAGGGGCATAGTTCCTGGCCCATAGTAGGCCTTTAATAAATATTTTTTTAAAGAATGAAAGAGAACATCTATGAGAATCACATTGAATTAAAATAAAAATCAAATTCCTGAGCCTCACCTACGTCAGAGTTTCTGGGGGTTGAGCACTTTTATATGTGTTTTTAAAAGTCTCCCATGTGATTATAAACAACAGCTTTAGCCAATGACAACTTTTTCTAGACTTTGTTTTGTGTGAATATTCACATATGTATACACATACTCGTAATTATGTAAAATATATTCCACAGATAGTTTTGTAACCTGTTTTTCATTTACCAGTGTATTGGTCATTAGTTCATGTCAGATAGCTCTGTTATCGCTTTTAATGACTAAATAGTATTTTATTATGTATATAATAGTTTATTTAAGCATAATATTTATTAAGCATTGCATTTGGAATTAAATTACTTCTAGTTCTGTACACTATGTAAAAATAGGAAATTAAAGCTGGCAATATAATAATGAATTAAGGCTGGCCGATTAAGCTCAGTTGATTAGAGCCTAGTGTTATAACACCAAGGTCAAGGGTTTGGATCCCCATACTTGCCAGCTGCCAAAAAATAAATACAAAATAAAATAATGAGTTAAAGTTGAGTGATTTAATATAACAGTGTGCTCAAACAGGTTTGATGGTACAACTGAACCATAATGGGGGTCAGATTAATTATATCAATATCATTTAGTGATTTTTCTTTTAGCTAAATTTTTCATTTACGAGCAGCACCTTTTATACCCATTTTATACCCATTCTGATAGTTGATCAGAAGTGTAGATCATAATAATTTGATGATCTGTAAATCTAGGTTTATAAAATAACTATGGATAATAACACTTTTTAGCAATGTGAGCAAGTTTATCTGTTATTTTACAAGTTCTGCATTTCAGAGTTGTTACAGTCTACTATTTTTCCCAAATTAAACTTGGTTATTACGAGGTTACTTCAAAAAGTTCATAGAAAGATTCATATTATGTTTCAGTTCTATTTTTCCATGAGCTTTTGAAGTACCATTGTATAACTAGTCCTATTTATCTGATCATTTTACCATTGTTGTGGTAATTAAGGGACATAACTTATAACTTATTTCAATGTGAGGCAAAGTTCGTTCTTGTAAAATACCTGTAAGCACCAAAAACAACCAAAAATAAATGCAAAAAGAAGGAAATTTAATTAATTTATAAATTGATTAATCAGTTAATGAATGACTGTTTTTATGGAGATGAGTTACAGTGCCTTTATTATGTGAGTACCTAGAAGAATCATTTCTGCAGATCATTTTATGTAGAACTTAATACAGTTCTCTGCACAGTGTTTAATCATCTTGATGATGAAGAGCTGAACTTCTTTAGATATATTTCTTATTACCTTAAAATTTTATTTGTGTTGACAATAGCAATTCTTATTCATCTTTTTTTTAAAATGCTTGTAGATGTGAGTATGCAGTGCTCACAGGATATACTTCGAATGCTCCTCTCTCTCCAGCCAGTTCTTCAGGATGCTATTCAGAAAAAAAGAACAGTAAGACCTTGGGGGGTTCAAGGTCCTCTCACTTGGCAACAGTTTCATAAAATGGCTGGCCGAGGTTCTTATGGTAAGTAATTTATAGTGGGTGAAGTGTAATGACTGATTTTATATCAGTTCTCAGATTTCTTTTTTATTATTTTTTAAAATATATTTTTAAAAGATTTTTTATAGCAGTTTTAGTTTTACAGAGAAATTGAGCAAAAAGTACAGTTTGTTCCCATACCCTTCCCCTACCCACGTAAACAGTTTCTCTTATTATTGATATGTCATGTTAGTGTGGTAAGTTTGTTACAATTATGAATCAATATTGATTATATTATTAACTTAATTTTACTTTAGGGTTCCCTCTTTGTATTATACAGTTTTTTGGGTTTTGCCACATGCAAAATGTCATATATTCACCATTATAATATGATACAGAATAGTTTTGCTGCCCTAAAAATCCTCTGTTCTCCACCTATTCCTTCCTTCTTCCCTCCCTCATCCCCTGAAACCCTGGCAACCACTGATTTTTTTGTTGTTGTTGTTCCATTACCTCAAACATTTATCATTTTTTTGTTGTTGGAAACATTTCAAATCCTCGCTTCTAGCTAATTGAAAGTATACAATAAGTTGTTGTTAATTATAGTCACTCTACAGTGACATAGAACACTAGATATTATTCCTCCTGTTTAGCTGTTCCCGACTAGAATAAGCACATTAGTCTTCATTTAATATTTTTGTGGCATATACTTAAGGCCACTGTGGTCCAATCCTAGCCAGTTTCAACATTTCCAGCATTCAATTTACCAGTTTCTCCAACTCAATTTCAAAAGGAACACTTAGATCTATTTTTACTTATTGGACTTTCCAATAAGACATTATGTGAAGAAAGGTTTTTAAAAGGCTAAGATTTTTTAAAAAGGCTAAAAACTAATTTTGTTGTAAATCACCATTTTATGAAATTGAATGAAAAATGGGGTGGTGGGGGGTGGGGAAGGGCGTGTAATACTAGTGATAAAAGGCCCTAAAGTCTTTATTTTAAAATGAATTAGGACAAAGAAATTTGCTAGTTGTGACAAGACTAGCAAGTGAATACTCTCAATAGGTATACAGTAGATTTATAGTCAACTGATGGAAAAGAACGTTCAAAATGCTTAAACTATGTGCTGAAGATTGTTTCTAAAAGGTAGGGTGTAATTGGAGTTTTAAAAATATGTTTGGAATAATAGTTCTTAACATTGAAATCTTGTGACTTTTGTGTGTGGTTTCAGAATACATTATATTCAAAAGTAGCAGATTTGCCTATATTTTCCTTTCTTCCTTTTATTAATGACTAAATTAAACTGGTATTCTATGAAAAATGCAGGTTAATGATAATATTTTTTAGTGTAAACTTCTTTATTCTTTTAAAAACTAAGATAGTATTTATTTATTTATTTATTTCTGCACCTTACAGACTTCGGTGATCATTTCTATCATTATATATAGAGCTGTCTTTCCTTTTTTTAATGGTTGCATATATTCCGTTCTTCTTTACATATAATGTATTTTTTCAGTGTACTGTTTATGGACATGTAGATTGTTTCCATCATTATCATTACAATTATTTTTCAATAGTGCACACATCCTTGGCTTAAAGCATGTTGGTATTTTTTTTAAATATTGCTAAATTACTCTCTACAATATCAATTTTAAATTCCCACCAGTTAAGTACATACTTCCCCAAACTTTTACCAGTAGGGTGCTGAGTAGATGGATGAAAAATGGCTACTTTATTGTGTGGTTTGAGAGACTGAGTGGTACAGACTGTGAAGGTAGATTTTCTGGGTTCAAATTTCTGCTCTGCCACTTGTGTGATGCTGGAGAAGTTGCTTAACTGCTTCATTCCTGTTTTCTCATCTCTAAAATGAGGCTAATAATAATATCTGCTTGGATTTAATGAGTTAATATATGTAGAGAACTTTGAGCAGTCCCTAGCACATAGCGTTATAGTTATTTGCTGTTGTTAATTTTAAATTGCTTTTTCTTCTGAGATTGAGCATCTTTTTATGTGAAAGAAGTATTTCTAGGTCACAGGTTCTGATCCCGGGCCGGCCCGTGGCTCACTTGGGAGAGTGTGGTGCTGATAACACCAAGGCCAAGGGTTTGGATCCCTATATAGGGATGGTGTGGTGCTGACAACACCAAGTCAAGGGTTAAGATCCCCTTACCAGTCATCTTTTAAAAACAACAACAACAACAACAACAAGGGTTCTGATTCCTATACTGGACAGCTGCCCCCCCCCCCAAAAAAAGTATTTCTATTTTTGTAAACATTGTTCATGTTTTTTACCCATTTTTCTATTAGGTTGTTGGTCATTTTCTTTTTTAAAAAAAAAGTATTTTATTGTGGTAAGAGCACTTAACATGAGACCTACCCTCTTAACAAATTTTTACATATACAAATCGGTATTATTGATTCCTATACAATGTTGTACAATAGATCTTGTTGGCTATTTTCTTACGGATTTGTAGGTCCCCTTTATGTGACAAGGAAATTAACCTTTGTCATATGCATTGCACATTTTTTTCCAATTTGTTAATTATTTGGCTTTGTTTATGTTTTTTCATGTTCATGCCCAAAACTTAAATTTCTCTAGTCAGGTTAATAAGTTTGTTTAGTGGATAGGTTTTATGTTATGGTTACAAAGACTTTCCTCTGAATTTATTAAGGGGCTGGATGGTTAGCTCAGTTGGTTAGAGCACATTGTTAAAACACCAAGGTCATGAGTTTGGATCCCCATACTGGTCAGCAGTCCCCAAAAAAGGTGGGGGGGGAGTAAATTTATTAAAAAGAAAATAAAGCCTCTCTCTGTGTTTTCTTACTGTATTTCTGGTTTTTTTTCATTCAGATTAACTTTTTTACCTTTAAATTAAGGTAGTCAAGTATGTTTTATAAAGACTGTTTAGGAAATTCTTAACTGTGAAAAAGTCTCAATCACTGGATTTTAAATATTTTAGTCTTTAATCAAATATTTTTACTAATAATGACTTCATTAACCTTTGACAAATAAAAAGAAGACATGTCTTGATTTTAAGTGTTTTCTTAAAATATGTCTTTCTTATTTAGGAACTGATGAATCCCCAGAACCACTGCCAATCCCCACATTTTTGTTGGGTTATGATTATGATTTTCTGGTGCTTTCTCCATTTGCTCTCCCTTATTGGGAGAGACTTATGCTGGAACCCTATGGATCTCAAAGAGATATAGCCTATGTTGTACTATGTCCAGAGAATGAAGCCTTGTTAAATGGAGCCAAAAGCTTTTTTAGAGATCTTACTGCAATATATGAGGTAGGTGTTTTTAAGAGGTGGCATTTTAAAACTACCTTTTGGTTTGTATGTTTATATATAAAATATACTAGGCAGTTAAGATTTTTGGGACAGAGTGATTATGATGTCAGACTAGATGTTTGATTCTCATACTAGCTACTTGCATTCTTTTCTGAGTTTGACCCAATCTCTTTGTTAGATGTATGTGTCATGGGTCACAGTGGAAATTGCCATTTTGGGGGAAGGAACTTTGAGGGCATATGTATCCCATTTAAAGTGACATTTTCTAAAGCAAAGGGTAGCATTGTTAAATAGTCAGGAAAATAATTACATTTATAAAAATTCTAGTCTTGCTTCTCTAGGACCTAAGGTAGTGACACTAGCTCATATGAAAAGTAAAGCTATACTAGGTATCTCTAAGATTCATTTCAGATCTGAAATTCTTGACTGTTCTTTTAATTCTCATGTTGTATCCATCACTAGGCCCAATGATTGTAAATTGTAAGTGTTATGGGGCATAAAGTCTTCCTTCACTATACCTTCCTTTTCCCACAAACACTTGGAAATCCAGTTTTTAAATTTTAATTTCTTTTCAGTCTGAATTGTTAGTCTGTGTTGGTTAGTTTCCTTATATATTTTCCACATAATTACAAATAAATTTTCCACATAATTACAAGTTATCTGCACTGTTTTTTGGTTTTTTTAATAAAGAAACATTTCCTGTAGGGTGTTACTTGCAACCCTAATTCTGCAAAATCCTCTCAAAATAAAGTTCCATAGTTAAATAGCTTTGGGGAAATATTGTGTATTATATCATCTTTTAGAGATTCACAATTCATATTAGATAATTAAAGGCTTTGAAATTTTTGCAGTAAAGAAATCTTCTCAATTTGCTTAATCCCATGTTGCAAATTTATTTGACATTGGGCTTCTCGTAACAAAAATCAGTGGCCCGTAGAACTAGAGAGAGAGCTGGCAAATATATAGTGTATTTATCTGCCAATTTTTATTTTGCTTTGACTTAGGGATAGATATATTTATATACATAAATCAGATGTACAACTTAAAATGATGGCATTTTTATGCTCACTTATTTCTGCATTGTGTAAGCTTTCATTATTCATACCAAATGGTTCTAGTGCTATTATTATCTAGGTGTTTTTTCTTTAGAGATATTTTAATTTTGAAAGAAATTTAATGTATCTCTAATGTAAAAAGGAAAAAGACCTGTGTCTCCATTTCACCCTTGATATTTTTGTCTCAAATGTTAATTACAAGTGATTATACTTATTTTGAATAGCTTAAATGCTCTATTTTATAATATGTACCTAGATACTTCAATAAATTCATTAATTCTGCTTTCTATGTGTATTTATAGTCCTGTCGATTAGGTCAACATAGACCTATTTCTCGACTGTTGACGGATGGGATCATGAGAGTTGGATCTACTGCATCAAAGAAACTATCAGAAAAGTTGGTAGCAGAATGGTTTTCTCAGGCAGCTGATGGTAACAATGAAGCATTTTCTAAACTCAAGCTTTACGCACAAGTCTGCAGATATGACCTAGGTATTGAATTTGTATTTATTATATGAGGCCAACATTAGCAAAGTGTGGCCTGGTCCACCAGCTATTTTTCTAAATATAATTTTGTTGGAACACAACGATCCTCATTTATTTACATATTGTCTCTGGCTGCTTTTCTGCTACAAGAGACAATATTGTGACAGAGACTGTTGTGACAGAGAGAGTGTGGCTGCAAAGCCAAAAATATTTACCATCTGACCCTTTTGCAGAAAAAGTATGCTGATCCTGGTATAGGGATCCTATCAGGTGGAAGGAAATTGTGGGTTATAAACTATTTTCTGTTGCTTCTGTAGTATCTGATGTTTTAAGTTTATTAAGATTCTTGATTTATTAATAGTTTAGAGATAATATAATTTGTACTTAACATCTGTGGCACCAAGAAATAGTTATTTGTTGTAGCTAAGAAAATAACAGATATTTAACACCATTGTAACACCCTTGAAGTAAATATCAATGGACTTCCTTTAGATTTACTCCAAAGAGATGGAGAACGAAAATATTGAATCTCATTAGACATTCCTATAATTTGAACCCCATGATAACATTCTACCATTTTATATTTTAATTAGTTCCCAGTGTTGTCACTGTTTATTCAACTTGTGATTTAGGAACCTTTGAATAGTTTAATGAGAATTTGCTAGATTCTGTTTATTACATTAATTTAAGTGTGCCTAGGAAATAGAATTTTATTATGCTTTCATAGTAGCCATTAATTTGTATGAAAATGCTGGTTTACTTTTTCAATTCCATTTTAAATTTGTTTCTTCAGTTTTCAGGGGAAAATAGAAAGGTATTTTGCTGCATATATATGCTACACTGATAGTAAGAGGTTTAGGGAGGGTAATTACCAAGAAAATATCAACTAGATTATTATTTTATTCACATAGTAGAATAAAAAAAAAAAGAACCAATCAGTGAAATAAAGAAGTAAATATCCTACCTGTTTTTATTCTTTAGGTCCTTATCTTGCTTCCCAGCCATTGGACAGCTCTCTACTATCCCAGCCAAATTTAGTTGCCCCTACAAGTCAGTCTTTGATTACTCCACCTCAGATGACAAATACTGGAAATGCTAATACTCCATCTGCCACCTTAGCATCTGCAGCGAGCAGCACTATGACAGTGACTTCAGGTGTTGCTGTATCTACATCAGTTGCCACAGCTAATTCTACTTTGACCACAACTTCAACTTCATCTTCATCATCCTCCAACTTGAATAGTGGAGTATCATCAAATAAACTACCTTCATTTCCACCCTTTGGCAGTATGAACAGTAGTGCTACAGGATCCATGTCTACACAAGCAAGTACAGTTCAGAATGGCCAAGTAGGAGGGCAACAGTCATCAGCTCTACAGACGGCGGGGATTTCTGGAGAGTCGTGTTCGCTACCGACTCAGCCACATCCTGATATATCTGAAAGGTGCCTTTAAAAATATTGATCTTTGCAGAAACTATAAGGTTTTTATCATAGAATCATAGAATCTGAGGGTGGGAATTAAGACCTAGAAAATCATTAGTCCAGATATCCTTATGATGTTTGAATCTGTTCTGTGACATAATTGTTAAGTAGATTCACCTATGTAAATCACTCCAGTGATTGAGAAGTCACTATTGAGCCACTCTGTTTAGAGGTGTTAGTCTTGCCAAGGTTTGACTCTCAGCTCTTCCATTTACTGGCTTTATGACTTTGTGAAAATTCTAATCTTTTTGAGCATGTTTCTGTCTCTGTAAAGTGATGATGACAGCTGTCATTTCTTTTATAATGAAAGTATTGAGTGAGTTTCCCTTTTGATTTATAGGGTAGGTTAGCCTGAGCTTAGTTATATCTGTCAGCTACCCAGGATGCAGTTGTACCCAAAGTTACACGCATATACGTGGGTAAAAACAAACTATTACCCCGATTGATCTGCCCATCTTGAACATCTAAGTAGATTTGAAGTTTAAAAGAATAATCAAACCACCTATCAAAGAATGAAGCTTATTTACCATTGAAATTATGAAATATGAAATGAATGTATATACTCTAAAAATGTATAAGAACATTGAATAGGTCTGGAAACCTGGTTTCTTTCCGGTCTAGCTCTGCTTCTAGCCACCTTTGTGATTTTAGGCAGCCGAGATATGTCTCAGTTTTGTCCCTTAAGTACTAAGCTCTCTTTGGTTTCTCTTACTCTGTGGTTTTAAGAATTCAATTTTATTTTTATTTTTTCAATGCAAGACCTCTTAATGGAAGGGTCTTTGTATACTGTGAAATTGTATGTGTAATGTTTCTAGTTCTCTTTGGGGAGAGACATCCTTCATTTTCAGAGAGGCTTTCTCACACATCTCACCAAAAAAAGGGGAAGGGGTGTTAACCTGTTTGATGCTACCCTAAGTAAATACATACAACTTCTTGTCTTATTTCTACTTCAAATTTTAGCACGATGGATCGGGATAAAGTGGGAATCCCAACAGACGGTGATTCACATGCAATCACCTATCCACCTGCAATTGTTGTTTATATAATTGATCCTTTTACATATGAAAATAAAGATGAGAGTACTAACTCTTCTAATGTATGGACTTTGGGGCTACTTCGATGCTTTCTGGAAATGGTCCAGACTCTTCCTCCTCATATCAAGAGTACTGTTTCTGTACAGGTAAGAGTAAAAAATGTTGTGAGTTAAATATATTTATAAAACAGTTTAAGATTGTCAGAAGTTTCAGAGACACTACTTTTCTATATTCAAATTGATTTTCTAAAAGCCAAGTACTATTATATTGATACTTTGTGATATTATAATAGAAACCTTAGTTTATAGAAGATCAACTCTACAATCATACCACGGTGATAATGAGGAATAAAAAGATTGCATTAACTACATTAAATATTTCTCCTGTGTTACTTTTATAAGCCAATGTTTATTTTAATTTTTAAAAATTTTCTTTTAGCCAACCTTAGAAGAGTTAGATAAACCAATTTTTAAATTCATAAGAATAAATAGAAAAATATAGCATGGACCTGTATAAGCTAGAGTTCTAAATGAGAGAGGTTGCAAGTTAAAAGTAAAAAGAAATTAACCGTATTAAGTTATTTGAAGAAATTTTGAATTCTTTATTTTATAAACTAGTCAATGATAGTATTAATATAATTGCTGTGTAGAAATTTTTAAGGGTTTTTAGATAGTCCATTAGTTCAGGACTCATTGGTAAAACTATTAAAAACCTGTGAAAGGAGAAAACAGTTCTTTAGATTATCATTTAAATTAGGTTTTGTTTAAATTTTTTAGTGAGGGGTGTTTACAGTTTCAATAGTTCTTTTTATTTATTTATTTATTTATTTTTCCTTTAAAGATGACCTGTAGGGGATCTTAACCCTTGGCTTGGTGTTGTCAGCACCACACTCAGCCAGTGAGCGAACCGTCCATCCCTATATAGGATCTGAACCCATGGCCTTGGTGTTATCAGCACCGCACTCTCCTGAGTGAGCCAGGGCCGGCCCTATTCTCTTTCGTGTGTGTGTGGCTAGCTGGTATGGGAATCTTTTATTCTTTGTTGGAAGTTTAACATTTGTAATATTTGCCCATACTTCTAGATTGTTCCTTGTCAATACCTGTTGCAACCTGTGAAGCATGAAGATAGAGAAATCTATACCCAACATTTAAAATCCCTGGCTTTTTCGGCCTTTACCCAGTGTCGGAGATCACTTCCAACATCAACCAATGTGAAAACATTGACTGGTTTTGGTCCAGGTTTAGCTATGGAAACTGCTCTTAGAAGTCCTGATGTAAGTATGTTTTCCCATGACCAAAGTTATTGAATAACTATAAATTATGATTTTATGCAAAACTAAGTGCAATTCTTTATTTAGCTTTCATTTTTCAATTATCTTGTAATTGGGTAGATAATATATCACATTTTCAATAAAATATTTTTCTAAAGTTGTATAGTACCATAATATAACAATTTTATTTTTTACAGAGACCAGAGTGTATTCGACTTTATACACCTCCTTTTATTCTGGCTCCAGTGAAGGACAAACAGACAGAGCTAGGAGAAACATTTGGAGAAGCTGGACAGAAATATAATGTTCTTTTTGTGGGCTACTGTCTGTCACACGATCAAAGATGGATTCTTGCATCTTGCACAGATCTATATGGAGAACTTCTAGAAACTTGTATCATTAACATCGATGTTCCAAATAGGTACTTATATTTTTCTAAATGTTCTATTTTATCATCCCATTTTAAAAAATTCATACACATACACACTATGTTTCATTTCTTGTTTGTTTATTTTTGGCCACAAAACAAGTCTTAATACATTTAAAAAGACTAAGATCATAGAAAATACGTTTTGTGACCACAATAACAGAAAGAAGTTTAGAAAATTCACAATTGTGTGGAAATTAAATAGCACTCTCAATAAACAATGGGTAAAAAGAAAAATCACAGGGAAATTAGTACTTTGAGATAAAAATCAAAGTGCAACATATCAAAATATATAGGGTGCAGGGCTCCTACACTGCTTAGAGGAAAATTTATACTTGTAAACACCTATATTAAAAATAAGAAAATTCTCAATTCAGTAATGTAAACTTCTACCTCAAGAAAATAGAAAAAGAAGAGCAAACGAAACCAAAAGCAAATATAAGTAGGAAATAACAAAGATTACAACAGAAATATATGAAATAGGGAATTAAAAAAAAAACAACAGATAAAATCAACAAAACCAAAAGTTGGTTCTTTTAAAAAGATCAGCAAAACTTGCAAACCTTTATTTAGATTGACCAAGAAAAAAAGAAGATTTGAATTACTAAGATCAGAAACAAAGCAAGGGCATTATTACATTGTCATTATGGCTTTTTGTGATGGTAAAGTTTAGTTTCTTTCACTTTCTCATTTGCATTTGTTCTACCAGTGGGTTTTGTTCTTTCTTGTGTATTTGTGGTAGTGCTTATTGTTTTTCAGATTCTAGATGCAGGACTTCCTTGAGGATTTCTTGTAGGGCTGGTTGTGTGGTGGTGATCTCCTACAGTTTTTATTTGTCTGATCAATACACTGTTTTTCCCTTGTTTCTGAAGGATAGCCTTGCTGGGTATAGTATTCTTGGCTGGCAGTTTTTTTCTTTTAGTATTTTGAATATATCATCCCATTTTCTTCTGGCCTGTAGAGTTTCTCTCGAGAAGTCTGCTGTTAGTCTGATATCAGGGCTCCCTTATAGGTGTCTTGATGCTTTTCTCTTGCTTCTTTTAAGATTCTCTTTGTCTTTGAATTTTGCCAGTTTGACTATACTATGTCTTTGAGAGGATCTTTTTGGGTTGAATCTGTTTAGGGATATTTGAGCCTCTTGGATCTAAAAGTCCGTGTCTCTTCGTATACCTGGGTGGTTTTCTGTTATTTTGTTGAATAGGTTTTTCCATGCTTTTTCCTTTCTTCTCCCCTTCTGGAACACCCATGATTCAAATGTTTGTGTGCTTAAGGTTGTCTGCTAGTTCTCTTAAATTTCCTTCATTTTTTAAAATTCTTTTTTCCTTTGTTCTGTTCACATGGGTTATGTCTGTCTTCAAGATCAGAAACTTTTTCTTCTGCTTTTCTAACTTGCTTAAGCTACTGGTTGTATTTTTTATTTTGTTGAATGAATCTTTCAGTTCCATGAGTTCTGCTACATTCTTTTTTCAGGTGTAAATCTCTGTGCAAATTTCCTCTTTCATATCATACCCTGGATTTTTTTCTTGTTTCATTATGTTGTTTGAGTCTTCTCATATCTCAGTGACTTTACTTAAGATTGTTGCTTGGAATTCCTTTTCAGTCATTTCAAGGGTTTCCTGCTCTCTGGGGTCTGGTAATTGAGAATTACTGTATTCTTTTGGTGGAGCCATATTTTCTTGGTTTTTCATATTTCTACTATCTCTACGTTGATGTCTGGTTATCTAGTAGAGCAGTTGCTTCTTCTGTTACTCTGGAGAGGGCTTTGAGGAGAGAGATGTCGTTTTCTTTTTCTGGTCTCTGCTGGTGACTATCCTAGTGTCAATGCAGTTGAGTGTCTGGCAGGCTGCCTGCGCTGTGGCTACTGCTATGGCATTGAGCTGCTGTTGCAGCAGCTGTGGCAGTGACTGTGGTGGGCCACTTGTGTGGAAGTAGTGTTTTCAGAGTGCTCCTGTCTGCTTCCGGCAGGGGGTTGGGATGCTGCTCTTGGCTCCTGCCTAGGACCCTGGGCATACTCTGCTTCTTGCCTGCTTCTGGGCATAGGGGGCTGCCCTTGACTTCTGCCTAGGACTCAGGCATGCTGTGCTTTTTGCCTGCTTCTGGATGTAGAGAGCTGCCCTTGTCTCCTGCCTAGGATCCTGGGCGTGCTCTGCTTCTTCATGTTTCATTTTTAATGAGTAGAAAACCATTTGGAAGGTTATATACGTTAAAATATTAAGACTTGGGATTGTGGGCACTTTCTTCTGTAGTGAATAGTTATATTGTGTTAATAAGATATATTAATCAAGATTACTTTTAATTATGTTACACAGACAAAAAAGATTAAGGTCCCTAACTTCTGTGTCATAAAGCTTAAGGTAATGGTTTTAGCTGAAAAATTTTGAAACCCCTCTGCAATTAAAAAGTGATCTAGTAAAGTAGCTGTAGAACTTAAATTTTTCTCATGTACCATCTAAGAGATAGCCCCTAATTAACTGAGTGAATTAATATTTTACTAAAATTATGACTCAACATTTTACCATTTAAATGTTATGGTGTCGGGCCGAGCCCGTGGCGCACTTGGTAGAGTGCTGCGCTGGGAGCGCGGCGACGCTCCCGCCGCGGGTTCGGATCCTATATAGGACTGACCGGTGCACTCACTGGCTGAGTGCCGGTCACGAAAAAACGCCAAAAAAAAAAAATAAATAAAAAAATAAAAAATAAAAAATAAATAAATGTTATGGTGTCTTCTAAAAATGGTGGCCTTCTTTTTAGAATTCTCCTTGGCAGTAATTAGATATCATGGCCAGTTATTTATGAAGGATGTAACTAATAGGTCATGACAGGTGAGCCTTATATTGAGTTATCACTTAATTTATTAGTAACGTATTTCAGGGCTAGTAAACACTGTTCAAGAGAACCTGTAAAGCAAACCTGTGAAGTAATTTTCAGTTTTAAGATTTGGGTTTTATCCTTTATTGTCTTCTTTATTATATAAAGGTTCTGTTCCTTTAAGTTTAGAAATTTGGTAATGTGCAATATGATTATTAGGTCTTAGTGGTACTGGAGAAGCAGAATATAGAAACACTAATTTTATATCATTGGTTATAAAGATTTGTTGACTATAAGCCTTAGAACAGTGCTTCCTACCGTGTTTCCTTGACACAATATTGATTTTTTAATGAGATATTTGTGCTAATTAAGTGAGCTTTATTTGGAAACAGTATGCTTATCTGTAAATGATGAGAAAGAGACTAGAAAAAGACTAATACTAGCCTTTCCATTATCAAAATAATATTGCCATTTTACTATCTTGATTTAAAAAAAAAAAAGTAGAAGTGAGATAATAGTTAACAGGTGCAATGACGGAGTCAGAGACCTGGGTTCAAATAACAACCCTGCTGCTTACTAGTCATGTGATCTTGGGAAAATTGATTTAAACACCTGAACTACAGCTGGAGGGTAATTTTATCTGCCTCATAGGATAAAGTGAGTTATTACATGTGAATTGATAGGGCACAATACTTGTACACAGTAAGCGCTCAATAAATGGGAGCCACAGAATGAGATGTTATGTACTTGCCTAAAAAAGGACATGTATGCAGAAAACATACAATGATGTTAGTTGGTCTGAGAAGTGCAGTGTTTTGTTGGGCATTCTTCAGCTTACAGTACAATATAGAACAGGGTTTGGCTTACTACAGTTCATGGCCCAAATATGGCCACTTCTATTTGTTTAGGTATTGTCTGTAGCTGCTTTCGTGCTAGAGCAGTAGAGGTGAGTTCTTGTGACAGAATCTGGGTGGCCTGCAAAGCTTCAGTATTAGCCCTTTAGAAGAAAGTTTTCTGGTATAGGGCAGTGTTTCTGGTGAATTGAACAAACATTTAAAAAATTTTTCAAGTATATATTGTAATGTATATTTTAAAAAACCCATAAATTTACATGTCAAACCTATGATTTTATGTATATTTTTGCTTAGAACTTATGTAAAGGTGTGAAGCATTATAATTGTTTTTTTTACAAATTTTAGCTCTCTTGAAACAGCATATGAGTTTTAGAAATGTTTATGACTGTCCCTTTATTCCATATAATAGGGCTCGTCGGAAAAAAGGTTCTGCCAGAAGATTTGGTCTACAGAAACTTTGGGAGTGGTGCTTAGGACTTGTACAAATGAGTTCATTACCATGGAGAGTTGTAATTGGTCGTCTAGGAAGGATTGGCCATGGAGAATTGAAAGGTAAAATTATGCTTTTATTATTTAGTATTTAAATTTCTGTTTTATGTTAATTCACACACAGTTCAGACCCCATCTCGATATATGTGCTGAATAAAATGCAAAGGTTATCAGTAAAACTTTTTTGTTCTTAAAGAGGAATCACATGTCTAGGTCACAAATGGCTGAATTCAGATTTTTAAAGGACATTTTACTATTTTTTAGCTTTAATATCCTATTATTACCGCTCTTATTTGTTGTCTTCCATTATTTCCCTTTTTTTTTTTTTTTTTTTTCATTTTTTTCCCTCTTCCTGCTTGTTATTCAACTCATCTTCTGTCAGCAGATAGTAATTGAACATGGCATACACTAAAGTTAGGGGGATAAAAGGATGTTGAGTAGCATCATAAATAAGATTTTTGGCTCGATGGTGACTCCTGTTTGAAGAATACACTAATTTTAAAGCCATTACTATTTCTTTCATGTTTTAACTTTATTCTACACGGTGTTAACCATGCTATTACTTTGATATTTTTTTTTTTTGCTGTTGATACCCACAGATTGGAGTTGTTTGCTGAGTCGTCGAAACTTGCAGTCTCTAAGTAAAAGGCTTAAAGACATGTGTAGAATGTGTGGTATATCAGCTGCAGACTCTCCCAGCATTCTCAGTGCTTGCTTGGTAGCAATGGAACCCCAAGGCTCTTTTGTTATTATGCCAGGTTAGCTATCTTTAGTTTATATCAGATTTAATTCTTCACGCACTTAAGTTTTTAACTATTACATAAAATGTATTCTTCATTGATTAAAAGAAAAAAATGTCTTTCTCTTTTCAGATTCCGTGTCAACTGGTTCTGTATTTGGAAGAAGCACCACTCTAAACATGCAAACATCTCAGCTAAATACCCCACAGGATACATCATGTACTCATATACTTGTGTTCCCTACTTCTGCTTCTGTACAAGTAGCTTCAGCTACTTATACCACTGAGAATTTGGATTTAGCTTTCAATCCCAACAATGGTAGGTGAATTGTTCCTAAAAGGTATTCAAGTATTGACCATTTTGGTAGGCAAAATAATGGCCCCCAAAACATATCCATGTCCTATCCCTGAAAACTGAACGCTATCTTACATTACAAAAAAGCACTTTGCAGATATGATGAAATTAAGGATCTTGAGATGGAGAAATTATCCTGGATTATGCAATAACATGTATCCTTATAAGAGGGAGGCAGAGGGAAGTCTGGCTGTACACAGAACAGGAAAAGTTTATATGATGGAAGCAGAGGGAAGCAAAGTCAGGAGGAGAAGATGCTATGCTACTGACGTTGAAGGTGGGGGAAGGGGTCATGAGCCAAGGAATACAGTCTAAACATAGGAAAAGACAAGGGAACAGATTCTCCCCTAGAACCTCCAAAGGGAGTGCAGCCCTGCCAGCAGGGCTGTCTTTTGCCTCAGTGACTGGCTTAAATGAAACTGGTTTTAAACTTATGGTCCCCAGGACTGTAAGAGAATAAATGTGTGTTGTTTTAAGCCAGTAAGTTTATGGTAATTTGTTAAAACGGCAACAGGAAACTACTATAACCATTCTTCTACCATATCAGTATCCAAACTGGTGCAGTGAATTATCCCATAATTTCTTACTTATTGCAACAGGCAGTAATTGATCAATCATAAAGCATTTTTACAGGTTTATGCTTGTGCTTTTGAGGTATGTGTATATAAACTTTGCAGCTCATTTTATATCTTAATTTGCTTAAATAATATAATAATTTATATAGATTGCTAGTGTAGGGATGTAACTTTTCTGGGTGAACTTATACATTGCATTTTAGTAGAAGAGAAAATAAACGATATTCCATTGTTACTGTGAGCTACCTTAGAAAATGTCACATCTCTAAAGTCACAAGTCTGGCTATTATTCTCTTCTTTTACTGTGCTATATAATAACTTGAATGTTTTACTCACTAATAAAAAATAGGGTATTAATTGCGAATAGTCCCATTTTAAACACATTTTCATTTCCTGCATACCATGTTTGCTTTGTATTAGTTTCCTATTGCTGCTGTAACAAAGCACTCTACACTTAGTAGCTTAAAACAACACCCATTTATTATCTTACAGTTCTTGAGGTCAGAAGTCCAAAATCAATCTCTCTGGGCTAAAGTCAAGGTGCCAGCATTCCTTCTGGAGGCCTAAGGTAGAATCTGTTTCCTGGCCTTTGCCAACATCTAGAGGCTACTTGCATTCCTTCACTCACGGCCTCTTCCTCCATCATGAATGCCAGTGGTATAAGTGTTGTCACACCTCCTTCACTGACTCTAACCCTACTGCCTCCCTCTTATTAGAACCCCTATGATTACATTGGACCCACCCGGATAATCCAGAATAATCTCCCCATCTCAGGATCCTTAGCTTGATCACATCTGCAAAGTCCTTTATGGTAACATATTCATAGATTCCTGGGATTAGGACTTGGACATCTTTTGTGGGGGTGGGGAGGACATTATTCAGACTGCCACATTCTTGTTTATCCATACTTGTTTATATAACTCTTCCCACAATACTTGGCATATGGTAGACAGTAAATGTTAGTTAAATTAACCCGTATTGGTTAAATTTTATTCATTTATTTTAACCCATTTTTGTAAATGACTTTAGGATATGGAAAATGGAGTATTTTATTTCTTTTCTTTCTCCTGTATAGATGGAGCAGATGGAATGGGTATCTTTGATCTGTTAGACACAGGAGATGATCTTGACCCTGATATAATTAATATTCTTCCTGCATCTCCAACTGGGTCTCCTGTACATTCTCCAGGATCTCATTACCCCCATGGAGGTGATGCTGGCAAGGTAACCCTGTTACAAAATTCAGTTTATCTACTTATTTTTTTTTTTTTTAAATTTTTATTTATACATGTTTATAGGGTACAGAGTTGACTGTCAGTATTTGTGTACAGTATGTGGTGATCAAATCAATATTATTAGTATGTTCATCATTACAAATATTAATTGCTTTTTGTGTTTGTTACCCAATTACAGCCTATCCCTGCCTCCCCTTTCCCATCCCTCCTCTAGTAACTATAGGTCTGTTCTCTTCTTCTGATTATCTAAATGTCATTCATTTACTTAGTAATGGATTAGTATATGAAATAGAAGACCATTTTTTCCCTTGGAAATTAGCAAGAGATGAGATTAACAGTACCATTTGTGCACTTTTCATAGACACCAGTACTTTGAATTGTACGTACTTAAGAAGGTCTCTAAGGCTCTGCTTTCTCTGAATCCATATTTTATATGTTACTTGGCATTAGTCATTCTTTTGTAGTTTTTTGTGTCTCTTCACTATAGTTTCCCCTCAGGTGCAGGTTCTTGGTATCTTTGAGAATCAATATATGGCTATAAGAGCTGCCATTAATATCAGGGCTGTGACAAGAAACATAATAGAAATATTAATTTTCTAAATAAGAACAGATAAAACACTGACCCTTTTTATTTTTAGCATTTATGAAGGCAGGCTGTCTTGTCCTTCTTTTTGAAATCAAACTAATTGGGCTTCATTGAATAACATATCTTTATTTGAGTGCAATTATAAAAAATAGTTATTTGCTTATGATAGCATGCATATGTTTAGAATCTGTCTTTTTAAAGAAGGGAAGGATCTTTGTCTAATCTTACCTTGCATCCCTTCATCCTTTTTTTTGTTTTGGTGGCTGGCTGGTGCAGGGATCTGAACCCTTGACCTTGGTGTTATCAGCACCAGGTTCCACCTATTAAGCTAATTGGCCAGTCCCTCCTTTTTTCCCCCCTAAACTGCAAAGAAATGAGATTATTGAAGGAATTATATATGTATATAAGGAAAAGCACCAATAATCCACCACCTTAATAAAACTATTTTTACTTTTAGTAAATTACCTTCCTTCCACATATATTTATATTGGAGCTTTCTATAAGTATAATCAGCTTTTTAATGTTGCATTGTTGCTATACCATAATTTGTTAAATCATTCCCCAAGTGTTGGACATTTAAGGGTTTTCTTTTCTTTTTCTTTTTTTTTTATAGATAGTGATGTAGTGAACATCTTCATGCATATTATATTTCTTCTATCTATTTTCTTGGAATAAACACCAGTAAATACATTGACTAATCCAAAGAATATGAACCACTTAGTGGGTGATCCTTCATGTTGCCTTAATGCTTTCTAAAACACTATTAACTGCATTTCATAGATAGTGCTAAATGAATAAAGCTAAATTGAATCTATCTTTTGTTTCTTCTTCTTTTTTTTTTTTTTTTTTGTGACCGGTAAGGGGATCGCAACCCTTGGCTTGGCTTCACCCACACCGCGCTCAGCCAGTGAGCGCACCGGCCATCCCTATATAGGATCCGAACCCGTGGCGGGAATGCCGCTGCACTCCCAGCGCTGCACTCTCCCGAGTGAGCCACGGGGTCGGCCCTTGAATCTATCTTTTGGACTGGGGTGTGGTTGTCAGGAATCAGTTGAGGGAACATTTGGAAATAAGTTAGACATTTTATTGAACATTTTGTATTTTTTTACTCAGCTACAGGCACACAATCACACACACACACACACACACACACATCCGTGGGCTTGGCATAATACTACAAACTTGTTAATTAGTTGGCATATTGATCTACTCATGGAACTCTTAAAACATTCTTTTAATGCTATTACTAATTATGATATTCTTATTAAGTACATAGTAATTGATTTTTTCAATATCTTTCAGTATTTTTTAAAATTGATGTGATAAGGTAATGAGACTGATTGCCATAGTCGTTCTGTATTTATATCTGGTGTCTAGGTATATTGAATGAACTAATACACTTTTAATTTTGTCTTTTTAAGGGTCAGGGTACTGATCGACTGCTTTCAACAGAATCTCATGATGAAGTAACTAATATTCTTCAGCAACCATTGGCCCTTGGTTACTTTGTGTCAACTGCCAAAGCGGGTCCATTACCTGACTGGTTCTGGTCAGCATGTCCTCAAGCACAATATCAGTGTCCCCTTTTTCTTAAGGTATTGCCATTTCTACGTCAGTTCCTAAATAATTCTAATTGATGGCTTAAGTTCTGAGAAATATAGAAGTGGCTTGTTGAAGTCTTGTAGCTTGTCCAAGTTCTAAGTTCTTAAATGCATTTCCACATGTGATCGTCTAGACAAGATCACAAAGAGAATTATCTAATTATGAAACAACTAATTTTTAAATTTATGTAAAGTTTGAACTTTAATTATTCTTAAGTCAAATTCCTGGGACCCTTTCTCTTAGTGTTCTCAACTATACATATACAGAAGTTTAGAGCTGAGAGAAACCTTACATTGCCTCTAGTGTAGCCTTCTCTTTTTCTAGATGAGCATATTTAAGTTCAGAAAAACTTACCTGTCCTAAGTCATAAATTGGTAGTAAACTAAAGATTAAAACCTGGGTCTTTTAATAATTATTATGTTATTCTTTGAATTGTATCATACTGCATTCCCATTATGCTGAATTATTTGGGGAATTAAAAGATTCATAATCTTAGTAATAATACTTAAATTTTAGTTTTACTTACTACTTCCTTAATGAAGCTTTCTAGCTTTGTGTAAATTGCTGTGTTAAAACTATTCAAAGTTTTTAAATAATGTGATTCTCAGACCTATAGCGATTTATTAAAACAAATTCATTAATAAATGGTATAATTGAAGTTGAAATAAATCATAAAATGATAAAATGAGATGTGAAAACCCTACGCAGTTTATTGCTGCTGCTGCTGCTACTGTTCCATAATAACAAATTCAGATCTGACTTGCTTATTATTACAGAAACCCATCAGAAGTTGACTGTTTTTATTCCATAAGTCATACTAATTTAAATACTTGCTAACTGATTTTTATTTGTAGGGTAAAAATTGGATAGTATCCTTTAGTTTCTTAGGGTTATATTTTAGTGAGTACTAAACCTATAGTTTTCTTGCTATCTCTTATGCTTGTTGCTATTAAATCTTGATATCCTTGGATCACACCCCATTGAGTCAATGACATTTGAAATTAAACTGGACTTCTGTAGCACATTCATAAAGAAAACAGCTGGTGATCTGAGTTGACTGTTAATAAGATAACGTATTTAAAGACTGTCAGCCAAAGTAATAATTAGTTTTATCATATGACTTTTTTTCCCCTTCTGATAGATGTGTACTGTTCTATACAGATCTCATTACAAAAGCATATTCCCAAGGGCTTTTCTGCATAATAGTAATCTTTGGAATTGCCACAAAACAAAGAGTTCTTTGGTCCTTTGGGAAGTGCTGCACATGCTGTCTTCCCCCTTTTGTAGTCACAACGCATGTATGCACATTAAAGGCTCTAAAAAATAGCAATAAATAACATTGTTTACCTAGCATTTCACAAACTTATTTTAAAATAGGATTGCGTAACATCTATTAATAGTTCATGACCTTAGTGTTTTAAGGGCACACTTTTTTTTAGGAAACATTACTTTACAAAAAGTCCAAGGGACTATCCAGATTCTTTTCTACTCAATATTTATTTGCAGAGAGGATAGTGTAAAGTGGGCATTCACCCTCAGATACAGTGTAACAAGATTAGGACTTCTGGTTCTGAATTACCAGGTAAGGCATAACTTACCATAATTTTGTTCACCTTTTTTTCCATGCATCCCATTTTAGTTCTATGTTGTAGGCAATAAAACCACTTGCTATGTTTCTCTTTGCTTGGAAAAATAGTGGGTTGTTACCTAGATGGTTAAAAATCTTTTTATCTTAGAATTTAGAGCTCTGGTACTAATTACATTCATTTAATTTGTAGTGATCTGTTATGTGAGACTTTTGTTTATAACTCATAAATCAAGAGTTTATAAACAGTTCAAACATATGTATCTTGGTCATATTCCTGAATATACTACACAAGAGTTTATACATATATTACAGTTGCAGATGAGAGAGCACGTAAATATAAAATAGTGTCTTTTACATTATAAAGAATGAGATGTACCAAGAGTTTCTGCAGTGAACACCACCACTATCTTGTCTTAGCTTTTTTAACACTATTACACATATTGACTTATAAACAAAATGATTCACGTTAACTGAAATGTGAAGATGAGTAGTACATTCCTTTCTTTTCCTATTCATTGCCATCCCTAAATAGGTGTGCCAGTTGTTACTAAGCCTGTATTATGAAATTGAATGGGCAAAGAAGGCATCTCTGTGTTGTATTACCTAGAGTATTCATAATTCAACCAAACGTAGTAGTGTTAAAGTTTTATAGCATTGTAAGTAAAATATTTGCATATGTTCACTCCTGTTACTTTTTATCTAAGTTCTATGTAACCTAGGGACAGAATGTACCCGGGTCATCAGTTTAGTACTTCCTTAAACATTTACTTTATATATCTATGCAAATTAGACTTAGAAGAATAATTGGAAATCCCTTTTTTAAGATTATTATGTGGTCTCAAAAACAATAAAGCTAAAGAAAAGGAAGTAGGAAGATTCAGTATTAAGTTTTGCACCTAAAAATTACTTCTGTAATGAATTAGTTAAAGAACAAGCATTTTTATAGTGGCTCCCATTCATGATATAAGACTAAAATATATTTCATCAATGAATATACATCAGAAGAATAAGGTAAAACTAAATAACAGATTTTTTTCCGTTTGGCTGACTGATACCTATTCCCTTTTTAGGCCTCTTTGCACCTCCACGTGCCTTCAGTGCAATCTGACGAGCTGCTTCACAGTAAACACTCCCACCCACTTGACTCAAATCAGACTTCAGATGTCCTCAGGTACAGTTCTTTTACCATTAAGGATTCTCTATTGCAACTTTAAAAGAATATAATGTTGATTTTTATATATTTTTCTCATTTTTGGCAAGAGTTTACGTTTTGTAGTGTACCCTTAGATCTCTAGATAAGTTGTATCATTTTAGATGACTGCTTTTCTAACATGAGGAACCTACTTTTGATGATAATTTTTATGAAAATTAGTTCTCTTTCTCCCATAACTTCCACTCTTTTTTAAGAGAACTTTGAATCTTAGATGTCGTAATTGAAAAGTGCTTCCAAAACCTACAGTGGAAATAAATACATGACTTACACAGTTTATTCGCTTTTCAGGTTTGTTTTGGAACAGTACAATGCACTCTCCTGGCTAACCTGTGACCCTGCAATCCAGGACAGACGCTCATGTCTCCCAATTCATTTTGTGGTGCTGAATCAGTTATATAACTTTATCATGAATATGCTGTGACCTTCGTTTGATGGAACTGTGCAAGAAATGAACAAGGAAAAAGGATATTTCGCTGCAGGATTAAGTTACAATTATCTTCTCAGTGAAAGTCATTTGTGATGGGGTCTAATTCTTATTACTTCAACAAATATTGTTTTGACTTGGGGGAGGGGCTATAACCCTGCTATTTTTCATTGACTGTACTGGACTCTTTAGGATGATGACTGATCATACAAAACGTATTATAACATTTTCGTAGCAAAAATTAACTTTTTTTCCAGTCACAGTATTTGTGAAAAGTAATGAGCCATAGTACCCAGTCATGTTAAATGAATATTAAAAGCATGGAAAGGAAACATGAGGAACAATGAATTTCAACATATGGCTTCAGAACATCAAGATGTTCTTGTATTGGATTATAGTATCTAGTATTCAAAAATGCCTGCATCTCTTATTTATTGTAAGTTTTTAAATGTATAAATTGTCTTATATTTCTTAACCTCTTTTATAAAAATTTTCCTAGAAGGTTTATACTGCCTTCTTGCTTTAAAGCAATTGGTCTAAATATATGTAATCGTCTTAATTAAAAAGTTGCAGTAGGGTTGCTTTTAGAGTATTATTTTTTTGTAAGGGGGTGGGTGGGACAGTAAATTTGTATTGTCTTGATGTACAGTTTAATGGGAATAGAGGGGGAATAATGTCCATACCATTGTGTGTGGAGGATTTACAGCTAAGCTGTAGTTGCAGAGTACATGTACAGTAATGAAGTTCACTGTGTTTATAAATTGAAAAGGTACCGGGTCTTACAGCATTTTATATATCACACCTTTACAGAATAACATGATGGCAATATACAAATGATATTGTTAGGTGGTTTAACTTAGAATAAAATGAGAATTCTTCAGTTATATTTTGTACTATGGTTTAGGGCTATGACTAATATTTCAGGCCATTTCCAGTGAAAGAAACTTAGTTTTACAAGAAAAACATTTGCTACTGAATGCTTAAACTAATTTTGGTGTTTAATGTTACATGCTTAAATTTTTTTCAGTTTTCATAGTGGCACATTTAGGCATGGGAATATTATTAATTATGAAATTTATCTTCAGGATCTGCTATAAGGTTGAAATTTAGCCCGGCTCTAGACATTTTACAAATTATTTTAAGAGTAGTCACTCTTGATTGTTTGACTTTTTTTTTTTTTTTTTTTAAATTAAAGATTGGGAATGTGTTTGAGAGTATGCATATGTATGGGTGTGTGTGTGCAATCAAACTGTGGTGTAAATAGATTCTCAGTGAATTCTGGTATTCAGACTCTATTCCACTAGTGAAAGACTCATTTTCTAAACTTATCCTGTTTCCCTTTGCCTTTTTTATTTATTTAATTTTCTTGGTTTGGAGATGGCAGTCCCAAACATCAGAGTCTGTACCTTTCTATAACACAGCTCAGATTAAGGTAGGGCATATGCCAAGGAGGTTCTCACCTCCCTAAAGAAGGGACTTGAATTTTAGGGACTTTAATTCACCCCTTCCTTCAGTACAACTTTCCCCCTTCTTGTTTGCACATGCCAAGATAACTGCTTATATGCAGGCTTTACCCTTTTGAAAAATCCTTTCTACAGTGCTGCTCATAAGAGAGCCCAAGTAAGCCTCCTACCTGCATTGCTGACTTAAATTCACAGTCTCCAAGTCTACCTATCTTTCTTGGAAGCAGTGTAGCAAAATTCTTATTTGTATGCTCACCAGTTATCTACAAGGACAAAATCAGTTGTATTTACAAAACTCTAATTCAGTATATATATATATTTTTTTTTACTGAAACTTGTTTTGTAAATACTGTATGCTTAGCTTCAGTATCGCTTTCTTATGAACTATATAACTTCAAATTGTGTATATAAAAACATTAGCAAGTCTTGTTTTTTCTATTAAACAATTGGTGACAAAGGTTTTCAATTTTTTCTTCAAAATTATAACGCAATCCCAGTGGTCAGCATATTTTGATATTAAATTTAAAGAGTCCATCTCTGCATTTGTTTTTAAATTATGTTAACACACCACAGATTACATTGGCATGTTTTGTTCTGTACTTTCTTTAAAAAAAAAAAAAAAAAAAAAAAAAACTTGTCTGAGATTTGAGGGAAAATTGCTTATTTGGAATTTCTATAAAAAGAATATCCTTTTTTATATACTTAGCTCAATAGTGACTTTAAAAAATAAAACCTATATTCTCAGTTGTTTAAAATCACTAACCTATGATAATAACCACACCTCAGTCCGAAAATAGATTTAAAAAAAATTATTCCCTGACAGTTTCTTTTTATATGGAGCCATAAAGGAGAGAACCCTGTGTACAATTCCTTTTTATCTGGGAATCGGGGAATAGTTCCCAAATATAAGGATTTACTGATAAGATATTTTTTTCTTCCCTTCACATATCAGTTCACACTCAAATAGAAAGTTATTAGATAGCTATTAGAAAAGGTCAGTAGACTTATATCAGTGAAAAAATTAAGCCTTTTTGTGCAGAATGATGGATCTGATTTACTAATGTACTGTCACAGACAAGTATGGGTAGTTTTGTTTTATTTAAATAGGTAACCAAAATATTATACTTTATACCAGTGGATTACCAACACCTTGACTTCTTTGTTACAGTGCTAACGTCTGTTTTTTGTGCAGTCATCCATTATGAAGCAGGGTGGAAGTTCAGTAATTTGGCATTTATAAAGATTAGTTATATAATGTCTGCTTCCAGCCAGTGAGCAACATCTAGCCATACCTTTCTTATGCAAGCCATTCAGTTATCAGGACTGTGAATTAACACTGTATGAATAAATTTCTGTACACCTTATTGTTTGGCCAGAAGGCCACCAAGTGTACTTATATGTAATCCTTAAATTTTAAAGTAGCTGTAATTTTTAAATATTTCTAAACTTTTCTTAAACCACTAAAATTAAGCTCTTACTACTTAGTCAACTATCCTCAGCTGTATTCGTACTCAATTGTCAGTATGGCACAGATTACTGTATTAAAATATTCTTCTTTCGTCTTCATATTTACCTCCTGAGGTAATTTTTTAACTTAATGTGTTACTACAAAGATTTGCAGATCTTTAATCAAGCACTATGTTAATACTGTAATATCAAAATACTATGTTGTTGCATTATTTAAAATGTTCAAATTGAATAGATTAAAAGGAAGTTTTTAAATGCTATCGCATCATATAATTTGCTGTTCATCCACTCTGGCACTGCATATTAGTCAATTAATACATTTAATATTGCATGAGCAATATTTTGGTCGGGTTTCCTCTTAAGATTTTAGTTTGTCTAAATTAAGGAAAAATGTTTTTAGCATATATTTTTATTTTGTCCCACCCCCCAAAAAATCAGCTGGAAATCTTAACATTTTGGTTTCCTTGATGTTTTAATGGGCCCAGAACTGTGGTTTAAATTTTTATATGTATTTTCTTTTTTGTGGAGTATAAATTTTAAAACTGGATTTGGGACCTAAAATACTCCTCAGGTTGATGTATTCATGAAGTTTTAAAATAGCTTTAGTTTTCAAAGTAAACTGGATTTGTGGACCTTAAAGTTACTGAGTTTAAATTGTAATGTCATTACTGGACATGTCAGCATCAACTCTCTCAAAATAGCTTGGTCACTTTATGAAGGGGCGTTTTAAAGTTATTATTTAGCAGTGACATTTAATATGGTCCAATTGCTTTTCTTTTTATAGTGACAAAAAGAGAATAAGGAACAAACACTATTGCTGCCGAATGCCATAACACTGAGTTGTACAAATTGTGATTGAGGAAATGAAAAGGTTTATACTTTTTAAAAAAAAAAACAAAAAAAAAACTTCAAATTGAATAAATTATTCATGAAGCCTTCATTGTGGTGTCTCATTCTCTTGAAAATATTGCCATCCTAAATTTGTGCAAAAATTAGCAATATTATTTTTGTGTCATTTATAAATGGAGAGGGGCAATGTAGAAACTGATTAATGGTCTTTTAACTGCTCTATCTGTATTGTTTTTTGAAAAAGGATTTTAATTATATATCTGTGTACAATATGTGAGATAATTGTATATGTACACACATACCAAACTCCTTTCAGGCTGATCAATTTGTTAATGTTCTAATCTAAACAAACTACATCCAAATATTTAAAGCTTAGCTGTATCCTGTTTTTATTTGATTGCATAAATGTGTTTGAAGCATAACAAAAATGTTCAGATATGAATAACCCATCAAAAATAGCTCTTCCTATGTTCTGTAAGCAGCCATTTGAAATATTTTTGTTCAAACTTAAGCTGAGCAAGGACATACCCCAAAACTGTTATGGTCATTTTAAAATAGTTTCTGTCAGCAAATTTTTTTAGATGATCTTTTAAAAGGATCATTTTAAACTGCCTATCTTAAATTATTTTGTTTCACAGTTTAAACTGCCTATCTTAAATTATTTCATTTTGTGGTTTACATTACCTCTGATTTGTTTCTACCTTTTTTTTAAAACTATAGGCTAATAGAGTTAGAAAACTATGCAAGCCTTTTTTTTTTAAGGGGGTATTCTTGAACAACTGCACATAACCTTTCTTTTTTAATTGTAGTTTTCAGAATTGAAAACCAACATCCTATTCACTGGCTGGTTTGCTCAGTTTGTTGGAGCTTGGTGCTAATGACACCAAGGTCAAGGGTTTGATCCCTGTACTGGCCAACTACCAAAAAAAAAAAAAAAAAAAGAAAGAAAAAGAAAAATCCTATTGAGTGGTTTACTGAAGGAAATGAAACTTTTAAAAATAATATAAATAAAATGCCTGTTTGTACTATGCAAAAGATATTGGTACTTGTTAAGAATTCAAGCTACTCTGCTTAGAGTTAGAAATGTTCCCTACCTTATAGTTTTTACATTGTGTCCCAGTGTGCTCCATTGTGGCAAAATCTAAGACTCTGAAAGGCCAAAATGTTAGTTGTTCCCCTCCTCGAGAATCTTCTCTCGCAAATTTCCTGTTAGAGTTCTCCATGTGAATTCCTTAAAAGTGACGAAATACAGATTGAGAGGTGTAGTGAAATATGGTGAGCATTTTGAAATGTTCTAGAAGGAATTAATAACTTACCCATAGAAAGTATCTTTACCTCTTTATCGGAGCACGTTATTTATGTACATAAATATGCATTTGCTAATTAAGTTGGTAAGGTAACATGAAATAATACCAGATTATTATTGTAGGTATAAATATACTTACAGTATTTCTAGAATCAAAATTGCAACATATTTTGACAGTTTTTTCTTCTGTTTAGTGATTTTTTTTTTTTTTTGTCTTTTTCGTGACCGGCACTCAGCCAGTGAGTGCACTGGCCAGTCCTATATGGGATCCGAACCCGCGGCCCCAAGCGCTGCACTCTCCTGAGTGCGCCACGGGGCCGGCCCTGTTTAGTGATTTTTATTATCAAAATATGCCCGAGACAGAATTGTTTCAGTAAGATTTGTTCAAAAATACTTGGGGCATATGGTGGTCATTGTAGGTATTTGAGAAATCTAGAGGCAGAGTATTCACATCAGGATAAAGTTAGAAATGCAGTTTGAACCATATCCAAACCATCTGGGGTAAATAACCTTTGAAATATTATAGTTTCTAGAGAAGCATGGATGTTTAGTGGGAACTATTATCTCTTAAGCATGCTAACTGAGAATGGCCAGGCTTTGCTTAACAGGATATTAAAGGGAGTTTTGCTCTGTTAACTAGTTCAGATAAGTCCAGTTCCTCCTGGGCCTCCCCAAGAACATGTATGTAAGAGTACAGAAGTCCAAAGGGCACTGGTTTATTTGACCAGTTCACATAGGCAAAAGCAAAGAAGAAAGGTAGAGAATTGTGATTTTGGCTTCGGGTAAGAGATAAATTTAAATGTCTTGAATGTATTCCTGAGGTGTCTGTTCTGTTATACTTTAGTTTTTAGTATCTTCCTGTCTCTGCTGTAGGACAGTTATCAATCCTATACTGAAGATTAAACCCTCACTCTCAGAGTCTAATAAACAATAACCAGAAATTGTGTTTGAGATTGAAATTGGTACTGTCTGAGCTTGTTTTTTAGTTTTGTTTTTTTCTTCCCAAGTGACCCAACATAACTGTGTAAAGAATGACCTTTTGTGAAGTTAAAAGGTTGATGTTTTAAAGAATTCCTTATTTTGCCATTACCTATTACAGAGAAAAAAATTCTTACTGAGTGATAAATTTAAACAGTCCCCAATCTATGTAGTGGATTACAGACTTGCATTCAGAATGCCTGAGTTTCAGTCTTGGTTCTGTTGTTCTCTTTTTATTCTGAATAAATCTTATCAGTAAAACTAACAATTTTCCTCCACAAAAACCACCTGACCCTTATAGTGTTCCTTGTCACTGTGAATGGCACTACCATCTATGCAGTTGTGCCAATCATAAACTCTTTCCTCCTTGTAACCAGTCATCAATAACTATAGGTTTTGTATATTGACTATTTATCAAATATGTTCATTCCTGTCTCTTGGCCTGAACTTAGTCTAAATTATCATCATCCAGGGGCCGGCCCATGGCTCAGTTGGGAGAGTGTGGTGCTCATAACACCAAGGCCACAGGTTCGGATCCGTATATAGGGATGGCCGGTTAGCTCACTTGAGAGAGCGTGGTGCTGACAACACCAAGTCAAGGGTTAAGATCCCCTTACCAGTCATCTTTAAAAATAAATAAATAAATAAAATAAATAAATTACCATCATGCAGTACCATATAAGGTATTAGATAAAACTACCTTATCTGGGTAGACCACTGCAATACGAGGGGAGGGGTCTTCAAAAAGTTCAAGGAAAGATTGTATTATCTTTTAATTCTATTTTTCTACAAACTTTTTGAAGTACCATCGTATTCTCTACTCTCAATGTGTTCTTTACTTGGTAGCTGAAACCCCTTTAGTGGCTGCTTCTAGCTCTAAATAAAAGCTTCTCATGATCTGTCCCCTGCTTGCTTCTCCCGCCTCAAAATATGCCTCTCCTGTGTTCTCCTAGCCTCTGAAGCGTTTCAATTCCTTGAAAGCCCCACAGTTACTTTTGCCTTAAGGCCTCCCCTTGATTTTCACATATACCTTTGTCTCAGATTAGGTTCCCGTGTTATAGACTCTTACTGTAATACTCTAAATGGAGCTTTCATAGCGTTTTTTTAATTAAATTTTAAAAATTTATTATTAGCATATTCGTTCTTACAAATTGTGATATTTCTTTATGCCCTTTACCAGACCTATCACTTCCCAAATCCCTTCCCTCCATCCCCCCGCCATCTCTAGTATCCTTAGGTTTGTTCTCTCCTTCTGAAAATTCAACATATTGTTGTGGTCTTTTCTGTCTTTCCTTCATTCCTGTCCTCCTCTTTTCTTTCCTCCTCCCCCCGCCCTCCCTCCCTCTTTCCCTTCCTTCCTTGCAGCCAATTATTGGGTGCTTTTTACAGTTTATAATTGTATGATTATTTGTCTCCATCAAACAACTTCATGAGGGCAGAAGCTGGGTCTATCTTGCTCACCATCTCCAGAATCCAACATAGCACCTAGCATTGTAGTAAGGTACTTAAATGTTTTTGAATAAATATTCTTAATTGACGTTTTGTGGTAAGCACCTCAAACTACAGAACTTTCTGAAGTATGAGTTTGAAAATAATTTAAATGAAGTTATAAAATTCTAATTACTTGGGACTCATATTTCCTAGAAATAGTTTAGGATCATTGGATTAAGATTCCTATATTCCTAATTTGCCACACTCTGGCTTGTGAATTCAGGCAAAACACTGAGCCTCCTAAATCTTAATTTGCTTATTTTTAAGTGAACATAATAATAACCATTCCTTCCTAATCAGCTTTGTGAACCTCGAAGGAATTGCAAAAAACACTTTGAAAATTACAAAATAGGGCCGAGCCCGTGGCGCACTTGGTAGAGTGCTGCGCTGGGAGCGCGGCGACGCTCCCGCCGCGGGTTCGGATCCTATATAGGACTGACCAGTGCACTCACTGGCTGAGTGCCGGTCACGAAAAAACGACAAAAAAAAAAAAAAAAAGAAAATTACAAAATAAAAATGTGAGGGATGTTTAATACCTATGTTTTCTAGAAGAGTCAAATCCATAATGAAGTAAGGCTTACAAGAGAAAGAAAAAAAAAATGCTTAAAGGTAACAAAAAGGACTTTTAAGTATGCTTCCAGCAAGAGTAAGGGTGGATAAGACACAATGAGAAAAGTAGTACCTATTCAGCTTTACCTCCCTCCTGTCCCAGCCCACCCCAATTAAAATAAAATCAGCTTGAAGGGTCTTCATAACTTGCTTATGATGAAATCAAACCTAACATAGTTAACTGATTTCAAGGAGTCAGTTGCTCAAGTCTCCAGATCCAAATGAATTACTTTCTGGGTGCTGAAAGAACTTGCAGATGAGATTTCAGAAATGCTGTGGAAAACTGAAAGGTCCTGGCAGAGTGAAAATGGGCAACTTTCACAACTTTTAAGGTTTTAAAAAGGTAAGTCCCAGAAACTACTAAGAAATTTACTTGACTTTACCAACAAGATCAATAGAAGCTGGCATAGTTTTAATAAAACACTATGCAATAAAATAATTGATTACCTACTATACACTAGTATGAGACACAGATCTCTTACCTTAAGCCTTAGTCTATTAGGAAACATTTGTATAATTACAGTTAGTTAGCTAAATCCTCTAAAGTAACAATACAATGCATACAAGAAGCAGTAACATATCAATCTCATTACCTTTTATTTTGACAGCATTGATAAACTGATAGATTATGGGAATGAACAGTCAGCTGGTTATTTAATAAGGCTCATGGTGTCTTTATGCTGAATTATTAATTCAACAAACTGGGCTGGCCAGTTACGTCAGTTGGTTAGAGTGTGGTGTTATAACACCAAGGATGAGGGTTCAGATCCCAGTACCAGCCAGCCACAATTAAAACAAAACAAAACAAAACAAAATACTAATATTAAGTGCTGTATTGTGCCAGGGACAAAGAAATAAAATAAGTTCCCTGCCCTCTAGTACTCACATTCTGGTGGGAGAAACAGACAAGTTCTAACAGTTACAATGCAATGTGTTAAGTACTATGACTGAGGGAAGCAAGAGGTGTCTTGGGAGCATTAGAAGAGGGATACCTCATCTGGTGAAGGGGTAGGTGGTTTGTCAGGGAAGGGTTTCTTAACAAGGGAACACTGGAAGTGACAAAGGATATACAGGAGTTCACCATGTAAAGAGAATGAAAGGCATTCTAGACTGAAGGAATAGAGAAAAAGATTTGGGAAACAAACAGTTCAGACTAACTACAATGAAGACACCAGGGAGGGATAGGGCAGGAGTCCAAGCTAGAGTTAAAAGTCAGACCATGAAAATCTCTTTCGAGTTCCACTCTAAGGAAATTAAACTTTATCCTAAAGCAGGAAAGTGTTTTAATATTTGGGTTTATTTATAATTGGTTGAGGGCCGGGCAGTTAGCTCAGTTGGTGCTAACACCAAAGTCAAGGGTTCGGATCCCTGTACCAACCACCCAATAAAACAAAAGATTAAACAAAACAAAACAACAAAAAAACCCCAATTGGTTGAATAATTACACCCCAAGAGGCTTGATTGGTGGAGCTAAGTCACTGGAGGGATGTCTCTTGCTAAACCATACACCTTCGCTGGACCCAATTCTATTCAACATTTCACCCATAACATTAATGAAGATATAATCTGCTTAGCCAAAGCTAAAGCAGATAGCCAGTGTAAGTCATAAAGATCTTGACAGGCTGAAACAATAGAAGACATCTTACAATGTAAGACAGGCATACTATTGAGGATAATTATATAAAGTTTCATATTGAGAAAAATGGAGCTAGATATCTAAGATCCTTGCACTGTTCTTGAATTCTGTGACTTTTCCCAAAGAACATCAGTTCACCTTTAAATATCTAGGTCTTTCTAATTTCTTGAAGCTCATTTACTCTGCAATAATCTATATAAAAGCACCTCGTATACCTGAAACGTAGTAGATATTATAATGTTTTTCTTTTTTCTCTTCTTTTGGCTACTCCATTTGTTCCTCTAGTTTGATTGAAAAATAAAGTGGAAAAGAGTAAAAGTAAGCTAGTCATAAGGAGAATGGTTATTTTATCCAGAAAGGAGTCTTCTCTTTTGACTTCAACAAAATATAGAAACTATACAACATTTTTGATCAAATCTAAGACACCAATAATTTTAAGACATCATTATTTTATATGCCACTAATAAAAAATGCTGCCATATAAAATTCAATACACTACTGATTGCAAGACATCTCAATTTTACAGATGGTTAAATGTAAAAAAAAGTCATTGAATTGATGAATTATATCTTTTGTGATTAGAAATGGTGATGGGCCTCAGTACCACATTGGCCTTAAAAATAGATTATTTCCTCAAAGGTTTAATAATCATGAAATGTACACAATAATTACATGAGACAGTCCTTTGATAACGAAAGGTTTTGTGATTTATAGGCAACTAAAAATTAGGGCTAATTTGTAGGATTATACTATATGAGAAAAGAATCAGCCTAATTAAACTTCTGAACTGCAAAGTCTTTTAAAAATTGATTTTAATATAGTTAGGGAGTCAGCTTCAGAGGAAGCAGAAAACTCAAAAGCTCATGAATAAATCTTTTTTTAACTAGGGTGTCTGAGTTCTATAAAATAATTATCAAAATGATTTCATTGGCAAACATTACAATGTTTCAATGATTTGATAGATTTTTGCTAAGTTGATATGAGGGGGAGAGGCTGGAGTCTAGGATGACTTCCAGGTTTCTGGCTTGAGTAACTCAAGGTGGTGGTGACATTCACTGAGACAAGAATTAGAAGAGGAGAGGGGAATTTGCAGGATAAGTGTCACCACTCATCATCATGAAACTGTCATCTTGGCTGGATGTGATTCACTGTTCTCTGTAGATCAAGATGGAGATACTGCATCTGTATGTTGTTTCTCCATTAGTGAATGCAGGATCATAAACAATTAGAGATGGAAAGAATCTTCACAATCACTTAATTCATACCCACCTTTCCCCCTCATCCATCCCCCAAACCAATGTTTGAATTATTTTCATACTCTCCCCGTGAAATGACCATCCACGGAGATCAAATTGCTTAACCTCTCTCAGTCTCAATTTCTGCAATTGTAAATTGGGGAATAATATTACCTATCTTGCAGGATTATATCAGATAATAAATACAAAGCACCTATCACAATGCCTAGTAAGTGTTCAATGAATAAGTCCTTAATAAATATTAGCTTAAAAAATGACAACGTTGTACAGTTTGTAACCCATTAATAGATTGTGAAATCAATTTTGGTGGGTAGTGACCAGCAACTTAAAAAACAAAAGTAGAATACAATAGGTCTTCGGAAAGTTCATAGATTTATATTGTCTTTTTTTTTTTTTTTTTTTGGTGGCTGGTCAGTATGGGGATCCGAACCCATGACCTTTGTGTTATAAAGCTGTGCTCTAACCAATCGAGCTAACCAGCCAGTCCCATATTACCTTTTAATTCTAATTTTTCACGAATTTTTTGAAGTACTCTCATATAACATGTAGTATGTGTATTATTTCATAAAATGTTTGTTTCCATGTGAACGTGGGTATATATAGATGGATAATTAGTATATAAACTTATAATTTATTATATATTTATATTTATTATATGTAATGCATATTTATATATGTTGGATATATGCACATGTGTGTTCTGGGTTATAGTGTGAAATGTATTGTGATCAGGTGGAAAAATTTTTGAGAAAACTTGCAACACACACTAGTTCTTTTCTTCAGTTGCTGATCTTTTTATGTTGAAAGCCACACCTTAGTTTTAAAGAGATTATCCTTCTGTCAAAGCCTTGGAAACTTAGGGCCGGCCCGTGGCTCACTTGGGCGAGTGCCAGTGCTGATAACACCAAGGCCACGGGTTCGGGTCCCTGTATAGGGATGGCCGGTTGCTCACTTGGCAGAGTGTGGTGCTGACAACACCAAGTCAAGGGTTAAGATCCCCTTACCCGTCATCTTTAAAAAAAAAACAAAAAAAGCTTTGGAAACTTTAAAGTACTGTATCTCTAAAAATATTTTTGTTTCCAGCTCCTAGCACAATACCTGGTAAATAGAAGGTGCCAAATACATTTTGATTTAACCAGGAACAATAAATAGTATGAAGATATATAGACTAATCGTTGTTAATATATATACTAGTGGTTCCTTTCTGGGTGATCAGACTCCTTTTGAGAAGTTGTTGGAAGTTTTGGACCCTTTTTCCAGAATAAGTGCCAAGCACTCACAATCTTCCACAGAGTCCACTCCTGCTCCATCGCCTCTAAGGATCTATGGACCCTAATTAGGAACACTGAAGGGGCCTGGCCGGTTAGTTCAGTTGATAAGAGCGCGGTATCATAACACCAAAGTCAAGGATCTGGATCCCTAAACCAGCCAGCCGCCAAAAAAACAAAAACAAAAACCCTTGAAAGATGTTTAACTTTTGACAGTGGGTGTGAGAGGCTGACAGGAGGTTTGGTATTAGATTACTTTTTAAACTCTCCTACAAATCCGGGAGGGCACAGGCAGAGACTTAAAAGAGTACAATCTGGTTCCATAAGTGTTCTGGTCAAAGAATAGTGGGGACAACTCTAACATCTGTTTTACATACGTTATGTCATTTGAATGCCACGTTAATCCTGTGATGATGAAACTGAAGCTCTGCGGGGCTTCGTGACTTCTCTAAAAGGACGCAGCTGGTAGGCTCAGGAAAAGGGACTGGAACGTACATTTCAAATTTTCGGAGATGATGGGCAGGGCAAATATGGTGGAGGAAGAGGCGGGACGGCGCACGCGCACAGTTGCGTCAGCGCCGACGTCCCTGTATTTCCTCTCGCTGCCACCCTTCCTCTCAGTCCAGTACGGTGGCCGACGGGAGTCAGGCGCTGGGGATGAATGAAGGTGCTGGGTACAGGTTGATTAAGTCTCTTCCGCTTTTCCCTCCGTCTAGCCCCAGTTCTCCCTTTGTGCGGTCTTCCCAGTCTTGCCCCCATCGCATCGACGGCCCGGTTGGTCCCGGCGTCTGAATTCTTGGTGCCCGAGTCAACTCGGAACACAGCTAGGGTTTGAGGTTCCGGATTACCGCCTAGGCCCAACTTCGGACCGCGCTTTCGATTTCTGCCGCGTCCCGCTTCTAGGACGCGGAATCCGGGTGGGATCCAGTGAGGCTGGAGGGTAGATCTTAAGGTATGAAGCGTCCGCTTCTCAGGCTTCAGCGTGTTCTCCTGTCTGTCGGCAACCGGCCAGACTTCGCTCAGTCTGAGGGACTTGTCGGTTCTCGTTACGCCCTGGGCGAGACCTATGAGCACACAAGTCTTGCCGCCTCTGTTCCATCAGCCCGCCCCTCTGTTAAAAGACCAGCCCCTCCTGTTTGAAAGCAAAGGAAAGTTTCTGCCCGTGACTCTGACCCACGGTTCTGCTAGTCGGTCGGTCTTTAGAAGAGATGGCTTTGCCCGCTGCCTTTTTTTAGTTTTATTTTTTGTGTGCCTTTGAGGCTCCTGAGGACAGAGAAGAGCGCAAGTGGGACTCGCCTTTCTCCCCCCCATTACTAATTGCACCTACACATCTGCTTTTTACTTAGTAACACAGGGGACATAGGATAGCGTTGTGGCCCTTAGAGCCTTGAATCTGGCATTGCTTCTGGCCAGTGAGATGATTTGCCAGTATTTCCACCGACTGGAGGGTGGGAAAGAAGCCCAACAGTTGTTTACATATGTTGGGTAGGCATGTGAAACGGGGGGTATGGAATATGAAAGAGGAGCATTCTTGGCTTTGGCCATTCATTTACTTTTTTTTCTTTTGGCTGCTGGCCGGTATGGGGATCCGAACCCTTGACCTTGGTGTTATATCACCATACTCCAAGTAACTGAGCTAACCGGACAGCCCCTCCATTCATGTATTTTTATTTACATTTCGTGGAGTTCATATGACGTATAATGGAGAAAGTCTCAGATTGGAATTTAGAGGGTTCAGGCTTGGATTGTGCCACTAACTAGTAATAATACTTTGAGCTTGTTAATTAATCTCTCTGGGCTTCATATTCCTTTTTTGTAAAATAAGAGTATTAGAGCAGAAGATTCCTAAAGCTGGAAAAGACATTAATATACTATGTTTTCTTTCTCATTTTCCAGATGGCAGTAGAAACGTAGGGAGACAGAGAAGCCTTGTCTTTAATTGTGCCAGGAACATTGCCAACGTAGGGGTCTATCAAAAATATACCACATATTTCAGGGTTTTTAAAAAGAGAGGCATTCATACTTGTGGAAGTTATACCCTTACTTTAATTTTTTTTGTTGTTGTTTTTACCATTAGGATCAACAGTGATAATGACTGAGTGTACAAGCCTTCAGTTTGTCAGCCCTTTTGCTTTTGAGGCAATGCAGAAGGTAGATGTTGTTCGCCTGGCATCTTTAAGTGATCCAGAATTAAGACTTCTCCTGCCCTGCTTGGTGCGGATGGCACTTTGTGCGCCTGCTGACCAGAGCCAAAGCTGGGCTCAAGATAAAAAACTTATCCTTCGCCTTCTGTCTGGAGTGGAAGCTGTCAACTCCATTGTTGCATTGTTGTCTGTGGACTTTCATGCCTTAGAACAGGATGCCAGCAAAGAACAGCAGCTTAGGTAATGTTACGTTATATAGTATGTGGACTGGGATTTACTTGGATTTGCCAAAAACAGACAATAGAATGTTTTTCAGAGTTCCTCTAGAAAAGAGAGAATGAGAATCTACATTTTGAAGAGTATTTTACTGAGGTCTTTTCTGTTTATAGTTAAAATTCTAGGATCTTTGAATTCCATATTATAAAATGTTGTGTAGAGAAGTTTGGCCATGTACTGTTGTATTTGGGCTAAACTGATTAAGCCAGTTATTCTGTGGGAAGTGGGTAAGGTAATTCCCCTTAGATTAGAAGGATTTATTGGAATCGCTTGGAAGGGTTTTTAAGCTTACATTGATTCTCAAAGATTCTGGGCAGATGTTATGTCCTTCCTTGCCCATTGTGAATCCAGTAGTAAGCCACTTTTGTTAATGGAAGTGGGTATTAACTGTAAATTTTGTTGGTGTATTTATGTAGGTTGTGAATCCCTGAAATATATAGGGAAACTAAATAGAATTTTAGGCGTAATAGAGAACATTTAGAATTTATGAATTCTTTTGTAGATTATTTCAATAAAAGAATTTTTACGCAATTATTTCCATACCAGTGTTCTCATAATTGTTGTTTTACATGTTTGTATTTCATTAGGCATAAACTTGGAGGAGGCAGTGGGGAGAGCATCCTGGTATCACAGCTTCAGCATGGACTGACATTAGAATTTGAACACAGTGATTCACCTCGTCGATTGCGGCTTGTGCTTAGTGAACTGTTGGCAATCATGAACAAGGTGCATTTCTATTTTTTTTTTTTATTGACATGTGATAATTGTACATATTTATGGCGGTACACACAATGTTGTATTTCCACACGTATGCATTGTGTAATGAGCAAATTATGGTAAGTAGCATATCCATCACCTTACATATTTATCATTTCTTTGTTGTGAGAATATTTAAAATCCTCTCTTCTAGCTATTTGAAATATACAGTGCATTATTGTTAACTATAGTAAGGCACATTTCTCTTAATCATAGCTGAAAGTATGCATATTTGATGTCTACACATAGAAAGGTAGACAAAAACAGAAGCAAGAAGGCAAGCAGGTAGCATTCTCTTCTACTTATATGTCTGTTTGATATGTAAGTGCTTTCCTTTCTTTTTTTTTTTGGCAGCTGGTGGGTATAGGGATCTGAACCCTTGATCCTAGTGTTGTATCGCCACGCTGTAACCAACTGAGCTAACTGGCCAGCCCCTTCATTTCAAAGACTGAAAGAATATTAAAAGTGTGCCTTAAAGGCTTTCTTTCTCTAATTACTATTTTCTCTCATTTATGCCTACTCTGCATTCTCTGTCATTTGGTATTTGTTTTTTCTGTATGGAGTCCATACAATGGATTTTTGACATTTAGAAAGGAAGTTATCTCATGACTTGTACAAATTACCAAATTTGATAATACCTTTATAGGATATAATTTCCCCCATCAAATGTAGTGAAGTATAACTGGAAGCTGTATGTGATCTATCTGTTTAGACACTGGAGGAGCATTAATTACCTCGTATCAAAGTTGAATTGGATGTAGGATGATTGTCTGGCATCACTTGGTAAATGACTCAGCTGCTCTTGTACACTAATGAAGAAGGCTATAAGTTCTCTTCTCAGCAAAATTACAGATTTCTTTAGGTCATGGACCTTTGGGTAATTATGGTTAATTGAAACTCCGAATTTTAAATTTATGAATGTCAAGATTCTACCATACAAAGAACTGAGTTGGATCTTCGTATTAAGATGACTTATATGAGATTAGACGCAGAGTTTCAGAGGCAGAAGTTATTTACCGTTAGAATTTTGGGGTTGGTTAATTTATAGTAAATAAAATTTAGTTTTATAAATTGTGGACAAAAAAGACTAAATTCTTTTCCAAAGAAAATACTGGTAGGGGGTTTTCAGCCAGTTTTAGATAAAGTTTTTAAGATATGTTATAAATCTTTGTAAAGTTTCTTTGTATCACAAATAATAATTTCATTCTCTTTTCTACTATATTGATACTCATTAATTTCAACCAAAAGTTTTCCTACTTTTTTTCTTACTACCTCACTTGATGGCTCTAATAAGTGACCTTTCTCCTCTGGTAGGTTTCAGTTTTTTGGTTTTGTGCTCTTCATCATATGGGAAATACGATGACAAAACTACTGTAGGAAATTTTCTTTCCTTTTTGTTTTTAAAAAGATGACCGGTAAGGGGATCTTAACCCTTGACTTGGTGTTGTCAGCACCGTGCTCTCCCAAGTGAGCTAACCGGCCATCCCTATATAGAGATCTGAACCCGTGGCCTTGGTATTATCAGCACCACACTCTCCCAAGTGAGCCACGGGCCGGCCCCACTGTAGGAAATTTTCAAAAAGTTAGTAGGTACTTTGTTGATCTGAGTTTTAATGCTTTGTTTTTTCCCATAATTCATTCAGAATTGAACATGAATTTATATCTGTTATACTGCTCTAAGTTTATAGTTTTTGGCTTTTTTAAGGGATAGCTTATGTAGATAGCATTTCCAGTTTATTTCTTTGGCTGCCTTATCCTTTTATTACAGGTGTGTTCAAATATAGATAGATAGAAATCATTCTTGAGACTGACACTGCCATGTTGAATAATAATTAATGTTATTGCTAATTTTGGTTAAATTGGTTGAAATTGATCAAATACTGCATATTCTGCTGTGGTATATTAGTGATATGTTAAGAGACATCGGCTGTGAGTTTAATAACTAATCATAAAAATAGTAAGGGATTTAATTCATTACCTGAAGTTAAGAGAGTTCATTTCTTTCTGTCTTTCAATTTTTTTTTTAAAGGTATCTGAGTCCAATGGAGAATTTTTTTTCAAGTCTTCTGAGCTCTTTGAGAGTCCAGTGTATTTGGAGGAAGCCGCAGATGTACTTTGTATTTTACAAGCAGGTACTGCACTGAGTGCTAAGAAACATTTCAGATATAGTTTCTTGTTAAATGATGCTATGTAATTTCTTAGCCTGGAATGTTGTGTTATTTCAAAGATCATCTAATCAAAATGTACCTTAAAAGTTTAAGTCAAAAATGACTAATACAAGGAGCTGGCCGGTTAGTACAGTTGGTTAGAGTGTAGCCTTATAACACCAAAGTCATGGGTTTGGATCGCCATTCTGGCCAGCTGCCAAAAAAAAAAAAAGACTGATAGTAAGACAGTGACTAAGTAAATTATATTCTTTCCATAGTGTGGCATCTCATGCAGACATTAATATAGTATGTTTGATTTAATGATTTTAATGCTCATTAATGACTTTGGAAAGCGTTCACAGTATGTGAAATAAATGAAAAAGCAAAGGGCAAAGTGGTGAGTGGAATATAATCTCCACTTTGTTAAAAGTTAAATAAAAACAATACCCATGGGGAGTATTAAAATAAAAATGTTCATATTACTAACTTTGAGTGATATGGTTAGAGCTGATTTTAATTTTGTTCATTGTATGTTTCTGTGTTTTCCAGATTCTTTTTTTTTTTTTTTTTTTTTTTTAATTTGTTTTGGTGGCTGGCTGGTGCAGAGATCCAAACCCTTGACCTTGGTGTTATCACTCTGTGCTCTAACCAACCAACGTAGCTAACCAGCCAGCTCCAGATCCTTTATAACAGATATCACGATAGAAGTGAAAGAGGAGTTAAAAATGCAGAGATGATTTCCATGGAAATAACTCTTTTGACCAGCACTGTCCAATATAACTTTCTTCAGTGTTCTATATTGTGCTGTCCAATACAGTAGCCACTAGCCACATGTGGCTGTGGATTACTTGAAATGTACTCATGTGACAGAGAAACTGAACTATTTTTAATTTTATTTAACTTATGAGTATTGTCTATCCTACCAGACAGCTCAGCTCTGGACTATGATGAGAAACTACTTTTATCTTACTGTTTTTAGGTGAAATCTGTGAAATGTCAAAAGATGTTTAATATATAATATAATGAAATATCACTCTTTAATAATAACACTTTGTTTTCCTATAGAGCTCCCCTCCTTACTTCCTATAGTTGATGTAGCTGAAGCCTTGCTACATGTTAGAAATGGTGCCTGGTTCTTGTGTCTCTTGGTGGCCAATGTTCCTGATAGTTTTAATGAAGGTAAATATAATTTAAAAATGGGATGTTGAAGAGGTTTGCTTGGGCATGTACTGGACCTATTTTTTTGAACTAAGAAGAAACATAGGATTTTATTTGAGAGTTTATCTTTTGAAAATTTATTAGTATTCATTGTTGAAATATTGAGTTTAGAGAATTCAAAATTGTATTGACATTGCAAGTTATAGTGAGTATGTAGCAAAAAAATTTTTTGCCATCCATCACCATTGCTGTAAAATGACAGTAAAAAATACCTAGGAGGTAGAAGATATAATCTCTATGTTCAGGTAGCAAAGAGTAAGAGACATACATCTGTGAAATATTCAGAGAACAATATGAGATATGTATAATCAGAAATAGAGTTGGACTTTTGTTTCTCAGTTTGCAGAAAATATAGGGTAAAAATTGAGAAAAATCAACTAAAGTTTTATACCTCTATCTAGAACTATGAGTGATTGAAGATTGTTGTTTGGGTCTGAGTGATATAAAAATAAAAACATCTGTTGAGCAAGGAAAGTAATTTGTGAATTGGGAGCCAGAGAGGAAAAAGCACTGGATCTGGGGTTATAATTCCTGAGTTTGTCACTCACCATTGTGTGATCTCCACCAAGATACTTAACTTCTCATCTCTAAAATGAAGATAATGTTAATAATATTTCCCTTACTTTTCCGAGAGACATATCGAATATCACATGATGATGTAAAATCTCTTCTGTAAACTGTGTTCTTGCTGATTTTCTGTCAACTTGTTCTATCAATTACTGAGAGAGGAATGTTGATGTCTCCAAACATAGGAACATCATATTGTGGATTTGTCTTTCTCCTTTCAGTTCTGTCTGTTTTGCTTTATTTTGATGCTATATTGTTGGGTCTATGTGCATTTAGAGGATTGTTATATCTTTTTGAAGAATTGAGCCTTTTTTTCCCCATTATATAATGTCCTTTTTTCTAGTAATATTTCTCTTTTTAAGTCTACTTTATCTGATATTAATACAGCCATATCATCTTTCTTAGTGTTCGCATGGTATATATATATTTCTTCATTTTTAATTTATCTGTGTCTTTATATTTAAGGTGGATTTCTTGTGGACACAGATAGTTGGGTCTTGTTTTTTTAAGTCTAGTGACAATTTCTATCTTCACTGGAATGTTTCAATAATTTACATAGAACATTTAACATGATTATTGTGGTGATTATGTTTAACTCTATCATTTTGTTTCTTGTTTTCTATTTGTCCCCTTTTTCCTCTTGTCCTTTGTGCCATTGTTGTCACAGGTTCTACTTCTATATGTGTTATAAACCTTAGAGTACATTGTTATTGCTTTTATATTTTAAAGACAAAAAAAAGAAGAAAAAACCTTTTTCTTTCTTTTTTAAAAATTAATTAATTAATTATTATTTTTTTACACTCTAAGATGTTGCAGAACAATGGGAGGGGGAAGAGGGAGGGGCTAGGCAGATGGAGGTGGGGGTAGAGGGATGGAGGGGGCGTGGCTGAGGCCCCCTGCCAGGCTAGGGAGCGCTGGGCTTCCAGCAGCTAGGCTACGTCATCGCTGGGAAAAGCCTTTTTCTTTATCTGCATATTTACTGTTTTTCATGCTCTTCATTCCATTGTTTAGCTCCACATTTTCATCTGGTATGATTTCCCCTTAGCTTGAAGATCTTCCTTCATTTCTTGTAGTGCCGGTTGGCTGGAAACAGATTTTTCTAGCTTTGATTTGGAAAAACCCTCATTTGCCTTCATTTTTGAAAGATATTTTTATTGAGCATAGTATTTTAAGTTGACATTGTCTTTTTGCTGTTTAAAGATGTCATTCTGTTGTCTGGTAATTTTTATCTTTGTTCCTCTGTAATGTTTCTTTTTTCCTCTGGCCACTTTTGTTTATTTTTTATTTCTTCTGGCAGCTTTTAAGATTTTCTTTTTATCACTGGTTTTCAGAATTTGATTATGATGTGTCTTGGTATGATTTTCTTTGTGTTTGTCCTCCTTGGGGTTCATCAAACATGGGTTTATAGTTTTCATTAAATTTGGGAAAATTTTTTCTAATGTCTTTTTGTCTTCCACTTTCCTTATCTTTCTGGGACTGTAATTACAAGTATGTGTGACTGTGTGATATTGTCCCACTGGTTACCTTTCATTTTCTAAGTCTTTTTATATTCTTTGCTTCATTTTGACCAGTTTCTGTTGCTCTTCTTTCAAATTCTCTTATCCTTTTCTGCTGTATTGTTTAATCTACATAAATGATTGATTCTCAAGGCTAAAAAAAATGGTTTCTAACATCTTACTTATAAAGCTTAAAGTAATAGAAGCTCTTAAATATCCAGTTTGTAGGGGCCTGATTAAAAATGGAGAACGACAAGATGAAGAAAGTCTTGGAGGAAGGCGCAGGACAGATGCCTTACGCTTCTTATGTAAAATGAATCCTTCTCAGGCCCTCAAGGTCCGAGGCATGGTGGTAAGAGATACTATTGTTTTTCTGAGACAAAGACCTTTATATTATGACCTGGAACTTTTCTCAAGATGGTTTAGAAATCTTGTAGAGGTTGGGAATTTTAACTACGTACTGGATTGTTATCTTCTTCTCTGGGTTTTTATGTTTTGTAAGATCTCTTCCTGTAAACTTTAGATTTTGAAGTATCCTGGACCTTTTCCTTACGGCATTAAGTTCAATTTATTTTCTTTGCTGCATTAGGTGGAAGAATGTCACTTGCCAGGCCTTGGAGTGGCTTTGACACTGGATCATACTAAAAATGAAGCTTGTGAAGATGGAGTGAGTGACTTGGTTTGTTTTGTTAGTGGTTTGCTTCTTGGAACAAATGCGAAAGTCCGGACTTGGTTTGGAACTTTTATCCGTAATGGACAGCAGGTGAGAGTTAAATATCTGTATATCTGTGGATTCGGAGACTTTGGCAATTACTAAAAAGGAAGAAACGCTTTTTTTAAATGATGTCATTAGACCAGTGGTCCTCAAACTTTTTACATTCAAGTAACTCCCTACATTTAAAAAAATTATTGAGGATACCAAGGAGCTTTTGTTTATGTGGCTTTTATCTATTGATATTTGCCATATTAGAAATTAAAATTGTGGGCTGGCTGGTTAGCTCAGTTGGTTAGAGTACACTATTATAACACCAGGGTCAAGGGTTTGGATTCCCATACCAGCCAGCCACCAAAAAAAAAAAAAAAGAATTAAAAAAAATTTATTGAATTTATTTTAAAATAGCAATATCAATAATATCCTATTAAATGTGAGTATAATATGTTTTTAATGAAAAATAGTTGTATTTTCCAAATAAAACAACTTAGAAGAATGATATCGTTTTATACATTATTTTCAAATCTCTTCAATATCTGGCTTAATAGAAAGTCTTTGGAAAACTTCACTGTACACTTGTGAGTGAATGAGAGTAAAAGGCAGATAATGTCTTAGTATAATTAAGGAAATATTTTTGTCTTTCTGGACCCCCTGAGTAAGTCTTGGGAATCTCCTGGGTTCTGGGTCAGACTCATGAGCACTACTGCATTAGGTCATCAAAATAAGTTGTTATTATATCCTGTAATTTTAATATATATGTATTATAAGTTCCTAGCTTAAGAGAAAAAAAGATGCAAGTATATTTTTATTGTGGTAAAATATACATAACATCAAATTTGCCATTTAATTATTTTTAAGTGTACAGTTCATTAACATTAAGTACACTCACAACGTTGCACAACCATCACCATTATCTGTTTTCAGAAGTTTTTCATTATCCTGAACAAAAACTCTGTACCCATTAAACAATTCCTCCCTACTCCCAGCCCTTGGTAGCCTCTATTCTTCTTTCTGTCTCTTATGAATTTACCCAATCTAGGTACCTTATGTAAGTGGACTTACAATATCTCTCCTTTTGTATCTGCCTTATTTCACTTAGCATAATATTTTCAAGGTTCATCCATATTGTAGTATGTATCAGAATTTCCTTTTTGTTTGTTTTTTGGCAGCTGGCTGGTAAAGGCATGCAAAACCTTGACCTTGATGTTTCAAGGTGATGCTCTAACCAATTGAGCTAACCAGCCAGCCTCAGAATTTCCTTTGTAAAGCTGAATAATATTGCAATGTATGTATATACCACACTTCGTTTATCCATGTTGATGGATATATATTATATTTGCAACAATTTTTAACTTGTAAAATATTTTAATTTTTCACAAAATATTTTGTAGTAACTTTGTGAATAGAGTTCCTGTGAAGAAACCTAATGCAGATCATGTTTTATCTTGTTGAGATCACTCAGCTAGACAGCATGTGTAATGCTTAGATCCTCCAGCCTATTTTTTTATGCTACTGAATCATCGTATTTTTGTATATCTAAGTTCTACTTTATAGCCCACTTGAAAACTGATTTTAAGCTTGCTTTTTAAAAGGAAGTTAACATTTATTGTATGCCTTCTATATGTCAGGCACTGGGCACTTGGCATGCTCTTTTTTTTTAGTTGTCCTTCGTATGCAATAAACTTTTCTTCTTTGAACTTAGTGTTATTACTAAAGCAGGTTTATCGTATTTTACTTGGAAACACTCTAAAGATAATAATTAGCTAACATTTGCCTAGCTCTTTATAGTTTAGAAGTGCTTTCTTGTGTAACATCTTTATTTATTTATTCATCTCCTTAACAGACATTGAGTGCTTGCCATATGTCAGGCACAATGTTAGGTACTGCAGAGTAAGAGATAACAAAGACATTATCCCTACCTGAAGAACTGTAGGGTTTATAGACTTGTAAACTAAATTACAACAGTTCTCTAAGGTAAATATTATTAATAAAATACTCATTTCTTTGTCACTAAGGAAATTGGGATCCAGAGAGGTTGACTAATGTACCTAAAAAAGTACATAATCATCTAATAGTGGAGCTGGGATTTATTTATTTTTATTTTATTTATTTTTATTTTTTTTAAAGATGACTGGTAAGGGGATCTTAACCCTTGACTTGGTGTTGTCAGCCCCACGCTCTCCCAAGTGAGCTAACTGGCCGTCCCTGTATGGGGCTCTTAACCCGTGGCCTTGGTGTTATCAGCACTATGCTCTCCCAAGTGAGCCACGGGCCAGCCCTTGGAGCTGGGATTTAAACACAAGATCTTTTGTCTCCAAAATCTGGGCATGTTTTACTATACTGTTCTGTTAGTCATTATGTATTTGAAAGTACCATTTGAATAATATTCTACAATTAAAACTGTGATTAATTTAGTCTTTCCTGTGTAACCAATCCAAGTTAGGGTGAGTAGAGCATTCTTCAAACAAATCAGTGGATTTTTAGTTTGCTTTATTGATTAAAATGAGACTTAACAGTTGTGATAACCTTCTCAAATAGGTCAATTTCAAGTGTTTAAATGGGGAGCTCTGTTTGAGCTTCTTTTTTTGTTTGTTTGTTTTTTGGTGGCTGGCTGATTTGGGGATCCAAACCCTTGACCTTGGTGTTATAGCACTGTGCTTTAACCAACTGAACTAACCGGCCAGCCCTGGTTGAGCTTCTTTTTAATTTAGTAAGTGCCCCATGCTTTCTTCCTTTTGTGATCCATATTTCTTACAGAGAAAAAGAGAGACCAGCAGTTCTGTCCTTTGGCAAATGAGGAGGCAGCTTCTTCTGGAGTTGATGGGCATTCTTCCCACAGTAAGAAGTACCCGCATTGTGGAAGAAGCTGATGTGGAGATGGAGCCCAATGTGTCTGTGTATTCGGGGCTGAAAGAAGAGCATGTTGTGAAAGCCAGTGCACTCTTACGTCTGTACTGTGCTTTGATGGGGATCGCTGGACTCAAGTATTCAATAATTTGATATTTTAACTTTTTGTCATTTTACTTTCTTGTTTCTAATCCCAAGAAAGTGAGCCAAAGGTCTTTTATTCAGGTGGTGCAGGTTTTCTGTTGCGCTCAGGTAGTAGGCTGCCCTATATCAAGAATGAAGTCCTAAGGCCAGGTATTCGTAGCAGGGATATATTCATTTACAGGTTGAATATCCCTTATCGGAAGCTTGAGACCAGAAGTGTTTCAGATTTTGATTTTTTTTTGGATTATGGAATACAAGGGTACTTCAAAAATTCATGGAAACATAGAATTAAAGATTTTATGAATCTTTCCATGAACTTTTTGAAGTGCCCATGTATTTGCAGAATATATACTGGTTGAGCATCTGTGATCCAAAAATCTGGACTCTGAAATGCTTCACTGAACATTTCCTTTGAGTGTCATCTCAATGCTCAAAAAGTTTCAGATTTTGGAGTATTTCAGATTTCAGATTTTTGGGTTAGGGATGCTCAACCTGTATTTCAGTCTGATTGTAAATAGAATTATGTAAATATGGGAGGGGCCAGAACAATTTGTCAATTTCTAGTCACAGTGTAAAGAAACCTATGATTTTACTACAGCTTGACAAGACTATAGTGAATGATCTGTGAGTGGTCCTTTTCCTGGCCTATGCAGGTAGTTATAGTAAATTTCTCCTATGTTTACTTTTACAGCTGAGGTCATAAGTTGTTTAAAATTGATGTAATGTGATTATTAAGCACAAGATTTCTTATATAGTCACTGTACTACATCCTTTTGAATAATGTCCTCAACTTTTATACATACGGTCCTCACTTGGCGTGTCTGATTCACTTGAATTTGTTACCACATTTAGTTAAATAATGCTGGTCCCTCAACGAGGCTCAAGTTTCAGTTACCAGGATACATTAACCAAATAATTGTGTAAAATACAAACTTTGCTGTGAGCTCTTCAGGCCACTTATTACTATGTAAATAAAAGCTGCACATCATGATCAGTGACCAATGGCATCACTTTAAAAGCCTGTCGGTGACTGGCCACCACCCATCTGTTATTATGTTCACACAGAGACAGCAAAGTAGGTAGTTGTATTGCCTCCTTGTCTCTGAGAGATAAACCTAGTTGACATTTTATAAAAACGGATAATTGAGAGAGGATATTAGCTAATAAAGTTGAAACTATAATTATGAATGTATTTAGTATCACTGAACTGTACACTTAAAAATGGTTAAGATGGTAAATTTTAAGTTATTTTTTAAAAAGATGAAAGTGTAGCAAAGAAACAAAAAGTGGTAACTGAAAATGACATTTGAAGCAAACATAAGTTGAAGAAATAGCTGACTGTGAGAATTTTGACATTGTTGCTATTTGAGAGACCCTAGATTTGTGGCCAGGGGAATTTTCTGAAGGCGAACTTGTTGACGTAAATGAGAAAAGTGATTGTGACAAAAGGATGAAGATGTCCCAGAGGATATGATGCTGGCAAAAATCTTCACATTAAAGGAACTATCAGATATTTAACAACTGAAAAGTACAAAGGACAAAATGTTGGAAGCTAATCTAAACTTAGAAGGGAGTTTGATAGTTCACCAAGGCATAGAAAAGATGCTCACTCCATATTATAAGTTAAGCAATGAAAAAAGCAAGAGCTATTCAAACTATTCTTGTTAAGGTTTTTACAAAGAAATAAAAGCTCTAATTACAAGTGTTTCTAATGCTTTTAAGTACAGAATGCTAAATAAATACTAGTTTTACTGTTTTTTAAAACAATTTCCTATGCATTATAACTGACACTTTTTAATGTTTTGACGAAAAATATTAAAGGTCACAATACAATTGTAATTTTTGCCATCGATTATTAAGATTGCACTGCATGGTATCAGCTTGCATGGTCATTTTTATGGTCCTACACTACTGTGCGAAGTGCCTGTATTTGTGTCTGAGGATAAACACTATAGTTGTAATCTTTCAGCAGTTTTTCTTTTAGTATATGTGCTGCCGAAGCGAGCACTCAGCAGTTTTTCTTTTGATGAGTTAAGATGTTAAAGATTTTATAGTGAGTTATCATTATAAAGTTTAGAATTTATATCTAAAATGTTAAAATGCTGGGAAGTGTACTTTTTTTTTTTCCCTTTCTCAACTAAAAAAAGTAATTTCTAATAATGTGTTCCTCCTTAGACCAACCGAAGAAGAAGCAGAACAGCTACTGCAGTTGATGACAAGCCGTCCCCCCGCTACACCAGCTGGGGTTCGCTTTGTTTCACTTTCCTTTTGTATGCTGCTGGCCTTTTCTACGCTTGTCAGGTACCTTCCCATTTAAGTTGCTCTATTTTCTCAGGGTCTGCTTTTACTTATTAAAATGTGTGGATACCATTAGATTAAGAGCTTACTACAAAAATTGGCCTTGGTGTGGACAATCATGGTATCTTTCAATAGAAGGATGTCAGTAGCATCTGGTTTATGCCAGTCATTTTATTGATTTTTTTCAGTTTCATCTGATAGTTTGATGGGGTATAGAATTCTAAGCTGGGAATAATTTCCTTTGAGAATTTTGAAGGTGTTGTTCCATTGTCTTCTAAATCCCAGTGTTGTTGAGAAGTCTGACATAATTCTGATTCCTGGTCTTTTGTGTGGCTTATTATTATTATTTTTTTTAAGTATGGAAACTTGTAGAATTAGCTTTTTGTCCCTAGGATTTTGAAGTTTCTGGGTGATATGCTATGTTTTAAGTTTGTTTTTGTCTGTTCCCCACATATTTGGTAATCCCTTTCAACCTGGAAATTCATGTCCTTCAGTTTTAGGACATTTTCTTGAAATCATTTGTTGGCAATGTCTTCCTCTTGGGTTTTCTCTGTCTAAAACCTCTTTTTATTCAGAATTGGACATTTTTAAAAGATCATCTTATTTTCTTATCCTTTATTCTTTTCCTTACTTTTGTTCTTTTTCTTAAAAGCAGCTTTATTGCAATATAATAAAAACCACCCACTTAAAGTGTACAATTGAATGGTTTTTAGTATGTTTACAGAGTTATACACACATAACCACAATCTAATTTTAGAACACTTATCACTCCAAAAAGAAACTGTTCATTCCGCCTTTTAGGATTTGTCCTTAACTTTGTCAAATCCTAATCAGTGTTTAATTTCTCTCTCTCTTTTTTTTTTTTTTAGGAGGCTGGTGGGTACAAGGCTCGAACCCCGGACCTTGGTATTATCAGCACCATGCTCTAACTGACCTAATGAGCCAGCCTCCAGTGTTTAATTTCTAAAAGCCCTTTTTTGGTTCTCTGAATGTTTTTTCTTTATAGTGTATGTTGTTTCATAGTGGCATGATTTCTTTTGATGGTAATCGTATGATTTTTTCTTTTTCTAGGTAGCTGGTGGGTATGGGGGTCCTTGACCTTGGTGTTATAACACTGTGCTCTAACCGACTTAGCTAACTGGCCAGTCCTAATCATAATAATGTTGAAGGGATATTATTTGTACTACTTCTGTTCTCTAAGTTGCTCTTTTTCTGCCTTTTTTGGGTCTCTATTTTTCAAGTTAGAAGTCTTTATCAGGTGTTTAATATTTCTTGATTGTTCATATTTAAGAATAGGAAAATAAAAAGCAGATTAGAATCTCTAAATAAACAGGTAGGTCTTTGGGAAACTCTTGGCCTGATCAGAGTTTTAGAAAAGACTGTAGTCTTGCCTGGAAAGTAAAGGCCTGTCTGAGAACCCATAAACAAAGTTAAAAAGTGAGAGTTAAAGGCTGCAATATAATCATTCACTTAATTTATGACGTTTAGAATGGTGCTCCAGATAAACCTCATTCTCCCTTAATTCTGGCACACTGTTTTACCATCTCTAGAGAACAAATTTCCAGTCTTCTCTCTATTGATGGAGGGGTGTTCATCTAGTTGTGTAGAATGGAGGAGGTGATTTGGAGATCTACTACTTACACAGACCATCAAACTTTTTATTTTAGTCACTGTCTTCACTCTCACTCCCAGAACTGCCTGGAGCTGTCAGTTCCTGAGCCCTTTGAGAATCCTGTGGTATAAAATGGATTGGTTTTTCCCTTCTGCCAGTTTAGTACTCTGTTTCCTCAGGTCTGCTGAGTCAGTTACCACTTGTCTGTATGTTCTCTAGCTTCCAGTATTTGTGTTGTCCCTCCTCAACATCCTATGCATTCGTAACTTTTGAGAAAACTCCTTTAATGTAGTTTTAGTGGGGTTTAAGGAGGGTGTAAAATTAGGTACATGAAATGAAGTGCTTTCTTTTCTTTTACCAGAAGTACTTTCTAAACATTATCTGTAATCCTCATTATTTCTATAAGATGCATATTTTTGTCCATATTTTATAGGTAGGAGAACTAAAGTTCAGAAAGATTAAGTTTCTTCCTGAAGACCACACTACCAGTAATTAGCAGAGATGGGATTTCCACTTGAGTCTGGCAAGCTGTAAAGGCTGTGATCTTTCTACTACATAACACAGCCTTTTATTAGCGGATGGGTTAGGTATAGTTGAGAATGATGTCTTAAATTTTCTTAGCTTGGGATAGTGGGAAAAGTACAGTTTTGGTTGCTTTTTGTTTTAGCCATTTTCACTGCAGTGCTTTTCTTCACAAATCAAAGGCTGCCTGTGCCTTTCAACCTAAAATCTAGGAATTCCCTTTAAAAACTCATAGTCATTGTTATATTTTTATAACCATTTTTCATATCTGGTGAGCCCATGGCTGTCTTTTTTTCTTTCTCTTTTTTTCTTTTTCATCATTAGTGATCATTTATTTCTCTATAGTTTTGAGTTCTACTCAAAAGATTTCTAAAAATTAAATTTCATTTTTCAGGTAAAAAATGGGCTAACTTGTTTCTGTCTAGTACTCAGCTTATGTCTTTAATGCTTAAGGGTTTTTTTGTTTGTTTATTTATTTTATTTTTTTTTTGTGGTGGCTGGTAATGGGATCTGAACCCTTTACCTTGTTATTTATCAGCACCATGGTCTAACCAAGTGACCTAACACTGATACTTAATTTTTATTTTATTTTTTTGGTGGCTGGCCAGTATGGGGAACCAAACCCATAACCTTGGTGTTATCAGCACCATGCTCTAACCAAGTGAGCTAATGCTGATGCTTAATTTTCATTTTATTTTATTTTTTTGGTGGCTGGCTGGGGAACTGAATCCTTGACCTTCGTGTTACAAGGCCATGCGCTAACCAAATGAGCTATCTGGCTAGCCTCTAAAACTAGGTTTTTTCTATATGAAATAAGTATGAGTTTTTACTGTAATATGGTTCTTTTAGCATTTTAATTCCTTGCTTTTCCAAGGGATGTGGGGAAGTTTACTGTCACCAACATGCAAATGTAGTAACTAAGACAGTGAGAGAGTTTGACTATTAAGATTCATGAAGAAAAACAAAGGTCTTCATTCTTGAGCTCTAGAACTACTTCACATCTCAGTGACAGTTAATGGCCCAATTCAGCAACCAGTTAATTTGGCCTGATGTTTTAAAGTAGGGAAGGAGGGGCCGATCCCGTGGCGCACTCGGTAGCTGGGAGCGCGGCGATGCTCCCGCCGCTGGTTCGGATCCTATATAGGAATGACCGGTGCACTCACTGGCTGAGCACCGGTCACGAAAAAACGACAAAAAAATAAATAAATAAATAAAGTAGGGAAGGAAAAAATAATTCCTACCAAAAATAATTTCAGAATACTTTCTTATTCATATACTTGTATAGTTGATTTAAATCAGTGACATTCTGATATGTTTTATATAGTACACCTGAACAGGAGCAGTTAATGGTGGTTTGGCTAAGTTGGATGATAAAAGAAGAAGCTTATTTTGAGAGGTAAGATGATTTAGTTTGTTTCAGTTAGCCAAGAAAGCTTTTATTTTCTCTGTGGAAATTTATATGTTCTTTTTTGTTTCAACAGTACTTCAGGAGTCTCTGCTTCTTTTGGGGAGATGTTATTATTGGTGGCTATGTATTTTCACAGCAACCAGCTTAGTGCTATCATTGACTTGGTCTGTTCCACTTTGGGGATGAAGGTAATTTTCTTTTATCTTGCTTCTAAGAGAAGGTGTTTCTAAGCTGGACATTTTGTTGTAGTATAAAGTAAGTAGATTGTTTTTATTTAAGTAATTTTAGTTGTTTAATAGATTGAAGTTTTATCAGGAGCTCTTAAGAAAAAAATGCGTTTTAGTGGGTGTGGTGATATGAACCTATAGTTCTTGGTACTCAGGAGACTGAGGCTGGAGGATACTTGAGCCCAGGAATTCTGGGCTGTAGCATGCTTTGCCCATTAGATGTCCTCACTAAGTTTGGCATCACTATGGTGACCTCCCTGGAGTGGGGGACCACTCCCTGGAATGGTTTCCTAAGGAGGGGTGAACTGGCCCAGGTTGGAAACGGAGCAGGTCAGAAATCCTGTGCTGATCATTAGTGGCATCCTGCCTGTGAATAACCTTTGCACTCCAGCCTGGGCAACATAACAAGACTTTGTCCCCATAAAAAAAAAAGAAAAGAAAAAACTGCATTTTGAAAACATTTCTTTACAAGGATAATAGATGTTCAATGCAGAAAGCTTGGAAAGCACAGAAAAGGGAAAAATATCTTATAATTCCACAGTTAGTGACATGAAGTATACTACTGGTAACAATATGGTGTCTGTCCTTTCTTTAAAATGATATATATATTTTGTAATTTAAAAAAACTTATTAATATATAATGAAAATTTTTTTCATATCAATAAATATTTTAATACAATATAATTTTTAATGGCTGCTTAGTAGCCCATCATTCGGACTGATCATGATTTTCTTTTCTTCTTTTTGGGGCTGGTCACAGAGATCAAACCCTGGACCTTGGTGTTGTCCGTACTGCACTCAAACCAACTGAGTAACCAGCCAGCGATCATAATTTTCTTAATGGGTCCTTATTATTTACCATATAGATTTTCCAATTTCTTTGTGATGTTTAGATGAATATCCTCATTTATGTAAATATATACACAGGCACTTACACATCTATATTTTTATACACTTATAGGATTATATTCTTAGGATGAAGTTCTAGAAGGCAGTTACTAAGTAAAAGAGTATGATTATGTTAAGATGTTTCATCAGTATTGCCAGATTATCTTTCAGAAAGATTATACCAATTTAATTGTTCTCATTAATTCATGAGAACTCCCATTTTTCTAAACTTTCACTGTCACCGGATATTACCATTCTTTTTAATCTTTCCAAATTTGAATGATGAAGAATGGTCTCACTTATTTTGTGTTTGTGTTTTTTTTTTTTCCTGGCTTTAAAAAATGTTTGTTTATTTTTTGGTGGCTGGCCAGTACGGGAATCTGAACCTGTGACATTGGTGTTGTAAGGCTATGCTCTCCCCAACTGAACTAAAAGGCCAGCTCATTATTTTGCATTTCTTTCATTACTAGAGAAACTGTAGTTTATAAAATCTATGTGTTTTGGCTGGTTTATTTCTTTTTGTGAAAAGCTTATCAGGATCCCAATTTTTCTGTGGGGATTTTTATTTTTCCTCTCACTTATTCAAAAGTGCTTTATATAAGAGATATACCATTATACCTTATATATCCTATTTCATTGATTATAATACACACATTTTACCCAATATTAAAATCGGGATTCGTTTTATAGTTGACATGTAATGTAAATGTGGTAGTCTTCCTCTCTCCCTTTTTTTCCTTGAAAAGCTACTATTGTATCAATGACATATTTTATAATCCTTAGTGTCTTTAAAAGTGGAGAAGTACAATATGTTGCAAATGATTTTTCCCAGTCTTTTTTGCCACTTACTTTGCTATTGTCTTTTTTGCCATTTAACTTTGCCATGTAGAAATTATCATCATTATTATTTTTATGTAGTATATTAAGTGTTTCTTTTGTGGTTTGTATTTCATTGTTATGCTTAGAAATGGTTTTCCTTCCTCAGTTTTATATTAATGGTCACCTACATTTTCTTATAGTTTTTTTGTGGCTTCATGTTTTATATTTAAATCTTTAATCCATATTGAGTTTATTTTGGTGTATGGTGTCGTGTGCAAAAACAAAACTGTATATTTATATTTATTCCTACTGATCTCACTCCATTTATTGAATAATCCATTTACCCCCGCACTGACTTAAAATGCCAATAATAGTATTTACTTAGAACTTGTTATATTGGGGGCCGAGCCTGTGGCGCACTCGGAAGAGTGCGGCGCTGGGAGTGCAGCGACGCTCCCGCCGCGGGTTCGGATCCTATATAGGAATGGCCGGTGCACTCACTGGCTGAGTGCCCGTCACGAAAAAGACAAAAAAAAAAAAAAAAAAAAGAACTTGTTATATTGGTTCTGTCTCTAAGGAAAAACACACTTTAATGTTGTGTTTGAGAAGCCACTTCTGAAACAGAGTAGAATACTTGAACATTTGAACATTAATATTATGTCACAGCCGTTATAGATAATAAATTCACCAGAGCAAGTTGTGTTTCATATATTTTTACATGCTGTTGGAATTCTTTTGGTTATTTTAGATTGTAATTAAGCCAAGCTCCTTGAGCAGGATGAAGACTATCTTCACACAGGAAATTTTTACTGAGCAGGTACTTCTTTTTATTCTTAAGTACTTATTTAACTTTCTTTTGAAATATTCTGTAGGAGAAAACTTGTGTATTTCACCTTAAGGGAATAATATGGCCTTTCTCCATTCCTTTTCAATTTCTAATGATGATTTATTTCATCTTTGAAACTTCTATAAGAAGAATCCATTAGAAATATACTTTAAAAGCTACTCATTACATAGCAAAGCATGTTTTAAATTTATATATTTTTAGAGACTGAGTAGATATTTAAGAGTGTAGTGTTAGATATCAATGGTAGGGCACTCACATGGGGTAATCATTTGGATTTGTCAGGAGAAAAAAAATGAAGACCTATTTAAACGTTTAGGCTGTAAGATTCATTTCTAATTAGGTTATAAGCTAGAGTCTAAATTCCTTATTCTTGGATTTACATGTTCTTATTTGGCCTCAGCACTTTTGTCTATGGGTAAGCCTAAGGATATTTTATTTTTCAGTGAAGGAGTCTATTCTAAAATTTAAAAATAATTTACAGATTTCATTTGTCAATTTAAATCTTAAAATAGAAAAAAAGTCTTAAAAAATGAAATATTTGAAAATACTCATAGATCCACAATTGTTGCTTTTTTATAGTAATTAATATCTTTATCCCTGTACTAAACTCTCCCTCCCACTTATGTATACTACCACATAACAAGCAGTCACACATAATACATAGGAGAATCATAAGTTATTTTTTATGTCTTTACATTTGGACCAACTGGAAGACAGTTTGAGGAGGGTCTTTGAAAGACAACTAAAGGTCTGTGCATGACACACTGAGAATAAAAATTCTTGTTCATAGTTATGTTTTGCTTTATAATTCACATAATGTTTTTGCAAAAAAAGTTTACCTCCTCACAATAATCCTTTGAGGCAAGCAAGGCAGGGTTCTCCCATTTTGTAGATGTCAAAATAGATTCAGTAGAAAAAATGACTTCTCCAAAGTCATTAAGCTAGATTATATGATTTATTTCAAATTTTATATTTTTTATCTTATCACACTACTGTGTACATATATGTTTGATAACAAGTAAAAAATTAGAGAACTTTACACATCCCTAAATGTATGCTTTCTCATCATTCAAAGATAATTAAAAAATGTAATAATTGATTTTCATCATTTATTTCTAAGAACCATATTTGTGTTAAATATTGACAGTCTGCCTACTAATTCTTACACTTTCAGAATAATTTTATATTTGGTACTATCAAACATGTTTAATACTATTTTTCACTTTTAGGTTGTCACAGCTCACGCAGTTCGGGTCCCTGTCACCAGCAATCTGAGTGCCAACATTACTGGGTTTTTGCCTATTCATTGTATTTATCAGCTTCTCAGGAGTCGTTCCTTTACCAAGCACAAAGTGTCAATAAAAGTATGAGTTTGCATCATATTTCAAAAAACAACTTAAAGTAATGCTTTTTCCCCACTTCTATTTCAGTTTGTAGGCTTTTATTGTGGGTTTTGTGTATGAAATGTATGCTATTAAGCCAAAATATTAGTTATTTATATAGTTATAATATTATATTAGGATTAATTTTAGATTTTTTTTAAAAACAATATAACTGTTATTTACAAAATATATATTACTAATTCTTTTAAATTCTCAATAGCATCACATGGTTGTTTCATTAAAATTTAGTAAGAAATTGCCATTTTCTCCCATCCAAGTACTAACCAGGCCCAATTCTGCTTAGCTTTTGAGATCAGACAAGATCGGGCATGTTCAGAATGGTATGGCCGTAGACAAAATTGACATTTTCTGAATTTTGGTTCTGTTCACCAAATTGGGAAAGGTGCTGGTTAGCCCTCACCAATATTTGTAGATTTGTCACAAGGACACCTAACTTCTACATATTTTGATATGTTTTCAATTTTTATAGTTGGCTATATCAAATGGTTAAAAGGTCCTCTGAATAAAAGGCTGAAACCCAGGAGGTAAAGGAATCTGTTTGAACCTTTTCTAGAGGCTCTTATATTTACAAAGAACAATGAGCATTATATACATATTATCACTTTTAATTGTCCTTGTTTTTTTATGATTTAGTGAAATTATTTTCCAGCTAGATTATATCTTCTTCGTATTTTTAGCAAGTGAAATAGCTAAGAATTGAGTCCAGATACACACCCAACATTGCTATGTGTCCTCCATCCGAAGATAGTTAAGTGATGGTCTCCTGTAAGTGCTTGTCAAAGCCACTTTCTGAATCTTTCCAAGGGTTGGCTGTGAAGGACTGTTCTTCTCGAATTCCTCTTTGCTGTAAGGCCATCCATGACAACATATATGGTGCTTAAAATAGAGATGCTTTTCCTACTGCTTAAAAACTAATAGACTAAACCCAAAGCCAAACTTCCTATTTTAAGTTCATCTTCCACTGGGCAATAGTCTCGATTAGGACATATAGGTAGTTCATGTTTTAAAATCAAAGACAATTATGAAACTAGATAATATATTTGGAAGTGCCAAAATTTAAGTGAGTTTCACTGATTCATAAATCAGGTGAAATTGTATGTGCTTTTATAATTTTGTATGCTTTTTCTTATTGCCATAATTGATTCGGTGCCTGTAACCTTCTTTTTTAGGACTGGATTTATAGACAGCTGTGTGAAACCTCCATTCCACTTCATCCTCAGTTACTTCCTCTGATTGACGTGTACATAAATTCTATACTTACTCCTGCATCTAAATCTAATCCTGAAGCCACAAATCAGCCAGTCACAGAACAGGAGATACTCAATATTTTCCAAGGAGTCATTGGGGTAAAGTAGTGGTTCTTTTACAACTATTAACTTATTTTTCTTTAAGTTTGTTCTTTTGACTTATTCCATATGTTTTTCCTATCAGAGGACTTCTAAATGGTTCTGAATTTAAAACAGGGTTAAATTTCCTTAGATTACATATAAAAATTAAAAGAATGGTATTAGTTCCAAGTAGTTTGTTAAATAGGTAACTTTTGAGGAATTTTTCTAAAAGTTTCTTTAAAAGAATGGGTGTCCTGGAGATTGTGTATTTGATGGAGGACTGTGTGATGTTTCAACATATTCAACATAGCTTCATTTAGCTTCCTGGGAATCTAAGATACCTAGAAGCATTTATGAAGAATTGAATTTAATGAAAATCTTTTTTTCCCCATTTCAGGGAAAAATAGTTGCATTTTTTTGCAGATATACTTAAATATACAATATCTTTTTTAAGAGTTATTTTCTTCATGGTAATTTCAGATAATACTTGAGACTCCCATAAGTCTTTCAGAAGCAGCATGATGGGATTGCTACTGAGTAGTATCTGAAGTCTTTTTTTTGGTCCTGTCTTAGAGACTACTTAAGCATGTTCCCTGTCATCTCTCATGCCATCTCAAATTTCATTTAAACTTCAAGTTGTCTCTTTGAGTTTAATGTAAACATAGCATCATTTCTCCTGTATATCTGAGCTTGGGAGCAGCAACACCTAAGTATTCTATTTTGATACTTTTACTGTCAAAAAAAAAAAAGCACTCATGAAATTTAACAGTACTTTAAAATGTTTATAATATTACCTCCAGGGTGACAACATCCGCCTTAATCAGCGTTTCAGTATCACAGCACAGCTTTTGGTGCTCTACTATGTACTGTCTTATGAGGAAGCTCTTCTAGCAAATACAAAGACTTTAGGTAAGTTGTGCATAGGGAGTGTTTCTAGAGGTAGTTCATTTTATTTGCTTGTATTTTATTACTTTCCAAGCTGTTATATATGATAAAATAAAGCCAAATATTCTAACAAACTCCAGCATCGTTTTATAATCTTTGCAATGTAGTCATTGTATACTTGATACATAAATCATGCATATGTGGGCACATATCCATCCCTTATGCCTCAGTTCTCCTTTTAGCAGGCTAAATTAATAAATAATTGAATTGTCTGTATTTGAACAATTTTATTCATCTCATTTGCTAAATACAGATTAAGAGATAAACCTGAAGAAGCTATAACTGAAATTTTTTTGCTTAGTATCAATATTGGCCCTATCTTCCTTCCACTAGTGGGCAGATTAACAACCTAATCAAAAGCAACAGAAAAAAATATATAGAAAACTTCCTTTTGCTGTTAAAATTATTACTGAACTGGGCTTTGAAACCTAGCTACTTCATATAATATCAGGTCAGATTTAGCATGCAAGATATCAGTATAAAATAGTATGTTTTCCTATATTTGAAAAGGAAAGTCACCAGTTTTTAGGCTTACTAAATGTATGTAGTTTTTAATTTATTTTTCATATTTGAAACAAAATGTATCATTAAAAAACTATAGGCATTGAGTATATATGCAGGGAAAATTCTTGTAAGAGTGGTTACTTTGCTATAGCTGAGAGATTTTACTGTTTGAAAAGCTGTAAATTAAGGTAACTTTTCAGTATTTGGCAGATCAGTTTCATTTTATTTGTATGAGGTATTGTATTTTAAATATACTGTGAACTTCTCAGCTGCTTTCTTTTCTGACTACAATCGTTAGGATTATACAGATGATATCCCATAACTGTAATTATGTCTTTGTCATATTAGGGAAGAGACAGGCTAACAACAAACATTAGGTAATAGTCTCCCAAGAACATGGTGCTTGTGATTTAATAAGAGGTAGTAGAGGAATAGATTACTAGCAGGTGTTCTGCAGGAGAATTCAGACCATTAATACTGTAACAGGGGACCAAGATACACCTTAGTTTTTATTTTAATGAACTAAATTTGAGAGAAAGGAGCCAAGGCTGATTTAGAGGCTTTTGGCTAGAAGATCAAGGGTAGAATGACTATCAATTGAAATAAAAGTGAGCCTGTAGGAGGACCAGGTTTGGGGAGCATCAAGAGCTAAGTTTTGGACATGTTAAGTTGAGATGTCTGTTAGGTTTTCCAGTGGGAATGTTAAGTAGACATTTGTTTATATCAGCCTGGAATTTAGTAGAGCTACCTGGACTGAATCTTCGAGACTCTTTAGTGTGTATCTGACATTTAAAATCATGACATTAAATACGATCACCAAGGGAGGGAGCGTAGGAGGAAAATCAGGAGGGTATGGTATCCTGTATGCCAAGAGAAGAACGTTTCAAAGAGGAAGTAGTGATCACCTATGTCAAATGCTCTTGATAGAGCAAGTAAGATTAGTATTGAGGCTCAGCTGAGGACTGCATTAGCTTGCTAGAGGCTTTGCATTTGACCTTTATAGTTTTAGTGATAGAGTGGTAGTATGAAAACCTGATTGTAATGAAGAGAATTAGAGGAGATATACTGGAGAAAATGAGTAGAGACAGCTCTTTTGAGGAGTTGTAAAGAGGAGAGAAATGATGTGTTAATTGGAGAGGAGAATGAAGTCAGGGGAGGACTTTTTTTAAAGATAAAAGAGATAAGAGAATGTTCGAATGCTGTTGGGAATAATCTAGTAGAGAGGGAAGGATTGATGATGCAGGAGAGGGAGCAATACCTGGAGTGATATTCTTGATAGGTTGGAGGAGATGGAATATAGAAGATAAATGGAGGGATTGGCCTTTACTTGGAGAAGTTTTCCTCCTGATTTAGGAGTTTTTTTCTTAGTATACTTTCTCATTTCCAAGGGGAGTAAATAACTGCAGGATATGTCATAGCATGAGAGAGTTTTGTTCTTCCATGACCAAAAAGATGATTATTCTGTCTCAGATTTATTCCCACCTGTGAAATTGTGTTATGATTTCAGCATCTTGCTAACTGTTCTGTGGTTTGGGTCCTTACAATAAACATTATTAGCAGTTACCAGGTAGCTGCAGAAGCTCAAATATGGAATTCTGAAATTTGAGAAAGAGCCCAAGTATTAGAATATCAGAGCCATTAAAAAAATTTGTGTGTGCATACATTTTTGGTTTGTTTAAAAATATTCATAATACATGGATGTATATTAATTTTAGTTAAGTATCAATTCAAAAGAGTATGTGTAAGAAATAAAAAATAATGTAATAAATCCCTATGTACCACTGCCCAATTAAAATATGAACATTACCATTACATTTTTTTGCAGGGGAGGGGGCGGCTGGCTGTTGTGCGATCCAAAACCTTGACTTTGGTGAATTACCATCAATTTCAAGTTTTAATATTTAAAAAAATATTTTCTATTTATTACATCTGAAAACTTTATTATTAGGTAAAACAGTTTATTTTAGTTTATTTTTAGTTACTTTTGAAAACAATGGTAATTAATATTATACATTTGAAGAACTATTTATTTGTTCCCAAAGCAGTCAGTAGGATCCTAAAAACAGTCTTACTCTTTAGTAGCTAAAAGCATTTCTTGCTTAACTCATCCTCAGGTTTTACTTCATTTTTAAAAAAGTCTGGCCTTTTTTCTGCTACTGTCCTTCTGTTATGTGTGAAATTTCCTTCTTGATCACCAGCAGAACAAGACACATCTTGTGGTTCTTGGGAAACTATTATGTTCCCTGGCTGTAAATTCCTGAACTTGAAGTTTTTTCTTTGCACTCAATAGTTAATTATTTTCTTGAGAAGAAAGGTACTCCATCTGTATCTTTCAGAATGCATAAACTTTTAAGCAAATATTGGCAGATGTTATTTCCTGAAAGCTTGAAGTTTCAGAGCTGTAAAACCTAGAGTTAAATCAAATTTTGACCAAAAAAAGGGTTCTAGTAGATACATGAGTGTGTAGAGTAACAGTTTAAGAATTTTAGACTTATTTCAGTACTTACCTAATTGTTTACATATCTTTATGCAAAATAGCTGGTTTTTAAAATAAATACACATCAAAAGTGTGTTTACTGGAGAAAATTTAGGAAATAAGAAAAGTACGAAGATCATTGTATAAACCATCCATGATTCCATTGTCCAGAGGTAATCACCATTGGAATTTTGCTAGAAATTCCTTCAGCCTTTGCATGGATGAAAGCTTTCACAAAGTTGAAATCATACTATGTATTTTTAATCTACCCTTTCTACTTAATACATTTTAAATATTTGCCTGTTTATTTTTTTCCTAAGACATGTTCTTCAATAGGTGTATAATATTTCATTATAAATATGTATCATTACTTGCTTAACAAATTTCTTATTGTTGGTCATTTACATTATTCCCAAATTTTGCCATTATAAACAGCGGAGGAAAGAATATTCTTAGAGCTAACTCTGTGCACAGTTATAATTATTTCTTTCCTTACGACAAATTCCTAGATGTAGAACTAAGTTAAAGATTGTGAAAAATTATAATATTTAAAAGATGAATTGCCATACCACCTTCCAGATTTGGAATACCAGTATAGACTCCCACATTTGTGTAAGATATGAGTGCCTATTTCCACATGCTTTCACAATATTGAGTGTTATCATTTGTTCATGGTATCTTTTTAAGTATAGGGTGGAGATTAATCTTTCAAAGCAGGGTACTAACATTATATAACTAATCAACTATATTTTCTTCTATGACATTATTATTTCATTTTTAAAATTTAAATATGACTGGTGTAAAGTATGGAATAGAGGTCCGATTTTATTTTTTCATAATTGTTATTTGTCAGCATTACAGGGTGAATAATCTATCATTTTCCTATTGCTTTGGAGGACTGCTTTTATTTATATCAAAGTTTTATTACAAACCCATATGTTTCTGGATTTTCTTTTTTATGCCTGACATTTCCCGCATCTTTTGCCAATACTGTTCTTTTTCAGAATTTCTGTCTATTCTCACATATTTAATCTTTCACATGCACTTTACAATAATTTTGCCAAGTTTCACAAAAGAAGGATTTTGATCAGAATTATAGTAAGCTCGTGGGTTAATTCAGAGAGAATTTATATCTTTGCAGTATTGTCTTTCTGTCTAGGAATATGAAATAATTTTTGCTTTTTAATTATTAAAATGTAAGCTTCATGAAGGCTGATTTTTGTCTGGGTTTTTTTTTCACTACAGTATCTCTAGCATCTAGAATATTACATGGTACATAGTAGGCACTTAATATTTATTGACTCATGAGTAAATTTATTCCAGTTCTTTTTTATGTCTGTTAATAAAATTTTGTAGTTTACTTTATATTGGTTCTGTATAATATCCTAACAAGTTATCATTGGTTAGAGAAAAGGTAATGACATTTAGTTTGGATTAACCAAGCTGTCAGTTTCTTTTACTCATAAAGTATCATTTAAAAAAAAATTGTATAGTTAATATTTTTACGTTCTTGGAATGGACCCTACTTGCTCTTAGTATATTATTCTTTTAGTATGGTGTGAGATTTACTTTGCTTTTTTTCTTTAATTATGACTTTTCTGTCTGGTTTTTTTTTTTTTTTTTTTTTTAAGATGAGCAGTAAGGGGATCTTAACCCTTGACTTGGTGTTGTCGGCACCACGCTCTCCTAAGTGGGCTAACCGGTCATCCCTATATAGGGATCTGAACCCGTGGCCTTGGTTTTATCAGCACCGCACTCTCCCAAGTGATCCATGGGCTGGCCCTTCTGTCTGTGTTTAAGCAAGTGAAATTAACCTTTTCCCCCTTTTTTTTTCCTTTTTTCTTTTTTCTGTTCAGGCTTTGGTATCGGGTTTATGGTAATTTCATAGGTGAACTAGGAAGTTTTCCACTTTTTTAAGGATTAAAATGGCACAAAAACATGGGACAATGTAAATAGTATTCAAAGCATTTCTACAGTTTTGCTGAGGATGAGGTTAAATGTTAGATTTGAACCTTTGAAAGCCAAACATTAGAACAAATTTGGAAATGTGATTGCTCATGTTAAGTATGTAACACCAATGATCTTCTTATAGGCCTTGCATAGTTATAGTTTAGTATTTTAATGAAGGATTAAGAATATCCTTAATGTTATAGAGAAACAATTCAGAGAAACAGAGATTATAACAATTAAGAGAAACAGATATTAAAGAGAAACAACTGCTTTAGGTTAGGCTTCACGGACTGTGAGTTCTTTGATGAAATAATTATTTAGGATTTTGTCTTTAATTTCATAGGTCCAGAAAGTTAAATATCGATACTTTACCCTAAGCTGATCTTGGGGACTGTAGATCTTAATAAAAGTAGTTAACATTTGATTGCTTTCTATGTGCCAGATACTTCTGAAGCACATTAAAGTGTTACTTCATGTAAACCGTCACAACAGTTCTATGAGATAGGCTGTTATCTTTATTTCACAGGGGAGAACATTGAGACACAGGGAAATAAATTTCCCTAAGTAGTAAGTGTTGGAACCAGTATTTGACTGTCACTGGACCCAATAGCTGTTGTTTTAACTGCCTTCTTACTCAATTTATGAAAGATTGGAAGGGAAAACTAGGATGCTAATTTATTAATTTAAGGGGGGGATTATATCTAATCAAGAGGTACACAGTCTAGACAGTGATTCTCAACCTTTATTCTAACACTTGCATTTACATACTTTTTCTTGTCCTCAATCAAAAAAAAAAAAAAACAAAATTGTTGAGCTTTACTGTTTGAGATTTGAAAGAGAATAGTATATTGGATATGCTTTTTCAAACTACAAACATCCTGATTGAGATTCTCTTATATTCCTGTACAAGCAGAGTACTTTGGAACGAGATTAGGGTGCCAAGTATATAGTAGAGATGAGACAGAGAAAGACAGTATTGATTGGCAAGGATCTTTATGTGATCGAGAAGTCCTCTTGAAGGTTTTGAGTGTGGAATTGGAAACACGTGATCTGGCCAAATCTGTATTTAAATAGGAGGACTCTGGCTGCAGAGTAAAGGATTGATTAAAGAGATGAGAAATTGAAATCAGGGAAATTGGGCCATGGTAGATATTTGAACAGAGGATGAATGGGCACTGAATGAGGATAGCAAAAACAGAAGTTAAGATGAACTTGTTTTAAAAAAAAAAAAAAAAGATGATGTGGCTGGCTGAAGGTAGTGGTTGTGAGAGAAGGAAGTCAAATTCATATTGCCTACCTTTAAAAAGTCAGTTACCACTATTGTATATAATATGATTAAATTAAGGTCTCTTTTTATAAGTTATATTGGAATCCTGAATCTCTAAACTTCATAACTGCATTTAATCTTCCTAATTAGATTTGGCAAGTCTTAACTCACCTATCAGTTCTTTTAGTGTAGGTCACTTCTGTACGTGGCTTTTCTTATCTATTATGATTTTTCTTCCCACAAGTTTCAATTTCAGGGCATTTTCCAGATATTGCTCTTAGGTATGTTTTGCTCTTCCTGTGTGTCCACCAACTTTGGTAGTGATTCTTTATCCTTTATGTGCTATATTCACATATTAAGTGAGATTCAGATTAATGAAAAGTAATTTGACATTGTTTTCGTTCCCATTTGGGTTGAAGGTTAAGATTTCTGTTGTTTCTGACACTTTATTTTATACTTTTTATCTTTGACAGCTGTCATGCAAAGGAAGCCCAAATCATATTCTTCTTCTTTAATGGATCAGATTCCTATCAAATTCCTTATTCGACAGGCTCAAGGGCTGCAGCAGGAGTTGGGAGGTATTTGTTTCATTTGCTTTTTACTACTAAAGTTTATTGTTAAAAAATACCTTACCGTTTATAATATTATAAAGTGTAATAGGTACACAATTTTAAAAATTTAAATAATTCAAGAGTGAAATTCCTCTTTGCCTCCCTCACTAAATCCATTATCTCACTCTGCAAACCACCCTTGCACCACAAAAAAACCCAGCTGTTTTCAGTTTGGTATGTATTTTTAGACATTTTTTCTCTATAGGTTGAATCATATGAAATTGCAGATGTTCAACTGATTCTGTCATACAGAAATAGCAATTTCATATGGTTGAACCTAATAGACTTGTTTTTTTTTTCTTGGATGCCTTTTCATATCATTACATATAGATATGCCTTATGGTTCTTAATTGTTTCATAATATTACGTAGTATGATTTCTGTAATATTTTTACTATAAATACTGTCAAATAGAAACATTGTAGTATTTTTTCAAATTAGATATTTTTCTTAAACACCTCTTAATGTTTGAGAGTGGGTTTTTCCTGTTTCTTTGAAGATGGAATTTTTTCTCTTTGTTATGGTTGGTTTTAAGGAGAAACATGAGTCTTCATTGGTAATCTTTAACTAGATGTCTGCATTTATTTACTTGTACTTTGCATAATCTACTTCCAAAGAAATGTTATATTTGGCAGCATTTGGCAGTTAACATTTTATTGAAGAGTATGAAATGTAGATTCATTTGTAGTATTTTAAGCAGTCTTTTGTTATTATTGGGGATAATTTTAACTGTACATATATTCCACTGTGCATTTAGAGATTTAAATTTTAAAATAATACCACTTGTAATTGTTACAATGTCTTTTCAAACATAGAAATGTCAATTAAGCCATTTCTGTGAGAAAGCAGATGTTATCCCTTTTGGGACTAAGCAGTGATATGATTTGATCTAAGATGCATAGTAAGGGGATGATTGGATCTTAAAGTACTTCAATCACTACTGCTGCTTTTTCTACTACTCTTACTATTCTGATGATAATAGTGTAGCAATGGTTATTTATTAGCTACTTATATGCCAAGCACTTAGCATAGTGATTCTTCATACTAAGTAGGTATTTTTATGGTACTTATTTTCTCATTATTGGTATTACACAGGAATAGTCATGAATAGTCAGACTACGCTATAGGCAAAGTGTTAGAAACAAGGCTTTGATTTAGTAAAAGGAAGGTATCCCATTCTGTCAGGTTACAGACTATGCCAATTGTATTGCTACAGACTATGCCAATTGTAGGGCTAGGCAATTCATAACTAGAGCCAAAATGTTTCATTATTTTAGTTATACTAAGTTTCCATTTGTATTGTTAGGGTTAGGGCCCACAGTCCCTTTGCCCAGGCTGGGTCACAGATCCCTCACATGCAGGTCCGCACTAGGTAATTGGGAAAGATCCTGGGAGCCATTGGCAGACGACAGGAGCTCAGTCCTCAGCAGTAGCTGCAGCTTACAGCAATAGTTGCAGCAGAAGCAGCAACGGTGGTAGCCTTTCGGGGCATCCCGGGGGCACTGGCAACAAAAGCTTGTAGCAACAGTCTCCAGCAGCAGTAGCTGCCTCCCCATCCTGGGGCCAGTGGCCCTGTGGATCAGAGCCACTTGTCCTTTATACTTAAGTCCATGACCCAGGACACCTAGGTGCACATATGCAGTTACATTAGACAATAACCAAGGAACACCTTGGCACACGTGCATATTTACATCAAATGCTCAGCAAGATTCTGAACATCTGAGTGGCCCTAACCATTTTCCTTCACTTTCCCTACGTATTCCTTCTGATTTTCCTTAATGCTTCTGGAAGGAAAACAAATAAATGAACGCTGTTGTGGTTATCATGTATTGGCTGATGTACTTAGCTGTGTGATTTTGAGATCCTTAATAAATGTCTTTCTGCCTGTTTGTTTCCTTACAGTAGAGTGAGACATTAATGCTAACTTTGTGGGAATGTTAGGGTGAATTGAGAAAATGTACATAGAGTACCAGAGACCTTTTAGACACTTAAAGTGGCAACTTTAATTTTACCCTTCTACAGCAATGATTCTCAACAGAGTTGGAGGAAAGGGCATGTTCTCTACAGAAGACCATCAGAATTTCTGAGTGGGGCCTTTTTCAATACATACATGACCTCCTCCAAATGGCCATTCTTTTCTCCTCTTTTTCTTTCCTTTTCCCCTCAACTCATAAACCACTGCTGTGTTGAACAACTTTTCCTGATGGGAAACTGCCATATGGGATGGGGTAGAATAAAGCTTGAGAACTTTTGATATAAGTAGTAGTTCCCAGCTCACTATGTATCACATTACCGGGGGATCTTTGTTCAAGCAGATTCCCTGGCTCAAACTACTGGACAGAAGTTCTTGAACTAAGGTGTGCGTGCACAAGAAGTGCAAATTCTAGAGCTCCATTCCAGAGCTTCTGATAGAGTCATCTGGGATGGCATCCATTATTCTGTATATGAAACACACTTTTCAAGCTTCTGACACTAATGGTGCTCTAATCATTCTTTGAGAAACATTGCTTTAGAGCATAACCTTCTTTCCTTGTGGGCTGTTGGCTTGCTAAAAATGAGAAGGGTAGGGAAGTTTCTGGTGTTTGAGAATGGAGAATCCAGTTGACTTTCTGTTAATTTTTAAGGGTTGCATTCAGCTTTACTACGACTCCTTGCAACTAACTACCCACATTTATGTATTGTGGATGACTGGATCTGTGAAGAAGAAATCACAGGGACAGATGCCCTATTAAGGCGAATGCTCCTGACTAATAATGCCAAAAACCACTCTCCTAAACAACTCCAAGAAGGTATAGTAGATTGACACTCCTTTTACCCCTTTAGTAGTACAAGGAGATGCTATGCTAATGGAAATCTTATAATCATGCAAACTTTTCCTGGGGATATAACAATGTTTTGGTGAATATAGCGTAAGTAATTCTCTTTTTTAAATTAATTTTTATTGAAACATTGATTGTACATATTTATGGGGTACAGAATTGTGTTTCAGTACATGTGTCCATTGTGTGATGATCTAATCAGGGTAATTAGCATATTCCTCATTGCAAAACAACCATTTTTTGTGATATGAACTGTTGCTTTGCCTCCCACGGATTTGTCACCTCTCTTCCCCTAGGTGGTGGAGCCGCAAAAGGATTACTCAAAGCCCATTTCTTCCGAGCAGTGAGAGACCCCGGAGGGGTTAATTTCCCAGAACCCTCATGAGCGAGGCATTCCTTCCTTGGGAAATTAACCATGAACTGGGGTTCCCTCCCCACATTTATTTTCCAGACCAGGAAGTTATAGAAAAAGAACATAGGTGTGGTAATAGTTTAACAATAGAGGCTGATAAGAAGCAAAGTGACATTCCATAATGAAGTTTGCAAAAGGTTAAGTCAAGCCACCAACAAAAGCTTGAGCTTAGCTTACATTCTCTTTCCCTACAGCAGCTTCCCAGTGTCTTTACATATCAATCAAGTAACTTGTCTGTCCTTGAGCCAGCAACCTTGCTGTGTTACAATTCTTTATCATACAACAGAGACTTTTAGCCTGGGGAAAGTTTCCTGTCTTTTGCAAAGTTAACATTTTTATATGTACTTTTAAGAAGTTAGGCTAAACCTGAAACTACAGGGAACTAGACTTTGTGAAATATATTTGCTTTCTAAATGTAAGTATACTCCACAATGAACATTTGATCCTCTTCCAGTCGTTTGATAACATGTAGTCATTGTTAACTACAGATTCCTGGATCAACTATACATCAGTACAACTTATTTTTGCTATCTAGCTATAATTTTGTATTTACTAACCAGCCTCTCACTTTCCCCATTTTCTTCTCTCCTTTCCTGCCTCTAGTAATTGTCTTTGAGTTTAAGGAATTTTAACCATTTCTTTCTGACATGCTTGTATCTTTTCCCTCATAGGTCTTATGTTATATCACTAAAAAGGTGGTGTGCTTTTAGGAAGGTCCTAAACTGGTTAGAAATGCAATGGAATAGGGCAATATACTTGGCTGTTAATAGATAATATTCATGATCAGCACTGTTAAATAGAAATATAAAGTGAGCCAGTATATAAAATTTCTAGTAGCCACGTTAAAAAAGTAAAAAGAAACAAACTTAATTTTAATAATTATTTTATTTAACCAAATATATCCAATATTATTTCATCATATAATCAATATAAAATTATTAATGAGTTATATTTTTTCCCCACATTAAGTCTTTGCAATCTGGTATGTATTTTACATACATAGCACACCTCAATTTGGACTAGCTACATTTCAGGTGTTCAATATTCAGATGGTTAGTGACTACACTATCTGGAGAGCACAGTTGTTTTTAGTAATAGCATTCTGCTGGGTGCTTACATCTTATGATGTGGACCTAGAGGAAAGTATCAAGAAGTTAGAACCTTTCAAATGAATGTTAATTACCAAAAGCAATACTTTGGTATGTTTTCCTGTTTCAGTCCTGTTTTTAAAATCAGTCAGAATCACCAAGAAAATGAGATTAGTCTTTGGGTCACCAATGTGATTTTAAAAATGGGATCTTTTTTGTTCTTTATGAAATAACAACTGCACTTCCATGAATTTTTCTTAAGGCCCTTATATTAAGTTTAGTCAAAACTATAGCTAGGATTGAAAGTTTTATATTTTAGCAACATGGTTTTCTTGATTTGTTTGGCCTATGGTCTGAGAGAGCAGTACTACTTCGTGCTTAGTAAACTTTACAGAATTTAGTAATGATTGCTAAGTTTTCTTTTTTTAGCATTTTCAGCTGTCCCAGTAAGTCACACACAAGTGATGCAGATTATAGAACACTTGACTCTACTGTCTGCCAGTGAACTTATACCATATGCAGAAGTATTAACATCCAATATGAACCAGCTGTTGAATTCAGGGGTTCCACGGAGAATTCTTCAAACTGTCAATAAACTATGGATGGTTCTTAATACTGTGATGCCTAGAAGGTAAATTCAGTGTACTGTTACATGTAGTACATAAATGTATAGCAGTGATAATATACAAGAATCTAAACTTAATCGTTGAAAAAGTATTTTACAAGACAACTTACATCAATATTTGTTGAGAATGTGACAATAACTCCTTTCTGAAGACTACTAATTAAAGAGTTGCTATAACTTTAAGGAAAAGAATGAACTTTATCTTAAGAAATAGAGAGAAATCTTAAAGTATTTCCAACTCGAGTATTTCTAAGTAGGTTCTCGTGTACAGTCATTTGTGGCGATTGTGATTTAGATCATCATTTGTCTTGCATCATTGCAGTCTTTCCAAATTTTGAGGCACATTAAAATCACCTGGAGAGCTTTTACACCTTCTGATGCCGAGGTTTGTAAACAATGCCAGTTAGATCAGCATATCTGTGGGTGGGAGTCAGGCAGCAGTATTTTAAAAAAAATATTCATGGGTGATTCCAGTGTGCAGCAAAGTTTGGAGAATGCTGGATTTCTTATTTTGTTTTTAGTCAGTGAGTCTCTGAAGTAATATCTTGTCTGCTCTAAAAAACTTTGGTTTTTTTTTTTCCCCCACTGGGCTGGACTTACCTGAGATTTTGATTCAGTAGGTCTGGTTGGGGTCTTGGAATATTTATACTTTGTAAATTTAATTTTTATTTGTGTCAAATTAATAAATGCACATAACTTAAGTAGTATATAAGGTCTGCCCATACCTTTCTATTTAGACTCTAGCTCCTCAGAGACAATTATTTTCAGCTTTTATCTTTTTATTCTGACATGTACATCCTCCCAATATATCTCAGTGATGTGCTTATAACTGTGATTTCCTGATTTTCCAATTTAGAAATTATCTGTTGGGCTGGCTGGGGTTAGCTCACTTGGTTAGAGCAGAGTGTTATAACACTGGTCAAGGGTTTGGATCCCCATACCAGCCAGCACCCCCCCCCGCCCCCACTTCGCTGAAAAGAATTATCTGTTGACGTCCTGCTATACAAGATGAAGGTTTAGCATGCTTATCTGCTTCCTCCCCTGTGAGTCCCTTTCCCCCCAATACACATTTCCCCTTCCCCCATTTCTCCCAACACAGGTATATGAAAAGTTTGTTAAAGCAGTATTCACTGTGCATGTTGTTATGACTAAATGAGTGATATTTATAGTTGAGCTATGTAATATCCTTTGATTACAATTTCTTTCTTATTCAAGTGCCCTGCCCACACTCGACAGCATATCACGAGTTAAAACTTGCCTCTCTTCCATTCGCTCAGTTTTTTGTTTTTGGTACCAATAACTAATAACTAATTCATCCCCAAACACCATTATTGAGATTTACTTTACAGTTAGTTATAATACATCATAACACATCAGTTAATGTGTCAGTAACATTTTTTTCTTGGAGACATTCCTTTACAGAGCTTTCCATCTTCATGTTCCTATTTGGGACATACATAGAATGGCTAATTTCTCTCTTCTTTGTTGGATTCCATGTTTTTCTTTCTTGGTTTACTTCCTAATTTTAATGAGTGAAACACACACTCAAGCTGCTTCCTGAGAAAGGGTATGTGGGAAACTTAATTTCTTTGAGACTTTGCATGAGTGAAAAGGTTTTTATTTCTCACATGTGATTGATATTTAGTGTAAGTATAGAATTCTAGTTCATTTTTGCTCTCAGAAATTTGAAGGCATTGTTCTACTGAATTAGTTTCCATCATTGCTATTAGTAATCCGATATTATACCAAATTCTGACTCTGTATGTGACCGTTGTTTTTTTTTCACTCTTAAAAACCTTTAAGGTTTTTCTTCCCCACTGTTTTCTAGAATTTCATGATAATGTCTTTTGGTGTGGGTCTTTTTTTATTCATAGTTCTGAGTACTTGGTTGACCTTTTTAGTCTGGGAAGTAATGCCTTCATTTACAGGACATTTTCTTTAATAATTTCCCTGTTTTTTGAAATTTTTTGTTATATGAATAATTTTTTTATTTTTGGTGGTTGGCCGATATAGGGATTGAACCCTGGATCTTGGTGTTATCAACACTGTGCTCTAACCAACTGAACTAACTGGCTAGCTCTGAAATATTTTATTCTTTTAAGATATAATAGTTAAAAAGTTTTTTCTTCTGATCTCTACATTTTCTGTTTCTTTGGAGTTTTTTTGTTTTTCCCGTTTGTATATTTTAATCTTTTCAAAGTAAAAGCTTTATTTTATTTTATTTTATTGAGTCAAAATCGATTATACATATTTTTGGGGTTGAACATTGAGATATGTTGATTAAATCAATATTACTAGCATATATATTGTTACAAATGGTAATTATTCTTTATGTCCCTTGTCCAGCCTCGCCCCTCTAATTGCCCTAGATTTCTTCTCTCCTTCTGAAAGAATAATGGTTACTCTGTTAACTTGTTGCCTAGATGATCTGTTCAATGCTGAGAGATGTGATCAAGTCCCCCAATATTATCATAGAGCAGATGCTTCTGTCACTCTGAAATGGGTTTTGTGGAAACAGACATCCTCTTCTTTTCTTTGTCTCTGCTGGTGACTCTTCTTGTGTGAATGCACTCCAGTGGTTGGCGGACCATCTGTGTGGTGGCTGTGGCATCTAGCTGCTTATACAGCAGCCATGGTTATTGTGGTGGCTGTGGTGGGCCACCCACATAGAGGTGCTGTTTTTGGCATGCTCCTTGGCACTGGTGGTATGCCTCTTTGTGGGGTGTGTTTGGTCCCCTTCTCCATGCCTCTGGTCCCTGGGCAGGCCTCAAGGTGCTGGCACCATGTGCCTGGTTGTGGGAGAGGGATCCAGTCCCCTTCTCCATGTCCCGGGTCCCTGGGCGGAACCCAAGGTACTGGTGCAGTGTGCCTGGTTGTGGGAGGAGGGTCCGGTCCCCTTCTCCATGCCTTGGGTACCCAGGTGGGCCCCGAGGTGCTGGCATTTTGTGCCTTGTGTGGGAGGAGGGTCCAGTCCCCTTCTCCACGCCTTGGTTCCCCAGGCGGGCCCTGAAGCGCTGGCTCAGTATGCCTGGTTGTGGGAGACAGGTCCATTCCCCTTCTCCTTGCCTCAGGTCCCCGGGCAGGCCTCAAGGTGCTGGTGTGGTGTGCCTGGTTGTGGGAGGGGAGTCCAGTCCCCTTCTCCATGCCTCAGATCCCTGGGCGGGCCCTGAAGCTCTGGCACGGTGTGCCTGGTTGTAGGAGAGAGGACCATTCCCCTTCTCCTTGCCCCAGGTCTCTGGGTGGGCTCTGAGGTGCTGGCATGTTGTGCCTGGTTGTGGGAGAGAGATCCTGTCCCCTTATCCATGCCCTGGGTCCCTGGGTGGGCTCCGAGGTGCTGGCATGTTGTGCCTGGTTGTGGGAGGGTGGTCTTGTCCCCAACTCCATACCCAGGGTCCCTGGGTGAGCGCCAAGGCGCTGGCTCAGTGTGCCCGGTTGTGGGAGAGAGGTCTGGTCCCCTTCTCCTTGCCTCGGGTCCCTGGGCAGGCCCCAAGGTGCTGGCGTGGTGTGCCTGGTTGTGGGAGGGGGGTCCAGTCCCCTTCTCCACGCTTCAGGTCCCCAGGTTTGCCCCGAGGCACTGGTGCAGTTTGCCTGGAAGTGGGAGTGGGGTCCAGTCCCCAGATCCAAGCCTCCAGTTCCCAGGCAGGCCCCAAGGTGCTGGTGGTGTGCCTGGGCCGGAACTAATCTTTTGTCCTTTGCTTCTAACACAGGGGAACTTCCTGTGGGAACCACTACTTAAGCTGTGTGGTTGTTTAAATAGTTCCTTTCTGCTGTTTCCCTAGGGAAGGCTTTTTGTGCAGCTCAAGGTTTAATGGTTTAGTGGATCTGTGTTCTGTAGAATCTCTGATCTGGGCCTGAGTTTTTCATCAAACTGCACGCCATTCAATTCTGTATTCCTGACCAGTCTCCTCTGGTCCTGTGCTGATTGGAGGGCAGATCAGCTGTCCTTGCTGTGCCCCAGTGTTCCCCTGGTGGGCTTGTCTCTCCCACCGCCTGTGCTGCAAACACTTCCCATGGGATGGGCCGTGCACCGGTCCCTTGCGATGACTCACCGGCCTCTGAACAGCTCCCTTTTTTCAGTTCTGCCTCCTCGCTCCTGTGTGGGTCCACGTGAACCCTATTAGTGATCCTGCTGTCCTGGGGGCCGCCAAGGCCCTCTTCTCTCTTGCTGCCTCCAAGTAACTGCATCTGAAGGGCGCAGCTGCGGCTTCTGCCGGCTCCTGCTCCATGCACTCATCAGCTCGAGCCTTAAAGCAGCCGTGGCCCGAAATGCTCAAAGCAGCTTTTTTTCCTCTCATCGTAGTTTCTCCCGCCTTCGTGAACTCCGTAGGTCTCTCCTCCTCTTCCCCTGAGCTCCAGCGGCCCGGCTTGGCTGATGTTACATTTTTAAAGTTGTAAATCTGGTTGATTTGTGGGAGAGAGTGGCGCTGCGGACCGTCTATTCCGCCATCTTGATTGGATCTCCGTAAAAGCTTTCTTTAAATGTCTGATGATTGTTGGGTGTCCACTCATATTTAAGAGTGGGAAGTTTTGTATGTGACATGGGGCTGGTGGACTCCTGGGCTTCATTGTAAGAGGTCAAGTACCTTCCATATTGGTATATCCCTCTGTAATCCTGATTTGCAGTTAGTTTAGTAACCACTTTTATAATCTACTCAATATACTAATCTCAAAATGGTATCTTACATCGAGACTATGATGGTAAGTGTAGAATAATGTATATTTATGGGGCCAGATACATTTTCAAAGTGTTTTGGTGTTATTTCATGTACAGGTATTGTATCATTTCTGTTTTACAGATGAGGAAACAGTTCAGAAAGGCTCAATGATTTACATAGTCGTATAGCAAGTATAACTGAGTTTAGTTCAAGTTTTTATTTATGTCATGATTGTTCCATTACAACTGTGAAAATTTTAGACTACTTTGTGTTTACTGTTTTATTTTCTCTTGTTTTAGCGATGTAATAATAGGTTACATGTCTGTACTTTTTAATTTTTCAAAGTTAATTCACACCTATTTTTAAATTTTTCCCTGAATATAATTTTCTAATATAGAAAGGCCTGGATAGCTTACAGATTTCAATTATAATATAGCTGTTTGAACATGTGACCATTTTTCATCAGGCTGTGGGTAATGACAGTTAATGCACTTCAACCTTCAATGAAGTTTGTACGACAACAAAAGTATACTCAGAATGACCTGATGATAGATCCTCTCATTGTCTTAAGGTGTGATCAGAGGGTTTACAGGTATGTGTCATTTGAGTTACATTTTTATTATAGAGCTATACTTTAGAGAGCCAAAGAAATTGAAGAAATTCAGTTTAAACTTATAATTTAGCATTTTTGTGGATATATAGGCCAGTTTTTTAGCCTGTCTTTTTTATTGATTTAAAGAGCTCTTCCTTTATAAAGGATGTCAGCTCTTTGTGTATATATTGCAGTTTTTTCCTCATTGCTTTATTGTTTTGCCTTTTAATTTTGTTCATTTTTTAAACTTTATTTTTTTACCAAGTGATCATTATCATGGTTTTAAAAAAAAATCACACAATATAAAGATATATACATGCAAAAGGTATGACAGTCAAGATTTGGTTTGAATGAGCCCAATGGTGGTGGTAGGAAAGTGGATGATGGAGTACATGAAACCAGACTAGCCATGTGTAGATAACTGTTGAAGCTGTGTGATGAGTTCTTGGGGGTTCATTATAATATTCGCTCTTTTATGTATGTATGAAAATTTTCATAATATACATTAATAAGTAAATATTTCAAAACACACAAGAAGATTAACAAAAAGTGTACCATGAAAAGTCTTGCTCTCATATATATAATTCTGACATTGCAAAAGAAAATTCCTCCTTGGCCTCTTTTGACCAATTCCAATTCCATTTCCAGAAGATACTTTGTTATAATGATATGTATGTAGCTTTACTTTTCTTTGTACTTACACATTTATAAATAGAAATATTTGCTCTTTTGTTTTGGGTGGCTTTAAAAACACATAAGTAGTGTTATATTGTAGGCATTATTTTGTTCTTTTTTTAAAAAACCTACTGTTCTCAATATATTTTCCATATTAGTATGCATAGTTCTACTTCATTTGTTTTAACTGCTGCATAGTATTCCATATATAGATTACCAGGTTTGTCCTCCAGAAACTCTGATTCAAAATGTATGGGATTTTTTAAAAACAAGCATTCAAGGTGATTCTTATTCCAGCTTTGGGAAACATTACCATAGTTTATTTAACCATTGACACTGATGGACATTTAGGTTGTTTCTAATATGTTAGTTATAAACACAGCTATAATGTCTGTTAATGCACACGTTATAGTTCTCTCTGTGATAGAAACTGGGAAGAGAGAAAGTGGAATTTCTGGGTTTTTCTAAAGGCTTGGCATTTAAAATTCTAATGGTTACTAATTTATTCTTTTTTCGTTTCCTTTTTTACATTTAATTCTTATATTTATCTCATTTAAATTTAATCTGTAGCAATCTTTGAAGAATGAGTAACTGTGTACCTATTTTATAGATGAGAAAAAAGGCTCAGGAAGTAACTTGCCCAGGTTAAATGGATGAACCACTCTTGGAATACGGAGTTGTCTTGCTGTCTTGCTCCAAGGAAGAAACAGGAGTAGAAAGACAGGAGTAGAAAGAATGTTCTTTTCTAGTCTCCTTCATCTTATCAATAATAGAGGACAGCTGCTTTGTAGGCTCATATCTAAGAGATTTACTGGAAGTGCCATTTTCTGAAAAAAGGAATGTCTTTTCTCTAGAGCTTAGATTATATTTGATTTTAGCTAAGAAGAAGCTATATAATCTTAACATATTGCGAATAAGAAATATATATTAAACTTTTATTTTGAGAATGAATATTTCAGGGAGAAAACTTACTACTCTGTGCTGTTCAGGTTTTTCTAATTATTTAAATTGTATTGATCATGTTCTGGCTAATATATAAATTTATATATTTTCTCATATATTTTTCTTTTCTTTGTTTGTTTAGATGCCCCCCACTGATGGATATTACCCTTCACATGTTGAATGGATATCTTCTTGCATCTAAAGCCTACCTTAGTGCTCATCTGAAGGAAACGGCAGAGCAAGATAGGCCTACCCAGAATAATACAATAGGTTTAGTTGGACAAACTGATGCCCCAGAAGTTACCAGAGAAGAACTGAAAAATGCATTACTGGCTGCTCAGGTAAATTTAGCTAAAGTAAAATTTTGTCAGAAAAGGCAAGGGCTTCCCTACTAATGTAATCAATTAAATAGATGGCACAATATGCCCTCTATGCACATTGGTGGCATATCGTGTATTCCTTTTATTACATAATCTATTATAGTGGTGTTACCTTTGCTTCTAAATATCAGATGGACTGTATTACTGAAATCAGGAATAATCTTCATGATATGAATTTAATAGCCATTTAAATAAGATTTATATTTTAACATAAAATTTAACTGTTCTGAGGCTATAATTATAAGTTCATTAATTTATTTGAAAACTATTAATTGAACACCTACGATGTGTGAAGAAGTACTGTTCCAGGGATTGGGGATATAGTAGACAAAATCCTTGGTCATTTGTTTCTTAAGATTAAATAGTAGAAGGGGCTGGCTGGTTTGCTTAGTTGGTTAGAGCGTGGTGCTGATAACACGAAGGTCCTAGGTTTGATCCCTGTACCGACCAGATGCCAAAAAAAAAAAAAAGATCAAATAGCAGAAAAACAATTCAAATGGTGGAGACAAACAATAAACAGGAAAACAAGTACACATATAATAAAATGTCAGGCAGTGATAAATACTATGACAATGTAAGTAGTTCAGCTTTATATTTAGAAAAGTTTTATAACAATGTATAATTTTATTGAAGTAGTTATTTTGAATAATGCAGGAGTTGTGAGGTGGTAATTTGAGGTCTTCAAAGTAGAAATGTTTTCTTAGTTTGAAATATATTTTCTGAAATCTTCTCATTGGCAATAAGGGGAATTAAGACTAATAATATAGGTCCACAATCCCTTATCTGTAATATAGAAATCCAAAAAGCTATGAAATCTGAAACATTTCTTTTGTAATTCAGTTGGCAGAAAAAGTTGACCTGACGTGAACTTGTTTGGTGACAAAATTTGAATTAATATGAAGCTATTTATGGTCTTTATCCCACTTAAGGTGAATATTGGTATGTTTCACTGTAGAAATATTAATATGTTTGATTACAAGGGGCTACCCCACTCTCTGCTGGAGGTATTACATAATATTACATTAAAAAAATTCTGAGTTCTAAAATAAATCTGTCACTAAGAGTTTCAGATAAGGAATTGAGGATCACATAGCTAACATCTTTATAATGCTTATCATATCCTGGGTGCTAGTCTAAGTTTTTTTACATATATTAACGAATTTAATTTTTACAACCAACCTATAAGATAATGAGTGTTATCATCTTCATTTTTATAGATTAGGAAAATGAGACCTAGGGAGGTTAATTGACTTGCTCAAGGTCACACATGTAGTAAAGGGCAGAATGAGGATTCACACCTAGGCGCTCTGGCTCAAGTCTGCAAACAAAAACAAAACAGTAACAACAACCAAAAACCCCTCAACCCCAAGCACAATAATTATAAAGTTACGGTTAGCCCTACTAAGTGAGTTACATACTAAGCAAGTAAGGTCGGTCAAGTTCTGAAACGTTTAGGACCAAGTAATTGTTTTCTTCTACCCCAGGCAATGGCCATCTATAGAGATGCATGTGATATATTCCTTTTTTTTTTTTTACTACTTTCTGCTAGATGAGATTACCCCTGAGCTACTGTTCTGTGAAATGAACAGTATGAAGTTCTATGAAGTGTGTAGACTGAGCAACAATGAGATGTGCATGTGGAATGGATGGTAAAGGTAGAATCTTTCCTTGCAAAACCAGGGCCGTGAAGAACCTGTCTTCAAGTTAAGGAAAAGAGCTATGGGAAATGACTTTTAGGCATTAATCATTTACCACCACGTTCAAAGGAGTTCATTAGTTGGTAGCCAGGTGGGACAAAGGGAAATACATAGATATTGTGGGAAAAGTAGGAGATGAAGAGGAAAGAAAGGTGATTCTGGTAGAAGTTATTTTTGCCTAGGGTTTGTTTTGGATGTCACCAAATCAAAATACCCTTCTAACAGATGATCTTAAATTGGAGTGTATGAATCTACCTTAGAGATATGTGACTTCCCTGAAATTATACGTTTGTTTACTTGTTAATTTTTATGGGGAGAGAGTGTATAGATATTTCTTCAGATTCTCAAGGGGTTCATGATGCTAAAAGGTGAAAACCACTGCTCTATAGATTGCTCACTTCTGCTTTTAGAAGTACTTCTTTGTGTGTATGTGTGTGTTTAAGAAACTAGTTATTTTATCATTTCTGTTCTTGTGAAAACAAAATTAGGTTTGGTTTTCAAACCAACTTCTCAGAAACTTCTTACATTCACTATGTTTTATTTGCATGTAGGATAGTGCCGCTGTCCAGATTCTCTTAGAGATTTGCTTACCTACTGAAGAGGAGAAAGCAAAGGGTATCAATCCAGACAGCTTGCTAAGGAATGTTCAAAGTGTTATGACTACCAGCACTCCAAATAAGGGGATGGAGGAAGGAGAAGACAATTTGCTCTGCAATCTTCGAGAAGTCCAGTGCCTTATCTGTTGCCTGTTGCATCAGATGTACATTGCAGATCCCAATATTGCTAAGCTTGTTCATTTTCAGGTCTGTTTTCAAAGAATGATGCTTTATTGTTGAACTTTATTTTTGGGGGGAGGCTTTGAATACGAAATAGATTGGGATCAGTCAGAAACTAGAGATAACACAAATGATCATGGTCTTTTGCAATATAGAGAAAAATCCAGATTTTTAAGATTTTCAATCTAATAAAGTATCCAGATAATTTTTCTCTATTCTAGTGTATTAGTGAAAAGTGAAATGCTAGGATACATGTAGGGCACTGTAGCCTTCTGAGCAACTCTTACAGAAAGGAAATGACACCTTCATTTATATTTTTATCTGTATTTAACTTATAGTTATTTTATTTCTAACCCTTTCCTCCTTTCTTGTTGAGATAGGGTTACCCATGTGAACTTTTGCCTCTGACGGTTGCAGGTATTCCATCTATGCACATCTGTCTGGATTTCATACCTGAGCTTATTGCACAGCCAGAACTTGAAAAACAGGTGAGCTTTAGGAAAATTTTTATCTTCCTCCAATCTCACTAGTTATATATAATTTTTAATAAAGATATTCTTGAGAAACATGTAATATTTGGGTTTTGTATTGCAGATATTTGCTATCCAGTTGCTTTCTCACTTGTGTATCCAGTATGCGTTACCAAAGTCACTTAGTGTGGCTCGCTTAGCTGTCAATGTCATGGGAACTTTGCTAACAGGTGTGTGTAGCCAATCAACATCAACAAAAAAAAGTTCTGACATAAATTAGTACATATATTTTCTGAATTTAGTGCTGCAGTGTTTTTTGTGTCACTTTGAAACAATATGACACAATATGTGTTACTATTGGTTTAACTTATGTCATCTTTTGAATTATTTTTCTCTTGAAATTTTTCTGTTTATAAATGTGATTTATAGTATAGAGATGAATGTATCTTTTATTTTGTGAATGAATATATATATTGATTTATAGTAACTATATTAAGCCTTCCATATTTGATAAATGGGAATGAAATCTACTTCCTGAATATAATTATGTCAGTAGAAAACAAGTTGTGATTTCAAATGCTCAGAGTTCCAGAAAAATATAATCATATGTATAAATGAGATAAATATATTAGTTGTTTCCTTATGTTCTAAAATATATTCTAACATTTTAACTACCTTCTGGCTTGTAGAGTAAAATGGTATGAAAATAAACTACTTTAAAATATACTATAATTCAGTCTTTTAACATTTCGGCTTTGTTAACTTAGTTTCCTTTCTCAGTGTTCGCAGAATACCCTGTTCATTTGTCTTTCTATTTTACTCACCTCATGTTATAATTACTTACAGTGGTTAAGAGTTTGCACTGCCTGAATTTAATTCCAGCTCCATCACTAACTGGCTGTGTGACCTTGAACAAGTGTTTTAATCCCTAAATTTTATTACAGAATTTTCTCATAAATACGGGTATCATAATAGTACTTTTCTCATTCATAAGATTGTGAGAATTAAATGAAATAATGCATGTAATGCACTTATCACAGTGCTTGGATGTAATAAGAATTCATATCTTGGATGATGACTTAGACTGTGAACTCTGAGGGCAGGGACTGGCCATGTCTTAGAAAACTCTAGCACAGAACATGGTGCTTAGTATGTTGTATATGCTGTGTATGTTAAATTTATGTCTGTAAAGTAAAAAATTCTGTTTCATTTCTTTCTAAACAGTTTTAACACAGGCTAAACGGTATGCTTTTTTTATGCCAACTCTGCCAAGTTTGGTCTCTTTCTGCCGAGCGTTTCCTCCATTGTATGAGGATATTATGTCTTTGCTGATCCAAATAGGGCAAGTTTGTGCCTCTGATGTTGCCACTCAGACAAGAGACATTGATCCAATTATTACACGTAAGTGGTAACTCGTTTTTAAGACTTATCTTGGCATCTCAAACAAAAAGGCCAAGTTCCTTTCCAGATTTCTTGCCTTAATATGTTTTCCTTTCCTTTTGTTCTTAGGTCTTCAACAAATAAAGGAGAAACCAAGTGGATGGGCTCGAATCTCTAAAGATTCATCTAATAAAAATGGATCCAGGGACACTGGAAGCATGGATCCTGATGTACAGCTCTGTCATTGTATTGAAAGCACAATAATTGAAATAATAAACATGAGTGTTAGTGGAATTTAAAAAATTTTTTAAACAAAAAAATGAAGCTGTTTGCTGCATATACTCAACATGAATTTTCATATTATAACAACTCTAAACTGAATGGGAACAGTAATGCCTTGGAATCACTAAAATGATTCATTTCAACATGAATACAATATAGAACTGAGAATTATGTCTTTTTTTTTTTTTTTTTAAAGATGACCGGTAAGGGGATCTTAACCCTTGACTTGGTGTTGTCAGCACCATGCTCAGCCAGTGAGCGAACCGGCCATCCGTATATGGGATCCGAACCCGGGGCCTTGGTGTTATCAGCACCGCACTCTCCCGAGTGAGCCACGGGCCGGCCCCAGAACTGAGAATTATGCTTGCTTGTATTTGATTGACACATCTTTGGATATACTTTGCTGGTATGTTTATATTGTAGCAGCTGAGCTTTTTTTCCATTGGTAACACATTTAAGAAACTCATTACAGAAAAAGGAATTTGGCCTTGTATTTAGCTTTTGAAGTGAAGAAAGACTGCCATGCCTTTAATTTAATTTCTTATAAAAAGGAGACTGTGGGTAGTCCTAGTGTTTATTTTAACTGTGAGCTTGTAGTAACAAAGACAAAGATGCAATGATGGGAGAGAGAAAAAGGGATCGAGAGAAGGGAGAATTTAGGAAAAATTAGGAGTTAAATCTTCAAATAGAATTCTCAAGGACTTGCAATTACAAGTAATAGCAATGTAAGTTGGAATTCTAGTTCCCAAGAAACAGTATTGAGAAGGCTTTAAAAAAAGAGCAAGTATCTTTTGTAAATGATTTCTACGGAATTATAGATGGGGATTTAAAAATTTCACGTTTGCTTCAATTTTTACTAATATATGAAGCCATATGTTTAAAGAGATACTTGAGTAATTTGGAATTTTTAGATATTGGTTTAAAAGTGTTTATAGAAACATCTTTGTGCAAAGAAGAACCTGAAAGGAGGTCTCAGTTTTTTAAAAATTTATTTTTATAATGCTTTATTAACTTACCTAATCCTCAGAGGGGGAAAATATGTATCAAATTAAACAAAGGTTAGAGTAATAAAGCCCACTGGATTAAAGAGCTCTTGGTTTGTCATGAGGATTATAATTCACATTTTACTTTGAAAAAGAAAATATATAACAGTGTTTGAACCTCAGGAAAAATTAAAATGTTGAAAATACTGTCTTGCTGAAAGGAGTTTGCAGTCCCCTGTTAGTAACTTCCATTGATTAGGTAGATGCATTCATCTAGAATTAGAAACTAGAGATAACACAAATGATAATGATCAGTCCTCATTTAAAAAAAAAAATTAAGTATCCAGTGTAGAAGTTACTTCTCTTTGCTCTCTGAGATATACCTCAACCACATACTTGCCCCCCGCCCCCAAAACAGACCTCTTCACTTATAAAAGAAGTTAGGCAGGCTAACGTGAAAGTGGTTTTTAAGAAAGGAAATTTAACTTAAATTTCCTTTTTCACTAGCAAATAGTCACATCTCATTTTCTTCCTTTGTAAAATGGGGTTACTACTGGCCCAACTTCATAAGGGTTGTCTATAAGAACCAGTTTGTAGCTGCTTCAAATCATGAAGTCCATAGTATCATATGTGACAAAATATTTATAACTTTTTATTATATGCTTAACGTTCAATTAAATAATTTTGATGTAAAAAATAAAAGCATATGCTTAAAAAATACCCGAAGAATTTTCATATTTTTAAACAAGGCAGTTTTGTAGTCCCTTAGGATTAAATACAACTGCTCCTGTTTTGTTTGTTTTGTTTTTAAACTGAGGCCTTGGAATATTTTGTGTGAACAGGTATTCCCTAGGAGTTCAGAAAAGATTGAAGTATGTTTTCTAACTAAATGTAATGTACATTCCTGGATCAATTTTCAAAGACTGGTCAAAACCTGCTGTGTTAAAATAACATGCTGTTTTTCATCAGATTTGTTGATGTAAATAAAATGTGTAAATATATTAGTAAATGTTAATATTCATGTATTTTAAGTTAAGGTTATAAAATTTGTCACAATGTGATTTTTTTTTATTCAAGTGAAAACAGATGTGTGCAGCTATTTTGAAAATTGGTTTATAAACATTATATTCTTTATCAAATGAACGTGTAGTTTTTTGTTTCATTCCACTACTGTTAACCTGAAAGGAACAACAGTTCAAGGGACTGTCTGGATCCTATGTGTATCCCCTTCTGTTATGCCACGTACATTAAATGGCAATACAAGGTTAGAGTCAATTGAAAACCTTAGGAAATTAGGAGAAAAAAATGAGAGTATTTACCTTGGAGCAGTTACTGAAAAGAATCGATATTTTAAAAAGTCGTTAAAGCAGAATAACAATTTGAATGTATTTTTAAGGATTTATTTTATAAATTATCTTTCATCCCACTGTTGTAAAAGTAAGTTACTCCATCTTTGCTTATGTGTATACACATATTTTCACATTACTGAATTCCTAACACCCTGCTTAGAGTCTGCTTTTTTCCACTTTCTATGGATTTTTTTCTTGCAGGTTATTTAATTTTTATAATTTTATTGGCTTCATAGTATGTTGAATTGATATATCATAACCACCTCCCTATTACCAGATGGGGAAGTTTGTAGTATTTTTTCAGTAAACAAGTAGACACATCAATTGAGGTATATTCACTTTTTTTCTTTTAGATTACGTATTTGGTTTAAATTTCTGCCACTGAGACTACTAGGTCAAAGGGTAGAGTTTATGACTACCCGTTTTGTCATTTTGGGAAGATTTAGTAAAACAACTGAAAGTGAGGCCAACTAGCCCCTTCCTGCTAACTTCCCTCCCCAAACTAGTTACTTGAATTTAAGAAACTGTCTCAGTTTTACCTTTTTGGGACACTAGTATTTAAGCCAAGTTTACGCTCTTCAGAATTTTTTAAAGACGCCAAAAACATAATTTAGCGAGATATGATTAACCACCAATCTCTGAGGAAATTGAAGTAATAGTTGACAAAGTAGAATAAACTGGCCTTAGGAAGTATTAAAGGCGGAAGAGCCTTACTGGAGACAGAAATGATCTGGTGCTGGAGACCTAGAGAGCATATCTCTAGCTGACCTTGAAAGCCTTAAATATTATATTGTTGGCAGTTGTTACAGAACCTTCTCGAAGCCTAGTTTGGCTCAATAGGTAATTCCTGCCTCAGTCTTTTCGATACCGTGGTCTCTGTAAAGTTGGGAAATTTAAAATGAGTGGCACTGATGAATGCTCAGAAAAGAATTTGGCAAGGCTTAAGGATGTTTCCTCTTCATTGGTCTACGGACCTTAAGAATGAGACTTCAAGTTCCCAAGGAATTTGCTGCATGGGTTAAATCACCTGTTTGAAAACTCGAACGAAGACGTTTTTCCTTTAAACAAGCCCCGCGATTTGCTTCAGTCGTTCACTCCTCTGGTGATTGCTTTCCGGTGCCGCCAAGCACCTTCGGTCTGTTTGTATTTCGGAGGACTCAATTGGGTGCCAGAATTCTCGCCCCCTAGCCTCGCGCCAGGATTGGTTGCTTGATTTCCGGTCTTGGCGGGTTGTCTGAGTTCGCTTGGCGATTGGGTACTGGCAGTCGAGGGGGTGGGAGGCGGGAATTCGTCCGGGGCTGTGTTGTTGAGGCGACTGGTGAGAGCTGGAGGTAAAACGGCCGCGAGCCTGCCACCGGGCCGGGGGAGTTGCAGCCCAGTGAGGAAGGTAGAAAGGGTTAAGGCTTGTGCCAGGGCTCCGCTTTATCTGCTCTCGGAAATCGGTTTTCTTTTCTCAGGTGAATCCGGAGCCCAGTCAGTGTTGCTTCGGTTTCCCTCAGGACAGGCGAGTCTGAGGGAAGTCACGGGAAAGGGCGCGAAGCCGGCGAACAAGTGGCGTCCCTTCGCTCAAGCTGTCTTACGGGCCTGTCGGTGTTGACTGGGTTACCAGGGCCTCGGGGATCTCCACTGGCCGTGGGGGGAAGGAGGTGGAGGGAGGCGATACCTCGTTTGAGGACAGGCCTGTCGTTAGCCCCGGGGCCCCGCGTTTCCTCTTGGCGGGAGGGGGCGGCGACGGCGGCGGGAGGCAGATCGGTGTGTCTGTCCTTTATGCAATGTTTAGGGGGAAGCTGCCTCATTTTGAGACGAACGTTGCCACAGCTGGGTGGCGGATGGACTGATTCCTAGGTTGTAGCTAAGCAGCTAGGCTAGCGTTGGGTTGTTGATTCAGATGAAGAGGATAGATTCCACCATGACTCATTTTCAGCTTTACGGATGGAATCACAAAATGTCAGAACTGGAAAATACCCTAGAAGAGGGGTTCTTAACTTCTCATGGACCACACGAGCTGTGGTTTAGGTTATTATTGGCTTCATAGTCTTTTGAGTTGCTATTTTAACCATCTTTCCGTCCCCAGATTGAATTTACCATTTTGTTCACTATTGCAAATAATTCTGCAGTTGAGAAACCGCGCATATCATATCCCCCTCTATTTTGATATCCTTAGGATATATTTATGGGAGGAAATCTGTGGACTTTCTCTTCAGAAAAATGTAATCATGCACGGACGCTTCTGCATGCAATTTCAAGAGGTTACAGTCTCTGACTTACATCTGTGCACAGTGAAATTCAACTTACGTTTATCTTATTCCAAAGCCTATCCTCATACTGAACTTTAAATAAGAATTATTGAGCACCTCTATGTGCGAAAGCGTTTTCTCCCTTATAAGTCTTTTAATAAGGAATGATTATAGATAAGAATCTTAGACTAGAGATGTGAGAATACATGTCAAAGGTGACATATCTCAGTCCTTGTCAAAACCTGATCTAGAATCTGTGCTTCCTGACTCCTGGTCCACAGCTCTTTCTTCCTTCCTTTCCTTTCTTTTTCTTTTTCTTTCTCTCTCTCTCTCTCCCCCCTCCCCCCTCTCCCTCCCCCTCTCTCCCCCTCATCCCCCTCTCTGCCTCCCTTCCCTTCCTCCCTTCCCTTCCTCTCCTCCCTCCCTCCCTTCCCTTCCCTTCCTCCCTCCCTCCCCTTCCTCCCTTCCTTGCCTTCCTTCCCTTCCCTCCCTTCCTTCCCTTCCTCCCTCCCTCCCTCCCTCCCCTTCCCTTCCCTTCCCTTCCTCCCTCCCTCCCTCCCTCCCCTTCCCTTCCCTTCCCTTCCCTTCCTCTCCTCCCTCCCTCCCTTCCCTTCCCTTCCTCTCCTCCCTCCCTCCCTTCCCTTCCCTTCCTCCCTCCCTCCCCTTCCTCCCTTCCTTGCCTTCCTTCCCTTCCCTCCCTTCCTTCCCTTCCTCCCTCCCTCCCTCCCTTCCCTTCCCTTCCTCCCTTCCCTTCCTCTCCTCCCTCCCTCCCTTCCCTTCCCTTCCTCTCCTCCCTCCCTCCCTTCCCTTCCCTTCCTCCCTCCCTCCGTTCCCTTCCTCCCTTCCTTGCCTTCCTTTCCTTCCCTCCCTTCCTTCCCTTCCTCCCTCCCTCCCTCCCTTCCCTTCCCTTCCTCCCTTCCCTTCCTCTCCTCCCTCCCTCCCTTCCCTTCCCTTCCTCCCTCCCTCCCCTTCCTCCCTTCCTTGCCTTCCTTCCCTTCCCTCCCTTCCTTCCCTTCCTCCCTCCCTCCCTCCCTCCCCTTCCCTTCCCTTCCCTTCCTCCCTCCCTCCCTCCCTCCCCTTCCCTTCCCTTCCCTTCCCTTCCTCTCCTCCCTCCCTCCCTTCCCTTCCCTTCCTCTCCTCCCTCCCTCCCTTCCCTTCCCTTCCTCCCTCCCTCCCCTTCCTCCCTTCCTTGCCTTCCTTCCCTTCCCTCCCTTCCTTCCCTTCCTCCCTCCCTCCCTCCCTTCCCTTCCCTTCCTCCCTTCCCTTCCTCTCCTCCCTCCCTCCCTTCCCTTCCCTTCCTCTCCTCCCTCCCTCCCTTCCCTTCCCTTCCTCCCTCCCTCCGTTCCCTTCCTCCCTTCCTTGCCTTCCTTTCCTTCCCTCCCTTCCTTCCCTTCCTCCCTCCCTCCCTCCCTTCCCTTCCCTTCCTCCCTTCCCTTCCTCTCCTCCCTCCCTCCCTTCCCTTCCCTTCCTCCCTCCCTCCCCTTCCTCCCTTCCTTGCCTTCCTTCCCTCCCTTCCTTCCCTTCCTCCCTCCCTCCCTCCCTCCCCTTCCCTTCCCTTCCCTTCCCTTCCTCTCCTCCCTCCCTCCCTTCCCTTCCCTTCCCTTCCTCCCTCCCTCCGTTCCCTTCCTCCCTTCCTTGCCTTCCTTTCCTTCCCTTCCTTCCTTCCCTTCCTCCCTCCCTCCCCTCCCTCCCTTCCTTGCCTTCCTTCCCTTCCCTCCCTCCCTCCCTTCCTCCCTCCCTCCCTTCCTTCCCTCCCTTCCTTCCCTTCCCTCCCTTCCTCCCCTTCCTCCCTCCCTCCCCTCCCTCCCTTCCCTGCCTTCCTTCCCTTCCCTCCCTTCCTTCCCTTCCTCCCTCCCTCCCCTCCCTCCCTTCCTTGCCTTCCTTCCCTTCCCTCCCTCCCTCCCTCCCTTCCTTCCTCCCTCCCTTCCTCCCTCCCTTCCTTCCCTTCCCTCCCTTCCTTCCCTTCCCTCCCTTCCTTCCCTCCCTCCCTCCCTCCCTCCCTTCCTCCCTCCCTTCCTTCCCTCCCTTCCTCCCTCCCTCCCTTCCTCCCCTCCCTCCCTTCCTCCCTTCCTCCCCTCCGCCCTTCCTCCCCTCCGCCCTTCCTCCCCTCCTCCTCTCCTCCCTTCCTTTCCACAAATTTATTTAGCCTGTTTTAAAACAAACCAAAAAGACAGGTTTTATTTTTTTCCAGTTTTGGCAATTGACAATAACGTACATTAACAAGATTATTTTCCATTTTCTTTTTTTAAAAAACAATTTTTAAAGTAGTAGTATTAGGCTTAGATGTTGTATCTCATCTCAGATACCAATGCTGTTATTGAAGAATATGGTCTCAGCTAGAATATTCCAGGGCGGAAAAATACGGAATGCTTCACGAATTTGCGTGTCATCCTTGCACGGGGGCCATGCTAATCTTCTCTGTATCGTTCCAGTTTTAGTATATGTGCTGCCAAAGTGAGCACACCAGTTTTTTCCTTCTAACTGGAGGACTGCAGAAAGGGGAAATACGAAGGCACAGAATAGAAGAAAAAGAGTGGTAATATGAAGTTGTAGAGAGAAACCTATTGGTTTCTAAAGGTTGATTACATATTTTCTAAATTGTTACAAGAGCTCGTCTTTAATTTGGCATTAATTTGGTACTGTATTATCATTTTTGTGCATTAATCTGTATAACAATCCTATGGGGTAGATGTTATTACTATCCTTATTTTACGGATGAGGATAACAAGGTCTAGAGAAATCAGGTAACTTGCCCAAAGTCACTCTACTACTTGGCAGAGTAGGGATGCAAGTCCAGATTTGTCAGACTCTAAGACATGCTCTCCACCACTGTCATTTGTAAGACTAGAAAATTCTTTTGCTTCTATTTGTTTTGTTTATACATTTATTCTAATTTTTATTTCCAGACTTCTGTCCTAGTTTTGGGTGTCTTGGTTTCCTTGAACAACATTGTTTCAATATTGATTTTCATTTCTGTTGCACTTAGGAATTTGAAATAAACAAGAAAGCACGATGTCTTCAATGTGGTCTGAATATACAATTGGTGGGGTGAAGATTAACTTTCCTTGTAAAGCCTACCCATCACAGCTTGCTATGATGAATTCTGTAAGTATTTTTCAGCAGTTAAGTCTTTATTAAGATACAGACACTTATGATCCATAACATACACTGAGTATGTGACTACGTTCCATATTTTCAGATAGCAGATGGGCTGAGAATATTTGCGTGGTTCGTTGGGAAGAACATCTGATCTTTGGGAAAATAATACTGATCACTACCAAGGGCGAACATTCTGAAAAATGTTTTCAGCTCATTTGGAACTTATGTTTACTTTAATGAATTACCGCTTTCCACAAAGTGTTTACTGTCTTTTACACAGAATACTATATTTCTCACCATTAATTTTTTGAAGTATTTCAGTCATGTAGAAAATTAATATACAAATTTGAGTAAACCAACTTTCCAGCTTTGTTAAATCTTAATATTTTGCTGTATTTTCTTCATATCTTATTTCCTGGTAACAAGATTATTAGTGTATTGAATTTGTTCTTTTCCTTTTCCAGACATGTTTTTATTACATATGTATATATCCATAAACAATGTAGAGTATTATTATACATATTCTTAAACTTTGTACAATGTTATACTATACCTATTTTTCTGTGGAATTTCTTAACATTATTTTTAAGATGTAGCCCTGTTAATTGTTTATCCACTTTAATTGCTGTGTACTATTCCATTGTAGGAATATATCAGAATTTACTCGTCCGTTTTCCTATTGGTGGACATTTAGGTTATTTGCATTCTTTTGCAATTATAGTGCTGCTATGAACTTTATTATACAAGTTTCTTTGTGTTATGTGGGAAAGCTTTTGAACATATACATAGGACTGGACTTGCTGGAGTTTGGTATCTTCACCTTTCCTAGAAATTTTTAATTTCTGTGCAAGGTAGTTGTACCAATTTGTACTCCCACTAACAGTATCCCCCATTAAGTTTTTATCAAAGATATTCATGAGTATTAGTATATTCCAGTGTCACAAAAATGTTTGGTGCTTGCATAATTAAGGCACAAATTGCTTTTTTCGTCTCTTCTTTTGTTCTTGATATGCTTTTAAGTCCAATATGATGTTGGAGAGGTAAAGGAATAAAGTCTAGAATTAACTAAATATTAGTTCTTCCTTCTGCTATTGCTGTGTTCCCTGGAATGCAACCTCACTTTTTCTTGCTGTTCTATTTACATTTCTCATAAAGCCCATGCAAAAGTAAAATGTTTATTGACTTTTTTTTTTGGTTTCTGTGTTCGTAGATTGTCAGAGGATTAAACAGTAACCAACATTGTTTGTTGGAGAGCCCCACAGGAAGTGGAAAAAGCTTAGCCTTACTTTGTTCTGCTTTGGCATGGCAACAATCTCTTAGTGGTAAGCAGTTTGATATCTTCAGGTTGCTGATTTGGACCTGAAAAAATATAAAATGCTATTTATCCAGATGGTTCAACCATGTTCTAACTAATCTAAATGTTCTCTTTTAAGGTGTTTCTTTTTAATAAGTTATATATCTTCCAAAAGAGTTTCAATATAGGAAAATATGTTTAATTAATCCTAAAACAGTATTAACCAGAATTTAGTCTCTTATTTGATGATTCAGAGAGTGCATAAGAGTTTTGGATGCTTAGAGTTATCATTATGAAACTAATTAGATGATAATTGTATGTAAAAGATGCAAAAGATGGGGCTGTCATGATGCTATAACACGTACTAATAACTTTTCTTTTGAGTAAATCTTTAATATATTTGCTTATCTGTTCCTTCCTCGTATCATTAGAACATGGAATATATAAGAAAAAACACTCTAGTTGATCTTTATACTTGTTTGGGATGCCAGATAAGCAGAAGGTTTATTGTAATGTTGTTTGTATGAATTCATATTATTACTTTATTTAATGACAAATGCCTATTAATATTTACTTTAATAAAAGACTGTATAAGGGCCGGCCCGTGGCTCACTCGGTAGAGTGCGGTGCTGATAACACCAAGGCCACGGGTTCGGATCCTATATAGGGATGGCCGGTTTGCTCAATGGGTGAGCGTGGTGCTGACAACACCAAGCCAAGGGTTGAGATCCCCTTACCGGTCATCTTTTTAAAAAAAAAAATAAATAAAAGACTGTATAGTCTACATACATTTTAGTTACATAATTTGTTGGCTTTTACTTAAAGTATTAGGAGAATTTGAAGTATACACACATACATATATAAACACACATATATATAAACACACATTTTTAAAAGAAAATGTTACTAAGAGTATTAAAAATAAAAGCTTTTGGAGAAGTTTTGATTTTTACTAATGTTAATCTTTAGGAAAAAATGACAAAATTTTAATGACAGATGTCTAGAAAATAGTTAGTAATATTTATGTGGTACAAATGGGAAAACAATGTCAGTACTATTTATAAAAAGAAAAGCAAATTATTCAGCTTTTTTTAGTGTGTATGAATTGTATATTTGTATATAATGAAGGCACACAGGGTAGACTTATTACAATTCTGTCTTTAGGTGTTAAAATTTCTTGCCTTATTGAATTTGTATATTTACCTTAAAATGTATTTTGATACATGTATCAGAATCGATACATTGTAAAACATGTTTTTGTTTGAAATAGAGGCATAATGCAGGGAATGATTTAACCCTTATGTGTTTACATTATTATTTAATATATTGAACTTTCAAATTTATTAGTTAGGGAAATAATAGTAATTAAGAATATACTTAAAGTCTTTGTTTCAATCTTTCCTGCTTGATTTTTAAATAAATCTCAATATAAATGAATACTTGAGTGGCTGTGCTTTTATTACATTATTATTCTTTGATTATTATTAGATTTTTATTGATTATGTAAATTGATGACTTTTCTATAAATGTTTCTGTCATTCGTGTTTCTCTCCTGTCCTAATTTGATGCTGCAAATAGGGTGATTAGCTTGTCCAGGTTTGCCAGGTACTTTTCTGGTGTTAGCCCTAAAAATTTTGCATCCTGGGAAACCTTCCAATCCTGAGTGAACTGGGGTGATTACTCACTCTAGCTGCAGAGAAATATTAATGTTTATTTAATTGGATGGTCTTTCATTTTTAGGGAAGCCAGTGGATGAGGACTTAAGTAACAAAGCTGAAGTACCATCGTCATGTTGTTGTACATGCCACTCAAAGAATTTTACAAACAATGACACGAACCTTAAAGGAACTTCACATCATTTCAACAGTCCAAGCACACCACCTTCTGAAAGAAGTGGCACTTCATCAACTCATCAAGGTAATTTATATTTGCCTGGGTCTGTTGATATCTTTAATAGGAGCTTTAATTATTATTGTTATGATACCTAATTTAGATAAATTTGATTAGCAAAATCGACTATGTGTCTTTACCTCATTTCTCTGTAATTATTTAAAAATAATACATGGAGTGGTCAAAAGTCCTTGGACTTTTTTTATTCTTAATTTGACTTTTTTTTTTTTTTTTTTTTTTGTCTTTTTCGTGACCGGCACTCAGCCAGTGAGTGCACCAGCCATTCCCCTATATAGGATCTGAACCCGCGGCGGGAGTGTTGCCGCGCTCCCAGCGCCGCACTGTCCCGAGTGCGCCACAGGTTTGGCCCTTAATTTGACTTTTAATTTATTGAGACATTTTGCTGGCTTAAATTATTTTTTGATGAAAGTAAGGCAAAATAAATGATTTTCAGAAATTGATGTTATTCATAGCAAGTATTGTTAATTATATGTTAGAATTTTATAAAACATAATGTTTGTATCCTAAGACAAAATCTAATTAGTCTCATTCATTCATTCTTGATAAGTTTGCCTGATTTTCTGGGGCCAGTATCCCACATGAAAAAAAGGCATGTTTTATGTATGATCCTTAAATAGTTCTTGTTAGATTAAATTAACAGAAATATATTACAGTAACATAATATTAATATTAAAAAATACTGCTTTTGACTATATGGAAAGGATTGAATATTATTTATTACATATTTAACAGTTTGCTCTTTCTATACCTCCTTGCAAATCTCCATTTTCATTGATATTTCCCTCAAACTAGCATTTCTTGTTTAGAGCTTCCAACTAACTTCTTTTCCTGTTTTTACTCATGCCATTCTTTAACTAATACTGGGAGGAGAAAGAGCTTCTTATGATTTACTTGTCTAAACAGTGTCCACATCAAAACTCGAGGATGGAGTCAGCTTCCTCTAAAGCACATGACTGAGAGGATGATAGATGCTTGTGTGATTCTGTTAGGAACGAGGAAAAGGAGGTGGATAGGTGACTAATAGTGTTGTCTACAATGTTTTAACCCTTAGACCTTTTGGCTTACTTTGCATTCCTTCAAAGGATCATGTTTTCTCCTTCCTCAGAGCTTTTGCTCGTATTAGTTTCTCTTCTGAACAAAGTTTTATCTTCAACTTATCCTTCTCTTCCTCAGCTTAAAGGTCACTTCCTTGGGGGAGTCAACCCTGACTTTCCTGTCAGACTAGGTTTGGTTTCCTTATTATAGTCTGTCATCTCATTGTGTACCTCTCTTACATAGCACTTGTCACAGTTTGTACTGTATGTGTGTCTGGGTGCATCTTCTATAAATCTCAGCTTCCCTAACAGATGGTATACTTCATGAGGTCAAAAACCACGTCAGTTTGCTTACCATTGTATCCATGGAACCTGGCTGAGTACCTGGAACATAGTAGATGGCTAGATAAATATTTGTTATGAGTAAATGGAATTAATTTTGAGCTAACTGTAAGAACTCTGGCATATAATATTTATATACATTTGTTTTTTAAAACAGCTTTATTGAAGTGTACTTGACATAACAAACTGTATATATTTAAATGTTACACTTTGATAAGTTTTGGCATGGGTACCTCCATGAAACTTGCACCTGACTTAAGACAGTGAACATAATCATCACCACCAAAAGTTTTCTTATGCCCTTATTATCCCTCCTTCCCCATCACATGACTCAGCTACCCCAAATAACAACTAATCTGCTTTCTGTTATTATAGATTAGTTTGTATTTTCTACAGTGTATATAAATGGAATCATACAGTATGTACACTTATTTTATCTGGCTTCTTTCACTTGACATAATTATTTTGAGATTCATCCATGTTGTTGCATGTATCAATAGTTCGTTTCTTTTTATTGCTGAGTAATATTCCATTGTATGGTTTATCTAGTCATATACATCCACTTGGTGTATATTTGGGTTGTTTCTAGTTTTGGGCTATTATAAGGACAGCTACTGTGAACATTTGTGTATAAGTCTTTGTATGGACGTAAACTTTCATTTCTCTTAGGTAAATACCTAGGAGTGGAATTACTAGATCACTTGGTGGTGTGTATGTTTAAGTGTTTAAGAAACTCCCAAACTGTTTCATGAAGTGGTTATACCATTTTATATTCCCAACAGCAGTTATGAGAGTTAGTTTCTCCACATTCTTGTCAACACTTGTTATGGTCTTAATTTGACTTTTAATTTTAGCCATTCTAATGGGCATGTAGTGATATCTCATTATGGTTTTAATTTGCATTTCCCTAATGACTTATGATGTTGATCCGGTATATCTTCTTTGATGAAATGTCTGTTCAAATCATTTGCCTATTCTTTATTATATTGTTTTCTTATTGCTAAATTTTGAGAAGTCTGTATAGTTTGAATATAAGTTTTTTATCAGATAAAGTTTAAGGTTTTACATTTAGGCCTAAGATCAATTTTGGGTTAATTTGAATAATGGTGTGAGGTGTACATCTAAGTTTATTTTTTTGCATATGGGTATCCAGTTATTCATCACCATTTATTGAAAAGGCTGTCCTTTATCCACTGCATTGCCTTTGTGCCTTTGTCAAAAATCAGTTGATCATAAATACACAATTTTCATTTTAACATTATTGTGAGTTAGGGTTGTTTAGTCTACATGGGGTAAATCTGGGTTGTATTCTAATACCCTCTTTATAAGTAAATTCTTTAATAAGATACAACCTAAATACAGAAAAGTATAAATCCTAAGTGTAAAGCTTGATGAATTTTTACAAAGTGAATGTGATTGTGTAACTACTACCTAGATTAGAAAGACATTGCCAACACCCCAGAGGCTCTCGTGTTCTTTTTCAGTAACTATCCCTTCTTTCCATAGGTAACTGTTGTCCTCCTTCTGTCACCATTGAATTTTGCCTCTTTATAGAAATGGACTTATGTACTTGCTTGACATTGTATTTGTGAGATTCATCCATGCTGTTGCATATAGTAGTATTTCTTGTTTCTGTATATTGTTTCCTTGTATGAATATAGCATGACTTATTAATCTCTCCTACAGTTGTTAGATATTTGGGTTGTTTCCACTTTTGTTTAATAATGCTGTTACGAACATTCTTATTTGTAGGGTGCAAATAGGTATTTTCCATTAGATGCATACCTAGGAATGGAATTATTGGCCATAGTGTATATATATGCTCAGCTACAGTAGATATTACCAACATTTTCCAAAGTGGTTGAACCAATTTATGCACTTCCCCCTCTCAGTAGTATATGAAAGTTTTTCAACATTCTTGTTAGCACTTGATATTTCTAGTTTTTAAAAAAAATGTTAGCCATTCTGATGCAAGTGTGGTGTTCTCATTGAATTTTAATTGGTATTTTTCTGGTGACTAAGGACGTTGAGCATCTTTTTATATGCTTATTGGTCGTTTGAATATCTTCTTTAGTGAATTGCCTATTCAAGTTGTTTGCCCATTTTTCTGTTGGGTTGTTTATTACTGATCTCTAGGAGTTTTTTTCTTTTAAAATGTATTCAGGAGATATCTTGTTTCTTTTTAAGTTTGTATCTTGAAGACTTAACCCTTTGAGCTTCCTGCAAACTCCCCTGCTATAAAGAACGGAAAGATAAACCTTTTTGTATGTGACCATGATATGAATCTTGTTTTTAGGAATTGGGTTTACCTTATTTGGCACATGGCAGTTCAATTTTTCTAAAACTGAATTACTGTTTTTGGTAGACATTCCCTGCCCTTTTAATGGGTCTGTGCAAATTTGCCCCTTGATTTATTTGGGACAGTGTTTCTCAACAGTGACACTTATTAACATTTTGAGTAGGATAATTCTTTGTTGTGAGAGCTGTCCTATGCATTGTGAGATGTTTGGCAGCATCCCTGGTCTCTACTCATGTCACTGGTAGCCCTTCCCCCCCATCCCTGTTTTTGACAGCCAAAAATGTCTTTAGACATTACCTGATGTCCTTGGAGTGGGGAGTGGTGGTGTTAAAATGGCCACTGTGTTTGTGGTTATTTTATTGGTTTGCCTGGAAATTGCAGAGCTCAAAATTACATGTCTTATCTAAAATATATGTGGAAATGCAAAAGACTAAGAATAACCAAGATACTTTTTTTTTTCTGGAGGCTGGTTGGTACAGGGATTGAACCCTGGACCTTACTCTAACCAATTAACCATGCTCCAACCAACTGAGCTAACCAGCCAGCCCTAAGATACTTTTGAACAGGAGGTCAAGGTGAGAGACTTATCTACCAGATATCTTGATTTTAAGATAGTCTGATAATAGCAGTGATAGGCCAATGTAAAAGTATAGAGAACCCAAAGTCAGTCCCACATATATCCAGAAACTTGATTTTTATTGAAGTGTTCCTGAAGAACATAGGGGAAAAAGGAGGGATTCTTTTCTAAGTGGTGATGGGACTATTATATATCCATATGGAAAAAATTGAATTGCAACTGTACTTTATACCATACACAAAAATCCATTCTAAGTAGATTAAAGACCTAGGTATGAAAGGTGAAACTATTGAGATTTTAGAATATAGTGGTTTTCAAACTATGTTCCTAAGAGCCTTAGGAAGAAACATGGCTTGTAAAGGGAGGGGATATGGTAGATCAGGGAAGTTCAAGTTCTTTCATCTCTATTTTGGAAATTGTAAGCAATGTTTAAAAAAAAAATCCTACTCTTTAGAAAAAACTTGGAGACCAATGCTGTGTGGCATAGGTTCACTTCTGTGTTTGTGCAGGGACAAACTCGTTTTTTGAAAACAGTATTGGACCTTCTCATGCAGTCTTTCTCCACTGTAAAGAATCTATAAATCCTTTAAGGCCAGTAACTTTTCTTTTTCATTGTTTTTCTATGGTATCTGGCCTTCATATGGATTCTAATAAATGATTGTTAAGTGAATCAGGCCACAGGAGTGGAAAGAATGTGTAGAGAGGAGCAAAGATGAAGGAAAGTACCTTTAAGAACACTCATATTTAGGGAAAAAGAGAAACCAAGTATAGGAATAGTTAAGAATAGTGTTACAGACATAAAGGGAGAGGGAAATGTGTTTGCTGTGTTCCAAGAAGTGTTATGTTTGGCTGTATGCCTATAGGTTACTTAAGGACTTTGGAGTCAGACACCAGGATTCAGTCACATCCAAGAACTGCCACTTACTAGCTGTGTAATATTGGGCAAGTTACTTGACTTCTTTAAAACCTGGTGTTCACGTTTGTAAAATGGGGATAATTAATATTATTTGGTGATTAAGAGGCTGTTGATGATCCTGAGAATGAGCTTTCAGGATTGTGAGATTAAAAGACAGAGTACATGAGTTTGATTCTATAATCAACATTTTTAGCCCAAATAACTTGGAGAAGCTTTGTAGGAAAGGAACATTGAGACACCATAAAGAAAGATTTTTATAGAAATGAAATACATTTTCTTGAGAGCAGCTTAGTTATATTTCTTAAACCACGTTATTGGGAGTAGTCTACAAAAACATAAATCTATTAAAAATTAATAATTGAGCTTTTCTTGTTGAAAGCATGTTTGTCAAAATGTTATATCTTTGGTAAAGTAAACTGAGGGGTAAAGAATGCTTTTTAAACATGTTTAGCATTTCGTGTTTTAAACTGTGGCATGAAATTTTTAGAAGTAAGTCTTACATCTTGGCTCCAATTTTCTTCTAGGAAAATTGCCCAAGTGTAAGTTATTTATGATAATTTTTTATTCTTATTTAAGAATCTGCTGAAAAAACCACTCTGGCTGCAAAGTTATCTGCCAAGAAACAGGCATCCATATACAGAGATGAAAATGATGATTTTCAAGTAGAGAAGAAAAGAATACGATCCTTAGAAAATACCCAGCAGGTAAACAGAGTTTATTGGCAGTGAAATAACCCAGTTATAGCTGAACATGGTAGTCAAGTATCAATCAAGTTTTCAGTGGCACTTGTGGAGATTATTTGAGTCATGTCACAGCCATAAATTAAATGGTTATTTATTGTAACTTCATTTTGTACAGTTACCTGTTACAAAGGAGTTTATTACAGCAGATTATTCATAGTACCATGTCATTAAAATGAAGCTGCATGGTGCTTTCTTTTTTTTGTTTTGTTTTGTTTTGTTTTTGGAGGATGGTTGGTAATGGGATCTGAACCCTTGACCTTGGTGTTACCAGCACCATGCTCTCCCAAGTGAGCTAAATGGCCAGCCCTACGTGGTACTTTCTTTTATATGAGGAATTTGACAGTAAGCTATGTACTTATCTTGGTAATATAGCTACTTTGTACTTCTTAACTCCTCCACTGTTTTTATCTAATAATAGCATTTTCTTTTGGCCAAAATACATTTGATATAAATATTCATGTTATGTTATTTTTGGTATTGATAGTTTTAGTACAATGGCAATGTTTACTCTGATTTATTGAGTTTTTAAGATTGATACATGATTAAATACATATATTTCTAAATATTATTAAGGGACATGAATTACCAGAAATTTTAAATGAAATATGCTTGTCATATATGAACATGTTTCCTCAGAATTCATGGCAGTGAGGTAGGGAGGCTGAGATTTTAATAGAGTTGGTTACGAATAAAACAGATAATTATTAATTAGCATGTCATTTGTAGGTAAGTAGTAGGGTACTTTTAATTTAGTATACTCAAGGTGTTTGCATTCTTATGTAATTTAACTGTTCCACTTACAAGCTTTATTAATTTCTATAATTAAACCTTGTTTTAGAAACAGAATGAACTAGTTTTTTTTTGTTGTTTTTTTGTAAAAGCTCCAAATGTAGAGTGAATCTATAGAGATTTTCCCCTCCAAATTGTGTACATAGAGTTGGATGTTGTGAGATAGGGCTCAACATAAAACATTTATTCCTTGTTTTCATTGGTTCCCATTTCGTTTTTGGTAGCAATGGGATTATCAGTGGAAATGCTTCCCCCCCCCCCCCTTATAATAATCTAAGTAAATAGATCTTTGGCAAGTAGGAAAAAGGATGGATACAGTTTGGAAAGAAAACTTAGATAAAAGAAATTTAATGAAAGACAACTTGGTTTATCAAATATCTAGTAATAGTAATCAAGTAATTTATTCTATCATGTAAGAAATATGACCATTTACATTTATTTATTTATTTATTTATTTATTTAGTCTTTTTCGTGACTGGTACTCAGCCAGTGAGTGCACCGGCCACTTCTATATAGGATCCGAACCCGCGCGGGAGCGTCTCTGCGCTCCCAGCGTCGCACTCAGGAGAGTGCAGCGCTTGGGAGCGCAGTGGTGCTCGCGCCGCGGGTTCGGAGCGGTGCGGACGACACCATGCCAAGGGTTGCGATCCCCTTACCGATCCCCTTACCGGTCACAAAAAGACAAAAAAAAAAAAAAAAAAAATTGAGTTCTTTTCAATGTAGAATGAGGCTTAAATTTTGATTTACTTTTACTTATAATTAGGTATGTGATTGGACTTGCTTATAATACTAGATGTCCATATTGTGGAACAATTTTATGCAAAGATCATTTTACAATACTATAATTTTGATACATCACTCACTAAAGCTATCTTGGTTAGGATTCAGGAGTTCTTACTATATTTTATTTGTGTTGTAACTAGGTGCCTAATGTGTTTTAAAAAATTATTTGATTATTGCCTGTTAGAAATAGTATTTATTTGAGATGTAGAAAAAAAAGATATTTGACCTTTGGGAACAACTAACCTGTCAAACTTTTAGTTTACATTAAACTTCTTTTTGATTCTGTGTTTACAGATTAGAAAACGTCATTGTTTTGAAAAGGAGGTACACCATTTGGATGCAAAAATTGCTTCAGGAAAGACCATAAAACTCAGCTCTCCAGTAGGAGAGAGAAACTCCTTTTTTCCACAAAACGTATGTATTTACGTCATTGTTTAGTTTAAAGAAGGAAAATGGAGAATTGTTTAAATTCATTTTTGAAAGGTTAGAAAGAATATAATGCAAAGAACAGTAGAAAACAACTCAGAAGTCCTAAATGTTGTCACATCTCTGCTACTTTCATTTATAAAATGAGAGAATAGGATTAGAGAGAGATCTGAAATTCTTTTTTCTGTCGTCTATGTTAATGTTTGTGAACTCCAATTTGCTAAAGTTCTTTCAGTATCCTTAGGGCTGCAATTCTCAGCGAGATTTTTTTGGGGTGGTCTGTGAGGGCAAGAGTATTTTCATAATATTAGGATATTATTTACCTTTTTTTATTGTCTTGACATTTGCATTGGTGATGCAAAAGCAGTGATGGGTAGAACTGTTGGTGTCTTAGCAGAAATCAAGGTAGTTGCACCAACCTCTATTAGTAGTAATTTTCTTCATGATTATTAACTCACAGTTTTAAAAAGCCAGTTTCATTTAAGAATGTCCATGATGAAGCTAATTAAAAATAGCTAATTTTATTAAATTTCAGCCCTTGAGATTTTCAATATTCTGTGTGAAGAAATGAGTAATACTCATAAAACACTTGCATATGGAAGTAGGATGGATGTCTTGAGAAAAAGCAATTGTAGGATTGTTTGGATTGTAGGATGAACTATAGCCACTTTTTCCCATGGAATATTATTTTCACTTGAAAGAATGACTGACAAGATTGACTGGTAATTCTTAATAATAAATGAAGTGAGCCTGATAAAATTTGAGCTTTCAAGTAAAAATAAGAATTTTGAAAAATTTGAATATACCACTGTGACTTGGAAGTATTCTGATAACTTGCAGACTTTTCTGATGAAATTGGTGATATTATAGAATGTAACTTTTTGATATTATATAATGAAATGTGTCCACATTTGTAAGATCTGTAAAACTCAGTGAAATAAATATTATCTAAATGACCAGGACATATTACAAAATGATGCCTGGAAAAGATTTTTCCTAAGTACAAGATAGACCGATTGACCTTTTTCTGCACTGTTTCTCCTTTCCCAGGCAACTGCAGATTTGTTTTCAGTTACTGTAGATTTAGTTTGCATTTTGTTGATAATCTTCACTGAAGCCTTATAGTTGGAGAGGTGATCTAGATGCTTTTAATGTTAATTGTTCATCATCATCATCATATTGTTATATATACTTTATATTTGCCTCTGCCAGTGTTTTCTCACTCATTTGTTTTCACTGTACCTTATTTTCTTCATAGCCTTACTGTTATCTGAACTTGTTAACTTTGGTGTTATCTATCTGCCCTGTTGGAATGTAATGTCAATCTTTTTCATGTGTCTCTGGTGCCTTGAACAGCATATGGCACCTATTAGTTGCCCAGTAAATATTTGTTTGTAGAATCTTATTGAATTCTTACAGTGACTATGTACAGGTACTACTGCTTTTCCTATTTACAGATAAGGCAACTCTGAGAAGTAAATAACTTGCCTAAGGTCACAAAGCTGGTAAATAGTGGGGCTAACTCCTGCCTAGGCAGTCTGATTCTCTGGCAAATGCTGTAATCACTTTATTACACATTCTCTCCAAAATGCCTCTCAGAGACATCTAAGCCTGGTTCTAATATTAAGATAAGGAAAGAAATATGTAGGAGCTCAAGGCAAAAGAAATCAAGTATAGACTAAGCTGTGATTGTTTAAGATAAACAGATATCTATAGATATATATATTTTGGATTTTTGTTTTTGGTTAAGAAAATGGACTCTGGAGTCAGACTGCCTAATTTTTGTTTTTTTGTTTTTAAATAATAATTATATATATTTAAGGTGTATAACATGATATTTTGATAGACATTGTAGTGGATTGAATTATGTCCCCTCAAAACTCACTGAAGCTTGAGTTGTGTCCCTCAAATTTTATGTATTAGAAACTTAGCTCCCACTGTAGTTGCTAAGAGGGTGGGAAATCCTATTATGGTAATTGGAAGGTGGAGCCTTGAAGAGGTGATTAGATTGTAGGACCACGCCATAGTGATTGGATTAAAAATGGCGGTCACGAGCGTAGTTCTGAGTGCTCTAAAAGAAGAGAGGGGAAGGTCTGTCTCTCTCTCTCTCTCTCTCTCTGCTTCCACCATCTTGCAATGCGAGACCCTTGCATCATTGTTGCTACCACCAAATGGACTTTGGACTTCCCAGCCTCAGAAACTGTAAGCAATAAATTTCATTTTCTTTATAAATCACCTAGTTGCATGTATTTTGTTATAAGCAACAGAAACAGACTAATACAGACATTACATAGTGCAGTCATTACTAAAGTCAAGCTAATTGACATATATATCTCCTCACATAATTATCTTTTTGTGTGTGTGGTGAGAATATCTGAATATACTCTCTTAGCAAATTTCCAGTATACAGTGCAGTATTATTAACTGAGGTTATCATGCTGTTCATTAGATCTCTAGACTTGATTCATCCTATGTAACTGCAACTTTGTACCCTTTGACCAAAATCTCCCCACATCCCTCACCTCCCTGACCCTGGTAACCACCATTCTATTCTCTGCTTCCATGTGTTCGACTTTAGATTCCACATATAAGTGAGATCATGCAGTATTTTTTTGTCTGGTTTATTTCACTTAGCATATAACGTCCTCCAGGTTTATTCATATTGTTGCAAATGGCAGCATCTTCTTTTCGAAGGCGAATAATATTCCGTTGTGTATATATATACACCACAATTTTTTTATCCATTCATCTGCTGTGGTTATGGACACTTATGTTGTTTCTGTTTCTTGAGACTGCTTGCATTGTAATCACAGCTCTGCTGTTCATTACCTGTGAAACCTTGACAAAGTTTTTAAACTCTTGGTACTTAAGTTTCCTTATTTGTTAAATGGGGATAATAATTATACCTATCTTATAAGGGGCTGTTATGAGGATAAAACAAGTCGATGCCTATAAAGTGCTTAGAGTATAGCTTGCATATTTTAGAGCTTACGTGGTACGTGGTAGTAGAAGCAACCCCAGCAGCAGCAAATAGTTACATATTAGTAGTTCTTATCTTTGCTGCTGATAAGATATTATGTAATATTGATTAATAATATTACATATCTGCAGTTGTCTTTAAATGCTGCTGAAAGTATTGTATAATATTATTGATAATGTGGATATTATACATTTTGTGGAGTTAGGTTTATAGTTAAGTATAATGTTATTTTAATATCTTTTAAGGATATTTATAGCTGAAACCTGTTCGGGTCTAGGCCATTTCAACATAAGCAAAGCTACTGTGTGCTCCTGGCTGAGTACTTTAATTTTAAGTCAAGTGCTTTGATTTCTTCTTTTGGTTATATTGTGTTGGCATGTTGATTATTTATTATGGTCTTCTCATTGGTAAAGTATAACTATATCTGTAGTATATATCCATATCTTTATATCAGTTTTATTTTTAAACCAGAAATTACATGTTTTCCTTGGCTTTAGATTGTATAACCCTACAGTTCTTTAGAAATGGAATAATTTTTCGTAAGTGGGTGATTTATTACTCGCAATGTTAAAAGTATGGATTTCTGACAATTTCTCTTAAGTGTGAAGATTTATTGAACAAACTAAATCTCCCAGTTAAATCTGGTAACTCAAATGATAACATTTCTCTAGTGTGACACAGAACTTTTGTTTGTAAGATGACGTAAGTGACATATGCCATACTAATTAAACATGCATAAAGTAAATTTAACAGACATCAAAGCACTTTTGCAATGCAAAGAGCATGCGGTTGAGCTCTAATATTTGTTCTTTTTTTAGTGGTTTATAATGAAAAGCATGAATATATAATTTTATGTACTTTCTGAATGGTTAGAGTAAAAAAAACCCACAAATACTTAGGTAAAATGATCTATATTTTCAGCTTTACTTTTCTATTCCTAACAGAAAAATAGAATAAGTAGTTAAAGTGGAAATACAATCATTACAAAATGTATAGTTTTAGTGAAAGTGATTTTAGCAAATTGTTAGTAAATTTCTCATGGGTAGTTTGTATTAAGTAATGCATCTAGTTTTTCTGAGAACCAGGATTAATCATCTCCATGGACATAATATAAGAAAAGATAATGGGAATATGAGTAGAGGTTATCTGTTTAAAGAATGGGATCTTTGGGTGTCATAGAGGAATGTGTTTTTCCTTTTTGGAACTTACTTTGGTTTTTGGTATAACATTTATTAATCTTTGCAAAGTTACATTATAAATCACAAAAGTACTTTCTGTGGATTTGGGAATAGGTGATTTCATAAAGAAGTAGCAAAAAAACAGTATATAGTTTCATGCATATTAATAAGTTTTAATATTTATTGTACAGCTTTTGAAATTAGTTTATGCCAAAACTTTTAGATAAGGTAATTGAAAAAATACAGTTAATATTTTAGAATTTTTCTTTTTTTTTCCTTGGTGGCTGGCTGGTATGGGGAACTGAACCCTTGTCGTTGGTGTTATAAGGCTGACTTTAACCAGCTGAGCTAACAGGCCGGCTCCTAGAATTTTTATGTTGACAGATGATATGCCTCATATTTTATCTGTCATATTTTAATCTAGGTCATCTAAAGATTTTGAATAAGGTAAATTGACAGACTTGGGCAAAGAACATTTTTTTTAAAAACCTATTTCTGGGGGCTGGCTGGTTAGCTTGCTTGGGAGAGCATGGTGCTGGTGACACCAAGGTCAAGGGTTCAGATCCCTTTACCAGCCAGCCACTATTAAAAATAAATAAATAAATAAATAGGACCTGTTTCTTCATGTGGAAGGAAAAAGAGAGTGGGACTAAATTTAATAATACATTATATCTCATTCAGCTCTTAACACCTTTAAATTCTAAGGATGCTGCTTCTATCTTGGTTCTTATTAGATGATATTAGAGAGGACATTTATTTTTTGGAAGAATAGTTATATTCGTGAATTAACTTATCCCTACACAGGTATAAATGTTATAGTCTTTATACTTTTAAAATTACAGTAATACTGTTTTTGAAAAACTTTCATAAATTAAATATGTAGTTTGATTTCTGTTTTTCTCGGAATTGGACATTTAATATTTTGGTTTTTCTTTCAAATTTTCTTAGTTTTTATTAAAATAATTTAGTTTACAACCTGTGGATTGGAGAATTAGGTTGTTGTCTCTTTATCTTCCTGTCATCTCTGGTCTTCAAGTTAGAAAATAGTGTTGGTACTTTCCAGTATTTGAATGACTTATGGTGTCCACTGCTTTTTCACTTTCCTTACATTTTAGATTCATTTTCTTATACTGATAATTCATATGTCAAAGATCTAGTGAGGCATCAGTCTCCACATGGTTAAGACATAGTTAAGAAAAACATTTGTTGTTTAGAATAGAATGTTAACATTCTGATATTACTTTGTTTCACCATTCAGTCCTTTTTTTCTAGATTTGTTTATATTAATTCTTTTAGTAAATCCTCACATTGGGCAAGGTATTATTACAGACACATTCTTACAGACACATTCTTAAGCTTATACTTTCTTTTTATTCATTAAATAAATGCTACCATTCTCTACATACTTTAATATAAGTAGTTATATTTGATTTAATATAGCAGTAGCATATATTAATTCATTACTTTTGCCTGGTGTGTAGAAGAGACTTGGGTCCAGCAGAGTGCGCTATTGACCTTCTGATAAAATTTGGTATTGGTGAGACCTTGGGCTGTTATTTTCCTTTCTCTTCCTCCCACACCTCTGTCTATTCTTTCTTTCTTTTTAATATTTAACATATTCTCTAGGATCTTGGGAGAAAATGACCAATTTTCTCTGAAAAGTATTTTCTAAGTGATTTTCTCTTTATTGGTGGGTGTAACTGTTTTGTTTGTTTCCTTGCCAGGCTGTCCATAAGGACAAATGAGGATGTCACTCTTTTTTCTTTTTTTTTGTAACTGGCATCTGGCACAGCACCTGCACCTAGTAGATAGTCATATTTGTTGAATAAATGAGTGAAAAAATGGCCAAAGCTAAGGAAAATGCATGATTCACCATTATTTCTTAAAGCTTACAACTTTTACTCAGTGGGTATGATGATATTGTTAAATATAGGCTACTTAACCCAGATTTAAAAATAATTTTTTTTCCTTCTGTAGTACATTTTGGTTTTTTTGTTTGTTTGTTTTTGTTTTTGTTTTTTATGTATTAGCATACAAAAATAAAACTAAATTATTTCAGGGACCCAGAAGTAAATTGGTGCTTAATATAAAGAAAAAATTAGAAACAACTTTTGATTTCTGTAGTTACTATAAGAACAAGTTGTTAAATAATATTACAACTAGTTGAAGTACAAAATTTTTGAAACCTGTTATATGCCAGACACTAACAATAATAGCCTATATTTTTTAAAGTTTATTTATTTATTAATATTATTTTTTTACATTCTATGATGTTGTGGAACCGTTGGGAGGTAGGGGCAGAGGGGAAGGGGCAAGGAAATAGGGTGGGAGAAGGAGAAAGGAGGAGGGGCGGGGTTGAGGCCTGTGGGACCCTAACCTTTATTTCTTAAAGGTTACTAATAACGATATGATAGTAGCTGTTTGAAATATACACTTGTGCCAAATAATTAGTATGTTCTCTCATCTGGCCTTTATATCAGCACTGTGAAGAAAATAGAACACAGATTAATCTCATAGGTAAGAGTCCAAAGATATTAGATCATTTGATCATAGTCATACTGCAGGTAAATGGTGGAACCATGATTTGAACCCAGTTCTAAAGTTGAGTGAATATAGATTCATGGATTATAAATGGGGGGAAAGGAGAGAAAAAGAACGGCTGGGAAAAAAATTTTTTTTCTCGTCAGCTAGTAAGGAAAAAACAAAGTTAATATGTGAGAGAAAATAGATTTTATTATTTAGTATGTCTGGCATTAAAATATCTTCTTTTAAGCAGTTAATCTGTGGTATGAGAGAGATTAAGTTCCCTAAAATGTTTTGCATGTTTTATCCACTGAACAGCCAAAGGAAATTTTAAGCTTGATTTTTTAAAAAAAATTACAAGAGTAATAAATATTCTTTGAAAAATATTTAACAGTATAAACTAGTACAGAGAGAAAATTAAAATGTTCTCTCTTTTATTACTCCCATTTTTTCTGCTTCCCAGAAGTAAACAACATGAACACTTCCATGAGAATCTTTCTAAATCCTTATCTATAAATTTACCATAGATTTTTTTTATAGTTCTGTTTTTACATTTAAATCTCTTATTTATAGGATTTATTTTAATAGATGTGTGATATATCAGGCTCTAACTTTTGTTTTCCCAATGTATGTTTTGTATGTTTTCCCAAACAGATGATCAGTTCTCCCATTGTCCCTTAAATAATTTTTCCTGTTTTGCAGTTTTGCTGTTATCACATACTAAATTGGTATATATACTTAGATTGGTTCCTAGACTTTTTTTCCTCTTTAAATTTTTATTGTTTTCTAAGTATATTTGTATATAGTAAGAATCAGAGTTCTACATGGCTTCAAACAAAAAAGCAGTAGACTCCTGCCCTAGTTCTGTTCACCAATTCCCACTATCCAAAGTCAATAATTTTCAATCATTTTACCTATTATTCTGACATTTATCTATGTTTTTGGAATAACATGCTTATTCTGCTTTTCTCTTGCATTTTTGGTTTTAGATACTTTCTATTGCCTTCCTAGTATCCCTTCCACTTTTCTCATTACTTCTCCCCCTTAGCCTCCCAATATTTGGTATTTACATTATTATAATCCTATAAATATTCAAAACTGATTACAGCTTTTTTCCCAAACCAGGATTTATTTTTTTCTGGTGTTAACAGTTGTCTTGTCATTTGCTTAGTTTTCTGTATACCTCTAATTGTTCATCTTACTCTGTTAGAACTTAAAATCTGTCAATGCATTCAAATCATCTGGTCAAGAATGGTCATATTGTTAGGCTGTCAATATTTAGTGAAAATAATGAAAAATACTTTTTCGATGTTGAACTAAACTTTATATTTTTAATGACATTAAATTTTTTTTCTGAATGCAAGAGCATTGTCTATTTTTTAGAAAAAAATTGGAAACCACCAAAATGTACACTTAAGTTATTAACATTAATCTTTAATTCCACTATTCCCTCAGCATCAACCCCTGATATTTTGCCTGCTGTCTATTACTCACACACACACATACAGACACACACATATAATTAGTTATCCATTGCTTTGTAACAAACCAAGCATTTAGTTAGCTTACTATTCTGGGGGTCAGCAATTTAGGCTGGGCTCAGCTGGGCATTTCTTTTGCTGATCTCAGCTGGCCCACTCATGTGTCTATGGTCAGCTGCTGGTCAGCTGCAAGGCAGCAAGGCAGCTCATTTTCCAGGAGTTGACTGGCAGTTGTCTGTGTCCATGATGTGGGTATATTTCATCATCTAGCAGACTAATACTGGTTTTTATCTATATTGTTGTCCCAGGGTTCTAGGCGCTGCAGGAGAACAAGCCCCAGTGTGCAAATTTTTTTTATGTCTGTCTGTGTCAGGTTTGCTAATGTTCCAGTCACATTACCCAAACGCAGAGTCAAGGGGTGGAGTTCACATCTTGGTGGAAAGAGCTCCAAAGTAACCTTGCAAGGGAGTTACCTAAAAGATGGGTAGATTTTGTAGCCATTTTTGTTATTTAACATCTATTACACATACCGTTTTGGGGGGTTTTGTTTTTGTTTTTTGCAAAATTTGGATTTATGGCCTATAGCTTTTATTTTTTACCTAATACATCATAGTAGAGCTTTTAAAATCTAAATGTTAGCTGGTCTATTTTGATGCATACTTTTTTGCTGTAATCTTTTTTTCAGTGCCAGTGATTGGCAAACTGCAACCCATGGGCCAAATATAGCCCATTGCCTGTTTTTATAAATAAAGTTTTTTGTGAACACATTTTACATTTACTTATTTACATATTGTCTGTGACACTTTCATGCTACAGCAAAAGAGTTCACTACTTGTGACAAAGACCATATGGCTTACAACACCTAAAATATTTACTCTCTGGCCCTTCAGAGAAAAAGTTTGCCAGCCCCTGTTCTATGCTATTTTAATCTTGGTAAGTGAGGCCAGAAGTTAGTGGAATTAGTGTGAATCTCTTCCTTTATCTGCAAATTTACCTAGGAGCAAGATGAATAATTGCTTGAGTGAGTTTCCTTCAGCCTCAATAATTATGATTTTTTTTAGAGCCTATAGAAAACATACTGGTGTTCTCTATAGTGGAAATAGAATAATTCTCAAGAATTTCAAATCCCTTTATCTTGTTGAGTGAAATTAGTGCATGTTTCAGAAAACACTGACTATTAGTTTTCTTGATACGTAGATACACTTAATGAAAAATGTATAGTAGTTCAGCTGAGTATACATAGTAGAATCTATACTTGTTATATAGAAGCTTTTCATTCATGGATACTGGGTATGGAAAGGTAACTTTTATCTTAGAAAACCATTTGGTTAATTGACCAATTGTCTAGCCAGTAGATTTATTTGTTGTTTATTTTAGCTTTAAAAATTTTTGACAGTCAAAAATTATAGAAAAATTGGAAGTACAATACAAATATCTTTTTTTCTTGAACCTTTTGAGAGTAAGTTGTTGACCTGATGTTCCATCACCCTGAAATATTGGTGTCTGTTTCTTACAAGTGAAGATATCCTTCTACATAATCATAATATGATGATAAAAATCAGGAAATTAAAATTGATTCATTGTAGAGGTCTGGCCAGTTAGCTCAGTTGTAGAGTACAGTGTTATGACACCAAGGAAAAGGGTTCGGGTCCCCATACTTGACTTGCCACCAAATTAAAAAAAAAAAAAAATCGATTCATTGCTGCTATCTAATATGCAGAACTACTTCAAATTTTGCCAGTTGTCTCAAAGCTTTTATAGAAAAAGGATCCAGTTCAAAGTCATTCATTGCATTTGATTGTCATTTGCTATCTTCTTCAGTTTGGAACAGTTCCTCAGTTTTTCCTTGACTTTCATGATCTTGACACTTCTGAGTATTACAGCCTTTCTAGAATGTCTCTCAGTTTGGGTTTTCTCATAATTAGATTGAGGTTGTTTATCTTTGGCAGGAATGTCACAGAAGTAATGCTTCATTCTCATTGCATCCCATTAAGTGGCAAACAGTTTCATTTTCTCTTATTACTAAGGATCACTTTGATAACTTGATCAATGTGACATCTGCTAGATAAAAAACAACTTTACAGTTACCTTTTGCCCTTTATAATCAAAGAGGTTTTTATGGGGGGGAACTCTGAAACTATATGAGTATCATGTACTCATCAAAAATTAGTTCATTTTATTTATACCTTTATGGACTTGTGATTTTCCATTTTATTCACTGGCTTATAATCCATTATTATATGATTTGTTTTGATGTTTAAGTGGGAGTGCAATTAAGTTTCTTTTTGACGGGTATCCATCATTCTTGGAGCACTTTATTTTTTTGCACAAGAAGATGTTCGAGGCTCATCTTATTTTTTTCTCCGCCTTAGTCCTAAATTCAGCCATTTCTGCAAGAGGCTCTGGTTCCTTTTAGTGAAAAAATGTTTAGAAGCCAGGTTCTGGGTTTGCTTATTGCTGCTGAGGTTGCTGCTCCAAGCCCTTTTAGCAGACAGAGCTAGTAAATGTGTGTGTGTGTGTGCGCGCATGTGTACACAAATATGAGGGTATTGCAAAAAGTTCATGGAAAGATTCATACTTTCTTTCAATTCTGTTTTTCCATGAGCTTTATGAAGTACCCTCATATATACACAAAACACACAGATATATACATTTATGTCTATATTTTTTCTCTGTCTATACACTGAAAATTATGAATTCATGCCAATACATCCAATTCCAATCTGATACCAAAGAGCTCATTCTAATTTTCTTTCCATATGTTTAACTGAAAAACCTTGTCCCTGCTTCCTCAAAAATTTAAATATAAAATTACCATATAATCCAGCAATTCCATTTCTAGGTATACATCCACAAGAATTGAAACCAGGTACTCAAATACTTGTGCAACACTGTTCATAGTAGCATTATTTACAATAGCCAAAAGGTGGAAACAACCCAAGGGTCCATCAACAGATAAATGGAGAAACAAAAAGTAGTATATTCATGCAATGGAAGATTCTTCAGCCTTAAAAAGGAAGGAAATTCTGACACGTACTACAACATAGATGAACCTTGAAGACATTATGCTAAGAGAAATAAGCCAGTCACAAAAGGACACATTTTATTTGTTCAGGATAAAATATGATAGATTTATATAAAACTTAATTCTCACCTTGAGTATGCAAAAGGACACATTTTATGATTCCACTTATAATTTTCTTTTCCAGTTATTTGTTGCTATTATAGGAATAAAATTTATTTTAGGGTATTGACCCTACAGCCTACAATTTGCTATCACTTGTTGGTTCTAGTTGATGTTTATTTATTTATTTATTCTTAATTTTATTCTGTCCATATACAATGTGGTTGATTATTGTGGCCCATTACCGAAAAACCCCTCCCTCCTCCCTCTACCCCTCCCACCCAACAATGTCCTTTCTGTTTGCTTGTCGTATCAACTTCAAGGAATTGTAGTTGTTATGTCTTCTTCCCCCCCCGCCCAGTTATTTTGTGTGTGTGTGTGTGTGTGTGTGTGTGTGTGTGTGTGTGTGTGTGTGTGTGAATTTATTTATTTATTTTTAGCTCCCACCAAGAAGTGAGAACATGTGGTATTTCTCTTTCTGTGCCTGACTTGTTTCACTTAATATAATTCTCTCAAGGTCCATCCATGTTGTTGCAAATGGCAGTATTTCATTTGTTTTTACAGCTGAGTAGTATTCCATTGTGTAGATGTACCACATTTTCCGTATCCACTCATCTGATGATGGACATTTGGGCTGGTTCCAACTCTTGGCTATTGTAAAGAGTGCTGCAATGAACATTGGGGAACAGGTATACCTTCGACTTGATGATTTCCATTCCTCTGGGTATATTCCCAACAGTGGGATAGCTGGGTCATATGGCAGATCTATCTGCAATTGTTTGAGGAACCTCCATACCATTTTCCATAGAGGCTGCACCATTCTGCAGTCCCACTAATAATGTATGAGAGTTCCTTTTTCTCCGCAACCTCGCCAGCATTTATCGTTCAGAGTCTTTTGGATTTTAGCCATCCTAACTGGGGTGAGATGGTTTCTCATGTAGTTTTGATTTGCATTTCCTGGATGCTGAGTGATGTTGAGCAGTTTTTCATATGTCTGTTGGCCATTTGTATATCTTCCTTAGAGAAATGCCTACTTAGCTCTTTTGCCCATTTTTTGATTGGGTTGCTTGTTTTTTTCTTGTAAAGTTGTCTGAGTTCCTTATATATTCTGGATATTAATCCTTTGTCAGATGAATATTTTGCAAATATTTTCTCCCACTCTGTTGGTTGTCTTTTAACTCTGTTAATTGTTTCTTTTGCTGTGCAGAAGCTCTTTAGTTTGATATAATCCCATTTGTTTATTTTTCCTTTGGTTGCCCGTGCTTTTGGGGTCGTATTCATGGAGTCTGTGTCCAGTCCTATTTCCTGAAGTGTTTCTCCTGTGTTTTCTTTAAGAAGTTTTATTGTTTCAGGGCGTATATTTAATTCTTTAATCCATTTTGAGTTGAGTTTAGTGTATGGTAAAAGGTATGGGTCTAGTTTCATTCTCCTGCATATTGATATCCAGTTATCCCAGCACCATTTGCTAAAGAGGCAGTCTCTTCCCCAGTGTATAGGCTTGGTGTCTTTGTCAAAGATCAGATGGCAGTAAGTGTGTGGGTTGATTTCTGGATTCTCTATTTTATCCCATTGATCAGTGTGTCTGTTTTTATGTCAGTACCATACTGTTTTGGTTATTATAGCTTTGTAGTATAGTTTAAAGTCAGGTAGTGTTATGCCTCCAGCTTTATTTTTTTTGCTCAGCATTGCTTTGGTTATGCGTGGTCTTTTGTTATTCCATATAAATGTCTAGGTAGTTCCTTCCATTTCTGAGAAAAATGTCTTTGGAATTTTGATGGGGATTGCATTAAATTTGTATATCACTTTGGGTAGTATGGACATTTTCACTATGTTGATTCTTCCAATCCAAGAGCATGGGATATCTTTCCATCTTCTTGTATCCTCTCTAATTTCTCTCAGCAGTGGTGTGTAGTTCTCATTATAGAGATTTTTCACATCCTTGGTTAACTCTATTCCTAAGTATTTTATTTTTTTTTGGTGGTTATTGTAAATGGACAGGCTTTCTTGATTTCTCTTTCTGCATGTTCACTATTGGAGAATAGAAATGCTACTGATTTTTGTGTGTTGATTTTGTATCCTGCTACTGTGCTGAAATCATTTATCAACTCCAAGAGTTTTTTTGTAGAGGTTTTAGGCTGTTCGATATATAGGATCATGTCATCTGCAAACAGGGACAGTTTGACTTCATCTTTTCCAATCTGGATGCCCTTTATTTCCTTCTCTTCTCTGATTGCTCTAGCTAGTACTTCCAACACTATGTTGAATAGGAGTGGTGAGAGTGGGCATCCTTGTCTAGTTCCTGTTCTTAAAGGAAAAGCTTTCAGCTTTTCCCCATTCAGGATGATATTTGGAGTGGGTTTATCATATATGGCTTTAATTATGTTGAGATACTTTCCCTCTATACCTAACTTATAGAGGGTCTTTGTCATGAATGAGTGTTGAATTTTGTCAAATACTTTTTCAGCATCTATAGAGATGATCATATGGTCCTTGTATTTGACTTCATTAATATGGTGTATCACATTTATTGATTTGCGTATGTTGAACCAACCTTGCATCCCTGGGATGAATCCCACTTGATCGTGGTGAATAATTTTACGTATGTGTTGCTGTATTCTGTTTGCTAGTATTTTAGTGAGGATTTTTGCATCTATATTCATCAAGGATATAGGCCTGTAGTTTTCTTTTTTGGTTATATCTTTACCTGGTTTTGGTATCAGGATGATGTTTGCTTCATAGAATGAGTTTGGGAGATTTGCGTCTGTTTCAATCTTTTGGAATAGTTTGTAAAGAATCAGTGTCAATTCCTCTTTGAATGTTTGGTAAAATTCTGCCGTGAATCCATCTGGTCCTGGGCTTTTCTTTGTTGGGAGCTTTCTGATAACAGCTTCAATCTCCTTTATTGTTATTGGTCTGTTCAGATTTTCTACATCTTCATGGCTCAGTTTTGGGACCTTGTGTGTGTCCAGAAATTTATCCATTTCCTCCAGATTTTCAAACTTGTTGGCGTATAGTTGTTTATAATAGTCTCGAATGATTCCTTGTATTTCAGATGAATCAGTTGTAATATCACCTTTTTCATTTCTAATTTTTGTTATTTGCATCTTCTCTCTTTTTTTTGTTAGCCATGCTAATGGTTTGTCAATTTTATTTATCTTTTCAAAAAACCAACTTTTAGATTCATTGATCTTTTGAATTGTTTTTGGGGTTTCAATTTCATTCAGTTCTGCTCTGATCTTAATGATTTCTTTCCGTCTGCTTACTTTAGGTTTGGATTGTTCTTGTTTTTCTAGATCTTTAAGGTGAAGTGTTAGGTTGTTCACGTGCCATCTTTCCATTCTTCTGAGGTGAGCATTTAATGCAATAAATTTCCCCCTTGGTACTGCTTTTGCAGTATCCCACAGGTTTTGGTATGATGTATCATTATTTTCATTAGTTTCAATAAATTTTTTGCTTTCCTGCTTGATTTCTTCTTGGACCCATATGTCATTAAGTAGAATGCTGTTTAATTTCCATGTGTTTGTATAGTTTCCAGAATTTCGTTTGTCATTAATTTCTAGTTTTAATCCATTATGGTCTGAGAAAATACATGGGATAATTCCAATTCTTTTGAATTTCTTGAGACGTGATTTGTGACCTAATATGTGATCTATCCTGGAGAAGGATCCATGTGCTGATGAGAAAAATGAATATTCTGAGGTTGTTGTATGGAATGTTCTGTAGATATCTGCCATGTGCAATTGGTCTAGAGTATTGTTTAGATCTTGTGTTTCTCTGCTGATTTTTTGCCTAGGTGATCTGTCCAATATTGACAGTGGGGTGTTCAGGTCCCCTGCTATTATGGTATTAGTGTCCATTTCCTTCTTTAGGTCTAATAGAGTTTGTTTTATGAATCTGGCTGCTCCAACATTGGGTGCGTACGTATTTATGATTGTTATGTCTTCTTGATGGATCAGTCCTTTTATCATTATGTAGTGTCCTTCATTGTCTCTTTTTATGGTTTTTAGTTTAAAGTCTACTTTGTCAGATATAAGAATAGCTACTCCAACCCCTTTTTCTTTTCTGTTTGCATGGTAAATCTTTTTCCATCCTTTCACTCTTAGTCTATGTGAGTCTTTATGGGTGAGGTGGGTCTCTTGTAGGCAGCATATAGTTGGTTCCTCCTTTTTAATCCAATCAGCCAGTCTGTGTCTTTTGATTGGGGAATTTAAGCCTTTTACATTAAGAGTTGTTATTGAAAGGTGTTGATTTATTCCTAGCATTTTATTGATTGTTGTTTGGTTGTCTTAGGTGTCTTTTGTTTTACTGTCTTTCTGATTTACTGTTTGTTTTCTGTGTTTGTTGGTTCCTTAGGTTGTAGATAGCCTTTTTGTTTGTTTGTTTTCTCTTCATGAATGCCATTTTTATTATACTAGTGGGTTTAGATTTTTCTTGGGTTTTTATGGCACTGGTAGTTATTTTTCAGGAACCAAACCCAGTATTCCCTTGAGAATTTCTTGTAAGGGTGGTCATGTGGTGGTGAACTCTCGCAGTTTTTGTTTGTCTGAGAAGTATACTATTTGCCCTTCATTTCGGAAGGATAGCCTTGCAGGGTAGAGTATTCTTGGCTGACAATCTCTGTCTTTTAGTATTTTGAATATATCATCCCATTCCTTTCTAGCTTTTAGGGTTTGTGATGAAAAGTCTGATGTTAGCCTGATTGGGGCTCCCTTATAGGTGATTTGACGCTTCTCTCTTGCAGCTTTTAAGATTGTCTCTTTGTCTTTGAGTTTTGCCAATGTGACTATAACATGTCTTGGAGAAGACCTTTTTGGGTTGAATATGTTTGGAGATCGTTGAGCTTCCTGGATCTGAAGATCTGTGATTTTTCCTATACCTGGGAAGTTTTCTGCCACTGTTTTGTGGAATATATTTTCAATGCAATCTCCTTTTTCCTCCCCTTCTGGAATACCCATGACTCGGATATTTGAGCGCTTAAGGTTGTCTGATATCTCTCTCAGATTTTCTTCAATGCCTTTGATTCTTTTTTCTTTTTTTTTGTCTGCTGGTGTTATTTCTAACAGCCCATCTTCAAGTTCAGAGGTTCTCTCTTCAACTTCGACAAGCCTGCTGGTTAAACTCTCCGTTGTGTTTTTTATTTCGCTGAATAACTTCTTCAGTTTGGCAAGTTCTGCTACATTTTTTTTCAGGGCATTGATTTCGTTGTACATTTCCTCTTTCAGGTCCTGTATACTCTTCCTCATTTCATCATGATGTCTAGCTGAGTTTTCTTGTATCTCATTCAGTTTCCTTAGAATTATCGCTCGAAATTCCTTGTCAGTCATTTCAAGGGCTTCTTGTTCTATAGGATCTAGAACTTGAGATTTATTATCTTTGGGTGGTGTACTTTCTTGATTTTTCTTATTTCTGGTTTCTTTTCTTTGATGTTTATTCATTGTGGCAGGGGGTTTCATAGTGCATGGGTTTGACACTATTGACTAAGATTTTGCTGTGGTTGCCAATTTGGTATGGCTACCTCAGTGACTCCCTGTTCTGTGCGCTCTCGCCTGGGCTGCTGGGATGCACTGAGGCACCGCAGAGCGTGTGGTCTCTGCAGAGCTTCCCCTTCTTCTGCAGGATGTCTCTCTGCTCTGTGAGTGTGAGGCTGGGCTTGGGACTGCGCCAGGTGGCGGCGGTGAAGCCTACCTGCTGCTGGATCGTGCGGCGGTGGCCCCCCCTACAGGGTGTGTGGACTCTACGGAGCTTCTATCTCCCTTGCTGGATGACTCTGTGTTCCGTACTCATTGGGCCGGGCTGCTGGATTGCGTGGTAGGAGTGTGAGCCCCGTGGAGTTCCCGCCTCCCTTGCCAGATGTCTCCCTGCTCTGTGCGCAGTGAGCTGGGCTGGGAATGAAGCCGGGTGGCGGTGGTGAAGACTACCTGCTGGATCACGCAGTGGTGGCCCCGCAGGACGTGTAGTCTCCCCAGAGCTTCTGCCTCTCCTGCTGGATGTCTCCCTGTCTCGGCCCGTGGGTTGATTCGCTTCCAGCTCCAGGGAGGGGCGGGTGGGGGCACGGGGTCATAAGCCACGGTCCCCAATGCAGCCCGGGGTGGCTCACGCTGGCTCAGGCCTCCATGCTTCCACCTCTGCGGCTGCGGCTGTGACACGGGCCACAGCGCACCGGCCGGTCGTGCGCACGAGTTCGGGGAACATTCCCGGTTATCCTCAGGGTAAAGACACCCTTTCAAAGCCGTTCCTTTGCACCGATTCTGCTACAGCTGCATCTGGCACGGGCCTCAGGCTGCTTCTACTCGTGGCAGAAAAGCGGCAGGCAGCTCTCCTCTTCCGCCATCTTGACCTCCTTCAGCTTTAGTTTCTGGGACTGAGAAGTCCAAAGTCCATCTCTTAGGGGTCTTGGTGGTGGCAGCAGGGACCCAGGCGTCTCACAAGTTTTGGGGGCTGGGAAGTTCAAAGTCCAGGGAGTACATCTGGTGAGGGCCTTCTTTGGTGGGGCTTTACAGCAATGCAGGGGTCTCACATGGCAGAAGATGGTGGAGCAGAGACATAGTTCCTCATGCACTCTCCCTTCAGAACCCTCTAGTTGATGTTTTTGAAGATTATATGTCTGTTTCACTAGTAAACACTTTTACTTCTCTCTTCACAGTGTTTGTCTTTTATGCAGTAGAAGGTTGAATTAGAGTGGTGAGAATGGATATCCTTGCAAAATCTTGGGGGGAAAACATTCAGTCTTTCACTGTTTAGTAAGACATTTGCTCTAGGTGGTCTGTTTCTTTATCAGGTTGAAAAAGTTTCCTTCTATTTCTAGTTTGCTGAAAGTTTTTATAACAAATGGGTGCTGTGTTTTGTATTTAAGATTTTACTACATCCATTGGTAGAATTATGTGGTCTTTCTTTTACATCCTGCAGATATAGTGAATTACATTGATTGGGTTTTGAATGTTGACCCAATCTTGAATTACTGGGATAAAACCCAATGTGGACATGGTGTAGGACCCTTTTAAAATAATTTGAATTTGATTTACTATATTTTGTTAAGGCTTCTTTGCATCTATGTTCATAAGGACTATAGTTTTTTCTGTAATGTTTTTGCCTAGTTATGCCTATAATGCTGACATTATAAAATGAGTTGGGAAGTATTGTTATTACTTCTTAAATTTTTGATAGAATTCACCAATGAGGCCATTTGGCCCTTACATTTTATTTTTGGGAAGGGTTTCACTTATGAATTTAATTTAAAAAATAAATATAGGACTATTCAGATTTTCTGTTGTCTTTTTGAGTCATTTTTTTTGTAATTAGTGTCTTTTAAGATATTTGTCTATTTCTTCCAAATTTTTGAATTTATTAGCAAAATGTTTAAAATATTCTCTGGTTATTTTTTAAATGTCTGTAGAATCTTTAGTGATATGCCATTTTTTATTTCTGTTATTTGTAATTTGTGTCTTCCCCCCCCCCCGTCAATCTAGGTAGAGTTTTATTAATCATATTGATCTTTTAAAAAGGCTTTGTTTTTGCTGATTTTCTCTAATTTTTTTGTATTTTCAATTTTAGTGATTTCTGCTTTTATTTTTATTTCCTTTGTTTTACTTTCTTTGGATGTAATTTGCTCATTTTCTAGCTTTTTAGGGTTAAAACTTAGATAATTCATTTCAGGCCTTTTTTCATTAAAACAACAATAGAAAGCTATACGTTTTCCTCTAAGCACTCCTTTATTTGTATCCCACAAATTTTGATGTTGTGTTACTTTTTGTCCAACTTCCCAAGTTCTTCTGATTTCTTTTCTGACCCAAGATTTATTTAGAATTGTAAATAAACACTAAGTAGGTGTTTTTCTTAGATATTTTTCTCTTATTAAGTTCTAATTTAATATTGTATGGTTAGAGAGTATATTCTGTATAATTCCAATTTTTAAAAATTTGGTGATCTGTTTTGTAAATGCTTTATGAGTTTTTGGAAAGTATGTGTATTCATTTATAAATGTCAATTTGGTTAAGTTTGTTGGTTATGTTGCTCACGTATTCTACATCCTGATTTTTTTTTGCCAACATATAAATTAATCAGAGAAGAGTGTTGTTGTCCCTATATTTGTGAATTTGCCTCTTTCAATTCTGTCAAGTTTTGCCTCATGATTTTTCAGCAATGTCATTAGGTGTATGCACATTTAAGATTACGTCTTCTTGAAGAATTAACCCATATGTTATTATGAAATGTCCTTTTTCTGAAATCCATTTTGCTTTACATTAGTTTAGCCATTCCAGCTTTCTTATGATTAGTGTTTCAATAGTATATCTTTTTCATTATTTTACCTTTTGCCTTTACATTTAAAATGGGATGGGTTTCTTGTATATTTGAGTCTTCATTATTTATACAATCTGACAACCTTTGCCTTTTAATTGGAATGTTTACACCATTTATGTTTAATGTAATCATCAATTTGGTCACTATCTTTTTGATTTGTCCTGACTGTTCTTTATTCCCTCCTTCTTTCTTTTCTGCTTTTTTTTCTTTGGATTAGTTTGTTTTAGGATTCTATTTTCTCTCCACCATTGTTTTCTTAACTATAACGCTTAGTTTTTTTATTTTGGGGGAGTTGCTTTAGGGTTTATAATTTGCATCTTAAACTTACCACAGTGTGCCTTCAAATAATATTTTACTTAACATATAATGTGTAAGAACCCTCTACCAATATGATTCCATGTTCACCATCCCATCTTTTGTGTTATTTTTTGTCATATATTTTACTTGAACATACATTAAACCCTCTGAGTATTTTGTTATTTTTGTTTTAAATCATCAGTTTCTTTCAAATAAATTTACAAATGAGGAAAATTATTGCTTTCCTAACCTTCCTATTTCTTACTTCTGGTGCCCTTTATTTCTTTTGTAGATCCAAGTTTCCATATTGGATAATTTTTCCTTCAGCTTCATTTAATATTTATAATGCAGGCCTGCTTACAAAAAATTTTCTCAGCTTTTGTTTCACCTTCATTTTTCATTTTTTTAATGTGATAAAATATACATAGTATAATATTTACATTTTAACCATTTTTTAATGTACATTAAAGTGTATTAACATTGTTAATACACCACTGAGTGTATTAACATTGTTGTGTAACCATCACCACCATCTAGTGACAGAACTTTTTCATTTTTCCAGACTGAAACTTTGTACTCATGAAACAAAAACTCCCTATACTCCCCTTCCCCAACTGCTGGACAACACCATTCTACTTTTTGTTTCTGAATTTGACTACTCTAGTTACCTCATACAAGTGGAATAATACATTATTTATTTCACTTACCATGCTTTTGAGGTTCATCCAGTTTGTAGCATGTCAGAATTTTATCCCTTTTTATTGCTGTATAATATTCCATTGTGTGGATACACTACATTTTGTTTATCCATTCATCTGTCAATGGACATTTGAGTTGTTTCCACCTTTCGGCTATTGTGAATAATTCTACTGTGAACATTGTTGTACCATGTATCTGTTCATATCCCTGCTTTCACCTTTTTTAGGTATATACCTAGGAGTGGAATTGCTATTATCTTTTAAGTTTTTGAGGAACCATCAAATTGTTTTCCACAGTGGCCATACCATTTTACATTTACACTAGCAATGCATAAGGGATCCAGTCTCTCCACATCTTTTTTAACACTTGCTTTCTGTTTTATTTTACTTTTTAAATAATAACCATCTTTATGGGTGTGAAGTGGTATCTTACTGTGTTTTTGATTTGCATTTCCATAATGATTAGTGATATTGAGCAACTCTTCTTGTGTTTATTGGCCATTTGCATAGCTTCTTTGGAAAAATGTCCATTCCAGTTGTTTTCCCATTTTTTAAAACTTTATTTTTTATTTTTTTAAATTTTATTATTTTTGGCCATACAATTAGTCTGAATATATTTAAAAAGACTAAGATATATAGAAAATGTGTTCTCTGACCACAATAACAGGAGGAAATTTAGAAAATTCACAAATATGTGGAAATTAAACAACACTCTCCTAAATAAAAAATGGGTAAAAAGAAAAATCACAGGGAAATTAGAGAGTACTTTGAGATAAACATCAAAGCACAACACATCAAAGTTTACAGGATGCAGGGCTCATTCAGTGCTTGGAGGAAAATTTATACTTGTAAGTATCTATATGAAAAATAAGAAGAATCGCAAATTAGTAATGTAAATTTCTACCCTAAGAAAATAGAAAAAAGAAGAGCAAACTAAACCAAAAATAAATGCAAGAAGGAAATAACAAACATTACGACAGAAATATATGAAATAGGGAATTAAAAAACAATAGAGAAAGTCTTCAAAACCAAAAGTTGATCCTTTAAAAAAATCAACAAAATTTGCAAACCTTTATCTAGATTAACGAAGAAAAAGAGAAGATCTAATTACTAAAATCAGAAATAAAATAGGGGGTGCTGACCCCGTGGCTCACTTGGGAGAGTGCGGCGCTGGGAGCGCTGAGGCCGCAGGTTCAGATCCTATATAGGGATGGCCGATGAGCTCACTGGCTGTGCGTGGTGTGGGCGACACGAAGCCAAGGGTTAGAATCCCCTTACCGGTTGCAAAAAAGAAAAAAAGAAAAGAAAAGAAATAGAGCAGGGGCATTATTACATTGTCATTATGGTTTTTTGTGGTGGTAAAGATTTAGTTTCATTCACTTTCTCATTTGCATTTTTGTTCTTCCTGTGGGTTTTGTTCTTTCTTGTGTATATGTGGTAGTGATTATCATTATTTGGATTCCAGATGCAGGACTTCCTTGAGGATTTCTTATAGGGCTTGTTGTGTGGTGGTGAATTCTGGCAGGTTTTATCTGGAATATACACTGTTTTTCCCTCATTTCTGATGGATAGTCTTGCTGGGCATAGCATTCTTGGCCGGCAGTTTTTTTCTTTTAGTATTTTGAATATATCATCCCATTTTCTTCATGCCTGTAGAGTTTCTGTTGAGAAGTCTGCCATTAGTTTTACAGGTGCTCTCTTATAAGTGACTTGATGTTTTTCTCTTGCTTCTTTTAAGATTCTCTCTTTGTCTTTGAGCTTTTCAATTTGACTATAATGTGTCTTGGAGAGGATCTTTTTGGGCCGAATCAGTTTGAGGATCTTTGAGCCTTCTGAAGCTGAAGGTCCATGTCTCTCACTGTACCTGGGAAGTTTTCCATTATTATTTCATTAAATAGGTTTTTTGTTTTTTTTCCTTTCTCCTCCCCTTCTGGGACACCTATGGTTCGAGTGTTTGTGTGCTTAAGGTTGTCTGCTAGCTCTCTTAAATTTTCTTCATTTTAAAAAATTCTTATCTCCTTTTTTTTTTGTCCACATGGGTTATTTCTGAAAAACTATCTTCAAGATCAGGAATTCTTTCTTCTGCTTGTTCTAGCATGCTGCTTAAGCTCTTGGTTGTGGTTTTTATTTGGTTGAGTGAGTCTTTCAGTTCTATGAGTTCTCCTACATTCTTTTTATGGTATTAATCTCTTTGTAAATTTCCTCCTTCATATCCTGTATTTTTTTTCTTCTTTCATTGTGTTATCTAACTGAAGCTTCTCGTATCTCAGTGACTTTCCTTAAGATTGAAGCTTGGAATTCCTTTTCAGTTATTTCAAGGGTTTCCTGCTCAATAGGGTCTGGTATTTGAGAATCACTGTATTGTTTTGGTGGTGTCATGTTTTCTTAGATTTTCATCTTTCTAGTATCTCTGCATTGATGTCTGGTCACCCTGTAGAGCAGTTGCGTCTTCTTTTACTCTGTAATGGGCTTTGAGGAGAGAGATGTCCTCTACTTGTTCTGGTGATTCTCCTCATGTCAGTACATTCGAGTGTCTGGCAGGCCACCTACTTGGTGGCTGTGGCTACTGCTGTGGCTTCGAGCCACTTTTGCAGCAGCTGTGGCTATGGAAGTGGCTGTGGTGAGCCACCCACGTGGAAGTGGTGTTTTTAGCATGCTCCTTGCCTGCTTCTGTGCAGGGGGTGCTGCCCTTGGCTCCTGCCTAGGGCCCCAGGTGTGCTCTATTTCTTACCTGTGTCTTTTTTGTTTGTTTGTTCATTTTGTTTTTTGGCAGCTGGCCTGTGTGGGAATCTATACCCTTGACCTTGGTGTTACAAGTTAGGGCTGTAACGAGTTGAGCTAACCAGCCAGCCCTGTTTCTTGCCTGCTTGTAGGTGGAGTGGGTGGCCCTTGGCTCCTGCCTCTTTGCCCATTTTTGTATTGTATTATTTGTTTTTTTGTTGTTGAGTTGTAGGAATTGTTTTGGATACTACCCCCTTATCAGATACATGATTTGTAAATATTTTCTCCCATCCTGTTGGTTGTCTTTTCACTCTGGTGAACGTGCCCTGTGATGCACAAAAGTTTTTAATTTTCATGAAGTCCACTTTATTTTTTTTTATTGCCTGTGCTTTTGGTGAAGTTTTATAGTTTTAGCACTTATGTTTCAGTGTTTGATCCATTTTGACTTAATTTTCATGTATGTTGTGAAGTAAGGGTCCAATTTCATTTTGTGTGTGTGGATATCCAGTTCCTAACACCATTTGTTGAAAAGATCATTCTTTCCCTATTGAGTGGTTTTGGTACCTTGGCTGAAAATAGTTTGACCATATATGCGAGGGTTTACTTTTGGGCTTTCTGTTCTATTCCATTGCTCTATGTTTTTGTCCTTATGCCAGTACTGCACTGTTTTGATTACTGTAGTTTTGTAGTAAATTCAGAAATCAGGAAGTGTGAGGATTCAAACTTTTTTTTTTTTTTTAATCAGGATTATTTTGACTATTTGGAGTCCCTTGAGAATCCATGTGACTCCATGTGAGAAATCAGTCCATAGGATGTGTTTTTCTATTTCTGCAAGACATTTCTTTGGGCTATTGAGGGGGAATGTCATCTTTAGTTTTGAAAGATGTTGTCAGTGAGTATTGAAAGTTAGGTTGACTTTTTTTTTTCTTACAGTACTTCAAAGATATTTTGCCTTGGCTTGTCTTGCATAGTTTCATAGTCTGTGACTGCTTTTAAAATTTTTTCTTTATCTCCGCTTTCAGCAATTCAAGTAAAATATACTGTGGTGTGTGTGTGTGTGTTGTGCTTGGGGTTCATTAAGATTTTTGGATTTATGGGTTTGTAGTTTTCCGTAAATTATGAAAATTTGCACCATTTATTCAGTACTCCTTTTTCTCTTTCTGACTTCAATTATGTATGTATTAGACAGTTTAATGTTATCATGTACATCATACTGAATATATGTTCATTTTTTAAGTCTTTTTTTCCTCTCTCTGCTTCATTTTGTCTAGTGTCTGTTGCTATGTCTTCAAGTTCTCTTATCTATTCTTCTGCTGTTTCTAATTTGATGTTAATCTTACCGAGTTGATTTTTCTTTTCAGTTACTGTGCTTTCACATGTGGAGGAAGATGATAATTATGAGTATCACCTTCTTGTTTTCCTTCTCTCTGGGATCATGATCTTATGTTGTCTGTTGTCTGATGTCTGAAACTATTGTTTGATGTATTTCGTCCAGTTTGTTAGTAGATTATGGTGGCAGGATACCTAAGATTCTTGTTTATTCCTTATGGCTAGAAGCAGAAGTCCCTACATTTTTGTTTTTAAAGACATTTCTCATTGTTTCTTTAAAAATTGGACTTTTGGAAAACTTACATTAACATATGTATTGTTCTAAGTAGAAACATCTGTAAATGCCAGATATTGCACTAATTGTGCAAGATTAGCATTTGATCCAGAAGGTAGTTGATATTGACAATAAAGTTGGAAAAAATTTATAGAGATGATATGAGTTTTTTAAGACACTTTTGAGTTTTAGTGGAGTAGCTCAAATCAGGGCAGTAAAAAATGTCATTAATCTGGAGTAAGAGGAGAAGTGATCACCATCCTTAGATACTTTATTATCTATGTTGATGATGTCACATTCTGACTATAGCCCCTCAACCTTCTTGATAATTGTGACCTACTTTATCCTTTAACTCAATAGCTTGGACATCATTGTCATTTTGAATTGTTCCACCCTCAAACAAATCTTAGTGGTACCCACATTAGTCATAAAGTGCCTTTTTTTTTCTTTTTGCATACTTTTTCCCATTCACATCCCACTGCACATTTATACGTCATTGGTTATACTTCAGTTATTTTTTCTTTCTTTCATAAGTTTTCCTTTTTATTGATTCTTTCCTTAGCTATAACCATGTTGCATTTTCTCCTGTCCACCAGAAGAAAACTTTGTCTCAACTGTCTCTTGCATCTAATTTTCTGAACAGTATTAGATGTGAGAGCAGTCCACATTTCTGCTCTGTCATTTCATTAACCTGTATGATTGATTTGATTGGCCTTAGTGGATAGTCAGGTTCTCCTTCTCTGGCTCTTTTTGGTACATTTTCCCAGAAGGTACACACTTGATTTAAGAGGAAAATCGAATCAAATTGAAGAGGATGATTCTGCCAGCCATGAAAAACTAATTACTCATTGCTTTTGTAGTATCTCCACCCTGTATAAAGTGTAATTGTTTCTATAAAAATGGTATTTGCTCATTGTACATAATTTTAGTAACACCAAAGTATAAAGAATCTCATTATCGAAGTTTACTTGTCAATTAATATCTCTTCTTATTGTCTTTTCTGTTATTTACTAATTTTTTTTGTTTGTATGTTTTGTATTTTGTTTCAGTGGTTGGCTGGTATGAAAATCCAAACCCTTGACCTTGGTATTAGAAGGCTGTTGTCTAACCAACTGAGCTAACAAGCCAGCCCCTTGTCATTTACTAATTTTGTGTCATGTTTACAGGGAAGTCATTTAATTCATTAGATTTATTTTTAGCCATGCCAACTTTATTTATGCCAACTTCTTTTATTATGGCTTTTGCCATTTACTTCTTTTTCTGGTTCTTCTTTTTAAAATATATTTCATATATAAATATTTAAAATATAATACATGTTAATATTAAGATTTAATAATATTATAATATTCATGTACATATAACATATTCAATATTTTAGGTGAAGTTTTGCCAGTCACAATTTTGTTAAATAAGTCATTCTTTTGACAATTTTTAGTCAATAAAAAATTTTATCCTGTGCAATTTTAATGTGATATTTATTTACTTATTTCATTGCTTATTTCTACCAGTAGTGTTCATTGAGTCTTCGATTTCTACCAAAAACAAAATGGTGAGGTCTGTATATCCTAATTCTGTATACATTGTTATCAACATTATAGGAAGGTAGTATGCCTATAGTACCAGAGGAAGACAATTGGTGTTTTAATTTTTTTAATTTGCATTTTTTTTATTTTTGAAAAGTAATATATGCCTGTGGTACATAATTCAAGAAGAACACGAGGGTATTTATTAAAAAGTCTCCCATACCCTGTATCTCAGCAGTTGTTTCCTGTATCTGTTGTTACTGGTTTCTTGTGAATCCTACCAGAATTATAAAAGCAAATGTGTATATAAATGCAAACAAATGATATATAAAACACATACAAAAGCAAATTATAAATGTATGTATGTGTAATTATATATGTATGTGTCCCAACTCTCTTATTACTCTTTACACATAAATGTATTATCAAACTCTTTGAACTTTGCCTGTTTGTTAAAAAAAAAAAAAATTGATTTAATTATGCTTTTAATTTATACTTGTTATGAGAGAGGTGATTTAAACATTTTTTCAGTGGTTTGTCTGTTAGATTTAAGTTTGTAATTTATTCTGGTGAGTAGTATGAGGTAGAAACAATTTTTTTTTTTTTGCCTAGATTACTGCCCAGTTTTTCCAACTTTTTTATTGATTAGTTTTTTTCCCCTACTGATTTGAAATGCTACCTTTATACTTTTATGATATCCTAAATTCCTTAATGTATCTGGGTCTATTTCTGGACTTTTTATTGTCTTTTTTATTTATTTGGTTATATGCTAGAACTATACTGTTTGATTCTTGATTCTTATTCGTATTTTGTATACCTAATTTCTTCTTATTACTCTTTATTTAAAAAGTATTTTGGCTATTTTTGCTTATTTATTTTTACATATGTACTTTAGGATTAGCCTATCTAGTTTAAAAAATATTCTTGATATATTTTTATAGATTATTTGAAGGAGAATTAACTTCTTTGTGATGTTAAGCCTTCCTATTCAAGCCCATGCTATGTATTTGCTTATTCTTTTTTATTTCCTTCAAGTAGTGCTTAAAGTTTTCTTAATAATTTTTAAGTTTATTTTTTGGTTGATTCCTAAGTAATTTACCTTTTCTTTCTATGTAGTTTTTTTCTTTTATTACATTTTCTGATTAATTGTAGTTTTATATATGAAGATTATTAATTTCTGTGTGTTCATCTTTTACAGAGCCACATTACTGAATTCTTTTGTTGTTTGTAATAGTTTTCATAAACTTTCTTAGGATTTCCAAGTATACAATAATATCTTCTGTAAATAGAAGATCATTTTGCCTCCTTTGCAATTTTATATATTCAGAAAAAAGTATTATGTAATCTTGGCAACAGATGGAATGACTATATAATTTATTGCCCAAACCCAGTACACCTTTGAGAATGAAGATTGGGGGGCATTATTAATAATTAAGCTGAAACAATAGTTATAACAGATATATGGCTAGGATTGTCCTGGGCACACTGGGAAGTATGATCATCTTTGCCTTGTACAAGACCTCAATGTTAATGCTTCTAGTGTTTCCCAGTTAAGCATGATACTGGCATTTGAAAAAAAAATATATTTAATATATAGGTTTTTTTAATCATGATAGGGAAGAATTGTTTTGTTTCTATTTTACTCAGGGTTTTCATCAAAGATGAATTTTATTTTATTTATTTATTTTTTTAAAAGATGACCGGTAAGGAGATCTTAACCCTTGACTTGGTGTTGTTCGCACAGCACTCTCCCAAGTGAGCTAACCGGCCATCCCTATATAGGGATCCAAACCTATGGCCTTGGTGTTATGAGCACCACACTCTCCCAAGTGAAGCCAAGGGCTGGCCCTCAGAGATGAATTTTAAACTGGGGAGATGAATATGATTTTTCATTATTGCTTATTTATTATTTTAAATTATATTAATGAATGTCCTGGTACTGAATTATCCTTTTGTTCTTGGCTTTTTGGTTATGGGGGGGGGGGCGGTGTATGTGTGCATGTTTGCAAGAGTCCTATTTGTTATTACACTTAGAATTTATTTCAATATTCAGTAGTAAGATTTACTCTCTTGCTATTTTTGGTGAGAAAAAGTTTATCTAGTTTAGGATCAGTGTTATACTTCATAAAAAAGAATTTGAAAGCTTTCCTTATTTTTAAAAACTTTTATTAAGGAAATTTTATGCACAGAGAGAGAGGACAGTTATAATGAACCCCCTTCTATCCATTATTCAGCTTTAACAATTATCAATATTTTCTATTTTGCATACTTATTTTATTTATCCCCTGCCATTTTTTTCTTTTCTTTTTGGGGGGATAGGTGGAGAAAAGAGTGAGAGACTGGAATATATTAAAGCAAGTATCAGACATCATATCAATTCACCCATAAATAACAGTATATATTTCTAATAGATAAAGCCTTTTGGAAAACAGCAATGACATTTTAAACATAGCATTATCATGGCTAAAGAAAAATTGAACAGTATTTCTTTAATTTGTCTAACACCCAGTCTATGTACAGTTGTCTTTGATTGTTTCAAAAATGTTATTTTAGAGTTGTCTTTTAAAAATCAGAATCCAAACAAGGTACATGCATGATATTTCTCTTAAGATTTATGCCATTTATTTGTTGGGGAAAAAAACTACATTATGAGGAGCCCAAAGGGTTTGTGGGAGGGAGGCGCCTTCCTTTCCGTCTGGCGGCAGCCATCAGGTAAGCCAAGATGGGTGCATACAAGTACATCCAGGAGCTGTGGAGGAAGAAGCAGTCCGACGTAATGCGCTTTCTCCTGAGGGTCCGCTGCTGGCAGTACCGCCAGCTCTCGGCGCTGCACAGGGCTCCCCGCCCCACCCGGCCGGATAAAACGCGCAGACTGGGATACAAGGCCAAGCAAGGTTATGTCATATACAGGATTCGTGTGCGCCGGGGTGGCTGCAAACGCCCAGTTCCTAAGGGTGCAACCTATGGCAAACCTGTCCATCACGGTGTTAACCAGCTCAAGTTTGCTCGAAGCCTTCAGTCTGTTGCAGAGGAGCGAGCTGGACGCCACTGTGGGGCTCTCAGAGTCCTGAATTCTTACTGGGTTGGTGAAGATTCCACATACAAATTCTTTGAGGTTATCCTCATTGATCCATTCCATAAAGCTATCAGAAGAAATCCTGACACCCAGTGGATCACCAAACCAGTCCACAAGCACAGGGAGATGCGTGGGCTGACCTCTGCAGGCCGCAGAAGTCGTGGCCTTGGAAAGGGCCACAAGTTCCACCACACTATTGGTGGTTCTCGCCGTGCAGCTTGGAGAAGGCGCAATACTCTCCAGCTGCACCGTTACCGCTAACATAAGTAATGCTTGTAAAATTCATACCTAATAAACAATTTAGGACAGTCATGTCTGCTTAAAAGGTGTTATTTGTCAAAACTAGTCTGCAGATTGTTTCATGAATGCTTTGTCAAATTATGAAAGTTAAAGTGCAATAATGTTTGAAGACTATAAGTGATGGTGTATCTTGTTTCTAATAAGAAACTTTTGTCTTTGCTTTATCTTATTGGGGAGTTATATGTCAGTGTTTAAAACATGCTATGTGGTATAATAGGTGTAAAATAAATTCTTTAAAGAGGAAAAAAAAAAAAAAACTACATTATTTGTCCTGTAGAATTTCCCATATTCAGGATTTGGTTGGTTGTATCCTCATGGTATCATTTAAGATCATTCTCTATTCCCATATTTCCAGTAAAGATAATTAAATTTATAGGTTGCATTAGATTTATGTTTTATTTTGTCGTTGTCATTGTTGTTTTCAGGAATAACACATACATAGTGCTATATGCTTACTGCTGCTTCACTCAGGAGGCAAATTGTCCAGTTGTTTCTCTTTATTATAATAGATCAGTAGTATGTTTTTGTGTCATTTAATTGTCTTCTATGTCTCATATATATAGGGGTTTTTTTGCTTTTTTTTTTTTTTTTTTTTGCTACTGGCCAGTACCGGGATCTAAACCCTAGACCTTGGTGTTACAAGGCTGTGCTCTAACTACCTGAGCTAATTGGCCAGCCCTATGTCATTTATAATGACTTCATTGCATTCTATTGAATGGCTGTTCTATAGTTTATGTTTATAATCTCCTATGACTGGATGTTTGGATGAGATTCTTTTTCATTCACTATGCTAGTTACTTAGGGAGTTTTATTATATTGTAGACTCAGAGACTTCTTCAACTTACATTTTCTTTTGTTATTTTTTTGGTAATTTCAGCTCCTCTGTTGTTTTTAGCAATTAATTTCAGTCTCAAAGAGCTCTTTCTTATACTATGATTGTTCCTTTTTGAAAGAATGTACTACTTTCCGGAATATGGCAATGGGAATTTACTTGTTTTTTTAAATGATCCCTAAATTATATGGGTTTTCTCCGGAGTGAATTTTCATTTGTTTTATTTCAGTCATTCTCTTATACACTGCTGGTTTTCTCATGCTGGTCATCCTTAATTGTCAGTTCACGATGTTGAATGATTTGTAGCTAAGTATTGGGGCATAGTGAGAGCAAAGACCTTATTTTATTTAGTTGGGTAGAAAGAACTTGCTGTGAGGCTGTGGGTCTTTCAGAAGAATGAGGAGAACTTTGCTCAAGGAAGCCAACATTTAAGCCTGAATCCACTTTAGAAGCTTTAGCCTTCCAAAATAATTTAGTCTCTCTCTTTCTTTCTTTCCTTCCTTTCCTTCCTTCTTCCTTTCCTTCCTCCCTCCCTCCCTCCTTTCCTCCCTTCCTTCCTTCCTTCCTTCCCTCCCTCCCTTCCATCTGGTATCTGCTAACTGCCTGCTTTCTGTGCCAGGTTGTGGAAGGGGTAGATAGGGATGCTGATCAGGTCACTTGGCCTATTTTTCAAATCTGTGGTTATCTCCTTGATAGCCCTACCTATCATTCTCTTCCTCTGATGGGCTTGCTGACTGAGTAGGACTCCATTGGGCTGAACTCCCCTTTAGTGTATTTGTCATGAATTCTGTGCTTTTTTCTTTTATTATTATTATTTTGGGGGAAGCAGCTAGCTGGTACCGGGATCCAAACCATTGACTTTGATGTTACAACACTACGCTGTAACCAACTGAGGTAACCGACCAGTTCTCTATTCTTTATTTTTTTCCACCTGTTTTATCATTCTTCTGCTCCCCAATTTCCCGAAATTTGTTGCACTCTCATTTATTGGTGAACCCCTCCTCCATACTCTTTGTTATTATGGCTTTATTCCTTTTTGTGCTTCTATACCAAGGGTTGGCAATTTAAATGTTTACCAGATAGGTAGCATGAATAAATGAAGGACTCTGTAAGTGCGTGTAATTAACATTCCTTAAGTGGTGAGGGACTGTGATATCTTGAGAGTGTATGCCCCATCCAAATGTGGCAGTCTATTCAACGTTAACTGATTGTTGCCCTGTAAGAAGAATATAGGCCCAAAGTGGCCAATCATCCAGTTTTAGAAGCCAAAGCTATAGATTTTCATCTCAATTTTTAAGCGTTTCAAATTTATAAAACCCTGTATAGTTATTCAAAACATGACTGTCAACCAGATATGATTTGTGTACCTCCAGTTTGAGACTTCAACTACAAACTAAGTTTATTTCATTGGTTATCCCATTTTAGATGGGATGCAGAGCAAATATCTGTACCTAATCTACCATATTGGACTGGAAGTCTTACGGTTTCAGTTTTCATATATTAATCTTTAAACCATTTGTAAGTTATTTTGATGTAAGGCAGGAGAGAGAATCTAACTAATTTTTTCCCCAAATAGTCTTAATTTGTCTTAATTTTTTTTCATTTGTCTAAATATTAATTTCATAATTTCCCCCACAGATTTGAAATGTCACTGGACTTAATCTGGGGTGGTTTGCTTTTAAAGAAATAGAAACCTATTCAAAGAAAGATAATGCAGGAGATATAACTGCCCTTACTCAAAAGATTTTAGGCAGTTTCTCTTTTCTGTTTGGGGCCTGTAGTGTGACATCTCTGCATCTCTCTGCAGAGTTCTCTCACTATTTTTTTGTAGACTGGTTTTTCTAGATGCTTACCTTCTTTCATATGATCTTACCATGACATCTCAAAATGGAAGCCTTAAAGTCTACAAAATGTTCTGGTCCGTTCCCTGTAATCAATTCAGTATAAATGCCCCAAATACAAATTCCTGTGAAAGTGAATCTAATTGTCTTGCTATGCCTGAGACTGTGTGTAGGCATGGTCATGAGTTATTAATGTGGATTTTAGGTGTAGCCTTTCAGCAGGGGTGTACATGATGAGTTATTTTAAGAGTAAAAGTTGGACAGTGTCCAAAGAGGTGCCTAGTGCAACATTTTTATCATATATTCTAAAGTCTTATATCTATAAGAATATATACCCTTCTATCCTATCTTCTTTTTCTAAAAAGTTTTGGTTATTCTCACTAGTTTATTTGCCAGGTTAAATTTAGAAACATTTTTTGGATTACAAAAAAAAAAAAAAAAAACCTTGCTGAGATTTTGATTTGAATTCAGACAAAGATTACAGCAAAAATTTAAATAATCTACAAAAATTGTGGACCCGGTTTTCATGAGCTGCAACCCAGCAGAGCTTGTTTTACATATCAGCACACAATTTTCACGGTGTACTTTTCTTTCTCTCTAACTTGAATTTACAAAGAGAATTACACACACAATGACCATTGCAAACACTGTAGGATCTAGAATCTCTGGTAGTACTTTAAATCTATGCTGTCTGATGTGGTACACGACCCACATAGGCTATTTATTTCAATTAATTAAAATTAAACACATTTCAGGTGCTTAATAGCCTCATGTGGCTAATGGTAAGTATATTCAATATACTTTAGATATCAAACAGTCCATCATCACAAAATTCTATTGGATAGCGCTGCTTTGGAGGCTTATATGTTGATAGTAAATTCTCTAATTTTTAATGCCCGTGAAAGAAGCAAAAATACCTATTTTGTATAGGTTTTGTTTATCTCATTTTGGTCAATATGTGGAAGATGATAGTATAGCTTTGTTTTCTTATTTTAAAAGGTTCATTGAAAAAAGTTTGAAAAATACCAAAATACAAGAAAGGAGAAAATAAAAATCACCTGAAATCCCAAAGGGCAGGATTTTTGAAAAGACATTTTGGAATATAATATACAAGAGCACATATTATAAGTGTACATTTGGATTAATTTTCACCGACTAAATAATACATATGTCTTTTTTACCAGTTTCTCTATTCCTGGGTTCTTTTTGATTTGTGTCTTGATGGTTTGAATTTAATAATCATGTAGTTTTATTCAAGATGGGCATATAAGTATGCTTCTTATATTGCATGAGGAGGCATATGACGCCAGTTTGTTTCACTCGGTTAAAGTGGTGACCACCAGATCTCTCCATTGAAAAGGTACATATTCCTTTCGTAATTAATGAGTAATCTGTGGGTGATACTTTGAGACTATGTGAATATCCTGTTCGCTGAAACTTTTCACCCCCTGATTTTAGCCTCCATTTATGTAGCTTGCCTGAATCAGTTATTACATGAGAGTTGCAAAAAGATTTTTTGAATTTTATCATTCCATTTACAATTTTTAGGGTCATTCTCCTGTAGAGAAGAGCTTTCCTACCCTGCTCCCATTTTTCTCCTTTGAGTCTTTTTTTTTTCTTTCTTTCTTTCTTTCTTTTTTTTTTTTTTTTTTTTGTTATAAACAGGTATTTCTCATGAATTGGTCAGTGTGACTCATCACTACTTTGAGAGTCATTGCTATAATCACTTTTGTGTAAAGTGCTAGTATGCCAGGAGAGTTTTTGCTTCATAGCAGGTTGGTCATCTTTAAGATATGTTTGTCTTAAACTGAGAATTCTTATTGAATAAGATTGTTTTAATTTAAATTTAGATAAATATTATTCCACTTCAGATCTTTCTTGATTAATTCTACTGAAACATAGACTTTTCAGAAACTGGGGCAGCTCTGTTAAGGTATTCCCATTTACACTAGGCTAGAAAGTAAACAGTAAGTGGAGAGTAGGGTAACAAACACTTATGGTATCAAAAAACAACTGTGAAAAGGATCTGTCTTAATGTGCTAGCCCACTGCAGTTTAACATATTGCTTACAACCTTCACAATAGAATTTGAGTGACTTCAGTTACACATTCCAGGAGACTGGCAGTCTGTTACAATCAGAGTCTGAACTTTAGAGCAGGCTAATTTACAGCGATGGGATGAAGAAAGTTATGGATTTGTATTACACACTCTCACCTGACACTGTATCTGATCCCTTACCTGCTGATTGACATCTTGAATGAGCTCTTTGAAGCAAGTTCCAGCTTAATTAAAACGTTTGCTTGGTTAGCAGTGATCTGTGAAAGCCTGTGATAAATATTGAATCAGGTTCACCTGCTGGTTGCTGTGAGTGGATAAACAGCTGCTTTGTGCAGTTTAATCATGAAACTGGCAGTAGAGTACTACTACTGTTTGAATTTTTTAAAAAAACAGTTGAAAAGGTATAGTTGTGTCACTTTTGCTGTCTTACTAGAGTGTGTGCTTATGTGCGATTTTGCACAACAGGCATTCAGTACCTGTTTAGATGGCTCGGACAACAGCAAATGTTGATAAAGATGAACAGTATACCCTCTTTTTTATGCCTCAAAGATTGTACTATAATTCTGTGTTCATTGGCCTTTTACCACTAGCTCTTTATGTGCATGGCTTTTAGAAATAAAAAAGGACAGTATTTTGCTTTTTTGCCTAGTTAATTTGTAGATGAAAATGATCCTGTAAAAGCTTCATTTTAATATTTAAGGCTATAAATTTCAACTTCTTCACAAATTTATCATGTATTCTGCAGCACTTGAAGAACTCTCTTATATTTACTTTTTTCACCTTTAAAATGGATTTAGAAATATATATTAGTGAACTATCTAAGTATTTTAGCCTTATGTTAATATTAGGCAATTAACAAACACTAAAATAGAAATGAGTTTATAAGTAGTGGAAGGAACCTTTGTTGACTATCAACTTGTTTATTTCTTTACAGAATAAATGTGTCTGGCCAAGTTGGTTGTAAAGAAAGAGCTATTTCCATTTGATTTCCATTATAAAATCAGACATAAATTCTGGAATAAAGTCCTCATCCAAATCAGTCACGATCCTCTTTGGGTACCTGATGAAAGTTATGGATTCACTTTCTAGAAATGTACACAAAATTGTGTCTGTAGTGTCTGTGTGATCTGAAGCCCTCTGTAACAGTTCACAGACCCTAATTTAAGATCCTATTTTCTAATAAATTAGGTTGAAAACTTTGGGTGAGGAGGGGTTAAGGTGAAAGCAATTCTGGTGGGCATTAAGTAACGGAGGAGAAACCAGAATAGAGGATATTCTCTGTGGTATGTTTCTTTTGCAGCACTTCCAGCATTTTGCAGATATATTGTTCAGCACAATCCTTAGCTCCAAGGACTATCTACCATAGTGGCAATTCCTAATTCTGTAACTAAAGTTTTTGTATTTTTATTCCTCTCATCAGTTTATTTGGAATTTATAGGGAGGATAAAGTTTTGTTTAAGTCATACTCAGTCTGCTTGATGTTGTTTTTCCTATTTATCTATGGTGATGTATGCAACACTGGTTCATATTTTTTCATTTTATATGTATTATTTTGTTGATTGAAAAAAAACCCCAGAATTTATTTATCCATTCTTTTGTTGATACAGTTAACTTGTTTTCCTTACTATTAAAACAATGCTGCAATTAAAATTTCTCTTGTATCTGTCTTAATGTGCAAGATTTTCTCTAGCATCTATACCTAGCAGTGTCATGCTGGGTCAAAGGATATATGTATCTTTGATTTCACTAGATCACCAGTTTGCTCTCCAAGGTGGATATGGCAATTTATACTTGGGTCAGCAATGTATGAGAGTTGCTACATGTCCTCTCCAACTCCCAATCTGGTGGATGTGAAATAGAATCTAATTATGGCTTTGGGGAGGGGGTTTAGGGAGGGGGAAGGACTTTAGGAAGTAATTGGGTAAGGGACACAAAGAGTAATTACATCTGTAATGATGAACGTGCTAATAATACTGATTTGATTATCACTGTACACAAATACTGATAGTCAACTCTGTACCCCATAAATACGTATAATAAAAAATAAATAAATGTTATAGAAAAATAAAATAAGAACTAGAGGATCCTTTTTAAAAAAATCATGGTTTTAATTTGCATTTTTCTTATTACTGGTGAGGTGGAGCATTAGGTTGTGCATCTTTTCAGATGTTTATTGGTCTTTCAGCTTTTCTCTTCTGTGATTTGCTTGTTCTTGGCTATCTATTGGGTTTATCTTTTAAAAACTGATTTATTGGAATCCTTTATATGTTGAAGATATTGCTCCTCAGTTGCTTATATGCATTGCAAATATCTTCTCTTAGTCTGTGCTTTCTTTGTCCCTTTCATTTTTTCTTTTTTAAAGTAGGATGTCTTTCTAAATAGAAGTTTTGCGTATTAGTGAGTGAGTGTTTTTTCTCATTTGTACTTTTGGTTTATTGTTTTAAGAAATCCTTCTCTTCATTTGGATCATAAGGTGTTTTCCTATATAGGAACAGAGACCATATAGCCTGCAAAGCCTAGAGTATTTACTCTGTCACTTTATAAAGCAAGTTTGCTGACTTTTGCTCTAAAGAGTTTCTTAATTGAAAGTTTTGGGGTTTTTTCCTTGTGGAACATAACATGGCTCTTGTTAGAAAATATTTGACTTAAATATCAACTGGTAATCTGTTAAAATAGTTGTTTATGAGGTAATATTTATGGCTTACCCTTAGAAATATTTTGTAATTGCATTCAGCAAATAATGCATTTAGACTTAACATTAATAAATTTCTTAATTCATGAGTGAAACTGGCATTGATAACTCCAAAAACTACACTCGTAGAACAATCAAAGAGTGAAGCACTCTGTCAGTGAGATGACCCTCATCATTATCTTTTACTTGGCTTGATATATCAGGGATTCTTATGTTTCTTGAATGAATGAATGAATGAATGAATGAAATATAGTGTATGTGAACTGCTTAGCACAGGGACAGCATTATTATTAACAATGAACATACCAGGGTATGTTTGTTACAACTAAAGTGGTTCAAACATTAGCATAAGAAGAGTTGTATTTTTGTCTTTGAAAAATAACATATTGTCCTGTACCTTTTTTTTTTTTTTAAAGCTAGTCTTTTGACTTTGAAGTAACTTTTTGATATGTGAAGCACTTCAAATTAGGATATCATTTAAGCATCTAGCAGATTTTTAAAATGTGATACATGGGTACATTACAAGAACATTTAGTCATAGTCCATCAGTCTTTAAAAAATCAAGTTACAGTTATGTCCAAAACACCCAATGAATGAAAATGCTCAATGAATGAGTTATATAAAGAAATGTAAGGATAGTTTCTGTTTTCAAGGAATTTGCAGTGTGGTTGAAAATACAATACATGCACATATGGAAACTTATAGAAAAAATACAAGTTACTGTTTCATTGACCTAGTTTTTCCTTTACTTTGTACAAATAAGCTTCTTTTCAGTTTTCCTCTCTGCTTCTTTATATATTTATTTTTTATATTAAATATACGCTTTCATGCCTGCTTTTTGAATTCAATTCATAGCCTCCTTTTAGAAGCTCCCCTAACTTATGGATAACTTCTTCTCTGGCAATGAAATTAGTTTCTATTTTCATTTCCCATTTCTAAGAATATTTAATCACCATGCTTATTTTATGTTTCAAGTTTTTAGGCATATTGTGTGTGTGTGTGTGTGTGTGTGTGTATTTTTTTTTTTTTTTTGGTGGGGAAAGTTATGAAACTTTTAGAAATTGGCATTGTAGTATTTACTATTTGAACTTCTAATTATAGCTTTGTGAAAAGAATAATGGCAAGGACTCAGCAGCTGACCTTTCTTTCAGGATCAAATCCTTTAATCCTTTATCCTTTCAAAGGGTTTAGATATGTCTTTATGTAATAGAACAAGAGAGAGAATAGACAGGAATTATTAAACACAAGGAAAATTTTCTAAAAATCCTTGGTTGCTGATCTTCTAAGAACAGTTTTAGCTATTATAGAGTTGAAATGTATTTTTAAACAGTTGACTCCTGCATATGGAAATACTACAGCTGTCACATCCATGTGTATCTCTTGTTTCTCTTTAAATGATGATTATTTTTGCTGTTACTTGGGTTGGGTTTTTTTGCCTTTTGTTGAAGTGAAAGAACTCCAGACAGTTTCTGTTTGTGGAGAAGAAGCCGTCTCTTAAAGAGTTTGGTTCTGCCACTCAGTGTAGTCACTTAAGGGTCTACCTTATTACAGGTTTTAGGGAGCCCATGTACTTTATCCATTGACCTTCTGATATACTAGATGAGAGTGAATACTTAAAAAAATTTTTTTAAAGGTGACCGGTAAGGGGGTCTTAACCCTTGACATGGTATTGTCAGCACCATGCTCTCCCAAGTGAGCCAATCAGCCATCCCTATATAGGGATCTGAACCCATGGCCTTGGTGTTATCAGCACCACACTCTCCAAAGTGAGCCACGGGCTGGTCCCCGAATACTTTAAAATTTATTCTCCAGTTTCCTAATTCAATTCCTGTACACTTAAAGAGCAAAAGGAAAACGAAAACATTCTTATGAAAGATAAATCCTGATCATTTGTTAGCAGGAAAAGTACTTAATGAGAGAGGTAAAATTATTTAATTTTATTCACCTAATTGTTTCAAGACCTTTAGGTTAGAGGATTTCAGGAAGAGGCATAAAGTGTTAGCCTATTAATTGGATTGGGGGTATTCTGACTTCCTGTCATTGCTGTCACCTGGAGTCTTTCTCTAGTTTTCTTACAGCATTCAAAGTTGATGATTTTGGTATAAGTAATTCTCTTTTGTTATTAAGTAAATGTCTTTTGAAGCCTCTGTTCTACTGCCACATTCAGTTTTTCCATCTTCAAAGATGATGGTACCAAATCCTTTAAATGGAAACTTCAGGAGAAGATCCCTTTTCAGAAATAATTCCTCTTTAATAATGCAGAGGAAAAAGAATCAACTTTCTTTCTTTCTTTTACTGTACTTGCCTAACCACCCATTGAAAACCATTTTCTTGAGGAGTCTCCTCAAATTCATAGATGGTATAATTACTTCAGATCACTTTAAAACTTAAACAAACAAAAGCATGTTTAATATGAAATTAGCTGTGGTTTGCAGTTTTCTGAATTGTGGAGTAAGAACCAAATTTGAGGTTCCTAAATAAAGCTGCTCTATTGAGGAAGGTTTTCTGAAACTAGTTCTCAATCTTTTGCTTTTGTTAGTACAACTACTAGCATAACATTTTAAGATAAGAAAAGCATTTATTTAAATTATCAATGCCAAATTCACCTTTTTAAAAAAATTAAAAAGTTTGAATACAAAGTAGTAAGTTATAAAACTGTATGATAGCATTCCTTTTTATTTGGGGAAAAGTTATATGAAAGATGTTTATATGTGTATGAAGGTCTATGATTTATACACTAGTTATTCGTGATGGGGTTGATTTATTTTGTATATTTCTGTATTATTTGAATTTTTTTGGTCAGGAAAAAAGATGGTATAAAAAGGAGTAGGTGGTAAAGCTTTAAGTGGAATTGATGTTTAAAGTGTTATATCAAAAAGTAGGTTTTCCAAGCCTTGAGAAAAGACTGCTTTATTGGATTACTTTTATGCTTGGATATAATGTATCCGTATAGTACATAACCATACATTGGGCCCTAACATTCTAATATTCATGTGAATTTAACTGTATCATAAGGAAGAGAAATAGTCTAATTGAGTGAAAAGCTTGAAGGCATGAAAAAATAAACTAATTTTGCTACCTAGAGTTACATTAATTTTTTTAATATGTTAATTAATTAATGTGATCATGGCAAAGGCCATAAAAGAATTCAGCCATCAATATCATGATATAATTTGCATTCCATTTTCTGTGTGACCATAAATTGTTAGATATTGCAACATATGTAACATAAACCACATGTCAGCTGTTTCCTCCCTCACTGTTGACAAGGGCCCCATTCATAACTCTTCTTTTTATCCTTTCAGTGAATAAGTAATTATTCAATATAGAAGGCAGGATATTTGGAACTGGCTATTTAATGTGGCAGCACTCTGTAATGAAATCTTCTGTTACTGGCAACCTGAGAGGGGAATGTAACAATTCCATCATGGCTGTAACTTTATCTGCTTTGACTGACTGTTTATTTGGCACATCAGTGCACCTTTTATCCCAGTGAGTGACAGCTCCAGAAGGGTCACATTTACATCCATTCTATCGTGTATTGTAATATTTAATGGCGGACAAGGTTGAGTGAGACTGGGAGTAATTTGAACTTGCTTTTCCACTGAGTTGAGGCTAAAAGACAGCTTGATCCCCAGTATTGTGGTGTAACATGCTATGACTTAGCGTTTGTTTATGAAGGCTAATCTCACTGATTACTATTTTTTGAAAAAAACTTCAGTCAAGTAGAGTATTTGTTCTACTAAAATAAAACTCTCCAGTACAAACTCTTTTAAGTTACTGTGCTATTTACTTTTTCCCCCCATCAGTGACCACTTCTATAAGTTAATCATTTCACAGTATTTCTCTTTAAATGAGGCTTTATTCTGTCTCATTTAGTAAACGAGGCTTAGAAGGGAGTAATTAAGAACCTGTGAGTTCTAATATACAGCGTTAATTTTTTTTTTTATTTTTGAGAATTTGGAAACAGAAAAATCAGGTGTACGTATTAGACTATATTCCTCATGTTTCAACAAGGTGTGTTTAAGAAGACATTTATATAATAACTATTTCAATTATGAAACTGAACTACAAGTGAAATTGTCCAGGAGAATTATCTATTATCTATACTGGATGATAATTTTATTGATGGTTTGCATTCCATGGCACGTTATTGAATTTCAGATATACTTGTTCCTCACAAGCAACCTGCCTTCATTATTAATTACTAATATTTTGCATTTATTTTCATACCTTTACTAGGGAAGAATGTTGTCTTCTTTACTAGTTTTTTAGTGATACTTTAGATTCAACTTGATATTTCTATTCTTTTGTAAATTTAAAATGCTTTTTAAAAAACATTTGTATATTATTGAATATTTGAATGAGCTGTGCTGTGAACAAAACTATCAACTGTGAACTATAACATCACAAGTTCACATAAAGCCTAAGCAAAAATTAAAATTGTCCTCTACATTGTCTTATTATTTTTATAATTTATGAAAGAGGAGAGTCGAAATGTACTTAAAACATTTGGCATTGGAGAGTTAGAGTGGTATGTCAGAAAGAATGAAAACATGGAAACATTTGTAACTTTTAAAAGAGAAAGAGTACCAATTTTGAAATGGAATTTGTAGTATTTTCTTTAATGGCAAGTTTTAGATACTAAATATCTTGAAAATTCTTATAAGTTTTTATTCCAGAAGTGGTTTGATAACATTTTTTGTGGTAGTCCTGACATTAGTTATCGTTTCTTTCCTTTGTTACAGCCCCCTGGCCACTGTTCTAGGTGCTGTTCTACTAAACAAGGAAATAGTCAAGAGTCTTCAAATACCACTAAGAAGGATCATGGTGGGAAATCCAAGATACCCAAAATATATTTTGGGACACGCACACACAAGCAGATTGCTCAAATTACTAGAGAGCTCCGGAGGACAGCATACTCAGGGGTCCCAATGACTATTCTTTCCAGCAGGGATCATACTTGTGTTCATCCTGAAGTAGTAGGTAACTTCAACAGAAATGAAAAGTGCATGGAATTGCTGGATGGAAGAAATGTGAGTAAAGTAATTTTGTTGTAGAGAAAAAATAAAGCTGAAAAGATTCAAATTACTTTATATGATTTATATTTACATTTCTAGTGATAGTCAAATACTTAAGAAAATCAAATTAATTGCTTAGTATTGATGTTTTGAAAAATAATTTTGCCATAAGAAAATCTTTATTCAAGTTTAGAATTATGAGGTTTGGTTCTAAAACTTGGGGATATTTAATTCCTCGAAGTTAATTTCCATTGTATTCAGATGTCTTCTTACTTTCTTCTTTTAAATCCCTTTGCCAAAAATAGTCAAAAGCAGATGATGTCATATATGAAGAGATAAAAATGTTTAAATGATTTAGTCTAATGAGCTCTAGTTAATGTATTTTACATATTTTAAAACTTCAAAAGAAGTTAATTTAGGCTCTCAGCAAATTTTGAGGTTTTTTTAATTGAGTGAGAAATATGATTATCCTGTCTTATAATTTTGATTAGTACAAAATTCTCCTTTAAAAATTATGTTAGATTATTAACTTTAAAAAGATGTCATTGGTGGTTTTGAAATTTTCCAGAGAAATTAGAAAAATATGAATTTGAACAGAAATAGAGAAGTCTTTCTTACTAAAGACTTATATGATTTGTTTTAGCAGTATTAGTCTGGAAGTCTGTTTTCTGGTATGATAACTAATTTACTTTAAAATTAAAGTTGTAAGTATGAAATTATACCCAGAAATCACTGGTAAACCACAAATTGATAGTATATGAAATGGCCAATGATATTTTAATGTATTTTGAAAATTGTTTTGTCTTTCATTAGTATTTTACCAGATGTAGTTGGTTCTACACAAAAGATTATGAGCTATAGCCCCTAAAGTTTCATTTCATTGATATGAATAAATTATTTTGTATTATGCTTTTCTTTCTCAATACTTTCTTTTATTAGGTGGGAATTTATTTAAGCTTTATTTAAGGATATTCAAAAGATACTTTAATAGATATTCAAAGATTATGAGATTATAAAGTGTAAGTAGTAGTAGAGGGCTCCAGTGGAAAAACTTGAGTGACTTGTTCGGAGCCAGGAACAGAATACAGAATTATTGAATTAGAACCATTGTTGAAATTCTACAGTGATATTTATTTCCACATAAGTTCTTTCTAACTAACCAAGAAATTGTGGAATCCCTTCACTCTATATGTTTAAAAAGTTCTCTTCAAGGACAGATGAAAATATTAAAAAGTCAAATGCTAAAAGAAAATAAAAGAAAGAAAAAGCTCTTCATGGTAAAACGTCATAAATTTCATGCTCAAGTAGACTTCTTGCTAACTGATCAGCCGAATTCCACAAATGCTTGATATATTTTTTTGTTATATGGTTTATGCAAGAAGTCTTGCTGGCATTGTCATTATATTTTTATCTTTTTTTTTTTTTTTTACTTGTTTTGAGAAAATTATTATGTATTTGTAAAAAATACATACATTGGTAAAAGCAATTACAAACTAAGATTGTATATAGAAGGCAAATAGTCTTATTCTATTTTTATTTTTAGTGGCTGGCTAGTACAGGGATCCAAACCCATAAGTCTTATTTTATGTAATTTTCTAGAATCTTGCAGTGCTAGTTAATGTTTTTTGCTTGATCTTTACTCTCATAAATTTGAATTATGTAAAAATAAAAAGTAATTCAATAGACTTCAATGTTCACAATTTTTCACTGGTCTTTGGTTTGTCTTTAAAGTTAGTTTGTTTGAACAAAGTATTTTATTTTTTAATATTAGCAATATCAGTAATTGAAAATGTCTGCTTCTGGTTTGCCTTGACCTTATTCTGCCTCAGAATGCTCACCTCATGGGCATACAAGAACATCCTTTTTCTTGTTCCCAAGCCCTCAGTGTAATTTGGTATTGTAATGAGGGCCAATTACAAAGTCACCATAGGTGTCTATGTTTATTATGGCTGAATTACCAAAGCGAAATGATAAATAGATAACTGACAGTTTGAGTGAAAAGAGTTTAAAGTGTGATAACACTTCAATTGACAGACTCCCCCCCTCGGGGTTGTGTTACGCTGCTGAAATGGATGAGCTTTTCTGATTTTGCTATCAGCCTGCACAGGGGTGTCATTCTAAGTGTCCTTAAAGTGTAAACTTTCTGATTTTTTGGCTTGATCAGGAGGCACATGAGTTTTTCGTTCAGTTTCTTTTACTAAACTGCCTTTATGCTGGAAAAGTATGTACTTATCTGTTAAAATTACTTCTTGTTTCAATTAAGAAAAAATAATTTTAACTAGAGCCAGAAATGACAGTTCTAAAAAAACATTTTAGAATATTTATTTTTTATTAAAATGAGACTTAACAGTTTATAATCATAGACTCCAAAGTCACCTTACTGATCATTTTCTATAAAGATAAGCTTTTAAAATTATATGGAAGATGCTTGAAATGAAGAAATGGTGAACGCCTTATTATTAAACTCAGTCTGTATCAAACTCAGTGTGAAAGATAATTGGCACATCTCCACCTGTCTCTGGATCTTAGAGTCACAGAATTCTAGAGCTGGAAGGAACCTTAAAAATGGTATAGTCAGTGAGTGAGAAAGAATCTTAAAAGACTTATGGTTCACCTACTCTTTTGATGCTTAATCACATGAGAAAATGGGTCCTTAAGTTTGCCCAATCAAACAAGTAATTAGCAAGAAAGGAGGAACCAGAACCCAAGTTTTCAAACTCTTAGTTCATTGCTATTTTGGTTACACTAGAAACAAAAACAAAAGATGGCATTAAGGTATGAGAAAGTTGACACAGTACGAAGGGTAAAAAGAGTAGTGGAGGTTAGACAAAGTAAGTGAACATGACATAGAAAATAAAAGAAATAAATATAGGTAGGTGAGCCTTTTCCTCCTAATTTTTATTTTTAATACTTTGGAGGATTAACAAGTAGTTTCCCTTAACATGGCTGAGTACAAAGTTTTAGAACTAGTCCTCAGCTCTTCATGTCTTATCCTTTGATTTGCTGACAGTCTTTCATAGGTATGAGCCTTTTATTGTTTATTCTGTTTCTAGCAATTTCTAGATACCTTTGTGTATATAATGATGTATTTAGGTTTTGAAAACTTAGACTCTCCTTTTGGATAGTTTGTATATGAAAATGTAGACACGTAATTTATATATATTATATATGACTATTTTTCACTGGTTAAGGATAGCAAACTGGGAAAGAAATATTTCAAAATCACTTTTAATTTTTTTTGTTGATACATAGGATTAATGAATATGAAAATGACCCATTATTCAACCACTCAGTTCCAAATGACAATTGAAAAAGAAAAGTGATACACGTATGTGGTTAAAAGATTATAGAAAAGCATAAAACAAAAAGAAGCTCTCTCTTTCCAGCTCTTCCCATCCCCTTAACCCTTTAAGGAAACTTCTATAACATTTCATGTATATTCTGCCAGAACATTTAAAAAATGTATCTGCTACACTATTATGTGTATATATTCTTTTAAAAAAACCTATTTACATGAAATTAATTATTCTACACACATTATTTAACACCTGTTTTAAATAGGGGCTATCACACTAATTATCTCACTTATTAACAATCCATATTGCCAGGGGAAAATTAACTTTGTTCTTGTTATTTTAATATCGGATAACATAATATTGGATGTATCCTTGTGTACATATGTAAAGAAGAAATATGAAATGAAATACATTAAAATGTTAATAGTACATTCTTTGTGTGATGGAATTACAGATAATTTAAGTTTTGGGGGGTTTTTTGTACTCTATTTTTCCCCACGGGACATTCCAATACACCTACCTACTTTCTTTCCTTCTTACTTATATTTGAGTAAGTAATACTGTCATGTAGATTAAAATTGAAAAAGTGCAAAGGGATCTGTAGTGAAAAATCTCTCCCACTCATGTGCCCAAGTCACTTAGGTTTTATCCTAGAAAGCAACCAATGATACACCATTGCTCTGTGTATTCTTCCAGAATATTTTATGCCTAATATCACTTTAATCAGAACAAAGCCACAACAAACATAATTTAAAAAAATTTTTTTTAAGTTAATTTTGAGTATCTGGATCTCTGAGTCTGAGTCAACTAATACAGTTTCTTTAAAATGGTTGTGATTGTAGATATGGTATAATCTGTTTCCTCTGCAAAATCTTAGCCTTGTGGCATTAATGATGTTCCCGAAATTCTGAGGTAAACTTATCTTATCCCTTCTATTCCAATATTGGTTTACATTTCCGTTATGCATATTTGTTTTTAGGGAAAATCCTGCTATTTTTATCATGGTGTTCATAAAATTAGTGATCACCACACATTGCAGACTCTCCAAGGGATGTGCAAAGCTTGGGATATAGAAGAACTTGTCAGCCTGGGGAAAAAACTAAAGGCATGTCCATATTACACAGCTCGAGAACTACTGGAAGATGCTAACATAATATTTTGTCCCTACAACTATCTTCTAGATGCACAAATAAGGGAAAGTGTGAGTATATATGTAAAAATCAGAAGAATGTTTTTCCTGCTTTTTGGGATTTAAATGATGAGTGTAAAAGCTTTTAGATGTTTTAATGTTTTTATTTTTTGCTTTATATTTAATTAATGTAAGTAAACTTATAAAAACATGATAATACTGAAAAGATATTCTAAGGTGTATTAAAAACTGAATTTTAGATGTAGCCATTTTAATTTCTGAAATAATAAGCAATTTTAAGGACATAGTGACTGAACTGGGATTATATGAGGGTTTCTCAGCCTTCGCAGTAATGACTTTTTGGTCTGGATAATTTTGTTGCAGTATGCTGCCTTGTGCATTGTAGGATGTTTAATAGCATCCCTAGTTTTATCTACTAGTTGCCAGTAGCACGTTCACAGTTGCAACCATCAAAAATGTCACCAGAGGGGGCTGGCCTGTGGCTCACTTGGGAAAGTGTAGTGCTGATAACTCCAAGGACACAGGTTCAGATCTCTATATAGGGATGGCCGGTTAGCTCACTTGGGAGAGTGTGGTTCTGACAACACCAAGTCAAGGGTTAAGATCCCCTTACCGGTCATTTAAAAAAAAAAAAAAAAAAAGTCTCCAGACATTACCAGATGTCCCCTTGGGGGCAAAGTTGCCCCCATTTGAGACCCATCACTCTTTCCATTTATAAATGATCAAAAATAATTATTTAAAAACAACTCTCTGAAAAAACTATGTTTTGAAGAACTTATGTTGGGAGATTTTGCATGCTATGCAAATTAGGCTTTGTGAGCTTTTGAGAAGTGAACTTCAGATATAGCATTTGTGTTTATTTGCCTGCTAGTTCTTAGAGGCATCTAATTGTTGCAACATAAGATAAAAAAGCAAATAACTTGGTACAGTTAATTGTTACTCTTCTCTTTAGGTCTGGCTACACAGTTATTACTACCTTTCTATTTCTTTAAGTTTAAAATTAATAGGCATTATGTTTATTATCCCTAATGTCCTACCTTTTATTCAGTTGTCTCTTAATGAGGCCTCTTCTCTCTAAGCCATTGTACATATCAATGCCAGGTCAGTCTTCCTAATATTACTTTTATTACATACTTCCACTGCTTAATAATCTCCTATTTCTCCCTTTGCTTGAGGGATAAAGTCCATACTCGTGTTTCTTAAGTTTATATTCAAGATACTCAATAGTCTGACCTGGATCTACCTTTTCAGCATTCTTTGCTAAAACTACCAACTTGAATCCTTCAAAAATGACCTCGTAGTCCCCTGAGGATACCTTGTTCTTTCCTGTATCCCTCCTTTTGGTGGCACCTCTGTTGAAATGCCCCTGCTCTTTCTTTCTCTAATGCCAAATCCTGTTATCTTTTAACTTCCAGAGTATTTTCTACTCTGCCATGGTTCCTTCTGATTTTTAGGCTTCTTTATATTATTACTTCCTCAGAATAACTCATGCTTTGTGACATTTCCTTATATTAGTCAGGACTATTTCACTTGCAAGTGACACAACCCAGTGTAAAAAGAGCTAAAGAAAAAATAATTGATTTTTTTCTCATTGTGTTGGCTTTATTCTCAGCAAGCTCTTTCCTCATGGGAACAAAGATAACTATAAGCAGCTAGCTAAACTGGAGAGAAGAACATGATTTTATAATAGTCCCCCAAAATTACTCTGATTGGCCTAGCTTGGATCACATTTCCATTCTTGAACCTGAACCAGTCACTGTGACCACAGAAGTTTGGAATACTTTTATTTAACTGACAAGCCTGGGTTATGAGCCTTACCCTGTTGTGAGAGTGATGATGTCCCTTGATTCGTAGATTAATAGTCCTACCAACATCACATAGGAGTTGGGGAAGAGCAATTCTCAAAGTCTTGCAGGACAGAAAAACGAAATAGATGTATCTTACATTATGTTGGTATTGTGAGAATCATTTGAATCTATGTCGTTATTTTACTTTTAAAGGTTTCATACTCTTTTAAAAATTATGTTGGAAACTCCTTTTATAGTGGGATTTTATACCCTTATGTGAAGCCAGAAGTACCTTGATTCAGGCTCAATTAACACATATTTCTTTTTATTGATTGGTTTGGAAAATATTTTGAGAGTAAAAAAATGACAAGCTCTGTAACAGAGCTATTACTTGGTTGGCTTTAGTGCTTCAGAAGTTTTATTTAACACTTAGAATAAGTTGCTTATGTAATTATACAGTGTAAATTTTTAAATGAAATCTCTTACCTACTACTGTTATCTCCATTTTGCCAAATGTTTTACTGAAAATTTCTTTTATCTTACAGATGGGGATAAATCTGAAAGAACAGGTTGTCATTTTAGATGAAGCTCATAACATTGAAGACTGTGCTCGGGAATCAGCAAGTTACAGTATATCAGAGGTTCAGCTTCGGTTTGCTCGAGATGAACTTGATAGTTTGGTCAACAATAATATAAGGAAGAAAGACCATGAACCATTACGAGCTGTATGCTATAGCCTCATTAAGTAAGAATATTTGTCTATCAGTGTATTTGTGCTGTTATACTATATTAAAAACGTGTTTTATTATGCCAGAGTATTTTAAAATTAATAAAATTTGATTAACCAGGCTACTTAGGAAATTGGTTGTTCCTTCCAGTTAAACTTTTTACAAAAGGCTAGTCCAGTTGTTTGTTCTTTCCAAAAGAATATAATAAACAAGATTTATTTTACAGAATTAATAATCATGAATCTTACTCCTAATTTAGCAAGATAATTTAATAGCCCCATAGGATGTGTATAGGACATTGGACAAAAACTAAACATGGTTTTAATTAACATATTTTAAAATTCTGGATCATGGCTTTAATTAATTTCTTTATCCTCCAGTTAGAGTAGGATTCAAGTTTTTTTAAAAAATTTTTATTGAATCATAATTGATTATACATATTTTGGGGGTTCAACATTGACACATGTTGATCAAATATATATTACTACCATATATATTGTTATAAATCATACTTATTCTTTATGACCCTTGTCCAATCTCTCCCCATTTCCCTCTCCTTCCCACATCCCCCCCTCTAATTACCCTAGATTTCTTCTCTCCTCCTGAGAGAGTAATGGTTACTCTGTTGATTTGTTGCCTAGATGATCTGTCCAGGGCTGAGAGATGTGTTCAGGTCCCCCAACATTATCGTAGAGCAGATGCTTCTTCTGTCACTCTGGAATGAGCTTTGTGGAGAGAGACATCCTCTTCTTTTCTTTGGTCTCTGCTGGTGACTCTCCTTGTGTCAATGTACTGCAGTGGCTGGAGGACCATCTGCATGGTGGTTGTGGCATCCAGCCGCTTTTGTGGCAGGCATGGTTATTGTGCTGGCTGTGGTGGGCCACCCACATGGAGGTGATGTTTTTGGCATGCTCCTTACTAGTTGGTGGTGGCAATGGCAGTGTGCCTGGTTGTCCCCCCTTTCTGGCTTGGTGGCTTAGGGGACTTCCAGTCCTTCTAGGTGTTATAGGTGTTGTTTGGTGAAATGAGACCTTAACTAGTTAATATCAAACTTTATCTCTGGTTGTGAGTACTCTGTTTTTTCTTTCAGTTCTGTGTTGGATTATTTGCTGTTCCCACCACTTAAACTCTGTGCTAGAACTAATTTGTTCTCCTTTGCTTACTTCTAAAATAGGGAAACTTCCTATGGGACTAGTACTTGAGCTGTGTGGTTGAACTAAATTGCTGCTTTGCTGTTGATTCCCTGGGGAAGGCTTTTTGTGCAGCTCAGGTTTTAATGGTTGACTTTATAGGACTTCCGGGTTTAGTGAAATCCAGTGCACCTGGGTTGTGTAGAAACACTGGTCTGGGCCTGAGTCTTTTCATCAAACTGCACCCCATGCAAGTCTATATCCCTGACCCTCCTTTGAGTGGTCCTATGCTGATTGGGGGGCAGATCAGCTGTCCTTGCTGTGTCCCAGTGTTCTCCCAGTAGGCCGGTCTCCCCCACCACCCATATTGCAAACACTTCCCATGGGACCAGCTGTACACTAGTCTCTTGTGATGATTCACTAGCCTCTGAATGACTCCTTTTTTTCAGTTGTTCTAGCTCCTTGCTCCTATGTGGGTCCACGAGAACCCTGTTAGTGGTCTTGCTCGCCTGAGGGCCACCAAGGCCCTCTTCCCTGCTGCTTCCTTGCAACTTCATCCGAGGGCACAGCGGCTTTTGCTGGCTCCTGCTCAATGCGCTCAGCAGCTCCAGACTGTACATGGCCAGGGCTCAAAATGGTCAGAGCAGTTTTATCTTTCTCTTGTTGTGTCTTCTCCTGCCTTCATGCACTCTCTAGGTCTCTTCTCGTCCCCTAAGTTCTAGCAGCCCCAGTTGGCTGTCGTTGCTTTTTAATTGGTGTAAATTAGTTGATTTGTGGGAGAGAGAGATGCTGGGGACAATCTAGTCCACTATCTTGACCAGAAGTCAGGATTCTAATTTAATGAGTTTTAATTAACCAAGATTTAAGTACTCTAAAATGATTTAGTACTAATTTTATTAAAAGATACATTAGATAATTTCCATTTTGTTATACATTAAGTTGTTGATCTAGAATCTAGAATTTTAGTAAAATTTACATTAGATAATTTCCATTTTGTTAGACATTAAGTTGTTGATCTAGGATCTGGAATCTCATTATCTTAGGAAAAAACCTCCCCTAACTCTATCTCCCATTCTATTTATTGCAGCATTTTTCTGTTTCCTTCATAGTATACTTTTAAAAAATTTTGTATATTATACATTTACATGGTCTGAACATAAAATGTATGCAAAATGTAATAAAAACCTTCCCACTCCATCCCCTATTGCTTAGTTCCTGTTTTCCTAACAAGTTTATCACTCAGTGCATATTTATACGTATATGAGCAAGTGTTGATATATTCTCTTATCCCTCATTTTTTGTCCAAATGATGGTATGCCATATACATACATTTTTCTGCATCTTGCTTTTTTTCACTTAACAATATATTTTAGAAATCTTTCCATATCAAGACCTAGAAAGCTTTCTCAGTTTTAAAACATAGTTGCCTAGAATTCCATTAGATAGATGCACAATAATTTATTTAGTCAGCTTCTGAATAATAGAGGGGGTTGTTTCCAGTCTTTTGCTATTACACTGCTGTAATTAATAACTTTGAACATGTACTATTTTATACATGTACAAGTATATTCATAGGAAAATTCCTAGAAGTGGAATTGTTGTATCAAAGCATAGATGTATTTGTAATTTTGATAGATATTGCTAAAATTTACACAGTAGGTGGTGAGTGAATGGGGTACTGATGTATGCTTCTACCATCAATGTATGAAAGTTGTTTTTTTCTCACTTGCTAATGGTATCCCAGTGTAGTTTTTATTTGTGTTTCTCTTAATATGAGTGAAATTAAGCCTATTTAAGGGCCATTTATATTTCTTTTTTTGTGTGTAAACTGTGTTGACGTCTAGTTTTTTTTTTTTTTCTTTCTTGTTGTTATGGTTCTTTTTCTTATTTACTTATCGAAGCTCTTTATATACTAGCAAATTTTAACCCTTTGCCTGCAATAAAAAGTTACAAATACTTTCCTCCCCATTTTGCCATTTGCTTGTGTCTTTACCTTGTAGAATTTTTGCCATGTAGAATTTTGTCATTTTTATTTCACAGCATAATTTGTTGGAAGAGTTGTCTATCATTGCTAAATCTATTTTTCTTACTTTATGTTCTTCCCTCATTCATCCTAGTAGTGTTGCTATCTTGCACAATTCTACTTAAACTTCTTTCTGAGGTCACCAGTGATCTCTAAAGAGGTCACCAAATCCAAAGTCATTTTGTATTATCTTAACCTCTCTGCAATGTTGGGTATTATCGATGACCACTTCTTTGAAAAGCATTTTTGTCTTAGCTTCTATGATATCTCTGGTTTTCTTCCTCCTCCCTGTTTATTTTTCAGTTTCTTTTGATAGTTCTTATTCTGTTTGGTGTCTAAATGTTGGAGTGCCTCAGGACTTGGTACTGGGAACCCAGTTTCTTTTTTAGCCCTTTATTTTCTTTAAGTAATATAACCCAGTACCGTAGCCTGATCTATAGTACTGGTGAAGCCTGAATCTATGTCTCTAGCCCCAACCTCTCCCTGGAATGCTGTTCTACATACCCAGCTATCTATTTTATATCTCTGGTTTTCAAATAGACATTTCAACTTTACATGCAAAACAAAACTCCTCTCTCTCCCTGCCACCTACTGTTTCCCCCCCAATCTTCCCTATATAAGCAAATAGTACCTACCAGTTCCTCAGATCAAAAATCTAAATGTTATCCTTAATTACTGTCTTACCTCATCCGTTTCATCAGTAAGTCTTTATATGCCACCTACACAGTATATCCCAAATCCATCAATTTCCTTCATTCTCTATATTTATCATTCTAGAATTATCTCTCAACTAAAATACTGTAACAGCCTCCTAACAGGTCTCTGCTTGTACTCTTATCTTTCTCCTGTAATCTATTCTGGCTTGGAAGCTGGAATTATCTTTTAAACACTTGAAATATATTGTTTCTCTCTTATTTAAAACTCTCTGTTTAAAACCTTTCCATTGTCCTTTGAATAGAATTCAAATTTATTATCCTTGCTCAAGATGATCTGATTCCTGTTTATCATGCTAACATTGTTCATACCATTTATTCATTGTTGCCCATTGTGCTGCAGCCATATTGGCTTTCTCTCAGGTTCTCAAAGAAGCAAAATTTGTTAACCGTCTTAGTATATTTGCACAAGCTATTCCTTCTGCTAGGAATACTCTTTTTTTCTGATCTTCCCATAGCTGGATACTTTTTGCATTCATTTGTTGGAATAAATGTCACTTCAGGGAAAGCATCCTAGACATTCAGATCAGAGTAGAAACTAGGTTACATTAACCTAATTTTTTTTTGTTATATCATATATCACTCCCTGTTATTTTCTTGTTTATGTATTTATTTCTATGTTTGTTTCTTGTCCCTTAAGTAGAATGTAATTTCCATGAGATTAAGGACCTTGCCTTATCTATAGCTGTTATTTTTACTACTAAGAACAATGTCTGGAATAAAATACACATTCAAACACTTATTGAATGGATGAGTGTGTACATATATTAATGAATGTATTTATATATTTTCTAGTAATGCTTTTTCTTGTGTTAATATGTAACACTTTAATTTCTTAATTAGGTTGTTTTGCATTTCCTCTTACATTCATTGGGGATGAGTAACTAAGACCTGGCTTTCAGTTGGAGAGACGTTAGTCAATTAAAGCAGTGTGAATCCACAGAACACGATTGGGAAATCATGTTCATGTTTCTCACCTTTGAATAAAACCTTACTTTTTAGCTGTATAAATGTTTATTTTACAATGTGAGACATGCATGCTTTTTAAAAGATGTCTTAATTCACATTCATGTCCTAAGAGCTGCAAGGAATACAGTTTAATGTGTAACAGTGATGACAATACTCATGTTCTGTTGAAATAGTACACATAAGGATGATACTGGTTTACAGAATTGTATTTTTTTTTTCAGTTGGTTAGAAGCAAACTCTGAACATCTTATAGAAAGGGATTATGAATCATCCTGTAAAATATGGAGTGGAAATGAAATGCTCTTAAATTTACACAAAATGGGCATCACCACTGCTACTTTTCCCATTTTGCAGGTAAGACTTGTTTTTCCCACCTGTGAAACTCATTTAGTGGATTAGAAGTGATTTGGTAGGGAATAAATCCAGAGTAAATCCAGTGAATAATTCAGAGGAAAAAAAGTATCAACTTAATTGTTTTTAAATTTCATTTTATTTTATTGTCTAAATTTGATAATCTTTAAGGGATGGCATGTAAATTATGAGTGAAAAAATAACATTATTTAGTTGGAAGGAAATAAGGCTTTAAAGGGATTAATTCCTTTGTTCAAAGCTAAAAGGAGGCAATATTTTTAGGTTGTAAATATATTTTTTATATTACAAAAGTTAAAATTTTGAGTGCTTGCTGGTTAGCTCAGTTGATTAGAGCGCAGCCATATCACCCCAAGGTCATGGGTTCGGATCCCCATATGGACCAGATACAAAAAAAAAAAGTTAAATTTTTGGAAAATAAAAAAGAGAGAAATTCATATTTTATTCACCTTAATTTAGCAATTATGAACCTGAGGTTTATAGATACAGATCATGAGACTATAAACCTTGTGAAGTTGTATGCTAAATTTTATGAGTAAGTGCTTTTGTACAGTTTTCAGGGAAGAGGCTTTATAACTTTCATCATATTTTCAAGATTTTTTTTTTTTTTTGCAGATAAGAATGTTTTCCTTTTTTGTTTCTATTTATTTAAATTAATACTTTTTTTTTTAGAGTGGGTGTTTTAGGTTTAGAGAATAATTGAGCAGAAAGTTCAGAATTCTCATATACTCCCCTCCTCCCAGGTATGCCCATGTACAGAAACCACAGTTTCCCCTATTATTGACATGTTGCAGTAGTGTAGTATATTTGTTACAATTGATGAACCAATATTTATACAGTATTGTTAACTAAAGTCCATAGTTTACCTTAGGGTTCACATTTTGTGTTGTCCATTTCAACTAGATTTTGCCTAGTAATCCACCGTCATGTAGAATACATTCACCATCTTAAAAATCTTCTAGGTTGTACTTATTCAACTCTCTACCACACCATACCCTACTCCTGCCAAACCCCTGGAAACCACAGATATTTTTACTGACTCCATAGTTTTGCCTTTTCCAGAACACCATATATTGTTGGAATCATACAGTATGTAGTCTTTTCAGACTGACTTCTTTCACTTAACAGTATGCATTTAAGATTCCTCCATGTCTTTTTATGGCTTAGTTGCTCATTTCTTTTTATTGTACAATAATATTCCATTGTTTGGATGTACCACAGTTTATCTATTCACCTACTGAAGGACATATTTGTGGTTTCCAATTTTTGGCAATTATGAATAAAGCTGCTATACACATGTGTTCATGTTTTTGAGTGGACATGTTTTCTACTCATTTGGGTGATCATGGATCATGCTTTTGATGAAAGCTCATAGCCAAAACTAATGGTCACCTAGAGTTTCTCTTATCTTCTAGAAGTTTTATAGTTTTGCATTTTACATTTAGGTCTATGATCCATTTTAAATTAATTTTTATGAAAGATGTAAGGTCTGTGTCTATAGTCATTTTTTTACATGTGGGTGTGCTGTTATTCCAGCACCATTTGTTGAAAAGACTATCTTTTCTCCATTGGATAGTCTTTGTTTCTTTGTCAGAGATCAGTTGACTATATTTGTGTGGTTATTGTTCTGGGCTTTCTATTTTGTTCCACTGTTCTATTTGTTTCTTCACATTGTCTTGATTACTGTTACTTTATAGTAAATCTTGAAATTTGAAGTTGTGTAGTGTCAGTCTTCTGGCTGTTCTACTTCTTCAATATTGTGCTGGCTATTTTTGAGGTTTTGCCTGCCTATATAAACTTAGAATTAGTTTGTCCATATCCACAAAGTAACTTGCTGGGATTTTGATTTGGATTGCATTGAATCTATAGAACAAGTTGGGAAGAACTGACATCTTAACAACATTGAATCTTCCTATTCATGAACATGGAATATCTATTTATTTAGCTTTTATTTGATTTCTTTCATCGGTGTTTTATACTTTTCCTCATATAGATTAAAAGAGGTTTTTTCCCCAGCATTATTGAGGTACAATTGACAAGTGAAAATTGTATTTATTTAAGGTGTACAACATGGTGTTTTGATTGAGATATATATATATATATATATATATATGTATATTAGATATATATTTCTATGTATATTTGATTTGATAAATCATATATATGTTGTAAAATGATTATTGCTGTCAAGGTAATTAACATACCCATTACCTCACAGTTATCCTTAATCTTTGTTTTTCATGGTGGGAACACTTAAGATCTACTCTCTTAGAAATTTCAAGTATACAATACATTATTATTAAGTACATTCACCATGCTGTACAGTAGATCTCCAGAACTTATTCATCTTATAACTAAACATTTGTACCCTTTGATCAACATCTCCCTATTTCCCCAACCCCTAGGCCCTGGTAACCACCATTCTATTCTGTGTTTCTACAAGTACCACTTTTTTAGATTACACATATGAGTATAAGTGATAACATGCAGTATTTGTCTTTCTATGACAGGCTCATTTCATTCATGTTGTCATAAATGGCTGGATTTCCTCCTTTTTTTAAGGCTGAATAATATTCTTTGTGTGTGTGTGTGTGTGTGTGTGTGTGTGTGTGTGTGTGTGTGTGTATGCCCCATTTACTTTATTCCATTCATCACTCACTGTGCTCTTGCTTTTCCCCATGGCAAGAATCATGGGCTGAGGGTGTTTCTCTTTGCACTGAGCTGTACTTCCTTGGGGTGGGGTGACGTGGGCAATATAAAACTATTATTTTTGCCCTCTTCAATGTATCTACTCTCAGATTTTTTGCTCTAACGGTGTGCTAAAACTTCCCTGCTGGACTCCTAGACTCTCACAAAGGTACTCTTATGGGTGGTTGTAAAAATTGGTGCAGTGTGGTTAAAAAAAAATAAAAATAAAAAGGTAAAAAACTTACATTCTCCTATCTTGTTAGTGTCACTTCTCAAAGAGTTTTTTGAGCCAAAAAAGATAAAAACTTGCTAGCTAACATCACCACCAGCATTCTGGGCATGTGACTATTAAAAAATATATTTTAATTAGGCTGTACTTATAATTTTTGCCCTGCATTTGTAAAATGCAATGTAGTATCATAAGAATTTTTCCTTATTGTGACATCTTTTCATAATACTGTTTGCATAAAATTTTTGCCTTTTGAAAGCTATTAATATCTACAATAAAATGGATAAATTGTAGCATATTCATGTAATAGAATACTACACATCAATAAGAAATGAACTACTTCCACCACAACCATATAGATGAATGTTATAGACACCATGCTGAGTGAAAGAAACCAGACACAAAAGAGTACAAACTGCATGATTCTACTTTTATGAAATTTAAGAACAGAAGTTGAAATACTGGTTACTGCTATGTGGGGCAGTTTGGATGACGAAGGGGCACAAGAGAACATCTGGGATTTTAAGACTCTTTTGTATCCTCATTGGGTATTAGTCACATGGGTGTGTGTGTGTGCTCAGTGAGCTTTACACTTAAGATTAGTGCATTCTACTGTATATATTACATGTCAGTAAAAATGTACAAATAAAATGTCTATCAAAGGAAAAACCTTGGAAAATACAAAAGGGCACAAAGAAAAAAATGACAAACTTGAAGATGATCATTATGAACATTTTGATTTATGTCTAACCATGCCTTTCTCTATACATATATTCACTTTTATTTCCAATATGACACATGTTTATTTGTAGCCTCTCTTCATTTAATAATATATTGAGTACTTTCCTATTTTAATAAAGACTCTTTCATGTAATTTTTTAGTTGCAGTGTAACATTTTTGTGAGTACACAAATTCTGCATTTGATTAATTTGATAAATTGGAATATAGGTTGCCAGTTTCACCAGTATAATAAATAAATCTGGTATGAGCATCCTTTTAAATATATCTTTATACTTATCTCAGATTATTTCCTTCATATATTCTAAATACTAATCCTTTATTGGTTATTGTATTGCATGAACATTCTTGTGTCTATGGTTTATTTATTGTTTGTGTTTTCAAAAGTTTTTTATTTTAGTGCATTCACATTTACCATTGTTTTTTCTTCTATGAATTGTGGTTTTTGAATTTAGTTTAAGCAGTCTTTCCTTATCTTGTGTTATTTCTTTTAAAAGTTTTAAAGTATTTATCTTTTATAAAGCCTGAAATTCATTTTTGTTTATATTGTAAGTTTAGGAAGCCATTTTTTTCCTGTGTGAAGAATTGTCCCAGCACATTTACTAAATAGTTCATTTGTTTCCCTCTGTTTTGTAATTATACGTATATGATATAATTTGTAATTATATGTATATAATGCTACTTCTGCCACATATGTAATTTTCATGTATGTGTGAATTTATTTTTGTATTCATTTCTGTTCCATAGTTCTGTTTATCTAAATTGCCACATTTTTTAATTACTATAGCTTTAGAAAAATGTTTATATTTGGTATGGCGTATACTTACTTTGTTCTTTGAAATTATCTTGGCTGTTCTTTGTTCTACTCTGCCATTTGAATTTTTAGCCTTAGCTTGTAAATTCACATGCAGATTTTTGTTGGAATTTTTATTGGAATTGCACTGAATTTATGAATTAATTTGGAAAGAACTGACATATTTACAATGTGGAGTTTTCCCATTCATGAATGAGATACAGTTCTTCAGTTATTTTCTCTTTCTATATATTTTTCAATAAAATTTCATAATTTTATTTTTAAAAGTCTTAGATGCTCTTGGTTAGATTTATTCCTAGACAGATTTATTCCTAAATTAGATTTATTCCTAGGTTTCTATTGCTGTTACAAATGATATATTCTAAAAATTGCATTTTTTAATTGTTACTGATATATAAAAATGGTAGATGACTTTTGTTTATCTTATAGTCAACCACTTGCAAGGTGTGTCCACAGATCATCTTAAATTTTCCATGTAGCTCATCATACTGTCTTTGAATAATGACCATTTCTTTCCACTTCTTCTACACTTATTTTTTTACTGTGCTGGCTAAGATTTCCAGTACATTGTTCATCACAGGCAATGAAAAGACATCCTGGTCTTCTTGCTTATTTTAAAGGGGCAATTACTATTGTTATACACTTTAGTAACACATTTGCTGTAGTTAAAACAATTTTTATTTTATTAACAGCTCTATTGAGATATAGTTCACATGCCTAAAATTCACCCTTTTAACATGGGTGCTGTAGGTTATTTATAGTTATTTTTTGTTAGGTTAAGGAAATTTCGTCTCATCCTAGTTAGCTAAGAAATTCATTGTTTTGAGGAGCCGAGGGCCACCCCCTCTGCCTGGAAGCAGGCAAGAAAAGAGCACACCCCAGGGATCTCGTCAGGTGCCAAAGGCCTCCTCCTCCTCCCAGAAGCAGGCAAGAAACAGAGCACACACAGTGTTCTAGGCAGGAGCCAAGGGCTACCCCCTCCACCTAGAAGCATGCAAAAATAGAGTATGCCCAGGGTCCTAGGCAGGAGCCAAGGGGAACATCCCCTGCCTGGAAGCAGAGAAGGAGCATGCCAAAAACACCACTTCCACATGGGTGGTCCACCACAACCACCACCATAGCCACAGTTGCCACAAAAGAAGATCAAAGCAACAGTAGTAGCCATAGCCACCATGCAAGTGGCTTGCCAGACCTCAACTGCATTGACACAAAGTGTCATCAGCAGAGACCAGAAAAAGAAGAGGACGTCTCTCTCCTCAAAGCCCACTCCAGAGTAATAGAAGAAGCAACTGCTCTACAGGGTAACCAGACATCAATGTAGAAATATGAAAACCCAAGAAAATATGACACCACCAAAACAATACAGTAATTCTCAAATACCAGACCCTATAGAGCAGGAAACCTTGAAATGACTGAAAAGGAATTGCAAGCAACAATATTAAGGAAAGTCATTGAGATTCGAAAAGATTCAGTTAGACAACACAATGAAATGAGAAGAAAATCCAGGATATGAAGGAGGAAACTTACAAAGAGATTAATACCTTAAAAAAGAATGTAGCAGAACTCATGGAACTGAAAGATTCACTCAAATAAAAAACACAACCAAGAGCTTAAGCAGCATGCTAGAGCAAGCAGAAAAAAGAATTCCTGATCTTGAAGATAGTCTTTCAGAAATAATACAGGCAGACAAAAACAAGGAGAAAAGAATTTTTAAAAATGAAGAAAATCTAAGAGAGCTAGCAGACAACTGTAAGTGCACAAACATTTGAATCATGGGTATTACAGAAGGGGTGGAAAAAGGAAAAGGCATGGAAAACCTATTCAATGAAATAGTAATGGAAAACTTCCCAGTTATAGGGAGAGACATGGACCTTCAGCTCCAGCAGGCTCAAAGATCTCCAGACAGATTCAACCCCAAAAGATCCTCTCTAATACACATTATAGTCAAACTGGCAAAGCTCAAAGGCAAAGAGAGAATCTTAAAAGAAGCAAGAGAAAAACATCAAGTCACCTATAAGGGAGCATCTATCAAACTAACAGCAGACTTCTCAATAGAATCTCTACAGGCTGGAAGAAAATGGGATGATATATTCAAAATACTAAAAGAAAAAAACTGCCAGCCAAGAATACTGTACCCAGCAAGGCTATCCTTTCAGAAACAAGGGAAAAACAGTGTATTGTCCAGAAAAATAAAAACTGTGGTGGGAGCTCACCACCACACAACCAGCCTGACAAGAAATCTCCAAGGAAGTCCTGCATCTGGAATCCAAAAAATGGTAATCACTACCACAAACGTGCAAGAAAGAACAGAACCCACTGGTAGAACAAAAAATGCAAATGAGAAAGAGAAAGAAACTAAATCTTACTACCACAAAAAACCATAGTGACAATGTAATAATCCCCCTGCTTTACTTCTGATTTTAGTAATTCGGTCTTTTTCTTGGTCAGTTTAGATAAAGGTTTGCAAATATTGTAGATCTTTTTAAAGGATCAACTTTTGGTTTTGTTGATTTTCTCTATTGTTTCCTATTTCTTATATTTCTGTTGTAATCTTTGCTATTTCCTACTTATATTTGCTTTTAGTTTAGTTTGCTCTTCTATTTTCTTAAGGTAGAAGTTTGTTACTTGAGATTTTTCTCATTTTTAATATAGGTGCTTACAACTATAAAATTTACTCCAACCACTGCATGAGGCCTGCATCCTATAAACTTTGATATGTTGTACTTTGATGTTTATCTCAAAGTACTCTCTTAATTTCCCTGTGATTTTTCTTTTTACCTATTGTTTATTTAGGAGAATGTTGTTTAATTTCTATGCATTTATGAATTTCCTAAATTTCTGTTATTTTGGTCAGAGAACATATTTGCTATGATCTTATTTTTTAATGTATTAAGACTAGTTTATGGCTAAAAAATTTTTATTGTTATGATTATTAATTGTTTTAGAATTTAATTTTTGCCAAAGTAATTATAGGTATATAATTTAGAGTCAATTCTGTGGAGAAAAGCATCCTTCTGCCCCACCCCTCAATCCCAGTTCTCACTTCGCAGTGTACTTTTAACTTGTATTGTGGTTTCTTATATTTAACCCCATTTTATTACTATTTATTCTTTTTGCAGCTGGCCAGCAGGGTTATCTGAACCCTTGATTTTGGTGTTATAACACTGTTCTCTAAATGATTTGAGCTAATTGGCCAGCTGGGTTTGTTTTTTTTAGCTGCTGACTGGTACAGGGATTGAACCCTGGACCTTGGTGTTATCAGCACCACACTCCAACCAACTGAGCTAACTGGCCAGTGCTTCCCCAGTTTTTAAAAATAATGTGGCTTCTCCTACTTTTGAGCTTTCAATTTTACATGTTCTCTGTTAATTTTCTATTAGGATAATGATGATTTAGCTCCTTTAGACACACACACATTCACTCACACACACTCAGTCACTCTTTCTGTCCCTTCTTTTCCTACTTTTCTTTCCTTTCTACTTTTCTTCCCTTCCTCTTTCTTTCTCTATTCTCTCAGTATAGTTTTATCAATATATGGTACATATATCATCATGTGCATGTATTATTAAAGCTCATAATAATAAGAGCATATAAATTACTTTTTTATATCTTTTATACAACTTTGTTTCCTATGGAGTCATAATTAACTTTTTACTTATTTTTTTCTGTTACCCAGCTGTCAGTGTTTATGTAATCTAACTGGAAGTGAGCTTGGAGTAGCCACATGATTCAATATGTATAATTTCATTTAGTCCTTCTACTTTTAGTACAGTGCCTCACTTTCAGTAGAGTTTCTATATTTTATTATAGTAAATTGCTAGTCTTCTGCCACTGTCGGAGTAGAATAGTAGCCTTGATGTAAGGTATTGCTGAAGGGATTTGATTTTTCAAAAAGAGCAGTTTAATACAATGTCATCAATAATTTGCAGGGGTGATTGTTTTTTAAAGTTCATATTATCTTTCTCATTTGTTCTTTGTTTCCTTTTGAAAGATCTATTTGTTTCTTTAATGTTTTGTTCAGTGGGGACTGATTTTTTTACTCTTACAGATTTGTATTATTTCACAATATATCTGAATATTAAGATTTATGTGTCTTAATCTTAACTTTTTCCCCATTTTATTTTCATCTGAACGTATTTTATTGACAGAGTTGTCACCAATATCTTTTATTGCTTCAACATTCAGTTTTCTCTTTTATAATGTGGGAAAGTATACTTTTCTGTTTTCTTGTAATTTTGTCTTCATATCCATACTGAATTTCATCCATATTAAAATTTGAGTCATATAAAAACTGAGCCAGTTAGCATTTTATTTAGCATGTATTGTTTCCTTGAGTTATTTTAATTTTACTTATAATATAGGCATATTATTACCAGCATCCGAGTTACCTCCCTGGAAATAATTCAGGCATTTAGGGCAACATATCAACACTTTTATTATTATTATTATTTTTGTCCTTTATCGTGACCGGGCACTCAGCCAGTGAGTGCACCGGCCATTCCTATAGAGGATCTGAACCCGCGGCGGGAGCATCGCCGCGCTCCCAGAGCCTCACTCTCCCGAGTGCGCCACGGGCTCGGCCCAACATATCAACACTTTTATTATTATTATTATTTTTGTCCTTTATCGTGACCGGGCACTCAGCCAGTGAGTGCACCGGCCATTCCTATAGAGGATCTGAACCCGCGGCGGGAGCATCGCCGCGCTCCCAGAGCCTCACTCTCCCGAGTGCGCCACGGGCTCGGCCCAACATATCAACACTTTTAAGTCCTTTGGAGAAACCATTTGCTGCATTTTTTATTTAGTTCATTACTAATGAAGGGCACTAAGCAGTACCCTATTTGTCTGAAGAAGTAATGAACCTCCTAAATGTCCAGCTTATTATTAAAGTGTTTTGGACTCTGTAGAGAATTTATGTAATATGGGAATCCAAAATGCATTGTTAGCACTGTGTGTTAATAATGTTCAACTAAGATTTCAATGCATATTTCATTTAGGTTTCATTATACTTTCGAGTAGTTTCTTCTCCTATCCCCGCCCCCTGCCCCATACTTAATATGGGAATTTCTTATAGGGGCATTTTTCTGCTGTTCTGCAAAAAGAAGAAAAAGTCTTACCAGTTCATGGTAAAGAGGAGGCAAGAGAAGTACCTATAATTAGTGCTTCGACTCAGATGATGCTCAAAGGACTTTTCATGGTGCTTGACTATCTTTTTAGGCAAAATAGCAGGTAAGTGAAGGTATCTGGTCTGTGTTTTTCTCTTAAAAATATTAGCCTAATTGGGGCTAACATGTATTTAATACATACTAATTTAGGGTGAATAAATAGTAGAATCAGCAGCAAGTGTTATAGATATTATGGCTTATTTGCTCTTAATTATTGGCACAGATTCAGATCAATTGAAATTAATCTTTTTTATTAATGAAAATGAATGCTGAAATCAGTAAATAAATTTAATTAATTCATCATTAAATTTATGGTCCTGCAATACTAAACTTAAGCACTTAAGTTTTCTTCTAAGCATAGTTTAGATATGTTTTTACCAGTGTCAGAAAGTCTCTTTCCTGTATTATATGAATTTTGGAAAATGAAAAGCAGCCAACTTCTCTCACCCTATCCCCTGTTAAGTTATAGTACTACCTGGTTCCAATATTATCTTAAGATTTTTTTTTTGGTGGTAAAATATGCATAACAAAATTTATCATTTTAACCATTTTTAAGTATACAAGTTAGTGCCTTTGGGTATATTCATAATGTGGTACAGTGATCATCAGTATCCATTTCTAGAAAATGTTTCTCATTCCAAACAGGAATTCTGCACCCATGGAATAGTAACTCCCTAGACTTCCTCCCCCAGCCCCTGGTAACCTATGTCCTACTTTCATCTTATGAATTTGCCTTTTCTAGGTATCTCATATAAGAGTAATCATACAGTATTTGTCCTTTTATGTCTGACTTATTTCACTTTATTTAGCATAATGTTTTCAGAGTTCATCCTTGTAGTAGCATATGTCAGCATTTCATTCCTTTCTTTGGCTGAGTAATATACCATTGTATGTATATACCACTTTTTGTTAAACCATTCTTTTGTTGATGGACATTTGGGTAGTTTCCAGTTTTTGCCTATTGTGAATAATGCTACTGTGAACATTGTGAGTCCTGCTTTTAATTCTTCTAGGTATATGTATATATTTGTATATCCCTAGCAGTGGATCACAGAATCAAATGATAATCCTACATTTAACTTTTTGAGAAACTGCTATACTGTTTTCCACAGTGACTGCACCATTTTACATTCCCATTAACAATGCATGAGTGTTCCAGTTCCTTCACATCCTTGCCAAAACTTGTAACTTTGTGTTTTTTGAATAATAGCCATCCTAATGGGTATCAAGTGATATCTCCTTGGGGTTATAATTTGTATTTCCCTAATGACTAGAGATGTTAAGAATCTTTTGATGTGCTTGTTGGCCAATCGTGTATCTTCTTTGGAGAAATATCTATTTATGTACTTTGCCCGTTTTTGTTTTTTTTGGTATTGAGTTATAGTAGTTCTGCATATTAATCCTGTATCAGAAATATGCTTTACAAATATTTTCTCCTATTCTGTGGCTTGTCTTTTGACTTCCTGATAGTGTTCTATGATGCAGAAAAGTTTTTTAATCTTGTTGAAATTTAAATTTCTATTTAAATTTATCTGGTTTTTCTTTTGTTTCCTGTACTTTTAGTATCGTATCCAAGAAATCATGGACAAATCTGGTGTCATGAAGAGTTCCCCTTTGTTTACTTTTAAGAGTTTTATAGTTTTTGGCTTCCAATATTTTTATAAAATTCTCTCCACAGTTGTTAGATTCTTGACTTTAACTTTGACATCTGGTCTCTGTAAGGGTGATGTTAACAGTGAAATGTTATAGTGAGGACATGGTAGAGAATACCACATTTTGTTCTGTTTAAACCTGGGTGTTCTATGTACTCTTATGACAGAAGTTATAAAATGGATATCACTTTCATAAAAAGTATATGAAAACTGACATCCAGATTTTAAAGGAATTAAAAATTTTATAATTAGTTGCTAACACTTTTAAAATTTTCAGTAAAAATTATCTATTTTCTCATGTAATAAAAAAGTATAGCCTACCTTTTAGTTTCTTTAACCATAATACTGTTTTCTGTTTTGTAACTAATTATGTAGTGCAAAGAGCTCTGGACTAGAAGCTAGGAGGCCTGGATTTTGATTCTGGTTCTGCCATGATTTATAAATGTTTTAAAATGGGGCTGAGAAGTGGCTGGCAAGGGGTAAATTGTTAGATGATTTCTAATATTCCCTGTAAACATCAGTTGATCTTATGATTTAATGGCTTAGTTTATATCATAATTACAGAACTTATGTAGTGGTGAGGAGAATGTTATCTTTGAGTAGGAAGTATTAGCACTCCCAATTGAGTCTTAATATAATCAGTTTTTATATTGTATGTAGCTGGGTCATTATATGTTTTATAGAGTTTTGCCACTTAATTAGCATTTTCTTTGTATTTAGATTTGCAGATGATTATAAAATTGCTATTCAACAGACTTACTCCTGGACAAATCAGAATGATATTTTAGATAAAAATGGGTTCTCTGTTCTACCAAAAAATAAGAAACGTTCACGACAGAAAACTGCAGTTCATGTGCTAAACTTTTGGTGCTTAAATCCAGCTGTGGTAAGCTCATTATGTTGTAAATGAAAATTGTGTCTTCTTGGTTAGTATCAACAATTAACGTGAATTGTTAGACTCTTTTAAAGATGATTTTATGTATTTAATGTTATTTCCTTTTAGGCCTTTTCAGATATTAATGGCAAAGTTCGGACTATTGTTTTGACATCTGGTACATTATCACCAATGAAATCTTTTTCATCAGAACTTGGTGTTACGTTTACTATTCAATTGGAGGCTAATCATGTCATTAATAACTCACAGGTTAGTCTTATTTTTTTTTTTTTTTTTTTTAAGGCTCTCAGTCATTCTACTTCAGTCTAATTCCATATAAACAAATTAAAAGGTACCTGAAGTGCCAGCAGATAAACTGTTAGGAAATTCAACATTTCAGTTTTAGAATAAAAGAAAATCTGTCAGCTATTTAAGATTTCAACAAAAGGGAATACTAATAGTATTTCTTCAACCCAATTACTTTGGCTGCAGAGACTGTATTGTAGTTTCTTCATTTAAATAAATTTTAGTTTTTCTATGAATATTAACAAAAGAAAATTTGGGGCTGGTCAGTTAGCTCAGTTGGTTAGAGCATGGCATTATAACACCAAGGTCAAGGGTTTGGATCCCCACACCGGCTGCCACCAAAAAAAAAAGAAGAAAATTTTTACTTTTTTTGGGCAGCTGGCAGGTTCGGGTATCTCAACCCATTACCTTGGCGTTATAAAGCTGTGCTCTAACCAACTGAGCTAACTGGGCAGCCCTGATTCTTACTTCTTTACAATAGTTCCTATTGTATAGTTATGTATGTGTTTCTCTATAGACTATGTTTTAGCCTTACTCTTTTTACATCCCTATTCTTCCTCTGTACCTGATTAATACCTGGCATTTAACAAGTGTTCAGCACATGTTTGAGAATCTGAAATATGTTAGAAGTACTCTTATGAGTCCTATGATTTAAACTTTTAATTTTTCATAACAATGTCTTATAAATGTTATTTTAATTTTCCTAGAAATATTTGGACTGTTATTTTTCATTTTGCCTTTTGTTTCTTTTTTATGAAGTCATATGCAGTGGTTAGCTACATGCTTAACATCACCTGTGTGCCTTAACACAATTCTAGTTCTCCATAAAATCGTATACACAGGCTTATAGGGGATGTTTTTGGTTCTCACAATTACTTGGGAGCAACCACTGGCATTTAGTAGTTGGGAGCCCAGAAAGCTAAGCTCCTAAATAAGAATTATGCTTTCCAAAATGCCAGAGAAAAGTTACTATAAATAATAGTGTAGGAAGAATGCATGTTCTACATTTTCAAGTTACTTTCTTTAGAGATACAAATAAATACAGGAAGTTGTTAGTAAATTCAGCATATATTTTCCCATAAGAATGTTACAAGCGGTTTTCAAAAAGATCATGGAAAGATTTGTATTACTAGTTCTATTTTTCCATAAACTTTTTGAGTTACCCCCATATTATAGGCTCTAATTATATTCTCAACCTAGGGCAGAAAAATCGATTTAACCTGTAATGTAATGTCACTGAATTATAATAATAAAGCTAATTGTGCAAGCTGTATTCTGTTATACTATATTTTTTCCCAGGGGCTGGCTGGTTAGTTCAGTTGGTTAGAGCATGGCATTCTAACACCAAGGGCAAGGGTCTTGTACCGGCCAGCCACCAAAAAAAAAAAGTTCTCTCATATACTGTTTTTTCCCAACTTAAAAAAATTTTTTTTTAATTTAATTGTGGGAAAATACATATACACATAACATAAAATTTACCATCTTAACCATTTTTAAGCATACAGCGCAGTCTTAAGTATATACACATTATTGTGCAACCAATCTCAAGAACTTTTCATCTTGTAAAAACGAAACTGTTCCATTCTCCCCTTCTTGTAATCCCGGTAACTATCATTCTACTTTCTGTTTCTATGGATTTGACTACTCTAGATATTTCACATAAGTGGAATCATAATGTATTTGTCTTTTTGTGACTGACTTATTTAGCCTCATGTCCTCAAGCTTCATCCACGTTGTTGCATGTATCAGAATTTCCTTTTTAAGGCTGAATAATATTCCTTGTATGTATATGCCACATTTTGATTACACATTCATCCATTGGTTTCCTCACCTTTTTATTTTGAAAAATTATAGATTTCAGAAAATTTGAAAAATAATATTAATGCTTTTTGCAATATTTGCTTTTCTATCTCTCCCTCTCTCTCTACATTTGAGAGGGAGAAGGAGAGAGATTGCACATTTTTGGATAAACAATTCAAATGTAATGTGTAGACATCACAACACTTTGCCCTTATTTAGTTTAATATGTGTCTCCTAAGATTAGTATCCTTCATAACCACAATACTGTGATCACAACCAAAAATTAATACTGATACGATAGTCAATATTCATATTCTTCAGTTACTTCCAAAATGTCTTACATCTTTTTATTTTTATTTTTGATCTAAGGTCCAGTCAAGTATTGACTTGTATATATTGCATTTAGTTTTCCTGTCTCTTTAGTCTTTAACATGGTTCTCTTGCCTTTTTGTTTTTCATGACTGACATTTTTTGAAGAATTCAGGACACCAGTTGTTTTGCAAAATGTCTTATAATCAGGATTTATCTGACTGTTTTCTCCTAAGATTCAGGTTAAACAGGTGGGCAAGAATACTGTATAGGTGACGTTATTACTTCCCATTGCATCATATCAGGAGACAATATCTGTGTCTTATTACCATTTATTATCAGTTGATCATTTGATTAAAGTGGTGTCCATCAGATCTTATCTTGCAAAATGTACCTCAATCTCACACATCATTTAATAATATAGGACTTACGTTTTTCAACAGTCTGTGATATTTGTGTTGTCTTTAGATTGTTAATAAAGTTTGTTCTTTTTCCTAGTCAAATTATCCAGACTAAGGGTACATCTATGAATGTAGAGGAATTATAAATAACTGAAATTTGGAGGGTCTGATTTTCTATGACTTGGGGTTTTTGAGCACCAATGAATTTTGAAAGAGTAGTTCCTGTCATTTTTGAGACTTAACTATGGCAGATCATACTGGCCTTCATCTAAAATATTTTAGAATTATCTGATTCTGCTGTTGGTATATAGACCTGATATATTCATTTCATTTGTTCACTTATTCATCCAACAAAAATTCATTACATGCTTAATTTTGCAAAGCTATTGAGGAAATAGAGATAAGTGCAACTCTTTTTGTTTTCAAAGAACTTTCCTTCTAAGAAAATTCAGTGATCTGCCTAAAGCTAAACTTCTATAAATTAAATCTGTATATAAATTAAAGATAATAGGAAAACACCCAACAATTTAAAAATAAATTTCCTCTAAACTTGTTGCTTGATCTTTTTTTTACATATATGTAAATACTTCTAACTAAATATTGATTTTCCTGCCTTTTTTAGGTATAACTCTAATACTCACATTCATATTCTAGGTTTGGGTTGGTACCATTGGGTCAGGTCCCAAGGGTCGGAATCTCTGTGCTACCTTCCAGCATACTGAAACATTTGAGTTCCAGGATGAAGTGGGAGCACTTTTGCTATCTGTGTGCCAGACTGTGAGCCAAGGAATTTTGTGTTTCTTGCCATCTTACAAGGTAAAGGAATATTTATGGTTTCTTTTGCCTTTAAAAAATCATTTAAATTTTAAAAATTACCATGATAATCTTCCTAGGGTCAGAAGCATCAGGGTAATAATTATGAACATAGTGTTCTAAGCATCATGTATTGTTTTACTTTATTGATTAAGATACTGCCTGATTTTTCTACCTCTGAAGTCTAAAAGAAGATTCTTCAAGCAATGTCAGTTATATAAGAGAACTGTTTATGTGTACATGCTTTTTATTCTTAGGGGCAAGCTGATATTTTCATAGGTGAAGGGAAAAGGATTATTTTTCACTTTCATAAATTATACTTTTGAATGTTTCAGTAAAGTGAATCTAAGCAAACTTTCTTTGTTACCCATCATTTTGCTTCATGTATCTGGTCAGGAGAATTTTTTTCTTGTTTTTAGAGTCACTCTGATTTTAATAATTTTTGAGTTAAATTTTAAAAATTTTTTAAAATTACATTAAAGAGTTTATTTTATGAAAGGGTCAAATGTCATCTGTGGCCTAAATAGAAATTATATATTTTGGTCCTCCTAATATTTAAAGCATTGAAACCATGTATAATTCCTGACAGTAATATCATATGATATTAAAATTTAAACTAAATCCGGTATAGAAAAGTGGCATTCCCTGTTCTTTTTTCATTGGTAGTTGTACCTCTATGGACAGAAGCATAAGTAATATAATATATTCGAATGATGGTATCGATGCTTTTGACTCTTCTACTGTCTTTTCATCTATATATGTACTTTGTTAGCCAGACCCACTAAAGCGGAGAGTCTTTCTGTTGACAAATTAAAGGAATTGTTTTCAGAAGAAATTTAATCAGATAATTTTTATAAGAATATCTAAAAATAAAATGGACATAATCATTTTAAAATTCTTAATAGAAAACAAGATTTATTCCAGAGTGTGAACATTTACACCAAACAGTTACATTAAGGAAAAGTAATAATTAAGCCTGGAACTAACTAAGTAAGGCATACAATAAAATATGTAGGGAGTTGGCCTCACCTAATATATGTAGAACTTCAGTTCTTAATTATGGAAACAAATTTCTGCTAGGAAATTGGAAGGACAGTTATTTATGGGATCATGGAAACTGTACTCTAGCCAGAGTTATTTAAGAGATAAAAGCAAAATCTCATCACATTGATAAAACCTCTTTATATTTTCCAATCACAGTCACTAAAAGGGAGATGAGAAATATCCAGGTGAGTAAATGAACAATTTCATTTTTTCCTAGGCTCCAAAGAATGATTTTTTATATGCTAGAAAGTGGCTTGGTACAGTTTTTCTTGGCATATGTAGAAGAGAACCAATTCTAATGTAATGTTATTTAAATGGACAATAAGTTTAAATGAAAAAGTCTGCTTAAATGAAAAAGTTACAATGGAAAACAGTCTGAAGAATGCACCATACCTTCTGATACTAGTATTTTCAAATGATATTCATTTCATTAGTCAGCTTCAGTAATTTAAAGGATATATTTTAATTATTAACATGTTGAGGTGAAATATGTATATCACGATAGAAGGATAGTAACTAGTGTAAATATAAATGGAATGTCACCTCCTAACTTAATCTCTTGGAATAGATATAACAGACGGTAGTAATTTTGTTTACTGACATTGACAGTCTGGTGACTAATAGACATTAGTCATAGAGACTAATGTTGAAATATACTTTTTAGTGAGTTTTTATATTGGCAAAATGAGTGGATTATTTTTCTGCTTGTATTTGGAGGCGAAGATGTAGAAAATAATTCTTCAAATATATTTTGTTCCCAATTAGTTTATTTACTTGATTAATAGTGAGATTGTTTTGCAGGTTTTTATTATTTTAAAATTTGTGTTTATTGTCTGTTTATGTTGTATTTGCTTTTTTAATTGATTTATATGGACTTTTAATATATGACATGGATAGTAGCCCTTTATAATACATATCTTTAAAAAATTTCCCAGTTTTTAATTTATTGTTGGAGTTTTTATTGTAATTTCTTTATTTGAAGTTTAAAAATCTTAATTTGTTATCAAAGTAGGTTTTTCATATATGGCCTTACAATTTGGGGGAAGTTTTCATTCCTAGTTTTTGGGTTTTTTTTGTTTTGTTTTTTTAATCAGGAAAGGTTGTTGAACTTTGCAAAATGCTTTACTGCATGATTTGAAACTATCAGGTATTTTGTTTTTCCTCCTTGTATTAATGGGCTGTATTTCACTGATTGATTTTCATATGTTGAACCACTCTTGAATTCTGGGAATAAATCTCACTTGGTCCTGGTTTATAATCGTTTTAATATATTGTTAACATTTGGTTTGCTAGGATTTTGTTGAGCATTTTCGCAAAGGATATTGGTCTGTAGTTTTCTTTCTTCATATTGTTTTTGCCTGCCTTTGGCATCAGAGTAATGCTGTCCTCATAGAATGAATTAGGCAGTGTTCCCTTCTCCACAATTTTTTGAAATGATTTGAGAGAGATTGATGTTATTTCTTAAGTGTTTTATAAAATTTACAAATGAAGCTATCTAAGTCCAGAGCTTTTTGTTGTTGGAAGGTTTTATTAGTTAATGATCCATTTAGGTTTCCATTTCTTCATGATTTAATTTTGGTAAATTGTGCGTTCCTAGGAATATGTCATTTAATCTGTGCTCTCCAATTTGTTGGCATACAGTTGTTTAAAGTATTCTCTTAATCTTTTTATTTCTATAAAATTGGTAGTAACATTCCCACTTTTTTTTTCTTCTGGTTTTAGGAATTTGAATCTTCTCCTTTTTGCTCTTAATCAATCTAACTTAAAGTTTGTCAATTTTGTTAATCTTTTCAAAAAAACCAAATTTGGTTTTGTAGCTTTTCACTGGTTTTATTCTTTATTTTATTTACTCCCCCCTCCCCTTTTTTTCGCAAGCCTGACAGCACCCTGTATTCCCAGGTTGTCATCTTTCATTCAAGTACTAACCTGGCCAACCCTGCTTAGATTCTGAGATCAGATGATTATTTATTTCCTTTTTAATGTTTATTTTTTCCTTCCTTCTTTCAGTTTTGGGTTTGGTTTGCTCTTGTTTTTTCTAGTCCCTTAAGGTATAAAATTAGATTATTGATTTGAGATTTTTCATTTTTAGTGTATGTGTTTACAGCTATAAATTTCCCTCTTAGCACTGCTTTTGCTGCATCTTATAAATTTTGGTATGTTGTGTTTTTGTTTTCATATTTATCAAGACGTTTTGTAATTCCACTTGTGATTTTTTTTTTTAACCAATTGGTTGTTTAAAAGTCTGTTGTTTAATTTTCTCATATTTGTGAATTTTCTAGTATTCCTTCTGTTATTGAATTATGGTTTTATCCTGCTGTGATTAGAAAAGATACTTTATATGATTGCAGTCTTTTAAAATTTATTAAAACTTATTTTGTGAACTAATGTGGTCTATTCTGAAAAATGTTCTATGAGAAAATTATGTATTCTGCTATTGTTGGGTGGTGTTCTATATGTCAGGTCCAGTTGGTTTTATAGTATTGTTCAAGTCCTCTGTTTCCTTATTGATTTTCTGTCTGGTTTTCTAGTTGTTACTGAAAGTGAGATATCAACATTTTCGACTGTTATTATAGAACTGTTTCTCTCTTCAGTTCTGTCATTGTTTGCTTCATATATTTCATGGCTCTGATTTTAGTGCATGTTTATTTATAATTCCACATGAATTGGCCCTTTTATCAATATATCATTTCTTCCTTTGTCTCTTGTAACAGTTTTTGACTTCAAGTCCATTTTGTCTTATATCAGTAATGCCATCCCAAGTCACTCTTGGTTACCATCTGTGTGGAATATCTGTTTTCATCCTTTCGCTTTCAAACTTCAGGTCTTAATATCTCACATATAGTCAGCATATAGTTGGACCATGCTTTTTGTCTGTTCTGTCAATGTCTACCTTTTGATTGGAGATTTTAATCCATTCATATATGAGGTAATTACTGATAAGAACCGACTTCCAAGGTCAAGTGTTTGGATTCCTGTACAAGCCATCTGCTGAAAAACAAAAGAAAAAGAAAGGACTTGGGCTTCTGCCATTTTGCTGTTTGTTTTCTGTATGTCTTGCGCCTTTTTGTTCATCATTTCCTCCATCAATTTTTTGTTTTCTGGGTTTTTTTTGTAGTGACTCATTTTGATTCTCTCCTCATTTTCTTTTGTATATATTCTATAAGTATTTCTCTGTGATTACCATACAGATTTAGGGATAACACCATAAAGTTATAACAATCTGATTTGAATTGATATTAACTTCAATTGTATACAAAAACTTTACTCCTAAACATCTCTCCCTGCACCATTATGATATTGATATTACAAATTTCTTCTGTGTACATTGTGTTCTCAGCAACATAGATTTATAATTATCCTGTAGAAAACAAAAATGGAGTTATTAACCAAAATTACAATAATACTGAATTTACGTTTACCTGTGTATTTACCTTTACTGGAGATCTTCTATCTTCCTAATGCTTCAAATTACTGTCTATCATTTTTTGATTTCAAAATGAAGGATTCCTTTTAGCATTTCTTGCAGAGCATGTCTAATATAATGAACTCTTTCAGCTTTTGTTTATCTGGATGTTTCATAATTTCTCCTTCATTTTGAAAGACAGTTTTGCCAGATGTAGAACTCTTTATTGATAGTGTTTTCTTCAGCACTTTAAATATATCATCTGACTGCCTTCTGGCCTTCAAGGTTTCTGATGAGAAATTAGCAAATGATCTTCTTGAGTATTCATTGTATGTGATAAGTTCCTTTTTTCTTGCTGCTTTCAAGTCTCTCTTTGGCTTTGTACAGTTTAATTATAATGTGTCTTGATTTGGGTCACTCTGGGTTTACCTTACTTTGAGTTGATTGAGCTTCTTAGATTTGTAGATTCATGTTTTTTGTCAAATTTGGGATGTTTCCAGCCATTATTTTTTGAAGTATTTTGGATTGAGTGAGTGAATATAGAAATACGAAATATAGTTTACACAGTACAGCTGTAATTGTGCTCAGAGGGAAATTTCTATCTTTTAATGTTCATTAGAAAAAAAGAAAGATCTTAAAATCTTGATCTAAATTTCCACCTTAGGATTCTAGAAAAAAAAAAATGGAAAATAAACACTAAGTAGAGGGAAGGAATAATGAGGATAAGAGTAAAAATCAGTAGAACAGAAAACTGACAAATAATAGAAACAAGTCAGTGTAACCAAGAACTGTCCGTATTGTTAAAATGTATTAATAACATAGCAAGACAAGTCAAGATAAAAAAGACAAATTATTAATATCAGGAATGAAGAGTTGGCGAGTTTGCTCACTTGGGAGACTGTGGTGCTGGTAAACACCAAGGTAAAGAGTTTGAATCCCCTTACCAGCCAGCCACCAAAAAAAAAAGAAAAAAGAAAAAAAAAAAATTAAGAGAGGGTGTTGGCTAGTTAACCCCATTGGTTAATATGTGGTGCTGGTAATACCAAGGTTCAGGGTTCAATCCCTGTACCAGCTAGCAGCCAAACAAAAAGAGAAATTAAGAGGGAACATCGTTAGAGTCTATGGACTTTATAAAGATAATAAAGGGATTTTTTTTAAACAACTTTATGCCCAGCATTTAAACAACTGATATGAAATAAGTAAATTCCCTGTAAACACAGAATAACAAATTTTACTCAAAAAGAATTAGGTAATTCAAATAAGATATCTAAAACTTTTCAACAAAGAAAACCATGGGCTCAGTTGCTTTCATTGCTGCATTCTACCAAGAAGCATTTCTACATAAACTCAGAAAATGGAGGAAGAGGAAGCACTTTTCATTTTATCAGGCAAGCATAACTGATACCAAAGCCAAACAAGGACATCATGAAGGTAATTCAAAAATGGAATTAAAAGATAATACAAATCTTTCCATGAACTTATTGAAGTACCTTCATATATCATATAAGAAAAAAAAATGATAAACCAGCACAAGTCCAAAAATCATTAACAAAAAAATTAGTAAATTTAATCCATTAAAACATAGAAAGGATCATACATTATGACCCAGTGGGATTTATCCCAGGAAACCAATATTAGTTCTCTTTTCAAAGGTCACCCAGTGTGTCTCACTACATCAACAGGATGAAGGAGAAAAACCAAATATTCGTCTCAAAAAATGCAGATAAAGCATTTTACACAATTTAACGTCCATTCATTATATGAACTCCTAGTAAGCAAAGATGTCTTTATTCATGATTGTATACTTATAAAATTCTAAGGCATCTACCAAAGAGCCGTTAGAATTAATAATTGCATGTAGGAAGTCTGTAAGGAGGTCAGAATACACAAACAGATTGTATGTGTATAATGATAGTGAGCAATTGGTAAATAAAATAAAAAGCATGCTGGTTAAAATAGCATAAAAAGCATGGAATACGTCCATGACATTCATGACCGAAATACTGAAATGTACAAAATATGGCTGAGAGAAATTAAAGCCTACATATAAAAGCTGTATAAACATAGAGAAATAACATGTTCATGTTCATGGGTTGGAAGTCTCAGTATTGTTAAGGTCTCTATTCTCTTGACATTGATGTAGATGTGCAAGTCAATCTTAGTAAAAATTTCAATAGACTTTTTTTTTAAGAAAGTGACACATTCTGTTCTCACAGAAATGCAAATGACCTAGATCGTCAAAAAACATTAGAAAAATAAGTGAGAACAAAGTTGTAGGACTTAAAAACCTGGTTTCAAGATTTGTTATAAAGGCACAGTCATCAATACAGTTGGGTATGGGCCTAAAGTTATGCATGTACATCAGTGGAACAAAATAGAGTTTAGAAATAGATCCATTTATTTATGCTCAATTGGCTTTTGATGAAGGTGTTAAAGTAATTTTATGGCGAAGTGGCAATCTTTTCAAGAAATGTTGCGTGGAACACTTTCATATCCATATGGGATAAAATGAACATTGATGCATAACCTTACACAAAAATTAACTCACAATTGTGATCATAAACATAAAAACTAGAACTATAAAGTTTCTAGTAGAAAATGTAGGAGGGTATTTTTGTAACCTTTGTTCTTATATAAGACATAAATAGCATAAAAGTTTTAAGAAAAAAAAGTATAAAATGGACTTTTCCAAAATCAAAATATCTGTCCTTTAAAAGACACTGCAAAGAAAATGGAAATGCAAGCCATAGTCTGGAGAATACATTTGAAATACATATATTGAGCAAAGGACTTGTATCCAGAATATATAAGGAAATAAAATTCAACTTTAAAAATTCAGTTATAAGAATGTAAACTTCTCATGTGAAAAATTGGAAAAAGTTTGAACTGAAAACTGTGCAAAGGAAGATGTGTGGCAAATATGCACATGAAAAGATACAGAACAAAAGTAGTCATGGGGAAATTCAAATTAAAATCACAGTGAAGTACCCCTACATACTTAAAAGGATGTGGGTCAAAAAAAGGAACAACATATAATGGTAAGTGTTAATAAGGATGTGGAGAAATTCCACTTACCATTTCACATTCCCACTAGAATGGCTAGTGGGATTTAGAATGGCTAGTATGATTTATAATATCAAGTGTTGGTGAGGATATGGATGAACAAGAATTCATATGCCACTGGTGGGAATGGAAAATGGTATTAACTCTTTGGAAAACTGTTCAGCAATTTTTTAAAAAAGCTAAAACACACATACCATATGGACCAGCCACTTTATACCAAAGAGAAATGAAAGCATATGTGTAAATAAAAATTTATACAGAAATGTTCATAGCAACTTTATTTCTAACAGCCAAAACATGGAAACAACCCAGATGTCCATCAATAGGTGGCTGGATAAAAACACTATGGTATTTCCATACAATACAATGCTGTTCAGCAATAAAGAGGAACAAACTTGATAACATGCAGCAATATAGGTCAATATCAAAAGTCAAACACAAGAGAGTACATACTGTATGATTTTATTTGTATGAAATTCTAGAAATAACAAATCCTCTTTTTCTGTGCCAGGGTTAGCAGAGTTTTTATGTTAAGTCTCTGTCAATTCAAACTTGCTGTTTTAGAGTGAAAGCAGACATAGACAATATATAAACAAATGAATGTGGACTCCTTGTCATAAAACTTTTTTACAAAAACAGAGCTTGGATGCTAGTTTGTTAGATCCCTGTTCCAAGCTATAATGATAGAATAATGGCTGCCTTGGGTCTGCAGGTGCTGGAGGACTGACTACAAAGGTGCTCATGCATTAGTTTGCTAGGACTACCATAACAAAATACCACAGATTGGGTGGCTGAAACAACAGAAATTTATTTTCTCACAGTTCTGGAGGCTAGAAATCCAAGATCAGGTATCAGCAGGTTTGCTTTCTTGTGAGGTCTCTCTCCTTGACTTGCAGATGGCTGCCTTCTTGCTGTGTCCTTACATGGTTGTTTCTCTATGCTTAAGTATCCATGGTGTCTGTGTCCAAATTTCCCCTTCTTATAAGGACACCAGTCAGAATGGACTAGAACTCATTTTAACTTAATCATTTCTTTAAGGCCTTATCTCCAAATACAGTCACATTCTTAGGTACTGGGGATTCAGACTTCACCATATGGATTTTGGGGGAAATAATTCAGCCCATACAGGGCACCAAGAAACATTTGGGGATATTGTAAATGTTCCATATTTTGATTATGTGGAGATTTTTTGGGTACATGCATTTGTCAAAACTCACTAAACTGTACCCTTAAAATGGGTGCATTTTGCTAGAGCAATCAGCAAGAGAAAGAAATAAAGGGAATTCAGATTGGAAAAGATGAAGTCAAACTTTCATTATTTGCAAATGACATGATACTATATATATAAAAACCTAAGGACTCTATCAAAAAACTGCTAGAGCTGGTTAATAACTTCAGTAATGTTGCAGGATACAAAATAAAGGCCCCCAAATCGGTTGCATTTATATACTCGAATAATGAACTAACAGAAAGAGAAATAAAGTAAGCCCATTTACAATGGTCACGAAAAAAATAAAATACCTAGGGATCAATTTAACCAAGGAGGTGAAAGACCACTACAATGAGAACTATAAACCACTTCTGAAAGAAATTAAAGATGACACAAAATGATGGAAAAATATACCATGCTCTTGGATTGGAAGAATTAACATTGTGAAAATGTCTATACCACCCAAAGCAATATACAGATTCAATGCAATCCCCATCAAAATACCAATGGCATTCTTCACAGAGATGGAAAAAACAATCTTACCCTTCATACGGAACAACAAAAGATCCCGAATAGCCAAAGTAATCCTGGGCAAAAAAAATAAAGTTGGAGGCATAACACTGCCAGGCTTCAAATTATTCTACTGCCAGGCTTCAAATTATTCTACAAAGCGATTGTAACCAAAACAGCATGGTACTGGTATTAAAATAGACATTCAGACCAGTGGAGTAGAATTGAGAACCCAGAAATCATGCCTCAGTCTTACAGCCATCTGATATTGGACAAAGACAACAAAAATCTACATTGGGGAAAAGACTGCCTCTTCAACAAGTGGTGCTGGGAAAACTGGATATCCATATGCAGAAGAATGGAATTAGATATGCATCTCTCACCATATACTAAAATCAACTCAAAATGGATTAAAGACTTAAGTGTAAGACCTGAAAGTGTAACATTACTAAGGGAAAATATAGGTGAAACACTTCAGCAACTAGGTCTGGGCACAGACTTTATGAACATGAGCTTGAAAGCACAAGCAGTAAAAGAAAAAGTAAACTAATGGTACTATATCAAACTAAGAAGCTTCTGCACAGCAAAGGAAACTATCAACAGTGAAACAACAGAGTGGAAGAAAATTTTTGCTAACTATGCATCCAAGAAGGGATTAATATCTGTAGTGTTGAAGGAACTCAAGCAATTATACAGTAAAAAAATAACCCAATTAAAAAATGGGCAAAGGAGCTGAGTAGACATTTTTCAAAGGAAGACATACAAATGACCAACAGGTACATGGAAAAATGCTCAACATCACTAGTCATCAGTGAAATGCAAATTAAAACTACATTGAGATACCACCTCACCCCGGTTAGACTGGCTGTACTCAAAAAGATGGTGAATAACAAATGCTGGCGAGGGTTTGGTGAGAAGGGAACACTGCTACACTGTTGGTGGGACTGTAAATTAGTACAACCACTATGGAAAACAGTATAGAGGTTTCTCAAACAACTACAGAGAGATCTTCCATACGATCCAGCAATTCCACTTCTGGGTATATACCTAGAGGAATGAAAATCATCATGTTGAAAGGGATACCTGCACTCCCAAAATTATTTACATTGACCTTCCTGATGTTACATTAAAGGTCTTTCTGAGAAATCTAGTAACTTTACTTCACACTCATTTTTATTTACTTAATTTATTGAGAAAATAATTACTGAATGCATTCTTTGTGCAAAGGACTTTGCTCAGGCTTGTTAAATATTCAAAAATGAACAAGTTATTATCTCTTCAAGAAGATTTCAGTTTGGTTATGGTACAAAATAAGTACAAATTCCTACGGTAGTTGACAAAATCTACAATCATTAAAAAGTTAAAGAAGAGTAGGAAGAGAGGAATTAAGAGTAGTAAGAGATCACATTTGATAGAATGAAGCAGGGACACTTCCTAGAGGAGATGGTATTTCAGTGGGTATTAAAGAAAGGTGGGTAGATTTCCACTGATAGATGTGGGAGTGAAGAGGATAGCATTCCAGACTGAGGGGACATCATTAAAACAGGGGAGAAAATTATAATCACAGAGCTTAGCTTAGCTTGTGTGAAAATATAATGGAAAGACTAGACCAGAGGTTGCAGATTTTCATAAACGAAACATAGAAGTGTAAGGCTATTCAAACCACACATTTCAATGTAAGTACTTTTTTCCTGTTTGACTAAATAAATACAATGAGTGATTTACTCAAAACTTTACTCTTTCACTGAGAAATAAAATTAATCTGCTTTTATTGTAAAGTGTAGCATTTATGTAAGGATAAAGGTAAGGAAGTCGTCATTCTAGATTTTTCTGCACATTTCTTTTGGAGCCTTCTAAAGTTACTAAAAATTCCAATAGTTTCATGAAGAATGCCATTCCTGCACTAAGATAAATTTTATTTTGTCACTGTTGTCATTTAACTAGTATTGCCACTACTTTAGGACTCTGAGATATTTTTGTGAGTAGAAGTTTCTAAATTCTTTTTATGGATACAAAAGTTTCTATTAAATCATTTTGAAAAGAGACTCTGGTGCCAAAGTAGCAACTTGGATCTTTTATTTGTACATTACAGACTGATGTTCTTTTACATATTTATAAGATGCATAAACCATTTTCTCTGAATAAAATGCAAATGTTCTGGTTCAATCTAGTTATAGTTTTTATAAGTATTTTGTTCAGCATTAAATTTGTGTGCTAAGAAATTAGTGATGCTATTAGTTTGATATATTTCTCATTTTTAGGAGAAAACTAAATTGCTAATAAAAGGAGAAACTAAATTGCTACGTATAAAGGGTTTCTTTTTTCTTATTTAGATAAGAAATTTCTGTAATTGAAATTGAAATGTCTATAGATTATAGATTTCCCTTGTTTTAAGTGATCAGCTGAGCTTTTCAAGGGACATTTTTTCCTACAATGTTAAGTAGAAGGAATCTTCATAATGTTGAGGCTTTTGGAATGTGGTAGGGAGGTTGTACATCTCTCAGAGATTAGGAATAGTTCTTGAGAACTGCTCTTTGTTTTTAACAATAGGCATTTATTTGTTTGTTCCTTCATTTATTTATTTGACAAACATTTATCAGGTACATACTTCATCCTGGGTAGACAATTCAAGTGACTTGGCCAAGTCATACATTTAATTACTGAAAGCATTTGCATTAGAACTCTTAATTTTCTAGTCCATTGTTACCTTCATAATATTCTGGAGTTTAATATATGAAGTATGGTTGATCTGATAAATATTGATTTGATCTATTTTTATTTAGGACAACATGCACATATAGGAGGGTACTTCAAAAAGTTTGTGGAAAAGTAGAATACGAATATTTCCATGAACTTTTTGAAGATCCCTTGTATAGAAATACCTTTATATTGGTGTATCTATACTTCTTCACATTTGTTTTTGCTTGAGAGCTAAACTGTTATCCTTAGGAAGACAGATATAAGATCTAGTCTGAAGAGGTATGCTGAAAAGCTGCTTTAACTAGTGAATGATTGAATATTCTGAAAAACAGTTAAGTCAGTTGAAAAGTAGCAATTTAAATAACCAAGTTTTTTGTTTTGTGTGTATGTATGCATGTATATAGTCATTTATGCCCCTTATCTATAAATAACATGCATACATTTGTACCATATTAGGCTCCAAAAAAACTTTATAAAAATATAATTGTTAGAATTTTTTCAGTGTAAAACCTAAGGAGAATATGGGCAGGGAAGTTAAGATTAAACTAGAGTTAAGGATGGCCAGGTAACTGAGTTTGAAGACAGTGTTTTAGCCATTTCATAGTGCTATAACAGAATACCACAGACTGGGTAATTTACAAAGAACAGACATTTATTTCTCAAAGTTCTGAAGACTGTGAAGTCGATATGTTGTCAGCATCTGGTGAGGGCTTTTGTGCTGCATCATCCTATGGTAGAAGGGCAAGCAAGTGCATAAGACAGAAAGAACCCACTCTTTTTTAAAAAGGCATTAAATCTTTCCAAGAAGGCAGTCACCTCTTAAAGGCCCCACCTCTTAATACTGTTACAATGGCAATTACATTTTCACCATGAATTCTGGAAGGTACATTCAGACCATAACAGGCAGGGATCAAGTAATAAATCTGAAAGCTGAATTCATTCTAACTCCCTGAGCTTTTCCCACCTCTTGGTTGCAAATTGTGTTTTTTATGGATGAAATGATATAGAAAGCAGTTTGGGGGAAATGAGAGGCAAATTAGTTAAATATAACTTATTTACTGTGCATTTCCCATGGGAAATGATTGATCGCATAACAATGTGAATGTACTCAACAGTACTGAACTGCATACTTAAAAATGGTTAACATGGTAAGTTTTGTTATGAGTATTTTACCACAATTTTTATTTATTTATTTATAATTTTTATTGAATCTCATAATTATACATATTTTGGGGGTTCAACATTGACATATGCTGATCAAATCAATATTACTGGCATATATATTGTTACAAATTGTACTTATTCTTTATGCCCCTTGTCCAATCTCTCCCCATGCCCCTTCCCCCACCCCAATTACCCTAGATTTCTTCTCTCCTTCCGAAAGTAATTGTTACTCTGTTGATTTGTTGCCTAGGTGATCTGTCCGATGCTGAGAGGTGAGTTCAGTTCCCCCAATATTATCGTAGAGCAGATGCTTCTTCTGTCACTCTGGAATGAGCTTTGTGGAGAGAGACATCCTCTTTTCTTTGGTCTCTGCTGATGAATCTCTATGTGTCAATGCACTCCAGTGGCTGGCGGACCATCTACATGGTGGTCGTGATGTCTAGCTGCTTTCACAGCAGCTGTGGTTATTGTGGTGGCTGTGGTGGGCCACCCACATGAAGGTGATGTTTTTGGCATGCTCCTTACCTAGTTGGTGGTAGCGATGGCGGTGTGCCTGGTTGTGGGCGGGGAGCCCAGTCACCAGCTCCGTACCTCTGATCCCCGGGCAAGCCCTGTGGCACTGGCGGTGTGCCTGGTGGTCCCCTCTTTCTGGCTTGGTAGTCCAGGGGACTTTCGGTCCTTCTAGGTGTTATAGGTGTTCTTTGGTGAAATGAGAACTTAACTAGTAATTATCAAACTCTGTCTCTGGTTGTGGGTACTCTTTTTTCTTTCAGTTCTGTGTTGGATTATTTGTTGTTCCCACCATTTAAACTTTGTACTAGAACTAATTTGTTGTCCTTTGCTTACTTCTAAAGTGGGGGAACTTCCTATGGGACCAGTACTTGAGCTCTGTGGTTGAGCTAAACTGCTGCTTTGCTGTTGATTCCTTGGGGAAGGCTTCATGTGCAGCTTAGGTTTTAATGGTTGACTTTATAGGACTTCCAGGTTTAGTGAAATCCAATGCACCTTGGTTGTGTAGAAACACTGGTCTCGGCCAGAGTCTTTTCATCAAACTGCACCCCATGCAATTCTGTATTCCTGACTTGTCTCCTCTGAGTGGTCCTACACTGATTGGGGGCAGATCAGCTGTTCTTGCTGTGTCCCAGTGTTCTCCCAGTGGGCCTGTCTCCCCCACTGCCCATGCTGCAAACACTTCCCATAGGATGGGCTGTATGCTGGTCTTTTTGCGATGACTCACAGGCCTCTAAGTGGCTCCTTTTTTTCAGTTGTTGTGGCTCCTTGCTCCTATGTGGGTCTCTGGGAACCCTATTAGTGGTCTTGCTGGCCTGGGGGCCACCAAGGCCCTCTTCTCTCCTGCTACCTCCATGCAACTTCATCCAGAGGGCACTTCTGCAGCTTTTGCCAGGTCCTGCTCTGTGCACTCAGCAGCTCCAGCCTGGAAGCAGCCGGTGCTCCAAACGGAGAGATTTTTTCTTTCTCTCATCATGGCTTCTCTGGCCTTCATGCAGGTCTCTCCTCCTCTTCCCTTGAGCACTAGCAGCCCCAGCTTGGCTGTCGTTGCTTTGTAATAGTTGTAAATTGGTTGATTTGTGGGAGAGAGTGATGCTGGGGACCGTCTATTTTGCCATCTTGACCAGAAGTCCCTTACCACAATTTTTAAAAATATTTTTTAAATGGATATTGGTCTAGGTCTCTAAGTTTGTGGTAATTTGCTATCAGCAATAGAAAACAAATACAATGCATTTGTTCATAGTGTTGTGTCTGCTTGGGACCACTCTTTTATTATAATTTTGTACTCTATATCCAGCTCAAAGGTCTACTCTATTAAGCCATCCTTAACCTTCAGGCAGAGTTAGTCATTCTCTCTGCCTGGCCACATATATCTATAATAGCACTTAAACACCTTGTATTTTCTTTAAATTTTATTGTAAATTGGCGATTTATAATTGTATATATTTATGGGGTATAAAGCAATGTTATGACTTATGAACACATAAATAGTAATTAAATAATTAAGTCAAGCTAAATAACATATCCATCATCTCAAATACTTATTTTTGGTAGTGAGAACATTTCAAATTTACTCTTAGCAATTTTGAAATGTGCAATATACTTGCCTTAGTTTGTTTGTACTATGATAACAAAATACCACAGAATTGGTAATTTATAAAGAACTGAAATTTATTTTCTCACAGTTCCAGAGGCTGGGAAGTCCAAGAAATTTGTTTCCCATAATTCTGGAGGTTGGGAAGTCAAGGCAGTGGCAGTTTTGGTTGTCTAGTGAGGGCTGCTCTCTGCTTGCAAGGGGGCCCCTTATTGCTGTGTCCCCTGGAGGGGAGGAATGCTGTGTCTTCACATGGTGGAAGGGCAGAAGAGCAGAAGAGCTGAATGCTGTGTAAAGCCTCTTTTATAAGGGACTTAATCTCATTCAGCAGGGAGGAGCCCTTATAGCCTAATCACCTCTTGAAGGCCTCAAGTCTTAATAATATCACACTGGCCATTAAGTTTCAACACCTGAATTTTGGAGGTAACATATTCAAATCATAGCAACACTGTTATTAACTATATTCACCACACTATGCAATAGATCTGAAAAATTATTCCTCCTGTCTAACTGAGACTTTGTACCCTTTGACCAACATCTTCTCATCCCAACCTCCCACCCCCACTCCCAGCCTCTGGTAACCACCATTCTACTCTCTGCTTCTATGAGTTTGATTGTTTTAGATTCCACATAGAAGTGAGAACACGTGGTTTTGTCTCTCTGTGCCTGGCTTATTTCACTTAGCATAATATTCTCCCATTTCATCCGTGTTGTCTCAAATAACAGAATTTCCTTATTTTTTAAGGCCAAGTAGTATTCCATTGTATATATACAAGTTTAGACATTTTTTTCATACATTCATCTGTTGATGGACACTTTGGGTTGATTCCATATCTTGGCTATTGTAAATAGTGCTGCAGTGAACATGGAAGTGCAGACATCTCTTCGACAAACAGATTTCACATCTTTATGGTAAATACCTAGAAGTGCAATTGGTGGGTCATATGGTAATTCTACTTTTAATGTTTTGAAGAAACTCCATACAGTATTCCATAATAGCTGTACTAATTTATGTTTCCACCAGCAGTGTACAAGTGTTCCCTTTTCTCCACATCCTCGCCTTACTTGTCTTTCGTCTTTTTGATAATAACCATTCTAACAGGTGTGTGGTGATATCTAATTGTGGTTTTAATTTGTATTTCCCTAATGATTAGTGGTGTTCAGCACTTTTTTATTTATCTGTTGGCCATTTGTATGTCTTCTTTTGAGAAATGTCTTTTCAGATTCCTTGCTCATTTTTAAATCAGGTTATTTGTTTTCTTGCTATTGAGTTGTTTGAGTTCCTTATATATTTTAGTTATTAACCCATTATCAAATATATGGCTTTCAAATACTGTCTTTTCACTCTGTTGTTTTCTTTGCTGTGCAGAAGCTTTTTAGTTTGATGTAATCATGTTTGTCTACTTTTACTTTCATTGCCTGTGCTTTTGGTGTCAAATCCTAAAAAGTCATTGCCCAGACCAATATCATGTAGTTTTTCCCCAATGTTTACTTTCAGTAACTTTACAGTATCAGGTCTTAAGGTCTTTAATCCACTTTGAGTTAAAAATTTTTTTATATGTGTGAGCTAAGGTTTCAATTTCTTTCTTCTGTGTGTTGATATCTAATTTTTCCAGCACTATTTATTGAAGAGACTATCCTTTTTCCATGTGTGTTCTATTCTTGGCACTTTTGTTGAAATCAGTTAACCACATATGTATGGATTTATTTCTGAGCTCCCTACTCTTTGCCATTCATTGATATCTCTATTTTGATACTAGTACCATGCTGATTAAATTACTATAGCTTTGTAGTGTAGTTTGAAATCATGGAGTGTGATGCCTCCAGCTTTGTTCTTTCTGCTCATGCTTCCCATGGCTATTCTGGGTCTATTGTGGTTTCATATGAATTTTAGGATTGTTTTTCTATTTCTGTGAAAAATAACATTTGAATTTTGATAGAGATTACATTGAATTTTTTTGTTTTTTCAGGATGCTGGCTGGAAGATTGTATTGAATTTGTAGATTGCTTTGGGTAGTATGGACATTTTAACAATATTAATTATTTTAATACATGAACATGGGATATCTTTCCATTTATTTGTGTCTTCTTTTGTCTTTTTCATCAATGTTTTACAGTTTTCAGTGTACAGGTCTTCCAACTCCTTGGTAAATTTATTATTAATATTTTTTTGTAGCTATTGTAAATGGGATTGTTTTCTTGATTTTTTTAAGGTAGTTTATTATTAGTGTACAGAAATACTACTGATTTTTGTGTTGATTTTGTATCCTGCAAATTTACTGTATTCATTTATTAGTTCTAACAGTGTTTTGGTGCAGTCTTTAGGGTTTTCTATATATAAGATTATGTTGTCAGCAAACAATGATAATTTCACTTTTTCCTTTCTTATTTGGGTGCCTCTGATTTCTTTCTTTTGCCTAATTGCTCTGTCAGGGACAATGTTAAATAGAAGTGGTGGGACTAGACATCCTTGTCTTGTTTCAGAACTTAGAGGAAAGGCTTTCAATTTTTCACTATTGAGTAAAATGTCAGGTGTAGGCTTATATTCGGCCTTTACTGTGTTGAGGTACATTTCTTCTATACCTAATTTGATGAGAGTTTTTATCATAAAAGGATGTTGAAGCTTCTTATGAGATGATTATATGGTTTTGTCCTTCATTCTGTTAATGTGATGTGTCACATTTATTGATTTAGGTGTGTTGAATCATCCCTGCATCCCAGGGATAAATCCTACTTGATCATGGTGAATAATCCTTTTAATGTGGTGTTGAATTTGGTTTGCTGGTATTTTGGTGAGGATTTTCGCATCTGTGTTGATCAAAAATATTGGCCTGTAGTTTTCTTTCTTTCTTTCTCTCTCTCTCTCTCTCTTTCTCTCTTTCTCTCTTTCTTTCTTTCTTTCCTTTTTTTTTTTTTTTTTTTTTTTGGAGGCTGGTCAGTACAGGGATCTGAACACTTCACCTTGGTGTTACAAGGCTGTCCTCTAACAAACTGAGCTAACCAGCTGGCCAGCCAAGTTTTCTTTTCTTGCAATGTTCTTGTCTGGCTTTGATATCAGGGCAATACTGGCCATATAAAAAGTTTGGAAGTATTCCCTCTTCTTCAAGTTTTTGGAAGAGTTTGAGGCAGATTGGTATTATTCTTCTTTAAATGTAAGGTGGAATTCAGCAGTGAAGCCATCAGGTCCGGGGCTTTTCTTTGATGGAAGATGTCTTATTTATTACTGATTCATTTTCCTAACTCATTATTGGTCTGTTCAGATTTTCTTTTTCTTCATGATTCAGTCTTGGTAGCTTGTATGTGTCTAGGAATTTATTTTTTTTTAGGTTATCCAATTTCTTGGTGTATAATTGTTCATAGTTGTCTCATGATTCTTTGCATTTCTGTGATATCACTTGTAATGTCTGCTCTTTGCTTTGGGCTTAGTTCTTTTTATTTTTTTTATTTGTAGTTCCTTGAGGAATAATATTAAATTGTTTATTTGAGATCTTTTTTGATGTAGACATTAACGCATATTGGTAGAAACTTTCCTCTTAGAACTGCTTTTGTGCATCCCACAAGTTTTGGTATGTTGTGTTTCCATTTTCATTTGTGTCAAGGTATTTTAAAATTTCCTTTTAAATTTATTGGCCTATTGGTTATTTAGGAGCATGATGTTTAATTTTCATATATTTGTGAATTTTCAGAAATTCCTTCTGTTATTGATTTCTAGTTGCATACCATTGAGGATGGAAAAGATACTTGATATGATTTCAGTTTTCTTAAATTTGCTAAGACTTGTTCTGTGGCCTAACATGTGATCTATTCTGAAGAACTGTTCTGTGTGCACTTGAAAAGAATGTATTCTATTGCCATTAGATGTTATGTTCTGTGTGTGTCTGTTAGGTCCATTTGGTGTAAAGTGTTGTTCATGTCCAGTGTTCTCTTATTAATTTTCTGTCTGGATGATCTGTTCATTGTGGAAAATGAGATCTTGAAGTCCTGTATTATTTTCGTATTGCAATCTCTTTCTCCCTTCAGATCCTTTAATATTTGGTTTATATATTTAGGGGCTTTGATGTTGGGTGCATATATATTTTCAGTTGTTGTATCCTCTTGATGAATTGACCCCTTTATCATGATATAATATTCTTCTTTGTCTCTTTTGACAGTTTTTGACTTAGTCTATTTTGTCTGATATAAATATAACTACCCCTGCTCTCTTTTGGTTTTCATTTGCATGGACTATCTTTTTCCATTCCCTCATTTTCATTCTATATGTGTCCTTAAAAGTGAGGTGAATCTCTTTTAGGCAGCATATAGTTGGGTCTTGATTTTTATTCATTCATTCTATGTCTTTTTATTGGAGAGTTTAATTGATTTGCCTTTAAGGTAAAAATTGATAGGTAAGGACTTACTACTGCCATGTTGTACATTGTTTCCTAGTTGTTTTTACACAATTTGTTTCTTCCTTTCTTGCTGTCTTCCTCTGAGGTTTGGTGGCTTTCTGTAGTGGTATGCTTTGAACCCTTTCTGTTTTTGTTTTGTACCACATTGTAATTTAAGTATTTTTCTTTCAGTTCTTCTCCACTAAATTGTGAAGTGTGGTGGTTTTTACAAAGCACTTCATGTTCAAGTTTTAAAGCAACAGGTTTACAGCAAATTCTGGTTGGCCAAATTTGAAAGTAGTAACTTTTAGATATCATTATATTGGTTACTTCTTACTCATTTGCTTCTCTCAGCCTAGATTCTAGTAGTGGAATTGCACCGACTTCATTATAGTTTACTTTCATTATTAGATTTTTTATAGAAGTATAAAAATGGGCTGTCTTTTTTTGCCTTCAGTTAATTTACTCAGGTAAGGAATGGAACATATAGTTAAGTTTGTGTGAATATATTTATCTATTCAGATTTCATCCAACATTTACTAAGCCAATACTTCTTGACTCTAAAACAGCAAAATCAGTCAAATATGTACATACAGACTGCACCAAATTGATATGGTTACTTTAGACATTGATAAACAAGTGTGTTGATGAATCAATTGTAATTCAGAATTCCTGTCTCAAAGAGTTAAGAGTTTGTTCCTTACATAAATAGCTATTGGGTGCTTCTTGTTTTATTGTGTTTTTTTGGTGGCTGGCTGGTAAGGGGATCTGAACCCTTGACCCTGGTGTTATAACACTGTGCTCTAACCAGCTGAGCTAACCAGCAGGCCCAGCTATTGAATTCCTGTTGTTTCCTTTTCAAGAGATTTCAACAACTTAGATTATCATGAGGAAACAGTTATTTCAATAGTGCTGTTTTATTTGAATTTCTTTGCATTGTAAGTATCATTGTGTATTTTTATCAGAATGTATTGATAAGTGACTGTAAATAAATGTGTCAGTATCAGTAGTGCAACTTTAACATTTTCAGAGTCCTCAAGCTTTTAACTTATTTATAAGAGGGAATGCTCTTTTTCAGGGAGAACTGTAGGATCTTTCATTTCCACTTAGATTGCTAGCAATTACAAGAGGTCTTATTTTCACTTTAGGGCAGTATGCTTCCATATTATTCCTCCATGTGCACTACTAACTGCATCTGTGTTTGTTGAAAGTTTGTTTTTGAAATATAACCCAGCCTCTTGAGGTGAAGGTGGTGAGTCAAATATCACCAAACAGGAAGTTGTTTCAAAAGAAATTCATATTTTTTGGTCTTTTCATGTTTTCTGTTATATACAGCCAGAATTAAGGATATACCCATTTTTTACTGTGACTTAAAAAGTTATTTTAAAAACATGACTAAAAAATGTTTTTTAATTGAAAAATTTTGAAAAGTAAAAGCACTACTTTATTTTCCATTTTTATTAGTATTTAAAAGGAACTGTATTTTATTTCCACCTGTAGGTGCATATCTACTGAATGAAAGAAAGTAAACATTTCTGAAATATTAGTACCTCATGGAATGAATAGTGAAAAATCATCTTTACATGGGAAAATATGGCAGATTTTACCTATGAAATAAATTATGTGAATAATATTATGAAAGATGGTAGTCTGTTTAGGCAGGCCTATTAAAAGCATTAAGACTTGAGTACTGGCTATTAAAGTGAGTAAATGGCAATATTATAAAGTTAAACACATGCCAAAAAACATTTTCCAGAGGACTGGGATTGTAACAGTACCATTAATGAGGGCAAAGAGGTCTTAATGCAATTTGCACTTTCTAAAGTTTCAAAAAGAAGCTTTGAGTTAGTGCATTATTAATGCACTGAACATCTGGAACTGCGTAAAAGCTATGGACATTGAGCAAATGCAGGATTTCCCCACTAGGTCGCATTCTAACTTATTGCTTCCCTAGTAAGATACTGGTTTTAAGGAGTTTGAAAAAGTAAAAATGACAATATCCAGATAAGGCATAGACATTCCAAAGTGTCTTTTAATTTGTGAAATCTACTTTAAAAAAATAAAAATTGTCTCTGAGGTTAACACATCCAAGTAATGTGAACACCAAATAGTAAATTAAATGAATTCTATGACTATACGTTGTCTAGTCTCTGTGTGCGAATCATATTTATCCTGTATGGGCTATTAAGTTAAATAATTTATAACAGAGATACCTCACATTTTTCATATCTGTAAGCCTTAAAACCTGAGAGATGGCTCTGTGTCAGTGTACTTTCCATTAAGTGTCAATTGAGTTATTTTTGTGTTTAGTTATTTATATGATCTCTCTGGCAAGAGGGAAATTATTAAGCTGTACAAATGTGCAATTTGAGTGTTAACTGCAATGAGAATGGAAAAGTTATAGACCAAATATTTTGTTAGGTGAAACTGAAAATTTGCTGTAGACTATTTTCACTAAAATAATGAGAATGTTTTTGCTATAAAACTATACTCTAAATTTGCATGTAGCCCCTGTGTAATCCTTAACAAAATGCTTTTAACGTAGTTTTTTTTTTAAACCTCCAGGAAGTTATTAAAATAAACACACTGTGCTCTATGGAAATGTCTCATAATCACCAAATTCCCCTTTTTAAAAAAGTGTTTCTTGTTCCTTTTTGCCTGAACTAAAATCTAGATATACCCAAAGGACATACTACTTCCTTGTCAGCCTTTTCAAGTTGTGACCATTTTTAATTATATCACTCTTTCCCCTTCATCTTTATTGTCATTTTACAAATTATCTGGATACTCTTCCTTTATTAAGGACTTTGGCACCTGATTTTGCAGTTGTTTTTTGATTTGTCCTTTTTCTCCTCCCTGGCCTTTTTAAATTTTGGACCTTCCTTTTTCATTCATTTATTAGATTCGTTTAAAAAATATTTATTGAGCACTTTCTGTGTGTCTAAGTACTAGGTACTGGACAATCAGCAGTAAGCAACATAGACAAAAATCATTGGCCTCTTACATTCCTGGGGTGAGAGACAAAAAATAAAACCAGGTACATAGAAAGATACTAATATGTTAGATGATGTTATGGACTGGATGTTTGTGTCCCACCAAATTTCTTATGTTGAAACCATAACTCCTAGTGTGGCTATATTTGGAAATGGGGCCTCTAAGGAAGTAGTCAACATTAAATGAGATCATTAGGGCAGGGCCCTGATCTGATAGGATTAGTGTCCTTATAAGAAGAAACACCAGAGAGCTTAATCACTCTCTTTGCTTGAGAACAGAGGAAAGACCATGTGAAGATGTTGAGAGAAGGCAGCTGTCTGCAAGCCATAAAGAGAGCACTCACCAGAAACTTAGTCAGCCAACACCTTGATCTTAGAATTTCCAGCCTCCAGAACTGTAAGAGATAAATTTCTGTTGTTTAAGCCACCCAGTCTGATATTTTGTTACAGCAGACTGAGAGGATTAATACAGATGGTGATAAGTACTATAAGGAAGAGGGGAGGGAGAATTCAGGAAGGTGGTGGAGAGATGGTTTAGAATTTTAATTGGATGGTTTGGGAAGGCCTGAGAAGGTGACATTGAGTAAAGGTCTAAAGGAGGGGAAACTTAAATCATTCTGATTTCTGGGGGAAGAATGTTGAAGACAGAGGGAGGAAACCTTCAGGTAGGAGAGTGCCTGGTTTGTTTGAGAAACAAAGTGGCTAGTGTAGCTATAGCAGAGTGGAGGTGATGTGAGGGGTGTAGTAAGAGATGAGGTCACTGAAGTAGCTGGGGTAAAGTCATGCTGCAGTAAGGATTTAGATTTTATTCTAAATGCATTAGGAGGCCATCGGAGGCTTTAGACATAGTTTTAAAAGGATTATGCTGGCTGCTGTGTGGAAAATGGACTCTAGAGAGCATATAGAAGCAAGGCAACTGTTTAGGAGACTACTGTAGTAATGCAGGTGAGAGATGGTTTTGGCTTGGACCACGGGTAGCAGAGAAGATAATGAGAAATATTTGGAGTCTAAATATACAGTTGTCCCCCTGATATCCGTGGGGGATGTGTCCTAAGATGCCTAATGAATGCCTCAAACCGTGGATAGTTACCCAACCCTGTATATACTATGTTTTTTCCTATACGTACATACCTATGATAAAGTTTAATTTATAAATTAGGCATAGGAAGAAATTAACAACAATAACCAATCATAAAATAGAAGAATTATAATAATATACTGTAATAAAAGTTTTCTGAATGTAGTCTCTCTGTCATAATAACATACTACATAGATCTTAGCAACCTCAGCATATGATCTTTTTTCTTTCCTTAGTAAGTCAAGAACTTTCACCTTTTTTCTGAAAGGAAGCACTTTACTGCTTCTCTTTGGCATATCTGATTTGCTAGCATCACTACTCGAGCTTTGGGGCCATTATTAAGTATAATAAGGGTTACTTGAACTCAAGCACTCAATACCTCCACAGATCTGATACCCAAGATGCCTACTAAGTGACTAATTGGTGGGAAGTGTATACAGTGTGGATATGCTGGACAAAGGGATGATTCACTTCCCAAGTTATATGTAGAAGGAAGGTGGGAGATTTCATCATGCTACTCAGAATGGCATGCAACTTAAAACTTAGAATTGTTTATTTCTTGAATTTTCCATTTAATATTTTTGGACCCAAGTTGACCATGGGTGACTGAAACCATGGAAAGCAAAACTGCAATAAGGGGGGACTACTCTAATTTGAAAGTAGTGATGGCAGGATTTGCTGATGGATTGGATGTGTGGTGTGATGCAAAAAGAGGAGGTAGGGTTTTTTTTCTGGGCTCTTTACTTTAACTGTACTCTCTTGCTAGTCAATCTCATCTATATGCATTCTTTTAGTTTCATCCTTGTTTCATTTGGGAATTTAATCCATTTACATTTAAAGTAGTGACTGATAGGAAAGTACTTATTATTGCCATTTTTATAATTGTTAGCTGTTTGTGGCTTTTTTGTTCATCTTTTTCTCTATTTTTCTGGAAAATAAAAATTTAGTAATTTCTTAGCTGTGTTTGCAAAATTAAAATAGTTCTGTTTAATTAAAACAAATTTGAATGATTTCTGTGTAGGGAAAAAATTGTCTAAGTTATACATTTTGCATTAATAATAAAGTTTTAAAGCTCTAATACAAACCTAGAAAAATGTAGCCTTTTTTTGGTGAGTCTTTGCTTTCTCCTTTTTGTTCTTTCATATTCCCTGAATTATATAAACTTATATATAATTATTATATGCCAACAATTTTATTTAAAAAATAAATAGAATCAATGAACTTTAGAGCCAAAAGTTAATTCAGATATATTAATATGCTCAACAGCCTTATTTTGCAGACGAGTTTTTTAAATACCTGGTAACATTATGTGACAATTTATTTTGCTTTTATTATAAAATTTATGAATCTGTGGCCATTTCATTATGTATAAATTTTTGAAGATCTTAGAAACCAAGTAGAATGTCTTTTTTTGTCATCTCGTAACAAATTTGAAATAATTGCACACATCATACCTGCTTTCAAGATTTTTAAATCATATTTAACTCTTTGATATTCTGGCTTATTTTCTATATAATGGGGAAAAATCTCTACTGGATTTCTTTGAGGGAAATTTTGTACATTTTACCAATTCTTTGTTGTTTCTCAAATTTTCTTTTAAAATAGATTTCTTCTAATCTAATTGCAGAACATATTTTGGGGTCATCAATATAATGGTCTTATTCAAGTTTCCTGAAAGGTTTTTCTCCAGATCTTGAATATTTGTAACCTACAGTATTAGAAGTTGTTGTTCTGGATCAAGAAATTGGAGATGAAATGTTACCTATGTTTTCAAAGAGAAGAAAAATAGTATGTCATTGGATTAAATTCCATTGAGTATCAACAATTATGCAAATTTATGTCATTTTATCTGGTTTTATATCCTCAAGATATTTTTATCCTTTTCTAGACTGGTTATTCAGTAGAGAAATTTAAATAATTTAATAAATTATTCAGAACATTATTGACTCTGTAGCAGTCTCTTCCTTTCAATTGAAGACTCAGTGTGACTCTCCCATGCACATTGTTGCTCTGAATATTGTCAGAAGGTGTTTTTGTGTTCTTTTTATGCTGTGTACTAGTGAGAGTCTTTGAATCAGAAACAGTGCATATTCAAAAAGCAAATTCTAATAGCCAATCCATGAGGCATTCAAAATAGAAAAACTTTTAGAGCAATGATAGCCCTATGTTTTTTACCTGGTAACAATGTTATGGGGAATTTTAATTTATTGATCAGGGAACCCTGATCAGTGTATAAATAGCAATGAACTACTTTACTAATTTGTGCTATAAAATTTGTTTTATGATTTTATTAAAAAGTTTGTTTCTAAAAATAGATGAGGATAAAACTAAGGAAATAAACCATCTTTAAAAAATTGCCTAGTTTCTGTTCTCTAGAGAATTTGCGGTGATTTTTTGTAATAACTCATCCACATTGCTTAAAACACATAGCATAGAACAAGTTGGTAAAACAGATCAACTTAAATCATAACAATCTCTGATACTGGCTTTTGCTTTTTTTATAAAATTTATTTAGCTCTTATCTTTATATTGTTTTGCATTTGCTGTGTTTCATTTTCTAGCTTCTTAATTCTTTTATTTTCACATTTAAAAAAATAAATATATTTGAAGCTATTAAATGTATTCTTAAGTATCACCTTTGCTGCATCCCTAACATTTTGAATTGTGAGTGCTTTTCTTATTCATATTTAAAGATTTCATAAATTCTACTTTGCTTTTTTTCTCTAACCTGTGTATTTTTTAAGAATATGAGTTTTAGTGTTGAGCTTGTTTTCTTTTCAGATTTTGTATTATTGACTTTCAGTCTAACATTGCATTATTGTTAGAATGTGTGGTGAATATGATAAATGTTTGAAATTTGTTAAAAGTCATTTTGAAATATAGCGCATGGTTATTTCTAGACAATGGTCAATATTTCACTTGTGCATATGTATTTTCTACTTGTTGGCTGAGTCTCTGTTTATATATTTATTTGATTCAGATTATTAGTGGTCATATTTTCAAACATTGAGCTTAGTTGCCTGTATGCTTAGTAAAATGATCTTAAAGAATCTTCATTTAAGGACTCTTCAGTTACAAATATTGAGGAGCTTCATGTTCGGTTTAAAGAGAGAACTTAAAATTCATCAACTTGGACAGAAGTCTTTTTATTTTTGCTTTTGAAGTCACCAAGATAGCAATAATATTAGTAGTACTAGCAGCAGCCTGAGTAGTGTTAGTAATAATAGTAATGGCAACAGCAGCAGCAACTAACATTTATTGAGCTCTTACTATGTGCCAGCACTATTCAAGCATTTCTAAATCTGTTATGAATTTAACCCAATAACGGCTCTATTAGATATTATTGTTTTCCTCATTGTATAGATGAGAAAAGGCACAGATAGGTTAATACGCTTGCCATAGTCACACTGGCTGTAAATAAACAAAGGTAAGTTTGTTCATCTGGACACATAAAAGATTAATTTTTTCTTTTCACTTTTTAGTTATTAGAAAAATTAAAAGAACGCTGGCGCCACACTGGTTTATGGCATAATCTGGAGTTGGTGAAGACAGTCATTGTAGAACCACAAGTAGGAGAAAAAACTGACTTTAATGAATTACTGCAGGTGTACTATGATGCAATCAAGTACAAAGGAGAGAAAGGTAATTGGAAATTATTTCATGGTTAATGAAAAAATATATTTTATTATAAAGTAAGAAGTTGGTGATATTAGAAATTTATATTATCTTTTAAAAATTAATTGCACTTAAGAGAAAAATCAAATTTCATAATCCTGAGTGAAAAGGTTAGGTTAAAAAAAAATTATTTTATTTGGAGTTGTCCTGTGAATATTTTCACTTGGGTATGCCAATTCAACTTTAAAAAACAGCACTCATCCAGATATTATCCCACCATCTTTCCTATTCTACCTGAAATATATTGTGCAAAAAGGCAGCTAGGATATTTATAAATGTCTTCCTTACTAAGCAAATGAAATCTACATTTTGAAGCAAATAATAGACTTTGTGCTTGCATTCTATTATGTAAGGTAAACTTGAGTTTTCAAAACATAACTGAAGACTCAATTTCCAAATTAGAAAATGTTCATGAAGAGTTTGTGAAGGGCTAATAGTAATCATTTATGAACAATGCAACAATAAAGATCCTATAACATAATTGTCAATATCTTTTTAGGAGTATATATAGTGTTCTGTGTGTGTTTTAAATACTTTCAAGATAATATTGGTTCAGTATGATTATAGTAAAAATTAGAGTTATTTTAATTGTTCTCAGAATCTTACTTTCTTGTGGTGTAAAGGTAATGATTGCAATTTCCATTTCTATAATAAGATAAAATTGTTGGTTCATAATTGCTTAGTTCATATGCAAGTTGCTACTATGATGTGATTTTACTATGTAAGTTATCTGGGAGATACACAGATTTGTGAATTGGTTTGCTGCTGTGTTGTATCTAAACGCAATTTTGTTCCCTTTGTTTACTTAAAGACTTTGAACTTTTAAAACTGTCTCCTAATAGTGTTTTATTTTTTATTATTTTCAATTTGCTGCTATGATTACTTAAGAATCAGGTCTTTTCAAAATGACAGAGGAGCTGGCCAGTTAGCTCAGTTGATTAGAGCAAGGTGTTATAACACCAAGCTCAAGGGTTCAGATGCCCATACCAGCCAGCTGCCAAAAACAAACAGAAAAAGTCCCCAGAAAACCAAAATGACAAGAATAAGCTATTTCTGAGAATTTTGAGTGTGCTTTTAAAAATGTTTATTTTCTATTGCTTAAGACGGAGCCCTCCTGGTAGCAGTTTGTCGTGGTAAAGTGAGTGAGGGTCTGGATTTCTCAGATGACAACGCCCGTGCTGTCATAACAATAGGAATTCCTTTTCCAAATGTGAAAGATCTACAGGTAGGCCATCAAAACCTTAAAAACTTTTATTATCATAGAGATCGTTGGTTTTGTGTAAAGTTAATAGTACATTTTTCTTGTATCCTGAGACATTTTATTTTAAATCTTTGGTGAATCTGAATGAGTGAGAAAAGTTTAGTAGATGTAGGTCTATTTTCTTTTTAACCTACCTAATCTTTTGCTCTACTAGAGTGATTTCACAGTGTCCTGGGTCAGGAGCATCAGTCTCACCTGGAAGCTTGATAGAAATACAGATTTTTCAGGCTCATCCAGATGTATCAAGTCAGAAACTCTGGAGGTGGAGCCCAGCTATCTGTGATTTTTTTTTCAGGCTCTTAGCCGCTAACTTGTAGGTCCCCTCAGAATTCTAGGGCTCTTTTTCTAGCTTCCTTCTCTCTAGTGCCCTGCCCTGCAGTTTTCACGATTTTAGCAGCTCCAAATTTTGATCTCTTCCACTTCAGCTCAACAGGACCACTGCCCTCTGCTTGGATTTCACTGTTGTGATCAGGGGATTATACCCAGGCAGAGAAGTGGGTATAATGGAGTTCACCTGATAAAATCCCCTTATCTCCAGAATTATAGTCTTGTGCTGCCTGATGTATGCTCCCTGAAAGCAGTTGCTCTGTTTTGTCCAGTTTTATAGTCACTTACAATGTAAGAGATATTTCCAAACCAGCTACTCAGTCTTGGCCAGATACAGGAGTTTTGTCTCATTGCCAATTGTTTTCTAAATATTATATTTGAAAAATTATTTATAGTAATTTGAAGTCTAAGGTGAAGTTATCTTCCATCAGGGAGAATTTTTTTTTTCTTTTTTTTTAACTTCCTACAGGAATTTGTAGGTGCTGATAATCTGGGACCAAAATGACATTTTCTGGCCACAGAGTGCTGAGCACGTCTTTTAAGCCACTTCAGATATTTTGAGTACGATCCATATCCCTCCTCCTGGGGTACAACCAGTTAGGGCCTCATACCAAAGCAGGAGTTTTTTCAGTAAGGTAGTCATCTTCTTTATTGTTAATTCTTTACCAGGCACTGTGAATTACATAATTTCACTTTTTCTAGACCATAGCAGGCTTTGGGTAATATTAACAGTAATAAGCAGTATTTCTCTCATTAGCCCCTGCTCTTTCCATAACCTCTGGACCTCTTCAAAATTTCTGAAAGTCCTCTGGTGTTATCTTACCTGATGATTCGTGATCTAATCCTTTCAGCCTCCACTGACTTTGCTGGCTTCCACTACCTTTCTCCATTTACCAGTGCTGTCATTGAGGGCACTGATGGCCATGCCCAAGGTTGTGTCTGTCTCCTATTCAAAAATGGCTAATGCTGCCTTGACTACTGATACTGATGAAACAGTTGACATCTACTCAAGGAAACTATTGTGTTTACCATCAACAGCATTAGTGTTGCATTCCACAGAAGCCGAGCGCTGCTGATGGCACTGGTACTGCCTCCTTTTGATTTCTTACCATTTTACCTTGGCCCTACATTAATGCACTAATGCTGTTTTGTTAAAGTGGTGGAGAGAATCCCTTTCCCCTCTTTATACACATCTTCTTCCAACATCTTAAACATAAAGTTAGTTTCCCTAAAACTAGTTCTTTCAAGTTTTGGTTGTATCCCCTCTCTGTCTTGGACCTACACATGAGTTCTTGAGAGCTGGAAAAGAAGATAAACTTCACAGCTAATACTAGTTTGTACTAAAAATTACACTTCCAAAGTAGCAAGGCTTGAAAGGATTCACATCAAACCCATAATACTGATTTCATCTGGGGAGAAGAGAAGGGAATTATACTGGGAGTAGTTACCTTCTATTTTCTCTACCTTCATCCCGACAACTATGATTTGGCATTGTTATTGCACCAATCTTGGGTTCTTAATGCTTTTTTTCCTTAGGATAAATTCTTCCCAGGCAACATGTCAGTCAAGCAAAAAAGATACCTAGTGACCTGCTCTGACATTCCTCAGTCATGATTCTACTTATCATAGTTCTGCTTATTTGAATTCCAGTGGCTCAAGTGCATAAAACAGCAAAATAATAGAAGGGTCTATGAATCAGGGGAAGGAGGGTGGTTCTAAAGTGATTTCCCTAATGGTTCGCAAAAGGGGCGGGTGGGGTGGACCCAAGAGTAGTCCAAACTGCAGGGACAAGGGACAGAAAAAGAGGGAAATTCTTTACCAGGAATACCAGATGTAAGGGAAGTATGTTTCTAATTGCCATATGACTGGGTCAGGTCTTCCTGTGGAACAGTTCTAAAATTCAGTGACAAAACAACAGTCATTTATGACGGTCACTCATCTATTGAGTGTCTGGGCAGCAGATAATCTAAGCTTGGGCTTGGTTGGGCAGCTCTGTTGATTTTAGCTGGGCTTAGTCACCCTGCTAAGGTTAGCTGATGTGGGCTAAGCTTAGCTGTGTAAGTTCCGCTCTAACTGTATCTCATTCTTCATGGAGCATCAGACTAGCCAAGACATGTTATCATTGCAGTGGCAGAGGTAGAAGAGGACAGGCTTAACTGTGCAAACACTTTTCAAATACCTACTTACATCACATCTGCTAACCTCTTATTGCCCAAAGCATGTTACATGCACAATCCCAAAGTCAAGGGTGGAGGGAAGGGGATATTTTCCACCACACATGGCAAAGGGTTTAGAATCATGACTCCAAAAATGAGTCCCCAGCCCTTGCATTTTTTCATAACTAAAGGATATTTATGTTATCCATTCATAAGGCTGGTATGTTTATAAGCTTTAAGAGTGTAGGCATGCAGTTTTTATAATGGTTAAGAAATCCTTCTGTCATTTGGAAATTACCAGAATATAGCAGTCAATACCCAAGATATCTGAAATAAATCAGAGCATCATTGTGGATGACATCTTAAAATATTCGTAAATGGCCAAACAAGGTATTGAACATATTTATTTGCACCTCTATGTGATAGAAAAGAAGTATAAAAGTTTCAAATTTTAATGAAGTTCCATTTATCTATTTCTTTTTATTGTTGCCTGTGCTTTTGGTGTCATGTTTAGTAAACTGTTGGTGAATCTAAGGTCATGCAAATTTGCCTCTAATGTTTTCTTTGAAGAGTTCTATAGTTTTAACTCTTTAATTTAGGTACTAGATCCGTTTTGAGTAAATTTTTCTATACAATGTAAGGTAAGGGTTCAACTTACTTATATCTAAAGTGAGTCTATTATAGATAGCATATAGCTGGATCAAGCTCTTTTAAATCAATTCTGCCAATCTCTGCCTTTCATTTAGTGAGTTTAACCCATTTACATTTAAAATAATTACTGATAGGGAAGGACTTTCTTGTGCCACTTAGTTATTTGTTTTCTGTGTTATATGCTTTTTGTTTCTCAATTCTTTCCTTGTTAACCTTTTTTGTATTGAGTTGATTTTTAGTGTATATTTTGATTCCCTTCTTCTTTCCTTTTGTGTATATTTTAAAAGTTGTCTTGTTAGTGTTTACCTTGGGGGTTATAGCTAACATCTTAATCTCCATCTCACCTCTTTTATATTGTTATTGTCACAGACTGCATCTTTATATATTGTGTGCCCATTAGCATAATTTATTATTGTTTTATGAATTTGTCCTTTAAATCATATAAGAAAAAAGAGGAGTTACAAACCAAAAGAACAATAATACTGGCTTTTACATTTACCTACATAGTTACTTTTCCCAGTGCTCTTATGTACTTCCTAAAGCACATACTTAATGTTTACAGATAAGTTTTATAATCTGTTAGATCGTGTACCTTTGTGTCTCTACAGTTAAAATATTGCCTTGGAATATAGTGTTCAATAATTGTTGTTTTAATTAATGAGTGAATGGGGGTTTGATAGAAGTTATTAAAATTGTATTTGGTTTTGTTTGTTTTTAAAAAACTGAAACAACAGCATTCCTCCATTCCTAGAGACTTTAATTAAAACATAATGATAGTAACTATTAGATGATAATGAACAGGATGGTAGTAGACATTAATATGACTCATAAGGAGGCAATACAGTGTGTCACTATAGTCATAAATCCTGAAAGCAGTTATAGAGGGTAATGCTCAATCTCCAATACCATCTTACACTTTATCTAATGGAGGTGGTATCTTGTATTGATTATACTGGCTATCACCCTTTGTATTAGTTTCCTATTGCTGTGCAACAAAGTATCACATAGTTGCTTAAAACAACATAGATTTATATCAGTTTCCATGGGTCAGGAGTGTGGGCATGGCTTAGCTGAATCCTCTGCTCAGGTTTCCACAAGGCTGCAGTCAGGGTGTTGGCCAGGCCGTGTTCTCATCTAGAGTTTGCAGTTCTCTTCCAAGTTCATTCAGGTCATTGGCAGAATTCAGTTCCTTGTGGTTGTAGGCCTGAGGTTCTCCCGAATCCAGCCAGGGGCCACTCTTGGCTCCTAGAAGGTATGCATAATTCTTTCCTATGTGGCTTTCTAACAGGCCCTCTCACAACAAGGCAGTTGACTTCTTCAATGCCAGCAGGATGTTCTCTACTTCTAGTCTACAAGACAGTCTTATACAACTTAATATAATTTCGGGAGTAATTTCCCACCACGTTTGCCATATAGTATAACCTAATCAAGGGAATGACTGTCTCATGACCGCTGCCATATTCTATTGCTAGAAGCAAGTCAAAGGTTTTGCCCTTACTCAAGGGGAGAGGATTATAAAGGTGTGATTCTCTGTGTGTCACCCAGTTAGCATGTGTCTGCCATATTCTTGTCCTCTATAAAAGGAAATGATGAGCTAAATGATTTCCATACATGGCTCTTCCCAAACTAAAACTATGCTTCAAATTAATGGACCTTAGGTTAGAATATAATAGTTTTCTTTTACATTAATATTCAGTCTATCATGCAGGAATAAGTAGAAGTTATTTATAAATGAAAATTTAAAAATATTCTATCTTATAGAAATGAAACATGCTATTTCTGCATTATTTTCTCTATTTCATTGGAATTCACATTTTAAAAGGCTAAGATCAGTGTCTGAATTAGAAAAGTGATTTGAGTGGGAAGAAGAAGGCAATGACATTAATTTTATGGTACTAAATTTTTTTCTTAAATTCAAGAAAGATTATGGAAGTAAAAATTAAAATACAGTTTAAAATACTAACTTAAGACATTATAGTCTCAACAGCAAAGTTTGGCTTTTTGAGAAGCAGGAAAATGTATGTTGGAGCCAAAAATATGACTTCTTTGGCTGTGACCAGGATTTCCTCTTCCCACCTTAGGGACTAGAAAGTAGAGGTAGGAAAATTTCATTTTGGAGCCAAGTGTGACTTGTTTAGTTCAAGTCATAATTTATTGCACATACCTCAGGGACCTGAAAATAAAGAAACCCACTATGAAATGTTGATAATGGGCCACTCTGAAGGGCAAGCATTAAGCTAACTTTCCCAGCGAGGATTTTTTTTCACTTCCACCTTTCCCAGATGCTTCTGATCATTATATAAGGACATACTTAATCGTATGATAGTTAAACCAAAGTATTTGAGGGGCATAAGACTAAAGTAAGGCTTTTATATGACTAGATGTTGGTGGAAAAGTGTAACTAAAATAAAAGTTGCTTTCTTTTAATGCAATTAAGTCACATTATAACAAGGCTGCCTTTTAAATGGACATCTAAAGAAAATCCTTTGGCCAATTACTATGACTTAACAACTACAAAAGTATCCAGCTTTATAATTCAAGCATCCATATCTCAAACTGGTGACATGGATGTAGTTTTTGAGACATGATAAAGTACAATGTTTAGATTTTAAAATTGCATTTTATTTGTATTTCTTAGTATAGTTTAATAGTATATAGGGATATTCTCCATAAGTATTGTGCCTTTACTCCTCTGAGGAAAATTCATAAAACCATGGTATGTGGCTGAAAATTTTTATATTATAAAAATGTTGAAGTGGTATGTTATATTTTTATGATAGGCTTAATAAAATTTGATAGTGATATTAATTATCAGAAATGCGCTTACAATGGTTAAAATAATTTATTGAGATAATAAATTTTATATTTGTGTATTTTTAAAAATAATATAGTATGCAGAGTTACCAAAATAAATTTTATTTGGAAGCCATTTAAAATTCAGATAGTGATCTGAATATCTATCTTAGTATTGGTATACAGTAACCTGTGAATTCCTTTTTTTGTTTAGGAAACTTAGCTCTGAATGTGCCAAACTATTTGAGTGTATTATTTTACTCAGTTTTTAAAATTACATTCCTAATTGAAAAATACAGACATCTATTTTAGTTTTGTTACATTTGTTGTTGACTTTATTTATTTGTTTAATTTTTGACCGGTATGGGGATCGCAACCCTCAGCTCGGTGTCGTCTGTGCCATGCTCAGCCAGTGAGCGCACCAGCCATCCCTATATAGGATCTGAACCCGTGGCCTCAGCACTACCAGCGCTGCACTCTCCCGAGTGAGCCAAGGGGCCAGCCCTGTTGTTGACTTTATAACACACACACACTTATATAAATTGATAGGCTTCTACACATTGTTGGCATTTTATAAACCACAGAAGAAGACAGAGTGCTTGTCCCAAAGGATAAAAGCATGAATAAAATAGAATGCACATTAAACCATGTTAAATCAGTACTTTCAAGTGTCAAAATATCAGATGATGACTTTATTAGAATTCTTAAATTCAACAAATTTCTATTTCTTTTGTTGCATTAAAATGTTTTTATTGCAGTAAAATATGCATAACATTTATCATTTCAACCATTTTTAAGTGTACAACTCAGTGGCGTCAAGTATATTCAGTGTCATGCAGCTATCACCACTACCCATTTCCAGGACTTTTTCATCATCCCAATCTGAAACTGTACCCATTATACGCCAACTCCCCCTTCCCTCCTCCCTTTAACTCCTTGTAACCACTGTTTTACTCTCTGTCTCTATGAATTTGGCTATTCTAGGTATCTCATATAAATGGAATCATACAATAATTGCCTTTTTGTGACTGGCTTATTTCACTTAGCATAACATCATCAAGGTTCATCCATGTCTTTTTAAGGCTGAATAATAGTCTATTGTATGTATATGCTACATTTTGTTTATTCATCTGTTGATAGACATTTGGGTTGTTTACTTTTGTGAATAATGTTGCTATGAAAATGGTGTACAAATATCTGAGTCCCTGATTTTGGCTCTTGGGGTATATACCCAGAGGTGAAATTGCTAGATTAGATGGTAATTCTATGTTTAACTTTTTGAGGAACTACCATACTGTCTTCCACAATGTCTGCAACATTTTAGGTTCCCACCAACAGTGCACGAGCGTCCTAATTTCTCCACATCTTTATCAACACTTATGTTTTCTGGTCTTGTAAAATATTTAAGTTCAAAGATGGAACTGTGGTAATGCTGGAATTAGAACTTATTCCATTAGCTCACAATTTCTTTTTTTTTTTGGCTGGTATGGGGAACTGAACTCTTTACCTTGGTGTTACAAAGCTGTGCTCTAACCAACTGAGCTAACTGGCTCGCCCCACAATTTCTTTATAAGGAGAATGATATTGTCCCTTCATTACTTTTATTGCTTTGATGGCAGTGTGAATATTCATGAGTAGATGAATGAGTGCAGGAATGCAAAGGACTATAGTATGTCAAGACAAATGATTTCAGAAACAAAAACCTTGTTAGTAGATTTATCTATTTCTTTTGAATTACTTTTCTATTAGAATTATGTTAATGATCTTAAGTGTTTCAGAAGTCATTTATTCATTCCTTTAACAAACGTTTACTAATATAGTGTAATTTGCACCAAATGCGGTAGGTGCAAAAGTGAACAAGATGCTATCTCTACCCTAGTGATGCCTATAATTTAGTAAAGGACAGCAACATGTAACAGGATGTTTTAGTGGAGTAGAAGCTGGGTGCTAGGATGCTGAGGGAAAGTGAAGTTGAAGGACACCTTTCACCTCTCATTCAGGTATCAATTTACTTTGACTGACTTGACTAAAAGGGATGGAGGAACCAGAAAGATGAGATTAGAATCTTGTCTACACTGAGATTCAAACATACAAACATTTGATAAAGTAGAATGGCCTCATCAGAGTCCAGATTACAAGGAGACTATTCAGATTATAAAACTATTCAGACTAATGAAACAACCTTTTTTTTTGAGTACCTGGCTGGAGTACCAAGTACTATAATAGACTCTGGGGACAGACACAGTGATACACTACACAGATTATTGCCTTTGTCTCATGGAGTTTACAGTCCAGCAAGGAATATTGACATTAAAGTAATACAGAAACAATCACAGTTGTGATGAAGGCTATGAAAAAAAGTCACAAGACCCATGAGAATGTTATAACAGGTCTTTAGGGGTCAAGAATGTCTTCTTGAGGAAGTGACATTTAAGCTGACACAGTAAAGAAGTCTAGGAGTTATGAAGGTGAACAGAGTGGATAAGAGGATTCTCAACAGAGAGAGGAGCACATGCTAAGGCCCTAAGGTGTGAAAAAGGATAGCAGTTTCCAGGTTATTGAAAGAAGCTGAGGTAGAGAGTGAGTTGGGAGAATGGCGTATGATAGAGGTTGGGAGAGGTATTTAGGAGCCCGATCACTTAGGACTCTGTATGCTATTTTTAGGTTTTGGCACTTTATTCTAAGCTATGGGAAACCAGATCCAGGAACAGGAGCTTGAGGTCAGAGTGGAGTGGAGTTCTGGTTATAATGTAACAACTGATATAGAAACCCACCTGGATCTAGCCCAGATAATAACTTGTGGTTACCCAGGAGAAATGGCTATGTATAAAAACTTTAAGGGATGTAATACTAAACTCTTTAACATTTCGGAGTCCAGCAACTTGCTATTGGAATTGTTGGAAACACTTAAGCCAAATCACAGATATGGAAGAAAAACCTCATCTCTAAAAGTCTAGAATGAGTTTATCCTCAATTACTTAAACTTTTTTCCTCCTCAGAACACTATTTTTCCTCCTTGGAACAGTTTTTTTTTTTTTTTTTTTTTTAAGATAGTGTGGCCTTAAGTACTATTAAATAAAGCAGTTTCTATGTAGATTTTGAAATTTCAAAATTAAAATCGAGTTTAAATCTAAGTAAGCTGTCTAGGTTGACAATTTGTATATTTGCCTTTGGTGGTGAAAAATTAGATAATGAAACTCTTTGTCTTCATCCCTTCGGAAAAATAAATGAACAAAAACCAAAATAATGGATGATTTGCTGAGGTTAATTTTTTTTTTAATTCCCCATATTTCTTTTTGTTGTTGTTTAAAAATTTTTTTTTCATTATTTATTTATTTATTTGCTTTTCTTTGTTAAACTTTATTTCCAGTATTTCTTAAAGAGGTGTTTTGGGATCAAGGATGGAAAGATTTAAACTCACAAATTTTTTTCTTTTCTTTTTTTTGGGCAGCTGGTCAGTACAGGGATTGAACCCTGGACCTTGGTGTATCAGCACCACACTCTAACCAATTGAGCTAACTCACCAGTCCCAATAAAGTTTTGGGGTTTTTGTCTGTTTGTTCGTTGGGGTTTTTGGGGGGTTTTTTTTGGCAGCTGGCTAGTACAGAGATCTGAAACTGTTACCTTGGTGTTATTAGCGCCATGTTCTAAAATCACAAAATTTTAAGCAAGTTTGGTTGACAACCTTTTTCTCCCAGTACTCATCATATTCCTTAGGAAAAAAGCCATATTTTAAAATATATGTACAAGTTAAACCTTTGGATGGTTAATAAAACAGATAAAAAACATTTGGTTTTGATTTATGGAAAATTCTGAAGTTATATTCTTGTACTCATTTTGTTTTTAGCAAGAATAGTTTATATATTAGTTTTCTTCTCAAACTAGGTTGGATGCTTTTAAAAGTGAAACTAGGACACAAGGTACAAACACAATTTGTGGTAATGGGTATGCTGCTAGTATGAATCTGGCCTTCACATCTTGGGCACAAAGGATGACAATCAACTTTGTATCATGAATATTCATAACCAATAAATAAAATAAAATATATAATTAATTTTTTTTTTTAAGTGAAATTATCGCCCTGGGGAGCCATAAGGTTGATTGACACTTACCTGCTTCTGTTGGCACAGAGAACATCAGTACCACTACCTCAAGGCAAGCAGTGGAATTGTTTTTTAGCTTCTCTGAAAACAATATTTTTCTTTGGAGGAGAACTTTGGTTGTGGGTTTTAATTAGTTTACTCAGTCAGATCACCTTAAAGCCCACAGGGTACAGACATGTAGATGCTCTTCAGGTGAGTATGTCACTTGTTTCCCCCCCCCCCCCCCCAACTATGAAGGTTTAAGGTCTCAGTTAACATAAGCTGTAGTAGATAGACATCACTGGTCAGTGTTTACAACATCAGTCTTTTCTGGTTTTCACTGAAATTAAAGGTTTAGAATCTTGAGGATGAGTTCAATTTAAGCTTTCTAAACGTGGGACAAATAGCCCCAATGTGTCAGGGAGTATAAGTTCTACAATAATTCATAGCGTATTTTTCTACTGCATCAAATTTGCCAGATTTGTGGCTTCAAATTATTTTATACCAGGGTTTCTCAAGCTTGGCACTATTGACATTTTGGATAAGGGTATTTCTTTGTTATAAGGGGTGTTGTGTACATTGTAGGATGTTTAGCAAGCTTTTACCCACTAGATGCCAGTAGCAACACCCCCACCCCCACTCCTACCACCAGCTATGACAACCAGAAATATTCCCAGACACATTGCTGATATCTTCTGCTAGGCAAAATTGCTCTCGGTTCAGCACCACTGCTTTATATAGCAAGACATACGAGCGTATTTTATGAATTAAAATGAACAATCTGAATTTGTTTTTAAATTTTTTATCAAGTTGAAAAAAGTCCAATCAAACTTTTACTAAGAGTCTAATATATATATGTATATTAAATACAGTAGATGGCTTCTATAATAACAGTCTCTTGGCTTCCACCCATTCCCAGCCCTTGCTTCTGAGATGTAGTGACTTTCCTGTCTTTTAGCTGTTTCATCTGGTATTTACCTCCATATTTTATCTTCATTTAATCAGTTTTAGACATTAACTATTAACTTTCTATTTGAAGGAAGGATTTTAGTTCGCTTACTCTACTTTTCCTTTATTATGTCCTCCAAATATAGTTATATCAATATGTTTAATTTTTATTAAATCTATAATCGATATTCACATTGTCATGACTGTGAAAATACTGTTTACTGTAGTCAAATGATTTCCTTCCTGTCTTGAACTTTAGAGTTAATAATATCCTCCTCTTGTCCACCTACTTCTTTTCTTCTTAAAAGATCTTAATCTAAATAAATCTGGCACTCTCCAATAGGTCTGAGCAACACCCTCAGTACAAGTTTTCTATCAAACCTTTCAGATAATACCAGGTTGTCAGTTCCTTTTTTTCCCCTGGAGGTATCACTTCTGGATCCTCCTAATCTCCTACTGCAACCAGGACTAAGTGGGCTCTTTAAGCCCACCTAACCCCTGATATCCTGAGATTTTCCTTTGCTATCATCCTACGCATTTGATTTACCTATCTTCTGTGTTGGATTTCCAGTTTCCTGGGTCTCAGATCTTCCTCCTGTTTCTTGTTTACTGTTTCATCTTTGTTGTATGCATCCTCCAGTGGTTTCATTATACCTCTCTTTCTGGAATTCTGCAAGTCACACACTTATTTCCCAACAGTAGCTCTGTGGGTACATTGGTTTGAACTTTGTCCTTTCTGTTTAGTCACTTAACATTTATCCACCTGCTTTTCACATTTATATATTGGGGTTTGGGATTAAATGTCTCTTAGTTTAATTGAAGTTGGAGACTGTGTTTCTCTTTCTTATTTGCCATTTAATTTGGAGGCAGTTTTTGAGAGGCAAGGGAAGAGGAAATTTTTTTTGTTGTTCTTGAAACCAGAAGAAGTCTTAATAACTTCCTAAGATAAAGCAAGAGTTTTCAAAGTGCTATAATTCCATATGCCTTATTCCCACGATCATGCATTCACATTTGAGAAGCTCTGTATCAAATATCCTGGCATTAATATTTTAAAGGTTGGAAGTAATATTTTAAAAATCAAACCTTGACTTATGTTTGAAAGGTAATTTGGGTATAATAATGAAAATCTAGATAGCAAAAGTGTTATGCTTCATTTGTTGCACTGTGGAGGTAATAAAGTTTTGTGGTTTTAAGTTCATTTTCAGTATTTTCCAATACTCATTTAATCTCTTTACTTACAAGCATACTTTCTGTTGCTCATGTTTGTTTAAAATGTTAGTGTTTAATTATGCAGAATCTGAGTCTGGTTCTCCTCTCACTGGGATTAACTTCTACTTTCTATGCCTACCATTGCCTTGGCCATGGTGCTTAGTATTACATCTTTTGGCATCCACAAGCCTCTTCCATGAGAGATTTTGCCTTCTTCCAGGGTTATATAAGAGTAGGTATAGGTCTCTATCACTTGCTGAATGCAGTACTACTCATTCCCCTTAACAAAGCCTCTTAGTATTGACTCATTCCTTTAGGAGCTTATGGCTCCATTTACAGTCTCACACTGCTTTCTTACATAAGATAATATTTCATTTTGTTAGTTGTTAGTGCTAGACGGGTTTATTGGACTCTCATATGTGACTTTAATAAGGGAAGCTCTAGATTGTAAGATATTTGAATGAAACAATATTTAGACTAATATGGGACCAATCATGCACTCATTCTCATAGATTATAACACTAGCATATTTTATATAGCTCTGCTTTCAAAAACAACTCATAGGTTGCAGTGACCAAAAAGTATTATGAAGGATATTAAAGAGTGCTAATGTTAACAATAATTTATCAGAAAATTTCAGATCAGTTGTTGAAGTTATTTAGAAAAATATTTGTTTCAAAACTGCTTGAACACTGTTCGCTATGAGTCCTGCCAATATACATATTTTCCTTGATATTTGATGAAAAAGTAGCCACCCCATAAAGCAAAGAAACTTACTTTATAAATAACCTAATATTATGTGCCTGTATATTGAGCAGTATAGTCAAAGCTCCTTCAGAGAGAGTTGATTCAGGTGTTAAAACCCTGATTTGGGGTGAACAGCCTAAGGTAATGGCCATATGGCCTGCGTAGTGCTATGGCTTTTTTCATATACAAACAACAGTATATTACAACAGAATGTAAAGTCCACCGAAATGTACATTGGGTTTTAGAAATATAGGATAAATAATGACTTTCTAGCCCACTTACCTCTGATGTATGATACTTTACTGTTTGCTCGTTGTCATTTATTTCTTTAACCCACTCTGTGAGGTAAGGTTGGCAGGAATTATTTTCCTTTTTTTTGCAGAAGAGGAAACTGAGAAAGGAATGTAGGGTACAGTGACTTACACAGGTCAAACAACTGATAAGTGTCAAAGCCTTGACTCTAAGCCATGTGCTTTTTCATTATACCTCATTCCTCAAAACAGACTATAGCCTGAATGGTGGCATTTTCTAGAGATGGTAATTTAAGCATTTGCCGGTTAATCAGAGCAATATTTTAACAGAGATAGCTTAACTTAGTCCCTTTCAGGATAAGCATATTAAGGTTTTGTGGGTTTTTTCTTTTAATAGGAAAATATTAATTTCTACTTTTGTTCTGTGCTCTTATTTTGACAAATTGTTTTAATAATAATAATAATAATAATAATAATAAAAACTAAGATCTAATGCTCCAGAGTAATGGATTTTTTTTTTTTTTTTTTTTTTGCATGATTAGTGTCAAAGCATTTATTCAGGTGTGTTTAAATGTTACTGAGTACTCAGATTACTCTGGATAGTAGCCACGAGCTAAATTATTATAACCCATTGAGATTCAATATGTTGAGAACTCACGTACCTGATTTGAGAGGAGTATATTTTGTTCTATTTCTTAAATTTGGAATTCTTGGGTTTTTTTTTTTTTTTTTTAACAACACTGACAATTTATGACACAAAGTTTAACATAGATTTCTCTACAGAAAGTGTTATCGAAAGCAGTCTTACAGCATATGTGAAATAAATTATATTGCTGTTACTACATCTTGATTCTTATTTCTTTGTAGGTTATTGTGGTCTAATCCTAATGTAACAGGGAAGGTAAAATTTAACAGAGAAGGTAACAATTGAAAAGCATTTCTAGTGTGCTTTTTTTAAAAAAAAATTTAAAAGGGAACCTTCTTAACTCTTGGCAGAAACTCATTTTTCACCATTTAAAAAGTATATATATGCTATATTTGGTTAACTTGGTGTTTCGGAAATCTTGAAAATATGCCAGATGAAATAAAACCAGCTATATTCCTTTTAATCTAGCTAAATTATTTCACATACAAGATCTTATGCTGAGTTTAGAACTCTAACCGTTGGAATTTATATTGTGATATCCTGATAAAAGTGTTTACACTATGATGATATGGAGCAGTAAATGTCTCTAACGCACAGTCTCTCTCTTCCAGATTTGGTGTGCTATAAATGTTTTGGTTTTAGGCCCTGTACCTTGGCTAAAGATAAAACTATTCCTCTTGAGTGTTTGCTAGACAAATGTGTTTATTTTTCTGAAGCAAAGTTTTCTTAATATTTTTAATTAGTGAGTTTAGCTGATTATTTGTTCTTAGTCTTATTTGGAGTTTTGAACTTTTGTCTTCAAACTTACATGCAGGAAAAAAATTAGATTCTGCTTATGTTGATTGCTTTCAGGAAAGTATTTATTACTGAAATAATACGTATTTATATGAATTGGGATAAAATCCACCATCTTTCATATGAGTAGTAAAGAGAAGAGATACCTTTATAGTTCCAGCTCATATTTATCACACCATTTATTTCTTCAGAAGCTACTTATAAAATTTATTTTAAAAAGCTACTCTTGTACAGAGCTACTTAATGCCAGCACTGGTAGATTTGACTAAAAGTTGAAAAATAAATCTAATGTTCAAAATTGTGACCTAAATTTCTTGTTGACATATGCAGTATGATCTTTTTCATTATTTTATATTGTCTATTACTGTTATAAATAGTATACTACTTATACTATTTCCAATAAACAAGGCATGGAAAATGTGAGGAACTTACTGTTTGATCTCAATGAAATGGTAAAAATCAGAATCCAAACCATATAACTTCTGCTTGAATGCTATTTGTCTATTGGGTATTTTTACACAGTTCTATAAGTACCACCTCAGTTTTGATTATCAATGTCTTTGCTATTCAGTATCTTCTACTTATGTCAGGTTAGATTTTGATGTAGATACATTTTTTAGCTTTCTAGAAACTATCATAGCAAGAGTACTTTTCATTTTGTGTGAACTTTGAACTTTTCAATTATAAAAAATATTTTTATGTTAATCAGTTCAACACCTGGACCAATGGGTTGCAAATTCAAGGAGGTATACAAATTTAAACAAGTTATTTAAATGAGTAAGCTAGTTGAAGTCAGTGGCAAAATAGCCAAATTTATAGGTATTGGCACACAAAACACAACTATGAGTCTTCAGTTTGCAACTTTTGATAAAATAGTTTGCTTTCTCCCTGCTCTTATACACCTCTCCACTAATTCACTATTTACTGGAGATGGGGAGCAACTGATTTAAAGTCCTTCCACAGAGGACAATTAGGTATAGCTTTCTATTCTGGGAAAGGCTTGTAAATTGTATTTGAAAAGTAATGTTAACTGGTCTGAAAGATCATCTTTCCAAACCACACTTGAGCTCAGTTTATGATGTTTACTTTCTGTCAAAACTTAGGAAAAACATTCACAGTTAACTTCCATAATATAAAATGTCTGTCTCAATAGGCATTAAAGAAGCATTGGTCAACAGGTATAATATTGTTAGACTATATAGCTAATGTGAATGTGGTCATGACCTCCCAAATAGATCAAAGACTAATCGCTTTGACAGTTAAAAGATGGCAGAGCTTGCCTTGGGCCTTTCGCTGCTGCACATTGGAACTACTTGTTCGGAAAACAGGCCTGAGGGACAAGAATGTGTTTATAAGGATGAGCAGGTAGAAGTAAAAGGTTGTCTTTTGACATTTCAACTAATCCCTTCCAGCCTTTGGTTTACTTAACATTTAGGCTATTTGCTGGCAGGAGAAACTGGCTTTTTCACATATGCTGTATGTCATTTTAAATTGGGCATTGATTTTCATGCCTGATAATCCTTAAGTGTACAATGAAATAGATTCTGATGTCATTAAAATGAGGTATACTGACTTCCTACCTTTTCTAAACCCTTAGTTTTGTTTTTTCTAATAAGTGTGATTCCACAAAGATAATTATTATTTATTTTTGAAAATCTTTTCTATAATAAATATGTTTCAAAGTTAACCTTTATGTATGGTTCCTTTCGGGGTTTTTTTGTTTGTTTTTTGTTTTGGGTTTTTTTTTGGTTTGGTTTTTAACTTTTCATCTAAAATAATTCCCCTAGGTAAAATATTGGCAATATTTTAATGACCGTTTGGATTGTAAAAAGTGTTTGAAAATCTACAAGAAATTAAAATAATGTAGTCATACAGAAAAGTTCATTTATTTTCATGAAAAATAAAAGACCAAGGAGACATAATTTTGTCTATTTAATCTGATAGCTACATTATCTCTAAATATTTCACTTATAGCTGGTACTTCCTACAGCAACTGTTGTCATAGGAACAGTGGTCATTTTAAAGTATTATATTAGTCTGTCCATGTACAGGAAATTTTGAAAATCCCTAAGCTGTTATGTCTAACAAAGTATAGATTATAATTTCTTTGAGGAAAATACTGTTAAAGAGAAACTGCTTTAGGTTATATTTTGAGAAATAGGTAGGAACTGTGTATAATTTTTCCCAATTAGAATTTTTAAAATCGTTGTCCTTCAAATCTTTAAATATTACTATGTACTTCAGTGCTGAATTTTTAGAAATTGTTTTTATATATTATCTAATATTTTTGGTGCCATACTATTTACTACTTATCTTACTTTTAAAAACAAAGTTTATTTCCTTCATATTCTAGTTATAAGGTTTTAATTTAGAAATTTAATAGGTTATTTTGAGGAGATATAAAATAATAAAATTTTTTACCTGCCAATTTGAAAGCTACTTGTAAGAAGTGTAGTGTTCTGTTTTCTTTCCTAAAGCATGTTCTTTTGTTTAAAAAGTTTAATAGTATTATACTTACACTAAAAATGCTGTGGTTTTCCTTGAATAGTTTTACAACTTCTTAAAACTGTAAGTTTTGTTCATTTATCTTGAAAGTTCAAAATTTTTCCAAGAAAGTAACTCTTTGTATCTTTATTTAGGCTTGTACTACAAAAATATACTATTTGATTACATTACCCATATTACATTAGATTAACTAGTTGCTAGAAATTGTAGTAATTCCGTGAGCTTTTAATACTAGCAGTTTGTTATAGGTGAATAAATTGCTGTCACTGAATTCTAGAACCATCTTTTACTTAATTAGATTTCCTTACTCATTCAATCTTTAAATAGAAAATATAAGATACAACAAATTTGAATTACCTAAGGTCACTCAGAAAAGCCATGTAGTATCAGACTCTAAAGTTTTTACTCTTAAGAGAGCCAGCTCTGGAGCTGGACAGACCCGGATTCAAATTCCAGCTCTACCCTTTACAGGCTGGGTCACATTCAACATGTTACTTAATCTTTTAAACTTTAATTTTCTTATCTTTAAAGTGGAGCAATAATATCTACCTTTTAAGATTATCGTGAGGATTAAATGAGATAATACCTATTGATCACTGCACTGAGCTTGAAACAGTATAGGAGCTCAATAAATGCTGTTATCATTATTCTTTTTGTTGTTTTTGTTTTTCATTATCAATCAGCTAGGTTTATCACCAGTTACCAAAACAAAACTGTAGTGGCTATGCACATTTTCTTCTTTACTAATTATGTACAACACAGTGTTGTTGGTGATGGTTAACTTTACAATTTAGCCTTTATGTTACAGAATGTCCAAAGTGCAAAGACTAAAAGAGGAGAGCAATCAACATCACCCTGAGTTATTATTCTTTGTCTCCCAACTTCAATTTTGACTTTCTGTTTAGCTAACTCTTAATGTCAATTTCTGCTCTTGGTTTAGAAATTATTTCAACATGGGGTAAGCCAAATTTATCTTCTTTCTCAAACATACTTCTTTTCTTCTCTCAGTGGATTGTTGAACTGCTTCTCGCCGTGGTTGGAAAGTAGGAGTAATTTCTGGCTTTTCTCTTTTTAATAGGCCCCACTTCTGCTTGGTCAATTAGGACCTGTAGCTCCACAGTGTGTTAAGAACCGGGCCTCCTTTCTATCCCTTTTCCTCTCTAGATTAGGCCCTCATAACTTTTGCACCAAATTCATAACACATCTTTATTTTTCAACTCCTCTCACTTCTGTACACTATAATCAAAGTTAATATTTGATAGCCACTTGTGCTTATATTCTTTTCTGTTCATTGCAAGCTCTTGTTAGGCAGAAAATATTTTAACTCACCTTTATATTCCTAGTGCCTAGCACAGATGCCTTGCACACAGCCAGAACTGTAAATGTTGAACTTAATTCAGTGTTTCTCTCAGCTACCAAAATTTTCTTATTCCCATTATATCAATTTTCCTATTTTAAATGTTTTTTTTTTAATGTTTCTGCAGCATTCTTGAGAGCTACTTAAAACCCTTTATTCAATTAGTGTGAAAAGTCTAAAATCATAATACGTTTTTCTTTAATTCAGAACTTGCATTTTACTTTTTAAAGGAAAACTTTTTATAGGAAAAAGCGCATTGATTTATATGTATGGATAGATCAGTCTGAATTGCGTATATCATATGTTCTGACCTTGTATAAAAGTAGTTCACTCTTGGGATAATGCAGTTTTAAATATTTTTCTGAAGACCAGATGAAGGTTGGGTTATGTGGTATATGCTTTGTTGTGGCACTGCTTTTATTAGGAATGCAGTTTTTTTATGCCTAGTGAGTCTCTTTGGAGAAGGAGATGATTATAATATCAAATTTAATGACTAGGTAACAATTTTTATTTTCCCAGCAAACAAGTAAAAGTTTAATTTAACACAATGCCTGTATGTTAGTACCTAGATAGAAAATGAACGCAGGTTTAATCATTGAGAAAAATGAGAGATTTTTGACCTCCTTTAATAGTGGAGACTTTGAAGTACTACGTGTTATATTGAATGTATTAGTACTGTCTCAACTATGAATTTTAAATTTGTTTAGATCATTACTGAATGCTTTTCTATGCTCCGATTCTTTTATACTAGTAATTTTGATGTGTATGAAGCTATTTTGCCTTTTTTTTTTGTTTGTTTTTTTGGTGACTGGCCAGTGTTATTTTGCTGTTACTGATGTGTTTCATTGCTTCCATTGATCTCTCTTAAGATTTACTTATTTTTCTGCCTTCTTCAATCTGCTGTTAAACCTACTCAGTGAATTTTTATTTCAGTTACTGAATTTTTCACTTACAGCATTTCCATTTGAATCTTTTTTATACTTTTCACTTCTCTGCTGAGAGTCCCTAAAATTCATTCATTAAACTGTATGTTTTTATGTTATTTAAATGTCTTCTTGGGAGTGGTAGTGGTTGTGGCTGGCCCACTCAGGGGTCTGAACCCTTGACCTTGGTGTCATCAGCACTGTGCTCTAACTAGCTGAGCTAACCAGCAGCCCTTTTATTTAAATATAGTTATAAGAGCTGCTTTAAAGTCTTTGTCTGCTGTTCTGATAACTGGACCCCCTGTAGGTTGGTTTCTATTGATTGCCCTTTTTTTTTAATTGAATCATAATTGATTATACATATTTTGGGGATTCAATTTTGACATATGTTGATCAAATCAATATTACTAGTATGTATATTTTTACAAATTATACTTATTCTTTATGCCCTTTGTCCAATCTGTCCCAATCCCCCTCCCCTTCTCCCCTCCCACCACTGCTAACCCTAGATTTCTTCTCTCCCACTGAAAGAGTAATGGTTACTCTGTTGATTTGTTGCCTAGATGATCTGTCCAATGCTGAGAGATGTGTTCAGGTCCCCCAGTATTATCAAAGAGCAGATGTTTCTTCTGTCACTTTGAAATGGGCTTTGTGGAGAGAGACATCCTCTCTTTTCTTTATCTCCGCTGGTGACTCTCCTTGTGTCAATGCACTCCAGTGGCTGGTGGACCATCTGCATGGTATTTGTGACGTCTAGCCACTTTCATGGCAGCCGTGGTTACTGTGGTGGCTGTGGTGGGCCACCCACGACGATGTGATGTTTTTGGCATGCTTCTTGGTGCTGGTGTTGTACCTGGTTGTAGGCGGGGGTGGGGGGTCTGGTCCCCTGCTCCATGTTTCCTTATTTTGGGTCACATTTTTCTGGTAAATTTTATTTTACACTAGACATTGTGCACGGTACATTATAGAGATTCTGGATTCTATTATCTGCTGAAGAATATTGATTTTTGTTTTTTGTAGGCAGTTCAGTTAGTGTCTAGTCATCTCTAATTTGTATGGGCATGATTTGATGATTTGTTGGGGGAGATCTGGGAAAAACAGTACTCAATCTTTATCTCCATTGTGAATCTTGTCAGGGTTTGGTTTAAGTCTTTGTTGGGGCTGGTTTAGAATAGGCATTACTCTGATTTGTGGTCCTTATTCCTAATGTGACATCTGGCCTTTCTGATTTCTCAGGTTGCTATGTCAAGTGTCAACAACAAATCTCCAGTCTGGCTGAATTCCAACATCTTTAAGTATTCCTTGACCTTTATTAGCTCTGTTCTACTCTCAGCCTATATTAGGTGCTCTCTGGTAAGCCATGGGTGTCACTGTACACATGTGCAGCCAAACCTTCGACCAGGAACTTGCTGCAGCTCTGCTCATGGACTGTGGGGCTGTCCCCATATTGTTCCCTCCTTTCTGTCCTGCCCCACGATTCCAGGAATTTCAGATGTCCTAAACTTTGGAATGCTCCCTAAATCTTGTCAGGACCACTGTGTTCTATATTCGAGATGAGTGCTCTGTAGTTGGGAAATTGTACCCACAGGGAGATGAGTTTCCCTTCTGTCATGAATTGCTGTCTGCCCTTTGCTGCTGAAAACAGTTGCCTTATATAAATAAGGCAAATATATAAATACTTTGCCCAATTTTGTGCTTGTGTATGGTAGGAAACTTTGTACTAGTTACTCTATCATAGCTGGCAATGACGTTATCCTTCTTTTAAGTATTTGCCATTCTTATAGATAAAAAGTAGCATTTTCATTTTAGTATTCCTGATTACTATTAAGGCATCTTTTTATGTGTTTATAAGCTATATGTATTTCTGCTATAAATAACAATTTATGTGCCTTTTTTTTTTTTTTTTTCTTTTTTAGGCTTTTTCTTACTCTTTGTATATAAAGGTTGTATTAATACTTTAGCTATGTTACAAATATATTCTCACACATTTTTTATCTTTGTTTAAAGATTTCTTTTGCCTTAGAAATGTTTAGCTTTTAGGTAGAGAGATCTGTCAAAACTTTTCCTCTGTGGGCTTTGTTTTATAGTCTTGCTTGAAGAGATCTTCCCCACTTAAGAATAAAATAGTTTTTCATATTTTCTCTTTAGAACATTTGTAGATTTTCAGTATATCTTAGATTGATTTTCATAGATGATATAAGATAGGGATTCAACTTTACTTTTTTTCAAGTAATTACTTTTTCAAAAGTTGTTCCTAATACCATTTGTTTAATAGTTTGTCTTTTCCTCACTGATTTGAAATTCCACCTTTATTATGTACTAAACAAGCAATGGTCATCTTCCAGATTCTATTCTGCATTCCAGTTTTTTGTTTATCAGTGTCACACTGTTTTAATATCTGACTGGAAAATCACTTTATTGTACAGTTTCAAAAAAATTAACTATGGAATTATTTTATCCAATTCAATATAACTAGCAGTTCAATTTGCAGAAAAGAGTTTATTGTTCAAGATGTTTTAAAACAGTGATTCTTAGTATTTTAGAGTCTCAGGACCTTTTTGACAATATGGTTAAAGCTATGAACTCTGTCCTCAGAAACATGCACATGGGCACACATCAAATACAAGGTTTTCACAAACCCCAGAAACCTATCTTTCAGTCCTCTAGTATTACATGGACTTGAGCTTGAACACCCATTTTAGAAGGAATTATTCAAGCATTTAATAAGACTTCTAACCCAGAATGTCTTTAATTTATAGCTGAGAAAAACTTGAATGGTACCAAGTAATAAGACATCCTATGCAACTTGCTTTAAAATACTGCAGTGTTTCTTCTTTCTGACACATACACATTCACAAGAAAACATGGGCAAGGATATATATTAAACAAGATTGACAATATTGCATGATGGAGGTACATTAAACACTTCTCTTTTTTTGTATAGCAAATTTTTCCATAACAAAATATTTTTTAAAAAAATAAAATTTAGTACCAAGGGAGTAGCAGAGACCAGTTTCACCCTCCTGTCTAAAAGAACTAGAAAAGTGAATGTTATTATGAAACAGTGTTTTTAGACATTGAACAGTAGGTAGAAAAGGACTTCTCTTCCTCAGAGAGGAAGGAAACAAGATGAATCCTATAATTGCACCAGATTATTGCCTGGAGGGAGTTACCAGACCACAGTGCAGGGAGAATAAACCCAGACAGAAGCTGGCAGGTTCACTGAGTTGAGATGAGTTCAGGGAGGCCATGGCAGCTAGAATTTGCAGGGCAGAGTACCAGAGAGGATGGAGCTACAGAGAGAAAGCTCCAGATATCTGCAGCCAGGTCCCCTTGAATCTTTGGTTGAGTATTGATTGGCACATACATGAGAGGAAACTAAGGTCAGGAAAAAGAGTAAGCAGAGCAATTCCTTGAACTCACAAAGGGCTGGGAATAGTTTGTGTTCTCACCAGCCAGAGTAGAAAAGACCTCATAATCCATGAAGCACTGGATACAATCACCAGAAGACTTTCACCTTTGTACTGAGGATAAATTAGCCCTAGACTAAAGGTTGCTTTGGACCTGCCCTGACAAATCTTAAAAGCAAGCCTCCAAAGAATCAATGGTTCCAAGTAACCTAACTGCACTCCAGAACAAAATATAACACTATTGACATAATACAATGATATCCAGTTACCACTGATGTAACATTTACAATGTCTAGTATCCATTCAAAAATTAGTAGGCATGTAAAGAAGAGAATGTAACTTTTTTTTTTTTTTTTTTGTCTTTTTCGTGACTGGTACTCAGCCAGTGAGTGCACCGGCCATTCCTATATAGGATCCGAACCCGCGGCGGGAGCGTCGCTGCGCTCCCAGCGCCCGCTCTCCTGAGTGCACCACGGGCTCAGCCCAGAGAATGTAACTTCTAATACAGAAGAAAATCAATCAATAGAAACAAAACCAGAATGAAAGAGATGTTAGAACTAGAACTAGCAGACAGTAATGTTAACATACCTCGTTTTATGTTCTATTATGTCCAAAGAAGATATAAGAAAACATGAGCAGAGCACAGCTACAAGAGAAACAAGATTTTTAAAAAATTTTTTGGTAGCTGACTGGTATGAGATCCGAATCCTTGATCTTGGTGTTATTAGCACCATGCTGTCCTGAGTGAGCTAACCAGCCAGCCCCTGATATATTTTAAATACCTAGATGAAATTACTAGATATGAAAAATACAATATGTGAAATAAAAAAATATACTGGATGGATCAGACATTGCAGAAGGAAAGATCAGTGAACTTGAAGTGAACTTTGAAATAAAAGTTATCAAAAATGAAGTATGGAGCGGGAAAAAACCTGGAAATAGTGAACAGATCATCAGTGAAATATAGGGTAATATAAGGTAGCCTAAAAAGGTTGTAATTGGAGTCCAAGAACGAGAAGAGAGTGTATGGAGGCAGAAAAAAAAAAAAGAAAGAAAGAAATAATAGTTGGAAAAGTTCCAAATTTGATGAAGACTGTAAACCCACAAGTCCAGGATGCTTAAGAAAACTCAAGCAGAAGACACATACAGCAAGTCATAATCCAGTCAAAATTGCAGAAGAAAAATGAGATATTACATACAGAGAAAGAGGGCAGCAGCAGACTTTTTTTTAGAACTATGCAAATCAGAAAATAATGAAGAGACATCTTTAAAATACTGAAAGAAAAAAAAATGTCAAATAAGAATTCTTCATCTGTTTAGGAAATCTCTCAAAAACAATTTATGATAAAGGCTTTTGAGAAAAACAAGAGCTGAAGGAATTCATTGCCAGCAGACTTGCCCTTCTAACTAATGTTAAAGGAAGTTCTTCAGGTAGAAGGAAAATGATACCAGGTGCAAATTTAAAACTACACAAGGAAATGAAGAGTGCAAGAAATGGTAAAGGCATGGATAAATACAGTGTCTTTTAAGAGATAATTATCTTTTTAGACAAAGAGCATTACTGGAAAAAGTGGAAATCTGAATAAAGTACATAGATTATTTAATATAATATACCAATCAATGTTAATTTCTTAGTTCAGCGTATGTATCATAGTAATATAAGATGTTAACATTAGGGGAAATTGGATAGATGGTATAAGGAATATCTACTATCTTTGCAACTTTTCTGTAAATCTAAACTTATTCCAAAATTAAAAGCTTGTTTAAAAATAAAAGACAAGGTACTATTTAAAACATGCTATCAAAATGTTTTATGGGTTTATAGAATATGTAAAATTAAAATGTATGGCAACCACAACATAAAGAACAGAAAGGGAAATGGAAGAGTACATTGTGGTGTGTAGTTTTTGCACTATATTTGAAGACCATAATAAGTTAAAGATGTATATTGTAAACCCTAGAGCAATCACTAAAAAGTAAAACAAGACATATAGCTAATAATCCAATAGTGTAAATAGAGGGGAAAAACACTTGATTGATCCAAAAAATATAAAGCAGATGGGACAAATAGAAAAAAAAAAAAAAAAAAAATATATATATATATATATATATATATATATATATATATCAAGAGTATAGTCTTAAACCCAATTATCAGAATAACTACATTATGTGTAAATAATTAAATATCCCAATTAAAAATCAGATTAATCAGACTGGATAAACATAAAAGAATGAACTATTCATATATATATTTCAACATGGATGAATTCCAGAAGCATTATTCTAAATGAAAAAGGCATACTGTATGATAACATTTACATGAAATTCTAGAAAAAGCAAACCAGAAATTGGATCAGTGATTGCCAGGACCATCAGTGGAGGAAGGAAATTGACTTCAGAGGGATAGGAGGGAACTTGTTTGGGGTGGAGGGGGGTGAAAATATCCTATATTATGATTGTGGTGGTGGGAACATGACTATATGTTAAAATTCATCTACTTGTATGCTGCCAGTGTGTGAATTTTATTGTATATAAATTATTTCTCAATAAAACTGTTTGACATCATACAGCTGATTATATGCATGAGCAAATGTAGGGAATGTAAGCATGTATAAAACTGTTCTAAATGAACTGGGGAAAAAAATCAGTGCTAAGAAACAAAATAGGTCAAGGGTTCAGATCCCTGTACCAGCCAGCTACCACGATCAACACACACACACACACACACACACACACACACACACACACACACACACACACACACACACACACACACACACACACACACACAATAATAACTTAAAAAAATTATTCAGTATATGTGCTGCCGAAGCGAGCACCTAAAAAAAATTATTCAAAATGTTAGAAGTTAGTATGATTTTTAAAGCAAACTTTAATTATATACTACATTTTTTGTGTATTTTAAAATCATTAGGTTGAACTAAAGCGACAATACAATGACCACCATTCAAAATTAAGAGGTCTTTTGCCTGGCCGTCAGTGGTATGAAATTCAAGCATACAGGGCTTTAAACCAGGCCCTAGGTAGGTAAGTGGAGTGAACTTCAATATGTTACTGTAATATTGTCTGTGACCAGGGCTTTATGTAGAGCTAATCTTGTTACTTTATCGTTACAATAAATTTGGTAAAATTTCTTTTAACTGGGACCCTAGGAACTGGTATGATTTCAATGATAGGTGTTACAAGTGGTAGTTGAAAATAGTAAATAAAATAAATTAGACCCCAAGGCGAAATTCAAAATTTGGTAAAGTTAAAGAAATTTTATGGTTGGTCAAACAATGAATGGCACACAAAGATACTCAGTAAATGTTTATTAAAGTGAGCTCACTACCAAAACAAAAAAGTTTTGTCTTGTGAGCATGAAAACCTAGATGATGATTTTATATGTAAACAGCCCCCTCCCCTGACCTGCCAAAAATGTCAGGGAACAAAATTGAAATACCAGCATGTGTTTGCAAATTGTACTTTCAGTCACTGAAGGTATGTAGAATCCTTGTATCTGTTAAATTATGTTCTTCTATCAAATACAAACAAAATCTGTTACTGCCCAGTGGGAGTTTGCAGTTAATGATTTTATATTCTTCTATGTAAAGGAGGCATCTGACAGGGAAAAAAATAATATTTTCATTTTAATGTCATTTCTAAGGTTTAGATAACAGTGTGATTACAATCGGCACTTTCTTGTATCTTCTGTGTATAGTGGTAATGTTGATGGATAACATTGAAACTGAAGGATATTGAATCATTGAAGAAAGAAAAGACAAAATAATAGCTTTTTTAAAACTTTGTTTTTTTACATTTTAAGGTGTTGCAGAGCAGTTGAGGTGGAGGGGGGAAAAGGGGAAAGGAGATAAGGTAGGAGGGTGAGGAAGGGGGGTGGTTGAGGCCTGTGGCACCCCCCTCATTCTGGCAGAGGAGCCCAGGGTACTTCCAGCGGCAGCTTAGTGGTCATTGCTGGGCTGGATGCAGGTGTTGGGGGTCCTAGCTGAGGCCCCCAGCCCCTCCACCCTGGCTTGGGAGCCTGTGGCACTTCCTGCAACATCCCAGTGGTTGTCGCTGGGCTGGATGCAGATGTTGGGGGTGTGTGGCTGAGGCCCTCAGCACCGCCCACCCCAGCTTGGGAGCTGGGGAGGGGCTTCCACTGGGGGCTTGGTCATCGCTGGGCTGGATGTGGACATGGGGATGGGGAAGGGATGTGGCTGGGGCCCCCGGCCCTCTCCCCACCCCAGCTTGGGAACTTGGGGGGCTTCTGGTCCTTCTGGGTTTTGTAGATGTTCTTTGGTGGTATTAGACCTTTTTTGTTTTTTCTTTCAATTCTATGTTGGATTATTAGCTACCCACACTACTTAAACTCTGCACTGGAACTAATTTTTTGTCCTTTGCTTACTTCTAAAATGGGAGAACTTCCTGTGGGAACCAGCACTTGAGCCCTGTGGCTGAGCTAGATTTCTTCTTTGCTGCTGATTCCCTGGGAAGCCTTTTTTTGCAGCTCGGGTTTTGATTGTTAACCCTGAAAGCACTTCCAGGTCTTGTGAGGTCTGGCACACCTGGGTTGTGTAGAAACTGGTCTGGGCCTGAGTTTTTTAAGCAAACTGCAACCCCTGCAGTTCTGTATTCCTGACCAGTCTCCACTAAGTGGGCCTGTGCTGATTAGAGGGCAGATCAGCTTTCCATGCTATGCCCCAATGTTCCCCCTGTGGGCCTGTCTTCCCCCATCACCCACACTCCAAACACTTCCCATAGAATGGACCATGTGCCGGTCCATTGCAATGACTCACCTGCCTTTGAGTGGCTCCTTTTTTCTGTTGTCTGTGGCCCTCCACTCCTGTGTGGGTCTACGTGAACCCTGTTAGTGGTCTAGCTGGCCTGAGGGCCAGCAAGGCCTGGTTCTTCCCTGCAGCCTCCAAGCAACTTCATACGAAGGGCACAGCTGTGGCTTTTGCCAGCTCTTGCTCCGTGTGCTTACCAGGGCCAGCCTTGAAGTGGCTGGAGCTTGAAACAGTCTGAGGGGTCCTTTCTTTCTCTCATCGCAGCTTCTCCCACCTTCTTGAATTGTGTGGGTCTCTTCTCTTCCCCTGGGCTCTAGCTGCCCCAGCTTGGCAGTTGTTGGTTTTTAATAGTTGTAAATTGGTTAATTGTGGGAGAGTGTGACACTGGGTACCATCAATTCCATCGTCTTGACTGGAAGTGAAGTAATAGTTTTTTAAAAAGTAGAAACGGGCAGTAAAACATTTAGCAAATCATTCAAGAAGGATTAAAACAAGCCATGGTCATGGTATTAAGGAATTAACACCAACTAAACATTTAATCATAATACTCCTTTTTCCAAGGATTCTGACCCATTAAGATTGGTGCTTTGTGGAACTAGTTCTTAAATCATCATTTTATATTGTAATTTCATATTATTGGACATCATCATTCAATTATAAACATAATTAGATTTTGTACAAATTAACTTGAGATTTTATATTTTCTATTTGTGAAATTGTAGTTACCTTAACCATATAATAATTTTTTTCTTAATGAAGCTATAAGGCATTCAGATAATTCAAATGAAAGAAACAGGATAAGAGTAAAATAATGAAAACATGACTATCTGACATATTTGCAGTTCAAACAGAAGACCTATAGTTAACCATAATCTGACCTAACCAAATCCAGAATTTAGATTTTTCTCAGGTATCTTGTGTACATCACATTAGCCCATTTGCACATAAGCAGACCAGATTGCATATGAGTTCAGATTTACATATAGCTGATAACATAGGACTACAGTTGGATTTAAGTACCAGAACACGTCACCCACTCCCTTCCCCATCATTTCAGAATGGTATTCTGCAGGTGTTTTTCTTCAGACCGAGTGATTCAGTTACATGGTCAAGCTACTGATGTCCTGCTGCCCTTTTCTGCCTAGAAATCCCATCTTACTTGGAATCAAGTTGCACTTCAAATTGTTCTTGAAGCATCTCATCTGCTTACTTTGTCTTTCCCTGCTAATTGACCTGTTTTGTTTGAATTTTAATGTTCAGCTAATAGTTTTAGGGGAGCTTAAACATATATTTAAAATTCTTGACTTTTAGTCATTATACTCAATTTTATGAAAATAAATATTCTTTGTTGATTTTTTGAATTTTAATATAAGCAGTGCCTTGAATTTCAGGGAACCATGTGAAGCCAAAGTTACATTTGTATCCTACTTCATTATTTATAAACCTTTTCCAAATATATTATCTCATTTGATTCTTCCATTGATCACTTCCAACAGTAGTGTATATTGGAGCCTTATGTTTTATTTCATTGTTTTGTTTGGTTTTAAACTGGCCCTTTACATCCTGACCCCGCCCACTTCTAAAACCACAAGACTTGCTTTTTCATCCTTATACCCTATCTCTGTCCACTAAATTTCTTACTGTTAAACATAAACATCTCACTATTAAACTATTAAATGTACTATATCCCTTCATTACTCTCTGCCTTGGCAGATACATTACCATACAATTCATTTGACAAATTTAGCAATCAAAACCTAGTTGAAGGTCATGTCCTTTACGAGGATTTGTTTTATTTCTCTAACTAATTATTTGTATCTTAGTAAACTCATAGCATTTTGTGTATTATCTCTATTATAGCATAAGTCTTACTGTATTGCAATAGTCTGTTTATATATGTTTCCTTCTCTGAGAAGCAATCAACTATGTCTCAGCTTAGGACATACATGCTTAACAATTGCTTGTACAATTAGTGAAAAATACCAGGTTCAGTGTTTTTCCCAGTATACCACATTGCCCAGAGAGCTAGAGCTTCAAAACATGCTTTTGTAGAACATCATAAAAATCATGCACTTGTGGTATTGATACGTAACACGGTACTTTTAATATTTTATAAATTCTAAAAAATGGTGAACCCAGCTATCATTTTACTGATTTTTCAAGGAAACAATATCAGCAAGTAGCAATTTTTAATAAAGGAACATATCCTTGTAAAAATCAATAAGATTTTTAAAAACTGAAAAAATAAAGATCAAGCAAATGGTATACTATTTGATAAAACCCATAATGTTCACAGAATGACAGAAAAGGTGCTTGTACTCTGAGGCACTTGATTTTTTTTAATGTTATCTTTTTTTTAAGGCCACATGAGACTGTTACAGTATTTGAAGTAATGTAAGTCTATGAAATATAGCTTTCAAAACATACCAGATGGTTTTACAACCAGGTTACAACTATACTATGAGTTTCCTAGCCAGTCTGTTTTACTAAAAGTATAATCTTTGTCTCAAGTGAGCATAATTCATTTGAGCAAAGCAGTTTGAAAACAATGGAAAAAAGAAAAGGTGAAACCTTTTTCTCTGAACTGTTTTGTTAACTTTTAAATACCTTTCTACCATAGGACACTTTAAGCGCAAATCAAAGTGGAACCAAAATAGACTGGCACCCTGACTTTTTGTTGATTTTCAACACTCTTACATACTATTAACAATATTTATCTTGTTCCTGTCCTGCCCAGTGTTATGGTCTGTTGCCTTGGAACCTGTAGATTACTTTAATATCAGAAGAGAATGTCATATGAAATGTAGATTTTTTAAAGTATCAGTGGAAAAATTGAGCATTTATGTTAATCTTTACCCCTTCAAAGTCCCATGACAGGAAAGGAACAAAATGTCAAAGTTATAGGGAGTGGGAGAGGAGACAAGAGATGTGAACAAATTTTGGATCCTGGAAAACAGTTGAATGACCAAATGACTTATCAGGCAAGAGAAAGCTAAAATTTAAATCTGTAGTGATCAGAGCCATCAAACCCCCCCAGATTTATGCATGGAAAAAAAAGCTCAGGACTTGGGGCATTCTAAAATGTCAGTGAAAGAAAGATTAAACACAGGAGGACTGGTTTCAAGTTAGTATAAGAAGCAGTTAGACAGCCCTTTTCCTCACTTGGATTTACTTCTGGAAAAGTTGAACCAGAGAGTCTCTATATCCTTCAACAGACACAGCTAAGGATGTATTAAAGATGGGGGTTAATACATACGTATTATGTATCGGGATTCTACTTACTGAATGTGAGAACTCCATTCCGCTTTTCTTCTCAGCTCTGAGTAAGGTGACAATCAGTCATATTACCAAGGCAGAAATGTGTAGTATTCCTGTCTAGAGAAACAGACCACCTCATGAGAGAGTGTCTACAATGTAACTGGTCCTGTTTTTACCAAATTATCCCACAGCAAAATCTTACAGCCTATAAGCCCACCCATACATACAGAACTGCCAATTAGTGTTTTAGTGTCTTATTAAGTAAGTGTGTAGAGTCTTCACAAGATATTCAAGGAAAGTCTCTGACATGAAAAACAGACCAAAACAGTAGCAGAACAATTCCAACAAAACAAAAACAGGGTGGAAAAACTCAGAGAAAACAAACAGTGCAATAGAATAGAAGACAGATTAGCCAGCTCTTTCTGTAAAGGGCCAGACAGCATATGTTTTAGGCTTTGCAGGCCATATACAGTCTCTATCACATATTTTCTTCATTTTTCCTTTAACTCTTAAAAACATAAATTCTATTCCTACCTTGAAGGGTGTACAAAACAAGACATAGGCTGGATTTGCTCTGTGGGCTGTAGTTTACCAACCCCTGGATAGGAGAAATCTTCAAAAAATGTATCAGTAATATCCAAGGGAGGTAAGATACTGCCTCTGTGAAATAAGACCAGAAAATAAGAAAAAGCTTTTGGAAATTAACATGATAGCAACACTTTAAATGCAGAATAGTGCTTGGATGATAAAATTGAAATTTCCCAGATGGAAAAGAGAAAATGGGAAAGAAGAAATAGAAAATTAGAAGATCAGTATGCAAGAGCCAACTTCTGATAAATAGGAGATCCATATCAACAGAACAGATAAGACCAAAACCACAAAATAAATAAATAAATAAAAATAAAACAGTATCCAACACATTTTCGTGAAAATACTTAATGGTGCTAACACCAAGGTCAAGGGTTCAGATCCCATACCAGCCAGCAGCAAAACAAAACAAAACAAAAAAACACTTAACAAAGTAGGAATATAAGATACCTCCTTAACTTTAAAAAGAGCATCAATAAAAAACTCACAGCTAACATCACACTTAAGGGTGAAAGACTGAAAGTTTTCTCCTAAGTTCGAGATCATGACAAGAATGTCCACTTTCACCACTCCTAGTCAATATTGTATTGGAGGTTCTCACCAGGGCAGTGAGGCAAGAAAAAGAAATAAATGTATGCAAATAAGAAAGGAAGAAGTAACACTATCTTTATTTGTAAATTACATGATATTCTACATAGAAAAATCCTAAGGAATACATGAAAAAAATAACAATTAGAGTTAATAACAATACAGCAAGGTTTCAAGTTAGAAGGTCAATATACAAAAATCAATGGCATTTCTATTCATTGGAAGCCAAATATCCGAAATGAAGTTAGGAAAATTCCATTTAAAATAGCATCAAAAAGAATAAAATACTTGGTAATAAATTAAAGGAGGTGAAAGATTTGTACACTGAAAACTGCAAAACTTTGTTGAAAGAAAATCCTAAATAAATGGAAAGAATCTCATGTTCATGGATCAGAAGACTTATTGTTAAAATATCAACACTTCCCCATATCGATCAACAGATTCAGTGCAATACCAATCAAAATCCCAGCTGGTTTTCTGGCAAAAATTGAGAGGTTGATTCTAAAACTATTATGGAAATGCAAGGAATACAGAATAGCCAAAACAATTTTGGGGAAAAAAGGAACCTAGTAAGAGAACTAACAATTTTCTATTTCAAATTTACTACAAAGCTACAATAATCAAGACTTTGTTGTACTGTCATGAAGATAGACCTATTATAGCTCAATTGTTAGAATGGAGGGTTCATAAACAAATTTATACATTTTCAGTGACTTGATTTTTTTAAATTCCACACCTTTACTTTGTCCTTTTGGACATCTATGCAGGCCACACTCCATAGGGCTCCCACTGCTTTGGCTACATGACAGTTTTTAGATCTGTGGCCCAACCCTTTTGCCTTTTGAGGATTACAGAAAATGATTTTATTTGTAATTTCTAATCCTCCCATTCCCCCCCTCCCCAAACACATGAGTTTACAAACACATTAACATGTAAATGACTAGAAACCTCCTGGCAGGGACATCCTGGGTTGTCTCTGCTGGATATTAACACTGGAGGGGGCATTGTCCCCACATAGATGGCACGTAACATCAGGATTCTCACGGCCACTGTCCTGGACTTGCTGCTGGCTTCTTTGGCATCTCCAGATTCAACCACCAGTTTGTCTCCACTGTGCCCAAGAAAGAGCCCAGAAGCCATGAATGAGCATGGGGTGGTAGCGGCTCCACTGCCTATCATTGCGCCAGCTCAAGCTTGTGCTGGGAGATATGCTTCCTCTCCCAACAGTGCTTCTTTTGGGCCAGCCAGTCCTTCTGCTGACACTGAGAGCCGCAGTACCAGGCCACCTGGCAGTACCCATATATGTTGAACTCTCAGAGCTGCTTCTCAGTCACCGAGCAGGGAGGGTAATAACACTTGTAGTAGATGCATGAGATCCCCTCTTCTACTACATCCTCATTGGCATTGTAATACCAGGTCACATTCAGGACTGGGAACTCCTCTTCTATGGGGTCTGTGGGAAGCTGCTGAATTGTGAGTCAGAGTAACATTTACTCCTTTTGTTTGCTGGAGGTCTCTTTGGCTTTGGGCCACCAGCCCCATGGTACCAGCTACAGGTTGTCCAGGCGATTATCCATGGTCACAGCATTGAGATACAGCACCTGAAACCCCAGAGTGATGCCTCCCTTGTGTCTCTTCCACAGCAGCTCATGAAGGAGCCTTCCTGAGCCCTTCCTTGGTTTTCGTCAAAGGCATATGCAAATGTCTTAGCACCATTTCCATCTTCATCTACTTCAATTTGGGCCTCAAAGGAATAGCTCTCCACCAACAGGATGTCTTGCTCATCTATCATCGTGTATTTGGTTTTCCTGGGCACCTGGCCCAGCCACATAATGCTCAGTTTAAAGTCAATCGTGGCCAGGCCTGTGCTCTTGACTGGCAATGCTGTTCCCTCAGGAGGTGCTAGGCCGGGGCCTGGGAGAGGCCAGGCATGCCTGGATGGGCCAGTGATGGAGCCAGTCTGGGCCAGTGATGGAGCCAGTCTGGTCCAGGCTGGACCAGTCTTAGGCCGCCTCACACCTGCTGGACCTGCTACATGCACTGGCCAGGCACCACCACAAGTTGAATTGATTTTTTTTTTTAAGTAAGAGTGCCAAGATAATTCAGTGAAAAAATAGTCTTTTCACAGATAGGACAACTGGATGATTACTTGCAAAATAATGAAGTTTGACTCCTACCTCACACCATATACAAAAGTTAACTCAAAGTAGACCTATGGGCAAAGGACCAAAGTTCAAGCAAAGGGCATAAAGAAATATCACGACTGTAAGAATGAATATATAAAAAAAATTTTTTAAGTAGACCAAAGACAGAAAAACAAGAAAACAGGCATACATTTTTTTGATCTTGGATTAGGTCATAGTTTTTTACATCTGATATTGGAAGCACAAGCAACCAAAGAAAAATGAGATAAATTGGACTTTGTCAAAGCTTAAATTTTTGTTCTTCAAAAAACAATATTAAGAAATGGAAGACAACTCACATATGGAGAAAATATTTGTAAATCAGGTAAATCAGGATCTAGTATCCAGAATATGTAAGGAACTCTTACAATTCTACAATAAAAAGATAAAATATGCAGTTAAAAATAGACCTATAATTTGAATGGACATTTCTCCATAAAAGATACACAATGACCAGTAAGAACATAAGATTATGCTCAATATCATTGGTCATTAGGGAAATACAAATCAAACCCTAATGAAATACCATTTCACACTATCTAGGGTAGGTATAATAAAAAAGAATATGTTACAGTAACAAGTGTTAATGTGGATGTGGAGATTTGGGAACCCTCATAAATAGCTGGTGGACATGTAAAATTGTGTGGCTGCTTTGGAAAAGTGTGGCAGTTTCTCAAAAAGTTGAACATAATTACTGTATGACCCAGCACTTCCACTCCTAGGTATATACCCCAAAAGAATTGAAAACATGTATTCATAGAAAACATTTTAAACGAATGTTTTGTTTTGTACATGAATGTTTATAGCAGCATTACGTATGATAGCCAAAAAGTGGAAACAATACTCTAGTGAATTGAATTATGTCCCCCTAAAACTCCCTGAAGCTTAAATTATGTCCCCCAGGTTTTATGTATTAGAAACTTAGCCCCCACTGTGACTGTTAAGAGGATGGGAAATCCTATTATGGTAATTGAAAGGTGGAGCCTTGAGGAGGTGATTGAATTAGAGGACTGTGCAATAGTGAACGGATTAATGGTAGGAGCATGGTTCTGAGGGCTTTAAAAGAAGAGGAGAGTGTGTGTCTCTCTCTCTGCTCTTTCTGCTTCCCCCATCTTGCAATGTGAGACCCCTGAGTCACTGTCGCCACCACCAGATGGACTTTGGACTTCCCAGCCTCAGAAACTGTAAGCAATGAATTTCATTTTTTGTATAAATCACCCAGTTCCAAGTATTTTGCTATAAGCAATGGAAATAGACTAATACATATGCAGATGTTCACTAACTTATGAATGGATAAACAAAATGTGATATATCCATGTAATGTGATATATCCATAGAATTCAGCCATTAAAAGGAATGAAATACTGATACATGATATAACATGAGTGAATCTTGAAAACATCATACTAAGTAAAATAAGCCAGGTACAAAATGCCACATATTATATGATTCCACTTAAATGAAATGTCCAGAACAGGCAAATTTATAGGGACAAAAAGTATATTAGTGGTTGCCAGAGGTAATAGGGAATAATTGAGGTAATTCAAAGTTACTGCTAATGGACACAGGGTTTCTTTTTGGGGTGATGAAAAGGTTCTAGAATAAATAATGGTACAGATTCAACAACCTTTTAAATACACTAAAAACCACTAAATTGTACACTAAAATTTTTCAAATAATAATTATTCTAAAGGTAAAAATATTTTTCTAAGGTCTGGCCAGTTAGCTCAGTTCGTTAGAGTGTGGTGCTGGTAACACCAAGGTCCAGGGTTCGATCCTTGTACCAGCCAGCTGCCAAAAAAAAATCTACCAAATTTAATTCAACAGTCTATAAAAAGAATAATGCATGACCACATGTGGTTATCCTAGGAATGCAAGAGACTGGTTCAATATTTGAAAATTAACCAGTATAATTTACTATATTAACAGTTGAAAGAAGAAAAACTACATGACTTTATCAATTGAATTTTTAAATATTTTCGACAAAATTAAGTGTTTATTCCTGATTAAACAAAAAAATAGCTCTTGTATAACTAGAAAAAAGGACGTTTACTTAAAATCTACAATTATTAATAATACTTAAGATAGAAGGTAGTCTGGGTGGCTAAGGAAGAAGGCCTTAGAAAATATTTTCTATACTTTTCTTGATTTCAAAATAAAATGCATGTGACATTTTTGGATATAAGTTATCAGTAGTTGGCAGAAGTAGTGGATTTTTTTAATTTTTATTTTTTATTTATTTTTTAAATTTTATTTTATTTTGTCAATATACAATGTGGTTGATTATTGTGGCCCATTACAAAAACCTCTCTCCCTACTCCCTCTTCCATCTCCCCCGCCTCCCAACAACCTCATATCTGTTCGCTTGTCGTATGAACTTCAAGGAATTGTAATTGTTGTGCCTTCTTCCCTCCCCCTCCCCAGTTTATTTGTGTATTTATTTATTTATTTTTAGCTCCCACAAATAAGTGAGAACATGTGATAATTCTTTCTCAGCCTGTCTCATTTCACTCAATATAATTCTATCTAGGTCCATCCATGTTGTTGTGAATGGCAGTATTTCATTCTTTTTTATAGCTGAGTAGTATTCCATTGTGTAGATAAACCACATTTTCCGTATCCATTCATCTTATGATGGACATTTGGGCTGGTTCCAACTACTAGCTATTGTAAATAGTGCTTCAGTGAACATTGGAGAACAGGTATACCTTCAACTTGATGATTACCATTCCTCTGGCTATATTCCCAGCAGTGGGATAGCTGGGTCATATGGTAGGTCTATCTGCAATTGTTTGAGGAACCTCCATACCATTTTCCATAGAAGCTGCATCATTTTGCAGTCCCACCAACAGTGTATGAGAGTTCTTTTTCTCTGCAACCTCTCCAGCATTTATCATTCACAGTCTTTTGGATATTAACCATCCTAACTGGAGTGATGTGGTATCTCGGTGTGGTTTTGATACTTCCTGAATGCTGAGTGATGTTGAGCATTTTTTTCATGTGTCTGTTGGCCATTCATATATCTTCCTTTGAGAAATGCCTATTTAGCTCTTTTGCCCATTTTTTAATTGGGTTACTTGTTTTTTTGTTGTAAAGTTGTTTCAGTTCCTTGTATATTCTGGATATTAATCCTTTGTCATATGTATATTTTGCAAATATTTCTCCCACTCGGTTGTCTTTTAACTCTATTAATTGTTTCTTTTGCCGTGCAGAAGCTTTTTAGTTTGATATAATCCCATTTGTTTATTTTTTCCTTTGGTTGCCTGTGCTTTTGGGGTCGTATTCATGAAGTCTGTGCCCAGTCCTTCTGCCTGAAGTGTTTCTCCTATGTTTTCTTTAAGAAGTTTTATTGTTTCAGGGTGTATATTTAATTCTTTAATCCACTTTGAGTTGATTTTAGTATATGGTGAGAGGTATGGGTCTAGTTTCATTCTCCTGCATACGGATATCCAGTTATCCCAGCACCATTTGCTGAAGAAGCAGTCTCTTCCCCAGTGTGTAGACTAGGTGCCTTTCTCAAAGATCAGATGGCTGTAGGTGTATGGGTTGATTTCTGGGTTTTCTATTCTATTCCATTGATCAGTGTGTCTGTGTTTATGACAGTACCATGCTGTTTTGGTTATTATAGCTTTGTAGTATAGTTTAAAGTTGGGTAGTGTTATGCCTCCAGCTTTATTTATTTATTTATTTTTTGCTCAGAATTGCTTTGGCTATGCGTGGTCTTCTGTTATTCCACATAAATGTCTGGATAGTTTTTTCCATTTCTGAGAAATATGTCATTGGAATTTTGATGGGGATTGCATTGAATGTGTATATCACTTTGGGTAGTATGGACATGTTCACAATGTTGATTCTTCCAATCCAAGCACATGGGATATCTTTCCATCTTCTTGTGTCCTCTTTAATTTCTCTCAGCAGTGGTTTATAGTTCTCATTATAGAGATTTTTCACATCCTTGGTTAACTCTATTCCCAAGTATTTTATTTTTTTGGTGGCAATTGTAAATGGGCAAGCTTTCTTGATTTCTCTTTCTGCATGTTCACTATTGGAGAACAGAAATGCTACTGATTTTTGTGTGTTGATTTTGTATCCTGCTACTGTGCTGAAATCATTTATCAACTCCAAGAATTTTTTTGTAGAGGCTTCAGTCTGTTTGATGTATAGGATCATGTCATCTGCAAACAGGGACAGTTTGACTTCATCTTTTCCAATCTGGATGCCCTTTATTTCCTTCTCTTCTCTGATTGCTCTGGCTAGTACTTCCAACACTATGTTGAATAGGAGTGGTAAGAGTGGGCTTCCTTGTCTAGTGCCTGTTCTTAAAGGAAAAGCTTTCAGCTTTTCCCCATTCAGGATGATATTGGCAGTGGGTTTATCATATATGGCTTTAATTATGTTGAGATACTTTCCATCTATACCTAACTTGTGGAGAGTCTTTATCATGAGCGAGTGTTGAATTTTATCAAATGCTTTTTCAGCATCTGTAGAGATGATCATATGGTCCTTGTGTTTGATTTTATTGATATGGTGTATCACATTTATTGATTTGCATATGTTGAACCAACCTTGCATCCCTGGAATGAATCCCACTTGATCATGGTGTATAATTTTGTGTATGTATTGCTGTATTCTGTTAGCCAGTATTTTATTGAAGATTTTTGTGTCTATATTCATCAAGGATATTGGCCTATAGTTTTCTTTTTTAGTTGTATCTTTACGAGGTTTTGGTATCAGGGTGATGTTTGCTTTATAGAATGAGTTTGGGAGAATTGCCTCTGTTTCAATCTTTTGGAATAGTTTTTAGAGAATTGGTGTCAATTTCTCTTTGAATGTTTGGTAGAATTCTTCTGTGAATCCATCTGGTCCTGAGCTTTTCTTTGTTGGGAGCCTTCAGAAAACAGCTTAATCTGTTTTATTGTTATTGGTCTCTTCAGATTTTCTGTATCATCTTGGCTCAGTTTTGGTAGTTTGTGTGAGTCCAGAAATTTATCCATTTCCTCCAGATTTTCAAATTTGTTGGCATATAGTTGTTTATAGTAGTCTCTAATGATTCCTTGTATTTCAGAGGTATCAGTTGTAATATCACTTTTTCATTTCTAATTTTTGTTATTTGGATCTTCTCTCTTCCTTTTTTAGTTAGCCGTGCTAATGATTTGTCAATTTTATTTATCTTTTAAAAAAACCAACTGTTTGATTCATTGATCTTTTGTTTTGTTTTTTGGGTTTCTATTTCATTAAGTTCTGCTCTGATCTTAATGATTTCTTTTCATCTGCTAACTGGGTTTGGATTGTTCTTGTTTTTGTAGTTCTCTAAGGTGAAGTATTAGATTGTTCACTTGCCATCTTTCCATTCTTCTGAAGTAAGCATTTAATGCAATAAATTTCCCCCTTGGTACTGCTTTTGCAGTATCCCACAGGTTTTGGTATGATGTATCATTGTTTTCATTAGTTTCAATAAACTTTTTGATTTCCTGCTTGATTTCTTCTTGGACCCATATGTCATTAAGTAGAATGCTGTTTAATTTCCATGTGTTTGTATAGTTTCCAGAGTTTTGTTTGTTATTAATTTCTAGTTTTAATCCATTGTGGTCTGAGAAGATACATGGGATAATTCCAATTTTTTTGAATTTATTGAGACTTGATTTGTGACCTAACATGTGATCTGTCCTGGAGCATGATCCATGTGCTGATGAGAAGAATGGATATTCTGATGTTGTTGGATGGAATGTTCTGTAGATATCTGCCAATTGGTCTAGAGTGTTATTTAGATCTTGTGTTTCTCTGCTGATTCCTTGCCTAGATGATCTGTCCAATATTGACAGTGGGATGTTCAGGTCCCCTACTATTATGGTATTAGTGTCTGTTTCTTTCTTTAGGTCTAATAGAGTTTGCCTTATAAATCTGGCTGCTCCAACATTGGGTGCATATATATTTATGATTGTTATGTCTTCTTGATGAATGAATCCTTTTATCATTATGTAATGGCTCTCATTATCTCTTTTTATGGTTTTTAGTTTAAAGTCTATTTTATCAGATACAAGAATAGCTACTACAGCTCATTTTTCATTTCTGTTTGCATGGTAAATCTTTTTCCATTGTTTCACTCTTAGTCTATGTGAGTCTTTATAGGTGAGGTGGGTCTCTTGAAGGCAGCATATAGTTGGGTCTTCCTTTTTAATCCAGTCAATCAGTCTGTGTCTTTTGATTGGGGAATTTAATCCTTTTATATTAAGTTGTTATTGAAAAGTGTTGATTTGCTCCTAGCATTTTATTGATTTTCATTTGGATGTCTTGTGTCTTTTGTTCCTTTCTTTCTGATTTACCATTTGTCTTCTGTATTTGTTGGTTCCTTGGGTTGTAGATAAACTTTTTTTTTTTCTCTTCATTGTTGGCATTTTTATTTTACTACTGGGTTTTGATTTTTCTTGAGTTTTTATGGCAATGGTAGTTAGTTTTCAGGTACCAAACCCAGTACTCCCTTAAGAATTTCTTGTAAGGGTGGTCGTGTGATAGTGAACTCCCACAGTTTTTGTTTGCCTGAGAAATATACTATTTGCCCTTCGTTTTGGAAGGATAGCCTGTGGGGTAGAGTATTCTTGGCTGGCAATCTCTGTCTTTTAGTATTTTGAATATATCATCCGATTCTTTTCTGGCTTTTAGGGTTTGTGATGAAAAGTCTGATGTTAGTCTGATTGGGGCTTCCTTATAGGTGATTTGATGCTTCTCTCTTGCAGCTTTTAAGATTCTCTCTCTGTGTCTGAGTTTTGCCAATGTGACCATAACATGTCTTGGAGAAGACCTTTTTGGGTTGAATACATTTTGGGATCCTTGAGCTTCCTGAATCTGTAGATCTGTGTCTTTTCCTATACCTGGGAAGTTTTCTGCCACTGTTTTGTGGAATATGTTTTCAATGGAATCTCCTTTTTCCTCCCCTTCTGGAATACCCATGACTCGGATATTTGAGTGCTTAAGGTTGTCTGATATCTCTCTTAGATTTTCTTTAATGTTTTTAATTCTTTTTTCTTTCTTTTTTTTGTCTTCCTGTGTTATTTCAAATGGCCCATCTTCAAGGTCAGAAGTTCTCTCTTCTGCTTCTGCAAGCCTGCTGGTCATATGCTCTGTTGTGTTTTTTATTTCACTGAATGCATTCTTCAGCTCGGCAATCTCTGCTACATTCTTTTTCAGGGCATTGATTTCCTTGTACATTTCTTCTTTCAGGTCCTGTATACTTTTCCTAGTTTCATCGTGTTGTCTAGCTGAGATTTCTTGTATCTCATTTAGTTTCCTTAGAATTATCACTCGAAATTCCTTGTCAGACATTTCAAGGGCTCCTTCTTCTATAGGATCTAGAGCTTGAGAGTTATTACCCATTGGTGGTGTACTTTCTTGATTTTTCATATTTCTGGTATCCTGCCATGGCTGCCAATTTGGCATGGCTACCTCAGTGCCTGCTTGGTCATCTGCTGGTGCCTTGGATGTGTGGTCGCTGCGGGTCTCTGGCCTCTCCGGGGGACGCCTCTCTGGTCAGCACGTACTGGGCTGGGCTGGGGTCCAGCAGCAGCGAGGCCTACCTGCTCAGTTGCACGCTGGCGCCATGGGGCACATGGTCTCTGTTGGTCTCGGGCCTCTCTGGGGGTCCCCTTTCTGGTCGGCGCACACTCAGCCAGGCCAGTGGTTTTTTTATACATCTACTTTAGTGCAGTATATTGGGTAGCTTCTATAACTCTTCTCATAATAATGAATTGATTAAAGGAATGTGTAAATGACACACCAATGATTTTTCTGAATTTCCTATCTGACCCACTAGAAATCTGGGTTTTATTTTCAATGTTATATTTATTTGATTTTCCCTCCTTTCTTTGTAGGTGTATCAGACACAAAAATGATTGGGGAGCTCTTATTCTAGTGGATGATCGCTTCAGGAATAACCCAAGTCGCTATATATCAGGTAAGATTCTTAGCTGGGTTTAGAGTAAAAAAAAAATAGCAATATTGTTTTTTTTATTGTGTTAAAAAAACAAATAACATGAGATCTATCTCTTAACAACTTTTCAAGTATACAGAACAGTATTAACCATAAGCATGATATTGTACAGTAGTTTTCTAGAACTTTTTAATCTTGCATAACTGAAACTTTATACTGATTGAATAGCAACACCACATTTGTCCCACTCCACACCCCCTAGCAACTGCCGTTGTACTTTCTGCTCCTGTGAATTTGACTACTTTAGATACCTCATGTATGTTGAATCATGCAGTACTTGTCATTCTGTGACTGGCTCATTTCACTTGAAATGAGCATAATGTCCTCAAGGTTCATCGTGTTGCAAGTATAAGACAGGTTTTCCTTTTCCGTGGCTGAATAATATTCCATTGTATATAGGTACCATATTTTCTTTATCATTCATCTGTGAATAGACAATTAGTTTGTTTCTACCACTTGGATGTTAGGAACAATGTTGCAATAAACGTGGGAGAGTGCATATATCTCTTCAAGATCCTGGTTTTAATTCTTTTGAGTAAATATCAGGTGTGTAATTGCATCCTCTCTAATGCTTGTTATTCTCTTTTTTCTTTTCTTTTTGGCTTAAAATAACACAAATTTATTATCTTACAGTTTTTTCTTAACTTATTATTGTTTTTACATTCTAAGCTGTTGTTGCAGAGCAGTTGGCGGGGAGAGGTAGAAGGGGTGGAGGATAGGGTGGAAGGAGGGGCAACTCAGTCGAGGCCCTTGGCACCCCCCTCATTCTGTCAGGGGAGCCCAGGGGGCTTCCAGCACAGCTTGATCATGGCGGGGCATGATGCAGACTTTGCAGGGGAATGGCTGAGACCCTCGGTCCCACCCCCAACCCTGGGAGCCTTAGGCACTTTTGGTGGCAGTTGGTGGTCATCACTGGGCTGGGCGTGGGTGTCAGGCAGCGTGACCGAGGCCCTCGGCCCCCCACTGCACCTGCTCGGGATTATTGGGTTATTAGCTACCCCCATCACTTAAACTCTGCACTGGAACTAATTTGTTGTCCTTTGGTTACTTCTAAAATGGGGAGACTTCCTGTGAGAGCCAGCACTTGAGCTGTATGAATGGCTAAATTGCTGCTTTGCTGCTGATTCCCTGGGGAAGCCTTTTTGTGCAGCTCAGGTTTTAATTGTTGACCTCTTCAGCACTTCTGGGTTTCAGTACTTCCAGGTCTTTTCAGCACTTCCAGGTCTTTTCAGCACTTCCAGATCCAATACAGCTGGGTTGTATGGAAACTCTGGTCTGAGCCTGAATCTTTTCAGCAGATTGCATCCCCTGCAGTTCTGTATTCCTAACCAGTCTCCACCGAGTGGGCCTGTGCTGATTGGAGGACAGATCAGCTGTCCATGCTGTGCCTCAGTGTTCCCCTGGTGGGCCAGTCTACCCCACCCTGCACACTCCAAACACTTCCCATGGGACAGGCCATGTGCCAGTCCCTTGCAATGACTCACTGGCCTCTGAGTGGCTACCTTTTCAGTTGTCTGTGGCCCCTTGCTTATGTGGGTCCAAGGGAAGGGTCCTGTTAGTTGTCTAGCTGGCCTGGGGGCCACCAAGGCCCTCTCATTCCCTGCAGCCTCCAAGCAACTTTATATGAAGGGCACTGCAGCAGCTTTTGCCAGCTCTTGCTCCAATAATGGCATTACTGATAGGTATGAGGTAATATCTCATTGCAGATTTTGTAGATTTGATCTGCATTTCTCTGATGATTAGTGATGTTGAGCATCTTTTCATATGTATGTTGGCCATTTGTATCTCTTTTTTGCAGAAATGTCTATTAAAATATTTTGCCTGTTTTTTAATCATGTTACCTGGGGTCTGTTTTGTTTTGTTTTGTTTTTTGCTATTGAGTTGTAGGATTTCCTTATATATTTTGGAGATTAACCCTTTATCAGATGCATAGCTTGCAAATATTTTTTCCCATTCCATAGTTTGCCTTTTCACTCTTGATTGTTTCCTTTCTTGCACAGAAACTTTTTAATTTAATGTGGTCCCACTAGTCTTTTTTGCTTTTGTTGCATGTGCTTTTGGTGTCATCCCACAAAATTGTTGTCTAAACTAGTGTTTTGGCATTTTTTCCCTATGTTTTCTTCTAGGAGTTTTACAGTTTACATCTTAAATCCACTTTAAGTAGATTTTTGTGTGTAGTGTAACAATTTTATTGTTTTGCATGTGGATGTACCAGGACCATTTGTTGATGAGACTATCTTTTCCCCATTGTGTATTCTTGGCAACCTTGCTGAAGATCAGTTGACCCTAGATGTGTAGATTTATTTCTGGCCTCTCTGTTCTGTTCCATTGATCTATATGTCTTTCTTTATGCCAGTACCATACTTTTTTGATTACTGTAGGTTTGCAATATATTTTAAAATCAGGAAGTATGATGGTTGCAGCTTTGTCTTCTTTCTCAAGATAGTTTTGCCTATTTGTGGTCCTCTGTGGTTCCATATGAATTTTAGGATTATTTTTTCTATTTCTGTAAAAAATACCATTGGGATTTTAATAGATATTGCATTGAATCTGTAGATTACTTTTGGTAGTATGAACATTTTAACAATATTAAGTCTTCTGATCTATGAACGTATGATGTCTTTCCATTTATTTGTGTTGTCTTTAATGATCTTCAGCAATGTTTTATATTTCAGTGTACAAGTTGTGAAAGCAAAGTAAAAATGTGGAAATGAATCTCTAAGAAAATATTTTATTTGGGAAAAACGGATTGCAATTTGAGATATAAACATAGTCTGGGGTGGTCCTCTGGTATGTCCAAAGAACAGAGAGTTGGGAGTTTTATTAAAGAGAAATGCTATATGTTGTTTTGAAAGAAAACTCATTAGCACTAAGTGAAATTTTTTTGGAGTTGTCAGGCTTTGTTTCATGAGTGATGGCAGTAAGTAAAAACAATCTTAGAGTCATGGCAGGTTGTTTCAGCAGTTACTAGGTAAAACTGGTGTTAGGATTATAGCAGGTCATTTTATTAGCTGGGCTTGCAGACAATTCTTGAAGTACCTTATGCCCCAAGTGCTTTTTCTCCCTGGCCCCTCAACTCTTATTTAGTTTGGGTGTGATAAGAATGGCCCATTTTGTATAAACAACTTTCAGTCTTTTGCCTCCTCAGTTAGTTTATTCCCAAGTATTTTGTTCTTTTTGATGCTATTGTAAGTGGGATTGTTCTCTTAAATTCCTTTTCTGATTGTTTATTGTTAGTGTATAGAAACGCAACTGAGTTTTGTATGTTGATTTTTAAAGCCTGCAACTTTACTGGATTTGTTTATTCTTTTTTTTTTTTTTTTTAAGAATGACTGGTAAGGGGATCTTAACCCTTGACTTGGTGTTGTCAGCACCATGCTCTCCCAAGTGAGCCATGGGCCAGCCCTCTGGATTTGTTTATTCTAATGTGTTTTTTTTTTTTTTTTTGTCTGTAATTTTTAGGGTTTTCTACATATAAGATCATGTCACCTGTAAAGAGATAATTTTACTTATTCCTTTCCAATTAGAATTTTTGTTCTTTTCCTTGCCTAATCGTTTTGGCTAGGACTTCCAGTACTATGTTAAATAGTAGTAGCAAGAGCAGATATCTTTGCCTTGTTTATGGTCTTAAAGGAAAAGTTTTCAGTTTTCAACCATTGCATATGATGTTAACTGTGGGTTTTCATAAATGGTATTTTTTATGTTGAAGTGGTTTCTTTCTTCCAGTTTGTCGAGAGTTTTTATCATGAAAGGTTTTTGAGTTTTGTCAAGTGCTTTTTCTGTATCTATTAGGATGATCAGATAATTTTTATCCTTCATTCTGATGGTGTGATTACATTATGTTAATGTGATCATATTGATTGATTTTCGTGTCTTGAACCATTCCTTGCATCCAAGGATAAATCCCACTTGGTGGTATATGATCACTTTCATGTGCTATTGAATTTGGTATGCTGGTATTTTTTGAGGATTTTTAAAAAATCTATAGTCATCAGGGATATTGGTCTAGAATTTTCTTTTCCTGTAGTATCTTTGTCTGGTTTTGGTATTAGCTTAATGCTATCCTCATAAAATGAGTCTTTTGGGGGTTTTTTTTGTCTTTTTCGTGACCGGCACTCAGCCATTGTGAGTGCACCTGCCATTCCTATATAGGATCCGAACCCGCGGGCGGAGCGTCGCCGCGCTCCCAGCGCCGCACTCTCCCGAGTGCGCCACGGGCTCAGCCCATAAAATGAGTTTTAGAAGTATTCTCTCCTCTCCAATTTTTTGGAAGAGTTTTAAAAGTATTGGTGTTGATTATTCTTTTAATGTTTGGTGGAATTCACCAGTGAAGCCGTCTAGTCCTGGGCTTTTTGGGGAGGTTTTTGATTATAGACTCAATTTCTTTACTAGTTATAGGTCTTTTTACATTTTATATTTCTTCATAATTCAATTTTGATGAGTGTATGTTTCTAGGAACTTATTCATTTCTTCAAGGATATCCAATTTATTGGCATATAATTGTTCAGAGTAGTGTCTTATAATCCTTTTTATCTCTGTGGCAACAGTTATAATGTCTCCTTTTTTGTATCTGAATTTGTTTATTTGAGTCTTATCTCTGTTTTTCTTAGTCTAGTTTGTTTCCATTTTGTTGATCTTTTCAAAAAACCCAACTCTTATTTTTATTAATGTACTCAATTCTTTTTCTGCTATCTATTTCATTGATTTTTGCTCTAATTTTTATTATTTCCTTTCTTCTGGTAACTTTGGATATAATTTGTTCCTCTTTTTCTAGATCCTTAAGGTATAGAGTTGGGTTATTTGTTTGAGGTCTTTCTTATTTTTTAATGTAGGTGTTTACTACTGTCAGCTTCCCTCTTAGTACTGCTTTAGCTGCATCCCTTACTTTTGATATGTTGTGTTTTTGTTTTCATTGGCGTCGTTTTCTGATATCCTTTTGATTTCTTTATTCTTTGACCCATATTTATTGTGTTTAATTTTCACATATTTGTGAATTCGCCAGTTTTCCTTCCCCTATTTAATTTAATTCTATTGTGTTTGTAAGAGATATTTAGTATGATATATCTTAGTATAGACTTCTGAGTTCATCCTGTTTGAGTCCATTGGGCTTCTTAAATCTGATGTCAATTTTTCCCCAGGTTTGGGAAGTTTGGGGTCATTAATTCTTTAAATAAGCTTTTTGCTCTTTTTCCCTCTTTCTCTTTCTAGGACTCCCAGAATGAGTATATTAGTCTGCTTGATGGTGTCCCATAAGTCCTCTACGCTTTCTTTTCTTTTCTTTTTTCTTTTTTCCTTTTTGCTTCTGACTGGATCAATTCAAATGACTTGTTTTTGAGTTGCTGTTTCTTTCTTCAGCTTGATCAAGTCTGCTATTGAACCCCTTTAGTGAATTTTTCAGTTCGGTTGTTGCATTTTTTTGGTCCAGAATTTCTATGTGGTTCTTTTTTATATTCTCTGACACTTTGTTGAAATTCTCTTTTTTCCCCTATATTTTCTTGAGCTCGTGAGCATCTTTTTGACAGTTATTTTAAAATTTTTGTGAAGTAATTTATATACCTTTGTTTCTTTAGGGTTGGTTTCTGTAGATTAATTTGGTTCCTTTTGTGGGGCCATTTTCCTGTGTTTCTTGTAACTTTGTATTGGTATCCACACATTTGAAAAAACAGCTACCTCTCACAGTGTTTCTTTCTACACAGGAAGACCCATCAGCCTGGCTAGGCATTCTGGGGGCATCTCAAATCTTTTCTGTGGATCTGTCTTCCCTGGATTTGTGTGTAGATCCCTAATTAGAGAGATTTGCCAGTTCCTTTTTTTCTGAATGTCATAATCTCCTGCTTCCTCTTATCTATCTCTTGTATTGTGGGGCCTCTGAAGCAGCACTGTGCTGCTCAGCTCTTTTGTTCTCAGCTGACCCCAGGCATGTAGAGTATGCCAGGTTCTGTCAGCATTTCAAGACAGGCAAGGTAAAAAGCAAGTGCAGCCTCCTGAAAAGTTGGAATTTTGGATATATGGTCCAGTCTTCTCTTTTCTCCCTAGGGGGAAGCTAGGAACTGGTAGTTTACTCAATCACACGGCACTGTTCCGAGGTAGAGACTATGGCAAGAGGGTGCCACAAATTTTCCTATCTCCTTTAATGCAGCTGGCATTTTATGCTAACATACGTGCATGAGCCTCCTAACCTGTTTCTGAATTTCTCGTAAGGGGATTTGGTCTGTGTATTGCTGTTGACTCAGTGGCTCCATGGGAGGAATGTGGATCTGGGGCTTCCTATTCCACCATCTTAAATCTTTGGATTTAGTGGCTTCTATTTTTGTGTGTGTGTATTTGTTAATCTTTGAATTAGGATTTACAAATGTATATATTTTTTCCTATGGAAACACAAACAAACAAAAACAGACAAAAAACCAAGGGTATAAGGAAAAACTTGTAGATGAAGGCCTGACAAGACTTAGGGGAATTAAGAAAATGTACTGTCTGCCTACAAGTTAACAGAAAGCAAAATAATGATCAGTGCTTTTCATATATTTTGAGTGGGAGACTTTAAGTTTTACTGATATTCCCTAACAATGCAGCACTCAATGGCAGACTGAATCCCAGTAGCCAAGAATTCCAAGAGGACTGTTGGAATAGACTGCACCCTATCAAGTTCCTAAGGAAGGGTACCATGGTGCACAGTCTGCTGGCTTCTATTTTTAATGACAAAGAATTGGACAGAGAATTTGAATTACTAAATCAAACATAAACAATTCCTATTGACTAGAAATCTAGTCTTTTAATTCTCATGTGTTTACAAAAATTATTTATAAATGAGGATTTGTTTAGTCTACCAACATAGTATTAAATCAACTAGGATTCTTTAATTTCATAGAATGTGAGATGTGATTTAGTAATACAGTAGTACTTACTTTACTGCTCCCAGGGAAAAAGCTCTTCCACAGAAATGAATTTTCCAAGAAATATTGAGTTTTTACATTTAAGCAAACGAGCACATCTTTTTTGACTGCTTAGGATTCTTTATTCTTGTTCTGGGTTGTATTGAGGTTTGTTGTGTTTGTTTCTTTAGAGGTGCTTTGGTTGTTTTAGAGTTTATGTTAGTTAGAAGTAGTATTTTCTGAAAGGAAATAAAGCACCACTGTATGCAACAATATCAAACACATGGTTATTTTTTCCCTACTCAAATCAACAAATATTATGTGCCTATGATTTTTATCCAACAGTAACACAGTCCTTTCAGAGTTAATACCAGGAGGAGTCCACTTGTTATTAAAGAGCTGAAGATATACCTGTATTTTTATTATGACCTTCAAACTAAAAAGTTCATTATAGTATAATAAATAGATGCCAAATTTCCATTTTGTTTCAGAGTCTTTGGGTGTGGACTCTACCTTTTCCATTTTAGAGTCTAATTATTATATTAAGACATAACCAGCTGGATTAAAGCAGAATAGACTTGCTTTATTAGTTTTTTCTTTCCTTTCCATATAAAGCAAGCAGTAGCTTAGGTCAAGCAGTAACTAAAGGCACAAATGCTAAGCGCTAGTGTTTAGACAGCAGGTGGAGCTCAGATTCTTTCACATTTTCAAAAGCAAGCAATAACATCTTACACTGAAATGGCTTTCTTTGATTATAGAAAGTCAAAATTAAAAGGTATCTATTATACTAAAATATTTCAGTTTTGGAGAATTTCACATTTTTACTTTCACATTTTCCCTGAGCAAGCAAAATAAAGAACTTTAAGGGAAATGCTTAAATTTTTTTTCTTTTAAAATGTAGAACTTAAATTTTTATATTATAGTTCAGATTTATTGAGATTTTTAAGTTAAATATTTTTCATTATTTTTGGATGATTTTAATTTTTTCTGAGACTCATAAAGTGTGGAATGTTATCTTGGTAATACTAGCACAACAACACAAATTCTTTTTGATGACTAATTTTTGTTTAAATTCAATAAATACAGAGTTGATAGAAAAATCCCATTAATGTAAAGGAATATATTTGAAAGTATAGCAGTTCAAGTTGCTTGAAGCCCTGTCTTATCTTTCTCTGAACTTACAATACCATAGTGACTTTTAAAATTAACTGTTCTAAAAAATGATGCTACTTTTAGTAGCATTAGCAGGGAATATTTGTTTCGTAAAAGTTCAAATATCTGATTTTGAATTTCATTCTAAAGTTAGCCGTACTATAAAACACCTTATACTCATAATATGGTTCCTTTTCATGCAGTTTTTATGTGTCATGGTCAAATCACATCCCTTACAATTTGCTTAATTATATATTAAAAAATAATTATATAATAAAAATTCAGGAAGAACATGATTTGCCCGTAAGAAAGTGTTATTTCTTTCACTTTTAGAATACTTAAAGATGTATTTGGAATTGGTGGAGGAGGGGAACAAAAAAACTTTGAGACTGGAATCTTGATTTTATTTTTGCAAAAGAAGTCACATTTAGAATGTTGGAAGATTGTGTTGTTTACAACTTCTAGTTTCCCTACATGAAAAAGGTAGGCATTTTTTTGTGGGGAATTATAATACAATTAAATTTACCATGTTCCCCAATTATTCTTAAGTGGGAAATAGTACATTTCTTCCTCTTTACTCCCTCTGCCTCTTCCCTTCCTCAGTTGACAGTCACTGCATATAAAGAGAAATGTTATGGATAAATGACCATATCATACATATGAAGTAAAATTATAGGAAAAAATATTGAGAACCATTCTGTATATTTTAAATGTAAATTAGATGACTTCACTAGAAAAAGTAAGTTTTATCTTAATACATAATATCTTAATAACTAAGTAACCAAATTTTCTACTGGGTTTACTTTTTCCCTTAGGACTTTCTAAGTGGGTACGGCAGCAAATTCAGCACCATTCAACCTTTGAAAGTGCACTGGAGTCCTTGGCTGAATTTTCCAAAAAGCACCAAAAGGTCATTGATGTATCCAAAAAGTATAGAAAGAATATTCAGGACAGTGAGTTTACACTTGAAGTGGACTGTTTGAAGGACAGTACCCCAACTTATTTATTGGAAGCAGCAAGTCATTTATCACCAGAAAATTCTAAGGAAGACAAAGCAAAAATGTGTGCCCAGGAACTACAGTGTCCTAAAATTATAACTAAAAATTTTTCTCTACCAAGTGGCATCATCTCCAGAAAGGAGAAAAGTATGTAAATTTATACCCATTTACATTTGACAGAGAAATATTTTATTATATTTTGTGATATATTTATTTTGGTATAGATTAATTTCCTTAAACATACTGGTTTGTTATTAGAATGAAATAGTATGGTGCATTGGAATGAGAGCGAACTTTTGTCAGGAGATCAGAACATATTTTCTGCTTTGCCACTTACTAGCTTTGTGATCCTGAGCAAGTCACTTAACCTTTTTGATTCATAATAGATAAAAGAGTATCTGCATTGTTATCCATCCAGGTGGAGCTATAAAGGTCAAGTACGATGATAAATATCACAGCATTGTAAAGTACTATACAAATGGTAGATGTTATTCTAAAGGCTATATTAAAAATTGATCTATCTTACAGGTACTTCTCATATGAACTTTGTTTTCAGGAGGTGAGAATCAGTTATCCTAAATGATAGAGAATAATACTTTAAAATATATTAGAAGTGATGGTCTGTATTAGGGATTGGCAGACTGTGGCCCACAGACCAATTCGGCTGCCATCTGTCTTTTGTAAATAAAGTTTAATGGAACACAGTCATATCCATTCATTTACATATTGCAAACAGCAGAGTTGCTCTAGAACAGCATAATTGAGTGGTTACAATAGACACTATGGCCCACAAAGCCTGAAATATTTACTATCTGGCTTGTAACAGAAAAAGTTTGCCAAATTCTGGCCTGTATCGTTAGATATAATTTTAATTGTTTTAATTCATATATCATTGTAGTTCATCAATTTGTAAATGCTTATTTTGTAGTATATGTTTCTAAATAAATGTCATAGTGAATTCAAGGTGTTATACTGGTAATCAGGAAACCTAGGTTTTAGTACTGGTCTTATTACTATCCAGTTTTATAACTTTGAGCAAATAACTAAGTTATTTAGCAAAAAACTAAATAACTAAACCTTGTGGTTGTCAGTTTCCTCATTTATTTAGTAAGGGAATTAGCCTAGTTCAGTTTTTCTCAATCACTAGTTAGTGGATTTTCAAAGCATATTTTTATTTTACTCAGCCCTCTTACTCTTCCTTTTTACTCCTCTTTTCATTCAGTCTTGAGGTCCCTGGTATGGAATTTGATAGTTTACCAGACAGCATTATAACTTGGGCTAGGAAACACTGGAGCCCTAAGATTCCTTTCACAGTTAACATTTTGTTAAGTTCTAAGATGTAAGTCCACTGCTACTGGTTGTGAGCCCTGAATTACTTAGCCTATACAGTTATTTAAGTATTCTAATACGTCATCATTTTAACCTAACAATTATTATGCTATCCAAGAGCAGAAAGTTAATACTCTTAATTTTTTGTATTCTTAGATGATCCAGTATTCTTGGAAGAGTCTGTCCAGGCAATGAAGGCAGAAAAAATTGTGATTTCCAGATCCACAAGCCCAACTTTCAACAAACAAACAAAGAGAGTTAGCTGGTCTAGCTTTAATTCTTTGGACCAGTATTTTACTGGTAAAATATTGACTGTACCACCTGATCTCAGGTCATCAGAGAATTGTGCCTCTAGTCCTTCCACTTGCAAAACAAAAAAGGTGGAAAGTAAAACTGTTTTGCCATTCACTGATAAATGTGAGTCCTCAAATGTGACACTAACTACATCATTTGGACCATGCCTTCAGTCAGAAACCATTATTTCATCAATAAAGACTGATGCTACCCTTACTGAAGAAAATCATTCCAAACAACTGCTCTGCTGTGAAGAAGCCCTGGATCCAGACATTGAATTGTCTCTATTAAGCAAGGAAGCTAAACATTCCCCTTCAAGTAGAACTTTTGAAACAGAAGCAGGAGATGAATCTATCTATTTTACACCTGAACTTTATGATCCTGTAGATACAGATGAGGAAAAAAATGAACTAATTGAAACTGATAGAGGCAATAGATTGGCTAAGAATTCAAATTGTGTTTTAGCTGAAGACCTTTTCGAAATTAGAACTATGAAAGGAGTGGATTTCGTCAAAGAAATAAAAGCTGAGGACGGCACAAACACAGAGTTGAATAGAATCATGCATATTGAAGAAAATAAAATTGATGACATTGATGGTAATGTAAAAACAACTTGTATAAATTAATTGAAACTGGGAAAAACTCATGAAATGCATATAAAGAACTTTAAACAGTCTCCTTCCAAAAATGAAGTTGTGTTCCTTGGTGTTAGGTAATTGTCAAGCTATAAAAATATGTTGTCATGCTTATATTAAACTCTGTTATAAGTGGTGTGTTTTTTTTTTTTTTTTTTGAGATCTATTTTTCACTTTAATTCATTGTCATCAGATTTTTAAAAGTCTATTTTATGTTCAGAAATGTAAGTTTTACTATTCTTGAGTTTTGATAAAGTGATTCATACAAAATATTTTCCTCCAATAGGTCTTTCTTAGTTAAATGCAGTTTAAAATTAATCACTCTGAAAGATATTTAGAGTTTCCAGTTTCACATAAATAATTGTATTTTATAATATTCTTTATCCATTTGTTTTCATACTGGTACATAAAGATTAATAGCAGTCTATTCTAGCACCTCAGCCATGTTTCGCTATAGATTTTACTTCAAATCATCACTGGGATTTTTTTTTTTTTTTTTTAAAAACCAAAGTTTGTCTTGAAAAGATTATTCCCTTATTAAACTGCCTACTTATAGGTAATTAAGGATAAGAAAACAGCGTATATTTTTAATTGAAATTGTTTTATATTTTTTGTACGATAAACCTAAAATCAAACATGTTATAAACAAATTTATGTAAAGTTATAGAATGCCAAATGAAGTGCTACAAATTTTCTATTCTGATTGTTTAGCTTCATCATCATTGTAGAAAAAAGTGATATGCTTAAAGCCTTAATTATGCAACTTACTATTAAGATAGAAACCTTCATATACAAATTTGATAAACCGACTCATGTATGCGAGGGGACTTCAAAAAGTTCATGGAAAAAAATCATTACCTTTTAATTCAATTTTTCCACGAACTTTTAGAAGTACTCTCATATAACTATAGTTGGAATACATTTATCTTAGATCACAGTAATCCTTTCTGTGAATTTTGACTGTGTGTTTTTTGTGAATGAAGCTATACGTCTGATTAAAAATGGTTATAATGGGCCGACCCCGTGGCACACTTGGGAGAGTGCGGAGCTGGGAGCGCAGCAGTGCTCCCGCCCGCGGGTTGGGATCCTATATAAGGATGGCCGGTGCGCTGCTCACTGGCTGAGCGCAGTGCGGCCAGTCACAAAAAGACACACACACACACACACACACACACACACACACACACACACACACACACACACACACACACACACACACACACACAAAAATGGTTATAAAGGATGATCATCTTGACATCGTTCCAAAAATATATTCACTGATTTTTTTCTGAGAAACATTTGTTATTCAGTGGGCATTTAGACTTCTTGTGAATGATTTTAATAGAAATTTCATGAGCTTTTCAAATAATGTGTATGGTCTATTGTTTTCAAGTCAAAATTCCCAGTAATCAGGTATTTTTTACATTCATTTGGATTAATGAATTAATATATATGGATGTGTTTGCTTTTATTTGGATGGCATTTAGATTTGATATAGCTTATTTTTTCTATAGCATTGGATGTTATAACTAAGCATAGTTCAAAGAAATTTAAATTGACAATTTACCAATTAAATAATTTATCTGTAATTGGGATATATTAGATCTCATCTAGTAATATTTTTTTTAGTTGATCAGTGAGTAATAAGTACCAAACAGTAGATTAGAGGGCAGTTTCTCCATTGTTTTGAAAGGGTGAAACCATTTTTCCTCTCTGATATTGTTCTTAAACCACAGATAAGTGTAGTGGGGTAGTGGAAAGAATACCAGATGAAAGCCAAGAGACTTGGGCTGTATCCCTGGCTCTGCCACTAATTTACTAAGTCAGGTAGGCCATCACCATGCCTTTCAGGTAATTAGTTTCAACTGTAAAATCAGAAGTTAGTACTATAAAATCACACAAATCCCTTTCAGCTTTAAAATCCATAATTTAAAGGAATATCTGTTGATATTTTACTCTGAGTCAACTTTCATTTGCTTTTGTTCCAGAATGCTTAAAAAACATACCATTTTGTAGAAAAGGCGAAGTGACTCTGATCTACACTTCAGGAACAATTATATAAATATGTGCATAATAACTTGGAGATCAAGATATTTATTTTAATGCTGCAATTAAAACATTTTGGGGACTTTAGAAATTGTCTTTAGAAGAATTGATAAACTACATGAGAAAAATCAGGCATATTATTTTATAGTCATATCTTAGTGTTATTACCCAACGTGATCTCAAATACTGTCTCCTTTCCCTAGATAGGATTTTATATTCCTTTCAAAATCTAATTCTCTCTGAAGGTAAAAATTTCCATTACTGAGAAAGTACGTAAAGATATGCCACAATCTTTTAGTAATTCCAAGAGGTGTTTAAAAAATTTTGTATAATGATATTGCTGTTGAAATAGGTATATGGTTTCCTTAGACCACAACTTTGACCAAGATGATATTCCAAGAAATAAAATACTGGCCTTTATAGAGTAGGAGGTTTTTTCATTACTAACTTGCTTTTTTTAAAAAAATTGTATATATTTGTGGGATACAGTGTGTTGTTTCAAAACACGCATATATTGTACAATGATTCACTTAGGGTAGATAACACATCCATCACCTAAACATTTTTTCTTTATGGTGATTGTATTAGAGATCCTCTTTTCTAGCTATTTAGAAATATACAATATTATGTTATTAGCTATAGTCAGCCTAGACAACCAGAACTTATTCTTCCTAACTACCTTTAACTTTGTACCCACTAATCCACCTCTTTCCCTCCTTTCAGCTTCTAGTAACTGTTACTCAATTCTCTACTTCTATGATAAGATGCTTTTTAAAGAGATGTTTATAGAGTTAAACAAGTTAAAACATATAAAAGCATTTAAAAGAGTACTAAACAATATGGCAAGACATCAATTATTAGTTAGTAGATCAATTATATATCTAGAGTATACCTTTGCTTTATACAAAGCCCTCCCTAATGATAGATAGACAATAAGAATTGTTATACAGAAAAAAGGAAATTTTATTTGGGGTTTTTTTAAAAGGTTTTTGAGATATATAAGGTATAAATTGTTTATCAGATCATTTGCCTTATACAGTTAATGCATTTGAAATAATTATCCAGTACTGAGTTTATTCAAAGGCTATAGGTATCTTAGAGCATAAAGGCCACAATCCAGGAAAACTACCGGTTGTAGAAAGGGCTTTATTTATGGAAGAAAGGTACAATGTAAAGAGATGTTTTGTGACTTGACATTTGAATTTCAGATGAATCGTTTACAGTTCTCTAGAATTGTGTTGTGAATTAATGAGAAACTCTTACTATACTACTACTATGCATTTGATTATTACATGGTTTTAAATTTGCTATTGTTTCTAAGTTTACATAAGGCTTTGTCTTTATTCTTATGATCTTTCTATTCAAAACATTATTTCAAAAAAAAAGCCTTCCCCCATTTTTCTGCAATAGGACTTTGTCATGTTATTTACCTACAATAAAACACATTCAAAATTTTTCATTCTTTAGAACTGCTTATAAACTTTTTCTTGCAAAGTGCTTGTTGTAAAATCACTCGAAAGTCTGGTTATCGTAGTCATTTCTAAGTGATGGCATTCTTTTTGTATTTGATTACCACACAATCAATCTCACTTATGCTCTTTTTAACTTCCAATTTCTCAGTGAGCTACACAAGAATTTACTTTAATCTTTATGAGTTCTTGGTAGTTTCTTGTCTGTTTTCATAGGTAAATGCAGTCAATCTTTTGTAAATAGATAGCATTAATAATGAAGATTTTTGTAACCAAAAAAAGTTTTATTTCATCAGACAATGAATTTCTCAGGAAACTGAAACCTTAACATGAAATATCTGTGCAGCTATGAAACATACAATAAAGAACATCACTTCAGGAAATGGAAATTTAGAAAAATGACCAAGGCTTATGATCCTCTTGCCCTAAATGATGTTTATGTCTTAGAAAAAAAGAATTTTGTTTCTTAAGGTTTCATTTGATAGAACCATTAGCTGCCCAGCTTCCTGTATGCCACAATGGAGCCTTGTTATAATACCCATGGATCTGAGCCAGTAGAACACCTTATTGGTAAGACCACCTTATAATGAGGTGCTTGCAGTAACTAAACCCTCTTGGACTAGGTTCAAAACAACCCATCTTAAACCAAATTCCACTTTGTAATAAATACAGCCTCAATGTACTGGAAAGAAAACAAAAGCTATATGAAACTTACTGTTCCCAGAAATTAACCTTTGAAAATCTAATGGTAAATACTGATTAAAAGGAATATTTGTTGACAAGGTATAATTGGGTACATATCTTAGTACTTGTTTTTATAATGGAATTGGCTCTGCCGTTCTTAAGGAATTTATATGATTTTGATTATGCTTTTCCCCAAATTTTCATCATTTCACATTAAATTATTTTACATCAGTGTTTACAGAACTCAATATTAAAGTGTCTAATTTAAGGCCGGCTGATTGGCTCAGTTGGTTAGAGCATGGTGCTAATAATACCAGGGTCCATGGTCCAATCCCTGTACTGGCCAGCAGTCAAAAAAATAAAAATTAAAAAAAAAATATTTGGCTCCTGCTATTATGAAGTGCTGAATTGTACAAGTGACATATATCATGTAAACTAATTAGGTGCCATCATCTTTTATATATGATTCATATATAGTTGAAAAGTTTTAAAGGTATTAAATACTGATTTGATATTATTTTGGATGGAGTATTGTCTTGGTATGTTTTCCCTTTTTTTCAAACTGATGTTATGGTATTCATATTTAAATGTTAACTATCCTTTCAAACATTAATTTTTTTTAATCTGTTGTAAAGGACTCGAGTAACTTGCCTTGCCAGTCAGAACTTTACTGTATTGCTTGTGGAGCTGAATTATTACCTACAGCAGAAGGAGGTAGGAACTATAAAAGACTGCTTTGTGCCATTCTTAGTATCATTGTTGTAGATTAGGCATAACCTTAAACTAATGAATTATTTAGAGCCTAAATGTAAATTATGATAAAGTAGTTTGGTGTTTTAATGTTTCCATATTTGAGTCTTTAAAGTTGACTGGTAATATACATGAATTTTGTTACCATTAGACTTGGAAACATGTTCTAACTTTACCTGCTAACTTACTTTGGACACGTCATATAACCTCTCTGAATGTGTGTTTTTTCATTTTAAGATGGGGATAAGTAATAATTTCCTATGAAATAGATCAAACATGAGAATCAAATGCAGTAGAACATATTTTTTGCACCAGATGAGGAGAAAGATAACAGAATTAGGGGTCAAGAGAATGAGTATGAGTTTTGTCCTTCTATTTACTGAGTGACCTTGGTCATATTACTTTACTTCATTTTGCCTCAGCTTTGTTTTCTGGGTAAAAATAAAGCAAATAATAATAATAAAAAGATTACTGTGGGAACAAAATGAGATGATATGCAATATGTGAAAGTGCTTTATAAATTCTGAAGCACTGTTCAAATAATAGGAATCTGAAACAATAATGTAATATAATTGATATCTTCTTAGTATTCTGAAATACACCTTCAAAGGACTAATAAATTTGTTGAATTTGGTCCATATGCTGAGAAGCACTTTGAGCTGCTTATTTTAAAAATCTAGGAGCAAGCTACGGGATTGCCGGGCTTGGACAAAGAGAGTGTTCCTGTTAGAACAACTTTGGAAGGTGCCTGAGAAGAGGCAAGGCTAAGTAAAGAGAGAATGTGGAAAAAAGCTTGGAAAAGAAAACATAAAACATATCTACATAAACATTACATAGGACTTCTGGTCAAGGTGGAATAGACAGTCCCCAACATCACTCTCTCCCACAAATCAACCAACTTACGACAATGAAAAAGCAATGACAGCCAAGCTGGGGCCACTAAAGCTCAGAGGAAGAGGAAGAGACACCTACAGGGTATGAAGGCAGGAGAAGCCACAATGAGAGAAAGAAAAAGCCCCTCCGACTATTTTGAATCCTGGCTGCCTCCAGGCTGGAGCTGCTGAGCACATGGAGCAGGAGTTGGCAAAACCTGTAGCTGTGCCATTCGGATGGAGTTGCTTGGAGGCAGCAGGGGAGAAGGCCCTGGGCCAGCAAGACCTCTAATAGGGTTCCCATGGACACACATAGGAGTGAGGAGCCAGAACAACTGAAAAAAAAGGAGCCACTCAGAGGCCAGTGAGTCATCTCAAGGGACCAGTGTACAGCCTATCGCAGGGGAAGTGTTTGCAATATGGGTGGTGGGGGAGACGGGCCCACCAGGAGAACACTGGGACACAGCAAGGACAGCTGATCTGTCCCCCAGTTAGCATAAGACCACTCAGAGGACACTGGTCAAGAATATAGACTTGCATGGGGTACAGTCTGATGAAAAGTCTCAGGCCCAGACCAGAGTTTCTACACAAACCAGGTGCACCAGATTTCACTAGACCTGGAAGTACCTATAAGGTCAACCATTAAACCTGAGCTGCACAAAAAGCCTTCCCCAGGGAATCAGCAGCAAAGCAGCAATGTAGCTCAACCACAGGGCTCAAGTACTGGTCCTTACAGGAAGTTCCTCTCTTTTAGAAGTAAGCAAAGGACAGCAAATTAGTTCCAGTGCAGAGTTTGAGTGGTGGGAACAGCAAATAATCCAACACTGAACTGAAAGAAAAAAACAAAGTAGCCACAACCAGAGACAAAGTTTGATATTAACTAGTAAAGGTCTCATTTCACCAAAGAACACCTATAACACCTAGAAGGACCAGAAGTCCCCTGGGCTACCAAGCCAGAAAGGGGAGAGGTCTGGGGGCCTCAGCCATACCCTCTGACACCCACAACCAGTCGCAAGGGTGGGGGCCGAGGGCCTCAGCCACCCCGCTCTGACAAGTGCAACCACTCCAGTGATAACCACTGAGCCACCACAGGAAGCTCCCCAGGCTCTCTTGAGCTGGGGCAGTGGGAGGCCTTGGCCATGCCCCCTCAACATGTGCAATCAGCCCAGCGACAACCACCAAGTAGCAGCAAAAAGGGCCCTGGGTTCCCAAGCTGGGGTGGTGAGAGGTGAGGGCTTTTACCGCACCCCTGTGACATCTGTACCCAGCCTGGCAAGGACCAAGCCACAGCTGGAAGCCGCCCCCACCCCCATATCCCCTGTGGGAATGTGGAGGGTGTTGCAGGCCTCAATCCCACCCCTCCTCCTTCCTCCTTCCATCACATTTCCTTCCCCTTTCTTCTCTCCCTCTCTCTCCCAACTGCTCTGCAACATCATAGAATGTAAAAAAATAATATTAATAAAATTAAATTTTCAAAAATCTATTTAATTATTCTTTACTAGCAAGACTTAACTATGACAACAATCTATTTTCCTATTTTATACCTCTATTTTTTTTTTTTTTTTATTTAAGTGTCTTGCCTGTACAGGTTTGCAAACCCTTGACCTTGGTGTTATCAGCACCATGCTCTAACCAGCTAGCCCACTTCATATTTTTATGTCTTAAAATTTGTGCACATTGCCAACAAAAAAAAGTTATCAAAGGAACATTGAAATCCATGGATTCCAATGAGATCATTATATGTAAGATCCATGGCAGGGACTTTTTTTTTCTTTCTGGGCTCTTTGTTGCTGTACTCCCAACACTGTATTTGCTGACTAAATGGACTATTAATAATGTATATATTACTCAGCTATCACATGTGCCTATTTTCATTTGACCAATTTCTTGATTCTAGCAATCTTTCTCTTCCAGATTTTTTATTTATTGCTCTAACTGCATTAAATCCCTCACACTTTCTCCATTCCTTCTTACTGAACCTTTACCCCTTCCATTGTGGGCCAGAAATTGTCTTTTCTCTTTCTTTTATTCTGAAGGGTGTACCTTTATCAAGTTTACCTACAAAGTTGAGATGTCCATAAACAGTATTATTCTGAAGCAACTGGATTCTTATAAAATATGAGTTGGACTTCATAGCAACTAATTGATTAGCCTAAATGTCAGCCTTATCGTAAAATCCTTTCAGTCCCATTACTACCCCGGGACAAAATTAATTTTTCCTGCCTATGTCCTAAGGTAATATTTAGTGTATGATGTTGCAATTAATTGTTTGCAAATCTGTCTTTCCAGCACACTGTAACCCCCTAAGGCTAAGAACAGCTTTCTATATTACCTGGCATTTATTCATCCATCCACTCATTCATCCGACATACTTTGAGAGTCTGCTTTGCATCAAGAGCTGTGCTATGCTCTAGGGATACCAAAGATGAGTAAGAAAAGGATCATTTCCACCAGGAATTTATACCCTAAGTCACATACAAGTAACACTTATGGTACAGTTTGATGAGAGTTGTATAGAAACAAGGCATGTACCAGAGTTTTGTTGAATATGCATACTGGTATGTATGTACAAATTATGATTGTAGTAGAGGATCTGTTTCACACAGAAAACATCTTGACAAGTATTCTTTAATTTTTTTTAGTGAAAAAAAATGCTTACAGTTTTGAAATATATTCTTGAGGGAGTACCAGGATATGCTGTTGTCCCTGATGTTCCCATCTCCAGATCTCTTAGCCTCTCTGCTCTAGATTATTGTGTTAATTCACCTAACTAATGGGAACAAAGCAAGAACATAGCAAATACATCTTCTATAATGCTTTAGTGTATAGCATGTAGTATATCACAGAGCTTTCAGAACATTTGGTTCTCACCACAGCCTGCCAAAGGCCAGCAACACAAGTGGCATTATCCTCATTTTACAAATGAGGAAAATGAAACCTTACTAGACCACAACCAAGGTCATGGTGTTCTTTCTACCTGTCCATAATGCCAGAGTATTTTGATGTATTTTGTACTTATATATTGATTTTAGACTACCTCTGTTCCCCCATATCTCTTTATGAAAGGTATAGTTTCAGAAATTTTGAAAGCAAGCCTTATTATCTTTTTCCAAAGAAGTGCTGTCCAGACCATTTTACAACATTTTTATAATACTAAATGATTAACTCCCATTAAGGAGTATGAGCTCTTTAAGAGCAGAAACAGCCCTAGAGCTGTGTATGGTACTTGACACATAGTAAATACTTAGTAAATTTTTTTTTTTTTTTTTGGTGAGAAGGATGAGTCTTCTCGAAATAACCCCAAAAGCTTAACAGATTTGCCTTAGGTAACATAGGTAGTGACATTAGAGTCACAACCAGTACCCTGGTGTCATGACTTCCAATTCTAGATTCTTAATTCCTTACCAACTTACCTAATATCAAAACCTCAGTTTCTTGACTTCAGCTCTTGTGATTTTTACCTGCATTTCATCCATCCACTTCCATTGACTATACCCTTAAACTTCCTAACTTAAGTAATATACTAGTATACCTCTCTCTCTGATCACCGTCCTCCATCCTTTCAGCTTTCATTACGTTTTTCTTTCTATACCTATTCCTTCCATTTTCTCCCAGTTTATCAGCCTTCTTCAGTTTTCACTTCCTTCCAAGTTTGGACCTCATAGTCAGTTCCTGGAACTAATTTCTCACTAGTGTCCTGAACTCTATCCACCTTTGTCATTCCACTATCCCAGTCTTACAAAATCCCCAAACCTAGTTTAATGTCACAGTCTGCCTTTGATGTTACTACACCTGGAAAGTTGAGCATTGCTGAAGAAAGTTGTATATTAGCATGGTTTGGTGCCACCACAGTGGGTTCTCAACACTGCTTTTCAGCTTATGTATTTTTCCTGACTAGTCCTTTCTCTCTCCTCTCACCCACCAGCAACTGAACTAAACTTACATGTTACTTCTTTTCTCAACTCAACTCTCTTCCCAGTTTTTATATGCTTCCTCTGGTTAATCTTACTCTCCCTCGGCCAGTATGCTGTTGATTCATCCAGCTGTCTGCTCCACCTCTTGGATGTCCCAGAGCATCTCAAACTCAATTTGTAGAAATCAATTTTTTTCTGAACCTACTCTTCCAATTTCAACTGGTGGCACCATCATCTATATCTCGTTATCCAAATCTTAAACCAGCATGTCATCCAAGTTTTCTTTCTCTCTTTCAACCACCATGTCCAATCAGTCACTAAAGTCCTTTCTGCCAGTTTTGCCCCCTAAGTAATGCTCAACTCTCTCCTCCATTCCATCTTCACTATGATTGCATTAATTCAGAACCTCATAATCTCTCTTCTAGATTAGTGTAATAGTTCTTAAGTAGTCTCTTTGTTGCCAGTCTTGCCCCTAAAGTCCACCTTGCTGCCAGTTAGTCAATCTAAAATGTAAATCTGACTATCTAATCCTTTTTTATACAAAATGAATTCAAAACTCCATTTGAAGATATACCAGGCTTTTTGTGATTTGGTCCTACCCAACATCTCCAACCTCATCCTCTGCCACCCTTTGCTAACTTTATTCTTAAGAATAATTTTTAAAACAGATCATGCTGTTTCACAATTCATTGACTTTGCTAATGCTCTTCTACCTGAGCAGAGTTCCCTTTCACTTCTTTCCCTGGCAAACTCCTACCCATCCTGAGAAATTCAGTTAAGGGAATTATTCCTCTGGAAGCTTGCCATGTCCGCCCAACTGGTTGTCTGTCTTGGCCCCCAGTGTGTAACTTCAACATAATATTTTCAACACTATGTTAAAGTTGTCTAGTTTTGCTTCACTCTTATATATCAGACTTATAAGTCTGTACAAAGTAAGACCTTGTTTGTCACTCTTGCAACAATTTACGTCACTGTTCAGTTCCACAAACTGAACTGAACCATGCTATCCTGAGACTGGCTACTTCTATTTAGGCATTGCTTTGATTTGTTTATTATATCGTTTATTACTGTTTTAGTACTTTAGAGTACTTTGAAAGTCATCTACTACTCTTTTATTAAACATGAGGTAACCAAAACCCAGAGAGAGTTAGTACTAAGGTCATATTGATGGCAACACACCACATTGTTTTTAAGGTAGTTTAGTTCATATTAACTTGCCTTCCTCAAGGCAGTCTTTGGGAAAGTACAATTGTAGATAATCAAAAAGTGAACATATTAAAATACTAATTAAGGGCTGACTGGTTAACTAAGTTGGTTAGAACACAGTGTTATAACACCAAGGTCAAAGGTTCAGATCTCTGTACCAGCTGTCTGCCAAAAAAAAAAAAAAAAAAAAATCTTGAAATACTAATTAAAAAGCCACTCAATCACATTCTTTGTTACAGCATGAAAAGCAGTACATATTGATAATAATAGATTTTAATGATATAGTCACCTGTTTCATTGTTGCCACTGTGAGCAGTAATTCTCCATAGAGTTGTCTTCTGATTGACTAACACATCCACAAACATCTTAACAAACTACTGAAATCAACAGTGTTTTTTTATTTTTATAGGAAATTAATATCATTGTTTGTATAATACACCTTTCCTAAATCTCCTGTTTTGTTTTGGTGGCTGGCTGGTAAAGGGATCCTGCCTTTCCTAAATCTTTTTCACCTTAATTTATTCTTAGGAATATTTTTAAAAGCTTTTCCCGAACATACTGGGCTGATAAAAATCCGAAGAATCTTCCTGAATATTAAGTTAAATTGCACAAAAAAACCTTTGCCATTGCTTAAGTGAGTCAGAGTACAGATCAGAAGAAGAAAATTTATTTTATGTCATCGGTGACAATGCTGCCCTTAACCATTTAAAAACCACATTAATGGTTTATCAGACTTCAAAGAAGAATGAAGGTAAACTTGCTTAATGGCTACATTGCTTCTTTGTCATTTTCTAAAGTCTTCAAATGTAAATAAGCTAACTTTCATTTTCAAGTGAGTTCTAAAAGGAAAAGTAATTTTTAAATCTTAAAAATATGTTCTGTCTCGCTCACTTGGGAGAGTGTGGCGCTGATAAAAATATGTTCTGCTGTCTTAGGAATTGTAAAAGAAGAAAAACAGAATCTCAAACTCAATTTGTGCAAAACAAAGAAATGTACAAATAAGAAATGTCACATTGGAATAGATGAGGCATTGATCCATCTATTTCTGGTATAACTCCCAAAAAAACAAATTCAGATTCATGCTTTGGCAAGCTCAACCTGGTTATAGTATGAGCAGTAACTCATGGAGGCAACTTACAGGATAAAAGGAACTGGGTTCCACCAGCTGTTCCTAAAAAAACAATGGGCTGGGCATTTATATACAGACAAATGACCCATAAACCCAAGTCCTTTTTACATTACAGAAATGTCTCAGGTTGCCTACTGCCCTTTTGCACTTTCCCAACCACTTTAAAGAATGTTCAACATGTTTATTTTTATCCTGCAAATACCTGTTTCTAATGTTGGATGGAAGGGACTAAGCCACACATTATGATTTATCCCAGGCTTTGCACTCACCCCAAAATATTCCTAAACTCTAGTCATTCCTAGAAGTAATACGGCCAAGGAGAAGCATATTACTTATAATCTGAAATACTGACTTAAAATAATCCAGATATATTATTTCTCCATTTTCAAAAACAATGGATTCATCTAAACTCTTTTTTTTTTTACCTGTTTAAAATCTGAGGGTAATAAGTTCTATGATAATATCCATTAATTCAACAATTAAACATAAAAGACACTTAAAACTATAAATTGGGGGTTTTCCCTGCAGCTGCTCACTCAGAGGTGGACCATTCATGACAAACGTGAATGTTTACTTTGGTTACAAATGTCTGTAGAAACATATGGTCAGATCATATGGTTCTAATAATGTTCCCTTTAGCACTTTGCAACTTTGACCAATTTCAATATTTTTTCTGGAACTGGAAATTCTTTCTTGTGGTAAACTCATTTATCGAAAAATGAATATGTGGTTGTTAAGAATTTTTGGCTTATTGCAATGTGGAAGGTTGTAAGAAGTTTTTCTGACAGCTACAACTTTGTATAGATTCATAGTCGTATTATTACACAAATTTTTCTCTTTTTCAACTATTTATATGACCTTGAGCCATGTTGTTACTATTTTTCTGAGCTACCTCATTCAGTGTCTCCTCAATTCTAAGTTTCCACTCCTCTTTTTTATTCAATGGACAGTGACTTCCAGGCACAAATGTAATTCCATCTAAATAAAATTGGGGTTGAGCATGAGAAGTTATCTCTTGGTCTATTATCTTCCTTCTACCATGAGTACCTCTGTTGTATGTCACCATTAATTCTTACAAAAGGTAGCAAGTGCCCACTTATGAATCACCTGCTAGCTATTCAACACCTGGAGCTCTCACTTCCTCAATGAAAACTTGTAGCTGTGCTCACTTTACACAAATAGCAGTCCGACCTAAGAAAAGGTTGTACTTGCGAACTTGAAATCTGGATTTTTGGTCAATTTTCAACTGAGGAACATGGAAAAACTTTTTGTCTTGAAACCAGATGTACAACAGTTATACCTACTATTGTTTTGAATGTACTGTAAAAGGAATAGTGCTAGTCCCACAGATGAAGTACCATTGTGGAGGCTTGAGTAAAATTACTTTGCTATTTCTAAATGCTGAGAAAATATTTGCATTTTCAAAGTAAATATTTGCATTTTTAAAGTTTCTTTTTAAATAGCCTTCTCTTACAATATGAATCTTCAGGATCTGTCTGTTATTTATATTACAGCCTCCATCATGGGAAAGATTGCATTCTCATATTTTTACATGATCATTGAACTTCTGTTTTAAAAATGGTATTAAAATAAAATTTTGAAAGGCACCATTTTACATTTAATTAAAATAGGCAGATTTTCTTATTATGGAATGTGAAGATTCGTTAATAGTGTTCTCAGTTATACATAGTTTTATTTGAGAACAAGGAGTTATGTTTTCTCTTGAAAAAAATGTTGATTCTTAAGGAGGCAGTAAGCCGAAAGTATCTGAGCATGAGTTTTATTTTTCTTTCTTTACTTTCTTTTATTTTTTTTGTCTTTTGAGCATGAGTTTTAGATTTGAGTATTTTAAACCCCAGCCTACTGCTTTCTGACTTGAACTTATACTCCCAGAAACAGTTTCCTCTTCCACAAAATAAGGACAGTATCCCTGTACTGGCCAGCCACAAATAAATACATAAATAAAATGAGGACAGTAATATCTCACAGAGTTGCTATGAGGATAAAATTAAATAGTGAATTTACATAATAGGCATTAGCAAGTGTAAGTTATTACTCTCTTTTTAAAAAAAACTTATTTTCTATACTCTTCTATATTATGATAGACTAAAAGTTCTTAAAGTTGAATCTGGTAGTTCAGGGTTTATGAAAGGCTTTTTTTTTTTGTAGGTGTGGAGACAGGTTTATCTCTAAATGCCATCTGGAATATGAAAGAATGTCCCTTGACCAGCTACTTACAGTGTAGAAATTGTATCAACGAGTCTCTATTCCTATGTCCTTTAATTGGGGCTGAAATAACTGACCATAGAAACATTGCTGAATCCAGACTAAGTTTATATATGTTTGTTTTTGAAATTTAATATGGGGCTGCTTATGCATAACTACACTTACGTAATGATGAAGATATAATATGAAGTATTGCTGTGCTGCAGATAAATAGAATTAGTAAGGCCCATTTCTCATCGATTAAAATATATATACTATTAAAGATTAACTATTTCTAGATATAATACTTAGTAAGTTTGGCATTAAACCATAAGTATCAAAGCCAATACTAAAAAGCCATGTGCATCATAAAAATTTATACACATTATACCTCCATACTGCAGTGAAATTGCATTTTAAAAACTTACATTTTTAAAGTAATCCAGTCTTATCTCTTTGTGTGTTTTTAATCTGCTCATTTAAGCCTAATCAGGATTGAATATACATTGGAGACAAAGACATGACCCAAAGATTAGCCTTGTAAAATAAGGATTGGATTCTCAACTCAATGGGAACCCCTACTGTACATCTCTAAACCAAGCAGATTCAAAGTTATAATTGTAATGTAAACAATTTGGTTATAAATACAGTTCCATCAGAAGATGATAGTACTTTCAGCAAATAATTTCCATAGATAAAACTAGTTATCTTCTTAAAGCACTGTGAATAGCATCATTTTAACAAACATCAAATAGCAGGTAACTAAATGTAGATAAGATTTTTAAAAATGTTTTCTTAGTGTAATATAGTGTGACGGTTAAGAATGTGAACAGCACAATGAGACCAGTTGGATATCAAATTCTACTTCTGCCTCTGTTAACTCCATGACCTTAAGGAAGTTACTTAGCTTCTCTGTGCTTTAGTTTATTTTTGTGCAAAACTAGGGAAATAATACCTAACCAATAGGGTTGTTATGAAGATTAAATAAGTTAGTTCATATAAACCACTTACAGTAGTGCCTGGCATGATACAATAGGTCCCTTAGTATTAATTAGCAACAATAGTCATAACGATAATAATTTATCATAAATATTGATATTACTTTAAAATTAGTCCTTTGGTTATGAGAAAGTGCAGGATCATTTATTATTCCAACATTAAATAATGTAATTAGAGGTGAGAACATTTTCCCATTTCAGTGTTTAAATTGTCTGCTGATTGCTAGGCATATGCACAATTTAAACTATAATATTCCTGTTTTAGCATCATGAAATAGTATCCTAGTCCCTTAGCAACAAGAAATGTTCTACTGCTGTGGATTTTATAAGGTGAGTTTCAATACACATTCAGAGGAAATGCCATTTATAAGCATACAGTTAACTGTGTGTTCACAGGAAGAGTATAGTTAAGTACTATTCCTTTGTAGGCTGGTGAATCATGCCTTACAATTAATACTTCTCAGTGGGAAGAAAATCGAGCTTGTCTTTCTTCCAAAGGGGGTAAAATTGGCAGTATGGGAACATTGAAAAGTTCTGGCAGAGTTATATATTTTATTCTTTAAAATTTACTCTTCCCAACTGGAAATGAAATAAAGATTTTGTAACAAAACTTTGTTCCATTTTCTTACCTGATAAGAATTTTAGACAAGAGGGTAAGCATAACCTTATTTTGGTGGAGACCAGTGAGAATTATCTTTCAAATATGGCTTTCTTTTTGATAGTAATACTCACATGTCCATCCATATTACACTTCTATATTAGTGAGTTGAGAAATTACATCATTACTTATCATATAGGTGAAATGAATATAACCACTTGCATCCCTGAGAAATAGCTTACTTTTTATTCTCTTGTTCAATAAAAGCACACCAAAATTCATATATTCTTTAACTTATTTAATGATTCTTTTTAAATATGAAGACGTTTGGGAGTCTTAAATCTGAAATGACTGCATATGCAAATGTACTATATGCAAACGAAGGATTATTCCTGCTGTTTCTGGTTTTACTGAAGGTGAGTTTTATAGCTATTGTTGGCAATCTTATCAATGAAAATGAGATTCGTTCCAGAGATGTTATTATTTTTAATCCAGATATATCATGTATAACCGAGTAATCAACATCCCCACCGCACAGTCAATATTTTGCCTGAATCTGCAGCTCCCTGGGAAATGTCCATTCCCAGGATGTTGTGGCTATGTAATTTAACTCAGTATTGGGGAGTTGGGGGGAAACCTGCCTCCAGGACACTGCTGGAACAATAGCAACATCAGACACCAAAGGCCATGATTTCAGTTGGGGCAAACAATAGCCTAGCTAGGAATTTACCAGGAAATCCTGAAGAAGTAGAAAGGCATAAGGAACTTTGAAAAGCTCTGATGTATTTCTGGGGATCCCAAAGCCTGCATGCATGAACAAAGTGGTGAGCATACTCACAAAAGACAGGAAAAGGGGAAAGCCCCAGTCAGTCACCTCTAGCTGACTTTGAGGCCCTGCACAAGAAGGAAGTGAAAAGCAAGGCTGTCTTATAAGCTGTCTGAAGTTTGAAGGTGAGACTTCTCCCGTAGATTCCCTTGGCAAAGGTTGGAAAACATTAAAAAAGCAAGGCATTTCAGGAAATCTGACTGATCATTGGCTGACCACTAAATTATAGTGACCTAGAGGTGACCAGTAAGAACCTATACTTAAAAACAAAAACAAGATCTTTAAAACAAACAAACAAACCAAAAAAAACCAGAAGAGAACTCAAAGGTAGGGAATACAAAACGTACACAATTATTTCAAGAAATTCGCTAAATATGTGAACAACAAGAAAAACAGCAAACCCTGGAAAGTGATGTACCAAACAGAGTTGTTGCAACATATTGTCTAAAATATCCACTTTTCAACAAAATAGACATATAAATAAACAGCAAAGTATGCAAAATACATAGGATAAAAAGTAGTCAAAGTACATGTCTCTGAGCTGGCCCAGATTTTGGATTTAATAGAACATATTAGTGGTTGCCAGGGATTAAGGAGGGAATGAAGGTGGAAGGGAAGTGAGTATGGCCATAAAAGGGCAATATGAGAGATCCATCTGGTGATGGAAACGTTCTGTGGGCCGAGCCGTGGCGCACTCGGTAGAGTGCTGCGCTGGGAGCGTGGCGACGCTCCCGCCCCGGGTTCGGATCCTATATAGAAATGACCTAGTGCACTCACTGGCTGAGTGCCGGTCATGAAAAAGACAAAAAAAAAAAAAAAAAAAAAAGAAACGTTCTGTGTATTGACTATCACTGTCAACAGCCTGGTTGTGGTATCATACTACAGTTGTGCCAGATATTACATTTGGGGAAACCAAACAAAGAGTCATGGGATCTCTGTACTATTTCTTACCACTGCATGTCAATCTACAATTATCTCAAAATAAAAAGCTTAATTTTTAAAATGAGGAAGAAATTAAGACATTCTCAGATAAAAGCAGAGAATTTGTTACTAGCAAATCTACCCTGTCAAAGGGAGTCCTTCAGGCTAAAATGAAGAAAGACTAGATTATAACTTGAATCCACATGAAGATATAAAGAACATGGGTAAATGTAACTACAGAGATAAATATAAAAGACAGTATAAGTGTATTTTTGTTCATAATCCTGTTCTATCTTTTAAAAAGAGGACTACATAAAGCAATAATTATAAGTCTGTGTTGATGAGCTTATATTGAACGTGTAATTTTATGGCAATAATAGTACAAAGGAGAGTGCAAGGCAGAAAACTTTGAGTATATATAGCAAACCCTTGAACACATGGGTTTCAACTGCAGGGGGGTCCACTTAAGCATGGATTTTTTTTCAATAAACATATTGGAAAATTTTTGATAAGGTATGTCATGCATGACATCCCTAACCAAACACCTAAGTAGCCTACCTAACAGTAGGCTATCAATAGTTAAGTAGTTAAGTACCGCTTAAGTAACATCACAGTGCCCACCCACCCCCTCCCCCGCCAACACTCAGGGCTTGGCCACAAACTAAAGATACATAAGACATAGAAAATAAGTAGCAAAATGGCACACAAATCCTACATTATCAGTAATTGCATTAAATGTAAGAGGTGAAAATTTTTTGTGCCAATCAAAAAAACAGATATTTGCAGAATGGATTTTAAAAAAACAAATGTGATCTAACTATATGCCTTCTACAGAAGACACAGTTTAGATTCAAGACACAAATAGATTGAAAGTAAGAGGATGGAAAAGATAAATGGTGCAATCAGTAACCAAAAGAGTACTTTGAAAACTTCAATAAAATTTACATTTAGCTATCTTTATTTAAAAGAAACAAAAAACAGAAGAGTCAAATTACTACCAACCTTAAAGAAATAAAAATGATTATTATTGTGAACAATTGTATAACAAAAAAATTACATATCTTAGATGAGATGGACAAATTCCTTGAAAGACACAAACTACGAAACTGACTTAAGAAGAAACAGATCATCTGAATATACCTAAAATAAATAAAGAGATTGAATTAGTGATTAAAAACCTTCCCACAAAGAAAAGCCCAGGACCAGATGGTTTCACTGGTAAATTCTATACATTTCCAAAGAAGAATTAATATCAATCCTTCACAAACTCTGCCAAAAAGCATAAAAGGAGGAAACACTTTTCAACTCATTCTAAGAGGCCAGTATTACTCTGATCCCAAAGCTAGACAAAGACAGCATGAGAAAATTACAGACCAATATCCCTTATGAATTTAGACACAAATATCCTCAACAAAATGCTAGCGAACTGAATCCAACAACATAAAAAAAACCCCCACCATGACTGAGTGAGATTTATCACAGGAATGCAAGCTTGGTTTAAAATATAAAAATTGGGCTGGCCAGTTAGCTCACTCGGTTAGAGCATGGTGTTAATAATATTGAGGTCTAGGGTTTGGAACCCCTTACCAGCCAGCCACAAAAGAAAGGAAAAGAAAAGAAATCTGAAAATCAATTAATGTGATATACCATATCAATAGAATAAAGGATAAAAGCTACATAATTATCTCAATTGATGCAGAAAAAGCATTTGACAAAATCCAATACTTTTTCAAAGTAAAAACACTCATTAAACTAGAAATAGAAGGGATTTCCTCAAACTAATAAAGAGAATTATTTATGAAAAACACGTAGTTGACATCATATTTAATGGAGATGACTGAATGGTTTCCCTCTAAAATCAGGAATGAGTTAAGGATGTCTGTTCTTGCCACTTTTATTCAACATTACTGGAGATTATAGCCAAAGCAATTAGGCAAGAAAAATTAATAAAAGTCATCAGATTAGAAAAAGAAGTAAAACTTGCCAGTGATACGATCTTACATGTAGAAAATCCTAAAGAATCCCTAAAAAGAAAAAAACAAAACAAAAAAATGAATTTAGCAATATGAATACAAGATCAATACACAAAATTCAATTGTATTTCTATATAATACCAATGAAAAATCCAAAAATGAAATTAAGAAAACGGTTTAGTTTGCAATAGCATCAAAAAGAATAAAATACCTAGGAATAAATTTAACAAAAACATCACATGCTCATGGATCAAAAGATTTAATATTATTAAGATGGCAGTACTCCCCGAATAAATCTACAGATTCAACACAACTATTACACTTCCCAGTCTCTAGATTTACTAAACAACTACAGTAATCAAGACAGTATTGTACTGTCATATGATAGATATATAGAAAACGGAGTAGAATCAAAAGTCCAGAAATAAACCCGTATATTTATGGTCATTTGATTTTTGACAAGAATGAATGACAATTCAAAGGGGAAAACATAGTCTTTTCAACAAATAGTGCTGGGACAACCAGATATCCACATGCAAAATAACGAAGTTCAAACCCTATCTCAGATCATATATGAAAGTGAACTCAGAATGGATCAGACACTTAATGTGAGAGTTAAAACTCTTAGAAGAAAATAGAGATGCGAATCTTCTTGACTTTTTTAGGCAGTGGTATTTTAAATATAAATTTTATTTTTTTTGGAGCAGTTTTAGGTTCACAACAAAATTGAATGGAAAGTGCAGAGACTTCCCATAATATTCCCTCTCCTCCCTGTACACAGTTTCCTCCACCATCAACAACCCACACTGGAGTGTTACATTAGTTACAATCAATGAACTAACACTAACACATCATTATTACCCAAAGTCCATAGTTTACATTAGGGTTCACTCAATGTTTTATGTTCTATGAGTATGGACAAATATATGATGACCTATATCCACCTTTATAGTATCATACAGAATAGTTTCACTGCCCTAAAACTCTTCTGTGCTTTGCCTATTCATCCATCCCTCCCTTATAATTACAATTTACCTAAGTACTCTTTCAAATAATACTATATCACTTTATGGATAGTCCAAACACCTCATAATGGAGTATTCCCAATTCATCCCTTCCACCACTTATAACATTGCTGTCATTCACTTAATTTATTAATAAATTATAATCACTAAATACATTGTTGCTATTATTATTCTGAACAAGCATCTGTTGGATCACTTAAGAAAAAGAAAGATGAAAGATTTTATTTTACATTCATTTATTTCTGCTCTAATGCTTTTCCTTTCTTTATGTAGATCCGAGTTTCTGACAGTATTAGTTTACTAGGGCTGTTATAACAAAATACCACAGACTAGATGGCTTAAATAGCAGGAATTTATTTTCTCACAGTTCTGTAGGCCAAACATCCATGATCAAGGTGTTGACAGGTTTGGTTTCTTTTGATTTATAGATTCCACTTTCATCATTTGTTTTCCTTGTAATTTATTGTTTGAAAAAAAGCCAGTCAAGTTATTTGTACTGTAGAGTTTCCCACAATCTGGATCTAGCTGTTTGTTGCCCTGTTATAATTTAACAAGTTCCTGAGGCCTCTGTAATTTCTGTAAATTGGTAGTTGCTTGTCCAGATTCAGTTTTTAGTTTGGCAAGACTACTTCATAGATGGTTTCATGTCTTTCCATCAAGAAGGATATAACATTTGTGTCTCTCTCTTTTCATGATGTTAACAGCTATTGATGCTCAATGCTTAGGGTCATTAATTCATTGGAGATTGCAAAATAGTAATAGTCTAATTCTATCATCCCTTATTCAGTTACTACATAAAGTACTTTTAGAAGAAATTTCCCCTTATTATTTGGTTACTCAGAAATTTTCTCTTATTATTTATGTATTATTTTATACTATTATTATATATTATATTTTCCCTTATTATACAGTTTAAATAGGAAAGTCAGCATAAATACTTGATACCTTTCTTTACCATAATTATCATAGCAAGTTGGTTCACTAACATCCTGTAACAATAATGTTTTTTGGTTGTTGTTTATTTTTTAGTTTTGCTATAAGTCCAGCAATTTAAATATTTTTTTTTTTGTATGTGTGTGTGGATATATTTCAATTCCTATCAGATTTCTAAAGTAGAATAAAAACTCAAATTTTATGTACTTGCTGTTTAGTAGAACCACATTCAGGAGACATTACAATGTGGCTTGGAACACAAAATGTAGACCAAGGATGTGAATGGCACTTTGCAAAAGAGGGCATTCAAATGGCCAGTACGTATGAACAGGTGCTCAACCTCATTAGTCATCAGGGAAATGCAAATTAAAACCATAATACAATACCACCATACACCCACCAGAATGGCTAAAATAAAAACAGAAAATGCTAAAGGTTCATGAGAATGTAGAACAGCCAGAATTCTCATCACACTCGTAATAGTAATGTGAATTGGTATAACCATTTTAGAAAACTGTTTTGTAGTATCTACTAAAATTAAACATATGTATACCCTGTGCCCCAGCAATAATCCTGGATATATTTATCCAACAGAAATGCCTACATATGTTCACCAGAAGGTGTACAAATTGTTTGTAGCAGCCCAATTCATAGTAGCTACAAAGTGGAAACAGTAGGAGAAAGGATAAATAATCCAAAATCTATCATCAGAAGTAGAATGGATATATAAATCATGGCATATTTGCAATAAGAGAATGAATGAACTATAACTACACTCAAAAACAATGAAGAATCTCACAAACATAATGTTGAGAGAAAAAAAGTGAGATGTAAATTCAAAAACAGGCAATATTAACATATAGTGTTTAAAGTCAGGATAGTCTAGTAGGGAGGCCCCTAGAGGTTGGAATGGGCTCCAGGATGTTGTTTCTTGATATTCCCTTTTTTTAACTGGTTGTGGGTTCATGGGTAGACGCACTTGGTGAAAATCCATTGAGCTCTTAACTTATTATTTGTGTACTTTTCTATATCTTTGCTATACTTCAATAAAAAGTTCTTAAAATACAGTATGTGATATCCTTGTCTAACCTCTTCCATACTTTATTAAATAATGCTTAATTATACGAAGCAATTCTCGAGCCCCACTGGATCTAAGGCATTTTAGGAACATGAATATGAGTAAAACAGAGTCCCTTCAAGTTGCTCACAATGGATCATTAGTAGAAAAACTTAAGCAATGGAACTGCGAGCTCTCCAGTGGCATAATTTTATCATGCTCTCAGTGTTTGGAGATCAAACCAAATTAATTTAACACTACTCTAAAAATTTAAGTACATGCAACCCATAAAAAATTTAGTCCATTATTTTCATGACTGGTCAGATAAGTCAGCTGTTGAAAAGGTAGCCTATCTATAATAGGGATTTTGTGGTTTTTTAGTAGGAGCCATGTTAACACATTTGATAAACTTTTATCTTAAAGCGCCTTTCTGGAATACCAGTCTGACCTCAATCTGAACAAAGCCTTAGTTGATGATGTTTGCAGGAGGTAGCTTGGTCATTTTCTCAGCCTGTATGTTTATTATTGAATGTTAATCAGATTCATTATTAAAGATTTTGTCTGCCACACAAATGCATAATTGGCTATGTCTGCGTGGCCACCTTTTGTCTTGAGCAGATTGCTAAAACTGCATTAGGCATCATTAGACCAAAATGATGACCTTATTAATTTGTCCTTTATTTGTTTTCTAACAGATTGGGCCTTATTATTGTGCAAACACACTATAGAACAGTCTTAGAAAAAGCTCATGAATTTCTCTTAGTTCATAACAGGATTTTATGCTGAAGGATGCATGAAATAATTGCTAATTATGTTTGAACTGTCTCCTTTTGTGTGTTTTATAGAGCACTACTCAGAAGCTATGAGTTAAAAGTAGTACAAAATTGAGAAATTTGTAAATTAAGCATTGCTCTTCTAACTTGATCTATTTTATCATCCACTTTTTATTGATGAAATGGTATAAAGGAAAAAAAGATTGAATACAGTACTTGAACGTGCATGTTAGTTTGCTCTTAAAATGAATCATGAGATAGAGATAAGCAGAAAATAATCATGAAATCATAATTTTTAAATATATTTGTTAAAGCCACATTTTGTCTACAACATATTTTTCTTAAAATGACATTTGCTGAGCTTCTTCATATAAGACCCACAGAATTTTATTGTAAAATATTCATCTAAGGTTTCAATAGGCTAAAAGAAAGATACATAATAACATCGTTCTTGTTCCACTTCCATTATTGTTGTAGGTAAATACAATTGTAGGTGAATTTGTTGGAGAAATGAAGTGTTGTAAAAAAGAAATTTGGTAGAAATGAATGCATGAAATTGGCAGTCATCCGCAAGCTGACAATTTCAGCATAATTGGTTTAATCAGAATGTGTTTTGTAAGGATCTCCAGAATGTCTTTGGTAATCTGTCTGCTCCTGGAGCTGAGACTTGGCCGCAAATAGAGTTATTGCAGCCTTAGAAATGAAATCCTCACCCATTAAGGGTTCAGGTGGACTTAGCTTCATAATCTGGTTTTAAAGTTTTGAGTAGACAGATTTAGATGGTTATCCTTCATATTTCCTGACCAGTGAGTTTTAGGGAAAGATATTTGTAATTTTATATTTTATCAAGGAACTAAATCCTCTCAAATTCACACATTACACATTATGCTAGGATGAGTTATTGTCAAGCATTTTGTAAATAAAGTACTTTTATAGGTTGTAAACATTTCTATAGTATCTATTTAGGAGTGAAAATATTTATTCTTTAATGGAAATATTTTTATAGTATCTGAACCAAACTTTTCTACAGCACTATAAAACAGAACTGGCTTATGGAGCAGGTGATACTCTAAATGGATTTAATTACTAAAGTGCCAAAAGAATTCAGTATGAGTTGACTAATGGTACAATATTAAATTTGATGAAACGCCATTATTTATAAAAGATAGGAAAAACGAAGTTACTTCAAAAGGTCTGTGGAAAAATAGCATTAAAAGATAATACGAATCTTCCCATGAACTTTTGGAAGACTCCTTGTATTAGTCAATATAACCTAAATAAAAGACTACTCCAATAAAGCTGATCAATTGTCTAGTTTTGTTTCAGTGCTAGATTTCTTGCCTAAGTTGTTCCTTGACTCTAGAAAACCCCTCTCCATTCATGTTGGCTATTTTGCCTTTCCCATTTAGGACTCATCTCCTTTGTGAAGGCTTCTCATAACCTTGTGGCCACATTCACCCCTCACTTTTCCTGCAATGCTTCTGGTCTATTTTAACATGTAACCACTTACTCATAAATAACCTTTGATTATCTGTTTAACTGGTGTAGGTCTTCTACTCTCTTTGAGATATGTTCTTCAGAAAGAGCAAATCTAGCATAGATAGATAGATATAATCAATAAATGTTTGTCAAAGTGATTGTATATCCCTGACAGCATCTTTTTCTTCAACGTCTCTAAATTAGCCACAACTATAGTCACCCCTATCATTTCTGGTCTTACTATTTTTTTCTGCCTTTTAAAATAAATTTTCCTAAGTATAAGTATCTATCAGATGCAGGTGGAAATGTATATGTATATAATGTATTCATATAATTTGAATTGATCCCAACCCTCAATAGTGTAATTTTGTCAAAAGACAAAGACTCCTAATATAACACTTAGCAGACAGTTGGTAGGTGCTAACAGAGTCTGATCTTTTTTAAATCTAATTTTCAGTGGGCCAGCCCCTTTTTTTCTGATTTCAAAGTGAATTCTACTTCTACCTAGCTTGTAGTGATGGAATAATGAAATAATATCAATTTGCTTTGTACCATTAGTATGTGTGACTGTACATTTTTAAGCAGATACAGAATATGTGTTCAGGTTATAGATGACCCAGACGTAGCTCACTTACCTACACAATGAGGGAATTTCTTTGCAAAGCACTGACTTCTCTGACTTGTTAAAGGCACTCTGATGGGAGCAAAATTCATATCTGCTCTAGACACTAAAGTTCGTAAGAAGCGAAGATCTTATAAGAATATAAGAAAAAGGAAAGAACTTAGTTATGTGACGACCATACATTTGAATATGAGTAACATAAAGTAATCAGAACTTTTTGTCAGAATGTGGAAATAAGGCAGTTAAGCGAAAAGATTTGCCTGTTGCTCAATACTAAGTTTAACGATGTGAAATTGCCAACATTTGGCCTTTTTTACCAACAAAAACAGCAATCACATGTGATTCAGCCTAATAGTGTTAATATATTGATTTAATGGCAAGGTCTGATATTCCATGAGGCAGAGGGACAGATTAAACAACATGCTCAGTCGGACAGTCAAGACTAGTCTCAAGTTTGTATGGTTTTTCCTAGCTTTTTTCTACATATCAACCCATCACATTATTTTCATCACTGGTATGCTGCGTTATTCTTTACATTATCTAAATTATCTTAGAACTCAGTGGACCTTAATTCTTGGCCTGCACTTGTACCACTTAGTTGGTACTAATACTCTTTTCAGGCATTAGAAAGAATTCTAGATTAGGAATTTAAAAATTCCTAGTCTTCACATTACCACTATAATTTCCTCAAAACCTAGATAAGAATAGCATGTGGAACACTAGTTCCTTTACCCAAGATCTCTGTGAATCCGGAGGGTGGGATTGGTAGGTTTTCTTCTTTGCCCCAAAGTTCAAGCTCATGCTTCTGTTGAGTTTGTTCAGTTATGAATTATTTCCTCGTCCTCCACATGCTGCCCCCATCTCAGACTGTGCTCACCCAGGTATAGAAGTGGATCGTGCTCTCAAATATTCTCTTTTTAATAAGGAGGAGGAAAAAGAGAAAGAAGATGAATAAAAAGAACAAACAAAAAGATAGAACCCCTCTTCAGGAATTGCATGTATGCAGCAGGTTCACTGCAGGTCTGGGAAGAGGGAGGTTCAGTGAAAGAGCGTGTACTCAAGTTGAATATCAAACATCCCTACTCTCTAAGGTACTTCCGTGCCCCCAAAGGTTGCTAACAATCCTTTTCCTTCCTCTCTCTTCTCTTCTGCTTTTCTCCTACAATACCCTTGTCCCCAAATTCCTGCTCATTTCTAGTACAAGGCAGTTTAGCTGTCTCTGGCTTCCTTGTCTCCAGCTACCCACGTTCTCAGAATCCCACTTCTTTTGTTTCCCAGAAAGTATTTTTCTGAGCAAAAACAGTTGCCTCCCTAATAGAAAAGAAATCCTTCCATTAACAACAAAGACAATGACTTTGTCATTCTGCTACTAACAGAACGAATTTGGGCAAGTCGCTTATAGTCTCTAATCCTTAATTTTATTCATCTGTGAATTGGAGGTGTTCTACCTGATTTGCCTGTGTTGCAAAGTAATAAGTATAACATTATATATGTGTATATGAAAGTATCATATAAAGTTTTATGCACATTTAGAGTGTTCATGTGGGAGAGAGCATGGCGTAAATAACACTAGATTTCAATTGCAGGATATGTCTTACTCTGTCCATCACTTAATTTATTCCTCACAATAGTTCGTAGTCATTTCCAAAAATTTTACATATGACGAAATTGAGACACAGAAATGCCAAATAATTGTAGTTATTACATGGGAGAGTCAGGATTTAAATCCAAATGTAATAGCCTATGAAGTCTGTGGGTCTGTTTACTTGTTTGTTTTTCATTGTATCTCTCTGCCAGATTTGAGTTACTAGTTGTACACTCTTTGACAAGTCACTTAATTTATCAGAATTTAGGCTTTTTTGTAAATCAGAAATAATACCTGTGCTGCACAGTTCACAAGGATTTTCAAGGATCAGATGAAGCACTTTGAAAATTTGAATCATGTAAGTTTAAATAGTGTTTATTTATTGAGAAGTAGATGCAAAGAGAAAGCAGATACATATATTTAACTGAAGAAATTTTAGAATTCAAATGAAGATAATTCGGATTGTTTTGAAGCAAAAAAATATTTAAGTACTTTAAGTGATTAAATAGAATAACTTTGCAGAAAAGCAGCCAAATTTCTCTGACCATGTGATTATGCAACTGTACTTTCTGCACACTGCTTTTATGAGAAACAAATCATAAGAAATCAAAATTACTATACAGAATTTAGTCAAGAAAGTCAGTTTTAACTTATGTTCCAGAGTCAACACAAATTCTTGTCAATGTCCTAAATACTAATGATCCTAAGTCATTAAGAAATATTAAGAGATGTTAAGTATAGTCAAGTTACTAAATATTGATATCAAAAATACTTAAAGCATAAAGTTCGGAAGGTTTTTAATACAAACATTTATCTACTCAAGAATTCTATTTTGGAGGGGCTGGCTACACTTAGTTTCTTTTTGAAACAGAGTAAGTTTGTTGTTGTTGTTGTTGTTTTGTTTTTGTCTTTTAAGAAACTTAGAGCTTTTCCAGATTTAGAGAAGTATGTCTCTCATATGTAGTAATGGCAATTGAAACTAAAGGGATTAAAATCATTGATATAGCATGAGCTTATAATCATTAGTATTTGAAAATACACACTGTACATTCCAACATCAATGGTGTTTTAGCCGTGTAAAAAATTCCAACAAGGCCCTTTAAACTTTAAATCAGTTATGATTATATATAGACAATTTTTGAAGGATTTCTAGATAAGTAGATGAGTATTAAACAGATTTTCGAAACATGAACGTATGTGCAGTTTTTCTTTGATCATTATAGTCTGACTGAAAAACTTTACAAAAACAGTATGCATGTATTTTTTATTAGCTAATGCAAATGTAGTTGTGTTTGGGGCTACCTTTTGGCTTCAGCCATTATAAACTCTTCAGCCATTATAGAAAATTTATAAATAAAATTTCTATAAACTATATGAGGATAAAGAATGAATTGCGTCATATGATAGTACCCTTTTAAGTTATTGTATGATGCAATTTTTAAGGAAGAAAGCTCATTTCATTTTAGAAATTTGTCCTATGGGATTTAAAAGGACACATGCAACTTGCAAGTGTTTTTTAAAAAAATATTTTTTTTGCATACTGTCATTTTGCAAACTAATGTGCCTCTGCCTTCCTAAATTGAAACTTCAAGGCTGTGTAGTCCTAAGCAAGAAATCAGGTATCCGTGGGGGATTGGTTCCAGAACACACACACATACACGTACACTAGGATACCAAAATCTGCTGATGCTCAAATCCCACAGTTAGCCCTATATAAAACCCTCCCATGTGAAAGGTTGGCCCTCAGTATCCGCAGGTTCCTCATCCCATGAATACCGTAGTTTTGATCTGCAAGTGAAATTGGTTGAATTTGTGCAGCATGTGGATATAGAGGGCTGACTCTATATTTAAAACATATAAGAACAGCTGGTAAAATTAGGAAGTAAAGATCAGATGGTTACATATTCTAATAAAGAGTCATTAAAGTGGTGATGTATTTTATGCTGATTGCAGTGCTGCTGCTACTGGCACCTCTTTTAGGAGTACCAAAATATAAATCACTTTTTTGTCATTGGCATGTTACTGACTTTGTAGGAGTGAATCCAAAACATCAATCAATAGAAAAAAATGAAAAGATTGTTTGCAACATTGTGTAACTTCTATTTATTTATTTTATTATTTTATTTTATTGATAGTTGTACATATCTGTGGGGTATCACATTGAATATCAGTACCTGTGTGCACTATGTGATGCTCAAATCAGGATAATTAGTATATTCAATGTCACACAATGTAATCATTTTTGTGGCTCTTTACCAATTTCTCACTAACCCCCCCTTCCCCTCCTCTTTTCCCACCTCTGGTAACTTCAGTACTGTTTTCTCCTTTTGAAAGTTCAACATATTATTTTGATTGTTGTGTCTTTCTTTCTATCTTTCTTCCTTTTTTTTTTTTTTGTCTTTTTCGTGACCGGCACTCAGCCAGTGAGTGCACCGGCCATTCCTATATAGGATCCGAACCCGCGGCGGGAGCGTCACCGCGCTCCCAGCACCGCACTCTCCCAAGTGCACCACGGGCTCGGCCCTTCTTTCTTCCTTTTTTAATTTTAGCTCCCACTTGTGAGTGAGGACATAGATATTTCCCTCTCTGTGCCTGGCTTATTAGAATAATTCATAATAACATAATTTTCACACAACATAATTTTCCCTAAGTTCATCATTGTTGCTGTGAATGGCAGAATTCATTCTTTTTTATGGTAGAGTAATATTCCATTAAGTATATATACCACATTTTTCTCATCCAGTCATCCATTGATGGAAATTTAGGTTGGTTCCAACTCTTGGCTATTGTAAATAGAGCTGCAATAAACATGGCAGTGCAGGGATCCCTTCAACAGGATGATTTCCATTCCTTTGGGTATATACCCAACAGTGGGATTGCTGGTCGTATGGCAGTTCTCTCTGTAGTTGTTTGAGGAGCCTCCATACTGTCTTCCACAATGGCTGTGCTAATTTACAGTCCAATCAACAGTGCAGGAGGGTTTCCCTTTCACTGCATCTTCACCAGCATTTTTTATTCTCTGTCCTTTTGATAATAGCCAGACTAACTGGGGTGAGATGATATCTCAATGTGGTTTTGATTTGAATTTCTCTGATGCTTAGTGATGTTGAGCATTTCTTCAAGTCTGTGTTGGCCATTTGTATATTTTCCTTTGAGAAATGGCTATCCAGCTCCTTTGCACATTTTTAACTAGGGTACTTGTTTTTTTACTGTTAAGTTGTTTGAGTTCCTCATATATTCTGGATATTAATCCTTGTCAAATGCATAGTTTGCAAATATTTTCTCCCATTCTGTAGGTTGTCTTTTCACTCTGTTAATTTTTTGTTTTGCTGTGTAGAAACTTTTTAGTTTAATATAATCCCATTTGTTTATTTTTTTATTTTATTGACTGCTTTTGGGTTCTTATTCATAAAGACTTTGACCAGTTCTACTTCCTCAAGTGTTTCCCCTATGTTTTCTTTTAGGAGTATAGTTTCTGGTCTTATATTTAAGTCTTTAATAGATTTTGAGTTGATTTTGGTATACAGCAAGAGGTCTGGGCCTAGTTTCATCCTTGTGCATATGGATATCCAGTTTTACCAGCATGATTTATCGAAGAGGCAGTCTTTTCCCCAATGTATGTTCTTGGTGACTTTGTCAAGATCAGTTGGCTGTAAGTATATGCGTTGATTTCTGGGTTTTGTATTCTGTTCCACTGGTCTGAGTGTCTGGTTTTAGGCCAGTACCATGCTGTTTTGGTTGCTAAAGCTTTGTAGTTTAATTTGAAGTCAGGTAGTGTTATGCCTCCAGCTTTATTATTATTATTATTATTTTGCTCAGGATAGCTCTGGCTATTTAGGGTCTTTTGTTGTTCCATATGAATGTTAGTATTGTTTTTTCTATTTCTGTGAAGAATGTCATTAATCTTTTGATGGGGATTGCATTGAATCTGTAGGTCACTTTGGGTAATGTGAACATTTATACAATTAATTCTTGGTTAATTCTTCCAATCCATGAGTATGGAATGTCTTTATCTGTTTGTATCCTCTTTAATTCCTTTTGGCAGTGATTTGTAGTTCTTGTTGTAGAGACTTTCACCTCCTTGGTTAAATTTATTCCTAGGTGGTTTTTTGTTTTTGTTTTTGTTTTTGTTTTCTGGTGACTATTGTAAATGGGGTTGCTTTCCTGCTTTATTTTTCTGCTAGATTGTTGTTGGTGTATAAAAATGCACCAACATTTTTTGTGTGTGTTGATTTTGTATCCTGCAACTTTACCGAAATTCTCTATTAGTTCTAAGAGTTTTTGGTAGAGTCTTTTGGTTTTTCTATATATAGGGTCATGTAATCTGCAAACAGGGACAGCTTAACTTCATCTTTTCCAATCTGGATGCTTTTTATTTCTTTCTCTGGCATGAGTGCTAGCGCTTCCAATACTATGTTAAATAGGAGTGGTGAGAGTGAGAATCCTTGTCTTGTTCCTTTTCTTAGGATGATATTGGCAGTGGATTTGTCACATATGGCTTTTATTATGTTCAGATATTTTCCTTCTATACCCAATTTGTTGAGAATATTTATCATGAAGGGTATTAAATCTTGTCAAATGTTTTTTCTCTATCTATTGAGATAATCATATGGTTTTTGTCCTTGATTTTGTTGATGTGGTATATCACATTAATTGACTTATGTATGTTGAACCATCCTTGCATTCCTGGGATGAATTCCACTTGATTATGGTGTGTGTGTGTTTGTGTGTTGTTGTATTCTGTTTGCTAATATTTATTTGAGGATTTTTGCATCTGTGTTCATCAAAGATATGGGCCTGTAGTTTTATTTTTTTGTTGTATCTTTGTCTGGTTTTGGTATCAGGGTAATGCTGGAATCCTAGAATGAATTTGGGAAAATGGCCTGTTTCAATTTTTTTGAATAGTTGGAAGAGAATTGATATTAATGCCTTTTTAAAGGTTTGGTAGAATTAAGCAGTAAAGCTATCTGGTCCTGGGCTTAGTTGGGATACTCCTAATTACTGCTTCAATCTCATTGCATGTTATTGGTCTGTTCAGGTTTTCTGTGTCTTCTTGGTTCAGTCTTGGAAGTTGGTATGTATCCAGAAGTTTATCCATTTCCTCCAGGTTTTCAAATTTGTTGGTGTATAGTTGTTTATAATAGTCTCTAATGATTCTTTGTATTTCTGTGGTATTGGTTGTAATGTCTCCTCTTTCATTTCTAAATTTTGTTATGTGGGTCTTCTCTTTTCTTTTTTTAGTTAGCCTAGCTAATGGTTTGTCTATTTTGTTTTTCTTCTCAAAAAACCAACTCTTCGTTTCATTGATCTTTTGTATCATTTTTGGGGTCTCTATTTCATTTAGTGCTGCTCTGATCTTAATTATTTCTTTCTGTTTTCTAATTTGGGAATGGGATTGTTCTCATTTTTCTAGTTCTTTCAGGTGTAGCATTAAGTTGTTTATTTTAAATCTTTTGATTCTTTTGATGTAAGCTTTTATTTCAATACTCTTTCCTCTTAGTACTGCTTTTGCAGTATCCTGCAGGTTTTAGTATGATGTGTCTTCATTTTCATCAGTTTCAAGAAATTTTTTGATTTCCTGTTTAATTTCTTGTTGGACCCATAGGCCATTCAGGAGCATGTTCTCTATTTTCCATGTGTTTGTATAGTTTCAAGAGTTTCACTTGTTATTGATTTCTATTTTAAATCCATCGTGGTCTAAAAATATACTTGAAATAATTTTAGTAGTCTATTGTGAAGTAGTAGGAGTTGAAGACTGTTCCATGTGTGAATGAAATAAAGTATATTCTGTAGTTGTTGGATGAAATGTTCTGTAGATATCTGCCAAGTCTGATTCGTCTAACACGTAGTTTAAATCCTGTGTTTTTCTGTTGATTTGTTGCCTAGATGATCTGACCAATGTTGAGAGAGGTGTGTTTAAGTCCCCAACTATTATCATATTGGAATCTATCTCTTTCTTTAAGTCTAATAATGTTTGCTTTATATATCTGGGTACTCTGGTGTTAGGTGCATATATATTTATGATTGTTGTGTCTTCTTGCTGGATAGATCTCTTTATCATTATATAATGGTCTTTTTTGTCTCCTTTTATGATTTTTGGTTTAAAATCTATCTTATCTAATATTAAAATAGCTACTCCTGCTTGTTTTTCTTTCCATTTGCATGGTATTTCTTTTTCCATCCCTTCACTATTAGTCTGTGTAAGTCTTTACAGGTGAGGTGAGTTTCTTGTAGACAGCATATAGTTGGGTCTTTTTAACTCAGTCAGTCAGTCTGTGTCTTTTGAGTGGGGAATAGAACCCATTTACACTTAGGGTTGTTGCTGAAAGGTATTGTCTTGCTCCAGACATTTATTGCTTTTTGTATGGTTCATTTAAATATCTTTTATTTCTTTCTTTCCCCTTTATTGTTTGTCTTCAGTGTTTGTTGGTTTTTTGAGGTGGTATTTTATATTTCTTTCTCTTTCTCATTTGCATATCTCCTCTACCAGTGTGTTTGTTCTTTCTCCTGTATTCATGGTGGTGATTATCATTTTTTGAGTTACAGGTGCAGGGCTCCATTAAGGATTTCTTGTAGAGCTGGTTGTATGGTGGTGAACTCTCACAGCTTTTGTTTGTCTGGAAAATACACTATTTCCCCTTCATTTCTGGAGGATAGCCTTGCTGGGTATAGTATTCTTAGCTGGTTTGTTTTTCCTTTAGAACTTTAAATACTTCATCTCATTCTCTTCTGGCCTGTAGGGTTTCTGCTGAGAAGTCTGCTTTGCCTGGTGGGAACTACCTTATAGTTGACTTGACCCTTTTCTCTTGCTGTTTTTAGGATTCTGTCTTTGACTTTTGATACTTTTACTACAATGTGTCTCAAGAGAACATTTTTGTTTTTTTATTTTTTTTATTTTTCATTTTTTATTTTTATTTTTTTTTTAATTTTATTTTGTCGATATACATTGTAGCTGATTAATGCTCCCCATCACCAAAACCTCCCTCCCTTCTCCCTCCCCCCCTCCCCCCCAACAATGTCCTTTCTGTTTGTTTGTTGTATCAACTTCAAATAATTGTGGTTGTTATATCTTCTTCCCCCCCGCCCCGGTTTGTGTGTGTGTGTGTGTATGTGTGTGTGTGAATTTATATATTAATTTTTAGCTCCCTCCAATAAGTGAGAACATGTGGTATTTCTCTTTCTGTGCCTGACTTGTTTCACTTAATATAATTCTCTCAAGGTCCATCCATGTTGTTGCAAATGGCAGTATTTCATTCGTTTTTATAGCTGAGTAGTATTCCATTGTGTAGATGTACCACATTTTCCGTATCCACTCATCTGATGATGGGCATTAGGGCTGGTTCCAACTCTTGGCTATTGTAAAGAGTGCTGCGATGAACATTGGGGAACAGGTATACCTTCGACTTGATGATTTCCATTCCTCTGGGTATATTCCCAACAGTGGGATGGCTGGGTCGTATGGTAGATCTATTTGCAATTGTTTAAGGAACCTCCATACCATTTTCCATAGAGGCTGCACCATTTTGCAGTCCCACCAACAATGTATGAGAGTTCCTTTTTCTCCGCAGCCTCGCCAGCATTTATCGTTCATAGTCTTTTGGATTTTAGCAATCCTAACTGGGGTTAGATGGTATCTCAATGTGGTTTTGATTTGCATTTCCCGGATGCTGAGTGATGTTGAGCATTTTTTCATATGTCTGTTGGCCATTTGGATATCTTCCTTAGAGAAATGCCTACTTAGCTCTTTTGCCCATTTTTTAATTGGGTTGCTTGTTTTCTTCTTGTAAAGTTGTTTGAGTTCCTTATATATTCTGGATATTAATCCTTTGTCAGATGTATATTTTGCAAATATTTTCTCCCACTCTGTTGGTTGTCTTTTAACTCTTTTAATTGTTTCTTTTGCTGTGCAGAAGCTTTTTAGTTTGATATAATCCCATTTGTTTATTTTTCCTTTGGTTGCCCGTGCTTTTGGGGTCGTATTCATGAAGTCTGTGCCCAGTCCTATTTCCTGAAGTGTTTCCCCTATGTTTTCTTTAAGAAGTTTTATTGTCTCAGGGTGTATATTTAAATCCTTAATCCATTTTGAGTTGATTTTAGTATACGGTGAGAGGTATGGATCTAGTTTCATTCTCCTGCATATCGATATCCAGTTATCCCAGCACCACTTGCTGAAGAGGCAGTCCCTTCCCCAGTGAATAGGCTTGGTGCCTTTGTCAAAGATCAGATGGCAGTAAGTGTGTGGGTTGATTTCTGGATTCTCTATTCTATTCCATTGGTCAGTGTGTCTGTTTTTATGCCAGTACCATACTGTTTTGGTTATTATAGCTTAAAGTCAGGTAGTGTTATGCCTCCAGCTTTATTTTTTTTGCTGAGCATTGCTTTGGCTATTCGTGGTCTTTTATTGTTCCATATAAATGTCTGAATAGTTTTTTCCATTTCTGAGAAAAATGTCTTTGGAATTTTGATGGGGATTGCATTGAATTTGTATATCACTTTGGGTAGTATGGACATTTTCACTATGTTGATTCTTCCAATCCAAGAGCATGGAATATCTTTCCATCTTCTTGTATCCTCTCTAATTTCTCTCAGCAGTGGTTTGTAGTTCTCATTATAGAGATTTTTCACCTCCTTGGTTAACTCAATTCCTAAGTATTTTATTTTTTTGGTGGCTATTGTAAATGGGCAGGCTTTCTTGATTTCTCATTCTGCATGTTCACTATTGGAGAAAAGAAATGCTACTGATTTTTGTGTGTTGATTTTGTATTCTGCTACTGTGCTGAAATCATTTATCAATTCCAAGAGTTTTTTTGTAGAGGTTTTAGGCTGTTCGATATATAGGATCATGTCATCTGCAAACAGGGACAGTTTGACTTCATCTTTTCCAATCTGGATGCCCTTTATTTCCTTCTCTTCTCTGATTGCTCTGGCTAGTACTTCCAACACTATGTTGAATAGGAGTGGTGAGAGTGGGCATCCTTGTCTAGTGCCTGTTCTTAAAGGAAAAGCTTTCAGCTTTTCCCCATTCAGGATGATATTGGCAGTGGGTTTGTCATATATGGCTTTAATTATGTTGAGATACTTTCCCTCTATACCTAACTTATAGAGGGTCTTTGTCATGAATGAGTGCTGAACTTTATCAAATGCTTTTTCAGCATCTATAGAGATGATCATATGGTCCTTGTGTTTGAGTTTATTAATATGGTGTATCACATTTATTGATTTGCGTATGTTGAACCAACCTTGCATCCCTGGGATGAATCCCACTTGATCGTGATGAATAATTTTTCGTATGTGTTGCTGTATTCTGTTTGCTAGTATTTTAGTGAGGATTTTTGCATCTATATTCATCAAGGATATCGGCCTGTAGTTTTCTTTTTTGGTTATATCTTTACCTGGTTTTGGTATCAGGATGATGTTTGCTTCATAGAATGAGTTTGGGAGATTTGCGTCCGTTTCAATCTTTTGGAATAGTTTGTAAAGAATCGGTGTCAATTCCTCTTTGAATGTTTGGTAAAATTCTGCTGTGAATCCATCTGGTCCTGGGCTTTTCTTTGTTGGGAGCCTTCTGATAACAGCTTCAATCTCCTTTATTGTTATTGGTCTGTTCAAATTTTCTACGTCTTCACGGTTCAGTTTTGGGAGCTTGTGTGTGTCCAGAAATTTATCCATTTCCTCCAGATTTTCAAGTTTGTTGGCGTATAGTTGTTTATAGTAGTCTCGAATGATTCCTTGTATTTCAGATGAATCAGTTGTAATATCGCCTTTTTCATTTCTAATTTTTGTTATTTGAGTCTTCTCTCTTCTTTTTTTTGTTAGCCATGCTAATGGTTTGTCAATTTTATTTATCTTTTCAAAAAACCAACTTTTTGATTCGTTGATCTTTTGAATTGTTTTTTGGTTTTCAATTTCATTCAGTTCTGCTCTGATCTTAATGATTTCTTTCCGTCTGCTAACTTTAGGATTGGATTGTTCTTGTTTTTCTAGTTCTTTAAGGTGAAGTGTTAGGTTGTTCACTTGCCATCTTTCCATTCTTCTGAAGTGAGCATTTAATGCAATAAATTTTCCCCTCAATACTGCTTTTGCAGTATCCCACAGGTTTTGGTATGATGTATCATTGTTTTCATTAGTTTCAATAAACTTTTTGATTTCCTGCTTGATTTCTTCTTGGACCCATATGTCATTAAGTAGAATGCTGTTTAATTTCCATGTGTTTGTATAGTTTCCAGAGTTTTGTTTGTTATTAATTTCTAGTTTTAATCCATTGTGGTCTGAGAAGATACATGGGATAATTCCAATTTTTTTGAATTTATTGAGACTTGATTTGTGACCTAATATGTGATCTATCCTGGAGAATGATCCATGTGCTGATGAGAAGAATGAATATTCTGAGGTTGTTGGGTGGAATGTTCTGTAGATATCTGCCAATTCCAATTGGTCTAGAGTCTTGTTTAGATCTTGTGTTTCTCTACTGATTCTTTGCCTAGATGATCTGTCTAATATTGACAGTGGAGTGTTCAGGTCCCCTGCTATTATGGTATTAGTGTCTATTTCCTTCTTTAGGTCTAATAGAGTTTGTTTTATAAATCTGGCTGCTCCAACATTGGGTGCGTACATATTTATGATTGTTATGTCTTCTTGATGGATCAGTCCTTTTATCATTAAGTAGTGTCCCTCATTGTCTCTTTTAATGGTTTTTAGTTTAAAGTCTATTTTGTCAGATATAAGAATAGCCACTCCAGCTCGTTTTTCTTTTCTGTTTGCATGGTAAATCTTTTTCCATCCTTTCACTCTTAGTCTGTGTGAATCTTTATGGGTGAGGTGGGTCTCTTGTAGGCAGCATATAGTTGGGTCCTGCTTTTTGATCCAGTCAGCCAGTCTGTGTCTTTTAATTGGGGAATTTAAGCCTTTAACATTAAGAGTTGTTATTGAAAGGTGTTGATTTATTCCTAGCATTTTATTGGTTGTTTGGTTGTCTTAGGTGTCTTTTGTTCCTTGCTTTCTGATTTACTGTTTGGTTTCTTTGTTTGTTGGTTCCTTAGGTTGTAGATAGTGTTTTTGTTAGCTTGTTTTCTCTTCATGAATGCCATTTTTATTGTACTAGCTAGCGGGTTTAGATTTTTCTTAGGTTTTTATGGCAGTGGTAGTTATTTTTCAGGAACCAAACCCAGTACTCCCTTGAGGATTTCTTGTAAGGGTGGTTGTGTGGTAGTGAACTCCTGCAGTTTTTGTTTGTCTGAGAAATATACTGTTTGCCCCTCATTTCGGAAGGATAGCCTTGCAGGGTAGAGTATTCTTGGCTGGCAATCTTTGTCTTTTAGTATTTTGAAAATATCATCCCATTCCTTTCTAGCTTTTAGGGTTTGTGATGAAAAGTCTGATGTTAGCCTGATTGGGGCTCCCTTATAGGTGATTTGACGCTTCTCTCTCGCAGCTTTTAAGATTCTCTCTTTGTCTCTGAGTTTTGCCAATTTGACTATGACATGTCTTGGAGAAGGCCTTTTTGGGTTGAATACGTTTGGAGATCGTTGAGCTTCCTGGATCTGAAGATCTATGATTTTTCCTATACCTGGGAAGTTTTCTGCCACTATTTTGTTGAATATGTTTTCAATGGAATCTCCATTTTCCTCCCCTTCTGGAATACCCATGACTCGGATATTTGAGCGCTTGAGGTTGTCTGATATCTCTCTCAGATTTTCTTCCATGTCCTTGATTCTTTTTTCTTTCTTTTTGTCTGCTTGTGTTATTTCAAACAGCCCATCTTCAAGTTCAGAGGTTCTCTCTTCAACTTCGACAAGCCTGCTGGTTAAACTCTCCGTTGTGTTTTTTATTTCGCTGAATAACTTCTTCAGTTCAGCAAGTTCTGCTACATTTTTTTTCAGGACATTGATTTCCTTGTATATTTCCTCTTTCAGATCCTGTATACTTTTCCTCATTTCATCATGATGTCTAGCTGAGTTTTCTTATATCTCATTCAGTGTCCTTAGAATTATCACTCGAAATTCCTTGTCAGTTATTTCAAGGGCTTCTTGTTCTATAGGATCTAGAGTATGAGATTTATTAACTTTTGGTGGTGTACTTTCTTGATTTTTTGTATTTCTGGTGTCTTTTTTTTGGTGTTTATTCATTGTGGCAGGGGGTTTCACAGTCCACCGGTTTGAGACTAATGACTAACTAGGATGTTGCTGTGGTTGCCAATTTGGTATGGCTCCCGCCGTGACTGCTCAGTTGGCCTCTAGTGTCTTGTGTGTGTGGTTGCCTCGGGTCTTGGGCTTCTCCGGGGATCCACCTTTCTGGTCAGCTTGTACTCTGCTGGGCTGGTGGATCACGTACCACAGGGTGTGTGATCTCTGTTGAGCTTTCACTTTCTGTACAGGACTTCTCCCCGTTCCGTGTGCTCTGGCCCAGGCTGTTAGATCGTGCAGTGGCGACCCCACCAGGTGTGTGGTTTCTGTTGAGTCTCCGCCTCCCTGGCCGCACGTCTCCCCCCTCTGTGCACGCTGTGCTGGGCTGGGGCGTGTCTTCTGCACCCCTCGTCTATCAGCTGGGCCTTCAAGACCCTGCTCAGCACCGCCTCGCCCAGGAAGTCTACCAGGTTTCTGCTAGGCACAGACGACCGGTCTCTCTGGGTGCCTTTGTAGCACTGTGTAGATCTTTCTCGGGTCTTGTTCACCTTTGTATCCCCCCGGTATAAACCGAGTCTAGTGCCCGCCTGCAGCCTGCTCTCCAGCAGGTTCAAGCGGACCTGGGAACTCTCCTACCACACTATTCCCAACCAGAAATTCGTTAGGCTTTTTTCTAAACTGGTGGTCGCAGAGATGGTATCTGCCGCCCAGTAACAGGAAGTTTACCAGGGCCGGAGACCAGGGTGTGGTGGAGTGACAGTCGGCCCGCCCGTACTTCCTAGCCCTCCCAACACTGGTCGGGACGCCCCACACCCCCAGCCCCGCCAGAGAACCGCAGAGGGAGTGGGAGAGGAGCCCGGCCCGCAGGGTCCGGAAAGCCCCGTGCCAGGCCAAGCAAATGGGCTCAGTGATGGCCGAGCAGGGCGGAGCTGCCCGCACCTGGGAAAATGGAGGCAGCACCGGGGCAGTGAGTGGCCTGGTGGTGCAGGCGGGAGCCGCGTGGGCATCCACCCCCCGAACAGAGCTGTGCCAGGGATCACTCACAGTGCTGTGCCAGGTCGGGAGCTCGCTCTGTCTCTGGTTTGTTGCCTTCCGTGTTCTCGGCGCTGCCGCCTCGGGCTGTTCAGTCGCGGCGCCGCTCAGGCGCTCCCAGGAATCTTCTTTTATGCCGGCCTGAAACCTCGAATCCTGAATAGGGCAGCTGGCCGCCTTCAGTGCGGCCCCAGCCTCCGGGATCCTGGCTGCATCCACAGCAGCCCTGGCGCCGTGTTCCCTGTTTCAAGACTCGCTTTTGCAGCTAAGAATCAGTTCTTTTCCTGCTCCACACTTCAAAGCTGTTGCCTGTAAATGAGGCAGCCTCTCCTGCCGGGGGCAAAGTGGCGTTGAGCCCCCACGACCGGCCAGCAGCAGCAGTCCTCCCTTAAGAGATGGCCAGAGGAAGGTCCACAAGTTTCCCGGCTGCCTGAGGCCCAGTGGCCGCCTTTTCCACCTCAGCTACTCCGCGCCAGCCGCCGCAGCCGCCGCCATCTTGAAAACCTCAAGAGAACATTTTTGGATATAATCAGTGTGGAGATCTTTGAGCCTCTTGGATCTGGAAGTCCATATCTCTACCAATACTTGGGAAATTTTCCACTATTATTTCATTGAATATGTTTCCAATGCCTTTTCCTTTATCCTCCCCTTCCAGGACACTCATAATTTGATTTTGTGTGCACTTAAGGTTGTCTACTACTTCTCAGATTTTCTTCATTTTTTAAAATTCTTTTTGGTCCACTTGGTTTATTTCAAAGAGACTGTCTTCAAGATAAGAAATTCTTTCTTCCACTTGCTCTAGCCTGATGCTTACACTCTTATTTGTAGTTTGAATTAATTGAATAAGTCTCTCAGTTCCAGGAGTTCTGTTACATTCTTTTTTTTAAATGGTATTTATCTCTTTAAATTTCCTCCTTTATGCCCTGGATTGTTTTTCTGATTTTGTTATGTTGTCCGAGTCTTCTTGCATCTTACTGAGTTTCTTTAAGATTGTTACTTGGAATTCATTCCAGACATTTTAAGGGTTTCTTGTTGTTTGGGGTCTGGTATTTGAGAATTATAGTATTCCTTGGGTGGTGTCATATTTTCTTGTTTTTATATTTCTAGTATCTCTACATTGATGTCTACTCATCTGGTGGAGCAGTTGCTGCTTCTATTACTCTGGGGTGACTTTTGAGGACAGAGACTCCCTCCTGTAGATTTGTTACCTATTGCCTGTTGGGTGGGGGATTTTAGTTCTGGTTCCAGATAGACTTAGTAGTTTCAGCAGTTCTGGGTAGACTCAGTTGTTCTGAGTAGACTCAGTAGTTCTGGATAGACTTAGTTGTTCCGGGTGGTGCCAGCCATTACATCTGTGGCTGGGGCTGCATGTGCAGATGGACCCACATGGGTGGTTGGGGTCTGTGTGGGCAGCTGGGCCACTCTGGCATCTGGGCGATTGAGGTCACAAGGGTACCCATGGCCATGTGACTAGCTGGAAGTCTGGAGTCACACAGGTGGTCAGTGCCCTCTGGGCTGCTGGGTTGGGCCATGTGATGTGGTGTGTTGTGTAAGGTGAACTCCTATTAGGGGGGTGGAAAGGCCATGGCTCTGGGACTAGACAATGGCACAGACAACCCCCATGGTCGTGGGGACAGGCTGGGGCAGGAACAGGAGGAGGGTTTACCACTGGGAAGTGCTCAAGGCTGAGAAGATTCTTTCTGCTGCAGGGGAGAATTCCTCCTGCCTGATCCTGGTGTGAGAGACATGGCAGAAGCTGAAGCCACGTGCCTCTTTCTCCTCAACCCCACACTCCTTGGCTTTTGTGCTCCACAGGGTCCTCACCAGGCTCCTGACGACCTCCCATACTCTCCCACACATGCGCTCCCTCCTACTTAGGGGTCCTTTTCTCGCTGTGGTCCCTTTCTGTGAAAGGATCACACATTGGGCACCACTAGTTTGCCATCTTGCCTTGCTCTCCCTTTACATCTTTATAAATTACATAATTGAGTTATTCGATTTCTCTATGATCAGTTTTTAAAATAGCAATTGTATTAAATGAGGTTTCAGAATTTTTAAATTTGCAAATAGATTTGTCCCAAGAATGTTTGTTACATTATATCAGAAAAAATGAATAGGTTTTAGCAATAGTTAGAATGATTTACTAAGTAAAACAACATGTTCACATATATTAACATGTTAACAAAGTTATAAAGGATTATGAAAGTTGCTGATTTTTTTTGATAGTTTAAATTCTTTATTTAAATTGTCAAACTCTGACATATATTTTTCTTTTTTTTAAAAAAAATTTTATTTTGTCGATATACATTGTGGTTGATTATTGTTGCCCCTTTACCAAAACCTCCCTCCCTCCTCCCTCTCCTCCCTCCCCCCCAACAATGTCCTTTCTGTTTGCTTGTCATATCAACTTCAAGTAATTGTAGTTGTTATATCTCCTTCTCCCCGCTGTTTTTTTTTTTTTTTGTGTGTGTGTGTGTGTGTGTGTGAATTTATATATTAATTTTTAGCTCCCACCAATAAGTGAGAACATGTGGTATTTCTCTTTCTGTGCCTGACTCGTTTCACTTAATATAATTCTCTCAAGGTCCATCCATGTTGTTGCAAACGGCAGTATTTCATTCGCTTTTATAGCTGAGTAGTATTTCATTGTGTAGATGTACCACATTTTCCGTATCCACTCATCCGATGATGGACAAAGTTGCTGATTTTTTAATTAATTAATTCAACAAATAGTTATTGAATGCCCACTCTATACCAAACAATACACTGGGCTCTGGAGATGCAATGGGGAGCAAAACCAGATACTGAAGGTCACAGTCCAGTCAAAAGGGCAGACAAATTTTTAAGTTGTGTAAATAATGAATTAAATAAGGAATGAATGTAACCAAGAAGATAAAATATCTGTACACTGAAAACTATAAAACAGTGATGAAAGAAATTTAAAAAGACACAAATAAATGGAAAGATATCCCATGTTCATGAATTGGAAGAATTAATATTGTTAAAATGCCCATACTACATGGGGCAAGTGAGATGTACAGGACCTCTGCATACTATATTTGCAACTTTTTGTGAATTTGTAATTATTTTTTAAATGTTTAAAAATTTTTAAACATTGAAATCACCCTATTAATAAGCTAGAAAAGAAAAATCAGGATATCTCAATAAATTCAGAAAAACTTTTTTGGAAAATCCACCATTCGTTTACTCTCCACAAACAAGCTGAAAAGGGGCATCTATGAAAAACCTACATGCTTAATTATGGTGAAAGATTAAATGCTTTCCCCTTATATTAGAAAAAAATTAAAGATATCTGCTATTATTACTTCTATTCAACATTGTGCTAGAGGCCCTAGTTGGTGCAAAAAGGGAAGAAGAAAAAGTAAAGGCATACGGATTGGAAAATAATAAGTAAAACTATTTATATTCACAGACAACATGATTACCTATGTAGAAAATCCTAAAAAATCTGCAAAAAAGCTAGTAGAACTAATCAGTGTGTTAAATGAGGTTTCAGGATACCAGATCAATGTACAAAAATAAATTATATTTTTATATAATAATATTTCTTTTTGTATTGGCTTACTGGTGATGAGTTATTTCAATGTTTAATTATCTGGAAATGTTTTTCCTTCAAATTAATTTTTTTAAATAGAAAAACAAAACGAGAAGTCTAAGGTCAAGGGGAGTGCATCTGGTATGAGCCATCTTCTTGGTGAGGACTCTCTACTGAGTCCCATGGCAATACAGGGTATCACGTGGCAAGGGCTGAGAAAGAGCAAGAGCATGTGTACTTGCTTTCTTCTTCTCCTTATAAAGCTACCAGTGCCCCTCCCATGATAACCCACTCATCCATTAACTCATTAATCCATAGATTAATGCTACACCCTCATGATTCAATCACCTCCAAAGGCCCTACCTGTCGACACTTCACATTGGTAAGCAAGCTTCCACATGAGCTTTGGAGGGGACAGACATTCAGACCATAGCATTCTGCCCAGGCCATCCAAAGCTCATATTCTTCTCACATACAAATACATTCACTCCATCACCACTGTCCCAAAAGCTTAGATTTTCCAGCATCAACTCAAAGGTCCAAAATCCCTTCTAGGAAATTAAAAGAAACAATCTATTCCCAAGATACAATGATAGGATAAGCTTAGGGAATATATTCCCATTCCAAAGGGAGAAATGAGCCAAAAGGAAGAGGTAACAGGTTCCAAGCAAATCTGAAACCCAGTAGGCAGGCATTAAATCTTAAAGCTGGAGAATACTCTCCCTTGACTCCATGTCCAGTATCCTCTGAACACTGGTGTGGGGGTTGGGCCCCCCAGGCCTCGAGCAGCTCTGCCCTTACGACTTTCCTAGGCTCAGACCAGGCTTCAGCTCTCCCAGGCTGGCATTGCAAGCTGGTAGCTCTACAGTTCTGGGTTCTCAGTGGCAGTCCCACTCCTACAGCTTCACTAAACATGTCCCTGATGGGAGCTCTCTACGGTATCTCCAAACCTACTTTTCTGCTTGGCATTGCCCTAGTGGAGGCTCTCAGTGGTGGCTCCATCCCTGAAGCAAATATCTGCTTGAATTCCCAAGCTTTTCCATACATCCGTTAAAATCTGGGTGGAGGCTGCCAAAGCTCTTGCATTCTACAAGCCTGCCAAATTAACACCATGTGGACACCAACAAGGCTTAAGGCTTGTATCTTCCAAAGACGCAGGTCCAGCTACATCTGGGACCATTCTATCCATGGCTGGAGCTGCTGAAGCAGCTGAGATCTGGGGAGCTGTGTCCGGAGGTGGCCCTGGGAAATGAACATGTGGAAGACACCTGTTCACTAAAATCATTCTGTCTTCCTAGGCCTCTGGACCTCTGATGGGAAGGACAGCTTCAAAGATCTCTGTAATGCCTTCAGGGTCTCTTTCCTATTTTCCTGATACAGAGCACTGGCTTCCTTTTATCAGTGCTAATCTCAGCAGCAACCTTGGCACCTTCTTCTGGACACACCCTTTTTGCTCCTTAAATGGGCCGAATGTGAATTTTCCAAATTTTTATGTTTAACTTCTCTTTTAATTATAAATTCTATCATTAAGTCAACTCTTTGTTCTCTCACTGTATACAGCTAAAAGCAGCTACACAGCAGCCCAAATGCTTTGCTGCTTAGAAATTTCTTCTGCCAGATACCCTAGTTCATCACTCTTAAGTTCTGCATTTTGCAAAGCCCTAGGTTAAGGACATAATCCAGCCAAGCTCTTTGCAAATTTATAACAGGGGTGAACTTTGCTCCAATTTTCAATAAGCTCCTCCTCATTTTTATCTGAGACCACCTCAGAATGGCCTTTGCTGTCCATATTTCTATCAGCATTCTGGTCACTATCACTTAACTGATCTCTAAGAAGTTCCAAACTTTGCCTACTTTTCTTGTCTTCTAATCCATCACCAGAATCTAGGCTTTTTCTAGCCTACTCCTCCAATTCTTCCAGCCTTTGCCTATTACCCAGTTTCAAAGTTGCTCCTACATTTTCAAGTAGTTGTTATAAGCAACACCCCACTTCTCAGTACCAATTTTCTGCATAAGTTTGTTTCTGTTGCTCATAACAGAATAGCTAAAACTGGGTGATTTATAAAGAATCAAAATTTATTTCTTACAGTTTTGGAGTCTGAGAAGTTCAAGGTCAAGGGGGGTACATCTAGTGAGGGCCTTATTTTTTGTGGGGAGTCTCTACAGAGACCTGTGGTGATGCAGGTTATCACATGGCAATGGCTGAGCAAGAGTGAGAGCATCCACATTCACTTTTTTTTTTTTTTTAAAGATGACTGGTAAGAGGATCTTAACCCTTGACTTGGTGTTGTCAGCACCACACTCACCCAAGTGTGCCATGGGCCAGCCCTCACATTCATTTTTGAAGGACATTTTCACTGAGTATAAATGCTAGGTTAGAATTATTTTCTTTAATCACTTTGAAAATAACAATCTATTGTCTTCTGACTTCCATTGTTTTCATCGAAATATCATGTGTCCTTTCTTTCCTCTAGCTACTTTTAAGATTTTCTCTTTGTCTTTGCTTTCCAGCACTTTTTCTATCATGTTCCTAGTGTACTTTTCTTCGTATTTATTGTTCCTGGGGTATGTAGCACTTCTTGAATATGAGATTTGATGTATTTTGTGAGTTTTGGAAAATTCTCAGGCATTATCTCTTCTAATATTGCTTCTGGTTCATTCTCCCTCTCCTCTCCTTCTGGGACTTCAAAATGAGTCTCAAAAGTTTTGTACCCAACTTATTCCATGTTCACTAGAAGAAACTGACTCAAAGTACCCTTGTCTCTCTATATTAGTGTTTCTCTAGATTAGTGTGCTATAAATGTGTGAGACTTCGTAAAGAAAATAATTCCTTACATAAGGGTGTTTAAGCAGAGTTTTTGAATGCTTTTAATGAGTAAGTATAATATTTCTTTATTTGATTTTTACCTTCCTGTGAATTACATGAATGCTTTTGCTTTAAAAAAAAGAGAAGATGCATCAATCTTAAATACTGTTTTTGTTCTCAAACTGTATTTTATAAGCTTTAGCTTCTATTCACACACATTTATGGAAAAAGTCTGTATCCTTCATTTATTACTAACAGCCTGGGATATATGGTTGTGGATGCATATTTCTGTTTCAGCTTTTGCTTGAGCAGCTTCCAAAACATCATCTATAGGTTTTTGGAATCTGTGCCAAGTTCAGCTCAGATTAAGTTTCTTTGTTAGGATTGCTTTTTTAAAGCATCTGGATCAGAAATCATATACTTCTGCTGTGTAGCAAAGAAACATTTGGAAATCATCAGAAACGTTATAATAGAGGATGAATAGCATTGTATGTTTTTTCTCAGGGTAAATAAAGTCTACAAGAAAAAATAATTTTATTAAGAATTTAGAAAATGTGAGGTTGGTAATGTTACAACATTTTAAACAGCTGATAGTTTACTTTAAAAATGACATTATTCTATATATTATTTTTCCTACAGCTATCCTGGAATACTTTTGAGTAAAAGTAGACATTTCTTCCTTTTACCTATTTTCAATGCTACACACACACACACACACACACACACACACAGAAGGCATGTAAGATTAAAATTTTTTAGCTTAACATCTTAATTTTTTCTTCCCCACATTTGAGGCAGAGACCTAAAAGATTCTTCATATCATTTTAACAAACAGCATCCATTTGAGTAAGGAGGTTGTCTTAGATTTCGTTTAGATTTCACTGGACAACAATAATCTACTCTCCTAAAGAGAAAGGATCTTTCTATTTATTTTTTAAAATGTCTTTTATTTAAAAAAGAAAAACTCCAAGGGAAGTCTTCATTTTCTTTTTCTTTTCTTTCTTTCTTTTTTTTAAAGATGACCGGTAAGGGGATCTTAACCCTTGACTTGGTGTTGTCAGCACCACGCTCACCCAGTGGGCTAACCGGCCATCCCTATATGGGATCCGAACCCGAGGCCTTGGTGTTATCAGCATCACACTCTCCCGAGTGAGCCACGGGCCAGCCCTCATTTTCTAATACAGTACATTGTGTCATGTTCATAAGTAGTCCAGAATTTCAAAATAAGTCTCAGAACTTTTGTACCTGTAAAAAAACCTCTAAACTTATGGTTTGAGGCTCTTCAATAGTTTCCAAAATGATTGATGGGTTTTGGAGAGATCATTTGATTATCCCATACATAATGAAAGAAGGTATATTTAGGTCATGGTCTGGAAATCCAAATGATTTAGTGGATAAACTTCAGACTGTGTAAACAAAAGAAAAGAGTTCTTTTTTCTGGTTGGAGTTTAACCTTTGTCCCTTTTGCTCCCTTTTGTGTTATTTTTAAATTTAGAAATGACTTTCTCCTCCATGTTCAATTCCAAAGAGTGGTGTGAGCCAATGAAATCATGGTACATCACAACCTAAATGTACCTTCTCACGTATAAATGAGATAATCAAATGATCACTCCAAATTCCATTAATCGTGAAATCACACATTGACAATTTGGGGGCTAATTAAAATATCTGTAGTTCTTATTTTGGTGAATCTGATTTTTCATATTGATAGAGATGTTTTTTCAAAATATCTAACACATGTTTTAACAAAATCTCTAATTCTCATCTCATTAGCAAGAACATATTAGAGGAAAGGTGGACAGATCCTTCAGGGAGTAATGTACTTTTGCTTCTGTATAGTCTACCTTATCTCCACCTTAAAGTCATAGCTGAAATGTGATGTCTGAAGTATGTGTAGCAAGGAGGTTTTTCTCGCTTGATGTAAATATGTAAGACATTGTTCAGCTGAATACTGCTGGTAGGAGTTACTGGCATATGTAGTACATTATCTTATTACACTCATTTTATGGGAGCTGATCCTGATGGGACAGTGGAAGGAGAACTTACTCCAGCTTTCTGGAAAAGCAATTAATCCTACTGCTTATGTAGCAACCATGTCTTGGATCGCATTGGTGTGCTGGCACCCCTTTCTCCTTTTATTAAAACAAAAATGCAGCTGCTGACCAGAAGGGCAGCTCTACAAGTGGGGCTTTCATCATGTTGGTAAGAGATTCATATCCAGGGTTGACATCATTTCAGTTATGGCCTTTGCATTATTAAAGTTTGGAATTTCAAGTTTGTTTATTAAAGATTTAAAGCTATAGGTGAAATCACCAAATTGAAATCCACTTATTTTCCTATACTATGATAAGTGGATAAGGTGTGCTGGAAAATGTATTTTTCAGATTTTACCACCAGATAAATTATTTTAATTGTGAAATGCATTGTATGATAAAGAAGCTGACATTTATTTATTTCTTCTGAATCTTTAGCCTTTCTTCTTTATAAGTAACTCTAACATCCCTCAGTTTCTAGGAAGTGCATTTAGCAAATGTTTTAGAGCTGTTGACTATTAGATGTTAGTATAAATAGTGGCCGGGACTTTCACATAGCTCTTGTGGCAACTTTACTGTGTACTTCATCTGTTTTTCTCATCAGTCTCTAAAATTGATAATTCTTTGAGACACATGGCATTCACCAATGTTTGCAAAGATTTTCAACTCTCACTATAGACTTGTGCTCAAGAGCTCACTTAATTTGTAATCCAATCTTTTTCATAGCAGTGCATCCTTTAATGTCAAAAACAAAAATTAGCAGAATTTTTTCTATCTAGGGATTAATGTAAATCATATTCTAAATAGCAGAATTGACATTGTATGGTTAACAATGACTTTTATAAAGACATTAATGAAACAGAAAGTTTATATTTTTAAATATATAGTGTTTTGGGCTTCATTTTTGACCTCCATAAAAATTACTGTAATAAAGACCCTTCACTATGTATACAATGACTATTTTCATGCCCTGTGCATTTGGTGTATGTATTAGTACGTAATAATTGGATTTTCCTGTTGTTATTATTTGTTTGTTTTGTTACTTAAGATGAAAATAACATTTAGAAAAAGCAACTGGAGTGATGGCTGTGACATCACTCTGACATCTTTTTTTTAGAGAGTATACATGCTCCTTGATTTATGATGGAGTTACTTCCTAATGAACCCATTGTAAGTTGAAAATATTTGTAAGTCAAATGTATTAATACACCTAACCTACATAACTTAGCTTAGCTTACCTTAAATGTGCTCAGAACACTTATGTTAGCCTACAGTTAGGCAAAATCATGTAACACAAAACTTATTTTATAATAAAGTTTTGAATAACTCATGCAATTTATTTAATAGTGTACTGAAAGTGAAAAACAGAAAGGTTGTAGGTATCTGAAGTATGGTTTTTACTGAATGTGTATCAATTTCAAACCATCATAAATCAGTGCAATGGACTTAGTCCTAATGTGACAGTGCGAAGAGGGTGGAAAAATCCTATTATGGTAATTGAAAGGTGGGGCCTTGAAGAGGTGATTGGACTGTAGGACCATGTCCTAGTGAATGGATTAATAATGGTGGTCAGGGGCAGGGTTTTGAGGGCTTTAAAAGAAAAGCAAATGAGAGTCTCTCTGTCTCTGCTCTGCCATTTTCTGCCATGTGAGACCTCTACAGTGGTGCAAAGCCACTACTGAAGAAGATTCTCACCAAATGTGTTCCCTGGACTTTGGACTTCCCAGCCTCCAAAACTGTAAGCAATAAATTTTGTTTTCTTACAAAGTACCCAGTTCCAGGTATTATGTTATAAGCAACAGAAAGGACAAATACAGTCAGGGATTGTATTTTAATTGTTCGGTTACATATTGTGGGAGGCCGAGTGGAAGTAAATCCAAAAGTTTACAATACTTAAAATAAAAGTGTTTGTTGCTGTGTTCCAACATCCAATGGATGCCAACTAAGTGTCCTTCAATTCAATTCTGATGCCAACTACCCAGAGTTACCTTCAGACTCCACAAGTTTAGGACAAAGTCCTTTACTGTCCTCACTTCAAATACCAGTCACTTCTGCCTGGCCAACTACAAATTGGGGCTTCCCACAACCCCATCATGTTCCATAGTTTGCCAGAATGACTCTGAGAACTTAGGAAAGCACGATACTTAAAATTGATCATTTTATTATAAAGGATACAAATGAACAGTCAAATAAAAAGATACACAGGACAAGGTCTGGAAGGATTCTATGGCAATGCATGGTATCACATGGCAAAAGGAGCTAATGCCTCATTCGCTCTCTTTTTCAGGCCATTGGAACCATGCCCATTACTCTATGAATGGATCAATCCATTCACAAGGGCACAGTCCTCACAATCTAATCACCTCTTCAAGGCCCCACCTTTCAGTTACCATAATAGGATTTCCACCCTCTTAATGGTCACAGTGGGGATTAAGCTTCAATGAGTTTGGGGGTACATTCAATCCACAGCATGAAATAAAACACAATTTTGAAGAAATTAATAAAAGTAAATACTTTAAGGAGAGAATGTGACATGAGTGAAATCATTGCTGTATTTTGGGATAATGTAGACCAACCATTGGAAGAAAGGTTTGGTGGTTTTAGGGAGAAAAATCAATTTAAGATAACTTTTAAAAGTCTTCATTGGGCCGACCTCGTGGCGCACTCGGGAGAGTGCGGCGCTGGGAGCGCAGCAGCGCTCCCGCCTTGGGTTTGGATCCTATATAGGGATGGCCGGGGTGCTCGCTGGCTGAGCACGGTGCGGCCGGTCACAAAAAGGACAAAAAAAAAAAAAAAAGTCTTCATTTAGTTTTCTAGATTTTTTAAAAAGCAATAAGATAGAAACAAAGTATACTTATTATTTACATATAAAACTCTCTAAATCACCAATTATATAAAAGTATACTTTATATAATTTTTGTAAGTATGTTATATACTTGGTGCTGTGATTTTGTATGTGTGTACATATATATACTTGGATATATACACACACACATATACTGGGATATATGTATAATATACAATATATTACATATATATCATACATACATATGTTCAGGGAGTGGGAAGAGAAAAAAAGGAAAGTTTGGCAGTAACAAATAGAATGAAGGAAAAATGAGACTCAGAATTAGTCATGAGTAGGGGATCCTAAGATGGCGGTGGCTGCAGCATTTGGCGCGGAGTAGCGGAGGTGGAAAAGGCGGCCACTGGGCCTTAGGCAGCCGGGAAACTTGTGGACCTTCCTCTTGCCATCTCTTAAGGGAGGACCGCTGCTGGTGGCCGGTCGTGGGGGTTGACTGCCACTTTGCCCTTGGCAGGAGAGGCTGCCTCATTTACAGGCAACAGCTTTGAAGTATGGAGCAGGAAAAGAACTGTTTCTTAGCTGCAAAAGCGAGTCTCTAAACAGGGAACACAGTGCTGGGGCAGCTGTTGATGCTGCCAGGACCCCGGAGGCCGGGGCCGCGCTAAAGGCGGCCAGCTGCCCTACTCAGGATTCGAGGTTTCAGGCCGGCATAAAAGAAGATTCCTGGGAGCGCCTGAGCCACCCCGCAGGACCGAGTGAGCAGCCTGAGGCGGCGACGACCGAGAACGGGGACAGCGACGACGCAGAGGCAGAGAGGGAGCCGCCCGACCCGGCACAGCCCGTGAGTGACCCCTGGCCTGGCCCTGCTCGGGGGGCGGACACCTGCCTGGCTTCCGCCTGCCCCACCGGGCCACTCACCAGCCACGGGGCTGCCTCCATTTTCTCAGGTGATGGCAGCTCCGGCCCGGTTTGGCCAAGCCTGTCCTCCTCGCCAGGCTCGGCTCCTCACTGAGCCTTCCCACTTGCTTGTCCCGGTGCAGGGCATCCCAGGGCCTGCGGGCCGGCCTCCCCTCCCACTCCCTCCACAGTTCTCTGGTGGGGCTGGTGGCATGGGGCATCCCTGGCCAGTGTCGGGAGGGAGAGGAAGTATGGGCTGGGCCAACTGTCACTCCACCGCACCCTGGGCTCCAGCCCCCAGTAAACTTCCTGTTACTGGGAGGCAGATACCATCTCTGTGGCCACCAGTTCGGAAAAACGCCTAACCAATTTCTGGTTAGGAATAGTGTGGTCGGAGAGTTCCCGAGTTCGCTTGAACCTGCCAGAGAGCTGACTGCGGGCGGGCACCGGACTTGGTCCACGCCGGGGGGATTCAAAGGTGAACCGTGTGCTGTGGGCTCCTCCCCCGAGGAGCTCACACTCTGCTGTGGGAAATAAGACAAGTACACAAATAACCGTGATACCAGGAGGAAGGTGATAAGTCCCAAGAAAGATCTACACAGTGCTACAAAGGCACACAGAGCGACCGGTAGTCCGCGCATGGCAGAAACCTGGTAGACTTCCTGGGCGAGGCAGTGCCGAGCAGGGTCTTGGAAGCCCAGCTGATAGACAAGGCTTGCAGAAGACACGTCCCAGCCCAGCCCAGTGTGCACAGAGCAGGGAGACATCTGCTAGGGAGGCGGAGACTCGGCAGAAACCACACACCCTGTGGGGTCGCCACAGCGTGATCCAACAGCCCGGGCCAGAGTGCATGGAACAAGGAGAAGTCCTGCACGGGAAGTGGAAGCTCAGCAGACACCACACACCCTGCGGTACCGCCCCGTGATCCAGCAGCCCAGCAGAGTCCAAGCTGACCAGAGAGGTGGCTCCCCGGAGAGGCCCAAGACCCGAGGCAACCACACACACAAGGCATTAGAGGCCAACCGAGCAGTCACGGAGGTAGCCATACCAAATTGGCAACCACAGCAACATCTTAGTTAGTCAATAGTCTCAAACCAGTGGACTGTGAAAGCCCCTGCCACAATGAAGAGACATCAAAAAAAAGATACCAGAAATACAAAAAATCAAGAAAGTACACCACCAAAAGTTAATAAATCTCAAACTCTAGATCCTATAGAACAAGAAGCCCTTGAAATGACTGACAAGGAATTTCGAGTGATAATTCTAAGGAATTATCAGACTGGCTGACTGGATTAAAAAGGAGGACCCAACTATATGCTGCCTACAAGAGACCCACCTCACCTATAAAGATTCACATAGACTAAGAGTGAAAGGATGGAAAAAGATTTACCATGCAAACAGAAAAGAAAAACGAGCTGGAGTAGCTATTCTTATATCTGACAAAATAGACTTTAAACTAAAAACCATAAAAAGAGACAATGAGGGACACTACTTAATGATAAAAGGACTGATCCATCAAGAAGACATAACAATCATAAATATGTATGCACCCAATGTTGGAGCAGCCAGATTTATAAAACAAACGCTATTAGACCTAAAGAAGGAAATAGACACTAATACCATAATAGCAGGGGACCTGAACACCCCACTGTCAATATTAGACAGATCATCTAGGCAAAGAATCAGTAGAGAAACACAAGATCTAAACAAGACTCTAGACCAATTGGAATTGGCAGATATCTACAGAACATTCCATCCAACAACCTCAGAATATTCATTCTTCTCATCAGCACATGGATCATTCTCCAGGATAGATCACATATTAGGTCACAAATCAAGTCTCAATAAATCCAAAAAAATTGGAATTATCCCATGTATTTTCTCAGACCACAATGGATTAAAACTAGAAATTAATAACAAATGAAACTCTGGAAACTATACAAACACGTGGAAATTAAACAGCATTCTACTTAATGACATATGGGTCCAAGAAGAAATCAAGCAGGAAATCAAAAAAATTTATTGAAACTAATGAAAATAATGATACATCATACCAAAACCTGTGGGATACTGCAAAAGCAGTATTGAGGGGGAAATTTATTGCATTAAACGCTCACCCCAGAAGAATGGAAAGATGGCAAGTGAACAACCTAACACTTCACCTTAAAGAACTAGAAAAACAAGAACAATCCAAACCTAAAGTTAGCACACAGAAAGAAATCATTAAGATCAGAGCAGAACTGAATGAAATTGAAACCCAAAAAACAATACAAAATATCAATGAATCAAAAAGTTGGCTTTTTGAAAAGATAAATAAAATTGACAAACCATTAGATGGCTAACAAAAAAAAGAAGAGAGAAGATTCAAATAACAAAAATTAGAAATGAAAAAGGCGATATTACAACTGATTCATCTGAAATACAAGGAATCATTCGAGACTACTATGAGCAACTATACGCCAACAAACTTGAAAATCTGGAGGAAATGGATAAATTTCTGGACACACACAAGCTCCCAAAACTGAACCAAGAAGACGTAGAAAATTTGAACAGACCAATAACAATAAAAGAGATTGAAGCTGTTATCAGAAGGCTCCCAACAAAGAAAAGCCCAGGACGAGATGGATTCACAGCAGAATTTTACCAAACATTCAAAGAGGAATTGACACCGATTTTTTACAAACTATTCCAAAAGATTGAAACGGACGCAAATCTCCCAAACTCATTCTATGAAGCAAACATCATCCTGATACCAAAACCAGGTAAAGATATAACCAAAAAAGAAAACTACAGGCCGATATCCTTGATGAATATAGATGCAAAAATCCTCACTAAAATACTAGCAAACAGAATACAGCAACAGATACGTAAAATTATTGACCACGATCAACTGGGATTCATCCCAGGGATGCAAGGTTGGTTCAAAATATGCAAATCAATAAATGTGATACACCATATTAATAAAGTCAAACACAAGGACCATATGATCATCTCTATAGATGCTGAAAAAGCATTTGATAAAATTCAGCACTCATTCATGACAAAGACCCTCTATAAGTTAGGTATAGAGGGAAAGCATCTCAACATAATTAAAGCCATATATGACAAACCCACTGCCAATATCATCCTGAATGGGGAAAAGGTGAAAGCTTTTCTTTTAAGAACAGGAACTAGACAAGGATGCCCACTCTCACCACTCCTATTCAACATAGTGTTGGAAGTACTAGCGAGAGCAATCAGAGAAGAGAAGGAAATAAAGGGCATCCAGATTGGAAAAGATGAAGTCAAACTGTCCCTGTTTGCAGATGACATGATCCTATATATCGAACAGACTAAAACCTCTACAAAAAAACTCTTGGAATTGATAAATGATTTCAGCACAGTAGCAGAATACAAAATCAACACACAAAAATCAGTAGCATTTCTTTTCTCCAATAGTGAACATGCAGAATGAGAAATCAAGAAAGCCTGCCCATTTACAATAGCCACCAAAAAAATAAAATACTTAGGAATTGAGTTAACCAAGGAGGTGAAAAATCTCTATAATGAGAACTACAAACCACTGCTGAGAGAAATTAGAGAGGATACAAGAAGATGGAAAGATATCCCATGCTCTTGGATTGGAAGAATCAACATAGTGAAAATGTCCATACTACCCAAAGTGATATACAAATTCAATGCAATCCCCATCAAAATTGCAAAGACATTTTTCTCAGAAATGGAAAGAACTATCCAGACATTTATATGGAATAATAAAAGACCACGCGAAGCCAAAGCAATGCTGAGCAAAAAAAATAAAGCTGGAGGCATAACACTACCTGACTTTAAGCTATACTGCAAAGCTATAATAACCAAAACAGTATGGTACTGGCATAAAAACAGACACACTGATCAATGGAATAGAATAGAGAATCCAGAAATCAACCCACACACTTACTGCCATCTGATCTTTGACAAAGGCACCAAGCCTATTCACTGGGGAAGGGACTGCCTCTTCAGCAAATAGTGCTGGGATAACTGGATATCCATATGCAGGAGAATGAAACTAGACCCATACCTCCCACCATATACTAAAATCAACTCAAAATGGATTAAGGATTTAAATATACACCCTGAAACAATAAAACTTCTTAAAAAAAAAATAGGAGAGACACTTCAGGAAATAGGACTGGATACAGACTTCATGAATACGACCCCAAAAGCACGGACAACCAAAGGAAAAATAAACAAATGGGATTATATCAAACTAAAAAGCTTCTGCACAGCAAAAGAAACAATTAACAGAGTTAAAAGACAACCAACAGAGTGGGAGAAAATATTTGCAAAATATTCATCTGACAAAGGATTAATATCCAGAATATATAAGGAACTGAAACAACTTTACAAGAAAAAAACAAGCAACCCAATTAAAAAATGGGCAAAAGAGCTAAGTAGGCATTTCTCAAAGGAAGATATATGAATGGCCAACAGACATATGAAAAAATGCTCAACATCACTCAGCATCTGGGAAATGCAAATCAAAACCACACTGAGATACCATCTCACCCCAATTAGGATGGCTAAAATCCAAAAGACTCTGAACGATAAATGCTGGCAAGGTTGCGGAGAAAAAGGAACTCTCATACATTGTTCGTGGGACTGTAAAATGGTGCAGCCTCTATGGAAAATGGTATGGAGGTTCCTCAAACAATTGCAGATAGATCTACCATACGACCCAGCTATCCCACCGCTGGGAATATACTCAGAAGAATGGAAATCATCAAGTCGAAGGTATACCTGTTCCCCAATGTTCATCGTAGCACTCTTTACAATAGCCAAGAGTTGGAACCAGCCCAAATGTCCATCATCAGATGAGTGGATACGGAAAATGTGGTACATCTACACAATGGAATACTACTCAGCTATAAAAATGAATGAAATACTGCCATTTGCAACAACATGGATGGACCTTGAGAGAATTATATTAAGTGAAATGAGTCAGGCACAGAAAGAGAAATACCACATGTTCTCACTTATTGGTGGGAGCTAAAAATTAATATATAAATTTACACACACACACACACACAAACCGGGGCAGGGGGAAAGAAGATATAACAACCACAATTACTTGAAGTTGATATGACAAGCAAACAGAAAGGACATTGTTGGGGGGGAGGGAGGAGAGGGAAGATGGAGGGAGGTTTTGGTAAGGGGCAACAATAATCAACCACAATGTATATCGACAAAATAAAATTTTTAAAAAAAAGAAAAGAAAAAAGAAAATCTGTTAAAAAAAAAAAAAAAGCTTTGTCATGATAAATATGCTAATTACCCTGAATAGATCATCACACATTGTATACATGGATTGAAATATAACTCTGTAAATATGTATAATCAATATATTTCAATAAAAAATTTTAAAATAAAGAAAATAAATAAAACTGACTGTAGCACACACACAAAAAGAATTAGTCATGAGTAGAAAAGAGAAAAACTTATCTAATAAAATTGGACTATGGGGTGTAAAAAATACATCTAGTTTTGTTTTCAATTTTATTTATATTCATTTTTATGGGGTACCATGTGTTTTTTCAATACATGCATATAATACACAGTTATTCACTTAGGGTAGATGGCATAGTCTTGCATCCATTAGTCCACCGCTTTTCTTCCGCCCCACTCCTCCCCTAGGGTTTTCTTTTAACAGGTAAACGTTGCTGGAATTTCATAATCAGGTATTTATTGAGTACATACCGTGTGCTTATCACTATGCTAAAAAGGCAATGAAGGGGAAGTTTAAGACATGTTTCCCTGCTTTCAAAGAATGTAAAATCCAATAGAGGTGACTAAATTAACATACATTAGGAACAAGAGAAATGAGTTATATGGTATTGGTATGGAATGAGTTAGCTTTTCAAAGGAGGTAAAGTTTGCAAGTTTTAAACAAAAACATGTAAATTCCTTCCTAAAGTTTCATACAATCGGTCCTGGAATCAGGTTCTCTTAGTTTCCATTAGGAAATTATAACTTCTTTGCTAAAAAGTATAGTGTACTTTTAATGGTTTTTAATGCTATAACATCAGTTTTATGTTTTTCTAGAGTGTAGCTGCTAAAGATTTAAAGCCACGTTTTTGCATCCTTTCCTGTTCTTGCTCCAAGAACTAGATAAAGTTAAGCTGATGTTTTGATTCAAACCCTGATATTAGGCTGGACACTCTCCTTTGTCTTTGGTCCCCACCCTTTGTACGTTAGATAAAGAAAAAATCCTAGCAGAAAGGACCTACAGAATCCCTTAAACTATCAATGAGGATAAATTTGCAAGAAATAATTTTCTCATGTTATTCCAATACTATTAAAATTATTCAGATAACATCAAAATTTGATGTGAAGACATAACTAAATTAACATCCATTTGGTAAATGGCATTACTGGAATTGTATAGATCAAGATTGTTTTACAATAGAGAAGTCATTTGTGGCCGATGGAGGTATAAAATATAGCTTTATGCCAAAGTGTAATGAAATTAAATTTATGTCACTCTATTTTAGGTTTCTTTTCTATGAACTAATCATGAATCTACTGTGTCACTTGAGTTTGCTTAACAGCTGGTATTGATGAAAAGATACTGGTCTTAATATATAGTAAGGACGGTTATAATAAACCCAGTACAATATGCTGAAAATTTTTATGAGTCAATTCATAATGTACATGTGAACTTGTCAAAAAAAATCAATACCTTAGTGAAGGATAAAGTTGGGGGGAGGGGTTCTGAATTCAGAATTTTAAAATTATTCTACCATTTGTTTTTAAGTTTGTCTTTTTTTAAAAGTAGCTATTTAAAAATTATATGTGGATTACATTTACATATTTTTAGCTAGCTACTTTGCCCCATTAGATTAGTAAACAAATCCTTACCAGGAAGCTTTTTCCCAATCTGATAGCTTCTAGATGTTAAGAAAAATTGGGTATGATGATATTAATTTGCTGTTAACTAGTGTCGTACAACATTGCTAAATGACAGTCCATCTGTCAAATTAATGTCATGACATCCTACTTGTTATTTTAATATGTTATGAGGATGAAATGTGTTTTTTAGATATGTTTTACGTTTGCACTAAGTAATGGAATGTACAATATATTATGTGCCTGTGCCCTGAGGAAAGTTTTTAACAAAAATAATTGAAGGTCATAAATCTTACTCCATTTTCTTCTGCGTTGCCCCTTTCCCCATACACCTTCTGTATTATCGTATCTCCTATATGTAGCAAGCCTTCTAGATCATGACAGGAGCTGAGCACTATTGTGGGCATTATAGAATAAAACCCACAATATCTGCCAAAAGTTTGCTTTTCTCTGGAATGTTGATTTAATAAACGCTCTCTATGATCACTTTTATGATGATTTGATTCCCTTTCCTAAGGCTGAAATGTGCTCTTGAATGATGTTGCTATTGAACATAAGACAAGTGTTCCAAATAATTAGTAACGTGTATAAGCTAATAAATCTCTCCTACAGTTTTAATTTGATTGTGCACTCGGTAGGTTTTTGCTTAAGAGAGTGTGTGTAGGGGTGCAAGATTTATAATGTGTTTGGGTTTTTTGTTTAAATTGTCATAGGCAGCAGTGATAAAATTTGGTGCAGAGAATGATGTAATTCATATTTGATATATAACTTATTATTATCTTTAATCATGACTTGATTTTGCCAACTTTCCCCAATGTGAATTTTTTAAATTTGAAGATGATTCACTCTGAGACACATTAATACAACTAGTGTCCCTCAAAGGGCTTTGTTTTCGTGTCTAAATATACAGCACAGCTGACTATCATGCAGTATCTTTCCAAAAATGATTATAGGGTTTCATAGCTTTTATGTAACATTATCCAGAGTATTTTCAGTGTATGTTTAAATGTGACAACATGTTGTGAAAAGCAAATTTTAAAACTATTTAAATGGAATACTTTTCAACAAGCAGTAATGATGTGAATGTAAACTAATCCAATATATATGAATGTAGCCCAGGCTTGCAGTATTGGTTTACCCATTAATTTTCTTAGCCCAGGTGTTTGTTTAGTGGGAAGTCTTCTCACAAAGTGATGATAGATGTATTTTACTCAGAGCTGGAAATACAAGCCCAACATCTTGTACTTTTCATGCTCAAAACTCTTTGGTTAGGAACCATTGCCTATAAAGTTTAAAAATTACCATTCAAGAAAATTATTCACCATCTTTTAATAGAATAAACACTTTCTTAAAGCTTTCAATGAGCAAATTAGAACATTTAAAACCCAGGTTAAATTTTATTAATAATTTTATTATAGTATGCTTATTGAATAATTTTAGACCAGATTTTTTTTCTAAAATGGAAACTTTTTACTGACTTTTCACACTTAAAAAGTAATCATTTTTCTTTTGTAAAAATCAGGCAATAGAAAAATCTCAAAAGGGGAAATTCCACCTATAACCTCAACTTTTAGAGAAAACCATGTTAACACTTCTGTATATCCTTCCAGGATTTTTAAAAAAATTTTTTTTACAGAATACTGTTTAAATTTAATCATACTTATGCACAGTACTTTGCAAACTGCCTTTTTTCATTTACTGGATATCTTTCCATGTCAATACATGTAGATCTTGATAATTTTTAATGATGACATGTTATTCTAGTCATAGTTAAACCTCGTATAGGTAAACCAAAATCTATTTAACGAATCTCTCTATGGATGGACATTTAGGTTGTTTGCAGTTTGGAGCTATTATAAACAACATTACATTTTCTGGTGGGTTTTTTTTTTGGGGGGGGAGTAAATTTCTAAAAATTCAAAGTATTGGATTTAAGTGTTGAAATGTTAAAATTTTTTACAAATTTTGACAAATTGCTCTCTAAGAGAGTTATACCAATCAATACACAAATTTACATCGCCCCCAACAGTGTATAAGAGAACTCCACACCCTCACCCACCCTGTTCATAATCTATGTTTCTAATATTTGCCAATTGGGTAATAGAAAAATTACATTCCATTGTTTTAAGTTACAAATCTTCTATTATTAATGGAGCAGCAAAATTTATATGCTTATTGGCAATTTTTGTTTTCTTCATTTGTGCATTACCAGGAAATGTATGCCTTTCCCCCATTTTTCTACAATAAGTATTCATCTTTTCTTTCTTTCTTTTCTTGTTTTTGGTGACTGACCAGTACGTAGATCCAAATCCTTGACCTTGGTGTTGTAACACTGTGTTCTATCCAAGTGAGCTAACTGGCCAGCTCATCTTTTCCTTATTGATGTATAAGAGCCCTTTGTATGGTGATGATATTAACTCTGTGTGTATCATACGTTGAAGTTAATCTTTTAACTTAGTTTATGTTATGTGGTTAATTTGTGTTCAGTTATGCAGCGATTTTATTGGTCTTTTTACTGGTCGTTTCTAGCTTTAGTGAATGCTAAGAAAGGTCTTTTTTATCCAAGATTATGAAAATAATATCTTTCATTTTCTTCAAGTGCTTCAATGGTTTTGCTCCATTTATTTCTTTTTTATTCATTTTTAGTTGATATACAATTAACATACAGTAAATCACACATACGTACTGTCTATAATCTGATAAGTTTTGATGTATTTGTAACCCATGAAACCATCATCACCATTAAGATAATGAACATATTCATCACCTCAAAAAGTTGTATCATGGCTCCTTGTCATCTTTCTCTCCCACCTCTTTTTCCCTAATCCCCACCCCTGCCCCCAAATAACCACTGATCAAAAGATTAGTTTGTATTTTCTAGAATTTTATATGAGCGGAATCATACAGTCATACAATATTTATTCTTTTTTGTCTGGTCTCTCTCACTCAGCATAATTATTTTGAGATTTAATCCATGTTGTTGCATATAACAATAGGTCATTCCCTTTTATTGCTGTGTATTATTCCATTGCCTGGATAGGATAAAATATGTTTATTTGTTCACATGTTAGTGGACATTTAGGTTATTTCCAGGTTTTGGCTATTACAAACAAAGCTCCTATGAACATTCATGTACAAGTCTTTGTATGGACATATGCTCTCATTTGTCTTGGATAAATGCTACAAGTGGAATGGCTGGACACACGGCAGGTGTATGTTTAACTTTTTTAGAAACTGCTGAACCCTTTTCCAAAGTGATTGTACCATTTTACATTCCTATCAGCAAAGTACAAAAGTTCAAGTTCCTTCATATTTTGGTCAACACGTGGTATGGTCAGTCTTTTTAATTTTAGCCTTTCTAATGGGTATGTCTTGGCATTTTATAGTGATTTTAATTTGCATTTCCCTAATGACTAATGATATTGACATCTTTTCATGTGTTTATATGCCATCCATACATCTTATTTGATGAAGTGCCTGTTCAAATCTTGTGACCATTTTTAAAAACTGGTTTGTTCTCTTGTTACTGAGTTTTGAGAATTCTTTATATATTCTGGATTCAAAGTTCCTTATTAGCTGCATGCTTTGCAAATATTTTCTTCTATTCTGTGACTTGTCTTTTCATTCTCTTAATAGCATCTTTCAGAGAACAGAAACTTTTAATTTTGATGAAGTCAAATTTGTTGATTTTTCTTTTATGGATTGTGCTTTCGGTATCATATCTAAGAAAATCTTTGCCTAACCCTAAGTTACAGAGATTTTTCTCCCATATTTTCTTCTAGAAGTTTTATAATTTAAGGTCTGTGATGCATTCTGAAGTAATGTTTGTTTACGGTGTGAGGTATGGGTTCAAGTTTATTTTTTTGTATCCAATTGTTCCAGGAACATTTGTTGAAATTAGTATCTTTTCTCCACTGGCTTGCCTTTGCATCTTCGTAAAAAATAAGTTGTCCATATATGTGTGGGTCTATTTCTGAATACTGTTTTCTGTTCCATTTATTTAGTTGTCTGTGCTATGTTTACAATGCCACACTGTCTTGATTACTGTGGCTTTTTAAATCTTGAAATCAGATAGTGTTAATCCTCCAACTTTGTGGTTCTTTATCAAAGTTGTAGTGACCGTTCTAGGTCCTTTGCATTTCCATATGAATTTTATAACCAACTTGTCCATTTATACTAAAAAGCTCCCAGAAATTTTGACACATTGGGAAAAATTGACATCTTAAAAATATTCAGTCACCCTGGCTGGTCAGTTAGCTTTTTTGGTAAGAGTGCAGTGTTATAATACCAAGATCAAGAGTTTGGACCCCCGTACCAGCCCGCTGCTAAAAGAAATTCAGTTATTTAACACATAGACAAGGTATATCTCTTCATTACTTGGATCTTGTTTAATTTCCTTTAGCAAGGTTTTGTAGTTTTCAGTGTACAGGTCTTGTTGTGCATTGCATTAGATATTCTACACAGAAGATCATATCATCTGTGAATAAAGACTTCCTTTCCAACTGGATGCATTTTATTTCTTTTTCTTGCTTTATTGTACTGCCTAAAACAGAAATGGTGAGAGGAGACAAATTTGTCTTGTTTTTGTTCCTAGGGAGAAAGCATTCAGTCATTCATCATTAAGTATAATATTAGATGTAGATTTTTTTTTTTGGCAACTGGCCAGTTTAGGGATTAGATATAGATTTTTTTCTAAATGCCTTTTATTAGGCTGAAGAAGTTTTCTTTGATTACCATTTGCTCGGAGTTTTTATTAGCAATGTATGTTGGATTTTGTCAATTGCTTTTTCTGTGTCTATGAGATGATCATACAATTCTTTTTTAGTTTGTTAATATGATGATTTTCATTGCTACTTTTGAATATTAAACCAACTGTGCATTCCTGGGATAAACCCAACTTTGTTGTGATATGTTATCTTTTCTATATATTGTAGATTTAATATGCTAAAATTTTGTTTAGAATGTTTACATTTGTAATTATGAGAAATATGAGTCTGTAGTTTTTTGTTTTTATTTTTTAAACATTGTTGATGGCTTTGGTATTAAGGTAATGCTAGCCTCATAGAATGCATTGAGAAATAGTCCTGTTATTCACTTTCCTGGAAGAGTGTGTGTATTATTGATATTATTTCTTCCTTACATGTTAGGTAGAATTCACACTGGAATTTTCTTCGTGGGATTGTTTTTAACAGCTTTAATTTCTTTGATAGATATAGGGCTATTCAGGTTGTCTATTTTCTTTTCTTTCTTTTTTTTTTTTTTTTTTGGCAGCTGCCATTAACAGGAATCCAAACCCTTGATCGTGGTGTCATAACACCATGCTCTAACCAACTGAGCTGACTGGCCAGCCCCTCTATTTCTTTGTGAATGAACTTTGGTAGTTCGAATCTTTCAAGGGATTTTTCCACTTAATTTAAGCTGCCAAATTTATGAGCATAAAATTGCTCATAATATTCCCTTATCATCCTTTATCCTTTCAATGTCTGTAGGATTTATAGTAATGTACCCTCTTTTACTCCTGATACTGTTAATTTGAGTCTTTTTTTTTTTTTTTTTTTCTTGATTAGGCTGGCTGCGGGTTTGTCAATCATACTGATTTTCATAAAGTGTCAGCATTTGGTTTTATTGATTTTTTTTCTATTACTCTCTTTTATTTTATTGATTTCTAGTCTGTTCTTTATGATTTCCTGTCTTCTTTCTTTGAGTTTAATCTGCTCTTCCTTTTCTAGTTTTTTAAGGTATAAGTGGAGATCAGTTATTTGATAGCTTTCTTCTTTCCTAACATAGGCTATTAGTACTAAAAATTTCTCCCTAGTGAAAATACTGATTGTGATTTCCTCTTTGACCCATGGGTTATTTAGAACCCATGTTGTTTAGTTTCCAAATACTTGGGATTTTAAATACATCTTTCTGTTACTCATTTCTAATTAAGTTGCACTGTGGTCAGCAAAAATTCTCTGTATGACTTAAATCATTTTAAATTTACTGAGAATTGTTTTATGGCCCCCAATATAGTTAATCTTGGTAAATGTTCCATGAGCACTTGAAAAGAATATGAATCCTGCTGTTTTTAGTTGGACTGTCCAAGTTGGTTAATAATGTTATTCAAGTCTTGTGTACCTTTACTGGTTTTCTGTCAACTTGTTATATCAATTGAGAGGGGTTTTGAAATCTCCTACATAACTGTGAGTTTATTTCTCTTTTCAGTTTTATCAGTTGTTGCTTTATGTATTTTGAAGTTCTGTTACTAGATGTATAAACATTTAGGATTGTTATGTCTCCTTGATGAGTTGAAATAATTTGGACCTGCAAGAATACAAAGTCAGATAAGTAGGAAATATCATGAGCTCCTTGCAATGAGGTTTATTCAATTAGATTTTTTCATGTCTATCTCATTCCAACTGATTTTTCCATCTCATTCCATTTGTGACCCGAGTGGAAGGAAGGGAGGACATTGTGTAAGAAGTAAAGAAAGTTTAATATTGGGTTTGGTGGGGCAGAGAATAGGAAAATTGTTGGGGTGCTCTCTCGGTCAGCCAGGCCCGGGCTTCGGATTTCCCTGGCCGTGGCCACCGAGTGATCCCTGGCAGACTCCCTACACCCCCCACCCCCCCACCCCCACCCCCCGCCCCAGGCAGGACCAGATAAGTTACCCTCTGCGGCCTAAGCCAAAGAAGGATCCCCGAAGGTGGGTGAGTGCACCACCCGCCTATTCAGCCAGCAAAGGAACACTCAGGCCCGGAGGTGGGGGTGGGGGGTGGGTGGGGGTGGGTGGGGGTGGGTGGGTGGGTTCCGTCAAGCAGTTCTGTTTATTGTCTTTTAAACACTTGTATTTATATCTAAGCAAGCCGGGATTTCCACACTGAGAGCCAATCACTGGAAAGGTCACATGTGCATGCACTTTACTTTCCTATGCTTAGTCTACTGATCATGCACTGATCACGAGCACAGAAAAGGGCAACTACCAATAAGAATTCTTGCGGAACTAAAAGTGACACTCCCCCTTTGCTTCCTCTAGGCGCCATCTTGTGTGGGCCATGCAGGTGGGGAACTTAAACAGCCCTCATTTGGTGTGACCTCCTTTCACCCTAGCAATTGCTATAGCAAGTGGAGTGGTTGCAGCCCAACAGAAAATACTGTCTAGACATAGAGGTCACTGGGAAGCTGAAGTTAATAGTTTTGATAATAATAGAACTAAAAAAGTCCCAGAAAAGGCACTCCAACTAGCTGAACTTAAGTCATAGGGTTGGCTCAGGACAATAAGAGTAGAAGTTCTTATGAAGGAACCTGTAATTGCAGCTGAGAACCCCATCAGCTTCTCTTATCATTTTCCCAGTGACCTCTAAGTCTAGACAGTATTTTCCTGTTCTCTGCCCCACCAGACTCAATATTAAACTTCTTCCTTCCTACACAATGTCCTTCCTACCTCCCTTCCTTTCCTTCCTTCTCTGACCCACGTAAAGCAATAATGTGGAATTTGCGATCTGAACCATCACCTAGCATTTTTTAGGGCTACTCCATTGAAAAGGATGACTTTTAGACTTAGGGACTTACTATCTGTGACCGAATAATGTATGGAAATTTGTGCATCTGATATTTCACTATTAAGCCTTAAGGGGGAACAATATTGGTACGCTGGTCAAAAGCCTAGCTATTAAGGTTTTAGAGAACAAATTCAAGGTGGAAAATCCTGTAGTCTTCAGGAAATTGGAATTGGTCTGTAAGTGATAATTATATCTTTGATGATCTTTGAAGAAATAGCACTGCTAGCTAGACACAACTCTGGAAGTTCCTTCATGAAGATGAATCTGGGTAAATGGGAAGCACTCTAACAAATTGAGATCTTTTAACAAACATCTTGGGGACAGACCTAATATGAAAAGACTCATCCTTCCTAGTTAAGAGACCATGAACTTTATCTCCTATCCCATAGTCACCCACCAATGCAACAGTGGAAGCCATTTCAGATGCTTCCTTATATTGCAGCTTCTTTTTTCTATCCGTAGGTGGGATCCAAACCATGCTTGAGCTTGCCCCAGTATTGATGCTTGTCCCTAATCATGCCTCAGTCTGCCTGCTGCTTTAATGAGTCCCTCTCTATATTAATATCATTATTAACCCCATTGTTTGTTTGTGTATCTTTTGTTGTTGCTTTTCTGCAATTACTTTTTTCCGGTCCCTACCATTTGACCATGTGACCATGTGACCCCAATTTGTCTACCCCATAAGGAAACTAATTTGTTTATTTGTTTCTTTTTACTTGAAATATAATTGATTGCACATATCTGTGGGGTACAGCACTGAATATCAATACCTGTGTGCAGTACGTGATCCTCAAATCAGTATAATTGCTATATTTATCATTATACAATGCAATCATTTTTTGTGGCCCTTTACTAGTTTCTCCTTAACCACTTTCCCCCACTCCCTTTCCCACCTCTGGTGGCCTCAGTTCTGTTCTCTCCTTTTGAAAGTTCAATGAAATATTTTGATTGTTGTATCTTTCTTTCTTTCTTTTTTTGTCTACTATTATTTTTTGGCTCCCACTTATGTGTGACAACATGTGGTATTTCTCTATCTGTGCCTGGCTTATTTCACTTATAATTTTCTCTAAGCTCATCCATGTTTGTGTGTATGGCAGAATTTCATTCCTTTTTATAGCATAGTATTCTATTGTGTATATATCTATATATACATACCACATTTTCCTTATCCAGTTATCCATCGATGGACATTTAGGTTGGTTCTAACTCTTAGCTATTGTAAATAGAGCTGCAATAAACATGGGAGTGCAGGTATCCCCTCAACATGATGATTTCTATTCTCATAAAGAAACAAATTTGGTGTCTATCAGTATCTGTAGGCAGGTCTAACAGTGAAACCTACACTGGTTGGTAACTTTCCATTGGTTTTGAGGTCATCAGTATAATTAAATCAATGAATGCTTTTTAAAGGATGTAATGCCTAAAAAGTAATATGATAGGCACTGGGGAGGAGGATGATACAAAGAAAAGTCACAGGTCTTGTCCTCCAGTAGCTTACTGTCTAGTGAGGGAGAGGGAAATATAAACAATTAAGTACAATGTAAGTTTAAATGGGAAAACAAGCCTGAGAAACACATGGTTGTACAGAGAGGAGTGGCTAGACCAGCATAGGGAAGACTTCACAAAAGGGCTGGAATAAAAAATATGAATAAGAGCAAATGTTTATGCAGTATCATATACAAAGTACTGTTCTAAGTGCTTTACATATATTAACTCATTTTTAAAGATATTAATAGGATTTTGAAGTATAACTATAGAGGGAGAAGCATAAGTCAAAGCATAAAAGCCTGACTCATAAATTCTTTTTCATCCGTAAAAAGGAAAAGTTGGACTCATATTATCTTATCCTCAAATTGACCAGAAAAGTATCCAGATTAGACTGATTGGGGAAGGAGGTCATGTGGCTGAGGAGAAATACCCAGAAACAAGATCTTTTACTATGTTTATTCTCTGTGCTACAAAAAGCTAGATTATGGAGCTACTTTACCTACCTATAATCGTCAACCTATACTTACTTTTATTTTTAGAAATCTCAACAAGTAGTAGAGGATTTTTTCCCATTCTTAGTAGATAAGTATTTTGAGGGCAGGTTGCTGCAGACACAAGCGGAAGTACAAGAGGAGGAAGGGCTACCTTCCTGACCCATGAACACAGGAAAAAGCTCCAAGCCCTTGGGTGGTGGCAACAAAAGCAGGAGTTTAGTATTTCATCACAGAATGCAAGAGCAGAATATCCATTTATAAATTGCAGAGAAGACAAGACACAGGTAATTTGTCTAATGCTATGTAAGAAATTGTTACTGAATGAGGGATTAAATCTAATTCCGCTAGTGTATTTGATCTGATGCAGTTAGAATACCCTTTCAGGTGGCTAAATAAGCAGGAGGTAGAATGGATGGAACTGTTAATTGTGGTTAATTTTTAACTGCTATATCCTGCCTGTAACCAAGAAAGCTGTCATTTTAAGACCAGGGCCAGCCCTTCCATTGACAGTGTGTGAATCTCTGAGGCATATAAATTAAAGCTGGCCACTTATGGAGATCTCTTTGTGACCACTTATATAAAATGACTAATAGGGTTCAATTAAAAAAAATTAAATGCAAAGAGATTTCCCAGAAGTTATGTATAAACCTTCATTAGGTACATTTTCCATTTTGAATTCTTGTGGATGGGAGCCAATAGGTTGGTGAAGCCAGCACCACATACTGCAATATACTCAATATTTAAATGCTTAGTATTTGAATCTTTCATATTTTGGCTGGATATAAAGCAGCATCTTTTAAGCCAAGTGAAAATAATGAAAGAGAGAAAACTTTTGTAGGTGAAAAAAAAATACCAATTTTAGGAAGGTACTAGAATGACGTGATGCTCTGCCTCCTATCCCCAATTTTTTATTGCATGAGAAGAAAATGTTTGGCTTTGGAGGAGAATATATGCATATTCCTTTGGTTTTGTTTTTAAGTCTTTGGACTTAAGCAGTTTTGCAAAGAGAGACAATATACATTCTTACAACAGCTAAAAAGCCAGTCCAGAAAAACAGTAATATAAATCGGAAGGGACAAAAGCCTGATATGGCATCTCTCCATTTTTGTTGCTTTGCTGTTGCTTGCTCTGAGAAAGTGATGCATTCATAATCCTCAGAAGGGAGATGAATGAGAAAATTGTCTTCTGGTAAAATTCTGAATTTCAATATAGTCTTTCTGGGTATAGGAAGAAGCCTCATAAGCTGTCATTTTACAAATCCAGCAAGATATCAGGATGGAAACTTTGGCATTTCCTTAGAGATCCAGGAGACAAGAAGCAAAGGATAAAAAGAAGGATGCAATTTCTTTGGATGCCAGCTGCCCCGGTCCAACCCTTATTTATATTCCTTCTCACTGGTTACATTAAAAGGAAAAATTTGATACCACTGGAAAACAAAATCCTTAAGACCTTCATAAATTCTGACTTTATAAACTGAGGTGGAGATTTCCTACTGACAAGAGTTTCAATAAAGGAAAACAGAATACCAAACCCAGAATTTTTAAATCGAGGAAATTCCAGAGTGTTGATGAAAGGTATGGATATGGAGATTTAAGGAACTGAAGGAGCTTATTTCCCCTGGAGAGTGTTAGAGTCTCTGGCAGCATTCTTTTCCTAGCATTCATGTTGAATATTATTCCTTTTTTGTTTTTCTGTTCTTGAAATTCCTGGCAAACTTTCTGATTGGGCAATTGGGACTAATTACATTTCCTTGTTCATTGCAATTAGAAAACATTGTTTCATTTTAAAATACACAATTTATGTTTATCCAAAATTCTTATAGTCGCACTAACAGTCAATTTGTCATCATTAGGTTTAGATCAAAATATATCTATGAGTCACGTGATTTTAGTTTGAATAGAAATTCCATGACCAATTTAGTTTTTCCAAAGATGATGATGCCAAGCAGTTTTCAGCTCCTAGAATTCAAGAAATAGAAAATTCACTAGATTTGGCTACAGCTCAGTGTAAGACGCTTGGGCATTTCAATTCATTTGGCTTTCCCCTTACTTTCGCATTTGCTCAGACGATATGGTGTAGGAAGAGGAGGAAACAAGGAGTCACAGAAGCGTGGGTTCTCATCCAGAGTTTGTCACGTACTCGCCAAGTGACATTGGGCAACTTATCTAACCTTGCCAAGCTTCATTTTTAAAGTTCACGTAATGGGGATAATAATACCTATTCTGCATTCCTCAGAGGCTAATTGTGAGAATCAAAACCGATAATGTAACTCAAAGTTCTATGTAAACAATAAAGAACAGTACAAATGAAAAGGATGACTCCCATATACAAAAATATACATAACCAGTAAGTAATTACTGCCAGAATTTTACAACGTAAATCTGACAGTGCTATTTCCCTACTTTTAAATCTCCAATGACTCCCTGTTGACCGTAGGATAAATTCAAATATTTGCATAGCATAAAACCTTCAATAAGTTGTACAGCTTATCTTTGACCACTTTCACCATTTCCCACACATTTATCAGCCAGATTAATTTTCTCAACGTTCTGCAAGCAGACCACACTCTGGCCCATTGCTCGTTCTTCGCTCATGCCGTTCCCTCTCTGCCTACCAGGTGCATTCTCTTTGACTGTCAAAACTCAAAAGGAAGGTCATAGAGAGTAGCAGGTGACAGAGGTAGGAATAAACCAGAGGTGGGTTCAAGTTACTTTTCTGTTTCTTGGTAGCCAAGCTGGCATTGGGCGAGTTAATTTATCTGTATCTCAGTTTCTTTATATGAAAAATGAGAAGTATAATATCTAGCTCATAAGATTGTTATGGAAATTTTACGAAACGATATAAATAAAGAGCATATTATAATGTCTGATACATAGTAAGTGATCAGTGAATGATAACTAATTATTTTTACTACTATTTTTAAATGTCTTCTTTCTGATCTTTTATAGTAATCAATTACTGTCTTGCTTTTCCTTATATTATATGCTTGCTTTTCCTCCATATATTTCCATATATGTATGTATGCATTCCTAAAGTATATGGTTTCATTTTATCTGTTTTTGAACTCTATATAAATGGAATTATGCTATATTTATGTTTTGTACCATACTTCTTTCATTCAACATTAAGTTTTTTGGGTTTCTTTTTTTTTTTTTTTTTTTGACTGATAGAAGTTAATGCCTTTAATCTGTAAAAACTGTGTGTGTGTGTGTGTATGTGTGTGTTAGCTCCACTGAAGTATAATTGATATACAGAAAATTGTACACATTTAATGTATCCATCATGAAAAGTTTGGACATATGCATGTGTTCAAGATATTAACATTTAGTGTTTTTTAAAATGTTTTATTTATTTGTTTGACAACATGAAGTTTTTAAGATTCATTCATGTTACTATGGATAGCCCTAGTTCACTAATTTTTACTATATGCCACAATTTTTATATTCTGTTTCTTAAAAATTGTTTGTTTATATCTCTCTTCATCTGACTAACAGGAAGCATGTCTTTATCTTTTCATTGTCCTCTCATTCCACCTGTTCAACCCAGCACGTAACACAGTGTTTACCTATCTCAGCTAGGATCTCAAAACTGAATTGCAATCCTACCGTGTTTCTTCAGTGATCATTTTCTTCCTCCTATGCAGCAATGCTTTCACATCTTTTCCGTTATCTATAATCCTTTAACTCTCTTGCCTTCCCATCACTCTCAGCAGATGGCTCCTCTAACTTCTCAGAAAAAAAATAATGTTACCAGATGTAAACTCCTTTGACATTATGCTACCAAACCTAAAAAACCTATGTAGAGCTAGGGCTGGGTCTGCAGCTCACAGACCCCTCGAGCCCGTTCACAAACACTTCACTATGAAGGTCTATGAGCTAGGTGACTGGCCAAAAGATCCTTGGAGCTTTGGTTGAAGAAGGAATAGTCTTTATTCAGCACACACACATCTGGGAGCTAGGCAGTATAAAGGAGAAACTCAGAAACTCAACTGCTATGGCAAAGTCCAAAGAAAAACTGAAACTGAGCAGCTGCCAGCAGAGTAAACATGCTCTATTGTTAGACACGAGCTCTCTGTCAGCCTGCCTGCTTCACAAACTGAAGAACACGCAATAGCAATAACTAAAAAGATATATGGGTGCAGATGCGCACAAACTCCACCCACACACAACTTGTTTACAAAGAATTAAGAATGTGCTCCTTGACTCCCCAACCAGACCTGAGCCAAGGGAGCCTGACTAAATTATCATATTTTCCCCACAAACTATATGCAACTAAATTCATATTTTTCTCCCTGTCTCCTATTACAGTGAAAAAGATGACTTTCTGGTTCTCTATGATTAATTGTTCTACATGTGCAATGAATTCCATTTCTGCCTACTTCTCAGAATGTTTCTTGATCATCTTTCCTCTTTCCTTTATATTTAACTACTTCTTCTAGAATTTAAACTTGCTTGAGTCTCTTCTATCTTAAGAAGGATTATCTGTTTATCTGTCCACAAACTACAGTTATGTTTTCAACCACAGCACTGTCTTCTTCCTCACAGCCCAATTTCTTGGAAGAGGAATCTAAACCAATCTTCCCATTTCTTCAATTCCTACTTACTTCTCAGCCCACAGCAACCTAACTTCCTTCTGAACCACCCCCTAGAACTAAAGTTAAAGTTAATTACTCTTGCAATTAACCTCTATTTAACTAACATAATGCAAATTAATTGATATTCTCCATTGCTTCTATAAAACATATTGACTTTTGCCTGCAGCACACGAACACTTACAGGTAATATGCTGCTGCCTACCACACACATGGATTTTTGTTCTCAGTAGATATAGGTTTACCAAGAATCAGTGTGTTTATTCAACCTGTTTATGCCAGGTACACTTGTTACTGTAATTACATGATCTAACTAATTGTTATATAAATCATTATATAATTATTACATGAAAAATAAATAAGAAAAAGAAAATGGTTGTTTCTTTGAAAATTAAATTGAATGCTTTAGAAAGATTCAAAAAAATGAAAATGGCCTACAATTTTTCCATTGAATTGGGTGAGCAAGAAAAGATTGGGGGAAATCATAAATATCCAGTGTTCTGCACTCAGATTGCTTCACAAACAACTTTAAGTTATTTTTTAAAAATTTTTTATTGGAACATAATATTATAGTTCTGTATTTGTGGGTACAGAGTTGAATCTCAATACCTATGTACAATATGTTATGATCAAATTAGGATAATCTGTATATCCATTGTTACAAAACATACTCACTCTTTGTGAACTTTTACTAATTTCTTGCTAGCCCCCCCACCTCCCCCTTTCCCACCTCTAGTAATCACAGTTCTGTTTTCTACTTTAAAAAGTTCAATGAATTATTGTGATTGCTGTATCTCACATTTTCTTTTCTTTTCTTTTCTTTGGTGGGGGGGCTGGACAATTTGGGGATCTGAACCTGTGACCTTGGTGTTATAAGGCTGTGCTCTAACCAATCTTTCTTTTTATTTATTTGTTTGCTTTTAGTTCCTCCTTATGGATGAGGACATGTGGTATTTCTCTTTCTGTGCCTGGATTATTTCACTTAACATAATTTTCTCCAAGCTCATCCATGTTGCTGCAAATTGCAAAATTTCATTCTTTTTTATAACTGAATAGCATTCCAACCACATTTCCTTATCCAACCATCTGTCGATGGACATTTTGGTTGGTTCCATATTTTGGCTATTGTAAATGAGCTGTGATAAACAAGGAAGTACAGGTGTCCCTTCCACATGATGATTTCCATTCCTTTGGGTATATACCCAATGGTGAGACTGCTGGATTGTATGGCAGTTCTATCTGTAATTGTTTGAGGAAACACCATACAGTTTTCCATAATGGCTGCCCTAATTTACAGTCCCACCAACAGTGTAGGAGGGTCCCCTTTCTCCACATCCTCACCAGCATTTGTTATTTTCTTTTTGATAACAGCCCGTCTAACTGGGGTAAGATGATATCTCAATGTGGTTTTGATTTGCATTTCCCTAATGCTTACTGATGTTGAGCATTTCTTCATGTCTCTGTTGACCATTTATATATCTTCCTTTGAGAAATGTCTATTCAAATCTTCTGCCTATTTTTTAATTGGGCTACTTGTTTTTTCACTGTTAAGTTGTCTGAGTTCCTTATATATTCTGGATATTAATCCCTTGTTGGAGCATAGTTTGCAAATATTTTCTCCCATTCTGTAGGTTGTCTTTTCACTATGTTCATGTCTCCTTTGCTGTGCAGAAGCTTTTCAGTTTGATATAACCCCACTTGTTTATTTTTTCTTTTATTGCTTGTACTTTTGGAGTCTTACCCATAAAGCCTTTGCCCAGTACTACATCCTGAAATGTTTCCCCTATCTTTTCTTTTAGAAGTTTTATAGTGTCAGGTCTCATATTTAAGTCTTTAATGGATTTTGAGTTGATTTGGGTATATGGTGAGAGGTATGGGTGTAGTTTCCTTCTTCTACACATGGATGTCCAGTTTTCCCAGCACCATTTATTGAAGAGGCAGTCTTTCCCCCAATGTATGTTCTTGGTGCCTTTGTTGAAGATCAGTTGGCTCTAAGTATGTGGATTGCTTTCTGGGTTCTCTGTGCTGTTCCATTGGTCTGTGTGTCTGTTTTTATGCCAGTACCCTGTTGTTTTGGTCACTATAGCTTTGTAGTATAATTTGAAGTCAGGTAGTATTATGCCTTCAGCTTTGTTTTTTTTTGCTCAGTGTTGCTTTGGCTATTTGGGATCTTTTGTTGTTCCATATGAACATCAGTATTGTTTTGTCTATTTCTGTGAGCAATGTCATTGGTCTTTTGATGGGGATTGCATTAAGTCTGTAGGTTGCTTTGGGTAGTATAGACATTTTCATAATGTTAATTCTTCCAATCCATGAGCATGGAATGTCTTTCCTTCTTTTTGTTTAATTTTTTTCAGCAGTGATTTGTAGCTCTCGTTGTAAACATCTTTCACCTCTTTGGTTAAATTTATTCCTAGGTATTTTATTTTTTTCATGACTATTGTAAATGGGCTTGCTTGCTTGATTTCTTTTTCTACTAGTTCATTGTTGGAGTATAAAAATGCTACTGATGTTAACTTTGTATCCTGGAATTTTACTGAAACCATTTATAGAGGTTTTTGAAAGAGTCTTTTGATAGAGTCTGCAGGTTTTTCTCTACAAAGGATTATGTCATCTTCAAACAGGGACAATTTTACTTCATCTTTTCCAATTTGGACGTCCTTTATTTCTTTCTCTTATCTGATTGCTCTGGCTAATACTTCTAGTACTACGTTAAATAGAAGTGGTGAAAGTGGGCATCCTTGTCTTGCTACTGTTATTAAAGGAAAAGCCTTTAGCTTTTCCCTTTCAAGCTGGTGTTGGCAGTGTGTTTGTCATGCATGGCTTTTATTGTGTTGAGATATTTTCCTTCTATTCTTAATTTGTTGAGAGTCTTTGTCATGAAGGGATGTTGAATTTTGTCAAATGCTTTTTCTGTGCCTATTGCAATAATCATATGGTTTTTGTCCTTGAGTTTGTTGATGTGGTGTATCACATTTATTGTCTGGCATATGTTGAAACATCCTTGCATCCCTCAGATGAATCCCACTTGATCGTGATGTATAATCTTTTGGACGTGCTGCTGTATTGTCTCTGCTAATATTTTGTTAAGGACTTTTTGCATCTATGTTCATCAAAGATATTGGCCTGTAGTTTTCTTTTTTTATTGTATCTTTGTCTGGTTTTGGTATCAGGGTGATGCTGGCCTCATAGAATGAGTTTGGGAGAATGGCTTCTGCTTCCGTTTTTTGAAATAGTTTGAAAAGGATTGGTACTGATTCCTCCAGATTGGTACAATTCAGCCATGAGCTTTTCTTTGTTGGGAGATTGCCAGTTACTCTTCAATCTTGTTGCTTGTTATAGGTCTGTTCAGGTTTTCTGTTTCCTCTTGGTTCCATCTTGATAGTTTGTATGTGTCCAAAAACTTATCCATTTCCTTCAGATTTTCAAATTTGTTGGCATATAGTTCTTCATGATAGTCTCTAATGATTTTTTTATTTATGTGGTATTAGTTGTAATGTCTCCTTTTTCACTTTTGTTTTTGTTATTTGGGTCTTCTCTCTGCTTTTTTAAGTTAGTCTAGCTAATGGTTTGCCTATTTTATTTATCTTGTCAAAAAGTCAACTTTTTGTTTCATTGATCTTTTGTTTCATTTTTCTGGTCTCTGCTTCATTTAATTCTGCTCTGATCTTAATTATTTCTTTCCATCTGCTAATTTTGGAATGGGATTGTTCTTGTTTTTCTATTTCTTAGAGGTGTAACATTAGGTCGTTTATTTGAAACATTTCTATTCTTTTGATGTAAACATTTATTTATTTACTTACTTACTTACTTATTCTGGTGGCTGGTGGGTGTGGGGATCCAAAACCACTGACTTTGGTTTTACCAGCACCATACTCCAACCAGCTGAGCTAACCAGCCAGCCCCCTGATGTAAGCATTTATAGCAATAAACTTCCCTCTTACTACTGCTTTTGCAGTATCCCACAGATTTTGGTATGATGTGTCTTTATTTTCATTAGTTTCAAGAAATTTTTCGATTTTCTGTTTAATTTCTTCTGGGCCCCATAGGTCATCCAGGAGCATATTGTTTAGTTTACATGTATTTGAATAGTTTCCAGAGTTTTTGTTGTTATTAATTTTGTTGTTATTAGTTTTAAGCCATTGTGGTCTGAAAAAATATTCAAAATGATTTCAGTTTTTAAAAATGTGTTGAGATTTTATTTGTGACCTAACATGTGGTCTATCCTGGAGAATATTTCATGTGCAGATGAGAAGAATGCATATTCTGTACTTGTTGGGTGAAATGTTCTGTAGGTGTCTGCCAACTCCAATTGGTCTAGCATATAGTTTAAATCCTGTGTTTTTCTGTTGATTTGTTGCCTAGATGATCTGTCTGGTGTTGAAAGAGGGGTATTGAGGTCCCCTACTATTTTTGTATTGGGGTCTTTCTATCTCTTTAGGTCTAGTAGTGTTTTCTTTATATATCTGGGTGCTCCAGTGTTAGGTGCATATGTATTTATGATTGTTATGTCTTCTTGCTGGATAGATCCCTTTATCATTTTACAATGGCCTTCTTTGTCTCTTTTTATGATTTTTGGTTTAAAGTCTATTTTATCTGATATAAAAACAGATACTCCTGCTTGTTTTTGGTTTCCATTTGCATGGTATATATTTTTCTATCCCTTCACTATTAATCTGTGTGAAACTTTGCAGACAAGATGAGTTTATTGTAGGCAGCATGTAATTGGGTCTAGCTTTTTAATCTAATCAGCCAGCTTATGTCCTTTGAATGAGGAATTCAGTCCATTACATTTAGGGTTGTTATTGAACTGTATTGTCTTACTCCCAGCATTTTATTAATTTTATTTAGGTTGTTTTAAATATGTTTTTTTTCCTTTTCTTTTCCTTTTATTGTTTGTCTTTGGTGTTCAATTGCTTTTTTATGTGTAAGACATAGTTTCTTTCTCTTTCTTGTTTGTGTATCTGTTCTGCCAGTGGGTTTTCTTCTTTTTCCTGCATTCATGGTGGTGATTATTGATTTTTGGATTCCAGATACAGGACTCCCATGAGGATTGCTCATAGGGCTGGTTGTGTGGTGATGAACTCAGTTTTTGTTTGTCTGGGAAATTTCCTATTTCTCCTTCATTTCTGAAGGATAGCCTTGCTGGTATAGTATTTTTGGCTGGCAGGTTTTTTTTTTTTTTAGTACTTTGAATATATCATCCCATTCTCTCCTGGCCCTTAGAGTTTCTGCTGAGAAATATGCTGTTAGTCTGATGGGGATCTTTTATAGGTGACGTGACCCATTTCTCTTGCTGTTTTTAGGATTCCCTTTTTGTCTTTGAGTTTTGCCAGTTTGACTATAATGTGTCTGAGAGAGGATCGTTTTGGATTTAATCTGTTTGGGGATCTTTGAGGCTCTTGAATCTTAAAGTCCATGTGTCTACCAATACCTGGGAAGTTTTTTGCTATTATTTCATTGAATAGATTTTCAATGACTTTTCCTTTCTCCTCTTATTTTGGGACACCCATGATTTGAATGTTTCTGCACTTAAGGTTGTCTGCTAGCTCTCACAGATTTTCTTCATCTTTAAAATTCTTTTTTTATTTTTATTTTGTCTGCCTGGGTTATTCAAAAAGATTGTCTTTGAGATGGAAAATTCTTTTTCTGCTTGCTCTAGCCAGCTGCTTAAGCTCTCATTTGTGTTTTTTATTTTGTTGAATGAATCCTTCAGTTCCAGGAGTTCTGGTATATTCTTTTTTAAAAGTATCTATTTCTTTGTAAATTTCCTCCTCATATCCTGGAGAGTTTTTCTCATTTCATTTTGTTGTCTAATTGAGTCTTCTTGTATTAGAGTTGAGTTTCCTTAAGATTGTTGCTTGGAATTCTTTTTCAGTCATTTCAAGGGTTTCCTGCTTTATAGGGTTTGATACTGGAGAATTATTGTACTCCTTTGTTGGTGTGATATTTTCTTTCTTTCTTTTTTTTTTTTTTTTTTTTCATTATTTCTAGTATCCCTACATTGATGTCTGGTCATATGGTAGAGCAGTTGCTTCTTCTGTTACTTTGGAGTGGTTTCTGAGGGGAGAGACTCTCTCTTATAGGTGTGTTTTACAGTGACCATTGAGTAGGGTGTTTTAGTATTGGTTCTGGATAGACTAAGTGGTGCACTCTCTATGTGGTTTCTTTGGCTGTATTCAAGGTTGGAGTTGCATGTGAGTGCCTCCATGGCTAGGCACTGATGCACTTAATGGTTCCTTGCTGAGATTAGTGACACTGTGTTGGGTCATGGAATATGTGGGCAAGCTCTTGAATTCTTGGGAGAAATGCTTGGGTGCCCTGTAGCTCTTTGGCTGGGGTGGGTGACCCTGTGCAGGCTTGTTGGCACCTCAGCAAGTGTCCCATGACCCTGATTGGTGCACTGGGGTATATTGGAACTCATCAGATTGAATGGATGATCCTGGAGGGTTTCTCTTTCCTTGTTCCTCTTTCCGGTAGCTCCTCTCATGACCCTCCTTGTGTCAATTCAGTTGAATGGATGGCAGTGGGGGATCGCACATGCAGCCAGGATGGCTGGTGTGGCAGGCAGGGTGCCTGGTGCAGCAGGTGTGTGGGGGAGCCCATGCACCACTAGGTATAAGTTCTTGTTCTACTTTAAGTAAATCAAAACAGAGAATTATAGATAATGTTTTTATGGATATGACTCATACAAGAAAACTGAGGCTGAATTCCAATAAACATATCATACTCAAAGAAAGGTTAAGGCCCTATATCAAAAGATTGGCAAATAAATGAACAGTTATACATTTTAGAATAAAATACCATGTTAAAGAATGCAATTTTTAAAGAATAATTCCCCAATTTAATCACTTTGTTAACGAACTGACCCTTAACCAATTTTTGAATCCTACTCACGATACATTAAATAAGAGTGTTTCTACTGTACTCTTGCCTGGATCATCTATAATTTATATTCTCTGAATCCAATAGGTACTTTACTCAACACTATTGACAACTGTCTTTTGAAATCCTCTCTTTCTTTGGTCTCCACGACACCATGCTCTCCTGATCCTCCTCCTTTATCTCTGGCTTACTCTTCAGTTTCCTTCACGGTCATCTTTTCTTCTGCCCAGCTATTAAATATTTGTGTATCTAAGGGGTCTTTCCTAGGCTTTCTGTTCTCTTAACTTTACACACTTACGTTAGGTGATCTGATCCATTACTCTTGCTGATTACTCTCAGATCTATTGTTCCAAGCCTCATCTTTTTCCTGAGTCACAGACTTGTATATCCATCCACTTACTTAAAATCTTTAATTGGAGGCTCTGTTGGCATCTCAAACATAGCATATCCCAACATGTCCTAATTATCTCTCCCCCACTGGATATTAGAGCTCCTCCAGTATCCTCTTCTCTCCAATACATTCTGCAGTTAGAGTTTCATGTTCCATTCTTTAATTTATGTGCAACTGAAATAGTCTGAACTCCTTCATATTAGGCCTTGTATAGTCTACCAGTTTTCTGCTGTTCTCCCAAATATTCTAGCCATACCGAACTTCTTTCAGTTCCTACAACATCATGCTCTCTAGCCCTCAAGCTTTTACACATGCTATTCTCTCTACCTGGAGCATTCCTACTCATCTTTCAAATCTGAGCTTTAAAAACTTCAGGAAAGTTTACCCTTATCCCTAGACTAGCTTAGGTCTCCCTGAAATACGTTCCCGTTATACCTCTCTTTAAGGGAATTCGTTTCATATTTGTCAGCACCACGCTCACCCAGTGAGCGAACCGGCCATCCGTATATGGGATCCGAACCCGGGGCCTTGGTGTTATTAGCACCGCACTCTCCCGAGTGAGCCACGGGCCGGCCCTCATATTTGTCTTCCTAAGTGAATGAAGTCTCTGTAAGAGTAGTGGCCGTGTCTGTCCTATTGACTGCTGGATCCCCAGACCGATGCCTATCTAGTAGTAGGCACTAAACAAATACTTGTTGAAGAAATGAATAAGAGAACAAATTGACCCCAGTTAGTACTCAATATCTGTTTGTTGAATGAACTATCTTAAAAACAAATACATCACAACTTGCTGTCCAGAGGAGAGTTGTCCTTAGCAAGCTCATTGCCAGGGGAGTTGTTATTCCAACATCTCAAATTATGCAGTTCTTTTTGGTATTGCCTTCAGAACATGTTATATATTCCCCTATATACTCTAGATAGTGGTAAATATTCACATTTTGAGATTGTATTTTATTTTGGAAGCAGCAAAATCATTCAGAGTCAAGATCGGTCATCAAACTGGGTAATACTATCAGAGGTGAAAAATTATGTGTGACTATAAATTAATGAATCTGACTTTTTTGTGTGGCTCATAAACTGGATCAGAAGGCAATTCCAATAATGAATTTCCAAAAATATTTTGAGCTTTGGTAGGATGGTTTGAATGTTTGTATAACTTCCCAAGAGAATTCTTTAGCAGGGGATACTACTCATTTAAATGTATATATTAGGAGGTTTTTTAAAAAAAATTATTTCCTTTAGACACACTTTCTATGTACACATAAGCTTTTCTCAAAGCTTCATGAAGAACGTAATATAGTAGATAGACCCCAGAAATTAGAAATAAATGTTACTTATTATCATCATTGTGAATATTTAATAATGTGCAAAATACTTACAAATTGATTATCACTGTAATTTGGCCACAAATAAAAGTCACTTTAGCCCACCTACTTCAAATACGTCCCCCAACAAAAATGTTATAAAATACAGAATAATCCTTTGCCAACTAAGATAGCTCTCCAGGGTACCAACCACTGCGAGCTTTGGTTGGCTCAGTTTATTGAAGTTAATGAGTGAGTCCAAGGTTCACTGCACAGATGGTGCCTTCACACTCTGGTCAGACATCTTGAAATATGTATTATTGGCCACAAGGGAAATCATGGACAAGAACAGAACTACAGAAATAAATCTATCTTCCCTATTAAGAGCAATAATAATAGCTCTCATTTAGATCTCCCACTATGTGCCAGAAATTATGCTAAGCTAAGCACTTAATATGCAAGTGTTATTTTTCATTTCGGAAACCAAAGTTAAATTTGAATCCCCATACTGGCCAGCCACCAAAAAAAAAAAAAAAAAAAAAATAGAAGGAAACCAAAAGTAAGAAAGGTTAATTGATTTGCCTGTTAACATACATCCAGCAGCAATTGGAAGAGCTAGACTGTGAAATCATGGTCTATATGATTCCAAATCTCCGTTTCTTTCCACTTCACTCAAAGTATTTAATGAACTGGAACCAGCTCATTGCTATATGCAAAGATGGTACATTTTAGACCCACCTACATGACTCTGATATGGGGAAGGGTTTGGTAGGGGTGGGGTGTATAGAACATTTCCAGTTACTAAATCTGATACCTATAGTTGTCCAAGTACAGACTCCAATTTGGGTCTAGACCTTGCTACTAGACTCTGTCAGTCTCACAGGGAATGCATTGGCTGTCATAACATTTTCATCATAACCCCATCTTGATGGTGCCATTATGTAGAATAAACCAAATTCAGTTTCCACGTTTAACTTGGTGCCTTGATGAAGTTCTTGGAAAGAAGCAGGATTTGTCTTGTGTAAGTAGGTTGACACATTATCTCTGTCTTCTGATTTGGTACTAGCAAAAAGACTGATGCAAGAGCCCTTGGTGCCCAATGGCAGGGAAACATCCAAGCAAAGGAAATTAGAAAAGAATTAGTGAAGCTTTGTTTCATAAAAATCAGCAATACATTCAAATATATACAATACTGTAAAGCAATTCTTTTCTGCCTATTTACAAGGTTGCACACTTTAACCCCATCTCCCTGTGCATCTCCTCTCATGTATATGCCTGATAGATTTCATGGAATTTATTTTAAGGGCAGTAGAGTCCGTTTCCAGCTTATTGTAAACTTTAACTTATACTTAAAATTTATAATAAGCTTCTGTCTATCTGTCACCTTCCATCATGACTTATTTAGTTATTTATTATAAGCATCTCTTAAGTCACCTCCATTCATAGGCTCTTTTCTGCATCCTGCAATCATGTAGAATCCTACAGGCCATGCTCTCTATTCTCAAGGAGACTTTTAGTGTGTCATGGTAAGATTAAACACATGAAAAAATCTTACCTCAGAGAAAGATTTTCGAGGATATAAGGAATAACCAGAAATAAAACATGCAATGAAGAGAACTAATAGGGGCCTTAAATTGCTGTTCTAGCAGGTCTCTCATATATTTATCCAACATCGTGCTCAGAGCAGCCTACAATATTATTAGTTTGCTAATACTAATTTTCCAAAGGTTCTGGAAAGTAATTTAGCCACAGGAATTATCATTCTTACCAAATATACTAGGGAAATAAATCACAACAGGACTTGTACAAGGTCATATGACAATTAGGGAATTGATATTTAGATGTTTTGACTCCTAGTTACTCATTTACTAAAAATAAGTTGATTTCTAGGGAGGTTTAGTCACATGTTCCTTCATTATCTGTTAATATACATAATCTCTTCCTTCCGTCAAGCTTTAAGTGTGGAAAATAAATTCCAGACATGATAATTAGTTACAAAAGAGCTAAATGTCACCAAGAAAGAAACCGAAGAAGAAAAACACGCACAAAATATTGAAGAAAGCTAGCAATGATTTTCGTAATTGTTTTACTCTAAATCATTGCCTTTCAGACTTTTAACCATGATTCACAGTAAGAAATACATTTTATCTTTAGACTCAGAGCAGTTATCACCACGATGTGTAATGCACCTTTGATGCTACATCTATTTCATTTTTTAAAATTCTGGTCAGAACCCAATGAATGGGTCAAAATTCATAGTTTGAAAATCCCTGATGTAAATTGTCCACAGCTTGGGGAAAATAAAATATGAGTTAATGATGACATAGGCTTGTCCAAGCCAACTTTAGTAAGAGAGATAATTAACATGATCCTTTTTTCCCCTCACTGACAAACATGTACATTTTCTTTGAAAGAAACTTAGTGTGCTTGAATTAATATTGTACTATAAGACTCATCTGGGAATGTAGAATTTTTTTTTACCATCTATTAATCATACAAGAAACATCGTTTTGAATTTTATACTCATTTTTTAAAACAAAATAAATTATACCAATGGTACTCTAATTCCATTAAAAAAAAAAAACTTTTCAAAGGAAAGAAGTTATATATGCTCAACATTGCATATTTTTAGGATGCTGAAAAGTTTTTACTTAGGTTGCCTGTTCTTATTTCAATGTAATAGTCCAAAAACAACGATGTATTTGTTGCTGTTTTAGTCGAATAGTGTGAGTTTTAAAGAGCAGATTTCTGCTTTCTCAAATAAATCATTTGTATCAAATTCATCTGTTCCTTTTCATATGGCATATCACAAGTGGGTTGCAGCTGGCTGCTCTACAAACTGGAATTTGGATTCTATTAACCGCTCCAGTGAAAGATTCTTCTCCAGTGTCTGGGCTTTTTCGTTGCTGTACACACTGAACATGGCTTTAGCACAATTACTTAAAGCTCCCTCAATTAGAAATTGCAAGAGAGCTGTCATCAAACTTATGTAATGTGGACCAGCCAAGTATCTGGCAGAATTCATATGTGCGGCAGATTAAATACCTACATTGTTTTCTCATCTTGAAGCAAATGCATTGCTTTTATAGCTAATGGAAAAATCAGAAGTGTTTCTATCATCCTGGTTCTAAAAATACACATACAACAAAGCAAGTCTCAAAGTAAAGTGCATGTTTTTAAAATATCACAATTAGGAAGAGGATAAAATAGCTTTATTTTTATCAGAGTGAAACTTTAGCATCACTTTAAAAAAATGAAATATAAAAATCACAAGGGATTAATAGCTTTTGAATAAATAGCATAGTTGCTCAGCATAATGAATTTTAGTGTCTGGAAAGTCCATATAACATTTACTCTACTTCTAAGCAATATTATATCGTATAGGAGAAAATGCACTAGAGTGTAAAGAAGGCCTGAGATTTAGTCTCAGCTCAGCCATAACTGATAGTGTAATTTCAGGTGATTCGCTTAACCTCTTTCTAGGCCTCAATTTCCTAATTTTAAAAATGAAGGTGTCGAGCCACATGGTTTCTAAATTTTATAGTATCTTGGGAATAGTTAGGTTTGAGATAGTTATTTAGTAGATGAATATTAACAAACAAGTATTATCCACTCTTTTCTTTCCACATTAATTAGTGGGTACCTAGCATCATACGATAGGAAGTAAAGCAGCATATCTGAATGCCAGAAATTTTAATAAACATTTCTTATATATCTCATACCCCTCTTAGAAACTAATAGAAAAGAGGTTTCAAAAAGTCTATCCTGATTATCTAGGCAAAGCTTGTGATCACTATGCTAGAGGAATACATCATATAGAAAAACACATTAACAAAGACTGAAGAGAGTCATAAGGTAAAACAGCGTGCTCATCCACCCATAGCACTGAAAAAAGGCAATGTGTTTTTATACAATTCAATTGAACAAAAATTATACTTACTTAGGAATCCTAGGGCTACCAGAGAGAGGGAATGGTGACCATCTGGAGCTAAGAAGTTTCTTCTTCATGTAATCACAGTGATGATGACATCATTCACAAGTGGCAGAACATAGTAAAGCATTTATCTTTCATTCCACAAGGTGGTGTGTTTTATGTATAAACTAGTTGAGTAATGTTTTTATTCTGAATCTAATGATGTGCTTTTTAAGCGGTTTTCTAATTTTTGCCTTGTTTGTGCCTCATTTAGAATCTTGCCTCTGGGTCTAACAAATTGTCTGATGGCAACGCAGATACATGCACTTGTTCCCAGATTGGTAACATATGCCAAGATTTTTGGTATTACCCTCAATAAACACACATCTGGGTGTGTTCTTGACCCTGATCCCAATGAGAACTCCAAATATGTTCCCTCCGAACAAGATAAGCTTCCCCTGTGGTTTTCCCCCTGTGGTTATGGTTTAAAAAATTAAATACACTTTAGAGATATGATGTGATCTTTTACCTGCGAATAGTATTCACATACATTATAAGACTGAATGAGGTTTTGGAAATAATTTAGAAGTTATTTAAAACAAAAGTTGAAGAATTGTTGGCAATAAACTTTAACCTCTCTAGGAATCTACCTAGAGCCTTCCAAATACCTAGGATTCTGTCTTTTCCCCTCTTCCATAATACTTTTTTGACCGCACTCACTCTCAAATAAATTCCAAGATTAGTTTCAAAGAATCCAGATTAAAGGTGTTTGATTTCTGATTCTTTATTCTTGCCCCCTAGATCTTTGTTTCAGGTACATCTATAACCCGAGCATCTGTAGTAAGATGCTATTTATCTACTCATTTATTCATTCTCTCACTCATTTGTCAAATATTTATTGAGTGCCTTCATTGTTCCAAGCATTGTGTTAATCACTGAAGATACAAAAATGGAATGGACTCTCCCTTGAGAGTGATATTAAGTATTGATAGCATTAAATCTAATATTCAGCAAGGTAAATGAAACACAATAGGTTTTTATTTTTAAAAAATCCTTTATTTATAACGATTTTTTCTATTGCTTTCTATTATTGATTTGAGGTTATTGTTTCCTTTATTTCTGCTTTCCTGTCTTCAATATAGTTTATGCTAATAATATTTATGGTTTAAACAGCACACCTTGTGCCAAGACATGGAACCAACCTAATGTCCATCGATGGATGATTGGATGAGGAAACTGTGGTATATATACACTATGGAATACTACTCTGCCATAAAAAAGAAAGAAATTCTCCCTTTTGCAACAACTTGGATGAGCCTGGAGAAACTTATGTTGAGTGAAATAAGAAAAGCACAGAGGGATAAATACCGCATGTGCTCACTCATGTGGGAGCTAAGAGAGAAAGAAGGAAGGAAAGAAAGACCACAGTGGTGCATTGGACTTACAGAGAGAGAGAACATTCCTTGGGCTACAAAATGAAGTAGGAGAGAAAGGGGGAGGGAGACGGAGCCTGGGGGTAATTGGGTGGGGGACACGGGGTACAAATACAATTTGTGGTAAAGGGTATGCTGCCAGTATGAATCTGGCCCTCACATCATGGGCACAAGGGGTGACAATCAGCTTTGTATCACATGAATATTCGTAACCAATATAAATAAATAAATAAATACCACATCTTGCCAGAAAAAAAAAAAAATCAGTAAATGCATTTAAACATCTTATGAGTTTTAATGGCTCCTAATTGTTATTCCATTCTAATTTTTGCTTTAAAATAATTTTTTATTCTCATTGTATGCTTGGGTCCTAGAGTATTTCAGAAATGGAGGGAAAAGGTCTCTGCCATCAGGTCTTTGGGAAATGGAACTTGAATATTATTTATGTAGAGAGGATTATAATAGGTATGAGCTCAGAGATTAGGAGACCGCACACACTACAAAAGCACATATAATTATTAATAGACATATAATGGAAGGTTTAACTGTGTATACATCAGAAATATGTAGTCACTTTCTACTCTAGGAGGGGCTGATTGTATTATTAGAGTGTCCCTGTTCAAATGCAAAGCAAAACCAGTGATCAAATGCTTTCCTAAACTAGAGATTAGCTCAGGTGTTTACCCTTAACAGTCTTTCTACTCAGAGCATAAAAAATGGCATGTTAAAATGAAAAAAACATTCTGTGTACCGAGAGAAAATGATACTGCTAAATGTTAAGGTAATTCTTATTCAAACTAAAAATTTCTCTTTTTCTTTCACTCACATTGAGTCATCAGAACTTTCAGTATTATGCTTAAGTCAATAAAAGGAAGAAGGAATAAAATATTCAGAAGTAAAACATGTCCATACTTAACAGTTTCAAGTTAGAAATGGTTGGCTAATTATCTTACTAAGTTGCTATCTACCACAATGCTTAGTGCTTTACATTTCTGAAGTGCTACACAAATATTAATGAATTGATTCTTGTAACACTCTTTAAAGTTATTAGTGTTGTTGCTGAACTTCTAAGATGGAGAAATTTCAAATCATTTCAATAAGGTTACACTGCACTGGAGGGACTGCAGTAAGTTTAAGATGCCCTTAAGTAATAGCCCTGTTCTGGAGGCAAGATATGCACTTCTGAAACAATTAGGAAATAATTCAAGATTGGACATGATCACATGCCAAAACAGACAATAAATGCTATAGATTAGAACAGAGAAGTAGAAAACCTACAGTCAATCTTAGAGCAAAGGGCTATTTTGCTTAAGGAATAGGAGGCATTAATAGACTATGACTTCATCTTGCACCCTAACTACCTCAGCAGTTACTGTGAGGAAAGGTAATCGTTCCTCCTCAGCCAGCTCTGAACACATATGTAACATACTATCCTGGCACTCAAAAGCAGTTACTTTAGCATCTAAGTTGAGTGCAAGCCAGATTGTCAGATTTTCCCAAAACAAGAGACAATAAAAACCAGCCATTCCCCAGGAGGCAGATCTTATGAATTAAAGAAATGACCAGAAATTTGGGGAGGGGGTAGAGTTGGAGCAAACATGATGCAGTTTTCTATATGAGTTCCATACCCCCTTCCCCTGCTTTTAAAAAAATAAATAAATAAACTAACTCATTCATGACATTTCCAAATGCATTCTTTTAACATATGATAAGAGTGTAAACATACTGGATTTATTTCAGGGGGAGAAGTATTCTGATTCATTCAAACCATACCTCAGAATTTATGCAATAATGTCAAAAATCACAACTTCTTTTTATCACTTGGATTGTATCAGAGGAAGATATATGTTTGAGTGTGATTGCTCCCAGACGTGCATTTTTCTCCCAGCAAGGATCTGAAATAATACTAAAAAGCCAACTTGTATTTGTGTCGGTTTTAGTGGCACTCATCCAGAATGATTTCCCCCTGAATGTTATGCCAAATCTGTGAAACAGTGAGGATATATCCTGACACCAGACATTTTCTCTCTGGCATCTAAAATTTGGATTCTTCTGTTGATACAACTGTGCTCCAAGTTTAACTAGCGACCTTGTTTGTATTGCTTTTTCAAGGTGAGAGTACAAGTGGTGAGCAGGCAAGTGTGGGAGGGAATATGTGAAAAATCAAAAGAATGTGAGAAATTGCTTAATAACAGAAGAGTTCTAACACCAGAGATAATGTTTTTACACTTTGAAATGAGCAATGCAAAATTCAAAGCACATTTTAATGGAATGTGGAGAAAGTATACACCAGAATGAAGTCAAGTACTGCCAAGGATTAAGTCTTCATTCCTTTTCATCAGGAAGAGTCCCTCCCAAGCACACGTGTCACCACGCTAACAGGCAGCAGGAGACACTGTTGCACTGTGTTTTCTTCCCAACATGAGAGGCCTGGGGATGAAATCCCAGATCATCTGCTTGTGAATATGGAGAAAAGAACCCATTTTTACTGCAAGGATTTAATGTGATGTTGATGGTAAGTGACATGATCACTGAAAACAGATGCCATATGGAGTCTCACTGATTGATGTGCAAATCTCTGACAGCAGAAACCCGGGTTGTCAGTTTGCCTTCATGGCTGTCTTACTGAAATCTAGTCAGGAAAGGAGCCTCTTCATTTCAAATGTTGGAATATGAATCACGCTGACAGGAAAAAAGGCTTCTTCTATCTGGCCTTATTATTCCAAAGTGTAAGCAACAGGGGGCATTTCTCTAAAGGTGAGACTCAGGAATTTCAACCCCGCCCTTTACAAATTCTCTTCTTTAAAGAAAGAACATTTTCGCTTAATAGTTCACTAGGACTTGTTTTCTTGTTCAAAACAATGTTTCATTATCCTTTTAGACAGTTGCTATTACCTTTAAAGTGTTTGCTATCCTTCTAGATCTATGTGTGACAACTTTGGTTAGCTGGGATTTTGCAGAATGAGGGATTATGGCCCCTCCTGCTTTTGTGTGAGTTTAAAAGCTGCCATAGTACAAAGAGAAAACACGACTTTACCATGTTCTGTAAAAGAGGAACTGACTTAAATTAGAAAACCTCTCAGGAAGGAGCCAGAGGAGACTCTCCACCTGAACAAAGTTTGAGAGACATGTACAGTTTGGTTTTAATTGGTGCAATCTGATCAAGCAAATCAAGAGAACGAAGTATTTATAAACTCTACAGTGAATGCTATTCTCAGACTCTGAAAGAACTATAAATTATGTTAGATACTAATTCGATGTGATTCTGTAAAGAAAAACACTTGATAACAACATGAGAAATGATGGCATTATATAATGTGATGTAGTGGAAAGGTAGATTCTAACTGTATTTTCTGGGTTGGTTGGCTCATTTTATGTTTGTTTTAATAATAACATTAAGAGATTTTTCTACTATAAAGCAATACATATTTTCCATTAAAAACTTGGATGAAGTAAGAAAAACCACCCGTATTTTTACAACCCAAAGACAACCAATATATTTTTTCTAAGCCCAGGTTTTTCTATTTCTAAAAAATATGCCATATATACAATATCTTATTCTGCCTCTTAAACTTCACACTAAATCACATCAGATATGTTTTGTGTTAAATTCTTCTATTTTTTTTTTATTAGCTACAATGATGATCATCAAAGATCGTACCGTGGCATCCTTAACCAATTCTTATCATAATAGGTACCATGCTAAGAATATTTCTCTGCAAAGTTGTGTCTCTGGATCTTGGTTTATATTTATATAATTGGCTGCCAGACGTAGAGTTATTAGGTTAAACTATAAAAAACTTTTTAAAGGCTTTTGATAGAAATTGTGAAATTGTTTTCCAGAATGGTGGTTTCAGTTTATACTCTCTCTAGCAGAGTGTGATAGTATTATTTTCATGGCTCATTCAAATGGCTGATTTTTGAAACTCTCTTGCGATTTCATGAGGCACAGTGGAATTTGGAAAGAGATGTGGTTGCTGTTTGAGCCTTTCCTTAACCCTCCTAATTTCTCTGTGTCCAATTTTCTTCATCATGAGATTAATTACAAAATACCTCACAAAACTGTTGTATGAAAGAAAAACAATAGAAATAAATGGAAAATAATTCATAATTCGAAAATACTTCTTAAATATCTGCTGGGCATGATAAACCCATTTAAAAAAACTGGGAAAACTAAACAAATTTTTATTTTCCCCAAATGATAGAAGTCTAGGGAATTAGAAGACCCATTCTCTGTGTGGCTCTTTCACTAACTTGCTGTGTGACCTTGGACAAATTACTTAACCTCATTGGGTCTCTATTTCTTCGTCAAGAAGGGCATTGGATTTAACCAGCTTATCTCTAATGTGCTTCTGACTCTAAGATTCTTTGATGCTAACAGAACCATTTTTCTGGAAAAGAATGACTCTTCTAACTATTCTTCCTCCCAAAATCCAAATGGAGGGTGCCTGGAATATTTATTTCCAAAAACTTTCAGTGAGTTCAAGTCTGTATTGCTGTACTGGGGTAACTTTCATATTTCTATCCAGATTTACTTTAAAGAAATATCATGATTAGAGCATAACCTTCACCTGATCCTTTTGTTAGTTAAACAAAAAACAGATGAAAGTTATAACAAACAATCCTTTTAAAGTATAAATACATACAGAATGTGCCAAATTACACCCTAAGCTTTGTAGGGTAATGGTCACTGGTTTCAGCATGAATTTCATATAAATCTTTGAAATCAGAATTCAGAGCTTGTAATTATAGCACAAAAGATATCTTACTTTAAACAGATAGCGTCTTCTTCTCTGGGCTGAAATCAACATTTTGGTTTTTTCACTTTTTGTGTGTGCTCTTAAATATGGTGCTAGCAAGGAAAAAAAATCATATTATTTTCTAGGATGATTTTTTTACAGAGTATTTAGATTTGGATGGTTTTTTTAAAAAACAACAGCTTTATTGAGATATAATTCACATACCATAAAATCACCCTTTTAAAGGGTATGATTCAGTGGTTTTTAGCATATTCACAGAGTTATACAACCATAGCCACAGATGTATTTCTAAAACATAAAATGGAAATGTCTAAACAATACACTGAGGGCTTGCATCTGTTTATTGGATTTGGTTTTATGTATAGATTTTTATTTTTCATTCAAGGCCTTGTTTGATTGTAATAATTTAAACCATTCAGAGGTAATAAAATAATTGGATGTGTGTTATGGGCACATTTTCAGTGTAATTTGAAGTCTACCCTCTTCCAAATCCTAATTGGAAATCTTTTGTTAACATAATAAAGGAAAATTAAAAGTGTGTATTTGATGGTTTTATAATACAATGAAAGATGAGGAATATACTTTAGAAGAGTTCATATGTTTCTGAATTTATTTCAAATATTTGGAGTTATTTAAAATTTTTGCTTCCCTCTATTAATTTATAAACCTTTTTATTTCTTTTTCTTTTTTTTTTTTCTGGCCAGTACAGGGATCGAAACCTGGACCTTGGTGTTATCAGCACCACACTCTAACCAACTGAGTTAACCAGCCTGCCCCTCTATTGACTTAAAATTCTAATAGATGATTAAAAATATCATGTCCAAAGAAAAATATCGGAAGGTAATAGAATGATAATAGTTGTCTATTGTTTTCAAGCCATGGGGGAAAAAAAATTGCTTATATCTTGAGAAAGCATATGTATGATTCCAAGTAATTAATAATCATTGAGATATTTACATTTTATCCTATTTCATAAGATAAATTATGAGTTAACTAGATTTTTCTACTTAAGCCTTTGCTTTGCAATAAGGTTGCTAGTGGGCCAGGCCCGTGGCGCACTTGGTAGAGTGCGGCGCTGGGAGCACTGCGATGCTCCCGCCGCGGGTTCGGATCCTTTATAGGACTGGCCGGTGCACTCACTGGCTGAGTGCCGGTAACGAAAAGGAAAAAAAAAAAAAAAAAAAAGGTTGCTAGTAACTTTTTTCTTAACTATTTTATAAACAAGCTGAATAACTTACTGTTGTACCGAATGACTTTCTGGTAATATGTGCTACTGAAGCTATAAAAACATAATACTACCATTTTAGATTTAGATAAAACCTTTTCTCCTTAACACTCAGTAAGCTTTCTAATATGGCATCTCAATTTTCTTCTCCAGTCCTTCTCTTAGGAATTGAATGAGTTGTCATAAATTATTCTCTTACTATTCAATTTGAGAAATCAATACCCACTTTACAGATGAAAAATTTGAGGTAAACCTCTCGAGTGAGAGGAAGACCTAATATTCTTGCTAGGACCTGAATCAGTAGGGACCTGAATGATAAAACCTCTGCTCTAAGTAGTCATACAGATTACTTGAATGACCTTGAATAAGTCATTTAACTCTAACTTGCCTTATTTTTCTCATCTGCCAAATGAGAGTAAAGACTGGTTTAGTTATATGGTTGCTGATGATAACCAAAAGTACTTGTATGACATCAAGTAATTGTGCATGTTCTGTCACTTGGAAAGACATCAATAAACTAATATTTTTAATACGACCTATAAATTTTCTGTGATAGCTTTATTCACGTTTGGAAAACTAGTCAAACTCAATGTAAAATACCCTGAAACACTATGAAGGTATAAACTAACTCAGATTGTGATATCTCAGAGAGATTATGAACATTAATTTTTGTTAATTTGTTCTTCAGCGAGCGTTGAGATAATGAGAAAAAACTTAGCTTGAAGAAGATAAAGTGACTCATAATGAACATAAGAAAAATTCAGAAAAACGGGATAGTTAGCAGAGATCAAATACTTAGCTGAGAGAAAACAAACTTAGAAACAAGTTAGATACTGGAAATGGTAAGCAATTCTACAATTTTTGTAAAATTGCTTGGTTATTTCTGGAAATGTGTGTTTTACAAATGCAATTTATATATTAGTTGGATGTTAGTTACTGAAGCGGTATTGTCCTCTAGAAAAAAAGACTGATGCCCTCTGCTGTCATCTTATTTCCTTTTGCTTGCAGTCAAAACAGGAGGGAAAGGGCGAAACCCAAGGCAAAGTGGACAGGGAGCAATACTGTGAAATTCTGGTGTCAGCACCCCATGGGCTGAACCACATGCCTATGCATGACTATCTTACAACTTTACTCAGCGTCACTCTGGAGTGAGTTTACATCATCATTTAAGTACACAAACACAATTTTTATTTATTTTAAAAATTGAATCATAATTGATTATACATATTTTGAGGGTTCAATGTTGATGTATGTTGGTCAAATCAATATTATCAGCATATGTATTATTACAAATCATACTTATTCTTTATGCCCCTTGTCCAATCTCTCCCCATCCTGCTCTCCCTCCCCTCTCCCACCTCTGATAACCCTAGATTTCTTCTCTCCTTCTGAAAGAGTAACAGTTACTCTGCTCATTTGTTGCCTAGATGATGTGCCCAGTGCTGGCAGAGGTGTGGTCAGGTCCCCCACTATTATCGCAATGTAGATGCTTCTCCTGTCACTCTGGAATGGGCTTTGTGGCGAGAGACATCCTCTACTCTTCTCTGGTCTCTGCTGGTGACTCCTTGTGTCAATGCACTCCAGTGGCTGGTGTGTCATCTGCACAGCAGACACAATTTTTAAAAGGGTTTCTATAATATCATCTGATAGAAATGTGAGAATTCAGGAAAACTTATATGATGTAGAAGGGTCTTCTGTATGAGATTGCTCTCCAAGTGAAACTAGAAGGGTTCCTTTGGTAATCAGAAGAAACCTCAGCCAGAAATTCTTTTGAAACTAATGAGTTCATCCTTACTCAGTGAAGCAACTTGAAAGATACGCTCACTGGACAGACCTAGAATTGTTGTTTTTTCATTTTATCAAAGCATATAGAAAGTTCTGGCTGTAGATGGCAGCATCACCCTAAAGCATACTTTCTAAAGCCTCCCATGGCTAATTTGTGAGAACGTCACTTAAAGCTCTTTGGTGCCTGGAGGACTACAGTTTATTCACTAAAAAACAGCCACAATTTTTCTTTGTTGAGGACGAAAATTTTCCTCGACTCTATAAGCATCCACCTCTAAAGACACTATGATCAGACTTATCCTCAAAGTTTTGACTATGTTCCTGTAGTCATGGGGTTTGGGAGACACAATGAATGTGTATTTTATTAGAGCTTCTGAAAATACCAATTGTAGGGCCTTTAAAAACACAGATTTGTCAGCATTTCACATTAACAGGACTTTTATTTGTTTGCTTTTCTTCCTGATTTATAGACAGCACCCCATTATAAAGGCAATATATCTTCATTTAAATAATGTTTGAGTTATTTATGGCTGGCGATGACTTTGAGCCTGGAGTGTTTTACTTTGTTTTATTTTTGTTTACAGGTTCATTCTGGTGCTAGTGATAATAGTGGAGCCTAAGATAAAAGCAGTTTAACAGAGTTCTCTGGATGATTAGAATAATCTGAGTTTCATGACAAATCCAAAATTTTCATGTAAAATCCTTTTTCATTTCCAGCTATATTTTAACTTAAATTTGTAACAAAAGAAAATAAGTAATAAGTGATGAAAACTCACTATGTGGCCGAGACTATGTAAGGCTCTTTATGACATTTCGTTTAACCCTTGCTGCAAACCCATGGTTTTTCTTATTTTGCACTTGAAGAAGCAAGAGGAAAGAGATTCAATGACTTGGCCAAGATGTCACTGCTAATAGTGTTGGAGCCAGGCTGAAATGCAGATTTTCAAATGGTAAGATCAATTCTTCAGAGTCCTTACAATTGCTTCTCTAAGGAGAAGGACAGAGTAGTGAGTGGGACAGGAGAGCTCCAAGACTGCAAAGTAAACATGATTTGTAAGCACTTGGAATAGGTGGCAGGTGATTTTAAAATTTGTTTTTTCATTCAATAGGTATAAGTGTTTAGTATGTACCAGGCTCAGGACAGGAACTGAAACACTGACATAATTTACAATACACAGTTCTTGACTCTTTGGGGAAACCAGCACACAAATAGAGAATTACAGCAAAGTGTGCTCTATCATTGCGTTTAGTACATTGTATGACACGGCAATATGGGAACACAGAGAAGACAAGCCTTACCTGAGGTAGAGGGGGAAAAGAACCTTCTTGAAGGATTTGATATTTCAGTTGAGTCTTGTAGGCTATACTAGCCAATTGGAATGCATAGAGGAAGGGCATTCCAGAGGGGCAGCATAAACCAAAGACAGCATGGTACGCACAAGCAACAAAAGAAAATACTGATAGATTGGGCTTCATCAAAGTTAAAAACTCTGTACATCAAAGGACACTATCAAGAAAGTGAAAAGACAACCTAAATAATGGGAGAAAATATTTATAAATCATGTATCTCATAAGGGTTTAGTATCCAGAATCTATAAAGAAATTTTACCACTCAACAACAAAAAGACAAACAACAATTACCAAATGGGCAAAGGATTGCCGAAACAGTGGCCAGAAAGCACATGAAAAGATGCCCAACATCATTTGTCATTAGGGAAATGCAAAGCGAAACCACAACGAGATACCACGTCACACCCAGCAGAATGACTGTAATGAAAACAGTGGAAAATGCAAGTGCTGGTGAGGATGTGGAGAAATTAGAACTCCTGTGCACAGCTCCTGGGAATGTCAAATGGTGCAACTGCTGTGGAAAGCAGATTGGTGGTTCTTCAGAAAAGAATTATAGAATTACTATGGGACCCGGTGATTCCACTCCTAGGTATATCCCCAAGAGAATGTAAATATGTACTCATACAAATACTGTACACAAGTGTTCATAGCAGCATTATTCATAATAGCCAAGAGGTGAAAACAGCCCAGATGTCAATGAACTGATGAATGGATCTAACAAATGTTAACATTTCGCTATATTGGCCTCAGTTTTGCTTCTCAAGAAATAAAATGCTACAGGAACAGATGAAGTCTTTTTCCTATCCCTCCTTGATCCCATTTCCCTCCCTCCTGACCCCAGAGGCAACCACTATCCTGAACTAGGTGTGTGTGAATCTGTCCCATTAATTGTTTATGTTTTTTACATGTCGAAATCCATAAACAATATGTAGTATTGTTTGATGTGATTTTTAAATTTTATATAAAAGGTATCATGCCCATCCCACTGCATTTTGCTTTTTTCACTCAATATTTTAAATATATTATAAAATTTGTTATATGATTTTAAGACATAAAAAGACTTTTACAAATTCTTGATCACGCACAGAAATAGGGGAAAAAAGGTATTTTCACTAAAAAAACAAAGGCTTTCACAATGTCTCCTAACTTGGTCTATCGCCTTTTAGTGTTCTGCTATCTCCAGGGCAGCCCTGTTTAACTACTTCATCAGCTGAAAATCCTAATAATCGAGGTAATAGATGACATAAAAGATAATTCCATGGTTCAAAAAGACAGCTATGTATTTTTCTGTTACAAGTAGGATTATGGAATTTAAGCTATAAGACACAATGCATCCAAAGAAAATCATGGTTAAAAGGTGCATTAAGAACTCAGGAATCTTTGCTTGTATTTCAGTTTCTGGAGAACATTGGCTATGTATGTAATCCAACCATTTTGTCAAAATTGGCACTACTGAGAAATACAAATACTTTCAAAATATCTGAATGATTTGGGAGCACAGCTATGTTGATAACCATGCAAAGTCAAAAGCATGGGCTGGATCATAACCATATTTAGTATCTATACATGGCCCCATAATGTTTGTGTCTTTAGATTAGGACTTGTTAATGGTTGTATTCTCAGACCAGTCCTTCGCCTTCAACCGTATTTGCTTGAGAAACTAATTTTATGAGGGTCGAGCCTCGCTGTTTGACCGTTCATACATCCTTCAGCTACCCCCACGCCCCACCCCAGTCCAGCTACTTTTCGTAACTGGCTTCTTAACAAAGGCAACCTCTTCTTTGACACAGGATGGACATTTGTTCTGGCCTGGAGTGTGATGCACGTCCTTGATCTTCTCCATCCTTCCCCTCTCCTGACTTTTTGTGCTCATGTTGTCAGCTGCAATAACTCACAGAAGGATTAGAGGTTTGGCTCCAGTAAGTATCCTCTGGCACCTGAGCCATTAGGTTGGCAATTCATTTATGCATCTTTCTGGCTAAAATGTTCTTTATGATCTCACTCAATAGTAGTATTTTCCTGGGTGGTTTTTTGGTTGTTTTTTTTTTTTTTTTTGTCGTTGATCTTTATGCTTAAATGTGAGTTCTTATTTTTCTTTGTGAATCACTATGTCAACATAGGTGTGGTCGGTTAGGTAAACACAGCGGCGATACATGAGCTAACTCTTTTCCATGCTTATAGTAATGACTTGCACATTTGGAGTATTTCCTCCTGGCTTCTTTTCATGGTGGCTATTGAATCTGGAAGTGAAAAAAAAAAAAAAAGCAAACAGAGATAGGTGGAGGGAGGCAGGGAAAGCTTCCCACCAAGAGCTCAAGACATCCAAAGGTTAGCAAAAATGCACATGAAACACTCAAAAGAAAACAAAGATAGCTAATAGTTCTCAGGTAGAGTTAGTCACCATACCTTTATAATACCTTCCAAAGTGTGTTCCTTCTTTGAACTTTTAATTGAAATGAAACCTGGGTTAATTAGCATGCAGCTTCTTGTCTCAGAAGATCAACACATTTAAAAACCGGGTGGAGAAGTCAATTCCAACGTTAATCTAGGGTGTTTGAAACTTCTTTTAGCTTGAATATGCTTTAAAGTATCCAACCTCCCAGCGCTTTAGAAAAATAGGTGTTTGTTAAGGAACTTTTCAACTTGTTTTCACTTCATTTTCATTGTCAGTTTTCATAGAGATAATAGTTGCTAGTAATAATTGTTTCTAGTGAAAAGAAGTTCAAGGCAAATTCAAAATAATTTTTGAATGAGCTCAGACAATTTGCAATTTATATAGAATGCAGTACTGTTCATTCTGTACTCTCTTATTCATAAGTAATATTGTTTGATCATTGTTACCATGTTAGGTACAAGATCAATGATTTCTGCTTGATAATACCTTGCACTTTAAAGTGTATTTAGTGTTTACTTATCATCTGGTTTTAATGTGGTGGAGTCATAATACATAAAAGAGAATATTCACTAGGCTCATCTTTTGGGTTACACCCATTAACACAAAAGTTGTAATGTTTTCTAAAATGCCTTCTTTTAATTGCCAGTTATGCTGAACTTTTCACAAGTTGCATCAATAGTGAGTCACTGAAATAAAAACCCACCAGTGTGTACAATAGAACAAAAGAAGGGGGCAAAAGAAGTTTCAGCCTCTAGACAGATGTAGAATTTTCAAAAGGCAAAAAGAAATAGCCTTTTGTCAACTTCCCATCCTATAGAAGAACTATAAGAAAAATACTAAGGAGGTAGTACCATGTAAACATTAATAGAGAACTAATATTTCAGCAGGTGTACAGTGAGGCTTTTTAAATTGAACACAGTAATCCTTTGATCATATCTCTGAAAGGGTTTTCTTTCCCAGATATGTTGCAGTGACTTTTCTTAAAGGTCTAGCTTCCCTTTCTGGAAATTTATTGATAGCCTTGTAAGTTTTTGCTTTAAAACTTTCATAAAAGTGAGTTGCAAAGTAATTATTGGCCATTATGAGAATATTTGTTTTGCCTTTAGAATTTCTCTTGTTTAGATAAATCTATTAACTTCTGTTTTTAACCATGTCATAAGCTAATATAAGCTTTATTATAGTCAGAACTATACTTTTCCTTATAAGATCATGCTATATTAATATAATAATTAAGCTTCACTAATCAGCCGTATTTATAGTATGCCTTCTACATATCCAAGACTAAGCTATGTACTGTGTTACATAAATGTAGGAAAGGTACTGCCTTCAAGGAGTTTACAGTCTAGCTGAGGGAATGACATTAGCATATGTTACTGTAATATGCATAGGATTAAAGATATACATGACATCAAACTAATAGCCAGGTACATCGTCAACAATTGGAAAAGTAATTTTTTAAAAACCCATCAAACTGGTGATATATTACTGTGTTTTGAAGTTATCACCTCTGCAAAGTGTTTTTTTTTTTTAACAGTTTCACTTTTTACTAGGTTTTGTTAATGCCCTGCAGACATAACCTAAGGACAATCCTTTCCATCCCTACTACTGGGCTTCCTGCCACTCTCTAATCTTGCCTTCTCTTAACTCTGTCATCCACACCCAGAACAATCTGCCTAGAACTTCCTCTTCAGTGGTTCCTCATTGGTAACTGAATAAAGCCTAAGTTGTTTAACATGCACGTCAGACCTCTGGTCCTTTACTGCCCGATCTAATCTTCTGCATCTCTCCACCTCGAATGTTATGCTCTGGTAATATTTATTTATTGATTGATTGATTTACTGTTACATACACACAACATGCTATTTCATACCTTTGCTGCCTTTTTTCCTCACTATGTTCCCTCTACCAGGGTTGCCCTCCCCATGAACCTTTGCTTGTCTAATTCTCACCCATCTTTTAGGATCCAATTTGGGCATTAGTTTCCCCCGAGGTCCTAGGGTGAACTTAAAATCCCTTTCTCACTGATCCCATAATAATCTCTATTTGGTGTATTATATTGAAATTATTTATGTATATACAGAGGACAGTCTTCATTTTTGTATCATCAGTGTGAAACTGAATGGAATGCATACATTTTTAGGTTTTCTGGAGTAAATACGTAACAGTTCAGTAGGTGTTTTTTCTGTTTATAGCTTTATTACTTTTTAGCTAAGTGCCCGTGGGCAAATCACTTGCTTCTTTGAAACAGTTTTTTCATCTTTAAAATGAAGGAAATATAATAGCTAACATTTATTAAGCACCTGCTATGTTACAAGTATCTTCTACGTACCTTGCGTGTGCACACAACAATGCCCTATCATCTCCATTTTAAAGACAAGGAAATTGAAGCATGAGAAAAGAAATTTAAGGGTTTTGCATAGTTAGTAACCGGGAAAGCTAGACTTCCAGCAGTCTGATTCCAGGATTCAAACTTTTAACAACTACATCGTGTTTCATCTCAGGAGCAAGGTTATTGGGAGGATGGGGTAAGATGCCAGTCAGAAGAACACTTTGTAAAGCACATAGTATCAGGCAAATAAAGATAATAACTTCCATTTTGGGAGCTCTAATATGCATCGCACATAGTGCAAGGTAATTTGCATGCATTAATTAATTTGATTCCAGGTATTCTCCACTAAGATAAGGCCATCCAGACAAAGACTGCTTAGCAGTAGGTGGTAGAGCCCGGATTCTAGCACAGCAGTCTGCGTCTACAGCCAGCCTGCTTGGCCACAATGCTATTTTGTCTCCCAGATACTAACTATTACAAATATAGTCTCTTTGTCCTCCCTAGAGAGGTGAACTTTGCCACAAAAACTTCCCATGTACACTGTATGTGTCTGAAGCTATATATGCATTAATCAAAGTGGGCTTATATCTATCTGGAACCAAAAGAAAGTGCTATAAAGCAAAATACGACTGTCATACAAGTGAAGACTTTCAGGATTGGCGCCTATAAATATCCTGCTTGCCTCCTTGATATGCGTTAGTTTAAAGACAGAAGCTCACATATACTAAATGTACTTACACGTGTGCTGTAATCAGGATAAGAAACCAGTGAAAAATTCAATTGTGAATCGAAGTGTCAAGTTTATTATCTAATCACTGCTTCTTAAATAAGAAATACAAAAGTTACATCCTCTTTTGAAGAGTTACAGCATATGAAATAGGCAGAGACATTTTTTTAAAATTCTTTTTTTAAAAAAATTTTCATTGAATCAAAATTGATTATACATATTTTGGGGTTCAACATTGAGATATGTTGATCAAGTCAATATTGCTAGCATATATATTGTTACAAATAGTAATTATCCTTTATGCCCTTGTCCAATCTCTCCCCTTCCCCCTCTCCCGCCCTCTCCCCCCTCTAATCACCCTAGATTTCTTCTCTCCTTCTGAAAGAGTAACAGTTACTTTGTTCATTTGTTGCCTAGATGATCTGTCCAATGCTGAGAGGTGTGTTCAGGTCCCCCAATATTATCATAGAGCAGATGCTTCTTCTGTCACTCTGGAATGGGCTTTGTGGAAAGAGACATCCTCTTCCTTTCTTTATCTCTGCTGGTGACTCTCCTTGTGTCAATGCACTCCAGTGGCTGGCGGACCATCTGCATGGTGGTTGTGGTGTCTAGCTGTTTTCAAGGCAGCCATCTGCATGGTTATTGTGGTGGCTGTGGTGGGCCACCCACATGGAGGTGATGTTTTTTGGCATGCTCCTTGGTGCTGGCAGTGTGCCTCGTTGTGGGGAGTGCCTGGTCCCCGGATCCATGCCTCAGGTCCCTGCACAGACCCCAAGGTGCTGGCACCGTGTGCCTGGTTGTGGGAGGGGATCCAGTCCCTGGCTCCATGTCTTTTGAAGAGTTACCAGAAACATTTAAAAAAATTCTAAATTGGGATCCATGGCTTAGTGGAAATAGGGAGATGTGAGCTCCAAATGTCCTGACTTAGGTGGCATTAGGTGAGAAAATAGAGCGATTTCATTTTAGTGCTGGTTTTTAACATTCAATTTCCTTTTATAAAAGTAGTTTGACCTTTGTGAACCGTGGGAGATGTAAAAAGTAACTGAAAAAATAGATCCAGGGTTTTTCTCCTACTTTTCCAGAACCATCTTCTCCCAAGGTCCTCAGACCAGACCACCTGCTTAATTTAGTATTACTCGGCTATATGCAGATCGACAGGTATACTACTAGCAGCAAAAATGCTAAATGAATCTCCTGCATGGGAGACCTGCAGGATAATCTCATCCTTAGCAACTGTATACTTGGCAGAAAATGACATGTTTACCCAGCAGCTTGCCACGTGTTTAATATGTGTAGTTCCCTTTCACGGCTGTTTGTTTCTGTTGGACTGTATGTGTTAAAAAATAATATAAAGTCAAATTCCATAGGAAAGCATGGCTCTGATTGAATTTCCAGCCCCCAAATCTGTACCTAAGCCAGTAGGATCTGGTAATGTGTCAAGGATAGTATGCCTTACACTGCAGCACTCAAAAGTGACTACTTAGGTTGATTAACTTGTGGCAAGGATAGCTTTGGAAAAGCATTTCAACCAGCCTAATTAGCAAGCAGTCAGATGTGACGGGAAAGTGGGTAAAATAGATGCCACCTCTCTGGAAGGGAGCTAAAAGAATGCCCTGGGAAAAGATGGAAATAAGTAAGACATGTGCTAGAACCATGGTAAGAAAAGTTAGTTTCATTGCATGCCACATGCTGTTTAAAAATAAAGGTAAGAGTTCTTAAAAGTGATCTGAGTTAGACCAAAAGAGTCCAAGCCCTAAATATATGCATTTATTTATATAACTTTTGGTGCAATTTGTTATGGGCAATGTTGCCTGTAAGCCTGTTTTAGTACAAATTAAGACTTGAAGCAAACAAACAAACAAAAAGCTGTGTGATGTCCTCAGAATCGCATTAGTTTAAACTTTGAAAAGATCAGTTTTCTATCTTCTGATTTCCTTTTTATAATATCCAGCAAAATACATGCTGAAACTTTTGGAATCAACAATGCTGCTGTACAAACAATTGGCCCAAAAATACCTCTCTTAAAAAATGAATTGTGATTGTGAATGTGACTGTGAACATGGTGACTTCTCTTATATAACCCAAACAATTAAGATTTTAACCATTGCTTGGTCACCCTCCTATTCAATTTTTGTCTACTGGATTTTGATTCTCTTATATGTTTCCACTCCATAACACTTCCTTTCAGTCATCTGCCTGAAATGCCTTTCTTGCCTTTTTAGCCTAATGAAATCCTATGCATCTTTTGAGGTGTAGGTTAAATACTATCTCCTGCAGAAAGTCTTCCCCATTCCCCACCCTCTGTTCCTCCCGAACAGAACTATTCCCCCTTCTGTATGGTTCCATAGGACCTAGTGCTGCTTTTTTTTTTTTTTTTTTACCTTTTTTTTTTTTTTTAAATTTTATTTTGTCGATATACATTGTGGCTGATTATTGCTCCCCATCACCAAAACCTCCCTCCCTTCTCCCTCCCCCCTCCCCCCCAACAATGTCCTTTCTGTTTGCTTGTCGTATCAACTTCAAGTAATTGTGGTTGTTATATCTTCTCCCCTCCCCCCCGGTTTTGTGTGTGTGTGTGTGTGTGTGTGTGTGTGTGTGTGTGTGAATTTATATATTAATTTTTAGCTCCCACCAATAAGTGAGAACATGTGGTATTTCTCTTTCTGTGCCTGACTTGTTTCACTTAATATAATTCTCTCAAGGTCCATCCATGTTGTTGCTAGTGCTGCTTTTAATAACTGTATTTGTCACATGATATCATAGTATGTATTTGTCATTCTCTCAAATTAATTGTAAGCTGCTTGAGGGACAAGAATTGTCTTAATTGCTCTAGGACACCTACTCCTCATGCTCAAGAAATTAACATAAAGTCTCATGAATGGTTGGCACTTAAATGTTTTTTGAAATCAAAGGATCTTCAAAATAGAAATTAATCTCTGGGGTAGAGGGGACAGTGTCATTCCAAACTTTCTCCTGCTTTGTTATTGATCTAGTCTTCCTACTGGACCACATTCTCCACAATGTGGATATTTCCCTTTATATATGCAAATCTGCTTATCAATTTTTCTCAATATAAGATCGGACACATTACGTTGAATGCATATATTTATTCAGAAAGTATGTGTTGACAACCAAGTATGGCATTGCTGAAATTTTCGTCAACATTAACGCCTCATTTTCGTAAAATGCTGATAAATAATAATATCCATTACTACCATCATTTGTACAGCATTTGTCAGCTTACAAAACACTTTCATAGCCACCATTTCATCAAATCTTACCAAAATATATGAAGTGCATATTATTATTATTACCTCAACTTTTAACATCTTTCTTAGATTCCCAGCCAACTTCACCGAAGAATGCTTTTGTCTAACCACGTTGAATCATAAATATAAGATCTCTAAGGGACAGGCTGGCTGGTTTATTCAGTTGTTTAGAACACGCGGTCATAACACCAAGGTCAAGGGTTCAGGTCCCCCTACTGGGCAGCTGCCCCCCCCCCAAAAAAGAGAGAGAGATCTCTAAAGGACCTTTTATAAAGATCACTGGGTCCTGCCCTTTCTCTTACAGATGAGTAAACCAGGATGATCTCATCTAACTGACGAATAAAAGAGATCTGAACAGGTGAAGTGACTTTTCTGTCGCATATTCTTAATAAACGACAGTCTTAACTGGAATAGAATCTGTCTTCTGAGTTCTAGTTCAGTGTTCTAGCCACTACCCATATCGCCTCAAGGACAAAAAATTTGAGTACGTCACCCTCAATTTTGAGAAATTCTATTGATTCATTTTTTGGAAGGGTCAGTTCTGACAGTTTTGCAAATCTCTTTGTCCTTGTCATAGTCTTCTCCCTGATTTGTGCTCTCTTTTTCTCCTTTGTCCACTTTCACTGTCCGAAGTGGAACTTATGCACACCTGTACTGCGTATAATTTTTTCTGGGCAGTCTTCTCTCTCTGGTAGATTTTATCCAACTATCTAGCTCAATGACCTGCATTTTTTCAAATCTCCAAATTTTTTAGCTTTTAGTTCTTGTTCTCAATATTCAGATAATTGGACAGTTTTATGGCATTTACCCAAAGGTCCGATGAGAGTCCTGGGTAATGTGATTATGTGGGATCCATTGCCGAGAACTCAGAGAATTTTAAACTGGAATGAATTCTTAGAGATACTTGGTCTAACCTCATTGTTTTACAGATGAGGAAAATGATCTCTAGTGAAAAGAAACTTGCCTAAAGTTATATATAGACCCAAATCCAGGATGCTAATCATGGTCTTTCTGCTACACGGTACAGTTTGTTGCCCAGAAATAAGAAAAGATCTCTGAACAAGGTCAAGGGCATTGGCTGAGTACAGAGAAGGAAAACCAAGGAGTTGATGCTGTTGAGGTCTCCAAACTTGATAATCCTAAACTGGTCAAAATTTTAAATAGTTTGAGAATTCTGTTTGTGAAAATCAAACAATTTGCAATGAAACCTGCAGAAGTCTTCTGAAGAGCTTGGCAAACCTTATCTCCCTATTCCAATTGATCAAATTATTAGAAATGTAGTTTTTTCTCAAGGAAAATTGTCTTTTTTTTCCTTCCCTACTTTGTGGGATGAAGGGAAAATGACCTTTATGTAACAATTTTCTAGCATTTTGTGCCATTTTATCTTCAAATGCAAGCCCTATTATTCTTTTCACAGTACGTTATAGGGAAGTACTGATAGTGCCTCAGTTGAAACGAGCTGAATTTAAACATAGTATGTGAACCCTTTATAATTTATTAACAAGATTTGAGCATAGAGCCTGATTCTTTTTTTTTTAAATTTGGTTCTGTGAGACAGAGTCTTTTGCATTGATTTAGGATACCTCGATTCAGACTGAAACTTTCCAGACTTAAGTGTGTTCACATTTTTGTTTCTTAATTGTAAATCATCTTTCATTTAGAAGATTTAAAGACAGTCTAAAGACCTAAATCTTTTCAGTCACCTTTCTAACTAGGAAAAGCCTCTCGATGAGCCTTTTTATGGTTTTTCCTAATGGATTGGTACAAACAGTTTGATAATGTTCAAATAGAACAAATACTATCACAGGGAAAACAACATTTTTCTCTAAGAGTTAAATGTAAAATTAGGTGTCATTATAGGGCATTTGGAAGAGGTCTGAAAGCGTCTGGCCCGAGTGGGCCAAACCACTCACCTGTGATGGGCAGCAAATCAAAACCAGAGCAGTTGTTTGCCTATTGGTTTTGCTCCATTCTGCTCGATTATTTTGGCAAAGTCAAGCTGAAATGGCAATGCTCTGAAGTTCTGTAAGTTTAAGCTTTTAATTAGGTAAAAGACTCTTGCAGCTCTTGTCAAGTGCTCATTTTGTGCTTGGGATGCTTTATTCCATACTTTGGTATGTTTTGAAAAGAGTTGTGGTACTCGGAGCTGACTCCCTCCAGCAGCCACGGAAACCTTCCATTGATGTTTTTCGTTTTATCTGCTTGGATGTTGTTCTGTAGATGCTTGATGCATTTGAACATCTCTGGGATTTCCTGAACATTTGCACCATTAAGGAAAAACTGAGTCCTGTGTAAAGTTAACTCTGATTAAAAGTTTTCTACTTAAAAATTACTTTTAAATTTAAAAAAGTTTAAATTCGCATGACCTGTAAATGGTATAGTTTTCTCAGAAGAGAATATTTTTGCTTTACTTTTTCCCTAATATTTTCTCAGGTGTTTAACTGATTTGTACATGTTTTTGTATCTGTGGTTTTAACCAAAAAAATGAAACATAGGAAAGCAGTTATCCAATGATGGTACACAAGACTATGATTGTGTTTTGTCTTGTTTTTTTTTTTTTTTAAGAAAAACAAGTTTTATGACCTTTAAGTTGATGTTTCTCATTTAGATAAATCAATCTTTAAATAATATTTTTATATACTAGGACTTTAAAAAGTTAGAGTCTGCCTTATAAAAAATTCATTGAAATAATGTAAGGTTCAAGAGGGAAATTTTGATTAGAATCAAATAGAATAAGTGTGTGTGTGGAAACATAAGTCACATTTAGCATTTTTTGATTCAGTTAAAAGAAATCCCTAAATCAAAATCCTTCTGAAATAAGAAATAATATTATTTATTAATTAGTAACCACAGTTAAAAGACACTCTATTTGTTTTCAATTGGAATCTAGTCTGTTTTTTACCTGGAATATAACATTTATCTTCATTGTATAAAAAGCAGCCACATCTATGAAAATGAAAAAAAAAAAAAAGTATATGTGTCAACATTCAAATATTAAGAATGTCTACAGAAAAAAATTGCCACCCACAGACTATCTTATTGCACTTAACGCTTGTGAAACAGGTGTCTGAACTGATTTGGGAGCTTTGGTTTTATTTTTGTCAGTATTTAATTTCTTGCCATGCAGATGCACTTGGTGTTATGAGATTTACGTGATTAAGTGTGCAAAATGACAAACAAGGCTGTCTGGTGCTCATCTTCCCTCTTTAGTCAACTAATCACCTTCGGATTGTGGGCTCTGTCAATGAGTGAGTCCCTTACACCAGTAAGCCGCATTTACCAATCTAAACATTTGATCTGCACGTGACCGCATTAGAGGTGCGGTCTAAGACAGAAGTTCCAGTTTGGATTTAGGAAGGCATGCTATAATCCCAGGTTGGAAGTAGTTTCCTTAGCTAATGTAGGCATCTTGCCTCCCGGTTATGTTGACACCACAATCCAGCACATGTACTTCAGCATAAGTGGAAATCACAACCAGTGTTTGCCAAGATTTAAAGCCTCAAGAGAGAGAAACTGGTGAAGACAGTATCTTCTCTTAGCAATGAAGTTACTTAGAATTCAGAATCACTTATTCTTAGGAGCAAAGTATTCACAATGAAGGCTTAAGGCTTATACAAAATCACCCTGACATCAGTACTAGAGTTTGCATATCTCTCACTTGCCCTTTACTTGACACACTTGAGGGATTAGAGGTGATTAATAGCTCTCTCTCCTCAAGGTGATGACTGTCTTCCTGCAGGTTCTATCATCCTAGTGTATTAGTGGTAGTAATGACTGGGATTTATGTAACACCGTCTTAAGGAAGATTGCAAAGTATTTTATGCTTATTATCTCCTCCCTTTGTGGTACGAGCCAGAATTGTTATTTAGAGCATTCCAGTGGGAAAACTAAAGAAGTGTATTCAGAGGACTTGTCCTGGGTCCCACAGATACACAGTGGCATCATACATGATCGCTAACCTACTGTTCCTGCAATCATATTGCTGCTCCCTCCTCATTTCTCACAGCAAACAGGAGCCATGAGCTTTCACACTTCACCCCAAGCTTTGCAACAGCAGAATCTCCTGGCTGTATGAAAATGCATTTATGTAACAGCTTGAGTTTGTATTATAGCATATGGGTCTGTGCATATGGTTTGCATATCTTTTTAGCAAAAAGTTTTGTGACAGGATGACCTAATTCTAGGTCCTCAGAGAAGAGGCGTGGGAGCTGTTGAACTTTCTTTGTGTAGACTGTCCAAATGCACACTGCGTGTTGTGAGTGTAATGGGATAGTTCTAAAGGTGGTGTAAACCTCCTCTAGATTTGAGGTTTCCATTTCTCTTGTTTTCGACTTTCATAGGATCCTTCCCTTCATTGGCCCGTGTATAAAACTTCACAATTCACATATAACTGTGGGAGTTGACTAAACTCTCGTGATTCTGTAGAACTCTTATACAAAGCAGATCATGCCTTTGGTACTTTGTGTACAACCGAGCCCTCCAACACCCGATCCCTTTCGTTGTCAACAACTAATTTGAGTGCCTTTCTTGTGGTAACACACAATCTGAGGAAGACGGGAATTTGGTTTGACTCACGTTTGGCTTAAAAATACGCTGTTGATAAAGGACCTCCCCTTAGCATATTTTTTAACACAGATATTTCTTACTTTGAATCGATTATTTAACATGTTATCTGTCAAGGGAAGGGAAAAGGAGAGAAGGGAAACGCAGATACATTGAACATTAATTTTGTGCCAGTCTCTGTCTTATATGTTTTCACAAATCTATCTTATCCAAACCTCATAAAACCTGCAAGACAGATATTATTTTCCCCCATTTGAACAGAGGAGAAAATTAAGAGTCAGAGAGGTTAAGTAACTTGAACGAATTCTTTAGTACTAACTGAATAAATAGCAGAGCCCAAATCCAAGTCCTGGTATGTCTGGTAGTTATTAGCCAAACTATACCCGGAGAGGCCCTTTGGTCAATTTAATTGCTATTAATAAACATCATAGAAATACTAGAAGTAAGTCTCCCTTATGGGGAAAGCTCACTATATAGCAAGCTATGCCCATGCAGATATTAAATATAAGCACAAAAGAAATCTTTCTCAACCCTATATCCTATGGCATTTAAGAGAAGCTTCTCACAAAGACCCCATATTAAAAGTAATTGTACTGTTTTAAAATCTTCTGATAACTGTGAGGAATTCTAAAGGAAAATGTGTGTCTTAGTGCTTGGCAGAATCAAACATCTTTTGGATTCAGATTTTGTGAAAGGAGCAAACTGTAGGAGAATCTGGTGCTTTTAGTCAACATTTCAGCCTCTGGGTAGAGTTAAAAAAAAATCTGGAAAAGGGAATATTTCTATTGTCCATTTTGCATTTCTAAGTTCTAACCATTGTACATGGAGTTCTTCTCTCTGGAGGCACAAGAAGGATGGAAGAAACACTCCCCTTTGTAAAGGGATCTAACCATCAACTAGGGCGCATTAGGTAATAGATTGCTTCCAACTCAGCATCACTGGATTTAAATTTTGTAAACATTAAATTGCCTTGGAATTGTGCCTCAAAAAATCTCCAGAAAAAGTGTAAGTCTCAAAAAACTGTAGTAATCAGGCCCATTACAGACTCAAGCCCGAGACAGCACCAGGACATCAGGCACCTAGGGATGAAGTAGTCCAGGAGGTGGGCGGAGACCTAAATTCCACCTTATAAGCATTTTTTTGCATAGTGTCACAACTACCCCTGTGCCTCTGAAAATAGTTTCAGAACTTTGGGCAGGGCGTAGATTGCCTGCCTGTGCCTGGTTGATGTTTTTCTAAATATTTAATCCTAACAGGGAAGCCATTCGTATTCTCAACAGTAGAGGTCCTCAGTTCCACAGGTCTTCCACTAAGATGCTGAAAAATTCTCCCACCGCTGAATTATTTGTCAGTGATGGTTGCTTACGGAACTTAAGTCATTTTATGGGTACAACTGTCTATTTTTATGTCATTAATAAAAGAAAAAATTTTAGTCATTGTCTGATCTTGGCTTAACATTTAACAATCTTTGGTAACAGCTGAAATAATGTGTCAAAAATGAGTTGACTCATAGTGGAATATTTGAAAATATACATATAAACCATTCTTTTAAAATTTAGGAATAAAAAGACCATAAGAAAGTGTTGGTAGAAGATTTTAAAGTTTCTTGTGATGGAGGAAAACGATGATTGGGGAGGGGCTAAAGAGAAGTAAGTTCTGATTTTCTAAAAACTGTCAATTTGCTTATTGTCTACTGTGTTTAGAAATACAGAGCTACAAGATACTTAGGGGTTGGCTTGTTTGTTGTTTTTTGTTTTTGTTTCAGGGGTTTTTATTTAAATTTTCTGCGTATAAACACAATTCACTAAGAACATCTCTATTTACTCCCTCTTTTCACCAAAATTTGACAGTGTTCATAGCTCTTCCCGAGTCTTTGTTCTCCATATAAGCAACCACTAAATCTTATCAGTTCTGCCTCCTACATATTGCTTGTGTTATTTCCCATCTCTCTAGCTCCCATTGCCCTAGTTTGGACCCTTAATGTGGCTATTATAACTGTCTTCTAACCAGTCTTCCTATTTCCAGTCTCACCTCTTTCTAAACTATTCACTGTGTATTTACAAAACAACCTTTCTAAAATGCCATTTCCCTGCTTAATACGCTCAGTGATTTGCCATCACTATTGAATAAAGCACAGATTTATCGGCATAGTGTGCAAGCTCTTTTATAATCATGTCCCTAGATACTTCTCCAGCTTTATTGCTTCCTTCTCTCTTTACCACAGCCCTCAAATCTATGTTCCAACCATACACTGAACTACTGAGTTCATCAAATGCATCAAATTGTTTCAAACCTTCTGTCTTTGCATGCTGTTGTTCTATTATTCTTTCTTCTTTCGCTCCTTGTTTACCTATCAAACACCTATCCCTTCCTTTAAGATCCAGGCCAAGTATCTTTTGCTCTATAAAGTCTTCCCTAAACCCCAGGCAGGGTTAGTCATTACCTTAGTCATGCCAATACTCTACTGTACATATTTTTCCATGACCATATTTCCCGTATTATATAGTTATTTCTCCTGCTAGTCCAGTGGTTCTCAGTGGCAGCAGGATGTGTTGGGGGAGGAGGCACAATTTTGCCTATCAGGGACATTTGGCAATGTCTGGATACATTTTTGATTGTCCTAATGGGGGGATGGTGCTACTGGCATCTATTGGGTGGAAGCCAGACATGCTGCTAACCACCCTATAATGCCCAGGACAGCCTCGCACAACAAGGAATTATCCAGTCAAAAATGTCATTAGTACTGAGGTTGAGAAACTCTGTGCCAAACTGTAAACTTGTGTCTTTTTTCAATTTTGGATTCTCAAGACCTACAACAATGCCAAGCAAAAATTAAACACTAAATAAATACTGGTTGAATGAGTCAAAAATTCCATAGGATTCTCTGAAGGGAATCTATTCAAGGATAGAAAAATAAGATTCTATGAGAAAATAATGAGAGCCCATGGTTAATCACATTCAAAAGTGTAATTTTAAATTTTTTTTTAAGATTTTCATAATAATGTGTAGGGAGATTGGATTAAAATTATGATCCAATTATATGCCTACTTGTCCTTCCAAAAAGTCTTAAAAGTCAGAAAATATAACATTAAGAATAAGAAAAAATCAATCAGATTAGATATTTTGAAGAACCCCTGAAAGAGAACACAGAAGATGGAAGGAAGGAAATAATCAAAGAAGTAATAGAAGAAAATTTCCCAAATCTGAAGGAAGACAGAAGTGTTCATATTGAAAAGGTCCACATCATGGGCTCACATCAGAGTACCAAGGATAAAGAGAAGAAAAAAAAAAAAAAAACTCTACAAAGAAATAGATGTCACATGGGAGGTAGAAGAAGAAGGTAAGAATAAAAGGAAGTAAATGAATACTTGCTAAGACTTGCCATGTTGTGGGCAAGAGGCATGTGGATATATACATGAATGATTAAAAAAAAGATAGAAAAATAAAAATTTAAAAGTCAGCCTTAAAAATGTAAGAGCAACCATTAGAAAAATAGGATATGTAGTTTCCAAGCCAATAACTAAAGGGAAAAAGTAGAACTACATCAATCCAACAAAAGGCAATAAAGAAAAAAGAAATAAAAAGAAGTCATGGGATATAGAATACATAAAATAACATAGCAAGATTAAGTCTAAATATACCAGTAGTCACAATAAATTTAAATACGTTAAATTCTTAAACTAAAGAATAGAAAATCCAATTGGGTTTTTCAAAAACCTTGTCATATGCTCTTTACAAGAGACATATATAATATAAAATGATGAAGAAAAGCTTAAAGAAATGGAAAAAATATCCCATTAATGCTAAAAAATAAAAGGAAAGCAAAGGTAGCAATATTAGTTTTAGACAAAATATTAGTTTCAGTCTAAAATGTGAAAAGAAACACAAAAGAGACGAACAAGGATTCTTTATTTTGATAAAAAATACAATGCACCAAGAAGAAATAAGTATTTTGAACTTTTATGAATTAGAACATAGCTTTGAAATGTTCAATATTTGCAGTGTTACATAAAAATTGAAGAAATTGACAAATCCATAAGTAGAGTAGGAGATCCTACCAACTCTCTTTCAGAAATCAAATGATCAACTATACACACAGTAAAGATATAGAGAATTTAAACTAACAATAGAGCATTCCTTATCTAAATGATATATATATATGTAGAACGTTTTACTCAACAATACAGAACACATTTATTTCCAAGCAGCCATGGAAGATTATCAAAATTTAGCCATGTATTAAATTACAAGGAAAAATTTAACAATTACCAGAAAAAAACTTGTGACATGAATTTTTAACCAAAATTCAATAAAATTAGTGATTAGTGATTAATAGTTAGAGGATAACCCTCCAAAAATCTCTCCGCAAGGAAAACAATTAAACATCCTTAACTATTGTATCAAATTTCAAACTATTTAGAAATGTAAACCAGTAAAAGCACAACGTATCAAAATCTAGTGGATGCAAAGTGATATTTGAGGGAAATTTTAAAGCATCATTGGAAAATAATAAGATTTTAGATTAAAAATGAATTAACTAAGCATTGACTCACGGAATTATGAAAAATAGAATAAAATAAGCCCCAAAAGGAGGAAATAAGTAATCAAGATGAAAGCAGAAGTTAATGTAAAAATCAAACTAGTGGATCCAATCAATAAAACCGAAAACTGGAGTTTTTGTAAATCTGATCAAGAAAAAAGAAAGCACAAGTAAACATGGAAAAAGATTTGAAGTTATGCTTGCATACAAATAAATCTGAATACCTAATTGAAATAAAAGACTTTCCAGAAAAGTAGAACAAAATCTATTCCACAAAGACAAACAATTTAATATACAAAAAATAATAAAAGAAATTTTAAGAGTAGGGAGAAGTTTTCCTTTAAGCAAACATCAAACCTAGTGTTTTACAGGTGAGATCTACAAAACCTTAAGGAGTAACTGTTCCTTTTTAGAGATAAAATGATACAGAACATAGAGCAAGCTAAAGCTTTCTATCTCAGCCTCATAGGCTGAAACCAAATCTAGACAACCCTACACTTAGATATAAACCAATGTCATTTATGAAAGATTCAAAAATTAAAAGAACATATTAACGAAACAAATCCAGTGATGTAGTAAAAGATAAATGCATAATATCCAACTAGGATATATGTCAGGAATGTGAAGATGATTCAATATTCTATAAATTACCATAATAACAGAGAAAAAAAGATAATCTCAATAGTACCCACCTTTAAAAAGAACATTTAATAAAACTCAGCACCCATTTCTCATAAACAAACATTTTCAGCAAATTAGGAATGGAAGTAAACTTCCTTAACTTGACGAGGTTGACCTATCAGAAATCTAAAGCAAACATATAAACATTCTCTTCAAAATCTGGACCAAGATAGGATATTCACTATAACTACTGTTTAATGTTATACTGAAAGTCAATGTGATATGAAAAGGAAAAGACATGAGAATAATAAATATTGGAAACAGACAAAAGCATGGTTGTTTGCAGACCGTCTGATAGTCTACATGGAAAAATCAACAGCTCTAAGAACTAATAAGAGAAGTTCGCAAAGTAACTAACTAAAGGTCAATGTAAAAAAATCAACGGACTTCTTATATTTCAGAATTTACATGAAAAGGGTAAATTCCTAGAAATAAACCTAACAAGGAATGTGTATGACTTATATGAAGTACACTACTGACTTCAGTGAAAGTCGTAAAAGAATCATCAATGGAGATAAATACCACGTTTTTGGACTGGAAGACCCAACATTGTAAAGATGTCAGTTCTCAAATTACCCATGAGTTGAATGCAATCTTAATCAAAATCCCAGTGTTTCCATGGAAATTGACAAGTTGATCCTCAATTATTTATGGAAAAGAAACTGAATGAGACCATCAGAGAGCTACTTGATAAAGAATAGAGAGAAATTGCCTTACCAGATCTGAAAACTTACTATAAAGTTGTGATAGTTAAAACATTGTTTAAAAGAATAAAAATCATACAATTTCTGCTATCAGACCACAATGGAATTAAACTAGAAACTAATAACAGAAAGATAGCTGGAAAATGCCCAAAAACTTGGAGATTAAATAACAGGTTTCTAAACAACACATGAGTCAAAGAAGAAATCTCAGGAGAAATTTAAAAATATTTTGGACCAAATGAAAATAAAAACACAACTTATCAAAATTCGTGGGATGCAGCAAAAGCAGTGCTTAGAGGGACATTTATATATTGAATGCATATATTAGAAAAGAAGAAAAAACTAAAATCAATCATCTAAGCTTCTACCTTAGGTAACCAGAAAAAGAAGAGCAAATTAAATCCAAAGTAAGCAGAAGAAAAGAAATAATAAAAATTACATTGGAAGTCAATGAAATTAAAACAGGAAATCAATAGAGAAAAATCAATGGAACCAAAAGCTGGTTCTTTAAAAAGAGCAATAAAATTGATAAGCTTCTGGCCAGGATAACCAAGAAAAAAAGAGAAAGGGCACAAATTACTAGTATCTTAAATGAACAAGAGGACATTACCACAGATCCTATAGACATTATGAGGGTAATAAAGGAATAGCATGAACAATCCTATGCCCCCAAATTTGATAACTGGATGAAATGGACCAATTACTTGAAAGACACAATCTGCCAAAATTCACACAAGAAGAAATAGATCATTTGAATAGCTCTATGTCTGTTAAAGAAATTGAATCAATAATTAGTAAACTTACGAAACAGAAAGCATCAGCCCAAATGTGTTCTGGTTGAATTCTACCAAACATTTATGTTCAAAAAATAGAAGAAACAGAGAGACTACTTCTTAACTCATTCTAAGAGACCAGCATTACCCTAATAACACCAAACAAAGACATTACAAGAAAAGAAAACTACAGACCAATATCTCTCATAAAAATATATGTAACAATCTTCAACAAAATATTAGCAAATCGATTCCAACAATGTATGAAAAGAATTATAGACCATGACAAAGGTATGCAGTGCTGGTTCAACATTCAAAAATCAATTAATGTAATTTATGGCTTTAATAGGCTAAGAAGGAAAAATCATGTGATCATGTCAGTAGACACAAAAACAGTATTTGACAAAATAATTCACCCACTAATGATAAAAACTCTTAGTAAATTGGGAATGAAGGAGAACTTCTTCAACTTAATAAAGAATATCTACAAAAAACCTATGGTTAACACCATACTCAATCATGAGAAATGCAAACTTTCCCACTAAGATTGGGAACAAGGCAAGGACGTTCCCTTTCACCTCTGCTTTTCAGCATCAGGCTGGAAGTCCTAGTTAATGCAAAAGACAAGAAAAGGAAATAAAATATATATAGATTGGAAAGAAAGAAATAAAATTATCTTTGTTCACAGATGACATAATCATCTACGTAGAAAATCTGAAAGAAAACTGGCACTAAGTGATTATAACAAGGTTGCAGGATACAAGATTAATATACAAAAGTTAATCACTTTCCTGTTTACCAGCTGCTCTGGTCTGAATATCTGTTCCCTCCAGAGCTCATGTGGAAGCTTGATCCCCAGTGTAGCAGTGTTGAAAGAAGGGACCTTCAGGAAGTGATTAGATAGTGAGGGTTATGTCTTCATGAATGGATTAATCCATTTGTGGATAATCCATTAATGGATAAGTGGGTTATCATGGGAGTGGCACACGTGGCTTTATAAGGAGAGGGAAAAGCACATTAATGTACTCTTGCTCAGCCTATCATTACGTGATACCCTGCATTGCCACGGGACTTTGTAGAGAATCACCACCAAGAATAAGGCCCTCACCAGATGTGCCCACTTGACCTTGTACTTTCTAGCCTCCAAAACTGTAAGAAATAAACATTTTCTCTTTATAAAGTACCTAGTTTCAGTGATAAGCAACAGAAAACTAATACACCAGCAATGAAGTAATAAAATTTGAAATTAAAAATATAATACTGTTTACACTAGCATGCCCCACAATGGAATACTTAGGTATAAATCTAACAAAATACAGAAAAGATCTACAAAATTCTAATGAAAGAAATCAAAGAACTAAATAAATGTGGAAATATTCCAAGTTCATGGATAGGAAGATTAATATTGTCAGGATGTCAATTCTTCCAACATGACTATAGATTCAGTGTAATTTCAGTCAAAATCCCAGCAAGGTATCTTGTGGATATCTACAAACTGATTCTAAAATTTACATGAAGAAGCAAAAGACCTGGAATAGCCACCACAATATTGAAGAAGATCAAAGTTGGAGGGCTGACACTACCAGATTTCAAGACTTACTGTAAAGCTGTAGTAATCAAGACAGCGGTGTTGGTGAAAGAATGGACAAACAGATCAATGGAACAGAAAATAGAGCCTAGAAATACACCTATGTAAATATAGTCTACTAGTCTTTAATAAAGGAACAAAGATGGTACAATCTGCAGAAAAGATAGTCTTTTCAACAAAAGGTGCTGGAACAACTGGACATCCACATGCAGAAAAATTAATCTAGATACAATCCTTATACTCCTCACAAAAATTAACACAAAATTTATCATAGTTCTAAATATAAAACACAAAACTATAAAACTCTTAAAAGATAATACAGGGAAAATTTAGATGACCTTTGGTTTTGTAGTGACTTTAAAATATGACACCAAAAGCATGATCTGTGAAAGAAAGAATTGATAAGCTGGACCCCATTAAAATTAACACTTGCTGCTCTGTGAAAGATGCTGTCAAGAGAAAAAAGGCAAGCTACAGACCATTATTCAAGGTATATAAAGAACTCTTAAAACTCAACAATAAGAAAATTAACAAGTAGATTTTTTAATTGGCCAAAAACCTTAATGACACCTCACCAGAGATGATGTTCAGATGACAAATAAGCATATAAAAAGATGCCCCATATAATATGTCATCAGGGAAATGCAAATTAAAATAACAATGAGATACCGCTACACACTTCTTAGAATAGCTGAAGTCCAGAACACTGACAACAGCAAATGGATGTGGAGCAACGTGAAGTCTCATTCATTGCTGGTGGGAATGCAAAATGGTACAGCCACTTTGGCAGTTTTTTTCCATCTCTTTTTTTTTTTTTTTTTGGCTGCTGACTGGTACAGGGATCCCTACCTTGACCTTGGTGTTATAATACCATGCTCTAACCAACTAAGCTAACTGTCCAGCCCAGCAATTTCTTATAGGACCAAATAAACTCTTACAATGTGATCCAGATTGCTCCTTGGAATTTACCCAAATGAGCTGAAAATTATGTCCACACAAAAACCTACATGCACATATTTATAGCAGCTTTATTCAAATTGCCCAAACATAGAAGTGATCAAGATGTCCTTCAGGAGGTGAATAGATAATAAACTGTGGTACATCCATACAATGAAATAGTATTCAATGCTAAAAAAAAAAAAAAAAAAAAAGGAATTATCAAGCCATGAAAAGACATGGAGGAATCTTGAATGCATATTACTAAGTGAAAGAAGAGGGTCTGAAAAGCCTACATATTATATGATTCCAAGTATATGACATTCTGGAAAAGGCAAAACTATGGAGAAAGAAAAAAAGGTCAATGGTTTCCAGGGGTTAAGGGGGAAGGAGGGATGACTAGAGCACAGGGGATTTTTAGGGCAGTGAAACTACTCTGTAACAACCTGTAATGGTGGATACACACCATTATAAATTTATCCAAACTCATAAAATATACAGTACCAAGAGAGAACACTAATGTAAACTATGGACTTTGGGTGATAATGATGTGCCAGTGTAGGTTCATCAGTTTGTTTTAACAAACGTACCACACTGGTGTGGGAAATTAAATGACTTTTTAAAAGAGGAATTTTTTTTCAGGCCAACCAACTTGTTTTATTGAACCAGATAGGCAGGAGATAGGTTTACAAGTATTTCTATAGTACTAAGAATATTAGTTTCAGTGTGGGCATTGCCAGCACTTGTTTAAAACCTTATTATTTTTTTTTTTTATTAAATAAAAGGCAATTTTAAGTACCCCTCTCATCAGCCTATTACTTAAGTGTCTTGGATTTTATCCTAGATAAATACACCTGTGTAGGTTGACATACACATGAGGATGTTTAGTGCAGCATGGCATGTAATAGAAAAAAACAAAGGAGAAATAACAAAATTCATGGGCTAAGTAGACTATGATTCTATAGATTCATGGAATATAATGCTATGAACAAAATTAAAAATCAAAATATATACAGCCATCTATAAGATATGAATATGCAGAAAAATGGTCAGGAAGAATATACCAAACTATTAATCTAGTAGCTACGTCTTGGAAAGGGAATGGAATTGGGGATAGGGATAGGAGGGAATTACTTTCAATATTTATAGTATCTACTCAGGTATATTTTAGATTTTGGAGTATATTCTTCTTTTTTAAATATTTAAAATTTACATAAGTCTTTGAAATGATACCTTTATTATGAAAACAATACGTGTTTATTTTAGAAAATTCAGAGAAGGGAAACAGGAAAATAAAAATTATTCTATAACTCAGAAATAGCCACTATTTACAATTTGATGTATAGCCTACCAAATTTTTTTACCTATAGTAGTCCCCCCTTATTTGCAGCGGATACTTTCTAAGACCCCTGGTGGATGCCTGAAACTGTGGGTGGTACTGAATCCTACATACACCACGTTTTCTCCCATAAATATATGCCTATGATAAAGTTTAAATTATAAATATGCACTAATTTAATAGTAATATTATTAACTAATAATATATAAATATATTATTAGTAATTATTACTAGTAACAGATTAACAATAATGATGAACTAGAACATTATAACAATATATTATAATAAAAGTTGTGTAAATGTGGCCTGCCTCTCTCTGCCTCTCAAAATATCTTATTGTTCTGTACCCAACCTTCTTTTTCTGGTGATGATGTGAAACGATAAAATGCCTACATGATGAGATGAAGTGAGGTGAATGATGTAGACATTGTGCTGTACATGGAAAATTCCAGAAATAAACAATTCATGAGTTTTAAATCATGCACTTTTCTGAGTAGCGTGATGAAATCTCGAGCCGTCCCCCTCCGTCTCACCCATTCCTTCTCGCCATTATTATTTAGTTATTTAGCAGCCTCTCGGTCATCAGATGGACTGTTGGGGTACAGCAGTGTTTATGACTAAGTAACCCTTATTTTACTTAATAAAGGCCCCAAAGCACAAGAGTAGTGATGTCATATTTTCAGACTGTGGTTGACCACAGGTAACTAAAACCACCGAAAACAAAACCGCAGATAAGGGGGGTTCTACTATATATGCATTTTTAAAATAAAAATGGTATCGTGTATTGTGACCGTCTTCCTTAACACAAGAATAGTGGCTTGCAACATCCTTTTAAAAAGGATCCATGCTCCTTCATTTGTTCAATGAATACTAGGAATGTAATCATGAGTGAAAGTACAACGTATTTAACCAGTCCCCTGTTATTGTACTCATGGGTTCGTCCCAGTATTTCACTTAGAATCAGTGTTGAAATAGCTCTATAACTAAATTTTTACTGTGATTTTTTCCTAAGGCTAGATTCCTAAACTGCTACAATTAAACTGCTTTATCAGACATAATGTGCATTTTCTGGGCTTTTGATATATATTTCCAAAAGCTCTTCAAAAATCCACTATTTGATATCCACCAGCAGTGCGTAAGAACGCCAGTTTCCCAGTGCCCTGTCCTACATTGGATATTATAATTTTAAAAAATTTGAATTGATAAGTAAGATCTGGCATTTTGTTTTTCTTTATATTTATCAATTCTTTGATTACAAATAAAGTTTAAATTAGGGATATTAACCCTTCGACAGTATGTTGCAAATACACCTAAACTTTTTAGCCCCCAAGCCATAAACTGAGATTAGGTTTGATTGTCTTTAGTGGTCTCAGTAATATCAGTTGCTTAAACATGCTATCAAGCATTATATATTTTGTGTGTGTGTGTATGAAATACATCACTCTATGCATCAAATATAGCATTACCATTTTGGCTTGTGATTGACTCACATATTTCCTTATAGAAAAATAAATTTAGTTTCAATTAATGTTGTTTGAAAAGTTAAAATGTTTTCTGGAGAACTCCATTCTTTGGGAGAAAGCTTTCTTTATTAGAGATTAAAATCTGCTTTAGAGTTTTACATGGATTAACTTTTAAATTAACATAGAAGAATAGCAATATGAATCAAGTTGATCAAAGAAAAAGTGTCACTAATTATTTAAACAAGACACTTACAACAGGGATTTAAAGGCAAAGAAGCGGATTTCCCTTGCATGTGGATCAAATCAGAAGTATCCCATAATTGACTCTTTACAAGACCCTGCTTTAGTATAATGGACTAGATATTAAAGCTCTAAGTATTTAAAGCTAGTTTCCGTCTTTCTCTAAATGGAGGGCCGCCACTAAGAGCTATTTTACAAGTCTGACACATTAGCTGCGTCACGGGGAAAGACACTGGCTCTGCTTCTACGGTCCGGAATTTCAAGTGCTTTCAATAGTTAAATGGTGTGAAATGGGTAACATTGAACCTGTGAGAAGAAATGAGCGTCTTAAAAAATAAATTCCAGATGGGAACGTTGATGGGAAGGGATATAGATACTGTAATGGTTCTTTTCAATGAATTAATTCCCAAAAGAGCTTGTACTTTTTTTTTTTTTTTGCCAACAATAATTATTTGTGCATAATTTTGCAAAAAAATCGAATTTACCCCTTCTAGTATGTAACATTGTTTGAGAACAAAGAGGGTTTTGTAAACTATTGCTGTCAGATCAAACACAGGAGTAGAATAAGAGGAGTCACGGAAGGAGTATTTTATAACTTTCTTATAGCAGTAAAGTCAGAAGGGTCAAGTCAAGACCACAGATCTTCCTTAAAGTGTTGTATTAGACTCCATAACCCCATACTTTACTTTGGTATTCCCACTATAGAATGGAGTTTCTGGTACCCACCACTATGGTATCTTATTCAGGGAAACATAATGTGTTTTAATGTATCCAAATGTTTTGATTTCACAGCATCTTTAGTAATTCACATCCAAAATAACTCTGAAAAAGCATCGTAGTGTAGTGAAAAGGTTTTCAATGTTCGACTAGGTGTGGATTCAAAGCCCAAATCTGCCACTTAGTAAATGGGTGCCCTGGATCAGGTTACTAAATCTCTCAGGGCCTCAGTTTCCTCATTTATAAAACAGAGATAATAGTCATATCTTTAGGAATATTAAGATCACACAGGCTGGCCAGTTAGCTCAGTTGGTTAGAGCACGGTGCTGATAACACCAAGGAACAGGTTTTGATCCCTGCACCTCCAGCCACCAAAAAAAAAAAAAAAAAAAAAAAAAAGAGGATTACACAATTCAATGTCTGAAAAGCCCTAAGCAGAGAGGAGAGGCTAATTTGTAAGCCCTCAAACATCATAACTATTATTATCCGTGGTAAATTTCTGTTGAATTAAGTTTCTTGTCATTTTTCTTCCCAATAATCAAAATATTAGACTAAGTGGTACCAGAAAGAGGTCCTATTCTGATACCCAAATACTTGCTAATTCGTGCTGTTGAACGGAATACAGAATATTGGGAAATGCGTATCTGCTTCTGCCATCCAATATAACAAATGGAACGAGCCAAAGCGACACCTTTGACGTTCTGGCTCACCTCTAGCCAGCACAACCACAGCAACCGGCAGCTTCAAGGCGCTGCAGCGTTCTGGTAGAATGAGGGTCACATTGGCCTCTATGAAGACAGACTCACTCTTGTCTGCAACTGCCACTGCCCCATTTGGCAGTAACTACTCATGAGTGAAAGGTGCTGGAAGAGTCAGGATAGCAATCTGGCTCTGACTCTAGTTAAAGTTCCCCATGTTTTCATTACCAACTCCATTTTTATGGTTTCAGTCTTGGCTATAGTAAACTCCAGATTGAATAGACGCCTCAAATATACATCTGAGACCAGCATTTAGCCTTAAATAGCAGTCAGGTTGCCTGCAGATGCATTTTTTTTGAAATGGGGCATAGAAAGGGTTTTTTAAAAAAATAATGTCAGGCGTCAAGCTGCCTCACAAATCATTTTTACGTGGCTTCCTGGACCTTTGTTTTTAGCAAATCCCTTAACGGGGGATTGACTCATTTGTGTATTTCTTCAAAGGAAGGATTTTGCAGGTAGCTCTTCACAAGGCCTGCTGCCTTCTAGGGTTTGGGAGAAAGAGTTTAAAAGAGTAGATATGTTTATTTTTGAGAAGTCATTGTTTGGTACCTGCAGCCATTAGCTCAGTGACTTAACTGCTGGTAGTCTCTGGAGTAAAAGTATCTGTCTGTGTAGTCCTGTAACTCAGCACTATGGGTTTGAAATCCCAGGACTGAGCTGCAGGCAAAACTGTGATGTTTCAGGATCTCATTAGCACTATTAGTAAATGGACTTGGTTCCATGTTAACCTAAGAACTGATTATGTCTTATTTTATAAATAGGAATTCTATTGTACAGTGTCGGCTTTGAAAGCAAAACCATTTAACATCATAAAATTATTTTTTGTCCCTTCATGTTGTGCTTTTGAAATAAAAATATACATGTAATTTAGATGGTGTGTTCCTCTAAGTTAAAACATAAGCAAATCTACTTAGCAAAAAAAAACCAAAAAACAAATTTATTCTCATTTTATTAGGCAGGTGGTGTACATATTAGATGATTTCCCTCTCGGGTTTTACATTTATTTCATGTGTTTTTCTCCAAAGAACAGGAGTTATTCTGTCAAAAGTGGGGAGGTGAAACCTCGGTTAAGGGGATACTGCAAATTCTACCCTTTCAGCAGAAGTAATTTATTGTTTCATAATATTCCAGAGTTTCTCTTTGTCTTTTACATGATAATTTACGACCAAGGTATTTTCATGTTTCCCTTACTCTTTGCTACAAGCCTGAACAAATAAACTGTGCATACAGGGTCTGTTTCCCCACGCTATTTTCCAGGTATCATTATTTTTTTCTTCCCTTGACCTCATGTGACATAAGTTGAATTCTGCATTGCATTATTCCAATCCAGAAGGCACACAATGTGAAACTTAACTGGTGAGAATGAATTTTTGTGTTATTTTGCCTGAAACTATGCCCTAAAGTAATCCAACTGTTAAAATCCAATATTCTAAATATAGAGAAAAAGGTTTTGGCTGTCCAGAGAAAATATTTATTTTTGGTATACCTAAAGAATAACTTTTTGCAGACATTTGCCCTTGGGTTTTTAATAAATTTATTATGACATGTAAAGAATTGTGTAAAAAATAATGTAGGAAACACCCACTGCCTAACTTAAGAAATTAAACATCAGCAATAAAACCAAAGCCGTCTGTGTGCCCACTCCCCAGCTGCACCCCCCTTCCAGTCCTTCACATGAGGGAATCTGGTGTTTATCATTTCCAGGCATTTCTATATATTTTGCTATATATGTATATATCCCTAAACATATGCATATAGTATTAATATTCATTAAAACATTTTTATATAAACGCTATTATACTATGTGTATTCTTCTGAAACTTGCTTTTTTTCTCTCCATATTTTGTGTCTGAGATTCATCTGCATTGACACACGTAGCACTGACTCACTGCTATGTGGTATCCCATTGCATAGTTCTACCAAAATCTATTTATGAATTTTGTGTTAACATGTAGCCTATCTACTATTTTTTGCTATTATTAATTTTGTTACTATGACTATTCTCGTGCATATCTTTTTTGCACATGTCCAAGAATCTCTCTAGAGCATATCCCAAAAGTGGAACTGGTGAGCTTTATTTATAGCATAAAGCATAATTCACTTTCTCTATTTATTATCAATTTATTCTCCAAAATGATTGAGCCAAATTACACTCCCACCAGCAGGTTCTACTTCAAGATTTCACCATCATTTAGCATCAGAAGATTTTAAAATTTTTGTTATTTTTGTTAATCTAATGGATGTGAAATATCTCAGTTCTCTGTTTACTTAGTGAGGCTTAATACCTATATATTTACCGGCCTCTTGTGTTTCATCTTCTGTGAAATATAGATTTATATCTTTCATCCCTTTGGGAGAGATTATTTGTCTTTTTCATACTGATCTGTAGAAATTATTTGTATATCCTGAGTGCTTATCCTCTGTTGGTTCTATATATTTCAAATATCTTTTTCTAGTCTATGTCTTGTCTTTTCACCTTTTCTATGGTGAGTCATTTGATAAACTGAAGTTTTAGCTTTTAACATAGTCATATTTATCGATCTTTTTATTTATGGTATATCCCTTTTGTGTCTTAATTTCTATAGCTTTATAATAAATCTTTGGTTTTTGGTGGGACAAATTTCCCCACCTTCAAAATTATGCCTTTGGATTTTGAAAGTAACACTTTTTCCTGACTTTTCTAGAATCTTCTGATCCGTAGTCAGACGCGTTATCCATTGCGCCACTGGCCCACCGGCTTTCCTGACTTTTCTAATAGTATGACTTGACATTGCATATCAATTTCTAGCCATCTGGTGATTTCCACAAATGGGCTAAATATATCTTTGCAGAGTTCATACCATGACAGACTCCTCTCCCTAGTCTCTGCTCTTCTTTGGCCCCATCTCCATCGGAACCTCTCTTTTGCCCTCTCTAATTTTCAGAAAAGTATAAAAAATTATGGTTATCTCTATATAGATTGCCAAATAAATGGTCAGTAGCTCTATAAAGACCAAGAATCATAAACTCTTAAAATTTTAATGCTAAAAGAAATCAAAGAGATCATTGACTTAAACCTCTTCATAAATGATATGAAGATAAGAGAAACTTTAAATCATGCTTCCCTAAGCAATAGAAAACTAACCCATGATCGTTATGAAAAGCGTTTGCTTTGGATTCAGGCAGTTCTTGTGACTAGCTACGTGATTCAACCCTCTGAATTTTGGTTTCCTCATCTATAAAATTCTCTCACAAGGCTTTTGTGAGCATTAAATGTTAGATGTCCTGCATGATTCCTGAAATGCAGTAGGTGCTTAATGTTTTCCTCCTCCCACCCCTCCTCCCCCTCCTAATCCTTGCTCATCATGGTAATAAGCACAGGGCTATGGGAATACAGCCTTAGGGACCTGAGAAAGCTTCCCAGAGAAGGTCATGCCTCAGCTGAAACTTGAAGAATGCATAGCAGTTTGGGGGACGGAAAGACCAAGGAACAACATGTGTGGGAGCAGTTCACAAAGTCTAGTTTACCCTACAGGCCACAGCTATCTTTTGGTAACTAATAAAGAAAAAGGCTTCCAGAGGCTTCCCTGCAGCTTTCGTACCGTGCTGATAAAGTGGAACAAAGGGATCGTCCTTCTGATGAGTTTTGGACTTGAGTTCCTTGTTAAGCATTTCATTTGGTTGTGGGTGTGTTAGGACAAAAGCGGTGGATCTCAAAGTGTGGTCCGTGGACTCCTGGGGGTTCCCAAGATCCTTTTAGGGGGTCCAGAAAGGCAAAACTATTTTCTTAATAATACTAAGACATTATTCACCTTTTGTAATGATGCTAACATTTGCACTGATGGTTAAAAAGCAATGGTAGGAAAACTGCTATCACCAAAGTGTAGTAGTCATTACACTCTTCAGAGCGCACGTTCACAGTGAAAAAAAGAAAGAAAGAAAAATGCAAACAGCCGGTTTCATTTGAGAATATCCTTGATGAATACGTAATAATTACTTATTAAATCTCAATTCTTAGTACAGGACTTTTTAATGGTCAACGTGACAAAATGTGAAGTAGACACAAGGCTTGTCTGCTGTGTGCTGTGCACGAGGGCGTCTCAAGCAGCGGTGTGGTGCGACCGCTTGAGGTGCAAGCTGAGCCAGCTGCTTTGGGTTATGAACCCTATTTTTACTTGAAAAATGACTGACAAGTTTTGGTTACTAAGATTTGGCAGACATTTTCTCAATGATAAAGAAAGGGAGCCTATCACTTCAACCACTAATACAGTTTTTGTTGCCAATCATAAATTTCCATCTTCCAAGCAAAAACAGAATTCTGGAAAACTTTAAAACATTTTTTATCTCATCAATGGTGATATTAGCAAATATTAATAAATGTGATTCTTTTAATATTGTGTAATGGAATGTGTCGACATTTGGGAGATCTGCATAACCCGGTGAACCAATATTTTCCGAATTACCAATGCACGTTATAAAATCATTCATGGATAAATATTCCAGTCAGGGCATGAAAGACCAACGCTTTTAATGTACAAGAGTACAAAAAGTTTATTAATAAGGTTTCAGGTTTTATACTGCAACTAACCTTTAAGAAACCACCAATTTTTTTTATGCAACTTGTCAATTCTTTGGTGTAGCATTTAAAAAAAAATTATCCACAATCCTCTCCAAAGACCCCTTAAAACACTCCTTGTTTTTTCAACTATTTGTCAGTGTGAAGCTGCTTATTCTATATATGTTTCAACTAAAACAACATTTTACAACAACAGCAGATATCAGAATTCCCAGTCTTCTATTAGGCCATATATTAAAGAGATTTTCAAATATCATAGATAATACCCATTACCACCTTCTTGATATTTTTGTTTTGGAAAACACAATTTTAAAAAATAAACATTATTTATGTTAGCATGGAATAGGCTTGTTATTTAAAAATAAATAAATTAATAAATATATATTAAATTTTTCTCAATTTTAGTTTCTAGTACAATAAATACTAAAGGATATAACTCACATACATAAAGAACTCTTTGGTGTCCTCAGTAATTTTTAAGAATAAACAGTCCTGAGACCGAAAAGGTTGATAACTGCCAGTATAGAGGGAGAAGAAACTTTGGTATCTGAAGAAGAAAATAACAGAATTAGGAATAATGAAATTAGAATGAGAGATCGGTTGAAGATAGTAGGCATCCAAACTATGAATTAGTATAGTTAATGGATTGTGTTGAATTTAGAGCAGGACTATGATGCATTAAAAGGTAGCACAGTGTAGTAAAAAAAAAAATCACTGGAGTCAGAACTAATTTTTACTTCTAATTCTACCCTTAAGCAATAGTTACTTCAAGTCAAGTAACTAGAAGTCACTTCCTTTTAGGGTGGCCAGATCTAGCAAATAAAAATACAGGATGCCCTGTTTAATTTGAATTTCAGATAAACAACGAATTATTAGTTAGTATAAGTATGCCCCGAATATTGCTTGCAATTCAAATTTAACTGGGTGTTCTGTATTTTATCTGGCAGCCCTACTTCCTTTTCCAGGTCTTAATTTTCTCACAAGTAAAATGAAGGTGTAGGCTAAATTCCTGTGTGTCTACCCTTATACTGATGTTGGTCTGTGGTGGTAAAAAGAGAAAAATTAGGAAAATATAGTGTGTTGTGTATATGTGTTGATATAAAGTTGCAAACAGTCCTTTATTGAGAAGGACCATCAATTATCTTGAAGTCATTCTTTCTACCTTTTTGGTTATATCCCTTCTTTCACGAAAAGACAGGTATTGTTTTTCTAATGTCCTTTTTTGGAAAAATTTATAGTTAATTCTTTAAATTGTTTTAAAATTTTACTTATATATAAAATCAAGGAGATTGGAAACCACTGCACTAGGTGGTATCTGAGTTTTCTCCCAGGTTTCATACTCTGTGGGTTTTGCTTTTGCAAGTCATGGGACATGAAAGACACAGATTCTTTCACTTGACATCCTATGCGACTCTAACCTAATTTCTAGGCCACTTTTCCTCAATATGTAGTAGAGAGAGAATAGTTCCTGCTCTTCTCTCCCACACTGTTGGTTACTGGGAGAGTGAATGAAGTCATGTCTGGAAAGTGCCCCCGGCTCTTTAGAGAAGAACCTAAAATGGGAGGGAAGTGCCATTGCCCTAAATTTGGAACAATGGTTGAGTTTTAGGATAAAATGAAAAGCTGAGAGTATATTTGAAGTATTGCTTTTGATTTGCACTTCTTCAGTTTGATCCTTAACAACATGTTTGCTATGATTCCAGGAATTTTGTGATCTTAGTTCAGTGTTGACATTTTACATCCTTCCCAGGACTCTAAGTACTCTTTAAGGAATGTGTGGTTAATGTAGTAGAGAGAAAAATCCAAAATCACGCTGCATCTGAGAGCCAAAAAGTCCAGCCTTTTTATTGGCTTCCAGTGCTGGCCTTAAATAAACATGACTCGTTTTTCTGGAAACACCTGTCAACTTAAAACATGCAAGAAGGGCAAAACCAGTATCCTCAAGGTTCACTGAACAGTGAAGTCAGACATCATTTCTGTTCTTCCAAAGATTGTGATTGTTTGTTTATTTTCCATATAATTTCTTAGACTAATCTTTCACCCAAAATGAAAGCTAACTATGATGTATCATGGGCAGAGAATACTTGATCCAAAGCCCCAGAGATTACCTGACTTGATTATTCCACATACTCTGTATTCTCAACCAAAATAGACTTCTTTTTAAAGAGAATCCAATTTCCAATGGGTTTAACCTAGAAAAACAGCAAAAAGCTAATAAAAGCCCAGAGGCTGGTCCAAGGAAAGCATTGTGGCTGCTACACGTTTGGAGTCCTGGTCCAGTGGAGAGATTTGGAATAGCTGCCAATTCCTCTAGTAAATTTGCTGTTCTCTGGGATGTGGGATGGGGCAGCTGGTAGACTCCTAATAAATTTTGATCAGGAATAAATTATCCTTGACTACCTTCCTGTATTGCCAAAACTTGGACTAATTGAGATACTGGAATTGTTAGACAATCGTTGGAAAGGAGAGTGTGAGTTTGGAGATAACTTCTCCAGCTTCTTTCTACGTACTCTCCACAACCCCAGTTATGATTATGTTCATTTGTGGAACATCTGAGAACCAAGTTTCTTCAGAGAAACAGTTTAAATGCATGGAGAATTGCCAGCCACTCCCCTATCCTTTCTCTATCCCAGTATCCTTTACCAGGGGTTTTCAGGTATTTCACCCAAGAAGTTTAACCTACAATCACTATTCAGACCTGAGTTGATTCTTCTGGTGTCAGTAGCTGGGTAACCTCAGCAAGCATCAAATGACCTTTCCTTTTTTCAAAAAAATGATCTTTGTTTTTTTCCCCATATTTCTAGGATCCTGAATCTGGTGCTCCACTTAAGTTCTATTGTCAGGTTTAACCCTTCATAAATACACGTATTGTATGACAGATTTTGTATATACATATATTGCATGATCTGATTAGGAATTTCTTCTTTTTTTCCTGCTGGATTTCAAAATCTACCTTGTTTTCGTCATTGCTGAACTGGATTCATTGAAGACAAGGAGCTCATACAAATCTGACCGTCAAAGAAATTAAAATGAGCGTTGGGGGTATAGTGGTGAGCATAGCTGCCTTCCAAAGAAATTAAAATGAGAGGGTTCTTTGGGGGATGGATTTAGGGCCTAGTGTGTCCTAATCCTTTCCTGAGTTACAGGTTTCTTTGGCTGCTTCTCCACATCTTAGAAAAATTAATTACTCACTCACTAGATTAGAAGTTCTACCTAGTAAGGGACTGTAGAGCAAACAAATATGAAACACAAACAATTATGATCTCCAAATAGGAAAGCAGACGTCAAATACAAAACAGTAAACTATATAACAAGTCTCACTGAAGATCAGACTGATGCTACCATGAGATGTCTCACTCCTAGTGTATTATACACACTTGATCCTAACATCGGCTAGTGGGTTTGGGGGGCAAATGCCAAACAGAGAAGTTTTTATGTGAGATGAACTCAGCCTATTGGGTTATGGAGGGCCTGAACCACTGAGAAAGCCAAGTGATTCCAAACCAACTCCTAAAACAGGTTCAGAGAATCTGCCTCTTTGCTGACAGGGTGAATCTACCAGATCTCTCTCCTGGACCATAAAACAAATCGGCAATCATCATCATTAAAAAAACACATTCATTTATTGAGGACCTACCATGTTACCACGTGACAGTAATTATGCATGTGTTGCTCTTCTTAAAACAGCTCTGCAACTCATTTTAGAGACAAGAAAACTTTTCTTCAGGGAGATAAAGGGATTTACTCAAGCTAGTGAAAGAATTGGAATTTAAAACCAGTTCTGTAAAATTAAAAGTCCTCTGGTCTAAACCAGTCCTCTCTTTTTTTTTTTTTTTTTTTCTTTTTCGTGACCGGCACTCAGCCAGTGAGTGCACCGGCCATTCCTATGTAGGATCCGAACCCGCAGCCGCTGGGAGCGTCGCCGCGGCCGCTGGGAGCGTCGCTGCGCTCCCAGCGCCGCACCCTCCCGAGTGCGCCACAGGCTCAGCCCTAAACCAGTCCTCTCTATACAAATAGGGAAACTGAATCTCAGAGAAGGAAAATGGACTTTCCAAGACCATATTTTTGGTAGGTAGAAAAGCTGGAGTTAAAACCCATCTGGGTGGTGCTTTTTTCTATCATATTCAGATCCTCATGATCTGAGGAATCTTCAGCTACAGTTTAAGAAAAGTGGACTAGGATAGACCATATACTAGAGCATAAAACAAACCTCAATAAATGCAAAAGGATAAAAACAATACAGATTATGTTCTCTTACCATGATGAAATAAGATTAGAAATCAATAACACAAAGAAATTTGGAAAACTCATAAATATGGGGAAATTCACATACTCCTAAATAATGAATGGTCCAAAGAAGATATCAAGGGGGAAATTAGAAAATACTTTGAGATGAATTAAAATGAAGACACCACATACCAAAACTTATGGGATGCAGCTAAAGCAAGCTTAGAGGAAAATTTATAGCTGTGAATGCCTATATATTAAAAAAAAGAAATCTCAAATCCATAACCTAACCTTCCACTTTAAGACACTGGAAAAAGAAGAGCAAACTAAACCTTAAACAAGCAGAAGGAAGGGAATAATAAAGATTGGAGCAAAATTCATGAAATGAAGAATAGAAAAATGATAGGGAAAATTAATGAAACCCAAAGCTGGTGTTTTGAAAAGATCAACAAATAACCTGAATAAATTTATACCAAGTAGAGATTGAATTAGTAACCAAAAAACTACCCACAAAGAAAAGCCCAGAACCAGATGTTTTCACTAGTGAATTCTACCAAACATACAAAGAAAAATTAATATTAATTCTTCACTAACTCTTCCAAAAAATAGAAGAAAAGTAAATCTATCTATATTTTCTGATCACATGATCAATGCAGAAAATTCTAAGGAATCCACTGAGAAATTATTAAAACTAACCTATGAATTCAGCAAGTTTTCAGGATACACAATGTACAAAAATTAGTTGTGTTTCTATACACTTGCACTGAACAATCTGAAAATAAATTGGACTTGTACCTAGAATATATAAAGAACTCTTACAACTCAATAATAAAAAGATAAATAATCCAATTTAAAAGTGGACAAAGAATCTGAACAGACATTTCTACAAAGGAGATAGACAAATGGCCAGTGAGCACATGAAATGATACTCAACATTAATCATCACAGAAATGCAAATCAAAACCACCATGAGATACCACTGCATGTCCACTAGAATGGCTAGAATAAAAAAAGTCAAATAACAAGTAGAGGGCTATTGGGGATATGGAGAAATTGAAACCCTCATACACTGCTGTTGGGAACGTAAAATGGTGCAGACACTCTGGCAAACTGTCTGGAAACTCCTCAGACAGTTACCATAGTTAACAGATGGCCCAATTCCACACCTAGGTATACATCCAAAAGAAATGAAAATTGTGTTCACACAAAAGCTTTTATTTGAATGTTTGTAACAGTGTTATTCATAATAGACAAAAGGTAGAAACAACCCAAATGTCCATTAACTGATGAATGGATAAACAAAAGTAACATATGCATTTGTAGGGAAAATAGAATAGTATGGTCAGGGCCCTCACCTCGGGTCCAGTTGGGTGTGGTTTTAGCACATCCTTTGTAAGCAAATTGTGTGTGTGTGTGTATGTGTGTGTGTGTGTGTGTGTGTGTGTGTGTGTAGTTAGTGCGCATCATGCCAATGTACCTTTTTAGTTTTGTTGCTATTCTTGTATTGTTCAGAGAGAGAGAGAGAGAGAGAGTAGTTTGAATGAAACAGGCTGGCTGGCATTGGCCTCTGGTGTCTGCCCAGTGCAGCCATGCTTTCCAACCTACAGCTTGCAAGGGCCTTTTGGCTGGTTACCTAGACCTGTGTGTAAAGGGTCTGGTGACCCAGCCTGGCATATGAAGGGTTTGTGAACCAGTCTGTGAATGGGCTTGAGGGGTCTGGAGCCAGCCCTAGTGCAACAATCGGCCCAGTTGGCAGGATTACCAGCAGGTAAAAGAGCCCGACAACTAGCGTGGTTGTGTAGCTAGACAATTGGCATCACAAACAGGATTAAAAGGGCTCCACAGCATTCAATGGAGCATTATTTGGCCATAAAAAGGATGAAGTACAGGCACATTGTACAACATGGATGAACCTGTAAAACATTATGCTGAGTGAAAAGAGCTAGTCACAAAAGACTGCGTATTGTATGATTGCATGTAAAGGAAAAGTTCAAAATAGGCAAATGTACAGAGACAGGAAGATTAGTGGTTGCCTAGGGCTAGGAAGTGTGGGAGCTAAGGAGGCAATAGCTAAACAGTATGGGATTTATTTTTGAGGTGATTGAAATGTTATAAAATTGATTGTGATTGTGGTTGCACAACTCTGTGAATCTACTAAAAATCATTGAGCTGTACACTTTAAATGGGTGAATTGTGTGGTGTGTGAATTATATCTCAATAAAGCTGTTAAAACTGCATCAGTGACGGGCAGTATTATAATTATAGCAATTATTCCTGTTATTACAAAGCAAACAAGGAAGCATCAAATAAAAATTTCCCAACGATTTAAGAACGAGAAAAAAGAAAAAAAGAAAAGAGGAAGCTTAGCTTAAATCTGAAAAAAAAAAAAAAGGTCAAGTAAAAATCTTCAGCTCGCTAAATCCAGGCTGGCAGAAATCAAATCAGCTAACATAGCTTCTCATGTTATGGGAAAGATCCATGTGCTGGGATCTTTCTCTCTGTTTCTTTGTGAGTTTCAAGTCTTGTGTTTCTTTACACTTTTTAAATTTTTGACCAAGAGTTCAAGGGTTTAGTTATTCATAGCAACGAGAAGAGAGAAAATGCTTTCTCTGCGTAGTGGCGGGTGGCAGAAAGGGTGGCTAAAATCCACAAAGGTTTACTGAGAGCCTACTGTGTGTTTTTGTACGAGGCTTTGTAGGGAAAACAAAGATGAATAAAATATGATATCCTTGCTCATAAGGAGCTTATGGACGCTAGGAGAAATTCAACAGAGTAAATGAACAAACTATTTGGGTTGAAGAGATGGAAGCAGGAGAGAAAAATGTGTACCCTGAAGTTTCCTGGCAAGTTTACATGTTTCACAAGGTCAAAAAGAATTGAAAAATACTAACCCGAGTGGTTATGTTCACTACACGGTATGACAGATGATGATTCTTCACTTCTCTGGTCAGGTCAATCTAAACTTTTAGAGTTTAAATTCTCCAATAAATGCAAAAATCTGTCTACACTATGTGGTTTCTCTTTACTTCTCCCCTTTTTTTTTCTTCATCTTGTGTTGATCTTCCCACATCTAAATGGAAGGCTCAGAGTTCTTCCTGACCTTGATGCTATCCAGCCCTGTCTCCTAGGACAATCAGAGTCTACGCGCCAGAGCCCCAAACTGGCTACTTGTTGCACACAAGGTTTCTGTTGCCTTTTCTTTTTTTTTAAAATACAGCCAGTAATGTTCTGGATGACTCTGCGGTTAACTCTAGTCTGACCCTGCACCTCAGTGGTTTTATTAGCTGTGTGTTTGGCTCTGGGATTCTCTCTCTAGCTATTGTCGTTATTGAGACTATTTGTGTCTCCAGCGAATCTCTGCTAAATCCCTGGCTGTTATCTGGCCTGGGTATGTGTGTCTACCAAGTGAGTGCATTCTTGTCTGAAGTATGTCCCGACTGTCTCTGATAGCGGCCATGGCTGACCTAACTTTAATAGGTACTCAGATTGATATGATTAAGATTAATGAGGCCGGTCTCAGTCATGAACCTACGCAAGGATAAACTTGTAAATCCAATGAGTTCTGAAGATGACTAGTTACTACTTACCTTTCAACCTTTAAGGGATTTGAGGGATGATTTATAACTACTTTCCCCTCCTAAAATATCATTAGAAAGAGGTCATAAAAGATACTGTTTCTGCAGCCCTCAGATTATTATTCATAAAAGTATGCTTTTATGAATAATAATTCATAAATTATATTTAGGAATATGTGCAGATTCTACTAATGAATGGTGGTTCAAGAAAGTCATTGCCCCAAAGGCAGGGCAGCACGTACCCCCGCAATTGAAAATTGTACCATTCTCATGATTGCTATGACACGATCCTTCCTGCATTAGATTTTCTTCAAAATGTCCACTGAGATGACCATGTAAGATCATCTACAAGAAAGAGACATGAAAATGACCAGATTCTGCTAATGTAAAGATAAAATTGGGAAAAATATAAGGATTCTGATTATATAGAAGCCCCCCTGTTGCGTATCTGGTCATTCCGAGTGCTAAGTTTCCCAGGTAGGTGTACGCTTTTCCACCAGTTTAATCAATGCAATTTCCTAGCTTTTTAAACAGTTATAACTTAGTCATCTTTTGGTGAGTCGGAGCCATCTCCTGTAAATGTGGAAGCAGCATGCCAGTGAAAAGATCACAGGCTCTGAGGTCAGCAGACCTGCTGTTGAATGTTGGCTCTACTGTTAATAGCTATATGATGGTGGGCAAATTTCTTAACGTTTGTGGGCTTCAGTTTGCCGTCTGTAAAATGGGAATGGTAGAATCAAACTTAACAATATTGATTTGAGGATTATGTGATATAATACAGTTATTTTTTAAGTACTGTTCACCCCCAATTTTTTTTTTACAAATCGAATCTTATGCAGAGAAATCTTGTATTTATTGAGAACAAATAAAAGTGGAAATTCTCTGAGCTTTAAAAATTATTGCATCTAGCACAGAGACTAACATTTAGCAGGTACTATTTAAATAATAGCAGTTATTAGTATTAGCATCACTTATTGTGAAGCTTTTATTCATTTTTTTACTTTTACTCTTATATCTGATTTTTAGTGTGGTTTTCTCTCATACTATCAAGCTGTCATCTGTCTCTTCTCACTGTAATCAGTGCACCTGCTCACAAAAACCCTCCTCCCATCTTTTAATTTGCTATTTCTTTCTAATCAGCTCTGGGCTTAGAAACCAGGCAACCATGACTTAGAATTACTTGTAAAATAAGAGCAACAAAGTTCTACAAGAGAGTTTTAGACTACCTATATGAGTAAAATACATAATCCTGTACCTTGGGCTCATACTTCGTAATACAAGTCCTGGTTATTCAGAGACCTTTTTGGAAAACGGTGTGGTGCTGTGGAAAGAACAAGAGTTTTAGAATCAGACAAACCTAGGTCTGAATCTTAACTCCTCTACTTGTTAGCTGTGTGACCTAGGGCAAGTTATTTGATCTCTCTGAACCTCAGATTCATCATCTGAAAAGTAGAGAAAATAAGACCTACATCATAGAATTAAAATGATTAAACAAGGAAATATACATATATACAAAGTATGCAATGGGGTCCTAGACACAGCATGCAGTGCATAGAACTTCACTCTCTCTCTTTACTCTGCCCTTCATTTTTCCTTTCTTCCTGGTTTTTAGCTGTGTTTCTGGGTAGTTGGAGCTGCTGACTGGCTCAGGTGAGATATACAGCCTGATGGTATAAATTATGGAATATGTTAGGAAAGGAGTAATGGTAAGACCATAAAAGATTGAGACCATGAGAAGCTGAGAGATGAAGTATGGCTATAATTTCCCACCCATAAAAGAAAGAAAGAAGAAAAATCCCAAGACGATAAGGCAAGTTTGCGAAGGCCACACCATAAAAGGTCATGAATACAAACATTACCACGATGTAGGCAGTTGCAAGTGTGGTTCATCCTTCGTCAGGCTCTATCCTGAGCTGTTTATCTTGTCTGCCAATTTTTGGCATGAAAATCTTGACTACAGTTGTGAGCTGGAATCCATTTGGTTCGAGTATCATTAACAGTTAAAGGATTTTGTCTGTTTGAACTCAAGCCTTTGTAATGACTTTTAAAAGGATCTGACTAATCCTTTCAAAGGATTAAATAAATGTATAATGACTAAATGTATATTATATGAATAAATGTATATTATACAAAGAAATGTGTATTGTAAAATAAACTGTATTTTATCAAATAGTTACTTTAAACATAAACCTGTAAACACAACGATAATAAATAATACAGCCCTGCTATTAAGCACCACTCATTCACAGTAAGGATGTCTCTCTTTTGGTCCTGCTCAGACCCTCTTCTGTCATTGTCTGGTAGTGCATCGTCTGCTGGTCTTCTGTGTCCCATGCTTTTATACTCCTCACTGGTCTACCTTGTCCAAATGCTTTGAACTAACTACAGAAAATTCTCAGCTTCTCTGTCTGCAGTTGCTCAGAGTTTAGTCTTTAATTACAGCCCTTTTGAACTGTATTTCCACAGCACCAGCAAAACTGTTCCCCATCTGCACCTGAACAGAACCATTTCAAGCTGTAACATATGAAGGTTCACTTCCTTCCCTGTGCACCCTGCAAAGTGCATGCTGCAGCCGCTCCTGCCTGTCTTTCACAAATTCGGTATCTCTTGCTCTCACTCACCTGTTCATGTTCTTCCCTTTCTCTGTTTTTTTTTTTAGGAAGAGAACAGTGTCCAGGTTGGAACGACCTGAAGAAGGCTTGACTGTGCAGAAGTTACAGTTCTTGCATCACATCATACCTTCCTTCGTGACTGTGGCTGACTAGAGTCTTGCTGTTTCTTTCTTTTTTTTTTTTTTAAAGATGACCGGTAAGGGGATCTTAACCCTTGACTTGGTGTTGTCAGCACCATGCTCTCCCAAGTGAGCTAACCGGCCATCCCTATATAGGGATCTGAACCCGTGGCCTTGGTGTTATCAGCACCACACTCTCCCAAGTGAGCCACGGACCGGCCCTTTGCTGTTTCATTATTTTATCTCCACATTTATGTGGGCATCAGATATCCAAGCAAATTTTACTGAATTATGAAAAAGTCTTTTTAGCTGCTTCCTTTGTTTTCACGCTGTTTTACTCTATTGTTTTCCATTTTAATTCTGATCATGGGCCAAGAGATTTTGTAAGACAGTCTCTGAGGAAAAGAAAATTACTGAAGCTAAAATTAAAGAAAGTAGTTTTTCCCTTTTGTGGTCATCGCCAAAGTGGCAGTGGCCAAAATGAAGTTCGATCCCTTTGTGACTTCTGACCAAAGCACGAACCATTAAAGGCATTTCAGTGCACCTTCCCACATGCTCAGGGAGATTATGTCTTCCCCTCTTTCCAAAGAGCTGAGACAGAAGTACAATGTTCCATCCATGCCCATTCGAAAAGATGATGAAGTTCAGGTCGTGCGAGGACACTATAAAGGTCAGCAAACTGGCAAAGTAGTCCATGTTTACAGGAAGAAATATGTCATCTACATTGAATGGGTGCAGTGGGAAAAGGCCAATGGCACAAGTGTCCATGTGGGCATTCACCCTAGCAAGGTGGTTATCGCTAGCCTAAAACTGGACAAAGACTGAAAAAAGATCTTTGAATGGAAGGCCAATCTTGGCTAAGTAGGAATGGAAAAAAGATCCTTGAACAGAAAGCCAAATCTTGGCCAAGTATGAATGGAAAAAAGATCCTTGAACAGAAAGTCAAATCTTGCCAAGTAAATATAAGGAGGAAACAACCAAGAAGATGCAAGAATAAAGTAATCTTACATACAACTTTCACTAAAAACTGCTAAGATGAAAAAAATAAAATTGAATTAAATTAAAGAAAGTATAAAAGAAAAAGGAATTAAGTTAGAAACTCAATTTAATTCCATTTTAAAACTAATATGCTCATTGACCCTCACTAGTACCAATTCCAGGCTACTTTCTGGGGTTTTTAGTGATAAAGAAATGGGATATTTACTACCCAAAGCAATCTGTGGATTCAATGCAATCCCCATCAAAATACCAATTACATTCTTCACAGAAATAGAAAAAGAATACTAATATTCATATGGAAAAACAAAAGATCCGAAATAGCCAAAGCAATCCTGAGCAAAAAAATAAAGTCAGAGGCATAACAGTACCTGACTTCAAATTATACCACAAAGCTATAGAAACCAAAACAGCATGGTACTGGCATAAAAATAGACACTTGGACCACTGGAACAGAACAGAGAACCCAGATATCAACCTACAGACTTACAGCCAGTTGATATTCGACAAAGGCAACAAAAACAAACATTGGGGAAAAGACAGCCTCTTCAATAAGTGGTGCTGGGAAAATTGGACATCCATATGAACAAGAATGAAACTAGACCTGCACCTCTCACCATATACCAAAATCAATTCAAAATAGATTAAAAACTAAGTATAAGACCTGAAACTGTAAAACTACTAAGGGAAAATATAGGGGAAACACTTCAAGAACTAGGACTGGGCACAGACTTTATGAACAAGAGCCCCAAAGCACAAGCAACAAAAGAAAAAATAAACAAATGGGATGACATCAAACTAAAAAGCTTCTGCACAGCAAAGGAAACAATCAACAGAGTGAAAAGACAACCTACAGAGTGGGAGAAAATATTTGCAAACCATACATCTGGCAAGGATTAACATCCAGAATATACAAGGAACTCAAGCAATTGCATAGTAAAAAACCAAATAATCCAATTTAAAAATGGGCAAAGGAGCTGAATAGACATGTTTCTAAGGAAGACATACAAATAGCCAAGAGGCACTTTAAAAAATGCCCAACATCGCTAATCATCAGGGAAATGCAAATTAAAACCACAATGAGATATCACTTCACCCCAGTTAGAATGGCTATAATCAAAAAGATGGAGAATAACAAATGCTGGCGAGGGTGTGGGGAGAAGGGAACACTACTGCACTGTTGGTGGGACTGTAAATTAGTACAAACACTATGGAAAACAGTATGGAGGTTTCTTAAACAACTACAGATAGGTCTACCATTCAATCCGGCAATCCCACTTCCGGGTACATACCCAAAGGAATGGAAATCAGTATGTCTGAGGGACCCCTGCACTCCCATGTTCATCCCAGCTCTATTTACAATAGCCAAGATATGGAACCAACCTAAATGTCCATGAATGGACGACTGGATAAGGAACATGTGTTATATACACACTATGGAATGCTACTCTGCCATAAAAAATAATGAGGTTCTGCCATTCACAGCAACATGGATAATCTTGGAGAAAATTATGTTGAGTGCAATAAGCCAGGCACAGAGGTAAAAATACCACGTCCTCACTCCTAAGTGGGAGCCAAGAGACAGAAAGAAGGAAAGAAAGATCGCAGTGGTGTGTTGGACTTGCAGAGAGAGAGAGAGTATACGTAGGGTTATGGGGTGAGGTGGGGAAGAGGGGAGGGGGAGGGAGGTTGGATATGAATTTGGGTGGGGACATGGGGAATATCCACAATTTGTGGTAATGGGCGTGCTGATAGTATTGATCTGGCCGTCACATCTTAGGCACAAGTAGTGATGGTCAGCTTTGTACCCCATGAATATGCATAAACAATAAAATAAATAAATAAAAAGACATGGGATATACTTTCTTTAGATAGTGAGTTGTTTTTAAAAGGTATGGAATCAGTCTTTTAAATTAAGAAAATTACCATAAGGTAATGAGGACTGCAGCATCACCACCAGCTGTTTCTTCTAGTTTCGTGAATTCTAATAGTGAAGAGCACCAAACTTAGTATTAGGATGTGGTTCAAGCCCTGATTTTTAATTACTACCGATATGACCTCGGCCAAGTCACTTAACCTCTCTGAGCCACGGTCTGTAAAATGGAGATAACTTACCTTACAGGGATGCTCTGATTAAATTATGAGACTGTACTCCATAAAGCACTCTGCAAATACAATTTTATTTTGCAGTCCCCCTCTTCCATCCTTCCCTCCCTTGTGTTCACTCCTGCACAAGCTCTCCAGAGCCAGTCCTCTCTGTCCCCGGTCCCGGCCCTTGCTTTGAGGCCGAGGAGCACTGCATTCACCCAGTGGCCGGGGTGCGGCGCTCCTTGCATATATCACGTCATCTTCCAAACGACCCTGTGAGGCAGGAACTGTAAGAGTCTGAATCCAGGCAGTCCCATGCAAAGTCTGCATGCGTGAAACCATGCTGATTCGAGGTAACCTTCAGGCAGCAATCAATAACTGCCACTTTGCTGCCAAGAACGAAAAAGCTTTTAATAGAAGTTTTCCTGTCACGAGGATGCAAACTCAGCACACCCAAAAGCCATTAGTAAATTCAGGGGGAGCCCTGGGTGCCTCGAGAATGCTTCCCTCCTGCAGTCATGGGAGGGATTCACAGGAAGCAGCGGCTGGCACTGGAGGGAATATAACTTGAGTGGTGCCTCTTGGGGCCACTTGCAAGATTTGAGGCTAGGAGGGCCTGGTAGACAAGCAGTCCAGGGCAGCTCCAGAGAGCTTTGAAACCGGTAAGGCTTCCACAGGCTGCACTCAGCAGCCAGTCCAGGCCTGACACTGAACATCTGCAGATGAGCCTGTTTCTGAGCTGCCTTTTCTAACCAGGCCAGAGAGAGGGTCGGGGAGGTCTGAGAAAAGAAGCAGAGGCCCCAAAGTAAAGAAAGCTGGACAGGAAGTTTCCTAGCGCAGCAGGGGCCAGCAGCAGCAAGCGGCGAGCACTCCCCGCACCAGCACTTGATGTTCTACGAAGTACAAGGATTGTGTCAGCATTTCCATTTTAAACCCCTAATTTCATAGGTTTACAGCTTAAGTCATAAAAATTCACTCTGGGCTGAAGTTTGGCATCCAGTCTCTTAGCTTTTTTTAAGCTGTGTGCTCCCAAACAGAGACATTTCTAGGTTTAGACATTTTGGGGACTTCTATAAGCACTCCCAAAGCGTTGTTCGGTAAAAATGGGTTTCTGAACTATTGGTCTATGATGCAGCAAAGGCCTGCCTCTGTGAATTTGCAGATGTGTTTTGAAAAATATTATTCTGTCCCGCGCAACCGTCTCGCCAGCAAGAACGACGCGGCACACACAGGATCCTTCTGCAGTAAAGCTTTAATGCGTCTTGAGAGGCAGAGCACAAGCTTATCGGGGCGGAGACCCCAAGTACAGAAACCCGTTCCCTTTTATAGAAAACTGTCCCTCGCCTAGGATGTGTCCCTCTCTGACTGGCGGTCGTGCATCAGCCCAGATGACGCCACGGGAGAGGCAGAGACTGGAGGTCGGGGAATTTCCCAGCACATGCGCTCTAGACTTGTTTTTGCCGATTGTCAGTGTCGGCCGGCGCCATCTTGTAATGGCGATTACGGTGTAACGTGGGCAGCTCCCCACATCTCCCCCTTTCTTATTACATTAAGAGGCTGGAGCAAGCTCATTGGCCACAACATGTCTAGCCAGTAGTCCTGTCTTAGGTCGACCCACCTCAGGCCGTGACCTTACCCGTCAAAGGTTAACCCTATCGCCACCAGGCACCATGTCTTAGGTCGGCACACGTCCGGGGGGAAGTTGCCCGTCTCTGGACCTACTGGAACGGACTCTGAATTGTGAGTTGTGGGCCAACACGAGCCAGGGCGAACCCCACTGACCAGTTTTCAGGGAGGCCAGCCGGACTAGTCTTTGAGCATAGATAGCCAAATATCGGGATTGGCTCCTTGCTCCAGAGCCACAAGTGCTTGGGCAACGACCACCTTGTCTCTTTGTGTTTGGGCTTTCAGCCTACAGACCAGCCACAGAAGGAACACTAGTCCACAGCAAAGGGCCGCCCCAAACAATCCCACCCCCACCCATTCCTTGAAATGTGACATAGCAGTTGTGATCCAGGAGGACAATCCAGCTGCAAAAGAGGCATCCACTCTTGTCGAATTCACAGCCACGATGGCAGAGCGCAGGTCCCGCATCAGGCCGTCAAAGTCTCCTGTCCAGTTTCCTAAAAGATACTCAGACAAGCGATGAGACAAGTTTGCTGCCCTGGTATAATTTTCATATTGGATGCAGTTACACATAATCCTGAATATTTCCATTGACATCCCAGTTGTGCAATTTGCCATAGAACCTCTATTTGTTCTTGGACTAAATCTACCCTTTGATTGACCACCATCAATCCTCCCCTTAACTGAGAATTTATTGCAGTTTGTGTGTTCAGGGCCTGAGCAACAGAAGAGGACAAATTATTCAATGTGGAGGCAGTCTGAACCGTGGTACCCAAAGACACAGCCGCAGCTGTAGCTGCAGCTGCCGCCAAGGAGACAGCGGTAACAATGGCTGCGGTGATACCAAAATCCCTCTTTTGCCTGAATAAGGACATAGCATTAGGGGCTTCCACAGGAACGGGAACCCACCTAGGCATTCGCGCAATCACAGCCAAGCTAAAGTTAGCAGCATCCCAACATTGAGCATAAAAACAGGAAACATTTGTGCAAGTAAGTTGATTGTCTGGCGGCGTGCAGGTCCACTCTTGTGTATCTTCTGACAGGACCTCTTTCTTTCCCCCCTGGACTTTGTTGTTCCCATACTTTTGAGGGCCCTGGGAACGAGGGCCCGACCTCACGTTTTTTGAATCTGTTTTGTGTTGTTCCTCTGGCGGTGGAAGAAGCCGCCCCTTAATGTCCCTGATGGAGCGACACTGACTAGCTTTATGATATCCCTTGCTGCAGCGGGAGCAAAGGGAGGCTCCATCTCTATCTGGGGCTCGGCAGTCCTTTTTTAAATGTCCCACCCGGCCGCACTTAAAACAAGCTCTCTTGTCTGGTTTCGGCTTTAGCTGTCTCTGTGATAAGATAGCAGCCGCCAGCCCAGCATTGGTAAGGGGTCCTCCAAGCTCCCTGCAGATCCGGAGCCAATCTTGTAACCCCTTACTTTTCCTAGGTGCTATGGCTGTGCGGCACTCTTGGGTGGCCTGCTCGAAGACAAGCTGTTCTATGAGTGGCGCGGCTTGTTCAGGATCGCCAAAGATCCGTCCTGCAGCCTCTGTCATTCTAGCCACGAAATCCGAAAAAGGTTCCTGGGGTCCCTGAATAATCTTTGTAAGCTGACTATCGGCCCCTCCTTTCCTGGAGAGCGCCTTCCAGGCTCTAATAGCCGCGTTAGAAATCTGAGCATATGCGCCCCAATGATAAGCAGATTGGTTAGCCGCATAACGACCCTGTCCTGTCAAAAGCTCAAAAGTCCATTCTTGTTGTTCAGGTGTTAGGGCCGTAGCGTTTGCTCTAGCCTGCGTTTGGGCTGCCTCATACCAAAGCGCCTTCCATTCTATAAATTGGCCCATACTGGTAAGGGCAGCCTTCGCAATCATTTGCCAGTCTGTGGGCGTCAGTGCTGTCATAGCCAGCCTGTCAAGCTGTGTAAGGGTGAAGTTGGCCGTGACTCCATACTTTCTAACTGAATCTGCCAACTCCTTAATCTGAGTAAACTCAACAGGGGCATGGACCCGTCCTCCCTCGGAAGTCTCAAAGACCGGAAAGGTCATGGTCAGTCTTTTCCTCACCCTTTCAGGGATCAGCGAGAAGGCGGATGAGCGTGACGCATAGGGAGGCGGCGCCGGAGGCGGCGCCGTGGGCGGCGGCCGCGTTAACCTTTCTGCGTCACTTCTCCAATATTCATCAGGGTGATATCTCTCTTCCTCATATCTAGCCACTTCTTCCTCTAGTTCTGACTCATCACTAAGACCGAGGGAATCAGAGCCCGAATCCCCTAAGTTTAGGGCTCCCAGCTCCCTCAGGGGATAGAGGCTGTCCCTTTTTTCCTGAAAATCACTTGGGTGCTGACTTTCTCCCTCGTTAGCAGACTCGCCGGGAGGGCCCTTTTTCTTTTTGGAGACGTCTCTCCTTTTGCGGGTACCCATCCTCTCACTCCGTTCAGTTTCTGACATGCTGTCTTGGACTTCCTCTAATATATTTTGTCCTTCTGTCACTACCGGTTTACAGCCTTCATCCTCCAAACAATTCTTAATGAACTTCCAAATGGTCTTGGTGCCCTGACGTAGGTCTCCCTCTGCGTACTTGCGGTCAAGGTCTTTGCCCAATTTGTTCCAAGAGCTCAAGGTTAGGGAGCCGGAACAGGCATACCATGGCGCCACACGATCTACCTCTTTCACAAAATTTCTGAGTACACGGCCCCCTACTTTGATCTCACGTTGTCTCAGCACAGCCTCTAACGCGGTAACCATAGACTGCGTGGAACCCATAATGCGCCCTGCTTTAGGAGGCGCGGTGAGACACACCGCTCCCTTATGTACGAGAGGCTCACACGGGTCTCAGGTGCAGCTGCGTATCTACGTCAGTCTGACCACACCAAGGGACGAGTCTAAAACCTTGTAATCTAACCGAATTCACCCCAGACCAAGAACAGACACACCTCTCTGAACTTACCCTCCTGCAGTTCTGAATCCTCCCTGTCACCAGGGGGTCTCCGAAGGTGCTGACGATGTCACAAGTTTCCCGGGTTTCGGCACCAGATGTCCCACGCAACCGTCTCGCCAGCAAGAACGACGCGGCACACACAGGATCCTTCTGCAGTAAAGCTTTAATGCGTCTTGAGAGGCAGAGCACAAGCTTATCGGGGCGGAGACCCCAAGTACAGAAACCCGTTCCCTTTTATAGAAAACTGTCCCTCGCCTAGGACGTGTCCCTCTCTGACTGGCGGTCGTGCATCAGCCCAGATGACGCCACGGGAGAGGCAGAGACTGGAGGTCGGGGAATTTCCCAGCACATGCGCTCTAGACTTGTTTTTGCCGATTGTCAGTGTCGGCCGGCGCCATCTTGTAATGGCGATTACGGTGTAACGTGGGCAGCTCCCCACATTGTTCCACCAGAAACGTGGATCCCCTGCACACTAAACTAGGACAGTGGAAATGCGTAGAATCCAATGTTATTACATATTCAGAGCAACACATCAAGTGACCTTCACTGCTACTCATCACCAGGGTCTGGAGCTGTTTTCACCCTGAAAGACATTTGATTTTCCAACTGGAGGCAGCTTTGTAGAGAGTTGGAGTCAGCAAATGATTCAAGTTTTTACAGGTTATGTGACCTTGACCAATATGTATTTATACCTTCATTTCCTTTGTTTATAAAGTGGGGATAATTATACTTTCCTTACAGGTTTGATGTAAACAGAAAAGATCAGATATGTCAACACAGCCTGACATGTAGTAGACTGATCTTTATTGGTAGCAACTTATAGGTAACTCAGAGAAACGGAGGTATTTATGGTGGTCATTAGTGTGAAGTCCTCTAACCTCTTCATTTTTAGATTTCCACTCGTTCTACACTTCCTCTGATATCTCTCACTGGCCACTGAGGCTGGCAAAGACATTCAAAATATTAGCTAAATTAAAAAATAAATTCCCTGCAGGAAGTTCATGATGTTATAAAGTTCAATATTTGAGCAATCAGACAAGGGACAACGAGCCGATAATTCTGCAGGTATGGCAGGGGTCCCTGACAGTCATGAGAGTGAATCAGATGACTTAGCTCGGGTAATTAATACTCAGGCAATTTGGTGGCTTATACCAGTCAGCCTGACCTGAGGGAAGTGCAGAGAGTCTGGTCTTCTCAAGTGTTGGGGATTTGATACCTTAGGGAAGAAAAGCAATAAAGTAAGCCAAGTGTGTGGCCCAGCTGAAGGAAGGGCAGAGCAGGAGCTGGGCAGCCACCATATGGGACCTTCCTATCCCTAAACTAGAGGTGGCTCCTGGTTCTCAAGCAGGCTGAAAGACTCACGGAGTCAAGGCTTATCTCAGGGGAGAGAGGGAACGTCTGGCTGTGGCACCTGGTTTGGGAGTAAAGAGAGGAATCTACGGCTCTGAGCCCAACCCAAGCCGCCAACCTGATACCCATCTCGGGAAACCAGGATTCTGTCAACAAGGGGATTTTCAGAAACAGCTTCATTAAGGGAGGTACTACTGAAGTGTCCACCGGACATTTAGGGGTCAGGCAAACCTGAGGTTTAACTTTTACTTTTTAAATGTCAACAGCTAAATAAAATATTTAAAAAATAATAAATAAAATAAATGTCAACAGCAAACGGCAGATCCAGCAACAGTGAACCATTTTACCTGCCGCTGTCTAATCCTTTTATCCACCGCAAATTCCATTCCAAAGGAATCAATAAGGCAAAGTAAAAGTGATGAATGCTGATTAGGGAGGGGGGTTAATGAAGTTCCTACCAGAGCCGGCGCTTTCCTAAACCCTCAGTGCTGCTTCTTTCTCATGTTTCTAAATTATGCATTCAAAGGATTTCATAAAAAGTAGATGTTAGGCAAAAAATACTAAGACAAACACACATGTACCCAAAACACAAACTAAGAATATCACCTACGCCACCAAATAATCCTGCACATTCCTCCCTCACTTCAAATTCTGCTCCCTGGACCCAGGAAGTTACTCTGTTCTGAATGTTGTATTTATTACTCCTTTTTCTCTTTTTCCTGAGTAATAGGCTTTATTTTTATAGCAGTTTTAGGTTTACAGAGAAATTGAGCAGAAATCACAGATAGTTCCCATGCCCCCCCCCCGCACTCTTTATCCTAATATGAACATGTTACACTAGTGTAATACCTTTGCTACAGTTATAAACCAATATTGTTGTATTATTAACTCAGTTTTACATTAGGGTTCCCTCTTCGTGTTGTATCATTCTATGGGTTTTGCCAAATACATAATGACATGCATTTGCCATTGAAGTATCATGCAGAATAGTTTCACTGCCCTAAGAACCCTGCGTTCCCATCCATCCCTCCTCCCCTAAAACCCAGGCAACCGCTGAGTTTTTCCCCCGTTAACTCATTTATCATTTCTGTGTGCTGGGAACGTTCAAAACCCTCTCTTCTAGCAAATTAAAAGTACACAAAAATTGTTAATTACAGTCACCCGACAGTGCTGTAGAACGCTAGGAATTAGTCCTCCTGTCTAGCTGTACTTTGGTATCTGTTTTGTGCTCCTTTTCTTCAGCATGTGACTTACCTGTGCAGGTAGCGATCCCTAAACTGCACTGTTCAGCTTTTTGTTTTGAGCTTCATAAAATTGGTATTATACTGTATGTATTCTCCTGCAACTTACTTCTTTCATTCAGCACGTTCGTGATGTTCACCCACGTTGGTGTCCTGGATGTAACTCTTTCATTTTCACTGCTGTGGAATATTCCATCATTTGACTACACGAAAATTTATTAAACCTTTGTCTTCTTGATAGATATTTGGATTGATTCTAATGTTTCGCTATTGCAGACAATAAATACTGCTTTGATCATTAGTGTACCTGCCCTCTGGGGAACATGGCAAGAGTTTCTCTAGGGATCGCTTTCTGTTGGATCATACAGTTTGCACATCTTCAACCTCCCAAATAATGCCAAATTGTTTTCCAAATAGTGTACACAGCCACCAGCTCTGTGTAGTTGTTCCGGTTGCTCTATATCCTTTTCAATTCTTGTTTTATTTGACATTTCAAGTTTTGACAATCTACTAGATGTGAAATGGTAACTCTGAGACCTTAATTTGCATTTCCCTGATTTCCGATGAGATTGAGCATCTTTTCCTATATTTATCAGTCAGTCCTATTGGTTCCTTTGTGAAGTGCATGTTCAAGGCTTTTACCCTGTGATCTATGGAATTGTTTGTCTTTTTCTTATTAATTTGTAGAAATTCTTTATATATGCTGGGTCTTTGTCAGATTTGTTGCAAATATATTACTGACTTCTCTCTTTATTTATGCTTACTTTTGATAAGAAGTTTTAATATGGTTTGTTATTACTAACATCTTCTTTCCTTATGTAATTGGTGCTTACAGGAGGAAAAATAAGCTGGGATTTAGTTCACCCTTAGTGAGTGGCTCCCTTCCTCTCTCTTGGATAGTGTTTTTGGAAGGAATCTGGAGTTGATTCAGTTTATTTTACACATTTTTTTTTAAAGCAGAAGTCTGTCTCTAGAGGCCCCCCAAAAGTACAGGCTTTTGTTGATAACTTTCACCTGTTCTGGGGGAATTCTGCTTAGTGTCAAACAACCATCAGAGTCTCAAAAAGATTTTTTTTGTTTCTGAGAGTCAGTAAGGAATTGTAGAAAGGAATCCTTACCCTTACAAAGGGTTCCTGGTGGTGTGGTAATATGGAGCTGAACAAACTTGGAATCTTAACCAAGTTTCAATCGGTATCCACTATATAAATTCTCAGACCCTTGGAATCCTTGTCTGTTAAATGAAGTTAACTGCACCTGCCTCTCTCCCTTTTAAGAATCAAAAAGATGATACAGATCAAGTGCCCACGTGGCACACAGCTCTCACGAGCGCTTGTTCCCTTCACTTTAAGAAGGGGGCAGTCCTTTAGCACCAGCCAGCCCACCTGTAATCTCTGCCATCAATTCCCCTCCGCCACTCCCCCCAAACTTGCATCTGCACATTTGGCCTGTGTGAAGACTATAGCAGAAAAACAGTTGCTGGCCAGGGCTTCTGATTCTTTTCTTTAAATACTCGGGAATATTAGCACCATGTGCTTAACCGTTCTAATTCAACTCGCTCGTCACGGCCCATATATTCATCAAATGAGGAGCCAATATTATTTTTTACAAGCACAAAATCTTAGCGAGGATCACTTAGGACAAAGTACACTTGGACATTCCGATTTTCATTTTGTTTCACAAAGTTTCACTCACAAATGCCCCCTAGACTTTTATTCACATTCTCTCTCCCTCTCTCTCTCTCTCTGTCACACACACACACACACACACACACACACACACACACACACACACACAAACACGCCCTCCTGCACAGGTATGTCTTAGTTACCATAATCTACTCAGAGTAGTCAGCTACTCTGATCAGAATGAATCAGAATGCACTTGCAATGGTGTTTTGGTTCAAAGCTTCCAGTTCCAACTTTACTGCTCTTTCTTGCAGAATTTAAGAAGCTTTCTAAGGCCGCCCCCGCCCCCCGCCCCGCGAACCTTTTCATCAGTTGACCTCGCCCTGGCTAGCACCAAAAAGCATGACCATGAGAAAGTAATTAGGGTTCTCAGCATCTACGCTGCTCATTCTTTCTTTTTATTTATTTATTTCTGTTCTTTTCTTTCTTTAGCCAAATTTATTTTTCAGTAATCATACCATTTTGTGGACTCAAGTATTCTTTGTAAACCATTCATTCCATTATGTTACAATCTTTCCCTCCTGGTCAGTTGCACTGGTTCATTTATCAGTTTCCCATTCTGAATTACTTTAACAAATTGTTCATTTATTCATTAATTTAATCAGCAAATGTGTTAAATTTTACCTTTAAAAATGTGCTCTTAAATTTGCTATCGATGAAGTCACTTACAATTTTTAGTAACTCATAACACATTGATCTGTGTCTGTGTTGTTGCTGTGCACATTGCTTTTATTATGTGTATATTCAGATATTTCTATCTTGTTCTACTTTCATTAATATCAACACCCTCCCCTGACATGGTGATTTTCAGTGTTTCTCTTTTCCTGTCATGGACTCGCAGAGCCCTTTGCATACGCCACTCTACAGCACCCATCTCACACTGCATTGTGACATCATTATGATTTTGTGTCTTATTTCCCCTTCTAGACGTAATGACAGCCCAGTGTCTGCCTGCCCCCTCTCAAAGATCACTTTTTCTGGTATCCTTGAGGAAAAGGGTTTTGTTTCAAGGGCACGGTCCCGAACCTTCCTTCCTCCAGGCGGTGCTGCTGCCAGCCACGCTGGCCTCGAGGCGGGGCTGTACGTCTTTTTATTGTCCTCACCCTTGGTTTCCTTTGACACCATTTGCACAGGCTGTCATGCACAGTATATTTTTATGGGGGTCGTAGAAGGGCTAACAATATAGCACAACAAACAACTTGGAAGTGAACATGAGACATCACCGTCCTGAAGTCCCCAGGCCATCTCCATTACAGAGAAATTTTCCAGAAAGAAACTTTCTTTCCTTTGATTCTGGCTTTACCGTCATCTTCTCAGGTCCCCCTTCCTCCCTCGCCCCTCCTCATATGTCCGGACATCTCTGTCTTGTGGGGTCACCCCTTCTCTTTCACATTGATTCTCTTCAAGTCCCCTCACGTTATTCCACAGAGAAATCGTGCTCTCTTGGTCTACCACATCTAAGCTATGCCTTCCTCAGCCACAAAGTTCCATCAAAGGGTTTTCCTAAACTATAATGTTATCTACCCTGAAATCCAATTTCGCAACTTCCCTATAGAAGTGTCTGTAATCGGTTTTTGTTTTAAACAGCTTTTTTTCCCTTACCATTGCAAATGTGGGGACCATATCTTATTCCACATCACTCACGGTGACCTGCACTTCGGAGGCTCTAATTTTGCTATACTCTGTTGTTCTTGTTTAGCACCAACCCTTGCATCTCAATTGCATGCAAAAAGGAAAGGGAGGAAAAGGAGGGACACACACACCATGAACTCCGAGCTTTCTAGCTTAGATGATCAGGTGGCTGGTAAATCATCGACCTCTGCCTAAGACACACCGGAGGAGGAGCTTCTTTCGTATGGGGACAAGAGTTCAATTTTGAACATGTTAAACTTGAGGTATCTATAGAGCATCAGATAACTATACCCAGAAGGCCGTAGGAGTAAGATGTTGGCACTCAAGAGAGAAGTGATTTGTCTCTTGACTTGGGCATCAAATTAAGCTGTAAGAGAAGTCACTCGAATGCCAAGGAAAAGAAAACAACCAACAATGAGAGATAAGATAATAGATAGAGGAGTCAGTGAATAAATGTTGATCCCGGAGATAATAGAACAAATGGGAACAGATACAATAATCAAACAAATAGCAAAAGAAATGTAGGAAAAAAACACTAGAAGGGATTTCCATAAAAGTCAGAGGCAAGACAACGAGGTCTACTACCATTACGCTTATTTATCATTGTTGTTAAAATAAGTTCCATCCAACAAAAAGATAAACAGGAACAAAGGAACGAAGGGAGGAAGGAAAGGAGAGAGGTTGAAATTATCAATAATTGCAAGTTGATGACTGTCTAACTAGAAAATCCAAGAGAACCAAATAAAGTACTAGACCCAAGAGAGTAATAGTAGTCATTTACGAGATAAAAACTGTTTTCCTATCACATCTCAGAAACAACTATCTAGAAAATATAATGGAAAAGTATTAAAATAAATACCATTCACAATAAAAAACAAAAGTAAGGAGAGAGCAAAGTTTGGAGATGCCAAAGAAGGAAGTTAAGGGAACTCTTTCCTACAGCCCATGGTATGGGTGGAAGAATAGGCCGCATCTCTGCTATTACTGCACACGGGCTACTCCTGAGTCCTCACTTAACTCCAGGACCATGTCCTTCCTTCTGTTGCTCATATGAAATCTCCTAGAGAGCTAAGGAGGTCTGAAACTACCCTCAGAGGAGCAGGGCTGAAACTACCTGATTCATCCTCTTTCAGTACATTTTTCTCAATTCGACTAAAACTTTAAACAGAGACCTAACAGAAGGAAATAATCACTTTGTGAACTGAGGAAATATCCTTGTATCAAAATTATTAATCTTATCCTCTCCCCCCAACCTAAGAACTAACAGTTTCACAAGACAAGATTTAGTGTCCACATTCCTGTTAAATTTCTTTGCTTCAACAAAGCATGTTTTGTAAAAAGACCTTTGTAAAATGAATCTGCTGGAATAACCACAAGAACCAGCATTCTCAAAAAGACTAGAGTCAAGGGAAAAGGAAAGAAACCCTTTCAAACCAGAATTTTCTCTCTTCTGTCATTTCTCTCTCCTCATCTCCTTGCTGGCACATTGATTACCTGGCACAAGAAGGAAGACAATTAGTACATCTGTGAATCCAGGGTGATGTATGAAGAATCATTTGTAAATTTAAGACTATTCTAAATCACAGTGTCTTTTGCCTCATGGTTGAGTCAGCCTAGGTCCCTGTTTCACTTAGAACAGAGCCATTTGAGAAGGAAAAATGCTTAAGGAAATTCAAACAGGGTTATAGCATTATGTATGGTGGTTATAGTTTGCATTTCCCTGACAACTATTAAGTTGAGCACCTTTTCATAAAAGACTTCCAATTTTGGCAATATGGTGACAACCTGAAAATGCTCCTGCTCAAAAACCTGAAAGATGGATAAAATATAACAACTTTCACTTACATAGCTGAATTTGCAAGAAAGTAAGAGAGATCCTTAAAGACCAAAAATGTACAAACCAAGGGGCCGACCCCGTGGCGCACTCGGGAGAGTGCGGCGCTGGGAGCGCAGTGGCGCTCCCACCACGGGTTCGGATCCTATATAGGGATGGCCGGTGTGCTCACTGGCTGAGCGTGGTGCAAGTGACACCAAGCCAAGGGTTGCAATCCCCTTACCGGTCACAAAAAAAAAAAATGTACAAACCAAAAGAGTTGTAAATTTAAGTTGATGCTGGGATTACCTGGGATTAGAGAACCAATGTTATTAATGAAGGGCTTAAACTTTGTTTTTCTCTTTTTAATCAGTTAAGGATTTTCCTTTTTTTATTAACTTTTCCTTAGTAAACGTTTCTGAAGTGTAACACGCAGACAAAGATGTACTCACATCATAGTTGTGCAGCCTGATGAATTTTCACAAAGAGAACACATCCATATAACTAGCACTTGTACAAGGAAACAGACTCTAACCAGCAATCCAGAAACCTCCCTTGTGACCTATCCAGTTCCCACCCATCCCTCCAAGGGAAACCTCCATTCTAATTTCCAACAGCATCGAATTAGTTTTGCCTGTTTGGTCTTTGTATGATGAAAACACATGGTACGTACTCATTTAAGTCTGGCTTCTTGTTTGTAAGACTTAGTTACGCTTTTGCATTTAGTTGTAATTTATTCATTCGTATTGTTGTGTGATAGTCCACTGTATGAATACACAACAATTCATTTATCTTTTCTACTGCAGATGGACTTTTGGGTTGTTTTCATGTTGGGGTTATAGTGCATATTGCACTGCTAGCATTCCAGACATGCATTTTGTTAGCATATGTATGCATTTCTTACGGGTATATACCTAAAAGGGGAATTGCTTGGTCACCGGTTATGTTCCTGTGTCCCTACTAAACATAGTTGTAGAACACTGACAGTTTTAGTAGATACTGCCAAACAGTCTTCCAAAGTGGTTGTACCAATTCACATTCCCACCAGCTGTGTATAAAAGTTCCCCCAACACTTGGTATTGTCTTTTTCATTTTAGCTCTTCTGGTGGGGGGTATAGTAGTATTGCATTGTGATCATAATCTGTTTTTTCTTGATGACTATTGCGGTTGAACACCTTTTCATATGTTTCTGGGCAAATTGTGTATCCTCTCTTGCAAGCAGCCTATATAAATCTTTTGCCCATTTTTTTATTGGATTATCTGCCTTTTTCTTTCTGATTTATAAGTGTTCTTTATACATTCTGGATTTGAGTCCACACATATATAAGAAAATCTTCAATATCTTCTATTCTGTACCTGGCTTTTCATTGTCTTAGTGGTATCGATTGATACGCATAAGTTTTAAATTCAGTATAGACCAACCTATTCTTCCATTATGATCAGTGCTTTTTGTGTCTTTAAGAAATCTCTGCTTAGCCCAAGGTCATGCTGATATTCTCCCATGTTTTCTTCTCAACATTTTATTCTTTTATATTTCATATTTAGATCAAAATCAATCTGGAATTTATTTTTTGTGTATGGTGTGAGTCAGGGATCAAACTTCATTTTGCTCCATATGGATAACCAGTTGACGTGGCACATCCTTTTCCACTCCTGTGCTACCTTTGTTGTAATTCAGGTATCACGTATGTGGGAGTTGGCTTCTGAACTCTCTATTCTGTTCGAAGACCTATTCATCTACCTTCACACCAGTACCATGCTGCCTTAATTGCTATAGCTTTATGATAGGTCTTCTTATCTTTTAGGATACATTCCCCAGTTTTATTCATTTTCCAAGATTTCCAGGGGCTTGAGTTTTAACTGACGTACGAGGACAGGATAGTAAGGAGTTGCTACCGAGACTCATGAATAGCCAAAAACTCCCAAAACTCCCACCTGGTATAAGACAAGGAAATTTTGTCCTCCATTAAATTTGTGGTCTGAATTTATCCTTCCTGCATAATCTAACAATCCCCAAGCTGAAAAAATCAGCATGAAAGGTTCATCTTCAAAAGCAAATAAAACTGTTTTTAAGGGATCTGACAGGAGATAAAGCCTGGCTTAGGACAAATTCTTACAAAATTATAAAACAATAGAAGAAAAAAATCTGTTGTGAAATATTGGTAGACCCAATAAATTACAGTTAGCTTAGTCACACACACCCCAAGAAACTCAGATAATAGAATTATCATCTAGAGATGACTTTAAAGTATATTTGACAGTTAAATGCATAAAAAGAAGAGATCATACACATTAGAAAAAGCAATATTTTTTTTAGAAGACTAAGCTGACTTGAAAAGGAATCAAGTAGAATTTCAAGGAATGAAACATATGTTCTCTGAAATTGGGAGTATTCATTGATTCAATAAAAGCGGAAAGTCTTAGTTAAATAAATGACTGGTTTTAACCGCAGAAGCATAAACATGACCCTGATTAATTGTCTTTTTCTACTGCAGGCATCAGGCAACTTTCCATCTTTGGTTGTGTCATGCTTAATGCCAGCAGGCATGCAATAAGCAGGGAATGTTCTGAATGGGCTGGACATCCCTACCACCTCATCCCCAGGGTCTTTGCCTGTCTTAAATGTTAAATGTGGCATTTTTACTGAAACACCACCGACAGGGTAATGCACAGAAGTGACCCAGCAAAATAGAAAATCAGAGGGAGCTTCCTGGTGGCTAAGCATTAGAAGGAATTTTTAATGCCACCTGAGCAAAATGTGTCCCATCTAGCCTGGTTCAGGCTTAGGTTGTGTTGCAGACAGTGGACATAATTCTCTATATTTAACTTCAACACTTTTCCCAATCTGGATAGTTTTGGAGTCATATCTGAATTTAAATTATGGTTCCACCACTTACTGCTGTATATGGCTCAGAGGTGGCACTCGGTTCCTGAGGCCTCTCTCTTCCCCCCGCATCTCCACAACCCTTAACAATGCTCAGGACACACAATGGCTGAGCTTCTGCTCGTCTAAGTCCTCAGGCCCTCATGAAACAGTAATAGTAGCTGTTATTTACAATCAGTCGTGTCAGCCATTGCACCAGATGTTTTATGTGCTTTACTTCATTTCAATTCTCACAATAACCCTGGAATATACACTGTACATACAGTGGCCCTCCAGCTCTGTGGGTTTGGTATCCATGGATTCAACCAACCGCAGATCGAAAATATTCAGGAAAAAAACAACTGCGTTTGTACCAAACATGTACATGTATTTCTTTCTTGTCATTATTCCATAAACGATACAATATAGAAGTATCTGCATAGCATTTACACTGCATTAGATATTTTAAGTAATCTAGAGATGATTTAAAGTATATGGGAGGATGTGCATAGGTTATCTGCTAATACTATGCCCTTTTATATCAGGGAATTGAGCATCCGCGGATTTTGATATCCGAGTGAAGTCCTGCAACCAACACCCCCCCCCCCCCGGTATATAACTTTCCCCATTTTTTAAATGAAGAAACTGAGACTCTGGTTTTTTTTGCCCCAGATCACACAGTAAATTGTGATAGAAATAAGATTTGAACCCATGCCTGTTCTAGGTTCTTTCCACTAGCTTGCCTGACTTGTGGCTTATAAACGACACTTTCTAAATTCAGCTTCCTTTTGAAAAGACAATTCATTTTCATAAAATTTAAACACTGGCAAGTAAACAACAGGGCCTGGCTGACTCTCTTCTGGCAGCTCCGCGGTCTCCTGACAGCCGTGTTTCTGGGGCAGGTCTGGCTGCTCCCCTCAGCTGTGAGCTGCTGCGGCTCTTATGTAAACCCCTCATCCAGGACAGGCTTTATTGATGCCGCCTTCAAAGCCTAGGCAGCCATCTGAGAGGATGGAAGAAATCAGTAAAAGATGGAATTCTGTGGAGCCATCCCAGGTAGAGCTGTGTTTTTTTATGCACCAGCACATTTGTGGAGAAAATTTGGTGTACTCATAAGGGCAGTTAATGAGCACAAGCGACGTTCAGTTCTTTGTGTAAACAGCGGACAGAGCATGTGTCTGAATGTAATTCTGACTGCATCAAGGTCATTTTAGAGCTGGTCGAGCTCTATTTGTCTTAGGAAATCTCGAAAACTTTTATAGGGAATTCGGAAAATATTTCTGGCCAGCAGGAAAGATAAAATCCCTGCACACAAAATGCAGGCATGGGCCCAGAGACTGAACAGACAGACTGCTGTAAAACCCCTGTTTAATAAGGCATTAAAATGCCATCGACCTGGACACATTAAAAAAAAAAAAAAAAAAAAGCTATGAAAACAAATACCATTCAAATAATTAGGATCTTATGCCTGAGGCCAGCCTTGATGCCAAGCAGGGACTTCCCTGCAGGAATCAGAGTGAGCCTGATCCCTGAAAGGAGGAGGTGTAGTCCAAGACAAAGGCTTCTAGCTCTGGGCCTGGGTTTTTTCCCAGCCCCCTCTGCTGCCTGCCTCATGCTGCTGAAGGCAATGTCTTTGAAATAGTTTCCCTCACCGACATCTTGGGTGATTCCAGTCTAGCAGATCAAATGCGGATTCCATGCCCCAAAGGTTGACTCACCCAGCTTTGGGAAGGCCCAGAGAGCCATCCTTAAGGGTGACTGCAAAACTCTTTAAGGGTGGGCACTCGTACCTTTGTGTTCCATAAAGGACAGGGAGGCATTTGAAGACCTACTCTATTGGATAAATATGTGCCAAATTGGAGTGAAGGTTAGAAATATAGCTATGAGGGGAAAAAGATGTCTTTTCACAGCTCCTGCAAATACAGAAGCTGCTGCAGAGCTATTTCCTGCCACCATAGCTTCGGAATACTTGAAGTCCAGGTGCACAGGAGCATGTTTTATTACCTCCCCCCACCGCACCCTGCTACCACCCCCAGGGTAGTTTCCAAGAGCTCAGCCCCAGAAATTTGAAAAATAAGGAACTTGTCCTTTTGTTATTTCTGGAATGGTTTTTTGTTTGTTTGGGAGCACCAGCATTGTGCAGGATTGATGCTTAGCAGGTCTAAGTGAAGGAGTTTTCATAAAATTGAATTTTAAATTAGATGTGTCTACCCTACAACTTGAGAGAACCTTGTAATTTTTGGCCTTTTTATTTTCTCTTTTAAAAAATCCTCATATGAATTTGTGTCAGTGATCAATAACTTTCCTTAAGGAGTTCTGTGGAGAAATTAGTGACTGTCTGAATATGTTTCTCATATTTTATTTCTTCTTCCTGTACCTTTCCTTTTCTTCCAAGAGATTGTAATCGCCAGCAAAATTTGAAAATGAGATAGTAGAGAGAGGGAGAGAGAGAAAAAGAAGGAAAGAAAACAGAAAGAAAGAAACATAATTAAAGTCTGTGCATTTTCTGGGGTTAATTTGAGTTTGACCAGTTGGTTTCGTTTTGCAATGCAAAAGAAAAATTCAGGCCTTAGGGCGTAAGATTTTCATTAAATTCAGCTTTGGCGAGTTCTAATAATACAGTGGTTTATTAAAAGCGTGAAAAATGTCATTGCGAGGCCTTCCCTAAGCAGCGGCCTCACCTCTTGGGTATGACTCATGCTTCCTCCACAGCCGCCTGAACTGTGAAGTCGTGGGCAGGATATTTAAGGTCCAGGGAACCGGCTCCTTGAATCTTTCTTGCCATTTGGCTGGGATCACATCCCAATTAGCAGTGTTGCCATGCAGAGCAGTAGCTGCACAGCGAAAACAAGAGAGGGGCTGGTGCTTAGGGCTGTTATAAATGATTAGTCCAAAAGAGTAGCGCAAAACTTAGAACTTCGTCCCGGCAGGAGTCTGCTGGAGGAAATGAAAGGATCAGCAGCACAGAGGAGCACTGTGGCCGATTGTGCATGGCCACAGCCACAGGCTTTTCTGCGTGTGCCGGAAATTGACCTCATCAAAAGCTGAGGATGCAGGCAGGGCAAGGTAATGATAATGCAGGTGATGATGCTAAATCATCCACCTCGCAGAGCTGGTGAGGTTGGTCAGTACATTGCCAATCATTCCCCTCCTTAGTCTATAAAAAGCAGTGTTTGGGGTTTTGGGGTTTTTTTCTTTTCATGAAAATGCAGAAATGAGCATGGACTGGTACTAAGAGGTCCGACAGGAAGCTTACTAGTTGCAATCCCTTTAATTTCTTAGTAAGTATTTTCATTCCGAAGCATCTCATTTGGCCCGTGAACCAAGCCTAGGAGGTTGGTAACATAGATATTACTCTTCCCTTTTTATAATGGAGGAAATTGATGCCAAGAAAGACTGAGGGATTTGCCCAAGACCTCCAACAAATAGCGGCAAAGCTGCAACTTTCTTTCAACAATAGATCAGTTCCCAGTGTCTGCTGAGTTTGGCAATGGACTTTGAACGAGACATGAAAAACTTAAGCTGTCTCTTCCTGGAGGCACTGGTAAACATGGCTGGCTGCTCTATTGGAAGCAAACCCTTTCCTAAAGGTCATTGAATGTTGTCTGGCCTCCTGGACAAGCCCCAAACGCCTGGAAGTATGAAGTGCTCAGAGGGCTGCAAAGACCAAGCAGGACTCCTCGCGGCCCTGCCCTCCTGCGTCCCGCTTGGCCCTGTACACTAACTGCACATAGATCTAGGCTCCGGCATCTGGGAACGGAGGCTTAACTGTGAGACAGGAGAAGCAATAAAGTCCTGAAAAGCGATAAACAGACTTTCCCAGAACAAAAAGATCTCACATCTTTTACACACCTAAAATAAAACCCATGCAGACTGGCATCCCATGTTGGGGGAAGGGGAGCAACTTGAACTGAGCACACATTTTACCTGTATTATCTCATTTAACCTTCTCTATAACCTTGGCGGCGAGGCAGTATTTATTACCCCTAATTAGCATGTGGGGAGACAGAGGCTCACAGAGATTAGGCAAATGTCTAATCAGTGGTGGAGCTCCAGGTCCATTCTCTGTCTATTAGGCAGCCGGGCCTCTCCACTCAGAGCTCCGGTAAACCATGGCTGGGAGGCTCAGGTGGAGCCGAGAGCATCCTGGGGGCGGCAGAGGTCCCAGCTGCCAGCAGAGCTTGTGGTGACTTCTCCATCACCCTGTAGTCTCCACACTTCTTTTTTTATCTCACTTCCCTTGAACAAAAAAATTCAAAGCACATATTACCAATATATTATTTATAAGTTTATTTACAAAGTATTCATAGGTACAACTATACAAATGTAGGCATTAGCTATTTGAAAAAGATGAGATTAAAATAAATAGAAAAAGAAGTTCTAGTATTTCTTTCCTTTACTTTACATCAGAGAGTCCTGCTATTCAGACAGAGCCCCCCTATAACTAAGAAATTCACTAGCGCAGACATTATTCATGGAATTATAGTCCTTTAATGCTGCAAGAGATATGAGAAGCTGCATGGAACAAGGAAAAGGAAGCTGAGAAAGAGGGGACATTGCACAGCCAGCATGTGACAGATCTGGGATTAGTACCACATCTCCTCACATCCAGCCCCGAGCTCTTTTCACTTTTCTACACTGAAATAAAAAGAAGCCAAAAGTTTATGCTCTTGGTCTAGAAAAATACATTTGGATCTCCAGCATGACAGGCCAGAGCTTAATACCTGCACCTCCCGTGCTCTGTCTGCAGTAAGTTCAGGTCCATCAACTGCCCTGAAGAGACAGCCCTTGGCTTTTCAGTCTGGGCCACAGAGCATGTGGCCCAGGCCACCAGCACGTGGGGACCTGGAAGAAGGAAGCCTGTGCGGTGCTGTGTTTGATGCTATTAAAAGCAGCTCACATAGTTTCCATCGTTTCTAATGGAGCCAGGTCATTTTACAGACCCAGCTCTTGCTACAGGCACCCGAACTAGGAATTCTGGGTGTTAAAGAAAAGGGATTTCCAACAAGTCTCTTCCAGAGAAAGAGGTCGTCCTAAGGAAGCATATCGTGACCGGGAGTTGGAAAGGCATGGAAAGGGCACCCTAGCTCTGCTGCTCTAGCCAGGTGGGGCTTAGTGCCATTCCCAAAGCACTACTCCAAAAAACACTTTAAAGAGTTGTTTTAGACGCACCTGAATTCTTTACTGACTCTGCTAGTTTGGGCCAAGCTGACTCGCCCACACGGAAAGGGTGAGAAGTAATGGAATGACAGCCCCTCCTTTGATCAGCCACCTCTGTGACATGAAGGGCAACAGATAACCCAAGTTCCTGGCCCCGTGGTGGTAGGTGGTTGTGGTGGGTGGAGACAATTGTTAATTCTCACCCTCTAAAAGGGCACCCCTCTGCCATTTTCTACCCTTCACATCATAAAACTACTTTTAAACATGTTTGGTTTATTTTTGTTAATGAACTCAAAGTCACTAAAAATACAAATCTATTCAGTCCAGCAGCCTCCGAGGAAAGGGGGCAAAGTGAGGCAGGTGACAGAATGCACAGTGCTGGTAATGGTGACGATGGCAGCAGCAGTGGCATCTTACAGAAAGAGCAAACGCTTTGGGTTAGAGAGTCCTGAACTTGAGGCCAGTTCTGACCCTTAGCCCGTAACCTTGAGCAAGTGTTTTTACCTCCTTGAACCTCAGTTTCCTCCTCTGCGAGGTGATAGTGAGAATACCTCTCCTACCAAGTTGTTGGGAGGATTCGAGAAAATACACGTCAAAGTGCCAAACCCAAGGCCTCATGACCGATTACTAAGTGTAAAATTTATTTTTCCTTTCTCATTTTACAGAGGAGAAACCTGAAATTCAGAAACTTCAGATTCAACCTGTATTTTCTGAATCTGAAATCCAAAGCATCTCCCTTCCATCACGGGACGCACTAAAGAGGAAGGGAACTAGCGTTTGCTGAGTGTCTATTCAGTATTAGGACATCAGGGATGGAGACTTGCCAGATCCTTTCTCATGTTATTTTAATCTCCACAATCCCAAGAAACAGATGTTATTAGGCATTGTTATGTTATCTCCATTTTATTTACATAGACGCAGAAACAGTGTCTTTGCATAAAGGTATAAACCAGAAAGTAACCGGGCTGAGTCTTGAACCCAGGATTTCTGGCTTAAGGTTTAGAGTTTGTCCCACTTCCCCACAGAGGATGAAACGCTACTTCCCACTCACTTCAGGAGACAGCACCTATCCCTTAGGGGAAAACGGGAGATCAGGAGTGTGAAATTCAGCTCCTGTTCTTGGAAGAAGGCTTGAAAAGCCGCAGCAGCAAGATTCACCTTTCGTCATTGACTGAAAAGGTTGAACGTAGGCTTGGAGAATATCTGGCCTAACCTCCATCAATCTGATACCGGAGGACCTTCTGCAGCATTCACCAACCTCCAAAGACCCCCTGGCGATTGGCTTCTTGTTTTCGATCAGTCTCAAATTCCAAAGAACCCCCCTGGGACTCTCCTGCTTGGCCTGGCAAAGGGACACACAAATCTGCCTTGTGCCCTCAGAACCAGGAGGACTCAGACAGCTCTTACAGGGCTGAGCCTTTCTCCTCCTGAAATAAGAAAGTAGGACAGCTGGAGAGTGTCTGAAAGGAGCCTCAATTTGCCCAGCCATAAAGTAGGAGTAGCACTTTCCACCTTCCAAATTAGAGTGATGCTCTCTAAGTGCCACAAATTATTCACTATATTATATCTGGAGGAGTCGCCATTCCCTAGACTCAAAGCTGAAGGTTTATAGTGTGCGGGGGAACTCTTCTAGCTCAATAGCTTATCTGCAGGCAGGATGGTGAGTGACTCTGCTGCTGCTGTCCCACAGTCCATACGGGCACCTGTAGGTTGGGAGAGAGGTCAAGCTGTGAAGGGACAAAGGACCAAGGATCACCGTCTTTCCTGAGCATGCACCCTATGCCAGGCCTGGTGCTAAGTGCTTTATGTAGGGAGCCATGTTTAGGGCTTCTTGTTTTTGGTTTGGTTTGATTTGTTTTTTCTCCTCTTAGGAGAGAATCAGGGCCAGTCCCATCTTGACATAGGCTGAGTGGTCTCCCATGGAAGGGTTTGAAGGGAGAGACAATTTGAAATCTCTGAAGGAGAAAGAGGTGTTGGGGCATGGGGGAAGATGCTAGAAACAGCCCTGATCCAGTGTTCACAGGCCCATGTGCCCCTAGGAAGCAGCTGGATATGAAGACGGAGCTGTCAGTGTGAGCGTCACACCCTGGGCACAGGCTTATCAGAGTGAGAAGGTGCTCAGAGCCTGTGAGCCTAGGGGATAGCCTGTGACCCCCGCAGAAGCACCCTGCTTTCTCACCAGGCCCATCGTGGCAGCCAGAGCAGAGCGCTCAGGCCACACCAAGCTGAAAGCAGGTGAAGGTGGAGCTTCTATCTTTGAGCAGCCCGTGGATACACACAAACACCCATTGCACACGTATACCCCACACACATAAGTGCACCCCACACGGAGGCTTGTTTTTGTTTTGTACTGCACACAAATGAGAGACCAGAGACCATACATATTTCTCAGGAAATTTTTTTCACGTACTGTGTCATGGATATATATTGTTTTCTCTTGTTAGTTGCTATTCAATAATACATAGTTCGACCACACTAATCTTTTTTTTTTTTCATTTCAGTGTTCTTGAGATCATACTCTATATTAAGATCCTCTTTTTTCACTTAATTTCAAATCAATTCCCACGTCACTAAAAGCTCTTTGTAAACATAATTTCAACGATTGCATCATATTCCAGAATATGAGTATATCGTAATTTACTTTACCAATTTTCTTTTTGCCAATTTGAGGCTATTAAAAATAGTACCACAATGAACATTATAAAGCATTAAGCCATGCCCACATTTCTGGTTATTTTCTTTAGGATACGAACACTTTTTTTTCCCACACTACCAAATAGCTTTTTCCAGAAAAACTGTAACAATCTGTACTCCCACCCGCAATGACTGAGAGCCTTCCCACGTCTTTTCTAACCAACTGAGCTAACTGGCCAGGCTTTGTTATCACTTTAATTTGCATTTTCGATTATTAGTGAGGTTAGCTTTGTCCAGACTAATTATCCATCTGTAGTTCCTCTTCTAAGAATGATCCGGTCCCACGCACCCATTGCTCTAGTTTTCTGAGTCAGCCCCTCCTCTCTTAGCACCAGCCAGGCCCCAGCCCTGAGCCCTCCTGCCCTGGCTGTTTATTGTCCTCCTTTGGCTCCCAAATGGCCCTTTCCCTCCTGGTCCTGCATCCCTTGCCATCTGCTCACAAGCCTCTCCCACCCCCTCCACAGTCCCATGACTGGTCTCTATGGCTTCATGCCTGTTGGTACCCCTTGCTCTGCACCCCCTAAGTCCCTGCACTGGAGACCAGAACAACCAAACAGGAGCCTAGAATTCTCAAGCAGGCTGCCAGGTTCTGCCATCAACTGGGATCAGTGTTGACAAGCGGGTAGACACCGCAGGGGCCCTTGCTGCTCTGACCTGGGCCCTAACCTGCTGGCACTTTGCACAGCCCTCTTATCTTTTCCTTTCCCATCTTCCTCCTCTCCCCATTATTCTGACTCAGACTTTAATTTTCACAAATGATACAATTTGGTAGTTTGGGGTTTCTGCAGGAGAATTTCTGTGATCCTCAGAGCACTGGGGCCTGTTTGCCCTTGTTAGGGGAGAAGGACCCTGGATGCTCTGCAGACCCCGTCAGGCTGTGGTAATAAGCAGGGGCTGTTTGAGCTGCAACGGGTAAACCTGGTCCTTCTTAGTGAGACTTCGCAGAAATCCCACTGGAGATTTTTCTGCCCCTGCTCTGTCTACTTTCCTTCATAATGATAAATGGCTGAAAAGAAAACTATCTAATCTCCAAAATGCTTGCTTTTTTTCTACTCTTTCTTCAAGGAGAGAAGGAAGAACACAGTCACATAAAACAGAGTCCTTCATTGCCTCTTCTCAGGAGACAGTTCTTTCTTTTTCATCCCGGGCCTGTTTCTGATCTGTGATGGGCTCTCATTGAAAGCTCCAGCCTGGCCCTCTCTAATCAGCTGCGACAGACGCTGCAGTTGCTTGGGCTGCCTATTGAAATTGAATTGATTGCCCGGCCCCTTTGCCATTTTGTTCTGCGCACAATTGCTTAATAGCTGTCACCTTGGCTTTCAGTCCCGGCCGGCTGCAGGCTGACTGGTTCCCATTACTCAGGATGGCCAGTGCAAGTTCATCACCTTTACAGGATGTCCCTGATTGATTCCGTATGCCTTGGAGACCTGTAATATATTTGCATAGGGGGGTGAAGGGGGCTGCTGGGGGCCGGACTAGAAATCTCTTGGCCACAGGAATTGCCAGGTTTCACGGCAGGGCTCGCCATATTTGAGTCATTACCAGCACTTCTTGTCAGGAATCTGGCCTCTGCTGACACAGCTGCTAATGAATTTGTAAATTTTTTAAAAATACAAAACAATCCAGCCTGCTCTAACCTTTGCTGTCGCCACCTGTCGTCTGGGTGGGGGCGCAAGCAAGAAACGGCACTTTTCCGGCCTGAGCTTGTGTTGGTCTTTGAAATGACAGTCCCTCCCTCCTCACCCCCTTCCCAGCTCAGCCCGCCGAGCAGGAGAACGTGCTTGGAGGCAGACATCTTTCAAGTGAAATCCTTTGCACTGGGACTACTTCAATTAGACAGCAGGGGGAATGTTAACATGCCCTCCGGCCTTTTAAGTGGGTTTTAATTTTATGTTGTAAGATAAGACACTGGAGCTGGGCTGCTGCTCCTCCAGCAGGCTCCATTAGTGGGGCCGGCCAAGGCCTCCTGACCCCCTGAGGCCCAGCGAGGCTGGAAGTTGGTTCAGTTTTTTAACAATTTGTCAGGCTGACCCAGCTTCTCTTTTCCTTCTCCCTTTTGTTATTCTAGGCTCTTCGGATGTTGAGGGCAGTTTTGTGGCTGAGCTGCAACTGAGAGGCCTAGCCCAGCTTCTCCCCAGTGACCTGGCCCTGGGCTGGAGAGCAGAACCCCAGAGACTGCCTGCCCATGGCTCGCAGCTGAACATTAACCGGCTTTTGTCCCTGCCCAGGCAGGGCACAGCAGAAGCAGACCCTTTTCATGTGGCAGGTTTCAGCCCGATGATGTATGACCTGTTGGTGCTACTGAATGGTGCCCTTTGTTCCAGGATATCCCATGTGCCCCCTTTTTAACTGAGTTGTTGATTCAGAGGGGCAGGAAAGTTCCACAAATCCCACTGCAGGCCTGGCTCTAGCCATGCCCAGGTGGGGAAGAGGGACCTCATGCTTCCCAGAAAGCTGGTAGGAAGCTGTGGCTGCCTCAAGGAGAAATACCCCTAAGAAGCGGCTTTCTTTACCTCAGAATCAGCCAACTGTGTGGAGAGAGCCTGGGAATAATATACTTTGAGTCCCCAGCTCTCTGCCTAGGTTCTAGAAGGCGTGGAGTATCCCAGATGTGCAGTCTTCACCCAAAGATTGAGCAGAGCAGATGTGAGCCCCCCTCCCCACCCCCTTCCTTGCGCCTGAGCCAAGCTCAGGTTAAGTTTTTCTCTGCGACCAACAAGGCCAAGGCAGGAGCCAAAAGCTAAGGGAGGAAGGAGCTTGGCCTTCTGCTCTGCAGAAAGAAGTCCAGCCAGAGAGCAACCCTAGAGATACAAGGGAAGGACTCTGGGGAAACAGGAGACAGGTTGACTCTCTACCCAGCAGGAAATCTCATCTTAGTTGCAATGAGGACAAGGATAAAAGGGTGCCCCTACCTTTGTCTTCTCTTCTCCTGGGTTCCCAGACCAGCCTGCATGGCAAAGGTGGAGGAGGGGGACAGCTCTGGGGAAGAAGGCATGAGGGGACAGGGCAATAGGCAGGGGTCATAAGCAGGGAGACCCAGCAGCACCTTCCTGCACCTGCTTCTCTTCTAATCTGGAGGGTGAGCCTGGACCGGACTTCATGTTTCATTTCTATCTTGTGGCCGAGCTTCAGAGATCTGGCAAAGCAGCGGGCAAGAGGAGAGCTTTGCTAGGCCCTGACTCCTCCTGTCTGGGGTGAAGGTGGCCGATGAGCTCACTCGTCTGACTGCTCCAGGAAGCCCTGGGCTCTGACTCTAACCTACTCCTCAGTTCCTTTTCCAAAGCAGCTGTACACATCCCACCAAAAATCCCCTACTTGTGAGACCATTTCCCCCAAATTGCCAGCTACTAAAAGGTGGCAGGTTCTTGCTTACTGCCTGCCCTGCTGCGGTTTTTGTGGGTCTGGGAATCTGGACCTATAACCTGGGGAGTAGCCTGAGATCAAAGGTACAATCGCTCCATTTGTCCTAAATTAATTCACTCTGAGTTTAGAGGCTCCATAGTACAGACGTTTAGAGGCACTAAGGTCCCCACCTGGCACTTGATAAAAAAATACAAACAAAATAGGATGTAGACACCACTGCTAAACCAATAAATGACAAGTCAGTAATAAAAAGCATCCACACACTTCACAGTTGTAAAATGGCTTTATGTTCCGATATGTAAAATAAAATGTCCATGCTATATAACAACACACTTGAAGTTCCATATCACCTGTTAGCTAATGTGTTTTCTAATAGAGCTTTATCTGCAGTGTGTGTGTATTTATATATATATATATATGTTTTATCTAAGCCATTCTTAGTTTTTAACATCAAACGTGTAATAAAAATTTAAATAGATGTCTTTCCAAATACCCCTCAATGTTCATTTTTATTAAGTTTATTCATTTGTAAAAAGCAAAGCTGAATTTGACATGTGGCCTGCATTTGTGAGATATATATATATTTATTTATTTATTTATATAAAATAATATATAAATAGCTATTCAGCATGCAAAGAGTTTAGTGATTTCCCAAATTTGATTTAGAGTTCACACCAGCCACGCTGATGGTCTGGTGATGTTTGATGCTGAAGAAGGCAGCTAAGGGCAGCGAGGTCACCTCACTAGAGAAATTATCTTTGCACCTCTGTGCTCACTGGCTGAACTTACTGGAAGAAGAGAATTTTTCTCAATTCTCTTTTTTATTTCTGTTGAGCTTCCTTGCCCCACAGTCGTGGATTTTCTAGGAGCAGAACAGGCCCTAAAGATGCCTGACATCAGTTCCAAAATGGTCTCTTGGGGACGTTGCTAGGTGAGATGTGTTCCCTAATTGCCAGTCGCAAGATGCAGACAGTGCCTGAGAGGCCGAGTCTTGCACACCAGGGACAGGGAGAGATTATATGTTGGGGACAGAGGAGGAAGGGCTTCGTACTTTATGACAAAACCTGACTGAGGACAGAGATGCTTGCTATTGGTTGCATTTTCCCTCCTCTTGAAGGAAAAAAAAAAAAATTTTCAAAAAATACCCATCAGGTGGAATTTAGCACATGACCCTTTCTGAAAGGCATCCCTCAGGCCTCGGAGCTCTGGGAATCAATTTGCAGGCCAGCTCTGCTCTTATACACACTTTGTAGCTTAGCTGAGCCCACTTCTCAGATAGTCTCACAGAACCTCCAGAAGCCAAAGGAGTGGGTCTCCTGTTCCCAAACAAGATTCTCAGCTCCTCTTGCAAATAGAAAGCCAGGGACTCTAAGATGTGCATGGAGCCCTCCCACCCTGCAGTGAGAATCCTTCCCAGTGAGAGATCTCACCACCTGGCCCCTGAGTAAATCAAAAATTATGTTATAAAAACCTCTAAATAACTCATATGAACCTTCCACTCCCATCCCACCCATGGGCATATCAGATAACAACGGACCCAGGTCTTGAAGCCCAAATCACTTCTTACATCATTGCGTTTTTTTTCTCGTCCTGGCCTTAGTTGTACATCAGAAGACAGATGTTCTCCAAATACACACACGCATGCACACACGCACACGCACACCCCCCCTTTGAAATACCTTCCTGTGTCTCTTGGTAGTACAGGCCACCCACAGAGGTTAATACTGGATTAACACAGTCCTGGGGCTGTCAAGGAGACATGGGAGTCATCCGTCAGTCCAGTTCTCTACAGTCCCCATTCCTGAATGATACTGTAAGGAAGATTCCCGGGACAAGGAGAAGCTTTGGGAGTAGAGAAACTCATTGGCAGCATTCAGGTGTGGGGAGGGCGGCTTCCTCTCACACACAGGAGGGAGGCCACGCTCTCTTGAGAAGGAGGTGGGGGGCCCCCGCTCTCGGACCTGAGATTGTGACAATTGGTTGTAGACACTGAAGTGGGTGTTTCCCGGTGGCTGGGAGGTCTGAGCAGAGATGGTGGGCAGCCGAGGCATCATAGTGGTGGCGGTGAAGTGCGTGGGGAAAGGCTGGTAAGGCACGGCCTCCATTGTCTGAACGCTGTAGCTGGTGTACGGTGAGACCGAAGTCCACATGTTACAGCTCAGCGGGGGTGGGGGCAAGTCGTCCACCCCAGACACCCCGGGAATCTCAGGCCCTGACCCTGAGTACATACAGGCTTCTCTTGGGGTCACCTCGCTGCAATAGGAGGGGCTCAGCATCTGCTGGTCGTAGGGAGGGGGAGAACGGAAGTAGTGATCCTCCCCTACCGAAGAGGGAGCTTCCAGATAGGATCGCTTGCACGGTAAGTCCAGGTGGCGTGCACTGTCTGCTGGAAGACAAAGGGATATTCAGGAAGAGCCATTACCCACAGCCCAGGGCCAAGAGCTGCTGTGCCCTGCCGGATAACAGGACAGCCCACTCTTCTCATTCAAGACCCGCCTGTGCCCTTGTTGCCATGGCACTCCAGCACCATTCTAATCAGCTACAGCTTTTATAAGGTGGCAGCAGCCAAGACGTGGTCAGATTATAGACCCTACTCAAAGGCCCAGGGGACACTATGTCACAGGATGCTGAGTGATGTGCTTAGCGGGGCAGCGCCAGCTTTGATCCTTTGCCAGCCTGACTCCTGGGATGGTAAGAGGCCTTGATGTGCACTGGCATTCTCAGGCACGGCCGGCCTGGCCAGGGAAAGAGGAGGCACTGCCAGGCCAAACCAGGCCCAGAGGCCACATCTGTCTGAACCAGCCAGAAAATTAAGGCCACGATGTTTCTGCCTCAATCCTCAGCTCCCAGGAAGGCCTCAGTAAGCCAAAGGTACTTGTAGGCATGTTTCTGTTGTTTTTAGGAGAGGAGGTTAACCTCACATATGTTCAAAGACGACCCATCAGATTGTTATTACACAGATTACAACACAGTGTCTACAAAATTAAGAAATGGAGCTGATAATAAGTGAAAAGGGTGACATACTTTTCAGGCTAAGCTGACACTCTGCAGAAAGATGACATCAGATGCCACTGGAGGAGCATGTCCTCCCACAGGATTCAGGGCTGACCCAGGCCTGAGGGCTTGGGTAGCACCTACGCAACCAATTTCAGAACACTTTTCTGTGGCTTCTCTTGGCCTCCCTCTTCTACTTCCTCTAGGGATTCACCCCGGGGGCTGCGAGCTGAGCTGCGTGTGTGTGCGCAGGGCAGCCTCGCAGGGCAGGGAGGCTGCGGCAGGGCCGAGGCTGTAGCCTACACTCACCTCGCCCCCTGCCCAGAGCAACTTGCTCCTGCCTCTTCCCTGGCTCTCTCCTTGACCGCCCTCTCTTCCCTCCTCCCCATCCTCCTTCAGGTTCCTCCTTTCTCCCTGCACTAAGCTCTTAGACTTGGCAGGTGGCCCAACACTCTAGGTCAGGAGTGAGCAAACTTTTTCTGCAAAGGGCCAGATGGTAAATATTTTAGGCTTTGTGGGCCATACAGTATGTATCACAACTACTCAGCTCTGTTGTTGTCCAATGAAAGCAGCCATAGATAATATGTAAATGAGTATGGCTGTGTTCCAATAAAACTTTATTTATGGATACTAAAATTTGAATTTCATATAATGTTCACATATAATAAAATATTTTTAAAAATTTTTTTCAACTATTTAAAAATGTAAAAACCATTTTGTCTAGACAGCAGGCCAGAATTGGTCCAAGGGCCACAGTTCTCCGACCCTGCTTAAGGTCATTGAGCTCTAATGATTTGTGTCTGGCTAGTCCCCAGAAGCAGAGCTGAGAGAAGAACATTCTGGATTGTAAGCAAAAGTCCCCAGACTCATTCTCAAGAGAATTTCAGGGGCTGGGTCAGGTCTTCTGCTGGAGTAACCCTAATCATCCTGATTCTATCCATGGAGAAATCAAGAGCTGATACCAAAGACAGATGTTATGGTTCCCAGCTCAGGGCTCTGCTTCTTCACAAAGAAGTCCAGCACAGACAGCGCTGTTGCCTGGCCTCCTGGCCCCAATCTGTATCCACAATAGCTCATTTCACCTCTCATGCAGACTTTGCAGATCCTGGTATGATGAGGTGGTGAGCCCTGCACACAGGACTCCAGGTCCTCCCTATTCTGGGACTGAGGATGCTTTGAGAAATGATGGCCCCAATCCAAAACCCCCTGGAATGTGAAGCTTCAGCTTCCTTCCGCACTTCTAGGCAGCTGATTTTGTGTCTTCTGCCTGCCCCTTGGAGGCTCTCAAAGCAGTGACTGCAAAGCAACATCTGGGATTGGGCAGAGTTACCAGTGTCTGAAGACTACAAGGCCACAAGCTCTCTCCGAGGATCTTGAAGGCTGCATTAAAAAGGTGAGAACCAGCAACCCTGTGCCAGGCAACATGGCCCTGAGCCTGGCCCTGGTCCCTCACCACTCAGGCTCACTCTCCCAGATCACCCACATAACCGGGTGTGTGTGTGCACATGCATGTGCTCCCAAGTGTAATAAGGAGTGGCTGTGGGAGCACTGCGCCCTCCCCAGACCCTCTAGGGCTTCTAGACCACACAGTGCTACCTCGTCTTTTCAGGCAGTGATAGAAGAGGCTGGAGTCCCTCTGGGTAGGGAAGGTGTTGAGAGCAAGGTCCTGCGGCTCCGCTGCTGCGAACTGCATGTGAGCCCCGTTTTCGTACTGGTAGTGCTGGAGCGCCTGGTGGGCGCCATGCAGGGGGCTGACGTCAGGCTTTGCTGAGAGCTGGGTGGAGACGAGCCTCTGCCTCATGATGCTTTTGGAAATCACAGGATATTCTTTGCTGAAGGGGTGGGGAGGACAGTTAGAGAGACAACAAGAGAGTGAAGATGGCTTAGGAGTCCACAAGCCTGACCCAGTCTGCCTACCCCCACCCCTGGGCCGGGGTAGCCCCACCTTTGCAGCCGGGCCACACGCAGGTCACTGTCATCACTGCCCCGGAATCCCTTGGCAAAAGGATTGTTCTCAATTTTCAGCTGTGTGATCTGTCAGGAGGGGACATACAGTAGAGTAACTGGGAGGAGAGAAAGACTGGGCTGGCCGCTGGCCCTTGTCCCCCACCCCAATCCCAGACACACTCAGAAGTCATGGCAGGGGCTGGGGAAGCTACACACCACAGCCCTGAGCCAGCCAGGTGTCACACTGGGTCCTCCTCAGCTTTACCATTCACATCTGGCTTGTTCTAGACCCTCTGATTCTTTCTCCTAGTCTTAGAGTACTGCACCACCTGGCTTCAGTCCCTCTTCCATCTCTCCTGGTTACCTGCACACAGTTAGCTTCTGTGCATGTCGCCCCTGTCTAGGGCAACTGCCACTTCAGGTTCTGAGGGATCATTCTAAATGCAAATCTGACGCTATCATTCTTCTGCCTCAAGTCCACTTCAGCCTGTAGCCCTTCCCCAGTGACTCTTGCCCCCCTCACCCGTCCCAATGTGCATGATGGGACGAGCACCCATGAGAAGGGCAGCATGGGGCAGGAGTGAGTGGCCTGTCTGGGAAGCAAGGGGTAGTCTGGGATGGCCGAGCTGGAGTGGGGTTGGGAATGGGGTGGGAGGGGTCTGGGACACCCCAGCCATCTCTGACCAGAGCCCAGGAAGAGCCTCCACATGGCTCAGTCCCCTGCTCAGTCCCACCCAGCTGACAGTGCCGTAGGGCTCCTCTCCTCATTCTCTACCCCTCTCTCTGAAGGCCGAGAATCCTACCTTTGGATGTAACAGGAAAAGGAAGATTGAATAACGAAAGGGCCTAACACTCAAACCACAGGCAGGATCCATGCTGCCAGTTTTTACAGCTGCCAGCTTTGCCCAGTCCCCTATATACAGAGACCAGGATTGCTTTGTGCTGGAGATTGATGTGCCTAGTGTCTTTTTCTGTTCATCATTAGGTTTGCTCACTGCTCTGAGGAACATCACAGGTCTCCAGGGTCCCTGCAGTGGGCCTCTCTGTAGCGGCAGCAGGAATGCAGGTGGTGTTAGTATTGGGGACAGTGTGGGCGGTGGCTGTACCTTGTGATTCTGGTAGGAGGTCACAGAGATGAAGGAGGTCTCTGGGAACACATGGGTGCAGAAGGCTGTGTTTTTGGAGCCAAAAGCATTGTTCTCATCAGCCTTAACGATGTGTAGCCGTGGCTGGTACTTGTGCATGGAGTTGAGGATGATCTGGAAGAGAATGGTCTCATTCTGGTCTCTAGGTCCCCAACTTCTGGTTCTTGACCTTATTCGGCTGGCCCCGGACTGGCTCTCATTCTCCTAAAAGCCCAGGATCCAGGGCCTGACTACCCGAACTGAGCCCAGAAAGGTCCTACAGTCCCAGGTGAAGAACCAGGCCCCTGCACCCCAAGCTCAGCCCCATGACCCCCTCTTAGTCTCTCTGCTCCGGCATTACGCCTGGTCCCAGGACCTGCCTGATGTGACAGATTGTTTCACTATGGCAATGGAGAACTCAGGATAAGTCCTTACCAGTTTAAAAGCCCCCCAGTAAATTCAGCACAGTGTAGTAGGTGGAATTCTGAGTTGTAGGCAAAAGTCCAGGGTGCCACTGATTCACCCGTGTGACCTCCAGCAAGTCACCCAACTTCACTGAGCCTCAATCTTCATATTTGTAAAATGGGATCATAACATATAACTTACCTTCCTCGGGGGTCCCCCCCCCAGGCTGACCTCTTCCCACCCCTCTTACATGTGACCTGTGTTTCCTAGAAATGCCACCTGAGTGCTCGATGCCTCCTCTCAGGTTGTGAGCAGCAAAAGCAGCTCCACAGCCTGGGGTTTTGCAGAATGGGGGAGGGACAAAGCTGAGGAAAATGTCCTGCTCTCACTTTTGTCCTCATTCGTCTGTCCGTCACAGCAGGCTGCTGAGGGGATGCTGGGGAGACCTGGGTGTGTCCTGTCCTCAGCCTTGCCCATGGCAGCTCACAGCCGGGAGGGAGGCTCCTCACGGGCTGGAGTTTAAGATACCAAGGTGGGAGACAAGCAAAACTCCTAAAATAATGCCAGAGAAGGCCAGAGGCCCTAGGCACCCACGGGCCCTTGATGAGCCCTGGGCTGGGGGAGACATGGTGCCCCACTGGATGAAGCTTAGCAAAGAGCCATGGAGCCCCCGGGAGTAACACACGGTAGTCGCTGCTCCAAGCCCGCTTCATTTGGCTGTGCCCCACGGTAGCAGCTGCATCATGTGCCATTAAAATGTATTTTTTATTGTTGACATTTGCCAGACGCCCTCCCCAATGGAGGCAGGACCAGGAATTTGGGGCATTTTATCAGCGCTGCTGCTTTTGTTAACCCTTTGGTTTCTGTCCTGGCCAGGCTGTGCTGGCCCTCAGGTCCTCTTCCCCTCCGAGTTCCTTTCTCTCTACCTGGGAGCGCCCCTTCCTTGGGTTGGCCCTGCTGGCTCCCACTCTTCCAGGAGCCCAGAGACAGGCCTGGTGCTGAAGCTTCATGGAAGACTTAACCCTTTGGTGACCAGAGTGCCAAGAGAAAGGCCAAAGTCAGGCTCTTCCATGGCAAACCTGGGCGCAAGTCTTAGTCTGGGGAGATTCTGCTCCCATCATGCTTTGGGGGCAGGGACAGCCTAGGCAGGCTCGGCTGAGGAAGGGGGGTGGGCCAGGAGCTGGACTGTGGCCTCTGGCCATCACTGGGCCCCTCAGTTTGATGAGGCAGCTCTGACCAGCAGGATGCAGACTTTCTGCCTTCTGCACTGGCCACTCACCCCTTAGTCCTCAGTGACAAATCTCTGGACCTCTGGGGCAAGTAAAGAGCTTCCCAAACCCCAGACAAGGTCCTATAACTGGGGACCCACTGTCCAACTGCGGGTCTGCCAGATGAGAAACTCAGAGAGAGACTAAGGGACACAAGTCCTACCCAGGGAGGCCTCAATGTATGTCCCTTTCCAGGAGCCTGGGAATGTTCTCACGGTGAGAGGAGCTGGGTCTTGGGAAACCCCTCCCAGTCCTTTAGGTTACTTTGTCATCTTGTGCTATTCACAACACGGTAGGAGCCCACAGAGGACTTAAGTTCCCTGAAGATCCAGCAATTGACTACCTAGGAGGTGGCCTAGATGTCTCCAGGAAGGTCCAGATTCCCGCCTCTACACCTTTGCACATGAAGGTCCCTCTGCTATCATGACCTCCCTTTCCCATTCTCTCTCACCTTCCAGGCCTACTGTCTCTGCCAGGAAGCACCCTGGATCCTGGGCCTGTTCTGAACTCCTAGTTCTGAAACTTCCTTCCCAGGCATTGTCTACTTGGCTGATATGCTGCTTCCCATATTTCCTTGTCCCTTCAGTTAAACTGTGAACTCCTCAAGAGAAAAGGCCATGCCTTTTATTCCTTTTGTACCTCCAGGTTCCTTTGTCCAAAACAGGATCTAGTAAATGCAAGACCAGGTTATGTGAGTGGGAAGATCTGGGCCACAACAAAAGACTCTTTAAGGGAATGTTGGCAAGTCCCCTCCCTTCTGGTCTGTACTTTGCTCACTAGAGACAAGATAACCTCTAAGGCATTTTTCAGGCCAAATCTTGTGATTAAACACGTGCACCACCTCTCTGCAAGCACTCATGTGCCTCAGCTCCCCAGCAGGCAGGACCAGCCCTGGTCACTCTGGCTCTCCCCAGTGGCAGCACAAAGGGAGAACGAAGACAGTTGGCTGACAGAGCCCAGAACAGGGGCCAGAGGCACCAACACCCCAGGGAGGCTATGCAGGACACTTTGGACCAGCAGCAGCACCCCCCGCTCCCGAGACACCTGGGCAGTCATGAGCAGTCATAGTCTGGACAAAACCTGGAGCATCATCAACAACTCCCCTTCTCCTCACTGTCCCCCACCTCCAGGTCTACCCAGTGCCCGAATCCTGTGACTCTGCTTATAAAACAAAGGCCCTTCCATTGCCTCTGTGCCCCTGGCTCGGGCCCCATCATCTCTGGCTGGGTGGCTAGGCCAGCCTCCTCCCTGTCTCCGTCTACTTTCCCTCCATTTTCACCTGCTACGCATTATGTCCGGTCACTCCCCTGCTTAGAACCTTCTGGGGCACCCAGGAAGACTGTACAGTGCTTGAGAGCAGGGCCCTTTGTATTTCCCCACCCCCACATCCCCTCACCACCATTCCCGCCAGTATTTAAGGCTCAATAAATGCCTTATATTCATAATGCCACCTTTTATGGTCCCCTCTTGCCCCTTGGAATAAAGGCCAAACTCCTTAGCCCTTCCTGATGACTGGGGTGGAGAGACTGCCACACACACCTTCTACAGGAGGGAACCAGCCAGGCTGGCCAGGAAACCTGGGAAGAGAGAAACTGCCAGACCTACAGCGGAGTGCAAGCCCAGCAACAGAGAAGTTGAGAAGGGTCCAGAAGCTTCCATTGATCTCTGTTCACCAGCTGCAAGTCCTAAGCTCTTCCCCTCTAGCAATGGGGGCCCCTATCTTCTCAGTCCCCCTTCGACTAAGTGGTCCCAAACACCACTCCCAATTCTGACAGTCTGGAACCCAGACAGGTGTCTGGAATCCGCACAGGTGTCTGGAACCTGGACAGGTGTCTGGAAGAAAGTCCCACCCATGGACCAATGAAAATATAAACTCAAGCATCAGCCCCATCAGCCTGGGAGAGTGTGAAACAACCTCAGTGACTCACGCACCCGGCTTTGTTCAGAAGTTCCTCAGGCGCCACATTAAACGACTTTGCCAGAGTCTCACATTTATATTTGCTGCAGAGGATATTGGGCCAAATGGGCCGTCCACATCAACAGCCTCACTTCATGACTGGTTCCATCATCATCAGTGTTTTGCAGAAATGGGATTCATTATGTTCTGGCCACAATTCAGAAGCCTGCTCTATTTTAACAATTGCAATAGCGCCAAACATCCATCTCCTCAAGAGATCATCATAGCGTGCTTTGGCCAAAAAGACCCAGATTTATCTACATTAGAATCACAGAACATTTGGGCATGGAGAAGCAGACCTTAGAGATCATTCTAGTCCAACCCCCTAATTTGACAGATGAGGAACAGAAAGCCTATAGTAGGAACGTGACTTGCCCAAGGACACACAGCTGGTTGGAGACAGAGTCCTGAGCAGAATCCAGATGGCCTTTGAGAGAGCACATACTGCTCTCAACAAAGAGCTCAGTAATTAATGATAAAGTGTCAACCAAACAATGTAAGGAACATTGATCCACCAGGCCCTATTGTCCATCATAGAACACAGCACATCTGGATGCTAGCCACACAATAGAGTGACTAATGTCCATTTTGTCGTGTATTGAAACCAGATATACCCTGGATCATAATTTTACTTTCTAACACTACCTTTTCCATCATACTTCTTACCTTCTCCAGCTCTGCATAGAGATTAGGGCAAAGACAAGATCTGCTTTTAAAAAATAAAAGAGGAAAAAAAACTAAGACCCAGAGAGGTAAGTGACTCGTCCAAGGAAAATTCAAACTAGAACCGAGTCAGGCAGGGCATCAGCCTACTTAAGAGGCGTTGGCCAGATAGACCTCAGGCCTCACTCCCAGGGCAGCAAGACTGGCATAATATTAAGGGCCCTGAAGCCTTCCTGCCTTTTCTCACAGCCATAGGAATAACAGCCAGTGTGTACTGAGCATATCCTGTGCACCAGGCCCTGTGCTAGGTATTTTACATACATCATATAATTAATCTTTACAATATCCTTACAAAGTAGGCATTATTATTAACCTCATTTTAACAGAGGAGGGACTGAGGGTCAGGGAGGTGAAGGCATTTGCCCAACATCGGACGGCCAGTTTGAGGCAGAGCCAAAATTGGTACTAATTTCCAAGCCTGAGCTCTTACCTTTACCTGGCTAGGGAGGGTAGGACCTGATCTGGAGTTCTGTGGGGCATCTGAATCCCCAAAGCACCCAGCAAGGGCTTAGCACATTGTCAGGGCTCAGCAAATATGGGAGAAACAGAGGAAAAGAAGGAGATAAACAGTTCTGGGTCCTCACTGGTCAGTTAACAGCTTAAGCTTTGGAGGCCATCACCCCCTGGCAGAAGTGCCTTTCCTGTCTACATGCTACCCCGTCAGCGGGTTCACTCATTCACTTACTGTCCATCAGCACCAGCTGTGGCTTGCCAGGCACAGCGCTAGGCACTGGGACACAGTGGTGACTGAAAACCTCATGGTTTACTATCTAGTGGGGAAGTCACACAGTAACCCAAACATCAAGCACAAATAAGTGATGAGAAAAAGTAGTGGAAGAAAGAATGCATTTGTAACAGTAACAAGCAAATGGCATACCTAACAAAAAAACGTGTAGGACCTTATGAAAGAAACTTGAATGCACTTTGAAGGACAAAAAGAAGACTTCAGCAAAGAGACAGGCATTCCTATCAATCCTCCCTAAGTCAATTTGTAATTTAAAGCAATTCCAATAAAAATACAAGTAAGTTTCTTTTTCAGCTGATTCTAAAGTTCAGATGAGAAAACAGACAAGACTAGCCAAGAAAACTCTGAAAAAGAAAAGCAAGAGTAGACTAGCCCTGCTGAACACTAAAAACTACTAGTAAGTCTCAACAGTTAAGGCACTGGCACATGAATAGACACAAATTCATACAGGGATTTAGCGTACAGAAATAAGGCAGCCTAACCCAGGGGAGGAAAGAGGACTATTCAATTACTGGTGGTGGGGGAATTGGATAGCTCTCTAGAAAAAAAAGTTAGGGGCTGGCCAGTTAGCTCAACTGGTTAGAGTGTGGTGTTATAACACCAAGGTCAAGGGTTTGGATCTCCTTACCGGCCAGCCGCCAAAGGAAAAAGAAAAAGAGAAAAAAAAAAAAAAAAGGTTGGATTCACACCTCATATCAAATGCCAGGATAAATTCCAAAAGGATCAATGGTTTAAATGTAAAAATAAATCCATAAAATGCTAAGGAAAATAGAATAAAATTCCCTTACAAGAGAGGAATGGTTATGGGCTTTTGATTACTCAAAATCCAGAATCCATAAGGAACAGATTGATGAGTTCAATCAAAAAACTTCTGCGTGGGAATATCACTTATAGGCCAAATCAAATGACAAATGACAAACTGGGAAAATATGTGCAATTCATATCACAGAAGCTAAATCTAATTTATAAAAACTCCTAGAAATTGATGAGATCAAAAATCTAAGAGAAAACATGAGCAAAGGATGAGAACGTTCACGAAAGAGGAAATACATATATAAAGATGCTTAACCTCACTCATAATAAAGGAAATGCAAATTACAACTAAAACTGATATCTGCTTTTCACCTATCAAACTGGCAAAATCCAAACATTTACCCTCCCACCCTGTTGGTAAGGCTACCTCCCACCCTGTTGGTAAGGGAACACACATCGGTACAACTCCCGCGGAGGGCGATTTGGTGATATTTTCAAAATTACAAATCCAAATACCCTTTGAACAGGCAATTTATCACACAGATACACATGACACAGTGTAAAATGACATATGCACAAGCTTAATGAAAAGGGCAGAAAAATAGGAAAACGATTCCTTCAATAAGGACTGGCACATAACTTATGGAACAATCATGGGATAAAATTCTATGCAGCTATAAAAGAAGGAATGAGGAAACTATGAATGGAATGATCTCAAGATATATTTGTTTACAAAGCAAGGTGTTAAAAAGTATGTATAAAAGTGGGTACACCTTTTATGTATAAAAGAGGGAATTTGAGAGTATATATTCTGCCTGTATGTGCAAAAAGAAACACTGAAAAGGAATTAGTAACAACGGTTACCTGTGGTGTGGATTCAAAGAAAGTGGGCAGGTGGGCACAATACAGGGAGATGTTGTATCGTAGACATTTTAATTTATTCAGTGATTTATTGTTAAAACCATGTGAATGCATTTCCTATCCAAAAATAAATCTTAAAAGTGCAAATAAGTACAAAATATAACTTTGGTAAGTACTAGGATGAAAAGGTCATAGTGCTCTAAGAGCACAGAATGGGGTCCCTGCACTTCCTCTCTGAAGAAGCTGCATTTGAGCTTGGAGCCCAACGCCCAGGAGTAACTAACTAGGCAAGAGCATGGGCAGTCAGGCAGACTGTGCAACCCTGTGTCTGGAGGAGGAAGTAACACACTGAGGGGACTGTGCACAAACTACTTTGTGACTGAGGAGCCTCAGCCCATGCCCCCAGCCCAGGGCAACTCAGCCTCTGCAACAGACTCACCATGTCAGAAATCATAGGCTGGTCCTTCCTCCTCAACAATCTGGGAGTCCTGGGACACAGAGATAGTCACACATACACACACACACACACACACACACACACACACACACACAGAGCCCACTGTGGCCATCTCCTCCCTGCTTCCAGATCAGCAGAAAAGTCAGACACATATGCCAGCCATCCCTGTGTCCTGCCACAGGATACAGGCCCTACCTCCACCCTGCTGAGGCCCTCCTTGACCTCCTGAAGCCCAAGCAGTGATAGAACTTATTCAGAAGGTGAAGAGAGGAAGAAGGGAAAGCAGCTTCTTCTTCCATCACATGGGCACCTGGCGCAAGACCCTGCTGGGGGTGGCATGGCATGGGGTGGGGTGGGTGGTGGCAAGTAGGGGGAGACAATGGGCTGGCAGTTTTTGTAGTGAGCAAAACAGTGGAAGTGGAGCTGAATTGGGGATCTACGGGGACAGCTCAGTCCTGCCCTAGCTCCCATGATCCTTTCTGCCCAGCTGCCTGCCCAACCTCTAGGGCTTATCCCAGAATGGGGTGCTCATATCTTCCTGAACCCATCCTCCAAGGTTCTGACTAGAAAACTCCTGTGAGTGTTTGCTGCGAGGTCTTTCCTGATCTCACAGTAAAAACCCACGAGGAGTTCTGTAGTCGGAATCCAGTCCTGTCTTTTAGGAGCTTCTGACCGCGTTGTCTGAGGGGTTCCTGTTCCAGGGCCCCACCTGCCTCGTAGGACCGTCTGCCAGGCCCAAGCCCTCACCTGGATCCTGGGCCACTTTCCTGGGTCCTCACACAGTAGAGGAAAGTGGCATTTGTGGAGAAAGGGAGTCTTAGAAAATAGGAAAACTAGTAAAACATGATTATTCCCAAATGGCTGCTCTCCATCATCCCCCAGCCCCCCAAAATAACCAGTGCTGTCTTCTCCTTGAGGCCTCTCTGAGAGGGCAGACACATGGCCTCTCAGCCTTCCCTGTTCACCTCCTCAGATAAGGAAATGGGGTGACTTGGACTCCAACAGGAGGACACTGAGTCCACCTGTGGACCCCAAGATAAAACCACAGCCACTCTGACTGGCTCTTGACTTCACCACGATGGCAGCAGTCCCAGCTCACAACTGGCCCCTTTCCCAAGGAGAGATCCCAGCCCTTTGGGCACGGGTAATGAGGGAAGGCTGACAGTGGGAGGCAATGGCTAAAGCTCGTGGGATATGGTGAAGATCCCAGGGAAAAGCCCAAAGTCCAGTTGGCTGGAGAAAGTTCCTTGAGGCCTGGAAGCTTTTAGGGGAAGCTGAAAATGTGAAGGCCAATTGTGCAGAAGGAAGGTCTTGCTTGAGGGCAAGTTAACAGTACAAGATGGCTCTTTCCCAGGCTCCTGCACTGAGAAGCCAAGAAGGGTGACCTCTTCACCCTTTAATGGGACCTCACCGCTGCCATTGGCACAGGCCAAGGAGCAGAAAGCCAAGGTCCAAAGGGGCTACTTTACCCCAATATGATACTGTATGTCTAGGAAGTTAGTTCATCCTCATAGCTCTTGTCTGCATGGCCAACACTGCTCCCTTGTCAGTGATGCTCCCAAGAGGTGGAGATAGGACAGCTAGAGCCCTGGGTATGGAAAGACAGGTGCAGAAGTCAAAAGAGCACTGGACTAGGACCCACACGCAGAAGGTGTGGGTGCACACACCTGCTCCTTTACTCCTTACTGAGACCATCACCTTATTTCCTGAAGCCCTGCCATCCCCATGGAGGTGTTGTCGCCAATAAACTGCAATTGCTGGGTAAGAGTGGGGATGAAGTAAGAAGAAGGAAGATGTTGTGTTCCATTCCTCCAGGGAGAAAGCTGAGCTAGCATGGGTAATATCCCTATTGCCAATGAGAGGTGATCCCCAGGTAGGCCTGGCAAGTGTAGCCAGGGGTGCCCCCAGCATCACAAGCCCATCAAGCAGCCCCATTGGCCCAGACTTAAAACTATGTTCAGAGTTATCACAAACCCCTTATGGACCAGTTAGAGCCACCAAGGAGGTAAGCCAGACTGGAAAGCCTACTGCTGGGCTGTGAAAGCCAGATCTCTCTCCCACTTCCTACAGAAGGCCCAGCATTTCAACCCTTGACTCCCTCCCCTCCCACTTTCTACAGGGGTCAGGGAGGTGGAAGGGTCCTCTGAGGCATCCCTGCAGCTGGGAGCCATGACAACAAGCTGGTGCATACAAAATCCTTTCCCCAGCTTGACTCCCTAGGTACTTTTGGCCACTCAAAGACACAACTCCTGCCACACTCTGGACTCTCCCCCTGGTCTGTCTCACGGGTCTGTGTGTCCAATCACGGGCAGAGACTGTGCCTGTGGGCTGGGTCCCCAGCCTCCCCCCACAGAGGCCCTCCCTAACCTTTCAAGGCCAGTGCCAAAGTCTGGCCAAGAAGGGGTCAGGTAGGAATCTACTGGGAGCAAAGTCATGGCCAGGATGGTGTCCAGGAAGATCTGGGAGGATCCTCTGCCTCTCAGTGAAAAGGCCGCTGTGCTCTGGGAAGTTGGGACTGGACTAGCCATTCCCAGTAGGCATCCGCAAGCCCTGCATGGGAAATCCGGTATAGAGATGTGCAAAACAGGTAAGTCAGGCCTGCTTATATTAAGTAAGCAGTCTCCTACTTGCTTGTTTATAGATGACCCATGATTTAGAAGAGAACTGAACAGACTCTGAGAAATTAAAACTAGGAGCTGCTTACCAGTTACACACACATCAATCAATCAGAAATGAAGCATTGCTGGCACTTTCCATAAGAAACTATAATTCTCAGAATCCTGATTTGCACACAGCTCCCCAGAAATAGAACTAGGCATAACCCCATCCACATGCGAGTGTTACGTGTGCAGCACAGGCAACTGCATCTAGCAGATTCTACAGCATCCTCGCTCCACCCCCCAGCCAGTACTTCCAGAGTAACCAGGGCAGCTTGGGAGGGGGAGGGGTGCTGTGCCCTGGCTGACAATGCCAGGTCCCCAAGCTTCTGTTTGCCACACACTTGAGCTAAGAATTTCCACATAAAAAGCTCCTTTTTGTGGGCCTGCCAGGGTCATATGGGGAAAGAATGAGCTTCGGCAGTCTGGATGGGGCGTCAGCAGCAGCACCCCTGGGGCTTCAGAATCTCTTTTGCGAGCGCCAGATCCCAGGCCAGACCAGGCAGGAGCTAACACAGGAGCCAGAGTGAGGCCTTCGCTTCCAGAGGGCAGGCAGCTGTCAGGCCAGGCAGACCACACGGGCCAAAGAGGAGTTTCGGAATCTAGCCATCACTCTTTCTTGAAAAGGTTTACTGGTCTTGTGTTGTGCTCCAGCAAGGCCAGATTCGGGGGACAGCCCATCGTGTGGCAGTTGCCATTTCTTTAGAGCCTCCTGTGCTCAAGGCGCTTCCTGCCTATACTCTCATTTAAGTCTCACAACCATGAAAGATATGTATGGTCATCTCCATTTTCTAGACAAGGAAACTAAAGTTCAAACAGGCTAAGAAACTTGCCCAGAGCTACTCAGCCAGTACGTGGTAGGGGAAGGGTGCACAGCTGTCTGCAGGGCTCAGGGGCTTGTGCTCCTTCCCCTAACTGGTCGGGCAATTGCAAAAGCCTGGAGCTGGACATCAAGAGGGGATTCTCCTATTCCCCATCCCACCTGTCCCACCCCCAACACTGCCCCGGGATTCGTCACCCCCAAGGCCAGGCACTCTCCATTCTTACATGGCCAAAGGGGTCCAGGTGGTTGTTTGTCAGCTTGAGCTTCTGGAAAGAGACCAGCTGCCGCATCCAGTGGGCCCCAGTGGCAGGAGAATCTGGGTGGACATACAGCCTTCCTGGCATGGCCGGCTCAGCCTTCCCTGCCACCATCCTGCCAACAGAGCAGAGAGAGCAGTAGCAGTTGATTATCCTGGGGTATAATTATCCTGGTGAAGCCCAGGTTCCCTGTCCCCTCTAAGAGCAAACCCCCATTGACCAGAGAAAAAAATAGCTGCTGGTCCCAACACACTGTCAATTTAGGACTTCAGGGGTAGGAGTGAGGGACAGAGGAGAGAATGCTGAGGAGGTGACAGCAGTTCTGAGCCACTTTTATTTTACTGCAGTAAAAACAGAAAGGGATATTGCAAAGAAATGTGATCATTTATTTGAAGAACTGGGGCTAATCACAACGATATTGTGGAGAGATGTAGACACTTCTGTGAATGTTATGTTCATAATTTTTAGATGATATAAATTATATTATTTGGAGAGTGCTTCTCAGAGGATCTGGACAACTTTCAAATTGCTTGCCCCAAAAACACTGGTAAGAAATGAATTGGTAGCTGTCCCCTCAGCCGGAGCCTGCTCTGAGTTCTAATGTAGCCCAGAGAGAGAAGAAATAGAAACACAGCCTTGCCAGGGGCTGGCCACCAAAGCCTTCCTCCTCAGCCCTGTCTCTGTGGCTTTCCAACCCCCACCTCAGAGCCCAGAATCCTAGCCAGCTGCTCTCTCCTCAAGCCTCATCTGAGGTTCTGAGCTCTGGGGACAGAGCAGGTACTAAGCAGCCGGCCTCATGAAAAGTAGCCTGGCATTCATTCACCTGGCCGCAGCCTGGTTTTGCCCCTCCACCTGCGTGTCTCACCCAGCCCCTTGCCAAAGGGTCTTCCTGTCACCCAGCTCCTGGGCAGCAGCTTCAGTCTGGATGGTCACACACAGCTTAAGAGGGACAAGCCCCGAAGCCAGACAAAGAGGAAGTGAGTGGAACAGGAGAGAGCCACCACAGGCCAGGTAACAATCCTAACATTACAGTCCCCTAGAAAACTGCTCCCCCCATCCTCTCCCCAGTGAAGCACTGACAGAGCCTGAATCTGCACGGTGTTTTTTTTTGTCCGTCGCCTGACACAGCGTAGTCACCAAATCCTGATTGTCCATGGCTGGGAGAGAGTATAGAGCCTTGAAATCCACCAAACACCCAAACACTGCAGCTGGCTTCCAGCCTCGCCTGCAGCAGGCATGCAGACATCCGCTGCCCCTCCCCAGCCTTGCAGTCCCAGTTCCAGGCAGGGGACCCGAGGCTGTGGATCCAGGCAATCACTCCAGCTGGCTGGTGAGTCCCTGCACCAAACATCAGGTTGGGGTGGGAGGATGAGTTAAGGGAAAGGTGGGTGATGCGGAAAGGGTCCCAGGCCTCTTACCATTTGTTGTCACAGAACTTGTAGCGATGGTCATCTGCAGGGACGATGTCAATCAGCAGGATGTACTTGGTCTTGGGGTTCATGCCGGTGACTTTTACCTTGTAGCTGGGGAACATCCTCCTGGGGGAGCCAAGGGGAGAGGCGAGCGTGGACAGAGCACCAGCAGAGACGGTACAGGGTGAGCAAGGGGGCAGGGGGCCTTTAACAGGTACTGCCCTTTTAGCAGGCGACCTTACAACACTGGTCACTGCTGTGTGACTTGCACACTTACTTTCTGTCTGTCCTTGCTGAACAGGAGAGGGCCACTCTAGCTGCTCTCTCTGAGTCCCTGCTGCTGCCAGACTGTGTCTAGGAAGACAGTTTACACGGTTTCCCAAATTCAATCCCCTTCTTCCCCAAAGTTGCCTAAGATTTGGGCCTAGTGGCTGTGAGCAGCTGAAGCATACAGGCCCTGGTCAGGATTGTAGGAGAGGATTTTGCCACCAACCTGGCTGCCTTAACTTCTCTGTCCTTTGCCAGCCCATATACATCTAAAGTTCTGAGGTGCCATTAGAGGGGGCTGGAGCTGAAGACCTGGAAACTCCTGTCAGCTGCTTCCATAAACAATGAGATGCCTCTTCTGGGTCATTCTCTGTGGAAACCCTCAGGCTCTAAACCAACTAGCAGGAAAACAGGAGAGTGCTGTTGAAATCCTTGCTAGGTTTGGATTTTTTCAGTGTATTTAGCAAGGGTATTCCTCCCTGTAAATGCCTCACCTGGGCCTGTGCACTGGAACTGGGTATCAGGGGGAAGTCGATCCAGGGGCCTCGTGGATAAGAGCATGGATTCTGAAGCCACCCTGCCGTGGCCCACAGCCTGACCCCACCACCGACAAGCTGGGAGGCTGTGGTCAACTTGCTTGTATCTCTCTGTGTCTTAGTTTCCTTATCTCTAAAATGGGAATAATATTACTACCTATCTCATAGATTGCTGTGTGAATTAAATGAGTCAATTTATGTCTATTACCATTGACCCCTGCTGTGCTCTACCCTCCACAAATCAGTGTTATGATCTACTTCCATGAAAATGGATTCACCGAAAAACAGAAAGTTCTCCAGTTCCTGCAGCCCATGCTGAGGCTGTCCAGGACCCTGAGGCTCAGGGAACATTCTAGAGAAGGCCTTCCCCAGACCTCTCAGCACATATACACATACAACAGCAAGCACACATACTGCAGAGGCACAGCTCCCTCCCCTGGTCACCAGGACCCTGACAATAGACTTCACCAGAGGAGGGGAGACAGAATTTCCTCACAATCCTCCTCAGACAATCCTGCCCCCTCCTAGCTGATCTTCCACAAAGGTGTTCCCCAAGAGAGAAGCAGGATCTAGACCTAACTGAAGACCCCAAGGGTGATGGGAACCAGCTCCCCTGAGCTGCGATACTGCCCAGCCAGTCTACTGGGAAAACCATCAGGCGGTCCTCTGCCTCTCACTAGCCCCAGACAGAACAGGGACCCTCACGAGAAGCTGCTCTAGACACCTCAAACAGATGATGAGAGTCTCCCATTTTGTCAGCAGGGGGTCCCAGCTTACCTGGACAGGGCAGGGCTTCCAGAAAGGAATCAAGGCTTCCACAAGCTGGCAGACCCTACAGCAAGCCCTGGGGCCAGGACCCTGAGGTGGAGGTTTAATTCCACCCCCCTCCCCCGCGCAGCTCCCAGCCCAGCCGGGCCTGTGGCCTGTGCCCTATGCCCCTCTCTTGCTGGAGGAGAGGCCAGTGAGAGCACTGCAGGGGGATACAGGGACGTGTGTGCTGGAGTGTGCCCAAGCGCATGTGCATGAGAATATATAAGTGCGCATGTGTGCATGTGTGCGTGCCTGGAGGGAGGGGGGAAGTTCTAGTTACAAGTCTAGGGACTTATAAACCGTGTGGAAGAATTTGTCTCAGATGTCAATTGAAAGCATTTTCAAATGTCCACCCCACCCCCTCTCCAGGAATGGGGGAAGTGAGAGGGCTCAGGAACCCAATCCTGCCTCCTGCTTGCCAGCCCCCCTGTCCGGCCTGGGGGCACAGCCGAAGCTGCACCACCCTTCCTGGCCTGCCTCTCCCCTGGTGGGCCTAAAGCTGAAGGGGGAAGGCAGCAGCTGCGTCACCTCCCCCTCCCTGGGGGAAGGCCAAGAATCCTGTCCCCTCCAGGCCACCATTTTGTAACTGCTACATAAACAGCCACAAAATGGGGCAGCCCTGGCCATACTTGGGCTGGCTTGCACCGTGGACTGCACTCAGCTCTACAGTTCCTCTTGTAATCATTCCAGGTGGCAGCAACAGAGGGCAGCCACGGCTTCCCTCCAGGGCCAAGGTCCATCCTGGGGGCCAGAAGAGAATGGCTCACTGCTGCTTCACTAGTCTTCCTAACCTGGGTTGAGAGGGGGCTAAGGGGCCCCTGTCCTTCCCCTTCTCCTACTCCCTGCTACACTTCATCTCGACAGTTCAAGGGGGCTGACATTGACTAAGTGCTTTCCAGAAGGCCTTTGAGGAGCCTGTGCTCTGCCTCCCAAGGCAGATCTCGCCCCTTGGGGAAACTGACTTAGACCATATTCCCACTGATACCATCCTCAGGGAGGTGCTGGGGCATTGCAGCGGGGAAAGAGAGGGTCTCCTAGCCTCTGCCTCCCCTGCCCATCAATTCCCCTTGTCCCTGAGCAGCAGCCCTCCAAAGACTGGAGGAAGAGCTGGAGATATAGTCTGAAGAGTCATAAGTCCTCTGCTCCAGGCTGAACAGGCCGGGGCTTGGGAAGCTCCAGTGCCTTCACGGGAACAGATGTCTAGGCCTCTGGCAGGGTCCATTTTGGGGACTGCTTCTGGGCCACGCAGAACAGACCCTGTGGGCGCCCTAGGCGCTATCATTCCCCACCTAGGTGGCTCCAGAAGGATGAAGGGTCCATCCAGTGTGAAGGTGAGGCACACCTCCATCCACCCCATAAGCCTCCTGCCTAGGCCAGGAAAAACATCAAGGTCCCGTGGGCACCTGCCTTTGGTTCCTGAGGGGACCTAAGCCGGAGCCCAGAGGCCTGGCTTGAGGGTGCTCACCAGATCGAGGCGACAGAGGCCAGGCTGGGTTTGGGAGCTGTGACTTCCTCTGGGCTCTACTGACCCTGTAAAGGTCCTCTCTAATGAAACATATGAAAGGATGGAAATGAGATGTAAATTGTTTGTGTGATTTATTATATAAAATGTGCCTTAAAAACCAACACCCTGTGCAGGAAGCACAAGCCTTCAATGGGCCAGAGAGGGAGGACCAAGCACAGAGGCACTGACAGTGGGGCCTGTATGCCCTGCCACCAGAGCGGGCGGTGCCCGTCCCTGTGCCCCCACCTTCTCCCTGCTCCCCTGGAGCGCTCTTGCCTCACCCTCGCCCTACCCTCGCCCCGCCCCGTCCCTTGCCCTCTCCCCGCCCCGTCCCTTGCCCTCTCCCTTTGCCCCCGTCCCTCCCTGAGCCCCCGTCCCTCCCTGAGCCCCTCCGCACCCTTTCCTTGAGCCCCGGGTGCCTCCTCTCGGCGCCCCGCGCGCCCTCCGTGTGCTGTCCCCGTTCCCCGCGCCCCCTCGGGCTCGCGCACCCCGCCCCCGCCCCGGGCACTGCACGCGCGGAAGCGGCTCCGCCAGGGGAATAAACAAGCCGCCTGCCCCGCCGAAAGGAGATGAAAGCCCGGGGTTTCTCCTCTGATCATGAAACAGGCTCTGAAAGGGTGCGGGGCTGGAGCCTTTATATGCTCCATACTCGGAAATGGTTTTAGAATGAGCTGCTAAGATAAGCTTCCTCGGACGTTTCTCGGTGTCGCAGCTTGCGGGGCGCGGGGCAAGGGTTTCAGTGCATTTTGATTTTGGCAACAAACCAGTAAATGCGAACTCACTACGTTACGGCTGAGCTCGGAGAGCCGAGCTGCGGGGGCCCCCAGGCCAAAGTGGTGGCTAAATTCAAGGCACTGACCTACTGGACCCCCCACCCCCAACCTGGAAGAGGGGCAGCGAATAGCGGGCCTAGCCTTCCAGACTCTCTCTGCCTGGCGGGACCCCCAGACCCCAACCCGGGGTCTTCAGAAGCACCTATATGTGCCTTTCCTTAAATGTAGGCGTGAAACCAAATCAAAGTGGTGAGAAGTCTAGAGAGTGGTTTCAAGGGTGGAGTGGTGGTGACTGGAGGCACACGAGGGATTCTGGGGGCTGGTAATGCTCTATTTCTTTATCTGGGTGGAGGGTACATGGGTGCGTTCATTTTATGCAAGTTTATATAACTGTATACTTAAGATTTGTGTACTCTTCTGCAGGAAAGTTCCACTTCAATAACATTTTCATTAAAAATTATTTACCCTCACAGACCTACACACACACCTTGGAGCCCAGAGTCTGAAAAGAATGGGCTGCAGGAAAAGGGCAGGGGTCCACTAAAAACCCCACCCATCTTTCTACCCCATCTTTCTGTCAGGGGTCTTCAGAAAGAATCTCGGGTGTGTTGAGAAGAGGCCAGGGCCCAGCAACTAGGCTGAGGAGCGGGGAGGGGGTGCTGGTGCCAGCTATACTGAGACCAACCTTTTGTAGCCGAATGATTCCTGAGAGCAACATCGAAGCTACTAAATTGATTTACATTTTTCACACACATACACACACACAGAAAGTTTTCTAATTCACCCAAAGCATTTTTAAGAAATATTTCCCTTGAGGGGAGGGACTGGGGTGAGGGTGTGTGGAATGGATATGCTGTTTTGGAAGGTTGGTTGCTTCTCTTGAATATTTTTTTTTTTTTAAGGCACTTCCTTCTGATAGACTTTTGCTTTCAGAAAATACTTTAAAAAGAGATCAAAGCACTCTCTCCCCAACCCACTTTCCCAGTGTCTTCAACCCTTACTTCTCTTATCATCCACGCCACTGGGCTCTGACGCTCTGTATACAGAGTGAGGGCAATTGGCTTTGAAGCCCCGGATTAAGCCAGGCCAAATCCTTGCCTCAGAATAACAAACAATACAGGTTCAACAGGAGTTCTCATCGGTAGTTCATTTTTCAAACGCAAATTCACTGTCACTAACACAAGCAACATTGAACTCAACAGGCTATGAAGGCTGATAGTGGAGATTTATCTGGTGGCAAAACCATGACCTAGGAGTAGGGCAGTTAGACGGTTAGGAAATTTTCATTTTGGGGAGGTTTATATTTAAATTTTTGTGGAGCTCACTTTTATCTGTATTCGGGAGAAAATGCAGTTTCTCACATGTATCAAGCTTGGTAGGGATGTGAGGAGGCCAAGAGAGGGGTCTGCTGTCCGCAGTTATCATCATGAACCCTCTGGGTGCAGGGGCCTGAGAGGAACAGAGACTGGCTGGGGAGGGGTTCAGTCCCCATTTTACTCCTGACATAAGGGGTTCCCAGGCATTCAGAAACTGGTGTCTCACACTGTGGTTGGCATTTTGTTCACCAGATCAAATTTTCTGGTGATTCAAAGTCACTGTCTAAAGAAGGGGACTCTTCTTTGGCCTTCAGACTTTCAAGGACCCAAAGAACTAAGGCAGGAAGTTTGTGACCCAAGAACTCAAACTGGCTTAAGAAGGTTCTGGCTCCCCTTCTCCAGGGCCCACTCCTCCTCCAACCAGATGGCAGTTATCACATCCCTAACCAGCCAGGGTCTCTAGGACAGAGCAGCAACACGCTGAACAGGGCCCTGTAAAAAAGCAATCAAGGGAATTCCTCAAAGTTGGGGTTTTGTTCTGGAGATGGGGTCCTTCATCTGTTTGGCTTGTGCAGACCTGGAAATTGCCTAATTTCCCTTCCCTGGGGTTTGGTTTATGTTCTCTCGATTTTCCTCCAGCTCTAGCAGTCTAGGAATCTATGATACAAGGTTCAGGAGAATAGGCCAGACTGTCTGCTGAGAATGGAAGCGTACCAGCAAGGTTCCAGCAGAGGCACACAGAGTTTAGGGGAAAAGGGAGAGACACTGGACAGGATGTTGAAGACCCACAAGCCCAAGCAAAACAAGCCGCATCCAGAGACCACCTTTGTGAGGGAGGTAATGAGGGGAGAGAGGGGGATACAGAGATCAGAGAAATAAATGTGGTCTCTGAAGACAGTGGGCAGCTATGCATGAGAAAATGGGTCTGTGAGAACATCGTTGGGCAGAGGGGATGGGAGAGGACTAGGAGTGGGACTTAAGGACTACTATGAGACCTGGTGTGAGGATAACTTTCTGCCAAAGAAATGAAAGGCTGTGATGAATCTATAATTGGCCAACATCATCACAGCCAATTTAAAATTATTGTCATCATCCCTTGAGGCCCGTTTCTAAGTCTACTGGGATCAGGCACAAACAACTGCCTGAAGCTGGTCACCTCTGGCAGTGTGCGTGTGAGTGTATGTGTTGGGGGGAGGGAGGAAGGAGCACCCACACAGGTGTAGGAAACCCCACTGAGGAGAACCACACATGCCTTTTGTTTAAAATGGCAGAGGCCAGGCATGCCCAGAGAACATGCTGGCCATTTATTTTCAAGAGACAAGGTCATTTCTGCTGCCTAAAAATGGAAGTTCTGGATATTTCTCATTCTTCTTTCCTCCCATCCACCCTAGCAGGCACAAGAAATAAATCCCCCTTCTTCACACTTGTAGTCCACTTTACAATGTACCAAGCTCCATTCACATGATCCTCTGGTTTGAGTCTCACAGTAACTAAAAAAGGAAGGACAGCAGGTAGGTCTACAGTCATTTTACCCAACACCACTGAGATACAGGGTGATTTAGTGACTTGCCCAAGTGCACTCAGCTAGGAAGAGTGGGCTTGTGACACCTGACCCTCACTGTCTTCAATGACTGCTCCATGTAGCACCCTCTGCCAAGCCCCCCTCATGTACCCTCTTTCCCCATCCCCAAGATCCAGTGAACTCAGGCCCTGAAATCAACCTGCTTCCTCCCCTGATAGAGGCCCTGGATGGCCATGCCACCTCCCTGACTAAGGCACGAAGGTGGCCAAATACCCAGATGACCACCCTCAACAAAATAAAGGAAACTTTATAAGGCCTGCCATTGAGTAGAGACAGGAAGGACCACAGCATCCCTATGCTGCACACCGCAAACCGCTGGCTTTTTGCTTTCTTTGAATAGCCCACCATTCCCTAAGCAGTTCAGCAGAGCTGGGTTCTCTAAAAAGTGGAAGAAAATGCTGAGTGGATGCCAGACTTTTCTCTAATTATCAATAATGTTATTTATCTAGCATTTCTTGTGTGCTTACATGTGCCAGCAACTGTGCTTAGTGCTTTGCATACAACTGAACGAAGCAGGACCTATCCTTTTATAGATGGAGTGGGGAGGGGGCAGAGACCCTTAAGTACCTTGGCTGAGGGTTGCCCAGATGGAAGCAGCTGAGTTGGAACTGGACCCCTTCTCCCATGGTCTGACACCAGATCCCTAGCCCAGATGCTTCATCATCTTATTCCTCTGAAAGCCCAATTATCAGCCCACGGCCAAGCAAAGGGAAATTTTCACACCTGACCTGTCTCCAGAAACCAAAATCAAGTGTGTGTGTGTGTGTGTGTGTGTGTGTGTGTGTGTGTGTGTGTGTGTGTGTGTGTGTGTGTGGAGGGGGCAGAGTGGGTGGGGAGGGGCTTTCCTGAACCTAAACTTTGCAGCGGTCTCTGTCTACAGCAATCTCCCTTCACCTGATAACCGCCCTCCTCGGGCCATCGTGCCCCACCGCAGACCCAGCCCATCTCTCAGTCATCCCCGTCGCGTCTTCCCCCTCTCATCCTCTCCTCCCTGCTGTCTCCCACAGACACCAGCGCATTTTAAAGATGTTTCCACTTTATAAATCATCCCTCTCTGGCAGCCACCCCAGAGTTGCTCCTCAGAAAGCACACAGAGCCCAGCGGTGCCTTCCAGAGGGCCTCCGAGGAGGGAGCTGGAAACAGAGGAGAAGCGCCCCTAGGATGAGAGACATGGGGTTCAAGCGGCTCCCAAAAAGTTATGGAAATCGAAAACCATAGTCTCAACCGCTTCCCCCAGCTGCTGAGGGGCATCTCCGATCAATGCAGTCCTGAGAAACCCCTGCAGGTCCCCAATGGGAGGAGGACAAAGCAGCCCCCAGGGGGGCAAAAGTACTGGAGCAGGGACTCTGGATGTCCTTGTTTGCATTTCATTTGCATAGTGCTGCCCTCTCCCCCCCACCCCCCCCACCCCCCGATCTTTTCAGTCTTAGCGGGGGTAGGACTTCTGGACCAGTCCTAAGCTGCAGCAGGAAGTGGCCCTGAGGCCCGAGTGGCAGAGGGCACTACCGCAGGCCCCCAGGCCAGGGACCAGAGGACTTCTAAGGGAGCTACCTGGAGATCCCCGTTGCTCCCACCCGTCATTCCCTGAAGTCAGTCTCCCAGCGCTGACCTGCCCGCTTTGGTGATGATCATCTCGGTGCCCGCCTCGTGGAACTTCTTCCAGAGCTCCTTCTCATGCAGCCCCACCTTGATGTTCTCGATGGTCTGGGGAGGGGAGGGAGGGGGACTCGTGTTTGCCTGGCCCACGGCTCCACACGGAGCCTGCAGAAAGAAGAGCCCAGACCCGAAGAACTGTGCCGAGCACTGCCTGGCAGGGGGCCCACGCCTCAAGATTTCGTTTCACAAAATCATATTGAACCACTGGTGAATTTTTAAAACGGAATCAGTGTCTGAAACTCTCTCCTTTGGGGCTGCACCTACAGATGGGCCCGCAGAGGACACATACAGCGACCGTGCCAGGGTAGCGACACTCCTGCACAAACATAACTCGTTTCGTGGCTGGCCACAGGCTTGCGGGCGGACGCACAGGCACAAGGCTAGGCCCACACACCCCTCGGCCACGCGCGCATCCGCAGACAGTGCACACAGGGGCCGGATGCGTTCACCGTGGTCGTCGGGTACCACGGTGAAGCCTGTCTGCGACTTCCCCCAGCCTCAGAGCCCCGAAGCGATTTCTGCGCGCACCCGGGCGGGCGGGGTCGGCTCTTCCCGCCCGGTCCCAGGCTTTCGCCTCCGCCCTCTCGCAGTCATCGGAGCTGGACACCTGGCCCAAGCCCGTTCTGCTGCCCCCGGGGTCTCTCTCCCTCACCTGTTCCAGAGTAGCCCCGGGAACTCAAAGTGGAGAAGGGCCCAAAAGGCAGAGAAAGCGAGCTCTGCCCAGTGCAGAACCAACAGGCACAGTCCAGACGCAGCCAGGTCCCCCTGGAAGCGAGTCCTGGGCGCGACCAGACGGAACGACGGACACAGGCGGCCCTGCCGACAGACCAACGCCCGACCTCTACCCGACGGCTGGCGCGGCCCTACCTGCTCGGCCGCAGCGGCGGCGGCGACGTCGGCACCGGGGCCTGGGGGGCTGCTGAGCGCGGCTCCTCCGGTGAGGCCCGGCGCGGCCAGCGCGGGCTCCGGGGCGTTGGCGGCGCTGGCTTCGCCCAGCGCTGGGCCGGGGGCCCGGAAGGCCTCCTCGCTTTCCGACAGGCCCTTGTCCTGCAGCATCTCCTGCGGGCACAGCACACACCGAGTCACTTGCCCGGGTCCGTACACGCCAGAGGCCCCGCGGCCAGGGGCTTCGTGCGGGTGCGGAGACAGCCCTGGCGCACGTGGACCCCGCCCCCTCCTGAGCTGCGGGGGGAGCACGGGGGCAGGGCGAGACCCTCGCCTGGTCGCTCGGGTTCGGGACCTGGGAGGGTCTGCGTGCAGTTCAATGTCTGCCTGCCCCTGGCTGTGGGGCTGTGTGATGAGTAGGTCTGGGGGAAGGACCGCCCTCTCGGCATTGCCCCAGCAGCACCCCAGTCCCTCCCTCCTGCTGGGCTCCGGTGGGGTCTGAGGCCTGGGTCTTCTCTGTTGTTCCAGGATAACTGGGGTTCAGGTCTCACTCTTGTCCCAGGGCAGCCAGGACACTTCCTGGGCAGACAGGAGAGCAAAGCCAGGCCGAGAGCACAGGACCCAAGCTCCTACAGCTCCACACCTGTATGCAGAGAGGGCCTAGAGCTGGGCGGCCCTCCAGGCTCTGCTTATCCATCTGCCCTCACCCACCCCCTCGGACAGCACACAGGTAGATGCTTCCTGAACCAAAAGCTTTCAGGCTTTCACTCCTACACATCCCCACTCCCACAAACACCCTCTTCCCACTTGGGTACAAACATCCTCACACCCACACCCAGCAGCCTCAGGCAGCATCCCATTTGCCCAAGCAGCCACGTTCTCCCAAGGCTGCTCTGATCCAGGCCCCGAGCTCCTCCAGGGGCCTCCTAGGCTTGCCTTCACATTCACACCCGGTTGCTCAACCACTCATTTTAGCTCCAAAGGGCTCTGCTTTGGGCCAAAGTACCCAGGCCTTTCCCAGCTAAAGACCGATCAGTAGGGTGGGTTCAGTTCATAGGCACAGGCTAGTCCTGCCTCAGGGCATTGCTGTATTTCCCCCAAGTGTTTGACCTATTCTTTGGCCTACACATCTGTCTGCTCCCTGCCTGCAGTTGGTCCCTGGACATCAGAATGAGAGCCCAGCCTGCAAGGACCAGCCTGTCCTGTGCCCTCAGGGGTGCATCGCTGCACAATCCCTGCTTCCTGTTTCCACCTGCCTGCGCTTTCTCCTTCTGGATCTGGCCAAGTTCTGGTGGGGCTTTCTGTATGTCTGACTGCCTCTCTTGTCCCTTGTGGCTAAATATGCCGCCTTTCTCCTCCTATCTTCTTTCTGTTCTCCTCTGGATCTCCCTGAGCATCCCAAGGCTGGGGCCCCTCATGCACCCTGTTCACTGGCCTCCCCGTTCCGGGCTTAGACTTCAGCTCCCAGAGCCTCCAAAAGTAAACAAGCCAAGTGCAACCGAGAAGATAAAAAGGGGCCGGGGCCAGCCGGGGCTGGGAAAAACCCATAAAGATAAGGCTGACAGCTCGGCCGGTCCTCAGCCCCAACCGGCAGGGAGCAAGGCTCGCTGGGCATGCCGAGCGCCAGCACCCACCTCGGGCCAGGTGTGGGTTCCAAGCTAAGCCACGGAAAACCCTGGAGCCCCTAAACGGGGGCGCTATGCGACGAGAGTAGTTGCGCGCTCGGGCCAAGGGGCTAGTTTAGACTACATCTGGGGCCCAGCCGGGATGGGCGTTCGTGATCTGCCAGCCCCAGGTGTGGTGGCCCGCCGGGAGGAGGGACCGTCTCTCGCCCGTTTGCCAGCCTGGCCACTGGGTCCTCTGCGGGGCACTCGTTACACCCAGAACCGTGCAATGGCGCCTTCTGGCTCGTGCCCCACGCTCTTAGTCCTGCCCCATGCGGAGCACGTCGGCTGCCGGTGTCCACTGACGCCCGTCCAGTCGCTCGGACTGGGAACGAGGGCAGTGCCGTGCTCTGCTTCCCGTCCTCGGGGCTCGCCTCTTCCCTTCCTCTCGGCCACCGAGCCACTACATCCTGACCTCACGACGGCTTGCCCTCTCCAAAGCTCCCCGCCAATTTCCTTTCTTTCCCTCCCGGCTGGCCCGGAACGGCCATCCCCGCAGTCCCCTCGGACGCCGAGGCCCGGCGCGCTCGGCCGCCGGCCCGGCTGGGTCCCGCGCGAGGCCGGGGTCCGCGGCCCGTGCCCGCCGCAGCCTCTCCTCTCGTCCTCCACGTCGACCGCTCCGCGGGCGCTGCCAGTCGGCTCCGCTCCCCTTGCGCCTGGGTCTGGCGATTTCAGCTGCCTCGTTTTCCAACGAGGACAGCATTTTTCTTTTCACGTTGCACTGAGGGAATTGTTGATATTTTGTACTATTTTTAATATTTTGTCCCTATTATCAGAGTAGTAATCTGGTCAGTTCAGTAACATTAAGAGTATTTATCCTATCACATGAATTGTTACCACTTTTTATCTTTAATAATGAATGATTAAAGCACTAGTTTGATTCGTCAATTTATCGTTATTAAATACGTTCTTGTTGCTTTCCTTTCCCTGCTCCATCACTGCAGGGCCTCCTGGCAGATTAGTAATATTATTACCAATATCTAGGTAATTAGATAAAGTGTTCCAATAGGTCATGTTAATCTACCGTTTTCTATTTTTACTCTGTATCCTCAAAATGTTTCCGTTGCTAGTTCTTCATTCTGTTCATGTATTGTCACACTGTGTCAATAATTTGTTATTTGTCATAACTGGTAATATTGTTCTAAATATTCGTGTTAATTATCTTCATGTCCTTATAATACTTATTTTACAGTAATTTATTTTATTAGCATTATCCATAATACTCCAGGTATTCTTCTTTATCACATCGTTACAATATCTCGCTACTTAGTCATTATTTCTAATGTTATGGATTTTAATTTGCTAGTTAATTTTCATTACATCATTACTTCTTGTAACTTTACCGTAATTTGTAATATTGCTGTAGCACTTACTACGGATTATTTTTCATCACACTGGTACAATACTTCATATTACTCAACCATTATTTATAATGTCGTTGTGACTATTAATACCTTGGTCATAAATTGTCATATTACTCGAGCAATTCTTGTTACTATGTCTTTATTTATATCGCTATTGCTCTTAAGATTTTGGTTAATATTTGTTTTAATAGTTCATTGTAGTATCAATAATACATTATATGATACTATTCTATCACTACTACTAATAGTATGTCCCTTAATAGTATTTTTCATTGTTCACCTTTCTCCTACAGTTTCCTACCGGTTAGTAATTTGTTACACTATTACTATTTGTTATACTATTGCTATTGAGTTTAATACAATAGTTCTTACATTGCTCCTATATTTGGAGGTATTTTGTTTTTAGTCCTTTTAATATTGTGATTACTATTTTCACCTGATTCTTGAAAGTGACTGTTATTTTATTGTTTTAAAGTCTAAGAGTTGTATCAGTTATGCCCCTTAGCCCTGTTTCTTTGGCAATTGCTCACATTCTGATAATTTGTTACCATCGATCGTTATTTATATATAATGCTCCTTGCTTTAATTTTGACGAGTCTGTGGCATCGAAGGCTCTGCAGTGCAGTGTTCTGATAACTCACATTTTTAAATCGATTTTCACCGCCAGTACACAGGCCCTCTTCCTTGGCCTTTCGTATTCTGCAAACATCAATTTCAAGGCCACCGCTCCGCCTGTCACCTCTTAACTTTCTTCCTACGGTGCTGGTGCTGTCGCTTCCATGCTCTTGGGTCCCTAGACCCAATTCGTCGCGTTACTCGGAGAAGAGGGCTCCCGCCGCAACGGCTGGGTGTTGGGCGGCCTCAGCCAGACCCGAGGCACTTCTCACTTCCTTCTTGCAGCTTTGACCGCCCCGGAGGTTCTTACTCTGGTCGCCTTACTTGCCCCTTTCCAGCTCGTCCTGCTCGATCCTGAAGCCTAACCCCGGGCCCCGGCTGGCCCGGCCCCGCACACCCGGCTCACCTCCACCCCTCCGGAACCGACACTCACCCTAACTGCGCTGCCGCATGCGGAGGCGCCTGGGCCCGAGGTCCGCTGCAGGCTCGGGTCGGAGGAGCGCTGGACAGCCGGGGCTCCGACTCGGGACGCTAGGTCAGAGGCCCGCTGCCCTCGGCGCCCTCGGGGCCGGACGCATCCCGGCTCTGGAGCGGGCCCTTGATCTCCGAGGCTGTACTTTGGGGCCTCGGCTCCCTCCTCCTCCCTCCCTCGCTCCGGGGCCGCCCCCCCACCCCCCGCGCTGACGTCGCCGCTGTCAATCAGTCCGCGCCCGCCGCCCCCCGGGGAGGGGGGCTCTAGGGTCCCCGGGCTCCTCGGCCCCAAGACCCCCATCCCCGAGCGGGCCGCCTGCTCGGCCACCGCGCAGCCCGGTGCCCTCCCTGCGGCCCTCGGGCCTCGGGCCCCGCCGGCCGGGAAGGGGCTGGGAGCCCCGCATGGTTTAGATTAGAGAGGCGGGAAGAGAGGGCGAGCGGCCGGGCGCCGCGCGGCTCTCACCCGAGGCTCGACAACTAGGACGGCTCGCCCGGCGCCGCGGGGCCCGCAGACTGGGGCGCCCCACGGCCGGGGCCCACTTCCAGGCAGCCGCCTCCACGGACCCCGGGCCGCGGGCTCCCTGCCCGCGCACACCCCTTCTCCAAGCGCCGCGCCCAGCCGTGCCCGCAGCTTCTTTGTGAGCCCATTTTCCCGGGCCTCAGGCGCCCACGCCGTTCACCGACCATGCCCACAAGTCCTCACACCTGCAGGCTCCCACCGTCCGGACGGCCGGGGCATAGCGTGTCTGGGCACGGCCCCTCTTGCTCACCCGCCCTCCTCGTCCCTGCCCGGGGGCGGCGGGCTCTCGCCCCCGGCCTGGCGCGCCTTGGAGTAGGCCGCGGAGGTCAAGGGTGAGGGCAGGTCCCGCGCCTGGGCAGGGAGGAGGCCCGGTGGCCAGGCCTGGAGCAGCGGCGGCCCGGAGGTGCTGGGCCGGTCTCTGAGTCGACCGGCCTCGGCTTAGGCCTTGACAGAGCCTAAGCGGGGCTGGAAGGTGCCAGGTTTGGCAGAGCCTCTTGGGGAAATTGCGGCCGAAGGTCAGGACTCCCCTGACAGCTCCCTGAGACTCTGGAGAGCTGAAGAGGAGGCCCAAGGCCTGCTCCAGTCTCGGAAGACTGCGGAGCATCCTGAGCCTAACCAGGCCGGACTCTGAGCCTCAGAAAGTGTGATCCGCTCAGCCACCTTAAAGCCTTCTGCCTCCACTTATCTCCCCACAGGACACTGCAACTCCACAGGTAGACAGACCCATGTGGACCACAGCCCACGCCCCAGCCTCTCAGCCTGTCACATGCCCAGAAATGCAAGGACAAGCCTGCCCACCCATCCTCAAAGGCCCCAGAATCCTCTATCAGTGAAGATTCCCAGATTAGCCTCTCCATTCTCAGCATGGACTGCATCCCTCCTTCCAAGGGTGTTTCCAACCTCTCCAGTCAGCCTCTGTTCCTTTCCAGATTCTGACCTTAAAATTGGATTGAAGGGAACAGACAGGGAAATTCTTTTCCTGCTGGGTCTGTCCCTTTTCTAATGCTAGAAAATGGAAATCTTGCATCCCTACCTCCCTCACCCTCCTGCACTCAAGGAGGAAGCAAAACACCAACTCAAAAAAGGCAGCTGCTGCTGCTGTTGGGAGCACGTAATCCAGTTGGACAATGGACCCACTGCTCAAGAATACCTATTACCCCCCGCAGTACCAGACCCTGCTACCCCATCTTCCCTTCACGACCCCTCTCATGGAGTCCCAAACCAGACAAGGGAAGTAAGATCTAAGAGGAGTAGAGAAGCTTAATCCTCCCCAATCCTGCCTCCTCCTGGAGTGGAGAAAGGGAAGGCCCTGGTATTTCAGGAGATGCCTGGGGAGTCATGTTTCCTGTGTTATGGAGAACTGGATGACATGCCTCAGCTTCTGCTCCCAAGCCCCCTCCCATGCCCTCCCCAACAGCCTGTAGGGAAATCCTTTGCAAATAAATAGTGTACAGACTAACCAACCAATGACCATGTGGAATACTGGACAGGGAGGGCAGTGAATCACCCAGTACCATGGGAAGACTAGAGTTAGGCCAGACTCTGGAAAGATTTGTTGACTGTCATTGGAGGAAGTTCATAAAGAGACCACATAGTGTAGCTTTTTTTAAAAAACTAGACTGGAGCCTTCTTATAAGTGCAAGGCTTTCTGTAGACTCATGCAAAACAGCTGAAATCAATATTAACTGGTTCATGATGATGTGGAGAAATGAGATATTGGAGGGACAGGCAAGATTTGGCAGTGAAAAGGAAGGAGCAAACCAGCCAGCAAGAAAGTAAAAGAGAAAGACAGGTTATGTACATGCATTTCCCCTTACTAGAATGAAACACCTCATTTCATTGACTCTAAAACACATATTTTTCATATGTTGATATCTCTGAAATTGGGAATGCACCTTATAGTCAATGGTGCGTCATAGTATGATTAGTAGGGTTTTTTCTTCTTAGTGGTACATAAAATAATAGAGTAGCATATCACTGATGAAGTGTAGTATTTGCTGATAAACAGCCCATGAAGAAAAGAAAAAGAGCATATTTTTCCTCTCCAAAACTGCTTTGAGGCATTCAAAGTACAAAAACCCTCCTCAACTAGTTAAACAAATAATTGACTGTAACCAAGCATCTATCACACTGATTTGGGTTGGCTTGGGGGAAAGTGCTCAGGTTTGGTGTCAGGCTAACCTTGGTTTTGAAACCTGGCTCTGAATCCTGGCTCTTTTAGCAGCTGTGTGGCCTTGGGCAAGTCCTGTAACACCTACATAAACTGGGGATAATCACACCAACCTACTGGCTTATTTTGAGGATTGCCTAAATTAATGCATGTAAATGCCTAGCATGTGGTAGGTGATTAATAAAGGTTAGTTCCCAAGTATTTTAAAAATTTATTCCCACCCCCACCCACTCTCACTTTCTCAAAAAGACTTGAGGTGGTTTATAACCAAAATTAGCTAATAAAAATACAAGTAGAAAGACAAATTGGGACCAAGGAGAAAGGTGAAAGCATATATGTGATCACTAAGTGCTGACAAAACTGCTGTAATTGAGAGCAAAATCTGGCGTACCAGCAGCAGGACAAAATGGTAGTTCTCCACTTCAAAAATGTGGAAACAGTAATTCTTTGGTGAAGAGTGGAGGAACAAACTTTGTCCTGGCCCTAAATTTTGAAAGTAGTTTCTCATGTAAATTTTTATTACTATATCTGTATAGTGTTTTACCATTTACAAAGTGGTTTCACAGCTACTATCTCATTTGATGCTGTATTAACTCCATTCTATCTATACTTTATGGATTAATTCATCCAAAGAAATATCAACCAAGTGCTTACTATGTGCCAGACACATAAACAAGAGAAAAGGCCAGCTGACTACTTTATTAGTTAGTGAGTGACCCGAAAACTCACTAATTAATCACCTAAATAATCAACCTCAGAGGGATCAGGGGCTGCAGGGTAAACTGGGAAAGCCAGTCAGCACAGTAAGTGACTTGCGCAGAGACTTGGGTGGATTTGGTCGAGGATAATGACTTGAGCTGGCACCATAGTGTAGTGAAAAGCAATTACATTTTTTTAAAAAACCTCAGTTTTTGAGCATTTAATAAATACCAATGCCAAGTCCCAACCCAGACCAACTAACTGAGTTAGAATCTCTGAGAGTAGAGCCAAGGTTGAGAACCATTGCTCTATGACAGTCATGGAAATCCTGTTCTCTACTCTCTCCTAGTCCCCCTTGTAGCTAGGGGTTGTCATGTGATCCAGTGTTGGTCAATGAGACCTAAGCAGAAGACTGGGGTGGAGGAAGGTTGTGGGAAATTTTTAGCTCTCTTGATAAAGGGGAAGACACAGTCTTCCTTTTCCCTGTGGACGAGATCCTTGGAGTTCTCACCCTTTGGAGACCTTAAGGCAAGAAGGATGAAAGCCAATATGCTGAGGATATCAGAACAAAAAGAAAGAGCCTGGGTTCCTTATAGCATCATTGAGCAAGTACACCAGTGCCAGCCTCCTTCTTGTAATGTGACAAAAATAAAGCCTATTTCTTTACATCTTTATTAGTCTGGATCTCTGTTACTTACATCCAAATACACTCCTGAGAGATATGTAAAGGTCCCAGCTCAGTGCTGATTGATCTATTAAGTACACCATAAGGAAACACACATATCTGAGTGTCTATATATACTTATGCATGTGCACATACCTTCCCATCCAAATCTAGGAAACAAAATCCCTCCCCAGGTCCTTCCCAGCTATGTTATTCTGTGTGCTCTATGGTCTAAGGCCTGCGATCTTTATTAAGCTTTCAAGAGGGAAAGGATGGGTGAGGCAGCAGGGAATTTACCTGTCCCCTAGAGCTTTACTGTCAGTCACTAGCCCCAAATCTTGGTTCCAGGTTCCCCAGCCCACATCCCATTGGGATTAGCAAGCTCAGGACAGCTGGTGTGGCGGCAGGAGTTTAGGCTCCTAGGAGGTTGGAGGACTGAGCAAGGGGGATGGGCAGAAGGTGGCAGTGGCAGCTGCTGCTGCTGTTACAGGTGATTCCCCTCACACTACAGATGCAGGTCTGCTCACCTGACCTCTCACCCTGGCCTCCCTGGCCTTCTCCCACCAGAGAAAATTAGGAAACTTCCAGTTAGAAGGAACTGAAGACTAGGCTGCCCTGATCCCTAATCTCAGTAAGGAAGACTGGTCTAAGCCCCTTCTGGACAGAGGGCAGACACAGTGACTCACTATCAGTGAGGGCAGGTCCCTCCTATAACTTTCATTTGAGACACTGCAGAGGTAAGGAATGGATTCTCAAATCTGGGTCTTGCATAGCCTGGGCTAGCAATCTAGACCTTCTGATCCAGAGTCCTTATCTAGGTGGATTCTCTGCAGGTCAGCCTTTCTTCCATCATAGTACATGGTCCTGACCTGCCTCTTCCTTCTGTTTCTTTCAATAAGACTTCTCTTATTTTACTATCTGTCTGAGATATATTTGCTAGGGTAGTATTAGGTGAAAAAAATTCATAAGTCAGAGAAACTATTTAATTATCCAGCACCCCCTTTTTTTATTTCTCCCTTCCATTCTTTTTGAGCATGGGTAATCCAAAATTGGCTTTAGAATTTGGCTCCTTGGGGATACTTCTGAATGAGGGGCTGAAATAAATTAGAATTAAAGAATAGGAGAGTATGTGAGCTATCAAAAAGCCCTTGGAATGTGAAATTTAACAACTTGAATTCAGGTCAAGTTTACAGAGTTTTCAGGCTGTTTACAGAGGGACCTAGAGCATCATCAGTTTTAAGCCTCTGTTTCTTCATCTATAAAATGAATTTAATGATAACAGCCACCTAGTAGGGTAGTAGAAAGTATGAAGTGATAAAAGTGCTTTGCGGGGGCTCACAATAATAGCTTGCATTTATTGAGCACCTATAACAAGCCTGGCAGGATTCTAAAAATTCTATGTGCATTATCTCATCTCAAACTCACCATCCTATCAGGTGGGTACTATCGTAAACCCAATCTTAAGGATGAAGAAACTGAGGTCAGATAACTTGCACAAGGTTATACAACCAGGAAATGAAGTCAGGATTTGAAGCCAATTAGTCTGGATCTACAGCGCCTACGCTTTTAAATATACTGCTCTATGGTCACTTAAGCTAAGTGGGTTTTATTTGTTAAAAGGGATAACAGTACCTACCTCAGTGTGTAACAGTACAATAGTGCCCGACACATAGTAACAAACAGTAGTATCATTATTATAAATAGTATTTGCTCAAGGTCTCATAGTAAGAAAAGAGATCATTGGACCTACTAAAACTCAAAATCTTAACCTATTAGCTATTATTAGGAAGTTTTTCTTTTCTTTTTTCTTTTTTCTTTTTTTTGGCAGATCTGAACGCTTGACTGTGGCATTATCAACACTGTGCTCTAAGCAGCTGAGCTAACCAGCCAGCCCTCCTACTAGCTATTATTATTGTTCATTTTTTAAAAAAAATAAAATACCCACCCAGAGACCAAAGATTTAATCATCACTGTCTTCACACTCCCACAAGAAAGACACCTCCAGTACCCTGTATGGTTCCAAGAACATCATGCTCTGTCTCCCACTGACCCCAACCAAGCTAGCCACTGGAAGAAAGTCTCCAGGACCCGTGGGAGTGGGCTGCTCATTCACCAGGACACATCATTGATGGAATGAGAACATTGTACACACAGACGCTACTGCAAGCTTTTCATGAGCAAAGATGGTGTTGATGGCCCTTTCCAGCTGGGAACACAGTCTTGGCCAAAAAAGGCAAATTCTTGACTAAACCATACACAAATGAGGATAAGGAAAAATGTGCTGTCATTTGGAATAAAGTCCTCTATAACAGCCCACTAGGCAAAGAACCCTCTCATCCTGCTCCACACCGCATATACTTGGGCACAAACTCACTGCCCCAGAGGTAACACGCGCTGGAGGTGGATCCTGCACAGTGAGATCAGAACACCATTCTCTCTCCCCTTCCTTGCATCTGATTTGTTTTTATGAAGGCACCATACAAACACAAAGTCAGATAACAAATGGTAACAATGCTGAATGTTTGCCAAATGAAATTCCAACAAAAAACACAGCCTCGGTGCCTTCCACTCCCTCGCCGCATCACAGGGCCCTTCTCTTACCTTGTACTACAAGCTCGAACCTCTTTTCCACTCACAGTCCCAAGAAGCTGTGTCCTGGAGTTTCCTGGGTGCCCCCCATCCCATCCCACCAGTGCCCGCCTCTCACCGCTGTCCTCTCCCTCAAACATCCCCCTACAGCCTTGGGCCCCACTCACCTAGAGCTGCTTCTCTGTGCTTCAGTAGTGGATTTTTCAATCCCCAACTCTAGGGGACAAGCACAGTAGAAGAGGGATTGGAAGGAGGCTTGATGTGGGCATCAGTGGGAAGATTTGGAAGAAATCAGAGAAGAGATCTCGCTCACCACACAATGACCAAAACCTTTTTCTAGCTGATTTCATGGAGGGCAGATGGTGAGCTAAAGGCCTTGGGGAAACTTTTCCTTGCTTCCAAGATCCATAAGCTCCCTCCACCTATCTAATGTTTGGGAAGTGCCTCCTAACATCTAGCTTCAGTCCCTCTTGCTGCTGTTGGTCCTTTAAGGAATCAGAGTCATGCTGGGGCTCTGTTAACTGGTCGGACCTCCACAGTGAGAGTTTCCATTCCCTCATTCAGTCCCCAAAGCTGCGTGGATGGAGCTGTCCAAGGAGCGCTGTGCCCTGGAGCTGTGCCAACTCTGGCACTGAACAGGGGGCAGACCCAAGTCTGTGCGTTCCCGGGAGGCAGGCCTGGGCCGTGGCTTCTCCTGGAGATTCAACCGGCCCTAGAAGGGGAGGGCAGGGAGGACTCCCTAGGCCCGACCCCCACGTCCTTGCATTTTCTGAAGTTTCTCCTTTGAACACTTCCTTTATTTATTGGGCCTCATTTAACATCTGCCATACCCTCCTGGGATCATTTATTTGGTAACTGTCCGTCAGCCTGCTCTGGCATTAACCTCATAATCTTACTGATTTCCTCCAAGCTAGCTGGAGGTTTTCCCGTCTTCTTCCTGGGCTGATGAGGACTGATTCCCAGCTCTGGTCACCGAGAAAGACGCCTCAGACTGGAAAAGAGCCTGTCCAGAGGACCCCCTCTGGCCCTTCCCAGTCTGAGGGGGATGGATTCCTGAGGCCACCTCTGCTGCTTAAGTGTGAGGTAAGGTGGCGGAGTACCCACCACCACCACCAGGAGCTCCCTGAGTGGCTGCTGATGCTGTCCTTCAGCTCAAAGGGCCTACGCCCCACCAATCATAGCTCTGATTGGCCTGGAGCCCCGCCCCCCCGCCATCTTGGATTCCTGAGCAGCACGGATCCCAATCACCGAGGTGGAAGCGGGTGAGTGGGGGCCGAGGCCTAGGCTAGTGCCCACGTGGCCGCCAGGCTGCGCGTTCCCGCCACTTGCCGCGGGCAGCCTGGCCCCGTCTAGCTGCAGCTGCAGCTCCCAGACACCCCCCCAGCCCGTCGCCAGAGGATTAGTGTCCGTCTGTCGGTTGGGACAGCCTCAGTGGGGGTTGTCCTGGCCCAGACGAGGGCCTCCACTTCGCCCTTCCCCAGGACTACCCCCGCACAGTCCAGCATGGGCAGGGGGATTCTTTTGGGGGGCCTGACTGCCTGGGGTGGTGATCTCACCCAGAGCAAAGGTGTGGGGTGGCCAGAGTCCCCCTCCTCCCTGCCAAGCCAGAGCCACATGTGCTGGGAAGTTCATTTCCCCTTGTTTTGCAGAACGGGCTTCGGGATTGACCCCAGGAGTGACCCCAGTGTCAGGAGGCATTAATGATCTCCATACGGGCAATAAACAGGCAGACCGGCTGGCTTGGTGTGGAGGTGCCCTGGAATGGGGCCGCCTTATTAGCCTCACGTTCACTTGTGGGTAGAGGCTTAATTAGCGAGGGCTCCCTCATCCGTCTCCCCTCCCCCAAGCATCCTTGGGCTCCATGGGAAGATGACTGGAGACACTGAAGCCTTCTGACCGGTTCCTCTGCTCCTCATGGGCTTCTTCAAGAGGCAGTCTCTTTAGAAGTCAGCTCAGTCATTTGCCCACCTCTAACAGGTCTTCTAACTGGGCCCTGATAAAATCTACCTTGTTTTTAAAAGCTTTTGGAGGGCCAGTAGACAAGCATTTTAAGTCAGCTCACTTTTTTGTCTACCAGACCCAGGAACAAGGAGGTTCTCCTCTTCTTTAACTTAAATCCCTCTTGGCCCTTTAGTTTGAGCCCATTGAGCTTTATTTTCCCAAAGAGCGAAGGGAGATAACTGGTTACCAACCTTTACTCCTGGTCTTTAGCAACTGCCGAAATGACAAACCACTATCTGATTTACCACAACTTTCTCCAAATCCATTTCCATCAGGGAGGTTATTCATTCTAAGTGTGCAACTTAACCTCTTTGGCCTTCAGTTTCTTTATACATACAGTTCATTTAAGATTCACCTGGGCTGGCCAATTAGCTCAGTTGGTTAGAGCACAATGTTAAAACACCAAGGTCAAGGGTTTGGATCCTTGTAGTGGCCGCCTAAGAGAAAAAAAAAAAGGATTTGCTAAACACTACATGCCAGGCTCAATGCTAAGCACTAGGGGAATGAAACTGGGGAAAACTCAGGCCCTACTTTGAGTTCCCAGCCTAGTGGAGAAGACAGACTTGTAAATAAATGCAGTAATAAAACGTGCTCAGACTATCATCTAAGTCCATACTGAATGTGATGAGAGTACAAAAGAGGGATTCAACTCATCCTGGCTTATTGAGGAAGGTTCCATGAGACAACATGTGAGTCCATCTTTGAAAGATTAATGTAAATAGGATCCTGCGAGATAGAGAATGTGGGAAGGGCATCCAGGAGAAAGGAAGAACATGTACAAAGGCATAGGAGGCATGTTTGAGGAGGCGTAGGGCTGAAGGGGTGGAAAGCGAGGCCTTGTGGAAAGGTAAGGTTTGGGAAGGATTTTGTAAAACACATTAAGAACTTGATCTAAGAGCAATGGGGAGCCACAAAGAATTGGGGGGGGGGGGTAGAGCTTGGACTGAGTAGATTTGTATTTTAGAAGATGACTCGTGATGGGTTGGGCAGATTTGTGGGTGGGGACTGGCAGCAAGGAGTTAGGGAGGGCAGGGAAATTATTAGATATTTAGGAGAAGTGGAGTATGGCAGAGGCAGGAGCTAAGGATATTTCTGGGCAGGAGTACGATGAATAGTTGTGATTTTGCACACCCAGAGTCCACTCTTCTTTTTCAGGGTCAGAACCCTGGTTTAATTTTAGGGAAAAGAATCTTTCCCATTTACAGTTTGGTGGGACTATCAATGAAGAGGTTCTGCCCACCCCCTGCCAAGATCATGTGACCCTAGTTAGCCCATTCAGATGCTCTCTTCCTAGAATTCTAATCTTGAGTATAATGGCAGAAAGGATGAAGGGACAAGAACTGAATCATCCTCTTTGGATCTCAGCTTCCTTACCTGTACAGTTCATTTAAGATTCAATAAACATTGCATGGTGGTTAACATTCTTCTACTACATTCTTCAGTCCTCATGCCCTAAAGAAGCCATTCACCTACACCCACTGCTCAACTCCCCAGTCCTGCTCCAGCTTCCATTATTTCTGGGCCTGGATCTTCAGCATTTCTTTCAAGTCAGCAAGTTACCCCATCCTTGCAAAAAATTCCCTCTTTGCTGAAGCCAACCAGGTACATTTCCATGGCTTTGAGAGAAGAGGCAGTGGGTATGGGCAGAGAAGAGGTTGATTTTAGTCATGACAAGACTAAAGTTGGAAATGCAGGACCTGGAGATTACAACTTGGGACACATGGTGGGGATTCATACTGATAGCTGGTGAGATGACTGAGGGAGATTTCACAGGAAGAGGAAAAAGGAGACCACACATAGAATCTTGGAGGATATGGAAAAGAATGAAAACCAGCAAAAGGACCGATAGAGTTTGGATGTTATTGTCCCCGCAAAACTCATGTGGAAATCTAATCCCCAATGTGGCAGTGTTGGGAGCTGTTTGAATCATGGGGGCAAATCCCTCATAAATGGATTAATGCTCTCCCTGGGGGATGGGGATAGTGAGTGAGTTCTCACTCTATTAGTTCCCCCGAGAGCTGGTTGTTTCAAAAACCCTAGGACCTCCCCTCTTTCTCTTGCTTCCTCTCACCATGTGGTCTGCTTATACCCAACAGCTGCCTGCCACTTTCCGCCATGAATAGGAGCAGCCTGAGGCCTGTGCCAGATGCAGCTTCCCCAGAATCATAAGCCAAATAAACCTCTGTTCTTTATAAATTACCCAGTTTCAGGTATTCTGTTATAGCAATACAAAAAATGGATGAGTACAAGGACCCAAGAAGAATCATTTAAAAGATTGGTCAAGAGAGAATGCAGTCTTGGCAGGAAAAGGAGAACTTTTTAGGAGCCTGGGAGAGGTCAGCAGTATAAAATACCAGCAAGAGTGTCAAGGAAGAAAATGTAAATGATTAGGGAGGGGGCAATTAGAGGTCACTGGGGACATTAGGAAGAGCAGATTGAATAGAGAGGAGATAACAGTCCATCTCTTCAGACTGTTGGAGGAGCAAATGAGCTGGCACTGTAAATTGGGAGGAGCTACCAAATGGGAGAGGCTCACACTCTGATTTCTCTGAGCTTCTGGAAAGAGCAATAATGCTGGCCTCCTCTACCATCCTTCCCTCTCATGGACTTTGACTAAAACTTGCCAGCAAGTCCCTACACACCACTGGAGTCCTCACCTGTCCAGAGGGCTTGTCTTGGAAAGCTCTGTGTCAGAGTCACTCAGGAGCCCAGGGGCCCAATAGAGAGGCTGAAGACAGACACAGGTGGTATCGCTATGCCCATTGTACAAGTAAGGAAACCGAGGCTTAGAGAAGTTAAGGGACTTTCCCAAAGACACACAACCAGATTTCTGGAGTCTAGTGGCTACCAGATGCCAGGCCCCAGAATCATGAAGTTTAGTGCAATTGTTGCCTCCTTGTCACCAAGGGATGAGCTGTTGGCTACATGAAATTTGGCCCGAGGGATTTAGAGGCAACATGATGCAGTGGTTAAGAGGTTGGCCACTGGATCCATACAGCTTGGGTATTATCTTGGGCAACCTACTTAGCTTCCCCAGTCCTCAGTTTTCTCATCTGTAAAATGAGGAAATATACACAAAATAATACTCATTTACTTCATCAGGTCATTAAATATTTGGGAAGCATTTAGAACACTACATAGTAAATAAATTTACTTGAAAGCAAGTCAGTGAACTCAGTGATTTAAGCAAAATGGTCTTGGTTGAAAAAGATTAGACCCAATCACTCATTGTCCATGGTATCACTACTGTTTTAGAGTAAAATATCCTCCTTGGAGAGAATCTGGCAATTACAGCAGAGTGCAAAGGAAACAAAAGAGATGACTACTGTCAACGTTTTGCCAGAGTGATGTCAGCAAGATGGTAGAGTATAAGATTCCAGCCTTCATATCCCCACTGAAACATCAGTTTTCACAACCATTCATGGACAGGAATACCTCTATGGGAACCTAAGAGTCCAGTGGAGAGATTCCAGCACTCAGTTCAAGCAAAAAATCTGAGAATAGATGCACTGAAGAAGATAAGAAGAAGTTTCACTTTACTGGTATCACCCCTCCCCGAAAACAGTACAGTTCAGTGCCAAGAGAGAATCCCTTAGCCTGAAATTTCTCCTACAGGGGATAATGAGAGCAAAGTGAGTATCCAGCTTTCCTAGTCTTATAGAACATTGCCAAAGAGTCTCACTTCTGCTTCACCCCACCCAGATCACTGAGCAGATTGCACACCTCATAGTCTTGGGGGAGTTAGGAGCAGGGAAAAGGGGCTCACAGCAATCACTACACATATCTCAAAATCTGGCTCAAGACTACAACAAGGGAGGGCAGGTGCACTCGTAGAAAAGACCTGAGAGACCTCCAAAATCTCTAGCTGGCCTGACTTTCTCCCAAAGCCAGTCAGTAAAGACTGGAGGAGGCAACTGCTTCTTTAAATGTGAAGGCAGCAATGCAAGACTTTAAGGAACATGAAGAATCAACAAAATATGACACCACCAAAGGGACAAAATAAAAGGTCCAGGGGCTGATCCCAAAGAAATAGAGATCTATGAATTGCCTGATAAAGAATTCAAAATAAAAATAAGTGCCTTAAGGAAGCTCGTAGAGCCACAAGAGAACACAGAGAAACAACTAAATGAAATCAGGAAAACAATACATAAACAAAGTGAAAAGTTCAACAAAGAGCTAGAAATTATAAAAAGGAACCAAACAGAAATCTGGAGCTGAAGAATACAGTGACTGGGCTGAAAAATTCAATAGAGAACTTCGACAGAACACTCAATCAAGCAAAAGAAAGAATCAGTGAACTCAAAGACAGATCATTTGAAATAATCTAGTCAGAGGAACAAAAAGAAAAAAATGATTAAAAAGAGTGAAGAAAGCCTGTATGACTTATGAGATACCATGACTTAAAACAACTTATGTGCTGTGGGTGTTCTAGAAGGAGCAGAGAAAAAGAAAGGTTCAGAAAGCTTATTGAAAGAAGTAATGACAGAAAACTAACTAAATCTGAGGAAGGAGATGAACATTCAGAACTAAGATGCCCAAAGAACCTCATATATGCTGCACATCCAGAGATCATTACCAAAACACATTATGATCAAATTGTCAGACATCAAAGACAAAGAGAGAATTTTGAAAGTAGCACAAGAAAAGTGACATCATGTACAAGAGAAACTTAATACGAGTATCAGTGGATTTCTCAGCAGAAGCCTTGCAGTCCAAGAGAGAGTAAGACAATATATTCAAAGTGCTAAAAGAAAAAAACAAAACAAACAAACAAAAAAAACCTTCCAGCCAAAAATACTTCTTCACCCAGCAAAGCAGTCTTTCAGAAATGAAGGACAAATAAAGACTTTCCCAGATAAACAAATGCTGAGGGAGTTCATTACTATTAGACCTGCCTTACAAGAAATGCCAAAGGAAGTTCTTCAACTTGAAACAAAAAGACACTAAATACCAACTTGAAAACATGTGCAAGTATAAAATTTACTAGCAAAGGTAAGTATATAGTCAAGTTCAGAACACTCTAATACTGTATTGGTGGTATGTAAGTCACTTTTAGCCCTATTATGAAAGTTTAAAGACAAATGTATTAAAAATAACTATAGCTACAGTAATTTGCTAATAGACACATATTATAAAAAGATATAAATAATAATACCAATAATATAAAATGTGGAGGAGAAGTAAAAGCATTGAGTTTTTGTATGCAATCAAAGTTAACTTGTTATCATCTTAAAATAGTCAGTTATAACTATAAAATGTTTCACAAGGGTACTCAAAAAATTCATGGAAAGATTCATATTCTTTTAGTCCTATTTTTCCACAAACTTTTTAAAGTACCCATGCATGTAGGCCTCATGGTAATCACAAAGAAAAAATTTGTAGTAGATACATAAAAGATAAAGAGAAAGTAATCAAAACATAATACTACAAAAAAAAAATCATCAAATCACAAAGGAAGACAGCAGAAGAGAAAGAAACCAACGAATTGTGAAACAGTCAGAAAACAATTAACAAATGGCAGTAGTAAGTCCTTACCTAGCAGTAATTGCTTTAAATATAAATGAGTTAAATTCACCAATCAAAAGACAGAGTACCTGAACAAATTAAAAACAAAATCCAATTATATGCTGCCTACAAGAGACTAACTTTAGTTTTAAGGACACGCATAAGCTGAATGTAAAGAGATTTTTTTTAAAAAGATATTTCATACAATGGCAGCCAAAGAGAGCAGGAGTAGCTATACTTATATCAGATTCAATAGATTTTAAGTAAAAAACTGTCACCAGAGACAAAAAATGTCTCTATATACACTCAAAGACAAATTAAAGTTTGAGAACATAAGTTATAGACTAAGCTGGTCTCTGCATGCAATGGAGAATGTACTACAAAAATGGCTATAATATTTGAAAGAAATCATTGCTGTGACCTTTGTATGCATAATTAAGAGATCAGAAATATGATCAATAGATTATTAAGAAAATAATAAAATAACATTGAGCACCTTTGTGCATATTTAAGCATTGGTGTCCAATTTTTATAGTTTTTCAGGGTTTTCTTTTTTCTTCCTAATTAATGTTTAGTCTATTACTTGTGCTCTTGCCTATTCATAAGAGCAAAGAGTTAGGATGACCTAAATGCCAAATAATTTATGGGCTACTTAAATAAATAATGGCCACAAACTGTATATGTGGAGTGATCCAAGTTTTATTTAAAAAATTAATTATACCTCAGGAGGGATCCACAGGAAGATATGTTCAGTAATTGTCTCCGAGAGGGTAGGTTATAGGTGTTCTTCTTTATTCTTCTTTGGTTTATGTTTTTCTCAGGCTCACTTCTAAACTTTTCTATAATAAATATGTATTGCTATTTTAATAAGAAAAATAGAAATAGTAACTAACAGTGATATATATAATAGCTAACATTAAACACTTACTGTGTGCTAAATGCTTGATGTAAATTACCTTACTGAATGCAACTCACCTACTTTTTACAATAAACTTTTAATTTTAAAAATAGATTTATGGAAAAGTTGCAAGATAGTACATAGACTTTCCAAATATTTTACACCCCATTTCTCCTATTGTTAACATCTTACATTAATGTAGTGTACTTGTGTGTTGGTCAGGGTTCTCCAGAGAGACGGAATCAATAGAATATGCTATAAATACACAAGAGGGGATTTATTAGGAGAACTATCTCACATGATTGTGAAGAGAAGTCCCACAATAGGCCATCTGCAAACTGGGTGCTGATATCATGGCTCAGTCCAAGTCCGAAGGCCTCAAAGCCAGGGAAGCTGATGGTGTCCTTGGTGTGAGTCCTGGAACCCAAAGCTGAAGAGTCTTGAGCTCTGATGTCCACAGACAGGAAAGAAGAGTATATCCCAGCTCCAGCAGATAGAGACAGCAATTTGCCTATTTTCTCCATTTTTTGTTCTCTCCAGGCCCCCAGCAGATTGGATGGTTCCTGCCCATATTAAAGGCAGATCTTTTTCCCACCCAGTCTGCTCAGGCTCTCGTGCTAACCTCTTCTGGACACACCTAAAGAGATAGATAGCTTTACTGAGTTTCTAGGCATTTCTAATCAAGTTGACACCTAGATTTAACCTTCACAATTAGTTACAACTTAAAGTCCATACTTTTTTGAGATTTGCTTAGTTTTTTCCTAATATCCTTTTTCTGCTCCAGGACCCCACCAGGATACCACATTACCTTTAGTCATCATGTCTCTTCTGGTTCCTCTTGGCTGTGACAGTTTCTCTTTCCTTCTTTTTGATGACCTTGACAATTTTAAGGAATGCTTGTCAGGTATTTTGTAGACTGTCTCTTGATTGTGTTTTCTTTGATATTTTTCTTATAATTAGACTGGGATTATGGGTTTGGGGGAGTAAGACCACAGAAATGAAGTGTCATTCTCAGTACATCATATCAAAGGTACATGTTATTAAGATGACTGACCACTAATGATGTTAACCTTGATTGCCTGGCTGAGGTAGTGCTTGCCAGGTTTCCACTGTAAAGTTATTCCTTTCCCCCCATTTTCCATACTTGTAGTAGTTGGAAGGAACTCCCTGTGCACAGCCCATACTTCAGGAGTGGGGTGTTACATGCCACCTCCAGGATGGAGTATCTACATAAATATTTGGAATGCTTCTTCGCAGATTTGTTTATTCTCCCTCATTAATTAATTTATTTATTCAATCATTTATATCAGTATAACCTAATGGATATTTATTTTATACTTTGGGTTATAATCCAGTACTATCTTACTTATTTTGTTGTGCAAATTGTTCCAGCTTTGGACAGTAAGATCTCTTTCAGCAGGTTCCTGTGTCCCTCTGACTTACCATCATCATTATCTACATTTTAAAGATGAAAAACTCAGCTTGAGAGTAGTTAAATAACAGCTCAAGGGTAACACTGCTAGAAAGCAGGGGTCTCTTTCTAACTTTTAGGCAGCAAGTATGACCACTGGGATCCACTGCATCCTCTAAAAAAAAAAAAAAATTACATGCACATAAACGCACGCACGCACACATGTTCTTAGGACTTTAGGAGTTTGGAAATGTACTAATTTATCTTAATCTATGGTCTTTGGCTATGGTTTTCTTTTCATGCCTGTGTGTGTATGTACGTTTAGTTTGTTCCTAAAAATGCTTATCGTTAGATATTTTATTTGTTCCAATAAATGCTTTTTTGTTGGACATTTCAGTTATTCCAAATTTTTTCTAATTTTTGCAACACAGAGAAGTAACAATTAGCCATAAAGAACTAGAATTAAAAAGTCAATTTAAAACACCTTGAGGGCTGGTCATTTAGCTCACTTGGTTAGAGTGTGGTGTTAATAACACCAAGGTCAAGGGTTCAGATCCCCTTATCAGCCAGCCACTGATAAATAAATAAATAAATAATGAAATACCTTGAAAAGACAGAAATGCTTAAAGACATCTAAGGTTGCAAAATCACTTCACAAGGAACTAAAAATACTAATACTTCCAAAACAGCTGCTGCGGATATCAGTTTTCATCACTTCATAAGGCCATGCAGCTGCTCAACCAGCTTTTGGCCAAGTACCTACGTGTAGCTCGCCTGTGCCAGCACATCACTTTCTGTGCTAACCTCCATGTGGCACACGTGGCTCAGCACTCTCCCAGACTCATGCACACCTCCTGCTCCAGAAAGCAGCAAAGGTAAACCTCCTCCTGCTGCCCAGCACCACTTTGCCTCTCACTCCAGTTCTGCACTCCAGGCATATCCAGGGGTTTGCAGATCACTGTACTAGAGAGTGCGCTCCCGTGGGTTACACAGTCCATTCTTTCAGCCCAGAATCACCCTCCCCCCCGCCAGCCCACCTGGGAAACTCCTCTATCAGAGCACACTGTTGGTGTCCAGGGGGGTGTTGCTGCCTGACCTTTGTGTTTTCCACAACCCTGTCCCACCCTTCATCTCCCCAGCCCTCACAACAACCCTGTGAGGTGGGCAAGGAACCTGTGCCAATATACAGAGGAGGAAACTGAGGCATAGAGTTAGAAGCAGAGACAGAGCTGGAACCCAAGCCCCTCCCTCGGAATCCAGTGTTCCTTCCTTACCCCCTCGCTGCATGTGGTCTCTGCTCTGGATCTTTTGTGGGAGATACCAACTCAAGACCTACCATGCCTCTCACCAGGATTGTGTTGATACATGGGCACCTCTTCAAAGGCAGCTGTCTCCTTGTATCTGCAAACAAAAGAAGCAGCAGCAGAAAGCTGAGGAGTCTGAAGCTTTTCTCCTCTGACAACAGCATCAAGGCCAGGACCAAAGTAGGTATGAAGAAAAACCAATGCTGCAGTTGACAATCTGGGGTCCACGGGTACAGCACCAGGCAGCCAAGAGCAGGATTTCTCAACCTCGACATTACTGACATTTGGGGTCTGATGATTCTATGTTGTGAGGATTGTCCTGTGCATTGCAGGATGTTTAAGCAGCATCCCTGGTCTTTATCTGCTAGATGCCAGTAGCAGTCCCTGCCCCAGGTTGTGAAAACCAAATATGTCTCCATATTGACAAATGTCCTTTGGGGTCCAAAATTGTACCTGTGTAGAACCACTGGCCTAGATTTTCCAGGACAGTGTCTGCCTTACTTGCATTCTTTTCCAGAAATACAATTTATTCAACATGTAACTGTGACTTGAGTTATGTACCTTTAAAGGATTTTTTTTACATCAATCAATGTACAAATTCTTTGTCAGGCATGATGTCCTAATTTGGGATTTTAAAATATGATCCCATGGCATGTGCACAAAGAGAGGACAGTTATCCTCTTCTGGGGAAGAAGAGAAGGCCCGAAAGCTTGTCCTCTGGCCAAAGGCTTGGCATCCTGGAGATGTGCCCAGCCAGCCTTAGGATGGGGCCTACCTGCTCACCCTAAGGTGCCAGATGATCTCTGACCAAGACACAGACCTTCTCTCAATGTTGTTTCCCCACCGCCAACACATATCTTTCCAGGGTAGGGCTTTGCCATGAAAACAAAATGGCAGCCTACAGAGTAGCGAGTGTCCTGGTGACCACGTCTCCCTGTGGTCTGAGTGAGTAGAAGACAGAATCCCCCCCCCCACCCTCACCCCCACCGTTCTCAGCAGGGGGAATGTGTTCACCAGGTTGACTAGGTTAGCACTGAGTTTTCAGGCCAGAGCAGCAGAAAGATGGTCTACTCAAAGGATTGATATGTGTGCCCAAGTTGCAGAACCGCTTAATAAACCTCTACCCTTCTGAAAGATAGTGGGATTGGGGAGGGGGAGCTGTTTTCTGTTTCTCCCAGGATGGATTCAATGTCAGAAGCTTCTCCTGGAGGGGGAGAGATTTAAATAGACTGGGCAAATTCACCTGGCAGCCAGGGCCTGGGGCACTAGCAATGGACAGGAAGGAGGGGTTAGTGGATTCTTATTGGCCAGAGGCAGGTGGGTGGACAAGTGGCCTTTCTCATCCCTTTTAGTTCAAAGTCCTCTGTTGGGCTTTGGACAGTGATTCTCACGTAGGCCTGAGATGGCGTTCCAGTCAAGCACTTTCTGACTCAGTAGGTCAGGGATGGAACCCAGATGTTTTTTAATACTTTTAATAAGCACTTTGGGCAAGTTTGGAGAGGCAAATTCATATTCCTTGTCCTTGGCATATTCCTTTCATCGCAGCTCCCTGCTCTCTGAGAACTTCACGAGCTCCCTGCAGCCCTGGGCCTCCTGAGGGCGCAACTGCATTATCACACTCCTGGTGCCAGCCAGATGCCTGCACTGAATTGGTGCTCGATACATATTTGTTGACAAAATAAGTTGTCAGATAGACCTCTCTGCATGCAAGATGCATATCCTTTTTCTCAAAGACTTTATATTTTTAGAGCAGTTTTAGACTTTCAGCAAAATTGAGATAAAAGTATAGAGATTTCCCATATGCCCCCTACCCTACATGTCCATCTCCCATTGTCAACATCCCCCAGCAAAGGGTACATTTGTTACATACCTGACCTATTTTTATTGAAGTAGAGAATTTCACAGAATTTTCTTCTTTTTAATCAACTTTATTTTTTAAATCAACTTTACATACTATAGACTGCACTCATTTAAAGTATTAGTTGGGTGAGTTCTGAGTATACACTGGTGTACACTTACTTAACAATGACCACAATCGAAATACAGACTATTTCCATCATCCCGTGAGTCCCTTCCTGTCCCTTTGCAGGCAATCCGCAGACAACCTCTGGTCTTCTTCCTGTCCCTGCAGACTAATTTGCGTGTTCTAGAATTACACATAAATGGAATCATACGCTATGTGTTCTTTTATGCCTGGCTCTTTTCATTCAGCATAGTGATTTTGAGATTCATCTATATTGTTGGGTAGATCAATCTTTTTTGTTGCTGAGTAGTATTTTATTATATGAATGTACAACAGTTCGTTTATTCATTCACCTGTTGATGGGCATTTGAATTATTTCCAGGGTTTTTGTTTTGTTGTGTTTTTTGGCAGCTGGCCAGCACTGGGATCCGAACCCTTGACCTTATTGTTACAAAATTGTGCTCTCACCAAGTGAGCTAACTGGCCAGCCTCTGTTTCCAGGTTTTGGTTATTGTGAATAAAGCCTCTACAAACACGTCTGTGTAAATATTTGTGTGGACATATGTTTTCATTTCTTACAGAATTTTCTAGCACTGGGATAGGTGGCCAGGAGTGGCAACATCAGGAAAACCCCTCCCTCCTCCATGAAGCCAAGAAACATTTATTAGGACTATGATGTGCCAGGCCTGCGCTCCAGGCTGAGAAAGCCAGGACAAAGAGCGTTCTCAAGACCTGGCAGTGTGGTCAGCACCGTGGCCAAGGTGCCTTCTGCGGAGGGGGCCGGCCAGCCAGGGAGGCCGAGAGCGCATCAAAAATCTTCAGACCACATTCTACCGGAAAGACCTCAGTTTGAATGCAGGTGTGTGAGGGAAAGCTTTTAACGGCTCAGAGGGAAATACTTTTTAACTAAATTATCACATTTTTTTCTCACTTAACTCCAAGGTAAATTTCCCTGAGAGATGGGAGTTTCCACAGGGAAGAGAGAGAAATGTAGGCCTAGGGACAGACCTTTCCAGGGAGGGTGAGCCTGGGCAGGCCTCTGGACAAACAGAAAGGTGTATTTGTTTCCAAGGGCTGCTGTGACAAATTATCAAATTCGGTGACTTCAAACAACAGAAATTTATTCTCACACAGTTCTACAGACCAGAGTTTGAAATCAAGGTGACAGTATGGCCACACTCCTCCTGGACACTCTGGGGGAGAAACATTCCTTCCCCCTTCCAGCTGCTGGTGGATCCGGGAGTTCTTCAGCTTGTGGCAGCATAACTCTCATCTCTGCCTCAGTCTTCCATGGCCTTCTTCCCTGTGAGTGTCTGTCTCTGTGTCCTTTCTCTTGTAAGGACATCAGTCATTAGGTTCAGGGCCCACCCTAAATCCCAGATGCTGTCGGCTTGAGGTCCTTAACTAATTCCATCAGCAAGGACCCTGTTTCCAAATATGGTCACACTCATAGGTACCAGGGGTTAGGACTTGGAGATACCTTTCTGGAGAGACACAATTCAACCCACTACAGAAGATGAACTACCATGAGTGTGAAAAACTCTCAAAAGTTAATGGTAATAAAAGCCAATATTATTAAGAGTTTCCCATGTGCCAGGATCTGCCCTAAACACTAGACATAGATTATCAATCACATTTAATCCTCTCAGCACTTCTGAGGTAGGTACGATCATTAGTTCCAGTTTGACAGAGGAGGAAACTGTGGCACTGGGAGCTTCACTAACATGTCCACACAGCCCACAAAGAAGCAGGCCAACCCAGAACCACCGCATCATTTTGCCTCCAGCAAGTGTTGAAGACAAGTGCATTCTAGTGCAGGCTTTGCCCCTGAAGTTCTTGGAGGCCTTGGACACCTTTCTCCTTTCAGAGTCTGGGGGACTTGGTGGGGGAGAATGTAAGGGGTGAGAGGGAGCTCTCAGAGCCTAGGATTGGCAGCAGCCATTGAGGCAGAAGGATGGGGTACCAGGAAGGACCCAAAACAGAATATGGGGAATAGAAGCAGAGGCAACATTTCAGCTTTGAAAATTGCATCTCAAGAATAGGGCAGGAGTCCTGGCATCTGAGGAGCTACAGGAATGAGGGTGCTCAGGGAGATGCCAGCCTGAAGCTGGGGGCTGCCTTAGTAGCCCCATCTATCTGAGGCAGAAGTTTGCCCTGCCTGGGAGCCAGGCTGGGCTGGGTCCCCATCTTCTTGACCTGCTTGGTAGGAATGGGCTATGGAAAGTAAAATTCTGACAGCTCACAACAACCAGGTAAGAGGCAAAGGGGAAGCAGTGGACAGAGGGGACCATCCCAGTTTAGTCAATCCTCCCTTCTCCTACCGAAAGATTTATTCTCTTTTCCACATTCTTTCTTAGTCAATCAATCTACTTTCTTAAGGTAATCAAATCTGAAACCTACCCATTATCCAGATCAGCCCAAGAAAAGCTGAGCCCAAACCCTTCTCTGGTGTGCAGATGGATTATTCAGAAACGGTCTGTGAGCAGTTTAGAAAGCAGCCAGAACAGATTCATTAGTAGGCATATGCATCGAAGAACCAATATTTATTGATCACTTACGTGCTAGGCACCAAGCTGAGTGTTTTTATGCATTATTGAGTTCAGTAAAGCCTTTGATCAAGTTCTCATGAAATCCTTGTGGACCACAGGGTTCTGCCCAGTTTGATTTCAGTGGTGTGGAAGATGAAATGGTGTCGAAGATGACATGGTGTCATCCCAGCAGGTGTCACAAAGGTGGGGGAAATGGCAAATACATAGGACAACAGAATGGGGTCCCAAAATGATTTTGACTGGCCAGAAACAGACACAAATACAAGGTCCAGCACATAGTCACCACGTATGGTGGTGCAGGCTTTTCACTGCCCAAGTGCGCCTGTTGGGGTCGAGAGACTGAGTGGGGCTGAAATCCAGCCTGCACTCCCTTCACTTCTACCTGGAGGAATAAAGTTCACAGTGAAGAGCCCTTATAAATGTGCAGCAGTGTTGACTCATCAGTTTTGAAAAATTGGGGTAAAATATATATAACATAAAGTTTGTCATTTTATTAATTTTTAGATGTACAGTTCAGTGGTATTAAGTACATTCACTTTGTTGTGCAAACATAACCACTATTTTCAAAACTTTTCATCACCCCAAACAGAAACTCTAGACCCATTAAGCAATAACATCCCATTCCCTTCTCCCGCAGCCCCTGGTCACCCCTAATCTACTTTCTGTTTCTGTGCTTATTGTAGATATTTCATATGTGGCATCATACAGTATTTGTCCCTTTGTGTCTAGTTTATTTCACTTAACATAATGTCGTCAAGTTTTATCCATATTGTAGCGCGTGTACCAGAACTTCATTCCTTTTCATGGCTGAATAATATTCCATTGTATGGATACACTACCTTTTATTTATCCATTTATCTGTTGATGAACACCTGGGTTGCATCTACCTTTCAGCTGTTATGAGTAATGCTGCTATGAACATTGGTGTGCAAGTACCTGGTGAGTCCCTGTTTTCACTTCTTTTGGGTAGATACCTAGAAGTAGAGTTGCTGAGTCATATGGTAATTCTATGTTTAGATTTTTGAGGAACAGCCAAACTGTTTTCCACAGCAGTGGTACCATTTTACATTTCCAATAGAATGTTTAAGAGTTCCAATTTCTCCACATCCTTGCCAACACTTGTTTTTGCTTTTTGGTTTTTTAATTCTAGCCATTCTAAGTGGGTGTGAGCTGGTATCTCATTGCGGTTTTGATTTGCATTTCCCTAGTGACTAATGATATTGAGCGTCTTTTCATGTTCTTTTTTTTTTTTTAGTATTAACTTTTTCTTTCTTTTTTTTTTTCAGGGAAAATTATACAGTTTTATTAAGCTCTTAGACCAATTCTGGACTTTACAAAACATACTTTTGTTGTTAAAAAAAAAAAAAAGATCAAGTCACAATCTGTACCCATTAAGAGTAACTTCATTCTCCATCCTTCCCCAAACCCCTTGAAAACACCATTCTACTTTCTGTCCCTGTGAATTGGACTAGTCTAGGTACATCACATAAGTGGAATCATATAGTATGTACCCTTTTGTAACTGGCTTGTTTCATTTAACATAATGTTGTCAAAGTTCATCCACGCTGCAGCATGTGTCAGAACTTTCTTCCTATTTAAGGCTGAAATAGACTCCGTTGTATGTATATATACATTTTGTTTATCCATTCATCTGTCAGTGGACATTTGGGTTGCTTCCACCTTTTGGCTATTTTGAATAATGCCACTATAATCACGGGTGTACAAATATCTCTTTGAGACCTACTTTCAATTGTTTGGGGTACATACCCAGAAGATGAATTGCTGGATCATATTTACTTTTTTGATAAGCTGCCACACTGTTATCGACAGTGGCCACACCATTTTACAACCCCACCAGCAGTGCACAGTGTTCCAGTTTCTTTACATCCTCGTCAACACTTGTTATTTTCTGTTTTTGTGTTTTGTTTTATTTTGCTTTGTTTTTTTATAGCAACCATCCTAATGGATGTGAGGGGATCGCCACATGATGGTTTTGATTTGCATTTCTCTAATGATTAGTGATATTGAACATCTTTTCATGTGCTTATTGACAGTTTGTGTATCTTCTTCACATATCTTCTTGAATAGAGATGTCTATTCAAGTCCTTTGTCCTTTTTTTTTTTTTTTTAATTGGGTTGTGTTTTTGTTGTTATTGTTGAGTTGTAAGAGTTCTTTATATATTCTGGATATTAACCCTTTATCAGATACATGACCTGCAAATATTTTCTCCCATTCTTTGCGTTGCCTTTTGATCTGTTGATTGTGTCTTTTGTTGCACAAGTTTTTTTATATTTTCATGAAGTCCTATTTGTCTATTTTTTCTTTTGTTGTATGTGCTTTGTGCATCCTATCCAAAAAATCATTGCCAAATCCAATGTCATAAAGCTTTTCCCATATGTTTTCTTCTAAGAATTTTATAGTTGTAGCTCTTGTGTTTAGTTCTTTGATCCATTCTGAGTTAATTTCTGTATATGTAGAAAGTCCAGCTTTATTCTATTGCATATCTAGCTTTTCCAACACCATTTGTTGAAAAGACTGTCCTTTTTTCATTTAATGGTCTTGGGATTCTTGTCAAAAATCACTTGACTATCTATGTGAGGGTTTATTTCTGGAATCTCTATTCTATTCTACTGGTCTATATGTTTATCTTTATACCAAGACCACACCATTTTTATTACTATTGTTTTGTGATAAACTTTGAAATCAGGAAGTGTGAGACCTTCAACTTTATTCTTTTTTAAGATTGCTTTGGCTATTTAGGATATCATGAGATTTCATGTGAGTTTTAGGATGGATTTTTCTATTTCTGCAAAAAATGCCATTGGGTTTTTAAAATTATTATTATAAGCATATTCATTATGAAAAACCATGATTTTTCTTTATGCCCTTTATCCAACCCATCCCTCCCCAAACCCCGACCCTGCCTCCCCTCCATCTCTAGTATCCTTAGGTTTGTTTTCCCCTTCTGAAAGTTCAATGTATTGTTTTGGTCTTTTCTTTCTTTCTTTTCTCTCTCCTTCCTTCCTTCCTTCCTTCCTTCCTTCCTTCCTTCCTTCCTTCCTTCCTCCCTTCCTTCCTAGCACCCAGTTATGAGTGAGAACATGCAGTATATCTCTTTCCTTGTCTGGCTTATTTCACTTTACATAATTTTCTCCACACTCATCCATGTTGCTGCAAATGGCAGAACTTCATTCTTTTTTATGCCTGAGTAATATTCCATTGTGTATATATAGCACATTTCCTTATCCAGTTATCCGTTGATGGACACTTAGGTTGGTTCCATATTTTGGCTATTGTAAATAGAGCTGTGGTGAACACAGAGTGCAGGTGTCCTTTCGACATGATGATTTTCATTCCTCTGGGTATATACCCAGTAATGGGACTGCTGGATCATATGGCAGTTCTATCTGTAGTTGTTTGAGGATCCTCCATACTGTTTTCCATAATAGCTGTAATAACTTACAGTCCCACCAACAGTGTAGAAGAGTTCCCCTTTCCTCACATCCTCGCCAGCATTTGTTGTTCTTCATCTTCTTAATAGCCATTGGGATTTTGGTAGCATTTTGCATTGAGTCTGTAGGTTGCTTTGGATAAGTTGACATCTTAACAATATTAAGTCTTCCAATCCATATACTGGGATGTCTTTCCACTTATTTGTGTCTTTAATTTCTTTCAGTAATGTTTGTAGTTTTCATTGTATAAATCTTTCACCTTCTTGGTCAAGTTTATTGCTAAGTATTTTATTCTTTTCAATGCTACTATAAATGGGATTGCTTTTCTAATTTCCTTTTCAGATTGTTCAATATTAGTGTACAGAAACACAACTGATTTTGTTTATTGATTTTGTGTCCTGCAATTTTGCTAAATTAATTTCTTAGTTCTAATATTTTTTGTGGAACATTTAGGGTTTTGTACATATAAGATCATGTCTTCTAACAAAGATAGTTTTACTTCCTTTTTTATTCAAATGCCTTTTATTCCTTTTTCTTGCCTAATTGACCTGGCTAGGACTTCCAGTACTGTGTTGAATAGAAGTGATGAAAGCAGGCATCCTTGACTTGTTCCTGATCTTAGAGAAAAAGTATTCGGTCTCTGGATTGTCTGTTCTTTTGATGAGTTGCACTATTTCTTATCCCTTCCTTCTTGCCACATCCTCTTCTTTTCCTGTCTGTATTAGTCCTTTTTCTGTTGCTTAAAACAGAATACCCAAAACTAGGTAATTTATGAAGGCATGAAATTTATTTCTTACAGTTTTGGAGGCTAGCAAGTCCACAGTCCAGGGGGTGCATCTGGAAAGAGCCTTCTTCTGAGTGGGAACTCTACAAGGTCCCGTGGTGACCAGGGTATCACATGGTGAGATATGGTGGTACATATTCTTTCTTGTTGTGCAACCATAACCACTATTTTCAATATAGTGGTACATATTCTTTTTTGTACTTAACGCCACTGAACTGTACATCTAAAAACTACTAAAATGGCAAATTTTATGTTATATATATTTTACCCCAATTTTTCAAAACTGATGAGTCAACACTGCTACACATTTATAAGGACTCTTCACTGTGAACTTTACAAAGGCTCCTATTCCTCTAGGTGGAAGTAAGGGGAATGCAAGCTGGATTTCAGCCCCACTCATTCCCTCAACTCCAACAGGGGCACATCAGCAGTGAAAAGCCTGCATCACCATACGTGGTGTGATTGGGTTATTTGTCTTTTTGTTGTTGAATTGTAGGAGTTCTTTATATATTTCGGATATTAAACTCTCATCAGATACATGATTTGCAAAATTTTTTCCATTCTGTATGTTGTTTTTTTCATTCATTTTCTTTCTTTCTTTTTTCTTATGCTTGTTTTTTTGTTTTGTTTTGTTTTGGGGGAGTGACTGCCTGGCACAGGGATCAAATCTTTGACCTTGGCCCTTTCTTGATAGTGTCTTTTGATGCACAAAATATTTAATTTTGTGAAGTCCAATTTATCTTTTTTTTTTTTTTTGGTCATCTGTGCTTTTGATGCCGTATTTAAGAAACCATTGCCAAATCCAAAGTCATGAAGATTTTCCCCTATGATTTCTTCTAAGCATTTTATAGATTTAGCTCTTACATTTAGGTCTTTGACCCATTTTGAGTTAATTTTTGTATATGGTATAAGGTAAGGGTACAACTTTACTCTTTTGCTTGTAGATATCCAATTTTCTCACTACCATTTGTTGGAAGGACTGTCCTTTCCCCATTGAATAGTCTTGGCACTCTTGTCAAAAATTAAACCTTGTTTGTATTATTGATTCAGTATTCACTGGAGTCAGTGACCTCAGAGACCCTTTCAACCATGGAGCCAAGCTTGTAAAGGATCTTGTCCAAGAGTGTGGCCACCCTCTTCCCCCAAAGCATCCTCTCTGTGACACCTCCTGCAAAGCTGCTGAAAATGATAGGCTGTCAACAGGAATCTACTTCTTCAAGTGATATTTTAACTTAACACTTTAAAAGGAGGCAGAGTGGTGTTCTGGGAAGAACTGACAGACTTGGGTTTAAATACCAGTTGTGTCTCCAGCTCTATGGCCCCAGCAAATTACTTAATCTCTCCAAACCCCAGTTTACTAATCTGTACAGTGGAAAAATTATACCAACTATAGCTGGCCATATGCAATCTGTCTGCCCCTTCCCCATTCTAGTGACATTACCTGAGCTCTGTCTCATCTTCTTGCTGCAGGGTGGGCACATGACCTGGCCAAGTATGATTGCCTTTCTCCTGTCCACTGAGTAGATATATGACCTTCATGGGAGCCAATCAATCTCCCCAGGTAATTTGCTCTATGCACAGAGAGGGGGCCTCTCTCTTCCCCTGAGATTGAGGGTTCTAAAGGCATCCAGGCCTGGGCTGCCTTGGGCATCTTTCCCGCTGTGTAGGGAGAATGTGTCTGAGGGCAAAGCCCACACAGAGGGACGTCAGGTTAAGAAACAGAGCTGGTGAGAGACAGCCCAAACTTATTTGAGTCCTTAGAGCCAGCTATGCCTAAAGTCCACTCCTGTGTTTATCTATTATGTAAAGCAGTAAATTCCCTTTTTGGCTTAAGCTAATTTGAGTTGGGCTTCTGCCAGTAGGAACCAAGAGTCCTGATCAGTCTGCAGGGTAATTGTGTGGATTAAAAGAAATCATACTACAAAGTACCTGGCACTTAGCAGGCATTTTCAGAGAGACCAGCAATCCTGGGTTTCTGGTGTAAGCACAGCTGACAATAGCAACGGGTGGGAATGGCTTGTCTGTATGGGTGGATGAGGGTTGTGGGCATGTGGTCCCAGCGGAGCCACTCAGAGTGTTTCCCTGGGGTTGTCCTGAGGGGAGCAGCAGAGCCCTTTCCTTTCCTCCTGGGCCACTAAGCTGGGTTTCTGTAACCCACAGCTGCCTACAGCCAAGCTCCCTGTCACTTGAGGAAGCCCATCTATGGCAGGAGAGAAGCCAACACACAGAGAAAAGAAATGAGAGGGAAGGCAGAGAGTGAGAGAGCCCGGGACCTGTGTGCATTTGAAGGCTGGCTGCCCCGACCCTGCACTTCCAGGTACTGCAAGAGCCAATGAACTGCTTGTTTTCTTCAGCTTGAGCTGGGTTTCTGTCCTTGTGAGTGGAGGTTTCCTGACTAGTGTGTCCAGAGGCCGGCTGAGGTGAAGCCATAAAAGACGCACTGGGTCGGCTTAGCAGCTGGGACAGTCTGTCCCTCTTTCCTGGCAGGAGAAAGGCCAACATCCTTTCCTGACAAGCCTCTGGGTGTCTGAAGCAGACTGAGACCTGGAAGGGGGAAGACAGGCCTGTTGCAGGGCACTGACACACTTGAATACCCTCTCCAAGTTCTACCCCTCAAATCCTTCGACTACACTGATGTATTGTCTAAAGTGTGCTATCCAATAGATGGGCCTGTGGCAATGATTGTACAGCCAACAAACTTGCTTCGGCCACCTCCTGCTCGTCTAAGAGAGGAGGTCTGGTTCCCCCTCTCCGTTGGTTAGGTGAGGGTGAGAGCCTGCGTGGTCTGCACTGAGCCACGGCAGCAGATCTGACAGCTGGAGGAACACCCAGGCAGGGGGCCTCAGGGCACTCGATCCACCTCCCTGTGGCCTCACCATGTTCTACCTTGTGTGCCCAGCACAGCACCCTCCATTTCCTCATTCATGTGTTACTCAACAAAGATGTAATGAGCACCTACTATGTGCCTGCCACTATTCTAGGAGCAATGATACAACAATGAGCAAAGCAGAGCTCATAGTGCAGTGAGGGGAAACAAACAAATAGGTGAGAAAAACAGTCACAGCATGACAGCCATTAACAGCAGCAACAAGACAGCGAGGGAGGAGGCAGCAGAGAGGGTGAGAGTGGGTTACTCTTTGACATCGGATGACCCAGGATGGCCTCTCGAAGAAAGAAGTGGGGGAACAAGGAGGAATGCACCTGACATGCTCAGGAAATAGGAGTTGCTGTTTGGAAGGTAACATGGTACAGCCTCTTTAGAAAACTGTTTGGTGGTTCCCCCAAAAGCTAGAGTTACCATTTGACCCAGCAATTCCATTTCTAGGCACATACTCAAGAGAAATTAAAACATATGTTCACACAAAATTTTGTGTATCGATGTTTATATAATCATTATTCATAGTAGCCAAGAAGGGAAAACAACCCAAATGTCTATCAACTGAGTGGATAAATAAAATGTGCTATATCCATACAATGGAATATTATCCTGCCATAAAAAGGAATAAAGTACTGACACATGCTACAACATGGATGAGCCTTGAAAACATTATGCTAAGTGAAAGAAGCCAGTCACAACAAAACACACATTATATGATTTCATTGATACAAAATGGCCAGAATAGGTGCTGTAGCTTGGATGGCCCCCTCCAACCTCACTGAGGCTTAATTCCCACTGTAACGGTTGAGGGTGAGAAATCCTATTATGGTGATTGAAAGGTGGGGCCTTGAAGAGGTGATTCGATTGCAAGACCATGCCTTAGTGAATGGATTAATAATGGTGGTCATGGGCATGGTTCTGAGGGCTTTAAAAGCATAGCACCTGAGGAGGTTACTCTCTCTCTCTGCTCCATCATCTTCTGCCACGTGAGACCCCTGCAGTATTGTCACCACCAAGGCCTTCACCAGCTGTGTTCCCTGAACTTTGGACTTCCCAGCCTCTGAAACTGTAAGCAATAAATTCTGTTCTCTTATAAATTACCAGGTTATAAGCAACAGAAACGGTCTAATATAATAGGCAAATCCATGGAAACAGAAAGTAAACTCACGGTTGTCAAGAGCTGGGGGCACAGGCAGTAATTGCTCATGGTTCAGGGTTTCTTTGGGGGCTGGTGAAATGTTCTGGAGTTACATCGTGGTGATGGTTACACAACCTTGTGAATATACTAAAAGCCATTGAATTGTACACTTTAAAAGGGTGAATTTTATGGTACTCAAGTAATATCTCAATTTTTAAAAAGAAAGAAAACAAGGAGAGCAGAGCCTCTGCGAGAGTGAGGAAATATTCCCATACCTAACAGTGTAGCAGTTGCTCAATACATATTTAGTAAAGTAATGTGAAGGCAAGAAGAGTTAACCCCTTTGTGTCCTCTGCCTTTTCACCATGGGGAAGAGACCTCTGACTCCCCAAGTGGTGAGAACCAAGGAGAGCAGCTATCTCTGAGTGTGGAGAGTTCTAGTGTCTGAACAGGGGGGGGACTCAAATCCCTCTTACTTCAGGGGAAAGCCCAGTGAGCTCTGGGAGAAGGGGACACCTGAACCAAAGAAAAGACTGGTGACATAGCAATCCTAGCTTCACGTTCCCCTTCCCTAGGCTGATCTTTCACTTTTTCCTGCTTGTAGAACCTTCTCCTTTCCCCCATCCTCCACCCCTGCCTCGGTTTTCCTGCCTGTGAATGGGGAAGAGAGGAAACTATCCCTCGGCCCTGGCTCAGGGCCTGATGGAAGCCAAGGAGGTGGTGCCTTTGTGTGATGGTGGAGGGGACTTCTGAGCCTCTGAAGTGGTGCCCCTGGGATCCAGGCCAGAGTCTGGTCCCCACAGCCCTCATGGAAGCTGCAAGCATGGCACCTGGAGAGGGAACATATTAATTAAATCAGATGGGCCCTGAGGGAGCGAGCCCTGGGACAGGTAAGTTTCCACCAGTGGGGGTGGGGGTGTGGAAGTATGGAACACAGGGTGCTGTCCAGGGAGACAGGTGCCTAGGGAGCCCTGGGCATTTAGGAGGTCCATGTACAGGGCCAGGGGAGGGGTCCTGAGGACAAGCCACACTGATGCCACAAACCAGTCTAAGGCTCAGGCTCAGCCAAGAGCGGACCCAGCCTTGCCATGAGGAAAGGTAAGATCAGCATGCAGCCCCGCTGCTCTCATGAAGATGGCACTGTGCGGGACACAGTAGGGGGCTGGGGGACACTGTCAGGGGCAGAGGAGCATCAAACACAGTCTGCTCCAGGTAGGAGGAAGGGCACAGCTGCTTGTGGTAAAGCACTTTGGCCCCTTAAGCCTCACAACAATTTGTGGGGGCGAGGAGGGGAGAGTTCTCATCCCCATTTCCCTGGTGAGAAAACTGCTCTGATCAGAGAAGTAAAGCCATTTGCCCAACGGGACCCAGCTGGGAGGCAGCAGAGCCAGTCTGGAAGTCAGGTCCTTCTGACCCCACAGCCAAGCTCTCTCCACTCTGCCCCTGGGAAACTGAGCTGGGAAAAGAACTGAAAACCGCCCCCAGCAGGGAGCACGGGCAGCCAGCTGGGCTTCGGGCCCATCGCAGGCTTTGATCTGCTGATTAACCCTGCAGTGCTGGCTTAGGAGATGGGCCATGGTGGGGTGGGGAGGGCGTGGGGGTGATGACGTGACCGCGGAGAGGGCATGACCATGAGCTGGCTCAGGAAAGGCTGGACAGTCGCAGGCTCTGCCCACACCAGTGTGGCCAGACAAGCTGCGGGTCTGGGACTTGGGGCTCCAGGGAGGCGCTCTAAAGAGCCAGTTCCTCTCCTCCCCATCCCAGCCCCAGGCCTTTAGGTCTCCCAGCCACCTCACCCTCCTGCACCTACCCTCAGGGCCTTCCTTGCAAGCTGCTTAGCCAGAGCCAAGCTCACACCTTTTCCTAAGCCACGAATGGTGTCCCCTTCCCCACATACCCCAATATTCTGCCCCCGGGCCTTTGGGATTCTTCCTCCATCTTTCCAGGCCACCTCTCCCACGAAGTCTTCCTCATCTCTTGCCAACATTCTCATATGTGCATGGAGCATCTCCTCTGTGCTAGAAGCCTGTCCCTCGCCCAAATCTCTGACCCAATGAGCTGGTGCCACCAGAGAGGGACATACCAGAACTTTGGGAGCCCAGGATCGGAGGGAGGAGGAGCCAGTTGAGGCATGGTGAAGGAGAGGACATTTTTTGACCTGAACTGCGGAAAATAATAAGGCATTTAGGGAGGCAGGCAGGAGGGTGTGCTCTGGGGGAAGGTTGGATGGAACAGATAGGAACCGCCCAGGCTCAGCTCCTCCTTCTGGGTCAGCTGTCCTATATGAGGGATCAGAGCACACAGAACTCTGCCCATTCCCCGCCCCCCACCGCAGGTGGAGACGGGGCAGCCACATTCCTCTCGCCCTTTGCAAAGTAGACATTAGTATCTCAGACGTAAGGAAACTTGAGTCTCAAGGGATCGAAGCCACAGAACTATTTGGACCCAGGTCTCTGTGGCTGCACAAAGGCCATGCTCTTATTCACTTCCCTTGGTGTTACTGCCTGGCAGCAGGACCTAGCCAGAAATTAGAGCGGAGGCACGGAGAGCAGGCCGGATCCCCGGGAGGCGGCGGGAAACCCGACCTGCAGCAGGCCCGCGGCAGGGGGTGAGGGCTCCAGGCCTAATCCCAACCCCGGACTCCGGGTCTGACGACTCCAGATCCCCACCTAGTGGTAGGAGGGAGCCGCTGCCCGCATGGCCCAGGCAGCTCACAGGCGACACTGATCCAGCCAGGTCACCCGCAAGCCAGGCTCCAGCAAGAAACGCCCCTGCCCGGCCTCGCTTCCCGGGAGAGGCGGAGCCCGATCGCACGCGTGCGCACTGCGGCTTGCTGCCCTCGGGCCTTCTCTGCGGCGGCTCAGTCGCCAGCGGTGCTCCGTGCAGACACCCCAACCCCGGCCATCGCTTAGTCTAAACCCCCAGATTTAGGCCAGAATCCTAGGGCTTAGGGACTCGGCAGCCTGTCAGCCCAGAAAGCAGGATCCCATTGGCCTGTGCCTGGCTTCCAGGGCAGGAGGGGTCACCCCCTCCGGCTCAACCCCGGCCTGGGCTGAGAGGAATTTGTCTCACTCCCAAATGGTCCCCAGGTCCCCATCCTCAGTCTCCTTTAGGCTCCTCCGAAGACTCGGGGCCTCCTCAGGAGGGGCAGGAAAGCAGCATTCACTGCGCCAGTCTCTGTGCCCGGCTGTTAGAAACAGCATCCCGCTTAATTCTCACCCAACCCCAGCACCAAGGTACCCCATCTCCACTTTGAAGAAGTGGTGGGGACGGATAAAGTAACCCGCTCAAGGTCACACATTCATTGACTGCTAACGAAGAACAATGTACAGAAGGGAGAAGGCTGCGGAGAAGCTTCCTGATGATACCAGAAGATGAGCCAGTGGGTAGGAAGAGCATTCCAGGTCCAGAGAAGAGCAAGTGAGTGTGAGAAGGCCCTGAGGCCAAGTCAGCAAGATGAACCAGAGCTGAGCTGGTGGACCGTGGGATGGGGTCTGAGGTGGGAAGATGAGTAGGTGGGACTTACACAGGTCCCACTGCCAGACTAAGGAGTCTGGTCTCGACCCCAAGAGCATGGGAAGCCTTGGAGGGCTTTAAATAGGGCAGTGAACTCAGCTCAGCTCAGGAAAGTCCTTTGCCACACAGGAGAGATGAGAGGACAGACATACTAGGAGGCTCCACAAGGATCCCAGATAGAGATGCTTGCCCTGGGCTTGGGGGACAAGGTTGTTGCTCCAGAAGCTGGAGGGTGCCAGACCCCCTGGGGAACAGAGAATCACCCTGCAGAGCTGGAGGGCTCGGAGTGCCTGGTGTGGATGGCCTGGAAGCTTCTCCTGCAGAGGCAAGTCCTCAGGCAAGACACATACACTCCTTGGGTCTCAGTTCCTCAGGAGACAGAGGAGGCCCCATTGGCTGGACCGAGGCCCTCTGCCCTCAGGAGCTCTCTACAGCAGACTCCAAGTGGATGTGGAGCAGAGGCTTCTGGTCCAGGGCCTGGAGGGAGGGTATCCTGGAGGAACCAGATGCGGACCTGGCTTCTGGAGGGTTCGGTTCATTCATTCAGCAAATGCTTTTTGCGCTTCTGCCATGTGTTAAGCAGTTTTAGGTGTGGGGATCCAGCAATGAGCGAAACAGGCACCAGCCCCCGCCTTGAGGGAGCCAGTGATCTTACAGGAGACAGAGACAGAGACGTTAAACATATCCCCTCCAAGAGGAGACATGGCAGTGGATAGGAGTGAGATGGGAAAGGGCTTAGCTCCAGCAAACTGGGGACAGCGGGGAGCCTCAGAGCCTCAGAGAGGCTGGAGAGCTGGTAACTGGCCTAGTCTCTCCAGGCAAAATCACCCCCACCCAGCATCTTCATGTGGGCATGTCTCTGTGTGTTTGCATGTGCATGTGTTTGTGTGGTGGGTGCATGGGTAAGCATCTATGAGTGTATCTGTGTGCATGTGTCTATTTGTGTTCTGAGTGCTTTGTATGTGCACATCTCTGTGTGTCTGGCTATATGCATGTCTGTGTGTGTATGGTTGGTTGTGAGTTGCCTCTATGTGTGTGTGTGTCTGTATATGTGAATATTTGCGTGTCTTTGTGGGTGGGTATTGGTTTGCCTATGTATAGGTCTCCATGTGGGTGTACACATGTGTGTCTGTGGAGGGATCTGTGTATGGGGATCTGTGGGGTGGTGGCTGGGGGTGTGACCAACTGGGTGACTTGCTAAAGGGTTTTCTGGAATGGGGAATATCCGGGGCCGGCCCGTGGCTCATGCGGGAGAGTTCGGTGCTGATAACACCAAGGCCACGGGTTCAGATCCCTATATAGGGATGGCCAGTTAGCTCACTTGGGAGAGCGTGGTGCTGACAACACCTTACCGGTCATCCGTATTAAAATGACTGTTACAGGCAAACTGGGACAGTTGTGAGAGGCCAAAGCTGGAAGGGTGGACAGCCCTTTTGAGAGGAGAATAAGAGCCAAAGTTGGGGCAGGATGAAGGAACTAACCATCTAGTCCAGAGCTAAATGAAACCAGTCCCACAGCCCGCCACAAGGGCTGGGCCAAATGGCCAAAGAGACTCTGGGGCCCAGGCACTGTGGAGCAGGAACTCTCAGGGGTCCAGGTGAAAGCACAGGCTTGGGGTCAGCCAGTCCTTGGTGTGGCCTCGTGGTCTGCTTCTTAGTAGCCCTATGACCTTGGGTAGATCTAGGCCTTGGTTTTCGCCTCTGTAAAATGGAGATGATTATACCATCTGCCCAGTGCTGAGGATTAGGTAAGAAAATGCATGTGCAATGTTAGAAACGCAGTGAATGTTCCACAGCTCCTGCCAGGCTGAGGAGCAGGAGCCGTGGGGCCAGAGGACATCTTTTTCTCTTTGGTAGGGAAATAAATAATCGTGAGAACCTGAGCCATGCCCTGAGCTAAGCACAGGACAGGCACTATTTCAAGTAATCCATCATGTCCCCTGCCCTCAGCAGAGGTCCCTGGCAGGCCCACACAGCCGCCCTTTCCCTGGTCTCCTGGCCGTGGGCTCTGAGACAAGCTGCTTCTCCCACGGACACACCTCCTGGCCAGGACATCCGGGGCTCAGCATCTGCTGCAGGGGGCGCCGGCCCAGCCCCTTTGCCCTTTCCCAGCAGCAAGGCTGACTCTCATCCATCATCACTTCATCAGCTAAAGTTTCCATGGGATTGTGAAAGAGCTATGTCCTTTATTTACTGGGTGGCCTTGGGCACCTCACTTCCTTTCTGTGAACCTCAGTGTCATCATCTGTGAAATGGGGATTCATAATCTCTACGCTGCCGGTGAGAGTTCAGTGGGAGCCCTTCTGAGAAAGTGCGGTCAACACCGCAAAGCCTTCCACTCAGAAAAGGAATTCGCCTGCTGGCTATCCTAGATATGGGCCTGAATGTCCTCCATTAGTATCCCCTTCTCTCTTTGGAGAGAAGTCACACACAGTCAGTCAACAAACTGTGGTGAGGGGCACTAAAGCCACCCCCCCCACCCCACCAGTCTGTGCCTCCCCAAAAGTAGCATGCCCAAGGTGGAAGGCAAAGCAGTGGTGACAGCCACATCCCACAGGGAGTGGAGGCAGCTGGAGCCAGCTGGTTCCCTGGGGGTTTCAAGACCTGGAATGCAATTTCCTAATTGGGAATTAATCCAGGCCACCAGCCCTGCCCCCATCCCCCAAATCTTAGCAACAACAGCCAAGGTCTCCAAGGTCTGTGAGTGACCCCACCTATCCCTCAGGCTCAGGTTCCTTGGGCATTACATGGGAGCATAGTTCTTACTTCTCCTCTAGAATAGTCGAGGCTGGGGGTCACTGGAAACCAAGCCAAGATCAACTGGCCATTCACAGATCAATTTTATTTTAGTCCAAACCACTTGCTTCGCAGATGAGGATTCTGGGGCCCAGAAAAGGAAGTCACATTGTCCAAGCTCTCACAGCTAGAGACAGAGTTCCATCTTGTACCTATCCCCTGTCCAGTTTCCCTACCAAGTAGCTGCTTCAGCCACAGATGAGCATGTAGATAATTATTAAATTACCAAAGGTTTGGTCCTAGTCTCTGTTATACTTTGAAACGGAAAACAGCTGAGAGCCTGGGGCAGGGAAGACACCTGGCTGGGGTCACACAACAAGCTGGTGGCCTTTGCACTGGAAATGACCCTAGACTGGTGTTAGCTGGGCTGCTTTCTAGCTGTGTGCCCTTAGGAAAAGTGTGTAAGGTTAATCTCCAAGGGTGCCAGAGCTCCTCTGGGGACATTAAGGGTCTGCTGGAATCAGGCTTCCAAACGCCGCCCCCTACTCTAATCCATCTACTCCAAGGGATATGTGGGGGGCCTCACATATCCCCCCACCCCCATTCAAACCTGACTCAGAACCATGGTGGTTTTTAATCCGGGGTAGAGGTTCTCAGGCTGACCCCTGTGCCCTCCGCATTCCCCACCACTTTCCGCTGGAATAACTCAGACCCAAAGCCTCCCCTGGTTTCTGGCACACGGGACCTAGGGAGACAGGACACCAGGTGAGCAGCTCCCAGGGCCCATCCTGCACGCCCCCCCGCGCTCGACCCTGAAGACCTGGGTGGGGCTGGTGAGGAGGTGAACGTAGGAGCCGAGGCGGACCTCTCCGCGGGAGGAGCCCTGGGTCCCTGCCGATCCGGGAGCTGCCTCAACTTCCCACTCTCCGCGCCACCTCCCACCCACCACCCCGAGCCCGCACCGTCGGGTGGGTCCCTCGCTCCCGAAGGCCAGAGCAGTTCGTCCGGCTCCGCGGATCCCAAGTCCCGCTTCTGAGCGGCCGGGCAGGCCAGAGTCAGACTGCCTCCCAGACCCGAGAGGGATCGCGAGGGGTCAGTGTTTGCAGCCGGGCGTCGCATGTCTGGGAGTTGGCACTGCCGGGCGGCCCCAAAGAGAAGGGGAGAAGGCCGGGCCCTCCGGTCCATGTCCGCAGCCCCCGTCCAGAACCCCTCGGTCCTCAGCTGCCTGTGCCGATCTCTTGGCCTGGATCTATGTCAGTCCGTGGCTGTGTCTCCGTGCCCATCACTGTGGGTCCCTCTGTCCACCTCCGGCTCTAGCCCGCGCGGACTATCCGGCCGCTGTCCGGCCCCTGGCTTGGAGCGCCATCTCGTGGCCAAGTGAGGAGTTGCCACTGCCCGCGGGATGGGCGGGCTCCACCTTCGCTCCAGGCCTGGAGGGGCGGGCGGTGCCAAGAGGTGGGGCCGGGAAGAGCGGCGGCCGTCTGCTCAGACCTGGTGCTTCGGAAGTGGGTTCCGGGTCTCCGGCCTCACCGAATGAAGGGGAGCACATCTGCATCTCCAGAGAGCCCAAAAGGAACTCCAGGGGCAAAACAGTCCCAGGCCCACTCTGACAGAGGCACCAACCCATTCACTGAAGGGTGACCCAAAGGCGACCCCTGAAGAGTGCTCAGGGGGGACCAGGAGCTCGGGCTCCCTCCCCTTTGCCCCAGTCCCCAAGCGCGCAAGGGTCTGTCTCCCGTCTGCCTCTGCCCGGTCCCTAGAGCACGGAGCGGTCGGCCCCTGGGCGGACCCTGGGCGAACCCTGCCTGTCCGGCTGGAGCCCGAACTTTGAGGCCAAGGACAGCAAAGGAGGAGGAGGAAGCGGGGTTGGGCTTCGGGTCCTTCCCAGAGCAGAGGAAGAGAGGCTCAGAGTGTGAACCTCGGTCCCTCAAGGGGCCGTCCTACACCCGGGAAGTGGGGGGTCGGGGCCTCGAGCCGGGGCGCTGACCTGGGGCGTCCTCGGGAGCGCCAGGCTGAAGGCGCCCCGCCGGCCCGAGAGGTGCCCTGCGTGGGAGTTTGCGGTGCGCTGGGCGGGAGGAGCCGGTTCTGCGCCATCTCCGTGGCGGCAGCGGGCGAGAGGGGAAGGAATGGCTTGAGGGCTCGGAAGACTCCGATTAACCGAAGGAGAAATGTGGTCCCTAGGCCCCGGGATCCAAGCGGTGAGGCCGCTCGGGGCCTCGCGGAGTCCCCACAGCCACACCGCAGTCTCCTGTGAATCATTCACAGTCCCACACCGACACGCACCGTCCCTCTCAGACTCCACACTCCCGACACACAGGGTCCCACAGCGACGTGCCAGGTCACCAACAGGCCTCAGCGACCCCTGGGTCCCTATCACCCCAACACACGCCCTCCTCACACGTCCCCTGGGCTGGCGACTTCTGCCGTCCAGGGCCCCTGGTGCCAGGCCCTGAAGGGTTAAGGAGGCCTTGGGGCACCGGAGCGGCGGGTACGCGGGGCGCCTGGGCTAATTGGCGACCCCGGGACAATGAGGGCTGGGAGGCCGGGGCTGGGGGTGAGGGACTTAATTGGGCCTGGGAGTGGCCTGGCCTTTGTCTGGAACGTTCCCGCAGCCGCACTCAGGCTCGCAGCTGGGGCCCCGCAGTCGCTCGCCCCGCGCTCCGCGGGGCCAGACGTGTGCGGCGGAAGGCGGCGGGGTGGGGTGGGGATGTGCCCGGGGCCGGAGGGCCGCCCTGCCCCACCCGGGTTGCCGCAGCAACGACGCGGCCAGAAGGCAGCCGCCGTGAGGCCACCGCCCCGCCCTCGGGTGCGCGCTCTGCCCTCCGCCCCTGCTGCGGCCCCGGGTCGGTGCTGCCCCCTGCTGTCAGCGGCCCTGTCCGCAGCCGCCGCGCACCCGCACCCACTCCCCGCTCTCCAGTCATGCTCCAAGTGAGAAGCCGCAAGGAGCGAGCGCGCCCTGCTCTACGAACTTTAGAGGCGTTTTAGCCCAAAGCGAGCTCGAATAAACACACTGTCCACGAGGGATTCTAGTTGAACCGGGAAAGGGCCGTCCCTGTCCCCGCCCGGTTCCTGGACCGCCCCTTCTCTGTCCCGCCTGCAGATCAGAGACAGGGAAGCCGGAACCCACCCTCCGAGGACTGCGACAGGGTCTTCTGCACCCTCCCACTGGTGCGCTGGACGACCCCCCTCTCCCCCCACCTAACGCAGCGTGGCTGGGGGCAGCTCCCTCCCTGGGACGGGACGTGGTTCTCTTTCCTTCCAAATGTGTCGGCCCGGGCGTTTGGAGGCCCCCAAACTGTCCATTCTACCTCCACCTTCACCCTTCCTCCATCTCACCATCCCTGGTGTCCCTGGTGAAGTGCAGTCCAGACCCCCTCACCGCGGTGCCCACGGTGGGCAGCCTGCTCGGCCAGGGCGTCAGAGAGCCTCAAGGCTCGAAGAGGAAAGAACTGGGAAGGAGGGGGGTGCTCGGTGGCCGGCAGACCCAGGGGCCAGTGGAAGGAGTACCTGCCCTTCTCCCACCCCTTCCCCACCCCCACCGCTAGGATTGGGGGCTGAAGACGCTTGCTAGCAGGGTGACGAGGAAGAGGGAAGATGCCGCCTCATGGGGCTGGAGGCCGCTGTCCTTGCAGGCGTGGGTCGCGGGCAAGGACCGGCCTCATGGAGACTGACACAGCGGGACCCCCAGAGAGACCCCAGTCAAACCATTTGTTTTTCAGGGGAAACTGAGGCAGGAAAGGGCATAGCCTGTTGTCCTACACCCCCCACACCCGCGAGGGACTTAGATGAATTATAAGGAAGAGCTTGTAGGGCAGTCTTTGCTACCCTAGTCAGCAGCCCTAACACGGAGATACTGTTCCTCTGAGGTTCAGAAGGCAGACATGAGAAAATTCCGGGGTCCGCTGTGTTTTGGCAGGGGACACATCCAAACCCTCCTCCTCGGGACAGAGGGGGCAGGCAGCGCCGATCTTCCCAGCCCACCCACCCAAAAGTGTTCAAAGGGGATGCGTTTCCACCGTGGCGCCCCGGAGAGGGAGTCGGGGGGATCCAGGCCGCTGAGCTGCGCTTCGCCGGCTCCAGCGCCCAGGCCCGAGGTGCGGAGCGGCATGAGCGGCGGACAGTCGGCGAGTGGCCGGCAGAGGGAGCCCGGCCCCCGGCCTGGGACGCGGCCGGCGCTGGGGGCGGGGGATGGGGGGCGCGAGGCGGAGCGGCGCCTCCTGGCCCAGCCCGCGCCCCGCGCCGGCGCCGCCCGGCCTCGCGGCTCCGCCCGCGGCCCCCGCCGCGCCGCCGCCCCCGGGGTGCAGCTGCCGCCGAGCGGGGGGCGCCCAACCTCTGGTCCCCGCCTCTAGTCCCTCCTCACGCACTTGCAGCGCCCCAGTCCCGCGCGGCCCACAGAGCGCACAGCGCCGTTCACTTCGCATTGTAGCGTTTTATTGTTTTCTCGCGTTTTGCCGTTTCGTTCTCGCTCCGGAGCGAAAAGTGAAAACCTGAGGTGGAGCCCGCGGGCCGGGCGAGCAAAGCCCGGGCGGAGGGGCCGAGGGGCCGAGGGGTGGGGGATCCTCCGGGGCTCGCGGCCTTCTCCCGCGGCCAGGGACCCCTCAGCCCTGTACAATATAGATGCTCATGGAAAATGGAAAAAAAATTAAATGCTATGAGTTAATCTCTAAATATATGTACACAGCCATGTACACCTTTGAATAAATTAATACCAATTTGCATATTCTGGGAACCTTAAAGCTTATTTACACAAATTACCATTTATTTCATAAATATCTTTTTCTCCCTAGGGACTCAAGGCAGAAGTGCCACTCCCTCCGCTGACCCAGGGGTGGAGGGGCGCCTGTGTCTTGGGGGAAAGAGGTGGGAAGACTGAAAGGACAGGTCCCCTCCCAGCTCATGTCTACACTGACTTCAGTTTTCACTGGCTCCAGCGTCCCCACCCCAGTTTTTCACACCGTCTAGGCCCAAGGCCAGGGCCCTTGGGACTCCCTCCGAAGCTCCCTCCCCTGGTTTCCCGGGGGACCGCTGGGCCCGGAATGGGGTCTCCCCCGCAGCGCTGGAAGACCGGAGAGAACCCGCAGATGCCACCTTGATGCTGGAGCAGATCTGGACCGAGTCCAGTGGCTCCAAAGTGACTGTTACTGGCAGCCTGATTCCTTGTTGAGGCCCAGGGAAGTGTCCCAGGCCCCAGCTTGCCAGACGAGGCTCTATTCTGGCTGCTGCAGCCCACTTTGCTCCTTTATTTAAATAAATACCCACTCTGTGCTGTACACATCCCAAGCATCAGGGGCAGGCAGCCCGGGAGGCCTGCGTGGCAGTGGAGCAGCTGGGCAGCCCCCTCACTTGGGTGACTCCCGGCTGGGGGAGAGGGCTCGCTGGCTCTCCAGCCCACTCACCAGTCTCTGGATGCTCTGCAGTTCACTGGCCACCTCCTTGGCTGAGCCGCTGGGCGACAGGGCACCACGGGATGGGGCCCCCACTTTGCGGAGAGCCAGCTCGGGCAGGGGACTGGGCTCCCGGCTGTTGCCACCCGCAGCCTTGGAGCCCTCGGCCACCAGACCGGTGGTGAGGAGGCCAGTGCTAGGCGGGATGGTGACTGGGATCTGATAGGGGCTGAAGCGCAGGCGGGGCCGGGCACTGCCCAGGAAGGGGCTCCGGGAGAGGGAGCCCGCGGCGGCAGCAGCAGCGGCGGCGGCAGCACTGGTGGCCGGCAAAGCTGAGGCAGCTGCGGCAGCTGCTGCCATGTAGGTGTAGGGATAGGGGAAGAGGCCTCCGAAAGTGGGCATTGGGATTCCCTGGAAGAAACAGAACAAGACAAGGGTTAGACATGCTGCCTGAAGCATTTCTGAGGGTGGGCTGGGTGCTGTGGGTGATCTACAACCAGGAATCCTTGCCCCACTGTTTTAGGGCTATAAAACCAGAACTCACATAACCATAACCACAAGTGACACAGGTAGGCAGGAGCCAGTGTGCCTACAGCCAAACCCAGGTAGAGAGGGAGGTTACTTCAGATTATGATGAAAAGGCCTGGTACCACTGAGCCCTGTGCTGGCTATTATAGCAGGGGTAAGTGAAAGGACATTCCAGGTGGCTGGACTAGCATGGGCAAAGGCCTAGAGGTAGGAAGCAGGGCAGGCACAAGGCCAGGCGGCAAGCAGACAGCTTGGGCTGTCTTGGGAGGTTCTGTTCATTTAGAACATTGTCTTCTCCCAAATCCCATCTGCTCAAAATGGCTAAAGCAGTACAGGCTGGGGGAAGAGCTTTGTAAAGTCTCCCGCCACTCACCCGCTGGGGGGGAGGGCACGGGGGTGGTGACTCCTGCCTGGACTAGGACAAGGGCACAGGTGCCAACCAGCTCATAAACTGGCCTGAATGTTCTACAAAGAACTCCTGGCAGCCCCTCAGCAGCAGCTAAGGAAGGAATGCAAAATCTTTGCCTGTGTAGAGCACAGCAGCCAGGAACCCCTGGACAAATGCCACCTGAGTTCATGAGGCTGACTTTCGGATGATCTGACCTTTGAGATAATGGCTCATTCCCCGGAGAGTGTAGGTATGGGGAGGAAGGCAGGGGGCTGATGGTGCTGCCTGGCTCAAGCAGGGAGATGAAAAGAAGCAGCTTAGTCAGGAGTGAGAAAATACCCTTCCTGAGGGGGTCAAGCTCCATTGGACATTTCCGACCTGTCATCTCAGGTCAGGAAAAAGGAAGGAGGCTTTAGATCTTCTGGGATTTGGCTCTACCTGATGGCTGGGAGGGGCTGCACTGGGCTGGGGAAGTTAAGCACCAGCAGCTATATCAACTGATGCTGGGTACTCTCACCTGTTGAGAGTACCTTTGCACCTGTTGACCAGGCTGTGTCTAGAAGCCCTGACTTCCTGTGACCTCTATGATGCCCACGACCATCACCAGTTTGTCTAGGAGGAGGCATTCACATACACACAGAATCAAGGGTAGATTAAACCTCCAAGCCCTGACCTCCATTCTCTGGAGGATTCCTCTCCAGCCCAGAGCCCCAGATACATGAGGCTAGTGCCTCTATCGCTCCACACACCCTGACACTGAGCTCAGTTTAAAATGCATTTTACAACCTCCCCCCAATTTTAAAAATATTCTCTTCTGAACCAAAGGAACTTTCTCAGACCTGAACTCCTATTTTCCTTCCCTTGAGATAAGATCTCAAGGGTTCAATTTGCCAGAAACCTCAGAGGGAAGAAAACGAATGAAGAGATTCCAAATCTTTCCACAGGGAATATTCCACCCAAGCAACCAAAGAGGCCGCTTTCCCTGTTGGATCTCCTTACTGTGCCGCTGGCCACATCTTCATAAACTCTCTCCTGGGAGCTCAAAATTTCAACCAGGGCCTGGGGAACTGAACCCCACTTCCCTAAGTGTGGCCTGAGGGTGTTGGGGGACTCTAGCCAGTTCTGTCCTCTGCCAAGGCAGATTTCTAGTGGATCTGAAAAGGGCCAGAGACATCTGAGAAATGGGTCATTTTGGTGGCCAATTGTCCAGAAAATAATGCAAAAATTTCTCCTCCCTTTGTCCAGCCATGCTAGCTTTTCAGGACTGACAGTGGGCCAAGGGTTGTTATTCCCAAGAAAAATGTCCTGAGGCCAGGAGAGTGGACTTCACAAAAGCCATTGGCAGCCCCATTCCAACAGTCTGAAGTGTCTTGATGGGTACCTCTCCCCTCCCTGGTATCATAGGAAAGGAAACACCACCAGAGAAGGCCAAGGTCACTTGGGATCCAAAAGCAGCACCTTGGCCAGACCCCGAACCTGCAGTTGTTGTCTCTCAGAACCTAAGTGTCATGGAGAGCGTCCCCCAGGTCTCCCCTGGCCGGAGTTCTTGCCTGCTGGAAGCTCTGTGCGCCTGTGGTACCCCTAAAGCCCTCTGCCCGCCTCAGCTGCCCAGATCGCTCCTCCACCCTCCTTTGTGCTGTCGCACATCCCAGGCCTTACCTGAGATGCAAGCATGTGCTGGGAGAGGTGGAACGGGAAGGGCGCGGCGGAACTTGCTGCGCTGGCCGCGGGACCCAGCCCGCCTGCGTCCAGCCCCGCGGCGGTCCCGGGCCCGCCGCCTCCACCATTGCCGCCGCCGCCTGCCACCGAGGCCAGCAAATGACCCATGCCCATGGCAGAGAAGGCGCCGGGTCCCACGGCGAACTGTCCTGGGTGTAGGAAGAGCGGCTGGCCAGCCCCCAGCGGCCCAAAGAACTGCTGCCCGTGCAGGTGGCTGGAGAAGGCCAGGCCGGGCAGGTGTCCGGCGCCCAGGGGGGACGCACTGTCTGTCTGTACCACCAGCGGCGCCAGGCCCGGCTCTTTGCCCTCGCCCGCCTCCTTGCGCCCCTCGTCCTTCCGCCGGGCTTCGGCGCGCTCCTTCTCCAGGCCCCGCAGGCCGAACGGGCCGTCCCCGCCGCTCTCGGCCGGCTCCTTGCCCCTCTCCGGACTGCGCCGCTCCCGGGCGCGGTCGGGTTCGCTCAAGCGAGGGGGGCTGGCGCTGTCCGGAGCCGGGCTGCGGCCTGTCGCCGCCCGGGAGCGTTCCTCGCTCAGCCGCTCGGACTCTGGGTCACTGTCCGCGGCGCACGACTTCTCCTCGGCTGCAGGGAGAGAGGGCGCGCCGGGTTACAGGGGCCCGGGCGGGGACAGACGCGAGGTCCTCTCCGGGTGTCTGGGCCGGGTCGGGGAGACTGGGAAAGGGCTGTTCTTGGGAGGCCGAGTCAGAGGAGCTTCTAGAGTCGTGCAAAAGGGCAGCTGCAGGTCACCTAATCCAAAACCCCATATTTACAGTGGAAGAAATAGAGCCTTGCAGAGGAAACCTTACTCTGCCATAGAGTCACACAGCGCGCAAGGGGCCCAGCTCAGAGTCCAGCCGGATCTTCTGGCTACGAGGGAGTCTCGGGCTGGAGGCCCCATCCCAGACAAATCGCTGACGCTTCCCCCCAGGTTCTTAAGAGGAGACCCTCCCCTACCCCGTCTCTCCAACCCCGGTCGACCACCCGACGCTCACCTCGGGCCCGGTGCAGGCGCAGGGGACTGGGCGCTGCGCCCGGGGAGGGCGGTGGTTCCCGTGCGGGGGGAGGGTCACAAGACGAGGCATCCGACTCGGCGCCGTCGCGCTCCGGCTTGCAGTGTTCCTCGTACAAGCGCAGGGACGGCAGCGTCAGCTGCTTCCTGGGGATGAGCGAGGTGGCGGGGCGGGTCAGCGGGGACCCCCTCCTGCTTCCTGCTTCCCCGGGCACCCGCCGCAGGGCTGTCCCGCCCGCCCCTCACCTTTTCTCCCGCCGGCCGTTCCCGGTATCCCGGAAGCCCTTGGCAAACGGGTTGTTGTCGATCTTCAGCTGAGTGATCTGCGGGGACCGAGGGGACGGCGTTAGGTCAGGCCGTGGCTCTTCCAGCCCGGCCGGGGGGGGGGGCACCCCGAGGTCAGTGGCTACCGGCCGCAGAGGCGAGACCTGGGAAGTGTCCACTTGGTACACGCCCTCCTGGGATGGGACACCCCGAGGTGAGGTTGGTGGGAGAGACTCGCGACACGTTCTCTCCTCCTCCAAAAACTTTATTTGAGATATAATCGCTCAACACGCACACACAGGCCCAGAGCTGTGTGCAGAGTAGGAATCGGCCCAAGCATGCACACAGGCCCACGAGGTCACGCGAGCTACACGACTCCGCACCTGGGCAGGCGCGCACGGAGGCAGCGGCGCACCGCAAGTCCGGAGGTTCACCGAAGACAAGTCATCACACTCACCCGCCTGCGCGCACGAACGGAAACGCAGGCAGAACACAGAACCAAGCGAACTCACACGCCTCCAGCCGTCTCCAAGGCGCCCCAAACGGTGCACGCACAGCCAGGCAAACGCACTCGTTCACAAAGACAGAAGCACCGGAAGGGACACTCGTACACTCGTTCACTCGACAACGGTGCCCATGGACACAGGCCTAGTGGGGGTGATGCTTTGCCCCACTAGAAGGAGGGTGTAGAAACGGAGCAAGCAGAAAAAGCCCTTCAAGATGAAGGAAAATTTTCTAAGTTCCTCCCAAGGGGTCCGAGGCCTGGCCTGACCCAGAGCAGTAGCCTGGGGTGCTTTGGGGGACTGTGTCACCTGTCCCAACCTCTGGCTCCCCGGGAGAGTAAAAACTGGGCCCCGGGTTTCTAGTGTCGGTTGAACCTGGGCAGATTGCCTCGGGGGCCCTCTTTTCATTTAAACTCTCATCCCTGAGCCAAGAAATAAACGAATAAAATGTAAAAATGTCAGCGCGGGCCCCGAGTCTCTGCTAATTGCTAAGTAAACATCTCCACCCGAACGAGCGCCCAGCTGTTCGCACGCCCCAAGGGAGCGTGTGTGTACGTGTCGTGGGCTTGGGAGGGGACCTGGGGGGTTTCCGTGGGTGCCGCGCTTACGGATGCGAGACTTGGTGCCCAGCAGCGGGCCGGGAGCGAGCAGAGTGGGTCCGGGGGGCTGAGGGTGGGTGTGAAGGGAGGGTTGGAGCCTGCACGGTGCTGCGGGGGGCGGGGGCGGGGGCTGGGCCCCCCGCCCGCCGAGTGTACCTTGTCGTTCTGGTAGGCAGTGACCGCGATGAAGTCGGTCTCGGGGAACACGTAGGTGCGGAAGGTGCTATATGGCAGCTTCAGGATGTCGTTGGCTCGCACGATGTGGAAGCGCGGCTGGTACTTGTGCATGGAGTTCAGGATGGTCTGCGGGGGACGGGGGGCGGCGCGGGTTAGCCACAGCCCCCAGCCCTTGGCTTGAGCTTTTCTACTCTCTGGGGACCCTCCTCTCCATCTCTGGGTCTCTCTCTCTTGGTTCTCTCCCTACCTCCCATTTCCTCCTGTCTTTTTTTCCTCTTCTATATTTCTTTTTCTTTCTTTTTTCCCCTCTCACTTTTCTTTCACAGAGCTCCTATCTCTTTCTCTCTCCATTAAAAAAATTTCCCCCCAGTTGAAAACAGAAATAAAACAAATAATAAAACCCCTGCAACTCCACTCTTCACCTCTCTTCCTGGTCACATTGCCAAGCCCCCAGTAGCCTACGGAGAGAGGATTCGGACCTTCCCGCGTGCTCATCGACTGCGCTACATCAGAAGGTGTAGTCCCTTTTGCCCCATGGAAATCTCCCCCGATCTAATTCGCTGGGGCCTCGGATCAAGCAGAAACGGAGAGAACCCCCAAACCCTCTCCTCCTGGTTGGGCATCTGCCTGTGAGAGGAGGGAAAAGTCTCAGGGAGGCTCTGGGGAGGTTGCTTTAACTTTTAAATCCTCTAGTCTTGGGGAAGGGCTAGGGACATGGATCTTGGGAAGAGTGAGGAACAAGTTGAGGTCATGGGCAAGTCTTCCAAGCTCAGTACCTAGAATCCAGGAGTAGGGTGACCTCCCAGCGACTGCGCTGCCTGACCTGGTTCTGCCGCACCTGCCTCCCGCTTGACCCTAGGAGGGACCCTCGGAAGCCTGACCGGAATGGAAATTGTGAGCTTCCTGGAGCTTCGAGGCTGCTGCTCTGCCATTCCCCAGGCTTGCTGAGCCCTCGGGGCCCGGGCCCAGCCTGTGTAGGCCATAGGGCAGTGACCCGGGCAGGGGCACTGTGGGGATCTGGCCAGTGCTCCCTGGCTGGGAAATCCTGCCCCCTCGCTCTCCCACCCAGCTGCAGGGCTGGGTGCGCAGTATCATCCCCACCGCTGCAGACACTCACAAAGCCGTGCTTGTCGGAGATGTTGTTAGTCAGCTTCAACTTGTGGAAGGCCACGGGTTTGGCCATCCACTGCTCCCCCGTGGCCGGGCTGTCTGGGTGGATGTACATGCGTTTGGGCATCTCGGGGTCGGCCTTGCCCGCCACCATCCAGCGCGAGTTATGGAACTTATAGCGGCAATCATCAGCGGCCACAATGTCCATCAGCAGGATGTACTTGGCCTTCTTGTCCAGGCCGCTGACTCGCACCTTGAAAGGGGGGAACATTCGCCTGGGAGGGAGGAAAGGGAGGAGACGCTATTGGGACGGGGCTCTTCTACGTCGCAGGACCCCTCTCCACCTTTATGTCTCCCCTGCATCGCGCCCCACGGCCAGGAAGTTGCCCATCCGTGTTTCCCTGGCATCTGCTGCTCTGCCCTCTTATCCCTGCCAGGGAGACCCCACGTGCGGTTGTTGCTCCCCGGAGATCCCATTTCTGCCTGTCAGGCCCTCTCCTATAAGGCCTCCCCTCGGGCCTGTGCTCAGATTTGGGGACCGTCATTCTCCCTGACCTGAGGTGAAAGCCGATGCCCAGGAAAGAAATCTAGGCCCTTTAGAAATACACTCGCTTCTCCTGAATCTCCCCGAAATTCGTTCAGGGGAAATACCCACTTGGGACTGAAGCTCCCAGAAATAAATTCGGAGGGTGTTTGTTCTGGGAACAGGGTTACAGCTCCTGATCAGGGACCCTGACCCTGGAGTTCGGGGGAACAGGGTGAGCCTGAGGCCCGGATTCGCGGTGGCCGAGTCGACGGGCGGAAGGGTTGGGGACTGTGGCTTTCTTCTGGCTTTGAGGCCTGGGGCGGCGGATGTGTCCTAAGCTACCAGTTCCGCGGCGGCGGACACGACTGCCGGCCGGGTCAGGCCGCGGGCTCGGCCGACCCGGGGCTCGCTACCGGGAAGCGAGCGGCCGGCCTGGGGCTGGCGGGGCGCGGGTGCCAGGCTGGGCTCCAGGGTCGGAGCACAGAGGCCGGGAGGCGCTGCCTCTCTCCGGTGCTCGCAGAGACGGACCCGCTGGCAGAAGAGCCAGACCGCGGGGCCGAGGAGACGCGCCAGGGCCGAGCCGCGGGGTCTCCCGGCTTTGAGACTCCGAATGGCTGCGGCAATTCTTTAGGAGCATGTTTTTGTTTTATTTCAGTCGGGGGATTTTGATGTTTTCGTTTTTTAAAAAATTCGCTCGGATGCCAAACGAAAAAAGTCAACTTGGTTGTCTGTGGGCGCGAAGCGTGGCGCCGGGGCCGAAGCCGGGAGCCGAGAGCGGCGGGCGCGGCGCTGGTCGGTGCCGTCCTGACCCCAGCCCGCCCGCCCGCCGCCCGCCGCCCGCCGCCCGCCGCCCTACCTCCCGGACTTGGTGATGACCATCTCCGTGCCCAGCTTGTGGAACTGGTCCCACAGCTCCTTGGCCTCCAGCGTCACCTTGGGGTCGTCCTCCACCTCGTCCTCCGGCTCCAGGCTCTTGAGCGAGCGCAGATGCGCGGCGGGCGGGTGCGGGCCGAGTGCCGAGACGTGCAGCCCCGCCTCAGCCGCTGCCGCTGCCGCCGCGGCTGCGGCCGCCGCCCCCGCCAGCCCGGGGTCGGGCAGCGGCTTGGCCAGCGCTCCGGGCGGCAGCGCGAGCGCCGGGAAGAAGGAAGGCTGCGCCGCCGCCAGGAAGGCGGACATGGGGAAGTCGGCGGGCCGTGGCGCGTGGAACGGGTGGTAAGCCATGGCGCTGGCCGCCAGCGCCGGCTCTCTCATCGGGACATCCGGCCCAGGCGCCCGGGGGCCGGGGCCGGGGGCGCGCGGCTCGGACCCCCGGCCCGGGCGGCGGCGCGCGCAGAGGACGGACGACCTGGGCGGCGGGCGCGGCCGAAGCTCCTCCCGGCTCCCGGTCCCGCGCTCCGCCAGAGGCGCGGGGCTCTGGACGCGGGGGCGGCAGGGGGCTCTGCGCCCGGCTGGGCTGGGCTGGGCTGGCCCGCTCCGGCGCCGGGGACCACGCGCGACTGGTTAGATCTTGTCGTGATCTCTGGAAAACTGTGACTATCTCACATGTCCTGCCCTGCTCGGATCCCCTGCGCTAACGAACCAGGCCCCCCTTGATTGCTGATTTTACGCTTTTTGGACCAATTGTGGGTCTCCGGGGGCGGGGTTTTGACAGCTCAGGCCAAGCTCTGGCTGGGGGGGGGGGCCGGGGAGAAGGTGTCGGAAGCCTCAGCAGTAAGAAAACATGTCAACAGAATAAAATATTAACCAATGACGGGCCGACGGGCCCCAAGACCCCTCCCCCGGCCCCGGCCCCCACCCCGCCGCCCGCGCCCGCGGCTCCCTGCGCGGGGACTGGAAAGCGCCGAGGGCCGACCTGACCCGCCGAAAGGGCCCGCGGCTGGGGACGCCAGGGTCCCAGGGCTTTGGGGAAGGACCCGCAGCCGCACGCCGGCCCCAAGTGCAAAGCATTGACACGGCCCCGAGGAGAGGGGGCGCCCTCCTCCAGCGCCCGGGGGCCCGGTCGCTCTGGCCCGCTGTTCCCCAGCTGGCCTCCCACCCGGCTCCCGGCGCCGCCCGGGGTCCCTGCGCTCCGGAGGGAAGCTGCGGGCGAATCGGGAGGCTCGGGAGGCCGAGGTCCGGGAGCGAAACCCAGGTGGCGGGAGCCGGTGAGTGGAGCCATGGCAGAGCCCTACTGGGGTCGGCACGGGCGGGAGCGGGACGCAGCCTTGCGCTGGGGAAACGCGGGGACCCTCTAGCCCGCGCCGCCCCTCAGGAAGATTCAGGAGGAACCTGGAGTTTCCTGCAGGCGCTGGACTCAGCCTAATGTCCGCCTGTGTCCGCGACCCAGCCCTGAGCTCTCCGGCGACCAGGAGAGCGGGTCCTCCGAGCCAGGAAGGTGAGCGCACCTTCTGCGGAGCACCGAGCGGCGCCGCGCGGGCTGACCCCGGACTCCGGATTCTCCACCCGCAATCGAGCGAATTTTCGCCGCATCCGGTACCGGAGGTGCATGTCTCACTCATCCTAAACACCCGCATCCTCTCTCTGCTCCCAGACACCTTGCTAGAGTTTGTTTCCGTCTCTGGGAAGGGCACGTCCCAAGTTCAGGAGTGTGGGTAACACGTGTGGGAAAATCGGGGTGTCTGCGAGCACCTGTGTTTGGACCCCCCACTCTCCGCGATCAGTCTTAGTCTTCCGTTTCCCGGCGGCCCAGTATCCCGCCCCCCGCCCCCGCTGTGTGTGTGTGTGTGTGTGTGTGTGTGTGTGTGTGTGTGTGTGTGTGTCGCGCTCAGTGTGCTGCCCTCTGTGCGCGGTGAGAGCGTAACTAAAGGTGGGTGCGAGGAGAGGGAAGCGACCACAAACCTGCCTCGAGTCGAACCAGGGCGCGGACGCTCCGGCTGATTCCTAGAGGTCGCGTTCTAAAGGACAAGATGGAGCTTGCACTGGCCACGGTTGACACTCCCCCCCGCACAACCAGTGCAAGTGCGGTGAGTTCGGCCCGCACAGGCCCCATGCCTGTGTGGTGGGCACGAACATCCCACATCCTACAGTGACCCGGGCAGCCTGCCCGCCCGCTGTTCACACCATTTCGCAGAGCTCCGGGTCGCTGGAGTGTAAAGGCCGGATCGCCCCCGGCAGTGCGGGTTCGGGCCGGCAGGAGAGGTTTGGCCTCCCCGACCTTTTTCTACTTCATAGCTGGCCCCAGGGCTCTCGCAACTCCTCATCGCTGCGTACACATGTGGGCGCCGCCCCCACAGGGTTTTCTTCATGACCTCGCTCTTGGCTGGGTCGCTCTACTTAGTACGTCTGCTCTGCCCCAAACGAATCTTCAACACCGCGCTGCGCAGTCTACGCAGTCGAGGCAGGATCCATTGCAGTTTTGCACAGGCAAAGACCTGCCGGCTCCACCTTAGGCAGGATGTGGCCCCTTGGGGAGGGACGTGTGTGGACACGTTTGCACAGTCGGTGGGTGAAGTGACCTGGTAATAGGGCAGTTTTCCTAAACCGGGAATCCAGGTACGGGTCTGGGAATCCGTGAATACATTTGCAAAGTCGTGTGTGTGTGTGTGTGTGTGTGTGTGTGTGTGTGTGTGTGTGTGTGTGTGTGTGTGTGTGTGTGTGTGCGCGCGTGCGTGTGTGTACATATACTTTCGTACTTGTAAGAATGTGCGTACATCTTAGTGTGTGCATTTTGGACCTTTTCCTGGAGAGAATCCATAGCTGGTCCAGAAACACGGAGGCCTGGGTTATTTGCCCAAGAAACCCGGAGGCGACGGGGCAGCGGCTGCATTTGGGGACCGCAACCTCACCTACGGAGCTGCGGACCTGCCCTCCGGCGGTCACAGGCTCTTTCCGGCCGGCCGGGATCCCACCGTGTGCTCCGCCCCGTCGTCTCGCAGTCACCCCAAGGTCCTGCTGCAGGCTGCTCTCACGATTCTGTATCGATCCCCCCAGCCAAACTCTCCAGCTAGGAATATCCTTGGCTCATCGAAAACCGGCGCTGGGGAGGCCCAGGCGGCCCTGTAGCGGCGCCGTGCAGCGTCCAGCGCCCGCTCGGCTCCTCCCCCGCCTGGGTCTACCCCTCCTTCTTCTTCCTAGGAACCGGCGCCCCTGGGGGAGTCCTGGGGGCCGAGTGTGCGTGTCTCTTTAAGAGTCCCTGGGGGGCGCCTCGCGGGCCGCCCGGGGCTTGGCGGGGGTGGGGGCGCGGGCGCGGGCGGGGGCGGCTGGCGCCAGGCGGCCGAGGCTCCACAACAAAGCTCCGGCCCCTGTCACTTCGCATCGGCCGGGCCCCGCAGACGGGCGGGGGACGCGCGCTCAGCCGCCCCTCCCTCTCCCAGGCGGTCCCGGGCCGGGGCTTCGGGCGGACGGGGGCCTTCGGGCCTCAGACGCGTTGGGCGCAGTCAGTGCGCTCCGCGCTTCCCGCAACAACGAAATCAGGCGGGGACAGCCTGGGCCGAGTGGGGCCGCGGTCCCGAGCCCGCTGGCCTGCCCGTCCGTCCTTTGGCCCCGTAGCCTCTTGCAGGGTCGAGGGACACTGCTGGGACCTTCCCCGGGTTGAGCCTCAAAGTCGCAGGGGTCTCCGCCGGTGCCTTCGTCTGTGTGGCTGGGTGTGGGTTTGCGTGAGCCCGCGTGGAGTGGATGGCGGGAATGCTTGGGGATGTGTGGTCGTGTGGTGGAGGGGACAGACGTGAGTCCGAGTAACGTGCAGGCTGAGACTGCTACTAATGAGCGCTCGGTGCATGTGCCCGGGCTAAGCTCGGGTGACGTGTGTGGCCCTATGCGTATGACCAGCTGTGGGGTGCCACCGGGAGCGTCCGTCCCCGTCCTGACGTGCTGTGGGGCGAGGGGGCGGTGAGTGAAGACACTCCCGTGGACAGAGTTGCTTCCCATCCACGGCTTCCCGGCCGGACCCGCGCCTTCCGGAGCCTTGGCGCCAGCCAGCCCGGTTTAGCGGCCGGGCCGGGCTCCCCTGCGGTCCCGGGTCTGGCTGGGGTGGGGGCCGCGGCCTCGGTGACCCCAGCCCGCAGCGGCCTGGCCTGTCCCGTCCACTTAAACAAATTGCGGCTGACAGGCGCGCAGTCTCTCTGGAGCTGCCGCCCGCCCGTCGCCTCCTTCCCGCCCCAATTACCCCGAGCAGGGTCGGGCCAACTGGCTGAGACGGGGCGGGGGGCGCTGGCAGAGCGGGCGGCCCGGCCCCCTCCTGGTCGCGGTGTGGACCCGGACTTGCTCCAGGACAGGGGACCGGGCCACTTCCTGCAGTTAGGCCCTTGGAAGTGCCCCCGCAGCCACGGCCTGTGTGGCCCCGTCCCTCGTCTTCAGGCTGAGGTGAAGGCGAGGCCCAGCCTGGCTGCTATGGGTAGGGACAGAGCTGGCCCTCGAGGAGCGTCGCTCTGCACCTGAGGGTGAGATCACTCAGTCGGGAAAGGAGGCCGCGTCCCTGCAGGACTCTGGGCGACTTCCCAGAGTTTTGGGGATCCTGTAACTCTGGGAGCTCCAAGCTACTCACTGATCTGGGGCCAGCCCTTCTGAGGGTCACAGCTACCCGATTGGGACACGGGGGTCGGCAAAAGTGAGATGCGCGTCCGGGTAGCTGCGTGTGCGTGGACGTGCACGGCTGTGAGATCGTGGGTGTGGGGTCTGGGGTGGCGGAGCGTGGGCAGGGCACTCTGCTGAGTGGCTTGAGAGAGCGATAAAACGCAGGAAGGACCCCTAGGGATAGGCCCACCTGCGACAGAGGGGCGGGGCTGGCCCGAGCGCCTCCCCAGGTTCTTGATTGCTTTCAGAAACGCTTTCGCAGGGAGCGGACCGGGGTTTCCCGGAGCAGTTTGGCGGGCTCCGGGCTCCGGCTGGTTCCTCAGCCTTCCCAGGCCCCCGCCTGGCCTGTCAGCCTCCGCGCCTCGAACCACTCTTTGCCTTTCCTGCCTGCTTCAGCTGTTGCTCCTCTGGGCAGAGCATGTTCCTCTCTCCCCACCATCCCCCTCCTTTGCAGATGAGGACCCAGAGGTGCAGTAATTTACCCACTGCCACAAGGCTACTTGCCGGCAGTGCTGGGATGAGACCCTGGGACCTTAAAAGAGAGCAAGCCCAAATCCACTCTTCAGAAGGTGGGGATGCCATTGCTCTCAAGCTCCTATCCCGCACACACAGCAAGACAGTACTGGGACTCCAGGCTCCCCACCTCCAGCTCCACTCCTGGTTTGAATACAAGATACACAGAACACTCTCTCCCTTAGCCCCTAGGGCTTCCAGTCCTCGGTCTGCAGGAGGGGGTTGCCTTCCCACTTACACAGGGACCAGCCAGAAGCTTCAAAGTCAGTCAGGGGCTCAGGCTGGAAGTTTGAAGGGGTAGAGCATGGGGTTTCATAGGAGCAGAGTCCTGGATTGGGTGGGGGCACAGGCCAGGGAGGTCAGCTCAGGTTTGGGCCCCTCTAAGGGAACTGGCCAGGGCACGCAAAGCAACAAGGTGCAGACAGTGGTCAGGGTCAGCTGACCAGCTGTGTGATTCATGACCTTGGGCAAGACCCTGCCCTTCTCTGGGGTCAGGCTTGTTATCTGCAAAATGAGGACTGAACAGTGCTCTTAGGGGCCCTCTAGAGAGTCTCTGATCTGTGAAAATAAAAAATTAGAACCAAAAAACCACCTCCAATTTCCGACTGGTGGCTACCTGGCCTGGCTTCTGCTTGCTTTCAGAGGAGCTGGCCCTAGTATTTTTGCTTATGTGCCTGAATTTGCCTTGGGACCACTGGGCCTTTCCTCAAATCAATCCCAGACAGTGCCCCCACCCCCCTTGTCAGCCCAGCTCCCATCAACCTCTTTCCAGATCATGAAGATTTTTTTCCTCCATCAAATTAAGAAGGAGTTCGTAGTTATTTGCCCATTGAGCAGGTAGTGCTGTGAGAATCAGGGAGGTCACGTGGCTTCCTTAAGGTCACCGGGTCTGGCCACAATTAGATTCATGTTCTGATGACCTCCTAGGTGATGCCATCATGAGGTCTGCTGAGGCTGCTGGGGCTGCTGGGGGTGAGGAAGACATTGCCCTGGATGTTATCTGTAGAGGGTAGGAGGCTGGCTGCTCCACGGCCAGTAAGCGGTCAGGTCCCCCATCCTGGGGCCTAGCTCTCACTTCCAGCTGATTACAAGCTATGGCAGGGTCCGTAACCTCCCCAATTAGCAGGGGGCCAGGCCCAAGGCCTTTCTGATAACCTGAGCTCCAGTGGCAGCCGCCATGGGGCCAGCTTATCTGGCCTCTCTTATCCTCACCCTTCCCCCACGTACTCAAAGAGTTGCCCTGACTGCAAGCAGATGAATAACCAGATTGTCCTGCAAGCTCAGCCGGCATGTCCAGCCCTACACCCACCACTTTCCCTGACTGGAGGAGGCCACAGCTGTTTTGCCCCCGCTGGAGGGGAAGGGCTGGGCCAGGGAGGACTCCTGACTTTAAGCTGCCAGCCAGTTCCTGCATGGCTGACAGCACTTCTGGCAGCAAGGTCTTTGCCCCATCCACGTGTCCTAGGGTGGGTTCAGAGGGGCTCATGCTCTGGACCCATCCCTAGGGAGCCAGGCCATGGGCAGCATGCATAGGCAGCCTGGTGGCACCTTCTCCCTGTCCCCTTTTGACTGAAACACTGCTCTAGGTGGGAGGTGGGGGTGGTGCCAGGCACATTGTCTGCAATTCAGCTGAAATGCTGAAAAGCAGCTACTCTTCCAGCAGCCCCCACTGACTGTGCCCAGGTCTCCTTATGTTCCCAGCATGCCTCGCTCTGGCATGTGACTTCTCACCCCACAGGTGACAGGCAGGAGGCACTGGCTTAGGCCACCCTGTGTAGGATCATCTCAGCCCACAGAGCCTAGAGTGATTCAGGTCTCCCTTCTCCCAAAATGCCCAACTGATCTGGTGGAAGGAACTGAAGATAAGTCTCTTCTCAGGAGCCAGGGATGAGATGGGGTATGTGTGAAGGGGGCAGGGGCTCCAGGAACTGCCCCCACTCCAGCTGGATGGTTGGATGGGAAGGTCTGCTTATCTGAAGTCAACTCTTCCACGGCTGTTCCATTAAACTTCACACCAAACCACACCTGGCTCAGTGTGGGTTTCCTTCAATCCTCCAAGGCCTCCCTGGGGTCTCCAGGAAGTGTGACCCAGGGAGTGGGGGAACTAAGACTAGACTTAGTCTCCTTCCTAGTCAACACACCTTCTGGCTCCCTCTGTTCCCATCTCCTTGTTGTCAGTCACTTTAGGTCCACAATTGGGAGGAGGGAGGAAACAAAATCAGGACCTTGTCATCTGAGGTTCCAGCCAAGTTTCATGAAATACCCAACTTCACTTGACTACCCTTCCACCTTCTGAGTTTGAAGAGAGACGCAATTCCAAGGTGCCACAAAGAAAAGGCCAAAGGCATTGTCAAGCTCTCTTCACCACAGTAACCCATCAGCACATGTCAAGGGCTTGACTGGCCTTTACTGCCAAAGCCGGGGAGGGTCAAAGCCTAGGCCCTCCCCCTGCCAACTCCCCTCTCCCCCAACTCACTGCCTCTGGTAACAGGCAAGAAGCTTGGAGAATGAACTTAAATCAGGCCCCACCCAAATTCCAGAGCCAAAATACTCCTTCCCATTCCTACTCCCCACTGACTCCCCACCCTCAGTTGCATGTGTGGCGGGGGAGGGGGGTGTTGGGAGCCAGGCCACATGGTCTGGCCCACAGGACTCTGTTCAGCATTTGGAGAGACCCTGACCTAAGCAACTCAGGAATGGACACCAATTGCAGAGAGATTTATTGGACAAGACGTGCACTTTTCAACAGGGCCTCAGTAACCTTCACTGAACAGTACAGGACCAGGGTAAAAGGGCTTGAAGATAAGAAAAATGAATTCTTCCCAGGACCCAATGGGGAAAGAAAGGAGGAAGGGGAGGATTCTCCTTCCTTAATACTCTGGGTCTCAGTTTACCCCATGCTGGAGAGGGGCTGACCAGGGGAAGCTGGAGGCAGTGTGTGTCACAGCCAGAAGTGGTCTGGGGCTGAGACAGTCCATTCAGGGTCAAAAATGCCCAGGTGGACAACCCACCCTCTCCCCACCAGGCCCCAAGATGGGGTCACTGTTCCAGGCCTCCTGTGGGTATGGGTAAAAATATAAAAGCTGATCCAATGCAGGATGCCATGTGCAAACTTAGAAGGGGACTGAACTTCTGCAGTCTCTCTTGGCCACAGCCATGGCTGACAGGTGTGGCAGAGGTCAAGGTGTGCCGAGGTGATTTGGAGAAGGGTCTTTTCTCTTCTTGATCCAGGTGAGATGGGTGGCTGCTGTCATTAAGCTTGGAGAAGGTGGTTGATGAAAGAGGAGCAGAGACTGGAGGGTAGGACCAGAGCGGGGCTTCTCCCTCTCCCTCCAGCAGGTGAGTGGGCTGACCAGTCAGAAGCAGCTTGCTGGTACCTATGGGAAGCCAGTAGGGAAGAGGCTGAGGGGCTGACTCTCATTGGTGGGGAGCGGAGATCGGTAGCCATCAAAGTTTCTTGGGATGCTGCCGCTGGTGGAGCCTGAGCTATTACTCAGAGTCTCGATGCTTCCCTCTCGCTGAAGTTCTGCAAGACAGAGGAGAGGGCCAGGCCTGATCAGAGTGGGGTCTGGGGATTGGGGATACATACTGGGCCAGGCTGCCTGCCTTGAGGCACCATTCTGGGTCCTCTTACATCCTTCTTCAAGGGTATCTCCACTTGCTCCCCAGATGGGCAGGCAACAGCTCAGGTCACAGGAAGGCTCAGCCAGGAGGAGAAGCCCCCTTGGTGGGCAGACTCCAGTTTTAGACCACAATCTTTCCCTCATTGCCAGGAAGCCCTTGAGGCGAGAAGTGTGGCCACCTTGATGATCTGTCTGGACGACACTGCTGTCCATGGGGCGTGTGCCTGTGCCTGCACACATACTCACGCTCAGCCGGCACGCCCCTGAACTCCATAGTGTCTCCTGTCCCGGATCCACAGGTGAGGCAGGTGGGGAGGAGCCAGGACACGGACCGCAGCTTCCCTGCCCAATCTGTCCCAGCCTCTTTCCTGCCCTGCCTGTCCCTGGGGCTTCCACCGGCTTAGCCACTCACTCGCTTGCTCGTTCTCACCCACACAGTCCGCCTGCTGGCCAGACCCAGGCTCATCTCCGGCCCGCAGTGTCCTGTTTCCCTGCAGGAGGGAATGCTTGGTTTGAGGGGAGCCTATTCCAATGAAGAGAGGGTCTCTGCTTGCCTGGAACGCCTCCTTCCTCTTAGCTCCCAAGTCCCCTGGAGGCCTCTCAGAATGTGTGTGCTCAGAGTTGACCTGTAAAGCAGGCAGGGAGCTCCTGCCCACTCTTCCTCCGCTTCCCTGGCCCTGCACATCCATGCTGCTGTCTTGGATATGGCAACTTGACTGAACTCATTCAGCTATGGGCACTTTATGGGCACCTTAACCGCCCCATCATCTCTTGATCTGACAGGTACTGGGGTAGGTGGGTTGGGAATAGAATTCCCTGTTTACTGATTGCAAGGAAGAAGGAATTGTTTCTTGGCTTTTTGAAGATGACCAATTCTTATTCCCTTTCAGTCCCATCTAGTGGGTTCTGAGATGTGGGCACACATATGCCTGGGCAGTCTCTGGAGTCTGCCTCAAGCCCAGGTGTGGTGACCTGCAATCTATCCTTCTCCAAGGTATGCCTGCCTGTGACTGAGGGGGCGTTGGTTGCCCACCTCAGGAATGCAGGGCCTCCCTCGAAGCAGTCATTTGAAACGGCAAGGTGTGCTCAAAATTAAACTTATCTAGTCTGGCTTGAGACTTTTTTCTCTAGCCTGTACCCGCTCCCAGGCCCCCTGCTACCATACACACGCAGCACAGCTGGCTTTGGTTAGGGAATGAATGGGTCACGGCCTTCACTCTTGAGCTGGCCATCACCAGCCAGCCAGGAACTAACCACCAACCCCCTGCTCCCTGCAGGCCACCCCCAAAGCATTGAGGCTGCCCAGGAGCAGTAACCACAGAATGGAGGAAGGAAAAGGAATGCACCTGGACTCAGGTGTGAGGGGCCCTCAGGTGGCACCAGCCATGTTTGGGGCCTGGCCCCACTCTGGGTGGGTGCACGGGGACACCAGAACCTCTCAGGAGACTGGGGGCAATGGAAGGAGAGGGGCCGAGGGCCTGGCTATGGTCCTGATCTCCGAGAGACACTGGATGCCCTGGTGGGCCTCGACCCTGGGAAAGTCAAGAGTTGTCTGGGTATGGACAGAAAACATGGCAGGCGGCTGCTGGGTGGGATCTCTTCTTTCCTCATTCTTCAGTATCACCCTAATTTGGGGGTAACAGGCCATTGTGACACCAGAGCGAGAGGAGAGGAAAGCAAAGAGAAGACCCCGGGAATTCTATATGGAAGCTGTGGACTCCAGGAGAGCTCCCTCCTTTCCCTTCTTTCCCCACAAGCAAGCCGAAGAGTCCACGGGGGATCTCTGAGGCCCCATTCGGTTTCAGAGGCCCTTGCATGGCTGTCCCGGCACTAGGGGGCGCTGACAGCAGGGCGAGGAGGGCAGGAGAGGCGCATTGGCAGTTGCGAGAAAAGCAGAGGCTTCCTTAGGATCTGGACTCCAGGCCCGAGGAAGAAAGCCCCAGATGAAGGAGCAGGAAAGGATGGGGAAGGTTGGCCCCTTTTCAGAGTTGAGGGACAGCCCCAGAAGTCTTGATGTAAAATGCCAACAGGTCCATGCTGCCAAGGAAACCAAGAGCCCGGGACCAAGCGAGGCAACCCCACCACCCCTTGGCGCAGGCTCCCTGCACCCCCAGCAGTCTCAGTGACCCCAACACATGAGTCTGAGTGAACGCACCCCATCCCGTGCTGTGACAGTGCAGGGACAGTTGCCAAGGGGTTTTATAAGATGAATTTGCTGCTCTTGGGGCCAGGTACAGCCTCGGCAACCTTGCTCCTATTTCTCTTCACCATTTAGGTCTGGGTAAGATGGAAGTGGGCAGGCTTCTCCCTCATCCCCACATCCCAGGATAACCAAGGCTCTGCTGAATTTATCTCCCGGACATCTGTCTCCCCACTGTTAGGCCTTCACTGCCTATCTGGGTCTCCTGACTGCCAGGCCACCCCTCTGATTCACCCCCCACACCAAAGCTGTGGCGGTCTGTCTACAGAACAACCTCATCTTGCTTTTCTTCTGCTTAAAAACCTCCAATGAGTCTTAATAGTTCAAGGGATAAGGTCTAACCTCCCCAGCACTACATAATAGCCTTCCAGGCTCCACCTCACTAGTGTTACTTGTTATTACATCTGAGGAAGCAAAGTAATGAACCTGAGCAGTTTTTTGACCTCTCCAGGCTGCTTTAGGCCTCTGTGCCTGTGCTCATGCAACTTTCTCTGACTGAAAAGCCTTTCCCAGGCTCCCTGGGCCCTAAACGCCTACTCATCTCCCACAATTTAGCACCAGTGTCCATGCCTCTGTGAGCCCGTCCTGTTCCCCGGCAGAGCTGGCCAGCCCCAGCGCGCTGTGCTGACTCCTAGCCCAGGCCCTCTCATGATCACAAGTGTGTCTCCCCAACCAGGTGGAGAACCCCTCAGAGCTGGGTTCTGTGTCTTATCCCTGTACCCCTAGTGGCAATCACAGGGCCTGGAAAATAGTTGGTGCTCGAAAAACATTTCTTGAATGAATAATGGATGACAGTGGTAAGGGCAGGTGGGGCTCACTCTCTAGCATGGACAAACAGTAAAAAACCAGGGGGCCTGGGTCAGTCTCTCCCTTCTGTCACACCCCTTTCCTCTGCTTCCCATTGAAGACAGAGAGCAAGTATGTAGGGGAGGTAGAGAAGGGGTGCACACAGGTTCCCCCCTTCAAGTCCCCCCGGCCGCCCAGCCCTAGCAGCAAGTGGCAAATGGAAGCACGCGGCCTTACCTTCCTCCGTCCCGAACGCATGCTTTGTTACTGTTGGGTTGCTCACGGGCGCTGGGCTGTTGGCATTGTTTTTTTTTTCCTTTTTTTTTCCCTTTTGAAAAGAAAAGCATTGAGGAATCTTTTTGGAAAAGATATGGAAAAGATTGAGAAGTACACTGATCTCTGCAGGCAGGTGGACAGGGTGTAAGGAGACAGGGGTGTCACACTGGGAGGAGGATAAGCTTGCAGCAGAATTCTGCAGTCAAGAAGGACAATGACATGCATGTGTGGGGGCTGGGGACTGGCCAGTATTGGGGGTCCCAGAGATGGCACTGTTGTGACAGAGTCAAGACCCTCTTTAGCACGGGGCTAGGAGAAGAGAGGTGACATGCTGAGCACGAGGAATGGTTTTGGGAGGGAGACAGATGGGGACCTATGGCCCATGCAGTGCCAGATGGGGTCCCATGCAGGTGGGTTGCCGGGAGTGGAAGGAAAGGGAGACAGGCTACACAGTTTTCAGGGACCCCTCCAGACTTTTTGACTCAGTGGCCCAGTTTCTGGCTGCCACCCTCCTCCCTGACTCCCAAGATCCCCAGGTCTGGGCCACATCTCATCAGGTCTGAGATGGCCTTGTGGGGAAAGTCTAGCAGAAGCCAGCCAGGGCCCAGGAGAGAGCGCTGGGGGCTCTGTGGCCGGGAAAGAGGGAAGCATCTCCAGTGGCCTCCCTGCTTAGAGGCAGGTAGATTTTGGTCAGTGGGAAAAATCTCTCAAAGAGTTCGTTCTTCAGGCCCCAAAGTAGGGTAGGAGATGAGGGGCTCCCAAGAAGGCGGCTGGACTCAGACATAAGATCATTTTTTTGTGATCTCACATTCTCCAGGGATTTGGTGCCTGTTAGGTGGGTGCTATAATCCCCATCTTGCAGATAGCAAAACCCAGGAAGAGGGAGAAGCCACCCGTCCTGGGTTACGCACCACCCGACAGAGATGGTGCTGGCCAATATGGCACAGGACGCTGACAGCTCCAGGCATCACTAAGACTGGCCCCAAGTGCCCACCACTGGCCGTGTGCACCCATTCCCTGTTGGCTCTTATTGGAAAATGAACCTGCTACTCACAGCCACCCCTCTATGCCATGGGCCAGGATGGGCAGGCCCCAGGGGGGAGGGGGACAAAGGAATGAACCGCAGCTAAAAGGGAGGACTCGGCTCCCACAAATAAGTGAAGAGCAAGTGAAGGCCTGAGCCTCGTGCTGCTCCCACTCCACGTGGAGCTTGTCAGATGTCAAAAAGGTGTCAGAAGGAGCAGAGAGGTGGCTGACCTTGCTAGGGCGAAGCGACACTGGTGGCTTGGGAGTGTGTGCCAAGAGAGACACAGGGAGGGGTCGTTCTCAGTCTGCATGAGGAGCAGGGGCAGGGCTGCCCCCAACTTGCCCCGCTCCTGAGCTGGGCCAGGCAGAATGAGCCCCTGCCCTCATCCCAGGGGGGTACTGCAGCCCCTCTACCATGCGTGAGTAGCAGAGACTGGCTGCTGGGAGCTGTGGGGAGGGGCGGATCAGCAGAGTATTCCCTAGGGAGAGGATGAAATGCTGAGGACACAAGGCCTAAGTGAGGCTTGGGGAAAGCTGGGGAAGCCCTAGCGAGTGGGAGGCCCCGGCAGAGGGTCGTAAGGCCTATGTTGAGCTTGCTGTTCTCTGGGTCTCTTCCCGGCTTGATGGCAGTGGGTACATCTGGCCAATCACAGATACTGAGGAAGCTCCTCCGGCTTCTGGTACATAGAGGCATCGTGGACAGCCCAAGTCTCAGGGACCCAGAGGAAGGTCTGTTTCTGGGACCCTAAAGGGATCAGGGAGGGCAGTGCTGTGTGTGAGCATGTTTGGGAAAAGGGTGCCTGGGACCCCTGGTTTAGCCTCCAGGCAGCCCTGCCACTTCTGCCACCAGAATAGGAGCAGCCTCTACTGCCCAGCCCCTCTGGTTTCCTCAAAGGCTCCAGCCAGCCTTGCTCTGTGTGTGAGCCCTGGTGCAGTCATACACCCCAGTCCCAAGCTAAATACCCACGCTGCCTGCTAGGATTAGATCCCAGGGTCCAGTTGGACCCTGCACCCACAGCTCTGCCCACTTCCAGCAGTGAGAAGGGTGACTGCTTCCTGCAGCCTCAGAGAGCCCCATAAGGCCAGAGGGGCTGCGGCTGCCCAGATGGGTGGAGGCGGTTCAGGGAAGTGTTAAGAACACAGGCTCTGGTCACCTGCTACCTGGAAGACTTTGGGCAAGTTAATGTCTGTGCCTCAGGTTCCTCTTATTGTGAGGATAACAAGGTCTGTTTCATAGCCTGGCAGTAAGAACAAATTAAACAATGCAGGTATGGTGCATCACAAAACTGTGAGTTACTACTATTGTTGCCATCAAATTAGTCATTGTGATCATCCATAGGACTGCAGAGTCCCTCTCCGGCCTTCCTCCCCAGCAGGTGTCTCTGCCACCCAGGCCCCCACCCACTTGGTCTCCACTGGAGCTTGGGAAGGATTCTTTCTTTTTAATCAAGAAATGGCCCAGGGAGGAGGATGGCAGATATGTGTTTACAGCTTTTCATTTCCCTCCTTGCCTCTTTGCAAATACCCTCTTCCAAGATGGAAAATAAATTTCCTACCCTGTTGACGTGCATTGATTTTTCCCTCCTGCATCCACCTCCAGGTTCTCCCACATTAGCAGGGGCTGTGGTTGAGACCCTTGCCTGGGTTGGGCTTAGTGGTGGCCCAGGGGAGTGGATGGCCACACAGCACACAGCAGCCAGCCAAATTGCTCAGTGCCTGGCTCAGAGGAGGTTTGCAACAAACAGAAACAGCTTCAGTCTCCTTCTGTTTGGGGGTCCTTGGGTGGGGAGTGAGGTGTGTGTGAGTGTGGGTCTTCCCATGAAGAGGTTGGGATTTTCAGCATCTTCCCTTGATGGGATATATGGGGAGGAGACCAGGGTAGCGCAGGATGGCTACAAGTTCAGCAAATTGATCCAAAGAGGGTCTGCCCCAAGCAATCCACTTTGTCAGCAAGAGGCCTGCAAACCGCCTGGGATCAGCTATTCAAAACGGGGCTTGGAGGGAGAGAGGTAAGGGGTGGGGGGGGGGGCTTGAGCATATCTTGTGGGGCTAAGCAGGGTTGGCAACTTCCTGGTGCTGGAACCTAGAGGGATGGCCCAGATGCCAACTAGGAGGTGGCCCTGGCAGACGTGACTAGGGGCTGCTTGTTTTAAAACAGTCCTGGGCCTGGATACTGCTCTCCCTTCCAGAGTGTGGCTGAGGAGGCGGAGGCCTGTTCAGTGATACATAGATGGAGTTGGCCGAGATTGCCTCTAAAACCCCGACAGCCCTGTCAGAGACCACACTGTGGGCTGCAGCCAGCCTCAGCCCGCAGGGCACTTCTTAGGAGGTTACAAGCGCAGCAGTTAAAGGCGGCTGCCTGTGGAGGGAGGCCTCCCTTCTCTCCACGCTCAGCGTGCCCACCTGCCCACCTCCGAGGCTGCCTGGCTCCCCCACACCTTCCCTCTTCCTGCCTCTCTCCAGGCTTCACCCTGAAGTGCTGGGCTCCTCACCCCTCAGATACCTCCCTCAGGCTTCAGAGCTTGCAGAGATGCCAAGAGACCAGGGGTCCTCTTCGCCCAACAGCAGTGAGGTATTGGGAGGGTGGGGGCTGGGGTTGGGGAGGCTGAGAAGGGAGTCACCTCTCTCCTCCAGCAGGGGCTTTTGTTCCCTTTGAAGCTTGCCTGAGGAAGGAAGGGGGCAGCTTCTCAAAGCTGAGGGGCGGAGGATGAAGAGGAAAAGGCTCCTCCACGTTCCGAGAATGGGAATCGTGGTCTGGGCTGCTGGAACCAGGGAGCAGGTGAGAAGCGAGGCTGACTCTGGCCTTCGGTTATCTCTGGGGCTTAACTGTGTTTGAGCACAGACTCTTGGCCAACCGATGTCACTTATTTCTGGTGTCTTGCCACATAAACAACCTGGTGGTCCTGAGGGCTCCTGCCATCAGCCTAGTGCTGGGCCGGGGGGCAGGCATCGTCTCCTTCCTGGCTGGAGTCTCTCTCAGCTGGCAGGGCTCCCGTGGATATGCGTGCTTTCCCCCTTGCCCAGATTTTGTTCCTGACCCCCACAGGTCCTGAGACCCAGAACATCATCGAAGACTGAGGTGAAGGCCACACGGCCTACCCTGCCGCCCCTGCCTCCACGCTCAGCGCCAAACACCGAAGGTAAATCTCTGGTGCTCTTGGCTCACGATGCCTGGAACTGCTTCCCTTTGCCACTGGGGCTGTGCAGGTGCCTCAACAGGGTTTGGGGCATACCTGGGGCCTAGGATGCTCCTGGGCACCCACAACCCCTAGAGGGTGAAGGTCATGAGCGATGGCTGGGGAGACTGTGAGCCGGGCAAGCAAAAGGCCCTCTGTGTGCCTTAGCTTCCACCCAGAAAAACTGGGAAAAAGGCATATCGTCTTTCCTCACCATCTCCCTTTCTCTCCAGTAGCCAAAGAGGAAAGGTTCTCAGGCCTCTGGAGGTCCTGTTCATGGCAGCATGCCAGTGCGGCATTAACACCATGAGGTAGGGGCCTAGAGGTATGGTAGAGTCCCATGTCCCTGGGGGCTCAGTAGGGACAGGGGCATGATGACAGGAGATGTGCATGTTGGAATGTTGGAGATGGAATAATAAAAGTAGAAAAGAGGCTGGGGAGAAGGCCTGAGAAGTGAGGAGGACTCCGGAGGGAGGACCTCTCTCAGAGCCCTGCCCATGTTCCCTGAGCCTGTCCCTTATGGCACCCACCCCCTCTCCGCTGGAGCTAGAGTTGACTCCGGGTGTGTGTGTCTGTGTGTGTGTGTGTGTAGGGCAGAGGGGGAGGGAAAGGCACTGGCATTTCAGGTAGAGCTGCTCACAGCCCAGCCCCAGATTCTTCTTTGCAGCCTTTGAACCGCTGAAGAGCAATGACACCCCTGGTAGGGTCTGAGCCAGAGGGGGCACAGGCCCGGTTGGGGGCCGAAGCCTTATCCTAGGTCCCTCCCACAATAGCCATGATGCTGTTCAAGACCCAGGCAGGGAAAGACTCAAACCAGAAAGCTGCTAAACCCCACTCCCAGGAAACCCGCATTACCCAGGCCTCCCCATGTCTTGGCTTCAAAGGAGAACAGAGCAGGATCACCCACCCAGACCTCAAACGGTACCCCATGTCCAGTGACCCCATCAGTGCCCATGGCATTAGTACACCTTTAAGTCCAAGGTACCGAGGCAGAGTACATCCTGTCACAACATACTATATGTGGGGACATAAAAGGCTGAGCTGACCTGGCTCACGTTCCCCAGTTTTGAGGTATTTGATGACTCTGGCTGAAGCCATACTTTAGATGAGCCAGATGCGGGAGGAGCCCTGACCTGTGGCTCCCTGTGGGTGGCCAGAGGAGGAGGACTGTGGGAGGAGCAGAGACTTTGCTCTGGCCCCAGTTCTGTCACAGGCAGAATGACCTGGGCAAGTCACTTCACTTCTCATCTGCTTCGGCATCTGTAGAACAGGAGGGGAGGGTCTGTTCTAATGACCTCACTGGGTGTGTAAGGCTCTAACGAGAAGAGGACGCGAAGGGGCTTTAAGAAGCAGCACATGCACGGAGCATGTACAAGAGACCGCTGGTTAGAGAACAAGCTTTGCCACCCCTGGTGTCTTCAGCAGGCCTCACCCAGGAGAGGGGCTGAAGTGCCCTTTCTAGCTCCATGTCCTCTGCACAACACTAGGAGCGGAGCCTCGGCAGATGCCATTTAAGGTCAACTCAGAGCTGAGAGGAATGGTAGACATGTCTTTGGTGTGCAGAACACCAGGCCAGGTGCTGCTATGTGACTTCTTTCTGTGTGCGTGCTAACGGGGGCCAGGAGGAGTCTCAGGCTCTGGCAAACACGACCACTCTGCATGGCTGTGAAGAGGAGACAGGGCTGGGAAACTTCCCTGGAACCAGGTGTCTGGCAGCTGGCCTTGACCTGCCTGTCTCCTGAAGTCCAGCCAAGAAGCTTGGAAGACCCAACCCCAGCTCCCGGGCAGGGGCCTTCCTGAGCTACCCTCCAGTGCTACGAGATAGCACAGGGGCCTGCAGACCGCAGGAGAGATGCTGTTCTTTGAACACTGCTGGCCCACCAGGCCAGAGCCACATCTGGTTCTCATTCAAATGTCCAAACGTAATTAAATTCTCTACGACGCAGCGGAAGAGTTTGGTAAGATGTGGCTTTCCCCCTTTTCCATCAAGGTTAAGAAATCACAGTCTCTCATTCCACCAGCAGACCTGCTTCCCTCCCTGCCACCGATCTTTCTTGTTCGGCAAAGGCAAAGGCCTGTACTCCTATCTGTTTTCTAGAGCTTACGGGGCTGGGGACAGTGGGTTATATGCAGATCCCCCCTGCCCCCCACTGTTCCATTTACCCACCTGAGAGGATTAACAGCTGAGATCAAAGCTGTAGGCTTGCAGCTAAGCAAATCGGTGCACTGGGGGTGGGTTGGGGCTGAGGGCGGGGAGGTTAGTGCCTCCACCCTTGAAAGGGTCTCCCTCAGCCCTGGGGAGACAACCACTATGCTCAGGCTCATCTCAGTGACACACCAGTGTCCTTCCGGTGCTGAGATATGGGCATGCCTTGTAATACCCAGCCAAGGGAATCCCTTTTTTATTTTTACTTTTCTTATCTTCTTGGGAATCCCTTCTTTATAGCTCCTCACAATAGATAGCTCTTGAGAGGTATGATTCTGGAGTCTTTGGAACAAGGAACCCTTGTGCCTTGGCCTGGCCCTACAGCCCAGGGCAGGGGGAACCAATTCCCCCACACTCCACACCTCTTACCTTGTGGCCCTGGCACTGTTGCAAGAAGGTGCCTCTCCTCCTGCCCACCTCCTGTCTCCCCTGCTTGCAAACAGACAAAGCTGAGTGGTATCTGAGCCCTCTCAAGAAACCCTAGGACCTCCTTGTCTCACAGCATTGCTCGTCACTTCTGGCCTGTAAGGACTCTGAATGGCTTAAGGGACAGAAGGGTCCAAGGTATAGTCCTCTGTGAGAGGGAGGGTGTTTGGCTCAACAGAAAGGAACCCCACCGACCCCGGGCTTCAGTGCCTCTCCTCCTTGGCTCTTGCTCAGGACTCCCCCGTATTCAGGCAGAACGTTCCCTAGATGGGACGATTTTCCCAGCTTCCCTTCCCACCTGAATATCTTCAGTTTATGGTTTCTTTTCACTTAGGGATATATGACTTTCACGATAGTGGGTTCCATTCTACTTCCTCTATGACTATTTTTCTGATCACTGTGGAATAGGCTTTATGAGTTTCTTAATAAGTGGGGGTATTTTTCCTTTTGAAACAAACTGTCCTGTAAGTTAATGACTTATTGTGGGTGTAGATGTTACCCACAGACAAATGAGCGTTGGGGAGGGGATGACCAGGGGAGGGGTAAGAGGGAAACTTCTACATTAAATAGAGCTGTGCTGAGGTTTTTTAAAGACTCTTGGCCAGCTCCCCGGTTAGAGTCCCTCATGCTGCTTGCTCACAAACATCCCTACCAGAGAACTGGAACCACGTTCAGGCACACATGGCTTCTGTGTACCAAAGAATGCTTGTCCCGGAGAGAGGTACACACACAAGATGATGTGAACCAATCAATCCCAATATCACTGACCTGGCTCTAAAGAGGAATAGTTTTTTGTATTTGTTTCCAAATGGTAAACCTGAGCTCCACAATGGATTTAATTTAATTCCTTGGTGGCATTTAGTGTCAGGCCCACGTTTCTGGGAGCCTTTACATTAGTGAGTAAGGCTTTAAGGAAACATCCAGTTCTTGGCCCGGTTGTTGTAGGCCAAGCCTAGCAAAAGACATGGCATTGGGGCTAAGTCTCTGTTGCCTGCTTTGGGGTCGCAGCCTGTGCTCTGGAGGCCTCACGCTGTGGCTGGGAGAGAATCACAGTCTCAATCAGCCACTGTGGTGCCGCCTGTCCAGATGAGAAGGGCTGGGCCGATGCAGGTTGGCCTTTGTGCTGCGTTCACAGGCTGGCTGCTGGGGCCGGGGCTCTATTCATTATTCAATCCAGCCAGCTCAGATGAGCCTTTCCATTTGCTCCTCCAGGAGGAATAACAAATCTAGAAATGCAATTCCACTTTGGTGTATTAAGATATTGATTTGCCTGTCAGTGGAAGTGCATTTGTTCTGTTAGCCCTCCCCTGGGTAGGAAGGGGTTAACCAAATGTTTATCACAAGGCTGGCTTCAGAGTTGAAAGTAATGTGATCAGTAATGAATTTTGTGTTACATTAGGTTGTATAAATGGACAGACAAGCGCAGACAACAAGTGGCCAGGAGTCGGGGCTAATCTAATGATGTAAAAATAGAGACAGCACCAATTATACTAGGGGCCAGCTCCAGGCTCCTGCAGGGACTGCAAATGAATAGGTACAAATCAAATTACTCACTAATAGACGCACTACAAGAGGGGCAGTCAATGGTAAATGCATTAGAGCCTAGTGACCTCTCTGCTCTGCACAGCAGAGTCCGAAAATTTGACTTCCATCTTCAAAGAGGGGGGCAGGGAGTGGCGTGCTCAAAGAAACTCTGGTTGGGTGAAGGGCAGCAACTACGCCCTATCCCAAACCAGCCCCTTCCGAAGGAACCTCCTGTCTGAGCTGACCTCTTGCCCTCATTCCAGTGCCTCTTGAAGCCTGAGCACCAAGGGGTAGGCAGGCACCCTCTTGAGGGACGAAAAGAGCAGCGGGATAAAGCCTTCCATGTAGGCGAAGACAGGAAGTTACATACCAAAACACTTCACAGCCACGTGTCTCTCAGGGGTGATGTTTTTTACTGCTACATCAAGGGCTGTGTCTGTATTGAAAATAAAATATTTCTTTAAAGCAGATCACAAAATGGACCTTTAAGAGAGCAGCAAGAGCTGAGATCAAAGTGCGGAGATATCAAACCTGGTTTGACGGCGGAGCACTTTCCAGGGGATGTTCATGGTCTGTTCCGAGGCACAGCACGTGTAGAGTTTCACAGATGTCTCACTAGCCTAAACTGGTATCATCCTGCCCTCTACTCCTCCCCTAGTCTGGTGAGCTGAGTTCCTGTGCTCCTGCCTGCTGCACAGGGCTGGATGCAGGGAAGGGTGTGGAGGTAAGGCAGGTATCCCCTCAAGTTTTCTTCCTCCTCTTGAGTTCTCTGGATTTAGAAACCAGGCCTGAAGTTCAAAGGCGCTCGGCAGTGTGGCCGGGCTGCTCAGGGAAGGATCGTGGAAACATGCTCAAGTGCACCAACTGCACGCTCATGGTCAGCTCTCAGCGGCTTGGGGATGAATAAAGTATGAAAGCAAAGCTCTAAGCCTTCCAGGGACCCAGCCCCTTCCTGGATGGAGCAGGGACGTGGGAGGCGTAGCCCGCACTCTCCCAACCCACCCCTAAGGCCAGCACCAAACAGTCACACACATAAAAGTGTGGAGATGGCATGCTGGCCGTGGCCAACTGGAGTTTGGGAATGATGGGGACATGCCAGTAAAATGAGCATGGGGGCACAGAATGGAAAAAGTCATCCTGAACCAATAAAGCAACTGGATGGCCACTCTCCCCCAAACTCAATTAAGCACACAGAGGGGTGAGACTGCAAGCTATCGAGCTACGCTAAATACAACGTGGTGGGGATGCGGGGGGGTCTGTGAAGCCTGGTGCTGGGGGATCCTGCCAGCAAATTAAAAAATGTCTCATGCAGGGGGCCTGCAGGTCCCTGGGGGCAGGGTGGGGTAGAAAGAGGAGTGTGCAGGAAGAAATAACCAAAAGTCAGAGGTTGAGCAGCTGTTCTACAATAGGTACTCCAAAATGCCTCCTGCTATTATATTCCATCAGATGGGCTTGGCCTGGTCCTTTTGGTACGGCACTCTCTTTTGCTTCTAAGGGCTGAGGCTCTAGACTTCTCAAGGGCCACAGGGTCATTTACAACTTTTCTTTTCTGTGTGAGTGTGCACCTTCCTCTCTGACGAGCTGTCACACCTAGGGGGTGGTCTGCATACCTCAGGCCATCTTCTGGGAAGGCAGAGGCAGGGGCAGAGGGAAGATGGACTAACCATCCATGACCAAGTTCAACTTTGTTCAGATCTCACACCTCACAGAAAGGTCAATGGTTAAAGGTGAATACTCTGGCAGAGGAGGAGGAACAGAGAGAAATCCTCCCTTTTGTTAACCATTTACCTATGTTAATGTTTCCAGAGGAGGGCTCTTGCTCTGGGGGTCCAATAGCCCTCCCCACCCCTGCCTTTTGTACAAGTCTGTACATTTTCCACAGTAATTCTTGCTTCCACATTGGGGCAACAGCTGGAAGGGGGACTCTGAAGGGTCACCTACAAGGTCACATTGGCACTTCCTCCCTGTTGATAAGAATCAATGTGCCTTGGTTAGAGAGTTGAAAGTAGATTTAGGCAACTAAAAAATGTGCAGAAGGAGAGGAAGAGGGTACGGTCAGGAGAGTAGGAGAGTCGAGGCAGGGGGCGGGGAGGAGAGAGACAGAGAGAACAATCTACCTAGAATAAGATTAGAGACCAGGCCAGAAAGTAACAGGTGTGTCTTTTAACACAATAATTTTTCCCATTGCTTTGCTGGCTTTCATTTACCTGTCAGAGGCCACAAAAGCCCATCCAGTCACTCAACAAACATTAACTGAGGTTCAGCTTGGCTCTCGTCCCAGTACTGAATGCTGGGCTGGGAGAAGGCTGGTGGTTAGAAGTAACAAAGATGAATCAGACTTGGTCCAAGGAACTGGAATCAGGTCAAGACACACTCATGGCAGTATGGGTGAGGGAGAGGCTGAAGGGATCACCAGAGCTGGCCTTTCCCCCAGTGGCATATAGAAGGGAATTAGCCATTACTAGATAATGGAAAAGGCAACATATACTACTTGCCCAGGGCCAAGTGTCCAGTGAGCAGGTGATGCAGAAATTGAGAGAGCGCATGCAATTTGGCTGCATGGTCAGGGAAAGCATCACAGAAGAAGTGAGAGCTGAGCTTGGTCTAAAAAGATGACTGGGCCGAGGGAAAGGGCAGTGGTCACTTCTGGGCTGACCGACATGCCAGCAGAGCCAGGGTTCGGAATGGGGCACGTTCTGGGGGTGGTGGGATGGGATGCTTGCAGGAAGGTGGTGGTGGCAAGATATGAAGAAGAGGCTGTTGTGGAGGGGTAAGTGGGAGATCAGCCTGGAGAGGCAGGTGGGGAAGGCCTGTAAGAGTCTTGAACAATCACGGCAAGGAGCCTGGGCACTTTCTGAGCAGGGAAGTGAGAACAGTCAGGCCCTGAAAGTGACAGTCCCCTTCCTCTCCTGGGGATCCCCTCTTATTTTAAATAAAGGGTGGGAATAACCGACATACTCATCTGACTAGGTGAGGCTGGTAGGATCTTAAGAACTGGAAACTCTTCCCAGATATCTTATTTTAATCCCACATTTTTTAGTTATAATCTCAGTTCAAGTCTCTCATTTCCTCCTTTGTAAACTGGATGGAGGAACATCTACCTGGAAGTGTTGTGACAATTAGAGGACATGTATGTGGTGAGCAGAGTCTGAAGCATAGAAGTCCCTCGGGAGGGGGTGGCCTCTGTTATTGTTGACAGGAGTAAGTGAGACGATACAAATGAAATCACAGGTACTTAGTACAGTGACCACCATATCACAGGTATAGCAGTAAACTTTTGCTACATTTGCTGTTTCCCTTTCTCAGTGTGTTAGAGAGAAAGAAATTGAACCCAGTGAGAGAAAGTCACTCACCCAGGGTCACAGCTTGTACCATTTCCTTTTTCTTTTTTTTTTTTTTTAAAGCATTTATGTTCCAGCGCAATTCCCCCATTTCTTGATGAGGATTTCCAAATCCCGCCAAAAGGGAAAAACAAACATTTTTTCCCAGTGGCAGAAGCTGGGAGCTGGGAACTAGTAAGACTGTCAGGACTGTCAGATTTGTTTCTGGCCTTTCCTACCAGTGGAAAATAGCTAGGAATAGGCAGTCTGACACTGAACTGAGACACAAATAGCAACACCAACAATGCCACCCTGCTGCAGCTGCCGCTATCCCCCAGTCTCACCAGCAGTGGCTGCTCCTGCACACCCTGAACAGGGATGCTTGTGACCTGCGGTGGGACTGGGCTCTGTGTCAGGGTGGCTCTGTGCTTGGCTTACTCTCATCTCCTGCCTTCAGCAATTAGGGCATCTGTTACTAGGGAGTGTGTTGTTTTGTCTTCCCATCCTGGAACGACCATGCCTTGTGGGCAGGTGAACAACCCTGACCTCTGCTCAGTCTAGCTCAGTGGGGTGGGCCCCACTGGGAAGCTGGGGATAGGAGCCAAAGAGGAACACAGCCCAGCACTGTCGCCTCGTTTAGGGCTTTCATCTCTCTGAGGGTAGGAAGCATGTCTTACTTATTCTTCCCCGGACTGCTGTGGAAGACACTAGCACATGCCTACAGAGAGCCTGCCTGCCACAAGCACAGAGAGTGTGCTGGGTCATTGAGGTCAATGAGAAAAGACACTAAAAGCCTTTTTGTAACGCTAGGAGGAGGAAAACCCAGGGCCCATTTAAGTAAAGTACAGGAAAGGCCCTGGGTACCTGGCTAAGTTGCTTGGGTGACTGTTTGCCGAGGAACCTGGTACTTCAGGCAGTTCTAGCAGCAGCAGGAATCAGGGATGATAACCAGAGAAGCCCAGAGACCTTGGCAACAGAGCCAGACCAAGCCAGAAGAAGCCTCAAGGAAGAAAGAAAGTCCAATTGGATGAATCACCCATACCCGTCTTGAGAAGCAAGAATAGGACCCAGGAAGTTGGAGGGGTAAGCCTTGGGAAAAAAATAAAAGACTCAAGACAGGGTCTCATGAGCTGCCACATCACGCATCTTGAAGAGGAGAGAGATTCTTACTCTCAGGAGGCCAAAAGACTGTAACCCCTCCCACTTCAACTTGTAGAGAGGCTGTAGAAAGAGGAGAAGAGAAAATTCCATGGAAAGATCAAAGTAGCCTGGTTGTTGTGCATGGCGAGGAATGTGATCTGTGGGACTATGAGCCAAATTGGACCTGTGAAAGCATCCTCAGCCTATAAGACCTCTGGATTTGCTTAGGACAGGAACAGGGTGGCTAACCCAGGACCCCCAGAGGAGGCTCACCTTTCACCTAGAATCAGAAGATCTCAGAGGTGGGAAAGGGACTTGAGGGACCCACACAACACACGTAGGTGTCACTACTCCAGCTTCCTGAGGTGACACTGCCAGTTCCTATTTCCATGGTCTTGCAGGGAATTAGGTCACCAGGGTGCATTCACCCTGGGGCTGGATGGGGTAAAGCTCTTCTCTCTGAGTTGTAGGTTTTTCATCTGTGGGATGGGGAAATTTTAACTGCCACATCTGAAATGTCAAAACATCCAATGTGGTCAACTAGTTTTTATAGTGAAACTGATAAATCAATTATCTACTCTGAATATAAGGTTGACCAGAGAGTAGGGATGTCTAAAAGATAGGAGAATTAACTCTCCCATCCAAGTACTAACCAGGCCCGACCCTGCTTAGCTTCCGAGATCAGACGAGATCGGGCGCGTTCAGGGTGGTATGGCCGTAGACGGAGAATTAACTCACTGCACTGGTGCTTGCAACTATTGTCACCTGATCATGTGGCACCCTGCAATGAGAGGGGACAAACATGGCCCCTACTGGAAAATGCAATCTTAGGAGAAAAAGGTTCCCAACCATTAGTACTGGTACAGGCAGGCGTTCGAAGGCCCACTGGAAGAGCTAATTCTAGAGGTAGGATAGGGGTCCAACACACTGAGTTATTTGGTTTAGGGTACACATCTGATCCACTTCAGTAACAATAACTCACATTTAGTGAGAACTTAATTTCTATAGTCCTGAAATGAAAAATGTTATTAGTGCACACAGGCACGCACACACACACATACACACACAGACAGTGCTTTTAGGTCATCTTTTTAATGTTTTTGTTTTAGTTTTTTGGGCTGGCCGGTAAGGGGATCCAAACCCTTGACCTCTGCATCTTTTGCAAAACATATGCTATTAACAGATATTAGTTGATTAACTTATTGAAATCTTCCCATGACCATTTAAAAACTGTGTAATGTTCAAAATGTGCTTTTCATGTCCAGAAGGAAAAAGGGAAAGCACAGCAATTTCAATAAATATTTCTGACAGAAATCTTTGGAGGAGCTTTAGTTGAAAATAATCTTAAAGCCTCTTCTGCTGAGTAATTAATATACAAACAGGAAAATTCAGAGGATTGAGCAGAATAAGCTAGAGCACTGGTTTTCAAACTGTAAACTGCAATTCATTGGTGTATTATGAAATCAATTTAGTGAGTCACGACTGCATTTTTAAAAAATGAAATAAAATAGAAAGCACTAGAATGCATTGCCTATAATGTTGTTTTGTGAAGGTCTGTATATTTGGGTGAACTAGGTCAGGAAGTAAAATGTGTTTACGAGGGAAAGTAAAAGGTAAAGATTGAGCTCCCCAGTGTTAAAGAGATGGCAGACAGAAGATGAGGCCTCTTTCCTACCTTAATACTGTGATTGTAAAGGAGAATAAAACAGGGAGCCCAGGACTGCAGGAAGTAGCAGCCACAGGAAGAGACAGTTCCTCTGGACCTTGACAACTGACTTAGGGAACCCTTAAGAGTCAACAGCAGCAAAACAAGGCTTCCTGCCACAGAGTGTCAAGGACACTTTAAACAGGGGATCAAGATCTGTCATAAGACCTGGGCTATTGATATCGGATGTGGGAGAAAGCAAACAAGAAAGACATGGTTTAGCTAAATAGCAATTGAAAGAGTTAAAGTCTAAAGAGAAAAGGTACTTAATGTGTACCCAGGTGTTTATTAAAAAAACTTTTTTTTTTTTTTTTGGTATTGTTCTATCTTTACCTAGGCATGAAACAATTGGAATAAGTCGATGTTTTGTTTATTTTAAAAATTCTATTTTTCTAGAAAAGGCAATATTGAAAGGAATGTCTGCTAAGCAGGAATTAGTCAAGTTATTTGAGGGGGTGACATAGAGAGGAGGGGGCTTTGGGAGACAGCATTCCAGGCAAAAGGAAAAATATGCACAGAGGCCTGGCGGGCAGAGAGCACGTGTGCTCAGGGACCCTCCGGGGAGCTCAGCTTGGCTGGGGCTCGCACAGAACAGCGAGGGACAAGTCTGAGAGAGGGCAGCGGCTGGTCATGAAGGGCCTTGTGCACCCTGATATTGGAGAGCCCGGGAGAAGGAAAGGGTTGAGGGGACAGGAATTCAGTGTTTGGACACGTGGATATGTAGTAGGAAACTGGGTAGACGGTTCTGGAGATCAGGAGAGAAAGCTAACTTGGAAATTATTAGGAAATCATCAGTTTACGAATGGTAATTGAAACCATGGAAGCAGAGATTGCCAGGTACTGAGGGAGGAGAGAAGAGGGGCCGAGATAGCGCCTTGAGAAAGACACTTACGGATGACAGAGAATGAATGAAAACCCAGAAAAGGGATTGAGATGTACCCAGAGGCAGAAGGGAAAGCAGGAGAATGTGGTGGACTAGGAGTCACGGGAGAGCACTTCAAGAAGGCAGGGAGTGGCAAACAGGGCCAGTGGGAGGTCAGCCAAATGTCCAGTGACGTCTCTGCGGGCAATGGTGTGGCTGGCTGGGCTGGGGGCAGGGACTGCTCCTCTGCGACAGGAGGAGAGGGGAAAGCTGATGCAGGGATGTTTAGGATCAGGTGGCAGGGAATTGAGAGATTTCTTGAATGATGACCATCATTTTCTTTCTTTCGAGTGAGGGACAAGACAGTGAGGTGAGAGATTTGAGGCGAAGGGGGAAGTTTGAGATAGTATCCATGAAGAAGCAAAGGGACTGACTTCAAGATGATGGATTGAGCACATCCACCATCCTAAATAAACAACAACAATAGGAAAAAATATGTCAAAAATAACATATAAACTATTAATGGGCCAGAGATCTGGGGAATCTCTAAAAGAATGAAAATCGGCCAGAAGCCACAACCGTGAGCAGGGGCTGCAGCAGAACTGCTGACCCCTAGGCTGAATGGAGAAGAATTCGTTCAATCTGTAGTTACTGCATATCTGCTATGTGTTAGACACTCTTCTAGGCACTGGTTTCTGCTGCCAAAGATGAGTGCAAACTGAGAGTGGGAGAAGGGGGCACTAGGAAAATCCAGAGCATGGTTCAATGGAGGGGAGAGATCGTGAATCTGTAGTGGCACCAATCTGAACAATCTGTGATTTTTCTTCAGCAACCCAGGTGTAAGAGCAGAGTTGGACTGGCCTCGAACTGGAGTTTTGTAGAATGGGACAATGGAAGGGGGACAGGGGCAAAGGCACAAGGATATTGGCAAGAAAACAATTCAGCCAATTACATGAGGTCTGGACTTGCAGATCACATGTGTGATCTAATTAGACTCATTGGTCAGCAGCCAGTGCGGAGGATGGAATAACACCTGCTTTATAGGTGAACCGTATTTTAAAGCAGACCATCTCACACTTCAATATGCACAGGGATCTTATTAATATGCAGAGCCTGAATGGGTAGACTGGGTGGGGCCTGTGACTGTGCATTTCTAATCGGCTCCTAGGTAATACCAGTGCTGCTTGTCTGCAGACTACTTAAAGGATTAATTTTTTAACTGACAAAAACCATATATATTTACCATGTACAACATGATGTTTTAAAATATGTACACCTTGTGGAAGGGCTAAATCAAGGTAATTAATATAGTCATTACCTTACATACTTAACATTTTGTGTGGTGAGAACACAAAATCTACCCGCAGCGATTTTCAAGAATACATCACATTGCTATTAACTAAAGTCACCATGTTGTACAATCCATCTCTTATTCCTCTTGTCTAACTGAAATTTTGTATCCTTTCACCAACAGCCTTTTCCTCCCAAGACTACTCTCTGCACAGTAAGGTTTGAAAAGGTTTTGCTTTACTCTTGGGGAGAGCTGATGTGCCCTGTGGTACAGCTTGCCAGTGAGGTGCTGGAGCTAGCTGACTGTGAGAGCTTCAGGAGCTCTGCTAGCCGAATGACATCATGTTGATAGCGTGAAATTGGTCATGATAGGAGTTTTTCCACTACAGAAACCCTCAAATCAGGGCTTTCCTGCACTCCTTTGGAGAGCTGGTTGTTAAACGTTTACGGGCACACAACTAGCTAAACCTACATAATAATGAGGCGTGTTACATAATGGGCTGCAGTGTCAGGGGTCACGAGAGCAAGTTTTGGGTTGGCCTTTATGCTTCATTCATACTTGATAAGAGGCCATCGGCCCTGATTGCTGTATCACAGGAAGTGCCTGCTAGAAGGCATTAAAGGAATTGACTTATCTCTGGGGCATCAGAGTACCTAACAGAGGCAAACGCTTGATGTCACCTTATCTGTTTATCTAGGAGCCACCTAGAGAAGTAGAGTTGTGGGAAGAAAGAGAGGGACTGAGAGGTTGCTACAGGCAAAGGGTGACTTGCTGGAAACTCTCTCCTGTACATACTGCATGGAATTTCCCAGGCTAACTCAGGGTAGTAGGCTGGCTTTGGCATGGGTGTGCTAGGCTGCACTACCAGGTCGATCCTTTAATCTTTAGTTGGAAAATGTGAAAAGTGATTCTCAACAACAAAGAAAGAAACTAGTTAACTTCCATAATATCTGCTTTACTTACTGGCTTTTAAAACAGAGGCAAATTTTTTTTTTTTTTTTTATATAAAGACATACATCTAATATGGTCAAAGAAAACCAACAGAATCCCTTTTGGTGACAGTTTGGGAAGGAAAATGAAATCCTTCTGCTGAAAAAAGGGAGTCTCCTATTTTCTGACCTGTGGGTCATATAGTTTTAATTTCCTCTTTCTTTTTTTTCTTTTTTTTAAATTCTTTTTAATTTCATGAACCTGCTTGAGGCCACAAAGACTCTTCTGAATCCCTCAGCTGTCTGGCAGATGAATTGTGCCAGTTTTCCTCAGGTTACTGTCTGTGCCAGGCTGAAGTGCCACAACGGACTGAATGTACCTTCAAATCTGCCTGCCGCATGACACTGAGGTGCTCCAAGGGGCTCCTGAGAAGGTAGGTGAAGAGACTGCATCCAGGAGCTTCTCTGGCCCTTGGAAGAGGGAGGCTCCTGGGAAGTCAATATAGTGACACCTGGCTCTGACTTTTGGGAGCCAAAGCTGGCCAGGGGCCCCGGAGATGCAGGGAAAGGCTGTGCCATGAGCAAGTTTCACAGAGGGAAAATCTTCCTTCTCTGAAGCCAGCTCTCAAGAGAACTTGACTCAGAGCCCTGGTAAATGGCAGGGCTGCTCCTCATCTCTGGGTCCAGGGGGGGAGAACAATGGCATGACACCATATTATCCAGGAGTTGGGGGTTTTTTGACGGGGGTGGAGTGGTGGGGTGATGTGTCTGCACACGTGTGTGCATGATGGTGTGGGACATGGCTTATTTCAGCTCCCAAGGCCCACATCTCCTGTCTTTCCAGGGAAGAAGGGGGTGCAGAAGGGGCCTGGTCCTCAGAATGGCTGCTCCTATGGCCTGCTAAGGCTCTGCTCTCTCTCTAGCCAAACTCCTTCTCTTCCTCCCTTGCATCCATCCACTGCAGTCTGTTCATTTGCCAATCACCGCACAAGCACTATGGGCAGGCCCCTGAGCTAATGCCGTGCAGAGGCTGGATCTCCATCCTCTCAGTGTAGGAACAGAGGGATTGGCATGGGATGGGGAAGAAGAGAGGGAAAAGCCTAACTGCTAAACCCAAACATCTCAAAGACCTGGAGGGTCCACAGGGAAGTGAGACTCTGTGACAACGTCAGATATTTCAAGCCTTGCCAGAAATGATCTGACTCTCTAAATCCTGCCGGTCCCTACTAGAACCTGTCCCAGGGTTTTAAGTTTCTCGTCACTGGGATCTTCCCTCCAGGTAGGCGTGGCACAGGGATGGAGCAGTTTGCGGCAAAGAATAAAGGTCTCGAGAAGACTCAGACAAGTAAGAGAAGGAAGGCCTCCAGCCAGGGTCTGCTTAACCCAATAAAAAGTTCCTATTGACCTCAGAAAGTAGAAGAGGCCTGTTGGGGTAGTCACTGTCAGGCACAAAAGCAGGGCTAGACCAGGCACTAACAGTGCAGATATCTAGAACGAAGAAGTACTTTGAAGAGGAGAGGCAGGCTGTATTACAGTTGTGTGGAGAAAGAAAGTGTGGTCTTTCCTGCGTGCACACTGTGTGCGTGTGTGTACAGGCACGTGCCTGCGGCAGTGCTCGCTCACCATCTAAGGGTGTCTTCTGATTGCTCTAGGGATGCAGAAAAATTCCCCAGGCCCCAGTCACTGGACTCTCTGCGAGGCAAGAGTACAGGACAAAAAGCAGTATAAGAAAAGCCGTCTGGTGGCTGAAACCAGCCCTACCTGCTTCATGCTGGTTCCCTCCCAGGTTGGCAGGCCCCAGTATTGCCAATCTATAAAGATTTAAGCATGACCAAAGAAGGTGCTGCCTTAGGACTCTGTGCCTAAGTGCTGCTGGAAACTTGGGGATTCCTTCTCCTGGATAAGGTGTCCTTCTTGGAGCCACTTACACAATACAATTGTGTTCATCATGACATTTTTGTATGTGTTATCCCATGTAGGAGAGGGCAGTTCCACTGGAAACTCCCCTTTACAGAGGGTTTTCCAACACTAAAGGCTTCTAAAATGGACAGCAATCAGAGTGCTGACTACAGAAACAAGTGGTAAAGACAAACATACATCCTCTCCCCACCAGAGAAGCTCTGCACCGACAGGTGCCTGTCATAACCAAGTCAGACTAGACATCTGATGACACCTTTACCTGTTCCGGATCCCACCACATCCCGGCTTGGTGACTCGGCCATGGCATCGGCGAGCCGCTCCCGAAGTCCCTCCTCTGTGTGCTCCATGGAGGACATGTGCCGCAGCCCAAAGCCCTCGGGCCAGCTCCCGCACACCTCCAGCAGGGTCACGCTCCGGTCAAAGGTACCTGTGGCACACACGGGACATGGGACATTGAATCTGTGCCTTCAGAGAGCATGCTATTCTTTTTACCGACCCAGCACCAACTCCCCTCCAACCCCAGGGTCTGGTTTAGCCTTTGCACAAGATGGATGACCAGGAGAACGTCACGAAACAGGGGTGTGCAGTGTGGAATAAAGCAGTCCATGCCACCGGATGAGAGAGTGTAGAGGCTGGTGGTTTTAAACCTGTTTCTGAGGAGCTACAGGGTTCCTCTGGCTGTCAGGGACTGCTTCGAGAACTAAGACAAGGGAGAAGAACCACTTTCCCAGGTTGAACCAAATCATCTCTACCTTTCTTTGTTTGATACAATGGGACTCCACCTAAAATTCCATTTAGAAAAGGGGTTACATAACCTAAATATTTTTAAAAAGTTTTCTAAACCATTATATCTTATAACTTATACTCAACCTCCTCATTTTACAGTTGAAGCTCAGAGAAGTTATGGCCCAAGATCGAACAGCGAGTATGTGGCAGACTTGGTTTAAGAACTCAGATCTCCTGATGTCTGAGTCTAGAAGTCATTCTCCTCCACTGCACAGTCTCCCAGCTGCCCAAGGACACGTGCACAACCCAGCACTATTTGGGGGATACCAGCAACAGAATTGTGTGATAGCATCTTCAGCAAGAATCATTCCTTAATCCAGAGTTGCTACCCAATTTCAAAAAGTACACAGTGTTCTGCTGAATGCCAAGATTAGATTTTTACATGCAAGATCACTTCAAAGTCCAAATTTAAATTATTCTACTTTATTATACAGCAAGTCTTCTGTGAAAGCTTATTTCATCCACTCTCTTTGGAAAGAGATTATAGTCATGCTCTGTTGCTTTAAGCACATACCATTTCCCCAGTGTTAGGTAACTGAATCCGCTGCATTTATTGGGCTTGGTTCCTGCCAGCACCAGGAAGATGGGGAAAAAATGCAAATGCCAGTGTTTCCCAAAGTTAAAAGTACATGAAACACACACTCTTTATCAGGCCTTGCTTCTCTTCTTTGATCAGCCGTCAGAAACTATCTTCCCTAGGCAGTCAGGACTGGGCAGTGTCAGCACACACTCTCTGCCAATGACAGGTGGTAATAGAGAGGGTGCGAGCCCCAGCCCCGGCAAGCGGCCCTGCCTCTGATAATGGCCGAAGCACCGAGGTGATAACCGTTAGTAAACACTCCAACAGCCGGTGACTCCATACATCAGCAAAGAGGGCTAGATAATTCTGAACTCTCCTGACCAGACAAAGGCCCTTCGCCAGCCTGCAGGGATTTATATGTGTGGCAAGGGTCACTACTGGCTCCTGAATTTCATCAGCCAAGTTTGGCTTTGATTTATCTCTTACCTAATTGTAGGGTAGATTCCTGGCACTGGGAGAATGGGCATCTATAAATGCACCTCCTCAAGAAGAGGCCCACCTTGGGAGTGGACTGCTTGGGATGTGTGAGCTTGTCAGGTAGGACTCAGGAATGCGGAGCTGCCCTATACCACCTTGCTGTGGTTTGAATGTCCTCCCAAGCTCATGTTGAAGCTTAATTCCCAATATGATGGTGGAAAGTGGAGCCTTTATAGGGTGATGAGATCTGGAGGACTGTGCCCTCGTAAACGAACTGTTCCATTTGTGGAGTAATAAGTTGGTGGTTTAATGGGTTGTCATGGGTGTGGACTGGTGGCTTTATAAGGAGAGCACATAAAAGAGCTCTTGACATCCTTGCCATGTGATTGCCTGTATCACCACAGGACTCTGTAGAGAGTTCCCACCCTGAAGAAGACCTTCACCAGACAGGCTCCCTGGACCTTGGACTTCCCAGCCTCCAAAACTGTAAGAAATAAATTTAGTTTCTTTATAAATTACCCACTTTCAGGTATTCTGTTATAAGCAATAGAAAGCTGACTATACACACCTTCTCTCACCATCAAGTAGGGTGAGGATTTAGGTCTGGGGAGCTAGATGTTGGGACCTGGGGGTGGCATGCTGAGTGTCAGCCGATCCTCCAAGGGCCTGAACTGTGCTAGAGTCATGTGCTGGCAGTGCCAAGCCCAGAGCCAACACTCAACCAACACTAGCAACAGCTCCCCTGGGCCCTGTTCCCCAAGGACACACAGGGGCTGATGACATAAAGCTTCTGAGTCTACTGCCTACTCACTGAGTGATGTTAGGCAAGTCCCTCTATCTCCTTTTCCCATCTCTGAAGTGACACTAATAACTCTTTGCCCTGTTTCAAAGGAGAAGAGATAAAGCAAGGTTCCCGCCTGGAGTCTGCGCTTCCCTCTAGTGCTTTTCCAGTCTTACTTGACAAGATCAAGAGCTATAGCATCACTGTTTTTCTGAAGAGGCTGCCTCTTCAGAATCACAGGGACGCCTATGCATATGTTCAGAATTTCTAAGTGACAGATGTGGAGCATGGGCTCCTAATTCTTAGCTTGGAGCTCATTCTATCAGCTCAGTCACTGCCTCCCTTGGCAGCACCAGCAGTGGAGAACTGTCATATGCAGAAATCACCTCCATCCTCCTGTCACCTTTAACTAACGCCTTTTAAAACTCTTTTCCACTCCCAACCAGTCCAAATTCCTTGGAATCTCATGGTAATGATGATGAGTCGCCCTGTCTACCAGGTGGCCCACAGGTGAGGAAAACTGATAGAAGGTCTATTCTCTCTCAGCATGGGCATGGCTAGGAGGTTGCAGGTAGGACATGGGTGACACTAAAGTGTTCAGCAAAGGGTCACTTGATTATTTCTGCTGTCCTGAGAAGTCTCAAGGAAGATACAATCAGTGGTTCTGCTTCTCCTACTAGAAGGAATCCCAGCAGAGGCTCTGCAAAACCCACTTCCTGTCCCCCCCTCCCACCCCTGGCAGCCCCTTTGCCAAGGACAGCAAAGGAGCTCATGGAGTGTCCTAGACGAGGAGTGAGAGCATGGCTGCAGGTGTGTGCATATCAGCAGGTGCTGGGGTGAAGAGGCCAGGCCCTTGGAGGGTGAGGTCACTCTTAGGAAACTGCACATCTTGTCAGTGTTGACAGCACAGCTATCACTCATCTGGCCAGCCTACAGATACGCCATCAGATGGCTGGCTCTTTGGGTGCCATTATGGGGAAAGGGTCAGTTTCAAGAGGGAGGAGATGCTTATTTAGTGCAGGCTGTTTGCAAAGCACAAACTGCACACGCTTGGCAACAACGATCTTCTGCTGAAGCAAGGCTCTGCTGTTTACAAAGCCTGCTCACGTTTATTACTTCAGTAAACTCGCACATTCATCAAATATTGATTAGTGTCCACTGTGATATGAATCAAGCACTGTACTGAGGTATGGGGATACAGAGTAATCCAAAAAGAAAAAATAGAATAATAATAATAAGTAAATATATAAATAAATAAATAAAGGAGCTTGTGGTACTTCACAAAACTCTGGGAAGCAGCAATTATCACCATTTTACAGATTTACATCTTGCTGAGTTTGAAAGACATGAGGTAACTGGTTCTAAATGTAATAGTCTTCCTGTGATGCTGCCTGGGAATCTTTTCCTTCAGGGCTGCTGCCTTCCCTGCTATTCCTCTGAATACCATTCTCCAAGACTGAGGTCAAGTCTTTCCTGCTTAATGAAACCTTGAGCAATTACCCAAGGTCTAATAAATGCTCTTCCACAAACTCTGAGAGGACAAAAGGTTCTTTACCTTTTGGGTAAAGTTGATGAAAGCTATGAACTTACCCTAGATTTGTGTGCTCGTGGGATGTTTGTGGATGCCTCTGAAGCCCACATAGACCCCAGGTTAATTTATGGACCCCGTAAATCATTCTATGGTCTTATTCCCATACTGCCTTATATTATCACATGATCTACTTTAGAGCCTCCTGAAGCCATGAATTCCTTCATAATGGAAGTAAGCACAGGACTTTGTACATCATGCTTGCTCAAAACAGGTTTGTTTACTGACTGATTATGACCATCTAAGAAATCTGACGGGGACTTCAGAGTCAATACCCTTTGGGTGAGGTACCAGATCCTGGCCATCTCAGGCAAGGGTAGGCAAAATTGGAATAAAATTAAATAAGAGGAAGGAGGAAAATGACAAGTGAGCAGAAAACAATGTCACAATTTTACTCTAATGTTTTCTGTGTACTTAATTTAGATTTGGAGATTCCAAGAGCTGGATAAATCAAAACAATCTGCCTGGGATGGCTGAGAGCTGGTCTCATACAGGTGAGCTTCCTGGTTTGGCATCCTGTATTATATCCTCTCCCCAGAGGAGAAATGGGTCAGGCTCTTGGGTTTCAAAAACCCATTAAAGGCATGCTGTGACAGCTGGTAAGCTGGCAGCTCCTGGGGAGGCTAGGGAAACACGTGCTCTGCCTTTGTATACCATGGTCAATGGCGCAAGGCAGCCCAGAGCGTGGAGATGAAGAGGCGCGGGGAGGGTGCTCCTGTCAGCCGAGAGTGTCTAATCACACCCTTGCTATTGATGAGACTGTGGCACAGCCTCCACTTTGCATCAGTTAGATTCAGCGCAGGATCTGGACTTTGCTGAGAGCTTTTCCAGCTACCAGGGAGGCAAGATACCAAACACAAAACTTGCATTAAACAATGCTCTTCAAGATGAAAGCCCTTCTGGGTGAGGGCTCTTGATAATAATGTTGATGTCTGCAATAACCAAGAACTGATCCCAGGCATGATGAAGGCAATCACTGGACAGCCTCCTTGACTAGCTCACCAAACTGCTGACCACACTGAGTGGGAGGGACGGGGGCTGTGGCGAGCACTGCTCTCTCCACACTACAAGCTGCTTCATACAAGCACAGGCTGACGACAGCTTTACTTGGTGCTAGCATGGTCAGCTCTATGAGTCAACTTGATTGGGCTCAGGGGTGCCTAGATAGCTGGTCAAACATTATAGTATTTCTGGGTGTGTCTGTGGAGTGTTTCTGGAAGAGATGAGCGTTTGAATCAGTGGACTGAGTAAAGAAGACCCCCCTCACCAATGTGGGTGGGCACAACACAGTCAAGGGCCTGAACAGAACAAAAAGGTGGAGGAACGGCACATTCATTCTCTCTGTGTGGGCTGGGACATCTACAGGGGGAAAAAAGCTCACAGAAAGATCTGAATTATCTTTTCATTCCATTCTTCCACAAACTTTCTGAAGTACCCTGTATCTTCTCCTGCCCTCAGATACTGGTGCTTCTGATTCTCAGGCCTTTGGGCTCAGACTGGGCCTTACACCATCAGCCCATCTGGTTCGCAAGCCTTTGGATGTGGATCAGGACCTAGGCCATTGGCTCCCCTGATGAACAGGTCTTCAGACTTGAATTGAACTACACCATCTGTTTTCCTGGTTCTCCAGCTTGCAGACGGCAGATAGTGGAACTTCTCTGCTTCCATAGTCATGTGAGTCAATTTCCATAATAAATCTCTTCACATCCTACTGGTTCTGTTTCTCTGGAGAATCCTGACTAATATACCTGGTCACTGGATGTCCTCTATATTTCATTATATCGGTCAGTATGTACTATGTCATGACTAACAGATTGGTTCACTGTGCGAGGGCAGGCAGAGTGAGAGGATTTGAGGGCCACATCTGTCCCTCCCAACCTGTTAGGCTGCTTCCCAAGATAACTACAAGTCCACACCCACAGACAGACTTGGTACAGCACACAGGGGCATGGATTCCAGCAATCTTTTATGACTCAGATTGTCTAATGCCCACCAAACTTGTGACAATCACTGAACCACGTTTGTCCCATATTCATCCATTTGGCTGTGGGGTTTGGGTTTTGGGCTTTGGGCATTAGGCTGGTTTAAAGGATTTACTTACAGGTTGAGTATCCCTTATCTGAAAAGCTTGGCACCAAAAGTATTTTGGATTTCAGATTTTTTCAGGTTTTGGAATATCTGCACAAATTTAGCTGGTTGAACATCCCTAATCTGAAAATCCAAAATCTGAAATGCTCCAATAAGCATTTCCTTTGAGCATCATATTGGTCTTCCAAAAGTTTTGGATTTTGGAGCATTCTGGATTTCGGAATTTCAGATTAGGGATGTTCAACTTGTACTCCAGTTTGGAACTGAACTGAACAAAGAGAAAGGAAAGATAACAGCACAGGAAATAGCTGCCTGAGCTAATGTTGAAAAGCCAGGAGAGGGCGATGTGCCAGTGTGGCAATGGCACGAACATCTGTTCTCACAGGCCCTCAGGACCCCTAGTGAGGAGGGACTATTCATTGGCCAGGGGTCTATAAAGAGTCTGCCATGTGTGGCCAACATATCAAATGGTCCTGAGCCAGGGAAGAAGAGTTCAACAGTAACTGAGACACTAAGAAGTTCCTTGCTACCCAACAGAGTAGTCATTCTGACAGTGAGGCCACTTTCACAACTGCAATATAGGATCATAATGCATACTTTTAAAATACAAACTACAAATCAAGACTTTTAGATTATAATCAGAATTCTCCCATTAACTTTTATGTTATTCTGGGCAAGCCACTAATCTCTTGAGTCTAAATTTCTCCCCTTTCCATGTAGAAAATAAATGAATGGCACTAATAGTTTCAATGTAATTGAAAATATACTGACAGAATAATGGTGAACTGATGTTTGAGCATCCTAGGGTAAAAGCTACCAAATTCCATTTTTGTTCATTTTAATTTTATTATTATTATTATTATTATTATTATTATTATTTTGCGGCTGGCTGGTGCAGGGATTGAATCTTGGACCTTGGTGTTATCAGCACCATGCTCGAACCAACTGAGCTAACTGGCCAGCCCCCAAATTTCATTTTCTATGAACCAGATAATATAATCAAGCAGTTATACCATAAGAGTCTTGTTTTAACCTAATGAAAAGGTAAGCAGAAAACCTGGGTTCAAATGCCAACTCCTGTTACTTTTTCATTTTATGACCTTGAGAAAGTCATTTTTCCTCCTTGAACTTTGGTTTCTTTACCTACTGCAATAGGTTGAATGACATCCCCTCCTAAAAGATATGTCCTTCTGAAGCCTCAGAATGTGCCCTTATTTGGAAATAGGGTCTTTGCAGATATAATTAACAACCTCAAGATGAGATCACCCTGGATTTAGAGTGGCTCCTAAATCCAATGACTGGTGTTCTTATAAGAGAAAGGAGAGGGAGATGATAGACACAGAGGGAACAAAGCCATGTAAAGACAAAGACAAAGATTTGAATTATGCTGCCACAAGCAAAGGGATGCCAGGAGCCACCAGAAATTGGAAGAGGCAGGGAAGGATTTTCCCTAGAGCCTTCAGAGGGAGTGTGACCCTACTGACTGATACCTTGACTTTGAACTTCTGGCCTCCAGAAATATGAGAATAAATTTCTGTTGTTTTAAATCACCAAGTTTATGGTAATTTGTTAAGCAGCCCTAGGAAAATAATGTACATATAAAACAGGGAAATGAATATTTGCCTTCCAGGGCTGTTGTGAGCATCGGATCAGATACATGAGGGTACTTCAAAAAGTTCAGGGGAAAAATAGAATTAAAAGATAATACAAATCTTTCCATGAACTTTTTGAAGCACTCTCACATATGAAAGAGTGTGTCAAACAAAAATGATAGGAGGCTATTGTTTTTTTTACTTATCATTTTCTTAAACTTATCAATATACAGTGTAGTTGATTTTCGTGTCCCTTTACCAATTCCTCCTTCCCCCCCTCCCTCTGTCCTCCTCCCCTCCATCAACATCGTATCTGCTCGCTTATCTTAACAAGTTCAAGGAGGAGGCTATTGTTTCAGACTGAGCTTCTGTACTAGGCCCAACAGATCAGACCAAACCAAAATGGAGTCACTCGTGCTAAATAACACATAATCAAAACTGAAACTTTAAAGAAGCAGACAGATCTCCAAACAGATCAGTTTTCCCTGAAAAAAGGAGATTCCAGTCTACCTGAGGCAGTGTAATAACCCCCTCTGTTTTGACCCTTACAAAAAAAGTAAACTGATATTAACCAGTCAGATTTTTTCTCTATTGCTCTATTTTCTTGCTCCCACCTTACAAAACCCACTGTTCTGCGACTGTGCAGTGGAAGCTCTCATTCCATTCTGTAGAATGGAGGCTGCCCTGATTCATCAATCGTGAATAAAAGCCAATTAGATCTATAACTAAATTTGTTACAGAACTGCACAGGGCCATTCAAACATAGAGGATTACCCCAGGGCTCTGTAAGCAGCTCTTCCTGGGGGGAGTGGGATTCTATGAGAGGCTTAGAAAGTAAAGAAAGTGATTGAGGAAACCCTGGGCCAGAAGACAAGCAGCCAGAAGAGCAACAGAGGGATGGGGAACAGCGGCCTCAGCTCCTAGCCTGGGAAACTCCACCATTAAGGCTGATTGGTTATGTGTCAATTTCATAGCAAGGGCCTTTGATATGGAGTCAAAGCACACAGGTGGGCATGTGCACCCCACCTCTCTGAGGATGCCTGCAGGGGGCACAGGAGAGTAGGGGAAGTGGCCGCAGTTCTGATGGAGGCGTGGTCCCTTACCTCCCAATAACATCCTCCCATCTGAGAGTGGCGATAGGACTTCACTGTTCCCTAAGTTCTTTTTTTTTTTTTTTGGAGGCTGGCCAGTATGGGGATCCAAACTCTGGTCCTTGGTGCTATAATACTACACTCTCACCAGCTGAGCTAACCGGCCAGCCCCCTAATTCTTTAATAAACAAGCAGAACCAGACTGTGGGTGAGGTTGGAACGAGACAGACTGTTGCTGGTGGGATTAGCACTGGCATAAGCTATCTGAGGGGCAATTTGGCAAGATGTTTTAAGAGTTAAAAACATGCCCAACTACTGACCTCGGGATGCCACTTCCAGAAATGTAGCTGAAGTAAACAATTGAGGAAGCCAACCAACCTTCATGCATAAAGACGCTCGTCACCACTTTAACACAACCTCACAAGGCAGCGTTTGTGAAGTAAATTATACTTCATTCTTACCGCAGAATGTTAGGTAGTCATGAAAAATGATATTTATAAGAGGGGAGATTCTTTACGATACCATGTTAAATAGAAAAAACAGGACAAAAGTATACAGCTGCTATTACTGAACAATGTAAAAGAAGCACAGAAAAACATTCTAAATGATTTGTGATAAAATGTTAACCATGGTTGTCTCTGGGTAGTTAGGTTACAGGAGATTTGTCTGTTACTTTATGCCTTGCCATATATTTCCCACAATTTTTGTAATCAGTAAACAAAACAAGACACTGAAACAAAAAGAAAAACTTGAGAGGAAAAAGACGCCCCCAGAGAGAAGCGCTCGTGCTGGGCCTTGGACGGGAGGTAAGAGGCATGTGGGCGGGGGGGCCTGACCTTGCCGTGTCCCCCCCACCCCATCAAGTCCAGGGCTCAGTCTTGACCCGGCTGGGGGCAGGCGAGCCTGCAGCTCTGCAGCCTGCGTTTGACTCCTCTCCCAGTGGCCATGGCTGGCCGCACGCGATGTTGACTCATCTCTGTGTACATGTCACATATTTCTTTTTAATTCGTATCAGGAATGTGCACCAACTTGTGTGTGAAAAATGGCAGAAGCCATTCCACCTCTGTACAAATTTCATACATCAGATCAGAAAGGGGCAGAACAACAACTCTGGAAGGAGCTGATTTTAAAATCAAGTTCTTTTACCTGTCACCTTTGTCCCCTGTACCCCCAACTATCCTTAGGGTAAACATGCCACAGCTTCCTAGGAGACACCCTTTCAAGACTATCAAGGAATGTCTGGGCCCTTCACATATCATGAGGTCACTGAGCAGAGCCCCTGCCATTTGCCGTGAGCCCAAAGTCAGTTATCTCCGTAGGTCCCTGTAAGGACAATTTCGACCCACTCCACACTCAGCCCAGACCAGGAGGTGCTTCAGAGAACGAGAGCGCTTTCCAAGTCAGGCCGACAATGGCATTTCCCAGACTGGATCCCAGAGACCCTTTGCTCCTCTGCTTTAAACCTGGCACAATCATGATTTTTACCCCTTCAAGTTGGAAGAGAAGAATCATTTTGCAGCTTGACTGCAATGAAAATATTTCTTTCAGGATGCTCTGGCCTGCTTCTAGGGGGAAGAGAAAACGTCCGCACAGCACGCTGTTACAGGATTCCTATAGGCCTGGCCGGTTAGCTCAGTTTGTTAGAGTGCAGCCTTATAACACCAAGGTCACCAACTGGGATCCCCATACTGGCCAGCCACCAAAAAAAAAAAAAAAAAGACTCCTATGGCAAGGCTCAGAATACAATACAATGGAAGACAAGCTGTATCCTCGGAAACCTAACAACTCCTTGAATGGAAAAACTTCATGGAACTGTATCTCTCAAGACAGCAAGCAGACAAACTGGGTTTTCCAGGACAGTCCTGGTTCCAAATAATTAGGTCTGTGGTCAGATCAGGTATCAGGAAAGGTAAGAGAACTAACATGCTGAGGGCCTATTTTATAGCAGGCGTAGCCACCACTTTACATACACTACCTCAGTTAAATCATCCCTATAACTCTGTGAGGTTGACGCTCTGATCTTCACTTTCACAGATCAAGACACTGAGGCAGAAAGATGTAAAATTTTTGCTCAAGAGACAATATCAAGGGTGCAGTCAGAATTCTGATTCAAGGTTCATCTGGCTTCAAAGCCTGGACTTTCCCCACTAAAACCCAGGCTGAATTTTTATTTTGAAAATATGGCTGTGGTACCGGTAAGGGGGTTTTCAGCTCAATCTTCCTATTCCAGAATTTTAAAGTGGCTTTTACAGTTTGGCAATAAGGGGTGGGGGGCGCAACCCAATTAAAATCCTGTGATTTCTGTGCTCCACTTATAAGTCAAACTCAAGGTCCTCAACTGAGGACTTTGAAGTCTGAAACCAGGGGCCAAGACGTCTTCTGTTTTTACTAATCAAAGAAGATGTTTCAAAAACCATCAGATTTATCACAACTGGATTTCAGATGTGAAACCCAATATACACACAGACATGAGTAGCTTGTCCTTTTGGATTATTTCTGACCTTTTATTCTCCTCTCTGAGGATCTGCAGTTCCTCACAGGGAGACCTCTCTGCTTCCCCAGCTGGCTGAGGTGTCTGGAGGCCCAACACCGCAGGCCTGGGCTTCTGCTGGCCTCCGGTATTTCAAAAGCCAGGTAGGGATGGGTGAGCAATTGGCTCCTTTCTGGAGTCAGGAGCTATTCGCTCCTCTGAGCCCCCAGGGCAGTAGCTGTGCGGAAAGGGAGGGAAGGAACCCACCCAGCACTGCAGGGGAGGGTCTTGGATGTGCCTGGGGTACTGGAGTTGACTGGTCGGACACCTGACTCATTTTTGGTTTTGTTATTTTGGTAGTGGCCTAACTATGTGGGCTGTGAAATGGTGCCCCCAGTTTGGGCAATAGGCATTTCTATTTGTAATGTATGGTCAGTCATCCACCTCTCTCTGCCATCTAAATCCATGGGCTCTCACTCCAAGGGGAAAACCCATACCAGATTTTCAGCTGCAGGGGTCTTGGGATGAAGATCTGGGCCTGGCTTGCTATTCTGACAGGTTGTAGAGAACATAACAGGATCCCGACTTTCTAGGGCCTAATATTGAAGCTGCTCAGTCTCGGGGCCTAAGAAGAGCAAGAAGAGAAGCAGCACTGCTTGGACACTGCAGAGAACGCTCTCGGAGCCGGGGGCTGGGGACGGGCTCCATCAGGGCTTGAGGCTTGAAGTGGGTGGAGGACATTCTGCAGGGGGGCATGGTCTGAGCACGAGCATGAAGGCAGGGTGCTCCTAGCTCAGAGGCAGCCAGGAGCGTCCCCTGGAGCAGGCGGTCTCTCATGAACACCTCTCATATTTCACAGAATCAGTACATACGAGGGTACTTCAAAAAGTTCGTGGAAAAATAGAAAAGATAATACGAATACGAATCTTTCCATGAACTTTTTGAAGCACCCTCGTATTGTCACATAGTTATTTCATTTTGATTGTGGGATCATGTTAGTTTTTCCCACAGGCAGGACAGATGCTGTCAACCCCATTTTGTAGGTGAGGACACTGAGGCTTAGGGTGGTTCAATGGCTGGCCTCAGTCCCCTTAGTTTCTCACTTCCCCGGGTAACTGTGGAATTATCTGTGAAGGTCTCACGAACAAACTAACACACTAGAGAAACAGCATCATGGCCACCTGTGGTGAGCACAGAAATGGACTCATGGGCGCACTGGTGACGGACCTGGCTGAAAAGTTGACCGTTCCTGCTCAGGCCCCGTCTTACAGGACTTCCCTGACTTCCAGCCTCATTTCCTGGTCTTGCAGCCTATGGGGGTGAGGGTGGGGGTGGGGATGGGGTTCAGCGTGATATCACTTGCATTTATCACACAAGGTGTTTTCAGAGCTCATTCCACACCTGAAACACCAAGGTGCCTGGGAACTGTCATTTCCTGCCTTGACATGTCAAAGTATTTGTTCAACCTTGGCTGGTCACAGTGACTCAGCAGCCCAGGCATGGAAACCAGGAAGGATGTAGGAAAAAGCTGAGAAGCTGCAGGAACACACACGGTGAGCAATGAGGCATAGAAATCTTAACAATGACAGTAACCCTTCCACGGCTCCCTGCTTCCCCCTTTACAAGGTTCTTTCCCAGGCGTTTGCTCCCTTGATCCCCGCAACACCCCTAGGGAGGAAGACACGGCAGCTGTCACCATCCCCACTTCACGGCTGTGGAAATACGTGCTGGGAAATCCAGTGAGAGGCAGAGCGTAGACTGGAGAACCAATCTTGTCCTCTAAACCTCTGCTGCTCGAAGTGTGGTCCACTGACCAGCAGACTCACCCGGATGCTTGTTAGAAATGGAGCCTCCCAGCCCCCACCCCAGACCTACTACATCGGAATCTGCATTTTATTAAGATCCCCAGAGGCTCTGGGCACACATTAAAGTTGGAGAATCACTCCCCTCACCCTGTCCGGTCCCCCAAAGCTCTTTTTAGCTGCTTAGAGTATAGCTTATCTGGTTCTATCTGCTCTTTTAAAAAACAAGGACGTTGAGGCCCAGGGAGGGGATGGGACACGGCCTGTGACAGAAGCAGGAGCAGACAGAACCTCGGTCTTGCAGTCACTGTTGGGGCCGTACGTCCAGCTTACTTATCCAGCTGACATTCAGCTGGCATCTCCCTTTCCTTTCCTCCTCCTCCCCACCCCATGAGTTCAATCCTCAAACCGCCTTCAGCTGCCCATCCCTTGGCCTCCCTGCTCAGTTCCAGCCTTGTGTTAAGTGTTAACATAAGTTCCAGGGACTGGGGTTAACACTCTATTAAGGCAAATGAGAGCAGTTCATACCTCCTGCTAACAGTCTAGCAGCGGAGACGGAGTGTGGGGACCTTCTCTGCACCGCTGCACAGGAGCAGGCCAAGGCTGGGGCCGCTTCTGCCCTTTCCCTTTGCAGGCCTTACTGACTATAGGAGCGGACTGGGGAATCCTTGCTTGCCTGTAGAGAGGCTCTACTTAGGCCTTGTAAAAGCCCACTTCATTAGTACGTGTGAAAAATACTCAAATAACTGTTAATCTGGTTATGATTTCCCCTCAACTCATTGGTTTCATTGTGTGCCAAGTCTGGCGCCTATGGGTAAAGAGATTCCTGGGCCATGGCTGGAGCTTGGGGCCAGGATTCCCCCTCCTTTCCCCCCACTTCTACTCCACTGAGGCCAATCAGGATGTTATTCATTTCCCTAGCTGAGAAGCAAGGTTCAAAAGGCCAGGAGAGCCTCATCTTACCCCTTCCTTGTTCAAGAAATGCCAATTCCTCCCATGAGGAGGAAGCAACATATTTTGTTTCTGCTACTTAGGCAAGGAGCAGATTTATAGAGTCAGCCCAGAACGAGTGTGTTTGTGTGTGCAAAAAAATCTAACTTTTTATCTTTGGACCTAAGGTACCTAAACAGATTAGAAGAAGATTGAATTCATCCATAAGGAGGGGTAAAAAAGCGAAGGCACCAAGTGTCCCCTAGGAGAGGATAGAGACTTCATGTTACTGTGTCAGACAGACATAGACTTGTCATCTAACCTTGAATTAGGGGTAACAGGGCTGGCCAATTAGCTCATTTGATTAGAACATGGTGTTGGTAACATCAAGGTCAAGGGTTCAGATCCCCATGGCGGTGGATGGACCATCCCATCTACTCCACCCCCTGCCCTTGGAGCCGATGCCAAGGCACAGCAGCAGTTGCCTGTCCCTTGTGAACCTGGCTGCAGTCTCTTCTCTTCATTTAGCACCATCTTATACCTTACATTTTAAACCATTGTGAGATGGGGCTGGGGAGCAGATCCTTTGGGGAGATGAGGCAGTTATAAGGCCACTGAGCTCTCTGTGGGTGGAAAGAGCACTTGGTCAAGAGGGAAACCAATGCTAATTCCAGCTCTGGTATGTCCTAGTCATGTGACCTTGTGCAAATCACTTAACCTCCTGGAACCTCAGTTTTCTTCACTGTGTAAGAGCAATAATAATGCTAGTTATAATTTCAAGTTATGTGTAAGTCTCAAAATTATGCTAAGATTCAAATGATGATGTATGTGACAGAACCTTTAAGGCTATGATGTGTAGTATGAACGTAAAGCACTGATTTTACTCCTAGAGGCCAGGTGGCTTTAGTTTGGCGCCGTCACCACTTTACGACAGATACATGGAAATGTATGGATAATGCCCACGCTATTTGGCTTCTCAAGGAGAGAGAATATCCACAAAGTCCAGGACGCTGCTAAACTGGGAATGCAAAGTCACCAACAGTATCTGCACAAGATACTCAACTGTTGCCCTCCAGGATCAAACTGAGTTCCCCCTGAAGTTACTCTGATGTCACGAAGACATCTGAGGACCAAGAAAGCCCCTAGCACAGATCTTGTCACATACTAGGTGCCCCCAAAACATTAATTGAATGAATGGATGAAAGAACAAACCTTCACGCTATGTTTTGATCTGAAGTGTGTATCAGGGTCTAAAAAGCGGCTCATTTTTTTTTTTTTTTTTTTTTAAAAAGATGACCGGTAAGGGGATCTTAACCCTTGACTTGGTGTTGTCAGCACCACATTCAGCCAGTGAGCGAACCGGCCATCCGTATATGAGATCCGAACCCGGGGCCTTGGTGTTATCAGCACCGCACTCTCCCGAGTGAGCCACGGGCCGGCCCTAAAAAGCAGCTCATAAAGGCACTTCCCAGCCACCCTCCTACCTCCTATTTAAGGCAGCACTGTCCTTACATCTCTCATTCTGAAATAACTCCAAGTTGTGGCAAATGGCAGGATCTCCTTTTTTAAGGCTGAATAATATTCCACCGCAAATACACACCACAGTTTTTTATCTATTTGTCTGAAAATGAACACTTAGGTTATTTTCATCTCTTGGCTATTGTGAATAATGCTGCAATACACATGGGAGTGCAGCTATCTTTATGAGGTGGTGATTTCATTTCCTTTGGGTATACCTTAAACATACATATTAAAGTTTATTTTAAAAATAAAATGAAATAACTCCAAAAAGGAGAAGTCCCTATGCTTTTTACAGGCACATTCCTGAGTTTTCTACTCAGTAGGTCCCTTCTCTCTGTAATATTAAAATAAGTATAATTTATGTTTCCATTTGTTCTGGAAAGACAATATCCCAAAGCCAATTGTTTAAGAAAGATTATTTATCTTGACTAGTCATTAATAAATGACAATGTTTGAATTTCACAAATTTGCAATTTCACACAAGGGGCACAGGCCCTCTGAACCACTTCTATGCATAATAAATACTTTTGGTAGAGACAAAGGCTTTATTTACAAAATTACTCCTGAGAATAGATGTCTTAGGCATACTTCATGAATTTCACTGCTGGGGACGCTAAGCAGCGTTAGGTCTTAAACATATAAACAAGTAGAGCCAGCTCTTTCCATGGCAGTAACCCAAAAATGTCTTCTTTGTCTACATATGGTACCTCTTTCACCCTTCTTTAATAGTCAGCTTTTAAACATATGGTGGTTTTAAAAGATGCTGGATTACATTCAGGTCCACTGTTTCACAAAACAGAGTGGGCAATCAGACTGTCTGCACCAGAGGGCAGTGAGGGGCTCCAGTCTAACTGCTCTCAGAGAAACAGAGCGGGGCCAATTACCTAAGTGCAGGATTTCCACTGGATTCCCCAATCCTCAGTTGGTTAGAAACTCTCCGTTAGGCCAGTGGGTTAGCATTTCTAGCCCCACACATCTGAGAGATCATGATACAGTCCCCCCAGTAACAGTGGGTCATAACTATGGGGATTCTCAAGAACTTTAGTCAGAACGTGTCTGTGCGTAGGGTGGGAGAGTGGGGGTGCGATTTGCATAGTCAGAAAGAAGCCCCACATTATTACGAAACAGCTCTGGTCTGGAGCATCATTCCCAGACTTTCATAATGAGAAGAATCGCCCGAGATGCTTATTGAACAAATGGATTCTCAGTCCCTTCTCCTGGATATTCCAACGCAGTGGTTCTGGGGTAGGGGCAGATTTTTATCCAGGGATTTTTGGAACCATTGCTCTAGAGCAACAGGTCTTCAAATCTAGCCTTAAAAATCTCTGTCCAAGATGGTAAAAGCATGTGACTGTCCTCCCATGATCAAGGCAGCTTAGGTATAACAATGTGGTCCCTTGTGGGCAACTCAGATACTATAAAGGAAAGCCGACTTGATTGAGAAATGGCTGACTACTCCCATCTGTCCTTAGCTTCCTCGGGGTTTCCTCCACCCTCTCTGACCACCCCCAAGTCTTTACCAAAGCCTTTCTTTTCCCCATCTGCAACTCAGATTTTGGTTCTCCTAAGAGTCGCACCCTTAGCCTTCTTCTCCTTGCTCTGTACACCTTTCCTGGGTGAGCCCCTCCGCTCCATTAGTTACAAATACCCCCTGTAGGCTACTGACTTCCGAAACTGCACCTCTCACTCGGTTATCACCTGGGCCCCAAATCCACTTGTGTGAGACCAAGCACCTTCACCTGGATGTCCTACAGGCACCTCTGACGCAATATCTCCAACACAAACACTCCCTCACTTCTCCAGCACTCTCTCTTCCTCCAGTCTTTGCCACCTACACCAGCGGCAGCCAGACTCTCCCACTCCTTCCTGCCACATTTGGTTGATCGGTAAATCCTACGGATTTTACTTCTAAACCCTCTTCAATCTGTCCCCTACTCTTCACAGCCACTGGGCTTAGGCTCTCACCAGTTCTCACTGGGATTATTCCACAATCTTTAAACTGGTCTTCCCGCCTCTTAATATGGCTTCCCTTCAGTTAATTCTTCCTAGTGCCACCAGAGTGACCTTTACTACAATGCACATCTGAATGTTTCATTCATCTGACCTCAGGATGAAGCCCAATCTTCTTGGCACAACTGTCTACTATCTGGCCCCTACCAGCTTGCCAGAATCTACACAGTATGCCCCCACCACACCCTGCCCCTATGCCTCTGCGTCGACTGCTCTGTCTGCCTGGAATGTTCTTCCCTGGTTAAGTCCTATTCATCCTTGAGGACCAAGGGGAAGGCTACCTTTCCCCTTCTGGGTCTGACTTAGATCTTCCAAAGAGCCCCCACCACACCCTGGGCTTACCTTCCACATAGCACTACAGTGTAGTCAGTTCAACAACAGACACAATAGGTGTCTCTCATGCTGCAGCCACTATGCTGGGTGCTGGGAATTTTGGTAAAGGAGACAGGCTATGAACAAGAGCAATAAAATATTTTCTGGTCTATCCTTCCCACTCGACTCTAAGTTCCTGGAGAATTTCTGTGCCTCAGTTTCTGGCACCATCAGGAAGAAGGAAAGAAAGAAATCGAGGTTGTTTAATCTGGAAAAGACAATGAGAGCGCTGCGATTGCAGGATTCACATATTTGAGAGCAATTTTATAGAAAAGGCAATAGATTACTTTTTGTGGCCCCAGAGGGCAAAACAGGACATGAGTGAGAAGACAATGTTCTAGCTTATTTCAGAATGACATGAAAAGAGGTGCCAAGTGACAAGCTGCTTCCTGCAGACTCCAGACTCATCCCAAGCATGAGCTCCTGTGACACATTCCCAGAGTCACTCCAGGCAAGGGATCGGTCCCTGTACTACAACCCCATGGCACCTGCACACCCTCCAACACTCTGTATGGGACCGCAGTGAAGCAATTTGCTTCTGTGCCTTCTCCTCAACTTAGCACTCTGTGTTATCTTATTTTTGTATTTATAGAGCCTAACACAGGCAGTATAGGAAAGAGTTAAAGGCTCGGGCTTCAGGCCCCTTGTTCTGTTTAATAGTTGCATAACCTTGGGCAAGTTATTTACCTCACTTGGCTCAATTTATTCATCTATAAAATGGGAATAACAATAAATACTAAGGCTTAAGTGAATGTGCTCGGCACAGTGTCTAACCCGCAATAAATTCTTAATGTGCTACTATCCCACTGACCCTAACAATGACTCTGTGAATATCTTCTGTTTCAGAGAGAAGCTGAGATATAAAGAGACTTTGTATTAAGTCACAGAACTGGAATCAGAGGCAGCATCTTAGACATCTCATACAGTATTCCTTCCAGGCATTTAAAAAAAAGCTTTCTCCCTGATTTTTCAATCATGCTAAAATGACCTGACAATAAAGGGAAGTACTTTCTCCTCCAAAGGAATACAAATGCTCTTTGTAAATTACATCACCTCTTCCAAAGGAATGGTCTCCCAATCAGAAGAGCTCAGAGCTCACAAAATCCGTCAAGAACAGTGTTCCTCATCCTTGCCGTGGACTCTATAGGCCTTCTAAGTCAATCTCTTGACTCCAACAAGGATTGTAGCACCTCTACCACTGCCACCTTCTTAACACTCCTGCAAATGCTAAGAAAATATGACGTTCAGGTGCATAACCAAACCAAAACCTGTGGCCTCGAAATTCCATACATCAGTCACCTTGACCTTCACTCTAGCGACTCGCTCACCTAGGTCTTGACACTGTCTGCTTCTAGTATCTTAAGCTGAACTGGAGCTTCTAGTATCTTAAGCTTAGAAATCTCACATTTTCCATCATGAAAGTCCCTATTTGTCTATCTCCCTCACTCCCTTATTCTTACTAATATTCCTTCTTCTTACTAATAGTGCTCTTCTGCCTCATTGAGCCTACTGGTCCCTGGAAACCTCCCTGTTATCCCAATCCAATGGCTTCCTCCTGGTGACGCTTCTTCCCTGCCCATCCCAGCGTTCGGGGCTCACAGCTCTGCCACCATCCTCACCAACCCCCACACCCCCTCCTCTGCTCCCCCTGGCCTATCCGCCCCTCCTGCTTTGCCAGGCGCATCTGGGATGATCCATCCAACCATCTAATTCCTCTGCTCCTGCTCCTGGGCTGCTGAGCTGAGCTGGAGAAAATCACACACACGTGTCAACTGGCACCATGACAAATTTATCAGCCAGGCCTTCCCTGCTCCTCAACTTTTATTTATTTATTTATTTTTCCCATTAGTTCCTGGTCAGTTCCCTCCTGTATTTCCCCCTCACATCAAGCTCCCCAAGCCTGTCACAATTTTCCTCGCTCTTGGCAGATGACCTGCCAACTAACTGCCTTTGGGATTTCCTTTCCAGTTCTTTCTTTTAAAGATTCAGAAGTCCATGCATCTTAAAAGCGACCCAGTGTAGGAGTGACAAGCACAAAACACAGCCCCTGAAGAATCGCCCCCGCCAGCCAGCCAGGCATGGCGGAAGCAGAGTCTCCTCTGATGAGAGAAAGCAGGAGTGGGAGTGGTGGCTGGGAACAGGAGGACAGCTCTTCCCGTCTCTAGTTTCCCACTGAATACATTTGGAGAGTTTTTGATTTTGCCCTTGTCACTTCTATTCTTCATCAGATGGCTGGTGCTGTGTGAGGCTGAGCGGCATCCTAAGGTGGAAGAAGACGATGACAGCAGGCGAGCGGTTTACAGTCCAGATCACTCTGTGCCGCCTCCAGATGAGAAGGCACAGAGTGGCCATCCTTCCCGTGAGATTTGCGTGTGGGGGTGTGTGTGCATGTGTGTGTGTGTGTGTGTGTGTGTGTGTGTGTTTCACAGTCATTCAGTAATTAGAAAACACCCATCTGCGGTGGCAAACAAGGGGCCAAACTGATGTCTCCATTGTCTGCCACAGCCGCCAAGTTCCTTGATGACCTGGGCCCTGCCCACTTCTCCAGGCTCATCTCTCCCCACCCACTCCCTGCCTTCTGGTAAGCCATCATGAACCTCCCTCAGCTCCTCCAATACGTGGTGCTTCCTTTCACCTCTGGGTCTTTACAACTTTGCCTGGCTCATCCCTTCATCACACCTTCTCTGACCCTCCCCTAGACTAGGTCAGGTGTCCCAGAACTTACCCATACATACCAACATACTCTACTGTGACTGCTGGTTTGCCTGTTTCCTCTTCTAGAATATAAGCCCCATGGAAGCTCCTCTGCCTTGTTCTCTATGGTAACAACAAAACTTAGGACTCACCTTCTTTAAAGTCTTTATATTGGTCCCAGAGAATCAAGGAATTTAGGTGTCAACAGAACACTGATATCAGTGTACTGAGGGAACAAAGTCCCAGTGAAGATGAAGCTCGGTCTAAGAGGCAAAACCGCATTGCGATATCATCTCACCCCAGCTAGACTGGCTATTATCAAAAAGGCAGAGAATAACAAATGCTGGCAGGATGCAGAGAAAGGAGAACCCTTCTATACTCTTGATGGGACTGTAAATTAGCACAGCCATTATGGAAAACAGTATGGAGACTCCTCAAACAACTACAGATAGAACTACCATAGGATCCAGCAATCCCACCGCTGAGTATATACCCAAAGGAATGGAAATCCCCGTGTTGAAGGGATACCTGCATTCCCATGTTTATCGTAGCTCTATTTACAATAGCCAAAATATGGAACCAACCAAAATGTCTATCGATAGATGACTGGATAAGGAAAATGTGGTGTGTGTGTACATACACACACACACACACACACACACACACACACACACAATAGAATACTACTCTGCCACAAAAAAGAATGAAATTCTGCCATTCACAGCAACATAGATGAGCTTGGAAAAAATTATGTTAAGTGAAATAAGCCAGGCACAGAAAGAGAAATACTACGTCTTCACTTATAAGTGGGAGGTAAAAAAGAAAAAGAAAACAAACCAACAATCATAATAATATGTTGAACTTTCAAAAGGGGAGAACAGAACTGTGGTTACTAGAGGTGAGAAAGGGGGAAAGGGAGGGATGTTAGTGAGAAATTGGTTAATGGACACAAAGAATGATTACATTTTACAATGATGAATATGCTAATTATCCTGATTTGATCATCACATATTGTACACAAATAGTGATAGTCAACTGTACCCCACAAATATGTATAATTAATCAATTATGTTTCAATAAAAAAAAAAAAGAAGAGGGAATCAATCTTTTTTTTTTTTTGCCTCTGGCCGATAAGAGGATCTGCTGAACCCTTGACCTTGGTGTTACCAGCACCTGGCTCTCCAAGTGAGCCACCAGCCAGCCTCAGGGAATCAATCTTGACAAAAAGACCCAGTCAACTGCTGCAGATTTCGTGATGCAATGGCTCCAACCCTCAACACAGGGTGTTGGATGAAGAGGCCCATGCCCCTGACAAAGGAGAAGCAACTGGTAAGAGGCTGGCCCTTTAAGACCAAGGGGACTTAATGTCAAAGGATGGTTTAAGCAGGTGAACTCAGTTTCCTCCAAGCAAAGAGGGTTCATGTGTTCCAGCTCCTACAGGGTATCAGTGAGGCCTCTCTTAGACATAACTGCGGTGCTCTCGTGGACTGGAGTTCTGTGCTGGTGTGGCCTGCGTCCTCAGCCTGCTCCCAGGCCCCTGGCCCTCGTCTTCTGTTCTCTGATCTTATGACTGACTCTTGCCTGTTGTAGTCCACCCAGGACCTTCTTGCCAACCACATTTCATCTGACCAGCTATACCCAAGCCTGCATCCAGACACACCTTTAGTCCTGTTGGAATGACCTGACTTTACCAACCAGGCACCAAACAAAGCAGTGCACTTTGTGGAAAGAAGCGAAAGGGGGTGGTGAGGGCTTCCAAACAGAGAGGGTGCCCCCTACAGAGGCTGCAGAGTGGCCCCGAGCAAAGAACACTGACACAGATTTGCTCTCTCTTTCCAGGCAAAATGCCCAACTGGCAATGTTTTTAGAGGAACTAAGCTGCTTTGGACTTAGACAGAGGATAATCACAAGTTCCTGGAGGATAATATTGAGGGGGGAATCTGTCAGGAGAGACATCTGATCCACTCAGACCTGACAGAGGAACGGCAGTGGGATGTTAGTTATCTTGCCATCCAGTTGTTTGGCACAAATCTCTGCATACACATCCTCAACCAGTACTTCTCAACTGGGGCTACATATCAACTACTGAGCTTTTCAAATACATGGATATACAAGGTCCACCCCAGACCATAATCAGAATTTCTGGGGCATAAGACTGGGTCCTAGGCATCTGTATCTTTAAAAAGCTCAAAACCAGATCTCTGCTCCTGTCTAGGAGCAGACTGACTGAGACCCTCAGCACTTAGAGAACAGAGCACACACAGACTTACATAATTCTCTGTATTCAGAGGCCACTCTGGCACCATATACAACAGGGTGCTCAATGACGGGTTTGTTCTGCTACTCCACATGGCATTTTCAGAAACATTACCATCCCCTCCCTGTGTGGCAACCGCCTTGGCCCATGCGCTCATGAAGAACCATGGCAGAGAGGGCTTACAGAGGCATTCGCTGCCAATCCTCCACGAACCCACCCTCCTCGGTGGCCTAGCACACTGGGAAACTACGATGAGGCGGCTGAGAAGTTACTTTCTGGAGTGTACAGGAATATTCCCACTTTCTTTTAAAAGAAAATCTCTTCATACAGTGCCTGAATAGAAACCTAGGGCTCTTCACTGCACTTATTTCCATAGGGTGGTGTTCCTCTCTGGATGCCCAGCACCGTACCAGGTGGTCAGCACGTGCTAGCCGAGTGAACGAACACCTGAGGGCTTCATGTTTGGACTTTCTCCACCCGTGTGGGCGCTGGCCCAGTGAGCAAGGAGAGATGAGGTAACTCGGCAGCTGGGAAACTCCGAGACTGCCATCCAGCCCCACTTGCTGGGCCTGAGAATCAAAAGGGAACAACATTCTTAAGAACCAAGCCCTGAACCACAACTGTAAGTTCATGACTCACATCATGGCCAACTGCCTGTCTATATCTCATAATCATTTTTCTGTCCACTGTTGCCAGAAAGCTGTGATCTAGGCATGTTTTTAGACACCTAAATTCCTTAAAATTAAAACACCATATTATTTCCATTCAAGAACTGTTATCCAAATCATCCCTGAAAGGGAACGTCCTACTACTGGTTGCTACATTTAAGATATTTTGAGTATCACAGAGAATGACCACTAATATTTAGGTGGATCTGGGAAGGCAGGGAATGAGCCAAATGATCGCCACTTCCCTGCACCTGTCTTGTGGGGCTGAATCCCGCACTGTGGAGGCAGCACGACAACAACCGTTATGACTTCGGATTAAGTGTGTTTCTCGGTTGCAACTTGGACTCAAGCGTGTTTTCACGGGTTCTCTGGAAGGACTGCCAGCCTCCTAAAGGAAGGCAGTACCACGCTGTGAAAAGAGCACTGGAACTGGAGTCAGAAGACCTGGATGCATCACCAGCCGGGAGTGTCAGTGCATGAGCACCGCACCTCTGCAAGCCTCAGCGTCCTCACGTGGACAATGGGGATGATGAAACCTGCCCTTCCTACCTGAAAGGGCTACTGGAAGGATCAAATAAAATAGAAAATGCACGTATACTGACTCTGTAAATTCTAAAGTGATGTATTCTGAGAAATACTAGGCTCTCCTCTGAGGACACTGCCTGCCCAGCAGTCCTCTCTTGTGATGGCTGGTTTCTGTCCCTCATCCCTCAGACCCTGGCATAGAGCTGGTGTCTTTCTTGCTCCTCACAGATGCAGAATTTTCTTCTGTTTCATTGACTCCTGTTCATAAGACTCCAAGCAGATTTTTTCCCACCTCTCTACTGAAACTGCTCTTCCAAAGTTAATGACCTCCACATCATTAAATTCCACGGCCATTTCTCAATTATCATCCGACCTGATCTATCAACAGGTCAAGTGTGCATTTAACAGAGTTGACTCCTCTCTTTACGTGGCGTCCAGGACACCATGCTCACCTGCTTTTCCACCTACTACTACTCCTTGTTACGGTCCAGTTCCTGTGCCCACCCCCACCGCGCCCCCTGGCCCAGTCACACCGCTTATTCCTTAAAGATTTTAGCTCCTGGCTCACTGCCACTCTAATAGTGTCACAACACTAGTCCTGTCCTAAGTCACACAGATGATCTTTACAACAACCCGGCCTCTCAGTTCCTGACCTCCTCATTTCCAGTGCTCTCATCCTTTACCTCTGTCACTCACTGCACAGCCATTAATTTGGTATAATTAACAATAACTGCAAACACCATCACAATCCCAACCTCAAATATTCCACACTGACCACCACCTCTTATCTATCTGGTTCTCTGCTTCTAGGACCCCAACTCCAACTAGACTTCAACCTCACCAACATCTATAATCCATTGATCCTGCCTGCTTTTCACGGTCCCTTCACTGTGTGTCCCCTCTTCCCACCATATTCAACTGTTTTAATCAATCCCTTGCACATCTCCTCAACTTCTGCCCCCCCCTTCCCCTTTGCTATTCTTGCCTGGAGAAACCTCAACCTTGTGAAATCCAACTCTCCACCTACTGCCTGTCCCATGCAACTGCTCATAGCTGGAAAAAAAGCACACCATGCTAGCTAACTGGTCTTCCCTTCAATTTATGATCACTAACTTCACATGGACCCTTAATGCTGCCCTCTAGTCACATTTCCTCAGCCCATTCACTTTTTAACTCTCCTAGATGATTACTTCATATTTTCTCCTCCACCCTCAACCTCCAGTACTTTCTCTAACATTCTCACTTTCAGCTGAGGGCTTAGATTACTGCTTCACTAGGAAAGCGGAAGCAATCAGAAGGGGATTTAAAGTCCCATCAGGACATCCGCCATCCTCTTGGCTGCATCTGAGTGTATACACCCTCCCTTTCCTCCAAGGCCAATCCCTCCATTTATGCACTAGACCCCACCCCCTTGCCATCATTATGCTAGTATTTCTTCCATTAAAACAAACAAAAAAGAAAGACCCTTTTGACCCCATTTCCTCCTCGAGCTACCACCCCATTTCTCCCCTTTCCTTAATCAAATGCCTTGAAAGAGATGTCTGGACTTGCTGTCAACAATTTCGTTCCTCCCTTTTGCTCTTTGAACCCACTCCAATCAGGTTTTTGTCCCCGCCTCTCTACTGAAACTGCTCTTCCAAAGTTGATGACCTCCACGTTATTAAATCCCACAACTATTTCTCAGTTATCATCTGACCTGATCCATCAACAGGTCAAGTGTGCATTTAACATAGTTGATTCCTCTCTTTACGTGGCTTCCAGGACACCACGCTCACCTGCTTTTCCTCCCATCTTTCTCGTTGCTATTTCTCAGTCTCTTTTTCTGGCTCTTCTACTCATTTCCTCAATCTTTAAATGTTGAGATTCCCAAGTTTACATGCAAAGACTTGATCTGGTCAGGAAAGGATTTCAGTATGCCCAGAGAAGTCCTTGTCTAAGCTCTTTTAGGTCCCTCACTCCCACCTTCCTATTGAATCCTTAGCCCCTGTATCCAAAGTGAGCCAGTGCCTAGGGACTCTCGCTCACTGGTCCAAAACCCAAAACACTTTCTTGATCGGCTTTTCAGGCATGACCTGGGGATGAAGGAGAGTTGAACACGGGGCGAAGTAGTAAAATGGACCACTGTCAGGCATGCGGACTGAGAGCTCTGGAAGATGACTGGCAACCATCAGCTCCTGAACCTCCACAGAACAGCCTTCCCAGGAGGTCACACATCACTGATAGACTAACACGGTACAGGAGAATCCGATGGATTTTTGCAACTTTTTTTTTTTTAAATTTTAAAACAAGATGTTAAACTTTGGCTCACTGAGGAGTAGGACATAAAGAGGGACATAACTGCTATGAAGGAGAGGGACAGAGGTTCATTTTATTTGTTATTTTTCTTTTTTCTTTTTTGGTAAGGGCACCAGACAGGCTTTCCTTTTGAGGATTGATAAGATTTTGCCTTGGGACACTGAAGAAAATAACTTCCCAGTGTTACAGGGGAAAATGTATTCTTCCTGGGAAATGGAAAAGGCATTAGTCAGGATGAGAACTGAAGGAGCTGCTACTCCCACACAGGCCTGGTTTGCCAGATCCAGTAGTGATGGGCGGCCTCCTGCCTCCGGGCTGGGCCTTCTCCTTCCAGGCTGGGTTGAGCCTGACTCACAGCTCTGAAGCTCTTACCTCCACTCAGCAAACAACGCCAGAAAAACATCTGCTGCCCCTAACCCTCCACTTCCCAAAAGAAATGATTAAAAAGTTAAAGAAACACTTCCATATGGAAGAATCCAATCCCAACAGGTCACCACAAAGATACTTCAAACACAATAAAACAGGAAGAGCTAAAAAAAGCAGAGAAGTTCACAGAACCCACACAATCTTTTATATAAGAAAAAAAGCCACCCTGGATAGCTTTACACAGTTCAGAACACCATTTGGCAGTTAAGTATGTCCTTAATCTGCTCAATTTGCTTATTATAGTAAAGGTTTAGAAGAATTTGAGAGTAGAGGCCAAAAATACTGTAATAATCTCTGTTCCTAAAGTAAACTTACAAAATGAATTAACTTCTTTAACTGAAATATTTGAAAGTTGAAAGTGTTTATCGTGCCCTCCCCCACTCCCGAGACTGCCCACAGGGAAAACACGGTCACTTAAAATCAGAACCACTTGAGTGGATTTGCGGTTATTCAACCAACAAACATGTACCAGGCACCTAAAATAAGCCGGGCCCAGTACTAGTCACGGGGACACGACGTGGAGCATGACACTCAGCCTACCGGTGAGAGCTTGCAGCGTGGAAGGGGTCCTGCAGTCGCTAAGGCAGCACTCGGACCTCACAACAGGAGGAGCGTGTGCAGGTGCGCGGCAGGGGACGCAGCACAGCCAAGCGCACAAGCTTTGCAGCCCGGCGCACGTGGCTGCTTTAATCTCGGTCTTCCCACAGCTGTGTACTAGACAAGGTATTTCCCCTCACTGAGCCTCAGTTTCCTCAACTGTAAAACGGGGATAGAATTACCTTCCTTCTAGTGTTGGTATAAGGATTAATAAAACATTCACAGGCGTGCCACAAACTGTTGATACCAGGGAAGAGTTTTTCTGTCTCTCAAGTCCCATGAAATGCTGAAGAACTTCAACTAGGAACTTTGTGGACATTCTAAGGCCAGAGAAGAGGGAGTGGACAAAGGATGGCCTTTGAGGAGTGAGAGCAAAGAGGAAAAAGGACACAACAGCAACAAAAACCGCGCCGACGTTCGGTCTGGGTCTACCAGACACACTCATTTTCTTTGGAGAGTAACAAAAGCAGAGGCAGTTCACACGGAGTTTGGCAAATCAAAGGCCAAGGGAAGCCTGTCAGGAGCCTGGCAGAAAGGTGACCGGGAGCACTCTGCTGCTGCAAGGGGAAGGCCCGGGGCCGAGGGCTGTGGGCAAAGCTGAGCCTCCCACCCAGGAGGTGCAAGCTGACTTCTTTGGCTGCCTCCCTCGGGCCTTAAATTGTTTCCTGAGGCGAGGACCCCGGCTAATGGCTTATTTACAACAGGAAGAAGCAATTGCTTTGGAGAACACTAAGTCACACACCCCACAATTAGCCAGGGAGAATGGCAGTCTCCACCAATAACCCCCAAATACAGAGGAACCAGTAACTGCTGCTATTTAAAGACACTGCCATAGCTCTCTTCCCTATTCCACTCAGTGGGATGACTTTAAAGTATAAGGAGGGGAGGCTGGCAGCAACACCCAACTTCGAGTTCGGAAAGCATAACGTTATTTTTGTTCTGCTTCTGCCTTTGTTGTGTAACCTTGGGCAAGACCTTGCCCTCTCTGGGGAAAATGACATGACACATCCATGCCCCCAGATCTAGCTTCCCCAAAAGAAAGTTGTCAGTAGCATTAAAACAAACAAACAGATCATGGATACAGAAAATCCTGTGGATGAATGAAACTGTGCACTAGTACAAAGTACAAAGGACTGCGACCGTGGGGAAGCCAGGCTTGGAATGAACATACTGCACCTTCCGAACTGGGAAGTCAGATTGCTTGTTATATAAAAACTGGCAAAGCTGCTGCCAGGGTAGCTGGGCTGGGGGTGGGCATAGGTGGGAAAGGTTTCTAGAAAGACCCAGAGAGAACAGGAGGAAAACCCGAAACTCTCTACGGGAAGAGGCTGACAAAGAAAATGGGAAAGAGGCCTAAGAGAACGTAGGCTGTCTCTTCTGATACTTAATATCCAATAACTAAAGGCAGAAGAGGTGCAAAAAGCTTAATAGTATTTGTAGTTCAAATTAAAGTGTTCAAAGCCCCGTTATAGAGCAGGGTAATGTATGCAATGACATCTGGGACTGTAATCAGCAAAGCGCTTTCAAGAGCTGCCAAAGCAAACAGCCAAATAACAAATCCACTTTACAGATCATCAATCCGGTCCTGGACTTGCCAAGGTAAATAGTAAAAGGCTGAAGTTTGCTTTGCAAACCAGGGAGCTGGGAGTTTAGCAAGGCCTTGATCCAGAGCAGCACCATTGCGGCAGGGCCTCTGGAGCTTCTGGCGCGAAAGGAAAGCCAACAAACGCTGTGTCTGAGCAGAAGTACAAAGAGGGTCCAGCAGAGAGGGCGCCCAAGGTGGCGAGTCTGCTGGTCCTCCGGGGTGGGGTCTGCAGACAGTTGTCAATCGGGCAGGCTGCCACAACTGCCACGCTAGGCAGTGTCCTTCCAGGTACCCACTCTCCAGCCCAGGCTCTGGTCTTTTGCTTTCCTGGCCAGACTGGAGTTGGTGGATTTCTAAGAAGAAAATATAACCCAAAGTTGCTTTTTATCACTTTCTTCCAGGCTCTGTGAAAGGCAATTAATTATCAAGGCCGGAAAGGCATTTCTCAGAGAAGTCAGTCAGCATCCAGAGGAGAAGGTGCAGCTCTGGGGACTGGACGCTCTCCAGCAAACAAGACTCACAGGGGCCTGAGTCCCTGCTGCTTCTGAGTCTGAGGCAGACTTGAAGGAGCAATGGCCAAGGGGCAGCTTGGGGTCATTGCTCAGAGTCTTATAGCTAGAAAAGGGGGGCCAGACCTTTTGGTCAGATCCAACAGACAGAAAACAGCAGTTTTGGGCGAGTGGGGAAGAAGAGGTAGTCCTGAAAAATTAGGTGCCTTGACTGAGGACACGTTGTAAATCAGCCCTGTAGAGGAGGACTCAGTGTGTTAGGCCAGAGGGGAATGTCCCCCCTCCCTACCTCCGGGAAGAAATTACTGCTTTGAATTTGCAGAGCACACAAAAGGCTTTAGGATTTTAATGGAAGCAGACTCAACTAAAATAGGGCTCTCTAAAGGGAAGTTTGCCTGTGTCATCTTGGTGAGAAAAAGACATGGGCTGAAAATAATGCAAGGCAGTGGAGGCAGTGATGTGCCTGAGGAAGAAGTCTCTGGCCTGCTCTGGGTGCCCCTTGGATAGCAACAGTGCCAGGGCCATTCCACTTTATTCCTGGTGACTGAGGTCCTGTGCTGGGTGCACGTTCAGGTTCTCTCCACCCAGAGACCAGTTTGCAATAGAGGTTTCAGCCTCCGAGTACTGGGCCAAGGCCCGCAAATGAGTCAGGCATTTACTGGGCATTAGTAAATACTAGTTGTTATTATAATGAGCTGTCCCTGTGACACTTATTTTTGCAAAAGATAGAATTCAATATTTTTATGGCTTCTTTGCATTTTTTTGACCTATTATGTGTAAAGCATTGTCTCAATGATTAGATATATTATTATCTTTATAACTGTAACAAAGGTTTTATCATCCCGTTTTATAGATAAGGAAAGTGAGGCTCAGGGAAGTTATGTAACTTACCCAAGGTCATCCAGTTCACCCTTGTCTCTTACACGCTTTTCCGTGACTTCTGAGAAATAAAAAATTGATTCCCACATCCTCCTTGTCTCAACAGCTTTCAGGGGAGATAGCTCTGACATGAGCTGGAAAGCTCTTTGTTGATGTTCCTACTGTATCATGATCATCTGTTTACACATGTGTCTCCCTGCTAGACTGTGAACATCTGGACAGCTGAGATTGTGTCTGATTACCTTTCGGAATCTCTAGGGCCTCTATTGGGGGCTCACCAAATTGTATCCCAATATAAATAAATGAGTGAATTGATCAATGCATGTATACATGCTGACTCATCTCTCAACCAGAGAAACAAAGGACCAGAAAGACTCCAGAACTTGGTAAAGCTGTATAGCTAGTCTACTGGGCAAAAAGGGGCTTTTGGGTTCAGGGAGACCATAAGAGCTGGCATACACTGTGTGGTGTGCAGGACATTGGCAAGGGTGGGTGGGGCCAGAGTGTGGGCTGAGAGGAAGGGGCGCTATTGGCAACGATGAGGCAGAGGCCTGCCTGCCTCACAAAATGTCTCTATTTCGTCCTGCGCCTGGCTTGAGGTCATGGACAGCTATTACCTGATAAGAGCTGGTACCCTCTGAAGATTACAGGTGGAGGGGCCGGCCTGTGGCTCACTTGAGAGAGTGCGGTGCTGATAACACCAAGGCCACAGGTTCGGATCCCATATAGGGATGGCCAGTTTTCTCACTCGGTGAGCGTGGTGCTGACAACACCAAGTCAAGGGTTAAGATCCTCTTACTGGTCATTTAAAAAAAAAAAAAAAGATTACAGGTGGAGATCAGCTGTTGGGCACAAATCTCTCTGAAGATGAAGCTTTTCCAAGACTGACAACCACAGCGGGGCTGGCTGACAAGGTCTGAAGGGCCAGCCGCTCCCGGTGCAGTAACTGCACTCATCTTCTCACAGGGATTTCATTTATCTGCTCACACAGGCTTCCTCTCTGATCCACATGCCAACAGAGGCCCAGAGATAGGCTTGAGGGGGCTCCAGGGAAGTAGAAAGGGCCCCTGGAAAAGCACCTGGATGGAGTCTATGGGAAATGGCTTGTGGACACTATGCTGCCGTGGTGTGGGTTTGGGGAGGGTGGTATTCTAGAAAGAGCACTGAACTTGGAGTCAGGAAACTAGGATGTGGGCCTGGATCTGCCCTTAAATTGCAACATGACTTCTCTGAGCCTTAGCTACCTCTCCTTTAAGATGGGGATAATAATTCCTACCCCACAGGGTAGTGTGTTGATTAATAGGGTAATGAACTTAAGAGAACTTTGTATAATTGTAATAGTCTCTTCATATAAGATTTCTTTTTCTGCTGTCAGGCTGTTCCCCTCCTTTCAATATGGAGCCATGAACCCTACTCATGAACTATCCACCCCTCAGAAACATGGTGAAAGGGGCTCCCATGGGAGAAAAAACTGATCCCTAGGATGGTGAAGAGGGGTGGGGGATGTTGGTAGTCAGAGCAGGAAGTTCAAGGCCTAGAAGACTCCTTATCTGAGAGCTGGGCACACGTTAAGCTCATTGTCCTAGTGAGACTGTTCTAGGTGGGTCGCCGGGCAGTATCTGTTCAGAGAATGCCTTCTTCTCATGCCCCATGAAATTCAAAAGAGAACCCATCTGGGTGCTTCCCTTCAGAGCCTTTCCAGAGAAGGAGGCCTAAAGAGGCGGCTTCCCCTTGAGAGTGCAGGCCGGCGGCCCCGCTCCAGAGCTTGGCGGGCTGGGCGGCAACTCTTGTGCTTGTCTGAGGCAGCCTCACCGTGCTCATGGGAGGCCGGGACCCACATGCCAAACCAGACACACATATGGAGAAGATTAGCCCAAACATGCAAAAGAGACAGACCAGCACAGGATGATACATGGAAAAGGCCGGTTTGGTACAAACCAAAAAAAGTACACCACCCAAACCCATCATGGCTCAATTATGGGCAGATAACGCTCTTGTCAGCCCCCGTGCTGGGCAGAGGGTGCAGAAGGGCAGTCAGCACTGCTGGCCAACGGCACACACTGGCCACCTGCCACGTGCCGAGTGCACACTGACAAGCCCAGCTAAACTGCGATGACACTGACATGTATTCTTTGTTCATGGCTTCTCTTCATGACAATTCTTCTTTCACTTTCTTTTACCTCTAGGAGTGGGAAGTAAAAAGGGTTATATTATTTGGACCTGTACCTTGAAGTTAAAGTTGCCTTAAACCAGTCTGGGCTTATGCTAGGTGACTCCCTCCTCTGCCAAGGCAGGCAACCAGAGCACTCTAGAATATCAGGATAGGGGCATCGAGCTGCTCCCCCACTCGCAAGGAAATCTGAGAAACTCCAGTGTTTACACCCTGTTAGAAACTGACTCGGGGCTGGCCGGTCAGCTCAGCTGGTTAGAGCACAGTGTTATAACACCAAGGTCATGGGTTCGGATCCCTACATGAGCCAGCTCCTCCTCTTCTCCCAAAGAAGAAACTGATTCAGAGAATAGACTGTGCTGGAATAAAACAAGGCAAAAGGGCCTGCCATGTACCTTAGAAAGGGGCAGATTCTCTGAAGATCAGCAGGAACCTCTGGAACCAGTGAAAGAGCCACCTCTCACTCCAAGTCACCTCATCTCCATCCCCCCACCCCTTTGTGCTGAGGGTTCCAGGGCTGCTTCCGTTTCATGTGTATCTCTTGCCTTTCTCAGGAAATTGGAAGCTCTTGGAAGGCAGGACAGTTTTATATGCTTCTCTCACCTCTATAATATCCAGCACCTCTACAGCATCCAGTAGTAGGTTTTCAACAAGGAATTGTATTTGTTCAACAACAAACCAGTGTTGGACACCTGCTGTGTGCCCGGCACTGTGCTAGGCACTACTGACTGGATGACAGTGCCCACTCCTAACCGAGAGAGAGACCCTTGGGAAGGTGGCTTCCCCTGATCCATCAGGGAGATGGCAGAATTGTCTCATCATGATTATAGGATGTCAAAGCTGGCAGAGACTACACAATAAAAATGGCTGATTTTACAAATGAGGAAACTGAGGCCCAGGGAGAGAAAGCAATTTGTCCCAGGTCATGCTAAGAGCCAAGTGACAGTGCTGGATTAGAATTCAGGTCTCTTTGCTCCCAGGCTACTGCTGCCTGAGTCCTCTGTGCACTTTAGGTGTTCTGTGTGCTTATTGGTATGTGTTGCTGAGGGATTGGGGGACGCTTGTGGGGGCTGTGGCTATGAAGGTCTGACAAGTAATTGAGTCTGTAGGGAGGGAATATGAATCTCAGCTTCATCATCAACTTAGCCAACTGGCAACAGACTCACAGGCTGGCCTCCTCCATAAAACCTTGCACTAAGAAGAACAGCTTGCTGCCCAGTGAGTTAAGGCCTGCATTTGGAGACCCAGGCCAATCCAGGAATGAATACTTGGGAAAGTAAGGAACTACTCACAGAGCACTCCCCTCAACCTGTGAAAACAAACTAGAAATTTCTGGGACTCTCCTCACTGAATTGTAGGCTTTTCAACTCAGAAGAGACGTCAGAGCATCTAGGCTAAGTCCTGCAATCACTCGTTTACTTGGTAATTTCTCCCACTCAACAATAAGTTCTGTTGGGGCAGGGACCATGTCTTACTAACTTTTGTACCACCAGTGCCTAACAGTGTCTGATAAAAGGAAACTGTTAATAAATGTTCATTAAACGAACTCTCTGAACTTGATCATCAGGGATAGCTTCGTGGAGGAGTTAGCATTTGAGCTGGGTCCTGCAGTATCGGTAAATAAGTGTAGCTAAGTCCCAGCGGTAAGCCAGGAGGAGGAGAGGATGAAAGTAGGGAGCACGAACCCCTTTTCCTCCGCCTGACTCAGTGTCATCTGGAAGATCTATGGCACAGCCAGTGGCTATTCCCACCCCTCGCTTTTGTTCTCTTTAAAAGTCTTTATTCTTATTTCTGATTAGCAAAGTCATACATGTTTGCTATGGACTGAATGTTTGTGTCCTCCCAAACTTTTTATGTTGAAACCCTAACCCCTGACGTTTTGGTATTTGGAGAAAGGGTCTTTGGGAGGTAATTAGGTCATAAGGGTGGAATCCTCATGATCTGATTAGAACCCTTATAAAAAGATAGCTCTTCCTTGCTCTCTGCTCTCTGCAAGAGGACTGCCATCTGCAAACGAGGAAATAGGTCCTCACCAGACACCGCATCTGCCGGCACCTTGATCTTGGACTTGCCTCCAAAACTGTGAGAAATAAATTTCTGTTGTTTAAGCTACTCAGTCTAGGGTATTCTGTTATAGCAACCTGAATTGACTAAGACAATGATAACTGTGAAATATTTTAACTATATAAAAGCCACATAAAAGAGTAAGAATTCCCTGTTTGTTTTTGTTGTTTACTCCCCCAGAGACAACCACTATTAACTGAGTTTTATGCTTATACTAGCACCAAGGTTGTTTTTTTTTTTCCTGCAGGATCATATTATACACACTGCTTTTCACCTGATTTTTTTCAGAACTTAAAAATATTCCTAAATGCCCTTTTTTTTTTTTTTAACTAAATGCCCTTTTTAATAGCTACATATTATTCCATGATATGTACCTACGAAAATTTACTTTTACCCTTTCCTCTACTGATTGACAATTAGATTCTTTCTTTTTTTTCCCCTTTGCTTTTATAACAGTACTTTTACCCATACTCAATACTTTTGCCGAAATTTTTGTAGCATAAATTCCTAGCAGATAAATCATTACATCAAAAAAATGAACTATTAATATATAATGTTACAACTAAGTTGCCTTCCAGAAAGGATGCGCTGATTTGCATTCCACTCACAGTGTCGGAACAAGCACTGTTTGTAGAAGGTAAGTAGTAGTAACCTAAATGTCACCTTTGCAAGAGTTATTCATTCACAGCTGCCTCATTTGCTACCTGCTCCACCCCATCTCTATGTACTGCACACTTGGCTGTCATCTAACTCTCAACATAGTCTCATCACACTGTCACAAAATCACGATCACCTACATTTATCTTATTAAGGAGTCCTCGACTCTGTAGTCTCATTGCCTCTACAAATAGATTTTGAGCTGCCTAAAGGGAGAGATGTCGTCTAATCCATTTTTTAATTATCTCCGATTCCTCTCTTCCCATCCTTCCCCGAGGAAATACCTAGCCCACACATCTCTCCTGTGCTGAACACCCACAGATCCTGACATCTCTGTTAGAAACTCAATGTGTCCAAGCCTCCTCCTCCGTGTGACTGGCAACTCTCAGTGAATGACGTAAAATGAGTAAAACAAGTCAGAAAACTGGAGACCATCCTTAACATCTCCTCCTGCTCTACCCACCCATCTCCAAAGTCCTATTGAATCTACTTCCTAAATAGCACTCGTAACTGTCACTTCGGTTTTCTACTGGACTTCTTTAACAGTCTCCTGTCTTCCACTCTGCAGCCAGAGTCATCTTTAAAAATTAACTGTGGTCATATCACCCTCTGTTAAAAACATGCTTCCCGTTGCTGTTAGGATGAGACTAAAATGCACGTGAGCAGCAAGACGGCGCGGTCTCGCCCCACGCTGTTCTCCCCTTGGGTGCTAAGTGCCAGCCACACAGGCCCTCTTTCAACTTCATGGTCATTTCTTTCACTTCCCCAACTCCTGCCTCCTTTGTTGATTTAACTCACCCATTAGAGCTTAGTTTAAATGTGACCTCCTTAGGGAAACTCTCTGAATACTCCTTTCTGAGGTTCTCATACCATGCAGAATTTTTCCTTCATACTTCACACAATTTGTAATTACGTTGATTTGTGAGATCATTTGATTAATGTCTTTTCCCCTTACTAAACCATAAACTTCACAAGCTCCATTGTGTCTGAGCAGAGGGCATTTAATAGTTCGCATAGTAGCATCTAATAGGTATTTATAGCACTAAGGTCACGGGTTTGGATCCCCCTACCCACCCGGCCACCAAAAAAAAAAAAAAAAAAAAAAAAGACATGGATATTTGATAGATGCTGAACCAATGAATGGTGGGTCCTCGGTAATGTACAATGACATGATTTTTCATTCTTTTTTCTGTTAAGGCTTCCTTGCTGGATATTTTAGCAAGATTTAATTTGGGTACAGATATTGGGAGTTTCTGGTGAGAGGGGTATTCAGCATGACCGGGTCCCAGATGATAGTCCCTGGGGACCACCCTATGCTGTTTGTCCTGCCACAAAGACCAGAAGAAATGAAAACACTCTTTTCAAAAACAATTCCTTAAAAATGCCTCTGCTTTGTGAAGCTGGCCCATCTCTCTCTTGCTAGTCACCGTCAGGCCTATTACTCCTGGAATCTAGCCAGTCATTCTTTGAAAAGGAACCCCTGTCACTTTAAGATTTTAGTCCCTTGCTTGGGCCATATATCAGTGCTCCCTGCTGCACTGGCTATGCTGCCTGCTGTTCAAATTTGTCCAATTAGACACAGCCCCATGGGGTGGAATTCAGTGTGAAATGTGCCTGCCACTGACCAAGAATGAATTGGTGTGGAAAGCCCTCAGGGAGAGCCAGCACAGGTCTTCCCAAGAACGGCTCACCACCCTCTGGGGAGTGCCCGTCTCCGTGAGGCAGAGGATCACCCGTTCAAGCCCTGTAAGGCCTGATAACTGACCAGGGCAGGGCAGGGCAGGGAGAGTCTGCCTCCAGTAGGTGTGAGACAGGGTGGAGGTTGAGAACCAGCCCCCACAGATATGAAAAGGTCAGGGTGCTGCCTGTGTGGTTCACAGTTACTTGCAGTAGTCTCCACCAGCAATACAAACACGATTCTGCCACGACTCCCTAAACGTGACTGTGATACAGCCTGCGGCTTGTGTTGGGATCAGTCGAGACACAGAGTCAAGCATTCAACAGCCTCCAATCAGTAACTCAGTTGGCAGTGGGGCTGAGGGGAGGGCTGCTTCTAAAGCACAGGCAAACCATTCATGATGGGATCATAGTGGAAATGGGTTTTAAGAGAAGAATTTTTAGCATCTCTAATAAAAATATCTTCTTTGCAATAAACTTCTAACTTATTTTTTAAATGTTTATTTCTCCTCAAGCAGCTCAAACTTTTCTCCTAAAAACTCTTGAAAATCTTACAGCATTAGACTTTTGAACATGGAGAAACTTCACAGATCATCCAGTCCATATCCTCCTTTAATAAATGAGGCAAATGAGATGAGGGAGAGGAAATGAACTAACCAAGGTCAAACAAGCGGTCACTGGCAGGGCTAGATGCCAGGCTGCTCACTCCGAGCCTGGCTCTTGCTTTACTATTCAGTGCTGCCTTCCTTTGGGGGCTATTTCAGTTTGATTTTTTAACACACAGCCAATTCTGAGTCAGGAGACACACATACACACAAGTCAGGATATACTAGAACTGGGATTTTATATATATATATTACATATTTAATTATATATATAATTAATTATATAATTAAAATACATAATATATATATCTCATATATGTACATGTATATAATCCCAGTTCCAGCATTCTCTGTGTGATCAATTCACATACCAGCTGTGGGTTTCAGTTTTGTCAATGTGTACAATGAAGGGGGTTGGGTCCCTTTGATCTCTAATTCATTCCTTGATCTAAACATTTATTGCATGTTTAGCATGTGCCCAGCACTGCGGACACAGAGAAATAGAACGGCAGGCTCCCTGCCTCTGGAGTTCTCAGTCAGATGGGGAGAGGGGGCCCCAGGATGCCCTGTGTGCTGGGTGCTGTAGCAGAGGCTTGCTAGAGCACCCTGAGAACACAGAGGAAGGTGGCCTCAGCTGAAGAAGATGAGGATTCCAGCTGGAAGCTGGGTAAACACGATGAAAAGACCGCAAACACTTCACAGATGCTAATAGTTCTAATCTTGTCTCCCACCGAACCATCAGCAATGGCCTATCATTTTCCTCCAGGAAGAACGTACAGACAAGAAGGGAAAAGGTGTCCGGGAAAGAGGAGGAACAAAGAGCCAACAAACCCACACAGGGACCAAGGGGCCTGGGTTAGTGAGGGCTGCCTGCGTCTGCTGGATAGTTTATAAGCAGCGGAGCCCTGCAGACGGGCCACTTTCTGGGGACTCGGCACCACAGTGATGAATAGTCTCTGAATCCCTGGAGGGGAGTGGGGTGTATTGAGGAAACAGAGACCATCTTTTGACTGAGATGCCATATGGAGGAAGGAACTGCGGAGCTTGTCACCAATTCCCTCAAAGTCACCTCCCCCACACACCCCCAAGCTTATAATTTTGAGAACATCTAAGATATTTCTCAAAGCACTTTTATATAATCAATTAATTTTCTCTTCCAAATCAGTCCTCCCAGGTGGGAAGAATTAGTGTCACTGCACATTTCACAGAGTGGAAAACTAAACCCTAAGGCAGTGGAAGGCCACTCCTGTGATTATAAAGCTTTCTAGGGAGTGTCAAAGCTGAGACTAGAACCCAGGGCTAGAACTCCCTATGCCAATTTCTCACTGCATTACTTATTTCCATGTTGTAGCTGAGTGCTGCACATAAACTCATATTTAACGAGTGAGATTTAAGAGGAAAAGAATAATCAGAATGGGTTATAAATGAGTCCTTCCCCTTGGGGAAGTTCGGGCTCCAGACAAAAGTCTTCTCATCTTTAAAAGACTCCCCTTTGTGAAATGAACAATCTGGCCCGTGGTCATCAGCTGTGCTGGGTTACACTGAACTTCCTCATGTGATGCTAAACCCATGTGACCATTCTCCTCTCTCTTTTTTTTTTTTTAAACCAACTGCTTAGCAGCTCAATCAAATTAATTGTAGCGCTTTCAAAAGGCATCAAAATAGCCACAACTCTCCCTAAAAAGAAGGAAGGCGCCTTGTTTTCAGGAAAAGATGTAAAGTCCTCACCCTAGGGTACTCAAAGAGATATTAATTCCATGACAAATCCCCCCTTTCTCTCGCAGTCTTTTTTTTTTTTTTTTTAAAGAGTGGCTCAAAAATATCCACACACCAATGAGACTATACTTTCGGCTCACTACTGGCCAAATTTTATTTTCAGCCTTGAGTAACTAGGAGTTCTTTACAGTCAAGGACAAAAAAACAAGAGGCTGGAAAAACCTCATTAAAAATCCAAATAACAACACACTTGTTTGAAATGAAGTGGAGGCAGGAGAGAGGGAGGAAAAAGGGAAGAGGAGTGGGAGGGAGACTGAGGCCATGTTCTTGGCCAAGCCTCAGGTCTGAAGAAATGTCACTGCCGAATCGTGGCTGAGTTACGATGTGACTCCTAAGAGGATGGCGGAAGGCTTGGGCGGATGGGTGTAACCCCAGCGGGCAACACGGGTCCTCACCCAGGACTGATGAGAGAAAACAATTCTCTCTGTTCTTAAAAACTGCTCAGTCTGGCAGCTTCCCTGAAACACAGCCTCCCTTCCCCCGGAGGGAGTCCCTTGCATTTGAGTGGTCTTCAGAATTAGCAAAGTACCTTTCCCAGGAGCTCATTCCTGCCTCATAATAGTAACTGAGGAAGTAAGTGGGGATAGTGTTATGATCCACGTTTCACCGATGAAGAAACTGAGCTGAAGCTCAGAGAGATCAAATAACTCGCCCAAGGTCACAGGGACTGCGCGGGCTACAATCCAGCCCTGTAGGATTCTTCCCGCAATTCTCTCTTGTCCCGCAGCCAAGGCATGGGCCAGACTGGAGAGCGCCAGGTTAGTCTGATTCTCAGAGTCTAGAACAGCCACGAGGACAATTTGCTAGTCAATCGTCCTAAGGCTTGCTCCAGTGTGAAGAATTCCTGATGACAAGGACTAAATGCCAACCTAGGTGACAGTAAACAGAGCAAGTTTCCCTGAGGTGAAAGAATAAGACACAAGGAGCCTGCAGGCCTGTCCAGATGGCCCACAGCCTCTTACCAGCCCAGGCCTCGCCTCGCGGGTCCTCAGCCACTCACCATCACTGCTTTTGCTCATGTGCTTCCTCCTGGCCCAGGACCACAACCAAGCTCTTTGAAAACAGAGGTCATGAACGTCTCCAAGAAGCCAGAGGATGGGTGTTTAAAGGAGATGAGAGGTAGGTAGCGAGTGTGGGGCCATCTCTCAGGTAAACATAACAAGCATCTTCTTTCACTCCTGCTCTGCCCTCCCTTGGTTAATAAGTACTACCGTTTTATTTCATCCACATCCATCCAGAGGATTAGATACTAGAGGGAAATTGAGAGCACGCCTTAAGCACACGAAGAGAAAAAGGAAGTTGGAGATAAATTTCTGTTCGTAACACTCCTTAGAAAAAAGGATAGGAGGCCAAAAGACACTAGATTAAGAATTCAGAAGACATGAGTTCTAGTCTCAGATTTGCTATTCATTAATTGGATGATATCTTCAATTCTTAAATTCTTAAAATCTTAAATTCTCTTGGCCTTTTTAAAAAATCTGTGAAATGAACTAATAGTAATTATTCCCTGCCTATATCACGGAATGCTTTAAGGATCATATGAGATAACATATATGAAAGCCCTTTATAAAGCATTATACACATGAGATATGTTACTATTAGGACTGAAGAACTGATTCAGGCAGATTGAAGAAATCCTCTTTGCCAATTAAGAAAATGTATGAAACATCCAAAGCAAATATTAGAAAAAGTTTAATTGTACCCTCTGGGTCCTGTCACTAAGTAGGTAAATGTTTTGTGACTTAAGAAAAGCAGACTAAAAGTGGGCTAGAAAATTTTGTAGTTAAATATATTCTTTCACCAGTATTCCCTAGCTGAGAGTCCGAGGGACAAGTGAGGATTCCAAGTCTTTTTGGTGCATAGTGCAGCTGTCTAGGAATAGACTGTCCGATGCAGAAGGAAAAACTGAGCTTTGGAGTAAAAGAGACCTGAGTTCAAATTCTGTTGGAAAATTTCTCATAATAATGCTTAGAAAAGTAGACAGTTTCCTGAAAAATTGTAAGTTTATGCAGAAAAGGAACTTTAAAATATACCTTCAAAGACACATACTGCTTTTCATTCTAATGTCATTTTAGCTATTTAGTCTGACTAAAGGCTAAAAGAGATACAGAACTGCACTAGGAAGAAAAAAGAAATTACTTTAGTCAATGTCAAAATGACAAGCCATCAAAAAACTGTGGTTTATTCAGAAAAAATATATATATCTTAAACAGACCTAGATGGTCTGGCAAACTTTTGAATTTAATCTCATGATATGCTGTAACAACAAAAGGCCTTTACAGCCTATCAAGCAAATTTGTAAGAAAATGATCAATACATTTGACATATTATTTAATTATAATCTTCAGTGACAGAGACAATATGAAAACCTAGCATCAACATTCTGACAGTGGAATAAATAAATAGATATAATTATTTCTCATTCTAATCCCAGCAGAATTGTAAATTATCAAGCCAGACCATAGATCTGAGTTCTAAGGTTTCCCTAATATGATAGAGTTTGATGTAGGGGGTGTCATATCACCAATATTATGCCTTTTTATTAGAATAAAAAGCTCTCTAAGGATTTCAAGTTCAAATGGTCAGAATGACCCTGGGTTTTCTACATATTCCAGTATTCCCAGATCCTGGCTAACTACTGGGATATGCACATGGAGAAGCACTGTGGGGAGGGGTGGAGGCCAGAGGCAGAGGGAAAAGCAGGGGTTGAGAATAACTGTGCATTCTCTGAATCTTGGAATCACAAACTTAGAGGTGGAAGGGCTTTAGAGCTCCTATAGCCCTTACCCAGAATTTTACACAGCAGGAAAATGAGGATCAGAGAAGAGAATGGACTTGCTCAAGGTCACATGGCTTCTCAGCAGAACCCAGTCAAAACCCAAGTTTCACGATGCCCGGTACAAAGCTCCTTCTGTGTCACTCACTATGGAGCAAAAGGAATGGCCAAGGTGGTCAGCTAGAACATGGCCTGTATAACTGCGGCTTTTATCCTACCAGCAGGAAGGAATGCACTTTCCAGCAAGGGCCAAAAGAAATTATAGTTAACATTTAACATTATGGGACCAACTTCAAAGACACTCCAGCTGGACTCTAATAATGGGAGATGAAACTGCTAACACTAGCAGAAAGTTGCAGGTGGACAACTCCGGCTGAAAATAGCCCACATCCTCAGAGCAGGAGTGCTCTTCAGAAACCCTAACATAAGGCTCAGAAACCCCAACATGCTGCCTCACCGCAGGGTGGGGAGAAATATGGCAAATTACCTTAAGCCTGTTTGTGGCTCAACATGTTATTAAGCTGTGCATCCCTTGCTAATGCTACAGGACACTTGGAAATGTCCACATTTGCTATCTGGGGGTAGGGGGAGGATGTGGCTGCTGATGGTAATGGGAGAGATGGTGCTATGCTGGTGGGCTTCAAGAAAGACTATATTTGGCTACAACAATAGGAAAGGAAGAAAGGAGAGGAGATGGATGCCGTTCAGTTGCTGCCAAGGAGAGGAGACAGGACACTGCAGATTCTGGAGCCTGAGAAGGGAGCTCCCAATTTAGAAAGATCAGTTAATTCTGGAACCTCTGTTCCTGCTCAGGTGGAATTCACCTGGAGAACCCTTACTAATTTCTGGCACAGCTTACATCTTAAATGAAGGACTGATTCCACCTAGCAGAGAAACTGTCCTAGACACCCTTTTCTAGTGGGTTCCAGTCTTTTCTAGCCAGCAGCCTGACACCTGGTGTGATGGTGGGAGAAGAGTAGCAGAGGGGCAGGGATAGAGCTCTAGCAGCAGAGGAAGCCTCTGCATGTCTTGGGACACCCACAGCACAAACACTGCCCTTGCTGTCCCTTCACTATTGGTTCAACACGTCAGGCCTGCCAGAACAGTCTCAGTCAGGGCACCTGTCATGCTCCGTCTGGCTCCTCCCCACCCTCAGACCTCACTCGGGTTCTTTGTCCAAGTCTGCCCTTGGGTAGGTAGAGAGGAGATTCCACATCAGGTCCCAGTGGCAAGGCCCATGGCTGGCTCTGACACTGTGTCTCTGCTCTAATACCTAGGTGTCTGTCCTATCCCTGTGGACACGTCCCCCAGTCTGTGCATGGAATCCCTGCCTTGATCAGCTTCAGTGCTCTAGGAACAAGACTGTGCCTCATGCTGTCAACCACTACTCTCTCACCCCCACCCCAAAGGGGTCTTGCTGGATTCCCAGTGTGCTATTGAGATGCCACTGCCAGTTGTCCCTAATGCTGCGACTAGCTCAGCAGCCCAGATCTCTACAGCCCAGGGCTCTCTCCTAGAGTCCTCATCACCCCACTATCGATGGAGACCTCCATATTGCCAGGAGCGGCCCCTCCCTGGTCCCCAGTCTGAACACCAGGAGCTGTCTAGTTCATTGGGCCTAACTCTCAGTGCAGGCCCACAAAGCAGATGTTTGAGGAAGGCTTTTTGCTGAGAGAGACAATAACACTAGCAGTAGATGAAAGAATAAAAAAGCATGTGACCTATTTTTTAAGAAATGTTGCCTTTACATTGTTTTAGTCTGTCAAACTATACATTGTGTACATAATGCTGCCTTTACATTGCTTTATTTTATATTGTGTGCTATATATTGGGGGGGGGGACTCTAGAGATGAGTCCCTTTGCATACTGTCCCTGCCTCTTTGTCCTGAGCTAGTGGGGACAGCAGGAAGATGTGCAGCAGAGACCTCTTAAAAGCCTGGCAATGAAATGCACAAATCGATCAAATACCTGGGGGAAAACAGCTAAATATAATATAATGGATATAATATATAAATATATTAAATTTAGAGAGAAGACACTTCTACTCTTTAGAAACCTAAAATTTTTAAGAAAACAAAGTAGTGAAAGCAATTTCTGTGCATGCTACACCCATCTCAGGATTGCATACGAGTCTCTCAAACTCTGATGGTGTCATCAGTGTCTGATGTGAAAAAGGAATTTTGGATTAGATAGTGGCCGTTTCACAAAAGGACTGGCAGTGGCTGAAGTTAGCTTCTTGCAAAAATCGATTGAATACGTGAGGAATTCCCTAGGGGGAAACAGCTAAACATAATTTAAGTTGAAACTGTTAATTTAATAAACCTAAATGGCAGGAATTGTTGTACATTACCCCGAGGATTCTAGCACAGCCCACACTGACTTGCACGTCAGCCTGACTAGATATCTAAGTAGGGAAGGGAGCCACACCATGCAGAGGGCGCGGATTTCTTTTCTGCAGAATACACCTCTTCCTGCTATTTATTTTCTCCTTCTCCTTCCCTCTCCACCTCCCTTCCTCCTTTCTTTCTTTCTTTTATCAGACACAAATTATATACAGCCTTTCTTTTATCAGACACAAATTACGTAATATACACAAACTATAAAATCATTTCTTTTGCTGCTCTAAGAATGACATCTTAAGCTCTCCTTTGAGATAGATCTCCCATCCAGCACATATTTACTAGGCACCTGCTAAATACTAGACACTCTTCTAGGCACTAGAGAATCACAAAGGAAAAGGTAAAGTCCTAGCCCTCAAGAAGTTCAGTGAAACAGAGAAACAGGTGGACAATGGAGGTGGATTTAAGATATTAGCCACAGGCCCCTGGGAGCCTGCCAAGGGGTGAAGGAGAAGGTTGTGCAAAGGTGTTGCTAGCTGAGGTGACTCGTGAAGGTGAACAGGTGGCGTTGGGCACATGGACGGGAAGAGGAGATGACGTGAGGGTACGGACAGTCACCTTTCAGGGACTAGCATGTACAGAGGCACAGGGGCATGAAACAGGGGTCGGGGCACTCAAGTCATTCGTCCTGGTCAGAACCCCACAAAGGGTGAGGCTGCAGCGTCCTCAAGGTCAGGGAGGAGGCAGCACAGTATCGTTGGGGTTTACTGCCCATAATCCTGCTCTGTCATTAACCAGTGACACTGGGCTGCCTCTTCCATGGGCTTCTTTGCTCTCTGGGAAGCTCACGGGCCCAAGGGTCACATCTGAGGCTGCTCTGCAGGCCCTCCCGTGCCTCAGAACGGGGCGTGCGTGCTGGCTGTGCGCAGTGCGGAAGGGCATGCCGCTGGAAGGTTTGAGAGAGGATTAAAGGCATTTTCCAAGCAAACTGTTCCTCAGATGGGTTAAGAGGAGTTCCAACATCAGACAAATGCAGTTATTGCTAATAGAATTCAAATTTGGAATTCCCTCTGGTGGCTGAAATCAACATTTCCCACAAAGGAAACCTGGACAAGTATGATCTGCAAAGAGTATTATCCACTCCCTGTGTACAATTTATTGGCCCAGAATATCAGGTTAGCAAGCCGAAATAATTAAACATCAGGCCAGCTGTTTTAGGCAATTAGGTCACATTTCTCATTTAGCAGACCACACAACAGAGAGGAGAGAATAGGGAGATAAGACCTGTGTTTTGATTTACTAAGTCTCTGCTGCAGATAAAGCCCAGCTTTTTGGAACCCTTCAGGCAATTACTATTTCAGGCTTGGCAAGAACTTGAGTCTGAAAGTAACTATTGGGCTTGTCTTGGCAAGACGCAAAGTCACTTTAGTTGTCAGGCTGTCCCAGGCAGCAGTAAAGGGGAAAGTCGGTGGCAAGAGGAAGCCAGGAACCATAGAGCCATTAGGAGGCTGCTTGCTGCAGGCTCGAAGCTCCAGAGAGGCCCATTCAGTCTTCCCACAACATGTTCTTAGAGAGGGAATGTGGCCAGATGGCGATGGCACCGGCCTGCTAGTCGGGACTCTGTGGTTCCCTTTCTGGCATCTGTACTCATCAGTTCTGTGGGTGCTGCTTACTCTCTGCCTTATTATCTTTTCCTGTGAAAGAAGAGGAGACTGAGAGCTCCTACGTTTGGGGGAGTAAAGGAAAGAGGTGAGACCGGCAGGTTGCCAAATGGTGCTGGCTTAGTACCAAAGGGAGAGAGGGGAATACACACATCAGAAGACCAAAACTTTAATCTCCCCCCTGCCCCTCACTGACAAACAAGGTGACTCTGCTCCAGTCACTTCCCCTGGGTAGGCCTCAGGTTCCCTAGCATCAAACCAGAGAGCTGGACTAGACTAGCTGATCTCTAGGGACCCTCCTAGTTCTGACATTTGACTATTCTAAGATGCCAAATAAGATAAATCTTTGGGCTGAAGGCAAGCAAGATTTTCTCTGAATGGAAAAGAGAAAAGTTCTGTGTGCTCCCAGCTGACTTCCCCACAAGCTTCTGGAGCCAACGCTAAGTATGGGGCCGGGAGAGCGGGGCCGTGTGAGGAGACAGCAGGCCCGCGTGTGGTCACTGGCTACGCTGCACTGCAACGTCTCCTGCTTCAGCTCTTCCACTTAATTGGGAGCTTGCCTTTCCAGTTGTGTATTTTTATCCTGTGCCCTGGAACCCAAACCATTAGGTCTGTAACCGAAGGCTGCTTCTTATTTAATCGTTAACTGCCTCGGCACTGTGGAGTTCTACCCCGGCTGCAGAGTCCTCACCCACGTGCTGCATCTCTTCGGTAAGCCGGACTCAAGGGAGGGTGCTGAGCTGGACCAGAATCCAAGTTCTGTCCACCAACTTAGGAAATAAATCCCCTACATTGTCTGGCCCACACAAATCCCAGTTCAGCCAGGTCTCTCCTGTGGGGTTATTCTGGTAACAAAATGCTTGAGATCAGCAACTCTTTTCTACTCTTACCCACTCTTAGAGAGGAGCCAACTGGGCTATTCCTTGGGCTCCACTTTCTGTGTCTGAAGTGTGGTTGAAAACTAATATTCCAGATGTTTCCTCATGTTTTAAGTGGAACCACAGACGAAGCTTCCTGCAGGAAGGCAGTATGGCACAGGGAAGGAGGGCAGCCGTTGGAGTCGGACAGGCATTTAAATTATGGCTCCACCTTTTACAGCTGTATGGCCTTGAGAAAGTACTGATTCTTTGAACCTCAGTTTCCTTTTCTAGTGAAATAACAGCATCCACTCTTTCTACCTGGCAGTAACCTCTATGAATCCAAAGACTGTTTTATTCATCACTATGCAGTCTAAGCCTAACACAGGGTAGGTTTCTCAATTAATGCTCCTGAGTCAGTGATTAAAAGCCTCGCAGGATCTTGAGAAGATCGAGATTAAAGATGGGAAGTGTCTAACCTCATATCCGGCACTTGGAAAGTACTTATTCCCTAGTCTGCAGTGCCTAGAGACACATTTCTTCTACCTGAATGGGGTGAATGCTCAAAGAGGAATGAAAGTCCTTGGTTATGCCCTTTTAAGTCAAGAAGAGGCCATCTCATGGGAGAAAAGACAGGCATTTAGAAAGCTCTTTGATTTGGGGCATAACCAGTGCTGACCCTGAAACTATTGCTGAAGTTCACTCTCTGGCAATGGAAAAAGAAGTCAATCAGATACAAAGCCACTGATGTCACTGATGGTGGTAGGAGGTCCTTAAGTAATACCAATGGCTTCTTAGCCTTAGGGTCTCCCAAGGAGATCACAAAACTAGACCCAGGCAGGGAAACCAGATTCTCGAGGGCCCCTGGTACACTAGGCTATTGTTCCAGGATAGAAGCAACTCAGATCAAAATGGTGAGTGGGATTTTCCTTGCATTGGCCACAATACATATGTTTGTTCAAGAAAAAAAAGTTGGAGCAAGAAGACATGAACGTCTGCTGCTAAAGAAAAGCCTGTTTGTGCCAGCCACAGTGGTGAGATTGTTCAGGGAGTTCATCCTGAAAGTCCAATTACCCCAAGAACATAGCCAAGGTCAGTGTCAATTTGCAGTGTGCCAAGCACTCTAGCCACTTCAGTACCAGGCATGAATTACACAGGGTATCTGGCTTTTGGGAGAACTGGCATCCACTTGCTAGCCCATCTGGGCTGACACCACCTTCCTCTTTGCTCCGTCCACTTCCTCGGACAGCCCTGTCTAATGGATACCTCCACAGATGTTAGATAACCGTAGCATGTAGAATCCTGGACTCGCTTTATTGAGAGTTGGATGCAGTGTTACCTATGGAATGAATCAGGGAGAACACTGACTTGGCAAGGGCCAGGACCACTTCATGACAACCTAGAGCCGACATTTCAGGAGCAAAAGATCAAAAGATTCTCTCCGCCGCTTTGTTTCTAACAGTGCACCCAGAAACCACAACAATCTGTAGAAGTACAAGCCTTACGAGGCTGAGATGTGAAGTGACCTATTTACCTTAAACTTGACTTAAAAATGTATCTTTAAACACAGGACGCCAAGTTCCCTTCTGCTCTATATTTTAGAGAGACTTAAGAGCAACAATTTACCCCACAAGTTCTCCAAGCAGCCTAGAAATTAATACACACTAATTTATCCAAACAGTGAATAACATGTCCTAAAATGGATTTAAAAAACAAATATCTAAATTTTTCACAAACCAAACAGTCTGAATAGAGATCTCAAATTTGGACCGTGAAGGACAGAACTCCATTAACTATAGCAAGACCTAATCTTGGAGAGGTGCCACCATGTAGAATCTCTAATCTCTGATGGGGTTAGGTATAAAATTTCTCAAAAGGAAGTTGATTTTATATATTTCCTTCTTTTTTTTTTTTAAATAAACTCTTTTTTTTTTTTGGCTGGCTGGCTGGTACGGGGATCTGAAGGCTTGACCTTGGTGCAACACCATGCTCTAACCAACTGAGCTAACCAGCTGGCTCCAAGAAAGATGATTTAAAATCAATGCCTTAAGATAAATTTGTATGTCCTGATATGGAAAGCAAGTTAGGCTCTCTGTATAGTATGATCTCAAATAAGAAAAAAAAAAAAAAAAGGAGAGATACACATATACCACATTTATATACATTTAGACAATACATGTGAAAACAATAATAGCTAATACTTATTTACTGCCAGGCAGTATTTTTATGAGGTGGGCAGGAAGTATCTTAAGAGTTCTGTACATGTTTTAACTCATTGAGTCCTCACGACAACCCTAGGGTGTAGGAATACTATTTTATAGATAAGAAACTGAGGCACAGCTAGGTTAAGTCCCTTGCCCAGGGTGATACAGCTATTAAGAGGCAGAGTTGGGATTTGCAGTGAAAGTGGATTGCTCCAGAGCCTAAGTTCTTATCTGAGCTAAACTGCCACTAATGTCCTAGAAGACCCGCATAAGCCACATCGAACACAGTGTTCCCGCTTCGGTGTTTTACCCACCTCTCAGCTACTTCCCCTGTACACACGGGCCAACAGAATTGGTAGTCCTTTTTCTATCACAGTATTTCCCACCATAACGATCTGTTTATATATCAGTCTCTAAACTAGACTGTGAGCTCTTGGAGGGCACAGCACGGAGGCCTGTTCCTCACCATGTCTTTCACACTTCTCATTTTTGGTTCATTGCTTGGCTTAATACCTGGATTCACAGGGAAATATTAGTTTCTGAGAGATGATTCACCTGCAGAGATTTGAGAGTCCTTTAAATGGTCTCATTCAGATTATTCAAAGGATCTTTCAAAATAGGGGTTAGTGGGACAAAGAAATGAAAGCTCATATGCATAAAAGCATAGTGGGGAGGAAGGGTTGGAAAGACAGAAGCTGGGAGAAGGAAGAGATGTGATCTCCTTTGATCCATTCACCTGGAAAACCCATGGCAATTCTCACCAATTCATTAACCTCTAAATTCTTCCATTTCTTATTATTAACCCTATGGAAGGCAATGACGAATTCCTGCCACATGGCTGGGATAGGGCCTCTTGATTAAGGAAGAACAAGGTGGTAGCCTAAATGCTGTAGTTTTTAAGAGGGTGAGCACAAGCCTCCGTCTTTAACCACTGACGTTCTCATTCGCTAGTGTTCGTGGCTTTCTTACACGAACTGCCCTGTGACTTCATGGGCCTCTTCTCACAAGGGTATGTCGATTCACAGGAGGCTCCTGGTGTCCCTCTTGTTATCCTGTCCTTCCTGCTCAACCTCTAAACCCATACACAGGATACCACTTCTCCACAGGGGCTGTTTCCCAACCCCAAAGCCCTGGGGTAGCTTCTCCAGCCAGCTCCACGCTTCGCTCAGCGCTTCACGGATGGGCGCGTTTTCCTGGGGAAGGAGGATGCACTTCAGGACAGGAGGCAACGCTGAGGTGGGAAAACAAATGGATCAAAACATTCTTTCCTGCCGTGATGAAGCTGGGAAGCAGAAGGTAAGTGAGGAGGGGGGAAGGGTCAGGGGTCACTGCCACGACCCCTCTGATGTCCACTTCAGGTCCACAGTTGTGCCCCTCGGCACAGCTCCCTGCTACCTGTTCTACAAAAGGGCGATTTGGGGAGAGATGCTATGGAGTTTAGTGCTCAGGTGTTCTCATCGGCCCACACCCGTTCCCTCCAAAAATTGACACTACCTCCCCTCGATCCTTCATTATCCTAGAATAAATGGGGAAGAAAAAAGGAGACTTTGGATATCTTCTCCATCTTGAAAATTCTGAAAGATGTTTATGAATCAGTAGAGAATGATCTGCTCCCATATACACATATTCACACAGGCTAAGGTTCTTTTTGGTTTTTTTACCGTCACTAAACCCAAGGCTGAAAGGAGCACTACTCCTGGGGAAAACATTAACCCTTGTTTGGATCAAGAATCATGGACTCCAAAAGGAAACAGGATTCTATGCTGACAACATTCAGAGAAAGGGACAGACAGGTCCTCAGAGTCTCTGCTGAGGGGAGGCCACATGGCTGGGTAGAGGAGACACATATAATACTCCCCCAACCTACTTATACTTTAGTACATAAACTTTATAAGTATAATGTTGGCAGATTGCAGTGCATAAAAAAGTAGCTGAAAAAACTCAAACCATAAATAATGCCAAGTAATAAAGGAGGTGAATGTTTCTGTTATTAGATTCTTTCATTGTATAAATCTGTTTAATAAGCTGGCTAGGGATCACTGATAGAAAACAGACTTAGTGTGGTGTTACAGACCAATCCGTTCTAAAAGGCCAGGATGGGAACTCATGCCAGGTTATATTTCTCTGTTCTTAACCAGTGCAACTTAAAATGTAATTGTTGTTTCCTTGTTCAAAAATGGAAAATGTCTTGTGAGGCTGTGTTTGGAGGGAGAAGGCACACTTAGTGTCACAGAGCCCTCCCTCCCGCCTTCCCCAGACCACCTCAGCTCCCCCCCCCGGCCCTCTGCAGACTCACCCTTTCCAGGCACTTTACTGTATTTATAGATCCCGCTGCCTTTTGTCTTACTCACTGAGAGGGGCTGGGGTCTGTGTATGACTCCTGCTTTTTTAGAGTGCTGTTTCTCAACATTTATATGTGTGTGTTTAGAAAAATCCCTCCAAATATCCTCCTTTGACCCAAGACCCATGGCAACCACTTTAGCTAGAGAAATTCACTGAACACTAGAGGGGTGGTGAGGGGGTGTGATGGGATGTGGGGGGAAATGGAACGGAGGTCTCTGGGGTCACATTCATCTTCCAACACTATGGTTTCTAACGGCTTGTTGATGTTTTTCTGGGGTTGGTTACTATCATCATGATGGGCTGTAAAATGAAATGCTATAAACTAGCTGAAGGCTTGAGTAGAAATATTTGCCAAATGGCATAAACAACAACACCGGGAGTCCCCACATACTCAGCCACACTTACAGGGCCTGGCCACTTGTACCCACACTGCTGTTTACAGCACTGTGATACATAAGCTCCACTGCCCGGCCAGTCTAGTTTCTGACCTGAATTCCAAGGTCCCTTTTTAAGAGGCCCACACACAGCTCTCTTTCCAAGCTTTGATAAATAGATAAAACAGAAGGTGAATGAATGAAATCGATTATTTATCTGCTCAATTTAATTAATGCTAGGAAAATTTAAGTCTCAACAGTATAAAGGTACATTATTTGGAGTTGCTCATATATTATTCATGTGACCTCTGTAACTATGTATCAGATGTTTTGCTATGCATTTTACAAAGGTCATATGGAAGTGTCAAACAGAAGGTATTGCAAAAATATTAGTTAAAAGTTTGAAATTAAATACTCTTAATTTGGTTATTTTCTGACTTGGCCATCAAGTCCTTACAGGAATGTAACCTTTTCTAGAACACATGGGAAAAAGTAATTCAATGTAGAGCACTTAGACATGAAATTAGTCAGAGGCCTCTCTGCAGTTTCTCGAACTTATATAGTTCCTCTTATTTCGGAATACTAATTTATTTTGGCAAAATCCTACCGAGGAAGAACAGGATTATTCCTATTTTTGCAGGTAGATACCAAACACAGAAGATGAAGTTTAAAGGGGGCTGCTTACATGTTGGCTAGAGGCTAAAGAAAGTTAATTTGACAGTCACTATACTTGCAGCTGTGGTAAATGCAATGGAAGAAAGAAAAGATGGGTTATATTCTTCTTTGAGATTACTCTCAAGGAACTCAAGTACAACTAGTAAATGCCAGTAAAAGTGGAGGGGGGGATGGGAGAAATTACAGGTACTATTTTTTATTTCCCAAAAATTCAACTAAAGACTAGCAGAAAAATTTCCCTCCAGGGAGCAGTCCCAGAGGAACTGCACGGTGGGGGTAGAACTGTGGTGTGCTCTTGTGCCCACGGCGATGGGAATCAGCATTCAGCAAGTGCCAACTCCACCCCGAAACTATGCTACGTCCTTAACTTTGTCCCTCCTTTTCTAATTCTGTGATTTGTGGGGAAAATAAAAGAAAACTGCAAGGACTCAGTGGGAACGACTCTCTGGTCAACACTGACAAACCTTTGCAAGGATCACGGAAGCTGGGGAAACTGGGCCAGAGGCGCTAATGCCAAATTGGCCAAGAGACCCAAAGCTGTTCCTAGAAAATCTGATGCCAGGAAAATCACACAGAGTTAGAAATAACCATTTTACTTAAGCCTGGGGAAAAATCCAAAGTTCCATTAAGGAATGATTAATGATAATGAAGATCAAATGTAACAGTAGCAATAGGCTTTTTTTTTTTTTTGCGGTGGGCTGGTGGGGGATCTGAACACTTGACCTTGGTGTTATAACACTGTGCTCTCTAACTGTGCTAACCCACCAGCCATATAGGCTTATTTTCAAAGAAATATTTTAAAGAAAAGAGCTTCTGGAATTATATTAGGGAATTAATACTTAATGACACTGAGTATTTTCCACTTCTTAAGGTGAATTTTGTTTTCATTTAAAAACAAAACAAAGTCTTCTCTTCTCTAACAGCTATATTTAAGCCTGAAGTCTGGCTTACAAATAGTTATAACCAAACCACCATTACAGTGCCAAAGTACTTCAATGGTATGCAAAGTGTCCATAAGGAAATAAAAATAGCACATCGAACAATAGAAAGTTCCATATATATGTTAACTTCATGTGATCTCTACAACACAGATGCAAAGACTGAGGAATTTCTCCAAGATCACGCAGCTGCCTAGAAATGAGGCCAGGACCAGGACTCAGGTGTACCACATTTTTATACCACACCGCTTTTCCACATACAGGACTTTGGGCTTTGTCATGTTTTCTTCCACTGTCTGAAAACTGAACACATATGAGGGTGTTTGAGGCCTCCTATGTCAGAAGTCACCTAGAACTCTGGTTTAGGGCATTAAGGTAGACTTGGGGGATAAGCCTCAGGGCCAAATTCAGTGAAACCAGAGACTTCAAGGATTACCACTTGTTTTTGCACAATGACCTCCCACCAGAGGATCAACACAGGGAAAATAACAACAGACTCAGCCATGATTATTGTTCACCTTCTACGTGCTAGCGACTCTTCTAAGCATATCACATATATTACCTCATTCAATCCTAACCACAATTCAGGGTGAGGTATTATGCAATTTAACAGGTAAGAAGAGGGTTTAAGGAACTTGCTCAAGTTTACACAGTGAAGTGGCAAACGATGGATCTGAACCCAGGTCTGTCGATCTCTCAAGGGCCATGCTCGTTCCAGTGGCCAGGCTTTTCCTCTGCCTGGTCTGAGGCTCATGGCCCCAGTGTGCAGTGTGAGGGGCCCTGCTGCATTCTCCACTCCTATGCTTGGAAGGGAAATTGTTAACCCAGCTAAGCAGCTGAATCAGAGGTTCAAATGATTCCTGATTATCCACTGGGGTCATCTGGCAACCCCAAGAAACACTTCTCTATTCATTGACTAAGGCCAGTATTCCATCTTTAGAGGGATAGGGCCCTATAAAAATGGTAATCCTCATAAGAAAGGTCACATTTACCTGTTACTTTTATCCCAATATGAATAAAAATTTTAGAAAAGGATTGGGAAGGAAAACGGATAGAATTTGAGGGTACTGGGCAATTGGAAGAGACATGTCGGAAGTTGGGTGCACTACGGAAATGACTACCTGTGTCAGGTACATTGAGCTGTGTACAGAGTTCTACAAAAGTCCAGAGGAGACGTGACTGACTTACCCTCCCTCCCTCCTTCCTTCCTCCCACGGGAGAGATAAGGTCAGGTAAGTCCTCCTAGAGGAGGTGACATGTGTGCTGAGTCTCATAGCATGAGTGGGAATGGAAAAAGCAAGAGTGCGAAGGGCATTCTAGGCATCAACTAATATGACTAAAATGGGCAACTACAAGATATCTGGTGACGGTGAAACTTAAAATTCAAGGTAGGAAGTGGTCAGAGCGGTGGATACAGAGGCAGGCAGAAGCCAGACCAAGCAAAGGCTTTGTGCATCATGCTAAGAAGCTTGGGCTTTTTACTGTGGGCAAATGGAGCCTCCGAAAGACCTTAAACAGGGTAGGGACATGGCCAGAGCAGCAGTGTCATAGGACAGACACGTGGAAGCTAAAGTGAAGGTGGGAAGACCAGATAACTACAACAAGGAGGCAATGAACTAGGTCATGGTGATAGGAATGAAAAGGAGAAAGGACAAATTTGAGAACTGCTTAGAGGGAAAAACAGCAGCAGGCATTGGTGATATGCGTGGAGAAATGAAGGAACAGGCAGCAGTGACGATGACTCCCGTATTTCCAGGCTTGGTGACTATGGATGTTGGCATTACCAGCTCACGTCGGGATTCAGAAATTAACCAAAATGGCACTGCTGGGAGTGGAGGATGGTTAGGATGGGTTAGGCTGGGAAAATTATGCCTACTCTTCATCCATGTATCCAGAAAATATTAGTGAACACCTACTAAGTGCCAGGCATGGAACCTGGTGCTGAGGTCACAGAGAAGACTTTTCAGCCTTTGCTCTCCAGGAGCTTACAATCCAGAAAGAGGTTAGAAATGTAAGCAGAAAACTATGGCACAGTGTGATAAGTGCTCAATATAGAGGGAGCAAAACCGGCTGGGGAAACTGTGCAGAGCCAGAAATCGGCACAGAAGAGAGGGCGCACACTGACATGTACCTGTGTCCTCTTCCTGTGGACTGGTCCTTCTCCTCTGTACCCACTCCCCTAAAAAGGAGTCAAGGACAGTAATGAGAAATGACAGCAGGAGGAGAAAGTGCCAAAGTCCAATTAACAACAGGTGGTAGCGCTGTCAGTTCAAATCACCATCCTGGGAGCTGAGCAGAGATGGAGCTGAATCTAGATCAGTACTCAAACTCTGTTAAACCTACAGCACTAATTGCTCAGTGAAGCCCATGTGTTCCTTCTCACCCACTGGATGTTTCTCTGGCAGCTCAGAAGTTCCAGGCTGCTGCTGTGTCCCCAAACACAGGCGCTTGTTTACATTCTTTCCCCACTCTCACAAATGAAGGACTATTTTTCTGTTGTTGATTTAGGCAGCCCAGAAGATGCCCACAGAGTGGGCCTCTTGCAACAGCGTGTAGCTCTGGCTCCCCCTAAATCCTCTTCGTACTGTCTCAATAAGATGACATTCAAATATTATCTGAATATAATACTGCTGTGTCAGCAGAGCTGCTCAGTGCACAGGACAATGAATGGCCTCAGTGCTTGCTGATCCATCTCAGAGGTCCACTGCCAGGCAAGCCTTTGCCCTCAAGGGCCAGTCTCAAAGGCAGGCTGCAGAATTCATCACAGCTGGGCTTCCTCTACTATCCTTTGCTTTGAATATACTAGAACCACACATGGTCAGATGGCACTGGAAGGGGCCTTATAGATGGTCATCTCTCTCAAAGCCCTTATATTACATGGCAGAAAAGCTTAGGAAGTGATTAGATCCTAGATCCCCTAAGTCTATGGCCAGAACTGTTCCAACTCACCACCTTTCTCCACAAAGTCTGAACTACTGTAGGATTCTCTTAGATAAAAACACACCCGAAGGCTGGAGCTGATCCTGTAAATGAAGGATCCGATAAAGTATTGTCTTTTTTTCTCAAAGCTGGGAAAAATTGCACAAATTCTAGAATCCTGTCACTTACTAATATGACCTAAACTCCCTCCATGTTAGTTTTCTTAGCACTCAAAGGGGAGTAGTAATAATACGGACTCTTGTGAGTCTGTCCTGAGACTTAATAAGATAGCCTAAGGCTCAGGGAAGGAGACGACATGAAATTAGACTAAGAAAACTCTGCATCTTAATTTCCAGTTCTAAATTCATAATAAAGAGAATATTCCATTTCTCAAGAGTCTAAAAATGACCATACTAAAAAAGCAGAAAAATTTGCATCTCATTATTGGAATGGTACGGTTAGCATGTTGAAGATTCTATTAGATGGTACCAATTTTCACATTAAGTGGACATGAGCTATTGCTGAATACTTGAAGCTGTCTCTGGAGAATAAGACATCTTAGCTACATAAATGGTGAAGCCAGATTCTGTAGTATGTCTTGATGTGACATAAAGAGATAAGATGAGAAAAGTCAAGTTATACACCAGAGAGAACAGGAGGAGCCTGGGAGTGGGGGAGGTAGAAATTCCGCTCTTTCTCCTGGCAGGGCAAGAGTGGAACGGGCAGTGGTAATGAACTGGCTGTGTGCAGAGAGCTTTTCTTAGCACTAGCTGACAGAACTAGCCTTTCCCAGCAAGACTCTGGGTCTTTGCAGGATGGAATAAGAGTCTAAAATTGGCTCTGATTCACCTAATTCTAGGGATGGTCTGACTTCTTTTTCTTTTACCAGGTAAAAATCCCTTATATGAAAATATGCATAAATCTGTAAGAGGGGTGGAAATGGTGCAGATTTTTCACACTGCAAAGGAATTATTTCTTTCTGCTGAAAGATCCTTTCAATTGCAATTCCATTCAGAGGTTACTAACTCAGGGTCTAGAGACCTCCAAGGGATCCATGAATAGAATTCAGGTGGTCCTTGAATTGGGGCAGAAAAAAATATTTTCACTAACTTCTAACTGAAATTTAGCATTAATATCAATTATCATGTGGCAAAAAAAAAGAAAAAAAACAACAAACAAAAAAAAAAAACCCAAGTAGTTAGCAGAATCTGAGACGGTCACAATAGCAATTGTATTTTTATTGCATATTAGTATTGTGGCAATTTATACCAGGGACTGGGAAACTTTTCCTGTAAGGGGACAAATGGCAAATTCGAGGGTACTTCAAAAAGATCACGGAACAGCAGAATTAAAAGTGGCTAGCCTATTACCTTACTTGGTTAGACAATTGGTAACACCAAGATCAAGGGTTCGGATCCCTGTACCAGCTAGCCACAAAAAAAGAGAAAAATAGACATAAAAGACAATATGAATCTTTCCATGAACTTTTTGAACTCCCATCGTACATTAGACGTTAGGGCCATATAACCTCAGGCCAACTATCAACTCTGCTGTTGTAGCAGGAAAACAAGCATAGCTACTATGTAAATGAATAAGCATGTCTGTGTTCCAATAAAACTTTATTTACAAAAACAGTCTGTGGGCTATAGTTTGCTGAACCCAGTGTATATATACTAGGACTTTGAAATTATAGTAGTGATTAGTTCTGGTTATTTAATATGTTTAAAATAAGTATATATACTATCATATTATAAATATGTGGGCTTTTAAAATATTTTAATAATTATGTTTCTATACATTTTATTTTATTCATTTAAAAATATTCTGAGAAGGAAATCCATAGGATTTACCAGGTTGCTAAAAGTCCATGGCACAAAGATTAAGATGCTTTGTCATAGATATATGCACTTGTTTACAAATGACTCCAGGGTGGAAGCTAGAAGTGATAGGGAAGAGGAAAGCTGGAGAAACAGAACCTGAGTGGTGGGAGACACTGCCAATGAAGTTAATCAGATATGATAAACACTTCTCTGGACTTGCTACGGCAGTTGGCAGAAAAAAAGGAAATCTTCGCCCTATTTTCAGCGACTACATGGAGTTCTACATTTTTTACATTTCTGCTCTCATTGCTTAATACAGCACTTACTCTTCCCATCTTGCTTTCCCATGCCTTCACTTCTTGCTGCTACGCATTTTCCCAACGAGTTTACAATGAAACCTGTTACTTAAGCACAAAGGGTTTATGTACCCCAAATTAAAACTTGCCTTACCGAATATTTCCTTCCCCAAAAGTCACCTGAATAAGGCCTTCCAGGAACTTAGGTAACCTCTTTAAGAGAATTTAGTTTTCTCTTTAGGAACCTGATCTTGAAGGGGAGGAGCGTGGGACTGGGGACCAGACGCTTTTCTGTGCCTGGTCAAGGTCAAAGCTCTACGAAAATATCCTTAGGGTCTTGGGGCAGGGAAACCAACTGGGGTTATATGTGGCAAGTTACATATTTCTCATAGAAGACAGGCTGTTTTGTTCTTTAAGTATAAACTATATTTACCTCTAATAATGCAATAGCAAAATTTAATGTGAGGAGAAAGCACCTTCTGCTTAGTACTGCACTAGACAGCTCTGGGTTACATTTACAATTTTAATAAACTGATTTGTCAAAACTGTCAGAATCAAGGGAGATCATCTGGATACCAGATGAACAAAAATATCTGTAATTATAAGTTGTCCATTTTTCTCTTTCATCTTCTATATATGTATCTGTGAGCAGCCACATATTTTCATGCACATACATACACATAAATTTTAAATCATTTTTAAAAACCTGTCATAATAGAATTCAGGAAAGTAGAAAATACAGTTCTCCTGGGATAGCAATGGGACCTGCAGGCTGAGCTGCACTTCCCATCTCGGGACCAACATCCTTCTGCTGAACTATGCTGTCAGAGACAAAACATTTCAGTGTCATCACCACCTGGATTGTTCCTAATCCTCACTGATCACTCACTTGCTGTGTGACCACAGGCGAGTAACTAAAGCTCTCTGACTTTCTGATATCTGTGTATGAAACAAACATTTTGATACATATTAATTGCCTCCACGTAAGTGGCACAAGTATTAATGAGATTCTTTTGGTAAAAAACCCCAAGCCCAAGAGTGCGACAAAACTGCCACATGCTATCATGAATTAATTCAAATACCTCATCCCAAGTTTATGCGGAATCCCTATCTTCTGCAACGTAGGTTTAAAGTATGACACCTGACTTTCAACTGGAAGGTAGCTCGCATTCGAGGGCACTGAACTTCTGTTGCCACAGAAGAAGTGAGAGGGGTGAGTGGGAAGACAGAGCATGCAGCCTGGGAACAGGAAGCGAAGGAGCCACCTCACAGGACGCGGGATGTCCCCTCTGGGGCCTGGATTCTGGCTCCCTTTTGGAGGTAGACTGGAAAGAGAGCAGCCTAGTCATCAATGATCTTTTTCATCATTATTCTGAGGGTGGAGAATGAACTCACGTGGAGAATGAAGATGCTGAAGAGAGCCAGTGTTAGCATGGACACAAAGATCAGGGCATTTGGGAGAGCTTCCATAAACTAGAGTTCAAAGTTCTTTTCATTTTATTTCATTGTTATTCTAAGATCAATAAGGAATGCAGTCTCTAGATGAAGCTAGCTAAGGAGGTGATGGGGGGGCGGGGAGAGGTACAGTTGATTTTTAAACCTGGCATTCTAAATGACCCCTGATGGCAGTGAGTGTCTCTGTGGCAGTTTTCCAGCCCTGCTGCACAACAGGCACAAAGTGTGCTGGGAAGTGCAATTTACTAAAGTCTTTTGTGAAGTCCAGGCCTGTGTCTTTGGCGAGTGAGAAGAAACTGCCATTCTAAGCAAGATTTGTGGCCTTTTCAAACCAGAAATGGACACATATAGAATGATAATGCTGAAAGTGACTCTAGAAACCTGCTAGGACAGGTTCCTTAACTTTCTGGGGAAGAAAGCTAAGGTCTGGAGAGGGTAAGTGACTGGCCTAAGACCCCACAGTGAACTACTGATGAAGCTGAGGGGGACCCAAGTCAGTGTCTCAACTGCTAGTCCATTTTGCTATGACAAAATACTAATCAATGGTCCTTCTTTGATACTATTCTCTTTGGACAATTTGGAACCAGTCTTTTTAAGGGATTAAATCCCTTAAAAACCAAAAAACAAAAAAACCAGTGGCTGGCCAGTTAGCTCAGTTGGTTAAAGTGCAGCCCTGGAACATCAAGGTCCGACTAGCCTCCAAAAAACAAAAAATAAAAAAAAAATACTTGACCATAGAAAAATGTGGAAGGTGTTACTAACAATGGATGGAATAAAACCATTTTCGAGAGCCTCGCCATTGGGCGGAAGTTATTCTCAGAGTGAACAGAAACAGCTGTACTTTGCTAGAGTCCCTGTCTTGCCCTCTCCATCAGACTCAGCTCACCTTATTTTAATTCTACCCATCAACCACTGGGGACCCACATCACACCGACCTCCTTTCTAGCAAGAACACCTGGGCTTGGCTTTCTCTCTAGCCTTGCTCCTTTGCTTACTCCCACAGGGGTCTAGGTCCTTGCTGAATGCCGCTTTAATCATTTGTTAATTTGCTTAAACATCTGGTCAGATTTTGGAACTAATCTCAACAGGAGGGTTTATGCTAACTTCTCCTGGAGGTTGAGAGTTTCCACATGCCCTTCTCTGCTCCACCCCCCACCCCCACCCCCCACACACAAATCACTCGATCACCAGACAGTCTAAGCCATAAGGAAGGCAGGAGTAGGACTTCGGCTCCTATTTCTCTTGGTTATTCTTTGGGTTCCTTAAACTTGACATGTTCCGAAGTACACACATCTTCTTTCCTCTATCCCTACCCTCTCTCTGGAATGGTACTGCTTTCTACTCATCTGTCGAACCAGAACTTGTGTATCACCTAGACCCCTACTTCTCTATTACATTCTGGGTCCCCTGTGCCTCTGACCCTCACAAAGCACCCAGAATTTCTTTCACATTTCGGCACGTCCTCTCCATTCATACTACCACTACCTCACTCAGGCATTCGTCACTGTTCACTTAGATTAATACAGTCAGTACTTGATGATTTTCCTGGATCCAGTCTCACCCGACTTCAACCCATTTCTACACTGTAGCCAAAGTGGCTTTTCTGGAACATGTATCTGATCATACTACCTTGCTTAAAATTCCCTGGGGGCTCCCCAAAGCCTTCAGGGTCTCTACCATGATACCTAAAAGTCCTCATGATCAGCCTTTTCTCTCTCCCACCTCATCTCCTACAACTCCAAGCACTTACGCCCTGTATCTCAGCCTTCCTGCACGTCAGTGAGGCTCCGCATTTGAGCTCTGTCCTCTCTTATCTATGGACTTTGCACGTGTTGTTCCCTCTTCACTGCTGCCTGGTTAATTCCAACTTGTTCTTCAAGATTTGGTAAAAGCAATAATTTCTCCAGGAAGCCTCCTCTGGCACATGGTTGGTGCTTAGTAAATTTCTTTTGAATGAATAAATAAACCAAACAAAATGGTAGAAACATGTTCTAGGAAATACATCTCTTTCCTACAGAAACATAGTAATAACTGGAGAGGAAAGGGAAAAAATGCAGGCGGGGGGAATGAGCACTTCAGCTGGAGATGACGTCAATGTCATGGCTTTGGCAGAAACACCCTGTTTCAGATACCTTTCTCAGTATCATCTTTTTGAAAAGGGAGATCGAATCCTGAAGAGCAGTCACTCCACGGAAGACCGCAATTTGGAACAATAATGTAACTGCCTGCCTTGGAACCACTGAGTTCCATCCGACCCATTTGATTCATTCTTTGAACCATCAAATCATAGTGATCATGTTATTTGCCTTTGCTGATTTTGCCAGCAATTGTCCCATCAAATTGTCATTAGGGCTAACTCAAGGTAAAAACCAGGAACTTGGAGGACCCAAATGACCTTGGGGTCCAGGCTATTTCATCTGATTGGGGGAATTAAGGACCATAAAGGCAGACATTTGTCTCATATGATGATGATATACATTTAGATTCTATGTCCGAAAGAAGAAATTTGGGGAACACTTTTGTAAATATCATTGGCGAAACAAAACTCATTTTCAGGGAAGATAGAGAAACTTTCATGCTCCTTTTGGGCTGATGTAAGAGCTGCCTGATCTTTCAAAGACGTCTGTTGCCTGGAAATTTCAAATGGCAACAGATGTCTTATCGAGACTAGTCTTTTGACTTGAGTAGTATCAGAAACAGGCTTTACCATAACTAGGGAAAGAACTGGACGAAAGACCTCCATCTGGAAAGCACTGTCTTGACTCTTGGTGACAGCAATCTTACAGAAAAGGAGCTCTCCCCACAGAAGCAGAGAGACAGCTACTCATCTGACAAAACTCTCTCAGTTTGTCTTTGCCTTGGGGACAATGCTGGGATGGGCATTGTCAGTCTCAGAGATAAGGTTCTCTGCCATTCCTCCCCACAGGAGCCAGACTGCTCTTTGGCACGTCTCCATCACTAACACCTTCTTGCCGCCATCACCTGCTCCTTATAAACCACTTCACTTGAGAATTAAGTTTTAGGAAGAAAGAAAGGTGTTGCTGAGTAGGTGGCCTAGTAATTGCAGCATGATCATTCCAGATCATTCCACATTTAAGTGTGACCCACTTAAAGGGAGTTTCTTGTCTGGATTGCCCATCTCAGGCAGCTTATTTGGAAGCATACACTCCAAAGGTTTGGAGATAAGTCTCAGGGGGAAGCACATTCCCTAATCAAGACTTCATCGCCCAAGAGGAGCTATTTAGAAGGTGGAATTCTCAGCTTGTCTCCTTCCTAACGTAACATCAATACCTTCCTGTTGGCCACAGTCTTACATAGCAATGTCATCAAAGGCTTTGGTCATGTGGACGGAGGCAGTATTTTTTTTCTGAATTACTAAGGTGGCTGGACGTTTAACTGACCTGCTATACAGAAAGCACCATAGGATCAGAGAGTACTGACCGAGGGGCAAAGGCCTCAAGAGTGTAAGCAATGAACCAGAAATCTCAAGAATAACTAACTGTCTTATGATTTTTAGAAATGACCGATCTCATCCCAAAGACCAGTTGCATCAAATGCAGGCTAAATCCCAACAACTGGGATTAGATGGAGCTTGCCCTACTCTGTTTAAGTGATGATACAAATACAGGGACAGGAGAGACGGAACACAAGAGTACCCAATGGGATCAGGCATTTCTGCCCCCCAAACTGGGCCCGCGTGTCAACTGTGTTAACAACTCCAGGCCTTTCAAAGCCAGTTTGCCCACTGACACCTGAAGCAGTACGTTAAAATAGCACTAGACAAAAGCTCTATTTCTTATCCCTCCTCAGGCTTCCTGAACTCATACAACCAGTGTGGAATTTTTTAATAACAAAAGGAATTCCAAATACCATGCTGTGGCTAGCATAACTCTGCTTGTTCCTTGTATGGTTTAATCAAATGTTTTAAGATACTTAGGATGGGTGATTCTTCCCAGGCTGGAGGGAAGTACCTTGCCCCTCAAATAAAGAGATAAAGGAACAGTGAGTGTGGGGATGTAATAGGACTACTACCTACCTGTGGGCTAGAATAAAAATATAAGGCCTCTTTATAATGAGTAACTCCATTATAAGTTTAATTAAAGTAGTTGGGATCTCTTTTATGCATTTATTGTCGTTTTTTTTTTTTTTTTTTTTTTATAAGGATGACCAGTAAGGGGATCTTAACCCTTTGACTTGGTGTTGTCAGCACCACACTCTCCCAAGTGAGCTAACCAGCCATCCCTATATGGGATCCGAACCCATGGCCTTGGTGTTATCAGCACCACACTCTCCTGAGTGAGCCACGGGCCGGCCCTTATTGTCTTTTTTAATAACAACTTTATTTTGGTGATTGGAGGTACAAGAATGAAATGCTGAAATCTTTAACTACTATGACCACAGATACAACAACCTGCTTTCCAGCAAAATGAGTTGCTACTTCCAGTAGATCTCTTGAATCCTGCTGCATATAATGGAATTTAAGCACATGACCATATGCAGTTTCTCACATCACTTACCTGCACCATAGTCCTCTCACTTTCATACTTGACCATTGTTGATCCCTGGTCATGTGGTAACTAAGTGAGGGTCGTGATCTAATGTCTTAGAAATGCCTGTATCCAGGGCCGGCCCGTGGCTCACTCGGGAGAGTGTGGTGCTGATAACACCAAGGCCACGGGTTCGGATCCCATATAGGGATGGCCGGTTAGCTCACTGGATGAACGTGGTGCTGACAACACCAAGTCAGGGGTTATGATCCCCTTACCGGTCATCTTTAAAAAAAAAAAAAAAAAAATGCCTGTATCCATATAGCTGTCACTTCTAAGTGACAGAATAAGAAGAGCTTGTTCTGTCTTTCTCTACAGGAGTTCTGTGGGCCCTAGTTTTCACATGCTAACAATGAGCCAGGAGGGTTAAATAGGCAGATCTTAACTTTTTCTCCATCTCAATGTATCTGACAGAAACACAACTCTCCCCATTAATAAGAATGGGAATGATTTTTAAATTGGGGTGAGGAAGGTAAGAAAGGAGAGAAGTCCTCAGAGTCTCTTGGATTGGAGGGGCATGAGGATCTTTTCAAGCTATAGGTGAGATTTCCACCCTAAACGATTTCTAATATTCCTTCTAAATATGAAACTATGACTGTCTTTATACCCATCCCCTAGTTTTCCTTGCATTTGTTCTCCAGTGAGGTTGGGGCCACATCTCTTTCAAGATTACATCAGCAACAAGTTCTAATGACAGACTGGTGGTGGCTGAGCTTGCTCACAGAATGTGAGTTCATAGAAACTCTTCTGGTTGCCAAATTTGTGCAGTGATTGGCATGTATACCTTGAGAAACCTTTATCCAAAATTTGTACATATATCAAATAATACATTTGTCTACCCCCCCCCCCCCGATAAATGACCTCTTTTCTGGCTTCTATGAAGACATACTGTTGCTTAAGTTTACATGATTGATTTATTTTTATTTTTTTGAAGCCATTTTATTTTACTTTTTTGGTGCCTGGCCTGTATAGGGACCTGAACTCTTGACCTTGGTGTTCCTTGACCTTGGTGTTATCCAACTGAGCTAACCAGCCAGCCCCAGTTTATATGATTTAATTGGAGATTTTTTAAGTTGAAGGGTTCAACTTTGCAAATATTCTGTATGTATTGATGAAAAACAGACATCCCAGGCAGATTTTTTTAAATGAAATTCACATACTTTGTTATTTGCATGACGTCATGTAAGTGATAGCTTGCAAGGCTATGGTAACTAGTTCATCAAGTTCATCATATGGGGTGCAAGATTATGGGACCCTCACTTGTCCAATCCCCAAGCACAGAGGACTCCTCATGTCTTTTCAAATGAAACTAGAGGACTATACTTTTCTCTTAATTCTCTGCAAAGCTACCTGAGAGAAAAAAGGGAAGAGAAATACAAGAACTGCTGTAAGAAGGTTCAGTGGTAAGGAAGGAAAGTGGGGGTGGGGTGGGATTGGAACTCATCTAAAGAAAACATTGGGGTGATCCTAGAATCCTATCCCCTGCAAGGGTGGGTGGGTGCCAAGTTCTGCATTTCTCCTAAATGATCCCAGCAGCTGCAGTATATTATATGTGGCAACTCTTCTAGGATCTCAAAGGGTTTTCAAAGTCATGCTGGCAGCTGCCTCCTGTCGCCCCACTCTATAATGATTGAACCTCTTGTTCCTTTTATAGAGTTGTTCTCTCCTAATAAAACACTAAATGCTGGTCTGAGCAACTGTTCCAGGATCACTAGATGCAATCTTCCTCTTTCACCTCACCCTACATGCCTTATATTTTCTATCACAGTGGACCCCTGTGTAAACTGCTCTGTCCCTGACTCACAGCAGCACAGGCGTGCACACACAAATATACACACAAGCACCATCCACCCCATTTCAACCAAACCTGAACTCCACATCCATTTCCAGCTATTTTAAGAGCTGCTACTTTAAAACTGGGCAACCGTCCTAAACACATGAAAGGATACATGGAGCACAAACTGCCATAAATGAAGAACCGCAATTCATTGTGTCAGGACTCTGCAGAGGTGATACCTTCAAGCTGTTTGTCAGAATAAAAAGCTGTGACTTGTCAGCTTTTGGATGGAAAGTACTGCAAAACAAGCCATTTTTCCTGGCAAATATGAACCACATTTTAAAGGTGTGAACTCTTTCCAAACTTCAAAATGCAAATGGCATACCACCATACCCAGCTAGGAATTGGCTCAAAAAGGGTTCCTAGCTCATCTCAAATCTCACACCCCTTTCCAAGTCATAAGCTGGGAGCTACACAGGAAGCTCAGTTCCCTTCCCCATATCAAGTTCAGCACCATTTAGAAGTGGTCTCTATTTTAAGGTTTTAGCCTACTTTACATTTAATCTATATATTTGCTATTTCTATTTAAGATTGTAAGTTTCTCAAGAGTGGAGGCTGGCTGGGTTATTCAGTGTTGTCACGGGCAGCTAACAAAGTGCCTGGTAGGCTAGTGGCAGTTCATCAAATGTTTGCTGAATAAATAAGAGAAATCCCCAAAAACAAAAAACGACTTGGCTTGCGGGTGCCTGAAAATAGGCAAACTGAAAAAGTCCCTTGACCACATTTGTTCCCAAGATTTTGAAGGCTTTTGCTGGGCTTTTAATGAGGGACTCCGACTTTCTTGAAATAATTCTAAGTAATGGCCATTTGACTGTAAAGGAAAAAAACAGAAAGAAGCTTCAGGCTTTAATGGGTAGTAAACAAACTAGAGGCACCCAGATTCTACGTGCCACTTTTTTTTTTTTATCTTAAGATCTCTCTGAAAGTATAAATTAAAATGCTATAATTGGTCATTTAATATTTTAGCTCACATTGGTTTATTTTCTTTTTTACTAAGTGCTAAGCACTTTATTTCAACTGATTTATTTTTCTATTAGGACATTAAAATACATATAAGCAGAGAAAATGATATCGTGAACCCTATGCACCCATCACTAGCTTTAACAATCACCAGCTCATGGCCACTCCTATTTCATCTACATAAATTAGTTTTTAACTAAAGTTTTGTGACAATCAGACTTTTTGCTTAGTGCTCCCAATTATAATTACTACCAACTTCTTAGTTTTGAGAAACCTCCGATTCAGAAGGTAAAAGTTTGGAGCCAAGATATGACATTTGACATGGGTGCAGCTGCTTAAAATATGTCTTCATTAAAGTCAGATGAAGGAGATAAGCTTAGTCTCAGCCCCCAACAGAACACAAAGTTTGCATTTTTTCTTTTAACTATAAAAGTAGAACTCTTTCCACTACCACACTCCCTCGCTGCTCCCTTCTCTCTCTCTCTCTCTCACACACACACACACTCATGCACACGCACACACACACGCACACATGAATAAATAAAAATTTAGTTAAGAGTGTGTTCCCAGACCTTTCTGGTCATTAGCACTCACACCAGTTTCCCAGTTTCTTCACTCACACTTCGAAGGAACCTGAAGGCAAGAACACGAGGCAAAATAAACACTCAAACAAATTGATTCTAAGGAACAGACCTTTATACCTCTTCGTTTTTATGGCTTAAGATGGTGCAAAAATGTTACTTACTCCCTAAACAGTTATTAGTCTCTGTAATATAACATAGCAGATACTTTCTAAATCCTTTTAGCCTTCTCCCCCTTACTGGAAAGATCATCTTTTTTTTTTTTTATTTCAAAGTGGATTTAATAAAGAAAAGGAGTGCTGTTAAAGTAATACGTGAGGCTTTGACATTAAGCAGTGCAACCCTGCGGAGTCGGCAAGAACAGGGTCTCTAATCTCTGGTGATTTATAGAGGCTCTTCCTTCATCTCTGTACTTGGGGAGGGCCAAAAAGTTTAGAGACAGCCTGGCGTCCCTCTTACTCCACACCACTAACTCCTGCTGGCCAGTCTGCCAGCTAAAACTGTTAACCCTTTAGCGACTACTTGACAGCACATCCATTAAAGCCAGTTTGTTTGCTTTCAGAAGACAGAGTGGTTTCATATTGCAGTAATGTGCGTGGAGGTAAACATCTATGTCTGATGTTGAGAAATTATAAGCAAAGAGCAAAAAGGAAGTTAAGAAGCAAACTGGGCTCATTTGAAGATGTTTGAAAATGGTCAGAAGAGAAGCCCCTTTTCATGAGTGAGAATCTACTGGAGCACCCCCTCCCCACGCCCACGACTTTGAGGGAGCTAGCTGAGCCCTGGTGGCACATGCTCTCCTAAGTAATGCAGAGTACTTGGAAGTAAAAGTCAAGGTCAAAGTCACAGTTTCAGAATATAATGAGAAGAATCAGACAACATTTAAGAGTTTGAAAGAAATTGTTCCAACAAACAGACTAAAGGGTGGGAAGGAAGCTGCACTTGTACTGGGCCCTTCCCAAGAGGAAATGTGCACGGGCAGGGCAACTGGCTTGTGTGGTCCTTCTGGAATGGGAGGGACTGAAGAATTGATGCCATGAAGCTGACACCGTAATTTTAAACATTTTATTGGTTCATACATAAAGACCACAAGTTGAGTATGTTTCTCACCCTTACACCTCTATCCTCCAAAACAAAAATCTTCCGTTACAAAGACCCCTTTAATACTAAGGTACCTGAGAAACACCAGCCACCATCTGGGCCTAGTCAGGATTTGGTGGTACTTTAACCAAAGCCTAGGTACAAGGCCTGTTGAAAGAATTGGCACGTGGGGTGGTAGCTCTCTTCTAGGCATCTCTGCGTTAAAAACTGTTAAGAAAACTTCTTGGCCCCCTGGTTCATTATATTTTGTGATTGTTGAAGACTTGACTCCTTGTCTCTATCAGTCAACAAGGAAGCACTCCTCCTATGCCTCCAGGAATGAAGGAAAACTTACCACAGTCAAGGTCTTGGAACGAACTTCATCTTTTAAAAGATCAGAGCACGTTTGTCAACAAGACCTGACTGAGGATCTAAGGTAGAAAGTGCAAGCCGATCTTAGAGCTAGGACAATCTGCAGCAGAGATGGCCCTGGGACAAAACCCCTGTCCTCGAGATAACCTTGGGCCTTTGCTGCCTGGTCCACTCCTCACAAAGAAAGACACAGAGCCCTACTTTAAGAGGCTTTCTGGAATCAAGTACACAGGTCAAGAAGTAAGACTGACAAAGATCAATATTGCATACTTTAGGGCTGGCAGATGGCAAGTCAAGGTCACAAAACTCACAGCTGATGGTAGCAACAGCAAGCAGTAAAAGACCTTAGTCATTCCCTATACACAGCCCATGTAATTTCTTTGATCCAAGAAGTGGCTGAGTGCCTCATGTGATGGTGGGGTTAGGGAGAGAACCGAGGCAGAGACAGGAAGCAACTCGCTCAAGAACACAGCTGGTGAGGAAGTCAGCACCAGGGCCCAGAGCTTCTGACTTGCAGTCCATTACACCTTGATGAGAAACAATACTCAAGTTCAAGTCCTGATTCCTCCATATCTGTGGGATCTTCGGCAAGCTTCAGTTTACTCCTCTTAAAATAGGAATAACATGACAATTGTCCCTATCCAGTGTTGTGAAGATTACATGAGACAATGAACAAAAGCACTTCGAACAGTACCTGGCACATTGTGTATTGAACAAATGCTAATATTTTATTGTTGTTATTATTACTTTTTTCCTGCAGAAATTCATGTGCAGGTCCCATTCAAGTGAAAGGAATAACGAGTGGACATGTTTTGGAACAGACGTGGCCCTCCAGCTGACTCTAAGCTGCTCTGAACCAGTGCAGTATGGCAGACAATTTTCCCATGAAAGCCCACTACCATGTGCTTTCTTATTTCTGCCACAGCATAAGCCACATTTGGTTGTAATTTATCTCTATAGAGATCTGTTCCCCAACTAGCTAGACCTCGTTAAGGGTAAAGACCATGGCATATCCTTAGCTGCACCTCTAGTGTCTGGCTCAGTAGGTGGCCTATACACGTTCACTGAATGAATAAATGAATGAAGGTAGTTTAAAAGGCCTAGAAAGTATTCTCTGTCTTTCCTCACTCTGGCCAGGATTTCTGAAGTGTAACTTGTCTAAATATACTGCCTTCTCACTCTGGTAAGCCCAGGGCAGAGTTTAGAGACCAAACATATTTACAGCCCATTCTTCTCTGAAGGTGACACGCTCAAGGAGTCCCTCTGGCTGCTCTGGGAGCAGCTTTCACAAGGGTGTGAAGTGAGTATTTACTCACCCCTCCTAACAGCATTCCCACAGTTCCTGGCACACTGTTAGCACTCTCTGTTGGTGTGAAAATCCCTATTCTGTCATGTTACTTTTTGGTCCCACACCAAGCAGCAGCATGCTAATGTGAGAAAATCTGGAGAAACCCCTTCTAGGTCCAATTGTCAATAGCCTCCAGAGTCATAAACACCGTGTCACATTCCTACCCTGCTGCCCATTTAGCAGGCTCCCATGACCGGACGCCTTTCTACATGCCAGTCTTCACCAGCACAGGAGAAGGAGCCCGTGTCAATACAAACCCAGCTATAGCCTCTGCATCCGGTCGGGATGACTTTCAAATGCAGATTCTGAGACTTTAGAACAAGGGCTTCATACTCTTCCCATGCAGGCCCAACAAGGGCCAGTTGCAAAGACCTGCCCTTTGAATACTGCAAAGCAATCCCAGAGGAAAATGTGCTACTTTGTAGCAGCCTGCTGACTCACACCCTACACTGGGAAATCTTTGGAGAAAACTTCCCACCAGTTATTTCCTTTATGAATTCTTATTGGTCCACAAGTAAAAAGGTGTCATGATACTGACAGCCAATGCTTGGTGCTGGTTTGAAGTCTGAGGTTTCACAAGGCATAATCCAATGCTCACTTTTTTTTTTTTTTAAAGACAAGCTTCCCAACTCTTGAAAATCAAAAAGCAACTGGTGGAGCTCTAGAATTTAGAGGACTAAAGGGAATTTTCCATAGTAGGAACCAGAAATGGGAAGGAAGATGTCTGAAACAGGAGTCTCAGCTGCAGCCACTTTACCTTTGGGAAACTGCAGATCCCCAGCTCCTGGCTTCTAGTCTCTGTCTCCTTGTTTAAGCCTTATCGGCCACCCACAGTACTTCAGTTAGTAAAAGGGCTTAGGAATGTAAATCACACTGGAGTGAAGTGTGAGCCTAATTTGCACTTAATCAAAGCCAATTAGACGTACATTATTTACACAAAGCCCATGTATCTCAATTATGCCTAGCATAGCCCAAGACAGTTTTGAGTCCAGACCTTAATTCTGCTTAATTAGAGAAGTAAACATTTTCACTGAGTCAATCCTCCAGTCTAGTCTAGAGACTATGGGTAAACGGAACCAAGCATGCAGAGCTTTTCACTTTAGGGACAAGAAAGTGTAACTGACACCTGTTGAAAATCTGCAGAAAACAAAGATAAGTGCTCAGACTGGGGGCTACTCTAGGTTGAAGTAGCACTTAGTTTTCTCTATTACACGTTTGTTAGCACCTACTCTGCTACACACTAAATATCATATTTGTTTCCTCTTCTTTTTCTGCATTTTATTTTATTTTATTTTTTAAAGATGACCGGTAAGGGGATCTTAACCCTTGACTTGGTGTTGTCAGCACCACACTCTTCCAAGTGAGCTAACCGGCCATCCCTATATGGGATCTGAACCCGTGGCCTTGGTGTTATCAGCACCACACTTTCCCAAGTGAGCCATGGGCCAGCCCTTTTTCTGCATTTTGAATAAGGGAAAACATAACCTAGGAGGATGGACAAAGCAAAGGACCCCAATTCAGCTCTGGAAAGATCCTTTTCATTTCTCCAGTTCATGTGGTCCCTGGTCTTCTGAATGGAGGCAGTTTCAGGGTAGCTGGTTTGAATCACTAGGGGGCAGAAGAAGCCCCAAGGTCAGCACCAGTCAGTAGGCGAAGAGACAACTGCATAGTCTGCATAGAGACTGAGGACAGGAATTTAGGGCAACAAAGCTTCCAGAGAAGCCTTACAGAACCAGATAGCCAGGAGAAGGACTTGGTGACAAATGCTTGAGAACTTCCGTCACCGATCTACTCAATAAACAGGTGCTAGGCATTAGCTAGGTGGTGGAGAAGCTTCTGCTGCCCTTTCTGAGGAGGCTTCAGGTCACTGTGCTATGCGCTGCCATGCCTGGGCAAATCTCCTCATAGTGAGTGGATGCTCTTCCAGCAGAGACCCTGACAGCTCTTCTGAGAATTCCTCCTTTGGACCTTTGCAACAATTAGCATGGCCTTAGGGGAACAAATACTTAGAAAGGTTGAAAAGTCAGTTACAGTAAAGCCTAAACAGCAGGAGACAGAAAAAAAGAGCAAAGAAAAGAAATGCACCCATGGACCATGCTGCTGACTGCATGGAGCCCAGAGGCAGCAGCAGCAGCCGCAGCGGAGGTCAAGTCTTCAGATCACAACACTGAAGGTACAATTAAAGCCGTCCAGGTGAGGGAGTTCATGTTCTAACCATTTAAAAATCAATTGACTTTTTCAACCTCATCTTGTTACAAATCCCCACTAAATTCACTTGGCCATCCCTTTGTCACCTCTGCCCCTCCCATGCAGGAACAGAGAGGGAGAAAGAAGCAAACACAAAGTGCCTGGCACAGAGTGGGTGCCTAACAAATGTCTGGTGGGTCAACTACAGGAAACCAAGACTAACTGGACTCAATGGTACTTTTCCAGCACAAATGGTCACATTTGTATTAAAATGTAAATAAAATGGTAAAATCTCTGAAGGACGTAGGCAGCAGCATTGAGTGTCCTGATTGCCCAATTGTTTTCAATACATAAAGGAGCGGAGTGGAGCAAAATAACCATCACAACTTCTAGTATTACATTACAACACCATAGTCTTGTTTAGATATAAGATGCCATGGCTTCATTATTTTTCATTTTAAAAAGGGAAAATCACAATAAAAAATATATATTTCCAATATATATATTTTATCCAATATATATATTGGATAAAATTCATTTATACATTTAAGATCTATGCATTTCAATATATGAAAAATTTGCCTCAACTAAAATTTTTTTTTTAATTCATATTTCAGGTAGATAAAGGGATGATATAATTTCACCAACTCATTAAAGTAGGATGGAAATGAAAATGATAGTGTTTAATTCTCCCAAAGTAAGGTACAGACTTCTGGAAGGGTTTGGTCCACAGTACCCTGTGTTGATAGCCTTCCTTCTCTCTCATTCAACACACCTCCTTAATTTTATTAACAAGGACCAATCCAAACATAACTTTAGATAACTTGGACATTCAACATGTCCTTGGAGCTTCAGCAGGTCGATCTAGGGAATTGTCCCTCACTGACAAAGGAAGTCACATCTGTCTAAGAGTAAACCAACTAAACCATCTTTAATTCCCAAAAGAGTTTGTCTTTGAAGTCTTTCAGCACAATAAAAATGAACTGGGTTCTCTGTCCTTGAATAATATCCAAATGTCCTGCTCACTTTTTCCAACCATCCAACTCTTAGAAGTTACTAGTCTGGACACTTGGGGAAAACCTCTCACCAAAAGCCCAATTCTCTCCTCCTTTTTCAGCTCCCAACCAAGGCTCATGAAAGCCCTTCTCACTGGTAAGGTATTCCCAAAGAAGCAATAAAGGAAACCTCACATTTATGAGCTTTGCTTCTAGAGACAAATTTTATTTCAAACCTGAGGCCGGTTAGGGAGAAAAATAACAAAAGCATATGTAAATGTATTCACTGAAAAACTGTCTCAAAAAATTCCTTTCTTTACACTTTAAAAAGCACTTTCTCTTATATTAATTCATTTGATCTTATTAGATGTTCACAAAACTCCAAGAGGCAGGTATATAGTAGCTAACTGGTTTGCATATGTTATAGTTGTTAATGACGTCTTCTGAATCCAAATTGTGTTCCTTTCACAGCATGAAACAGCCTAAATTGAAATAGTTGTTTAGGAAAAAAGTTATTGGGCATATGTTATGTGCACAATATTCTTATAAAAATGACGTAACAGAGAAGTAAGGACTTATCATGAAAACAGAATTTTTTTAAACAACAGAGAAATGGAGACAGCTATTTTATGTATGATGCAAACCCATTACAACTACTGATAAATTTCAACACATGAAATTTTAAAATATTGTGTGGCAAAAATATTACAAATATGTTAAAAGATACTGACAAACTTGGAAAAATATTTATAATATATATGACAAATAAAGAGCTAATTTGCTTAGTATATAGAAAACTCCTCCAAATCAATATGATTAAGACCAAAAACCCAATAGAAAAATGGGCAAAGAACATAAACAAAGAATGAAATAAACATGGCATTTAAATATGTGAAAAGATGCTCAATGCCAGTCAAAGAGAAATGCGAATTAAAACTACAATGAAATAACACATTGACTCTATCTGATTGGCAAAGACCAAAAAACCTGATAACACATTGTTTGGCAACATGTTTGGCAAGGTGTAGAGAAATAAACCCTCATATGTTGTTGGTGGGAGTATAAGTTAGTATAGCAACTATGATGGGAAATTTGACATTATATAATAAAATTACAAAAAAATCCCAGGTCACATACCATTTGATCTGGGCATTCTACATCTAGAACTAATTGTACCAATAAAATTACACGAATGCCCAAAGATGTAAAATATTTACTTTAGCATTGTTTATAATGACAAAAGACTGAAAATCCTCTATATGTCCAACAATAGAGGTTACTAAGTAAATTACGGAAGGTATTCCCAAAGAAGACAGGAAATTTCACATTTATAAGGTTTGCTTTTTCCTAAAGAATAAGAAAATTCTGTGAAGACTAAAGAAGGAAAAATATCCAAGATATAATACCATATGAAAAGAGTGTACCTGGTAGGGTGTCCTTTGGATGTAAAGAAAAGAGGATGCACTGAATGTCTTTGGAATCGTACACAGGAAACTGGTAACAATGTTTGCCTCTGTGGAGAGACGGGGGATGGGGTAGGTGTCTTTTCACTATATACCATTTTGTGCCTAATTTTCTTTTTGTAATACCTATTCAAAAAGCTGAGATAATGGGAATAAACTAGGCCAATGAGATGGGAGTTCCTGGAGAAAGTTTTTAACTTGTTAAGGGTCCAGATATGCCCAGACAGCTCCATCTTTCTGCCCAAATGAACAGGTATGTATGAGAACTGGCAGAACCCTTAGCTCTGGTGCTGCCCATTCAAGCACTAATCTGTTCTAAGAATACACCTGGAAGGACTACCTCTTGCTGGCCACACATACATACAACAGCACCAATCTTTTCATGCGAATACACCTTCAGTTTCAAGTTACAAGAAGCTTTTACATTCATCAGTTCATCAAATCTATGCAACCATGGTCCAAGGTTCCTTCCTGTTATATAGACCTGTATATTGAAGCTCAGAAAAATTTGCATCACAAGATGCAAAATCTTAAAGTGGCAGAGTAGCAGAGTAGTGACCCAAACCTCGATCCTGATTGCAAACTAGATATTCTATCCACCAGGTCAACTATCTTACATTCCCTTCAGAAGATGAATCTGATGACTTCTCCACAAGCTGGATTCAGTGGCACGCAACAGCCTCTTGGACTTTAAGAAACTATAACTGCCTTTGAGGTGGACTACTGTTTATCCTATGTCTGTATCCATCACAAAGAGAACTGCAAGTGGTTGGAACTTGCTCAGAATCCTGCTTCTTTCTGCAATGTGTATCTTTCTTCACTCAAAAACGGAAAGAGCACTGAACTGGAAGTAAGGAGACAGTGGTATCAATCCCAGCCCTAACTTACCTTGCTGGGTAACTCTGGCATAATACTTCCTCTCTGCGAGCATCAGAGTCCTCAAGTGTAAAGTAGGGTGCTCGGACTATGAGTCCTGAGGTCCCTTACAACTTTACTCTTTGTTGAACTAGAGGATTTCTTGAGTTCTTCTGACATTGGACAGAGAATTACCAGAGAGATGAACATTTAAAGGAAAGTAGTTATAGCTCTGGAGCCAAGCTAAATAAAGAGTTAATGTAGAGAGAGACTGGGAGAGGGAGAAAAAGTGAGCCAAAGGAGGTTTAGCGAATCTTGCACTGCTGCAGTCATCCAGTCGGCCCGGAGCAGCCAAACCCAACTTGGCTTGTGGTTACCTGCCTGGCCTTTTTTTTTTTTTTTTAACTCAAGCTGAGGGACCAGTGCCACCTCACCATGGAGGCCCAATGGCTTAGCCCACTATTTTAAACATGGTTTGTGGTCTACACCAGGATGAACTGAACAACTCCGTGTCCTCTAAGGGATTAAAACTGAACGTAACATATGCTTATCCCAATGGCAGTGACAGGGTCTAATGAAAAGACATCGGGCCACATCAAAATTAGATCCACAGTTTTCCTAAACATATCCTCTGCTTAAGCCCCAGAAAAAGTTTCCATAATACAAACAGTGGCTGGTGAATGTCTTGGGCACAGCAGGCTAGGCAGAAACTGCCATTCAAGAAGAACCCAAATGATAAGGAATGGAATGGAACTCCCTGTGTGCTCACATGCCTGCCCGCAGAGAACCACTGACTGAGGAAAAGAGAAAAAATAAGAGTTTCTATTCTCTTAGGTTTGTCAGTCCTAGGTTGCCTTAAAAACACACACACACAGATTCATTGAGATATAATTAACCCACCATACAACTGACCCATTTAATTCAATGGTTTTGAGTCTACTCACAGAATTGTACAAGACGCCCACCATCTATTTTAGAACATTTTGATCACGCTGAAAAAAATCCTGAACCCTTAGCCATCACCTCCCAATCTCCCCACACCTCCAGCCCTGGGCAACCCTTAATCTACTTTCTGTCTCTACAGATTTGTCTATTCTGGACATTTCATATAAATGGAACCATACGGTATGTGGACCTTTGTGACTGACTTCTCCCAGTCACAAATGTTTTCAAGATTCACCTATGCTGTAGCATGTATACGGACTTCATTCCTTTTTATGGAATAATATTCCATTGTATGGACATGCCACATTTTGTTTATCCAGTTATGGACACTTGGGTTATTTCCATCTTTTGGCTATTGTGCATAATGCTGCAATGAACATTGGCATGTAAGTGTCTTTCAATTCCTTTGGGTATATCCACTAATCAGTTGACAGACATTTGTTTCCACTTTTTGGCCATTATGAGAAATGCTGCTATGAACATTCAAGTACAAGTTTTTGTGCCAACATGTTTTCATTTATTTAGCAGCTGGCTGGTACGGGGATCCGAACCCTTGACCTAGGTATTATCAGTACCACATGCTAAGCAGCCAGCCTTTGCACATTTTTTAATTGTGTCGTCATTTTATTTTTGAGTTGTTGTAGTTCTTTATATATTCTAGATACAAGTCCCTTATCAGATATATGATTTGCAAAATTTTTTTCCCATTCTGTGGGTTGTCTTTTCATTTTCCTGATATTGTCCTTTGAAGCCTGAAAGTTTTCAGTTTTGATGATGCTGTGTTTATCTATTTTTTCTTCTGTTGTTTGTTCTTTGGGTGTCATATCTAAGAAACCATCACCTAATCTATGGTCAAAAAGATTTACACCTATGTTTATAACTTTAACTCTCACACTTAAGTCTTTGGTCCATTTTTAGGTAATTTTTGTATATGGTGTGAGTTAGGGTTGAACTTCATTCTTTTACAATTATCCAATCACCACTTGTTGGAAAGACTTTTCTTTCCCCATAGAATTGTCTTGATACCCTCGTTGAAAATTCAATTGACCATAAACGTGCGCATTTATTTTTGGACTTTAAATTCTATTCCATTAATCTATATGTCTGTCCTTATGCCAGTACTACACGGTCTTGATTACCGTAGCTGAGTAGTAAATTGTGAAACTGAGAAGTTGAGGCCTCCAACTTCAAGATTTCGAGATTGTTTTGGCTACTCTGCATCCCTTGAATTTATATATGAATCTTAAGATCAGCTTGTCAATTTCTACAAAGAATTCAGCTGGGATTTTTGATAGGGATTGTGTTGAATCTGTAGATCAATTTGGAGAGTAATCCCATCATAACAATATTGATTTCTGATCATGAACAGAGATATCTTTCCATTTATTTAAGTCTTCTACAATGTATCCCAAAGTTTTATAGTTTTTAAAGTATAAAGTATGCAGTTCTTTTGTTAAATTTATTCCTTATTATATTCTTTTTGATGCTATTGTAAACAGAATTGTTTTCCTAGTTTCATTTTCAATTTGCTCATTGCTACTGTATAGAAATACAAGTGATTTTTGTTTATTGATATTATATCCTGCAGCCTTGCAGAAGGGGTTGCCTTTTATAGGTTTTGTACCTAAAGCTACAAAAACCACAAGGATTGTGGTGGCTTTGTATTGTATCAACTTAGCTAAGTTGGAGGTACATTTCTGAGAATTTGCTTCCCTGTATGATTGTGAGTTGGGGGGGTTGGCTATAAGGAAAATTTGTGAGAAATTTGGAAGGATAAAGTACAGCAGCAACCATTATGCTCTGAAGGTTAAATGTAGAGCACATGGCACTGTTGCACTTGTGTATACTGTTGCTTATGTGCTGGCCAATCTGCTAGGCCTGCACATCTCCCAGGTCTCACTAGATTTCTTCTTTCAGATTCTCCGAGTCCTGGGTCAAGTGCATGTACAGATCTGTAGTGAAAAGTGCCAGCTCTGGCTGCAGGTCAGTCACCTATTTTAACAAGGCTAAAGGCACTAAGAACACACATGGGTTCCAGTTTGTCCTCACGGTTTTCAGCTTGTTCTTTCCCTCTGCCACTTCACATCTAGCTTTCTTCCCAGCTTCAGCCCTGGTCTACGTTCAGGCCCACCAATAGACTCAAAGGCAACACACTTCTTCAACAGTTCCCACAATCACATAAGGTCAGGTACAGGTCTAATCTCTATCATGAATCCTTTATTCTATACACGAATAGTGGTTCCAACTAAAACCTATGCTATTAATGTTATTATAAATGGCACTGTTTTTTAAATTTCAATTTCGTGTTGTTGATAGAAACAGATGTTTAATTAATTTTTACCTATTGATCCTAGTTTTCGATTCTTTGCTAAACTCCTTCTTGGTTCCAATAGCTTTGTAAAAATAGATTTCATAGGATTTTCTACATAGAAAATCATGTTGTCCATGAATAAAAACAGTTTTACTTCTTCCCTTCCAATTTGGATGCCTTTAAGTTTCTTTATTTTCCCTTATTGCACTGGCTAGAACCTCTAGTATGTGGTTGACTAGAAGCAGTAGAGGGGACGTCCTTGCTTTGTTCATGATCTTAGGGGAAAGCACTCAGTCTTTCTCCATATGTATGATGTTGGCTGTAGGTTTATCATAGAAAGAAGCTCAAACAGCTATTTAAAACATGTTCAAAGACTTAAAAGAAAACATGAACATAATGAAGACAGAAAACGGGAAATATAAAAAAAGAAGCAAATATAACCTCCAAAACCAAAAAATTCACGAGATGGACTTGACAACAGATTAAATATTACAGAGACCTGTAAACTGGAAGTTACAGCAATAGAAACCATCTAAACTGAAGCACAGAGAGAAATAAAACTTAAAAAGAAGGAGGAAAAAAAGAAAAAGAACAGAGCCACAGCAACCTGTGGGACAATATTAGCAGTCTAATAAATGAAATTAGAGTCTTAAAGGGAGGGTTAGGCATAAAAAATATATGAAAAAACAATGGCCAGAAATATTTCAAATTTGATGATAATTATGAACTCACAGATCAACAAACTATAAAATAGGGAATACATACATAAAACCATTCCAGAACACATCATCGTAAAAATGCTGAAAAATAGATGACACAAATCTTAAAAGCGGCCCGAGGTGAAAAGACATATTACATACAGAACAAAAAATAACTTCTGAATTCTTGTCAGAATCAATGCAAGCCAGAACGACATCTGTAAACTGCTATATATTTGTTTAAATGTGATACTCAGCCAAAATATCTTTTAAAATAGTAAAATAGGCTTTTTCAGACAAACAAAACTTGAGATAATTCTAGCTAGCATATTGGTATTTCAAGAAATGTTAAAAGAAATCTTCAGGCTGAAGGAAAGTCACAGAAAATTGAAACTCTGATCTACACAAAGGAATAAAGAACACTGGAAATGGAAGCTACAGGAGGATGTACTCCACCAAAATGTGGAAATAAGCCCAAAAAAAAAAAAAAAGAATACATGGGATACAGGAAGGCACAGGAGGTCTAATGCAAGAGTGAGGCAAAGGGACTCCCCAGCATGATAGAGAAGGGAGATCATAAAAGATCATAAATGATGCTGTTTCAGGTGGAAAGTGCAACAAGTCCAGACTGGAGCAGATATCAAGACATGAGAAGGCAAAATCGATAGAAAACCTTGTGCATCTGAACAGGGTGTAGATTTAGTTATGGGTAGCCAGAAACTTACACAGTATTAGGGGCTCTCTTTGAGAAAAATAAGACAAAATTAAGATACAACTTAAGTATAAGAGTAATTTTTACTTAGAATGGGAGAGATCATTAAAATTACACATTTTATTGTATTTATTTACTTTTTTGGTGGCTGGCTAGTATGGCGATCCAAACCCTTGACCTTGGTGTTATAATATTGTGCTCTAACCAAATGCCAGCCCCAAATTGCACATTTTAAAAAGCTGACAATTACCATAAATATCACAAATTCCTGAAAAACGACCTAGTATTTTTTTATTAAACTGCCCAACAAGACTCTATAATTCTTATTTTCCTGTTTTTGGCTGCACATTCATTGATTGCCTCTGCATACAACAATAATTTTGTAGCAATTTCCTATAGAAAAAAGAAAATACTTCAGTTTTTCCTTTAAAAAATAATTTGAGGGGCCGGCCCGTGGCTCACTCGGGAGAGTGTGGTGCTGAGAACACCAAGGCCCCGGGTTCGGATCCCATATACGGATGGCCGGTTCGCTCACTGGCTGAGCGTGGTGCTCACAACACCAAGTCAAGGGTTAAGATCCCCTTACCGGTCATCTTTTTAAAAAAAAAAAAAAAAAAAAAAAAAAAAATAATTTGAGGACAGTCTCTTCAACAAATAGTGCTGGGAAAACTGGATATCCACATGCAGAAGAATGAAGTTGGATCCTTACCTGACACAATGTACAAAAACCAACTCAAAATGGATTAAAGACCTGAATGTAAAACTGCAACTATAAAATTACTAGTAGAAAAAATAAGAGGACATGACATTGGATTTAGCAATGATTTCTTTGATAGGACATCAGAAGCACAGGCAACAAAAATAGACAAATGATACTACATTAAATTTACAAACTGTGCAGGAAAAGAAACAACAGAGTGAAAGACAACTTTTGGAATGGGAGAAAATATTTGCAAACCATATATCTGATAAGGGGTAACGCAGAATATATGAAGAACTACTACTCAACAACAACAACAAAAACAAATAAACTGATTTAAAAATGGGCAAAGGACTTGAATAGCATTTATCCAACAAATATATACAAATTGCCCACAAGCATATGTAAAGATGCTCACATCATTAATCATCAGGGAAATGCAAATCAAAACCACAATAATACATTACCTCACACTTGTTAGGATGACCACCATCAAACAAACAAACAGAAAACACCAAGTACTGGTAAGGATATGGAGAAACTGGAACCCTTGTGCATCACTGGTGAAAATGTGAAATGGCGCGCAGCTGCTATAGAAAACACTAGGGAGTTTCCTCAAAAAATAGAATTACTGTAATCTAGCAATCCCACTTCTTGGTATATATACACAAAAGAATTGAAAAAATTTCAAAGAGATATTTGCAAACCCATGTTCATTCTAGCATTGTTCACAATAGACAAAGAGATGGAAGCAACCAAAATGCCCATTGATGGATGAATGTGATATAGGATGTGCTCAGTTTCCCTGGGTTTGGGTTTCAGGACATGCCTCTGGGTTTCCAGCCACCCCTGAGGTCTCAGGCCCCCTATTCTGGGCTCTCTCCTGGAGGAAAGTTACTGTTGCCAGTAAGACCTATTTTCAGCACCAACAGGGGGAGGGTGAGACCCCAAGGGGCTCACTTATGCAAATCCAGTGGCTGAGCATACTCAATAGAGAGCACAGAATATTCTTGAATATGCCTGGTGCATGTGATAGGGTCTGACCAATGAACATACTCCAGGAAGGGACTGACTGAGCATGTGCAAGACTAAATGTTACATAACTGGGAGCCACCCTCTTAAGTGAATATTGATTAGACAGAGAAGCTATAAAAGCCAAATCTCAGCTGAAGGCAGGGTTGTTGCTCACTTTCCTGGAGGCAGCCTGCACTTTTCTGACTGAGGTGTGTATACTTTACTTTGTATCTAACTTACTTTCAGCAAGCAGCTGCTCATTCTCTTGAGCCAGCCTGCACTTTGTACTGAACTTTAAGTATGTTTTCCTCGTTTTTGTGTTAGACTTGACTTCTGTACTGAACCTACTTTAGAGTTAAACTTGGTGTGGGCCCTGCTCAGTCTCCGTAGCTATGCTGCACTCTCTCTGTGGAACCTGTTATTTCTTACCTTTTTAATTAAACTTGTTCTCACTGTCTACTGTGACTCTGCCCTTGAATTATTTCCTGTGGCTGAGTCAAGAACCTGGTAAGAGGACAGGGTGGGTTGAGGCCAACTGTCAGGTCCCCCCCAGACTCTACATCTGGCATCAAATGGATAAAGAAAATGTGGTATATGCATGCAGTGGAATATTATTCAGCCTTAAAGAAGGAGATCCTGTCATATGCTACAACATGGATGAACATTTAGGCAATTATGCTAAGTGAAATAAGCCAGTCACAAAAACACAAATACTCCATGATTCCACTTACATGGTATCTAACTAAGGCAGTCAAAAGCAGAATGTACAAAGTAGAATGTAATTGCCAGGGGCTGGGGAAGAAGGGGAAATGGAGAGCTGTTGCTCAATGGGTATTGTCTTATAATCCTGCCAAGGCAGTGGCTACGACAAAGGCTACTGTGAGGCTATGGCTAAGGCCTGGAATCCTCACAGCACCAATTGTCTAGCTCGTAATCCTGTTCGTGACGCCAATTGTAAAGCTAGGTGACCATGCTAGTTGTCGGGCTCTTTGACCTGCCAGTAATCCTGCACTGACTGGGCTAATGGTTGAGCTAGGGCTGGGTGTGGAGCTCCCAGACCCCTCAAGCCCATTCACAGACTGGGTCACAAACCGTTCACACACCAGGCTGGGTTACCAGACCCCTTCACTAGGTCACCAGACCCCTCCACACAGGTGTATAAGCTAAGTAACCAGCCACACAGTCCTTGGAAGCTGCAGGTCTGGAAAAACATGGCTGCACAGGGCAGGCGCCTGAGGCAGTAAAACACCAACCAAAGCGGCGCCACAGTGCAGGCGTACTTACTCCACCCACACACACAATGTTTATTGAACCACCCTGAACCGGCTCCGAGGTGAGGGGAGCCTGACCAAATTGTTCCATTTTCTCAACAGGACTAGAGTTTCAGCTTCGCAAAATGAAAAAGTTCTAGAGATCTATTGCATAACAATATGCATATGAACAACTGTCCCATACACTTAAAAATGGCTAAGATGGTAAATTTCATGTTATGTGTTTTTGTACCACAATAAAAAAATTAGAATCCGATAAAGGAAAAGCAAGAGAAAACTAAATATGTGCTGGTGGTGGGGGTTGGTGGTGATGATGCAAAGAGAGGGACAGACAGACACAAACTATATCATTTACTATGTAATTTTGCCTTCCCAACTGGATTGAGGAATGTACCTTAAAAAGAAAGTCTATGTCTTGGGGCCGGCCCGTGGCTCACTTGGGAGAGTGTGGTGCTGATGACACCAAGGCCCTGGGTTCGGATCCCATATAGGGATGGCCGTTTTGCTCACTGGCTGAGCGTGGTGCTGACAACACCAAGTCAAGGGTTAAGATCCCCTTACCAGTCATCTTTAAAAAAAAAAAAAAAAAAAAAGTCTATGTCTTATTCATTTTCAAGTCTGGAGTAGCCAAGAAGACGATAAAAGTGGAAGAAAAAGAGGTGCAAACAGTTCCCAAGATCAAATAGGACTAAGGATACTGAATCTTCAGTGAATGACAATGTATCTGTGGCTTGGGCAACATCTACAAGTAACAGTTTCTCTCCAGGCACAAAATGTAGCACATGATGTTAAATATTCATGAGTTATGTGACTCACTTGGCAGGGGGTGATGAGGGTGGGGGGGGGGTAAATGAATTTTAGGTGAGATTTGAGCACACACAGACCTATATAGGGCAGGTTCTTAGATGTAGAGGAGCATAAAACAAAGTAGAGCAGAGTCTTTTACCTGATGATCATGTTTCAGGTCAAATAGTCCTGACTTACGTAGCCCTTCCTGGCTTTGCTCTGGAAAATTCCATGTTTCACCTTTTTGCCACCTCCCTTCTTGAGTTCTGAATCAGACTGTAAGCCTGTCAGCATCTTACACTTCTTGCCAAGGATCACACTTATGGCAACATGGCGTTCATTCATTCACTCATTCACTCACTCACCCATCAACCACGTCTAAGTGTTGGGAATTCAACGATAAATAGGACATGGTCCAGCATTGCAGCTGTTGGTAAGGGGCCGGAATATTTCAGTTCAATTGCTTATTTATTTCCCAAGAAATAAAAGCCTTGACATCACTACTTAATATCTTAAGTTACTGTCATATCAGTGATTGCACTGAGGCAATTTAAAAATTAACTTTCCTGTCCTCATAGAAAGGGAACAAGAAAAGAATCTTGCTTTTGGAATTTTGGCTCTATAAAGAAAACATGAGGGTCCCCTTTTAAATGTATCTCTGGGTAGAGATAGTTCATCTCTGGCAATGGATGAGTGTGCGTGTGTGAGAACACTGTTTATTCTAGTCTTTCTGCAATTTACAAATTGAAACAAATAATGGTGGAGACATTTGCAACTATGGGAAAAGGGTGTTTACAAAGTGGGAGAAAATAGACTAAATAGGCTTAGATTACAGAAAATTTCTAACACGGCATGGGATGAACTCCACAACAACAGAAGGTGCAAAGGGCTGTGAGTCATATTTATCGTAGCAATTAGATATTTTAAAAGATTTCCTAAATATGTCAGTTTCAGAAAAGAGAATGTACATGTAAGGTCATCTTGGTAAACCTGAGGACACTGGACAGAATTTTCCTAGGTCTCTTGTTTCATCTCTCCACTCTTAGATACAGTGTCTCAGATACCATGTCTTAGTTTAGTGTTAAATCATTCAAGGCCAAGGTGCTTCTCACACTTTCCTTTGGAAACTAATTCCCCTTTTCCAAACCTTTCCTCAAATGAAATTGTTCAGGGTGAGTTTCCTTGTGAGAAGCATGCAAGAAAGAAGATCATCCTTTTGATATCCACACATAAGCCATTTTCTCTGTCCACTAATGGGCCTGGGCGTGTGTGTGTATCTGTCTCTTTCTTTTTAAAGTCATCTGTCTCCTTTACCTATTGCACAACTTCTCTTCTTGGCACTGAATGTCATTTCTAATTCCCCAAGTACTAGAGTAAAAATGAGGTTAAATCCTAATCTACAGTCCTATATTTGCTAAGGTGGTGTTCATATGAAAAGCATCAAATTGCTTGTTAATGATCGAAAGAGGTGTGTCTAGAATAGATATCAGTTTAATGAAAGTGAGGACGAGTTTCCTCCATGGAGAAACTGACCCCGACTACAAGAGCTTCATATGGATTTCATATCTTTGTAAAAAGAATAATCAAACAGCAACTCTTACTAGAGATAAGAAAAGGGAATATTTTAATATTCATGAGAGGTGACACTGGGTTTTCACAAGATAAAGACATTTGTCTTTTATATAGGGAGGCGAGGAAGAACAGTGATTCCCCAGCTCAGTTGAGCAAGAGAAGGTGTTAAGTTCACAAGCGCTTACTACAAAAATGGTACCGTCAAAGATGTTTTAGCCCAGAACGGCACTACATATCCAAACACTGGCAAATATACTACTTGAAGGAAAAATCAGAAGGGTGGTTGTATACAGTGAGATCCTGAAGTTCTCTTCTTTACCAAGAGAGCATGTTTCACTAAGTTTGGGCATGATCTGGCAATCCTTACTTAAAGTCGACACAAATTGCAGCCAAGACAAGATGGTAGAAAGCAGGCTCATAGAAGCAGAAACTTGGTTTAGAACTTGGGTTTTTGTTCTAAATAGTACCTCGTTTATAAATAGTACCTCGTTTAATCCTCAAAATATCCCAGTGAGGTAACTAATGTTAAATAACATACATAAAGTTACACAGCTAATAATAATAATAATAATCAACAGTGTAACTGTACCCCGGGCTGGCTGCCTCCATAGACCATGTTCTTCCCTCTACAAGGCAGTTTCTTTCTATCGTATTTCTAATATCCCCTTCATATTTTTAAAACCTGACCATAAATAACTGCTTCGTTATCTCTCTCTCTCTTTGGTTCAGTTTTTAAAAATGTATTTAAAAGATATAAAATATTACAGAGAACAGCTGAAATATCTATGTACCTTTCCCCAGCCCCATTTCTCCTGCCTTCCCAGTATCAGACTATTCTTATTCCTCTGCAGTTGGTTTTTCTTTTCTTTCATCATGTTTTTAAGATTTATCTACGTTACTACATATACAAGGGTACTTCAAAAAATTCATGGAAAGATTTGTACTATCTTTCAATTCTATTTTTCCATGAATGTTTTAAGGAACCCTCATAGGTCTAGTTCACTCATTTTTACTGCTATAAAATGAATATATCATGATTTTTATATCCATTTTGTTCATCTGCAATGAAAATTATTGAATGATTTTAAACATAAGCCAGACTTTTCTCTGGATCATACACCTAGAGGTAGAACTGCACGACCCTAGAAATACCAATAATAAATGACAACTTGTGTATAAACAGTGCTTATTTTGTACTAACCATTGTTCTAAGCACTTTATATATATATAAACTCATTTCGTCTTCACAACAACAACCTTATGAGGATTCTGTTATTATTCCCACTTTACAGATGGGGAGCAGTCTGGCTCTAGAATCTACAGAACTTTATCATACATTGTAAATTACCTTCCAAAGGTATTACATCGATTTATACTTCTATGAACAGTGTATGAGTTTCCACATCCTTGCCAACACTTATGGTCAGAGTTTTTAATTTTTGCTATCATAATATGAAGTACTAAATTTTTCCTATATGGATAACCATTTGTCCTGGCACAATTTATTGAATAGTCCATCTTTCATCACTGATTTGTAATGTTATCTCTGTCACATATCATTTCCACATATATGTGGATTATGTTCCACTGTCTATCGTTGTCTGTAACAATACCATTGTTTTAATTACAGTTTTTTAATACACCTTCATATCTAATAGGACAGAAATTATTGTGATATTCAAGTGAAAATCATAATAGGTCTATTGTTCTTCAAAATTTTTCTTTGCTGGTTTTAAACGTTTGGATTTCTATATGAAGTTCAAGATCACCTTGAAAAATTCTATGGGAAAAACCTGTACTGCATATTCTCTGATCACTTTTTCAGATCCACTTTCCACCATTCTCCACCTTGCTCCACGTCCCATGAGGCTGATCTCCAGATGCACAGCATCGACTGGGTCCCTTCTTCGACTGAGCTAATGAGTCACACAGCAGGAGAATGAAGGGCAAAAAGAGGCCAAGGTATTTTCTCCCTCAGCTCCCCTCGCCACCGTGTCCAGGTTCGTAGTAGATGTTCCTCTACCGAAGGCCTGTCAGGTGTGGCCTCCCCCAGCGAAAGCCACAGCACTGTCTGGGTTCTAGTGGCTGCTCTACCCTCCCGCCGCTTCAGGCCCAGGGTTCTAATGGCTTCTTGCTTGTGCTAGCTTAGATGCTTCACCTCGCCCTGCTGGTTTCTTGGTTTCCCTAAGCTTTGTCCACACCTTTGTAAATAGGTGTAACTCTCTTCCGTAAACCTTTTGTATGTGTAATTGGTTTCCTGCCAGGCTCTGACTAATTAAAAACTTATTATGGTTTTCAATAGAATTTCATTTAATTTCTAGATTAATTTGTAAATAATTAACAGCTTTAAAATATTATATTTTCCTATCCCCCTACTGCTTAAGTTTGACTGGCTTAAACGAACAAAAAATTAAGTCTTCCTACCTATGAACATGTTATATCCTATCTAGGTCTTCTTTCATTCCTTCAATTTTGTTTTATAAATTTTCTGTAAAGGTTTTGCAGATGTTTTCTAAGGATTATTGTGGCTTTTTTTTGTGCTTTTGATTATTATTGCACACAGGATCTTTTTTTCTTTTCTAATTGGTAATAATTGGCATGTAAGAACACCATCAATTTCCATATCCACCTACATTGTTGAATTCTTTTATTAATTCTAACAGATTGTTGATTCTCCTAGATTTTCTATGTAGCAAATCATATCAGCTGTGTCTCTTTCCAATTCTTATGCCTTTTATCTCTCGTTCTTCTTTCATTGCATTGGCTATTCCAGTCCAATGCCGAATAGAAGTGGTGGGGCATCCTTGTCTCATTTCTCTTAGTTTTCTCTTCAGTGAGTAAAAATACCCTAAATCCTAAAGCTCTGTCTCCCAGGTTCTATTTGTCTGTAAATAATTATATCCAAATTAAAGTGCTCAAAAAGAATAAAAGAATAAAACAACAACAATCACAAAAAACAAATTAAAGTGCTCAGGAATCACACTAGCCAAAAAAGTTCACATTACTACTACGTGCCCTGGAGAGAACGACATAACATTCATAATATTCTTTTTTGGTTTTGTGTGTGGTAGTTGGTGGTAACGGGATCCGAACCCTTCACGTTGGTGTCATAACACTATGCTCTAATCAACTGAACTAGCCAGCCCTTGACACAACATTCTGATATAGAATCAGAAGTCTTGACAATCTCAGTCTGTAGTGAAACACCTTATGTGAGTTGTGAGCCTTGGCTTGGGTAGAGCTAATTGAAATAATACGGTTCAACCAATTCCTGTATATGCAACCATCAATTTGTATACTAGAAACTGTGGAGATGGTCACATCAAACACGATTTACCATTTTAGCTTTTGAAACTACAGGAAAAACATGCAGAAAAGAAATAAACAGCTCTTTTTTTTTTTTTTTTTTTTAATGAATGTAATAACAAGAGTAATGAGGTTGGAAAACAGATGTGGACAAAGGGAAAGCTCAGGCTACAGTGTGGCCCACACAATCTGGAAGGGAATGATAAAAAAAACTTTACAAGCTGTTCTGAGTCTTGAATCAAAAGGAGTAATCAAGCAAGGCTGACTTATAACGGGTCAGGGGGTAGCATCCCGCAGCAGAGAATAAGCAGGACTCCCCCTTGGCTGTCCCCTGCCCAGCTAAGTCGGAGGAGGAGGATTTTCCTGGGTAGCAGCCTCTCTGAACATATTCTTGATTCGGTGTTTAATAGCTGCCATCTAACCTCCTTTCCCTGCCTGCCCGCTCCCCACGGAGGTACTTCCCTAATGGGTTGGCCCTTTTTTAGTCTGGTTTTAGTCTCTGGCTCTTTATATTCTGATGGGGGCACCTCAGTCTATTTCTATGACTTCCAGGCAAAATGTGTCAAATTAGATAAATGTGTTCGAGGCTGGTTTGGGAGAGTGCTCACTCTAAATGATTTCTTCCCACACTCTTTTCACCATGTCTGCCTCCAAGAGTCCGTTAGAATGTGTATAAGAAAATAACTCCAACTAAATACTCAAATAGAGTCGCTGTGATTGTCGTTTTTTCACTGCAACAGTGCACACAGAGCAGAGCAACATCAAGAGGTAACTGCAGCAAACTGGTAGGAAGATAAAGCCTGATCCTGTTTCCAAGGAGATTAACCACACAAAGATAATTTTCTTCCTCTCCTGTGGGCATTGTTATTAATGCTGTCTTATGGCAGAATTGTCAGACCTTCATCCGTTTACCAGACTACGTTAGTCTGTTGAAAGCGCCTCCCAAAGCAGTACTGTGAGAAAGCAGTCTGCTGCAGTTGTCTGGCTGGGCCTCCAAAAGCTTTCAAACTCAGCTACTGAAGTCCAGCCAGCATCTAATTTTACCCGTGAGTTCCAGGAGAGAGTAAAGCTGGTGGGAAGATTACAGAGTTCCTTGAAGCTCTGACCTACAACAGGAAGAGAGTTGTCAGCCTTTGTGTCTCTCACTCTGAATTCCAAGGAAAACAACAGTGGCAGGGCATTTTATAACACGTTCTCGTTGTAAAATTGCATATTTCAGAAACATGACGCTGGCTCCCCCATTTTCCATAGACCTTGTGTCAGTGTTAACAGATGACCTTAAAATGAATATTTTTACTTAAGCTTTTCAATTCCAATTTGTGTAATGTACTCGGGTTTCTCTAGGTTTCTTGTAAAACTGTGGAAATCTACTGTTTTCAAATTGGCTAATGCTGCTACACATTCAGCTCAGATCATTGAATTAATGTCCTGGTAATTGCTGGTAATGCTACTGTGAAATACCACAGTGATTTCAGAGTTTCAGGGGCATTTTTGAGCTTTCTGTACATAGGGTGGAAATAAAGCTTTGAATTTAAGTCTTGGCTTTGGCACTTAGTAACTGTTTAAACCTTAGCAAGTAACTAAACGTCTCCAATACTTATCTGAAAAATGGGTGTAACAATACCTACTTTAAAGGGCTATTGTGAGGGTTAATGATAATCTATGTTAAACAACCTGTACAGTGCTTAACTCACATGGCAGTTCAATAAATAGTGGCTATTATTATTATCACCAAGTCTGTCCAGAGTGACAGAAAGCATATTCACAGTCCTATTCAGTAAGATGGCACAGAGTGACACACCTTAGGGCAAAAGATAACCTCAGGTGCCCCTGAAAACAGTAGGAGGATCAGCCAACAGGACAGCAGAAATGATAGCAAGTGTCTGGTGTCTAGAGAGATCTCCAGTGTGATTGTTCTAGGCCAGTAACAGACAACTGCCCGATATAAGGCTGGTGCCCTGGAACCAGACATAAGCTTCTTCTTGAAATTGGGCTGATGGAAGGAAAAAAAGAGAGAGAGAAAGAACCAGCTCCCATGGCTGGAAAACTTAAATGGCTTCATGCTGACCAACTTGCTTTCTGGAGTAGCAGTTCACATAGCAGCCAGTAACGAAAGAATGGACCACAACTTAGACAACCTCAGCTTAACAGTATTAAAGAGGTCATTTGATGATATTCTCAATTCCTATGGATAGGAACTGGCATTAACTGTGCTATAAAAGTGAGAGCTAGACTCTGACAAGAAAGAACAAAGCACAAACCATACGAGAACACTGACCAAAACTCTGGGTCATTATCTGGCAGAATTTCTGCCCTGGAGAAGAAGTGAGATCAACACAGATTAGTTCTGTCACCTCTGTTTACTCTCCCCGGGCTCTTTCAAAATAGAAGAGTAAATAAAAATAAAGACCATACTAACCACGATTTAAGCATATACAAAGTATCAGGTATCCCTATACCACCTTCTGCCTACTAGAGGAAACCTGTTAGAAGGGGCTCAGATACTGAAAAACTTCTTTAGTATCCAATGGAGAATAACAAGTTTATGTCTGGCATTCAAACAAGCTGTTCAGGAGAGAAGGACACTGTATACTTAGACCCTCCAGTTTAAGAAGGAAACTCATCTTTTAATCAGAAACGAAACAAGAATCCCAAGAGCTCAAGGCTCACCACAACATCTGTCAGTTTAGAATGGATTAATAAAATTAAGAGGGACGATAAAATCTTATCTTAGTGGAATTACAAATACAAATCCATATGCTAGAATAGGATGGAATAGTCAGTTGTCAATATTTAGCTAGTGTTCTGTGGTTCTTTCACAGAGTGACACCTGGCTTCCCAAATAAACTACAGAGGGTATATACTAGTCCCTGTTATTTTCGATGAGTCTACGAAAATTTATTATCAACAGTTCCCCTCTTCAGAAAATCATGGCATAAGGAATGAACACGATTCTACTTAATTTATTTTGCATTATGAACAAGAGAAAGAATCTAACATTTATTAAGCATCTATTCTGTGCCGGGCATTCTGCATGTTATTTCATTTAATTCACACAACGATACCATAAAGTAGGTATAATTATCCACATTTTACATAGGCTCAGAGGGTGAAGTAACTAGTCTATGGTCAACAGCTAGTAAGGAAGTGACAGACCCATGACTGGAACCCAGATAAGCCTGCTTCTAAAGCCTACGTTCTTTCGACTGTACTATGCAGTCTCCCAGGAACTACGCCGCACAATTAGGGTGGATATCTAGAGGCAAGAAGTTCCGACCTCTTGCCACAGCAAGTGTAGAGTCCGAGAGGAAAGATAATAAAGACACCTAAATAAAGACAGCACAAGGGAAAACATAACAGCCATAAGAGTGATTATTAAGTGATTAAAGACAAGGACATTCAGAGAAAAAGAGACCATTTCTGACTGGAATGATCAGAAAAGGCTGCAAGGAAGAGTAGAATTTGATCCAAACCTCGAAAGACAAATAGAAATTCTATAGGTGGTGAATCAGGAGTGTGTGATGGAGGGACACTGATGAAAGAAAGGAGGACTCTTCAGAGGAAGGGGACAGTGTGCACAAAAACACGCAGGTGCGAAGGTAAAAGGCATGCCTCCAAGATGATAAATAAATTTGAGCAGAGAGTTCACCTAAGAAGCAGGAGGTAAGGGAGAAAAGAGCAGTTTGAACCAAAGTGAAAATGGGAAGGGACGCTCCTGTTTACTGGATTCCTATGGATGCTCGGCCCTGTGCTTGTGTCATTTCATCTAATACTTGCAAGAGCCCTTTGAGGTAGTTTGTCATTCACATCTGTGTGGATGAAAAAACATGCTAAGTGAAGGTCACACATTTACTGCAGAGCAGAGCCAGACTTTGAATTATTTGACTGATCCCAAATTCTATGTTCCTCCCACTACATGATGTTAGCTAAAACAAGACATTAATGAATTTAGATTTTTATTATTTGAAGGCAGCAACACATCATTAAAGTTTTTGAAGAAAAAAATGTTTTGATTTGATCAAATCATTTGCTATTTTGGAACAAAGAAAGGCTGTCCTGGGGCCACTGAAGTATTCCATTCAAAGGAAGGTGACTTGGTAAAAAGTATTCTTGAAAAAATGACTGAGGATATGGTTTGAATGTCAGAGTTCTGCCCTTTATTGTCGATGTGATTTTAGAGTTTCTTTCTCTAATCCTTATCAGTAAAATAGGGATGACAGTGCCCATCTCACATGTTTAGATTTAAAAGGAAATAATGTGGGTGGAAATGCTCTATAAATATAAAATATATTGTAAAATAATTTTTAAAAATCTAAAAATTTTGATTTTGGTAAGAAAATAGCTCAAAGAGAACCTGAGTTTACCCCTAGGAATTGCTCCAAGACATACTTATGTGCAATATTATGATACACCCTTTATTTGTAGGTTGCTCAAATAACATCTGCAGAGACTGTGGCTGAGGCCTGAAGAGCTTACTTGGGGTTCTTGTGCCATTGAATACAAACAACCCTAAAAGCCCTTGGGTTCTGTCTGAAATGGTTATTTTTGTGTGACCCTGTCTACAGTTCACCTCTGTATCCCACCTCTCTCTGACCCTATGACTCAATGGATTCCAAGGTAAGAGGTGGGCATTGACCTTGGACACCCAGCTCTCCATGACTAAAGACATCTAATCAAAAACAAACAAACAAGAAGGAAACCACCTCATGACCTGAAGATGGAAGGTCAAGGTCAGGGTCATTTTGAAGGTAAGAACAGCACTTTCATATTAAAGAGGAAGCCTCAGTTATAAATAAAGCCATTGGCCCATTTATCCTGTGTCTACCAGTAGAGGTTGACAGTAGGGTGGGAAACATACTAACTGTGAAAGGCAAAAAAAGGAAAGTCGGAAAATAAATTGAAAACAAAAGAAAAGAAAAGAAATATAACTTCTCAGTTTGACCAGACTCAATTTTCAGCGGAAAGGGATAGTGAGGCCTCTCCCATCCCTAAAGTCTAGGAGGAAAATTGCATACAGTAGCTTGGCAAGAAAACCATCAAGGCCCCAAACCTCCTCAAAGTCAAACCCCATCCACTCATTATTTTATTAGGTATCAATCACTGAACATCTAAACAAATTGCCAGGACTTGACCACAAGCAGCACAGGGAAAAGAGCTGTGGTAAGGTTCTCCGCATGAACAGCTACATCAGGAACCCTTTAGTCCCAAAACCCTATACACAGCATGATCAAATGAAAAACAGTATACGAAAGGCTTTCAGAGAATGAGTGTTCTGGTGGAAGTTTCACTCAATACAAACAGCACTTAAACCAGCTACCCCGACAGAAGTACGAAGCCAGCTTTACTCTGATTTCAGAGCTCACAGTGACTCCACAGGGTGTGAGGATGTACCCTCTGTGCTTCCAGAGGAGGATGGAAAGACTTATGGGTACTGATGATATTCAAAAGTCTCTGCCCCATTGGTAGTTACCACCAGTTTCCTGTGATGCTTTCCAGGCATTGTCAAATTAAGGACAAAAGTAGGAAAATGGACTGTGGAAACTAAAGAAGGTGTATTCTGGAGATCTTCTGGAGGCTGTAAGGGAAAGAAACACGGGCATGCTCATCCAAGCTCTCCTCTTACCTTTTTGGGTGATCTTGAGATGAGTAGTTCCCTCTTGAGCTTTGGTTCTGCTCTTTGGCAAGTCAGGAATGAGATTAGCTGGGAATGATATTTTTGATAAACACCAGAGAAGGGAAAACTTTGATATTTTCTTCCAACTCTGGGGTAAAGATGAGGCTGAAGAATCTATTCCAATCTCTGGTAGCTCCAAAAAGAGCAACATGTGAAACTTCAGTAAGTCATCGTGCTGTTTCTGTGACAATTATAGTTCTTTGAAAATCTGCGTTAGTGGGGCTGGCCTGTAGCTCACTCGGGAGAGTGCGGTGCTGATAACACCAAGGCCACGGGTTCGGATCCCTATGTAGGGATGGCCAGTTAGCTCACTTGGGAGAGCATGGTGCTGACAACACCAAGTCAAAGGGGTAAGATCCCCTTACCGGTCCTCTTTAAAAAAAAAAAAATCTGCCTTAGTGCCTTCAGAACAAATTGAGATTAATGAAACCAAAGACTCAAAGAGGAAGGTACCAGGAAAAAGAAAGGATGACACAATAGGGCTGTTTCAGTGCAACCAGACGATACCAGAATTTTAAAAATTTAAAAGGGAAAGCTAAAATATACTCACTGAAGTTGGGATGAATTTATAGTTTTCTAGGTAAGTAACGGTTTTGTTGTAGTATTGTTGTGATGTATAAAAAACCTTCCCAGCAACTAAATACTATACACTGCTTTAAATAGCCAGTAAGTAAATTTTCTAATCTTAAACTTGATCAAACATCTTAGAAAAACAGGAAAACTGACAACACTAGGGCAAAAGAGAGGTAAGAACTCAAAGGAAAAGACCATTGAGGCATCAACTAAGAAAATAATTTTGTTTTCTAAACCAGTGAGACTAACATTGAGCAAAGAAATGCGCTTGTCATAGCTGTTCAAGGAGCCTGAAATTTAAGTCTTCTTTAGAGTACAAGTATTATGTGAGGCCCCAAGGGACACTGCTGTGGGTGAGGCAGTAGCTGCCCAGCAGGTTTAAATCTCTTCAAGGTTTTAAATAAAAAACAAACATCCACTTAACTTTTATAGGGGATTGTTGTCTAATAATACCTAAGGAAGGAGGCTGGCTCTCTTGAATTTTTCCTCAGGGTCGTCTCCATGCTGACGAACAAGGTCACAACTGGGGTTTTAAGTAGGGTCACAGTGGGTCTGATGTAGAAGAAAGGCTAAAAGATTAAGGTCTCATGGGAATTATCCTAAAGCTCTTTCCCCTCCAGTTTTCCTTTTATATGTAAATCAGACAAGAGTTCTATGCCATTACCAAGTTAGGCTAGCGAGATAAAGCAAGTCTCTGAGCCTCAGTTTTCCCAAATTTAAACGGAGGGGATGGAACTGTAATATAACAAATACTTACTTAATCATCTCTAAAGTCGCTTTCAACTACAATTATAAAACACAGCTAGAAAAGCAAAACGAAATAAAAACAAACAAAAGACAAGCACAACAAGAACACCTCTGGACCTCTGCTCCTCAGCTGGAATCTGAGGATAAGGCTGCATGAAGCATTGACCCAGAGGTGTCCATCGTCGCCTTTACTACCCCGGCTTCGATCCTAGGTCTTAACAACCTACTAGTGATAGAGCTGATACACCACAGGCCCGAAGGCCAAATTCCTGAGGGTGACTACTAATGTAGCAACTGTAGAAATAATAGTAGTCATAATAACAACACAAAACAAATGGCAGTATAATGCTAATAACACAATTATGAATGATACTAACTGATAACATTATTGAGCCCTTGTTACATGCCAGGTACTGTAATTTTTACATACTCATACATTTATTCAATCAATCCTAATAACAACTCTATGAAGTGGGCATTGATACTATATCCAGTTTGCAGATGAATAAACTGAGACTGAGACACACAGCAGGTAGGCAAACAGTAGGAGCAAATGGTACAGCAACAGATCACTGGGTAGACTCTTAGAGCTAAAATCCAAGGGGGACAGGGCCCCCAAACAGTGCAGCTGGCCCCTCAGGATAGGCTGGAGCTCCTTAGGCAGAAGGCTTACCCCTGTGAGAAGCCAGTGGGTTTAGCAGACTGAGAGCTGAGAGACATGGATTATGCGATTGGTTCTGCCACTGCAGTCGTAGGCAGGTCAATTTACTTGTCTATGAGACGAGAGCAGAGGATGAGATAACCTTTAAGGCCCTTTTCACTTCTGACACTCTACATAAGGGACCATGTTCCATAAGGACTCAGCAACTGTTTAATTCCCAGGCTTTTTTCTTTTCTTTTCTTTTTTTTTAAAGTTCTTCATTTCTATTTTAAAAAATTGCACGTTCCCGTGGCCCTGGAATGCCTGCCTCTGGCCCCTCTGGAGCCCTGGGTTATGTGAAAGCAGCCGTGCCAAGCTGGCCCATGGGCGGGGCTGAGTCTTCCTGGCTGGCTCGTGACATGTTCCTGACGTACTGTGTGGTCAAGGAGCTGGAACTGGGGGGGCTGAACAAGGGCCAAGCCTTGCACTTCAGCTTCCTGACCTGGCAGCCATTCAGAGAGACCCTGCTAAGTGCTATTTCCTAAATACACTCTCTTTTCATAACAATCTTACCACATTGCTTTCCTTTACAAGCGCTCTTAAAAAAGGGAACTGGACTCCTTCTGGTTAATCTACACAGACTACATTTGGAAACCATCAGAAACTGAACTCTAAACAAAACGTTATTAATGTGTTGTAATCTGCCCTCTATGTTGCAGATGAAAAGAAAATGTTTTATAGTTTCAGAGCATACATTTTAATTGCCTTTTAAGAGTGCATATACTTTTAGTACTTCGTGTTATAAAACTGTAGTATCTGTTTCTTGATAACTGTTGAGTGATCTCAGCTATTTTTATTAGTTTTTTTTCCCTTATCCTTTTCTCCCTTTTTCTCCTAAACTGCCACCCATGTAAAGTTCCTTTAGATCAGCTTGATATAAGGCTCACATATATGGGATCTTCATTATAAATAGCTTCTTTACAACCTCGAGCTCACTATAAAACACTTGTTCCTGAAAATGAGTTCTATAAACAAAGATGGAGTGGGTGGCTTTGTCTAATAATCCAATATAGCTGGGAACCTAGCAGTCTAGCCTTTTCCCAGTTGCTATTGCTTTTTTATGGGGGCCAGATGACCTGCAGAGATCTGATGCTCCTGCTACTTTTCTCAACTGTACAGTCCTGTCCCAAGAGACTAACATATCAATCATCAACCCAAGGTTTCAAGGGCAGAGGCTTGGATGCACCAGGATCCAGTCTTTTTTCAGCAAGGAATCCCAAATGCATTAGAATCAGGCCTAGAGTGAACAGACTCTCCACCAACTTGTCACCAGGCTGACAAATCCCTGTAAGGCCAGGACACTTAACAGTCCGCAGGGGCTGAGGCCGCCAATGTCTCACCTTCCAGTCGGTCAAACATTGCCCAGGTCTTGTACCAGTAATATAAGACTAGCTCATAGGAAATGAAATGACCTTTTTGAGCCAAAGGCTTCTTGGGACCGGGCTGGGGGACGGGGATGAGAGTGTTTGGCCATCTAAGTTCTTGGTGAGGAGGAAACAGTAGAACTAGACAATGGTCTCCTGAGTGGTTCATAGTATGAAGTACTCCCGCTGACATGCAGCACCACAAAGCTACCCACAAATGATAAAGTCTTTCTGGGATTATCCAGCATAGGACAGTGTTCAAAAGCCAGAGTCATAGACTCTTCAGACCAGAAGGGCTCCATAGAGATGATCCGGTTTATCACTCATTTTAAGGTGAGGAAACCGAAGCCAGGACAGGCAGTAACTTGTCCGAAGTCTCACAGGCTGTCAGTATCCGGCGCTCCATGGAGAGCCTGGTTTCTAGTCCTCCGTCCTGGCTCTTCGCACACGCACGGCATGAACATCAGAGGTGTCACTGGAAGGAATGCCTGTTAGTTGTCCAAACACGGGAGACTGTGCCCTTTAATTGCAGTTTCTTCTTAGAGATAATCATCTTCCTTATCTCAAACGTTAACTCCAATGTTTCTTATGATGTCTCCAGTGCTTCCCTAATGACTCCATGACTCACTGGATATTATGATTTGATACAGTACAGAGCGGTGCTCAGTTACAACCTTAGTTTCTAAAGCAATTTTTAATGAAAAACAAGCCTTTCTCTCAGTCCTCTTTCCACCTTACACAACATGCTGTGAATTATCTTCACAATACGTCAGAATTCACATTGTGGGAAGAAGCGGTTGTTTACAAGTCTCTTTCTTATATTTAAAATGACCAGAATGTGTATTTTAAATTAGGTTTTCTTCCCTCCCCTCCCTTGAACAACCTTTTACTTCGTACATGTGCTGAGGAGGATAAAGGGACTAGGGACATTGAGGTCTTATGTTTGTCAAACCACAGACAGTTGCTAAGACAATGCTTCTACTGGGCCCAGGCTGTGAACTCCTTAAATTTCCACCAAAGGAAAATGCCCTGGGCTCTTCGACCCTCCTTATAGAAAAGCAAGGCCATTTACATCTCCTCCTCTAGCTTCTACGACTATGGTTATTCAGTACCTTGTTTTTTGAACCTCTTCAAGCCTGCCTCATTCAATTTCTGATTCGTAATCTTTGGGGCAGGTGACATTTTTACCCTAAGAAATCATCTCAGAAGAAAGCTTTAAAAGCTTTAAGTGTGACCAGGTCATAATGTTTTTGGATTCCATGGGTCTTTCAGCTAGACACAGAAAGTCTTTCTCTCTTTTGACAGATAAAAGATTCAGGGTTAGTAATTATAAAAATACTGGTCAGAGAGCAGTTACCTAAACATCCTTGGAAATGACTCTCGCTACCATCATTTTACAAACACTTCTAAAGAATTTTCTTCAGAGATTCCTAAAACAACATGAGAAAAAGAGTTTTCCTAAGACCAATTTCAGGGAAAACTCTTCTATTCCACAGCTTTTTCATTAATTGGTGCTCCTAAAACAAACTGTTTCTTCAGCCAGAGACACCACTTTATGCTGGGAAACCGCAGTCCATCTCTGCTGCTGCGATCTCTCTCCTTAAGATTTTAGCAATACAGTTTTCGGGTGTGTTTCATGACCTTTTGTGCTAGCAAATAAGCCTTTGGCGGATTAAAATGAACTTTTCTCATCCTAGTTTAAGGAGTGCTTTGCTCTGGGAATATCAAGAAAAGCCACAGGACTGAGCCAAATACCCAGTGTAGCAGTGCTGACACTGACAAATTTTTGCAGGAGTAGTAGAGGAAGTAGATAAACAATAAACACTAATCTAAACAAAGTTTTCTCTTTAAGATGTTACAAGTATTGGAGAGTGTACTACTTCTTTAAGCTACTCCAAGTGGTCTGAAGCATTAAAAGTGAAGGCATTGCTTCAAATTTCTTGGCCTACAGATCTAAAGTAGTAACTCACCTTGTCCTATGTATCCTAATATGAACTAAATAGAATATTCAATGAAGCCCTGGTATCTCACGTGTTAGGAGCCTTAAAATCAGGCTATCATGACTGGTCATCTGCCACAAAGCTGGCTAGATAAATTCCCACAATGATACACTCTTGAAATGACCATTCAGGACTGAGGTTACTGCTACTTGCTCCCTGCAGAGGAAGAACAAGCCAGGCAAATTCTCACCACATGGCCTTTGCCCTCTGATTTTATATCTTACTCCTCCCCCCAAGGTCTGAGGCTCTGTGGGAATTCATGCCAGGCAGGGGCCTAGACCCTCAACTGCTGATATCTTTCTGAGTTGTTTTCTTTAAAAGGTCCTGGGAAATAGGCTGTAATCAATGTAGGAATGGCCCTTTAAATTTCCATTAAAAAAAAAATAAGTATCAGTGACAATACACAAATCTATTCCTTTAGCCAGGGACAAGGAACACAGCGAAAACTTATGTTAAATCATCCAGTCCAACTCAGAAGCAAAACCAGGCCTGTAAGTGCTTCAATCTTCAGAAAGACTCAAATAAGGTATTATATACAAAGAGATGGGAAAAGGATTCAGTAAGTGCTCAGAAAGGAGAGAAAGCTCTCCAAAAGAAGCTAATTCAAAAGAGATTTCCAAGTCAACATCCAAACCAAAGAGATGTGGAAAAATTCCGAAAAGCATCCTAACAAAACATCCCAGCAAAGTACCCTAACTCCTTTTTGTAAACCCACAACTGGTAGGAGCAAAGTTCCAATGTGACAGCCTTTTAAAGCTGTAAGTTGCAACCACAAATGTGGTTGCTCTTCCAACATTATTTTCTTTGGGAAAATTACATGGGTGGGTAGGGAAGCAAACCCAGGAGGAGTGAAGTTTACAAGTTCTGAGGCCTGGGAGGTAAGATGCATGGAACTTAGAAGTGGGGGCCCGATGGTAGATAGGAGAAATCTAACCTTGTTGCACCAAGTGGCTAAGGTCTCCAGCCACTCATCAGGTAGAGTATGCTGCTCTATATTTGCAAAACTGCTCAATAAAATTTTACTGCCAAAGCAAAAGGAGAAACATCTGCTCTAGTCAAGAGCAGCTGTGGTCAGCAATAAGGCAGTTGGCACATGGTCAATGCTGCTCTTGCTGGTAGGTGGTATTGTGGTCACCAGTAATTACTTTGGAGAATTTCATGGAGTCAAGGATAACTAAATGGACAAAGAACATTTTATTTTACTTTCTATCTTTATCCCAAGAGCAAAAATCGTGACATTTTGTACAGAACTCAGAAGCACAATGCAGTCCATACTTTTCATAGAACTTTTTACCTCAAAGAATAGAAATCCTTAAATATAAGTATTTCAAACAATATGTGGTTGACAAGACAGCACTCCACTCATCATTTCTAGTGGAACAGTTTCTGTAGATTGCATTATTTTTAAATGTTTTCCTTCTGAAAGATGTATTCCAGAATACTATAAAGAAAATGTGAAAATTATATTTAGCAAATCAATAAATGATTCAAGATTTTAAAACCCTCATCTTGATCAAATTTGCATTATATCTTAAAAGTTAAATAATTCTACACTGAGTGGGAATTGGAGTGTAAACAAAAATCTGTTTGATGTATTCAGTTGTGATAATTTTTCATAGAATGATAAAAAAATAAACATTTGGGAAATAACCTTTTGAGCCACTGGAAAATGACAAAGTCTAAGACATTTCAATCAAGTTAATTTCAGTACTATAGCAATGCATTTTTCCCACCAGAAACTATATTTAAAAAAAAAAAAAAAACAATTAAACAAAATGGGTCTCTGAATGATGAGATGAGATAACATTGGGCTAAAAGACAACTTCATGATTGCTCGTCAATTAGGTTATTCCACACATACACACTCAAAGACAAAACTAGTCACATTCATGTTAAATAAATTATGTCAAAGCTGAGTGGTTGATACTGTATTAAAGCAAAAGCTATGACTTGCATTATTAAAATTTAAAAAAGGAAATTTTCTTGACCGCCAAGAGAGCTAACCTGCAGCAAGTGGTATAATTCAGGTACACAGGCTCCAATGAAGCCATGCCAGGCAAGCCATGTTTAACATGTCACCAGATATGCTGTCTATAGCCTACTCCCTGAACACTGGGGCTCCTAGAACACTTTTGGATAGTTTTAGAAGTAGAATGAGAGACCCAGGGGACAATTTCAACCTATTCCGACTCAACCATCTCCAGAATGCCACCTCACACAGATCTGCTCTAGAGTCATGATAGTTATAGGGCTCTCCCAGGACAGAAAATAATTCTTGTCAGCATGTGAGGCCAGCTGAATCTGCGTGTTAGAAAGCCAGAGTTCTAAGTCTCAGCCCTCTCAATCACTGCAGAGCCTTGGATGGATCACTTGAATAATCAGAGCTTTAGTTTTTTTCATATGTCCGAGGAGGTGGCCTTCCAGCTTTAACCTTATACTGAATCCACAAAGAATGGGACCCTAGACCCTAAAGAGCTGCCCCATCAGCTCCACAGCCCTCGTGACTTTGCACTAGGCAATAAGAGGTACCTAACACTTTCCTGCTGTTTTTTCTTTAAACAAGATCTTCACTACTACCACGAAAAAGGAGTACTAAATTTAGGTGTTCCCTTAGGAACTGCTTTTTATGAGAGCCCAACATCTCATAGTTGCTACATTCAAGCCTACCATCTGAAACCACTAAATGTTAGGCAGAGAAGTACTTCTGCAACTTTGATTTGTACATACCACAGAGAAAAGATGATTGACATCAGATTGTTTGGAAATACCTTTTTCATTTTTTAAAATAAGCAAGTTTATACAGATCAATAATATTTGCTTAAATACTTCCTAAAATTATAGTCTATTATACCACATTTAGAAAGACAGTGAAATCACAAACTACTGTGCAATTATAGTTAAATCTTTAAAAAAATATGCTCCTTCCGTATATATCCCATTTTTTAAAATGTTGGATAAAGGAAGCTTATGAGAATAAGGCAATTTTTTGGGTGTGTGTTTAAACTCACAAGTATTAAAATAAACAGTAGCTCGTTTACATAAAATTTAATCGTTCGTTTTTACATTTGTGCATATTTGTGGAGTACAATGTGTTGTTTCAGTACATGCATGTACTACACATTGATTCCCTTAGGGTAGGTAGCATAGCTTTGTACCCATTAGTCCACCACATCTTCTCCCGCGCCCCCTCCCCTCCCAGCTTCTGGTGACCATTACTCTACTTCCATGAGAAACACTTTTTTTTTTTTAAGATTCCACATATGAGTGAGATCATGTGGTATGATCTTTCTGTGCCTGGCTTACTTTACTTAACATGAGGGTCTCCAGTTCCATCCATTTTGGTGCAAATGACAGTATTTCATTTTTTTTTTTTTTATAGGTGAATAGTATTGCATTGTGTATACATACCACAGATTTTTTTATTCATTCATCCACTGATGGGCATTTAGGTTGATTCCATCTCTTGGCTATTGTGAATAATGTTGCAATGAACATGGGAGTGTAGGTGTTTTTTTGAAATATTGATTATACCACTACTGGGTAAATACCCAAAAGAAATGAGATGTGGTATAGCTGGGTCGTAAGGTAGTTCAATTTTTAGTTCTCTGAGGAACCTCCATACTGTCTTCCACAATGGTCATACCAATTTACATTCTCACCAACAATGCAGGAGAGTTCCCTTTTTTTCACATCCTTGACAGCATTTGTTATTTTCTGTCTTTTTGATAATAGTCATTCTAACTGTAGTAAGATAACTCATTAAAAATTTAGTTATCATAATTTTCAAAATTCACACAAGGCTTAACATAGTCAAAAACTATACTCAGTTGAATAATATAAATCTGTATCAGAATTAAATATCAAACACAAGCCATTATCCACAGGTGAGAATAATAACTGAAAAATTACTAAGTTTTTTAAGCTTATACTATCAGGCTAAGAATTAGGCGATTTTAACATTAAAGTAAAATAATCTTCTGAATTTTACCTATTGTTATTCTTTTGTGACACATATTTTTAACTTCTAGTCACCCTATTTCCACATCATGCCTTTGCTCATGTTATTTATTTCCTTAGACTGAATGGACTTTCCTTATTATTTTTAAAAAACCTACTAAAACCTACTTCTTTTGTCTTTTAAAGACACTACCTTCTAAAGGATTAGCAAAATAAATCCTGATATATCTAATGATGAAATAATAAGTAACCACTGATAATAATGATGTAAAATTGTATTTATTGACATTAAAAACAGGTTTACAATACAGTGCTAAGCAAAAACCAAAAGAAAGCACGACAGTAGGGGCAAGATTTGTTACTCAATGGTAAGTAAGCTTAGTGTGATTTCATTTTACAAAAATTAGTGTGTGTGTATGTGAACGCATAATAGAATCTTATAGAATAAACACCATAATGTTAATAGTGATGAAACTTTAGGTAATAAATATGAGTGATTTTTATTTCCTCCTTTTTGCCTCTATTTTTTCTTAGTTTTCATGTAATAAATATATATTACTTGAGTTAAAAAAAAAAAAAGAGGTTTAGTTAAAATGCAGTGTTTAACCAAGGTCAAGTGTTCAGATCCCCGTACCAGCCAGCTGCCAAAAAAAAAAAAAAAAAAAAAGTTTAAAAATGCTTTAGGAGAGTTTCAAGATGGCGGCGGCTGCCGCGGCTGGCGCGGAGTAGCTGAGGTGGAAAAGGTGGCCACTGGGCCTCAGACAGCCGGGAAACTTGTGGACCTTTCTCTGGCCATCTCTTAAGGGAGGACTGCTGCTGCTGGCCGGTCGTGGGGGCTCAACGCCACTTTGCCCCCGGCAGGAGAGGCTGCCTCATTTGCAGGCAACAGCTTTGAAGTGTGGAGCAGGAAAAGAACTGATTCTTAGCTGCAAAAGTGAGTCTTGAAACAGGGAACACGGCGCCAGGGCTGCTGTGGATGCAGCCAGGATCCCGGAGGCTGGGGCCGCACTGAAGGCGGCCAGCTGCCCTATCCAGGATTCGAGGTTTCAGGCCGGCATTAAAGAAGACTCCTGGGAGCGCCTGAGCGGCGCCGCGACTGAACAGCCCGAGGCGGCAGCGCCGAGAACACGGAAGGCAACAAACCAGAGACAGAGCGAGCGCCCGACCTGGCACAGCACTGTGAGTGATCCCTGGCACAGCTCTGTTCGGGGGGTGGATGCACACGCGGCTCCCCGCCTGCACCACCAGGCCACTCACTACCCCGGTGCTGCCTCCATTTTCCCAGGTGCGGGCAGCTCCGCCCTGCTCGGCCATCACTGAGCCCATTTGCTTGGCCTGGCGCGGGGCTTTCCGGACCCTGCGGGCCGACCTCCTCTCCCACTCCCTCCACGGTTCTCTGGCAGGGCTGGGGGTGTGGGGCGTCCCGACCAGTTTTGGGAGGGCTAGGAAGTACGGGCAGGCCGACTGTCACTCCACCACACCCTGGACTCCGGCCCCGGTAAACTTCCTGTTACTGGGAGGCAGATACCATCTCTGCAACCACCAGTTTGGAAAAAAGCCTAACGAATTTCTGGTTGGGAATAGTGTGGTAGGAGAGTTCCCAGGTCCGCTTGAACCTGCCGGAGAGCAGGCTGCAGGCGGGCACTAGACTCGGTTTATACCGGGGGGATACAAAGGTGAACAAGACCCGAGAAAGATCTACACAGTGCTACAAAGGCACCCAGAGAGACCGGTCGTCTGTGCCTAGCAGAAACCTGGTAGACTTCCTGGGCGAGGCGGTGCTGAGCAGGGTCTTGAAGGCCCAGCTGATAGACGAGGGGTGCAGAAGACACGCCCCAACCCAGCACAGTGTGCACAGAGGGGGGAGACGTGCGGCCAGGGAGGCGGAGACTCGACAGAAACCACACACCCGGTGGGGTCGCCACTGCACGATCTAACAGCCTGGGCCAGAGCACACGGAACGGGGAGAAGTCCTGTACAGAAAGTGAAAGCTCAACAGAGATCACACACCCTGTGGTACGTGATCCACCAGCCCAGCAAAGTACAAGCTGACCAGAAAGGTGGATCCCCGGAGAAGCCCAAGACCCGAGGCAACCACACACACAAGACACTAGAGGCCAACTGAGCAGTCACGGTGGGAGCCATACCAAATTGGCAACCACAGCAACATCCTAGTTAGTCATTAGTCTTAAACCGGTGGACTGTGAAACCCCCTGCCACAATGAATAAACACCAAAAAAAAGACACCAGAAATACAAAAAATCAAGAAAGTACACCACCAAAAGTTAATAAATCTCATACTCTAGATCCTATAGAACAAGAAGCCCTTGAAATAACTGACAAGGAATTTCGAGTGATAATTCTAAGGAAACTGAATGAGATACAAGAAAACTCAGCTAGACATCATGATGAAATGAGGAAAAGTATACAGGATCTGAAAGAGGAAATATACAAGGAAATCAATGTCCTGAAAAAAAATGTAGCAGAACTTGCTGAACTGAAGAAGTTATTCAGCGAAATAAAAAACACAACGGAGAGTTTAACCAGCAGGCTTGTCGAAGTTGAAGAGAGAACCTCTGAACTTGAAGATGGGCTGTTTGAAATAACACAAGCAGACAAAAAGAAAGAAAAAAGAATCAAGGACATGGAAGAAAATCTGAGAGAGATATCAGACAACCTCAAGCGCTCAAATATCCGAGTCATGGGTATTCCAGAAGGGGAGGAAAATGGAGATTCCATTGAAAACATATTCAACAAAATAGTGGCAGAAAACTTCCCAGGTATAGGAAAAATCACAGATCTTCAGATCCAGGAAGCTCAACGATCTCCAAACGTATTCAACCCAAAAAGGCCTTCTCCAAGACATGTCATAGTCAAATTGGCAAAACTCAGAGACAAAGAGAGAATCTTAAAAGCTGCAAGAGAGAAGCGTCAAATCACCTATAAGGGAGCCCCAATCAGGTTAACATCAGACTTTTCATCACAAACCCTAAAAGCTAGAAAGGAATGGGATGATATTTTCAAAATACTAAAAGACAAAGATTGCCAGCCAAGAATACTCTACCCTGCAAGGCTATCCTTCCGAAATGAGGGGCAAATAGTATATTTCTCAGACAAACAAAAACTGCGGGAGTTCACTACCACAAGACCACCCTTACAAGAAATCCTCAAGGGAGTACTGGGTTTGGTTCCTGAAAAATAACTACCACTGCCATAAAAACCTAAGAAAAATCTAAACCCGCTAGTACAATAAAAATGGCATTCATGAAGAGAAAACAAGCTAACAAAAACACTATCTACAACCTAAGGAACCAACAAACAAAGAAACCAAACAGTAAATCAGAAAGCAAGGAACAAAAGACACCTAAGACAACCAAACAACCAATAAAATGCTAAGAATAAATCAACACCTTTCAATAACAACTCTTAATGTTAAAGGCTTAAATTCCCCAATTAAAAGACACAGACTGGCTGACTGGATCAAAAAGCAGGACCCAACTATATGCTGCCTACAAGAGACCCACCTCACCCATAAAGATTCACACAGACTAAGAGTGAAAGGATGGAAAAAGATTTACCATGCAAACAGAAAAGAAAAACGAGCTGGAGTGGCTATTCTTATATCTGACAAAATAGACTTTAAACTAAAAACCATAAAAAGAGACAATGAGGGACACTACTTAATGATAAAAGGACTGATCCATCAAGAAGACATAACAATCATAAATATGTACGCACCCAATGTTGGAGCAGCCAGATTTATAAAACAAACTCTATTAGACCTAAAGAAGGAAATAGACACTAATACCATAATAGCAGGGGACCTGAACACTCCACTGTCAATATTAGACAGATCATCTAGGCAAAGAATCAGTAGAGAAACACAAGATCTAAACAAGACTCTAGACCAATTGGAATTGGCAGATATCTACAGAACATTCCACCCAACAACCTCAGAATATTCATTCTTCTCATCAGCACATGGATCATTCTCCAAGATAGATCACATATTAGGTCACAAATCAAGTCTCAATAAATTCAAAAAAATTGGAATTATCCCATGTATCTTCTCAGACCACAATGGATTAAAACTAGAAATTAATAACAAACAAAACTCTGGAAACTATACAAACACATGGAAATTAAACAGCATTCTACTTAATGACATATGGGTCCAAGAAGAAATCAAGCAGGAAATCAAAAAGTTTATTGAAACTAATGAAAACAATGATACATCATACCAAAACCTGTGGGATACTGCAAAAGCAGTATTGAGGGGAAAATTTATTGCATTAAATGCTCACTTCAGAAGAATGGAAAGATGGCAAGTGAACAACCTAACACTTCACCTTAAAGAACTAGAAAAACAAGAACAATCCAATCCTAAAGTTAGCAGACGGAAAGAAATCATTAAGATCAGAGCAGAACTGAATGAAATTGAAAACCAAAAAACAATTCAAAAGATCAACGAATCAAAAAGTTGGTTTTTTGAAAAGATAAATAAAATTGACAAACCATTAGCATGGCTAACAAAAAAAAGAAGAGAGAAGACTCAAATAACAAAAATTAGAAATGAAAAAGGCGATATTACAACTGATTCATCTGAAATACAAGGAATCATTCGAGACTACTATAAACAACTATACGCCAACAAATTTGAAAATCTGGAGGAAATGGATAAATTTCTGGACACACACAAGCTCCCAAAACTGAACCGTGAAGACGTAGAAAATTTGAACAGACCAATAACAATAAAGGAGATTGAAGCTGTTATCAGAAGGCTCCCAACAAAGAAAAGCCCAGGACCAGATGGATTCACAGCAGAATTTTACCAAACATTCAAAGAGGAATTGACACCGATTCTTTACAAACTATTCCAAAAGATTGAAACGGACGCAAATCTCCCAAACTCATTCTATGAAGCAAACATCATCCTGATACCAAAACCAGGTAAAGATATAACCAAAAAAGAAAACTACAGGCCGATATCCTTGATGAATATAGATGCAAAAATCCTCACTAAAATACTAGCAAACAGAATACAGCAACACATACGAAAAATTATTCATCACGATCAAGTGGGATTCATCCCAGGGATGCAAGGTTGGTTCAACATACGCAAATCAATAAATGTGATACACCATATTAATAAACTCAAACACAAGGACCATATGATCATCTCTATAGATGCTGAAAAAGCATTTGATAAAGTTCAGCACTCATTCATGACAAAGACCCTCTATAAGTTAGGTATAGAGGGAAAGTATCTCAACATAATTAAAGCCATATATGCCAAACCCACTGCCAATATCATCCTGAACGGAGAAAAGCTGAAAGCTTTTCCTTTAAGAACAGGCACTAGACAAGGATGCCCACTCTCACCACTCCTATTCAACATAGTGTTGGAAGTACTAGCCAGAGCAATCAGAGAAGAGAAGGAAATAAAGGGCATCCAGATTGGAAAAGATGAAGTCAAACTGTCCCTGTTTGCAGATGACATGATCCTATATATCGAACAGCCTAAAACCTCTACAAAAAAACTCTTGGAATTGATAAATGATTTCAGCACAGTAGCAGGATACAAAATCAACACACAAAAATCAGTAGCATTTCTTTTCTCCAATAGTGAACATGCAGAAGGAGAAATCAAGAAAGCCTGCCCATTTACAATAGCCACCAAAAAAATAAAATACTTAGGAATTGAGTTAACCAAGGAGGTGAAAAATCTCTATAATGAGAACTACAAACCACTGCTGAGAGAAATTAGAGAGGATACAAGAAGATGGAAAGATATTCCATGCTCTTGGATTGGAAGAATCAACATAGTGAAAATGTCCATACTACCCAAAGTGATATACAAATTCAATGCAATCCCCATCAAAATTCCAAAGACATTTTTCTCAGAAATGGAAAAAACTATTCAGACATTTATATGGAACAATAAAAGACCACGAATAGCCAAAGCAATGCTCAGCAAAAAAAATAAAGCTGGAGGCATAACACTACCTGACTTTAAGCTATACTACAAAGCTATAATAACCAAAACAGTATGGTACTGGCATAAAAACAGACACACTGACCAATGGAATAGAATAGAGAATCCAGAAATCAACCCTCACACTTACTGCCATCTGATCTTTGACAAAGGCACCAAGCCTATTCACTGGGGAAGGGACTGCCTCTTCAGCAAGTGGTGCTGGGATAACTGGATATCGATATGCAGGAGAATGAAACTAGATCCATACCTCTCACCGTATACTAAAATCAACTCAAAATGGATTAAGGATTTAAATATACACCCTGAGACAATAAAACTTCTTAAAGAAAACATAGGGGAAACACTTCAGGAAATAGGACTGGGCACAGACTTCATGAATACGACCCCAAAAGCACGGGCAACCAAAGGAAAAATAAACAAATGGGATTATATCAAACTAAAAAGCTTCTGCACAGCAAAAGAAACAATTAAAAGAGTTAAAAGACAACCAACAGAGTGGGAGAAAATATTTGCAAAATATACATCTGACAAAGGATTAATATCCAGAATATATAAGGAACTCAAACAACTTTACAAGAAGAAAACAAGCAACCCAATTAAAAAATGGGCAAGAGAGCTAAGTAGGCATTTCTCTAAGGAAGATATCCAAATGGCCAACAGACATATGAAAAAATGCTCAACATCACTCAGCATCCGGGAAATGCAAATCAAAACCACATTGAGATACCATCTAACCCCAGTTAGGATGGCTAAAATCCAAAAGACTATGAACGATAAATGCTGGCGAGGCTGCGGAGAAAAAGGAACTCTCATACATTGTTGGTGGGACTGCAAAATGGTGCAGCCTCTATGGAAAATGGTATGGAGGTTCCTTAAACAATTGCAAATAGATCTACCATACGACCCAGCCATCCCACTGTTGGGAATATACCCAGAGGAATGGAAATCATCAAGTCGAAGGTATACCTGTTCCCCAATGTTCATCGCAGCACTCTTTACAATAGCCAAGAGTTGGAACCAGCCCAAATGCCCATCATCAGATGAGTGGATACGGAAAATGTGGTACATCTACACAATGGAATACTACTCAGCTATAAAAACGAATGAAATACTGCCATTTGCAACAACATGGATGGACCTTGAGAGAATTATATTAAGTGAAACAAGTCAGGCACAGAAAGAGAAATACCACATGTTCTCACTTATTGGTGGGAGCTAAAAATTAATATATAAATTCACACACACACATACACACATACACACACAAACCGGGGGGGGGGGGGAAGAAGATATAACAACCACAATTATTTGAAGTTGATACAACAAACAAACAGAAAGGACATGGTTGGGGGGGATGGGGGGAGGGAGAAGGGAGGGAGGTTTTGGTGATGGGGAGCATTAATCAGCTACAATGTATATCGACAAAATAAAATTTAAAAAAAAAATAAATAAATAAAAAAATAAAAATGCTTTAAATTGACATGTTATTTTTTTTTTAAGCTTAAACTAATTATCATGCTAAAACTGATCCCTGAGCTATATAAAATTTATAAGTTATTATTTTCTCTGAAGTCTCTAGTAGTTACTTCCTCCAAGATGAATATTTCAGGCAGGGAATGGTACTATATGAAAGACTTAGGTGAATTAAAGCCTTGAAGGTCAGGATAATAGTGCTTACTCTAGCAGTCACTTCTAAGTCTTTCTAAATTGTCTCTATGTTTTCTTGAGATACATTTGTGGAGAAGTCCCATTCAATGTGACAAATTGAATCAAAACTAGAAATTCATGAGTTTCTGAGTTTAGGTCTGGGCCTGCATTCCTGGTGATCTTTCATGGAATATAATGCCTTATCCACTAAGTAGTTTATTCCAAGTAACTCACTGGAGAAGATATGAGACCATAAATGAAATTCTCATAAGAATAAAATTGAATCCTTATCCTACAGCATACACAAAAATCAACTTGAATGATAAGCCCCGAAACTGTAAAACTCCTTAAAAAAAAAAGGATAAAAGCTTCTTGACATTGGCCTTGGCAATAATTTCTTAAATACAACACCAAAAGCACAGGCAACAAAAGCAAAAATAGACAAGTCAGATTACATCAAATAAAAGGCTTCTGCACAGCAAAGGAAACAATCAACGGAATGAAAATGCAACCGACGGAATGGAAGAAAATATTTGCAAACCATCTATCTATCTGATAAAGGTTAATATCCAAAAATATAAGGAGCACCTACAACTCAAAAGCAAAAAACCAAATAACCTGATTAACATATGGGCAAAAGAACTGAATAGACATTTCTCCAAAGATGACATAAAAATGGCCAACAGGTATTATGAAACAATGTCCAACATCACTAATCATTGGGGAAATACAAATCAAAACCAAAATGAGATATCACCTCACACCTCTTAGTTAGGATGGCTACCACTGAAAAACAAAAGATAACAATTGTTGGTGAGGATGTGCAGATAAGGGAACCCTTGTACACCATTGGTGGGAATGTAAATTGGTACAGCCATTGCGGAAATAGTATGGAGGTTCCTCAAAAAATTAAAAATAGAATTACCATATTATCCAGCAATCCCAATGAAATCTGGATCTTAAAGAGATATCTGCACTCTCACGCTCACTGTAGTATTATTCACAATAGTCAAGACATGGAAGCAACATAAAGGTCCATCAATGGATGAATGAAAAGAAAATATGGTATATAGATACAATGAAATATTATTCAGCCTTAAAAAAAAAAGAGACAGGGGGCTGGCCGGTTAGTTCAGTTGGTTAGAGCATGGTGTTGTAACACCTGGTCAAGGGTTCGCATCCCTGTAGCGGCCAGCTGCCAAAAAAAAAAAAAAAAAAAAGACAAGACATCCTGCCATTTACCACAACATGAATAAACCTGCAGGATATTATGCTAAGTGAAGTAATACAGTTACAGAAGGACAAATACTACATGATGGATGAATCTAAAATAGTCAAAATCAATAGAAGCAGAGAGTGGTATACAATACCACATTGTATACTTAAACATTTTTAAAAGATCTTAAATTAAGTGTTCTTATCACAAATACATACATATAATAAGGAAGGTAGAAGAAAACTTTTGGAGATAGGTTTAGGATATAAATTTGATTTGACTGGCTCAGGAAAAGTGGAATAAACAAAAAGTAAAGAGCAAAAAGCAGGCCGACTGGTAGAAGAGAGGCTTTCAACATGAATTTTCCCACAGCTTCCTGAATTCCAGGCTTTCTGCATCTCATGAGATTGTAACTCCTATATAGGTTCTGCCACAGCTTTTTGCAAACGTGCACTCAGTGTTATCCTTCTAATTGGAGGAAGGGTTTGGGCATCACAAGCTAGTCAGTGAGGATGTCATCTCTAAAGCATCTCATGTGAAGGGCTAGAATCTGGACCTAGCAACATTAACCAAATATGGATTTGGTCTAAAATAGACTTGAGGGCCAGCCCGTGGCTCACTCGGGAGAGTGTGGTGCTGATAACACCAAGGCCATGGGTTCGGATCCCTATATAGGGATGGCTGGTTAGCTCACTGGCTGAGCGTGGTGCTGACAACACCAAGTCAAGGGTTAAAATCCCCTTACTGGTCATCTTTTTAAAAAATAAATAAATAAATAAAATAAAACAGACTTGAAAGTTATTAAAACAACACTATAAATGTCTTTATGTGTTAAGGTGTAATGATTTGTCAAAGGGCTAATCAGGACATACGTAAAGGTCTCCTTTGGGTCAGATTTTGATATTAATACTGTCTTCCTCATGTTCTTGCCTTCTTTCTCTTGTAAAACAAGAGCCATTTCTGGTCCCAGATATATTTATTACTGGGAAACTATTCCACTTTAATAAACAAACAAACAAAAAACCTGAATCTTATTCCATTATTGTAAGGCTTCTCAGAAAAATCAAGCATTTATTCAATAAACGTTTTCTATGTGTTAAATGTTGTTAGTAGGGGGAAAAGGTGTAAGTACAATTTTTTAACTGGTTTTACCTCCGAACTATTATTTTATTAGGCTTATTTATTTTTTACTTCTCTTGCATCATTAGCATAAACAGGTGACTGAGTTGCTGTTTATGTTATCTGTGCATGTTTTAAATCATGGCATGAAACAAGTAGAGCACGACAGAGCCGAAGGGAGATGCAGGCGCTGGGTGGTCGAACAGGCTCGCTCACTAGCTCTGCCGCTTGCTAAGCTACGCACCAGCGTAGGAATCGGAAGTAATAACAAATTCCTCATTGACTTTTGCAATCATGCTCAAATAGTCAAGCCTCTAATATTAAATCCACTGATTCCGTGTATATTGTACTGAGGGTCTCCTAAAGAAAGCCTAATGGAATTACAACTGCTGGTAGGATTCTTCTGAAGGGTCAGGGATGGGGAATGAGAATTGAGGGGGAGGGAGCAGAAAGGTTTCACATGGCAAGAATCCTTTCAAGCCCAAACAAAGGAAAATTCCCAAGTAAGAGTGGCATATTGAAATCTAATCAAATGCCTAAACTATTTTTGCTTTTGGCTTCATCAAAATAATCTTAACCCTTTTAGTGAAGATATACTTCAAGTGTGTTTCAGATCGACTTAAAAGAAATGGGCCCTTTAGTTACAGGCTCAATGACACAGGTAAATGAATATGTTGTAGTGACTATGTTAAAATCTGTGTTGAACTTCTTAGGGTACGTGTCCTAAAGCTAATGAGCATCAGACTCAACTTGCTCCTTTTTAATTTCACAGTGTAGTGAAAAGAATGTAGCTTTTAGAGTCAGAGGAACCCCGGTTCAAAGCCTGTCTCTACCACTTATCTGCTCTTAGGCTCAGTTTTCTTATCTGTGAAATAAAAATACTATTCCACTCGGTAGGATGGTCATAAGGATAAGAAATTACACATATAAGTGCCTACAAGGGTGCCTCTCACAGAGCGGGCATTCAATAAAGGGAAGCTCCTGTTGCTGCTGCTGTTGTTTGAGGTGGAATGGGATCCCAAACATCCACAAGATGCTTTTACCCTACACCAAAATACCTGTCACCAGGAGAATGTAACTGCCCACACAGAAAACCTCAAAAAAAAAAAAAAAAAAAAAAATTGTGGGGAGGAGAGGAGGAATGGCTGGCCAATACAAGGATCAAACCCTGGACCTTGCCCAGTCAAAATATTTTTATCACACACATATTTAAAATTCAAGTACAAGACTTTTAGGGCTGTGAACTTCCAACACAACAGTTATGGCTGCACATACCTGAGTGTTCTTTTAAAAATATATACTCACATTTAGAAGGTCAAGTTGTAAAGCCATTTGATTAAAATAGTAATAAAAGAGTAAACATTAACTCACAATTTCTCCTTTGTTCTTTACTATTCCAAATGGTATCACCTCCAGAATAAGTTGCACCTTAAGACATTTTAGGATTATCTTGATTAAAATCTTTAAGTTCTTAATTTTAAGTAGGAAAAAGCTAATCTCCAAAAGCCAAGTTTAATACTTTGAGCATGATCTAGATCTTAACAGTTGCATGTTATCCTGTGCGACTCTGAAACATTAACACATTGAAACGGGATCACACAGAGTAAATTTTAATCTCAGAGCCACTGATAAAATGCAAATGATTAACATCAGAAAAGAAGAATTGCTCATCATTATACTGCCAAATTTCCAAAAGCATCTAAAGTTATGGAAAGCTTATTATCTCTAGAATTTTAACAGTTTTCCCAAAGGTTTCAAAGCTATCTATTAGAGGCTTTACAAATTAAACAAAGAAAACAAAACCTTGAAAATGTGTAGAGCTATAGTCAGTATTTTAAACTCAGGCTTTCCTCTTGGGTATCTAACTATCTTTGACGGTACTGCCATTGAAAACTAAGATCTCCTCTCCAAATTCAATATGCAGAGAATTTGTTTTAACCCAAGTAAAACAAGATGTTGGTGCCAATTAACTCCCACTATCTATATTGTGGTAACCTGCTGTCCTATTCACTCTTGCTTTTGTGTTTCAAAAAATGAGCTCACTAAACCAGCACCTAATCTTTCCCTAACAACTGTGAACCCCAACCTTATCCGCCATACATAGGAAAAATTGGCACAAAGATATGCTGTATTGCTTCTATTGCTAAAAATATCCACTCATAAATTTTAAAACCTTAAGTATCCAAGCATTGGCACTTCTTATTTGCTTGTCTGAACTATCTGCAATATCCATTTCAATTTTTGCTATTTCTAGCCACGAAGCCATCACAGGAGGTTGGCCTCAGGGCCCTGAGAGGAACTCTGGCTTCCACCTCTGGGACACACGTTTCAGTACTTATGTCTGCCTGACCCTGCCAATCACCCCTCCCAGAAGCCACAAGCCTGGCTTACAATAACAGAGTATATCAAAGAGGACAGGAAAGAAAACAAGACAGTGTGGCAGGGTCAGCAGAGGATAAGAATACGGTGAAGATACCCTGTGGAAACGGGGAAATGGAGAGCCATTTAGTAATGATATCAAATGTATTTCTCAGAAAAAATGACATAAAGGCATAAGATCTGCCAAAGTCAGCTCCGAGCTACCATAAAATCAGAAGTAACTACAAGAGCAGATTGTCTCATAATGATGGAATTGGTCAAGAAGAAATACTCTTGTTCACATAAACTTATTGTAACCCATATGTTTAAGCCAACTCAGGGCTGTGATCACTGTAACTGTATCTTCTCCAATATAAAAATCATCCGTGTCAAGTAATTCTCTTCACCATTACCATCCAATTCAGAAATAGTGGTGATCTGTTAGTCAAGCTTCCCATCTCCATACAAAAAATGTGCCTAATCCATTCTGCACTATGATCATACAGTGAGCAAATTTAAAAGGAATAGAGAGTACTATAGAAAAGTGGTTAAAAACGGTATGAATCTATATCACTATAGAACTCTACGTATAACTATGTGAGTCTATCATCAGTCTAGGTTTGAATCTTTTTTTTTTTTAAAGATGACCGGTAAGGGGATCTCAACCCTTGACTTGGTGTTGTCAGCACCACGCTCAGCCAGTGACCTAACCGACCATCCCTACACAGGATCCGAACCCATGGCCCTGGTGCCACCAGCACCGCACTCTCCTGAGTGAGCCACGGGACGTCCCTAGGTTTGAATCTTGACTCTGCCACTTACGGGCTACGTGGTCTCGGGAAACTCGAGTCTCTGTTTTTTTAGAGAATTATTTTGAGGATTCAATGTCCTGACATATGGTAAATTTTTAATATATGTTAACTTATTATTATTAAAGACAGCTATGTAAAAAAGAAATAACTTTTAATGGCTTCTTCTTGCTTTACCAAATACAATCTGTTCTCTCAGGCCTGGCATCCTGTGCCTACATACAGTCTCGATCTACTTTTTCAATCTTCCACCTTCCCTCTAAGTCAGCTCAAATGATGCCTTCTCTGAAAAGCCTTTCTTTATCTTCTCATCCTCCCTCCACTAAATACCTTTTTAAAATTGATTATTTTATACCATCTATGATAGTCACTTGTATAAAAATAGAGTAATTAGCACAGGTCTTTGTCCATAGTAGCATTTAATAAATGTTGCTAATAGAATAAACAAACAATTATTATCTCTCCAATATAAGATCTAAGAGAAAGGGCAACTTGCCTTGGCCTCCCACTTTCCTACAGAAAACCACAAAAATGCCACTGACTCAGGCCAGCCCCGCGGCTCACTCGGGAGAGTGTGGCGCTGGTAGCGCCGAGGCCGCGGGTTCGGATCCTATATAGGGATGGCCGGTGCGCTCAGTGGCTGAGCGTGGTGCGGACCACACCGTGCCGAGGGTTGCGATCGATGCCCTTACTGGTCAAAAAAAAAAAAGAAAAAAAAGAAAGAAAGAAAATGCCACTGCCTCATTAACTCTGGCAGGACAGGAGACAGAAGTTGCCAAGAGGCTGAGATATGATAGTTGCACTTTTCTCTTTACACCCAAGCAGTTAAACTGAGTCCCGGGAGATAAAAGTCTCTGGTTTTATTGTTTAGTGGGGCTGCCTGACAAACGAAGATCCAGCTGCAACTGTAACATTCCAAGCTCATAAGGCGCCAAGTTTTACTAACTATAATTTAACTGGTTCAACTGCTGCAGTCCAAATTCTTGTTTGGATAATCAGCCTTTGTTTGAATATGTTCAAAAACAGCACAGGCTAGCATTAGCCTCTGGGTATGTCATGTGAGCTGCTTACCCTGTGGCTCCCAGTAGCAGAAACTCATACACAAGAGAAGGATTATTTTCCTGGTATTACTGTTACGCTAACATATAATCAGTCCTTTTCCCCCAGTCTCCAGAGCCTCCCCCAACAGTTTTTTCCCTTTGTCTGTCCTCCTTTCTCCTTCTTCTTCTTTTTTTTTTTTTCACAAAAGTCTTCTTTCCAAGTTCAAACAAAGTTTAAAGGTGAAAAGGTCAAGAAAGTTTCATGGCTGTGGCTGTTTAGAAAGAGGTAGGACTAACTGGGGTCTCTAGCTCAGCTCCTCCTAAAGGCTCAAGAATCTCATATTTCACTGTACTTTTGCAGTGCACAGTCGTCTTGATACAATCTGTTTGGAATGAAATTAAGCCCTTATTAATAAATTTTTTCCTTGTTAATAAATTTCAACGCAATAGAAGAATAACTCCACCTACCAAACAATCAAATTCATATATAAGCAACTAGAGTGGCTCATGTGTTTGTCAAAAAATCCAAATTCTCAAAATTGCACGTTTTAATTGGAGGGCACTTATGTGGGATCTGCCCAGCCTGCCTGTCTGCAAGTCATTGGCTATAACTAGCCAAGAAAGATTCTTTAAACTCTGCACCTTTCCTGTTCTTCAGCCTTCACCCAGCCATTCTCAAAGAGCCCAAATGAGTTAACATATTTAAAGTGCTTAGAATGGAGCCTGGAAGAAAATGCTAAACAGTATTTGTCGTCATTTTTTTGGAGAAATCCTGAGTCAGAGGTATAATTCTAATAATCAGTAGAAAAACTGCAGATTGGGAAAGCCCACGGCTCAGCTAAGGCTGGAATGATTAGGCAATAGGTAACAGGTTGGTGAAATGCTGCCAACTGGGAAACTGAAGTGAGAGCTCTAAAGTCGTCTGGAATTGCAGGTGTTAATCTGCTCCCAGCAGCTCTTACATTGCTAGAGAGAAGCCCACCAAAGGAGAAGGAAACTCCTTTCCCTGGGAGGGAGATCTGTTGATTTTGCAATTAACAACAGCAAAAGAACACATTCTGAATTTTTTCCCGGAAGGCTCAGCATTTAATCCCATACAACAGTTTATTATTGAATCTGCAAGGTCTTAGCTGAGATGACAGGTGGAAATCAGAGCACTTCAGACCTGGCTCCAGACAGAGAGAGGGACGTGGGGAACCAAGAAAAGCCTTTCTAGGCCAAAATTCCAAACTGCTCAGCAGTGGTGCAGTAATTTAGGATTTGAGAGGGGAGAGGAAGAAAAAAAAAAGGAACTGTACATTGGTACTCAATGTGAAATGTTTAGGAAGTGAGCTGTAATGGTTGCAGGTTTATCATTTATTTACCTGCTCCTCTGCATTCATGCTCCATGCATTCCAGGACAGAGGAAGAGGGTTTCTACTGTGAATTTCCATAACTTCTAATGGTCACATATTTAGACTGGTACTCATCTTTAATATCAACGATTATACCTTCTACTAGCTTAAATCATGCTTCGATTCAAGATCACTTTTTTTTTCCTCCCTGATGTGAGTACTAAGTGAAAAAAAATTCCAAACCTGATATTAATAATACTCAATTCAACTTTTAGAAGAAGAGAGGGTAGAATTGTGGTTATTAGAGGCTGGAAAGGAGAGGAGGATAGGGAGATAGTGAAAAATTGGATAATGGACACAAAATTACAGCTAGATATGAAAAATAAGGTGTACAGTAGTGCTAGGCATCTATAATGAACAATAATTTATTGATGTCCTCAAACGGCTAGAAGAGAGGAGCTCAAATTTTCTCATCCCAAGGACATGATAAATTTTTGCAATGATGAGTTTGCTAACTACCATGACTTGATCATTGCACATTGTATACATGTATCAAAATATAACTCTGCATCCCATAAATACATACAATATGTTTCAACTAAAAAATAAATAAATTCCTTCAATAAAATAATACCCAATTGGAATGCCACAGCTGGAAGAGCTCTTAAAGAAAGCTCAAATAAACTAGACCAGAAAAGTGCCTCAGGGGCCAGAACTGAAGCCAGAGAGGGATTCTCCCTGTACCCTCCATTAACCAAAGTACCTCCACTGGTATCTGTTTTATATATTGGGGTGCCGTGTAAAATTTTACTAGAAAAAAGGTTCTACTATGGGGGATGGGGGGTATAGAGTTTAGAAGGGAGGTTTGAAAACCAAAGAGCTAACCTAATCCTTGCACTTTAAAGTAAGAGAAACATGGAACAGGAAGGCTGTGACTTGTCCAAGGTCCCTCATTGAGTCAGGGACAGGGTTAAGGCAAGAATCCCTCTCCAGCTTCCAGATTAGGATATGCTTCATCTCTAAACCAAGTCTGCTTGCTCCACCTTCTAGGGAAACCCTCCATTTACTGTGTTTTGATCAGAACACTGCAACTTAAAACAAACAAACAAACAAACAAAAACACTTCTTAGAAATATTTAAGTGGCACAATAAGTTAAATTAACATCATTTTTAAATCTGGACAATGAACTAAAGACCCTGGTTGATGGCCATCTTTTGTTGCAAAATCACTTCTGCAAAAGCCATTAGCTACAAAGAGTTCTGGGCAGCTCAGATTTTACAACAAAACCTGTAAAAGCCTGGGGTCAAAACTCTTCCCTGGGGCTCAAAGGTGTGAAGCTTCCGAAATGAAACTTGGGCATTCAGAACCTTTCCAATCAGCTCTCATCTTCACCTACTTTCCATCATCCTTTAAAGAGTGTTGCTAGATAATATGGAGAGGGGGAAAAAACACAAGTATTTTTAGCTCCTTCTTAAGCAGTAACAAAGTTTATCACACTCCTACTCAAATTAGTCACACAGGTTAATCTCAGGGGAAAGCAGTCTGGCTACAGATCATTGCAAAGGAATGACTTCTTGGAGGCCGAAAACAAACACTTAGGCACATGGTTCCATCTGGAAATACAGTCAAATAGAAGCAAATTCCATAAAATTCCCAACTGATGCAGGCAACATAATTTTGTATCTTACAATACCAGGTCAAGGCTAGCTGAAGTAGTCTGCTAAACAGATATACGACTCTAAAATAATAATAAAAAATGCCAATAAAGCAGCAATGTAGAAGAGAGACTGATAAGAATAAAACAGAAGTTACAAAGAATTTTCCATCATTTTGATTCTTTGATTCTCTTAAGAAAGAGAACATTTGTCCTAATCCTCAGGATGAAATTTAAGAGATCTATGATTTTTAAGGATTTTCTGTGCTTGCAAGAGGGGTTTCAGGGCAGGACTAGAACATGAAAAAGGTTATATTCGAAGGGTCTGCCAAACTGCAAAGAATATGACAGAGATTCCTACCTTGAGACTCTTGTTTTTCTGTACATAAGAGTAAAACAATCCCCCACCCTGCCAGATAATGATTTTGAGGAAAACTACCTCCCACCCCTTTTTTGCCATAATATATCTAATTATAAAACATTATTGTTGATACCTACAGATATATACAACACATATGCCTATCCAAAATTAATTGCTTCTAATGCACGCTGTACATGAATAACACATAGCCACTAATTTTGTGGAATTTTTAAAATCTTTTTGGGGGGTGGGGGAGTAGGCTGGCTGGTACTACACTCTGGGATCTGAACCTGCAACCTTGGCATTATAAGGCTGCACTCTAACCAACTGAACTAACCAGCCAGCCCCAATTTTGTGGAATGTTTTTAAAGCCACTTTTCTCATTTCTTTTGAAGGTAGGTTTCCTTACTGCCCAGCATGGTTTTGCATTATGGATTTGGAATTCAAGAAAGGCATGGGTTAGAAACAGATTTGCCACCTCATGAGCTGTATGACCTGGAGCAAGCATCTGAATAAAACTTGCTCCCTATCTGTAAAATGGGGATAAAATAAAGCAATAAAAAATATAACCTCTCCCAAATGTTTTTGTGTTATTGCAGTGTTCCGGGAATTTGGTTTGAAATTTTTAGGGAGAAAAGTTAGGCAACTTGACAAATAGCTTATACAGTCATGGATTGCCTAATGATGGGGGTACATTCTGAGAAATGTGTTAGGCAATTTTGTTGTTGTGTGACCATCACAGTGTACTTGCACAAACCTAGATGGTAAACCGTACTACATACACCTAGGCTGGCTCTAACCACCGTCTGGGCATATGTACAGTAGACCCTTGAACAGTGCAGGGGTTGGGGCTTCCTCCTCCCCACCCACTGCACAGTCAAAAACTGGGGTGTAATTTTGCCCTGGGTAGTGGCCTCGCTGCACTTCATGTCCCAAGCCCCAGATAACGCGTTCATGACATACGTAACCCAAAATTTTCCAATATACTTACCAAAAAAAAAAAAAAACCCTGTGTATAAGTGGACCTGTGCAGTTCAAACCTGTGTTGTTCAAGGGTTTGCTGTACATGTCATATGTCGTATGTCTTTCGGTCTGCCATTGACCCAAATGTTATATGGTGTATGACTATATATGAAAACAAACTTTGTGTGTGTGTGTGTGTGTGTGTGTGTGTGTGTGTGTGTGTGTATAAAGATAATATAATATCAATACTAATTTTCAGATAAACCCTAGCTTCAAAGAGATTTTAAGCTAGTAGCAGGCAAGGTTGTGGCTTCAGATCTGGGGAGGCAGCATAAGCATCTCTCCTGTACTATTAGAGCTACTTAAGTGGAGAAGTTTTAGAAGAATGAGAATGTAGTTCACCAATTTGGAATAGGGCTGCCTAGTGGAGAAATTGTTGATTTAGACACAGAAAATTGGTCTGCACTATGGTTCAAATGTCCCCTCCAAAACTCAAACTGACATTTTTTTTTTTTTTTTTTTGAGATGACCGGTAAGGAGATCTTAACCCTTGACTTGGTGTTGTCAGCACCACGCTCAGCCAGTGAGCTAACTGGCCATCCCTATATAGGGATCCGAACCCGTGGCCTTGGTGTTATCAGCACCACACTCTCCCGAGTGAGCTAAGGGCCGGCCCTCAAGTTGAAATTTAATTGCCACTGTTGACAGTATTCAGAGGTGAGACCTTTAGGGGTGATTAGGCCATGACCACTCTGCCTTCATGAATGGATTAATGTCATTATTGAGGTAGTGGGTTCATTATCTCAAGAGTGGGTTATTATAAAAAGCAAGTTTACTCCTTTCTTGCTCATTCATTCTCACACTCTCTTGCCCTCCTACCCTCCACCATGGGATGACAAATGCAGCATGAAGGCCTCACTAAATGCTGATGCTGTGTTCTTGGACTTCCCAGCCTCCAAAACTGTGAACCAAATAAGATTCTATTGTTTATAAGTTACCCAGTCTCAGGTATTCTGTGATAACAACACAAAATGGACTAAGACAGTCTATGACTTAAAAGGTGACAGCTTTCGTTCTTCAGGATAATATTCAATAATTTGGGATACTTATACTGTACTTACTGAACCCATTACTTTAATGCTTTAAAATCCTTTAATAATACACTATAAATTATGGTTTCCTATTAAGGCAGTTTTTCTGGCTAAAGATTTCAATGTGTCTATAGTCTCCTTTACAATTTCTCAACACAAGTGGGGCATAAAGGAATCTCAAAGCAAAATAATAAAGGATTTTCCTATTGCGGAAACTGTTTAAGCCTTCAATAAAGAGCCAGGTGACTGGTCCTCCAAATAGGAGTCATATTTGCTGAAAAATAAGGAAGGTTCTACTGCCTGTTTCTACTGGTCAGTGGGGGTGAAGTAAGAAGAGGCAAGAATGGGAAGAAGGCATTAGTAAAACAAGATGCAAAACCCTTCATGGTTGGAAATCTGAAAGGAGAGTCTCCAGGTGGAAAGGGATTCTATGGCTATACCTGTGTCTAAGCCTTTGCACTTTATTTCCCTGGGGATTGACTCCCAAGTACAGTAATAGGAAAAGTGCTGCCAGCACCGCTGCATCACCTGTTCTTCCCTTTACTGAGGCTCACATAATTTGCAAATCTCCCTTTCTGTGCTTGACCTTAGTGCAAATTTGACATAAAACCAAGGACAGGGCAAAAGAAAATCATTATAGAAAATATGAATAGCACAAAAAGTTATGTTTCCCAAGTTCGGATTTCTGATTCTAAACATTGCTCTTCAGAGTATCAAGAACTTTCCTGAGTTCAGGCCAACATGCTCTAACCTGATGGACAGGTATAACTTGTCAGGACCTAGTCCCTATTTCTTCTTTCTTGGCTTCTAGCCCTTCTCTCATCCATGTGGACTTAGGGCACATAAGGGCTCCCCAGCATCCAGGATTGGATCTACTGTCTACTTGCTCAACTCACCTTATTCAAGGGTAAACACGAATTCCTCCCAAAAGCCAAAGTCCTTTTCTATTTTAAACCTCCTACAGTACCTAGCGTACTTCTGTCCTTAATTATAGTTTCTCGTCTTAGGGACATGTTTAGTTACAACAGCATTAGTGATTAATATCCACTCACAGAGGCCAAATGAATTATTTTAATCTGCAATCCAGGGATGAATTTCAGAGGGGTCCTGAAAACGTATGCAACAATGTACATGCATGAGTATCTACACATTTTTCTGAGACTACTTCTCAGAGCAGCCTGTGACCTCTCTAGAACAGTCTATGAGGACTCATTCAGGTAATTCCTCCATTCCTTGACAAGAAAATGGCCTAGCCAAAATCGACCCATCCTGGCTAACAATATAACATTAGCTTAACCATGGAGTAACCATAACTTATATGAAAGGGGTATTAGCACCAGATAAAACACCTGGTGCATCCTCCAATCTAAAACTCCTCTCCCAATCTTAATCATCCCTTCCCTTAAGGGCCCATCACAAAGACACACCAAAGTATATTTTATATTATGTATAATCTGGTTGCCTGAATTTCTGGTCCTCAGGATTAGAAGCAACAAATTAAAAAGGAATGAGATATTATAGGGTATAGGCAGGGGCAATGACCACAGTAAGAAAAAACTTAATCTCTCTAAGCCTCAGTTTCCTCACATGTAAATCTGATACAGTAACAGTTAACTCACAGGGTCACTGTGAGGATTAAATGATATATCCTATGTAGCCAGTAACAGGTTTCTCTCTCTTTCTTCCTCTAAGAGATAAGGTTGTCAGCCTTGATGGCAAAAAAATAAAAAGAAACAAAAAATATAGGAATATATATGAGTACTGGAACTACTTTGCATCCAAACAAAGAATATGGCATTTTAAAAAACCCAGCCTTTAAGATCTAGTACAATACTGGATGCTTATAACAATGAGTCATTCAACACAATTCAACAAATGGGAACTGCATGCTTATTACAGGCTAGGCCCTTTCCTAGATAAAAGCATATTCAATATATTTTGTCTTAAGAAGTAATCAAGCATGAAATCCACTTGAGAAAGATCTCCATACAAAGAGTTAAAACATTAAAAAAATTGATCTGAACATGTTCATCTTCAACCATGCAAAAAAAAGACAAACTGTTAATATAATTTAAATGCTTCCAATAATTGCCAATGTTTATTAACAAGTTGGTATTACGTGAAAAGTAGGTATCATAGAATAAGTATTTCCTGAATTCTCTATAGCAGATTTCGGACATAACAAGAATGGGAAAATGTGTATGATTAGACACTATTGTAATCAGCAGGCATTTTAGGAATCATGCTGTATTTTTGAACATGAAACAATATCAAATTGGAATTAGCATGTGACAGGGGAAAAAGTGAACCTTAATATACAAAAGTACAATCACGTATTTTGTAGCTAAAATAATATGGATTGTTTCCATAACACCAAATATAAAGAAAACAGATCTTTTGAACAACAGCTAGTAATTAAGCCCCCCCTCCCTATCTTGGTTGCACCCATTTAAAATAGGAATCCCCTTCACCACCACACTAGATCGTGATAAGGTTTTAGGTAGAAAAAGCAGGAGGAGGAGTCTAATTACACATGTATCAGATACAAGCACACCTAAGTGTTTCTGGATTGTAGGGATAAGATGCTCTGGGCTTACTACTGCTTCTTGATCCAAAAAGATTTAGGGATCTGGTTTCAATTAGGTGCTTTAAGCTAGTAAAACTACATCCATAAAGATGCACTTATAGAAGAATTTAAAACTAAGATAATTAAAATGCTGAGGAAACTGATGAATTCCATTCCTTTCCTTTCTCCTTTTTCGTCTCATATTTGCTCTCCTTTTGAAAGAACAAAAAGGCCTTATGGTTTTATGAATTAACCAATGGCACCAAAATTAAGCAAATTAGAGGGATCTTGACAAACTAGGTACTGATACTGTGAATCTTTGGGGAGGAAGTGTACAAGTTCATGACCTCTGACCAGCAGCCCCTGGCTAAAATCAACACAAGTGTAAAAGGTAAACTTTAGAAGCAATTGGAATTAGATCAGTTCTGGGAATTCAGAAGGTCTCTTATTAAGTGAAAAAGGGTAACTATCATATTTAGCACATAATCTGTGATCTTACAAGGTTGTCAGACCTGAGTACAAAGGCAGGCATGATCAGGAACAAATGAAGAAGATATGAGTCTTATTTCTCTAAAAATTGCCAGAGCAAAACTTGAATGTCCACAAGGATGGACTTGCTATCAGTGATACTTTCGGTCTACATAATTGCTGACAAATCTCCTCTGGCTGACTGAAACTAAATTTATTTGGATTAACTTCTGGCATCTCAAAAACATCTGTAAGTGGTAGGTATGGATATTAGCATGAAATGGTTTTTAAGTTCAATCCTAACATTTCTTTCTTTGTGTTCATAAAACCAAAGGAAGGAGAATAGAAGAATGGGTTCCAAATGTTCCAGATCCAGGCTGTTCAATATAGTAGCCACTAGCAACATGTGGCTATTGAGCATTTGAATATGGCTAGTCTGAATTGAAGTGTAATGTATGTATAAAATATCCAGAAGATTTTGAAGACTTAGCATGAAAAAAAATGTAAAAATTCCAGTAATAACTTTTTATATGGATTAAATATTGAAATGATAGTTTAGAGATATTACATTAAATGAAGCATATTTGTAAAGAAAGTGAAGTATGGAGATGATTAGGGATATGCCCAAGATCACAGATAAGAACTGGTGAAAGCAAGGTTCAAATCCCAACCGACTCCAGTGATATATTTAACATTGCAAAGTATTCAAAGTCCTACACTCCCTAGTCTAACTTATTTTTCAAAACTTATCTCCTTCTCCTGTCCTTGTCATACTCTGTCCTACAGGCAAACCAAACTATCTGCTCTTTCCTAGATGTACATCAAGTTTTCTTGGCACAGTTCTCCCTGCTTGGAATGACTTCCCTTTCCTATTTCCATATAACAAAACTCAGCTCAAATGATATCTCTTCCATGAGGCCTGTCCTGAACCTCAAGAGGAAACTAATTCTCTTTTTCTCTGAATGTCCCCACTACTTCACCCGTACTTTTGATATTACTTTATAGTCATATGTGTACATCTTCCTGCTAACAACAACTTTGCTTTGTGCATCTTTACATCATATGTGGTACCTAGTGCAGGATGCATGTAATAGGTGTTTCAAAAATTTATTTTATAAATGAATGAGTAAATAATAAAGATACAGGGTAAAATAAAACTGCTTTCTATAATAAAGTACTGGAGGAAAGATGAACTATCAAAATGATATAAAATAAATGCTTTTCTACTCTCAATTAGAAGTTGGTTGAAAGGAGTTGAAGAAAAACAACTATCTCACCCATCTCCTTCTATTCATATCCAAGCACATGATGACACTTAGCAGACATCCTTCAGAAATGATCATACTGCAATCGGGTTCTAGCTGTATCGCCTGGTTAAAATCTGCAGGCACAACTATACACACAAGGAACCCAAGTTTAAAAAATCAGCTGTTTTGAAAACACTTGAGCTGTCTTTGATTACGAGTGTACCTCACCAAAGGCCCTCAGAGATACAAATATAAATTGTTCCATATGATGTTCTAAGAAATCAAGATATTCCTCTATTCAAGTGTATCCTAATTGCCATTTTTAAGAACTTTACATTATGAAAAGATACTCTGCAGTCTTTGATAATGACTCATGGTTAAAGACATCTTTTGGCAGGTGGTATATAAAACAGGAAAATGCATGAGCTTGAATAGAGTCAGTATTAAAGGGCAGATAGGAGAATGACTAGGTTAGAAAGTTTGCAAGCCCTCTAGGACCTAATTAGAGGGGGCTCTACTAACTTTTTAAATGTTGTGAAGATTTATAAAAGATAGCTCTGCATCCTGTCACATATTAAAAGTAAAACTAATATGTGTAAGAAATGCATTCCACAATTACCAAATGCAGTTGTGATTAAGGAAAGGGAGATACTGCACTGGTGTTCTTCAAATTTGCAGAATTAAATCAGTAAATTTGGGAACAACCAAACAGTGAAAGGAGAGAAGCCCAGGGTGGTGGGATACCATCCCTGAGGGAAGCCTAGAGAGTGAGCTCCTATGCAGTTAACAAGTTACAATCCCCATCTTTCAGAAAGGCAGCAAACATGAAAGCAGAGGAAATCACAAGCAAGTGATTTTATTCAAGGCAGCTGACTGAGGCAAAAGTAAACTTCAAAGCAAAAACCAAAAGACTAACAGGCAGAGGAATCGACCTAAAGTTGCCAAGTGGCTATGGCCACCTTCAATAAGACCACTGGTCACTTTATGAAAATAAAAATTCCCACTCACCATGTGATGTAAATCACCCAATCAACAATCAAACATAACAAATTAACCACATTACCGTACTGCTAAGCTACAGAGACGTGAGGCAGGAGTCACAGAAAGATGTGTCAGGGGAGATTCACAAAACATCTGTATTTCAGGCAAAGTACAGCTGTGCAATTGTGAAAAGAGAAATGCTACATTTTTTCTAAATGATAGATTTATGGAATTTTAGAACAGAAGATACCCCAGAGACCATCTATTCCAACTCTCCCATTTTACAGAGAAAACTGAGACCTAGAGAAAGGAAGGACCATCCCAAGACCTTATTAGTCAAGTCTAAGTTTCTTGATTTTAGACAGTAAGAGAGAACACAGGTTCTCAAAATTGAAATTTATGGTTTGATAAGCTGAGGGATGCTTTCTTTCAAAGGTTTATGTTAAGTCCTTGTTTTTATCATTTCTTTATAGTTCCCCATTATTCTTTCATTTGTTGGTTTACTGATTTTATTCTGCTACTACAAGGCTAGTTCAACAGTTCATGGAAAAATTTGTATTATCTTTTAATTCTATTTTTCCACAAACTTTTTGAAGTACTCTCATATATGTCCTCTATGTTTATACCTAGGTCAGCATGACTAACAAATTTCCTCCAATTAAGCATTTTTTTTTTTTTTTTTTTTAAAGATGACCGGTAAGGGGATCTTAACCCTTGACTTGGTATTGTCAGCACCACACTCAGCCAGTGAGCGAACCGGCCATCCGTATATGGGATCCGAACCCGGGGCCTTGGTGTTATCAGCACCGAACTCTCCCGAGTGAGCCACGGGCCGGCCCCAAATTAAGCATTTTGAGCACATGGAAGGATTATGCATATACCTACTAAGCACCAGGCATGTATACTCTTAACAGTAATAGTAACATCAGCCCTTATTAACCAAGCACTTAACTGTGTGCCAGGTACTTTGCTATAATGCACTATCGTATTTAATCCCCAATACATTTATGAGGTGAGTTATAATTCTCATCATAATTTTTATTTCATAAATGAGGCAACTGAGGCAAAGGGAAGTAAACTGCACTTGCCAGTTAGTGATGTAGTTAGCTTTCTCTATACTTTTTGCCATTATATTCTCCCGTAGCCCATATTCTTATGGTTTCTCCTTTATATTATTTAGCCTCCTGCTGTTTTCTTTATTCAGTGCCTTGTAGAGGACCCCAAACACAGGCACATCTAACAAAGCTTTTTAAATAATCTTAGTTGGGGTAACAGCCCCAATAGTAGGGCAGCAGCAGTAGCTTTAGGAAAGGTGGCCCAGCCCTAAGAAAGCAAAGAGTAAACAGGCGTGGGCTTTCCCAAGAGTCCATTTCAGAATGTGTCCCAGAGGTGTATTGGCTTTTTTTCTTCCAACCTTAATAATCAGATTTATCTCTTAATAGCTGAAGTCATGCCTCCGCTGGTGACAGGAAGTTAAGAATCTTAAATCTGAAGGACAGATGATAACCCAGTACTATCAACTGGTTTGGGACGAGGAGGCTGTGAAATGGCCTGAAGTGTCTGAGAGAAGATTTTTCTCAGGCAGCCTGAAAACACTGTGGAGGGTGATAATGATAAAAACCCAATTCTAAGTAGGCAGAGCTTAAAGTAAAGAGAGTCTCTCTCTCTCTAACACTAGAAGGAAGTATTAGATCTCCTCTAAAAAGAGCCAGGCAAACAACTCTTTCTATGTCCTGAGAAGGGAAAGTGATATAAAGAAACAACTATAGCAGCTGAAATCTGCACTTACACTTCTGAGATTCTACTATAACTACAATTGCTAGATGGAACACAGACATCTTTTCTTCAGAAGGCCCCTCCTGATTAGACCGAGTTCTTGTATCACACCAATAACTTTGTTATTTTGGCCACCATTTTTTTTCTTTTATTCTTATCACTAGTTCCCTTTTGTGTACCCTGTTGTCCCTGGGCTCAAATATCAATAACTGTCTTTGGCATCAAAGGTGGGAGTTCAGTGTAGTATCATTTTTTCACCTCATTTCACTCCCTCATTGTTTCAGTAGAGAAGTCTAGGAAGACTGGATATCCATGACTTTCATCCTCAGATTTGAGGTTTTAAGTAACTCATTGGGAATTCAGTTACTTTGTTGAATCTGAAGATCAAATAATGGAACCAAAGCAGTCAAAGTAGCATTAATTCACTATGCTTTAATTCTTGAAATGTATTTTATAATAGTAGAGAAAATCCTAGGGTATCATAAAATAGCCAATAAATTGTATTCATGTGTGGAAAGGTGTTTTCCTCTTTTGGGTGCCCACTATCCATTAAATAAAACTCTAAAATGTAGGTAAGCCAGAAAATAGGGGCTTTGGTCTTGACATTCTGCAAAGAGATTCTTGTGACTCCATCAAATGAGAAAACTTTAGTTTTAATGAAACACCAGAATTTTTTTCTGACAGGTTCTGGGAATGGCAGATTATTCCTGGTTAGACCCTCTTTCTTGCCCTAACCCCCAGCCCCATAACCTGCACCTTGTTTTTTCTACCCACAGCAGGATGGGAAGAAAATGTCCTTAGAAGACCTTTCCTTTTTTATATTACACAATCTCATCTCTGGAATTTAAGTCCTAGTACTGCTCAGCCCAAATAAGAAGTGCTTGTCACCAGGAAGGCGGCCATCTAAACAAGCAGCAGCTGGATGAGAAAAGAGGGCATGTCAGCCCAGCAGCAGAGAGGGTTTCTCACGGCAGCTATTTGCAACCCTCCAAGGAGCTACAGAGACTGCCCATTAAAACCCTGTTAAAACACTTCTGATGTTGTCAGCAGCAGAAAGCTGAAATAGCACAGTGATCGCTGAGATGCTATCTGCCTCAAGCAATTCAGTGGTACTGTCAATACTATGAGCAAGAAGGTACAAGATAAGCAACAACCTAATTTTTACATCAAAATTTCATTAAATCCCTGAGCTGGTAGCACTAGTAATGTGGGCACACAGAGACCAAGTCAATGGGCCACCTCCGGGACAGAAAGACTTTTATGTTGAGATCTATCTCAAAAGTCCTGAACCTTCACAATACAAGACTCCCAAAACTCCCTAGGAAATATGCCCAGAAAGGAATTACTGGAATGTTCGTCTCCAGGGCATCACTGGGCACCACTTGAGGCATGGGATTTCTGGATAGGGTTCTTTCTCAGAGATTATATGTTCAGAAGACAACTTCCTCCACCATCATCTACCCACCTTCATCCCACCATGAGAAGAGTTAAATCTTATTAGAAAGGCTGTGGAACCTTTTTGATTTTGCACTTGGAAAAGCTCTGTTTCAGATTTTCTATCAGAAATATTTCTATCAAAAATAGAGCTCAGAATCCTTTTTTGTGTGTGTGTGGCAGGCCTGTAAAACAGAGATCCAAACCCTTGACATTGGTGTTACAAGGCAGTGCTCTAACCAACTGAGCTCACCAGGCAGCCCAGAGTCCTAATTCTACAGAGCCTTTCTTTGTCAGTAAAATGAGGCAGAGGATATATTACAACTTTTTTTGGATTCAAGTGATAATACTTACATTGAAAACAACAGGATATAAAGGCCAATTCTAATATTTTAGAAGCACAGATCTTGGTATCATTCCATTTAGTAGTTCTTTTTGTTCCCCTATGTTTATTTGTTCGTTTATTTATTATTATTTTTTTGGTGGCTGGCCGGTACAGGGATCGAACTCTGGATCTTGGTTCCCCTCTGTTTAACATAGGGTGATAAGTAGGGTAACTATCATCCAAACTGATACTCCTTTGAGGGTAAAATGAGTATCACTGATGATTAAACTGGCACAAAAAGAGAAATGGGGACCTGGGCAAATTGGGATCTATGGTAACCCCAGCTAGGTCCCTGTCGTCACAGGAAATCGGGACATGAAAAGGTATGTGGTGATGCAGGAAACAATTAAGTGGCTATTTTATCACAAAACTAAACAGCAGGATGGAATGGAAACGTTCAGTCCATCAGCTGGATGTCTTGCTTGCCTAACAACAAATATTAGGCTATTTGAACCACAGTGTTCATATAGACAACTGTGCAGAACCAGCCCTAACTCTCCTTAGTGAGAGGGAGTCATTACCAAAATAATTATAATGCAGTTGCAATTACCCATTGTATCTTTACAGGCAGAATTGTACACAGCTAGGAACACATTTCCTTGAAAATTTAACTGACACCAAGAGCATTCAAGGTCTGTGTCCTTTTCTCTGCCTCAAGGACAGACTCTAGAGGACAGATAGACTGGGTCTGGGCATTTTCCACTTTGGCAGAAGAATTTAAGGTAATCTCAACAATCTAAGGAGAGTTTAGACTTCAGTCTTTCAGCTAGGGAAAGGAGCATTACCTAATGCTACTAACCACTGTTATAACTGGCTCGCAGCAGCCTAGAGATGGGGCAGTTGGGAGGGAACTTCAGACTAAGAAAGTCAGTGCAGCCAGTTCCATGAGGAACAAGTAACTGCTCAATTTAATCTCTCACAACCCAACATTTAGCATTTCTTCCCTTAATCATCTCCATTTGCTGTGTTCTGGCTGGATCAAGATTGTGATATTATAACTAGATTATAAACACAGCGATATTAAATGAAGAGCTCCTTGGAGAAGATCAGACAATCCCAAGAATCTTGGTGGTAACTTAGTCCACCTAAATTATCAGCAACCGATTATAGGAGTACTCATTCAAAAGCATGAAGGCGTCTTAGAGGGGCAATAAAGTTAGCCCCCAAGACTGTTTTAGAGAAGTCTGACACTTTTCTTGTACAGTTTATTTTGTGCCTGGCAATAGAAATTTTTTTTAAAAATCACTTATAGGAAGGGAGGGGGAAAGAGGCTTAGAGGGGCAGAGTCAAAGCAGTGTGGGATGCTACATGATCAAGAAAAATATTTCTCAAGCAAGTCAACAAATCAGAGGAATCTGCCTAATGATACCAGGTCTGTAAAATCTAATGGGATAAAAATGTGGAATTGTGAGTGTGCCTAGGTCCTGGGAATATGCCCTTCATCTATGTGCCCATTCCTGCAGTAGCTCCAAATAACCACGACTGGGGGAAAAAGCATTTCTGCTCTTACTTCCTGTTTATCTTTTTCAAAAAAGGTTTACTAAAATTTACATTACTGGGGCAAGCCAAACTAAGCCACAGTACCTCTGGGGCCACAATACGCCTACTAAATGCTTCCAAACCATTGTAAGTACTGAAAATCATCCAGGTGGGAAAAGAATCTATTCTTTTCACTAATCTAGCTTTTTATCATCACAGAAAGGACACTTTAAAACTAGTGCTAACTTTAAACTACACCTGGTAGGCAGACAACTTTGCAGATTAATGACCTGAAATTTAGATTACCTCTATAAAAGTATTCAGATTCATGCAAATGCACACTTAAAAAAAATGATTTCACTTCATATAAAATCAATAAATAGTGAATTGTCTAGTTCGTAGGTACAATGATACATATTATACTCCTACATGTGTTTTAACTTGGTATCTCCTTTTTGAGTTGTTAAGTTTTTTACTTTAATTTTTTATTTCTGACAGAGCCAACTGCTGGAAGAAAAAAGGTTCCCTTCAATACTTCATATATTTGAGTTAAGGAAAATCTGACAAAGTGTTGATATAGATACCAATAGGAGCATCATTTATTTTAAACAAATTCGTATCAACACCACTCTAAATCCACTCATGTGTTTCAGGCCATGTTCAACTTCTGGGGATCACATGATGCACTACGGAATCTCCCGGCTAGCTTAGAGTTTAATCATTGGAAATGGGAATACAAAATTCACCTAATCTGAAACAGTGCTATACCTCCAGAAGAAGGGATATGACTATCAGGTAAATTAGTATGGAATAAAGTATACAGTCAGTAAAATATTCAGCAAAGTCAAGTGTTCTGAAATATCATAGACCTACTACTGGAAGAACCTAAATATATATTTTAATACATCAGAAAAGTAGACTTACAAATTCCACCCCAAAAAGCAAAGAAATCCCACTTAGACAAAGCTCTTCAAATCTGGTGGTACACTGGAATCACCTGTGGAGTTTGAAAATACTGATGCCTAAGCTCCAATATCAACTGCTCTGAGTTGGCCCAGATATAGGAATTTTTAAAAGGCCTCTAAGGAATTCTAATGTGTCATCATGGTTGAGAACTACTACACCAAGAGACAGTGGTGTTCATATTTAAGGTAGCCTGTAATTATGACCTGAGGGATTAACAAATAAAGGAGGTAAATGTGAAAGAAATAGAAACTGAGAGGTTAATGTTAATCTTCCACATTTATTTTGCTTCTAACCATTTTGATTTGAGCTCGAGTAGCTCTAAAAATATGTAAAAATGTGTTCTACTGTATTTTATTCTATTTTTTTATTGAAGCATAATTGACTATACATGTTTTTGGGGTACAATATTGACTATCAGTATCTGTGTACAATATGTGATGATCAAATCAATATTATTAGCATATTCATTATTACAAACCATAATTATTCTTAGTGTGTATTTTAAAGTTAGCAGCATAATGGATTTTGATTCCTACTATATGGGGGTGTTTGCACACAGGAGTTTGCAGACTTACATTTAAATGTTGTTTATATTTCTCAAGTAAAATATCAATAGAATTTCTACAGATCCAGAGGGGAGGTCAGGAATGATCTATAGTGATCCTTCCTTATCTGCAGGGGTACGTTCCAAGAATCCCCAGTGGATGCCTGAAACCACGGACGGACAGTACCGAACCCTATATATAATGTTTTTTCCTATACATACACACCTATGATAAAGTTTAACTTATAAATTAGGCACAGCAAAAGACTAACAATAATTAATAATTACAACCGTGTATTATAATAAAAGTTATGTGAATGTGGTCGCTCTCTCAAAATTTTGTAATATACTCACCTATTTTTGAACAAAGGTTGACCACAGGTAACTAAAACAGCAGAAAGCAAAACCTCTGATAAGGGGGACTACTGTAGTTTAAATGCTTCATAAAATATGAAACCAAAGAACAGATAGGGGAAATGTCAAAAGGACAGAGAGCTAGTCAGTGACAAAGAGTAAAAATTCAGATCTCAATCCCCCATCCAGAGCAAGGAGAATCAACTAAGCTCTTTTCTTTTGCACTATAATGCCAGTGACTCCAGAAGTATTTTCTCTAACCAACAGGTTTCAAAAAAGGTTTGTTTCTTTCTCAAAAGAGTTAAAGCATTAAACATAGGTAAAATGTAGGCTTGTCCTCCATTTTCAGGAAGCTAGCTCCCTCAACTGAAAAGAATTAGATCAAGCCAAGGAGCAGATTAGGAAAAACTATAATAGACAATATGTGATATTAATCCTGGTTAGTTATATTTCCTGCTTATCTGACCCAGTTATCAAAAGAGATCCTGATTAGCTCCTTAAATTCTATCTAGTGGGTGCAAAAGGCATGCAGGCTATATGTCTTTTTCTTGATGGTAAGCCTGTGCAAGTGGTAAATTTCTGAGATGAAACCAACGAGGAGCTTATTATTGTTAGATACTGCTTAATACCTGTCCAGTACATTCTTAGGACATTATTTTACAGAAAGGCCAGTGGCTAGTGGCTGTTAGTTCCAAAGAGCAGTTCTATCAAAATATTCCTATAGTTGGAATGAGCTTTGAAACCAGCCAAGCAAGGAGTCCTGTGAGGCTAGGTTGGGTCTCTGAACTACTGTGAGATCAAGCAATCACATGCAGCCGCCATGCTTCTTGCTAATCGCTTTAGGAGGCATTTGGCTGCCATAATTCCTCACTTGTCTTCCCTTTGCACTACATGACTATAGACCTTTCTCTGCTACCCTGGGACAATTACAAAAAAGCAGAGGCAGAATTTAAAATCTCATTCAATTCTTCCCTGCCTGCCTTCCTTACAATCACATGCTAGGAGCTATGATTTGGTATCTGTGATGTACTAAACCATACTCACAAAAGTCTAAATTTGTGAGTTCTAATCCATCCTCTGCCATAAATGGTGTTTCTCTCCATCTGTCTGTACATTCTTCCTCCAACTTGCACTACTTTCCAAAACGATTGTTTTTTTAAAATCATGCAATACGAGCCAATTAAAGACAGTTAAAGGTTAGGAAGAGAGAAGAACTACAAAGAAAGGAGTGGGAAAAGAAGATAATTCTTCCAGGAACCTGAGGTACGATAGTTATTACACTATTTTTGCTTTAAATTTCCTGTCAACTAAACAAATAATAAAATCTTCCTCATGCCTTACTTTTCTCATGTGGAAAATATATTGATAAGAATTTAACAAGGAAAAGAAACTAACACTTATATGCTTAACAGTATGATAGATTCTGAGAAACACAGAAAAAGTGTGACACAGGTCCTGCCCCAAAGAAGTTTACTATCTGGTTGAGATTCAATTCTAAAACATAAAAGCATTTGTGTACAATATAACAAAATACATATTAACCGTCTACTAGATATTATCTGCCTAAATAGAGATGAACTGTCAGAAAAGGCTTTTGAAAGGAAGGACTTGAAGGATATGTAGATACAGGAAAATTTGCAGAAGGGAGCTCATTGGAACAGTGCTAACTGAATGCAATTGCCTAAGAATAGTACATCCAAAAAGGCCAATTCATTTTCTAGTATGATTTCAAAGAGATGCTGAGAAATAAAAATTGGAAACTAGCATCACGTAGTCTAATAATCGCCTTGGTTACAGTTAAGGCTGGCATAAATGCAAAAATGAAGGCATCTTGGCTAATTCTACTGACTTGAATACACACACATGTTGATAGTGTGTATTATTATGTATTGTATTTTTTTATACATGTACATATATTATATTAGAATATAGTAAATTATATAATTTACTATATTCTAATATAATATTATTTATATGTTCAATGTTCAGTGAGGGTACTTCAAAAAATTCATGGAAAGATTCACATTAACTTTCAATTCTATTTTTCCATGAACTTTTTGAAGTACCCTTTTGTGTGTGTGTATAAATTTTACTCCATACCCTTTCTTTTGCTAATATGGCAGACTTTAGGTAGCTCCTTGAAGATATAAATACATTCTTTTCTATAGACATTTTTTTGAAGATATAGACACATTCTTTCCTACAGACAATTCTTATTTTTAAATTATTTGAGCTTCAAAAGAGAATATCCTTCCAGTGGAACTGATCTTTTCACAGGTACGCTTTCTGTATAATCTTTAAGGAGCAATAGGTTAAGAATATAAATCTGTCACATCTAGAATATTCCTACTGACTTTTACAAATGGCAGAAAACAATAGTGTACTAGTTCTTTCTAACATTAGCTGCTTTGTTCCTCCTCACAGCCTTACAGAAAAGATTATTTGCAACTCTTCACATCCTTGCAAAATATTCAGACTCTTCAATGAAATAAGTTTCCCACATTGTGGAAACACCCACAGAGCAAACTGTAACAGTGAATGAAATGGATTATAGTCAGATCTTTGATATTAACTTTATGCTAAGGCCCTGCGCTGGTGGGCAGCTTTTTCTCCAAATCTATGCTTGAAAATTTTTATCCAATGTACTCCAGACCTTCAGATGAGCTGTTGAGTGGTATCGGAGTCATAATATATCATGTGTGGGAGCGGACTGATATAAGTCTAATGATGGTTCCCTGGTTGAAACATCAGAGGCTTTTTTTTGATGGAGACACAACCTGGATGCAAAGCTAAGATCCATAGTCTAATGATGCATAATTTCTACTAGACCAAGGCATATCTGCAAACCAACCTCAGGAGACCCTGCCTGCCTTTTTTGTCTGCCTCTCCTGTTGTGGACAGTGCTCTTTTCAGCCAATAGCTCTTGCGTGGAGCAACACTCACTCTAAACCATCTTCCGAACAGGACCTCACCCAAGGCCTCACCTCACTCAACTCTGAAGGGCTCAAATTGGGCAACTAGGAAATCTGCAGCTAGAGACATGATGATAAGAGTCCAAAGGGACCCAGTGGAAGACTGGCTCTCAAAGAGGCAGGAAAGTCTCTGGATGTTTAAATCCCTGTTTGAAAAGTCTTCTGGGTCACAGTAAGGAAGCATGAACCCTTGATGACCAACTGGATTATCATATCAACTAACCAGACAATGATTATTGATTAGAGGGGGAAATGTGAAGGGGTGCTGGTTCCAGCACCTTTTTGGGAGAACTTTAATGTCATTCCATCTCTTTTTTCCTTTTCTTTTTAAAAAAATTTTTTGTTTTGTTTGTTTTTGTTTTGTTTTGCTTTTTGAATAAATGCGAATGCCTCCAAACTTTATTCTCTGCAACAGCCTCTTCTCCTGTCCTCCACCCAGAGCTGGGACCCTGGCTAAGGGAAGGTGTGGGCAACTAAGGCTCTGGCTCAGCTCCATCGTTTCTGTGTGTAAGTATGGATTAAGTTTGGACAGAAAGAGATTGGAGAGAGAATCTTTTCAGTTCTGCCGAATGAGGTTTACACATTCCTTCACTTCCCCATGATAACCTACACCTACCCACAGAGAAGAAAATGTGTTGACGTTGTTTGTTTGTTTGTTTTCCAGCACTCCTGGCTGTGAGATGGGATAGGCGTTATGCTTGTAGCTGAAAAGCTTCCTTCCCTCTCTCCCCTCATGCACATATATTATCACTCAGAGTTAGGAAAACACTTTGTGATCCTATTTATTAGCTACCCATAAATTACCCCTGCCAAGCAGCTCACTACTACTGTTACCACATAAGCTATGCTTAGTACCTGGTCAAAGAGCAATTTCAGTGATTGGTCCTAGATTAGAATTTAGTGAATCTGATGTTTTACTATCTTATTCTTAGCCACCAGGGATGAATAGTGGAAGAAATTCAGAGCCCTTACTTTTGTTTATTTGTGTTCGGCGACTGGCCAGTACAGTGATCTGAACCCTTGACGTTGTTGTTCCCAGCACCATGCTCTCCCAAGTGAGCTAACTGGCCAGCCCCAACCCTTACTTCTTAACGGCAGCTCTATCTTTCAAGACTTGACTCCAATATTTACTCCTTTAAAGGAGTTCTGAATATCATTTAATAAACTGTAAAGATGAATGTCTAAATGGTTCCAAAGGGAGACTTCAGATTAACAAGCCCCTGGATCAGAAAAACTGCAAATACCCTTATCACACGACAGGATCAAAACCACTGGGTTACTTCACCTCCTAGGAGGCAAGTTACTCCTCTGCATGATAGAACATGATGTTGTGAAGCACCTATCAGGTCAGTAGATACCAATAATGCTGATGAGATATGGATAAATTTTAACCTTTCTCATATTGTGAAATCTGACACTTTCCCTCTGCAGCTGATGGAATCAACTCCCAAAGCTGGTGACTTTCATGTCTAATTAAAGCACTCTCCAGATCTTTCCTGCATAAGTTGAAGGCTAGACCACATTCAACTGGGCTTCTGTTCAGCTTCTTTAAGAAGCAATGGCAGCAGCTCTACAAAATGGTCCAGGGAAGCTACCTAAAAGGGTAGATGATCTTCATAAATGGACAGGAAACAGAAAAGACGAATATTGGGCGTATGACAGATCCCTTAACTGGCCTTCAAGATACAAGCTGTTCTATTAAACATAGGGCCATTATGCTGGCTGGCCATCCACTTTAAACCCCAGAGCGATTAAAATGCTGGCAGGAAATGAAAGCTCTCCATTGAAGGTCCTTCCCTGAGGTCCTAATTTCAAACCAAATTTTACAGCACCGCACAGGAACAAAGGAAGCCCAGTCTTCCAAGTCGTCTTTTTGTCACTTTGGACAAAGACACCCCCTCATACTCCTCAAAGAACAATGGCCTCTGTAAAGCCATATCCACGCCAAGAATGGGCACAAACCATACAGAAACACATTTTAAAAATACATTTTACACCGCCCTTGACATTTCGAATAAATAGAAACCACTGCACTGAAATTCCAAATATTTCATCCTTTCCCTCCTCCCATCGCCTTTATAATGAGAATTTTCCTGTTCTCCCAATCTACTTGATCTTTGACATTTTGGCCTCTGTGAATGGAGGACACAGTAGAGTAGTCAAATAAATTAATTATTCAGATAATTGCATTTTATTAAAATAATCACTGTAACTGAGACAATCACATGATTTTCAGCAATAGAAGACAGCAAGGATGCCTCCAAATCTTTTTTAATTGAAACGGCTCTAGAGTCCTTCCTACTCAACAGTGCACTATAAGCAAGCCAGGCAAAATACGTTATCAGAGCAGGATTTTTTTTTTCTTCACTAGCTGTTGTTTCAGGGTGGCCTTTTTTCCCCCTACTTCTTCAGCAAAAACAGCTTTTATGTTTTTACTGAACCACTTCAGATTCACTCTTCCACACAGTGGATGTTTACTTGGATTTGGCAGGCTGAGAACAGCTGGTTGTTTCCTAAGGAATGGAACATGAGACCATATGTTTCAACATTTAAGCAATTTTGAACCAGAGGTATAATTCTAAGCGTACTTTGTTGAAACTGTACATTAAATACCCAAAGGATCTGAGCTATACAAGAGATAGCCTCTTCTTCTTCTTCTTCTTTTTTTTTTTTTTTTTTTTAGCTCTTTTCCCTTAGCAACAAAACTGCTCCACACCACTTATATCATAGACTTGTACCGCAACTTTGCAGAGAGCACTGGTGAGCTGACGGCAGCTCTGCTTCAGGGACAGCTGTATTTTAAACAGGAAAAGACAGCTAAGCAGACTTTTTCCTTCTAATTCTGTTTGGGAACAAAATGTGTCTGAGGCGCTCTCTGGGGAGCATCACCAACATCTACAGAAGCATGGACCTCATGGATTTATAAAAGGGAGTCTCTGATATTAGCGTTTAAGATGACCATGTGCTTTGCCCCCCCGCCCTTTGTTTTTAGGATATCTTCAAATTAAGCTGGGCTAATAATATTCAGGTTACAGTCAAGATGAGGATAAAAACAATGTCCAGAACAGAAGAAGAGCCCTCAGTTCTTTCATGAAACTTACTATTACATTTCTTTCATTTGGTGCTTCACTATTAATCATTAATAATGTTAGAAAATGAAACTATGGATTTAAAGACATGCTGAGTCAGAACATTAGCAGGGTGATAGCAGAACATCAAGAAGAAAATTCTCTCATTCTTGGAAGAAGAGTTCCGCTGTAGAAAAAATGAAGTACAGTGAAAAGTCAAATAGGAGGGTACTTCAAAAAGTTCATGGAAAATAGAATTAAAGGATAATATGAATCTTTTCACGAACATTATGAAGCACCCCCTTGTATATGTGAGTAGGCAATACAACAACCAAAATACCAAGCACAGGGAAGAGCAGCAGGAAGCCACCAGCCTCTGGAAAATTCATGAAACCTTCCCACCCTGAATTTAGATTTGAAATAGTAAGTCAAAGTCAATAGACTTTTTATAAACCACTTTCTAAAAGATTAAATGAGAACCATTTATTAAGACATAAGAGATAAGAGGTCGACTCAGAGATGAAAACAGTTTATTTCTACCCCAAATTCAGACAGAGGCATTTCTTTGGAATTGCTTTTAAGTTCCTACATGTCCCAGTCTTTCTAAGGTTCTGCATATGTGGCTGGATATGTTTTTTGAAAAGGATTTTAACAATAGCCCTACTTACGATCATTACTGTATACTTTAAAGGTGACTTTAAAAGATGATCAATATTATCTCCAAAGTTTTATGGTTTTTTTCCCTCCAGGTTCTTGTATGAAAGTAAGACTAACAGTACTTCTTTCTCTCTGATTCTATTTAAGTGCAAGGATCTTACTGAAAATTTCACAAAGCCAATGATTTTAGCCATGTTACTAATACAATCTCAATGAAAACAAAAAAATTCCTGCCCACCACTTCTCACCAAGCAAGACACAAATATATATGTATATTATTTCTGTGTTAGGTAAAATCTCACAACTCTAAGAAAACTTTGAAAAGTGAAACCTCGGCCACCTAATTTCCTTGAGCCACATGAAAGGGCAGATTTTCTCCTTCTCTGGGTTCTGCAGCAACATAGGGGCTGCTAGAGGTGGGGGCTGAGGGGGCAGTTATGTCCATGCTTTTAAAATGCTAACGAGTGCACAAGGAAATATGTGCAAAGATGATGTTCACTGCAGTTTTGGGTATAAAAGTAAAAAATTTTAAACAACATCCATAGTGAAGACATCAAAAAAATTGTAATACTTCCAAATTCAAAGCTGTAGGAAAGAGCCTGGTGGTTAGGAGCACAGGCTAAGACAGAGCATCTTGGTTTGATTCTAGTCATGGACTTCACTGTCTTTGTGACCTTGGATGCATTTGTAATCTTTCTTTAACTTAGTTTCCTACATCCTCAAGTTATGGTGAAGATTAAATGAATTAATACATGTTGGCCTCTAGAAATGTTAACCATTATTATTTATATGCGGACAGTAAGAAGAGGAAGGTAGATCTGTAACTACATGTACTGACAGGGAAACAATGTCTATCACATATACTGGTGAGAGAAAAACACAGACTGGAGAACAGTTAATAAAGTAGTATAAGGACAGAGAAGAAAAATCAGAATTTCTGGTCTTTCATGTGTGTAGCCAATAAAAGCTTAAGGACCATCTCTGCTGTCTGTTATTCCTAGCACTAAGGAATCATCTAGACAGCTGTGATTTAGAACATGGAGAACACTGCAGACGTGATGAACAGAGAATGCCCCAAGATGCACTGTGCAGTCAGCTGTTCACATGTTTAGCCATACTTGGTTTATGTGTCAGGGGGTACAACATCACAGTTAATATAACAATTTTAGGCTAAAAATTGGTTTATGGTCCTGTTTCTTTTTTAAATTTTAAAAAATTTTTAAATTCTTTTTACGGTCTTGCTTTAAAAGTAATGATTCAATTGTGTTTAGTCAGACTTTTGCCGAAATTATGACTTACCTCATGTATCTCGAATTGTGCAGGATTCAGTCAATCATTCACCCAGCAAACATTTAGTAAGTGCCTATAACTAGAGTGCTAGAAAGAGAGGGGCCTAAACAAACTTTTATTGGCTACAACTTGTGCTCCCCAGATAAATGAAAAACCTACAGAAGTAAAAGAGAACTAGAATTCAGAAGTATAGGGCCGAGCCCGTGGCGCAGTTGGTAGAGTGCTGCGCTGGCAGCGGGGCGACGCTCCCGCCGCGGGTTCGGATCCTATATAGGACTGCCCGGTGCACTCACTGGCTGAGTGCCGGTCACGAAAAAACGACAAAAAAAAAAAAAGAATTCAGAAGTATAGTAACTGTTCATCTCAGTTGACTCTGCGTGGGAAAAAAGTTCCAATTCTACTGGTCTGCTGGGTACAGATCGCTGAAGGATCTTTGAGGAAACAAATCATCTACCAAACTAAGCAGAAAGGCTGTCTTTTTGCTGGTGCTTGCCTTACCCTGTGCTCCTGAAATAGTACACACCCTAAGAATACAAAAAATCCTCATCTATTCAGTGCTTGGGTAAAACTAGGTACACTCCACAGCTCCTACAAAGCTTAGGAAAGTTTAAATTAGCCATTTTAAGACTAACCAGAGTGGGAAAAGCATGCTGGGCAAGAGTCTAAAGAACATAAAAAAGCATATTCTCTGATGAGTAGCCCTTTCTTGTGTCCCCTTCACTCTAGACCAGTGGCAGGGTTAGACATACTACACCATGTGGTAGCAATCACAAAGACCAATTTGTTCTGAGTATGTCAAGGTCAATGACATTATGGCTGAGGAGACTGTCTTGTGCACTGGAAGTCTGCAACAGTTCCTGAATGTCACACGAGATCACCTATGGTGTTTTTTTTTTTGCCATTTCCTTCATACCAACTCTCTCAACAGCTATCTTTCTTGTAGAATTAGAAGTATGCAGAAATGGAAATACCTCATTCTGGTGGTCTTCTGTTGGTCAACAAATAAATGCTATTGATGTTGACAATGTGGGAGGCCCACCAGGAAGTCCAGCTGGATATGTTGAGATAAAACAATTTTTTCCTTCCTAAAACATATTTTATCAGGAAACTGGTCTCTGGCTGGATCCAACTATACTGTCTGTTCTGGCTCTAGAAGACAGAAAAGGAGGAAAGAAATAATGCCTGTTTGGTTTTTTTCTTTCACTTTCAACCTTTTTTTTGACAGGTAGAAAAGAGAAAAATAATACTTCTCCTTGCATTTCCCAGACAAATAAGTGCCAAAGAAAACTTTTTAGTAAGAGAGTGTTGCAACTCTGCTTTTATTTTAACAGTACACTGGGAAGATGAACGAAATAAGGGTATCCACTGCATATTTACTAGTATTTGCTACTTAATTTCTTCTCAGTGTGAACCAAAAGTTAGCCTTTGATTTCAGATGGAATCAGCCTTCCTAATTTTTTATCCTTTCACTCCTTAATTAAAAAAAAAAAAATTTTAAATGTTTAATAAGTTCCAAGCCATTTTGTCATTCTCAGCCAATATAAAGACTGGGCAATATAGTGAGAATTAGATTTAAAGGAAAAAATCCCAGCATTTCGTTTTCAAAGGCAATTATATTCTAGAAATATTTAAGGAAAGGATGATAAATTCTATTTTTAAGAAAGTTAAAGTGATGAACCTTAACAGAAGATGTTGCGAAAAAGAAGGGGAAAAAAAGTTACAGTGATGAAGCAACAAATTTTGTTATTTTTAACGTGGGTATTTTAGTTTAAAAAGATTCCACTCAATGTTTCCCAAATTCAATTTCTCACATAATGCTCAGTCTAATATGAATGTGGGAAAAAAAAGACAAATCCAAACATAGAATATTATTTTCAAAAAATAGTGAACTAAACGTAAAGGTCCCGTAAAATGTGATATCTAGAGTTTTCTCAACTCGTTCACATGACCTTCTTTCTATTTATAGAAATGCAGCAATTCCCATTTGAATACAGAGCAATACCTTGTAAGAGAATTTGGTTTAGCACAAATAAACTTGAGAAAAGTGTTGACTTAAAAATAAAACACTGGAAAAGGAGGGAGGGTTTTTCCCCCCTCTGTGAAAATTTCCGGAAAAGTTGTAAACAAAGGCAGGTTTGGCTCGGACCCTGAGGGACTCTGGTGAGCTGAGGAGGGTGAAGAGTATATCAAACCTCCCAGAGTGAGGAAATGTTTGTAAAACAGTTAGTAAATCACAAGCAGCTAGGGTCACCATGCTGAACAACCCGAGGGACACACTGCCAAAACCCCAGCTGTGAACGAAGGTGGCCGGGCACTGCTTCACAGCTTGAACCCCATTTTGAATGATCTCTCGGTTCCATTCTCTGCCCTTTCCCCTCTGTCACTCCAGAGCTCTGACGGCTATGCTATTAATTAGCTCTGGGCCACAGGGCAGTGCTGACTCTCCCCTACTGAGTGCCAAGGTGAGGGCACTAGAACACTGCAAACGCTCTCTGCAGAGTGATACTGACTGGGCCTTTCGTCCTAGGGACAAGGTCTGAAAGTTCCAGCTGGGAAGAAAGAATCACACTCAACCTGAAAAAAAAAAAAAAAAGGCTGACAAAGATAAACAGAAGGCAAAATATGTAGCTGGACGTTTCCACGAATTTTGAAATATCTTTTCGAGTGCTTTTTGATCACTATTCTATGATACATCTGTTAACTATTCTGTTCCTGATTTTACAAAAATGGCAATGTGGAAACTGTTAAGTTCCTCATAAACTGTCTCTTCTGTGCCCCTCTTGTCTCCTAGAAGTCAGGAAGACAAAAATAAAATAAAATAAAAAGAGTAATGAGGAACTGCTAAGGGAGACATAAGGGAGGATACACGTTGGAAGACTCCTTTCAACTACTCCAGGCAGAAGGTTCTTCCTGACGGAACTTACATTTAGTTCTCTTAATTCATCTTCTTCACTCTCCAAAATGATATTTTAAAAACTACAACAAACTTAGTCTGTCCATGCAGAGAACGTTATTATGCATTTAAACAAGGGTATGAATGAGGGCTTAAGAACATTCTTATAATGAGAAGTATGGTGACGATAAAAATGTATATTTTTAAATAGTAAATGAGTGTTTTAAAATATTAAATGAAAAGAAGGTAGTACAGACAAAAGCATGTGCCCACTGATCACAACCAGCAGAGACCAGAGACGGACACAGTAAGATGCTCACATTAAAAAAAAAGAAGAAAACAAGGAAACAGCAATGTAATACTCAGATTTTCTTTATAAAAAATTAATAACGGCCTATCCAGAGATCAAACAAGATTTTGGGCCCAGTGGCATCATATTCTAACCAATGGAGTAATCATCACAGACAGCTCCTTTAGAAGAAAATCAGAAGGAAAACAAACCCGTCAATTAAAAAATTACCAAGGCCAAGGGTTCAGATCCCCGTACCAGCCAGCTACAAGAAAAAAACAAACACACAAGCAAATAAATAAATAAATAATTTAAAAAATGAAACAACATAAAAATGAAAGAAAGTAAACTATTTGGTGAGAGTTTTAATAAATGCTTTGAGTAATACTTCAAGGCAGCTAAGAAAAGCATGGGCATTAGAGCCAGACCTGGGATCAAATCCTTATTAGCTATGCTAGATTGGGCAAGCTATTTAGGATGTCATCAGTTTCCTCATCTGCAAAATGGGAGTGACAGAACAAAATGTGATACTCCTGAAAATACTCGGAATGGTGTCTGACATACAAAAAGTACTCAAAAATGTTAGCTTCCTTTCTCCTACCTCTCCCCCTCATTGGAGAGTATAGAAAAGCCTTTCTCTAAAAGTCCATGGGTTTTTTGGATGGAACATGGAAGGTACTTCATGAAGGGAGCCACACCGCTCTCTCATCATTAACCATAACCTGAGCAAACTTTTTAGGGCTTCAATTCTCTTACCTCCTCTAGCACCACATTTGTTCTAGTCTAAGTCAAAAAGATTCCTTTAAGTCTCAAAAAAGAGACCAATACCCCCCAAAATAAATGGACATGACTCAAACTTTGGATATGTAGGTATTTAAACATGTTGCTCACAGCTCATGTTCCCAGCTTGAGGAATTCCTCTTGGAACCTTTCTCCAGTGGCAATGGATGGTTTCGACATTACATTCTTTGCCCCCATATTCAGCTGGCGAGCCAGATAAAATCAAAACAAACTCAGAACAGAAACACATGCAGACACACACTTCAGAGCTTGTGAGTCAGAGAAGTGGGTGGTTCATACGAGATGGAAGTATGATTATCGTTCGCAGTCCCCATTCTGACTTTGCCACAAAAAGATGCTTACAAATGTCAGGTAGTCTGCATTTGAGAAGAAATATTACTGTCATTGTTTGAGTTCAGGTTTGGGTTAAAATTTATTTGTTTAAATATTATTTTAATGTTTTTTAAAAGATCTCACAATTTTAATGGAACTAGAAAATGAATGAATGATCTATTGTTTACCATTTGTCCTCTTTTGCTCTGTCTGGTGGATGGTTAAACAGTACTTTCTGAATAAGAAATAAAGACAAACACCTGTCCTTCTAAAAATGACTCAGAGCCCCTAACTTGGCTTTAAAATCCTACATGAGAGGTAGTAAAATTTCTAATGTGGATTCTTGGGCTGAGGTAGGAAAGGGGAAAGGTATCCTATCAAAAATGTGTATTTTCCATTGCTATCTGGAATTTCAGTACTTGGTTATCAGGCTCAGACAGGTGAACTGTCCCTGGGCTGATGGGTGTGGCAAAGAAATAAAACCCAAATATTAGCTGAAACACAAGCAAGATAATAGTAAAAATATATCAGCTTAATAAGAGAGTAAACTGGCCAAATGACTGAGAATATTTTACCACCACTTTGGCTGAGAATCAAAAGAAATCTGCTCCAGTACTAAAGCCTCTCCAATAGGAATGCTTGGGAGGCTGCAAAGGATCAGGATCCAGGAGGCTCACATTCCACACCATCTCTGCCATTTATTTACTATATGGCCTTGGGCAAGTCAAGGACTTCTTCTGAAGCTCAGGTTCCTCCATTATGAAATGAAGATAATAATCTCTCTTTCACTAAGTTGCTATGGCTAAAAAATAATAAATGTGATGATGCTTTGTCAACAGTAAATGCCATATTTTCGTTAGTTGTTACTATTATCAAACAGCATACTGACCAGTAAGTCAAGAATAACAGGCTAACCAACTAATTTTATTAATCCACTTCTCATTCACTCAGAACACTCTGACTTCCTAGGGACCGAAATAGAAATTTTATCACTAAGTCAACGATTAAGTTCTGAGTTTTTGTTTTATTTTAAAGGGAAGATAAGTCAAACTGGCTTAGACAGGATGCTCTAGTTTTGTTCAATTTTTCCCAAGCATGTTTCTATTTAAAATCATCTTTTTGCATTATTCTGGAAGAGAGGGTAACTTATCTCATCCAAAATTGGTGTTTCCAATTTCCTTATATAACAAGGCTTGAATGTTGTGGAGGAAGTAGGCAAAAACTAAGGAACCAAGAAAGATCAAAAAGCAAGAGACCTATAACCTATAAGGTTAAGAGGTTACGACCCTAGGGCCCTGAGGTAAGGTAGATGTCTAGAAAGATGTTTTCAGGTAGTGTTAAGCAAACTAACTTTACAGGGCTTTGTGAAAAGGGATAGAGAGATAGGATCTAATGCTGCGGACAACATTACTGTCATGAATACACTTACAAAGATCATAGAGATCCTACCAAAATTAAGCTGTCACTGCTGTTTGAGAAGGAAACTATAGCATTAGCAATTCATTACTCTTTAAATTCACTGTTTAAAATTAACATTTGTCCACCCTGAAAGTATTTCTTTTGACTTGCTCATCATTGTCACTCTTCCAGTCATTATTTGACAAGGTGCAGTCGGGCCACAAATTAGAAGGAAAAAGAATGCATGATTAGATAATCACGAAGAAGTACACACACCTAAACGATGGTGACAATCACATCCTAAATTTGGCTGTGATGGGTACTATTTGCCTTTAAACTAAAGGAAGGAAGTTGCAGTCAGTATAATGTAAAGTTGTCATTAATGTAACACCACACACTGGGTTCCTACCTCTGTTTTTCTAATGTTTGACAGAAGTGGTTGTAGCTGTGGCAGTATGGAGAGGAAAGAGAAAGTCTGGCTGGCAGAATATACGTTCTATACACTAGAACAGACATAAATATATATGCATTTTGTGGTTGTATATTGTATATAGATAGCTAAAAAGAGAGGGAGGAAATGGAAGGAAGAAATGTCTTCCAGGTATATCCCAGAAAGACCACAAATGTATTATGGTTGGGAAAGGTTAAGAAACATAAAAATAAGATACAAGAGGGCCGAGCCCGTGGCGCACTTGGGAGAGTGCAGCGCTGGGAGCGCAGCAACGCTCCCGCCGCGGGTTCGGATCCTATATAGGAATGGCCGGTGCACTCACTGGCTGAGTGCCGGTCACGAAAAAGACAATAAAAAAAAAAAAAAAAAAAGATAAAGAGCTCCTTTAACTAAGTTCAGGAAGGACAGACTCTACTTGGTACTTTTTTCCACTAAGGATTCCAAGACAGATAAAATGTTTCAGTTATATATTTCTAGTAATCAGAGTATGGTAAGATACATTGTAAACATATACTAAAGGCATTAGTTTCCAGGGAACAATCAGCGATTTCTAAGTATCATTATCTTAAATGCTACAGATGTGTACCTTTCTAACTTCCAATTATGTTAAACTACTCTGTATCAATACAAGGAAACATTCGGATTCTCAGAGTCAGGAAATTAAACCACTAGTTTTTAAATTCTAACACATCTCTTAGCCTCTGTCTTCTTTTTACAATTAATGATTGTAGATATATGCTACAAAAATGTTTGAGACAAACTGAACAGTGTATTAAAATCAAATAGATTAACTTAAAGTAAACACACAGAACTAAAAAGTGGCCAGGTAACAGAACAGAAAATAGCAGTAACAGCAATGACAACTTGTCAGAAACATATTTGCCTGCTCTCATTCTGCTGCAAAACATAACTGATCTACTGTGTAAATTAAGGTAATAAAAAGCGCACCCCCCAAAATTTTTTAGCATAACATGGTTGTAGCTATTATAGAAGAAAACATTTAAATGAATGAATGATTTGAAAATTAGAATTTCCTGCACTTTAACTGCACGTCAGCAAACATTCACTGGATACTCATATGTGCCAGACTGAGACAAACATGAATAAGATCTAGTTTTCTCGCCCACCCAAAGCTTAAAATCTAGTACTACTTGGAGAGAGGGGATAGAATCTCAAAGTCAACACCTAACACACTCATTTTCTTACTTATTCATGGAAATATTTGACATATATATATATATGGAAACAATCAGAATTTCTAATAAAGTGTAGATGCTTGAGCAACGCTTGCTTTGATACTACGGGGCCACAGAACAAAGTAAAGTGGGAAGTAAACATAATTACATAGTAAATCAGAGTGTATCAAGGATCAGCAGATAGCTTTGAAAAGTCAGGTCTCCTGCAGGTCTGTGTTAGCTTGTTTTCTATAATAGAATACCCAAGACTGTGTAATTTATATAGAAATTTACTTCTTACAGTTCTGGAGGCTGGGAAGTCCAAGGCTGAGGGGCTGTGCATCTGGTTAGGGGCTTCTTGCTGGTGGGGACTCTCTTCAGAGTCCCGAGGCAGTGCAGGGCATGATGAAGAGAAGGCTCATGAGAGACAGCCAAACTGGCTTTTATAACAAACCCACTCTCAAGATAGCTAACTCACTACCTCAATAACCCAGTAATCCATGAATCCATTAACTCAATCACCTCCCCAAAGTCCCACCTCTCAACACTGCTACACTGGGGACCAAGTTTCCTACACATGAATTTCTGGGGGACATATTCAAACCACAGCAAGGTCTTTACCAAGTCTGGTAAAATGCATACCTGATTTAGGTGTCCACAGCATCCTTCCTCCACCTTTTACTTTTCTGATCTCCACTACTCTGGCAATAAGATGAGAGGAGATATCTGATCACTACAGTTTCTTCTAGTTTTGATGTTCTATGAGTAAAGCTAAAATGCTTATTTCAGGCCGATCATTACAAGAAGGAAAATGCATTATTTAATTTCTATGTCAGACTAGCACACTCTCTAAGACAACATCTCAGTTTTGGCAAGATCCTGATTTATGTCTCTTTATGGATTCCGATATCATGAGCTCATCCCACACCTACAAATGTATTCATATGTAAGCTTTCCCTTAAGCAAATACAAGGTTGGAGAAGAGGAAAGTGCTGCCTCCTATTCAATTTAATTTCAGAACTCTCCATTATTAGAAAAAGGCTGCCCATTTCTAGAAATGAGACCAAAGTTTTCATCATCACTGTGGTGTCTTTCATTTCACTGTGTCACTCTGGAAGAGTCTGAAAGCCACAGACACTCCATCTTTGCCTCTTGAAGCATCAACAGGTCACAAAAATAATACTTCGCCTCATGGTATGCAACCTTAAGATGAACCCAGGAAATGGTATTCGTTATTCTGTTGGATATATTAGATGTGCAATAACGATGTATTACAAAGTAAATCAAATTACAAAAATGAGCCCTATCCCTTGGATAAAATCCTGGGACTAAGCCAACACCACAATTATTATCTTCTCTGGCATTGAATGTTCTACATAAGTGTTTGGAAGATGTAAACAGGACATAAATCTGAGATTGGTTCTTCAATCTGTCTACAAATAACCATGACATTATATATAAACTATACTTTAGAGCATATATGCTTTGTGTTTAAGCAGTTTAAGAAGTGTATTAGACACTATGATAAACAGAAAAAATGGAGCGTGAATACCGATAAATGCAAGTCTTCCGTCTCGGAAAGTCTTCACTTATTTGATTAAGTTAGGTGAAAAACAGAGCAGTCATGCTTGTAGCCTTTCTTCCTTTTCCCTTTCCTCTCCTCTTTTCATTTCTAATGCGAATCGGAAGTCTATGTGGAGCAGTCTGGCTAGCCCCAGTCTAACCTCCCCATCTGGAAGGGGACTAACCAGCCTTGGGGCTACTTCCAACCCTTCCCAGCTGTTGGGTTGGGGTTTTTTGTTTTTGTGGGCTTGAGAAAGCATATTTATATAAATGATTGCCATATCCTTTGCCAGCTGTTGACCCTGCTCTTGTCCCAGTTGGGGCATGGTTTTCATTTTTAGCAGCCACAGACTGGAACTGACCCTGATAGAGTTAGCACGCTATGCAAACAGCTTTACGCGCTATTGCTATGACAGTTCAGACAATGGATGCACAGTGTAATCCAAGGGACCGGTGTTTCCCTTTGGGCAAATGTCACAGAATCCAGAGCTGGAAGTATCAGTTGAAAAAATAAATTCTGAGATTCACTGTGTTATGGAATAGCTTCTCTTCAGTAGTTCAGACTACACTGATTTCAGCTAGGGTCAGAGCAAGAATTTATCAGCAGCAACAAATGAGACTTGTACGAACCTGAAAAGTTCTACAGAGGCAACTGTTGTCTCTACAGTTAGATGAGAGGTAAAAAGAAGCTATCTTCTTAATTTTAAAACTACTTAATTATGCTTCTAATATTACTTCAGAAATAAAAAAAAATTATATTCTATACTTTACCAAGATAAAAAGATAAAAATCAGTTTGTGTTTCTGATCATTACTACAATCTATAAACAATCACTCCTAAGAATAGCCAATTAGATCATTATGCTCATTACCAACTGGAATAAATCTATGTTTAATCTGTGGATAAGAACAGTCACAATGAACTAGGAAGTTTAGAAATAGTCTAAGAGAGAGTACAGGTGGGGGCTGGGGGACCCACAGTGACAGAAAGGAAGAGTATAAATATTACTTTAAAGATGATTTATCTTAGACAACCAAAATTTCACCTGCAGTTAAATGAGAATAAGAGAATAAACAGCAAATTTTTATAACTTTCATATACTGTATCAAGTCCTTCTGGCCATAAGCACAAATGACATATGTGAAGAATAAAGAAATCTAATTAAAAATAAATTGATTGTTAATGCTTAAAGTGATACATCTACCTAACATGAAGATTTATAATAATTGACAATTTACAGGACCATTCAGTCATTGCAATAGATTATTATTTAGACAGTCTAATTGTAAAAGAGAAAGCGGCATGATAGCTTGTCAAAAAGAAGGCCTGTATTAGGCTCTCTCCCTCTCTCTCCAGGACTGCAGTCTGGCTGACTATGGCAGATGGAGGCTGCCGTACATAACTGTAATGAAAATGTGAACCCTATCCTAGAGGTCAGAATAGAATAGTTGACAAACAGGGGAGCTGGGAGATAGACACTGAAGACATTTCCTGACACAGGCATTTTCAGTCTTCAAAAAACAATCCAAAAGGAAATTTAGCCTATGAATTTAAGAGTCACAAATTTAATATATCTTTAAAACCCTTAGGAAGCTTCAGGTCTGGAATTACCTTAAAAGCAGCTCAGAATTTCAGTCAGCTTTTATTTGAAATGAAAATTCTAAGTGCTGGAGGGATTAACTGATGGGATCTTTGAAGCTTCTATGAACTCTGGTTAACTAATGACAAAATCTGTGAAATTACAAGGCAACATTTTCTTTCTCTGACTCACTGTTTGTAATAGTGAGAAAAAGAAGATGAAGCCATTTGTTGCTTACAGCAGAATCTGACTTAAAATTTCATACCCACTTACCCACTGGTACAAGTTAATAACACAATCTGCAGATATACTTTTTTTGTAAGTAGAATATAACTAGACCTTTAAAAATTCAACATTATATCCCTTGCCGTTTATTTTGATTATTGGTATATTACGGATTATTTCTACCATTTTATTTTGTATGATGTGTTCTTTCCTGCCTTTTATTGCACTAATAGTTTCCTATAATATGTTTTTCTCTATATGTTTGGAAGCTAAGCTTTTATTTCTATTAATGGTTTAACCTTAAATTTTGATCATACCATACTTCAACTATAAATTTCTCTAGGTTATTCAATATCTCAATATTCGTCCTGATTATGCCTTAATTGCCTCTGAACATCCCCACATCTCCTTTGTCATTATTGTCTGTTTTAAGTTCCATACAAGTAAATTATAATATGAAAGATATTGCTGTTCTATTATTACTATTAGTATTATTATATTCAAAGTTAATTAACAACACAATTCTGTGTCATGCATATAACTCCCACTCTCTGAATTCATATTTTCTTGGTGAAGCATATCTTTAAATGACTTTCTTTTTCAATAAGAGCATGACAGTGGTAAACTTTTGCCACTACATGAAAGTACTAAAGGATAATTTTAGCTGGGTATAGAATTGTAAGTTAAGAATTATTCTTGCCCAGCACTTTGGTGTATTACTTCATTACCTTCTGTCATCCATTGTGACCAATGAGAAGTCTATCATCAACCAAATAATCATACCTATGTAGGTGATATGTCTTTTCTCCCTGCTAGCTGTTTTTAAAAAAATCAATGGTCTTCAATTCTACTACAAAGTATGTAAATACAAATTTATTTTTATTTGGTCTGCATAACATTCAAGTTATATTTTCAATCTGAAGACTAACTCTCTCCAATTCTGGAAAATGCTCAGTAATTATTATGTGAACCTCACTTCTCTTTAGTTTGACATTTGATTTGCAGGCTCATCTTAACTGGGAACTATGCTGAACTCTTCACTTTCTCTATGTCTTTCCTTATGTCACTTCTCTATGTCATTTTCTTTGTGTCTTTATATACCACTCCTCCTCTTGCAGTTTAATGGTTGCCTCCATGAAAGCCCTAGAACTCCAGTACAGAATCTGGTCTTATATTGGGCAGTTAGGGGAAACAATCCCTCAGTAATGCTGGGGAAAGTCCAACCCAGAAAATGAGTTAGTGGATTCCTTAGCTCAGCTCCTAAGACTGTCTTTTTCTCCCCACTCCATAGGCATGCAGTTTCATATAGGCCACCACTGTTGTCAGCAGTAGCTTTCTTTATTGTCCTTTTGAGACATTACTTGGCTCCAAATCCACTCTTAGTCCCCAAAATCCTTTAGAACCCTTAACTCCCAGCCATCTGAGCCATCTTTCAGACAACAGGTCTCATAAGTCTCTACTTCTCAGCCCATTGCACTTCTGTTCCAATTTTGGTCCATGGAGGATATTTATTTTAATTTTGAGCTTTGCTATGCCTTCCAAAAATTTTCTTTCCTTTTATATTTTCAAAAGTTTATTACTGCTATGTATTTGGCAAGAAGGCTGCCTCAAGGTATGGACTTTCAACATCATGTTTACTGAAAGAGTTTCCTCCTCAACAAACCTTTGATTGACACTCTCTTTAAGTAATCCATCTTTTGATGTTCCACTAAGCCAAAAGGGCCTTATTATTGTTATCTCACAGATGCTTTTATTTAGAAGCCATGCTGAACATTTCTTATACTCAAATGATTTCCTATAATTTTTAACTATAAATAATTTCTTATACTCTTAATTATTTAAATAATGAGTGAAAAACATTGACAATATATTTTCTCGAATGGTCAAAACACATGGAAAATATCCAACATCAAAGAAATGCAAACTTAAAGCAAAAGGTATCACTTTCGCAAATTGGGTTGGCAAACAAAAGAATGCTGGTACTCACATTGGGAAAGTATAGGTAAATCATTCTCTTACATTGTATATGCAAGTGCAAACCTAACAAGATTTTTGGAAAGTAATTTGTCAATAGATATCAAAAACCCTAATAAAATACATACCCATTGGTCTAGGATTTCTACTTCTAGAAATCTATCCAGAGGAAATAATAAAATAAATGTGCCAAAATCTACAAGGAATTATTTATAGTCAAAAACAACAGCAGCAAAAAAGCCCACAATAGCAAAACAAACAAAATCAAAGGAACAAAATATTCATTAATAAGAGACTCAATAAATAAATCACAGAATGCTACATAATCACTTAAAAATACACACATATACACATAAGAGAAATGAAAGCTTATACCAAAATCTTATCCCAGCAAGTATGTTAATGGGTGACCTATATATTTTTTTTCTTTGTATAGTTATGATATTAAAATTTTTATTGCTGCAGGCCAACGTATGTATCTTTGTAGACAGTAAAAATTAAACAGGTTTGGAGGGAATAATTCTTTCAAATGTATGGAAGGCAAAAGGGTGATAGTATGAACTCAACAAAGGATTAACGAACTTAATCCTTCAACCAACTGGCTGTTGATAAACGCAAGTATGTCCCCATCCACTTTTACCTATTTCTATTACATAAACCTGAGTTCTTGTTCCTTCTTTTCAAGGCCTCCAATCCAATCTTGCCCTGCACCTCGCTCAGGATCACCCTTCATGAGGCATCCAATCTCTCTTCCATTTCTAATTCATCTCTCATTTCTGCATCCTCCCTTCAGATGATAAGTATGCTATGGTTTTTTAAACAAAAAATCCTCTCTTGAAAAGGACATCAAAGAAGAGACATCCTGTACTGCTATTTTTGCATCTCTAGTCATTTCTATTCACCCCGTAATTTGTGATAACTTGTCTTTCCTCTTTACTGTTATACTGCTCTTTTTACGACCGCTGATGACTTATTAATTGCTAAAATCCAATAGCGACTTTTGTGCTTGTCTTCCAGTACCATAGTACTATTCTATATTTAATGACATTACTGATTGAAACTCACTCCCCTATGACATCTGGTGGCACTGCACTTTTTGGGTTTTCTTCTTGCTTATTTGGCAGCTCCTTCTGAACAAATCATCCTCTGTGAGTCTGTAATATCTTGCTGATTTTCAGGTGCTGCCCTTGACCCACTATTTTTTTTTAACTCTACACACTTTCTTTTTCATGTTCTACAGCTACATATATTGATAACTCCCATATTTTTACTCAGGGCCAGGTGGATCTGCGTTTAGTCGTTGATGGAGTTTGGATGTGTTGTCCCCTCCACAACTCATGTGGAAACTTAATTCCCAATGTGGCAGTGTTGGAAACTGATTGAGTCATGGGGGCGGATCCCTCATGAATGGATTAATGCTCTCCCTAGGCTGGGGGATTAATGAGTGAGTTCCCCCTCTGTTAGTTCCCAAGAGCCCGTTGTTTAAAAGACCCCGGCACCTCCCCTCTCTCTCTTGCTTCCTCTCGCCATGTGATCTGCTTGTACCCGCTGGCCGCCTGCCACTTTCTGCCATGAGTAGAAGCAGCCTGAGGCCTGTGCCAGATGCAGCTGTCCCAGATCGTAAGCCAAATAAACCTCTTTTCCTTATAAATTACCCAATCTCAGGTTTTCTGTTATAGCAACACAGAATGGACTAATACGGTCATCTCATAGGTACATCAAGGTCAACATTTCTAAAACTAACAGTTTCCCATTAAACTGCTTCTCTTATATTCTCTCTTCCATTTAACTAGCACGGACAGAAACCTGGGGTCCAGACTAAACTCCTCCGCCCTTCCTCATGCCTGATATCCAATCGCAACGCCTGACAGTTTTTACTTGTGGACATTTCTCAACTTTCTACTCCTCTTCATTTCTCTTCTTTCAATTCCATTTACCTCTGCCCTAGGTCAGGTCAACACTTTCAAGTAGTCTCCCCGATGCCAGTCTTAACCTTTCCTCAAACCTGCTCTCTCTACAGCTACCAAATTGCATTTAAAACGGAAGCCTGACTGCGTCACTTTTCTTCTGCTTAAAATCCTCCATTCTTTACAGCATTAAGTCCAAGCTCTTTAACTAACTTACACTGCTCTAGATTCATCTCTCAGGAGTCCCTGCTAGGACTTTATGTTATCACAAAGTCGACCTCTTTATAAGCTCTTTGAATATACCATGCCTTTTCTTCCCTCTGTACCTTCACTTATGCTTATCTTTTCTACTTGGATTTTTCCTGAACTTATTCTGGATATTACTTCTCTAGAAACCTTTTCTTAAATATTCTTTACCTTCCTCAACTCCAAGCTTGTAAAGGAGCTTAGTGACAAAGACCATACCCTTTGAAGTATGCTGTTCCTTACAGTATAATATGATTTGAAACCCAGTTTCAAATCTATGTCTATATCTTAACACAGGTTTAACATATTTAAATTTTTTTTATGTGTATGCTTTACTTCCTCTCCTTTTTACCCTTTAAGCTCAACATTGCACTGTAAAAGCCCACATTAAGGAACTTTCCTTACCTGTTGTACCTGTACCTATAGTGTACTTATTATATGATTATTCACAAGCTAAGACCTACTGCCAAGGTTTTACAGAGAAAGAAAATTACCAATAGCAATAAAGTTTTTAAAAGATACGTAAAATCTCCTTTTAGTAATCAAATGAGCCAAGATTTAAGAGAAACAACTTTGGCGTAATAAGTCCTAAAGTCCACTTAGCTCCTAGGCTTGTCGTCTATACCAGAATATAAAACAGGAATTGTATGGAAACTCTACTGTGGGAAAATTCCACAGAGAACACTTGTTACAAGCAGTCCCTTTATATCAAAATAGCCTTCAAAACTGATGAAACTACATCATAATAGGTGATACGTTTTGCTAAAGAGTAGAGAGAAATAGGAGGGGTCAGATATCATGGCACCAACTAAACAGATCCTTAAACAGAAACAACAAAATTTGCTACTTTAAAAGTTGGAGACTGTTTAATAGCAAGAAAAGGAAAAGGACTGTCTCTGGAGAGAACACATCCCTGAAATCCTAAAATTCTGCCATGCATTGGTTATTTGGTATGTATATATGTGGGGAAAACCCTCAAAAACTCAAAAGTGCATAAAATATTAGCTGCAATTGTACACTGAGAGATGGAAGTTAAAGATAGCAAACTTTTTTAAAACTTAGAAAAAGTTAAAATTGCTTCGTGGACTAGGTCATGGCTACAAAATGATCTAAATAGAAAAAAAAAAGTCTTAATAATAAATTTAAATAAATAAAATACAGATCAAAAAGGATAAATTCTTCTAAAATTGGGCAAGATGAATTTGGCATGTTACACAAATAGGAGGAAATCTGTTAAAAAGAAAAAAGAAAGAAAGAAAGAAAAATCTTAGCTGCTAATCTTAGGTTAATAGCAAATGACCCCATCCACTCTTAACCTCAAAGACTGACCTCTTGACCCACAGCAAGTGGCCCTGTTCAGAAACATGTTGCCACCAGAGTAAATAAAAAGAGAACATAACGTGCTGAAATTGTTACTGCTAATGGCAAGTGACACACACTTTATACTGCCAATGAGCAAAGTCATCAATAAGCAACCCTAAACATGTTTGTCAATATTCTTGTGGAATGTAGTTTGTTTCCTGTCCTATGTTTTTAAATTCTATTTATTTATTATAGTGGAAAGAGGGTAAAATTATTATTCTCAGCTCTGGTTATTTTAGAAAAAAACAATTAAATATAGACTATAAATCTAAAGGAAAAGCAACATGGGTAGCTGTGCTGGTGATCAGTGCTACTCAATAATTCATATCCATGCTCTCTTACTGGCTTAGTCCATACTAAATGATGAATGATAAGAGAGGAGTTGCACAGACATACCAGAAATCTAGTTGGGAACACATGTCAGAGACAAAGCTCAGAGATAGGAATCTCTAAAAGCAGGATATTCAGACTATTTTGAGTGAGTTTTTAAGTTCTCTTAGTGAAGGACCTATCTTGATGTCCCTGATAACACTTAAAACCTTAAGAGTTGGTTTGTGTTGCCAACTTGACTATAAAAATCAACATGTAGAAATTAATAGTACTTTAATACTCTTGAAATTTTGAATAAATAAGGCTGCTCCATTTTTTCCCTAACCAAATTGTATATTGCATAAAACATTTAAAAAAAATTTTTTTGTTAGCATATTCATTGCTACAAATCCTAATTATTCTTTATGCCTCTTACTCAACCAATCACTCCCCAACATATTTCTGTAAGGATAAAGGAACTGACAATATGGGTGACCTCTAAAAAGAGTAACTGGGTAACTCAGGACAGGAGTAGTAAAAGTTTTTTCACTAGGTACCTTTCTGTATGTTTTCAATTTTAAACTGATCTAAAAAAAAATTTTTTTTAATGTTTATTTTTATTTATTTATATATATTTTTGGTGGTTGGCCAGTAGGGGGATCTGAACCCCTGACCTTGGTGTTATAAGGATGCACTCCCACCAACTGAGCTAGCCAGTTGATTAAAAATTAAAAATATTAAAAATGAAAATTCAAATCAACAAATAAATTACGAGTGTATCTATGATAAAATTTAGAAAGCAGGAAAAACAATATTCAACTATGAAAAGGTATGAATTACAAACAGGAAGCAGGCTCTGAACTAAGCAGCATAAATTTGTATGTGTATACTAGTGAAAACAGAGGTAAGATAGATAACTAATTTTAATAAAATAAACCTTAATACGCAGGTTAAAAATTATTTCATAGAATGTCTGTGAATCCATAAATAAACTATAGTACATTAAATAACAATCTAGTGCACTGGAAAGAGAAGGGACACTATTGTTTTGAAGGAACTGGCTATTGGTGGAAAAATAAAAGTTATATTTCACTCTCCACCCTACTCCCACACCTCTCCCCAAGGAGTACTTAGTAAACATACAGATGAAACCAAATTTCATATATACAATTGTGAATTGTGTATTTTCTTATTATTAGGTATTTCCAACTTGAAGATGAGGTGAAAAACGAAAGCTTTTTTAGCACAAAGTTATAATTTGTAGCTAAACAAGAGCATATAAAATAAAATAATACATAATTCTCAGAGATAACATTAAATTATGTTTAACTGTAAAAGGTAACCAATTTGTCACTCAAATTTTTATTTTTACAAAATGTTTTCTGCATTCAAGTTGTTCAGGAGTAAAAGATGCTTTGACATGCTTTTAATTGATTCGTTTTACACTCAGAGGGAGGATAACAGTGATTTGTGAAAGGATTTTTTTTCTGTCTTGCACACATCTCTCATTTGTCCATCTTAATTCAATTAAAGGAAATAAGGACAGTTTGACCGATGAATGAACCATATTTTAACCGAGGACACTTCTATTTAAACTGGAGTGTATCAACCACTATAATTGTCAGTTAGTTACTTCCGATCTCTAACTTTTGTTTTCAGAGGTCACAGCATGGTCATGGAAGAGAAGAACATAGTAGAATATGGATAATTAAACCATTAGCCCAGTAGCCATTCAAAGAAAGAAAAATTTTGATTATTACTGTCTTATATGAAGATAGCCCAATTCTACTAGTAGCTTTTGCTGAGCTTAAGGCCTATAAATTCAAATAAAATAAAACTCTTATTATGTTTAAGTTGGAAAAATAGGTACTAGTTTTACTATGCTGTGCCTTGCAGGTTTTGGTTAGAAGTTTTTGTTTTTGTTTTAATTAACTTTATAGGGGCTCTAATTTACCTTCAATAAACACAACCACTTTAAGTGTTGAGTTTGATGAGGTTTGTGTAGTTTTTTTGAATGCATAAAGTTTGTAATCATCACCACAATCAAAATACAGAATATTTCCATCACTCCAAAAAGTCCCCTTATGCCTCTATGAAGTCAATTCCTTTCCCCCAACTCCTGGCCCGTGGCAATCACTGATCTGCATGCTACCTTTTTGTTTTACCTTTCATATAAACGGAACCACACATTACATAGCCTTTTATATCTGTCTTTTCTCACTTTGCTGCTTATAATAGCAGTTCATTCCTTTTTACTGGTAGGTAGGGATGTAGGACAATTTGTTTATCCCTTCACCAATTGATAAACATTTTAGTTTGTTTTCAGTTTTCGGCTATTATGAATGAAGCTGCAATGAACATTCATGTACAATCCTTGTATAAACATAGATTTTAATTTCTCTTGAGTAAATACCTAGAAGTGGAATGGCTGATTATATGGCAGGTGGTAGATGTATATTTAACATTAGAAGAAACTGTCAAACTAGTTTAAAAAGTGGTTATGCCATTTTGCATTTCCAAAAACAATGTACAAGGGTTCCAGTTTCTCCATGTCCTCACCAGCTATTGGTATTGTCAGTCTTTTTAATTTTAGTCAATTTAGTGGTACGTAGTATCACTTCCCTAAGGACTAATAACACAGCATCTTGTCATATGCATCGTTGCCATTTTTAAATCTTCTCTGGTATCTGTTCAAAAGCCCATTTTTTAATTGAGTTGTTTTCTCATTATTGAGTTATAAGAGTTCTTTACATATTTCGCACATTTTATCAAAAACAGTCAATTCTCATTATCCGAGGTACTTATGAAGTCACCTAAATAAACACTGAATTAGTGAATACTGAATTTTCAATGGGAAAAACAGGGTAAGGTCCCTATAAGACCCTATGCACATTTTTGTCAACTAAATTACCATTTACATTATATAGGTTCATTTGCCAATGTCTTCATTAGCACTGAAAAAGAGCCAGTCAACAGCATTGAAAACCTGCTCTTCCGCATAACCCTTTTCTTGTATAACACTTAGCTGGTATTTTAAAAATTCTTCTGCATCTGCAGAACCTGCCTTGCCTGCAAGTTTAACATTTTTCACGCTGAATTGCCTTTTGAAACATTCGAGCTAGCCAGCAACTAGCTGAAAAGGGTATAATATTTTCATGACCCTGAGTAATGTGACTAAAAATGTCTTCAGCTTTCAGCCTCTCAATAATGCTATCCACAATAATTTTTATCCGTTGTAACCTCACAAATCCACAAATTTAGCCCAATTTTCTGTGTTTTCCATAGGTTTATCCAAAACTACAGATGTTACCCTAGCATCTTCCCAAGCAACCTCAAGTATAGATTGGCGAATTTCCTCTTCTTTTTCTAGATGTATCGTATTGTTGATTCATAGACACCGAACTCAAGGGCAACAGCACTATAATGCTTGCCTAAATAAAGCTTACATAACACAAGTACTTTCTTCATAAGGCACATCACAGCCTTTCTGCACTTAGGAACACTAGACATCTCTTCAGCACTATGCTTGAGAGCCATTTTAAACATCTCAGCAAACCTCACATAGAAAAATGTAATAAACATATATTTATGAGTCCACTGTAACATATTTAGCTTGAAGCATCATATGAATTAAAATAATATATTTTAATTAAAAATATATTTGAATAAAATATAATTAAATGAAAATGTTATACTTATTTTGAATTACAAAGATAAGGGGAAATATCTCACTAATTTGAAACAATATGGAATTAAAAACACATTTGTCTAAATACCATACTTAAGACCAGGTTTAGACCATACTTTAAGACCTTTATTCTCATGAGCTCTTGATAAGGTAATTTCTTATGCTGGACAACTTGGCAATTGACACATGAGCTAGCAAATTTGAAGTAATGTTTTCTTTTCTAAAAGCAAGAAACTGTAAATTTTTAAATGAAGAGGAATTTCTTGGAAACTTATAATGGCAGATTTTTAAAAACGATATTCAATACTTGGAAAGAAAAGCAGGAGGACCTTGGGAGAAGGTTCTTCTATTAAGGAAATATTTCCTGAAATAACTTAACAACCAGTACAAACACACAGGAAATATCAGTTCATTAAAACAAAGTAAAAAACCTCCTTTCCCTCTAAAAAGACACTGAAAGTAACAGACAAGTTATTCAGCACATGGCCCACAAATTCAAGCCAAGATAAATGCCAAGAGAGCTGCATTAAAAAAGGTGCACAGCCACAAGAACAAAGTACTGAGACATTCAACAACATTCTGCAACAAGGATGAACCTAAAAAACGTTATCACAAGCCAGAGTCAAAAGACTATATTTGTATGATTCCATTTACCTGGAATATCCAGAAAATGTCCAGAATGATGATTATATAGTGATAGAAATCAGATCAATGACCGGCTAGGGTTGGGGGATGGGATCAGGGATTCACTATTAAGGAGGATACAGGAATGTGGGGTAACAAAAATGTTCTCAAACTCTATTGTGGTGTTGGTTGCACAACTTTATAAATTTACTAAAAAATTACTAAATAGTATACTTACAGTGGGTGAATTTTATGGTATATAAATTATAATTATACCTAAATAAAACTGTTAAAATAAAAATAACCAGCAATGAGTATGGTTAGGGAGACAGGGATGAAACAAGCTCGGCAATATATTGATAATTGTCAAAGATGGGAGATGGGTAATGGGGGTTTATTATGCTATTCTTTCTCCTTTCATATATGTTTAAAATTTTTCAACATAAAAAGATAGAAAAGGGGAAAAAAACTATCATAAACTCATAATCCATAAACCCCTCCTCCTCATATACAAACTAGTTAAAATACCAGCTAAAAACTGCTTCGATGACTCTCAGAAATTCTGCGATGCTTTCACAAAATTTTGAATGACTGGACATGAGGAGAGAGCATTTCTAATCTCAAGAATAAAGCAAGATTATAGACTTTTGGGGTTAAAAATGAAATACTATGCAATTAAAAATTTTCTGATCTCTGATCTCTATGATAATAATATCACGCACTTCAACCCAAGAATAAAGGAAAATTTACTCATCACAGACAACAGAGAAAAATTATATTGGAACATCTACCTATGAGGGTACTTTGAAAAGTTCATGGGAAAATGAAAGTAAAAAATAGTACTAATCTTTCCGTGGACTTTTTGAAGACCCCTCATATTTTGAATTTACAGTTGATTCTTATAACCCAGTGCATCTCTTTATGTAGATGATCAGAGTAACAGAAGCACAATCATAACGTCACTGCACCAATAGCCAGAAAGTGCTTTCTAAAATTTACTCAAACTCAAGCTATGAATTTCCAGGACAAGGCAATATGTCTCCAAGAAAAGAGAAGAAACTACACCATTCAAGAGTCAACACTGCTGCACACAAAGACAGATGGACATTATTTGTCTGACTCTGAAGTACCTCACAGATATAGAAGAGAAAATCAATCTGTTGAAAGGAAGAAAGGTATTTTTACTTTATCCAAAATAACTTGAGGATTCACTCTGTTCATTTTAAGCAAAGGAGTTGAGAGCCATGATCAGTCCTCAGGCGTAGGGCCATCTATCATTTCTGAAGTCATCATCCTTCACATTTATTAAAAGTTGGGAGACAGGACTAAAAGAAAATAAGAATGAATTTCAATATATTCAAGACAGGGAAGCTTTTGGAACAGACACAAATAAGGAAAACAGTAATATAAGTTTAAAAATTTTAATATAACAAAGGATACCACACTAGGTCCTTTGTGGAGGACCAAACTTGAAAAATATTTACAACATTTATGATAAATAAAGTGCTTATACTTTTAGTACGTATATATCTAACAAATAAGAAAGAGACCAACTGTTCAATGAAAAAAAAGGCTACGAAAGCGAACAGCCAATTCATAAAAGAAGTGATACAAATAGCAATAAATATTTTTTGCCTAACATTGGCAAATGTGGGGGGGGGGAATGGACAACACCAGATTTTGGTGAGAATAAATGAGAAACAGCAAAATTTCTGTCAAGGGAATGTAGTCAAGTTTGTTTCTGAACGTCAGTTTGGCAAGATGTATACACATTTAAAACATCTATACTCTTTGAGCCAGGAATTGTATCTCTAGGAACTTATCCTGCAGAAATAACTGTATTATGGACAGACATATAAGCAAAGATCTCACAGCAGTGTTTCTAGTAATAACAAATATATGGATATATACACAGAGAGAGATCTGGAAATTGCACAACAAAATGTTAAATGGGACTATCTCTGGGACATGGGGTTTGGGGAAAATTGCAACATTCTTCATTATTCTATTATCATACTGAATTTTCAGTAATGAGCATGTTGATCCACATAAATAAAAAACAGTTAAAACTATTTATATTAGGGGAGAAAAAAGATAAAGGAATAATGCAAGTAATTGAGTATAAGTCCTTTCCTTCCCTTCTATTTCATACCTCTCTCTTCTAAACTTTTTTTTTACCCTTTACCTTCCCAACTATGTCCTGAAACTTTTTTTCAAATTTTATGTTTCTTTCCTCTCTCAAGGCATCTTCTCCAGGCTATGGGGGTGTAGTCTACTCCCTCAATAGGTCCCCTCTCACTGAGCAAACATAACCTGAGCAACTAGGATCTTAAACCACCAATAAGAAGACTGTCTTCACTGAATTCATACTGTAACTGCCTGCTTTATTATCTGGCAACTCAAAAAGAAACACCAATTTACAAATTTTTTCCCCCAAAAGACAAAGAAATTACTTCAGACCATCAAAAGGAAATGACTGAAATCCTTAAGCTCTCTGGCTGTGTTAGTACACAAAACATTCTTTTCTGTGTGTATTGATCCATAAATGGTCGAGCAAAGGCTCAAAGATAATATCACCCATAGCAATGAGTAGCTTCTCAGTGGCTATCAGAATTATCTCATGGCAACTCCACACTTAGTTTTGATTCTGCTTAGAATCCTACGTTTGACCACTACAAGTGGGCCTGCAGAGTTTCAGGCCTTACCATATAAGCATGGGCTCAGCCAAGGATCTAATCATCTCTTGCTCCTCACCAGTCATGCTAATTAACTAACTACATTTTTTTTTTTTTTTTTATTAAATAGCTTTTATCTGCCAGGGACTATTCGAACTGCTAGGAATGCAAAGACAGAAGACAAGACCCTGTCCTCATGGAGCTTATATTTAATCCTCAGCCTCTATGTGATCATTTTATATCCCCCTCACTTCAAGTGTTGCATGGCTAGTATAACTTTACTCTGTGCCTAAAGCACAAAGCCTACTGCCAGACAATGCCATCTGCCATCTGTGCGGTCTGCCTGCTGCTTTCTGTTCCACTGCATAGACACACAGCATGGAAACAATGTTCTCTGATAAAGGTAGCAAGCTTCAGCTATCACTTGCTATCAAGGCTCATTACTTGCTATCAGGCCCTCTTAATTGTAGGGCACACCTATTCTTCAGGTGACCTGACAATCACTCTGGAATACCCTGGGGGCAAGTGAGAACTTTCACTGTTTCTCTCAACTCCTCTGACAACACTGGGTCAAAATATAAGCACATTATTTTCACCCAGTAGTTCCCTGCTTAACAGTATATGGGCTCAGTATTTATTACAGTTTGTTGGCTGAAGAGTTTAATCTCTTATCTGTGGCCATAATCATTTTCTGTCTTGGTTTATCTTCCAAGACTTTTTTTTAATGAAATAATACATCATCTTCTCAGACTCTTCATTAGAAAGAGAAAAGAGAATATTGGAAAGCCCTTGGGATTAATATAAAAATGTACAAGGGCTTCTCTGAGCTTTTAATCAGTCCTTCACAACAAGTCCCCTATACTAATGACTTAATGATGCTTGGAAAAACAGGGAGCACTCAATCTGGTCTCAGACTCTAGAATATCTGAGTACCAAGAATTAATCATATGGCAACTCTGTGTAAATATATGTTTCTAAAAAAATCCCCGATAGCTACAAATTGCAGATATATTTTTATGAAACCTCACAATGAATACGAAGGGCTCTCTATGAATACCCTGCTGAAAGTGTCTAAGGTGAGTCCTTCTAGATGGTGATGATGCCACTAGATCTAGAACAAATTGGGTTGCAAAAAAAAAAGACAGTGACATTTCACCTGCTGTTTTCTAGTAAGGACAGACATCCCTTCCTGCCCTCTGGAGCTCATAAGGATATTCTTGTGTTAATGACCACACACAGCAGACAGATTCAGTCTTTTTGCTTTTCTTTCTTGTAGAATGATTTCCCTAAAGCCAATGTTGGGCAAAATGCCACTAATACCACCATAAAACCTCTGCAGTGCTTGAAGGGAGAGGCAAGAGATAGAGGGTTAGGAGGTAATCAAGCTTACAGATTAAGCTTTACTAAAGCTACAAGATGAGCACAGCCCTTGGTGTATATTAACTCTTCCAGTCCTGAACAGTCCTCTTCCACCCTCATGGCACAAAACACAAAAATCTTTTCATCGATGGACCTCAAAGGCTGGTCAGCTCTAACTTTAAGCTTCCAACAACAGCATCTCTACTGGGGTTTTCTTTGGTGAAAACAATAGTTAGGTAATAATTCCTGTTTTCCCACATAACGTTAAAATAACCCACACTTGCAAACAATGGAATTTTTCTATCCATGCACTGACATCTGTGAGGGACCAATACTGTAGGCACTATAAGACTAGATAAAACAAAACAAAAAAACCAAACATTTTTCTATGACATTTAGGAGTCTGGAAATAGTTAAAATAACAACAACAACAACAACAACAACAAAAAACCCCACCAAAAACTCAATTTTAAGAGCAAAGGAAAACAAGTTTAATTAAAATTCCTGTTTCTAACAGGATGTCTACTAATCTACCTGGTGGAGGTTTTCTAAGGATTGATTCTTTTCTCTTCTTTTCTTTTTAAAATAAAACATGCTAATGATGGGCTGACCGGCCCAATTGCCTAGCAATGGCATCTTAGTCACATGGTGCATTAAACCAAACCAAGTAACTCCTTCTCGCCTCTTGAATTCTCTAGCCCAAGCCCAGGAAAAAGTCATATCATTTTTTTAGAACATAAAACTATAAGACTTCTTTAATAAGTGGATGCGCATCACTTTGCAAAGCTACAGCATCTCCATATGATATGTAACCTTCATTCAGTATTTCCATTTTTTCATATCTTAAAGGGTTATAGCCAGGTTGATAAATTTGGGGGTTCTAATTCCTGAAGGATATTCATTTGATTTTAAGCCATGAAAAATTTCCCACCTCTATTTGATAAATTATATTCCTTCACCCTCACAACTGACTTAAAAGCCATGTAAATTACTCAGATGAACAAAAGCAATTTTGCATTGTAAATTTGTACTGTAACATTGTTAAATGAATTAGATAACAATGACTATAGCTTCCCAATCATAGTTTGAGACAGATAAATCTGTACTTTATTGATAGCAGGAAGAGAGAGCCCTAATCACTAAACACCAGCACAGTCTGGTTTCTGTAGGATAATGACCCATCTCTAGATTCATAACAACAATCTCATTCATCATAATTCACATTTAAAAAAAAAGAAGAACTCTAGTCAAGCTAATGGAGGAAACGTGTGAAAAGTGATTGGATGGGTAAAACTCTGTATGCAGCTGGACAGTCTTAATTGATTATATTGTGCTGCAGCGAAGCCTTCTGCCTTGTACATCAGATCTTTATCTAACTACATTTCAATTGATTTTCACTGATAGTCTTCTTTTTTATGTCTAAGGTTTAAAGTACTAAACTAATAAAAGGATAAAAGACTTTGTGATACAGATTTCAGAATACAGTGTCCAAGCAGGACTTCCACGGAATAAGATGGCAGATTGGGCGTGTACAGCCCAACAAACCAGAACCTGTGAATCTGGGAGGGCAATTAAAAAAAATAATAAATTAGGATTTAGGTCTGTATTTGACAAATTCAATGCAAAACACCAACCCAAACATTCAAAGATACAAGTACCTAATGTTCATTTTATGATAGAATATATAGATGTAGGTAAAAATATTGCCCATTTTGTAGCTATAATACATGTTCTCATGTAACATACCTGTTGTGTTGGCTTAGTCCAGAATCAAAATGCTGTGGATTTAATTCTCTCATTAAACAGTGATGGGTTTGGAAACAAGTCAGGTACAATGTCTACACACTAACTTCCAGTTGAAAGATCTACTGGATTAACTGATAACACTAATCCAAAAATCTCAAAATAGCATTACTGAGCAGAATTTAGAATGAGGGTATAAACCCCCAGACTTCGGAATTTAACAGTTTAATTAACATACAATATACTATACATATTTAAAGTACACAATTTACAAGTTTTGGCATATGTATACACCCATGAAAAGATCACTGCAATCAATCAAGACAATGAACACAGCCATCAGTGCAATAGCTCCTCTGCAGCCATCTCTCTTCTTGTCCCATCTCTATATCCAGGAAACTACTCATTTGCTTCCTATTACCATATATTACTTAGAATCTTCTAACATTTTATATAAATGAAATCATACAATACGTATTCATTTGGTCTGGCTCATTTTACTTAATTACTTGAGATCCATCCATGTTATTAAATTTATCAAAAGTCCATTCCTTTATTATTGCTGAGTAGTATTCCATTTTATGGATAAATACCAGTTTGTTTATTTACCCGTTGATGGACATTTGGGTTGTTTCCATTTCCCAGCTATTACAAATATAGGTGATATTAAACTTTCAGGTACAACTCTTTGTACAGACAAATGCTTTCCTTTTTTTTGGTTGAATACTTAGAAATGGAATGGCTCGCTCATATGATAGATACATACTTAATGTTTTCAGAAACTGCCACAGTTTTCCAAAATGTTTGTACAATTTTATATTTCCAACAGCAGTATATGACAGCTCCAGTTGCTCTAAGTCCTTGCCAAGACTTGGTATAGTCAGTATTTTTAATTTTAGAAAATTTAATAAGTATGTAGTGTAAATCACTGTGGTATTAATGTGCAATTGCGTACAGGACTAGTCTATCAAGTGTATAGTGTATTCCCTATCAGATTTGTTCTCATTAATTTCCCCCTTTTTGAGCATGGTGAGGAAAAAAAAGAATGTCTTTGTAGAGCAACAAACTGTGTGATTCGTGAAATCATATTTTGATCATCTCCTTATTTTAACCATACAAAACATGAGCAATCCTATTACTGGGTATTTATCCAAATAAATGAAATGAGTATGTTGAAGAGATGTCTGCACTTCCATATTTACTGCAGCCTTATTCACAATAGCAAAGTTATTGTTAAGTGTCCATCAACAAATGAATGAATAAAGAAAAAAGTGGTATATATACAATGGAATACTATTCAGCCGAAAAAAGAGGGAAATCTTGTCATTTGCAACAACACTGATAAACCCGGAAGACATTATGCTAAGTGAATAAACCAGACACAGAAGTACAAATATCACATGATCTCAATTACATGTAGTGTCTAAAACAATCAAACTCATAGAAAGAGTAGAACAGCGGTTCCTAGAGGCTGGAAGAGGGGAGAATGGGGTGGTATTGGTCAAATGGTACAAAGCTTTAGTTAGACAGGAGGAATAAGCTTTTTGAGACCCATTGCAAAGCATGATGACTGTGAATAACAATGTATTATGTATTTCAAAATTGCTAAGAGTAAATTTCAAATTTCTCACCACACACACACAAATCATGTTGTACACTATTAATATATACAATTTCAATTTGTCAATTTGAAAAAAATAAATAATAAAAAAACTCTCCCAATGTGTGGCAATCTGTAATAGTATCATTAGAAGGACTGACATTCCTGATTATGATGAAGTTCAATTTATCTTTTTTTATGAATCACATTACTGGTGTTGAAACTAAGGTTTCACTGATTTTCTCTATTGTTTTTCTGTTTTTATTTAAAATGATTTCCACTTTGATCCTGATTATAGTTTTTTAAAGATGGAAGCTGAGGTCACTGATTTGAGATCTTTCTTCTTTTTATCATACGCATGCAGAGCTATAAATTTCCCTCTAAGTACTGTTTTAGTGCATCCCACAAATTTTGACATGTTTTGTCTTCATTTTCGTTCAGTTCAAAACAAACTCTGGGCTGGCCAGTTAGCTCAGTTGGTTAGAGAATAGCGCTGACAATACCAAGGTCCAGGGTTCGAGCCCTCTACTCGCCAGCTGCCAAAAAAAATAATCTTTTTTTCTAATTTCCCTCTGTATCTCTTGTTAGATCCATGAGTTATTTAGAAATGCTAGGTTCCAAATATTTGGGGATTTTTCCAAATATCTTGTGATTACTGATTTCTTCTTTAATTCCATTGTGGTCAGAAAACACTTTGTATGATTTAAATCCTTTAAGTTTATTGAGAATTGCTTTACGGCTCAGAATATAAATTTACTATAGTAAATACTTTGTGTGCACTTGAAAAGAAGGTGGTTTGGTTGTTGGTAGTGGAGTTTTTTGTTTTATATAAATGTCAAATAGATCAAGTTAGTTATTAGTGTTAATCAAATATTCTATCTTGTTTATCCTATTTGTGTCTTTGAGTTTCTTGTAGGCAACATATAGTTGAATCTTGCCTTCTTTATCGAAACTGACAACTTTTTAAAAAATTTTATAAATGTTATTTTTTTACATTCTATGATGTTGTTGTGAAGCAGTTGGGAGGGAGAAGGAGAGCGGAAAGGGGAAGGAAATGGGATGGAAGAAGAGGAAAGAGGACGGGTGGGATTGAAGCATGTGGCACCCGCCAGATTCCCACAGGAGAGACCCATAGGCTTCCAGAGGTGGTGTGGTCATTGCTGGGCTGGGTGCATATGTCAAGGGGGTGTGGCAATAGCTCTTGTCCCCCACCACCCCAGCTCAGGAACCTGGGGCCCTTCTTGCTGAGGCTTTCTGGTCATCAATGGGCAGTTAAGCGTGGGGAGGGGTGTGTTCGAGACCCTCAGCCCCTTGCTGCCCTGGCTCAGGAGAGCCCAGGGTGCCTCCTGTGGTGGCTTGGTGGTTGTCACTGGGCTGGTTGCTCGTGGGGGGTTTGTGGATGAGGCCTTCGGCCCCCACTGCCCCAGCTCAGGATAGCCCAGGGCACTTCTTGCAGTGGCTCGGTGGTTGTCGCTGGAGTGGTTGCACTTGTCGGGGGGTGTGGCCAAGACCCAAGTCCCCCATCCTCAGGACTGGTTGCCAGTGTCAGAGGGTATGGCTGAGGCCCCCTGGGCCTCCCCCCTTCCTGGCTTGGTAGCCCAGGGGACTTCCGGTTCTTCTAGGTGTCATAGGTGTCTTTGGTGAAATGAGACCTTTATTAGTTATCAAACTTTGTCTCTGGTTGTGAGTACTTTGTTTTTTCTTTCAGTTCTATGTTGGATTATCTGCTGTTCCCACCACTTAAACTCTCCACTGGAACAAATTTGTTGTCCTTTGCTTACTTCTAAAATGGGGGAACTTCCTGTGGAGACCAGCACTTGAGCTCTGTGGTTGGGCTAAATTGTTGCGTTGCTGATGATTCCCTGGGGAAGGCTTTTTGTGCAGCTCAGGTTTAATGGTTGACTTTATAGGCACTTCCGGGTTTAGTGAGATCCGGTGTACCTGGGTTGTGTAGGAACTCCAGTCTGGACCTGAGTCTTTTCATCAAATTGCACCCCTTGCAATTTTATATTCCTGAACAGTCTCCTCTGAATGGTCCTGGACTGATTGGGGTGCAGATCAGCTGTCCTTGCTCTGTCCCAGGGTTCCCCCAGTGGGCCCATCTCCCCCACTGCCCATGCTCCAAACACTTCCCATAGGACAGGCTGTGCTCCCGTCCCTGTGATGACTCACTGGCCTCTGAGTGGCTCCTTTTTTGCAGTTTTTGTGACTCCTCACTCTTCTGTGGGTCCATGGGAACCCTGTTAGTGGTCTTGCTGTCCTGGGGGCCACCAAGGCCCTCTTCTACCCTGCAGCCTCCAAGCAACTCCATCCAAAGGGCACAGCTGCAGCTTTGCCAGCTCCTTCTCTTTGTGCTCAGCAGCTCCAGCCTTAAAGTGGTTGTGGCACGGAACAGTCAGAGCATTTTTTTCTTTCTCTCATCATGGCTTCTACAAGTTTCATGCACTCCGTAGGTCTCTCCTCCTCTTCTCCTGAGCTCTAGTGGCCCCACCTTGGCTGCTGTTGCTTTTAAATAGTTGTAAGTTGGTTGATTTGTGGGAGAGAGTGATGCTGGGGACCATCTATTCTGCCATCTTGACCAGAAGTCTCCAATCTGACAATTTTTGTCTTTCACTTTCTTTCTTTTTTTTGAAATCAAAATATTAATGTTTACTTGTACTTTTTGTGGGGTACAATACGTTGCTTCAATACATGCACATACTGTACAATGATTCACTGAGGGTAGATAGCACCTTTAAGCAAGGCAGGAGTGGAGGAGTTCAGTCTAGGGAAAATTTGCCCCACTGTTGAGACAAAAACCTTCTACCTGTTTGCCTGTAAATTATGAGATTTTCCATTCTGGCTGGTGGAAATAGAAATTATTCCCAGCACTGTGTGAGCTCCAGTGAATGTTCCCTCTAATATTTTTAAGTGGTTCTTTCGTGGGCCTTGGGTAGTTTCCCATGTACCAACCAGTCCTCAGCTGAAGGCTTGCAGTATCTCCTCTGCAGATTTCTAGAGCTCTTCCTCACTCTCTCTCTCTCTGTGCAGCTCTTTCTTCTTGGGTACTCTGCCCTGTGAATTCTAGCCACTTTGGTTTTCCCAGACTCCCAGCTTCATTTTTCTTTCATTCATGGAGACTGCTGTACTCTATTTAGACTTCCACTCTCTACAATACGTACTGGCTATAAAACCGGACAATTTTAGAGCTCATTTCATATGTTTCCCATCTCTCAGCAATCACTGTACTTACTTGCCTGATACCATTATATTATATAATTAACCAGTTTTGTTTCAGATTGGAATGGCAAGTCAGGTGCCTGCATTTATTGAAGACTGTAAAATTTTATGCACGAAGTACCCAATTAATGCTCAGAAAGTGAACATTAATTATATTGTCTTTAGAAAAGTCAACTTGCAGAAATTGGAAGAAGCAAATCTATATGAAATGAGATCAGTAAAAAATGGTCCAATATCCACAGATATTCTTGGCTTTAAAAAACTTCAAGTCATTATCACCAATACCACTGTCTGCCACTCAAAAACTCTTGAAGATATGTCTAATAAACAAAAAAGTGTATTGCTTTTTCTGATTTTGTATTTATGAAGGTTGGTGTGGAGAGCTTCTAAAGTACACTGAGGAATCCTTAAACAAAAAAATCCTATCTCACAGAATAGTTAGATTATCCACGTACAAAATCCCAAACCAAGTTATTACACTTCTATTTAAAGGACTGGACATATGAGATGTTATCATCATGCTAGATTTCTTAAAAAACAGTTAAGATTAAAATAATTTGCCACTTTGTTTCAAGTGAAATACATTAAAGTCATTTAAAAGTAGGCTTTTAGCAATTTATGGTCAAAACAATTTATGGCATTGTGTGGAGATGGGAATGAAACAGGTATTAGAACTGTTGAGAAAACATATTTCGTAATGGTGAGGTCTTGATAATTAGCATGAAATACATTTCAATTTTAAATAATATGTTAGCTGAAAGCACAATGGGCATCCCTGCATATTGCTCCTCAAAACAGATGATGATTTTGGATGATTAGGTTAAGAACAGGCCCCTGTCTAATCTTAGCATGGGTGCGAGGATATTTATTCACAATTATACCTTGAAAAGTGATATTTTTCCATTTGTGTGCATTAGGAAACTAGGCAAAATAGCCACAAAACAGTGTATGCTACTCCAGAACTTTTAGCATCCTACATTACTCTAGGACATGAAAAAAGTGAACGTAAGTCATTCCAAAACTGAACTGTGTTGTAATGATAATATAAGGTCTGAGCAGTTATATTTACAATGAGTATAAGCCCTCAGAAGAAGTTAATGAACTGAGACCGACCTTGATCACTGACTCAGATCCTGCAGCACAGGGCAGTACCTGCTCCCTCTCCCACATTTGCCAACCTTTGCTACAACAGTAATCAATTTGCTGTCTTGATCTCTCAAGCATATCATACATTTTTTGATCTACCATTAAGCCTCAAACTTGTGGCCTAATTAAATTACCGAGGAAAAATGCTCTGGAATTCTAGACTTTGGCAGGAGAGAAAATTAGAGATAAATATTTGAAAAGGTGAGAAAATTATGACCTAATCTCCAGGCATTCAAAGTCACTGTTAAAAAGAAATTAACTTTTATTTGATTGCTTTCTTTTTTTTTTCCTCCTCACACAAGATGATGTCAACCCATTTTGCAGAATGCTAATCAAATGCCAAACACAAAATGTAGGAGAAGGAAGAAAAAGAAAAGATTCAAGGAACAAGACAGGGCCGAGCCCGTGGCGCACTTGGTAGAGTGCTGCGCTGGGAGCGCGGCGTCCCGCCGCGGGTTCGGATCCCATATAGGAATGGCCAGTGCGCTCACTGGCTGAGTGCTGGTCACGAAAAAGACAAAAAAAAAAAAAAAAAAAAAAGGAACAAGACAGGTCAACATGATAGGTGTAAACACGTACAGAATTGCTGTCAAAGAACCATGAAGTTTTCCAGAGTGGGGGAGTTACAGAGGAGAAACTGTGGAAGGGTAGAAAAAAGCCCAGAGTTAAAACAGAGAGACAGTGGAAGACCGATGGGGGGTGGGGGGAAAGGGAAATCAAGACTGACCCAGCAAATGAAATAAGCTAATATTGAATTTTGTCAGTGGGCATAAATTTCATTTGTTTCCAATGAGTGATAAACGCCAATGGAGAAATAAAATTATTGCTACTATCAGGAGGTAGGCTGTGCCATACTATATCAGAGAGAAGGCAAAGTGAACCTGTAGTTATAGCAAATATCAGAGAGTAGGTTTTAGCAGCAAGGCAAGTGTACAAGTATCTAAGATGGTGAAAAATAGGCACGCAGAACAGAGATAAGACTAGAAAGAGCAAAGGAAAATAGGTACTAATCATGAAAGCACTAAAAAACATAAAGTAAATCACTGCACGTCCCTTTGCATGGAAAGCCCTTCCAAACACTGCCCCCTGATTCAAATGCATCCCTTACAAGAAACCTTAGTCCTCATAAACAGGGTTTCTCCTCCCACCTCTGGGCTCCCACAGCATCATATTTATGTAAGGTTCTTCTGTGTCATTTACATATATATGGGGGGTCTTCAACAAGTGCATGGAAAGATTTGATTCCATTTTCCATGAACTTTTTGAAGTATCCTCATGCACACACATATATATGTATGTGTATATATGGCTATAAGTTACAGGTCTAATGGGGTAAACAAGTATATATGTCTGCACCATTACTCTGTAAACTACTTGAGTCAGGGGACCATCTTTTATAGCACATAGGACCTAACACCCAGGGTACCACAGGAGGCTCCACAGATACCTACTAGATCGTGTCGGAAGGTTAAAAATACTGATGGTGAGAGTTTATTTCACTCTCAAAAACCTAAGCATCTAGAGGTCAGGAGAGAGACTGTAGTCAAAAGATCTGAATTCGAATTCTAGATCTGGCAATATCTTGCCATGTAACTTTAAGCCTATATGTTCGTCTTTCTGAATTTTACCTTCTCTTCAGGCAGTGGGACTAGATAAGGACTCTGTCAGTGTTACAATTCTAAGATTATGATTCTCCCTTCTCAAATACAAAGCATTTACTATCTATACCATTAATTTTGCAATTAGTCATAGAGTGCCTTGTGGTATTTCTTCAATTTTAAGTAATTCAAATGCATTTATGCCTCATCTTTCCCAATTAAAGCTCCTTGAATTGGGAAAGGAACAAAGGTTTCTCATCCTCCACACGATAAGCATTCAATAAATATTTACCAATTTCACAAATAAATGAATGGATTCTTCAAGAAAACGCTCAAAGGGCTGTAAGCTAGCTTAAGGAGGCCTTGATGTGAACTGCTTTTTAACTAGAAATAGTTGTGAAGAAAGAACTTTTTAAGCTAGCTGTAGCAACGCCATTTTGCAAGGCACAAAACATTACCCTGGTTAAAAGTCCCTAGCATAGGAAAAGTACAGCCTGAGGTTGAGACCAGATAACGAACAGGATATCTGTGGTCATGCACCTGGGCCTCCGCCCGAGGCCAAGGGCAGAACTAGATAAATCGACAACAGTTTCCAGGGTGCCCCTCAGCTGTTTCAAGGACTCCCACCAGTTTCCAGGGTGCCCCTCAGCTGTTTCAAGGACTCCCAACAGTTTCCAGGGTGCCCCTCAGCTGTTTCAAGGACTCCCACCAGTTTCCAGGGTGCCCCTCAGCTGTTTCAAGGACTCCCACCAGTTTCAAGAGTGCCCCTCAGCTGTTTCAAGGACTCCCACTTGACCGAAGTTCACCCCTGGCTTGATTCAAACTAACCAATTACCTTGCTTCTCGCTTCTGTACCCGCGCTTTTTGCTATAAAAGGAGCCCAGAAATTCCACTCGGCGCGCCAGTCTTCTGAAAGACTGAGTCGCCCGGGTACCCGTGTGATCAATAAACCTCTTGCTATTTGCATCCGTCCTCGTGGTCTCGCTGTTCCTTGGGAGGGTCTCCAGACCGACTGACCGCCTACTCCAGGGGTCTTTCATTTGGGGGCTCGTCCGGGATTTGAGACCCCCACCCAGGGACCACCGACCCACCAACGGGAGGTAAGCTGGCCAGCAGTCGTTCTGTGTCTCGTTTCTGTGTCTCGTTTCTGTGTCTAATCCTGTGACTCTGACTGTCTTTCTGAGTGCGCGCATTTTGGTTTCAGTTTGTTCCGGGTTAGTCGCTCTGGGAGCGAAGTGCGGGTAGCGAACAGACGTGTTCGGGGGCTCGCCACCCGGCAATCCTGGGAGACGTCCCAGGATCAGGGGAGGACCAGGGACGCCTGGTGGACCCCTTGGCAGAGGATTATTGTGTTTTGGTCTCACCGCGTCTCGGGAGGCGCGCTCTGCCATCGGACTCTTTCTTCTATTTCTACGGCACTCGGTCTCGTCGCCGTTTCTGGTTTCTTTTTGTCTTAGTTGTGATAGGTCTTTGCGTCGTCGTTCCCCTATTGGAAATTTTCGAGATGGGGCAAGGTGCCCTTACGCCTCTCTCCCTTACTCTAGATCATTGGAAAGATGTCAAAACCAGGGCTCACAATCTGTCCATGGAGATCAAAAAAGGAAAATGGCAGACTTTCTGTTCGTCTGAGTGGCCCACATTCGGCGTAGGTTGGCCGCCAGAGGGAACCTTTGACCTTTCTGTCATTTTTGCAGTTAAAAAGATTGTTTTCCAGGAGATCGGAGGACACCCGGACCAGGTTGCATATGTCGTGGTATGGCAAGACCTCGCCCAGAATCCCCCTCCCTGGGTGCCACCCTCCAGCAAAGTCGCTGTTGTTTCGGGATCAGAAAATACTCAAAGGCCACCTACAAGGAAGCCTTCCGCCCCTCCCCAACCCCCCGTCCTCCCGACACCAGATGACCTATTTTCCCTCTCTGAACCCCCACCTTACCCGGCGGCTCCGCTGCCCCCTCTGGCCCCTCAACCAAACAGATCGGCACCAGGACGAGCACCCAGTGACCCCAACCCTGAGGGACCGGCTGCAGGGACTAGGAGCCGCCAACCTCGCAGTCCGAAAGGCGACTCGGGTCCTGACTCCACCGTAGCTTTGCCCCTCCGAGCCATAGGGCCCCCAGCCGAGCCAAGTGGCTTGGTCCCTTTGCAGTATTGGCCTTTTTCCTCAGCAGATCTTTACAATTGGAAGTCTAACCATCCTTCTTTTTCTGAAAAACCAGCAGGACTCACGGGACTTCTTGAGTCCCTTATGTTCTCTCACCAGCCCACTTGGGACGATTGCCAACAGCTACTCCAGATCCTCTTCACCACTGAAGAGCGAGAAAGGATTCTTCTGGAGGCCCGCAAGAACGTTCTCGGGGATAACGGGGCCCCTACACAACTCGAGAACCTCATTAATGAGGCTTTCCCCCTCAATCGACCTCAATGGGATTACAACACGGCCGAAGGTAGGGAGCGTCTTCTGGTCTACCGCCGGACTCTAGTGGCAGGTCTCAAAGGGGCAGCCCGGCGCCCCACCAATTTGGCTAAGGTAAGAGAGGTCTTGCAGGGACCAGTAGAACCCCCCTCGGTTTTCTTGGAACGCCTAATGGAGGCATATAGGAGATACACTCCGTTTGACCCCTCTTCTGAGGGACAGCAGGCGGCAGTTGCCATGGCCTTTATCGGCCAGTCAGCCCCAGACATTAAAAAAAGGTTACAAAGACTAGAGGGGCTCCAAGACTTTTCCTTACAAGACTTAGTAAAGGAGGCAGAAAAGGTGTACCACAAGAGAGAAACAGAAGAAGAAAGACAGGAAAGAGAAAAAAAAAAAGAGACAGAAGAGAGAGAGAGACGGCGTGATAAACGCCAAGAAAAAAATTTAACTAGGATTTTGGCCACAGTAGTAAGTGATAAAGGGTTTACAGATAAGCAGAAAGGGACCCTGAGCAACCGGGCAAGACCGACACCTAGGGACAAAAGGCCTCCTCTCGACAGGGACCAGTGCGCCTACTGCAAAGAGAAAGGCCACTGGGCAAGGGAATGCCCCCGAAAAAAAAAAAAAAACGACAAAAAAGCTAGGGTTCTATCCCTAGACGACTAGGGGAGTCAAGGTTCGGACCCCCTCCCCGAACCTAGGGTAACATTGACAGTGGAGGGGACCCCCATCGAGTTTCTGGTCGATACCGGGGCTGAACATTCGGTACTGACCCAACCCATGGGGAAGGTAGGGTCCAGGCGGACAGTCGTAGTAGGAGCGACCGGCAGCAAAGTCTACCCCTGGACCACTCAGAGACTTTTAAGGGTCGGACATAGGCAAGTGACCCATTCCTTTTTGGTCATACCTGAGTGCCCTGCTCCTCTGTTGGGCCGGGACATCCTGACCAAACTAAAGGCTCAAATCCAGTTTTCCACAGAGGGCCCACAAGTAACATGGGGAGATCACTCTACCATGTGCCTGGTCCTAAACCTAGAAGAAGAATACCGGCTGTATGAAAAGCCGGCCTCTCCCTCCATCGACCCATCCTGGCTCCAACTTTTTCCCACCGTATGGGCAGAAAAGACAGGTATGGGACTGGCCAATAACGTCCCACCAGTAGTAGTAGAGCTGAAATCAGGTGCCTCACCGGTGGCCGTCCGACAGTATCCAATGACTAAAGAAGCCCGGGAAGGCATCAGACCCCACATCCAAAGGTTCTTAGACCTAGGGGTCTTAGTGCCCTGCCAATCGCCCTGGAACACCCCTCTGCTACCAGTAAAAAAGCCAGGGACCAATGACTATCGGCCAGTCCAAGACTTGAGAGAAATTAACAAAAGGGTGCAAGACATTCATCCCACGGTCCCAAATCCATACAGCCTCCTGAGTTCCCTTCCGCCTAGTCACACTTGGTACTCAGTCCTGGATCTCAAGGATGCCTTTTTTTTGCCTCAGACTACACCCCAACAGCCAGCCACTGTTCGCGTTCGAGTGGAGAGACCCAGAAAAAGGTAACACAGGTCAGCTGACCTGGACACGGCTGCCACAGGGGTTCAAAAATTCTCCCACTCTCTTCGATGAGGCCCTCCACCGAGATTTAGCTCCTTTTAGGGCTCTCAACCCACAGGTCATATTACTCCAATATGTGGACGACCTCCTAGTGGCAGCTCCCACATATGAAGGCTGCAAAAGAGGGACACAGAAGCTCTTGCAGGAACTGAGTAAGTTGGGGTACCGGGTATCAGCTAAAAAGGCCCAGTTATGCCAGAAAGAGGTCACCTATTTGGGGTACCTGCTCAAAGGGGGAAAAAGATGGCTGACCCCGGCCCGGAAAGCTACAGTTATGAAGATCCCTACTCCCACAACCCCCAGGCAGGTCCGCGAATTTCTGGGTACTGCCGGATTCTGCAGGCTCTGGATTCCTGGGTTTGCTTCCCTGGCTGCACCCTTGTACCCCCTGACAAGGGAAAACATTCCTTTTACCTGGACTGAGGAGCATCAAAAGGCTTTTGACCACATAAAAAAAGCCTTGCTGTCTGCCCCCGCCTTGGCTCTCCCAGACCTCACCAAATCATTTACTCTGTACGTAGATGAAAGAGCCGGTGTAGCCCGAGGAGTGCTTACTCAGACCCTAGGACCATGGCGACGGCCAGTAGCTTATCTATCAAAAAAACTGGATCCAGTGGCCAGTGGGTGGCCAACCTGCCTAAAAGCGGTTGCTGCAATGGCACTCCTCCTCAAAGACGCTGATAAGTTAACCTTGGGGCAAAATGTGACTGTGATTGCTTCCCACAGCCTCGAAAGTATTGTGCGGCAGCCCCCCAATCGGTGGATGACCAATGCCAGAATGACTCATTACCAGAGTTTGCTGCTAAACGAAAGGATATCTTTCGCGCCCCCTGCTGTCCTGAACCCAGCTACCCTACTACCAGTCGAGTCAGAATCCACCCCAGTACACCAATGCTCAGAAATCCTTGCTGAAGAAGCTGGGACTCGACGGGACCTGAAGGACCAGCCATTGCCCGGAGTGCCTGCCTGGTATACAGACGGTAGCAGCTTCATTGTGGAAGGTAAGCGGAGAGCAGGGGCCGCCATCGTAGATGGCAAACGGACGGTATGGGCAAGCAGCCTGCCAGAAGGGACATCAGCCCAGAAGGCCGAGCTAATCGCCTTGACGCAGGCATTACGCCTAGCCGAAGGAAAAAACATCAACATCTACACGGACAGCAGGTATGCTTTTGCCACTGCTCACATTCATGGGGCAATATATAAACAGAGGGGACTGCTCACTTCTGCTGGAAAAGACATTAAAAATAAACAAGAAATTCTGGCTCTGCTAGAGGCCATTCACCTCCCTAAGCAGGTCGCCATTATCCACTGCCCGGGCCACCAGAGAGGAAATGACCCTGTGGCGGCCGGGAACCGGAGGGCCGACGAGGCTGCAAAACAAGCCGCCCTGTCGGTCAGGGTGCTAGCAGAAACCACAAAGCTTCAAGAGCCAATCGAGCCTGCTCAAGCTAAGACCAGGCCAGGAGAGCTCACTCCTGACCAGGGAAAAGAATTCATTCAGCGGTTACATCAGCTAACACACTTAGGACCAGAAAAGCTCCTTCAACTAACGAGCCGCACCAGCCTCTCCATCCCGAATCTCCGGTCCACCGTTCAAGAAGTCGCCAATCGGTGTCCGGCTTGCGCCATGACTAATGCGGCTACCACCTACCGGGAGACTGGAAGGAGAGTATTTGTAGATACTTTCTCTGGATGGGTAGAAGCTTTTCCTACCAAAACGGAAACGGCCCTGACTGTATGTAAAAAGATACTAGAAGAAATCCTGCCCCGTTTCGGGATCCCCAAGGTGATCGGGTCAGATAATGGCCCAGCCTTTGTTGCTCAGGTAAGCCAGGGACTGGCCACACAACTGGGGATAAATTGGAAGTTACATTGTGCGTATAGGCCCCAGAGCTCAGGTCAAGTAGAGAGAATGAATAGAACCATCAAAGAGACCTTAACTAAATTGGCCTTAGAGACCGGTGGAAAAGACTGGGTGGCCCTCCTTCCCTTAGCGCTGTTCAGAGCCAGGAATACCCCTGGCCAGTTCGGTCTAACTCCCTATGAAATCCTCTACGGGGGACCCCCCCCCATACTTGAGTTGGGAGAAACACTGGGTCCCGATGATAATTTTCTCCCTGTCTTATTTACCCACTTAAAGGCTCTAGAAGTTGTGAAGACCCAGATTTGGGACCAGATCAAAGAGACATATCAGCCCGGTACCATAGCTGTCCCCCACCCGTTCCAGGTCGGAGACCGAGTGCTGGTCAGACGCCATCGACCCAGCAACCTTGAGCCTCGGTGGAAAGGCCCGTATCTGGTATTGCTGACCACCCCGACCGCAGTAAAAGTTGATGGCATCGCTGCCTGGGTCCATGCTTCCCATCTCAAGCCTGCACCACCCCCGGCACCAAACGAGACCTGGGAGCTGGAAAGGACTGATCATCCTCTTAAGCTGCGTATTCGGCGGCGGAAAGATGAGTCCACCGGGTAAGAACCCCCACCGGCCTGTGATCCTCACCTGGAAGGTACTGTCCCAAACTGGAGAAGTTGTCTGGACCAAACAGGCTACCCAGCCGCCTTGGACTTGGTGGCCCGATCTTAAACCTGATGTATGTGCCCTGGCGGCGGGTATTGAGACCTGGGATATCCCGGGATACATAGCATCGGGCTCGGCCCAGATCAGACCCCCTGATTCAGACTATACAAAAGCTTATAATCAGATCACCTGGGGGGTCCCAGGGTGCAGCTATCCCCGAGCTAGAAACAGGCTTGCCGCTTCCCCCTTCTACGTGTGCCCCCGGGATGGCCGGACCCTTTCAGAAGCTAGAAGGTGCGGAGGGCTGGAATCCCTATATTGCAAAGAATGGGGTTGTGAAACCACGGGGACAGTCTACTGGGGACCTAGTTCCTCATGGGACCTCATAACTGTAGAACGTAACGGTAGCAGTAAAAGCTGTGACAACTCCGGCTGGTGTAACCCCCTTAAAATAAAATTCACAGAGAAAGGAAAAAATTCCAGAGATTGGGCACAAGGAAGAACCTGGGGACTAAGGTTCTATTTGACGGGAAACGATCCAGGTGTACTGTTCACCATTCGCCTAGATATCACCAATATGCCAACTGTGGCAGTGGGCCCCGACCCCGTCCTTGCAGAACAAGGACCTCCTAGCAATAAGCTGTTCCCAATGACTAGCAGGCAACCCCCCGCGGCACAAATGAGCACTGTTACACAGAGCCTTCTATCACCAGGCACTCTACCTCCCACCACGGGTGACAGGCTCTTTGGTCTTGTACAGGGGGCCTTCCTAGCTCTAAATGCCACCAACCCAAACGCCACAGAACATTGCTGGCTCTGTCTGGCCATAAGCCCCCCCTACTATGAAGGATGGTTCAATAGCTCCCCTTGGTTCACTACCCCACTATCAACCATCATCGGGCCCCTAGTACTCCTTCTTCTGTTGCTCATTCTGGGGCCCTGTGTCATCAACAGGTTAGTCCAATTCATCAATGATAAGATGAGTACAATTAAGGTCCTGGTTCTTAGACAAAAATATCAGACTATAGATAATGAAAATAACTTTTAACTCCGCTCTAAGATTAGAGCTATCCACAAAAGAAATGGGGGAATGAAGAAAGAACTTTTTAAGCTAGCTGTAGCAACGCCATTTTGCAAGGCACAAAACATTACCCTGGTTAAAAGTCCCTAGCATAGGAAAAGTACAGCCTGAGGTTGAGACCAGATAACGAACAGGATATCTGTGGTCATGCACCTGGGCCTCCGCCCGAGGCCAAGGGCAGAACTAGATAAATCGACAACAGTTTCCAGGGTGCCCCTCAGCTGTTTCAAGGACTCCCACCAGTTTCCAGGGTGCCCCTCAGCTGTTTCAAGGACTCCCAACAGTTTCCAGGGTGCCCCTCAGCTGTTTCAAGGACTCCCACCAGTTTCCAGGGTGCCCCTCAGCTGTTTCAAGGACTCCCACCAGTTTCAAGAGTGCCCCTCAGCTGTTTCAAGGACTCCCACTTGACCGAAGTTCACCCCTGGCTTGATTCAAACTAACCAATTACCTTGCTTCTCGCTTCTGTACCCGCGCTTTTTGCTATAAAAGGAGCCCAGAAATTCCACTCGGCGCGCCAGTCTTCTGAAAGACTGAGTCGCCCGGGTACCCGTGTGATCAATAAACCTCTTGCTATTTGCATCCGTCCTCGTGGTCTCGCTGTTCCTTGGGAGGGTCTCCAGACCGACTGACCGCCTACTCCAGGGGTCTTTCAGTTGGGAAAGAAGACTGTGACAAAGCTATCACTTATATAAGCTTCTTTATAGGACAAAAATACACCATGAAGGAAATCAAGGCCTTTGCTTGCTGATAAACTGCCAAAAGGAGCTCCTGGGAAAGGTGTTTTGTTTTGTGAAGACTACACTGGCAATGTTGGGGAAAAACTCAACATGAGGTTGTTTCCTTCTTTTATCAAGAAACTAAAGTAGCAATTACAGTTGTCCCTCAGTATCCTTGGGGGATGGGTTCCAGGACGCTTGAGGATACCAAAATCTGCTGACACTCAAGTCCTGATATAAAATGGCATAGTATCTGCATATCACCTACACACATCCTCCCATATACTATAAATCACCTCTAGATTACTCATAATACCTAACAATGTAAATGCTATATAAGTAGTTGTTATACTATTGTTTTCTTATTTGTATTTTTTTTACATCTGTATTGTTATTTTTTACTTATTTTCCAAATATTTCCGATCCATGGTTGCTTGAATCTGCAGATACAGAAGGCCCACTGTAACTACTATGATCATCGTCATCATAAGAATTATACAGTATCACATATTAGACAGACAGGATTGGGATTTACAAAACCTCAGTTTGACTCCCAGTTCTACCACTTAGTCACTATGGTGAAATTATGTAACATTTCTAAACCTCAGTTGACTCATCTGTAAGACATAAAATAGTAATTCCTGCTTCCTTGAGTTCTTTTTTTCTTTTGCAGGTGACTGGTACATCTTTTTTTTTTTTTTTTTTTTTTGTCTTTGTCGTGACAGGCACTCAGCCAGTGAGTGCACCGGCCATTCCTATATAGGATCCGAACCCGCGGCGGGAGCGTCGCTGCACTCCCAGTGCCGCACTCTCCCGAGTGCGCCACGGGCTCGGCTCGACTGGTACATCTTTTAAGTACTAACTGCAGTAATGTAAGTGAAGCATTCTCTCTAAATTACAACGTTAGAATAATTTTTTAAAAATCACATAAATGCCCTCAGAGTGCTTGACACTACTGAAAGTATGTGTGGCCAGGCTAAGTACTGTTGGGCACTAGGGTAAATTATTTTCTGGAGAGGAGGCTTCTTAGGTGAGTTTGTTCTAATTCCTTTGGATATCAAGGTTGCCTCTGGGAGAAAAGTGTCTCATTTAAGTATTCTTGATCCTAAAAAGGCTTCCTTTGAAATATACCAGATAACTGAAGAAACTATTAGGTAAGGAAAGGGCATAAAAAGGAGTAAGAATCTAATGGGTAAGAACTGGTACTGCATTCATTTTCCCAGGCAGGCCCGCTCAGCACTATGCTTCATTGACAGATATATCTCCACGGAGAACCAACTGGGATCATCACATGTCAATGTGAATGCCCATGTGAAGTTTGTTTGGTTCAGTTTACCCATAATGGACCAGGAAAATGGTCCAACCAGGGAGTCACATGTTGGGGTTAACAGAACATTCTTACTGAGAGTTATTTTAGCTATCATATATGTGTACTAACTCTAGAAAATTATAAAGCATGCTAAATACAAAACTATACTGAACATAATTTAATATTCCTTTTTTTTTTTTTTTTTTTTGGTCTTTTTTGTGACCGGCACTCAGCCAGTGAGCGCACCGGCCATTCCTATATAGGATCCGAACCCGCGGCGGGAGCGTCACTGCACTCCCAGCACCGCACTCTCCCGAGTGCGCCACGGGCTTGGCCCAATTTAATATTTCTTTAATGATTTAGAAGACAGTTCAACATCTTGCCACTGTTTCAGAATCACTATACGCATGATTCCATGCTACTTTTATTCCTTTCTATCAAAGGCTTTATAAATATCCCAATACTGATGTCTAAAAAAAAAAAAAGAAAGAAAGAAAGAAAGAAAAGAAAAAACAAAAAAAAGTCATGTCTTTACCATTGATTTCAGTGCCAAACATTATGGTCACTTTAATTAAAACTTTGGTTTATTTGCGTTTTTTCTGTTTGTTTCTGTGACTCCTGGATAAATGGAATATTACCACTTCTTAACTAACATTCCAGAAAGGACTCTGGAATGAAATCTTCAATCTAAACTAAATAAAGACTCTGGACAGCCCTGCATTAGAAAAACATACTGTAGTTAGACCTTCACACCCAAAATATTTTGGCCACTCAAGTGTTAAGAGAATAGAAAGTATTCCATTTCCTGATCGTTGAAAAGAATTGATCTGCTAAACTTTAGCACCAAAAAAATGTTTTATTGAATAACATTTACCATGTGTGCTGTAGTGCTTCACTCATATAACATGAACACCAACATCTATTCTGGTAAATCCATTCCAGGTACTCACTATTATGTCACACAATAGGTGATCAACAAAAATTTGTTGAATGAATGTGAATAGAACGTTGCCTTGATCTTTCCCAAATTATGACTAAACTTACAGAATTATGTATAAAACTTGAACAATTGCAACACATAAACTTTGGGGGAAAAAAAGATGAACAAGATATACATGTATTAAATATAGTTTTTTAAGGTAAAAACTGTAAAACTCTGTCGGTCCTCTTGACTGTCCCAAATCATAAGGAAAGGCAGACCAATTAAGAATGTAAATCACACCCCCTTCTTCCTCATATTCCACCAGGAGCGGCTCCTCAGATTCCAGCCTTGGCTGGGTTGCTGCTCCTCCTCCAGGAGGGCACTGAGACGAGGAATCAGTTTCAGAACGAGAAATATATCCCTGAACTGTTTTACTCATTGTTTTTATTTGCAACAACAAAAAGGCCAAAACTGCAAAATACTATCAGAGAAGTATGCTAGAATAAATGCAGACTCCAAAAAATCTAGTGAACCATACCAATAAGGTTTATTACTGGGATCACCTTGGTCTTGCTGCTGTACAACCGACTGTGGCATGGAAAAAGGCAGTGAGAAATTCTGTCAGGACATCTCCAAATAAAATATGGTGTGCATATCTGTTCTTTCCTAATACCTAGAATATGAGGAAATTCCCCTTCTGTGGAGGCAAATGCATATGAAACATCTATGTGGGGGGAATAAAAAGAAACCCCACTGGCAGAAACACTTCTGCCATTCCATTTGTGAGCTCTCCTCCTGAGAAATGATTCTCTACCTAACCTACCCCCATCCTACAGGGAATCAGAATCTTGATGGGGTTTTTGCTTCCTACATGAACCATACACACTCTTGTAAGAACCATGGCTCCACTTACCCAGGATATCTACCAATAAGAGATCTTCAGTTTTTACTTAAGAAAAAAATGGTGCAGGACAAGGATATGTACATTCCATTTGGGGTGGCAAAACCATCCACATTCAGATCAAACTTTGTATTTATCAACCAAATCTACAACCGGCCTGTAAATGTAAATCAGCTCTACATTTATCTGGCTACTAAACACAAATTTAGGATTTCTTACTAGAAGGAATCCAATTTAGTTATAGCATTAAATGTGCCCCTTTTTTTTCCCCTCTGAGAGAGTAACATAATTGAATTCTGTCCATCATAGCACATCAGTGCTGCTCATCTTCGTCCAGAAATCACGTTTGTACAAAGGCCAGGGAAGGCAGTACTGATACTTTTCCAGCACAGTTACTAGTCAAATATCCACAGACGAGAACGAGTTCAACCAACCAGACAGCAACTCAGGCACCATGAAACTGAATTTGCCAAGGCTGTTGTGCGTGTTGGAGGGGAGGGGCAGCTGTGTACCCCAACCAGCCACCACCCTTGCCCTCAGCTGACATCACCTCTGTATATGGCCTCCTCAACCATCAATAGATTGTTTAAAATAAAGACATCATCTATCTTTTCATTAAAAATGTGTACACTGAGGCAAAGTGAAAGAAAAAAAACCACAGATTTAATCACATGATCAATCAAAGACTGCTTAAACCAGTGTGTACATTTTGTGCCACTGTCTCTGTTTTAAAGAATAAATTGAAAAACACTATGCTTTGCAGTAATGAAATAAGGACAACTGCTTTAAATTAAATGCAACAAGTAGACCTTGTAACATGATCAAAATCCATCCCAGGACTTTTCTAAATTCCACATGCAAATAGAATTCCTCTTTAACAACATTTGATAAGAAATATTTAACACTTTTCATATATTTCCTGTAATTACACATTTATAACAAAATGTGGATTTACTTGGCAGCCAAACCAAAATGTTTCATATTGCTCCTAGATTGCAACCTTTACTGCTGAAATACAGTATACTAAAAACGAAATAACTTTTCTATTTTAATGTGGTTATAAGCTTCCTGCTAGGCAGCAACCTAATTGAGACTTTTGATGTTAGCTTTTTTAAGACATGCTATCCTTCATCATCTGTAGAGTATTTTAACTACAGATCTCTTGCAGTCTTCCCAAAGTTGATGGAGGGAAGGGGGTGGGGTGGGAAGAGGAAGGCCACTTTATCAAAGTCAATGGAAATACAAGGTATTAATTATGTTAAATGAAGAAATATGGGCATTTGGTTACTTTTGTGGGTCAGAAATATTTTAATCTGTTGCTGCCAGCCAGCTGCCTCTCCCTGACACCCCCTTCTCCCAACCCGGCATTTATATCAGCTGCAGGAACACATCAAAGCTCTAAAAAGTGAGGAAAACAGCCACCAGTAGGGCCCTCCCTTCAAGGTTACAGTTTTGCATAGAGTGACCATAGTGTTATCCACTACAATCAGTATTAAGGCCATGACCTTTTTTATATTTTGGAGGCACAGACGTTAGAGAAATTGGTAAATCCTCAGCTCAAGACAATTAAAAAATGAAAAATAAAACTTTTGTGATATTTAGAAAAGAAAACAATTGGTGTACTCAATTGATCCCAGTCAAAGCAGAATTGGATCACACAGATGCAGCTGATTTTTAAGCTTTACTAAGTCTGCCAAGCACACTGCGCAGGAGAGCACACTTACAGGGAAAGGAAACATAGTTGCCTGCCATGATGACCAAACAAGTTTTACTACAGCAATGCTTGGAAACTCTGTACATTAACAGTCAAGGAAGCCAATAGCAATTACTTAAATGCAACGTATTCACTATATGACCAGTGTAGGGACTTTTACAAGGTTACCTAGTAAATTTCCAAAAATCTACTCACTATTTTTACAAAGTTTTTCTGATCAAGGAATCAGATAATATGTTAAGAAGTAAGGTCACTGTAACATGCAAGAATTCTGCAAAAAAATCTGCTTTAGACGATAAAAAGCAACATTTTAGTCAGTAGTACTTCCCTGCACTTCATTTATATCTTTGAATCTAGAAGCGTATTACGAACAAGTGTATTTGTAGGTGATTCTATTTCAATATATATTTTTACTGAAATCAAAGGCAACTACTACATACTTTTTTCTTCTACTTCAACTGCAGAAAATTCTCAAAAGAATTAATTTAACTTGTGGGTACTAATGTAAAGAAACTAATCTTTTGCATATAACACACTGGCAAACAGAACTTACCTGCTTTAGGATTGAGTTTTGAGAGTTTTTATGGTGGATTTTTTAAAAAACAGGAATTCATCAGAACGAGGCAGAAATAAATCAGATTTGTCTTAAACATTACATTACATGATAGGCAGACAGGAAAATCTTTTAGGTAAATATGAAACAAACAAAACACAAAAACAGAGAACACACTACTAGAGTGAAAAGACAAAGGGGCTTCCCTCTTCAGACCTCTGAAAACAAAGGAAATGAACCAAGGGCCTTTTCACTACTGTTAAATCATTCCAATCTTAATCAGAGGTTTGCGCTTCACTATGGTTCTCTCACTTCCTCAAGGATGTTAAAAACACACAAGATTTCTGTATAAAAATATGTATTACAGAACTACAGTAATCTTAACAGTTCAATAAAAATCCACACATCATGGGTCAGGCTCACCACTCGGTTGTGAGTCAGAAATAAAAGGATTTAGAAATATGTTCACCTGAAATCACCTCACAATTTTCTTCCTTATTCCACATACTAGTTCATGGGGGGAAAAGTGGAAATTATACTTTTATAGGTACTTAATTGTGTTAGAGGTAATATCCACCACACAAGGAATTTAAAACTAAATCAAACAAAACCTCTCTCAGCTGGTACTGGGTATACTTTCTCTGATATCAAACCATAGCAACGTTCAATTTTGAAAGTAAGCACAGGTAAACATATTGATTTTCTGTTCCTATGTGTATTTCTTATGAGTAATCAAAGGCAAAAAAAAAAAAATCCTAGCTGAGGTGGTGAAGACTATAACTCTAATCTTAGGCTCTGAAGGAGAAAATTTATGAATATATATGGATTCATAAGTTTGTGCTTGAAATGAGAAAAATTATGGTTACATTTATTTTGATTTGTTGATGTTAAATTGTGTCAAGAAAATATGCAAACTGATTTTTTTATATACACACAAGAAAATAGATACATTTCTGACATTAAAACATGAATTTCATATCAAATTTCTGAGCTTTTAGCATTCTTGTTAATTGCTGACTTTTTTATTTTAGTATTTTTTTAAATATATAAGACCTTCATTTTAAACAAATGGAGTCAGACTAGTCTGGCTCTTCTTCTGATATCTAAGTAGAAACCCTCTATCCATTTAAACAAATATTAGTACCAGTTAACCAGATATTTGTGCGACTTGAATTTTATTGTTAAGACATGAGTGTTGAAATTATTTAAAAGCCTGGATAAAGACAGCCTGATATCTGATGCAATACTAATGCAATCTGTCTAATCTCAGTTAAAGATTTACTACCAAAATTCCCAACAATTGTAATAGCTACAATTTTGAAAAAGGTACCAGCCGTGTAAGTCTAACTTGATTTTTAAAATGACTCAGTTTAACCCCATTAAAGTGAGTGAGGTTAGGTTAAAGCAGGAAACAAATACTAATCGCAAAAAGTCATGCACATATTCTATCACTCTTTCAAAAAATGAAACATTGAGAAAAATGTGGCTTAAGTACTAATATTACAAGACATTTGATGGATCATGTGAAGAATAAGTAATCATCTTCCAGATGCTTGAAAGACAAGAAAATAAATTTTCAATGAATGTAGAATAAAAATCAGAGTATAAGCAAAATATCTATGATTAAATAAAACTTTAAGTGACTGAAACTGACTAGCATTTTACAATATTAATGCTAATGGTTCATCATAGTCTTATTTGCATGGTTAATAGCTCCCATTTAAAAAAAGAAAAGAAAAAAAAGTTGCATGCAGGAAGGAAAAGCAAATGGAAAACTAAAGTCATACGTGGTAAGGAACAGGGATAGAAGAGATAGTGAACTAGTCAGAAATACACAAGAGCAGTTTCCAATGCTGGGTCAGGAAATAAGGTAGTTAGAGAAAAGTTGCAATCTAAAGAGAAAACACTTTTAGGAAATGGCAAAATTAAAACAGAACTAGATATGTAAAAGAGATGAATGAAGACAAGGTCTTCCTGCACCAAGGGAGTTGTTTAGGAGAAACAGTGTCCGTTTGTGGCCAGCGATAATACTTTCCATTCAATAGAGTTTGCAGCTTGCTGATTCATATGATTGCAGGCTGGCGCCCTGCTGGCGAGCCTCTCCACTGAAATTAAATCCACTCTCTTCAGTTATAAATTATAATGCTCTATAAACAACACTCCCATTGGGAATGCAGAGAGAGAGAAATAGAGGAAGAGGAGAGGGAAAAGTGAAAAAAGAGGGAGGGAGGAAGGGAGAAAAGGAGCCAGAGAGGGAGAGCGATTCTGCATGGTCCACTCACTGTTTAATGTTCTGCTCTTCTGCAACAAACAAGGGGAGTAAGTCCTCCACAGATAGCACTCCTGCTGTAATTCATACACTGTTTGATGTAGAGCCCAGAAAGGAAAGTGGGGTGGTAATGTGAGTCTAAGAGGAAAAGCACTTAGAAATCAATGAGTATGCAAGAAGAAAGATAAAATAGATTTTATACATGGATTTTTCAAATATATTATTGAATATATCTTTGAAGCCTCAAGGGAGAACCAAAATGAAATAAAATTCTTGAATTCTATTTAGATAAATTAGATCTACACACTGTGCATCTTTTGATATCCAAATCAATCAGAGGTATTCCTCCAAGATGCACTGGGAAAGCAAAGAAAGAGGAAAGCGAAGTTAAAAATAATCATTTCCAAACGGCCTCAGACAAGGAGTCCAGGGCAAGGAGAAAGTTTAATGACGTGATTACCCACAATACCCAGAGATTAACCACATTTCTTGTGTTTGTTTCTGAATACATATTTCATAATTCAGTGCTAAATTTATAGAAGAGTGATGCCACAATGGCTTACATGTTATAGAATTTGTCTTTAAAAGAGGTGGTTTTAAAAGGGAAAAAACCTGCAAATATTCAGCTTTGTCAATTAGCTAAATAATTCATGAAAGAGGTCATCATTGAGTTGGTTTGTATGTACCAGTTTCTGGCATCAACTTATACCCATATTCCAGATTTCTTCTGTGTATGTGAATCTTCTTTAGGAGTTATTTATGTTCCAAAGCAGGGTAGAAACAATTATTATTATACGCCAATTAATATTCCAAGGACTCACATCTACAAATTACTAATCAACTACAAAAAGAAACAGTTTCATAACAAAAAATGCCTTTGCAATTTCTTCCCAAATACATGGGAAGAAATACATAAACATATACGTACATTCCCAAATACATAAAAATAAAAGGGAAGGCAGGGGTGGGAGGTGGGAAAGCAAGCCCATTCAAAGCTGGTTGCAACGTGGTTTAGGAAAGGCAGCAAACCAACAAAACTGAAGATACTGTTTCAGGTGTGGACACTCAAGACAAACAGAATCCTCCCCAAACCACACGCTGCCACTTCTCTATCTCATTTTGGCAGACCTAAGATTGCTCTAAGTTCCCCCCCAAAGAAACAAGATAAAAGAAAACGCCACCTTTCTCCTGAAGTCACAGAATGAAGAGGGGAAGGAAGGGTTACTGAAGTTCCAGTTTGAGACCTAAAGTAATTTTACCAGGATGAACTCCAAACCCTGAAAAGAAGACTTAAATTAATACACCAACTCAAACCTTAACCAGAGAATTAGTAACAACTCAGATTTTACTTTTTTTTTTTTTTGGAAGTGTGTCTGGCCGACTGTCTCTGTGCTTTCGGCTGTGGTGCATACCAAGTAAATTATTTGCTGATAGGTGAATCTCAGCAAATGCTTTTCTTCCTTTGAATGCCTAGTGAGCTTGTTGGGAAAAGTCATTTAAGTCACTTAAAACAATCCCATGAAAAGTAAAACTCAATTCTGAAATAAGAGTATAACTTAGAGCTTAAAAATAAATTAAATAAAGGAAACATTAAAAGATAAATGGAGCAGGATGCTCTGTGGCTGAGGTAATCTGAGTGCAGAGGGAAGGAGGGTTACGTTAATAAATGATTAAAAGGCCTTAACAGGGGCCTATCGGGTTGACCAGGAAAGCATTCTTCTCTGCTCCTCCCAGACACCACCTTTTTTACATTTGTTCTCAATGCCGATCAATATGGTTTTCATTTGCTGATTTCCATAATGCCATATGTGATCTGCCAGCCTGACATAATGAAGCTAGAAAGAGCTGAAGTCATTCGAACATTCTCGCTGGCATGACTGTCGCCAGTTCACCAAATGCCTGTTATCTGAGAGCCAATATCTTTCTCTTGCTTACTGACAAATACCAGACAGGTTTGCTTCTAGGCAGATGTAAAAATTCAGCCTTGGGTGGCAAATTTAAGGTTCAAATTAAATATTACATGTTCTCTGTAGCTTTTTTTTTTTTTTTTTTTTTTTTTGGCCACCGCTCTAACCTGTAATCTAAATTTGATTAAATTTTTTAAAAATTTAAATGTGAATTGTCCACTTCTGAACACAAATGCTCACTTCTGTCGATAATGCAATAAATCACATAGAATAAAGCACAAATACTTTATGATACCACCAAAGCCTCAGAATAAATTTATTGCCCAAATTCAAGTTTTCCTATAAATACTATATATCATTTTGGTTGGCTCACTACAATTTGTCTCTGATAACTTTCACCAAAATTCATATCAAACTGTATGTTTATTAATTTTTCACTCTTTGCTAAAGTTTTTTTAACCTGTTCTCTGGCATGAAGAAACATTGTTTTTATCATATGTAAGCTTTCTATACTTTTTAAAAACTTATAGAGTAAAATAGGTTTGTTGATATCATCTCATGAGTGACCCATGCAAGAGCCTTCATGATGCCTGAAACGTCTCATTAAAAATTCTCTGCACTGTTTATTGATTTTTCCATACTCAAAAGACAATTTCAAGGAAAAGTGCAGAGAAGAACAAATTTCTAAAACAACAAAAAACCTAAAAAACAGTTGCATTTGATCAAAAGGACACTTTTATTTTGCATTTCAAAAATTAAAATATATTGGTTACAACATGGTGCTGATTACACTGAGGTACAGGGTTCAATCTCTATACCAACCAGCCACCAAAAAAAAAAAAAAAAAAAAAAAAAAATTAAAAAATTAAAATATATTTAGTGCTAGTACCTTCATTTACAATAAATTTTATTCCTTTTCATGTTAAATAATAAATATGCTGGTGATTAACTGAAGTCATGCTTTAGTTTTCAAGAATGTGACCAAGGTCAAGGGTTTGGGATCCCCTTACCAGCCAGTCACCAAAAAAAATAAAAACGACGACAACAACAACAACAACATTTTGCCAAAAAATCTCCCTGAATTCTTCAAAAAAGGTGAATGTATCATGGTTGGGTCAGTGCCCAAAGTTTTATGAATAGTTACATCTCCAAATATTGCATTTGCTCCAACTGTCAGTGCACAGTCTCTGCTGTATTACACGAGTTTTCTTCTCTCCCCTTGCTTGCTGTCTCCCTCCCTCCAGCAAAAGGCATGCTGGTTAAAAAACAAAACAAAACTGAAGGAAGGAGGTGTGACAAATATCTCAAGGACGGGTTCTTGAGGAAAGCAAAGCGGTAATAAGGGAGAAGCATCATGCTCACATACTCAACCCTACTTCCCTTCTCTAAAGGAATAGATTACTGTCTTCTTTTTCTTAATTCCTTTATCAGCAGTGAGAGGATACTAAAACAATGAGATCTTTAAACTGGCTAGTGTTAGAATACAGATTATTCAATTTTTGTTGTTGTCGCTAGTTGTTTGTTATTTCTTTTTGAAAACAGCAGTAGATTCTACCCTCAAATGGGAAGATCAGAGTTCACACATCACCTTGTTACTGAAGAATCTTCCACGAATGCTGTTGAGTTCTGGTATAAAAGTTGATAAAGAGGTAAACAGTGAAGTTTAGCAAAAGCGAACAAAAAATAAGAATAAAAAGCAATACAAGGATTCTAAAGGCATACAATGATGGCAAGAATGCATTTCAGGGGCCTTTCTCTGAGGTTCTGAGACTTTTGAATTACAGTAAAGCAGAGGATAAAGAACCTGTAGTCTGTTTACAAGTAACAAGCTACCTTCTCTTATGATTAAGTAGACAGGAGACATTACATTGGGGCGCTGGTAAGGTTGGCGAGATTATGTGGACAGTGTTTTAACACATTGAGTCATCTCTTTCCCTCTGTTATTCACAGTAAAAAGAAATTACTAAAACAGTAAGAAAACAGAGAGGAAAGGTAATCTTGCTTACAGACGAACCAAGAAGCAGAGCAGGAATGATATTCTCAAAGTCTAGCGGAACTGGTGGCAGACTACCCCATGGGAGACTTTGCCACTAACATTTTGCTTTACTTGACCCATAATTACCACACTGAAGGAAAGGTTAGATTAACACTGTCCTACATCATCACATTATGGTAACAATAGGTTAGTTAGAATAGTTGAAAGGACTCTCATAGAAGGTGAGATTCCATACAATCAGAAGACCTCTAAAGTGAGGTAATGGGGGGCGGGCAGGCAGGAAAAGACCACCTCTTATTTTCAGAAGCTATAGGAAAAGAAAGGGAGTTAGTTCCATGTACTACTGAGGGATGGGGAGAAAATTATGAAGGTTCTTTTGAGCTCTAGTAAGCTCAGGAGGATGAGAAAAATCGTGAGTGAGTATAGGATGATAGAAAAATGTTTGTTTTTTTATTTTTTGGCAGCTGGCTGGTAAGAGGATCTGAACCCTTGATCTTGGAAAATGTTTTTTAAAAGAAGAAAGTAGAAAAGGCATTATCTCCTACAAAGTCCAAACTGTATAAAAAACAGCAGATCAACAATAAGTGGTTCCTCTACAGAAAAAAAAAAAAATCTCAGGGAGGCTGTTTGTAGATCCTTCACCCCACTTGGGTAAGCATCGCTCTCACTGTTCTGTAGAGACAGCGGGGTACCCCCAAACTCAAGGGTCCCTTGAGGAAAGAAAACGACCAGGAATCTGTAGCATTGATTGGGGTGACTGTGGCCTTTTTTTTCTCTTTTTTTCTGGAAGATAACCTCAAGATTGTATTGACTTCATTAAAAACAATAACAAAAAAAGATGAAGCTTAGAACTGGATCATTTGGCCCTTTCTTATCTCCTTGCCATTCCAAATGCCTGCATGACTTCATGGCTACCATCTTTCAGATGTGTGTGGTTGGGCTCAACACACGCAAGCCTCAGCACTACCTTCTTCATAGTTTTAGCCCTTTTCTGGAAAGTCAGCTTAGTGTGCCCACCGTGGCCACTCTACTTCAAATCATAATACCACGTTCCCTGGGCAAACAGAGAATCCATGCTCTTCTTGTACTGTACTCGTGGGGCTGGTGTGTCTGCCACCCTTCTCAAAGAAAGTCCAGCACATTTTAGGAACGTTCACCATGACTGCAGGCGCACTATTGGCATGGAAAGCCTGGGGTCTATCTCATTACCAGTGAATCCACAGCACAGGACCTGGCATACCGTAATCATTTCAAAGCATAGATGTTGTATGATAGAGATCTTTAGAAGCAATGAGAGGATTTACAAATGTCCTTAACAGGTTTTTGTTTTTTTTAAAAAAAGTAGTAAAAGAAATAAAGGAGAAACAGAAGAGGAAAAGTAGTAGTAGTAGTAATAGCAGTAGCAGTAGCAGTAGTAGGGGTGGTCACTGTAACTTTAAATGACAGGCATAGGTGAAATTCAACTGTGCAGGTGTGTCTACACAGAAATCTGGGGCTCAAGGGCCTTCTCAGCACTAGAGATTTACTCTCCTTCAACTGGACTCTCAGGGAACTCTGAACTACAAAAAATGGTTTGAACAAGGATGGAAAACCAGGATCCTGTGTAACGGAAGGATTTATAGTCACGTTAGCAAGTGAGAAATGAAACGACGAGGTAAGTACCTTATTAGTAATGCTAAGGTCAAGACCAGGTCAGGACGGGTTAAGATGGAAGAACCCTCTCACAAGCTCCAGAAGCATTCTGGTTGGTTAAAGACATTTTAAACTTGGCCTCGGTTTCCTTAACTATAACATCAACAACCAAATGCAATTGTTAGGAGTTATACAAAAGCAAATCTAAGTATAAATCAATTAATAGGAATTAATGAGTACTGCTGAGAAACATACCTGTCAAAGACAGATAAAGGACTATTTCATTTCTTCATCTTTTGTAAACTCTATGCTGATAGCAGAATTTCTATTTCTAGAACGGGAAGGGCTCTATCACACATCTTCTGTGATTGCTCCCACCTTTCAGTCCACATGGGTGGTGGTTATTATTTTTAATGTGTTCCTACTTCAGTAAGTCATAAATAAGCTTACCTATTCAAATGACCACAAGAAATGATGAGAAATAGCACACTGACCCATAAGCTGCAAAGACCCAGAAGGCAACACTTAAAACATAAACTGCCAACAGCAACCTGATCAGGATTCATAAATCAGAGCTGCAATGGCCCTAAAGAGTGGGACTGAGAGCTCCAGTAATTGCAGCCTCCTGTCTGGGAGCATACTGTAAAAATAGCCACATAAGCAATCCTTCTGTCCAATCAATAGACTCCTATTAACCTCCTGGCCAATTACAGGATGATTGGCTAAGCAAACAAAGAATTATTGGCTGTTTAGTTGGGACTTGATTCAGGCCTCCCTCTTCCCCTGTTTCTCATTCTGTTCCGCCTCTCCTCCCCACCCCCTTTCCTGTTAGGAAAAAACATCTGCAAACACCTGATATTCATCTAAGTCTCTGCAGTTGTACAGTCTTGTTAAATTGTTACCACCTTTTCCACAAGCAGTTTTGGCAATTAACCTCATGGCCAGAGACTTCAAAGAAAACAACTGTTGAGTTTAACCTCTCTGAGCTACCATAGATTCTTTTATGATTTTTCCTCAAACACTTTCATCCAGAAAGGAAAAATGCAGACTGATAAAATTGATGTTTATTTTAATATTTGGTTAATTTATTAAGAAGACAAATGCCTCAGACATTTGCCATAACAGGGTGCACTAACTTTTCAAAGTCTCCATAAAGTGGGGTTTTGTTTAATTTACATTCCCAACACATGTGTGCTTCTCTGCTCTTCCACAAATCCTACATTTGCTGGAATCCAAGGATTTGATACATTTGACCCTCTCTTGCCCCTGTTCACAAATCTCTCATATGTTTCTCAAAACTGTTTAAAAGTTCAGAATGAAAAATGCATGTAAAATTAATGCTAAGGACCAAAGTTGCCATTAAAAATCTATTTTCATTTTATATTTTTACCCTCACAGATACACTTTTTACATTAAAAGCAAGGCTAATCCCCAACTCTCATGAGAATAAACTACTAGCAATAAAGATCAAAATATATGACTGAACAAGCAATACAATTCTTCTCCAGTAATCTTATGGCCTAAGTATTTCAGTGCAATTTACGCTATGTAACCAGCTTTTTACAGCTGTATATAATAATAATAATGGGCCTGATCCTACCAGCTGAAGGTAAGTTTGTGGAGGTGTGTTCGTTAACTCCTTCAAGCCACAAAGTTCATTTAGAATTTTAATAAAAGTGATTAAATATTTAGTAGATTCTGAGAACTACTGATTTCTCCTCTCTCTGTGCAAGGTCAGGCCTTGTAAAATTGCCACTAATACTTTTGCCACTCTTTGTGAAACTTGAGGAACTCTGGAAACGATTTAGAGAATTCGTGTAGCTTTTTCTAAAAGTACCAAGGGGTTGAAAAAAATAAGTCTGTAGCAAAGGCAACAGAGCTTTTGTTTGATATTTACAGTCACCAATACCTTCATGTTATAATTAATTCCACAAAAGCCATAAATAACTTTTCTAGAAAATGACCTTCTACCACATGATACTGTGCCACATGATTTGATAATTTTGTTAGGGCCTGGCTTTAGCCAAACAGCACATTTTCTGCCAACAGCACCCAGCATGCCATGAGTCTAGGGGCGTCAAGGAGGAAGCACAGTGACTGAAGTCAGACCTGGAGTAGGTTTCTACTTTTGCTTCATATTAGCTGTGTCGAGAGTGGTCAAGTACAAATAATGATACCTATCTTGTAGGGATGTTATGAGGATAAAATGGAGTTGAGTCTATAATGTAAAAGTCACAAACTGTTTTAGCTAGCCTGTACTGTTTTAAAAACCAGGAACTATCCATAAAAAATGTGAATTTCCTGTCTCTCTTGACTAAATGGAAGGTCTGGCAAAGCCGAGCCCACATTTCTGCAGTGGCGACCTTAAATGCAGGTAATTTGCTATCGCTTCCATCACTTAAACCTGGCAAACTTAGCATCTGAGTTTTTGAACCCTCCATGAAATGGTTTAACACAGTGTTTGGAACAGTGTCTGGCACATAATGTTTGGTACACAGTAAGTACTCAATAAAAGGTAACTTTTTTTTTTTTGGCAGCTGGTGGTATAAAAGGTAACTATTAGAAGAAGAACTACCACACCAAATAAAATCAGTTGACTCCAAATTTGAGGGAGTTTTCATAGATATATCAGCTAAATATTTTATGAGGCAGAGATATACAAGTGCTAATGTCCCCTCCAAAACTCATAGAAGCTTGATCCCCACCGTAACAATGTTTAAGAGGGTGGGAAATTAGGCTATGATATTTGAAAGGTGGAGTCTTCAAGAGGTGATAGGATTGTGAGGACTCTGTCCTCATGAATGGATTAATTCATTCATGGAGTAATGGGTTAATGGTTTAATGGGTTTGCAGGGACTAGACTGGGGGTTTATAAGGAGAGCAAGTGAGCATGTAAAAGTGCTCTGACCCCTGCTCGCCACGTGACACCATCCAGATGCACCCCATGAACCTTGGACTTCCCAGCCTACAAAAGTGTAAGAAACAAATTTCATTTTCTTATCAATTACCCAGTTTCAGGTATTCTGTTATAAGCAACAGAAAACTGACTAATGCACCTTGTATCAAGCTCAGGAAATAATACAAAAACTTCTGTGTGAGATGCACACACAGTTTTCTAAAACTTCTTAGTGCCTCTACTTACCTAAAATTCTGATAGCACATTTAATAATGATTCTTGTGGAATTCAGCACATACTTTATGAGGGTGCTTCAAAGAACCTCATGGAAAAATTGAATTAAAAGATGGTGTGAATCTTTCCATGAACTTTTGAAGACTGCTCATACCTTACATTGGTACTTGCACAATCACCTTCTCAAGGTCTCAAATGTGTATTCCCCAAAGCTTTGCTAAGAATATAATAATACCTTTAATTCAGGCAATTAGGGAAATAACCAGTCTGAAACAAGGAAAAAGGTGAGTTAAACTTAAAAAGAATATTTACTGAGAAGTAAAAATCCATTAGCTCTACTTTGAAATGAAAAACAACAATAATTAGGAATATCACTATCTATATGTAAGCTTGAAATGTTTTCAACAAACTTTACTTACATATAGTTCAAAGATTAACCTCAGTTCAGCAAAATCATACATTCTGAATTCAGGGATCCAAATTAAGGACTTGATTGTGTTATCACCTATAATCCCATCCTTTTACTCTGAGGTTTACAAAGAAAGAAACTGAAGAACATTGTCAGTGGGGGATCAAAGCCTAGAATTCAGATCTGCCCCTTTAGCTCAGGATTCTTTTCATTTTTAAATTTTACTTCCATTTTCAAAGCCATGAAAACAACCTACCAATTTGATTACATCATTTTATTTTATTTTATTTTATTTTATTTATTTATTTATGTCTTTTTCGTGACCTGCACTCAGCCAGTGAGTGCACCGGCCATTCCTATATAGGATCCGATCCCGCAGCGGGAGCGTCACTGCGCTCCCAGCGCTGCACTCTCCCGAGTGCGCCACGGGCTCGTCCCTGATTACATCATTTTAGACTTACTTCTTCAGGGGGAGTGGGTAGGAACACTCCTAAGGGGTCAGTCACTTTGAACGATATATATTTGAAAGCAATTTTCAGCATTACCCAAACTGATACACAAATAAGTGACCTTGTGCTCCGGAACAGTACTGTGCCAGCTCTCTGGGCTAGGCAGTGCATCAAAGAATGAGTCCTCTTGGAGCAGTTGAAGGACTTTAGGAAAAAGGACAAAAACATGTCTCTAACAAGAAGATAACAGGTAATCACAGATTCTAGGAATATCTTGGAAGCATCCTGGGAAGGTCTGGCGGTGTCTGCAAGCAAGTAGTCAGAGTTGAGATTTATGAGAGAAGAAAAAAATGAAATATGTCATGTACATGAAGTTCAAATCAAACCTAAAACTTCCTCTGTCCACTCTTGTTAAGAGGACTTTCATATTAAACAGAACTCTCCAAAGACGATGATTTCTGGTCATTCTCATTGTAAGATTTAGATTTTTGATTTCCTTTTAATTTTTATATTCCTTGTCAACTTAAGTAAAAGGGGGGAGGGATATTTGTGCTGCACATTTAAGAACAATTTTAAAAAGTCACATTAAATGACACAAGGGTCTGGTGCGATGCTGTACAGTTCAATGAACTCCTGCACAGATCAGCAAGATGGTTGGAAATGCCTCTCTCCGTCTGTTTTTCATCTCCAAAGTCTGTGTACTCAGTAGAGTGTGAAGAGAGGCTCTCTTCTCCTCAGAACATTCTCCCAATGGCCCGCCCCCAGCCCCCACCCCCTGTCCATAGCCCCTGCAGCGGAGAACAGGAACTAGAGCAAATGCTTTTGTGAATTAAGAGATCTTGTGAGCGTAAATTTGGTCAGGCTGCTCCTTTCTGCAGGCCAGACCCCGCTGCTGCCCCAGGATGTGAACTGTCAGTTTGCATAGCTGGTGATGAGTTGCAGAACCATCAGCAAAGGTGAAGACGGCAGAAACAAGAAAGATTCAAGACTGGTGGAAATCATTTCACAAGGAAAATTTCAGCCATCAGTGGGAGGAAGCTTTGAAAAATGCTGCCATTTCCGAGTCAGAATGAAGGAAAAATTAAATTACTGCCGGTGAGGCGAGCCAAAGTTGCGTCCCCTCCAGGGAGAGTTTTGATAATGGTAAACATTTGACAGCTGGCCTGGAGTTGTTATCTTGTTCTAACAGTTGTTATGGTCTAAATGAATATTTCTGATAAGGACACAGAAAGAAAATTTTAAACACTTTTTATATTTTTATGTTTTAAGTCTTACGGTGGTGAGCCAAACAGGTTCAGAACAATTTGTCACTGAGGGCCTACTCAAAATGCTGTAATGACCCTGGTCTGGGAATCTTACCAGTATCATTATTTCAGTTAATCTATATGAAGTAATTCTTTGATGTAAATCAGCTTACTAAGAAAATATCTTTAACCTTTAGCTTCCTCAGCAACCTGTAAAAACAATTCCAATAGGTGACCTGAAGAAGTCAAGAAAACAAAAGGTTAATTAAAGGAAACAAATTATGGGCTCAAGAACATGCAGAGAAACACCGCATTGTTAGGTGACAACTGTTCAGCTATTGAGGATCAACAAACATAAAATTTCAAACTTTCATAGATTTTATTTTCTAAAAACTATTAGGCCAAATATTTCAGAAAGGTAACAGAGATAAAGTAGTCAACATTTTGCTTACTGGGTGTCTGAGCGTTGTGCTTTACCACAAGATGCAGAATGCCTGGAGGGACATTTCATTATAAAACACTTGCTCAATTTCTATATATAGCATAAGAAAACAAGTCTGAGTTATTGTCTGAAATGTCCCAGGTCTTCACAAGCACTGGAACTGTCATAGCATCTAGACACACATGTAGAAAGCTCAGAAGCGATGGGAGGGAGTCCCTTACTTTATATGGATTTGCTGATAGTTGTGAGACAGAAGCAAAATCCTCAGAATACTGTAACTCTCTCAGTCAACTTTTTAAAAAGTATATACATTCCTAAGTTTTTTTTTTTTTGGTGGCTGGCGGGTACTGGGATCGAACCCTTGACCTTGGTGTTATCAGCACCATGCTTCTATCCAGCTAAGCTAAATGGCCAGCCCTCTACAGTTTTCATTTACTCTGCTTCTGACATTCCACTAGACAGGAGCTTTCCGGTAACAACAACAAAAAAAAAGGGGACAAGGGCAAAAAGCACAGAGAAGAAAGTAGTCAGAAAACTGTCCTCCTCCAGAATGAACATAAACTTACAACTTATTTTCAGAAAACTTTTTAAAAATTTGAGCACTGCTTGCCAAAAATATAATTGGCATTAATATTATGGGAATCTAGTATTTAGAAAAAAATTCATTAAGGATTCAGTCTCTATCCTAAAGCCATAGTAGGACACACAGAACGAGGGAATCAACCCACCTAATTTGTAGGTATCTATCTTTCTGTGACTTACACTTTAGAACACATTTGCAAGCATTATGCCCTGACCAAAGGAAACCTTTATCCAAATTTCCTCTATTTTTCTTTAAAACACAAAATCAGAAATCTATTTTTATTCTGTATTTGTGAGAAGTAAGAGCTTCATTATTTTTTTCCCCAGGGACCATGCCCTGCCTTAATATGAAAGCATATAAATCGATATTAAAGTACGGTATTTTGAGAATGTTTCAAAGTAAGGTCAAACTGGTGTTAAAAACCCTACTAGCGAAGGCTAAAATAACAGTCTGCCTGAGCAGTCTTAGGTGCAGCTGACTCCAATTACTAAGTTCATCCTAGAAATGTTTTTTACTAACAAGAACAGTGCAAGCAAGTCTTTGAGTTCAAAAATAAAGTCAAAGAGAACTTACCCATAAGAAAAATTAGAAAAATTATCCCAATACTGCAGCTATATAGGCAGCTGACAGTTAACTTTACCTTTAGCACTGAAAAAGTTGAATTCTTTCTTTAATAAATAACCAGAAAGAGAGATGAGAAAGATTTTGAAAGAGAACAAATGCTAGAAGGAAATGCTTCTTTTGACAAAAACATCCAAGAGAATTTTGGATGAGAAAACGTATACATATTCTAACCACTACAACATCATGGAAACAGTGCTTACAAATAAATTTTTAAATACATTTTATCATGGAGAATTTTGAACCTAGAGCAAAATAGGAAAATATAATAAAACCGAAGCATCAATTACACAACCCCAACAACCATCAAACCAGGCCAGTCCTGCCCTATACACATCCCAAATCCACTTCCCTCCTCCTGTATTATTTTGAAGTAAATCCCAGGTGTCATCAAATCCGTTTTTGTCAGATGTGGTACATGAAAAAGCAGAGATCTTCCAAGCACATTATTCCATATTGACTGCCTCTTCCTGCCTTCACCTCCACCTCCAAATCAACTTTTTCTGATGATAAATCTCCCTCCCCTACAGAATGTTGTTACAAATACTAACTAGTACTCCCAAGGCACTATACAAATCCAGTTAAATAGAGAGCACTCATCAGATACACTGGCTTTTTGTTTTACATGAGGGCTGATGGCCTCCATGTACCCTTCCATTCTTAAAATTTTCTGATTCCTCTATGCAAACATCCACTTTGGACCAGTGTTTTTCCATTACCAAAACTGAGGTCACATTATCTAGCACCAAGGAAGTCATTATACTACAGTAGTTATGACATTGTATAAGTCTGGATTTAAATTTGGCTCTGCCAATTACTTTGTGTCCTTGGGCAAATTACTTAACCTTTCTAAGTCTCTGTCTCCTCGTCTCTAAAACTGAAATAATGACTACCTCACAGAATTGTCCATAAGATTAAATGAGATAATGCGCTCAGCCAAGAACCTTAAGAATAAATGTAACTCATTTTTTAAAAATTAAGCAAGAAAATCTTACATGTAATAAATACCAATAATGAGAGGGTATATGTATATTAGGAAAAGGAGGAGGTGAGAGAGCAAATGGGGGGTAAAAATACTCTTATTTTAGGCCGAGCCCGTGGCGCACTTGGTAGAGTGCGGCGATGGCAGCGCGGCGACGCTCCCGCCGCGGGTTCGGATCCTATACAGGACTGACCAGTGCACTCATTGGCTGAGTGCCGGTCACGAAAAAACGACAAAAAAAAAAAAAAAAAAATACTCTTATTTTAATAAAGCTTACCCTTTTCTTTCAAAAACTTGAGTATCTTTGTATGATTGTTTAATGGGAAATTCGAATGAGCTCATAATCTAAAACATGGATGATTCAACCTCTTCATAACTGTTAAAACATGTAAGTAATCAAATGTCCCATACACAAATGTAAAGAACCTTGGCTGAAGAATGTAACATTTATACATTGGTGTAAGCACTCAGGATAATAGAGGATAAATGCTCACAACTTTGACTAAGTGAACCAGCCCAGTCCATTTCTACAGATGAACCAGGTAAAGAGAAGTGACAGTACTGAAGATGACGAGTAGCAGCAGAGGCAATGGATCTCTCACAGACTTCATGCCTGCACCATTTCACTATTACACTTTTGTAAAAAAAAATCTCTCAAATGAACAAAGGCACGGGGAGGCATGCTTTTTGTTTACGTAAGATTTGTCAGGACACTTGCAGATTAGGACAAAATGTATCTTAAATCATGTACTACCAAACCACTACATTACAACCTGTAATGTGCTCAATGTCATATAGTCATTTCATTTAAAAAAAAAAAAAGTTTTATGTGAGAACTATCTACCTATTTGTTAATTAAAAAATCACAAACGAAGATTTTCACTGATTTTATGAGGGTATTTTTTTCTCTTCTCTTTCTTTTCTTTTGCATTTCAAAGTTATGTAAAGGCCAAATGCAGAGTGCTATTTCTCCAGAAAAAAAAAAAATTGGAAAGATTAGTAACTTTCACGTGGCTTTATAAATTGAGCCTCAGTTGCTGTGATTATTTGGTAAATGATTGTGATATCCACTTAATGCGTTACTTTTCTTTGGTCTTTCCCACATCTATTCAATCCTGCTGCTAGAATAATTTTCCCCACCTCAAAACCTTCTGTTCCTTGTCCCCTGTTTCAACTCTTTCACCAGCACTTTCCTTTCACAGTCTGGTCCTAACCTCCCTTGACAGTTGGATCTTCCACAACTTTCCCTCACATATCCTTAGCTGTATTTTCAAAGCAAACTCCTGTTGTTCCCCCAATTAGTCCAGTATGTATATACCTTGGTGCCTTTGCTTCTCACCATTAGGAGTTGCTTTGTTCAATCTTCACCTGTCAAAATTCTACCTACTCCTCAAATTCTAGCTCAAGTGGCATTTTTTTCCATGAAACTTTCTCTGATCACCCTTTAAAACTAACCTTTCCCACTCCATCTGCTCTATTCTACGGGCACTAGGGTTTTATGTTTTTATTTCATTTATTTATCATTGCTATTTTTTTTTGCAGCCGTCTGGTACAGGAATCCAAACCCTTAACCTTGCAGTTATAAGGCAGTGCTCTAACCAAATGAGCTAACCAGCCAGCCCTCTAGAGTTTTATTTTTATCAACTGAATTCCATGTTTCTGGGGGTCAGAGAGCATGCTGTCTTCTTCTTTTGTACCCCCTACAGCATGCAGCATGGTGACTTTTAATCAAACTGAACACTACAATGCACATACATGATCTAGGAAACTGTCAATAACAGCATTTACACCTTTTCTGAGAAGGAGTCCACACGAGAAATCCTTTGAAGGAAATTTTTAATTAGCTCACCAACTCCTGGGCATTATGATTTCTGCTACAGACAAAGCCTGCACTGAGCTTATATGATATGTGCCCAGAATACAAAGGCAAGAGCCAATTCTTTCTTGACAGAATGAGAAACTGAAGAAGGAAGACACATGTGTAAGAGGAAACACCAAAACCACAAATATGGAAACAGTATTTGAGAACTTCTCTCGGCCAGATCATAGACATCTTTAACCTTCTCACACTTCCTTAAAAGGAGCAAATCAGGAAATGGGAAATGGAAAAAATATCTTTATACTTATTTTTTTTTAAGTCCTCCACATTTTTAGATTAGATCATCTATGCCTCTAAGAAAAAAATGTGTAGCCTTTAAGAATAAGAATATATCCATAACTTCAATCACTAGCCATTAGTACAAAGTAAGCATGGGGGGAAATTAATATAAAGATAACAATAATTCTTGAAAATCAAAGAGTAAAAAACTCCATAATAATTAAGCTGCTTTTTCTTTTCTAAATTTAATAGATTTGATGAACAAACATGAGCAAAAGCATAAACTGGGTTTAAATATACCTTGTCAAAAATTACAGCTAATTTAGGATGCATTTAAAATATTTTTCTACTTTTTAGGAATGTATTGCTGATGAAAATATTTCAACTTATAATTTTTCTTATCTTCATAATTAAAATCTTATGGGTATGAAAAGAATATTCTAAGACATGGAGTCCTCTGAAAATATTCAGAAAAATGCTCAAAGAAGAAAAACTGTTACTTTCCTCCTGAATTCCTAAATGCAGCTGTCATTTGGACCAAGAGCCAATAAACAAATGTTCTAGTAAAAAATTCTAGGATTTCAATAAAGCAAAAGTCTCTTATTCCAACAGTATTTCTTAAACACCTAAGACAATCAAATGCACAATATCCGTTTATTCCTCAATGTCTCAACATTGCCCCCTACCTGGATAATTTATTTTATAATTATTATAACAATCAAGTCAACAGAAAAATGCAAAATTGCCTCCTAAATGTTGAAGAAACACTAGAATGTGAGTTTACCCCCAACAGAGTAATTTTGTCCATGTATAAGTCACATAGCCATGCACAACAGTCATCTTTCAATCCTTACTATGTAAGTCGATGTTCCCACACTTTCCATATGTATTCAATACTGGTAATTTATTCAATCCAAAACTGGGGTCTATGGTTCCTAAGATGTTTGATGGGGTATAAGCTTAAGTTTGTGGTCTTGTCAAAGCTAAGATTTCTAAAACTGTGCTGTCCAATATGATAGCCCCTAACCACACATAGCTATTTAAATTTAAGCTAATTAAAATAAAATAAAATAAAAAATTTAGTTCCTTGGTTACAACAGCTACATTTCCAGGGCCTAGTAGTCACATGTGGCTATCATATTGGACAGCACATCTAGAGCATACTTGCACCATTACAGAAGTTCTATTGCACATACAATGCCATTCCAAAAATTACCATTCTTATCGGTCATATCTGTTTTTATGCCGTTGCTCCAAGGTTAGAACAAAAAGACAAAACTGATAATGTCACCTATGAATTTTCTTTTGTTTTTGCAGTCTGAAAATTAGATCTTTATGATAATTTAGAATAGACTGTGCATTCATTCCCTACCACCTTAGGATCTAAAAACACAGAGGAAAAAAGTGGCCCCTTGGTAGACTCAAATAAAACAACCAAGCAACCAAAACAACAACTACTGTAAAACAAAAAACCCACCATCATGTGTGCTGTCGACTGCTAAGAAACTCAGTATTCAGCATTTTGAACAAAAATAATATTGCCACTATTTAAAAATTGTTCATATCTGATATATATATATATATATATATATATATACACACATATTATCTTTGATAGGTACATGCATTTTCACCTAACCATCTGGCTTGTAGAAGCAACAAGGTCAAGAGAAATGAACACAGGCTTTGAAACTAGACAAGAATTTAGTCCTGTATCCCTTTTTACATGCTTGCTGGTTAGGTGACTTTTTAGCAATTTACTGAATCTTTCTGTGTCTGCATTTCCCAAAAAGTAAGAAATGACAATCAGTTCAACATCCCAGGCCTGAAGTCAGTATTCAATAACATATGTCCAGCATCGACTAGTATAGCATACAACACAATCAGTTGCACTGGCAACCACTGTGGAAAACAAACAAAAACCACCTTAATAATAGCTAATAGTAAACCAAGTCTTTTTTTTAAAACAGCTTTATTGAGACAGAATTCACAATTCACACACTTGAAGTATATAATTCAATGTGAATCAAGTATCTTAATACTCAATTTAACATTTACTCAGCACCCACCATGGGCTGGCTGCTTGCTTCTGGTTTCTAGGGCAATAGTTCTCAAATGGGGAAAATTTTGCCTACTAGGGGACATTTGGCAATGTTTGGAGACACCTGGGGGAGGGAGGTATGCTGCCTAAAGGTTAGAGGCCAGGAATGCTGCTAAACATCCTACGATGCACAGGACAGCCCCCATAACAAAGAATTATCCAGTCCAAAATACCAATAGTGCTCAGGTTGAGAAACTCTTTTCTGAGGATACAAAGATGAACAAGAGACAATATCTGTCTTAAAAAAGCTTACAGTCTAGTGAGGGAGTGCAAGGTGTAAATAAAGCTAAGTCCAGGATGCTGGGGGTAAGAAGAAGAGGGGATACTTAAGTCTAAATATTGGGAGATAAAAAGGAATTTGCCAGGGGTACTAAGGATGGAAAGGAATGATTTCGGGTACAGGGAATGGAATGGGAAAACACTTTGATGTGTAGTAAGCATGTGGGAGTCTAAGAAGTGCCAGTAGTTCAGAAAGGCTAGAGCTCAGGGTGCTCTTCAGAAAGAGACAGAGAAGATGAAGTAGGAGACACACACAGGAGCCAGATCATGAAGGCTTGTGTGCCATGCTAAGAGTTTAGACTTGATCTTACGGTCGGCAAACATTTTCTGTAACAAGCCAGATAGATAGTAAGTATCTGTAGGCCAAAAGGTCTCTGTTACACTCAACTCTGCTATCGTAATGAGAAAGCAACCATGGACAATACATAAATTAGCAAACAATTATGTTCCATTAAACCTTTATTTATGAGCATTAACATTTGAATTTCATATACTTTTCATAAGATATCGTTTTTATAAGATATTCTTCTACTTTTGATCTTTTTCTACCATTTAAAATGTGTAACACCAAGGTCAAGGGTTCAGATCCCCTTACTAGTTAGCAGCCACAAAAAAAAAAAAAGTGAAAACTGTTCTTAGCCAGTGGGTGTACATAAACAGGTGGTGGCAGTAGTCTGCCAAGCCCTGCTATGGTGTATTCACAGGACCTCAAGGTGACAAGTTAGTGGATCAGATAAAAAATGAAGTGAGGCATTTCCCTTCAGATCTCTGGAAGTACTGGCCATCTTCTAGTTACTTCCTGCTAAATAACAAATACACATGGGCCTAAATTTTGTCATTAGCTTGTTTGTAATACACAACGAGAATAAAAAGAATAAAAAGCTTATTTCAGGCCACTGTGGTGAAATGACATTTACCTAATGCAGATATAAAATTCATGTTAATTAATGGACACTTGACACTGATATAATCTGATTAGTGTACAAAGTCAGCCTTAAACTAGCTCCCCAGTAGTAATAGAGTATGTACTCAAATTAAGAGAATTAAGGCTAAGTGACAAAAAGTACCAGCTAATAAGAAAACAACTCTGTATTATTATAATCATCTGTTATAATGAAGATAATACTAAATGCCTCATAGTGTTACTATGAGAAGTATGAAACAGGGCACTTGATACATAGTAATTTAGGTGCTCTAACTATCACAGATAATACTGACTTGATCTCAAGTCAGATTTTGCAGACTTCGAGCTACTGGAAACCTCATACATTTGTTGTATTCTTTTTTTTGCTCTTGGCGGCTGGCCAGTATGGTGATCCAAACCCATGACCTTGTTGTTACCAGCACCACACCCTCCCAAGTGAGCTAACCAGCCAGCCCGAAACCTCATACATTTAATTTTGAACTATTTTCAAGGGAGAAATCTGGTAATATGAATTAAAACTGTGAAGGAAATATATCACTTCAACTAAATTTTAAAAATGTTTTATCAAAAGAAAAAAAAAAAACCTAAGAGAAAAGCAGAATACTAATCTGGAGAAACATTTCTTTTAAAAACTTGTTTCTTCATGATTCCAATATTTTATTACTTGGAAGAGCCATATACGGTGTCCTATTATAACTAAAGCCATTTGAAATCTAAAAAACTGTCTTTTGGATCCTTGATATCACCAACTTTTAATGAATAATTCTGATTCAGAGATCTTGGGAATATTACTTCACTTTTCTTAGGGATAATAAACTGATGTCAAAAGGATTGTTTTGAGGATTAAATGAGCTGTTTGTAAATTTAATTACATAATTATATAGCATATGTCCAATCAGTGTTAGCTATTGTTAACTTGAAATGTCATTACGGTCACTATTTCAGTTTGTCTCTAGATGTCCCACCATAACAGAGTTTTCCCAACTTTATAATACTTTTTTATAATTCCAGAACCAAAAGGATCTAAAAATTGCCCAGTCCAGTACTCTCATTTTATAAGTGGATTAGGTAACCAAAGTCATACAGGTAGGTAGTATAGCTTGGTTTAAGAGTGAGGGCTCTGGAGTCAGACATGTATGGTTTTGACTCCTGGCTCCACCAGCCTTTCAACTGTGTTAATTGAGTCATATTACTTAATTTCTCAAAACCTCAATTTCCTAATTTGTAAAATGGGGATTAAATGAGATAATGCTCATAAAGCACAGTGCCTAACATATTTTTTTAAACTAATAAATGTTCGCTATTAATATAGATCGTAATGCTCCTATCATGGTATTATATTTATTCTATTCCTTTTTGGATTTTCCAAACCAGTAAACTCCCTCCTCTCCCTTTTTGTGTGTGACTCCTTCATTAATATACCCCTCAATTTCAAATTACTTGTAGTCTTCAAATGCTTCCATCCTTCTAACTCTGCTCCATGGATCCTGGGAATACATATGTAAAAATCACATGCTAAGTATGTCTGCAAAATACTTTGTGAAAAGATTACATAATAAGAAAGATGGTAGTTTTGGAGATGCCAGGCAGTTGTGGGCCAGTGAATGTCACAAAAAGTACCCTTCCAATTCATTTGCTTCAAGAATGAGGCTAGATAAATAACCTATTTCCTTTCCCCTCTTTTCTTTCTGGTTTTTCTTTTTTCTTTCTTTTTCTTTTTCTTTTTTTTCTTTTTTGGTGGCTAGCCAGTAAGGGGATCTGAACCCTTGACACTGGTGTTCTAACACCATGCTCTGACCAACCATGCTAACTGGCCAGTGCACCTCTCTCTGGTTTTTCTGATGTACTCCCAGATCCTCAAAGAAAGATTCAGAAATCTATGAAATCTTATATGCCTGTTTAGGGGAAGGAAAAAATCAAGAAAAGGTAAATATTACAGTATTTCAGGCTGGGAAGAGTGCATTGGTATTGGGGGTGGGGGGCTAGAATTTGGATCAGTCTTGAAAATTACTAAGTCTTTCTTTCTCAGTTAACCTGGAAGTAATGTCAAAAGTCTCAATTTTTTTTTTTTTTTTTTCTTTTTCGTGACCGGCACTCAGCCAGTGAGTGCACAGGCCATTCCTATATAGGATCCGAACCCGCGGCCGCTGGGAGCGTCGCCGCGCTCCCAGCGCCGCACCCTCCCGAGTGCGCCACAGGCTCGGCCCCAAAAGTCTCAAATTTGCATGGAATTCTACTACCCTGGAGCATGTTCCTGAAGTAATCCTACATACTTGGCAATTAGTCCAGCAGCCTAAATCTTCATCTCCTGGCAGATGAGCTGCAGCAATTTTTGGCTTTTCCTATAGACATTGTACTTGAGATGAGTTAGCCTAGACTTAGACCCTGGCCTTGCCTTTGTACTTGGAGAAGAGTTTAATCTGTAAGAGGGGCCCAACCTCAATAGAAACAGCCCAAGTGTGAAAGGTCTTACCCAACCCTTCTTTCAATGTATGCTCTTTAATCTTTAATGCTGTTCTTTAATCTCAGATGTTCATCAGAATGGGGTCATTTCAAATACTCCCTTATATTTCAGAAACATCAAACTCATAAATTATTGTTGTCCTGGGTTTTTTCTTTAATTTTGATTTTGTTTTGTTCTGCTTGAAAGGTAAAAAAACTAGAAACGCCATAGAGATAACTTTAAATGTTCCTCTCACAGTAATGGTTCTATCTTTTTATCAGCTTGTTCATCTAATTGGATTAGAATTAAATTTTCCTTTAGCCTTGTATATTTGATGAGGTTCTCTAAGTACAGTGAGACTTTCTCCACGAAAAGGAATCCACTTGTTTGGATCAGAAACCACTACCTGCCTCTGGAAATCAAACCTTTCAGTAGGTCAGGTCATAAATCTGAGGTGGTGGCATTTTATGAACTTTGCTTGGATTCTTTGATATTTTCCTGACAACCTACGTAGATCTGGTAAGGAGCTTCTCACAGATGCAGGAAGGAAGGTGGACTCAATTTTATATCTCTAGCCTTTCATTCTCTCCACCTTGCCTCCTCAGCATTTAACAAAGTATGCAGCACACTAACCATGCATAGTGGTTTGCTCTTGCTCACTAGAATACTTCATGGCTTCTAAGGTACTCTCAATGTTCTGAATGTGGTATCTGGTCCATTCAATGTAGTTTAGAGACTCATTGTGTAAGCCTGTCACAAACAATCTACATGTATCCTCAGCATTTATCCCACTGTTAGGAATCTTCTGAAAGAAAATAGAATTTTGGTTAAGTTTGAACAGGGCAGTAGATTATAGCTCACTTGTCACAGATGCTGGGACTACAGCATTATTTGGTAGATGCCCAAAGACCCCAGGTCAAGCAACTATACTTATCTGCAAAGTTCCCACCTAAACTCAAGTAATTTTGAAATGGTGTTTTTCAGTTATGGACATAATGCTATATTTGAAACTTTTGCCCTAGCTGTAATTAAAATGACCAAGTAAACAGGAATTTGTTTTTCTACCGCCATTCTGTCTTGTGAAAACAAGAAGGAGGAAAGGTGATTATGGGCATCTAACATCAAATTTAGTAAAAATCACTGAGAAAAAAACAAGTGTGATTTAATGATCTGAGAAATTAGGCAAAGGTGTCAAGTCTGAAGAACTTAAAAACGCTTACAGGTCAAAGCACTAAAAACTTCTTTGGGGATAGAGTGGCTATGAGGGGAACATGGTGAGGTATCTGCCAGGGGTTAATTGCAGCTCTGCATGAAAAGCAGTTAACAAGTGAGAATTAGAACACCCAGGAGGAAAAGAAAAATGTTTCCAGTGCCATGAGAAATAAACAACAAAGAAGAAATATTTCCTTTGGCTACCACTACCTCCTTTTCAAAAGCTTAGAGGAGCTACAGGGAATGCCAAGGACTGGTTTTCTCTCAACTCCCTCTGAAACATTTGTCTTCATTACCACTCTTTTTAATCAGGGCTCCTTCATGAGTGTTTCTGCTCAGCCCCTAAGGGGCAGCTCTGGTCTGCGATAAATCAGAATCCACACCACAAGTCACTAATCAGCACTCTCAGGGAAAGAAAAACAGAGAAGTGCAGACCACTATGGGCTGAAAAGGCCGGGAGGCTCACGGGCCTCAGGGAAGAAAGGTCTTTATGCAGAAATACATTAGTGAAGTGGAATGGGACTCCAAGGTTTAGGATTTATTTTAAAATTTCAAATACAAAGTGTTCACACTTAATTGTAACAGTCTGGAATATCATTTTGTTTTAACAGTATAAAATAGATAATTAACATATTTAATGAATTGTAATTTGTACCCTCAGCTTAATAATTTTCATACTTAATAAGCTCAGGAGATAAATTAAAATGAAACAAAGTCAGGAACTCTCCTTCTCACCTGTTTCAGTGATGTCATTAAGAAATAAAACATTCCAGGTAAGAAATCTCTAATGTCAGGCCGGCCCGTGGCTCACTCAGTAGAGTGCGGTGCTGATAACACCAAGGCCACGGGTTCGGATCCTATATAGGGATGGCCGGTTAGCTCACTTGGGAGAGCGTGGTGCTGACAACACCAAGTCAAGGGTTAAGATCCCCTTACCGGTCATCTTTTTAAAAAAAAAAAAAAAAAAGAAATCTCTAATGTTCTAATGTCTGTGATACAACTGTTACTTTACTTGAATAGAATTTAGAATCACAAAATTATAAACACATAGTATTTTTTCATTGGAAAGTATCTTAGAAATAATCTAAGAAAAAGTTAAATAGACTTATTAAGATCAACATAGCTGGTGTTTAGCAGAATTTACTCTAGAACTTAGGATTCTAAACATCTTATAAAACTATAGATCTTATGTTTTAGTCCGTTTTGTGTTGCTATAACAGAAATACCTGAGACTGTGTAATTTATAAAGAGCAGAGGTTTATTTGGCTTACAATTCTGGGACAGCTGCATCTGGCGCAGGCCTCAGGCTGCTTCTACTCATGGTGGAAAATGGCAGGAGCCGGTGGGTACAAGCAGATCACATGGCGAGAGGAAGCAAGAGAGAGAGAGAGAAGGTGCCAGGGTCTTTTTAAGCAACGAGCTCTCGCGGGAACTAATAGAGCAAGATCTCACTCATTAACCCCCCCTCCCCCAGAGCATTAATCCATTCATGAGGGATCCACCCCATGACTCAATCAGTTTCCAACACTGCCACATTGGGGATCAAATTTCCGCATGAGTTTTGGAGGGGACAACACATCCAAACTCTGTCATCTTATGAATAAGTCAAATACTAAAATAATATCAATTACAGAGAAGTTGCAAAATGAAAAGAAGAGCAGAATGAGTCAGGAAATGTGGCTTCTAGTCCTATGTCAACCACTTATCAATTTACCTCGCCTAAATCACTTAGTCTAAGTCTCAATTTCTTTATCTGTAAAACAAAGTTTACATCTTTCTCGTATATAGTATAAGGCTGCTCTAACTCCCCATAAATTCAAGGTATTATTAAATTATTATAAACAGTTTTTCTGAGAGTATTAATGGGCTGAAGAGCTAACAGGATTCATGCAAAACAGAGAAAATTAACTTTTCATTCAGACTATAGTAAATACTTCCAAGACTCTTGGATATAATCTCTGATATGAAATCACCGCAGAGATATAAAACCAGGCCATAGCCTGCCACGCAAGTGAGCAAGCTAAGAGTTGAGACCATGGCTTCCAAAATTTTTCTATGCCAACTTTTCTACTGCCAAACTTAAAACCTCCTTTTATCTATCTGCCTGTGACAGTATGTATGGCATGGACTCCAGAAAGAAATCATGGGTAACACTTAGCCAAATACATGATACAATATGGCACTAAAGGCATCACGCCCTGCCTAGCAGCCAAAGCTACTGGTGTTCCAACTTCACTGGCATTTTATTGCTTTTTGTCTGTGAAAGTTGATGACGTGATAATGCCATCTCACCACATAGCCTGTCAGGGCTCTACATCAAGGAGCCCCCCTCCCTCTAAGGCAGAGTCCCATCTAGTCAAGAAACACTAGTATTCTGCCCATTCCAATATTATTAAAATATAACCATAAAATATAACTAAGGAACTAGCATCCATTAAAGTGATGAACATTTCCTGAATTTAACTAGATAAAACAATCAGCCTCCTGCTTATCCTGTTTCAACCAGAACTCTTGTCTGTGACTGATTTGGGGATGAAAAACTCTCATAAGACCTCTTAAATGTTTCAGGAGAAACATTTCTTGATGCTGACTTTAGGAGCTGGGATCAGAAATGCTACGAGCCCAAATGAAAAAACAAGGTCAACTTGACTAGAGTGGGACTGCTTACAGAGGGGATGCACATGGCTAGGATTTTTGAATCTCCATTCAAAACATGTGAACTTCTCGTTGTAAAATGGGATACAATCAAAGGTTCTTGAGAACAGGAGTGACTGGATAAAAGCTGTATTTGAGGAAAAGAGCCTATCAGTGTTATGCAAGATAAACCAGGGAAAGTGGCAGGATTAGAGTGACTTATGTTTGTGGGACCAATTTGGATACTTCTAGTGCTCCAGGCAAGAGGTAATTAAGAATCAGTTTTGTGGTTATTCTGATGAATGGGAACCTTGGGTTGTGTTCAGTGTTCTTTTAGTTATAAGAGAACTAATTATAATAAGGAAATGATATAGATTAGTTTCTCATAATTAATTGGGAAGATATTTTTTGTTGGTTTTTAAGGAGCCCTGGGATTTAGAATTCAGAGAAATACTTGTGAAATGATTAAGTATTAACAAGCATTTGAAAGAGCTTTATATAAAAAATGCTTAAGGTAAATTTAAAATTAGTCACATAAACTCAATAAAGGTGAATGGGGGTCTTTCAGCTGTTTAGAAAATATGTGATTACAACACCTTGGACAGATGTAATTAGAGTGTCATCTACATGTTGTGTCTTGAACCTACCAGCTGTCTGAGTCACAAAAGCAGAGTATGGATGACAATGCTGTGGAATACAATGTGGCCTTTACAAACAAAAAACAACAGGACAAGAACCTGGTCTAGAGAAAAGTGGTGGCAGTCTTTGTTAAGGACACATAGGAATTGTATTTTTCTTTTAAATTTTGAAATTATGCCGTATGTAATTTAAAGATCTGCCGTGAGAAATGATTAAGTCTACTTTATAAACAAAAATGGCTTCTGTAAGACTGTGAAGAGTGGCTCAACAGAAGAAATAAGTCAAATTGTAGTTTCTAAAACACAGACAAGGAAGGACATAAAGAGGTCTGGAGAACTAAAAGTGTCAAACAAAAGCTCTAAAGCTGAGGATCTGCACCTCCCTAAACAGGACACTCAAGGTCTCCTTTTTGCCAACATCACATCCAAATGTAGCAAAACCCCTCTTCTATGTTTCCAGAATACTTAAAATATGCTGAAAGCTCTGGAAGTTGAAAATCAAGTCTGGCTGCTATAAAGCTGCCTGTCTCAGACATATTCTCATTCCTGACAATGACCCACCCACCGGCAGGACTGGGAGACACATGGCGACCAGAGCAAGTTGTCAAAATGTATCATTATAAAATGTCCATCTTCCAAAAGTACAACCTTTGCTCCATGCAATGTTTTCCTTGGAAGACAGCTCTTCTGAGGGCTGTAAAAGGTGGTTAGAAGGACGAGGCTCGCTCTCGGAGTCTATGCTAACGATCATGTTAAAAATGTAAAGATGAGTAATGGTGACGGAATGTTTTACAAAACAGCGACAACAAGGGAGTTCATCAGTGTTTCTCTACTTCAAAGAAATACGTAATTTTTAGCACTCCTCTTTTGGGAAAAGAAAAGTGTATGTAAGTTCTCTGGCCTTCCTCCTTTAATTTCCTTTCTCGTTCTGCACCCTCAGGTGGCTAGCCCGGCACTACACGGCCTAGGCTACATGTAAAGTTCACAGCTCTTTGCCTGATCTGATGATCCTGTATCAAAACAGCCCTTTCAAAAGTGTTTCCTGTCTAGCTCTGCCCTTGCGTGAGTGTTTCCTTGGCTGAATCAGCTGCGAAATTAAATCCCTTTGGTAGAAAACTACAGAGAACTCAATATAGCCCCGTCCCACTCTCCACCTGAGGCCTGACTTCCGGAAGTGACTTAGGAAGTACTCTAATGGTTACCAAATTTGGGGGAACTGATCTAACTCTTCTGTGCTAAGCATGTGTTTATGAGAGACTGCATCACTAATCATCACTTGACCTTGTGACAGACCAAAAGTTGCTGATTTTTTTCCTGAGGGAAAAAAAAAATTTACCAGCTAGCACAATGATGTAAATGCAAAACCATGTTGTGCGATGACTGCAAACATGCTGGTTTCCAGATGTTTGACAAGACAGTGCAGAAACAACACATGGGAAGACTAACAGTTTCTGTCACAAACTCTACTGGGTTACTTGCTTTCTCTCTCTCTCTCCACACACTTTTTACAAGTGCTGGGGATTTTATAAAGCCATTAAACAACTTAGGATCAAGAAGAACTGAAGATTGGTTCATCACTTGTCAAATTCTATCTTTGAAAACACACAAAATTTTCCAAATTTATTATTATTACTGTGTTCAGCAACAACTGCAGTGTGATTTGCTTGAATGTAGATTTATTGGTCTCCCCACCCCCTTGCTTAAATAACTTTTTATACCAATCCAATAAGATAGGAACCTGAATGGAGCTCTGCACATTCCACTAATATCCCCTCTGCATATCAGCCGCAGATAAAATCTGATTTAAGTCAAAACATAATGTTGCTCAGGCTGTCCTTGCTGCACAGGCTTCATTTCATTTTGATGTACTCATCCTTGACTCACACTATTCCTGGTGGAAGGCTTCCAAAAGAAAAACAGATTTAGTTGTCAGATTTACAGTATCAAGGAATCTCTAAAATAAATGGGTTCTTTAAAAGAAAAGCCAAACTTTGGGTAATTACATTCAAATTCCTTAATCACATTTTCTGAGTTCAATGGGAATTACAGTGTTTCTTAGCTGAATGGCTTCTCCAAAGCCACACAAATGCAGCACAGATTCTTTCTTCAAAAGGAGGTCTAACAAAAGGATTTCCCCTTGGCAGAATGCTATTTTCAAGTGTGTACTCCTTAAGTGTTCTTTTTCATGCAGCGAGAAGCAGCGTGTGTGTGTGCATGGATATATATTTTTTATTTTTTTATATTACCCTCCTTACT